>NC_064640.1:184378176-186981509 GCF_023864345.2 Schistocerca serialis cubense
GACACAATTGTTCACCGTTACTGTGCACTCGAATTTGTAACTCATTTACCATAAATCACAGTTAGCAGTTAGCTTTGAGGTATGGGTAAGTGTTAACAATGGAGATAAAACTTAATTTTCTTCGTGACTTTTTTGGCATATGCTTACTAATACCATCTGAATTTGTACAGGAGGCATCAATTCTCAGTAATATGGAATCAAACTAATGATTTCAACCTTGCAAAGATGAAATATGGAGAACTTTGTATGCAATCGATATCACCTACTTCTCCTGAAGACATATATGGGTTGTTTATTAGTTAATATCTTGGACATTCGTTTCAATAGTGCCGACATTTCGTTGGGAATTATGGATACGTTAGACGAAACAGGAGAGAACTCCAACGGTGCTGTGAATTTTGGTGCGAATGATGATTGATGCAGTCATTAAAATCCGGACCAAAAATACAGTACCTTCCAGGCCCAAAGAAGGCATGCACGATAATAGTTTTCAGTTAGAAGGAAAACTCTCTAAATTTTTGAGTTAAAGTTAGTAGTGAGAATTCATTTAAACGTAAGCACCATGCAAACCTCGTAACGTTTTAAAATCTAACGTTAATTGTATAAATGGAAGAAAGATTCGCATGAAATATGAAACAAGTACCGAAATGAAACCCTAAAAGTGTAACAGCAAAACTATTCGAAATATTTAGAACTGCTGGTGATAGTCAGTGCACCGTTACCGAGAGAGATCTAAGAGGTGGGTGCTCTGCGTTGCAAGTGCGATGAGCAGTACTGATTCCCAGGCTTCTTCGTCCTGATTCAACAGATTCAGTGAATTATATGGAAAAGGAAGTCGCAAAATTATATAGTTTTCCTCAATAAAATGTGAAGAGGTGATATCATTAATTAGTACTAATACAGAGAAATCCAGGATGCCTTGAAGACAAAGCTTTTTGTTATCCCCTAAAAGCTGCATATAATGTCAATCAGTCAGGTTTTGTGCAAACTGCTCTTTATTATTTCGAGCGAACAACAGAGTCACCGGTGCAGTCGATGAATGCTATGACACATTCGTATACAACAGTGCCACTGGTTATTTCAGTGGATTACTGTTTCCACAGCTTTATCACTGTCTTTAGTGACATCAAGGCGAAGTAGGACGACAAATTAAAAATGAGGGTTATTTACTTTCCATAGTCTTGTAATCTACATGGAACGTGGGACAGAATAATCTGCAATGTTACATCCGAAATGCCGTCTTTCCATTTGCAGCAAATTATTCACTGCTTTAGTTGTAACTTTGGCTGGACGTAGCGACACCTCCGTCTTTAGGAGGAAGACGAAAAGACTGTTAATGTACTTCGGATTCCTCCTGGAAGTAACAGTGTGATTCAGCCTCTCGAGAAAAGAATTTTCACAGCTTAAAGCTCCAAAACTATCATAACAACTGTGCAACATGAATTGTTATAAAATATTTGATGTCAGTAAATGAAAGTCCCTATCGATGAAAGTCATCTATAATGTAACATCATACATTGCTTTGATTTTCTTTCCTCTGGCAGTCTTTTGTGTAACAATTACATCTGCAGCAGTGTAGCCGTCGACACGAACTGCAAGTTATTCAAAAAATTAATGATTTGAAACATTTTTGGGAGGTTTCATTGCTTAAAGTTCACGTGTGTACACTTTGAAACTGACGCTACACAGCACTACGCCCTCTTGTCACGGCTGCATTCGATTATTTGCCGATGATCGTGCTAGGCAGGAAGGGCTGTATAAATCGCTGTTTTAAAACGTTCTCAGTACGGTGAAAGTGACTAAATTTAACATTAAAAAAATATTTTTAGTGTGCCATATCAGCAAAAATTATGACAGCACTTTTCTTTAGGTGTATTCTTTATTCGTGAAACATTTCAACGTGTTTTTCAGCATAGCAAATTGGACTATTCCCTGGTAAGTTAATGGTACAACATACAAAATATAAGTACTGCAATTGTTTATAAAACAATTTTTTTCGACGTTGGAGGTAACACTAAAATCTTAACCACCGAGGAGGGGAAGCCTGTGCAGATGATGACTACTATTCCTTTATTAATGTTGAACAGTAGAATTTTTTCTCTGTGTGCAACGTAAGGTGGAACAAGAATACACGAGCGGCCTTAGCACTCCGGAGCGAAGGTCGGGTACCACAAAATTCATCCACATGGTATGCATATGTCGCTGATAACGTGGTGGGTATGCAAATATGATAAAAAATTATGACAGCATATTATTATCTAACAATAGAAAATTACGACTTTAACCCACTGCAGTGCGTTTTTTAAAACAAGTAGTTCAGATACTTCGACAATTTATGTTGAATGAAATTTCTATCACACTGGCATACACTGCTGAAGCTGACAGAAGAGAATTGGTGACACCTGCGTCGGATGTCTCAAAGAAAGCCAAAACATGTACCAAGGTTTTCGCTGCCACGACTCTGGGATGTACCCCCTATGATCAGAGGCGAACGCATCCGTAGGATGCTGCTAAAATGTCGCTACAGATCTGGTACATTGTTGCTTTTTTTGGAGATCCTTAATATTTACTGTCATTTTGTTGCGTCATCGAGGTAGGAACCAGAATCGTAAATTGATTATGTACTTGTCTTCTTGTTGCATTCAGACGTAATATACATATGCAATAGAACACATTTTGTAGCCGGCCGGGGTGGCCATGCGGTTCTAGGCGGTGCAGTTTGGAGCCGAGCGACCGCTACGGTCGCCGATTCGAATCCTGCCTCGCACATGTATGAGTGTGATGTCCTTAAGTTAGTTAGGTTTGAGTAGCTCTAGGTTCTAGGCGACTGATGACCTCAGAATTTAAGTCGCATAGTACTCAGAGCCATTTGAACCATTTTGAACCACATTTTGTATGAACATGATACAAATACAAAAAATTGTCAGAATGCACTGATAGTTTTACATAAAGGTGCGACGTATAACAAGACCTGTGTATCGTGTCTTAATTTTATTAACATATACAGATCGGTGGCAACAAATGGTTCAAATGGCTCTGAGCGCTATGGGACTTAACTTCTGAGGTCATCAATCCCTTAGAACTTAGAACTACTTAAACCTAACTAACCTAAGGACATCACACACATCCATGCCCGAGGCAGGATTTGAACCTACGACCGTAGTGGTCGCGCGGTTCCAGACTGTAGCGCCTAGAACCGCTCGGCCACTCTGGCCGGCGGTGGCAACAAACACACCACCAACAACAACAACGAAACAGGGATTTTTTTCTTTCCATTTTACCTTACCATGGTATTATTTTGCTTCATAGTAAGTTCAGTAAGGTACAATGTTTTTGGGCATTCAGATATATTAGTCACATATATAAAGAATGGGCCATATCTATTGAGTGATACTGCTTTCAGTCCGGAACCGCGCTGCTGCTACGGTCGCAGGTTTGAATCCTGCCTCGGGCAATGATGTGTGTGCTGTCCTTAGGTTAGTTAGGTTTAAATAGTTCTAAGTCTAGGGTACTGATGACCTCATATGTTAAGTCCCATAGAGCTTAGAGCCATTTGAACCATTTGATACTGCTTGGGCTCCAAATGAACTATAATCTTTTGATGTAGAAGGCTGTGAATAAGCATATATGGACTGTTGTTGTTGCTGACATGTGTATATTTGTGTGTGGAATACGCTCATAATAATAATTAGAGATAGGTGGATACATGCTGACAGGTATTGAAATTCATTGTCTTGGAGCACTCAAAATTAATTTACTTTCTTAACGTTAGGCAGGCATACATTTGCATTTCAATCTGTATATTTGTACATATCACGGTATAATTCAGGTGGAGGTGTCTGAATGTGCGCCATTCATTATGTATTTTATGTGGCATATTTACACATCTAACACCGCGTTTCTTGGTATATTTAGATTAGATTCGGTTGTCTTCATGTGTTCACTAAAATAATATGCTGCTCAACTAACATTCTACAGAAATGTCACCTATGAGATGTGCATTCCTGTGTAGTAATCTGATAATAAAGTCATTTTTCTTCTAATTAATTACTTAATTCAGAGAAAATTGCCTAACAGCTGGGGGGGGGGGGGGGGAGAAAGCCCCTTGACCAATGGTGTGCAGACTATGCTACGATGTCATTATCTTATATTAAATCTTCTTCTCATAGAGCACCTGGTCCCCTCACTACAGAGTACAGGCCTCGTTTGAATAGCAAAATCGCAGGATTGCTAAATAATAGGGGTACTTTTGAGCACTATATTAGTTATGAGTCTCAGCAACACATAAAGTTGTTGATATTATTTATCTGCTTACATCGTGAACATCACGAAGTTGAATGTGCATGGTGTAGTGTGGTCATCAGAAGCTGCTGCAGTGACCAGTCATATGGTACACCAGTACCTGCGTCTCTCAAATTCCAAGGAGCGACGTGCAATATTTGCAACAAAAAAAATAAAATCGCGACATGTGTTTAGCAGGGTCAGTGCTGAGGAATGATGCAATCGCGATCACATGCACAGCAGGTGATATACATCGATTCGAGACACTCATCGACGTATTTATGCATGTCATACGCCGTGTGTCATCATATTTGCACATATCATGCGCCATATTACACATTGCCTCTGTGTGTATGCAAAACAACAATTCATTGCGCAGATGGTTCAAAAATGGCTCTTAGCACTATGGGACTTAACATCTGAGGTCATCAGTCCCCTAGAACTTAGAACTACTTAAACCTAACTGACCTAAGGATATCACACACATCCACGTCCGAGGCAGGATTCGAAGCTGCGACCCTAGCGGTCGCGCGGTACTAGACTGAATGCGCAGATGGCATTGTAGTTAATGTCCTTAACAGTTTGATAATAACGTTATTTTCTTTAATTCAGAGGAAAAATTGCCTGTGACCATCTCACTGTAGAGTACAGACCTCGAACGATTCCTATTGAACGAGAGCAAAACGGCAGATGGGAGGGAAGAGCTTGATTCGCATTGACCGACCTCCTACACCTTTCTTCCTTGCTCCCTCTCCTGCTCCTCTCCCCCCAGGTGACCTAGGCAAGCGTCACCAGTGACCCTGAATATAATATGCACGCTTACACGAGCAGTAACATGACATCAAAGGTCATTTGAAGGTAGTCTCGTTCTCTTCTTGACACACTACTAACGCTCACTTGACCTGAGATGGTGATCCTGTGGCGTCACTCAAGACGTCCAGGCTGATGAAATTATGGCCTTTAAATGCAATCAGATTGGTACTGTAATACGACAAAATATTTGTTCGTACTTTATTTTATATGTAAAGTAAATGTAGGGTGCCTCTAGGAGAGTATAATTGTATTATTGTAAGTCATTTCTCTTGTGTCAATATGTTGTTTCATGTGGAAGTTACTGCAATGACAGAAACCTGGAGATAAGGTGCCGATTAATAGTAATTAGAACGTTAGCGTCAATAAGAATCATCATCAGAATATGACCGCATCAGGAGTGCATGGAGAATTTTTACGGTGTGCCCACTATACTGTATTTGAATCATCGATGTATAGCAACTGAAATATAATATTGGACGCTAGAAATCATATATGACAATCCGATGACCACCGTTACTTCTACCTGAAAGAGAAGCAACTAACTAGAGAACCTATTGTGACACGCTTAGAAGTGTTGAAGTTTATATTTAATTCAGTCATTTGCATTAGTTATGAAAGTAATGACTCAACAGGAGTAGAAGGCAGGTAAAGATGACAGTGTCGGCTTCTCAAAATCTGTACGCCTGTATGTGTCTGGCCTGCTGGAACATGATGCATTATGAAGTTTTGGCCGGGTACAATCTCGGCATCACAGAATACTGCTTTGTAGGGTCCGCGTGGTTGCTAGCCGTGTTACAATAGCGCTGGCGGCCCCATTAGATAGGATTAACCGCACGAGAAAGCGCTTATCGCTGGTGCATCCCCGGGACAGGTGCACCTGGCGTTAACATGGCTCCCACGCGCACTCCTGGTCTTGCTTTGAAGACTCCATTAACAGGACGTGCACAGCCTGCTATACACGCTCAGCTTGATCTCCTTCACAGTGATAACTTGAGATGAAACCCTTTCAATGCCCCTCATCTGACAGGCACTGGCTTTGCTGCATGACCTAAGGAGGATGCCCTTTTTATGATAAAACATTCCATCCACAAGTAAGCAACTTGGTATTGCCTTTGGTTCGGTGCTGGCAGCTACTTGTTTGACGCAAGCTTCCTGGTAAGAGATTATAATCAGCTCGCTGCAAATGTTCTGACTGACTCACAGGCCACAGCTCTCAGTACTGCGCCTAACTACACCGTGTCACACAGCATCATGCACGCTAACATACACTCTGTGATCAAAGGTATCAAATGGGTCAAATGGCTCTGAGCACTATGGGACCTAACATCTGAGGTCATCAGTCCCCTAGAACTTAGAAATACTTCAACCTAACTAACCTAAGGACATCACACACACCCATGCCCGAGGCAGGATTCGAACCTGCGAACACCCCCAAAAACATACGTTCGTCATATTAGATGCGTTGTGGTGCCACCTACAGCCAGGTACTCCATATCACCGACCTCAGTAGTCATTAGACATGGTGAGAGATCAGAATGGGGCGCACCGCGGAACTCACGGACTTCGCACGTGGTCAGGTGACTGGGTTGTGTCACTTGTGTCACACGTCTGAACGCGAGATTTCCACACTCCTAAACATCCATAGGTCCACCGTTTCCGATGTGATAGCGAGGTGGAGACGTGAAGGTACACGTGCAGCACAAAAGCATACAGGCCGACCTCGTCTGTTGACTGACAGATACCGCCGACAGTTGAAGAGGGTCGTAATGTGTAATACACCATCACACAGGAATTCTAAACTGCATCAGGTTCTACTGCAAGTACGATGACAGTTAGGCAGGAGGTGAGAAAACTAGGATATCATGGTGGAGCGCCTACTCATAAGACACTCATCACGCCGGAAAATGTCAAACGACACCTCGTTTGGTGTATGGAGTTTAAACATTGGACGACTGAACAGTGGAAACAACGTTGTGTGGAGTGACGAATCACGGTACACAATGTCGAGATTCGATGGCAGAGTGTGGACATGGTGAGCGCCCGGTGAACGTCATCTGCCAGCGTGTATGGTGCCAACAGTAAAATTAGGAGGGGGTGGTGATATGGTGCGGTGGTGTTTTTCATGGAGGGATCTTGCACCTCTTGTTGATTTGCGTGACACTATCACAGCACAGGCCTACATTGTTGTGTTAAGCACCATCTTGCTTTCCACTGTTGAAGGGCAATTCGGGGATGGCGACTGCATCTTTCAACACGATCGAGCACCTGTTCATAATCCACTGCCTGTGGCGAAGTGGTTACACGACAATAACGTCCCAGTAATGGACTGGTCTGCACAGAGTCCTGACCTGAATCCTATATAACACCTTTGGGATGTTTTGGAACGCTGACTCCGTGTCAGGCCTCACCGACCGACATCGATACGTCACTTCAGTGCGGCACTCCGTGAAGAATGGGCTGCCATTCTCCAAGAAAACTTCCAGCACCTGATTGACCGTATGCCTGCAAGAGTGGAAGCTGTCATCAAGACAACATCATATTGAATTCCAGCATTACCGATGGAGGGCGCCACGAACTTGTAAGTCATTTTCAGCCAGGTGTCCGGAAACTTTTGATCACATAGTGTATCGCGAGAAAATGAGCTGAGGAATCTTGCCGATGCTTACAAACCCGTATGGAAATCACTAACGGATGGTGACTAGCACTTGACTGGTCTCAGTTTACTACAGGCGGAGAGTGAAATGCTATTACTTTATGCGAGTGATTCCATGGAAGCCATTTCTGGGAGACCATTAAGTGAGTTAAGTTTTGAAACCAATCTAGATGGTTCTTTTTACCGTAACAAGACTGGACGTTACTTTACTAGGTTTCAATACAGTGGCTTACAAATCCCCATTTTGCGAAAGAGGCTCTTTGTACCCTTTAAGTAGGCACAGTGCGCCGTTCAGTACAAGATTCTAGGATCTGGGCCACTAGACATTTCGTGTAGCATATTTTGTAATTCTGAACCGAAATTTAACAGGGATGAAGAGGTAAAACATGTTAATAAAATACCGGAATTGCTTTCCTTCCTGTTAGTGTAATGTATTTATTACATTGTTATTTGACAGTCGGGACAAGACAGAGTATTATCAACGTGAAACACCAACAGATTCGTGAATGGTGTGACCTATTATTTCTGCGGACAATTCTCTGGTCAGCTGCCTTCTTGCTTGGTTCTTTTTCATTTTGAGTTGATGGTGCTGCGGGGTCGAGCCCTGGATGATGTATGACTAAGACTTGCTGTCGGGCTGTCGGCCTGCTGTCCATGTGAAATATCACCGATCGGCAGCATTCTGCGAGGGCAGTCGGTCTCAGATTCTCAGACGTACGGCACTGTACAAATAGCGACAAGAAGTATGTCCTAGTATTGACGTCAGAGAATGTGTTTGCAAATAAATTTAAACATGGTAAGGCAGTGCAGTTCAGTGAACTTGCCTCTCTGCACGCAAGGATTATAACCGCTGCTGTGGTTGACTATTTAGACGAGATCTCTCTGTTGGAAAAAAATTTCAGCGCATGACTCACCTCAACACGAGACAGTGTCATTAGTTCTTTTGTTATATTGTAGTGATTGGTTTCAGCCAACTACATATTTCCCTATACTGGGTTATATTATTCTGAAAGCGTACGGCGTACATTCCGAACCACAGTGCATGTTGACTTCCGTACATTTACACATTACAGCAAGAGCCGAGAAGAGCGAGAGGAGACAGAATAGCTGCTAGGGCCGAGAGAGCATTTAACTCAGACCTCTTATTTGTAATCTGACACTTATCCATCTTTTGTTAATGTAAGCTACTCTATACTGCACAAGTCTCTACATCTCCAAACACTACTGCAACCCACATTCTACATGAGCTCGCTTACTGCCTTTGTATCTTGATCTCCTCATACAACCCAGCGAGGTGGCGCAGTAGTTAGACACTCGACTCGCATTCGGGAGGACGACGGTTCAATCCCGCGTCCGGCCATCCTGATTTAGGTTTTCCGTGATTTCCCTAAATCGTTCCAGGCAAATGCTGGGATGGTTCCTTTCAAAGGGCACAGCCGACTTCCTTTCCCATCCTTCCCTAATCCCATGAGACCGATGACCTCGCTGTCTGGTCTCTTTCCCCAAAACAACCCAACCCTTTCCTCATACAATTTTTACCCCTGCCCTCCCCTGCCCCCTCCCCAAGCACACACTTCCCTCTAGTACTAAACTGATGAAGCCTTCTTGTCTCAGAATGTGTCCTACTAATTGAACAATCGTTCTGGCAAATTATGCCACAAATATCTTTTCTCCCTAATTCTATTTGGTACTTTCTCAATATTCTCCTTCAGAACCATGTTTCAAAACCTTCTGTTCTCGTTTTCTCTGAACTGCACATCGTCCACGTTTACCATCTGCACAAAGTTATACTCTAGACAGACACCTTCAGAAAATATAGTTCTAGCACTTGGATGTGTATTTGATGCTGACAAATTTCTCTTCTTCAGAAACACATCTCTTGCCATTGACAGTCTACATTTTACATGCCCTCTAAGTCAGCCATTGTCAGTTGCTGTACGGTCCAAATATCAAAATTCGTCTACTACCTTTAGTAACTCATTTAGAAATATAATTGCCCTAGCATCGTCTGATTCAGTTCCACTACACTCCATTAGGTTTATTTTGAGTTTTTTTTGTTCATCTTAAATTCTCCTTTCACGGCGCTATCCATTCCGTTCAACTACCTCCCAAGTCCTTTGCCGTCGCCGGCAGGATTACAGTGTCATCGGAGAACTTCAGCCTTTTTCTTTCTTCTCCTTGAACTGTACTTCCTTCTCCAAAACTTTTTAGCTTTCCTTTACTGACTGTTCAGTGTAGCTTATATGCTACAGCTCTGTCTCATTTCCTTCTCCACCACTGAGCCATTATATGCACTTCGACTCTAAAAGCTGCCACCTGGCAGCTTTATAAGTTGTACAGGGTGATTATAATTAAAGTTAAACTTTAAAACTGCTACTGAAATAACACCACTGATCAGAATGACGTCAAATTGCAACGGAATATGATCGGAGGAAGGGGAAAACGTACGGCAGAAGAAAAATAAATAGTTACAAGATGTAGCAATAGATGGCGCTGTAAGTATTATAATTTTATAGTGCTCGACTATAAATGGTAAATGGATAATACAACAATGCCCAAAGTGTACGTCTGACGTTAAACGAAGTGTACTATTCAGCGTGCATGGGTGAACAGGTGTGATACAGTTAGTTACGTAAGCCCGTCCACCACGGCAAGGTAATGTCAGATCGGATCGGAAAAATCGGTTTTTAATTGTCCTGAGGCCAAAAACCGGATAAAAAGCATTAATCACACCTGTTTATAATTGTCCTGAGTCCAAAAACCGCATAGAAATCATCAATCCAAGTCATATTGGATGATTAATTTCCGTGTGATTGGCGCAAAACATGTTGAATAATCTGTCCACCGTTTTCTCCAAGTTGAAATGGAGAAACAGCATTTTTCACAAGTGATCGAAGTGTTTCCAGGCTCACGTTCAGATCATGTTACACAATGCGAGCCTTCAGTGCAGCTAAGTTCGCAATCGGATCACTGAATACAACGTCTTTCAGATAGCCCCTCAGCCAGAATCACGCGGATTAAGATCAGCTATGGAAATGGCGGCTGATAATTCCAGTATTTCCGAAATGGCACTTCAGCAGCTACTTAACTGGATGTGCGGAGGTGCGCCATCTTGCATAAAAATGATCCATCCATACATCCACACTGTTGGAGAGCTGGAATGACGTGGTTGCGCGAATGACACTCATAGAGCTTACCAGTGATGGTACAGGTAACAAGTCGGGAAGCACCTGTCTCTCCGAAAAAATACGGCCCTATGATAAATGATGCCGTAAATCCGCACCACACAGTGAACTTTTCAGAATGAAGTGGTAGTGGTTGATTTGCGTGTGGATTTTCCTTTGCCCATATTCGACAATTCTATGTATTACTCGTACATATCCTGTCACATGGAAGTGGGCTTCGTTTGTCCACAATATCTTCCACGGCCAATCATTGTCCACTTCCATGCCAGCAAGAAATTCTAAAGCAAAGGTCTCTCTTGCTGGCAGGTCAACAGGAAGCAACTCGTGCTTATGGGTAATTTTGAATAAATAACAAAGGAGGAAGTTTTGTAGGATTTTACAGACCGTGCTCATGGGTATGTCCAATGTTCGGGCAGTTCTCCGTGCACTACACGTTTGTACACCACCACTCGTCTCCTCCTGCACTGCTGTGGCCACTGCTTCCAATGACTTCGAAAAAATTAGTTTCCTCCCTCTATCAGGTTGCGCACCAAAAGAACCCATCTTTTCGAATTTCCGAAGCATTTTCTCAAGACCCACGGCAGTCATCGGACCAATTCCTGTTTTCAAACCCTTCAGTGTCCGGAACTTCTGCAGAGTGACGTGTGCACAGTCGTCATTCTTGTAATACAGATTTACAAGCAGAGCGCGATCCTGCGTTGAGACACTCATGGCGAACGTCGCAGACGCGTAAGAAGGAAAAGCCGTGTACCCGGCGTGTTTATATTAACTTCAATGGGTCGTGCGCATGACACGTGTTTTCGTTTACTATTCTGACACGTACCGCGCCATCTGTTGATCAATTTTCACACTATTTTTTTTCCTTTTGCCATACGTTTTCCCCCTTCTCCAATAATATTCCGTTGCAATTTGACGTCATTCTGGCCAGTGGTGTTATTTCTACACTGTTTTGACATTTTGACTTTAATTATAATCACCCTCCATATAACGTTTCGGTTGCCGTATTTTACTCCTGACAACTTCAACATTTGAAAGAGTCTATTCCAGTTTATACTGTCTAAAGTTATCTCTGTGTCCACAACTGCAATAAATGTATGTTTGCATTTAATTAACCGATCTTCTACGACAAGTTTAAATTTGTATTATTTCGCTTGTTCCATCATATCTCTGGAACTCAAACTAGTCTTATCCCAGGTTCGTTAATAACAGCTTTTCCATACTTCTGTCGATAATTTGTGTCAGCACAATCCTGAGCTATAAAACTAATAGTGCACTTTATGGAGATCTGTCAGCATCTGCTTGCTTTGGAATTGGAATTATTACAGTCTTCTGGAAATCTGAAGGTACATCCCTGTCTCACAAATCTTGCACATCAAGTAGAGCAGTTTTTTCGCGCCTCACCCTCAGAAGGATAGCAGTAGGTTCAGGGAATGTCGTCTACTTTAGGGGCGTTGTTTTGACTTCCTGCATTAAGTCCTGTGTCAAATTTTTATCGCGATATCATGACTCCCATCCCACCTGTATATAATTACTCCTCTCGTTCCATAATATTGCCTTTAAGCTCATTTCACTTGTTTAGCACTATATTTACATAACTTCCATGTTTCAGATTTCCCCACAGTACTTGGTACTGGTTTTGAATCTGAGCGCTTGATGTTTATACAGCTACTTCTGTTTTCTCCAAACTTCTCTTTAATTTTAATATGGGTGGTACCTATATTTCCCCGAGTTACACATGCTTCCACACACTTGCATTTGTCCTCCGGCCATTCCTACTTAGTCACTGTGCACTCTCAATCTCATTTCTAGACAGACATCTGTATACTCTTTTGTATGCTTCGTTTTCAGAATTTTTTATTTTTTTCCTTCGTCAATTAAATTCAGTTTCTCCTGTGACATCCAAGGATTTACAATGGGCCTTGTGTTTTTACCTATTTTATGGTCTCCTGCCCCCACTATTTAATCTCTCAGAGCTACTCATTCGCTACCTACTGTGTACCCTTCGTCTGTTTCTTTCAATCGTTGCCTAATGCTCTCTTTCAAAAAGTCAGTTACCTCTGTATTTTGTTTAATGTATACATGGCCCATCTTCTAAATTTCGTATATTCTTGCAAATTCTTCGCTGTTAATATACAGTTCATAACCAATAAATTATGGTGAGTGTCCACATCGGCCCCAGAAATATCTTACAGTTTAAAATATGGTTCCGTAATATTTGTCTTACCATTGCATAATCGGCCTTAAAGCTTCCAGTGTCTCCAGGTCCCTTCCACGTATACAGTCTTCTTTCATTATCCTTAAACCAATTGTTAGCAATGATTAAATTATGTCCTGTGCTAAATTCTTCCACATGACTTCCCGTTTTACTTGTTTTTCCCAGTACATGTTCTCCTAATATTTTTTCCGTCTCTTCCTTTTTTCGACTGTCGTATTACAGTCCGACATCACAATTAAATTTTCGTCTTCCTTGGTTATGCGAATAATTTCTTTTATATCATCACGCATTCTTTCAATCTCTTCATCATCTGCAGAGCTAGTTGGCATATAAACTTGTAAATATGTGGTGGGTGTTGGTCTCGTGTCTATCCTGGCTACGACAATGGATCACTAGGCTGGAATGAGATTTTCACTCTGCAGCGGAGTATGCGCTGATATGAAACTTCCTGGCAGATTAAAACTGTGTGCCCGACCGAGACTCGAACTCGGAACCTTCGCCTTTCGCGGGCAAGTGCTCTACCTGGAGAGCTACCGAAGCACGACTCACGCCCGGTCCTCACAGCTTTATTTCTGCCAGTATCTCGTCTCCTACCTTCCAAACTTTACAGATGCTCTCCTGCGAACCACGCCCGGTCCTCACAGCTTTATTTCTGCCAGCTGTGAGGACCGGGCGTGAGTCGTGCTTCGGTAGCTCTCCTGGTAGAGCACTTGCCCGCGAAAGGCAAAGGTCCCGAGTTCGAGTCTCGGTCGGGCACACAGTTTTAATCTGCCAGGAAGTTTCATATCAGCGCACACTCCACTGCAGAGCGAAAATCTCATTCTGGAAACATCCCCCAGGCTGTTGCTAAGCCATATCTCCGCAATATCCTTTCTTTCAGGAGTGGTAGTTCTGCAAGGATCAAGGGATCACAAATTTAGCTTTGGAGGGCAGTGTGGAGGGTAAAAATCATAGAGGGCGACCAAGAGATGAGTACACTAAGCATATTCAGAAGGACGTAGGTTGCAGTAAGTACTGGGAGATCAGTAAGCTTGCACAGGATAGAGTAGTATGGAGAGCTGCATCAAACCAGTCTCAGGACTGAAGACCACAACAACAACAACAACAACTCTTGTTTCATTTTTTTTCCGAGATCGCTCACCAAACTTTTCAGATCCACCTTCTACACTACCTTATCAGTCATCCATCCAGACTGCTGCCATGTAACTTCTGAAAGGATTGCTGTCTAACTTCAGGGACCATATGTTTGTCAAACCTGTCCACACATAGCCCTCCGCTATGGTAGCACCTAAGGCTCCGCTACGTGTATCGCTGAGGTACGCAAGCCACTTCATTTCGGGAAAATCTGCGGTTCATGGGGAGCCTTGGATCTACCCCCTTCTAATAAATCACCACACTAGTAATCTATATTTTGTTACTTAAAATTCAATGACCCCAACTACGAATAAATCCAGATTAAAAAACTACACATATGATCTGACGGTAACATAAGCCCTGGGTGGAATACGTATGTGTAAGATTAGAGGCAAAGCATTTTGAACGTACACTGAAGCACCAAAGAAACTGGTATAGGCATGCACATTCAAATACAGAGAGATGTAAAAAGATAGAATACGGCGTTGCGGTCGGCAACGCCTATATAAGACAAATGTCTGGCGCGCTTTTTAGATTGGTTACTGCTGTTACAATAGCAGTTTATCAAGATTTACGTGAGTTTGAACGTGGTGTTCTAGTCAGTGCACGAGCGATGGGACACAGTATTTCCGAATTAGTGGTGAAATGGGGATTGTCCCGTGCTCCCATTTCACGAGTGTACTGTGAACGACATCGCTGCGGCCGGAAAAATATCCTGCAAGAACGGGACCAACGAATACTGAAGAGAATCGTTCAAGATGACAGAAGTGCAATCCTTCCGCAGATTGCTGCATATTGCGATCCTGGGCCGTCAACAAGTGTCAACGTGCGAACTATTCAACGAAACATCATCGAAATGGGCTTTTGGCACCGAAGGTCCACTCGTGTACCCTTGATGACTGCACGACACAAAGCTTTACGTCTCGTCTAGGCCCGTCAACACCGACTTTGTACTGTTGATGACTGGAAACATGTTGACTGGTCGGACGAGTCTCTTTTCAAATGATATCGAGTGGATGCACGTGTACGGGTATGGAGAAAGCCTCAGAAGACCATGGACCCTGCATCTCAGCAGGGAACTATTAAAGCTGGTGGAGGCTCGATAATGGTGTGGGGCGTGTGCAGTTGGAATGATATAGGACCCCTGATACGTCTAGATTAGACTCTGACGGACTTGGGCAATTTCAGAAGGACAATGCGACACCTCGCACGTCCAGAATTGCTACGCAGTGGCTCCAGTAACACTCTTCTGAGCTTAAACACTTCCGCTGGCCACCAGATGCCCCAGGCACGAACATTGCTGAGCATAACCAGGATGCCTTGGAACGTGCTGTTCAGAAAAGATCTCCACCCCATCATACTCTTACGGATTTATGAACAGCCCTGCAGGATTCATGGTGTCAGTTCTCTCCAGCACTACTTCAGACATTAGTCGAGTGAATGTAACGTCTTTTTGCGGCACTTTTGAGTGCTCACGGCGGTCCTACATGATACTGGGCAGGTGTACCAGTATTTGGCTCTTCAGTGTATATTTATAGTTTATATCGACGACTACCATGATTGTTTATTAATTTATATTGCTATTTATTTTGAATAAGAAAGAAAATCGGCTGATTTAAACTCTGATCCTCAAGAGGAAGGGTAGGTTCGAATCTACATCTGACAACGCATTTTAAAATTGTAAAATTGAGCATGCATCGAGAAAATATTCAACTAATCAGATAAGTCTGGAAGACGCATGCAAAACTTTGCTGCAGCAACAGGTTAATGGTGTGTTACACAGGTTGACACACCTGGCTGAGGCGACATATTTAAGTTCTTGTCTCGTTGAGGGGTCATGGTATCGAAGCGCACATCTGACGACACATTTAGAAACTCGTAAATTGTCATACTTCTATAATACGCCGACTAAATCAAGTAACCAGAAGAGCCAGGTGCAAGGCTGCGCTGCTGAATTAGGGGCTGGACGAGAAGCTCCGTTGCTCAGGCAGTCGGCCAGGGCAGACTTTTTCCCTGCACTGGCGCCATCAGTAGAGGTGTGTGCAGAGCGGCGGGGTGCTAAATGGCGCCGTAGGACCACGGCCGACAGGTGTCGTTATTACCTTGAAAGACACTTCAACCCTTTAACTGGAAATGCTTGAGATTTCGATAAAAAAAGTTATTATATCGGTTTCTCCGAGTACAAAAGTTTACTGAATTTAAAGAACTATTTAAAACGGTATTTCAAGAAATATATGCAGTTACTAATGAGCGATTCATTCACTCTACAACCTACAACGCTACCTTGTTTTTATGTAAATCAATGTAAGCGTGATTATAAATGTTTATAAAACTAATGGTCTTTCTTTCATTCAAGAGAAGCACTTGCCGTCTGGCAGCTCACAGCGCTCTTGCAAATCGGCACCTTGTGCTATTTGGTGACAAAGCATCACGCTGCAAGGTTAGGCATGCGGCTAACGTATGACAAAGAAAAACTGCTTTTTAAAATACACTCCTGGAAATTGAAATAAGAACACCGTGAATTCATTGTCCCAGGAAGGGGAAACTTTATTGACACATTCCTGGGGTCAGATACATCACATGATCGCACTGACAGAACCACAGGCACATAGACACAGGCAACAGAGCATGCACAATGTTGGCACTAGTACAGTGTATATCCACCTTTCGTAGCAATGCAGGCTGTTATTCTCCCATGGAGACGATCGTAGAGATGCTGGATGTAGTCCTGTGGAACGGCTTGCCATGCCATTTCCACCTGGCGCCTCAGTTGGACCAGCGTTCGTGCTGGACGTGCAGACCGCGTGAGACGACGCTTCATCCAGTCCCAAACATGCTCAATGGGGGACAGATCCGGAGATCTTGCTGGCCAGGGTAGTTGACTTACACCTTCTAGAGCACGTTGGGTGGCACGGGATATATGCGGACGTGCATTGTCCTGTTGGAACAGCAAGTTCCCTTGCCGGTCTAGGAATGGTAGAACGATGGGTTCGATGACGGTTTGGATGTACCGTGCACTATTCAGTGCCCCCTCGACGATCACCAGTGGTGTACGGCCAGTGTAGGAGATCGCTCCCCACACCATGATGCCGGGTGTTGGCCCTGTGTGCCTCGGTCGTATGCAGTCCTGATTGTGGCGCTCACCTGCACGGCGCCAAACACGCATACGACCATCATTGGCACCAAGGCAGAAGCGACTCTCATCGCTGAAGCCGACACGTCTCCATTCGTCCCTCCATTCACGCCTGTCGCGACACCACTGGAGGCGGGCTGCACGATGTTGGGGGGTGAGCGGAAGACGGCCTAACGGTGTGCGGGACCGTAGCCCAGCTTCATGGAGACGGTTGCGAATGATCCTCGCCGATACCCCAGGAGCAACAGTGTCTCTAATTTGCTGGGAAGTGGCGGTGCGGTCCCCTACGGCACTGCGTAGGATCCTACGGTCTTGGCGTGCATCCGTGCGTCGCTGCGGTCCGGTCCCAGGTCGACGGGCACGTGCAGCTTCCGCCGACCACTGGCGACAACATCGATGTACTGTTTAGACCTCACGCCCCACGTGTTGAGCAATTCGGCGGTACGTCCACCCGGCCTCCAGCATGCCCACTATACGCCCTCGCTCAAAGTCTGTCAACTGCACATACGGTTCACGTCTACACTGTCGCAGCATGCTACCAGTGTTAAAGACTGCGATGGAGCTCCGTATGCCACGGCAAACTGGCTGACACTGACGGCGGCGGTGCACAAATGCTGCGCAGCTAGCGCCATTCGACGGCCAACACCGCGGTTCCTGGTGTGTCCGCTGTGCCGTGCGTGTGATCATTGCTTGTACAGCCCTCTCGCAGTGTCCGGAGCAAGTATGGTGGGTCTGACACACCGGTGTCAATGTGTTCTTTTTTCCATTTCCAGGAGTGTAGTTCAAAAATGGCTCTGAGCACTATGGGACTTAACTTCTGAGGTCATCAGTCCCCTTCAACTTAAAACTACTTTAAACCTAACTAACCTTAGGACATCACATACATCCATGCCCGAGGCAGGATTCGAACCTGCGACCGTAGCAGCAGCGCGGTTCCAGACTGTAGCGCCTAGAACCGCTCGGCCACTCCTGCCGGCTTTTTAAAATGCATTACATCTTTTGCTGCTTGTAAGATTTATATCAAGAAGCACCTTCCGATTTTACAGTGATTAGTATTTAAAAGGTTGTGCTGTAGAAGCAGCCATATGATGATTATGAGCTACTGTGATTATGAAACAATTAAAAGCGATATTAAAGTTTTTAACATCTAGACGTACTAACATAACGTAATATTAACTGAACATTTTAATTTAAACGTTCAGGCCAAATCTGTCATATAGCTACATGCAAGCCCCTTGTCATTGTATATAACCTGTTGCTAAGCAGTGTATGCCAATGTGTTTTTACTGTAGAAGTTTGTACTGAACTACGTATTAGCAGAAACTTTAAGTGAAAGAGTAGAGCTACGGGCATTCAGCATTGTTGAGTGTTATTGGTGGAGGAAAGACGCCATTACACAACGTAACACGAGAGTTTTAGTTTCAGAATTGGTGAGGAGTAGTTTATATGTGTGTACAGGATAAGGAACTTGCGTGTTTGTGAGAATATAATTTCAAGAATGTCGCTAGACAAGGTGATATAATTGCAAAGCACAATGATTTTTTCGATAAAAAATGGGTTAGTGTGTACTGAAGTGACAAAATTAAATTCGGTTTCGGAGAAAGTTTGAAAAATTAAAGAAGTTTTGAAAGACGTTAGCAAAATAAAATGCATTTCTGAAGGAAATTTCTGGCAGATTTAAACTAAGTAGATCAGGGGCAGAGTGGGCAGGGGTCATGCTGCGTGGCCTGGCCACGGTGTCCCCGTCTCCTGACAGGATAAGGGATAGACAGAGGGAAAGAAACATTGTACATGCGTGTAATTCTTATTTTTTTCTATTTATTTAATTTTAATGTCCCAGAAAAATAATCTATGGAAAAGAAAGGAAAGAAATATATGGCCAAAGTGACAGCCTCGTCACTTCACTGGGAGTAATATCGTATCCTGCGAAACTACGTAAACTTGGGACTCCCCACCGCTTCGGGGGCACATGAATGATGCTTCCTAGAAAGTTCGCAAATTGCGTTTTGTATTTACAGTGACGTCGAATGATTTCGTGTTGTTCTACTAGATAATGCCAATAGTCCATGCCTGATATCACGGCCCGCGAGAGCACGTAGTGAAATGCATGTCCTCCAATCCAGCAGATTGCCGACGTTTTCTGTGAGGGGAAAAAAGACAACGTCAGGGAAAAATTAAGCGTCCGTCGTGATCGTGGATTCGTCGGTGCGTCGGAGGAGTGCCATGATGCATTCCGTCAGCCGCCAAACATCCTTTGCCTCACCGCACTGCAGAGAATGTTCGTCGGTGTCCTGCATGCCACATATAAGGCTGAGCGGGGAATCTACCATGTGAATGTCGTACATGCGTTGGCAATTGAATGTCTGGCGGTTGATTAATGCAGGGACGGCCACGGCGTGTCAAACTGCACGCGTGTACAGACGTGCTGCACGCGTAACGTCCAGGGCTCGGTCCGCCTCGCCACTACTCGGCTTTCCTCGGTCTTTCGCGGCACTGCTCGGCAAGGCGCGACATTAGACTAGCTGTGCGATGGGACATCTTTTCATCCGGCATATGGTGCGTTAGTTGATTCGTACTGGCAGCCGTGTTTATTCCTCGCTATTAGCGATTCGTAGGAAGTTTATAAGTACTGTACAGTGGTTGTTGCAATGGAACACACGCTCACAAAGAGGCGGGGTAGTGACACAACGTCACGAGCCTTCAGAGCTGAATGGGAATTGCAATATTTTTCCGAAGAGAAGGATGAAAATTCTTAATGTCTATTATGCAGTCGCATACTCGCCGAGCACCGCAAATTTGCAATAGAACAGCATTATGACATCACACACAAAGAACTTAATGATTTGGTTGGGACTGATAGATCAAACAAGTTGCGGAATTAAGAAGACGTAGTGTTATGCAGCGAGACGGACTGAACGTGAGTAACCCTTACAAATCTTTGTGTTTCTGATGTTTGTATTTGTACATATTTGCCTTTAGAATTCGAATTTAAAGTTCACTCAATTTTGTTTCCTTTTTTTACCTGCAACCGAACGTAGCGACCTGTCTTTAAGAGCAAGCTACAAAATAGCGCTCAAAATTGCAAGAGCGAATAAGCCTTTCAGTGATGGTAATTACATCAAGGAGTTTATTGTTGAGGCAGCGGAACTCTTGACGCCACTGGAATTATAGAAGTTTAGTGAAATTAGTCTTTCCAGACAAACAATAGCTCGCCGCATAGCTGGTATGGCAGCGAATGTCTACAGGCAGTTAATTGATAATGCCTGCAAGGTATTGCATTCTCGATTGCTTTGGACGAGTCGACCGACATTTCGAACACAGCACAGGTAGCGATTTATGTTCGTGGAGTCGACACAAATTTGCAAGTGACGGAAGAACTGTTAGATTTAGTACCAATGAAAGACACAACGAGGGGTACCGACTTGCTAAAAGCAGTTGAAGAGGCAGTTGAAGCCGTTGGCCTGAATTGGAAAATGTTAGTTTCTTTCACCACGGATGGAGTTCCAGCTATGCGAGGGGCTCAAAATGGTCTTGTAGCATTGTTGCGTAAAAAACTAGGACTATCGACAGAAGATTTGTACGGAATTAATTGTTTTGTACACCAAGAGGCTCTTTGTGCTAAATACGCAAATTTGGAGCACGTGATGAAGTTGGTAGTCACCATAGTAAATTTTTTGAAGTAGCATGGCTTAGTACACCGTCAGTTTCAACAGTTTTTCATGGAACTGAACGAAGAGTACGGAGATGTTATTTACCACTGCCAAATACCTTGGTTAAGTCGAGGGGCAGGCTCGAAAGATTTTTCAATTTAAGACTCTCTATTGTTGAGTTCCTGAAGGAAAAAGGAAAGGCAAAGCCAAAATTAGAAGATCCAAAATGGATTGCAGACCTCGCCTTTTTAGTTGATCTGAGTGCACGCTTGAACGCTCTCAAGAGGACTTTGCAAGGTGAGAAGCAGCTTATTTCTGACCTGATGGAAAAAGTGGATGCATTTAATAAGAAAATCTCATTGTGGAAGGAACAACTCATGACAGAGAATACCGCCCATTTCTCTACGCCCTCTAAACGCAACTTCTGACGAATTCGTTTCTGTGTTGGAGGAACTACAGGCACAATTTTCTAAACGTTTTCAGGACACTGCCAGTCTGAGATCTGTTTTTGAACTATTTTCTAGATCCTTTGCTGTTTCAGTTGAAAGTGCTCCAGTGCATTTGCAAATGGAATTGATCGATCTGCAGTGTAATTCCCGTTTAAAGGACAATTTTTTTTACTTAAAAACTGTCCAGGAATTATACCAAGGTTTTCCTCGGGAAGAGTTTCCCCGTCTCCACAATGACGCTGCAAAAGTTATATCAATGTTTGGATCGACATACGTATGCGAAAGGTTTTTTTCGATTATGAAACTAAATAAGTCACGATTACGTGGCAATTTGAGTGACGAAAATATGAGAAACTGTCTGCGTTTGTCCGTGTGCCGTCAGTTTGTGCCGGATATGAACTTTATTATGTCTACAGCGAACCAAAAACAATTAAATTAATGGTGATAATTTTATTGTATTTGTCATATGTTTTGTTGAGAATTGTAGTTATTGCAAATTCTGTACAGTAGTTCCAGATAATAAAATTTGCTTGTTTCACATGTAGTTGGAATCACTTATTCCACATCATACTGCATGCTGTAGACTACTTTTACGTCCGTTTCTATATCTCAGCTTAAATGTTGTAAGAATTTTATGAGTGACGATGTGAGAAGCACGATATTGTTGGTGTAAAGCAGTTTCAAACGCAGCGTTATTGTTATTTTTCTGTAGGTGTACCAACAGCCAACAAAGATTCAGTATTGCTCAACGTGATGTGTTGTATAGAGCTTAATATTATCAAATGTCTTAATATGAAACTAAGCCACATGCTAGCAGGGCGGTGTTCCTTACGCGAATGCACTGTCGCATGAGGCGTGTTCGTAGTTCCGCGCATGCGCGCGCAGACAGCTCGTGTGGTAGTGGGGGACAAGTGACGTCAGAAGGGAGCGATCGAGGCCTACGAGAAAGACAGGCCGCGGCGCGTATGTCACGAAGGTAGTCCTTCGCTCGCTCACACGCTCAAATCAGCGCACAAACTACGTTTCTACACCTGTTAACTCTTAGCTAGGCGCGTCTGTACAAATGGAAACTGAATCTTCTACTGGAATTCACTATTATGGAATCTTGCTGTTATTAGTCCTGTAATGATGGGAAGTCCATGGGCCCATTTATAATTTGTTACGGCTCTACTGGCGTACAGTAAAATAAAACCATGCTAAAATGATTATCAGCTGCATGAGGCACCACTTCCAGCATGTAATGAGTACTGTTAAGCAGAAGAGACTAAATACTATAAACAATCCGTTATACCATTTATATCGGGTATTGATCTTAAATTAAATTTGACTGTAGTACTGTTAATCGGTAAGACTTTGTAATAGCAGATTCCAGTGGAAGATTAAATTGTCGTTAGCACATACACGCCCAGCTGCGAGTTACAGGTTTAGAAACGCATTTTGTCTGCTGAGCTGAGCGAACGACTTCAGGACTTCTTTCGTGACGCACGCGCCGCGGCCTGTCTTTCTCGTGGGCCTTGGGAGCGATCCGCAGGTGTGTCAAAGCTCGGCACGCGTGCATGCACACGTGCCGCGTTCTTGGCCGTCCCTGGATTAGTGCATACCCTGACGATCTCGCTTCCGTGGTGAGGAGAGGCGTATGCACAGCTCGCCGAATCTGTCGCAAATCCCTCGTTGGGTATTTAAGTTCGACAACATGATGACGCCACAAGTATCGATGTATCTTACGGGCAGTGGAGATCCTTGTAGAAGGTAACTGTGACTGAACATATCTAAAATCAACAAAGAAACGCGCAACGTGAGTAAAAGAAGGCGATGTTGTGCTTACCGCCACCGGCGGTTCAAAGGACGGGGGAAGAAGCACAACCAGGATCGCCGACGTGATGGCGTGTTGCCGTTGTTTCCATGTCCGTGGCGTCGCTCGCAAGTATAGAGCTAGAGCCTTGTTCCGCACATTCGTGAGACCAAGTCCTCCAGAGTGGTGTGGGAGAGTTAAAGTCTCGTATTTGACCTTAAGGTCACTTGCTAGTGAATCTGCTTCAAAAATTCGAATTTTTTTCCGTCTTAAATCAATATTTAGAATCTTGTGAACAAAATGGTGGTTAAGTGAATCGATTCGGACATCGGGAACATCTTTGAAAACTAATTTAAATATATGTCGGTATGCGGCAACGACCGTGTTTCCGCTGCCGTCGGATGTCAATTGGCATCATTATTATTTTGCCTCTTCGAACAGATACACTGCGTAATCGTTTTTTGTGTTGGCAGCCCAGTTAGCACACAAGCTTTCCGATGCTCCTTTGTTTTCCTTTGTATATCTATTGTTTGCGAGAGTTGCTTGTGTTCAAACTTCTATACGTTGTTGAGTTGTTGGCGCTGTGCCTTTCTCGGAAATAGTTATGCCTCCAAAAAAGTGTTTTCGAACGAGAAAACGTATGTTTTGTGGTAATCGGTATAATTCATTGGAAAGTAGAGACTGTGTAATTACATCCACAAACCAACTGGATGTTATGTCGACGCTGCCAAGTGCCTCAAGACAAAAGCTAAATTTTTTGAGTACCCAGAGTGACATTTCTATAAAATGTCATCAAAACATTGTAACAGAATGTGTTTCCATAATTGTTGAACTGAGTGCTTTATGCTCGCTTCTAAAGAATGCTGCTGTGTGTGCGCTTTGTGGAAAAGGTGACATTAAAATTGTCGGAGATTTGAAGGCAGGAAAGTTGTGATTAGTAAGTTACAAGTATTTTGTGATTTCTGTGGGGTAACTAAAACTGGGTATTCTTCTTGATTGTACGAAGGAAGAGTTTATAACACAAATATTAGACTTGCATATGGAATGAGGTGTATTGAGAAGGGTAGAGAGGCAGCTCAAACATTTTGTGGTATCATGAATTTGCACCCACCTACAAGATTTGAGAAGGACACACAGTCACTTCTTGAAAGTCTTGGTCAAGTGAGTGCTGCGTCAGTGAAGAAAGCAGTAGAAGAAACTGTGTTATGCAATGAAGTTGACACCGATATAGCTGCAGCCTTTGATGGGACATGGCGTGTTCACCTATCACTGAATGGTGTTGTCACCGCAACATCCCTAGGAAATGGAAAGGTGGTTGACATTGAATACATAACAAAGTATTGCCATGGTTGCAAAAGAAATAACCAGGATCATGTTTGTGTTCAGAATTTTTCTGGGTATAGTGGTGGAATGGAATCAGAGGGAGTTCTCAGATTATTTCAAAAGTCATAAGAGAATTATGGCGTACAGTATGCGAAGTACCTTGGAGACGGAGACACCAAGTGGTTTGAAAAAGTGTTGGAAAATATGCCATATGGAAGAACTGTAAAAATTGAAAAGTTGGAGTGTGTTGGTCATGTCCAAAAGAGGATGGGCACACGCTTACATAAGATAATAAAATATATGAAGGGTAAAATGCTCTGTGATGGCAAACCAATAGGTGGTGGGGAAAGCCTTACTAAGGAAGAGCTGAAGAAACTGCAGCTCTATCACGGTTTAGCCATAAGAAGGAATCGAGACAATATTGAGTCCATGAAGAAAGCAGTACCGGCTACCTTTTTCCATAAATCTTCTACGGATGACCATCCACCATCCACAGCATGCTCTCTGCGACAGTGGTGTAGACACATGGTGTGGATACAAAAAAGCAACAGCAAATGGTGAGACTTTTGCACACCATCACTCCCTGCCATTTGAGGTATTAGAAGTAATTAAGTCCATATACACGGACCTAAGCGACACTTAACTATTGTCACGGTGCTTACATGGAAAGACAAAAAATTTTAATGAATGTTTCAACCACGTGATGCGAGAAAGCCTGACTAAGACTGTATTTGATGGTTTCAATACCATGAGATTAGGTGTATTAAATGCAGTTATTTGCTTTGATGATGGAGCTGTTAGCAGATGTGATGTGTTAGAGTTGTAGGGACTAACTCCTGGTTTCAATATGAGACAAGCACTAAAATGTAAATGTCGTGTGACTAGGGCCTCCCGTCGGGTAGACCGTTTGCCGGGTGCAAGTCTTTCGATATGACGCCACTTCGGTGACTTGCGCGTCAAAGGGGATGAAAATTTGAGGATTAGGACAACACAACACCCAGTCCCTGAGAAGAGAAAAATCTACGTCCCAGCCGGGAATCGAACCCGGGCCTTTAGGATTGAGCCAGCCGTTGTGGCCGAGCGCTTCTAGGCGCTGCAGTCTGGAGCCACGCGACTGCTAATGTAGCAGGTTCGAATTCTGCCTCGGGCTTGGATGCGTGTGGTGTCCTAAGGTTAGTTAGGTTTAAGTAGTTCTAAGTTCTAGGGGACTGATGACCTCAGATGTTAAGTCGCATAGTGCTCAGAGTACTTTGAACCTTTAGGATTGACATTCTGTCACGCTGACCATTCAACTACCGGGGACAGACAGACAATCGCTGAAGGCATTTGATTCCTTGAGAGTGGCCGAAGGCGAAAAATGGGTTCTTGAGGCAACTAAAGAGGCCAGAATAGCAAACAGGAGCAAGAAAAGAAAGAGAGAAGATGAGGAGCACACAAACCAAGAATATTATGCAACTGGAAGGGTTTTAAGAGCAACAGAGGTGAGTAACAGCTGAAATGTACCTTTAAACTGAATTTCCCAAGAATAGAATTTTCTGAGATGTTTATTTTATGCAAAAAAAAACTATTTCAGCTAGAGGTCTCAAACTATTTGTGGTATTTCTGGCTACCATTAGGAGAAAAGTAGGTTACAGACACCAGCTTACTATAACTAGGAGGAAAAATATAGCCTTAATAGTTATAAAAAATTATCTTAATATTGATTGTCTAATTTATGTACGTTAATAAGTCTATAGACTTCAAACTGGGTCTGGCAGGAAAAATTTTAAATTACTGACCGACATAAATGTTTGTATAATAAAATTTATATCAAAGCTATTCTGATTATTCTTATACCAAAGTCTTCATCCTTAAAACACTTTCATTGTCCTAAAAGTTCTTTGTATTCAGAGTTCGCATTATGTAGTTAGTCCCTCATAAACTTTATGAAAATTGTTACTCTTTTTCCAGCCGTTCACTGCCAAGTTACCTTAAACAACATCCCTTGGCTGCCATAGTATCGAAAGGCCGCCATTAACTTGTCAGCAATACCATGTGGTATTGGCAGTACCTGTGCCAGGTGCGGCAGTCGCGGTGCCAGATGAACATTAGTGTATTCCACCCTTTGGAGCAGGTAATGGATATAGAGTGAACTGTTGCGTATGTGCAGTCGGACGTGCTGGAACAAACGTCGGTAGTTCGCCCCCACTGGTTGCCGTGGCGATCGGGTCAACAATTCTCCTAAGCCTCGCAAGATGTCCACCGTCGTAAACGGACTGTGCAGAGCGTCCAGCCCTCGTGCGATGTGCATAATCTTGGTTTTATTCATATTGACCCTCCTACCCGCCGCTACTCAATACGTAGTAAGAATGGCAACCGCCTTACGTACTTCTTTCTCCGACCGGACGAGTACCATGAAGCACGAAGTCGGACGCCTGTAAGAGTCCGTCTAAGAGTCTGCATCAATGGTTCGAGCGCTATTGCAAACAGCATCATCGACAAGGGACATCCTTACCTAACCGAGCTGCAAACAGGGATCGTTCCTACCTCTCTGCTATTGACTCTCACTGTCGAAGGAGGCGCACGCTACAGTCTGGAACAGCGCGACCGCTACGATCGCAGGTTCGAATCCTGCCTCGGGCATGGATGTGTGTGATTTCCTTAGGTTAGTTAGGTTTAAGTAGTTCTACGTTCTAGGGGACTGATGACCCCAGATGTTATGTCCCATAGTGCTCAGAGCCATTTGAACTATTTTTGATAAAGAATTGAGTAGTACAACGGTTCAACTGGTAGCAGATAATACAGCGGGGTTTTCCCTTCTACCCACCATGTTGATGGTCGAAGCTTGTGATACGAGTGTTCGTACATATTCATTAATACGTTTTGCTCTTTCAGGAAGCTGCCCAGCATGAATGGACGTACCTGCCCTGGAATTTCATATATGCGCCGCGGGCACTTAATTTATGAGCTGCGCGTACGCGGTTTGTCCGTGGAGGGCTATGTTGACGAGTTAGCGGCGCCACTCCCCGCGGCGGCAGCCGATACCCCACTCTCCCTCCCTGTTGATTACGTCGCGGCCATAGGTGAGTGGCTTCCACGCATAAAAAATCGGTGGTCCAGTTACGCAGAGGCAAATTTACCGTGTGCAAGCTCACCTAACTCATTACAGTAATTGTTTACTGGATTTACTGAATGTCGATCTCAGTGACGCAATGCAGCAACTTAGGAATCTGATTGCTTAATTTGCAAGCTTCTGTCGTCGCGCTTACTTTAGGTGAGGGAGGTTTGGAAGGGGAGCCCGTTGTACAGAGTAAGAATACAGGCGGGGCAGTACAATGTAAAACTGGGTTTCTGTTTGTTTTTTGAAATTGCCGAATCTTATTGTAAAATTGTTTGAAGGTATTTCAGTTACGTATTGAAACCTTACATCATATTCAAGGATTGTTGTGGTTGTTAGTCCGATTGCAAGTTAATGTTGATGCATTGGGGGTGAAGCATGGCGTAATTTTGTCTCTGTTGTATCCGATGGCTCGTGGTTGTTTCGGTAAGATCTTAGCGGAGGAATTGCAACATCAAGGAACTTTAGTTGAACTCCGCCGAAATATTTTGGGGAGGAAGCCCTCGCATCGAACACAAGCGCAGTTGGAGGGTGATTTTTATTGGGGAGTACAAGCTGATGATGAGACGTTAGCCCAATATTTTGATAGAGTCCGTACTGCAGTTGTTGCTCTTGACATGTCGGCATCAGAGCTGGGTAATATTGAACATCTTTTGGAAGGAATGCACCGTCAAGATAGTTCGCGGGTAACTTTTGCGCAGCGGCCGATTTCCTTGGAACAATTTCAACAGCTAACTGATTATGTAGAAAAGGCCTCCTTAGTCGACGATCAACGACGCAACTCCCAGTTACACAACGTTGTGCGGGAATTCCCGGTGGAGATCGAGAAAGGGGAGCCTATAGTCCTCGTGCGTTGCGGTGTTATCGTTGTCAAGCTACCGATCACTTAGTGCGGCAATGTCCCGTGTCCAGGAGCCCTAGGCCGAACAGCTGACGCCAGAGGTAGAGTAGAGGCAACAAAGATGGTAACTGGCCTTCGAATTGAAACGCAATTAAGGGTGCCAGTCGTTCTATTTGACCGGACGTGGTATCTGGAATTCCGGTATTTCTGTATACTTTAATTACCGCTCCCTCCAGTGCAAAGATGTCGGGTCGCTGACGGCCGTGAGTTGCCTTTGCAGGGGGAGGTGCGCGGTTATTTGCACATTAATGGTTTTTCATGGCCACAGAGCTTTATCATTGCGTGTAATTTGCAGACTCCCGTGATATTGGGATGTGATTTTGTGCAACGCACCGGGTTGGTTGTTAATTATGCGGCAGGGGTTGTCATTTTATATTTGCTCCTGGTTCTGTCAATTCGCTCTGCTCGTGCAATCAGTCAAAGGGCACCAGTATGGATTATTTCAGTAATATACAGGTGGAGATGGGTCATATTTCCACCGAACAAGTGAGCGGGTTGAGGGAGGTCCTAGAACGCTATCCTGAAGTATTGTCCGAGCGGTTAGACGGGACGAAACTGCTGCAGTACGAGATAATTGTAACTGATAGTGTACCTGTGCGCCTGGCGCCGTATAGATTATCACCCCCGAAGATGGTGATGCTAAAGCAAGAAATTAATAAGATGCTCCAGGAAGGGGTAATTAGGCCATCCACCTCGCCGTATGCTGCCCTAGTATTTTTGGTCCCGAAAGAATAGGGTAAAGATTTTCGGGTTGTCATTGACTATCGTCATCTTAATAAGACGGTGGTCCTGCAGTCGGTGCCACTGCCTGATTTACACAATTGTTATACCTGGTTTTCTGGCGCAACCCTCTTTACCATCCTTGATTTAAACCAGGAATATTACCAGATTCCTTTGTCGGAAGTGTCAAGGCCGGTCACGGCGTTTTGCACCGACTGGAACCTTTATGAATTCAAGCGGGTCCCTTTCGGTTTGGCCACAGATACGGCAGTATTATCTCGTTTACTAGATGCCGTTCTCGGTGATTTGAAGTTTTTCTGTGACTATAATTACCCTGACGATGTGGTGGTTAATAGTCGAACCCTAGAGGATCACATAGGCCTTTAGATCAAGTTTTTGCCCGCTTACGTCCGGCAGGACTGACCGTCAAACCTTCGAAGATTACCCTTTGTAGGTCCGAGATTTCATTTCTGGGACACTTGGTCTCGGCTAAACGGGTCAGTATTGATCCGGAAAGGACTAAGGTTTTGCGCGACTTCGCCCCTCCTCGGAGTAAGAAGGCGTTTTGTGGGTATGGCGAACTTTTTCGCAAGTTCGTATCAAATTTTGACCAATTAGTGGCGCCCCTCAACAATCTTCGTAAGAGGTATGAGGAATTAGGTTGTGGTGAAACACAGCAAATTGTCTTTCAAAAACTTAAAGCTGCCATTCCCAATCCACCTTTATTCGCTGCACCGAATTTCGATATGAATTGGGTTGTACAAATGGACGCATCCCATACGGGTGTTGCCGCTCTCTTGTTACAGGAGGAGGAGGGGGAAAGAAGGCCTTTAGCTTACACGTCGCGCCGTTTATCTCGTCCCGAGACTAACTACTCTGTTTACGAACTGGAGGCTTTGGCAGTCATATTTGCCTTAGAGAAATTTAGCTTTTATCTTGAGCATAAGCACTTTCTCCTGGAGACTGATAACCAGGCTTTGAGCTGGGTCCTGGCTATGCCAAGGGAAACTGGGCGAAGTGCTCGTTGGGCTGTGCGTATTTCAGCGTTTCTCCGGCTTTGGTGACCGAGCGGTTCTAGGCGCTTCAGTCCGGAACCGCGCAACTGCTACGGTCGCAGGTTCTAATCCTGCGTCGAGTATGGATGTGTGTGATGTTCTTAGATTAGTTAGGTATAGGTAGTTCTAAGTTCTAGGGGACCGATGACCTCCGATGTTGAGTCCCATAGTGCTGAGAGGCATTTGAACTACTTTTTTCAATGTTTAGCTTTGATGTCAAACATATTAAGGGGTGCGATAACGCGGTAGCTGACGCGTTAAGTCGTATGTTCACTGAGGAGCCTTCCGTGTTCCAAAGTGTTGATCCGCAGTGTATGGTGGGAGCTATATTGTCGGATATTCCCAAGTTATTTTGTGATCTGAAGAAAAACAATCGGAAGATCCGGTCTGGGGACTGGTGAGGGAGAAGTTACGGCCAGGAGAGCCGCATCCGTGTTATGGCCTCATTCGTGGCGTACTTTGTAAGCAGGTGAGCAAGGATCAGAGGTTAAGGATTTGCTTGCTGATGAGTTTTGTACCTATGGTGTTCAAGTATTTTCACGAGTCCGTAGTTGGTCATTTAGGCCTTTATATGACCTTGGCCAAGGTACGTGAAAGATTTGTTTGGCCCTCACTATATCGCGATATGCGTCGGTTAGTTGCTAGCTGTCAGGCACGTAAAAGGCCGAAGCCCAGCTCAGGTGTTCCTCACTGGCTGTTACAATCTGAAAGGGAAGATTATCCTCTTGATAGTCTTTATTGACCATATCGGACCGTTGCCGCGCACTAGAAGGGGGAAAAAGTATATTCTGGGGTGGTAGTTGATACATTCTCTCGCTTTGTGTGGTTGCTACCGACTCGTGGCGTTACAGCTCACATTACCGCTCGCCAGTTACTTAGAGTAATGTCATGGTTTGTACCACCTAAGTCCTTGGTGAGTGATAATACTCCGACCTTTTTGGTGAGGAGTTTTAAGGCCCTTTGTTTCAACCACGGAATCAAGCATATCACCACCACACTTTATTACCCAAAGGCGTCCTTTGCGGGAAGGGTCAACCGCAACTCGGAGGCGCCCTTGATGATATACCATTCGAAGTCACCGAGTAGATGGGGTTTGAGTCTTCCCTGGCTTAATCAGAGATTTAATTCCGCCCAACATGAGGACACTGGTATCACACCTAATGCGTTAATTTTCGCGTATTCGGTTAATACTCCACTCTCTAACTTGTGGAGTTCAAAAATGGTTCAAATGGCTGCGTGCACTATGGGACTTAATATCCGAGGTCATCAGTCCCCGAGACTTATAACTACTTAAACCTAACTAACCTAAGGACATCACACACATCCATGCCTGAGACAGGATTCGAACCTGCGACCGTATCGGTCGCGCGGTACCAGACTGAAGCGCCTAGAACCGCTCGGCCACGACGGCCGGCGCTATCTTGGGGAGTAGGCTACTAATGATTTGTTGCCGACGTCGATCACCCCCGAAGCTTAGAGAGAAAATTGGCAGCAGACTCGGAATAATATATACCTGTCGCATAAGAGGCAGTTAAAGAGGTACAATAAAGGGCGAAAACCCTTTTTGGGAAAGATTGGCGATTTAGTCTTCATTCGCAGTTTGGTCGCTCCCATGGGTCAGGAGGTAAAGGGCAAGTTTAAGCCGAGGTAATGTGGACCGTGCCGAATTTCTGAGATCCTTAATCCCGTGAATTTCAAGGTCAAGCAGCTTAGCTCGGGTAAGGTTTACAGGGTACGCTTGAACCGGGTTAAGTTGGGGTGAAAGTTGTTTTGAGGGTTGCTCCTTTGGCGGGTGATCCTCTAATAGGAGGGCGAGTTTGAGCCGTGGCGGCTAGCACTAGGGTGTTCTACTTGCATCGCTGATATCGATGTTCGGCTGTCTCGCTATCTTTGACTGCTCCCCCCGGCGGATTTTCCGGGTGAACGTGTGACGGAGAGTCTCCGGTCGGCGTTCATCGAGCCAACTTGTGTTGAAAGCAAGCCGGCGTCCCTAACGGTGGTGCATGGGCCTCGCCGTGCTCGCCGTCCTTGTCTTTTGTCACGTCGGAAGTAGGGTGCCGATCATTAGGCGCCTTCACGTGTAAAATTGTGGTGGGTTCGTCGTCTCACGCTGAACAGCTTCCCAGCTCGTAATTTGCGAGCTCCAATTTATTCCGTGTTTAACTAAGAAGATTGTTGAAACTTATTGTGGCAAGGGTAGCTGCCGGAGATGGTTCTGAACTTGTTTCCACAGTGGCTATTTTAAGGAGGCTGATGTTCCTCATTTCGTTTCTCATCCTTTGTGGAGTCTGTGTTTTAAATGTTTCTCATGCAAGTTCTAACTTGTTTTAGGACATATTGACCGCTTGGGGACTGGTTGCCGTTGTGTACGCGCCCCGCAGCCGTAGAGTTAATGGTTTAATCATTGGTCATGACAGGATTTGGTATGTTTATTTAATGTTCAAAGTGCCTTAAGGCAACTGCAAGTGATCTCTAAGTTTCCTGCTAATTTTCTGGGTGACGGGTACTGTTAGAGTATTACTCCATAAGAACTTCTGGGCATGCTTTTTATACATTCCAGTGTGGCTTTGATTTGACCTTGTTTTCATTGCAATCTATTTGTGCTGCAGGCCATTTGTTAAGTCTGCTCGTTTCCTGGCGTCGGTATGGTTATGGATTCTCGTCAGGACCGAGCATTTTGGGGCCGATCGGACTATATATAAATATATACCGCCTGCTTGGGAACCTGTGCACAAGCCGTTGAGACTGAACGCTCGTATTGCCTGCCGGCTGTAGCGTCATTGCTTCCAAATACTGCTTTGGGCCGTAAAGGTGTTCTCCAAAGTTAAGTGAGGCCACTTTGTTAATATTAGCATTTCTGTAAGTTATTTGACTGGTTCAACACTTGTTGTTATTGTCTTCAGTCCTGAGACTGGTTTGATGCAGCTCTCCATGCTACTCTACCCTGTGTACGTTTCTTCATCTCCCAGTACTTACTGCAACCTACATCCTTCTGAATCTGCTTAGTGTATTCATCTCTTGGTCTCCCTCTACGATTTTACCCTCCACGCTGCCCTCCAATGCTAAATTTGTGATGCCTCAGAACATGTCCTACCAACCGGTCCCTTCTTCTTGTCAAGTTGTACCACAAACTCCTCTTCTCCCCAATTCTATTCAATACCTCCTCATTAGTTGTGTGATCTACCCATCTAATCTTCAGCGTTCTTCTGTAGCACCACATTTCGAAAGCTTCTATTCTCTTCTTGTCTAAACTATTTACCGTCCATGTTTCACTTCCATACATCGCTACACTCCATATAAATACTTTCAGAAACGACTTCCTGACATTTAAATCTATACTCGACGTTAACAAATTTTTCTTCTTCAGAAACACTTTCCTTGCCATTGCCAGTCTACATTTTATATCCTCTCTACTTTGACCATCATCAGTTATTTTACTCCCCAAATTGCAAAACTCCTTTACTACCTTAAGTGTCTCATTTCCTAATCTAATTCCCTCAGCATCACCCGACTTAATTCGACTACATTCCATTATCCTCGTTTTGCTTTTGTTGCTGTTCATCTTATATCCTCCTTTCAAGACACTGTCCATTCCATTCAACTGCTCTTCCAAGTCCTTTGCTGTCTCTGACAGAATTACAATGTCATCGGCGAACCTCAAAGTTTTTATTTCTTCTCCATGGACTTTAATACCTACTCCAAAATTTTCTTTTGTTTCCTTTACCGCTTGCTCAATATACAGATAGAATAACATCGGGGAGAGGCTACAACCCTGTCTCACTCCCTTCCCAACCACTGCTTCCCTTTCATGCCCCTCGACTCTTATAACTGCCATCTGGTTTCTGTACAAATTGTAAATAGCCTTTCGCTCCCTGTATTTTACCCCTGCCACTTTTAGAATTTGAAAGAGAGTATTCCAGTCAACATGGTCAAAAGCTTTCTCTAAGTCTACAAATGATAGAAACGTAGGTTTGCCTTTCCTTAATCTATTTTCTAAGATAAGTCGTAGGGCCAGTATTGCCTCACGTGTTCCAACATTTCTGCGGAATCCAAAGTGATCTTCGCCGAGCTCGGCTTCTACCAGTTTTTCCATTCGTCTGTAAAGAATTCGCGTTAGTATCTTGCAGCTGTGACTTGTTAAACTGATTGTTCGGTAATTTTCACATCTGTCAACACCTGCTTTCTTTGGGATTGGAATTATTATATTCTTCTTGAAGTCTGACGGTATTTCGTCTGTCTCATACATCTTGTTCACCAGATGGTAGAGTTTTGTCAGGACTGGCTCTCCCAAGGCCGTCAGTAGTTCCAATGGAATGTTGTCTACTCCCGGTGCCTTGTTTCGACTCAGGTCTTTCTGTGCTCTGTCAAACTCTTCACGCAGTATCGTATCTCCCATTTGATCTTCATCTGCATCCTCTTCCATTTCCATAATATTGTCCTCAAGTACATCGCCTTTGTATAGACCCTCTATATACTCCTTCAACCTTTCTGCTTCTTTGCTTAGAACTGGGTTTCCATCTGAGCTCTTGATATTCATACAAGTGGCCCTCTTTTCCCCAAAGGTCTCTTTAATTTTCCTGTAGGGAGTATCTATCTTACACCTAGTGAGATAAGCCTCTAAATCCTTACATTTGTCCTCTAGCCATCCCTGCTTAGCCATTTTGCACTTCCTGTCGATCTCATTTCTGAGACGTTTGTATTCCCTTTTGCCTGCTTCATTTACTGCGTTTTTATATTTTCTCCTTTCATCAATTAATTTCAATATTTTTTCTGTTTCCCAGGGATTTCTACTAGCCCTCGTCTTTTTACCTACTTGACCCTCTGCTGCTTTCACTACTTCATCCCTCAGAGCTACCCATTCTTCTTCTACTGTATTTCTTTCCCCAATTTCTGTCAATTGTTCCCTTATGCTCTCCCTGATACTCTGTACAACCTCTGGTTTGGTCAGTTTATCCAGGTCCCATCTCCTTAAATTCCCACCTTTTTGCAGTTTCTTCAGTTTTAATCTGCAGTTCATAACCAATAGATTGTGGTCAGAGTCCACATCTGCCCCTGGAAATGTCTTACAATTTAATACCTGGTTCCTAAATCTCTGTCTTACCATTATATAATCTATCTGATACCTTCTAGTATCTCCTGGATTCTACCATGTATACAGCCTTCTTTTATGATTCTTGAACCAAGTGTTAGCTGTGATTAAATTATACTCTGTGCAAAATTCTACCAGACGGCTTCCTCTTTCATTTCTCACCCCCAATCCATATTCACCCACTATGTTTCCTTCTCTCCCTTTTCCTACTCTCGAATTCCAGTCACCCATGACTATTAAATTTTCGTCTCCCTTCACTACCTGAATAATTTCTTTTATCTCATCATACATTTCATCAATTTCTTCATCATCTGCAGAGCTAGTTGGCATATAAACTTGTACTATTGTAGTTGGTGTGGGCTTCGTGTCTATCTTGGCCACAATAATGCATTCACTATGCTGTTTGTAGTAGCTTACCCGCCCTCCTATTTTTTTATTCATTATTAAACCTACTCCTGCATTACCCCTATTTGATTTTGTATTTACATCACTGTATTCACCTGACCTAAAGTCTTGTTCCTCCTGCCACCGAACTTCACTAATTCCCACTTTAACCTATCCATTTCCCATTTTAAATTTTCTAATCTACCTGTCCGATCAAGGGATCTGACATTCCACGCTCCGATTCGTAGAACGCCAGTTATCTTTCTCCTGATAACGACGTCCTCTTTAGTCCCCGCCCAGAGATACGAATGGGGGACTATTTTACCTCCGGAATATTTTACCCAAGAGGACGCCATCATCATTTAACCATACAGTAAAGCTGCATGCCCTCGGGGAAAATTACGGCTCTAGTTTCCCCTTGCTTTCAGCCGTTCGCAGTACCAGCACAGCATGGCCGTTTTGGTTAGTGTTGCAAGGCCAGATCAGTCAATCATCCCGACTGTTGCCCCTGCAACTACTGAAAAGGCTGCTGCCCCTCTTCAGGAACCACACGTTTGTGTGGCCTCTTAACAGATACCCCTCCGTTGTGGTTGCACCTACGGTACGGCCATCTGTATCGCTGAGGCACGCAAGCCTCCCCACCAACGGCAAGGTCCATGGTTCATGGGGGTTGGGTTCAACACTTATGTTAATCATTTGTGTATCTTTAATGAATGTGTAACTTGTTATTTTTCCTGTGTGCCAGTTTTTCGACCTTGTTTGGCCCACTTCGCATTTTTAGTATAAGCATGTTTCACAATGGACTTTTGTGTGGGCTGTACGGTTTTATTAAGCTTTAAGATCTTGTTTTTTAATGAAGTTGTGGTATTATGAGGTTGTGTAACTTTGGGTTGGAATTGTATAGTGTTATCAGCCTTTTGAGATATGGTTAAACAAGGACGATTGCTCATGATTAATTATTCACCGTGCCTACTATCTATGTTTTTATTTGCGGATGCAAAATATGATTCTTAATCATGTTTATGTAATTCAATGAAAGTGAAAATTTGTATATTGCACCAGTAAGAGAGCAAATGTCCGAATTGAAGTTATAATAAAGTCTGCTTAGAATCAGATTAAAATTGTAAAACAGTGCAAGCTTGTCCATCACCAGTGATCCCGGGCTTCCTATTTTCCTTAAATAACTGTGGTGAGATAGTAACTTCAATTTTCTAAAGAATTGAGTAATACCACAGTTCAAATGTCTTGCATATTACAATCTTGAGCCTTGCCATCAACATTCGCGCAAATATCTCATAATCAGTATTGAGCATTGTGAGCGGTCGAAATTGATGGGTGCTGACACTCCCTGCCGATTTCGGTATTGGTATAAGGAGTCCGCCATGAATTGCGACGGAATGTCCGTGTCAGGGCTCGCCAAGTAGCTACTAAAAAACGTGTGGCCCTCTCGCTGTCCATGGATCTTTTCCCACGCGTCCACAAGTGCCATGTCCCGGCAGATCGTATGCAATTCGTAGCAGGAGCTGAAATTAAGGTTGTGATCCTTCAGTGTGAGAACACTGTTGAAATCCCGTCCTACCCTGATGTGACAATATCTCCCGTGGAATAGGGTCGCAATCTCCTCAGAGCAGAATCGCGCCCACGACCGTCGATTGTCAGATCCGGAGGGTGCATGGATGTTGACAATACGAATGCCGATCACGGTCATCGCCAAACCCCGAGCCGAAGGCAGGTAATCGATGACACGCATCGGAATCCCATCCCAGAGCCTTATATGCTTGGTCCATTGTCGTTGTCATGCTCGTGTCATGTCATTGTGAACTCCAAGGTCTTCAGTCCACCATTCATGCTCAGAGAGGTGCCCACCAACGGGCTCACCTCTGTTTTCGCTGCGTGGTGTGCATCCTGTGAGTCATCATCAATTCTGGGTGCCAATTCCTGTATCTCTTAGACTGATTCTGCCAAGTCACAGTGGTCATATATCCCAGAAACGTCCACTGATGCATTTCGATGCGGCTGCCGGGACTTTCTCCCTGACTCCTCCGTTGGCAGCACCGGGTCAGTTGGTGTAAATGCAGAGGGACCGTCTGAAAGGCAGGACATACGGTCACCATATGAAGGAATCCTGCCAGTGTACTCTAAAGGCACGTGTTCCGTATCAGACACTTCTTCGGCTCGAATAACTTCCGTGTTCCCTAGGCTAGGGGAGGACGTGTCACCCGAACTCTGGCGATGCTTTTTGCGACGCTTCGGCGAACGTTGTTTGAACACACTGCTCTCTCGTTTCTTGGTCCGCTGCTGCTGCCACTGTCTCGACCTTCACTTCCACGCCGCGTGCTACATGTGAGGGTGCGGAAGGTTCCTCCCCCATCTGACGTGATGTAAGTGTAGGGGCATTCTCCGTGTCACCTCCATGCTCCCCTAACTCAGTCTGCTCTTGCATCAACATGTCCTTGTCACGCTCCGAATTCGGCAACACCTCCCGGCGGACCACCGACACTTAAGTCATCAGCAGTTTCGTGGGAACTTCTCACTGTGACGCTTCTCCATGTGGCAGTTGCATGACGCGGCGTTGTATGCATTTCGAGCGGATATGTCCCACTCCACCACAGCCAGAACATGTGCGTGGCTGTCCATCGTAAATCACAATAGCTCGGCATCCTCCAATAAATAAATAAGATAGGATATGTTTGTTGAGCACAATCCGCACCTGTCGGACGCCGTTTAGCGCGGGATAGGTGCTAAAACTCGTCCTGCGTTCCGACGTATGACTGAGAGCCGTTCCATATAGTCGCAGCTATTCAATAACCATCGATTCTGTTACCTCAAACGGCAATTCAAAGATCCGAATGACTCTCACACCCAAGCCTGAGGGAGCTACCGTTACATCGTTGATATGGCCGTCAGAGTGTCGAAATTTAAATCCTCCTTTAGCAGCGGCGATAGTTCTTTCACACGCAGCTTCATCGGCCATATTGACGTAGATTGTACTGCTTACAGTGGATAGGTGTATTTTAATTACGTCTGTAGCAAGTAAACGAACTTCTTTTCAAAAAAACGCCCTGTTTCGAAAGCCTTGTGTCTGGCATATTCGTTGTCACACGTAAACTGGAGCGTAGTGTTTCTAAAAGTGTGTGCCATGGCGATCTAGTCAGACAACAACTCGCACGAGTATCGGCGGTGTAAACAGTCCCTCGCCCACGCGTGCTCGCGGCCGGGGCAACAGGTCCGTGCCGCGCCACCGCATAAAGCGAGACTATGAACTCGGGACCTTTGCCTCTGGCGGGCAAGTGCTCTACAGACTGAGCTGCCCAAGCACAATTCAGAAGCCGTCCTTACAGCTTTAATTCCGCCAGTACCTCGTCTCCTACCCTCCAAACTTCACAGAAGTTGTCCTGCGAAACTTGCAGAACCAGCATTCCTGGAAGAAAGGATGTTACGGAGACATGGCTTTGCTACAGCCTGGGGGATGTTTCCACAATGAAATGTTTCACTCTGCAGCGGACTGCGCTCTGATATGAAACTTCCTGGCAGATTAAAACTGAGTGCTCTACCGTACTTGCTTGCGAAAGGCAAAGGTCCCGACTTCGAGTCTTGGTCCCGCACACAGTTTTAACCTGCCAGAAAGCTTCATACCAGCGCACACTCCGGTGCAGACTGAAAATTTCATTCTGGAAACATCCCCCAGGCTGTGGCAAAGCCATGTCTCTGCAATATCCTTTCTTCCAGGAGTCCTAGTTCTGCAAGTTTCGCAGGAGAGCTTCTGTGAAGTTTGCAAGGTAGGAGACGAGGTACTGCCGGAATTAAAGCTGTGAGGAGGGTTCGTAAGCCGTGTTTGGGTAATTCAGTCGGTATAATACTTTCCCACGAAAGGCAAAGGTCCCGAGTACGAGTCTCGGTCCGGCACACACATATAATCTGCCAGGGAGTATAACATCAGTGCACACTCCTCTGCAGAGAGAAATTATTTTTCTAGATTTCTGAAGACGTTCGTAAAGTTAAGGGTATTTCGGAGAATGTGGACAACATTCATATGGAAGTTGTAGGTAGTTTTGAGAATCTATCCACAGAATACTGTACAGAAAACTACTAACCACTGAATTCAATACAGTTATAACAAAACAAAAACTTCCTCATAAAGTAAATTACTAATCAACAATGTTACATAATAATAACACAAATGAAATAAATTCTCACAAAACATTAATTTATGCGTTGTTTTAAATTCTGTACACAGTCCACTAGTTTAGTGGGTTTCTTGAAAAAGTGGGTTTCAGACAGTTTCCCACAATCTTCCTACTAGAACATGCACCCAATCGGCATAATCCGACTCCTGAGTGTAGACTTCCAGTGTCGAGCTTACAACATGAATGCTACGTTCTCGTTAACTCTATAGCTACAACTACGTTTTACAACTATTAGAAAAATATATTTAGTCTGGTGCGATTTAAATCTATGTTAGTATGAACGAAGAAATGTCTATGAAGTGTCTGCGTCACAACACGTGCTGTCTTGGCTACATTAGTATCGTCGATGATGACGATGCTCGTCATCACAACAGTCGCTGAAGCAGTATAACACAAAGAGAGGCACGGGAAATAGGTGGGCAGAATGGAACGAATACTGTTTCAGGTGACAATATGCTATGCATATGCATACATCATCACACGCATCACTGGGTAGATTACTTTCCCTCTCGTTTTCAATCCCACTGACACTTTGACGTTCACACGTAATTATCGGGGCTTGTGAATTTCCCTCCTGTTCACAAAATCGCACTTACAAAACTTCTGAATGCAAGTGTACTGAGACAGGCTGAAAAGTTATTCACATGAAGGAAATGAATCTGCAGATAAGTTCTAACACATTCACTTATTTCAAACCAGAGGCCGCCAGCTGTTCCTCCATGGTGGCAGACTCGTTCAGACGCTGTTAGCCGCCAACATCTATAGCTAAGGAAGACTACGTTAACGACTTGATGTAACGTGACGCAACCGCAGGAATGCCGTGTCGAAAGTGTTTCTCGCACACGAAGTTTGTCACCTCCCTGGGATTCGGTTTGAGACTAATTGGAACTACGCTATCTCCCAGGTCTGTTCTAGAGATAGAGATTGGTCTTCTTAGGAATGGCAAATTGACCTCATACAAAAACCAGCTCAATGGCTTCTACATAGGACTTACGGTTGCATCGCACATTTTTCTGTTATTTCTGTTTCTTTATAATTCTTTGATCAAAACTAGACGTATTCGTCATCAAGGAGCATTCGCGGTAGTTATTTATACCCAACTATTCAAATTCAGTCACCAGACCATTTGTCTTTATTCGCACATGACCGCTTCGAGCCAGCTGCTCATTTTCAGATCTATCACAAATAATTTAAAATTACAGTTGGTACGAATTACATACAGTTTAATGTTTGTGTTTAGAAAGCTGCAAAATTCTTAAGAAATTAGTTACAGTACGACACTTGTGCGACATACCAATTGTAACAATTAATAGAGTAACCTGTTATATATGGAACTGAAATTCACGGTCATAACTCGCCATGCAGTAGCCTGCTGCTGTTCTATAAATTTTAGTTTCCTTAAGTAACCTGATTGATGCAAGTATTACAGCGCAGATAATGTGGAATTTATTAACATTAAAATATTAACGACTTTCATTAAACATTTATAAAACTAACAACTAAACTCCTCCCAAACAGGCCATGAAGGCCCAACGGTACTCACCGGCCGCCGTGTCATCCTTAGCCCATAGGTGTCACTCGATGCGCATATGGAGGGGCATTTGGTCAGCACACCGCTCTCCCAGCCCTTTGTCAGTTTCCGAGACGGGAGCCGCTACTTCTCAATCAAGTAGCCCCTCAGTTTGCCTCACAACCGCTGTGTGCATCCCGTTTGCCAACAGCGCTCGGAAAACCGGATGGTCACCTATCCGAGTGCTAGCCCAGCCCGACAGCGCTTAACTTCGGTGATCTGACGGGAACCGGTGTTACCACTGCGGCAAGGTCGTTTACATGAAACATTAAAAAATCTAACTGGTGCAAAATCTGGAGCTCTCAAAAGTGCCTTCCATGGACTGATGTAACACAGGGTGACTCAAAGTCCGTTAACGTTTCAAAATTCACGGATATATATATCTGGGGAGAGTGCCGTCTTGCATAAAAGTCGTACCTTCAGCAGGTGTTTATCAAGCAGGCAAGGGATGCTGAGACTATGTAACATATTGCCGTATCTCGTACCCGTCACGCTAATTACGCTTGAGAATCATTAACGTGACGGCAATATGTTACATAGTCTCAGCATCCCTAGCCTGGTTAATAAACACCTGCTGAAGGTACGACTTTTATCCAAGATGGCACTCTCCCCAGATTGCTACACATGTGTAAGATCTCTTGCGCACATTGCTTGATGAGGATCACGTGCTGAGCCGCCACCTCCATCACGCGTACACAAAATCTCCAGACGTCAGACACTCAGATCGGTGCCAGACCTTGTGTGTCGACAGAGTATCAACGAAAACACCAATTCAGTCCGTTCTGTGTGCTACCGTTCAGTAAAAGATGCGTAAACGGTAATTAAAAGTAACGCCAGACCTGTGGATTACACGAAAAGAGTATATCTGTGCTCGGATTGCAAGGTTCCCTGGTAGGTGAGTTGGCAGAGTGTCAAATGGCTGTACGCAAGGTCCTGAGTTTGAAACCAACGACAGGCGCTTTTTGTTTTTCAGTTTTTGCGTGTAATTGTTATATGTGAGAACATTTTTCTGACATGTAAAAGGACGTTTTGGAGTTAGTAGCAATGTTCTTTTGGCAGTCTGCTTTCACTTCGCTATTTGGCAGTAGCAAACGTGTAGCGTATAGTTGTTTAGATAACACATCTGTCTAAACAAATTTAGTTTGTAGGTGTGCTAGTTCAGCTAACGAAGCGAAAGAAAACTGCCAAAAGAATATTGCTACAAACTCCGAAACGTCGTTTTACATGTCAGAAAATTGTTCTCCCATGCAACAATTTGACGCGTAAAAAAAGTCTGTAGTGGATTCTGAACTCGGGACCTTCGGTAGGACGATTTTAAGCTCTACCTACTCACTTATGAGAGATCTTTACATTCAGAACTCATGTATGCGCTTTTCCTAAACTCCATAGTTCTGGTGTTACTTTTAAATACCGTTCAAGCGTCTTGTATTGGACGACAGAACACAGCACGAACTAAATCGGTGTTTTGGTTGATACTCTATCGACACACAACGTTTGGTACCGATCTGAGTTTCTGACATCTGGAGGTTTGGGTGTTAGCCTCCCAGCTCCCCAGACCTCATTCCGCATGCTAATTGGTTGTGGGCTTAGCTGAAGTCTCAAGTCTACAGCAATCGTCCGACCTTATTAGGGATGGTAAAAGATGACATTCGACTACAGTTTCTCACCACTTACTGATACACCTTACACTGGTGTTCACAACATTGTTCGTCGACTCAAGGTACTATTGGCGAATAACGGCTGATACATTAAGCATTTGCTATAAAGAACGTTGTCTTTACTAAAAGTCAATTTTCATTCTAGTTATTGCTTTTCTATCACATGAAGCGCCATCTGTCGATCATTTTGTGCACTTTTTTGTTTTCAGTAAGGCCCCTTGACATTGCAAGGATGCATGATAATTTTTACCTTTCTACTTACAATATTCCGTGAAGTACTGAACTTCCAAATATTAACGGATTTTTGTATCACCCTGTATATAAAAGACGTTCCTGAATGTAACATATGAAACATAGATGACTAGATTATTGTTAATGAAAGCTTTGAAACAACTTTAAATCATGCCGAAAATTTATCTTCTCCTTACATTAGGCGATCATAGAGCCAGTAGCGCTAGTAAGAGCCCTCTGTGGACCGAAATAATTCAGCATTAAACTGTTCATAAACGTAACATGTAAATAAAACGTAAATCAAGATTTAAAATCATTAGAGACTTTAAAAGAAACTTTAGAAAATTCCAAAAATATCTTCTCTTCTCCTTATTTGGCGGTCGTAGAGTTTCTACAACGCCAGGCCGTACACCGCGGCTCGCCGAAGTTTCCTCTGCCGTGCCTAATTCTACGCCGCCAGTCTGCTGACGGTCGCCGCAGCTGATATTTCGTAGAGCATCGTACCTCATCTCAAAGTAAGGATATAATATGTCCTTAAAAAATTCGTTATAGTTACTAAGAATTAAATCACTTTTGCTCATTAAGTGCTTTCTCTCGATCTTTCGTTTGGTGGGCGTAAACCTCCAGTTCCTCCAGGACATTGAGATAAAATCTTTTCGTAGCTCTTTGCAGCTCTTCCATTTGTTCATTTATTGTGCTAAGCTCATGTTGGCTATCTTTTTATGCACTCCAAATGCTGTTTTATTACTGTGACTACAGCGTTCCTTAAATCGAATTTCGTAAATTCGCTCCGTCTCTGTAATATCTATCGCAGTCAGCGCATTTAATCTTGTACACCGCAGAGTTGCTATATTTATTTTGCGTCGTCGAGGTTGGCCTACGTTTGAATCTAAGTGCCAGTTACCCTTCATTTTGAAAAGCCACGGTAATGTTTTCTGGAAAGAGGTTTACAGTTGTCTCCGACTCACGCCCTTTGCATGTCAAAGTGACGTATTTCTTCTTAACTTTGATCTTGTTATTCTCCTCACTTGGACCGACAAGCTTGTTTTTAACAGTAGTAAAGGTACGCATGACATCTCTTGTCCTATATTGATTGGCTATAGCTATTTGTTTATTAATATCAATTTCTCTTTGTAATTAATTTTCGTTGAACGGTAGTTTCAGTGCTGTTGAACATTGCATGAAGAGATACCCTTTTATGTTAGGCTGGGTGGCGTGAGGTTGCTCCCGTAATACTGTCTGAGCGTGTACTCTTTCTTAAGATGCTGAAAGCGTGCCTTCCTCTATCCTTTCTTACAGTAAAATATAGAAAGTTAATTGCACCATTGTCCTCCATTTCTAACGTAAAACGTGTCCTCGGATGATGCTCCTTTAATATCCCTGGCATTTCCATTACTTCTTCTTTCCTTCCCTTAAAGAGGAGAATATAGTCGTCAACGTTATGTCTTTAATGCATTCTCATGTCTGTAATTTCTGGAAAAGAGCTGAAAAATCTGTGCTCAAAGTCATTCATAACCTTGTCGTTGAAAGTAAAACAATTAAAAGACAACCTGAAGTATAGTAGATCCAAAAGTTCAACGAATCCACTCAGGTTCATTGATCTCTTCTTTATTAGATTGTTCCTAATAATTTCTCAAGTTACTGAAATCTGTTTATTGGTGCAGAGGTTCACTATGTCTAATGAGGCTATGATGGCGTTCTCTGGAATAGCGATATCTTTCACTTCTTTTGCGAAATGCGCACTGTTTTTGACAATGTAAGCATGCTGGAAATTGGATCCTGACTTCAATTTACGATAGAAATCTTTATTCAGGAGCTCATTAACTGCTTTCCTACAATTTCAGATAATCCGTATAAATTTATTCTCTTTGCTCCATCTTATTTGTGATCTCGCTTCTGGTGTTCTTGGGTTCATTGGGTTCATTCTAATCCATCTACATTTTTTACTCGGAGTGAACAAATGTTGCGCTACTTTTAAATCAGTGTTCAATTCTACCTGGAATTTGTTTGTCAGATCTGTTTGATTTCTTTGATCCCATTCTCCTGAAAAAATTTTATGGTTTTACTTCTATAATCTTTCTCATAACTCACAACAAAATTATTTACGACGAACGAACTACTGTGGTAAGAAAAACCAGTCCAAAATTCTGGCATTGCACTGCACTATGGTAAGGAGAATCAGTAGAATAAAAGACAACATCAGTACAATGTGACTTGCGAGTCCTGTACGTATTATTGATCCCTTGGCCTTGACTATTCTTACCGCATTAGTTAGTTGCCCCCGAAAGTAATACCCACAAGAATTACAGTAAATCAGAACTGATATTTCATTCAGCAGAGATGAAAGGTTGGATACATTTACTAGTGTGTGTGTTTGCTCATGTATCACAGAAATCAAACGTTCCTGGACAGAAATTTTTGTTGATAATGGTACCAACTCGGAACAATCTACTACTTCTGGAAGAGTGCGATAGAAACATGTCAATCATATTGGAGTGAATTACAACTTACCATTACGTAGTATCTTGTCTGATTTGATATTTAATATGAGAGATTGCATTCACAGCTTTGTGAAACTCCAAGTGCCGGATACCTCGATTCTGCATTGCGTTGTTTTGACGCTCGTTATCACACCACTTGAACAGGCAGCCCAATCGATTACCGTTTTGAGGTAAAAGTCTTAAATGGAAGTCGTGCGACCTCCGAGTACGTATGTAAAGTTTATCAGCATTTCCTTCGCCACCGTTAAACGACGTACGCTTAGGGGTGACAGCTGTGAAACAATCGCCATGACGCCTGTAGGGGTCATTACGATTAAATTGTGCGTAATAACACAGATTTCGACCTCATGTTGAAAGCTGCTATCTGGTTGAAGGAACAGAAAACAAACTACTTACAGCCTGTCAAAACTGAAATCCCGGGTTGTATTTCGGAACTAATTTTTCGGCCTGCCTTAGTACATTCCTCCCGCATGTTTGTCAACGGTACACAGTGGCCACTCTTCTGGTGAGTTTAGTGCTTTGTTAAATTTAAGGTAAAAACGATTTTCGCCTTTCGTCGTTGAAAATGAATAAACAGCCTTTACATTCTTTATACTTCCTCTGTCTATGCGGACAGAGTTTTTCAAAGTTTTAAGATACCTTATCACGCTTTGATAAATAAAAAATCCTGACACCACAGTGTGCATGTATAAACCTGTTTAAGTGCTCCTAGAACGGGGGTATAGGACACGTTGGAATAAAAATGGACATTTTCTGTGTTATATCACGAAAAAAGTATTTGAATTTGGTAACATTCCAACTTTTAATATACAGGGTGATTATAAATAAGCTAAAAATTCAAACCACTGTCGAAATGACGCCACTGGTCAGAATGACTTCAAATTGCAGCGGAATAATATCGGAGAAAGGAGAAAACGTGTGGCAGAAGAAAAATAAATAGTTACAAAATGTAGCAGTAGATGGCGCTGTAAACTTCATACTTCAATAGTGGTCGACAACAAATGACAAGTGAATCATATATAACAATGCTTAAGGTGTGCGTATGACGTCAAACAAACTTTACTACGCAATGTGCATGGGTGTACAGGTGTGATACTGTCCCATCCACAACAGCAAGGTCATATAACATCGGACACGGGAAAAATCGGTTTTTAATCGTCTTGAGGCCAAAAAAGGCATAAAAAGCATGAATCCAAATCAAATAGGATTATTAATTTCCGTGTGACTGGCACAAAACGTGTTCAATATGTTGTCCGCCGTTTCCTGCAACAAGTATAAACAGCATCTTCCACAACTGATCGAAGTGTTTTGGGTTCACGTTCTGAATGTGATACGCAATGCGTGCCTTCAACGCAGCTAAGTTTGCAATCGGAACACTGAACACAGCATTTTTTAGATAGACCCACAGCCAGAAGTCACACGAATTACGATCAGGTCATCGGGACGACCAGGCTGTAGGGAAATGGCGGGTGATAATTCTAGCATCTCAGAAATGGCGCTTCATCAGCTGCGTAAATGGATTTGAAATGTGCAGAGGTGTGTCATCTTGCATAAAAATGAGTGCATTCACACATCCACGCTGTTGGAGAGCTGGAATGACGTTGACGCGCAAAAGGCACACATAGGGCTTACCAGCGACGGTACAGTGATAACTGACGTCCTAAACCCGTACCACACAGTGACCTTTTCAGCACGAAGTGATACTGGTTGATTTGCGTGTGGCTTTTTCGTTGCCCATATTCGACAATTCTGTGTACTAACATATCCTGTGAGGTGGAAGTGTGCTTCGTATGTCCACAAAATCTTCCACGGCCATTCATTGTCAACTTCCATGCGAACAAGACATTACTGTAGGTAAGGTCTTTCTTGCTGACAGGTCAACAGGAACCAACTCATGCACATGGCTAATTTTGAATGGATAACAAAGAAGGATGTTTCGGAAGATTTTACAAAAAAAAAAAAAGTTCAAATGTGTGTGAAATCTTATGGGACTTAACTGCTAAGGTCATCAGTCCCTAAGCTTACACACTACTTAACCTAAATTATCCTAAGGACAAACACACACACTCATTCTCGAGGGAGGACTCGAACCTCCCCCGGGGCCAGCCGCACAGTCCATGACTGCAGCGCTATAGATCGCTCGGCTAATCCCGCGCGGCAAGATTTTACACACCGTGTTCACGAATATTTCCAATGTTCGGGCAATTCTCCGTGTACTACACGTTTGCACACCACCACGTCTCCTGCATTGCTGTGGCAACTGCTTACACTGACGTCGAATAAATTAGTTTCCTTCCTCTATCAGGTTGCACACTAAAAGAAGCCATCTTTTCGAATTTCCGAATCATTTTCTCCAGACCCACGGCAGTCATCGGACCAACTCCTGTTTTCAAACCCTTCAGCGTCCCTAGCTTCTGTGGAGCTTCGGGTGCACAGACATCATTCTTGTAATAAAGCTTGACAAGCAGAGCTCGATCCCGCATTGAGACAGTCTTGTTGAACGTCGCAGGCACGAAAGGAGGAAAAACCGTGTTCCTGGCGTGTTTATACCAACTTCAATGGGTCTTGCGCATGACAGGTGTTTTCGTTTGCTATTCTAAATGGTTCGAATGGCTCTGAGCACTATGGGACTTAACTGCTGAGGTCATCAGTCCCCTAGAACCCGGAACTACTTAAACCTAACCAACCTAGGGACATCACACACACAGCCATGCCCGAGGCAGGATTCGAACCTGCGACCGTAGCGGTCGCGCAGTACCAGACTGTAGCGACTAGAACCGCTCGGCCACTCCGGCCGCCTTTACTATTCTGGCACGTACCGCGCCATCTATTGATCAATTTTCACACTATATTTTTTCTTCTGCCATACGTTTTCCCCCTTCTCCGATAATATTCCGTAGCAATTTGACGTCATTCTTACCAATTGTGTTATTTTTACAGCGTTTTTAAAGTTTGCCGGCCGCAGTGGCCGAGCGGTTCTAGGCGCTACAGTCTGGAACCGCGCGACAGCTACGGTCGCAGGTTCGAATCCTGCCTCGGGCATGGATGTGTGTGACGTCCTTAGGTTAGTTACGTTTAAGTAGTTCTAAGTTCTAGGGGACTTATGACCTCAGAAGTTGAGTCCCATAGTGCTCAGAGCCATTTGACCCATTTTTTTAAAGTTTAAGTTACAACCACCCTGTATATACCTGGCGAGATATAGCTAAGCAATAGACAGTAGAATGTGATCTATTTTGTTAAATTAACTATAGCTGTGTACAGTGTGTTTCAGATAATGTGTATGCATCTGTAACCCAAGAAGTAATAGATGACATGAATATTTATTGACAGTGGTCCACGTTGGAAACGTTACACTTTCTACTGGGTTGTGAATGTACTATGTTGAGTTACTTTCCAGAGATTTAGAGCAACGACATACATTTACTTCAAATGGTTCAAATGGCTCTGAGCACTGTGGGACTCAACTGCTGAGGTCATTAGTCCCCTAGAACTTAGAACTAGTTAAACCTAACTAACCTAAGGACATCACAAACATCCATGCCCGAGGCAGGATTCGAACCTGCGACCGTAGTGGTCTTGCGGTTCCAGACTGCAGCGCCTTTAACCACACGGCCACTTCGGCCGGCTACATTTACTTAAATAAATCGTCAGTTTTTTCCATCTTGTAGCTGACCTTTTTAAACCCATTGTCCACAAATCAGTTCATATCACATTTATATCACGTTTAGTTTGGGAGCTAGAAACGTACAAAGTATTAGGGGTGTACGTAACATACTGTACATAGTACTTCTCTGTGCACAGAATATTAATGTAAGGGAGCTGTTCAGAAATGTTTCCGTCTCCCTTCTAAGCACAACGCGATGTGAATTCTAAACGGCCTGAGGACGGGATGTAACATTGCTGGTTTCACGGAGCGACAAGCTTCCTCTATGCGCTGTTGGAGCGGTGAGACTGTCGACCATCGCCTTACACGGCCGTATACACGGCAGGTCGGACCGAACAAGTAAATGGTGTTCAGTGTGCCACAGATACTGATTCGGCATACACATCCAACGAGTACCTTAACGTTTTGCTGATGCTCGGCGATTGCTGTCAAGATGCCAATGAAGCAGCCATTTCGTGTGACGTGAGATATCCTGGTCGAATAGCTCCGACAGCCGTTACATTCTTAAATGCTGAACAACGACTGCGGGAAAAAAATTGTTGGAGAAGTCGGGGCAGAACAGATGAAGACCAGTAAGGAGTGAGAATGTGGATGTGTTTGTTTCAGCTTCAATACACTACGTTCCTCAAATCAACTTACTTACGTTGGTGCAGTAACTGGCATCAGCCTTCGCTTGTGTGGCGTATAGTACAGGGACACAGATTTCACATCTACCACTTATCAGTGACACAGAAGAAGCATGGGAATGATTTCAGTTCGGGAGTTAGTTTCAGTGAATGGGCCGTGTGTAATGTCACCCTGGACGCCTTAAAAAGTGTTATGTTCACCGATGAATCTATGTTCACAAATTATTGTGCAGGGAACGATCACAATATGCATTACTGGGCCACTGGAAAACCTAGGTCGGTACGTTCTGTCGATTGTCTACGGTGGTGGTCGATTAATGTCGGTGTGGAACCCTTTGGTAAGGAATCATCGATCCACACCACTCCACGGGTACACTGAAGTGTGAAATATATCGAGCTTTTAAAGTCGAAAGTTTAGGTGCTCTCGTTGAAAATGTCCGTCTAGACATTAGAGACATCTACATCTGCATCCATACTCCGCAAGCCACCTGACGGTGTGTGGCGGAGGGTACTTTGCGTACCTCTATCGGTTCTCCCTGCTATTGCAGTCTCGTATTGTTCGTGGAAAGAAGGATTGTCCGTATGCCTCTGTGTGGTCTCTAATCTCTCTGATTTTATCCTCATGGTCTCTTCGCGAGGTATACGTAGGAGGGAGTAATATACTGCTTGACTCCTCGGTGAAGGTATGTTCTCGAAACTTCAACAAAAGCCCGTACCGAGCTACTGAGCGTCCCTCCTGCAGAGTCCTCCTCTGGAGTTTATCATCTCCGTAACGCTTTCCGATTACTAAATGATCCTGTAACGAAGCGCGCTGCTCTCCGTTGGATCTTCTCTCTCTCTTCTATCAACCATATCTGGTACGGATCCCACACTGCTGAGCAGTATTCAAGCGGTGGGCGAACAAGCGTACTGTGACCTACTTCCTTTGTTTTCAGATTGCATTTCCTTAGGATTCTTCCAATGAATCTGTCTGGCATCTGCTTTACCGACGATCAACTTTGTATAATCATTCCATTTTAAATCACTCCTAATGCGTATTCGCAGATAATTTATGGAATTACCGAGCGAGGTGGCGCAGTGGTTAGACACTGGACTCGCATTCGGGAGGACGACGGTTCAATCCCGCGTCCGGCCATCCAGATTTAGGTTTTCCGTGATTTCCCTAAATCACTCCAGGTAAATGCCGGGATGGTTCCTCTGAAAGGGCACGGCCGACTTCCTTCCCCCTCCTTCCCGAATCTACATCTACATCTACATTGATACTCCGCAAGCCACCCAACGGTGTGTGGCGGAGGGCACTTTACGTGCCACTGTCATTACCTCCCTTTCCTGTTCCAGTCGCGTATGGTTCGCGGGAAGAACGACTGTCTGAAAGCCTCCGTGCGCGCTCTAATCTCTCTAATTTTACATTCGTGATCTCCTCGGGAAGTATAAGTAGGGGGAAGCAATATATTCGATACCTCATCCAGAAACGCACCCTCTCGAAACCTGGCGAGCAAGCTACACCGCGATGCAGAGCGCCTCTCTTGCAGAGTCTGCCACTTGAGTTTATTAAAAATCTCCGTAACGCTATCACGGTTACCAAATAACCCAGTGACGAAACGCGCCGCTCTTCTTTGGATCTTCTCTATCTCCTCCGTCAACCCGACCTGGTACGGATCCCACACTGATGAGCAATACTCAAGTATAGGTCGAACGAGTGTTTTGTAAGCCACCTCCTTTGTTGATGGACTACATTTTCTAAGCACTCTCCCAATGAATCTCAACCTGGTACCCGCCTTACCAACAATTAGTTTTGTATGATCTTTCCACTTCAAATCGTTCCGTACGCATACTCCCAGATATTTTACAGAAGTAACTGCTACCAGTGTTTGTTCCGCTATCATATAATCACACAATAAAGGATCCTTCTTTCTATGTATTCGCAATACATTACATTTGTCTATGTTAAGGGTCAGTTGCCACTCCCTGCACCAAGTGCCTATCCGCTGCAGATCTTCCTGTATTTCGCTACAATTTTCTAATGCAGCAACTTCTCTGTATACTACAGCATCATCCGCGAAAAGCCGCATGGAACTTCCGACACTATCTACTAAGTCATTTATATATATTGTGAAAAGCAGTGGTCCCATAACACTCCCCTGTGGCACGCCAGAGGTTACTTTAACGTCTGTAGACGTCTCTCCATTGATAACAACATGCTGTGTTCTGTTTGCTAAAAACTCTTCAATCCAGCCACACAGCTGGTCTGATATTCCGTAGGCTCTTACTTTGTTTATCAGGCGACAGTGCGGAACTGTATCGAACGCCTTCCGGAAGTCAAGAAAGATAGCATCTACCTGGTAGCCTGTATCTAATATGAGACCGATGACCACGCTGTCTGGTCTCCTTCCCCAAACCAACCAACCAACCAACTAATTTATGGAATTAACTGCTTCCAGTTGCTGACCTGTTATATTGTAGCTAGATGATTAGGGATCTTTCTTTCTATGTATTCGCAGCACATTACACTTGTCTACATTGATATTCAATTGCCATTCCCTGCACCATGCTGTCAATTCGGTGCAGATCCTCCTGCATTTCATTACGGTTTTCCATTGTTACAACCTCTCGGTATACCACAGCATCATCCGCAAAAAGCCTCAGTGAACTTCCGATGTCATCCACATAGGTCATTTATGTATATTGTGAATAGCAACGGTCCTACGACACTCCTTTGCGGCACACCTGAAATCACTCTTACTTCGGAAGGCTTCTCTCCATTGAGAATGACATGCTGCGCTCTGTTATCTAGGAACTGTTCAATCCAATCACACAATTGGTCTGATAGTCCATATGCTCTTACTTTGTTCATTAAACGACTGTGAGGGGCATATATGGATGCAGCACGGTAGTCACCCAGGCCATTCTGCTCGTGATGTACAAGAAGTGAACAACCGATTCCCTGGGAGATGGTTGGGGTGCCGTGATCTTTAGAAATGGCCCACGAGGTCATCCGATTTTACTCCAGTATATTTCCTTTTGTAGGGAAATCTAAAGAATCGGGCCAACGGCCTTGCCGCAGTGGTAACACCGGTTCCCGTCGGATCACCAAAGTTAAGCGCTGTCAGGCTTGGCTAGTACTGCGATGGGTGACCTTCCGGTCTGCCGAACGCTGTTGGCAAGCGGGGTGCACTCAGCCCTTGTGAAGTAAAGTGAGCAGCTACTTGATTGAGAAGTAGCAGGCGAGGTCACGAAAACTGACAACAGTCGGGAGGGTAGTGTGCTGACCAAAACGCCCCTCCATACCCTAATCCAGTGACGTCTATATGCTGAAGATGACACGGTGATCGGTCAGTACCGTAGGGTCTTCCGAGACCTGTTCGGACGGAGTTTAGTTTAGTTAATCTAAAGAATAGTGTTTGCCACTAAACTCGTAACACATGATGACTTCAGACGTGATATGGAGGGAACTTGTCGCTCTGTGACACCGGCGACGTTACTTTTTGTCCACAGGTCGTTTAGAAGACGCGTTGCATCATGCAGTCAGAAACATAGGCACACATTTGAACACCTCACTTACAACAAAATTCCGCAACTAAAACATCCAACTGCACACGACCAAGTACACTGACGAACAAAAAATTGAAACACCAAAAAATTACTAATGTAGCGAATTGAAATTTCTTGATCACATTTGTCTAGGTAAAATATTTAAATGATTATTATTGCAGATCACAAGTTACTGCAAGTGAGAGAAAAGCCATAGCAAATGTGAAATTCTGGTTCATTATTAACCATTGTAAAAGCTAAAATGCAGAATGCAAGAATGCAAACGTGCGCGCATTGTGTTGTATGGTTGCCGGATGCCAGTTTTTGGGATGGAGTTCCATGTTGTACATTGTCGGTCAATACATGGACGTTTAATGCTGATTGTGGATGTCACTGTAGTTATCATCCGGTAATGTGCTCGTTTGGTTGACGGACCGGAGATCGAGCTGGCCAAGGCAACATGTCAACACTCAGTAGAAAACGTTCGGTTACAGGTGTGTGGGCGTTCGTTATCCTGTTGTAAAACAATCCGTAGAAAGCTGTTCATGAATGTCAGCACAACACGTCAGATCATTAGATTGACGTACAAATACGATATTAGGTTGGTATGGCCACGAGGGTGCTCTTGGGGTCATACTAAATCGCATCCCAGTCCATAACCAGATCTATAGGTCCACTGTGTCTAGCATGCAGACAAGATGGTGCCCCACCAAATACAAGTACTTCAGTGATGCCTTCTTCTGCCAACTGGTAACGGGCTGATAGTCCACCAGAATAAATTTTGGAACGTCTGCCGCCACTATAAAGGGCCACAAATTCCTGGAACGTTTTGCACGTCGTTGTACCGAGTAATATAGTGCATAATACGTTCCACAGGTTCACTAAAAACTACTCTTTGAAATACGGCTATAATAATGAAAATCCCCAGGTCTAGTCATAAGGTAATATGAGTGAGACCTTAGAATGACTACGAGTGTATTCTTTTATAAACAGTGCCAAGAACGCAAACGATCACTGATAAATTAATGTGAAACGGTTGACAGCAATTTTTAACAGAATGCATTTTCTAGTTAACGAAGTTTAGTATATTATATTTTAAAACCAATGTAATGGTGTGACTAAACTCAATAATTGTGGTTGAATATAATATAATATAATATAATATAATATGAGCGAGAATGTGCTTGATTAAGCTGGCCCGTAACAAAAGAGACCAACAAAGAGGAAAAACATTATCTAGTTTAAAATTGCAAATATATGTTGTGGTGACAAAAGGCACGAGAAGAATAAATTAAAGCATCATTTGTCTTCTTTTTATTCTAGTACAAATGAAATATAATCACGAAATAAAACATTAAAAATTAACGAATTTAGCTGACGTATTAATGAAGTAATTAATAAATACCCGTTGTTTCGATGTGACGTTTATCACTGAGTATATTTGGTGTCATTTGTAGTGCTCCTTTCTAATTAGAGTAACAAATCGGTATAAAAAGTGAAGATGTGAACGATATAAAATGACAGTACGATTGAGATGTGGTTTTCATGTGTGCCAGATTCTATTTAAGCTCGCTATCCCCTATAATGTCTATACCTCACTCGATTTTTATCGTTTCAGTATGCCACAGAAAATTTTAACTGTCCCGCGAATTTGGTAAAAATGATGATCCTTATATGTTAAATATGTAATCGCATTTACAGTTCCTCAGGCGGGAATCTGTTTAATATCTGGTATAACTTTGATCAGACGGTTGTTATTAATATTGCATTTATTTTCCAGGACATCAAATAGTTTAACTTATATATTTTTATAATGATACGAGTTTATGATTTTCATAATAACTATCGGCTAAAAATATACCATCGAGAGAATAATTATCACTTGAAATCTGCGCTGACAGAATCGAATCGTAGGGATCTCGAGAAAATTCCATTGAAATTAGAAAAACTGGCGCAATGATCCATGGGCGTGATGATGCGATGGTGAACATTTGTTGACGTAACACCTGTTGATCTACACAAGTGTAATCGTTTATTGGTGGCTGCTCGAAGTATTTTCGCTCCAGGAACTTCGTTCACATTGTACTGCTGTTGATTCTTTATGGAGAGGTTTAGCATTGCTGGGTGGAGACCCTGTAGACTTCTTTGTCAGTCTGCGGGAGGATGGTGAAGTTGGTCTGAGAGGACTTTCTTGGGTCCATCACAGGAGAGCCCAGTTGCACACTTGTTTATAAAAAGGATTCTCTGTATCTCATGGCCGATCCAGTTTGCGTCAGCCACGGATCAATATATGTTCTCTGCGCCAACCAAGTCAAACATAAAATATGCCTTTCCTATTTCATTAAATCAGTCGTCTGGTGTAGGCAGCAAACATGGTAGTGCCATATTTTGGACGTTGGGAGAAAACTAATTTCATAATTGTAATCCCACAGGAATGACAATCACAGTAGTCTTCGAGCCATCCGAACATAAATGGCCTTATAGGACCGAAAATCACAAATGTTGGAATTTATTCATGTGCAGTCAAGAGAATTTATTTGGCAATAAGTTTCTTGCATCGTGAAAACGCTTTAGAGTCAGACATGGCTGTAGGAGCCACTATTTATTTTTCACTACTTATGGTTTTGCAATGTATTGTGCACCAGATACGACGCAAGGAATAAATAGTCTTAATTTATGAGGTAACTAAAAGCGAAAACTTATTTTGTATTGTACTGATCGGTCTTGAAGCAACCTGGACAATGGTCTTCACGTGGTAATAAATTTTTTCCTAGCATTGACTACAGTCTCTTGAATCTGTTTGGCCAAGGCACTCTGAAACTGCTTATAATTGTGTCGACGTAGGGAGGAGCCCTTATCAACTAAGTTGAGGCTTTAATAATCAATCTGAGGTTCGCAGATATTGCAGTTGTTGTTACTGCATAGTTAGCAGTTTGAGTTGATCAAATTTGTCGGTGATTTGTGGATATACAGTGTGCGAAATTCAGTACACACACCTGCCACCTCTTCCAGTAACTACGGCTCTTACCTGGCAGGGCATCCAATTTAACTGAGCTTAGATGAGAGATACAAGAACGTGACTCCATACCGCTTCGACTCAATATTAGAGTTCATCAATGTGGAAAACGAGATGGCCTGAGCAAGAGAATAACACACTCTGTATCGAGCAAAGCCAGGCAACAAGCAGTCTTTCGTTATCTTGCTGAAAGATAAACTCACGGAGATGAAGATAAGGCACTACCATCTGCCTTAAGACATCAGAAATGTAACTGCTGTTCTCAAAATTATCGACCATGTGAACGAGTGGTCATTATGCTGTGTACTCAGTAATACGAGACACCTTCACCAGTAACTTCCTACAGCCGTAGTATCGAAATACCATCTGAGTGTCACCAGACTGTTTCAGTATATCGTTGATGATTATCTTGTCTTTTGTGTTTTTCTGTTATATTCAATAAAACGAGACACGCAATAGAAATATGAACTGTTTAAATGTAAATGAATTATAGTTTATCAGAATACGTTTATTACAAAATTCTAATTTAATAAAACAGACAATATCTGTAACGCAGACATGCCCTATACATCACGCATAGCAAGGTATTACGCACTTTTGATCCCATTATGGTCTGTGACTGTGTGAAATCTTGTGTCCTACCCAAGAAGCATTCCAGGACCTCGAATATATACAGAGTTTCCCCAACAAACACTGACAACGCTTATTATTTTGTGCAAGAAGGTACAGTGATCGATTTTCAAGAAAGAACTTACACCCGGAAAAGCACCTCTTGGGAGCTGGAGAGCGTCGAGGACTGAGGCGGGTGTGCGTTCCACATTACGTCAATAAACCCATGAGTAGCACATTGCGCTGTCTACGTTACAAAACCGGCTTGAAATGCATACCTCTTACGTCAATACAGAGCCCACAACGGTGGTGCCGTGCCTCACACACATGAGCCAATACGTGTGGTTGTCTTTGAAGTATTTCAGTCGCTCCGTGGACTCTAGCAATAAGGTCCTCCGCCAACATTACACTGTGTCGTACACCGTACTCTTCGTATCACACAGAAAACAGTCTAGAAGTGTTAGATCGGGCGACAGTGCTGACCGTGGAACTGGTCCACTTCTACCAATCCATCGACTGTGATATGCGACGTTCAGTTGATTCCGTACATCGAAAATAATATGCGCTGGGCTCCCTCATATTGCAGTCACACGTCCATCCAAATATTTAGTGACACTACATCCTGTAGGGTAGGCACAACATATATAATCAATGCATTTAGATCGGTCTTGCTTGGTCTACTTGGCATTAGATACGACACAATTACATGGTCATCAAATATCCCGTTCCAGTTGTTGATACCGACCCTGTGTTGGTGATTTTGAATCAGGAACTTTGTCCTGCCAAACATGCATGTTCTGCATGTTTAATAAGCCGTCTATCGCCTAAACGTGCATTAATGCGTGAATAGTACCAAGCTCGGGAATTGTGGGTGGTGTATGCGTTGTTACATACACCGCTGCTCGAACTGTAAATGTAATACTTGGACCTTCTGGAGATGGTACGGACGGAGCTGGTGTTCGTGGACAACACAGCACGCGGCACTTCCACCCGCGTGCAGTGTCTGTGGCACCTGCCGAGTGAGTGTTGTTAACTGATTCGTCCTCGAACAGTATCAGCACTCCCTCCACCAACGGTAGTGTTCGAGCCGTGCGTGAACGACCCGCATCACGTTTCGGCATCTACCAGACCAGAAATAGTAGAGTGGGGTGGTATTCACAAGCACAAAGCGCTGCTCTGCTGCACAATGGAAACACCTCAGACAGAAAATAACTACGTGCCACTTTTCGGTTTCTATGAGGAGCCTCTCGATGGCGGCGAACGTGCAACAGTGTTCGGCACGTCTGTTTCACAAACGTTCCGCATTCAGTCTTGCTGCAGCTCTCTCATTGCAATCCGCTTTTCCGTACGCGAGCACAGTGTCGGTCATTCCTGCAGCTGCGTACTGATACATGTTTTACAGCTGCCAACAGCGATATTGCACTGGCAGGCCACACAAAGTCCTCAATAGAATGCGCAAAATGGCTGCGTGGAGGAATTTAGCGCATGCTGCGCAGGAATGTTATTAGGCTCAGGTCGTTCATTCCCAGTACTACAGGGTCGCATACCGTCGGCATTAAAGGCACTAAAACGAATCGGAACAAACTGTCACAACCGTTCGTTCTCAGACTTCGATGTTCTCCTGCGTCCAGGACGTTCGATTCTGGACATGGGTTCCTTCTTGAAAACCGATCTGTTCTACTTTCTGCACAAGACACTAAATGTTGTCGGCGTTCTCCTGGACACCCAGTATAAACGTGGCAGAAAGAAAACCAGTTAACAACTTGTTCAATGCCACACGTAATCAGCAAAGTTGTTTTCGCAAAAAAAAAAAGTAAGATGTATGTCGGCATAAGCAAATAAATGTAAGTTTTAACAAGGTTTCTTCATCTTTAGATCTAGGGGGTACTAAATCGAAGTTGTGCTATGTCTTAAGATGGTGGAGTTAAGATTTCGTACTGGTTTTCGATCTGCAAACTTATAGCTCGGTGTGAGAAGAAGTAAAAGACAGATGACAAGTTTAGGCTTTAGCGCTATTAGAGCCTAACGCTATTACATCTTCCCCTCCACAAAGTAGCCTTATTACCACTTAGCTATCGAATTCATACTGCCAGCAGTATGCTCTCATTGCCACAATGATCAGCAACAGAGCTGAATCGCAGCTTTGCATATGAGGTTCGTTATTGATTCTATGTCGAACAGCCTTCCTGGAGTCAAACAATAAACTGACAACCCAATGTTACACCTTAAGCGAGAACCATTTAGATTATTTATATGCGAGTATATATGGCGATAACGCTTTTGAAACTTATATTTTTGTGCTTATACCGACATACATCTTACTTTTTTGTGAATATACAAATTGATTGTTTATGTGTGACTGAATAATTTGTTAACTGGGTTTCTTTTCAGGTCTAAGTACTCTTACTGCTGGGTTTATACACATTCGAGGTAATCCCAAAATGCTTCTTGGGTAGGACACTTACGTCACGAAGGCAGAGATGTTATTAAGATCAAAACTGCATAATACCTTGATAATACGAGATGTTTAGGGCAGGCTTGTGTTACAGATACTGTCGTATGAAAATAGACTTTCATCATAAGGGTATCCTGGTAAGTTTTAATTTATTTGTCTAAGAACACTGCACGTTTTTATGGTTTTTCTCGTTGATCTATCGAATATAACAGAAAACCACAATAGAGAAGTTATCATCAACAATATATTCCCTCACATTAACTAAAACAGTCTGATGACGTTCAGGCAATGTTTGGATACCACACCTAAAGAAAGCTACTGGTTCAGATATAAAAATGTCGACGATACAGCTTTAAAGTCTATTATCGTGCACAAAGAACTTCTCTTGATTATTGCTAGATAAGGAACGAGAAAAGTAAACGTCTGAAGGCGCTAATCAGAAGAACAAGTATTGTAAAGATTGCTTTCCAGCCAAAAAATGGGATTTGTTCCGTTGTTTTTGGATGGAAAGCAATCTTTACAATACTTGTTCTTCTGATATAGCGCCTTCAGACGTTTACTTTTCTCGTTCCTTATCACTGCATCAGTATTAGGTCTTCAGATAGTCAGTTTGCTTCAGCTAGTAGCGTTCGTTGTCGGTCTGTGAGCCCTTTGGGTTCTATTTTCACTGGAATTCAACCACTGCAGTGCACTTCACTATTTTGGAGTGTCACTATAACCTACATAATCCTCTTGAGACAATTCAAAAACTGTATACGAGTAGATACTTAAGATAATTCTAATTTACTGTTACGTCTCAGTTGCACAGTTTCATAAAAATAAATTAAAAGTTTACTACTGAGACGGAACAATAAATCAGAATTATCTTAAATATCTATTATAGAGTGTTACCTTGAGACTGGTGAAGGGGCCATTTTCAAAGTCACATGCTGTTGTGATGGAGAGCCATGTTGCTGAACGGAATTTACTACATACAACATGTCTGGTACGATCAGTTCGATTTCTAATCAGTGCTAAAGTACATTGTTCGAGTGAAAGAAGCTGATTTTGTTGAATGCTATTGCTGCGCGTGATAGCCGTGTGCTTGCGCACTGTAGAATAGGTCCAAAGGAAGTGTGAACTTTAGCCGGCCGAAGTGGCCGTGCGGTTAAAGGCGCTGCAGTCTGGAACCGCAAGACCGCTACGGTCGCAGGTTCGAATCCTGCCTCGGGCATGGATGTTTGTGCTGTCCTTAGGTTAGTTATGTTTAACTAGTTCTAAGTTCTAGGGGACGGGCGGCCGGCTGCTCAGCTCTAGTTGACGCAGCGATCAGTCTGCTTTCGGCCGGTGAGCGGCGAGGACGTCTTGTTTACGTCCCGTCCGCAGTGTCGCGGTCCCGTCGACAGAGTCGCGAGCGCGCGTAGTTTGTTTACTTCCTCGCCGCAGCTAATACTCGCGTCCGTTAACACTGAGTCGCCATGGCTCATTCGTACAGAAAAGCTACCATCAAGATCAGCTTCCAGCCCGACTACGCACGACCACGAGCCTTTGAAGTCGAACGATTTATCCGTGACGAAGTTCAAATACCAACACAGCACATCATCGGTATCCACCTATCCATCACAAGCAGCGTCGTTTACGTCAAGATGGTCGATGACGAGTTATGTCACGCAGTTGTGAACAGATGCGCGAACACTCTCAAGTTCAAACACTCCGATGGTCACATCGGAGAGGTTACTGTTGACCATGCTGGATTAGGATTACGCACACTAAGAGTCTTCGAACTCCCTTTCGAAGTACCACCGGACGTCCTTACCTCAGCTTTCCGCCCTTATGGGACGGTAATTAGCCACGTGGCCGAAAAATGGAACACCTTCGAGACGTACCAAGTCCTCAACGGCGTCCGACAAGTGAAAATTGAATTAAAGAAACATGTGCCGTCCTACTTAGTCATAGGTGGCTGTCGAGCAATAATAATGTACGACGGCCAACCTCGTACTTGTTCTGGTTGCGGCCAGGAGGCTCATGTCCGCTCGGCGTGTATTCAACGTCGGATTACACAACTTCCATTGCATGACACGACACCACTTCCTACGCTCACGGCCCTCCCCCTCAATTACGCAGAGGTGACACGATCGACCGTCATGACAGACGACAACCCCCCCGGAAGACAGGAAGCGTTAGAATGCGCACCTGCCGCCGGTCCTGGATTGACCAACACCATTACGGTGTCTGCAGGGGTTGAAGAACGCCGCCCATCGACTCCACAAGAAGATTCGGACGAGAGAATGGAACTCGACGCTAGGGTTGTACCGACCCCTGCCTTTCTCCCTGAGGGGGATGCTATACGGGAACCACAAACTCTTTCGGACTCAGAAACCCACGTCCGCAAACAAAGGTCACCGAGAAAACATAAAAAGTGACGTCGCACACCCTCAGACGATTGCCTCCAGCGGACGTCTTCTCCAGTTGACGACCGGACGGCCGACGAAACGACGAGGAGAATGGATGACACGAGATCGCCCTCACCTGTCACTTTGTCTGATTTTGACAAATCCGTTTCCGCTCCCTCGGACAAACGGATGGCCAGCACAGCGCCCGCCGTTGGTACACAACCGGAAACAACTGCGGATTCACCCTTAGTCACTCAGCCCACAAGTGTTCTGCCGCAGCCACCGTTAACTTGCGGACCTTGGGCGGATGACATTGAAGACGATTCTACGGCCGCTGTGGTGGATGAGGAGAGGAGTCTCTCCTCCCACACCTCGGCCCCTCCCGAGTAGCAACAGATGACGGCGCGGACGCGGCCAGCAGATCACAGGCCCCACCTTTTACGGCGACACTGACGGCAGCCCCCACCGCAGGAGACGATCTACAAACCTATCGCTTAACGACCATCAACATTAACACCATTCGGACACGTACGAAGTTGTCGCTGCTCCAAGACATGCTCAATGCAGCAGACGTTGACATTGTCTTTCTCCAAGAAGTCTTCGTCGAAGATTTCCCGGGTATGTATGGTTATACGGCTCATGTGTCCCACGCCTCGCCAACTAACAGTGGAGTCGCCATTCTCCTCAGAGAGGGCCTCGAGGCGGACGAAGTCCGATATCTCCCCGACGCTAGAGGAATGGCCGTAACGGTGCAAGGCGTCCGGTTTATCAATGTGTACGCCCCTTCCGGAACGAATCGCCGTCGTGACCGATCGCTCTTCTTCTCAGAAGGAATAGCACCGCTTTTTCAGGGCAGGCACGATGACTTGATATTAGGGGGCGATTTCAATTGCACCCAAGCACCTAAAGATCAGCTGCCACGCCATTCACCGTGCCCCGAACTTGGGACACTCATCGGCGATCTCCAGCTAGTAGATACATGGGAACATGTCCGAGGAAATAGACCGGGATACACCCATTTCACGAGTCACTCGTCTAGTCGCAGCGATAGGATTTACGTCTCCCGTTCTCTCGCGGCAACGGTGAGTGACGCGGAGGTGTGGCCAGTAGCCTTCTCTGATCACGAGGCCTATATATGTGCCGTCACCCTTCGTCGCCAACGGGTGTGGCGCAGCCGACATCCCTGGAAATTAAACCTTGCTCATCTCGCTTCTCCGGATTGTCGACGCGCCATCGAAGACACGTGGAGTTTGTGTGTCCGCCGCCTCCCAACGTATCCTACGTCGATTAGTTGGTGGTTAACCTGCGCCAAGCCGGCCCTACGGCGAACCTTTATTACGTATGGTCGTGAGACTGCTGCTTGGAGGCGGCAGACCCTTGATTTTTATTTCACCGTCCTTCGCGAATGCGCCTCCTTGCCACCCACACCGGAACGACAGCTGACAGTTCAGCGTGCGAAAGCACAGATCGTAGCCCATATGCGCCGACACCTCGAAGGGACGATCGTCCGAGCGCGGACACAAGACAGACTCGCAACGGAACGACCCACCATGTACCACGTCATCCGAGAACGTACACTGCGAAGACGGGCGCTGATACATGCCATCACCACTGAGGACGGCCTTCATCACACCACACAACGCGATATTGCTGCAGCCTTCTTCGACCATTACGCACGACGTTATTCTGCTCAATGTTCCGACCCGATGACGGTGACAGCAGTCTCACAACTGGTTTACGGCATTGTCCCACAGGATTTACAAACTGAATTATTGAACGACATTACGGAAAACGAAGTTATCGACGCCATCGGTAAAGGAGCGGCGAATAAGTCTCCTGGCCCCGACGGGCTCCCTGTGGAGTTTTATAGAACTTTTCAGTATTTACTGGCTCCCAAGTTAACAGACATCTGTCGGGAGCTTATGTCCCCCGCGGTGCCGCTCCCTGCGACCTTCGTAGAAGGAATAATTATACCGGTTCACAAGCCTAAAGGCGGGGCTCGAATACAAGATTACCGCCCGCTAACACTCGTCAACTGCGACATGAAGATATTCACCAGACTATTAGCAAACCGTCTACGACCGACCCTACCTTACGTCATCTCGCCAGATCAGACTTCCCTAGGGGGTATCAACAACATCCACACAGCACTGTGTCGATACCGTGACTTAATAGCCCTAGCCAGGGCACGCCGCGTCCCGGGAGCGCTGGCATCACTAGATTTTAGCCAAGCGTTTGATCGAGTGGATCACGCATACCTAACGTCCGTTCTCCAGCACATGCAGTACCCACAGCAATTCACAGCCGTCGTGATGCGCCTACTCCGAGGAGCGACTTCCAAAGTGCTCGTTAACGGGCGCCTCTCGCAGTCCCTCCCGATTTTCCGCTCCGTCCGTCAAGGCTGCCCCTTGTCGACGATACTATATGCTCTGGCACTGGAACCGCTCCTCTGTGGTCTCCGTCAACGCCTCACCGGTCTTACCCTACGTGACGTCACATTTCGCTGTACAGCATATGCAGACGACCTGGTTCTCGTGTTCCCCAATCGCGATGATGTCAACAGAGCACTAGAATGGATTACCACGTACGGTGTGGCTTCCGGCAGCTGTCTCAACGTCGCAAAATCGGTCGCCATGGCCATAGGAGACGGGTTGACCCCAGCGTGTGTCGAACCCCTACAGCTTCGTGGCACTATCAAATGTCTCGGGATAGAGTTTCACGACGACATACGGCGCACCGCGGCTCTTAACTACCGCCGCTTATTACAACAAATTCGGGTCCAGATCTTCAACCTTCGTCTGCGGACCCTCGACATTCTCCAAAGGACACACTTCGTTAATGTTTACCTCGCATCGCGCCTTCCACACATAGCGCGTGTTCTCCCAATACCGTTACTGATGGCTCGACGTCTCTTAGCGGCATTCGGAGCCTACGTCAGTACAGGCATGCTCTTCAAAGTCAGTTATGAGTCACTGACCCTTCCCCCAGAAAGGGGAGGTCTTGGCCTAGTCCATGTCCACGACAGAGCTGTGTCCCTGTATGTCAGCTCACACATCAAGCTGTGGCGCCACCACCCGGAAAGTTTAACAGGTTTGCTGTTGGAGTCCTTAGCTCCGCCGTCCATTATGCCCCCACTGACGACGCAAGACATACCCCCACCCTTCTACTACTTCTGGAACTTTTACATTGAACACAGCTATTTCCGTATCGCAGTACCACCGACGAAACAGGCGTCGGCGCGGGATATATATCATGTCCTACAGCAGAGGCGCCCACCAAACATCGTGGAGACAAAAAGCCCTCAGGTTAATTGGAAGGTGGTGTGGAAGACGATTCACGCAATTCCACTGGACACAGCCGTCCGATCCACATGGTACATCACAGTCAATGGTAAACAGATCACCCGATCACGCCTCCACAAGATAAACATGGCGGAATCGCCTCTCTGCGTAGACTGCGGGATACCAGACACGGACGAACACCGTCTCACATGTGGCGCGGCAGAAGACGTATGGCGCTTGGTGCGACAAATTTTGTCGTATTTTCTACGAGTGACTCCGGAACACATTACACCTCGGTTTCTACTATTTCCGGATCAACAGTATTTCCCGCGCGCCAAGACCAACGCTGTCACGTGGATCCGTGCGCATGCGGTACACTACTTATTTCACGATGGACCTAAAGATGTATTAGACTTTTGGAACTACCTACAAGAACGTCATTGCAAGATCGTACGGAACCCAAAATACAGACAGTATTTTTCTAATTACTTAGGGAGTGCCCTACGTGACCCTCCACGCAGCTGGATCATCAACAGGTAGGAGAAGATACCCATTGAGTGAGCTGACATGACTAAGTTCGATTCTCGGTGGAACAACATGATATACGTGAAGGCGTACCTGGATGATGAAGCGTAAGGAGAGTAGCGACACACCCTTCTGTATCCTGTATGAAGCACTTTTTTTTCGTTTTCCCCATATACATTACCTCGGTGTAGGAACGTGCCGAGATATTGTTTTCTTTTTCTCAGAGCACGATGCGGTGCTAGATACATTTATTTTTGTTGTGGTATAAAGTAAAACCACATTAAGAATGTATTAAAACAGTAAATAAAAATAAAATAAAAAAAAAGGGGACTAATGACCTCAGCAGTTGAGTCCCATAGTGCTCAGAGCCATTTTTGAACTGTGAACTTACACTTTTAGGCTCGTTACTGTAGTGGATGCTCGGCAGCACAGCCTCATAAACAAACTCATCAGCAGTCTGTCCGCCGCTCGTGGTCTCGCGGTAGCGTTCTCGCTTCCCGAGCACGGGGTCCCGGGTTCGATTCCCGGCGGGGTCAGGGATTTTCACCTGCCTCGAGATGACTGGGTGTTTGTGTTGTCCTCATCATTTCATCATCATCCAGGAAAGTGGCGAAATTGGACTGAGCAAAGATTGGATAATTGTACGGGCGCTGATAACCACGCAGTTGAGCGCCCCACGAACCAAACATCATCATCATCAAACTCATCAGCACCGACCACTTAAGGAACACACTGCTCAAAGAACCACCGATCAGCCTTTAATATTCTCTATAACGTCACACACCACTGAATCCTAGTTGGATGTATAAAAAATGACAACCATTCATATTTAAAGCTAATTAGACATGCGTGTAATGCAATATGTAGCAGACAAAATTATTGCAGTTATTCTGTGACCTCTCACTAAAATATCAGCACAGTATTACACAACTGATTAACAACGTTCAACAGTTCATGCCTACACCTGATGTTTCATAATCACAAAACTTAACGTAAACTTACAAATACATATGGAACAAAAAACTGTGGTTCTTATACACTAAAAATCTTAGGTAAGGACCTTGCAGTCCGGTACTGCATCTTTTATGCAACTAAGGAGGATTTAAACTATTTGCACATTTGCTCATCAACTTTTAATAAATCGTCTGTAATTTTTAATGCACATTCCTGATTTGAAAAGTACTCTTACGGAAAGAAATTGCAGCACAAAAAAAATTGAGTAACGAAATTTAGGGAATACGTTTGTCGAGGTAACATATTTAAGTGATTAACATTGGAAGATCACAGGTTAATGAAAGCACATCGCAGATGTGAACCGCTGGTACATTAACATTCGGTGTCATAGCCAGGATATGAATGAAAGCCTGCAAATGTGCATACATTGTGTTGTTCAGGTGCCCGATGTCAACTTGTGGGAAAGGGTTCCATGCCTGGTGCACTTGGTTGGTCAGTGCAGCGACTGTTAATGCTGGTTGTCGTCAGATGATGTCCCATACGTGCTGCAATGATGACAGATTTGCTGATCAAACAGGCAAGAGCTCAACACTGTAGAGCAAAATCAAATGGGTGAAATGGCTCTAAGCACTATGGGACTTAACGTCTGAAGTCATCAGTCCCCTATACTTAGAACTACTTAAACCTAACTAACCTTCTAGGCGCTTCAGTCTGGAACCGCGCGACCGCTACGGTCGCAGGTTCGAATCCTTCCTCGGGCATAGATGTGTGTGATGTCCTTACGTTAGTTAGGTTTAAGTAGTTCTAAGTTCTAGGGGACTGATGACCTCAGATGTTAAGTCCCATAGTGCTTAGAGCCATTTGAACCATTTTGAACCTAACTAACCTAAGGACATCACACACATCCATGCCCAAGGCAGGATTCGAACCTGCGACCGTAGCAGCAGCGCAGTTCCGGAATGAAGCGCCTAGAACCATTCGGTCACATAGGCCGGTCACTTTAGAGCATGTTGGGCTAAAACAGCAGTATATGGACGAGCGTTATCCTGTTGGAAAACACACCTTGCAATAGTGTTAATGAATGGCAGCACAACAGGTCGAATCTACAAATTGACGTCCGCTCCCTTAGCTGTGTGGTCAGTGCATCTGACTGCCATGTAGCAAGCTCGGGTTCGATTCTCGGCTGGGCCGGAGATTTCCTCCGCTCGTGGACTAGACGCTCTATTGTCTTCATCACCAATTCCTCATCAGCTTCGCGCAGTGTGGCGGCAACTGAAAAAACTTGCAACTCGGCAGCCGAACATCCCCACGTTGGGACTCCCGCCCATCAATGCCATACAATCATTTCATTTCATGAACTTGACGTGTATAATTGCAGCCAACGTGCGTAGGATAAGCACTTAAGAGCTCTTGCTGTCATACGAAATCGCACTCCAGACCATAAATCAAGAAGTACATCCAGAGTGTCTAGTACAGAGACAGGTTGGTTCCAGGCCCTCAACTGGCCTCCTCACCAACACACGGCCATCACTGGCACCGATGTAGAAACAGCTTTCGTCAGAAAACACAATGCACATCCACCCTGCCCTCCAATGAGCTCTCGCTAGACAACTTTGAAGCTGCCAATGGCGGTATTTTGGTGTCAATGGAATATACGCTGCGTGGCATCTGACTCGAAGCTGTCCTTGAAATAATCGATTTGTTACATGTCGTTGTATCATTGTGGTGCCAACTGCTGCTCAGATTGCTCCTGCCAATGCAGTACGATTCTCCAGAGCCATACGCTGGACACAGTGGCCTCCCCTCCCGGTAGTACCGCGTGGCCTTCCGGAGCCCGGTCTTATCGTGACCATCGCTGCCATCAGTCACGTACATTGGTTACATTCCTGTCAAGTCTTCCTGCAGTTTCACAGAAGGAACAAGCAGCTTCTCGTAACACTATTACACGACTTCGTTGAAACTCAGTGAGCTGCTGATAATGGCGTCTTTGTTGTCCTTAGGGCATTCTTGACTAACATCAACTGACCACGTCCAATCTCAAAGGCGATCAACGCTGACGACCATTACAGAGTGTAATTAAAGTAGATCTAATTTGCATCCTCAGAGTGGTATTACTACCACTGCTTTTATACGACTGGCTTGAAATTTGATTAGACATCAGCTTTCAGACGTAGAAACACGCCTATCAACTTCTGTTCACGTCCCACAACTCCTTCTTGGAGTTGAGTTTTCTTCCGTCAGTGAAATTTGTTGTGGTGTTTACCGACGTCATCAGCTTTCATATCATTTCTCATATCTGATCAGATTGCTCCGGTGGTTTATTTGTTATTAATTTTATAATGTGCTGTAATTAACAAAGTTTTGATAATAATCATTTTAAAGTCATGGTTGAAGCTGCGATAAGCTCGTATTGTCACCACATTTTTTTAGAGTTTTGGAGTCTCTGTAACTTGTTTGTGGAACCTGTAGTAACGTAATTTACTTTAAAATATGTAATATTCGTCACTTATTTTGTCCAACTTAGCTGTCCTCGTGTGGTTTGCACCATTTTCAGCCAGGGTGTACATTCTGCTATTATCCTAACACGATGTTATTGCATTTGCCCTCTCGTGGCTATTGTCGGAAACTGTCGGTGACGTTAAGATAAACAAGGACACTGCTGACTATAGTCTGATTTACACTAGTTGTCACTTGACACGTAGCGGTCTGCTCCAAAATGCAGCCTGGCAACGTCGGCTCCCACTGCGTTGCCACTTCCGCTGCGCTGCCTCAGCGAGCCGTCCCAATGGCAGATCTGAGTGACTTTCAGCTTCGCCTGACTTGTGATGGATGTATTCTAAAGAGGCGCAGACCGAGGCTGCAAACTCCCAGGACACAACACGATTATACGCAGTCAGTCTCGTGAATTCGTGTCTTCCACGGGGGAGTATTTTGAGAAATAGAGGGATATACGAGTAGTAGCGCCCATACTTCCTTTGTATAAACTGGTGGAGCGAACTGCAGCTGCTCTGCAAATCAACGAACGACCAGTAAGAAGAATCTGTAAGAACAAATTCGCGAAAAAAGAATCGGACGACTAATCTAACGTGGAGACACCCGAGAAAAGAGGGGTCTCGAGAAAAGGACGATGCAAGTCGTCGTCAGATAAACGTTTATTATTAAAGTATGGAGTATCTGACACACAAAAAGGGGACCTATTTATGACTTCATGATAGCAAATCGTACTTGTTACGAGTCAAGAAAAAAACAGAATTCCGCATTAAATCCATTTCTGGCCCAAAGCTATTAATGAACCGCCAAGATATTGCAGCCGGGAGGTGCCAATTTCTTAGTGAATTGGTAGGGACAAATGTTGGCGATATCGTTTGGTTCAATGATACATGAGTGAATACGGGACGCAGTTTAAAGGAAAGCTGAGCATACGATGCCATCAGCAGTATTTCGGCAGCTCCGATCGTCAGAAGAAAAAGAATAATTGTAGCACATGCTGGAAATTGAAAAGGTTTCATTTCTACTTGTCTGCCGTCACTCACTTCAAGCAAGACCTCAGATTATCACGAAGTGATGAATCACAATACTTTGCGAAATGGTTTGGAGACACTGTAGTTCCAAGTTTAACGAAAAACTATAGTTGTTGTGGATAACACTCCATCGCCCACAAAGTCAAAGAAAAATGACATTGTCTGCTGCCTAGAGAAACATAAGGTACGGAACTTGTCAAGAGAAAAATTACTAGATCTTGTAGCGCAACACAAACCAAAGAATTCAGTTTATATTGTGGAAAAATAGCAAAAAAAGAGCATAAAATGCTCATATTGCCTCCTTACCATTGTCACTTTAACGCAGTGAAACTGATCTGGGCTCAGGGTAAGCGTTGAATTGCTGCAGAAAATAATAGTATAACGTTTACCAAGAGGAACGTTTTTTGAATGAGGCTGCAACGTAGATTACCAGTTGTCAGCTTGCATTGAAAACTTAGCTTGCCGTGGAGCCCGGAGGAGAGGAGACGTTGGTTCTGACGCTCACACAACTGACGCTGGCTGCTGGGCCGGACGAGCGGTGTACTCGACTAAGGCTGCGTTCACACTGCCGGCCGGGCCGGGCCGGGCTGACGCGTACTGGCTCGGCTCGTGCCTATCCTGCTCAGGCCGACGAGTAGTGCATTCACACTGCGCGCCGCGCCGAGCCGGGTCGGCGAAATGGGGGAAAATCCACTTCTCCGATTTTCATGTTCTAAAAATTCTTAGCGGCATATAAGACTGCGCCACATCGTTTTATGAACTCATTTTTTCCTTAAAAGCGTTACTTACGTCGTGAAAAAAGAAAAAGTCTACTTTTCGTTTCGCGTGATTTCTTAGTTTCGTAACGCTTCCCAACCGATTTTGAAGAAAGTATGCGGCTACGAAATCTGATTTTTGTACACGTGCTAGTGTAACATCTTAGCTTCGTATTGAATCATTTATCTTTTCATATTTCTTAACAGTCATTGTGAAATGATGCTATTTGTCAACGTTGTGCACTTGATTTACAAATCTTGTAGTGAAAAAGTTATGTAGCGGGTAGCTTACTGTTAGATGCGTTTTACACCATACATTGTTGCGAATGAAATGTAGCTAAAAGTACCAAAAAGTTTTTGAAATGATAATGACACTGATATCTGTCTCTGGTCACAAGGAATGCGAGATATTCAGTGGCGTCAGTGCCGCGTCCGCAAGCCACGGAGTTCGAGCGGTTACAGCTTGGTTTAATGTAGTCATATAATGCAGGACAGAAAAAAACTAATTACTAGTAATCAGTGGTGTAAAAATAATCACAAAAACAAACTGGAGATTTGTGATACGTTTACTGCAGAAACTGAAGCGCAATTCTGTAGTCTCGTTGTCTACTTTGACAGAAAAAATAATGGAGAGTTAATGAAACTACTGTACATCGACACAGATGTGCGTTTCATTGTTCTTCATTGTTTTTTTTTTCTTCCTTGGCGGGCTGCGCTGCACTGTCAAGGTAATACCCACTCTTTGGCTAAATGGATGTCAGCTGCCGGAGGCCAAATAAATAAATTTTAAAAAATCCCCACCCTTCCACAGCTGACAAGCAAGTCAGTAGAAAACGCAGCTGCAGCCAACAGCTGCTCGACTTTACCTAGTCTGTGCTGTGTAGAACAATGTCTTCACTCTTTTATTGGTATTGTTTTGACTCTGCATTTAGGAGAGTTTTTCTCTTTATATGAAGAACTTAAAAACTATCCTGAAAAATTTTATTCAAATTACAGAATGAATCATCATACATTTCAGTATGTGCTGCAGAACATTCAAGACAAAATTTCTAAACAGAACACAAATTTTCGCAGAAGTATAACAGCAGAAGAAAAATTGTGTATAACGATAAGGTAAGATTCGTTAGTACACACTTTTTGGTTTGCAGTAGAACTTTATACAGCATTCGCTACCTCCAGTTAATTGTAGTCATGCTTTTGTATTTTAAATTTCACAAACACTAACCTCTGAGGGGAAGAGAGTTTATGGGACTCCTGAGAATCATTAGGAAGTAATTAGCTTCGTCATTTTGGGTAATGTCTTGCTGTGCCTTCAACGAAGAATCGCAGAAATACTCCTTCAGAATTTTCCAACTTTTTTCTTCTTTTTTCTTCATGATGCAGCGCTTTGCAGTGGTGATGGTTCATCATGTGGAGCCACTGATGACCTCACAGAATTCTTTTCATTACCTTGTAAGATAGACAGATTGATAGGCGAAGAGTTTTGAGATAATGCCCTTTGACTCAGTGGTTCTATCTCCACTGATATGGAACTGCCACAGCATGACTTTACAATGCATTATCATCTGGTAGGGACACCTTTCCGTCCCTCAGTGACACTCATATCTGTCTCCGTTTACAAGTAAATGCGAACTATTCAGTGGCGGCAATGCCGCGATCGCTGGCAAGCTATTGTTGTAAATGCATGCAAATACGGTAGATTAAATAAATGAAATAAAAGTAAATTCGCATGCATCATCATAATAAACGTAATTTTTCCTCACTGATTGTGAAATGTGAGGTAACATCTTAAAATAAAAGACGTGTGCAGTCACACTTGTGAAGAAAGCAGAAGGGAGAGTGTGATGCGTATACTGCAGAAGCTGTAGTGCTGCTCCACAGGCTCGCGCCTGCGGTCGGCTCGCGCCGGCAATATTAAACACTCCGAATGTCGTCGGCTCGGCTCCGGGAGGCTCACGCCGTGTCGGCGCGGCCCGGCCGCCGGTGTGAACACCGTAATTCAAAACCATGTGTTTGATATCGAAGCGGGCGGCGGAAATTACGGAATTTCTAGTCTAAATTACTTGTGATAAAGTTATTAGGTGACATTATAAATACCGGTAGTATAGAAGTGCTCGAGATGATATGATTGGCTGCTTGACATACTAGCCAGGAGGTATTCAATATTTCCCACGCGTCTGAGTAGGACTTGGTGCCTCAGATCTATGAGTCGTTACAGTCGTTCGGGAGCCGTCTTCTGTTACTCCACGAGGCGTGTTTCGTGCAAATTACGAGACATTATGGATAGCACGTCTGTACAAGAAGGCCACTGAACAACTCACTGTGTTTACTCACAAGTAGTCGTGGGTTAGTGACTGTTTAGGGCTATTAAAATATCAGGTCGGACTATATATCTTCTGGCTGCTTTTGGGTGTGAACTTGTTATAGAGACAGTCAATAATATTGCATTAGCGTCGGGATATTAAATAAAGACTTGATAGCCAATTAATGTGTTTTAAAGAATATAATAGAGCTTAAAGGAAATTTTAGACATTTTTCAAACAAGTCATGCAAGAATCCCGAAAGCCCGAGAGTTTAACTAACTTTCAGATGCTGCCCGTGGACTGGAGTTATGTGGTAGATGTTTGACTTTTCGTCAACGCTGTTTTGTCGGTTAAACCAGCATCTACGATCGCAGAGTGAAGGGTTAGACAATCTGAAAACTATCCAGGCAGGTGGACAGATTGTTTAAAGGGTAGTGAGAGAGTGACCAACCCCGCCGCAAGGCCATTGAAAAAGTGACTCAAGAAAACTGGCAAAAGGTAGCGAACCATATGAAGGAAGTGATACAGGAAGCACGGAACAAAATGGTTCAAATGGCTCTGAGCACTATGGGACTTAACTTCCGAGGGCATCAGTCCCCGAGAACTTAGAACTACTTAAACCTAACTAACCTAGGGACATCACACACATCCATGCCCGAAGCAGGATTCGAACCTGCGACCGTAGCTGTCGCTCGGCTCCAGACTGTAGCGCCTAGAACCGCACGGCCACTCCGGCCGGCAAGCACGGAACAATGAAGGTGTGTTACAACAGTGCGTCGAACACTTGATGATATCTGTCACCACGAGCATCAACATCGATAGTTGCACTGACTCTGAACTAAGCTGTGTCCTCCCATTGTCTGAATAATACGCAGTGTACACTGAGGTGACCAAAGTCATGGAACAGTTATATGCACGTACACAGATGGTGGTAGTGTCACGTAAACAAGGTACGAAAGGCCAGTGCATTGGCGGCGCTGTCATCTGTACTTAGGTGATTCATGTGGAGAGGTTTCCGACGAGATTATGCCGCACAGCGGGAATTAACAGACTCTGAAAACGGAAAGGCAGTTGGAGCTAGAATCTCGGGATATTGTATTTCAGAAATCACTAGGAAATTCAGTATTCGGAGAACCATAGTGTCAAGAGTGTGCCCAGAACAGCAAATTCCAGGCATTACCCCTCACCACTGACAACGCAGTGGCCTCGGCCCTCACTCAAATACGACGAACTGATCCATTAGGACAGTTAAGCGAAATTTCGTGTTAATGAGCTATGGCAGCAGACGACCGACCCGAGTGCCTTTGCTAAGAGCACGAGACCAGCTGCAGCGCCTGTCCTGGGTTCGTGACCATATCGGTTGGACCCTAGACAACTGAAAAACCGTTGCCTGATCAGATGAGTCCTATTTTCATCTGGTAAGAGTGGAAAGTAGGGTTTGGGTGTGACGCAGCCCCCACGAAGCCAGGGATCCAAGTTGTCAACAAAGTACTGTGGAAGTTCATGGTGGCTCCGTAATGGTGTAGTCCGTATTTACATGGAATGACCTGTGTCCTCTGGTCCAGCTGAACCTGTCACGGACTGAAAATGGTGACGATCTGCTAGTTGGGGACCATTTGCAGCCATTTGCGATGGAATTTTCAGGGATGACAATGTGCCACGCCACCGAGCTACAATTGTTCACTGTTAGTTTGAGGAACATTCCGGACAATTCGAGCGAATGATTGGGCCAACCAGATGGCCAAACATGAATTCTATCGGACACAATCGAGCGGTTAGATCGTGCAAAAAATCTTGCACCGCCGTCACTTTCACGATTATGTACGTCTGTAGAGGTAGCATGGGTCAATATTTCTACCGAGGACTTCCAACGACTTGCTGAGTTCACGTCACCTCGATCTGCTGTACTGCGCCGGGCAAAAGCAGGTCCCACAACATATTAGGAGCTGTCCCATGACTTTCATCACTTCAGCGTATAGCGTACTTTAATGAACGGCTTAGTTCCACTAAATCTTGTGTTTGTGTCTTTATTTCGATCAATTTTTCTTTTCTGTTTTAAAACTAAGGGATACTGTTCACCACCTCCCAATAACTGCTCTTAAATTTATTTCATTTTGTGTAGACTGCAAGACATTATTTATGTATGTAATAGTATCCGAGATATGCAATGATGAAAGGAAACTTTTCCTGACGCGAAAATTTCTCCAGTTTCAATAACCAACATACGTGCTTAGAGATACCACAGAGAGTGATGCTATACGAAACTTTCAGAATCTTTATTTTTGTAGGAGATAGAGACTTTAAATTCCATATCTGTAAATAGTTAAATACCGCTAAAACTGCGTAAAACTCCGTTTACAGAAGCATATATGTATGAGAAATGCAATGTAGTAAGAAAGTTTTAAAAGATTCGTTGCCGAGCGAGATATTTTAGTAATCAACAAAAAGAATTATTGCTGTGGAACGACTGGTTTTTGAGATATGACGTCAAAACTTTCAAGCTTTTTATAAACGGAAAAATCTGGTCTGTATTTAACAAATTGACGTAACTATTTCCCTAATTAAAATTAAGGACATATTTTTGACATGCTGAGAGGCTTATAGTGGTCTGAAACGTATGTGAATTTGAAAGATTTTACTTAATTTTCACGGAACACAGAGGCTTTGAAATGATTTTCTATCGACGTAGAGTGCGATACGCCGTGGCGGCTGCCTGCAGGCTGTACTTGACGCGACAACACCGCTACTTTGGAGCTTAAGCGTCAAGTGACAACTATACTGAAGAGCCAAAGAAACCGATACACCTACCTAATATCGTATAGGACCCCGTGAGCACGCAGAAGTACCGCAAGACGGTGCTCCATGGACGCGACTGATGTCTTAAGTAGTGCTGGAGGGAACTGACACCATTAATCCTGAAGGGATGTCCATAAATCCGTAAGAGTACGAGGGCGTGGAAATGTCTTCTGAACAGCACGTTGCAAAGCATCACTGCTATGCTCAATAATGTTCATGTCTCGGGAGTTTGGTGGTCAGCGGAAGTGTTTAAGCACAGAAGAGTGTTCCTAGAGCTACTCTGTAACAATTCTGGACGTGTGGGATGCCGCATTGTCCAGCTGGAATTTCCCAAGTCCGTAGGAATGCACAAAGGAAACGGATGGATACAGGTGATCAGACAGGTTGCTCAAGTACGTTTCACGTGTCAGAGTCGTATCTAGACGTATCAGAGCCCCATATTACTCGTAATGCAAAATCAAATGGCTCTAAGTACTATGGGGCTTAACATCTGAGGTCATCAGTCCCCTAGACTTAGAACTACTTAAACCTAACTAACCTAAGGATATGACACATCCATGCCCGACGCAGGATTCGAACCTGCGACCGTAGCAGCACCGCGGTTCCGGAATGACGCGTCTAGAACCTCTCGGCCACAGAGACCGGCACTCGTACTGCACACGACCCACACAGTTAGAGAGCCTCCCTGCTGACATGCAGGCTCCATGGACCCGTGAGGTTATCTCCATAGCCGTACAATACCATCCGATCGACACAATCTGAAACGAGACTCGTCCGAACAGACAACATGTATCCAATCATCATCAGCCCATTGTCGGTGTTGACAGGCCAGGCGAGTAGTAAAACGTGGTGTCGCGCAGTCGTCAAGGTTACACGAGTGAGCCTTCGGCTCCGAAAGCCCATATCGATGATGTTTCGTTGAATGGTTCGCACGCTGACACTTCTTGATGGCCCAGCATTGAAATCTGTAGCAACTTAAGGAAGGGTTGCACTTCTGTAACGCTGAATGATTCTCTTCAGTCGTAATTGGTCCCGTTCTTGCAGGATCTTTTTCGGCCTCAGCGATGTCGGAGATTTGACGTTTTACCGGATTCCTGATATTCACGGTACACTCGTGAAATGATCGTACGGAAAAAGCCCCACTTCATCGCTACCTCGAAGATGCTGTGTCCCATCGCTAATGCACCGACTATAACACCACGTTCAAACTCACATAAATCTTGATAACCTGCCACTGTAGCAGCAGTAACTGATCTAACAACTACGCCAGCCCCTTGTTGTCGTATGTGGGCGTTTCCGACCGCAGCGCCGTCTTTTGCCTGTTTACATATGTCTGTATTTGAATACACATGCCGATACCATTTTCTTCGGCGCTTCAGTGTGGTTTAAATCAGACTCTAAGGAGAACGCAATGCATTGTGCATTATTTCTAGACCGTTGTGCATATACTATCAAGTGGTTCAGCGTGTTCCTGTGAAATATTACTGTGAAAGCTAGCGATAAGCCGCGTGAGGGGCCCTCACGCCCAGGTACTACAACACTATGGTCGACTGTTACCAGGAAAGCCTGCGTCCGAAAACTCAGCCGTGAGCTCCACCTAAATTCCTCGCATGCCTCGCACGTTTAGCTCGCCTAGACCGCTGACCGCCGCAGGCCGTCAAATATATACAGGGTGTTTCAAAAATGACCGGTATATTTGAAACGGCAATAAAAACTAAACGAGCAGCGATAGAAATACACCGTTTGTTGCAATATGCTTGGGACAACAGTACATTTTCAGGCGGACAAACTTTCGAAATTACAGTAGTTACAATTTTCAACAACAGATGGCGCTGCAAGTGATGTGAAAGATATAATAGACAATGCAGTCTGTGGGTGCGCCATTCTGTACGTCGTCTTTCTGCTGTAAGCGTGTGCTGTTCACAACGTACAAGTGTGCTGTGGACAACATGGTTTTTTCCTTAGAACAGAGGATTTTTCTGGTGTTGGAATTTCACCGCCTAGAACACAGTGTTGTTGCAACAAGACGAAGTTTTCAACGGAGGTTTAATGTAACCAAAGGACCGAAAAGCGATACAATAAAGGATCTGTTTGAAAAATTTCAACGGACTGGGAACGTGACGGATGAACGTGCTGGAAAGGTAGGACGACCGCGTACGGCAACCACAGAGGGCAACGCGCAGCTAGTGCAGCAGGTGATCCTACAGCGGCCTCGGGTTTCCGTTCGCCGTGTTGCAGCTGCGGTCCAAATGACGCCAACGTCCACGTATCGTCTCATGTGCCAGAGTTTACACCTCTATGCATACAAAATTCAAACGCGGCAACCCCTCAGCGCCGCTACCATTGCTGCACGAGAGACATTCGCTAACGATATAGTGCACAGGATTGATGACGGCGATATGCATGTGGGCAGCATTTGGTTTACTGACGAAGCTTATTTTTACCTGGACGGCTTCGTCAATAAACAGAACTGGCGCATATGGGGAACCGAAAAGCCCCATGTTACAGTCCCCTCGTCCCTGCATCCTCAAAAAGTACTGGTCTGGGCCGCCATTTCTTCCAAAGGAATCATTGGCCCATTTTTCAGATCCGAAACGATTACTGCATCACGCTATCTGGACATTCTTCGTGAATTTGTGGCGGTACAAACTGCCTTAGATGACACTGCGAACACCTCGTGGTTTATGCAAGATGGTGCCCGGCCACATCGCACGGCCGACGTCTTTAATTTCCTGAATGAATATTTCGATGATCGTGTGATTGCTTTGGACTATCCGAAACATACAGGAGGCGGCGTGGATTGGCCTCCCTATTCGCCAGACATGAACCCCTGTGACTTCTTTCTGTGGGGACTCTTGAAAGACCAGGTGTACCGCCAGAATCCAGAAACAATTGAACAGCTGAAGCAGTACATCTCATCTGCATGTGAAGCCATTCCGCCAGACACGTTGTCAAAGGTTTCGGGTAATTTCATTCAGAGACTACGCCACATTATTGCTACGCATGGTGGATATGTGGAAAATATCGTACTATAGAGTTTCCCAGACCGCAGCGCCATCTGTTGTTGACAATTGTAACTACTGTAATTTCGAAAGTTTGTCTGCCTGAAAATGTACTGTTGTCCCAAGCATATTGCAACAAACGGTGTATTTCTATCGTTGCTCGTTTAGTTTGTATTGCCGTTTCAAATATACCGGTCATTTTTGAAACACCCTGTACAACAGCCTCTCGTCCCGCAAGCCGGCTCCTCTCAGTGTCAGAATGTACGAAAACGTTATAAAACCACCCTTCAGGCCGTCGATAATATAGGGGTCAACACTAGCGGATTTGACCACCCTTTAGGAAGCTCAAGAACATTTGCAGGCTGGTGAATCGCTAACAGCAATGGAGCTGACAGAACGCGTCGAACGTGTCTACACCTGACACAACACTATAAAAACTCCTAAACGTTGGCAGCAAAGGGAGCAATTTGAAACGCACTTAATTCGCTGAAAAGGTGCCCTAGCGGCAAACTTTTCCCCTTTACATCTTTCATGGTGTGTGCATCGTTGTACACTGCCAGAAAAGAAATTAGTACACCCATTTAGAACTTACCGGTACATGAAATGAGTACATTTACAAATGAATAGCACAAGCGACTTCAAGGTACCAGATATCGGCCTATGCTGAAACACCCACGTTAATAAATAGTGTAGCCTCCACTGGAGGCGATGCAGGCGCTGATTCAGGCATTCAGTCAATCGTACAGGTGGTGAATACTGCCCTGGGGTACGTAATTCCACGTGTGCTCCACCTTTTCACGTATTTGTGGAAGATACTTCTCGTCCTCTCCTATCCCACACGTGCTCGACTGGGGATAAGTTCGAAGATCGAGTTGGCCAGGGAAGTTGCTGCAACTCTTGCAGAGCAGGTTTGGCCGAGCTGTATTGTGATGGAACAACACATCACTTTCTTGATACAAGAACGGCAACAGAAAGGCTCTAACAACATTCAGAAAATGCTGAGCGCCTCTTAGCATCCCCTATCGAAACAGCAAAGGTGAACGAGAGTTGTAGCATATCCCACTTCAAACCATAAGGCCTGGTGTGGTGCCAGCGTGTCTTCGACAAATGTACTCTATGAGGCAGCACTCACCATGTCTACGTCTTACTCGCATACGACCATCACTTGCGTGCAAGCAGAATCTGCTTTCGTCACTGAAGACAACGCGCGCCATCCCATCTTCCAAGTGAGCCTCTGACGGTACCAGTCGAGCCGTGCACGTCGATTCTGTGACGGAAGTCGAGGCCGGGCTGGACATATGCGTGTCCGTAGTTCTATCGCTAATAACCAGTTCGCAACAGTTCGTGTTGATACGTCTGGGCTCACAAGCCCTCTTACATGTGGTATGTTAGCTGTACGATCTCCCACTGCAGTCATATACCGGGTGATCAAAAAGCCAGTATAAATTTGAAAACTTCATAAACCACACACATGCTTGGCATGACATGGGGTGTTATTAGCACACAAAAAAAACCGAAGTTCCCAAAATGTCCGACAGATGGCGCTGGACAGCAAATCGTCAGTGATTGCGCATGACAATCTTGTTTAAAAGGAGCTGTAATGAGAGAGAGAATCAGATGCGCCAGCAGTGGCAGCATGTTGACGTTACCTGAAGAGGCGCTTTTAGTGAAGCTGTACTATCAGAATGGGGAATGTGCTAGTTCAGCGTTACGATCCTATCGCCATAGGAAAGGGATTCGAACGGGTGAAGGTCCTTTGACAAATGCAGTTGTGGCGAGAATGATTTCGAAGTTCGAAGCCACGGGTTGTTTAGACGATAGACCCCGTAGTGGCCGACCGAGCATACGGCGTAATGCTGCGGAGACAGTTCAGGAACAAATAGAGACCGTGGCGGGTTCGTCTATGCACGGGGAAGTCGCAAGTCGCACCGGCATTCTATACACTACTGTTTGGTTGGCACTTAGGCGTACCCTCCGATGCTATCCGTACAAAATCCATCGGCATCATGAACTGTTACCTGGAGCTTTAGTGAAGCGGAGGGCATTTACGGTGTGGGCGTTTCAAAAGATGGCGGAAGATGACGACTGGTTGAGCAACGTGTTGTGTACCGACGAAGCTCATTTCACGCTCCGAGGGTCTGTCAAAGTACACAACTGCAGAATTTGGGCTACCGAAAATCATAGAACTGTCGTGGAAGCTCCATTGCACGACGAGAAAGTCACTGGATGGGTTGTATTTACCACATCTACCGTTATCGGGCCTTTTTTCTTCGAGGAAATGCCTGATTCTGGTTTTGTAAGTGCTACCGTGACGGGTAAGAAGTACGCCGATATGTTACAGAATCGCATCATCCCCAGCCTGTCTGATAAATTCCTGCTGGAACGTACGATGTTTATGCTGGATGGCGCTCCACCTCATATTGCTAGACGCATGAAAGATCTCTTGCGTGCGTCGTTTGGTGATGGTCGTGTGCTCAGCCGCCACTTTCGTCATGCTTGGCCTCCCAGGTCCCCAGACCTCAGTCCGTGCGATTATTCGCTCTGGGGTACCTGAAGTCGCAAGTGTATCGTGATCGACCGACATCTCTAGGGATGCTGAAAGACAACATCCGACGCCAATGGCTCACCATAACTCCGGACATGCTTTACAGTGCTGTTCACAACATTATTCCTCGACTACAGCTATTGTTGAGGAATGATGGTGGACATATTGAGCATTTCCTGTAAAGAACATCACCTTTGCTTTGTCTTACTTTGTTATGCTAATTATTGCTATTCTGATCAGATGAAGCGCCATCTGTTGGATATTTTTTGAATTTTTGTATTTTTTTGGTTCTAATAAAACCCCATGTCATTCCATTCACCCCGTATGTTGCGTGGACGTCCATAACCTCGGGCACAGGTGTGAGAATGTTCACGTGAGCACAGATACCATCATCGTTGCACGACCAACGAAACACGTCCAACATGTGTTGCAGTTCTCCGAAAGTACGATCCTGCCGCTCGGAAGACCACAAATTGATCCCTTTCAAAATCGTTCATTGGCAGTAGGAAGCATGAGAGGGTCTCCGGGACATGGTTGCCTGTTTATTTCACACCCTTGTACTACACTGAGCCTCCCGGCTGTGAGCAGTTTCTATTAAAGGGTATTTAGTTCATATGTCATTGCCAGGAGATCCTATGGATAGTCTGGCTGCCTGTAATCACTGTTGCTCAATTAGCACCACCCAGGAGCCACGTGTAGGGTATTTTAAGGTTAAACCTACGGACGTGAGCAACGCTACCTCGTGAGGATTCGAAACGTCCTCCATAAGCTATGCGAAACTACCTGGGGATCTTCAGCAATCACCCTGCGATCTTCAGCTCTGGGCTTGGTGTACTCAAGTGTTGTGCACCTGTTTGGACGAAAAGTCATCATACAATGCTTGCTGATACCCAGCTGAATACGACAATGTCCTTAATATCTGGAGCAATCAGATCTACTCCAGTTTATTGGCTTGTACTGTCAACCGGTATAATGCCTCCTGATCTACGTAGATGTTCTGCCCTTATGAGAGAATTCCACAGGATCTCCACGAATTCTAACCTACCTGTTCATAGCGACCTGCCACTTTTAGGTCGTAAGAGACTGAAGTCTCGCCATCCAACTCTGAGGCATGCTGCTGACATAGTTGCTAAGGATTTCAAACCTCTTGAAGAATGGAAAGGTCGGCGGGAAGCAATGACAGATGTGCACCTGCATAACAACTTCTCAGGTGCTAAACTTCCAAGTGGATTCGACCTACCACACAAGACCTGGACTACTCTCAACAGAAACCGTACCGGCCATGGCCGATGCAGGGATGCTCCCTTTACGTGGAAGAAGCTGCCTTCATCGAGCCTGTGACTGTGGGGCTCCATACCAGACTGTACACCACTTTCTCAGTGAATGCAGGATTCGAGCCTATCACGGCGCCGAAGAGGACTCCCTGCAAGCAACTCCAGATGCAGGGCGCCGGATTGAAGGACTGGAAGTTCAGTCGTAAAGACAAACTTAAGTTTCTTGTGTGTCAATATGTACATATGTATATGTAATTTAATTTCATGATATGTCTGTATTAGCCATACGCTAAATAATAATTAAAGGGTAGACACAGATGGCGTGTTGGTAACTACGCCACTACGCCGTCTATTGGCGAACGACGTTGAAACCATTATCAGTCCATCTACGAGGGTTATTCCAAAAGTAAGGTCCGATCGGTCGCGAAATGGAAACGACTATGAAAATCCGATAAAGCTTTGCACAGATGTGTTGGGTAGTGTCTCTAGTATAACCCCAGTTAGCATCACGCCGCTCTTCTCATTTCTGAGCTCGCAGTGAGTGCGTAAAGATGTCTAGAAAATAGTGTCTGCCGCCAAGTACGAGGGCCTGGTGAGAAATTTCGCCTGAAGCTATGCAGCCAACACTACATAACTGCCGTGCTGTTTCGTCTTCACGACAATTCTCAGCCGCATTCTGCAGGGGCAATGAAGATGCTCCTGCATCGTTTTCAAATGGAAATGTTAGATTACCCACAATACAGTCCGCAATTGTCTCCCCCTGAGTTTCATCTCTGGTCACATGAACCGCTGTCTTTGACGACAACATTTTGACACAGACAACGAGGTGTAGGCCAGCGTGGAGAATTGGCGGAAAGCACTGGCGGCTGCCTTCTATGATGAGGCTATTGAAAAGTTGGTACAACGCTATGACAAAAGTCTAAGTCAGAACGGCGACTACGTAGAGAAGTAGCTGAAAGGTGTAGCTAATTGTTACAAGCAAAACATTTCTGATGTTCACTGTGGTTTCAATTTGGCAATCAATCGGACCTTACTTTTGGAATAACCCTCGTACTATCCCCCACATGGCATGTACCGTTTCTATGTCAGGGATGTACATTTCTCACCCTCCTAGCAAGCTAAGAATTTGGATATTTTCAACATTATCTGAAAAATAGTACTTGCAATGTGTCTTAGCAGCTACATTTTGACATTGTGTTTCTTTCGGTGTATCCTTCCTGTATTAAAAATTAAAGGGCGTATTTCAACGTGCCGGACTGGACCGTTCCCTTGTTAGAATATTGCGCTTTGTGACGGCTGATTTTAACGTTCTCGTTAGTTGTGGTCCTGTCAGAAAGAACAGAATTATTTCAACAACACGCTCATAATTACTTAACATATAGTGAACTGTACCAGTGCGAAGCCACGCATTATTCATTTAAGCAAAAATTACCAGTATCTGAACTTTAACTACATTCGAGCTAGAAGCTCCCTTCTCAAGTGTCATTTACAACCAGTAAGATTCACCGGGCTCCAGCTCAAATGGTCTGATATACGCGGGATACAAGCTGAGAAGTTGATGGAATGATAAGCAAGTTTATTTACAGCATCTTAAAAAAAATGGTTCATATGGCTCTGAGCGCTATGGGACTTAACTGCTGTGGTCATCAGTCCCCTAGAGCTTAGAACTACTTAAACCTAACTAACCTAAGGACATCACACACATCCATGCCCGAGGCAGGATTCGAACCTGCGACCGTAGCGGTCACGCTGTTCCAGACTGTAGCGCTTAGAACCGCACGGCCACTCCGGCCGGCTACAGCATCTTGATTTATTTTCCATAGATTCAACATGTGGAGGTAGTGTGTGGCGTTTAACGAGGTATGCCGTTTCTGTAGCAGCAGTAACTGAAACGCAGTGCGAAACAGATGCGGGCAGAATGAGAAAGACGTAAGGCATCTAATTTTATTATTATTTGTATATGGACCCTTTAGGATGAAGCCTATTTACTGTTTCCAGTGAGTCCGTCTCGTCTCTCTCGAGGTCCTTTTAATTTGTTATTGGATCCATGTACATACTTTATATTGTTCTTTTTCATTATTTCTGTATTTTTTTCTAACACAATTGTAGGCAAGATATAAATCACGTAAGGTTAATTAGGTTAAAACAAACTGTTAAGATACAGTACAGAATACCATGGTAAGCATGTGGCATGACACTCCCGTTAAGCAGTCTATGTGTCACGCCACAAAGCGAGAAAGTAGCCTCAAAGGGAAAAGCTGGTTGGCATTTCTGTAACTTACCTATGAATCAATAAAAAGGAACTGTCAAAGTCAGTCACATAGCCAATGACATCCTTGGGGACTATGTACAGGAACACGTTATCATCGCAGAAGAGGTCTTAGAGAGTGATTTGCTGTTCCCCTCCTTCAACCTGTTATTCGGTGTCACTTACTTCGACATGTACACTCCGCAAGTCACTTAACGGAAAGCGGCGGCGGTTATTTTCGTAGCATATACCCTATCTCCTGTCTGTGGTGCGTGGTAAGGTCTGCCGTCGACAAGACTCTGCATGAGCTCTATTTTCTCCGATTTTCTCGTAGTGTTCTATTCAAATGAGATGGATGGGAGGACTTAACATGTTTCGTATTTTCTCTTGGAAAGTATGCTCCCGAATACTAACGACATTTAACGTAACAACATCATATTCTTCCACATTTTTATGACAGAACTGCTTTTGTTTAAATGTTTGTTGCCATCGATAATAATCTATTAAGAATAAATGTAACATTAATGTACTGTTTGTGATCTCAAGAGAATGCATGCTTTTATAAATTAGGACTATTTTTCTTTACAACGTCCGATCGGACTTTCCAGTACTCTTGTTAAAGAAGGCAGCTGTCTGCTATTTCCGTCAGTTCGCTACACTAGTCTGCACCTCGTTGCATGTGCCAAAATGTTGTCCTCATAGCCAGCGGCTTATGTGAGCGAAGAGATGAAAATCAGAGGAAGCCAAGTGCGGGCTGTGTGACGGATAATCACACATTTCCCATCAAAAACGCTGTGGGACCGTGTCAGTTGTTTATGCAGTGGGCGGCCGAGCATTGTCTTGCAGAATGCTTGAACATATTCTCAGTTCGAATGTAACAAATTTTATTGGGAAGGAGAAGCTTACGTTCACATATAAGCACGGTTTTAGAGAACTTCGCTTGTGCGAAACTCAGTTAGCTATTTTCTCGCATGACATACTGCAAACTACAGGTGAAGGGCAACAGGCAGATTACATTTTTCTAGGTTCCCGGAAATCATTTGACACGGTGGCCACTGCAGACTGTTAACTAAGGTACGAGCATATGGAATAGGTTCACAGATATTTGAGTGGCTCGAAGAGTTCATAAGTAATAGAACCCAGTACGTAGGCCTCGACAACGAATGTTCACTAAAGACTAGGGTATCGTCAGGAGTGCCCCAGGGAAGCGTGAGAGGGCCGCTATTATTTTCCATATAAATAAATGACCTGGTGGACAGGATGGGCAACAGTATGTGGTTGTTTGCTGATGGTGCTCTATATGCAGAAAAATGTAAGTTAATGCGTATGTCTAGAAAAAACAAAACTGTAATGTTCGTATACAGCATTAGTAGCGTCCTGGCTGACATTCACGTCGTTTAAATTTTGGCCGTAACCTAGCAAAGCGATATGAAATGGAACGAGCATGTGAAGATTCTTATAGGGAGGGCTGATGTTGACTTCAGTTTATTTTCAAAGTGTGGTTCATCTGCAGAGGTGACCGCATATAGGACGCTAGTGCGAACTGTTCTTGAGTACAGCTCAAGCGTTAGGGATCCGTGCCAGGTCTGATTAAAGGAAGACATCGAAGGAATTCAGAGGCGGGCTGCTAGATTTGCTACTGGTAGGTTCGAGCAACGCGCAAGGGATACGGGGATGCTTCGGTACTCAAACGGAAATTCTTGAAGGGAAGGCGACTCTCTTTACGAGTAACAATATTGACATAATTTAGAGAACCGGCATTTGAAGATGGCTCTTGAACGATTCTACTGCCGTCAACATATACTTCACGTTAGAACCACGAAGATAGGATACGAAGGATTTGGGCTCATACGGAGGTTTATAGACAGTCGTTTATCTATCGGTCTATTTGCGGTGGAACAGGAAAGGCTATGACTAGTAGTGGTACAGGGTACCTTGCGACATGCACCGTGCGGTGGCTTGTGGAGTATGTATATGTTTGTACACGTACGGTATATGTAGTGTCTGGTAACAACATACTCCTCGCTCGCTCTAGATTGCCCTGCGTAGACACTATTTTCGAATCGCCTGATGCCACTAACGAACAAGATCACCGGTTGACACACATTTCCTCCCACAATTGTTTGCATCGTGAACATCTGTACACCCTGCTTCAAAGTTCCTGCACCATTGCCACACTTCGCTGCCACACACGATAGTCACGTTATGTGAGCTGGACGATATGAAGTGGAGCCCCTTTGAATGAAGAAATCGAATGAGGCCACATACTTCACATTTGGCGGTACACTCTATTGTTCTGGGCGTCTTGACATATTCTCTCAGAACTGAAAAGTTGCGACGTGACTCAATCGACGTGCATGCTAGAGACACTGCATAGCACATGTGCGCAAAGCTTCACAAGGTTTGAACTGTGATTTCTGTTTCACGACTGATCGGTCCTTAAAGAAACATAGCCCTCGCATTTTGTAAAGAAACAGATTATTCATTATAACGTCGTATCGAATCGAGGTAAGTTAATTTACTTTCATTTGTAGATCACAAATGAAATTAGATCACCTCCCTCATGAACCATGGACATGGCCGTTAGTGGGGAGGCTTGTGTGCCTCAGTGATAGAGAGAGCCGTACAATAGTTGCAACCACAACGGAGAGGATCTGTTGAGAGGCCACACAAACGTTTTGTTCCTGAAGGAGGGCAGCAGCCTTTTCAGTAGTTGCAGGGGCAACAGTCTGGATGATTGACTGATCTGGCCTTGTAACAGTAAGCAAAACGCCCTTGCTGTGCTGGTACTGCAAACGGCTGAAAGCAAGGGGAAACTACAGCCGTAATTTTTCCGGAGGGAAGCAGCTTGTCGATCACTGTTTCATACCTGGAGGGATTTATTTTGTACTAAAATTAAAGTTTTAACATTCAATCAAATAACGCTGGGAAGCACTGTTTCGCTCCTTTGGCGCGTTTTTATCCGACGTTGACACGGAGCACTTGAGGATACGATAAAAGAGTCGTTGTGGGCAATGTTAAAGTGTAGTCGATGTTTGCGGTGCATAATTAAAGTGAAAATATTTGTGCGTTGAAACTGCAATAAGACTGGAGTGGAAGTGATGCTATAATATGTGTAGTTGTAAGTGATTCGAGTCAAATAGTTGTGTAGGATGAAAGATTTTTAATACGGGGATAATTTACGGCGAAACAATAGCGCCACTGAAGACTCAAGAACAATGGCTCACGGAGTCATCATGCCAAGCCATCTTTGTCTGTGTTAATGGAGACGCGAAGAAACTGCGTAACAGTTTTTCGATATCAGAATTCACGACTGCGCTTCTGCTCCAAGACAAGAACATTCAGTTTTACTCTTGTATCCAGAAATGTTTGAAAAGTAGCAGTCATATCAGTGAACGTGTGAAACATAGGGTTTGGAACAACGTAGTTTTTAATTGTTGGTTGTCATTTGTATTAATGTTGCTCATAAACATTTCTTACCTAGTTCCTTTTGTCACTTGAAAAACATTGGTTCATTATTCATCAGCGGTTTGTCTGCGTGTTCATTTCTAACTACAACGTTAATATTTCATTTACTTAGAAAGTGGTTACTTAAGTTCTCAGCCACTAATGAGACTATTTGTTTTGAATGGGTGCGTATCACGCTGCCAGGGTCAATTCTGACTTGCCTTCATTTTCAAGTTTAACGTAAAGTCCGAGTTATATGAATGTTACTATTTATTTCAAAGTAATTTTTCAAGGCTTCTACAAGCTCTAATGAACATGCTTGCATCGACTTCGTTTTCAAATGAATTTGCCATGCAAAAAGAAAAGCTTTTAATAATATTTATCAGCTAATCACAAAAGTAAAATACAGAACTAGTCCCTTCAGGACTGGCGACCGATATCATAAAGTAATAGTACCGCTATTCATTTTCGGATAGAAATGCTGACGGTAAGTTCGTAATTACTCCCAGCCCAGCGATTATTCCATCCATGCTCTGTTGTTCGGTGGAAACTGCGAAGTTATTAGAACGAAAACTGTGCTGGGCAGTGAAAAGAAAAATTGAACGCATGTTGTAGGAATAACCGAATCCCAATAACATTCACCCAACACTTTGGACCATAAATGATTATATTTTTGCAGCAGTTCAGATCGAGATCTAAAGACGTTTAGAGTTTGTCAAAGTTGTTGTTAGAAACTTGCATTTTCAAATCATTAGCAAATTCCAATTCCAAATGCATAGTAACAACAGTTAAACTTTAAATCGACGATTTGTTTCGAGTGTAAATGTTCCAATGCCTGATGGAATGAAGGTCGCTTGGCAAGGCCACGAGAAACGCAGCCCTGAAAAAAGGAGATGGGGTACAGAAGATCTTAGTTACGAAATGTTTGGCAGTAGAAAATAGCAGATTAGGCTATAAACAGACCTGTCCGTGATGCAAGATTTCCTTCTTGGTGTCTGCCATCGGAGATTGTTGAGAATCTCCGTAACATTCTCGCACTTACTAAGCGAATAAATGCTGAAACGCTCCGCTCTTCATTAAACGTTCTTTGTCTCTATTCATCCAGCCGGATCGAGGTTCCAAACTGTATAGTAATAGTGAACGATTAAGAGAACGTGTGATTTGTAAACCATTTCCTTCACGAATGGCTTACATTTCCTTGAGCTTCTTCCAGGGAATCTCAACCTATCATTTGCTTTTCCTGCGATTGGTTTTATGTGCGCATTCCGTTTTAGACAGCTCGAGACAGCTAATGCTAGGGTTTTTACGGTTGTCACTGTTTTTGTGACTTATCACGGACTGGGTAGTTGAAAAGAAACAAAACTCTTTACCCATTCATAGTAAATGCTTTAGATTCGTTATCATTCCCTACATTAATTGTCCATATTGTCATAATCATCGTACACTTAGCTAAAATCTTATGGTGTTCCAACATCCTCACAGATGACAGCATTGTCTGTGAACACGTTCGCGGAGCTTATGACGTTATTTACTAGATGAATTACATGTAATATAAACGGTGGCGAACTAATAACATTCACTTGGGTTTATCTTGAAGTTATTTTTACATCTGTTGATTTCGTCCCACTACGAAAGAATTGTTGAAACGTATCTTCTATCAAGTCCTCAGTCGAATCGCATATGTCATCGACCGCTCGTCTCTTCCGTGTTTTATTCACTAAACGAGAACTGGAAATTATTGACCACTTTTGGGAAATCAAGGAAAATGACGCCAACACGGGTGCCGTTGCCTACGTCACTCTGGATCTCATGAACGAATCAGAACTAAGAAACGCTACACATCTGTTTGCCGAATCTATGTTTATTTTTAGGCGGGTGATTGTCGTTTCCAAAAAGGTCATAACGCGCTAGTATAAAACTTGTTCCATAATTCAGAAATAGACAGTCTTTCTTGCGCATTACCCGTATGTAATCTTACATGTATTTTGTCAGCTCCAGATGTCCTTCCGGTATTGACCAATTTCATTTTATATTCTCCTTCGCGTTCACTTATCTCGATACCTGCAGATTCCGTGTTGGTGCGATGTCTGCAAGGAGAAAATATATTAAGGTTTTCCACGGTGAAATACTTCCTGTAGGCTGAATTAATTACTTCAACCTTTTCTGTGACATCTTCCGTTGCAGAGCCAGTTTGATCACTGAGAGAGTAAACAGATGACTTCAATCAAATGGTTCAAATGGCTCTGAGCACTATGGGACTTAACTGCTGTGGTCATCAGTCCCCTAGAACTTAGAACTACTTAAACCTAACTAACCTAAGGACATCACACACATCCATGCCCGAGGCAGGATTCGAACCTGCGACCGTAGTGGTCACGCGGTTCCAGACTGAAGCGCCTAGAAGCGCACGGCCACACCGGCCAGCTGACTTCAACCCACTCGCTGATTTTACATAACTTTAGCACCATTTCTTAGATTTTTCCACCAGATAAGTTGGACAAATGTTGCTTTCGAATTCACTGAACGATTCTCACATTGATCTCGTTATCGGGTGGATGGCTGTGAGGAGTGCTTGTTCAGTGAAGAATGTATTGTCATAGGTGAATAGGACGGATAGAGTGAAACCGGGTGGAGAAACACGATCGACTACTCTTAGAGGGACAATAAAACGACCACCCAGCCTAACGTCCCAAATGATGCACATATCACTGTCAACACTTCTAGGACACTTCACTTCTTGAGACACCGTCGGGAGTTTAGCCCACGACACTGATGCGGACCACGGCGATCTGGAGCTGTACGTAACCACACTGACCAAATACACGAGATAAAAATGTCATTCTCCCTCATGATTCGAACCGTAACCCCAAATCTAAGAACCCTGTACAAAATAGCAGTCTGACACTGCACGTGTCACAAGTTTCTAGCAAGCAAGGAGGATCTGTTTTCCTTCTACTGCAGCCACGATATGAGACAGAAGCCGCCAGTTTCTCACAGTAGTTTCCGTGAGTAGTCAAATTCATTCTACAACACGTAAGGTGTGATTTACCACGAGTACCTTTATCCGGTAGTAGTTTTAAAATACCCTAAACAAAAGCCATATAAATAACAATAAGTTCTCATTTTGTGGTTAAAGATAGGCCTTATAACGTATCAAATGGTTTATGGTAACAAATACATGAAGGGAAATTAATCGTCAGATGAAACCAATTTGTTGCTACCTAACTACCGGAGGGGGAGCACACAATCATATAGAAATTTAATATCTCACTTGCTAACCTAGGTGTCGGCTTTTGAGCTGTTGCATTGTGCCCTAGTGAAAAGCTGAAATATTGAAAGGCCAGCCCAAGTAACAGTTAATGAGTAAGTTGCAAATCATAAATGAATGTGTTGGTACTAAACGAGAAGATACACTGACAGTTTGTTACGACAAGGATGTAAACTGATACTTATATTGAAATTTACTCTCAGTTTTACACAGTAAAAGAAAACAAGCCGTACAGAATCGTGGCCCACAAACGCTTATATGCTAAAGCGCCATGCGTATTCAAATACAGAGGTATGTAAACAGGCAGAAGACGGCACTGCAGTCGGCAACACCCGTATTAGACAAGTGTCTGACGCAGTTATTAGATTCGTTACTGCTGCTACAACGGCAGGTTATCAAGATTTAAGTGAGTTTGAAAGTGGTGTTATACTGGGCGCACGAGCGATAGGACACAGCATCTCCGAGGTAGCGAGGAAGTGGGGATTTTCCCGTACGACCATTTCACGAGTGTAGTGTCAATATTAGGAATCTGGTAAAACATCAAATCTCCGACACTGCAGCGGCCGGGGAAAGATCTTGCAAGAACGGGACCAACAATGACTGAAGAGAATAGTTCAACGTGACAGAAGTGCAACACTTTCGCAAATTTCTGAAGATTTCAGTTCTGGGTCATCAACAAGCGTTACTGTGCAAACCATTCAACGAAACATCGTCGATATGGATTTTCGGAGCCGAAGGCCAACTCGTGTAACCTTGATGACAGCACGACACAAAGCTTCACGTCTCACCTGGGCTCGTCAGCACCGACATTGGACTGTTGAAGACTGAAAACATGTTGCCTCGTCGGACGAGTCTCGTTTGGAACTGCGTCGAGCGAATGGACGTGGATAAAACCTTATGAATCCATGGACGCTGCATATCAGCAGGAGACTGTTCAAGCTAGTGAATGCTCTGTAATGGTGTGGGACGCGTGCAGTTAGAGTGATATGGGACCCCTGATACGTCTACATATTACTCTACCACGTGACACGTACGTAAGCATCCTGTCTGATCACCTGCATCGACTCATGTTCATCGTGCAGTCAGACGGACTTGGGCGATTCCAGTAGGGCAATGCGACACCCCACACGTCCAGAATTGTCAGTACCGTCCTGCACTACTTCAGACATTAGTCGAGTCCATGTCACGTCTTGTTGCGGCACTTCTGCGTGCTCGCGGGGGCCCTACACGATATTAGGCAGGTTTGCCAGTTTCTTTCACTCTTCAGTGTATATACACAGTGAAACAATATAACTGAAATATTGGAGCTATCACAGCAAGTAGTTTGTACACATGCAACGTTCAAATTGTGCCATTGTCATTGTGCAGTGCACCAGATCGGCAACCTAAAGAAATTTCCTATATTTAACCGTTCATTGAGGTCTATGTAAATAACTAATGAACCAATAACGTTCAGAATTAAAAGTCTATATTACCACACTATGATTACTCTTTACCAAAGTGCTAACTGTTACACTGAAGTGACTAACAAGGGGAGGCCGCCAATTGTGAAATTCAGATTCGATTCATACTGCGCATTATAAAAGCTCATGGCCAGAGGTACCGAGCGAGGTGGCGCAGTGGTTACCACACTGGACTCGCATTCGGGAGGACGACGGTTCAATCCCGTCTCCGGCCATCCTGATTTAGGTTTTCCGGGATTTCCCTAAATCGTTTTAGGCAAATGCCGGGATGGTTCCTTTGAAAGGGCACGGCCGATTTCCTTCCCAATCCTTTCCGAGCCCGAGCTTGCGCTCCGTCTCTAATGACCTCGTTGTCGACGGGACGTTAAACACTAACCACCACCGCCACCATGGCCAGAGGTGTTATGTGGCAAAGCGCCAAGATGCACTTCTCAGCCGTTGTCGAGAAAATCGACAGTTAAAAGAAACCGTTGCGGTGAAATACTCTCTACGATTAATAATTTTCTACAGCGTCGTGGCGCAGCGGTAAGCGCTTGGGTTCGTAATCCGAAGGTCGCGGGATGCAATTTATTTTTATTATTAGTTTTTTGTAATTCAAATATATATATATATATATATATATATATATATATAAACTATTAATGAATTGTTTATGCATGTTGGTGAAGACGGATCGCTCTCCAATTGTACCGCCTCCATTTTTCCGTTTTTTTAACAGGGTGTACCAAAGCTCTCTCGTCCGCACTAATTTTCGACGATGTTATAAGTTGTGCTTGGGACTGCATCTACATTCTTTCGAAGTTAGCGGGCAACTACGCTGTTATGCGGCGGCTCGTTTCGGCCCATTCAACATCTGTCCTTCAAGTGTAACGAGCGGGTAACGGAGTTTATATTTCATACCTGCCGCAGCAAATTTGTGTTCGTGGGGTCTCTAATCTAATTCGAACGTTTGACTTACGCTATACGTATTCGTTTTGGAATACTGTTTTTACGTCTTCTGTTAACTATACGTGGTTAACATTATGAAGACAATTAATAACATTTGTGAAATACAACTTTGTTTGCGGAAAACATAATGATATTCGAAGTCGCCAGTTTTTCCATGACAAACGACTTTCAACAACTTATTATATGCACAAGTGTTGCAACTGATTGCCGGGAATTATATATATATATATATATATATATATATATATATATATATATATATATATTTGAACTACAAAAAACAAATACTAAAAAAAAAGGGTGCATGACGCGAGATTCGATCCGGCGAACTTCAGATTACGAACCCGAGCGCTTACCGCTGCGCCACGACGCTGTAGAAAATTAATTATCGTAGAGAGTATTTCACCGCAACGGTTTCTTTTAACTGTCGATTTTCTCGACAACGGCTGAGAAGTGCATCTTGGTTCTTTGCCACATTACACCCCTGGCCATGAGCTTTTATTATGCGCAGTATGAATCGAATCTGAATTTCACAATTGGCTGCCTCCCCTTGTAAGTCCAAACTAACTAAACACCACGCCACCACTCATTACACACTGGGTGCAAAGGCTGCACAAGACCTTACTATCCCACCCCACCAAGAGCAACGCCTAAATCCCCCAGAAACCTATTGCACTTGCTTCTTCTTAACTCTGTCACGTAACTTACTATCTTGGTCAAAAGAGTATCTACATGCCTGATCACTATTACCTGATGCGCACGCCCTTTTTCCTTTTTTACAGATGTCAATTATTCCAAATATATACATTTTATATGATTGGACAGTTGCACATCAGTATAATTTCATGACAGTTAACTTGAAGTTACGTTTCGTACATCGCATAACCAGTAGCCTAATCACTAGTCAAATGTGCTACTTTCCTTTCTCTTGTTCACTGGTTAATTCGGGGAAGGTTACCAAACGGCGAAGTCATCAGTCTCATCGGATTAGGGAAGGATGGGGAAGGAAGTCGGCCGTGCCCTTTCAAAGGAACCATCCTGGCATTTGGCAGAAGCGATTTAGGGCAGCCACGGAAAACCAAAACCGGGATGGCCGGTCGCGGGTCTGAACCGTCGCCTCACGAATGGGACCATAGTGTGCTAACCACTGCGCCATCTCGCTTGGTCTCTTTTCTCTTGTCAGTTTAACACTACGTTGTTCAAGTAACTTTCTTACAAATATTAATTCACAAATTTCTTATTAAAGAAACACAGAAAATTAAAACTGTATAACAAACAATTCTTTCAGAGGTTAACTTTTCCATGTAACTTCGGACAACAAGTCAATAAAAATAATGCAAGCTTTTATTTATAACAAATCTTCTTGCCTTTTTGTAGGTATATGAAATGTGCCCATTTTCTGACAGATTTCAATATATTTACTTCGGTGTATCACATGTATGTGTAATGTATCTGTTTTATTTTTTGTTGTTGTTATACACAATTTTACTCATAAATATTAAAAACTTTGATACTGGTTTTGGTATAAATTTGGAACTAATTTTATTTAACTATTGTCTTTATTGTGGTTTCAATGGTCTCATAATATTTTTGAAGCTTGACGGATAATGATTTTAGTGTTATGAAGCAGTCAGAATGTTGCCCTGCTGCGTAGCATCCACAACGACACGGCGGTTCAGTTACACCCCTTGCACCCCATAACGAAATACAGGCGGCTTCCACTACTGATAAGTCAGACACCTAAGTACCTCCTCGCTTGGCTCATTGCAGCTCCTCGGATCTCTGGATGGCTCCTCCTTCCCTGCCTGGCCTATCCACTACACCGCAACTTGGCATCCATATGCCCCTAAACAAAAGCTTCCATTCTTAAACTAGTTTATGTGGATGTCCTATTGCTTGTAACATCACAGATTTGTGTTCGTGGGAGCACTCATTCGCCTAAGTCACTTTATCATCTCGTGTTTCCTTCCCATTATTATCAAAACGACTATCGCGTTATTGAACAGGGAAGTATTTCACTAACGCGGAATAGCACTCCAAACTTTGAGAACAGATTTTTAGTTTGGATAATCAGGTAAATACTTCTGGAGTAATGTGATGTATTTTACTGTTATTTTTTCTGTCACTCATTGCTCCACCTCTGTCAACGATTCGTTTATGTGCGAAATGCTAAGTTGGACTACGGTTAGCGGTCATTGTTAAACTGTAGTTCTTCCTGTAAATGTCCGGGAAATCAATACAAACGTCGTAGGAAGTAAAGGACATACGATTTCCAATATGACCATAGGTAGTAAAGTACAAAACCTTTTTTTTTTTTTTTTTTTTTTTTTTTTTTTTTTTTTTTTGAGTGAATCTTCCTGTTCAGCTTCACCTTAGTTGCATTGACTGTTATGAGGTAAACAAGTACCAGAATATCCTTTAGAATAATTTTAAATTCGTCGCAAAGGAATGTACGAACTGCACCAAAATTTTTGCATAACACAATAAGATTGTAGTATTGTTACGTATACGCATATATGCTATCTAATCTAATGCAGATTTCAGAATAAAGCACTAGTGTCAACAGCACAGTCGTCAATAAGAAATGACACTTCTCACTAGAAGCACATGCAGTCAGAGCTATAGCGTTCCAGTTAAGGGAGCAGTAGCTATGAGGCGAGATGGTGCAAGCGGATGACACAGGCGAGGTGGGAACACACGAGGCCGCAGAGAAGGGTGGCTGCAAAGTTAACAAGTTCTTTATTAAAGTGTCTGCGCTGTGTATAACACCGGCTCAGAGGCCGGCTGGACGCTGAGTTCTGCTGGCTGCCTGCTTGCACACCCAACAGTGCTAACGCGGCGTCTCTACCGTGCGTCGGCAGCCTCTTCATGTAAGACCGCAGCGAGAATTCCGCGCCAACGCGAGTATATTTGACGGTCGTGTATCTGTTGTGGCCGCAGGCAGCGCCTCGGCTGCGTCACAGCAGGGAACACCTGAAGTGACGAGGGGCTCCTAGTGGGATGGCTGAAGATGACTGGTGTGTACGGGGAGTGACCCGCTACCCGCCTGGGTAGGAGTCGGAATTGCTGCTCAGTTATCCCTGGATTCGCCTGCTGCACAATAGCATTAATTCCTGGAGGCACTTAGTGTGTAGACCTGTTGCCCCATCGTCGCCTTGACGCGGTGGTTTTTACCGGCACTTCCATGTAGCCTGGCAGTCCCTTGTCTTGGGAGAGCTACAAGACTGAGGATAAATTCGTTCCGAAATTTCTGACACTTAGAATCGGCATTAGCACGATTGCTGTGCGTATGCGCCAGAAGTTACATACCCTAAAACACCACTGCCACTGCCAGTGTAGAAATCTGCCTTGTCCCTTCCTGCACGAGTTTGTGCCATCCCACAGAGTCCACTGTTTCAGCAATCTAACCTAACTCCAACACTGCATCAGCCTTGTTAAAATACAGCAATGACAACACCCCACGCTTACATGTTGTCAGTGCTGCTGCAAAAGGCTCCTCAGGCTCACACAATTATGCATGCCCATATGAGCTCGATGCACTGCAGTGCACAAGGAGCTGAACGGCCTGCCTCAGATGAGGGTTTCTATTTCTGCAACGTGAACCACAACTCCACCAACGAATTTTCAGAGGTGGTACCATGTACAAAAACAAGAATAGTAATTCTAACGAACGTGGGCTCAGAAGCATGAGCACTTACCCAGTACAAGATAAGTGTTTCAAACCAGTGAAGATGAACAGGTACTCACACCTCTTGTTGTTGTTATGGTCTTCAGTCCTGAGACTGGTTTGATGCAGCTCTCCATGCTACTCTATCCTGTGCAAGCTTCTTCATCTCCCAGTACCTACTGCAGCCTACATCCTTCTGAATCTGCTTAGTGTATTCATCTCGTGATCTCCCTCTACGATTTTTACCCTCCACGCTGGCCTCCAATACTAAATTGGTGATCCCTCGATGCCTCAGAACATGTCCTACCAACCGATCCCTTCTTCTAGTTAAGTTGTGCCACAAGCTCCTCTTGTCCCCAATTCTATTCAATGCCTCATCATTAGTTATGTGATCTACCCACCTAATCTTCAGCATTCTTCTGTAGCACCACATTTCGAAAGCTTCTATTCTCTTCTTGTCTAAACTATTTATCGTCCACGTTTCACTTCCATACATGGCTACACTCCATACAAATACTTTCAGAAACGACTTCCTGACATTTAAATCTATACTCGACGTTAACAAATTTTTCTTCTTCAGAAACACTTTCCTTGCCATTGCCAGTCTACATTTTATATCCTCTCTACTTCGACCATCATCAGTTATTTTACTCCCCAAATTCCAAAACTCCTTTACTACTTTAAGTGTCTCATTTCCTAATCTAATTCCCTCAGCATCACCCGACTTAATTCGACTACATTCCATTATCCTCGTTTTGCTTTTGTTGATGTTCATCTGAATCCTCCACTGTCCATTCCGTTCAACTGCTCTTCCAAGTCCTTTGCTGTCTCTAAAACAATTACAATGTCATCGGCAAACCTCAAAGTTTTTATTTCGTCTCCATGGATTTTAATACCTACTCCGAACCTTTCTTTTGTTTCTTTTAGTGCTTGCTCAATATACAGATTGAATAACATCGGGGATAGGCTACAACCCTGTCTCACTCCCTTCCCAACCACTGCTTCCGTTTCATACCCCTCGACTCTTATAACTGCCATCTGGTTTCTGTACAATTTGTAAATAGCCTTTCGCTCCCTGTATTTTACCCCTGCCACCTTCAGAATTTGAAAGAGAGTATTCCAGTCAACATTGTCAAAAGCTTTCATTAAGTCTACAAATGCTAGAAATGTAGGTTTGCCTTTCCTTAATCTTTCTTCTAAGATAAGTCGTAGGGTCAGCATTGCCTCACGTGTTCCAACATTTCTACTTCTACGGAATCCAAACTGATCTTCCCCGAGGACGGCTTCTATCAGTTTTTCCATTAGTCTGTAAAGAATTCTCGTTAGTATTTTGCACGTATGACTAATTAAACTGATAGCTCGGTAATTTTCACATCTGTCAACACCTGCTTTCTTTGGGATTGGAATTATTATATTCTTCTTGAAGTGTGAGGTTATTTCGCCTGTCTCATAAATCTTGCTCATCAGATGGTAGAGTTTTGCCAGGACTGGCTCTCCCAAGGCTGTCAGTAGTTCTAATGGAATGTTGGATACCTCTTAACGTATGCATCTCAGAGTACATCTTTACTAAACATTTTTGCCTGTTTTTGTCTTACTGCCATCTCTGAAATTTTGTAGAGGAGTTATGGTTCACCCTGCATATAAATACTATATTTTGCCCTGCCTGTGTAGACGAGGTCGTTAACGAATGATACTGTGATGGTGTTAGATTTGGAGATACGCCCCTTCGAATCATGGTGGTGAAGAGTTTTCGCTCCCAGTGCTGTGCTAACAAAGGGATGAGTGGAAGTGACCCGAAGTTCTTGGTCACCACTCCTTACATCAATGTAATACATAAGAGCCTCTATGCAGTGTTTCATGGAGTGAGGGCAAGAGATACTGTTGATGGCGGTCTGTCACTCAAATGGGGATGCTAAGCTCGCCGGTACCCATGATGCTGTTCGAAGGTGTAGGCTAGGTACCGGCACCAGTTTCATCCTTTCCCTTCCCTTCATCCATTACAACGCTTACTGCACCAACACTTATCACAGTCATCCCTGCAACATAGACACACATACGGCACTTCATAACAGGTTGGGGGAAGACAATGGTAAACCATCTCCACATGGATGTTGCCTAGAATGGTAAGCATTAATTCTGCGTCTGCTTCTCTCATTCTCCGAATAAGGGACTACTTTCACATTAGGTATCTCGCAGCAAATTCTAATATTTGTAAGTGGGGTAAATGTACCAAAGAGTGCACAGTCCGAAAGAGAGCCGAGCTTGTGTTCCTGACAGCTGACTAAACTGATCAGCTCGCCACTGACGTAGTTGTGTTCAGAGTGGTATCAGGAACATCTCAAAGAAGCTGTGTGAAGGTATCCTGCGTTTCAGAAGTGGAACATGTAAGAATCACTTTTCAACTTCCTTAATGTAGTTTTGTTACTCTGTTGTATAAGACATACACGGAATACACGAACAATAGCCTTTAATTCTTGGTTGCATTTTGATAGACTGGCTTGCGATCTACCACACTGTATCCACATGTTTTGCGAATGTGACCTGCGCTGCCATCTGCTGACTTCTCTTGGAATCATTATTCCTGTGCGAAAGTGGGGGCATATAACGTCCCTAAAGAGTGTGTGCGGTCTCTTTGGGGTTGGTTGGTTCATTTGGGTGAAAGGGCCAAACAGCGATGTCATAGGTACTATCGGATTAGGGGAGGAAGGGGAAGGAAGTCGGCCGTGCCCTTTCGAAGGAATCATCACGGCATTTGCTTGAAGCAATATAGGGAATTCACGGGCAACCTCAATCAGGATGGAGGGACGCGGGTTTGAACCGTCGCCCTCCCGAATGCGAGTCCAGTATGCTAAGCACTACGCCATCTCACTCTGTCTCTTTAGGGCACAGCTGCTAATTTGGACCCCTTGAGTGCGCTGAGGAGTCCGAAAGATTCGAATTAAGTACGGAAATAGAGCAGAAAGCTCATCTAAGCTGAAGAGCTACTCAATGAGCCCATACAACGAATTGAAAATGGAAAAAGCAAATAAAGATTGCCGTTGCTCTTGGTACAAAGGAGTCTGCTTTAAAGAAAAGACTGAAATCTGCGAGTAGAGAACATAGATTTTGGCGTTTCCAGGAGAATGGTGCAGTTCATCAAGTGTGGGCCATGGCTGCACGAACAGTGCTCTTCATTTGAGGATGATATTGCGTTCATTTTTGACATTTCCTAAATGCGTGCTCTTTGGACATGTTTTGCGTACTCTTAAGCGCAGGTGAATGAGAGTGCCGTTTCCAGTTTTTTTTTTGTAATTTTGAAAAGTTCAGTGAAAGTATTACTTCTCTGCTGCTGCAGTTTTCTGAACATGTGGATTTTGTGTGTTAATAAATATAAATCGAAAATGTTTTTGTTTTCTCTATTGGTAATAACCCAGGTATTTGTGGTTATTCCTTAATTGCGCGCTCTTAGATGTGGTTCCGTTAAGTAAGTCCCAGAGCTTTCTAGCCACGACAAATGTTAGATAATTGCTGGAGGTGGGAATCGAAATGAGGCCCCACAAGAAGGCAACCTGTGACTGTAACCGCTACACAAAGGTGAGCGTCGTACAACACGTCAAAATTTAATGAAACACAGAAATTTTCACATCATAATATTACTTAACGTAAAACGTAAAGTTTTAATCAAAACCGTGACTCAGCGCTAAAATGTAATATTCTGTTTCCTTAAACAGCGTTGGAGCTGCTGAAATACAATGCGTTATTGTCAATGTCTTAATCTGAGTACTGAGTATCGTGCCAATCAGATTTAAGTTGTCCTTGGTTTTCCTTAATCACTTAAGGAAAGTGCCAGGAAGATTCCTTTGAAAACGACACGACCTATTTTCTTCCCTATCTGAGCTTGCGCATAGCCTCTCGTAGTCGACAAGTCGTTGAACCCTGACCTATCGTTTTATTTGCATCATTAATATAAGACTCTACTTCACGTGAAATTCTATTTCGACATATGTATTGTCTTTCACAATTACAGGGCACGTTTTACCGGAAGGAAGCAGGATGAGGGTGTAACATCCGGTCGACAACGAGGTCATTAGTGATGGTCCTCTCTCCAGCACTTCCTGATCCTGACCACGAGTCTATCTGGTTTGCCTCCTTCTCATGTTTAGTACAGTCCATCGTCTCAAGTTGTTGACATCGATATTATAGTAATTTATGAAACATAAAGTCTTTCGGGAATGGTATCTTGAAAATTCAATAGTTTTACGAACAAAATAATCGTCTTAACATAAGCATCGGCTTCGGTAAACAGAAATACAGCGAATAAAACGTCAGTTTAGCACGTTGTATCAGTACTGTCTGATGGTAGCCATCTCAGTTTACTCTACAGTTTCCTGATTCTCACAGTCTGTGGCAGTTACGCAACGTTATATAATTTCAATACAGGGTTGAATTCACGTTTATAGCTGTAAGTATCAGAAGAGATATGCTGGTTGTAAGAGTACAGCAGGGTTGAGATTTGGGTTACCTGTGAAAGTAGATTCGTACCATATACGATCTAATTTGATAGAGATGTCCTCTCCTATTCACATACTGCATGTTACTGTAGTGCCTGGGATGGGTTTTTTCTTTAACATCTCGCCTATTACGTGTCTCTTTCTAGGACACAGTGGTAGGACTCGTTAGAAGAACTTACGAGATATGCCCATCGCTGATTTTCGGTCAGTATTATTCGGTATCGTAGGCAAACAGTTATTGACGGAGTAATATAGTTAGTAATATTGGTGGGTGCGTGGTATGTTCGCATTTGAGCATCAGGTTTATAAAGAATGTGTGTTTTTGGAAAGGAGATGACTATGCCCTGTTGTAGGGAAGGTAAGGATTTGACTTGGAGTACTGTGATAGCAAAAGGGGAAGTATGTCCAAATGTAAGGATGGTACAGCTACTTCCAGAGCCACTGCCGACAAGAGGGTGTATTTCCGATACTTCGCTCATTCTCGAATGCCGTTCAATTGAAAGCGCGATCGTAACATTTAATTCTAAGTGTAATAATAAACATATATATGACCTGTTTTCCGGAATGATTCCACGTATGCAAAGTCCGTGGTGGTAATTATTCACGTTTGCTGTTAACAACAGCATCCGTGAGAATGCAGAGGCCTGTTGGATTGTAGGAATGTATATGAGTTATCTTTGCCCATGTCTAGACGACCAGATAGCGAACTAATACTTAGTATGTGCTGGGCGGCTTTCGTGATCAAGTGAAACTTTGAGAAGATGGTATGATTGCGATGGAGTGTTATTCCCTTCGAAGTAAATTGTTCGGTTTACTGTTTGTGCACATTTCGCGTGTTTATTTAGTTGAGACAAGATCGAATGTGGTGTGTGGAAGACACGTTTGCCTGTTCGCTAGACATGAGAAAGACCTTAGTTGACTTGTAAACTATATGGATGATTTGGGATCTGTTACATGATAGACTTCGGTATTCGAGAGTGGAAATATCAGTTCCCCCTATTTGTTTCTAGTTACTCAGTTGTCTAGAGGACGCTCCACATAGCTAAAGTTTCGGCTTTGTAGAGAAATTTCGCGTGTTTATTTAGTTGAGACAAGATCGAATGTGGTGTGTGGAAGACACGTTTGCCTGTTCGCTAGACATGAGAAAGACCTTAGTTGACTTGTAAACTATATGGATGATTTGGGATCTGTTACATGATAGACTTCGGTATTCGAGAGTGGAAATATCAGTTCCCCCTATTTGTTTCTAGTTACTCAGTTGTCTAGAGGACGCTCCACATAGCTAAAGTTTCGGCTTTGTAGAGAAATAATTTCGAGTCTATATCTTGGGAATTATGTTTCGTGAGCGGTCGGGAGGCAACTGCTGTGTGCTTGATATCGAGAAGTACGGCGATAATGAAATAATATTATCGTGAAAATAAGTGTATTCTTGTAATCGACCAGTATGGAGATGTGTATAGAAAGGCAAGCAGGCAGATAGGTCCGGACTAGAAACATTAGGGCGTTTGTATCGATGGGGAAAGGAGCCTGTCTTTGCACATCAGTTCTGAGAGTGACTTCGGTTCGTGATGTAAAAGGGATGATTTTGTATGGTGGGGGATATGAATGGCATGTTTACTAGATAGAGATGGTGCTCGGTGAAATGTTGCCGGGATGGAGGTCGGTTTCATGGTCCAACATCCTTGCGAGTCTCCTACGTATTTGATGATCTGTAGACAACTTTCCGAGGTTTTGTTGTCGGTGCAATATGGTAAAAGTGTAAAATAGTTTATTACCGCTGAATGTCGAGTCTGTAGAATGAAAAAAGGCTGACGGTGCTTTCCTATTGGTGTCAGACTGTAGCAGCAATTTTAATATTTAATTGTAGTTATAATGGTAAATATCTTCATGGCTTCGAATATTATTGTTAGTCTAGTATGTACAGAGTGATCAAAAAGTCAGTATAAATTTGAAAACTTAATAAACAACGGAATAATGTAGATAGAGAGGTAAAAATTGACACACATGCTTCGAACGACATGGGGTTTTATTAGAACAAAAAAAAAACAATGTTCACAAAATGTCCGACAGATGGCACATGAAAGATCTCTTGCGCGTGTCGTTTGATGATGATCGTGTGCTCAGCCGCCACTTTCGTCATGCTTGGCCTCCCAGGTTCCCAGACCTCAGTCCGTGCGATTATTGACTTTGGGGTTACCTGAAGTCGCAAGTGCATCGTGATCGACCGACATCTCTAGGGATGCTGAAAGACAACATCCGACGCCAATGCCTCACCATAGCTCCTGACATGCTTTACAGTGCTGTTCACTACATTATTCCTCGACTATAGATATTGTTGAGGAATGATGGTGGACATATTGAGCATTTCCTGTAAAGAACATCATCTTTGCTTTGTCTTACTTTGTTATGCTAATTATTGCTATTCTGATCAGATGAAGCGCCATCTGTCGAACATTTTTTGAACTTTTGTATTTTTTGGATCTAATACACCCCCATGTCATTCCAAGCATGTGTGTCAATTTGTACCTCTCTACATTATTCCTTGATTTATTCAGTTTCCAAATTTATACTGACTTTTTGATCACCCGGTATTTTATGAACTGTAGGCAAGTTTGCGGGTTTAACAGTCATTGCAATTTAGAGATGTGGGGAAAATAATTTTAACTTCGATAACGGCGGCATCAGTAATTCGTCGGGCAAACTCTAAAAGAGCTAATCATAATGTTGCATCGTTTGTGCTGGGATATAGGAGCCTCTACATAGCGTAGGGAACATTTGCGTATGAGAGCAGGAAGGGTAACACGTTAGCATCGCTGGGGTGAGTGCATTCGATGTTATTTTCGTAAACTGGTTCTGTTAGGGTAAGAATTTCTGTGCATACAAGCTGAGGCATGAGAAAAGGGAGGGTTAACTATTTCTGGAACAGTATACAATTCTCGACAGGTTGACTTGGCTGTTATTTTTTTACAAGGAGATGTGATGTAAGAATAACATTGGGAACGTTGTTAGATGCGTTTGTAAGTATGTGCGTGTACTTCGCAGTGTTGCGTCTGACACGCTGGGTAGTTAAGTATGGTTAAACGCGTGTGTCATGTCACGCTAGGAGCAATGCGCCTTGTGCTATTGTGTCATAGGCGGTAAAGACATCTGCTGGTAGGAGGCGTCTCGCGTATGGAGCTTGCGCCTTGCAGTTCTGCGACGTCGGTATAACGGTGACTGTATAGACCCGACTTTCACCCACATTCGGCGACCGCGCCTCCGGGCTGTGGAGGAGCCCGCTCCTGAATGGATGTCTGTGTACGCTTTGACAGCTGACGGCCGCGCCGACCGCTAGCGCACAGACTAGCTTCTAGCGTTTGCGCTCTGTAAATATGTCTTCGCTCCCGTCGGCTCGCGTCATCATCGGCGTCTAGGTGAACACGTATTGCGATAGCAATTTCTCAGAAATGAAGTATGAAAGGGATGTCTCCGCTTGCGGGACCAGGTCGGGAGCCTTTGCGTGGTTTGACAGCTAATGAATGCGTCACTTATCGCTGCCTCCTGTGTACTCTACTGGACAGGGGGTGGCGGACTGTGCTTGCATGTGTTGATTGCATTGTTTAGCGAGCAGGTCTGTAGGACGTGCTATGAGCTATTAGGACAGTTTACGAGTGCTGAGTGTGTCTACGCGTGAGTGTGAGGCATTATTTAGGATGAGTCTGAATATCTGTAATTAAATTATTTCCGTAAATTAGAAGTTGTTTGGGTGTCTGGAGACTGTGTACTGTGAGCGCATGCATAAGATGGAGAGTGTTTTCCCACAGTGTGATAAATATATTCGACCTATAAATAAAACGCTCGAAAGTAAGTAGAGTGGAATCCTTCCTTACTCTCCCCAGCAGCCTAGCACACCCTGAGTAATTTTAGAATAATTCTCGCCCTTCCAGACCACCATCTCTGATTATGTCATAAGAGGGATGACAGTACGATCTGATGGCAGTAATGTGTACTATGTCAGTTGGACAGTAAATCTCGGGGTGGGGATAACGCCTGCAAAATAAAGACTTGGGTTCAGATCTGTTTTCCCGCCATTGCACCACACCATCTTGGATGACGTCATGCGCTGTGCACGTTAGTACACGGTAGTGCACGTTCACCCGCCAACATGGGTCAGTAAGGGGGCGTGGTGCTTGATTGAAGATCGTGGTGGTGAATTTAACTATTTGATTCCAAGTCCAGGTGGGTGTGGCATTGGCGAAAATTGATTGCAAATCCTAGGTTCTATGAAGTCGAATGCAGTAGCCAATAGGAGTGCAGCATTCTAGGGGTGGGGTGTGTTAGGTCATTAATGAACACTGCGCTAATAGTGTGAAAATGTGGAACTTCTCATATAATCATTGAATATTGAACTTGTAAATTGACTTATTGAATATGATCAAAATTGAAATGGAGTTAAGTACTTAGGTAACTGATAGGTTAGATGAGCGATGTTGGTGTCACATGTGTTCAGTTAAATTGGTTAGGATATTTACAGAAGACTATGTCCGGCGCGAGTATAAAGGTGAGGGCTTGAGGCTGATATGTAAGCGGTTGCTCGCAGGGCGCTGACGCGGTTCATGATGTCCGGTTATAACTCGTGCGAGAGAGAGAGAGAGAGAGAGAGAGAGAGAGAGAGAGAGGGCAGACGATCTTGTGTCATCACCTGACTTCATGGTAGCGCCCTCTGCTGGCCACGATATGATCTAAGTCAGTTGGGCTCTGGAGCTCGTGTTAACATACTGGATGCCGTCATCTTGAATACCAGTACTTGCGTCATGATCTGATGTCAGGAGAGCGCCCTCTGGTGGCACCGACATGAACTAAGCCAGTTGGGCTCTGGAGCTCGTGGTGAACACACTGAGTATGGCCATCTTGAATAACGGCACTTGCATCATCAGCTGACGTCACGGTGGTGTCCTCTGGTGGCGATGATATGAATTAATTCAGCTGGAATCCAGACCCAGTGGAGAACTCAACTGATAGAAATTGGTTAAGTAATAAAGACAAGTCCTCTTTTCCCACAATTTTCTGTGCTTAGTAGAGATAAGAGTGGTGTGATGCACAATCATGTTGGAATTTGAACTTCATACCATTTTTTGGGTGAGGGTTGTGTTGCACTTTCCCGCCAAAATTCAAACTTCCCGCCAAAATCCGCCATCTGGATTGAAGTCATCGCCGCCATCTTGGATGATGTCAACGCCGCCATCTTGGATAACGGTACTTGGCGCTCATAGTGCTGTTGTTCCAATACTCTCATGTACTACTGGTTCACAAGTAACACTTGGCACACAAAATTACAATGCGTAAGAAAAAATAAGCTAACTTCATTATAAGTCGTAAGGCATATGACAGGGAGTGTGAACAAACTTATTGTACTATGGTTCGCATGAATTGAAACAAACAGATTCTGTACCCAGCCTCGACATGAACTCACCTCACAAAGACCAGAAGGACAGGTATCGACATGTGAGATGGGTGTTCAGCACATGAAATTTACAGCAACTTTGGGCTATATGAATATAAGAACCGGTTAAGCATGAGTCACACGGTCGTCGTGAATTATTAACAAGATACTTTGTTAACAAGCGTACACTTCCTGCACACAGCCTAACCTCATTTCACCAACGACTATCAAGAGCAAACAAGTCCTTTCTCAATACTGTGGAACCCACGACAGTAACCATTCAAAGTCCAGCATTCCTAGCGTTGTGGGTAGTGACCTGATCGATACCACACGGAACTGAAAGCAAACTTCCAGTAAAACTTACACACTACCCCACATAACCAAGTTATTCGCGATCGATACTAGCTACAGAATAGCATCTTTGCGACAAGTCTCCAACTACTAGTACACGAAACAATTGAAATGTAGAAAATAGCAAACTGAAATACGAAAGTCGCAACATAACAGTGAACCTTCGAGGTTACCCACTTCACTCTGTCAGATATTCAAGGTACCTACACCTGGAGTGTGGGAGGGTTTCAGTAGGTAGGAGACATTGTCCTTGAACTACATCAGACCGTAGAAACTCCCATACAAAACTGGCAGCAATATACATAACTTCAAATGATAAAAGTTAATAAATAATTTATTGTAAAACTATGGAGACTGTACTGAGACCCGTAGTCGTAGTGAGCTTTCCAGTTTCCAACGATACTTGTTAGTAAGAACTAGCGGAAGATACACAAATGAATCAAATTCACCTGAGGAATGTCAGCAGAGATGGTCGAACTTTGACGGAAATGTAAAGGTTAGTTGTGGTCATTATTCTGTCTGGCTTGGTGACGATACAACTTTACTAATTATGCAACGACTAAGTTATGATTTTATTGGTAAAACTGATATTAATGTTAAAAGTATCTCGCGCAAGGTTTAATGCGATATCAAATGACTTTCAAGAAAATACAGGTTCATCTGATATAATAGGTGTGGTGATCGATATCGTGGTTACACATGCGACCATAACATTAACTTATTGGTTTTCAGTGCGTTTCATGTAGCGCTGATTTCATCACTTAGCAAGGTATACATGGTTTCCTTATTTAACACAAAAGGGGAAACAAGTAAAGTGGCAACCGGTTTTCTTAAAACGTTAACGTTATTCTAGTGACAGTAGTACCGATCCTCAAAACAACACTTACTTTCACTGTCTAAAATAACTCCGTCAAAATCTGTGACCTATAGAGAGGAATTCCAGTGGTCACAACAAGGCATATTTGGAAGACGTGAGATAAGCGACCCCTTTTCCAACATCGTAGCGTAAGTGCGTGCCGTTTTTAGACTGCAATGATTTTATTTTATTAGAATAAAATAAACTACATGACACTGCAATAAAATAGGCAATAACGTGATTGATACAGTACTCATTGATGTAATCACATCTTTGTAAATGACCACCTGTCAGAATTTAGGTACGAATTTTATGTCTCTTCTTTATAAAAGTTGTGGTTTAGAGTTGAAGAAATTTGCTAGCCAGTTGCTAAGAGAAGATGCGTAATGAAACTCTTGCCAATAAATGTAGTCAGAGAGAGACCAGACAAGAAGATAATCAGAGCAGGCTAGTGAATGTGAAGGCTGAGGAAGTGGTTCCCATCCAAGATCAGCACTCGTGTGCCTATGCTATTTCACCCTTTGAATAGGTACACTTTTGAAAAGAACTATAAATGTTAAAATAGAGAAATTTTTCCTGCATGTCACCAGTTACGAGTGAAATGAACAAAATATCTCTGATGGATGTGAAGAATTTTTTGATTCCTTCACTAATAAAATTTCACCTTTTTAAATACGTTAATGATTACAAATCAGTTTCTGATGGGGTGTTGGTTCTCCATTTACTTGTAATACTTATTATCATCCTTAGTACAAACTGACCAATTTTCATATTTCTGACCCAATCAGTTTAGAGAACAATGGTACCTGAAAGTCAAAAAATGTAGTTTTGAAAAATTTGCTTAATGTTTCAGAATAGTTATTGAAGAGAATTATTAGCCACCGATATTTTCCTGTACCATACTGAGCATGATCTCAATCATACTCATCTTCTTTTCTTCTCTTGGTCCCCCTTCTTTTCTGTCTAGCTTCTTTCGTGCATTTTAAATTAGCAATTTCTTCCTTGCGGATTCTCTCATTACCTATACCTAACTAGAGTTTTGCAGTAGTTCCACTAGATTATATGTCCAATACTTCTAAAACATCAAGCTTTCTTGTCACACCATCACTGAAGCATAAAATAGTATCATAAACACCAAATTTGAGGATTCTAATCTGACCAAATATAGTTTTCGGTAACCTGGTTTAAAGGACAGAATTCACACATTCATTTAAATTTTGAGTTCTTCCGTGATATTTTTTCAAGAAAGTATTTTCACAAAGATATCTAAATATAGAGTTCATTTCATTCGTTATAGCTGCAGGTAAGGAATGGTTCAAATGGCTCTGAGCACTATGGGACTCAACTGCTGTGGTCATCAGTCCCCTAGAACGTAGAACTACTTAAACCTAACTAACCTAAGGACATCATACACACCCATGCCCGAGGAAGGATTCGAACCTGCGACCGTAGCAGTCTCGCGGCTCCGGACTGGAGCGCCTAGAACTGCACGGCCACCGCGGCCGGCTGGTAAGGAATGTTTGTAGTCATATGTTGCACTTCTCCTGTGCTTGCACCAAGTGTCAGGATCATCGGGGTAAAACAGTGCTTAGGATGTTCATTTGTGGAAAGCTCATAGAAGAAGATAGCCCATACAAGTTTTTTCACGTTTTCTAAATTCCCAACTTTTCTTCTTATGGCCAAACCATAATAATTCTGTAATTTACACTACTGGCCATTAAAATTGCTGCACCACGAAGATGACGTGCTACAGACGCGAAATTTAACTGACAAGAAGAAGATGCTGTGATATGCAAATGATTAGCTTTTCAGAGCATTCACACAAGGTTGGCGCCGGTGGCGAAACCTACATTGTGCTGACATGAGGAAAGTTTCCAACCGATTTCTCATACACAAACAGCAGTTGACCGGCGTTGCCTGGTGAAACGTTGTTGTGATGCCTCGTGTAAGGAGGAGAAATGCGTACTATCACGTTTCCGACTTTGATAAAGGGCGGATTGTAGCCTATCGCGATTGCGGTTTATCGTATCGCGACATTGCTGCTCGCGTTGGTCGAGATCTAATGACTGTTAGCAGAATATTGAATCGGTGGGTTTAGGAGGGAAATACGGAATTCCGTGCTGAATCCCAACAGCCTCGTATCACTAGCAGTCGAGATGACAGGCATCTTATCCGCATGGCTGTAACGGATCGTGCAGCCACGTCTCCATCCCTGACTCAACAGAATGGTATGGGGTGCCATCGGTTACACGTCTCGGTCACCTCTTGTTCGCATTGAGGGCACTTTGAACAGTGGACGTTACATTTCAGATGTGTTATGACCCGTGGCTCTACCCTTCATTCGATCCCTGCAAAACCCTACTTTTCAGCAGGATAAGGCACGACCGCATGTTGCAGGTCCTGTACGGGCCTTTCTGGATACAGATAATGTTAGACTGCTGCCCTGGCCAGCACATTCTCCAGATCTCTCACCAATTGAAAACGTCTGGTCAATGGTGGCCGAGCAACTGGCTCGTCACAATACGCCAGTCACTATTCTTGATTAACTGTGGTACCGTGTTGAAGCTGCATGGGCAGCTGTACCCGTACACGCAATCCAAGCTCTGTTTGACTCAATGCCGAGGCGTAACAAGGCCGTTATTACGGTCAGAGGTGGTTGTTCTTAGTACTGATTTCTCAGGATCTACGCACCCAAATTGCGTGAAAATGTAATCACATCTCAGTTCCAGTATAATATATATGTCCAATGAATACCCGATTATCATCTGCATTTCTTCTTGGTGTAGCAATTTTAATGGCCAGTAGTGTATCTATTTCAACATTTGTCAGCCGACCTTTACCACCTATCTACTTACCATCCTCCAGAACAATTTTTTACTTCCCTTTTAATAATCTTCTCAACCTAGACCCCATTCTGTTCTGGACATGTCCAATGCATTCTAATTTACAAACTGTGACACTAGGACCATAGGGTGGCTCTGCACGTATCCAGTCATCGCCTTGCTGTCACCCTCCCCTAAATACTGTGTGGAGCTGACACCTCTATTTGCCACTGAACGTATAAAAGTCCTGAGAACTCCTGCTGCTTCCATCCACTTGGACGATTATAATCTTTTACTTGTGGCATTTCTATGAAACCGTGCGAAACCAGAGGAAAATATGAATCAGCTCTTACTTTACTCGCAACAAACTTCACAAAGTTAAAACAATAGCGCTCAGAAACTATAACAAACACGATCGAAACTATGAGTTTGATAGTAGATACAGGGCAGGAAATCTTGACACAATAAAATAATAGAAGCAGGAAATAACGTACATGTGCGTTATTTCTGCATGGTGTAAAAAAGGCGTGGCATTTAAATGCCAGATCGCAGTGAGCGTCAGGAAAACCATCATAACACGAAAAAATTGTCATATTTATACGAAGCAAAAACTGTTTCAAGCTGGAAATAGCGGGCATTTCAAATACGCAAAAATCTAAAAAGAGAAGAGATTTTTGAGCCTGTTTTCCTTCCTTCCGTCCCCCCCCCCCCCATCCCCCACCCCCGTTAAGTAATCTCAGCTAATATTTTAATTGTAAGGGTAGACGAAACAGAGCTAAGCAGTTTCAATAAACTAGTAACAATGCATTGGTTAATTTGTAAACTGTGTTGATGACATGGTGCGTTGCAGGATGGATATGTATCAGCAAATTTAGTTGTCATGTGGGAAATTATAGACTGTGAATGTTAATCAGTTGGTTTTTGCCCATCTGCATGTTGCTCTCTCCATGTTTCGCACATGCTGTATACCTACATATTCCGACCTAAATTGCTTGTCGTAGTGTTGTGCGAGGTGAGCAGTTAGACTGAGGTTTCAGGGAATTTTTTCAAAATTTTAATTCCTTTTTATTGTTCTGGTATTGCGTTTTATGTTGAAACAGTGGCTGGATCTGCGAATAGCCAGCGCTTCAGTTTGGAACCGCGTGACCGTTACGGTCGCAGGTTCGAATTCTGCCTCGGGCACGGATGTGTGTGATGTCCTGAGGTTAGTTAGGTTTAAGTAGTTCTAAGTTCTAGGGGACTGATGACCTCAGATGTTAAGTCCCATAGTGCTCAGAGACATTTGAACCATTTTGAACCTGCGAATATTGTCGTACCGCATGTCACTCGATGTGCACTTACCCATGCTTAGCTCACGTGGGTAGCATTCCCACAGCAGGTACAGCATTAGGCGCCTCTCTGCTAGCCAATAGGAAAGCTGGAAATCGTCACGTTGGGGACGCCGAGCACACCGGCCACAAGGCCGCTCTCTCGCCTACCAGTCTCCTCCTGGTTACCTATGTTCGCTAGCTTCTCTCTTAAACTCGGCCGCCATTGCGCGAACTGCTGTTAGGTGTGGGATGGAGCTTACAGTTCGCCCCGGGGTAGCACATTTTTTGCAGATAGTGGCCACTTATTAATTCAAATGGAGAGACAGTAGGTATACTACGCCATTTCCAATACTTAGCGTTAGGCGCGATCTTCTGCGCCTTGGCACACGTGTGTGGGCGCGGGTGATGCGCGCCTCCGGCACGACCAAGTGTTCGTCCGCATCCGGGGCTTAGTTGCCTCAACGGCAGTCTCTTAGGTCCAGCAGTCGCTGCCTGCGTGCCGTCAGCTCCACAAGCCGTGCTGCTGCACCGACCGGTCCAGCGCACTCCTCGCAAACTTTACACGCAATGGGGCCTAATGCCAACGTCGCTGAGCCGCCCTCCGAGTGTCGTATCAACGACGTCGACTCTGTCGTTGCTGACCCAACGATCGTGATTCTGATCTTGCCGCTGCATCTCTCCACCAGACGCTGGAGAGACAAATGTGAATCCCGCTGCTGTGCGCACTTCCCTCGTACTGCAGCTCTTCAGCGAGCTGCCGCCGCTGGACTTTGACTCCCTTAGGTTTTTTTTTTGGTAGTTAAATGTCGAGACCTTCTTTTCTTTTATAGCGCCTTTGATCTCTAGACGTTTTGGTCTAAAATTTTGTAACCATGCTCGACACACGCTCTGTGCCGAATGGACCGCGAGAAAGACAAGGAGCCGCTGCTTCCGGTAATGCTGGGATAGATAACGAAGCCCTCATCCAAGAACAGGTTAATGAATTGTTATTACAGAAAATAAAGCTAAAGGAAGAGATTGCTAATCTAGTACACGAACGCGAAACTGGACAGACTGCAAGTCAAATTACCCCAGACGCTTCTACAGCCACTGCAGTGGAAACCGCAGCATACGTACCAAATGGTGCCAGTAGTCTTCCTGCAGGTTCATTTTTTCCTTGCTTCTTGGAGAACCCGGTGAAAGTAACAGCACTTTTTTGCAGGACGGCCGCGATGTGAGGCGCACTTAATCCCGGCCGCAAAGTTCTCTCCTAAAAGTAACCAAATTGAAACTCTCGGGAGGTGGTTGCTGCTTTGTAGATGCCTTGCGTGATGCGTCTGCCTTTGATGTCCTGGCGAAGGAGTTAGCAGAGCGCTACTCCGATAAAAGAGGCGTCAGTTACTACCGAGATTGGTGGTCCACTTTGCGCCAGAAAAAGGGCGAAGCTTTCGAGGCTTTTGCAGATAGAATACGAACTGCGTCTCGCTGGGCGAAGACGTCACGTGCAATGAGGTTGTAATTGAAGAAGCCGAAGCAAGAGATATTGAGATAATCATTGGCGGTATAATCCTGCAGACTGTAAATGAAGTTAAGGTGGTCGCTCCCATCGCCTTAGACACCTACCGCATTAGACAAAGCCGTGAGATTGGCAATGTTACGTATGGAAGTGGGTGAATATGTTTCAGTCCCTGTGCGTAGCAATGAGCAGCGCCGCGTTTTTGTGAACGATACAGACTGTCAGTGGTGTGGAAAACCGAAACCCACTATCCGCTGTCGCGCTTCTTGTTGTACGAAATGTCGTACGATACGGTACGCCTACAAAATCAGAGGCGGAGCTTTCTACACTGAAACGTGCCGCAAAGTAGTAAAACGAGAGGCCGCAATGAGGAAATGCAAATGCACAGTGGGAAACGACCGTGGCCCAGGCCCTGACACTCACCGAATGCCACTACAAGAACAATGAACCCAATAAGACAAGGAGAAATTAATGAGGTGGCAAACGTAGACTCAGAAAGCAAGATCAGAGGAGAAAGTGTTAATCAAAGCTGCGGAGAAATATTCGTCGGGGCTCTGTTGCATAGCAATCAGATTTGCCTTCAGTTCTTAGAAACACTGCTGGCAAAAAAAAAATTATCCGTGAAATCACTTCTTTTCTGAAGAAAGCATCAAATTATTTAGTTATAACTGAACTCTCCCGTCGGAATTGTTCTCGAGCTGGTATACATTAATAGATCACACTTGAGTATACGTCGTTTATGGAAATTACACGTACTTTTTTTGAAATGAACAAAATTTTATTGACCTTAGTGTCAATGAAATTCATCTCGCAGGTGAATTAGCGATTCTCTATCATATACAAGTATACAGATGTATATACAAATTTCCTTCAGAATCTCGCAATGGCGCCGATTTGTACTACACAATAAAGAGCTGACTCCTCTCTCATGAAATTAAATCTTAACAAGAACAAAAGCTTACTATCTAGGAATAATTATCTAAGCGCACTACGCCACAGAGTAATAAAGAATATCTTTGTCTCTCTCTCTCTCGTACTGTCACATTAATGCATAGCAATCTTATTACGTGATACATCATATATGGACGAACCTTTTTGGAGGTGACATCGTTCATCATGAAATCCCTATGGGAGGCGCTACACGGATTTCTCAGAAACCACACAGCCTATCATTTCATCTACAACCTGTTTTTGAGGAAGCTGTTCAGCAACTGGATGCAGGGACAATTCAAATCTCTGCAAGCTCATGGTCGTCACCGATCATCATGATCAGTCAATAGAGAAAAAACCTATCGCCAATGCATCGACATGAGAGTGATAAATAAAGTCACATTCCCTGACACTTACAACTCTACGCTGTCTCGACGAAATACAGAATAGATTAGGATATTTTCGTTATTTTACCACTCTTCATGTGTGCTATGGATACCACCAAATTCTGATTGCACCACACAATTAACCAAAGACGGCTTTTGTAGTGCCTTCCGAACTGTATGAATTCTTCCGCATGCCTTTAGGTCCAAGGAATGAGGTTGCCACTCACCAGTGATCCGATGACCCGATATTGAGAGGTATTTAGATGATATAATTTTCTTCAAGACGTAACATTCCCTTTGGCAGATGTACCACTTTGTAATATCTTCTCTGTGGAATGGCAAACCCTAACTTACAACATACTGGACCCCTTGGACTGTCTGGTACGTTAAGCGGTAGATTTACAGGGGTGCGTGTCAGATCCTGTTTGTGACTTACCTGCGCTGTGGTAGCGTAGTCAGTCTCCGCACTTTCTCGACCTGTAATCTCATCTGCCCTTAGCTGCAGTTCAGCCGCTCGTACGTTATTCGGCACCCTGTGGGTTCTGGACTTAGCAAATACGTAGAACTAAGATTTGGAGAGCGAGCACGGCAGCTGACTTACCGTTTTCAATGACTGTCACGTTTTTGCATACAACAAGCTTTTCTTAGTTACCTATTTGCGTCTATGTCTCAGTAATTGTCACCTATTAAGATAAACACTCATCCACAGTCAAAATAACTTCACCACCTACACAAACGTTACTTTATCACGGTCTTATTCAGATCGAACCCAAAAACAAATCTTAGTTTGTAATCTTCCGGGAGCGCAACTGTCGGCCATCTGTACTGCTCCCAGGAGGAACAGCTAGTCCTCAAAAATTGCGTGCTCTGCGCCCTTATTATCCCCCCCCCCCCCCCGTAACTGATTTGACATCAGCCACTATATTTTTCCTTAAGCAGACACATTTTACCTTATACTTTCCATGTTGCTGCACATATACCCTTCTGATTTACACTCTTCAGCAAATTTTACTCTCGCCCTCTGCTCTATTTAAAGTTTTTCCAAAACGTTTACTTTTTTCCCTTTGACAGCCTCGGCACGGAGCAGTCTGCTTTCTCCATCCCCAAGGGCTGTCCGCCTGTGGATGCTGCGTTATGTCTAAGCTACCCCTGGCTTTTCTGTGTCCTTCCGCCTTCACGTTCTTGCAAGTCACCGAGCCGGCCTATCGCGCCCGACTCGGCTCTTATGGTAACCCTTCGGCACGCTACTTCCGCTCTGGCCGTTCGCCTGTCTACTATCCCGCTGCACTCTAATCGGCGCTCGCTTAATTAAGAAGGCTATAACTTTAGTCTCATTGCCCATACAACAACTGGTTTTCTTTCTGAAGTCACCACATATTCTTAGATATCGATCGAAGTTTTTAAAACTATTGCTTATCTGAAGCGTGGTCATTTGTGCACAGCACATTGCCACGTTTCAAAGAACAACTGAAGAACACGTGGGAGAAGTTAAGAAGTGGGTTGTCCAGGTTGCAAAGAGCACAATTAAGTTTGGGAGGAGGAAGGAGGGAAGGAAGATTGGATTTAACGTCCAGTCGACATCGAGGTTATTAGAGACAGAGCACAAGCTCAGATTGTATCAAAAATTAGGAAGGAAATTTGCCGTGCCCTTTCAGTGGGACTATCGTGACATTTGCCTGTAAACATTTACGGGAAAACACGGAAAACCTAAATCCAGATGGCTGGATGCGGGTTTGAAGCATACTCACCCCGAATGCAAGTCCTGTATGCTAACGACTGCACTACCTCGTTCGGTCTTTAAGCTTGGACATAGGGAAGTGTTGTTCTATAAAGTCACAGGCCTAGTACCTAGAACATACTGTTAGTGTAGAGGACGTTAAGGCAGACCCAACACTATCAGAAACAGTTAAGAATTTTTCAGTCCCCACTTATTTTAAGCAGCTATAGTCATTTCGTGGTCTAGCTAACTACTGTCATTGTTTTGTGAAGCATTATGCCATGGTGTCTAAACCTTTGCCGAAATTACTGACGAAAGATGCGGTGTTTGAGTGGACAGAAGAATACAAGATACCTATGAGCAAATAAAGGGTTGGTTCAAATGGCTCTGAGCACTATAGGACTCAACGTCTGAGGTCATCAGTACCTTAGAACTTAGAACTACTTAAACCTAACTAACCTAAGGACATCACACACACCCATGCCCGAAGCAGGATTCGAACCTGCGACCGAAGCGGTCGCGCGGTTCTGGACTGAAGCGCCTATAACCTCTCGGCCACACCGGCCGGCGCAAATAAAGGGTGTTTTGATAAGTTTGCCTTAGCTGATCGAACCAGATTTTGAAAAGCCCTTTATTCTTTCAACAGAAGCTGTCCTTAGTCAGTAGTATGATGAAGAAGGAAGACCTGTAGGTTATGCTTCTACACAGATGTGCTCAGCAGAAATAAACTACTGTACTGCTGAAAAGGAGTTCTTAGCCCTTGATTTTGGAATCAACTATTTTAAACGCTATTTCTACTGGTAAAAATTCACTATGGTCACTGACCACACGGCTCTCGGGTGGATGTTATGCTTGAAAGACACCAGTAATCGCTAAACTGGGTGTGCACTGAAACTGTCAGAATACCATTATGATGACTGCCGGAAGCCAGGTCATTCACATCAGAATGCTGATGGACTTAGCCGCATAGTCAGGGTTTTGATGTTTCAGTAGAAGACCTAAAAGAAGCCCTTAAAGTAATCTATAATATCACCAGAAAACTTACCATTCATGTTTCGTCACACAGGATGGTATCTTATACACTGTAAGACCCCACTTGGCAGCAGAGTAGCAGTACCTAAAGATCTGCAACAGCGCATCATGGCGCAATGTCATGACAGTTTTCAAGTGTGCCACAATGGGCGTTATGCCGGAAATGGTAGAAAGGGAGACAGTGCAAATATATCGGGTGATCAAAAGTCAGTATAAATTTGAAAACTTAATAAACCACGGAATAATGTAGATAGAGAGGTAAAAATTGACACACATGCTTGGAATGACGTGGGGTTTTATTAGAACAAAAAAAAAACCAAGTACTCAAAATGTCCGACGGATGACGCTGGACAGCAAAACGTCAGTGACTGCTCATGACAATCGTGTATAAAAGGAGCTTGGCCTCCCAGGTCCCCAGACCTCAGTCCGTGCGATTATTCGCTCTGTGGTTACCTGAAGTCGCAAGTGTATCGTGATCGACCGACATCTCTAGGGATGCTGAAAGACAACATCCGACGCCAATGCCTCACCATAACTCCGGACATGCTTTACAGTGCTGTTCACAACATTATTCCTCGACTACAGCTATTGTTGAGGAATGATTTCCTGTAAAGAACATCATCTTTGCTTTGTCTTACTTTGTTATGCTAATTATTGCTATTCTGATCAGATGAAGCGCCATCTGTCGGACATTTTTTGAACTTTTGTATTTTTTGGTTCTAATAAAACCTCATGTCATTCCAAGCATGTGTGTCAATTTGTACCTCTTTATCTACATTATTCCTTGATTTATTCAGTTTTCAAATTTATACTGACTTTTTGATCACCCGGTATATTAGGTTGCCATGTGCTGAAAGCGAACCTCCACCAAGAACCATAATTTCTCCAGAGACACTACATGAAGCTACTAAACCATTCCAAAATATTGTCTTGTATATCACTGGCTCCTTTCACAAAGCACACAGTGCGCATTCCTATACCATAAGTTCTACTGCTAAGCCTTAGTAACCGAAGCGATGGTAATGGTCAATGTAATTCTTTGCGAAGTGAAATGGTGGTAACTATTTAAGCAATGAACAGTGAGGCAGTAAAGGTTGAACAGTTGCATTACATCAACATCGTTCCGTTGAGGAAAAGGTGTGAAAGTACTACCAGAATTACACTAACATGAGTAGAAGTAAACTGGTGAAATTATAATGAGTCTGGGACAAGGAACACACTTGTGTGACATGCTAGGCACTGATCAAATTAGGTTGCCCTCAGCAAAGCTTATATGCCATTTAAAGTAGGTTCTCAAAGACCACTTGAATTACTACCGTTCGAGTTTAACTAATTTATTGATTAATGTGTGACACAGATAGTAACTCTGAAGCAGAAAAACACATTGCAGTTGTAGTTTATGTACAACCTTAAGGAAGGGTAGTTTTTTAAATCTGTTACCAAGTGCTTGTCAAGTGTTGAGCGAAACTAAACATTACACAAGTATACGCATATTCAGCTGAAGTTTCACGTAAGTACTTACCTATACATTAACACTGTGTGTTGACCACTGCCAAACACTTTACCGAAGTTTGTCCCTCTCTGACAACGTTCGGATTAAACAGGAACCACATTGTTATAATTTGTGTGATAAGTCAAAGAAGTACTTGCTGAACACAAAATTGTTTTAGTGAGACAGAGGGCTAAATTGTTGCCCCTTTTACTTGTCTACATGGCATTTGTGAAGCCTTATTAGACCACAGTAGTACTTCCTTTCTGAAACTGTATTATAGAGTTAAAGAAATCCTACTGATAAATATTAGTTTGTTGAGAAAATGTCTAAAAGATAGAGGAGCACGTTCATTTATAACTACTAAAAAGGAAGAGAACAGCTGTTCGGCGCAGCCACAGTGAGCGTACAAGTTGGAAAGGGGGGGGGGGGGGGGGGAGGGAGCGGGCGCCGCGCGGGATTCATGGTTCATGGACTGTGCGGCTCGTCCCGGCGGAGGTTCGAGTCCTCCCTCGGGCATGGGTGTGTGTTTGTCCTTAGGATAATTTAGGTTAAGTAGTGTGCAAGCTTAGGGACTCATGACCTTAGCAGTTAAGTCTCGTAAGATTTCACACACATTTGAACACTTTTTTTGTGGGAGGGGGAGATTAGAGCGGCAGTTTTCCGTCACGAAGCACGTGGCTGGCGGTTGCTACGGGGCCGCGACGAGCGGCTAGCGATTACGCGGTCTTGGAAGACCTGAGCGGAACCTTGGTAGGGAAGCATTAGGCCTTGTTGGAGCGCTTGGAGGAATTTATATGCCAGAGAAAAATTAATAAAAACAGGACTAAGAGTGGCACGGATGTGCGAGCTGGCACTCATGGACAGAAAAATATGTAAAGCTAAATTATGTAGACGTGCCACTAAAATATATAATAGCTTAAAAGTTATTACTGTCTTAGAAACTGCGTATAGGGTGGCCTTCTTTGGACAGTTGAGTTGGAGCGACGCTAAGAGCCGGACATGCCGCCCATCTGGTGATAGTATTGTGTTGGTTGCCACGATTGGCGACAAGAATGTATGTAGCGACGTTCGAAAACGATCAAGTTGAGCGCAGTATAGTGATTTAGGTCAGCAGACAACATCGTATTTTGCGAACAGGCTGTCAAGTGCGAACAGACTGTCAAGTGCCGTGATCGTTACATTTGAATTTTATAGTGAAGTGTTGTAGCAGCAGTTATTAATGGCAGCCCTTACGTACAAGCTCTCAGACTGCATTGTAAGTGTTTAGTCAATATACTGAGGACTATTTGTGGAAAAATAGAAATAAACTACTTGTTCAAATTATAAATCAACGTGAGTGGCTCAATATTTTAAAATTTCACCGCAATACCTGCCTCAACTGGTTTTTTATATTTTATTTCAACTTGAAAATTGACTGTACGACAGCTGTGAGCTGGCACCCTATGACGAAGATCGTAGCCAAACATTGGGACCAGCCACATCTCTGGGCCGCTCAATTAAGCTGAGTATTGAGTGTAACAAATATATATATATATTTTCGTGCCATAGCACATGGGGCCCCGAGATAACTAGTCTGTTTACAGTGCGTAGTGCCCAGTACCGTCGTATCACAGAGATTAAATTATTTAGATTAATGGCGCTCATCTGAAACGGCTAGATTAGTTAATTTGTTATAAGTTCTATGGGATCAAACTACTCAGGTCATCGGTCCCTAAGCTTACAAACTACTTAATCCAACTCAAACTAACTCACACTAAGGAAACACATACACCCATGGCCGAGGGAGGACTCGAACCTCCGACGGGGGCAGCCTCGCGAACTGTGACAAGGCGCCCTTAGACCGCACGGCTACCCCGGGCGGCGAAACGGTTGGAAATCAGGTTATGAAACATTAACTGATAAGACTCAACGCTTATGTCATATAGCTTGGCAAGAGTTGATACAACTTCCAATAATTTTATCACAAGTGAACAATGTGCACTGCAACTATTTAGCATTAGTCCGAGTCTCACACAGACAGTAAGTATCAATTTTCTATAGGGCTGATACCTGTGTTTGTGAATCAGGGAGCCAACTAAGATAAGTTCGGTTATCACTACCACCGCCCGCAATAATCTTGGAGAAGGAATTCTTGCGCAACGCTATCATTTCAACTGCTGTTCAATCTTTCTGGTACTGACCCACCTAGGAAAACATAGTTTCCGATCCCGTTGTTATTTGCGTCGAAGATCACCTGAGCGTAATACATGTCGTGAGAATAATCATTTTTAAAATAAATGCTGGCATCATTCTGTTTATCCACAAACGTTAACGTGATATTCGGTGCTACTACCCGCCTGCCAAATAAGTCTTTACCCACAGTTTGCCGGCCGGTGTGGCCGTGCGGTTAAAGGCGCTTCAGTCTGGAACCGCGTGGCCGCTACGGTCGCAGGTTCGAATCCTGCCTCGGGCATGGATGTGTGTGATGTCCTTAGGTTAGTTAGGTTTAATTAGTTCTAAGTTCTAGGGGACTGATGACCACAGATGTTAAGTCCCATAGTGCTCAGAGCCATTTGCACCATTTGAACCCACAGTTTATGGATAGTTCAATGCTGACCGTGGTTCTAGTGCTATACAGTTACCGAAAATATGCTTAATGGCAACAGTTATCGTTTTCTTTACAATGGAGTAAACTAATCGACTCCTTGCTACACAGTTGCGTAATTCCCTCTTTGATTACGATTTGCTTCACCCTGGTTACAAACTACTAAGAAGGGTTCAAATAATAGCACAGATGCTGTGAGTAATACATATCTTTGCAAAATGTAAAGTTATTCGGTGAACGGCCGGCCGGTGTGGCCGAGCGGTTCTAGGCGCTACAGTCTGGAACCGCGCGACCGCTACGGTCGCAGGTTCGAATCCTGCCTCAGGCATGGATGTGTGTGATGTCCTTAGGTTAGTGAGGTTTAAGTGGTTCTAAGTTCTAGGGGACTGATGACCTCAGATGTTAAGTCCCATAGTGCTCAGAGCCATTTGATTTTATTCGGTTAACGGGTTCGTGGAACACCAATTGATTTCAGTTACGTAAAGTATTGTCCACAGCGTTTTCATATCAATGTTGCCCCTTTTGTCAACCATTTTTTCGACCATAAGCTGTCGACAGTGCTGCAGTTACGATATGTTTTATTTATCAGCCGTAGTAGGAGTATAGCAGAGGTCCATATATCAATGAATCCGAAAGCTACCTGATGAACTTTTGCGTGATTCGTGATTCGCCTATTATGCGTGAACAGAGGCTAATCTCTGAATCTTGTGTAGAAATGTTGACGCCATACGAATTTCCTAGGAAAAATTATGGTTACTTTTGCATGCTGTCCATCTTCACATTTGGGTGAAGCCTGATGCAATACTTGCAATTTAATACCGTTCAGTGATTTTCATTTCACTGGTTGCCTAAGGAAGAAGTTTGTCATGGCACGGACAGAGACACTGGTTAACCACCAGTTTCACTGAAAGTACCGTAGACTGTGAATGATGTATTTCCAATTGGAAAACAATATAACTGTCAGCAATCCAATTCCGATATCGGCTTATTACGCAATGAACATCCAAAAAGAATCCCTGTAAACCTACCATATTGCCACAGTCACCATTAATAACTATTTCTGAGTTATCGAATATGATCCCGTATGCAGTTGCACAATTATACTTGCGAGTTTGGTAACCGACTTTCATGTGTTTCCGTAAAATACTTCGGACACTCGAATATCAGATTAGCATTTTCTGACGTTTAGGCAGTCACAAACGTTTTTTTCGTAGTTAATCGGCGAAGCGTCGCTGTCTATCAACTGCACCTCCTATTGTAGACGCTTTGCTGAGCCATGCAAACCGGAGATACGGTAAGGCCGCGTACTGCATCACAGCTGCTCCCTGCCTGTCGCTGTAGGGACGTACACTTCTCATTAAAAAAACTCCCGCTACTAAAAAACGGTGCGCATAACTTAATAACGACCATTGCACTTTCCCTTGCCTAAACGCCTACCCTAGCAGGCCATCTGTTATTTGTTGAGACGTCGTTACGGTCCGCGCAGATGCGGACGTGAAGCTTACCAGATGCCTCTCCTTGTCAGAGACCTCTAGCCAAGGCAGATCTCCCCAAGACCCGGTACGGCACCTGGCATAGGACTCGCAGACAAGCTTAGCAACGCAAGGAAAACCTTCGTACCTAACAACAAATTTTAACAGCAAACTCCCCACTATACGCTAGACGTGAAATGTTTGCATTTACGTATCCATTCCTTACAACACAGTGCAAGGTAGTGTCTAAGAATTTGCGTAGGTTAAGTAGACGTGGAAGTCAGTTCGTGAGCTAGCATGCCACCTCCACGAAGAGAGCCTGTGACATTGTTGGAGAGTGGACTTCGGTCAGTTAGCTGAGCAGGAAAACTGGCTGCTCCTATCGTACGTGGCTACAAGCGCCGCTTACTGAAACACAACTACGGCCCTTCTAGGAAAGAGTTTCCAATCAGCAATAGGAAACCAATACAATTCATAACCAGTTTTGTAGAACAGCTCTCTGACGAAGATACCACATCTTTCGAACGTTGTTGACGCGTAATTACAAGCTTCTGCACTGTATCTGGAACTATGAACATCCAAGGTAAGTTCGACGCAGAGGACACTGCTGTTGCTGTTGCAGCACAACTAAAAATACGGGCTGTTAGTTAAGTCAGAAGAAAATGAATGGTTCAAATGGCTCTGAGCACTATGGGACTCAACTGCTGAGGTCATTAGTCCCCTAGAACTTAGAACTAGTTAAACCTAACTAGCCTAAGGACATCACAAACATCCATGCCCGAGGCAGGATTCGAACCTGCGACCGTAGCGGTCTTGCGGTTTCAGACTGCAGCGCCTTTAACCGCACGGCCACTTCGGCCAGCGAAGAAAATGAATAATTGAGAGTTGAGGTACAGAACACAAACTACTTCTGTAGGAAATGTGCTGTGCATCATCTCGGTAACATCAATGACGCAGTCAATTCTCAAGAGGAAGCACTTGAGTGAGTCACTGAAAAGGGATAGGTAACTAAAGACAATGTCTTAGTAGCAACATGCAAGAAGTAACATGGAATTTTATTAAACCACAACTCGTCTCACATAAGTGGCCCAAACATTCATGGTTCCGTCACTCTGTTTGTAAAAGCAGTAAGTAAGAAAAACTTGTTCTGAAATAATAATGGTGAGCTGACTGCTTCTACTTCTGTTGTTGTTACTGGTAGTACATCTTATTTTTAAACATTTTACCTGTTCTAGCGTATGGTTGTTGAGCTCCAAACTGCTACGTTTTTATTACATTACGCATTTTTCCAACGGCCCTGCCACAGTGGTAACACCGGTACCTGTCATCACCGAAGTTAAGCGCTGTCGGGCTTGGTTAGTACTTATGTCACCGTCCAGGTCTGCCGAGTGCTGTTGGCAAGTGGGATACACTCATTTCCTGTGAGGTCAATTGAGGAGCTTCTTGACTGAGAAGTAGCGGCTGTGGTTGCGAAAACTGACAACGGCTGGGAGAGCGGTGTGCTGACCACGTGTCTATTAAGGAAGTGGTGGTAAGTTCCTATGGGACGAAGCTGCTGAGGTCATCGGGACCTAAGCTTACGCACTACGTAATCTAACTTAAACTAAATTACGCTAAGGACAACACGAACACCCATGCCCGAGGGAGGACTAGAACCTCCGACGGGGCAACCGCGCGAACCGTGGCAAGATGCCTAAGACTGCGAGGCTACCCCCGTAGCTGTTAAGAAAGTGCATTCTACGCACAATACAGTGGTATCTGTCACTCCACTTATTGCGTTGAGGCTCCGAAAATGCGTGCACTGCGATGCATGACGTCGCGCATTAATTGCGATTGCTTTGCAGACTTTCAAATACATAGGTGCGATAGGGATCAGTTGTTTCGTTAGGTCTGGCTGTAGTTACCTCTTACGATTGGACACAATTTTTATATGTCCTTTATATGTTCCCTCCGAGCTACAGAATAACTACCTATGATTCCACGGTACAAATATAATATACCGAGCGAGGTGGCGCAGTGGTTAGCACACTGGACTCGCATTCGGGAGGACGACGGTTCAATCCCGTCTCCAACCATCCTGATTTAGGTTTTCCGTGATTTCCCTAAATCGTTTCAGGCAAATGCCGGGATGGTTCCTTTGAAAGGGCACGGCCGATTTCCTTCCCAATCCTTCCCTAACCCGAGCTTGCGCTCCGTCTCCAATGACCTCGTTGTCGACGGGACGTTAAACACTAACTACCTACCTACCTACCTACAAATATAATAACTTTTTGTCAACTGAGTGCATCCTCGTTCTTATGAAGACAACAATCGCACCCTCTCTTTGACTTATAACATGTTGGAATTCTCGTGCTTAACATTTTCGAAGTAAACTTCGATTTTACTTGTCAAATATTGCGTGCCTCTATATATTCTCAACATGAAGACCTTATGACGTTCTGTTAGAACACAAGTTCGGCAGTAGTGTTCAGAATTATCTTTATCTGTTCCTATGGTTACCGCCTTTTCAGAATAATACCGTTGTGTTTCACCAACTGGATATAGCCTGATTGGTATATACTGACTCAGAACGGCAGACCGAGTAGGTCACTGAGTAGCTGCGCAATTGCTTTCTAAAAAAAAAAAAAAAAAAAGGAAAAAAAAGAAAAAATGTGGCTAATCCACTGTAATCTCCTACTCCTCATTCCCCTATTGTGAACTCCTGTTTCCAATTCGTCGTGTAGTGAGCCATCCAGTGTAGAAGTACAGTATAACGGATTGACAGAACCGCTACGAGCTTGAAGAGCTTATCACGATCGCCTTACTAGCTCACCTCAAATCTTTATCACATCTTTTTCTTTATTCAAGTCTGAATCTATTGGTAATTCATTTTAAACCACAACCTCATAATTTAACCCATTCATTACAAATCTATACTATTTTACTTGTAATTGAGCAAAAAATTTGTAAATTTGCACGACGTTCGAAATTGCTAGCTTTTGCCAATATCCTGTAAATTCTGCTAGTCGATCGTTTTGGCCACAAGTCAATCGAATCTTAGCATCTTGTTGCATTTGCTCGCCGTGAATGATCACCCTTGCTAATTCAGTCCGCTCTCTCATGACAACTTAATTCGCCATCACTATACTATGAACATAGTTTTACTTGCGAACATAAAGTCCCTAATACAGACCTCCAAGTACCACCCTGGTACCCTGTGGGAACATCGCTACTTGAGCGGTTCAGTTACCAAACTGCACGTCACAACCAACACTGTTGTCTACTGCCAGCTTCCTTGTGTGGAATACGCCTTTAGATCGTCGTGTCATTGTTTGAATTTAAAACAGTAGTAACATTTGTTTGCTCTGTTGCAGAGCATTGTGTTACTACTTTTTTTTAGGTAGACGGGCTTGTAATAACTAGCACCACCGCTGGGGTACTGCTGAGTGGTGATAATCATATTCGCAGAAATACTCGGAGATGTTGTACAGTCATCAACCACCGCCACAAACTGAAATGGAGTGCTGTATTACTTTTGCTTCGTTATTTATGTTACAGGTGCTACACCCTTTCAGGACCATCTCTCGTTATCAGGTAAAATGTTTGAAAACTTCTTGCACGCTATTCACCAGATCATCGTATCAGCTGAAATACGCTGAGGTGAGAGAAGTCATGGGACATCGCTATGCACAAATATAGATGGCGGTAATATCGTGTACACTAGGCATACAAGGGCAGTGCATTGGCGGAGCTGTAATTTGTACTCATGTGATTCATGTGAAAAGGTTTACGGCATTGTTATGGCAACAACAGTGAAATCAACCGACTTTGAAGGCGGAATGGGAGTTGGAGCTAGAAGCATGGCTCATTCTATTTCGGATATCGTTAGGGAATTCAATAACCCAGGATCCACAATGTCAAGAATGTACCGGGAATACCAAATTTCAGGAATTAACTCTCACCACAGACAACGCAGTGGGCCGACGGACATCTCTTAACGACAGAGAGTAGCGGCGTTTGCTTAGTGCCAACAGACAAGCAACACTGCGTGAAATTACCGCGGAAATCAATGTGGGACGTACGACGAACGTACATTAAATGAATTTGCAAGTGCGAATGAGAACAAATGTCAGCTGTAGAATGAACTGATGACAATGGAAATTTTGTGCCCGAAATGGATTACATTGTCATCAGAATAACACAGGAACCGTATTATCGTACATACTGTATCTACAACAAACGTGTCTGTTAGGATACAGCCGCGAAATTTGACGTTAATGGGCTATGGCAGCAGACGACCGTCGTGAATGCCTTGCTAAGAGCATGATATCGCCTACAGCGCCTTTTCTGGGGTCGTGACCATATCAGTAGGACCCTAGACGACTGGAAAACCGTAGCCTGGTCATATGAGTCCCGACTTCAGTTGGTAGGAGATAATGGTGGAGTTCGAGTGTGGCACAGACTCAACGAAGCCCCGGATCCATGTTGTCAACAAGGCACTCTGTAAGCTGGTAGCGGCTCCACAATGGCGTGCGCTGTGTTTAAATGCAGTTGACTAGCTTCTCTGGATGTTCAGCTTCTTGGAGACCGTTCGCAACCGGTCATGAACGTCATGTACCCAAACAACAGTGGAATTTTTATGGATGACAGTGTGCCTTGTCACCGGGCTGCAGTGGTTCGCGATTGGCTTGAAGAATGTTCTCGACAGTTCGTGCGAGTGGGTATGAATAGCTATATCGGCAGGATGGCTCGATATTTCTGCAGGGTACTGCCAACGACTTGTTGAGTCCATGCCATGTCGAGTTACTGCCCTACGACTGGTAAAATGAGGTCCGACAAGATTTCAGGAGGTATCTCATGGCTTTTGTTATCTCTTTGTAAGCTTGTATTGTATGTTAACCCGGGGCCTAGAAACGACGGAGAGACTCCGTCCCCGCAGCAGCCGCAGTGTTCCATAATCCCACGACGACTACCGCAGTCCACTTCAGCCCTCCACCACCCCACACCAAATCACTCTTTCAGGGTTATTCTGCGATTCGGTCCCCCCATCCCAGGAGGGAACGTCTCACACAAGACGAGTGTAACCCCTACGTTTGCGTGGTAGAGTAATGGTGGTGTATGCGTACTTGGAGAACTTGTTTGTGCAGCAGTCGCCGACATAGTGTAGCTGAGGCGCAATAAGGGGAACCTGCCCGCATTCGCCGAGGCTGATGGAAAACCGCGTAAAAACCATCCACAGACTGGCCAGCTCACCAGACCTCGACACAAGGCCGCCTGGCGGATTCGTGCCGGGGACCAGGCGCTCCTTCCCACTCCGGGAAGCCGTGCGTTAGACCGCACTGCTAACCAGGCGGGCTATTCTAAGCTTAGGCACACTGACAGAAGAAAAAGTAGCGTTGCGGCGGATTATTAGTCGGTTCATTTTTAATTTCTTGTTTTACAAGTCTAGATCCGTAGAACAAAGTTGAGGTGGATATCTCCATGTTAATGGGACGATTCAGTACATGAAATTACAACAGAAAAGTAATAATTGATAAAGTATAACGCTTACGTATGCTAAACAGACGACAAGCTGTAAGTTTATATAAACGCAATCAACAATGCAACACAGTAGTTAGCTTAATTTTTCTAGGAACTTCTCGACAGAAGAGAAGGAGCGATCCATGAGCAAACTCTTCACTTTAGGTTTGAAAGTGCCTGGAGTACTGCTAAGATTTTTGAGGTTTTATGGTAGCTTACTGAAAATGGATGCAGCAGAATACTGCACGGCTTTCTGCGCGAGAGTCAAGGAGGTGCGATGCTAATGCTAGCTTTCTGCCTAGTATTAACTGAGTGAAAGCTGCTAATTCTTGAGAATAAGCTGAAACTGTTAACTAGGAACGAATTAAAAAAATATATATATGTTGAGATGACAATGTCAGAATACCCTGACTAATGAACAGGAGTCGACAAGAAGTTCGTGAATTTAACACCGCTTATTGCTCGAACCCCCCAGTTTCTGAGCCAGATGTGTCCATAGGCAATAGAGTTACCCCAAAATATAACACCATACGTCATAAGCGAAATAGTATAAGTAAAGTAGACTACGTTTCGTATCGAAGCCTCACTTACCTCAGACACTGTTCAAATAGTAATCACGGCAGTATTAAGTCTTTGAACAGGACCCTGAACATGGGCTTCCCATGACAGTTTACTGTCTATTTCAACACCTAGGTATCGGAACTACTCAGTCTCACTGATCATACGCCCAGTCTGTGTAATCAGGTTTCGTTGACTTGTGCGATAGACATCGTAGAATCTTACTGTGATTTAGCGTTAGTTTGTTTTCTACAAGCCATGAACTTATGTCCTGAACTACAATATTCGGAACAGTACCAGTGTTGCACACAACATCCTTTACTACCAACCTAATGTGATCAGCAGACAGAAATATTTTAGAATCACCTGTAATGCTAGAAGGTGTACCGTTTATGTAAATTAGGAACAGTATCAGCCCCAGGACAGATATCTGGGGCACCCCCTCCCCCCCCCCCCCCCCAACACAACCGCGCCCCTCTTCCTTGTATTCCATAATGATCCAACTTCTGGAGCAGCTGAGACTCTACCTGAGACACTTTCGTAAAATCCCTACATAATTCCTGTAAGTTAACAGTCACCTGTACCAACCCAGCTCTACGCCTCACAATGCTGGTGACCTGGTACTCATTCCCCAAACTTCCTGTAATTTCTGGCCTACACCTCTGCCATATGAACTTCCTGATAGCAGAACCTTCTTTCTGTTTGAACCTCTTACAAGGTGACGGGGCCAAAGTGGAAAGCTTCATACTCAGTGGGATATCAATCAGGTACTTGTCATTACCAAATGGCAAATGCGAACTATTTCGGGAGCAGTACCGCTCCATTACGCCAAGCGAGCCTGTTTCGATGCAGGCGAAGCCGTGCTAAAGACAGTGTTCAGTACCCCAGACCAAGCACATGCTGATCATTGAAACAAACCTCTCCAGCAGGATACTTTTTTGTTGCTCAAAATCATGATCCCTGGTCCACCAGCATGTGTGACTTTCAGATATTAAGGGTAATCTCCTGACCGCTACCACACAGGGCCGGAGTATGGCTACCGTACAGCACAACAATATGAAATTCTTAAAACCTCGATCCGACGCTAAATAGTCACTGTATACAGGTAGGTATCAAAAATAGCTGCTACCGTAGAAGTAACCAAAGCGCTAGAAATTCTGCTGTACAATATACATGCAACCACATTACATGTCAACACTCTACACTCTGCCATTCAGACTAGATTGTCACAGAGGCTCAGCCCCAACCAGTTATCTGCCGATGCCTTAACATTAACAAACATTTCATTTCTTTTATCGGCTCCTATGCAGGTGATCTACCCCATTTGGAAATGATGTCTGGCATACTACTAGACAGCTTCCAGGGTACAACTGCCATGGTCCCTACAAATGCCAAATGTGCAAACCTCGTTGCCTGTCATATGTGCAGACTGTTAATTCGAATGCTACCGTCTCCACCTATTTCCCACTTGCATGGGCAACTGCCCAGAAACACCTCCTCTGCAAACGAAGGACATTCCTATCAGTAGGGACTGCCAAACGCACTCGACTATGCCACTTGATGCCATTCAGTCTGCATTCCCCACCAATTATTACGTGTGCCTTACTTTATCCCTTAGCATTTGGGTAAGCAACTGTGAAATCGCGCTAGTTCTAGGGGAAACTAAAGTACCTGCTAGCCCCCGTACGCTTATCGCAATACACGGACCTTGGTTCGTTATTGTCGCTAACAGTTTACGATATTATGTGCCACAACCCACTGTAGTGGCGCTACTTTTCCAAGATGTTGCATTTAAGTCACAGGCCTGTCGGGTCACTTTGACTAATAGTGGGCTCCTTTATAACATTTCAGCCTGTGAACTAGTCCACCCGTCTAACATATGCACATAGCACTAGTACAACACCTTTTTACATTACCTACCTGAAGCCCCGACGGTGTTTTCTCACCCTAAAACCTGCCCGAATTGCGAAATAATCCCAAGAGTTGAATCTTGAAGCCTATAATATGTTATCTCGAGAACGAGGACAGATTTCCCTTTGCCGTGTAACAGGTCATATTAATGACTAGAGCACTAAGGATCACTTACACCCAGTAGTTATATCTAGTGCTACAACTGTTCCTCTAACATTGATCATTGTGTGTTTTGTTATATGGATTCTGTACACCCAGTGTTACTTTATGTGTTGTAAAGCACAACCTCAAGCAAGACCCGAGCAGCAGCCGTCTGGTGAATATCGTGGGTAAAGCACTGACGAACATCGTACCTTTAAGTCACGTACCACCTCTGTCATTCACAGTTTAAGATTTAAAAGCGAAGTGTTCGCAATAGTTACTTATTTTTCTCTTAAATGAAATATTTACATTTTAGTTCTTTGTTTCTCTCCAAAATTAAATATTTGCATTCTTATGTGCTTTATGCTGAAGAATTGTGTTAACATAATGGGATATAGTAATACGAGAGTACTGATCTGTAATTCATCAACTATTAACTAGTCTAGGTTCGTCACGTATCTCCTAACTTGTTATTCGGAAACTTCTACTATAAACACTTTGTGACGCGATTTACATGCAAACCCCTCTTATGATACCACCTCCCCATGAGCCTCCACTGATGTGGCACCGGGATGGAATGTTGCAGCCTCCTGTTACATGCGAGTCAAGACCACGATGCCTGCCGGCCGTCAACGCTGTTGGTTTCAACCATAGCCCCATCTCTGCGCCCAGGCATTGCCAGCGCACCAGCTCAATCACAGCCCTCCACTGGCGTTGTCCACAGTCGCCGCCCTGGTATTACTTCCATTTCGACGGCGTCGCTCCGGCACGACAGCTCAAAAAACCACTTCTTCTCTTTTTTGTAAATCATGTGTGTCTACACCTACATGGCTCAATGGGACTACAATTTATGTATGCAATTTTGTGAAGACGACCTGTTCTGCCGTAATTTTGTTTCGATCACACTCCAATAGAATAAGCCCCTAGGTAAATCTCGCGAAACCTATCCAAGCGAGCCCTTAACCTTTAGCTCCCACTGGACGATTACTACTTTCATTTTGATCCGCAAAACGGCTCCTGTGGTAGGCGGAGGGGTGTGCGTGGTGAGTTGTCAGATTGAGTGGACTACCAAAAGATTTTGAGGGAATTATATCAAAATTATTATTCCATTCGATTTTATGATTCTGATTTTTCATCCTATGTTGAAACAGTGGCTAGGCCTGCAATGCTGTCGTTCCAGATGTTACTCGATGCGCACCTAAACACGCTCAGTTCACGCGGAATGCGTTCCCACAGCAGGTATTGCTATTTCAAAGACACTGCCTGCCAGCCAATGGGAAAGCTGAAAAACGTCATATGGGGGACGCGAAGTGGACAGACAAGCATCTGCACCGGCCGCAGGGCCGCCTTCTCGCCTACCAGATCTCCTCCATGTTTGATAGCTCCTCTCTCAGGGCATCATGCCCTCTTCTGGCTGTGGCAGCCTTCTGACGCCATAAAACACGCCACTTGTGTCCCTCTTTGTTAAGAGTTGATATGTCAAATATTTATGTGAAAGAAGTTTGACAGTGTAATAGGGAACTTCGTCAAATCTCGTCTTTCGTCAAAGATATAGAGCCTCGCCGTAAATATGATCATAAAAGTCGTTCGCCTTCTGTTCACTGCAGTGTGAAATGTAGCCGCTTGAAGCGCCGGCATCGCGACAGCTATTTTACGTCTCTGTAGTGCGTTTGTAAACACCTCTTCAAAGTTGGCGTGTTTCTTCAATTCTTTTTTTTTTTTTTTTGTAATAACAATGTTTCAATCAGGATGGGGGCTGAACAAGGGGCTCAATGCACGCTATTAATCGTGAGCCGACGGGCAGGTGGGATGTGCTGCCCACAATCACAGCTACAGCCATCCATCTCTACATGTTGAAACATCCAAGCAGCTTTTCAGCAAGCAGGAATATAGGAGATGGTCCCACTCTAAAATAAAAATTTTTTCTTAGCTTTCCATTCTACTTTGTCTATTTTTTAACTCTGGATGCCACAAGCTAATAAGCGTTTCATCTGTTTCGTACTTTTTATTAATTTTATAGTTGTTGGAGCGCTAAATCTGTTATTAAATTATCCTAAAATAAATATAGTTCTTACTGCCCATATAGTGTACTAAACATTTATTTATCTACAGATATTCCCCCTTCAGTGCTTTATGAATCGCTTCACGCGTTTCTGGAATTATTTTTGTTAATGTGCACTGTGGCTTCCGTGTAGCTGTAATGTAAACTAGAGTAGTACTCTCCTGTATAAAGAAATTCCACTGTCACAGTAGCCTGTCCTCTTTATATATAGCGTTTCTCTAGTGAGTATTCTGCTTTGTAACATGAGAAGCCACTTTACTGAGCAAATACTGAAATGCACTCTCATCCACTCGTAAGTAATTTATATATGACTTGGTGTCCTCCATTTGCAGCTCTCTTAACAAATTTTGCTGGATGTTTATGTATCTCGACGTAATATCCATGGCTTCACGTAGGTATGTTTAATATTTTACCACCGCTTTCCTTCCAAATGCACACACAATGTCATTGTGGCTCAAGCAACTGCATGGCACAATAACAAGTTGTTGTTGTCCGCCGTCTTGAAATTTGACGAAAACTATGACGACAGTGTAATATTCTTTTTCATCTCCACATCAAAGTTCTTTGTCAAAGAAATTTGAAAAATATTTGATAATATTTCTGTGTCAAAAAATATGATAGTGTTAAACCGGCCTTAACTGTAAGACTTGGAGACAATTAATTCCAGATTTGACTGTTTATTTTCCGGTCATGGTTTTTATTTCAAGAAATCTCCTGCCACGCCGAGGTGCGCACATGCCGCCTCCATCCTAACTCGGCCGTCACTGGAAAGTGTTTTAAATTTTTCATTCTAACTATATCTTACTTACATTTGTTAATACATGGCATTACCTAAAAATGTAGAACAGCAGGACTGTCGGACACTTTTCTCTCCAAATGTTGTTTCCGCTCTTATACTTGGAACGAATGGCAAGAAACATCCACTGTAATTTTTATATTGCACTATTTCAGTACTTTGGTTGCAGCATCAACTATGCATCCTAAAAAGTACGAGGTATAATACTTTTCCGATTTTATCTTCGAACTGTCGCAGATGACAGGCGTTTATTCGATAGTAGTTCCTGGAAATCAATCAGTTTACGCAACATTTACCGGTAACACACTGAATTTCTTTGAAAATAATTTCTAAAAAGCTCCACATTTTCTTAGGCAGCTAGATCATAAACTGAATACAGAACACAGTTGTGCAGGAACATTAATCGAAACCATATGCGTTGTGGCAGGACACCAGTTTGGCTTCATTGTCCACAACAGGACGACGACGACACAGAGCCCAGTTGTTCCTTATCGTTAACTGCGTTGTTACGGCACAGAGTAACATCGGTTCCAAGTTATAAAATTTTTAACGGAGTTCAACCACCTTAACGTAACATAGGCTGCCGACCGCGGTGGCAGAGCGGTTCTAGGCGCTTGAGTCCGGAACCACGTGGCTGCTACTGTCGCAGGTTCGAATCCTGCCTCGGGCGTGGATGTGTGTGACGTCCTTAGGTTAGTTAGGGTTAAGTAGTTCTAAGTCTAGAAGACATGACCTCAGATGTTAAGTCTCATAGTGCTTAGAGCCATTTCAACCATTTGAACATAGGCTGGTTACGCTACGAGTAGCAGCGGACCAGGAAGCACGGTGATACAAGACAGATTGGCAGCACAGTCAGCAACTCTGCAGTAGCTGAGTGAGAGAGAGCACACGCAGTGGGAAAACAGAAAAGGACAGTGACTAAGCAAAATAACACGCACGCTCTTTCGCCTGGCAGGATACCGCAGGAGCAATAGACATGGCTAGGGAAAACACTCATAGACCAATATAACTAGCTGTTAAGAGAGCATTAAAGTAAGGGTAGCAGAATAACGAGGCCATATGCGGTCATCACTAGTATACTGCAGGTCACAGAACTACGGAGAACTCTTTAAATAGCAGAGCCCCAGCTATAAGTAGAGGAGAACGGTTCTGGTCAATGGGAACAATAAAGTCCGTGTCGACTACACTACATTCCGTGACCATGTACTTTTAGTAAGTCTTGTCTCAGATCAACCAGAGCAGTACCAGCCAGCCATGGAGTGCCTCAGGGCTGAACTCCATTGACGAACTTCATGCTGTGTCACACCAACCACTACTGTTGGGAGAGCTGATGAACTACCAGCAGCAGTAAAGTATCAAGTGCTGTACTCTCTGAGTGTGGGACGGAAGACGGCGACCAGGGTTCCTGGCGGACCACCGTCCGGTATGCATAAGAGCGTCTGGGTGCGCCGGCAGTACTGGGTTCAATGCCTTCGGAGTACACTCCCTCAGCCAGTAGCAGCCATCCATGTTGTACCATGCTGGGATAAGCATCCGTATCGACGGAAGAGGAACGACGTCTCGCTAGGACGCAGGCGCAAGGACTGGGGCAGCGTCTGACACCGAGAGTCTGTCCGTGACAAGGGCAGAAGGTAATTACAGCCAAAAGAGCACCACCCTTTGTAAAGTTGTCACAATAAGCTATTCACTGAATAATAATGTTTTCTTAGCGCCACGAGCGCTTCCAGACGATTCCTGACATCGTGAAGAGGCGTCATCTGTTCGGCCCCTCTGCAGCATCATTCAGTTGCATAACGAGAAATATGCCCTTTGTTCTCGGTTGTAATAGGGCTGGCAGTAATGGCATCTGGAGACGAGAAATGCTATTCTGTAAACTGAATAAACATACAGGGTCGCCTCCCGGTCACAGCCAAAATAATCTAACGAGGATTTGTGATGAACATGAAGTATATTTATGTATCATCTCGTGTAAATACATATTTTCGAGTGGTCGAATGCAATTACGAAAGTGTGACAACATTACAGCGCAAAAAAGAGCAACAAAAAAGTCAACAACATTGTTAAATATCATGTTACTGTATGAACTCAAACTATATCACAGCAAAATTCTCATTGCAACTAGACAAAAAAAACATCGAATTCTTGAACTGCTTCTGGAGCACATCATTAATCTCCGCAGCATGGGAACCAACTGACAGACAGCGGGGGTAGTAGGGCAAAGCACGTACTAGCGTATTTTTCAAGGGCTTCTGGCTATATGATAACGTTTACTTGAACTCTGCCCTCGCACCTGAGGCAATTTGGCTTGTTATCTTCAAGGTCAGGATGTAACTCGATACCCTTCCCACACCTATAAGGCACCTGCGTTTGGAACGGACAAAGTCAATATGTAATCTGCAACCCCACACATGCATCGTAGCGACAGCATGACATAAAACTGATGACAAAGTGATGGTTACTCTCACTCCTCCCCCTAGCCTTTTTTCTCTCGGCCAATAAGCCTTACAGTAGGCAGAAAAACCCTCTCCCTTGTTCATTTTCCCTGTAGTTCAATTGTATGAGCGATATTAGAGGCCACTTCACCATAGTGGGCGATGTCATTTAGAGGTCAGTTCACCATAGTGAGTGGACCAGGTTTGTCTTGGATCAGGGAAAGAGTATTTGTTATAAAAAGTAATAATAATAATAACAAATTAAATTTGTTATTAATTCAGTTATGTGAGTTTCGTCATTCAAAACCTCTATGCTGTAGTGGAAGGAACGTCAGCACCACAGTTTTCCAGCTGAAATATGGGGTGAATATTACCATAATTTATGATGAAAGATTCTTTTACATTTCAGTATGTGTATAAATTAATGACGTCATCACATACTGTGCAAAATGTCAGAGAATATTAGTCCTTTATGTGAAAGGTCTGTGACAGTGTGTTATGCTACATAAAAATGGTAGCCAATATTGCGATAATTAATGATCCAAAATGGCCAGTTTCAAGTTTTTTCTCTTAATTAACGCTATTAGCAGCAAATTATCGGATATTTTCGATATATTATCCAAAATAGCATGTAATATTAACATAATTTAAGAGGAAAAGACTTTGACATTAGAATGTATGGCTGAATTTCTATAATTTTACGACTTCACGGAATATTCTGCAAAAATGGGAAAAAACGTTCAAAAAACTATCCAACATATTCATTTCAAATGTGACATTGTTTCTAAATGATCGCATCCTTCCATCATTCAGGTTGTGAAGGATACTGCTTTTTTACAGAGTGAATTTAGTGATGTCATGAGTGAAATCTTTCGTTGGTACCCATAAATCTACTATGTACACACTTATAGTGTCGTCATACACACTAATAATGTGGGTAGAGTGTAGACTTGGTACTTACCACATGCATATATTCGATACATTACGCCATTCCAAGTTATTTAACAATGGATTTAGCCTTTCTGGTCGTTAGACATGCGAATTCAAGCATCCTGCCAAAGGCGGTGTCGCCAAACGTTTTCTTCGTTTCCTCTCCTTAAAAAGAACAAACCTATCTTTTCATCGCGTAACTTAAATGTATTACTTCAGAAGAAGGCACATTTTAACTGGCAATGAGCATTTCAAAAAGTGGTAAACTTACGTATCCACAGGTGTGTGAGCGTTACCGTATTTCAGCAGATTTCTGTGCATTACCGTATTTCAGCGAGTGCTGCAATTTTCGAGCACAGTGACCTGATTGGCAATTTTCTAATACTTCAGAAACGGCACAACATATCGAATTATTTTAATAACAATTATTTCCCACAACAATCTTCCTTGCAACACTCTTACAAGCTTTTCAGGTGGTTTCTGACAACCCTGTATATATATATATATTTCTAAAACGCACACATACAGATTCTGCCGACGGCTAACAGCCATGATAAGGCTAGATAGTTGCATACTGTCAGAGTAGCTAGACGACATATTATGCATGCGACCCAATACTTTTTTAAATGTCTCTCACAGTTCCCGAAAGGAAGTGTTATTTACTTTAGACATAAGAGCAAGGCCTCCTATGCATCTGTCATAATATTGTGTTCCCTCAGAGTAGCTTTTTTATCCATATCTCATGTCATACGCATGCCGAGTGGTCGGATCATTGAGAATTTCCTACATCACAGACTGTTGGAAGTGGGCAAAGGTGCTTCCCAGTTGGGAACGAAAAAATGCATATGCTCATTTGTAAGTGGTCTCAAGGTGACAACTCCTATTACATGGTATTATTTACCAATCATACTGAGTGAGCTAGCAGTTAGCATGAGATGTTCTCTTGCCAACAAGAGATTCAGTTCAGTCCTATTTAATGCAGATCTATAGCTGTTTTTTGTATTCTCAGGTTCACCGTCATAGAGACAAAGACCTTCATTAGATTTTTTCATATTCTTAGCATTTTTTTATCATAAAATACCATAAAATGTTCCACATTATTATCTAGAAACATTCTATCGGACATTAATATGGGATGTGACAACCACCGAAACTTGCACCATATTTAAAAACAAGAAGCTGTGCCTGGTAGCAGAAAAAAGTTATTATCGAACAAACTCATTGGCAAGATACATAGTCAAAACCCAGAGCTGATCGGAGGGACCTGCACATAATACCCCAAATGTTCTCAAATCAGGAAAGATCCAGCCACCTTTCTGGACTAGGCAGTATTTCGCAGGCGCGAAGGGAAGCAGTAAAAGCTCTTACTGTTTGCAGGTGGACATAATCTTGCTGAAATGTAAGCCCAGGATGGCATATCATGAATGGAACAAAATGGGATGCAGAATATCGTCTACGTACTGCTGTGGTGTACGAGATCCACGCATGACAACCAAAGGGGCCCTGCTATGAAATGAAAAGGCACCCCATACCATCACTCATGGTTATCGTGATGTATGGCTGGCGACAATCATGTTGGTATCCAACTGCTATTCTCGGAGTCTCCAGACACGTCTTTGCTGTTCATCAGGGCTCAGTTCGAAGCAGTACTCTTCACTGAAGATAATTTTACTCCAGTCATTCAGATACTAGGTCGAAGACGTGTCTGGAGACACAACGGACAGCAGTGTGATGCCAACCTGATTGTCGCCCGCCATACAGCTCGACAACCAGGAGTGATGATCTGAAGTTCGGTTTCATTTAGACCAGGACCACTTTGATTGTCATCCATGACTCTCTTACAGCACAACGATATGTGGACGATATTCTACTCCCCATTTTGCTCCATTCGTGACAAACCATCCTGGGCTCATATTTCAGCAAGATATTGCCTGCTCACACACACAGCGAGTTTTTCTATTGATTACATTCGAGTTTGCTGAACCCAGCCTTGCTCGTCAAGATAGCCAGATCTCTACCAGTGGAGAACGTTTGCAGCATTATGGACAGGGCCCTACAATCAGCTCGGGATTCTGAAGATCTAACGCAACAGTTGGACATAATTTGGCTCGATATACCTTAGGAGGACATACAGCAACTCCATCAACCAATTTCAAAAATGGCTCTGAGCACTATGGGACTTAACATCTGATGTCATCAGTCCCCTAGAACTTAGAACTACTTAAACCTAACTAACCTAAGGACATCGCACTCGTCCATGCCCGAGGCAGGATTCAAACCTGCGACCGTAGCAGTCGCACGGTTCCGGGCTGAAGCGTCTAGAACCACTCGGCCACCTATGACGGCATCAATCAATTTCAAGGTGAAAAACTGCTTGCATAAGGCCCAGATTTGATCCTCTCACTACTGTAAACTGACTTCGAATGTCGAGGACCATGCAGTTCAACAGGTGAGAAAAAGAGGAGGAGGAGGAGGAAGAGGAGGAGGAGGAGTGTTTCCCACCATTTTGAGCCATGAAATTGGAACAGAGAGAAAGTGAAGAGGGGGAGAGGGAGCGGTGACCTTCGTACTGACCTTGGCTGTACCAGACATATTTTCCCTACACACGTGGGCAAGGTATTTGGTTGCGTCGTGACCTTGAAGATAACAAGACCAATTGCCTCATGTGCGTGGGCAGAGTTTGGTTCAAAATGGTTCAAATGGCTCTGAGCACTATGGAACTTAACTGCTGTGGTCATCAGTCCCCTAGAACTTAGAACTACTTAAACCTAACTAACCTAAGGAAATCACACACATCCATGCCCGAGACAGGATTCGAACCTGCGACCGTAGCGGTCACGCGGCTCCAGACTGTAGCGCCTAGAACCGCTTGGCTAATCCGGCTGGCGGGCAGAGTTTCCTGAAATCTGTTCACCAGATGTCCTTATCTTATTAGCGACCTTGGAGATTGCACCTGTACCCATCCAGACCTACTAATTTCGAGTACAGACTTGTTTCTCCGTGGGCCGCATAAAGTCGCTGACAAATGGCCAACCAGCGAGTATTCTTTCTCCATTCCACCTTTTCTTACGTATTTCCAGAAGAATACTATTATTCATTGAAATTTAAGTTAACATCTTCTGATGGTGATAGGGAGACTTGAACATTCGTATTTACGTGCATCAGGATATAATTTTAAACATATTATTGATAATTCTACATGGGCTACAAGCTTCTACCATGGCGCAAGTCGTTCACCACTGTTGTACACTAACAGAAACAGTTAAGCACCCAGAGAATATGCTCGAGTGTCAGTATAATTTCGTACTCGTACAAAACATCGGTGGGTGTGTAAATGATAAGCACTGCAATTCTCTGTGGTAGGTAGAATGGCCACCAGAGGGCAATAGCGTTGTTAGTGGTCAGTGTTATTACCAGGCCTGGCAAAATATATAAGAGGCGTACATGGAGTCAGATTCTGAGTGATCACCGGGAAGGACATAGAGATGCCACACACTCGTATGAGACTACGTTATCAGCTCCTAAGACATTTGGAAATAGGTCTCACTATGGGCCTTCATTTGAGCGGCGGATGAAATTGTGCAATATCCTGATTTATAAGTCATTCCGCTGTGGCGGTGGCCCATATTGAACCATTTTAACGTGAGCCCTCGTATGCTCGTCGTTTAGGTTCCACTGACCACGTCTGACCACCACAAGAGAGGAAAACCATGCTGTGCACCAAGCATATAGTAATACCTTCACATCCTACCCTTCAATGAAGAAACAAGTAATAGAATTCCAGCACCATACCGTGTCGTACCGCACTATTCATCGGAGACTAGCAGAGACCGGATGGGGGATTATCGTCGTATGCATAGGCTGCCGTTAACACCATAACACAAACGGCTGCGTTTGGAGTGATACAGTGACCGATACAGCAGGATCTTCTGATGAGTATCATGGCATTTTGTACAGCGATTAATGGCGGCTCTGACCTGCCTAGATGACCATCGCCGTGTAGTGTAACAATGGCACGGGGAGAGATTCAGTTCTTCTAACATTTTGGAGAGACACAGCGGTGGTACTCCTGGCGTCATGGTTTCGGCTGTCATCGGGTATGGCTGCTGCCCACGGCTTGTAGTCATCGAGGGAATTCTCACGGCACAACGGCACGTCTCGGATATCCTGCGCGATGTTGAGGTACTTCTGTGGCCAGCAAGATGCACGGATCTGTCCCGAAAGAGCATGTACTGGCCCAGGTCGAACGACAACACTACCCCAGTGCCAGTATCTATGATGTCAAGGACCAGTTAAACGACTGTGTGTCAAGAGAGGAGACAACGGTTTTCTGATACCTTTCCCAACTACAGCAGTACAAGTACACAGGCCAGAGGGAATGCAACGTCATACTGATAAGTGGGCTCACACTGGGAAATTCTTTAAAGAATTCTGAACTTTCGCAGGGCTGCGTTGTGGTCGTGACAACTTATTACCTGAGTCAACCAATCAGCAATTTTCCCGTCTCATACCTACATGTGAACCTCACAGCATGCAGCACCCATCGACATCTACATCCGTCCTTTGCAAACCACTGTGACGAGGATGAAAGAGTGTATTTCCCAATGTAACAATTATTAGGGTTTCTTCCCACTCCATTCTCGTACGAAATGTGGGAAGAATGACTGCTTAAATGCCTCTTTGTGCGCTGTAATTAGTCTCATCTTCGTCGTCCCTACGAGAAAGGTAAGTAGTTAACTGTACTACTACTTGCTTAACACTGGTTCATAAAACTTTCTGAGTAGTCTTTTGAGAGATAACTGACCGATATCTCCCATTTCAGGCTTATAGTGTTTCTGTAATCAAACGAATCCGTGACGTTTCTTGGTGCGCTGCTTTGTGAACTTTCAATATTTCCAGCTAGTTCAATTTCGATATTCTTCCAATGAACAGAAGATACCCACCTGTCTTATTTGCGGTTAGGACTATGTGGTCATGCCATTTCATATCCTCACAAATTGTTAGACCTAGATATTGTATGAGTTAACTAATTCCAGTTTTTGCTCATTGATAATATAGTCGTACGATACTCCGTTGGTTCACTTCGTGAAATTCACAGTTTGACGGCTCCGAACATTTAAGGCAAGTAGACAGACATCATTCCACTTTAAAGTAATTCCAACGACTGATTTTTCCAGATAGTGCTTTATTGTAGATAACTGCAACGTCTACAAAAAGTCTGATATTATTATGACTAGTGTCTTCCAGCGTATTAATATTCAACACGAACAGCAAGGGTCTCAACATACTTTCCTGGTGCAGTTGGGGAGCTACTTTTATTCTTATCGACAACGCCATTCAAGATAACACGTTGTGGCTCCCCAATCAAGAGGTCTTCAATCTAATAACAAATTTTGTTTGATTGGACTTCCATTAGTAAGTGTTGGTGTGGTACTGAGTCAAAGGTCTTCCGGAAGTCAAGAAGTGCTTCATCTTCCTGATTGCCTTGATTTATGGCCCACGATGTGTCATAAGAGAAGAACTAGAGTTTTTTTTTCGAATGTTCGATGTTTTCGGAGTCGACGCTGACCGCCATGGTGGTGATTATCCTGTTCGATATACCTCATCACCTAGCGACGAAAGTAGGCAATGGCAAACCACCTCGAAGACCGTAATGCAAGTGACCTAGAAGGTCATTAGGGAGATGAGACTTGGGTGTCTGAGGTAGCCCTGGGGAGGGTTTAGTTAGAGGTGCGAGGCGAGGCTCGGAGCCCCGCCGCAGGCCACATCATTAAGGAGCTGCAGCTGCCTGTTCGATAGCTGCTCCTGCCCAGACACGCACGGGGACTCGTATTAACGAGCGCTTCGTACGCTCCGCGCTTCCGAATGTACTCTCGCACGCAACACTGCGAGCATGCGCACGTTTTGCGATGCTTTTTCGATAGTGCAGCAATATTAAAGTTTTGCAAGTGAAAGAATACGAACCGAAACTGGTCAGTCGGACATGTCCAGATCGATATTCTTCCTCCAGGGCAATGTAAATCATATAATTTAGGTTTGCTGTCAAATGACGAAGACGTTCAATCTTCAGTAAATCTCTACAATAATTCTCAGCTGTTTATCATATGCAATGTATGAGGTGATGTAATCAAGGCTGGCGGCCGGTGTGGCTGAGCGGTTCTAGGCGCTTCAGTCTGCAACCGCGCGACCGCTACGGTCGCAGCTTCGAATCCTACCTCGGGTATGGATGTGTGTGATGTCCTTAGGTTAGTTAAGTTTAAGTAGTTCTAAGTTCTAGGGGACTGATGACCTCAGATGTTAAATCCCATAGCGCTCAGAGCCATTTTAATCAAGGCTGAAATCAAATACGTTTGAAAAGTTTTTGGAAAAATAGCATGCGACAGGGAAGGAGATGAAAGTTCGAAAATTGCAGTGTACGGTCATATGTTCTGGATGGAATGACTTGGGAACTGTTAAAAATTTAACCGAAAATATGTAATTATAGAATGTGTAATTCTTGCAAGTGCAGATGTTTCTAATGGTGACTGAGGACGATGTACTGAACAACATTACATCAGTATTTACGTCATTTGCAGACTAATAATTAGAGCTATTACGTGTCTAATGTTTCAGGTTAGTTAATACCTCCAATTACGTGTGACAAGAGGAAGCCATTAATGGTTACTTTCCACTCGGCAGCAGGTCAGGTGTTGAAGTGTGGACATGGGGACGGAAAACGTTTAGTCCATACTGACAGGATGAGTCAGCTTCGTGATGCGGAAAACTTTAGGCCGTAAATTTTGTGACATTTTTTTGGGAAGACTGTTCGACACAGAGGAATAACAACCAACACACTGATTTGTGTACGTATTAAGGTACCACATATAAAAGTATTTGCACTTATATCTTCTACACCCTCTATAATCTGGGTTACTTGTAAAGACAGTAGTCACCATTTAAAAGTACACATTTCCTCAGAATGAAATTTTAATTGTGTAGTGGAGTGTGCGATGAAACTTCTTGGCAGATTAAAACTGTGCCTCTTCTAGACTCTAACTCGGGACTTCGCCTCTCGCAGCAAAGTGTTCTACCAACTGTGCTACCCAAGCGGGAATGACGACCCGTCTTCACAATTGTACTTCCGCCAGCACTTAGTCTCCTACCTTCCTAATTTCAGAGAAGTTCTCGTCCGAAACTTGCTGGAGTAGCACTTCTGGAAGAAAGGATATTGCGGAGACCTAGCTTAGCCACAGCCTGGAGAATGAAATTTCAACTCAGCAGCGAAATGTGAGCGAATATGAAACTTACTAGCAGATTAAAACTGTGTGCCGGATCGAGACTCGAACTCAGGTGCACTCCTTTCTTCCAGGAGTGCTACTCTTACAAGTTCCGCAAGAGAGCTTCTGTGAAGACTATATGGTACCAGACGAGGTGCTAGCGGAAGTAGAGCTGTGAGGATGGTCCGTAAGTCGTGCTTTGGTTGCTCAGATGTACAGGCATGGTAGCTCAACATGTGCGGTCAGTGGACTGGCTGCCCTTTGTAATAAGGAAATGAGTGAAATATTCAACGATGAACTTGAAGTGGTGTCTTCTGACGTCAGAACAGGTCAAACCACGAGAACAATGATGATCGAAAGGGTGGAAGAGAAAGGGGGTTGAGCACTAGCACGCTAAAGGCAAAAGTTCTGAGTTCCAGTCTCGGTCTGACACACAGTTGGAATCTGCAAGGAAGTTTGATACACACGTCTTCAAATGGTTCAAATGGCTCTGAGCACTATGGGACTTAACTGCTGTGGTCATCTGTCCCCTATAACTTGGAACTACTTAAACCTAACTAACCTAAGGTCATCACACACATCCATGCCCGAGGCAGGATTCGAACCTGCGACCGCAGCAGTCGCGCGGTTCCAGACTGTAGCGCCTAGAACCGCTCGGCCACTCCGGCCGGCAACACGTCTTCCTTTGGAGTGCTGTAGAAGTCGTGGAACTGATACCAGGTGGTCATGTGATTCTCCACCGCTCTCGTACACAATGACAGTGAAGTAGCGTGTGTGGGATAGTCCGTTGTATGGAATCACAGCAGTACGATTTGTTGACGCGAAAATATGAGAAAATGGCAGAAAAGATCTACGGTGTTAGCATGATCCCATGACCATACTATGAATGCAGTGGCCTGATGTGATGGTGTATCACCGCAAAGTGCACGAAGCGTCTGCATGTAACAATGGACAACCTGTAGCTATGTTGTTGTGGTCTTCAGTCCAGAGAGCGGTTTGATGCAGCTCTCCATGCTACTCTATCCTGTGCAAGCCTCTTCATCTCCGAATAACTACTGCAACCCACATCCTTCTGAATCTGCTTAGCGTATTCATCTCTTCGTCTACCTCTACCATTTTTACCCTACAGGCTTTCATCCAGTACTAATTTTGTGATGCCTCGATGCCTCAGGACGTGTCCTGGCAACCGATCCCATCTTCTAGTCAAGTTGTCCCACAAATTCCTCTTCTCCCCAATTCTGTTCAGTGCCTCCTCATTAGTTACATGATCTACCCATTTCATCTTCAGCGTTCTTCTGTAGCACCACATTTCGAAAGCTTCTTTCTCTTGTCTAAACTGTATATCGTTCATGTTTCACTTCCATACATGGCTACACTCTATACAAATACCTTCAGAAAAGACTATCTGACAGTTAAATCTATACTCGATGTTGGCAAATTTCTTTTCCTCAGAAACGCTTCCTCGCCCTTCTTGCCATAACCAGTCTACATTTTATTTTCTTTGTAATACGATCATCATCAGTTACTTTGCTTCCCAAATAGCAAAACTGATTTACTACTTTAAGTGTCACATTTCCTAATCTAATACCCTCAGCATCACCTGATTTAATTCGACTACATTGTATTATCATCGTTTCTCTTTTGTTGATGTTCGTCTTATCTCCTCCTTTCAAGACACTATCCATCCTGTTCAGCTGCTCTTCCAAGTCCTTTGCTGTCTCTGACAGGATTACAATGTCATCGGCAAACCTCATAGTTTTTATTTCTTCCCCATGGATTTTAATTCCTACTCCAAATTTTCTTTTGTTCCCTTTCCTGTTTGCTCAATGCACAGATTGAATAACATCGAGGATAGTCTACATTTTGTCTCACTCCCTTTCAATCACTGCTTCCATTTCATATCCCTCGACTCTTATTACCGCCGTCTGGTTACTGTACAAATTGCAAATAGCCTTTCGCTCTCTGTATTTTACTTCTGCCACCTTCAGAATTTGAAAGAGAGTTTTCCAGTCAACATTGTCAAAAGCTTTGTCTAAGTATACAAATGCTACAAACTTAGGTTTGCCTTTCCTTAATCTATCTTCTCAGATAGGTCGTAGGGTCAGTATTGCCTCACGTGTTCCAACATTTCTACGGAATCCAAACTGATCTTCCCCGAGGTCGGATTCTACCAGTTTTTCCATTCGTATGTATAGAATTCGTGTTAGTATTTTCGGCCGCGACTTATTATACTGGTAGTTCGGTAATTTTCACATCTGTCAACACCTGCTTTGTTTGGGGATGGAATTATTTTATTCTTCTTGATGTTTCGGGGTATCTTTCCTGTCTCACACAACTTACTCACCAGATGGAAGAGGTTTGTCATGGCTGGCTCTCCCAAGGGTAACAGTAGGTCTGACGGAGTGTCAAGTAGTCCTGGGCCGTTGTTTCGACTTACGTGTTTCTGTGCTCTGTCAAATTCTTCTCACAGTATCATTTCTCCCATCTCATCTTAATCTACGTCCTCTTCCGTTTCTATAATACTGCCTACAAGCCTTTGTATAGGCTCTCTAAATACTCTTTCCACCTCTCTGCTTTCCCTTCTGTGCTTAGAACAGGTTCTCGGTCTGAGCTCTTGATATTGAGCCACCCATTGTTCTTCTACAGTATTTCTCTCCCCAGTTCTTGCCAATCGCTCCCTAATACTCCCCCTAAAATTCTCTGTAACCCCTGGTTCTTTATGTTTATCCAGGTCCCTTCTCCTTAAGTTCCTACCTTTTTTCAGTTTCTTCAGTTTTAATCTACAGTTCATAACCAATAAATTGTGGCCAGAGTCCACAACTGCCCCTGGAAACGTATTACAATTTAAAACATGGTTCATAAATCTGTCTTACCATTATATAATCTGTCTGAAACCTCACAGTCCCTCCAGGCCTCTTCCATGTGTACAACCTTATTTTATGATTTTTAAACCAAGTGTTAGCTATGATTAAGTTATGCTCTGTGCAAAACTCTATTAGGCGAATACCTCTTTCATTCCCTACCCCCAGTCCACATTGACCTACTACTTTTCCTTCTCTTCCTTTTCTTACAGGCACGTTCCAGTCCCCCATGACTACTAAGTTTTCGCCTCCCTGAAGTATCTGATTAATTTCTGTTATCGCATCATACAGTTCTTCAATCTCATCATCATATGCGCAGCTAGTTGGCATGTAAACTTGCAGTACTGTGGTAGGGGTGGTCTTCGTGTCCATCTTGGTTACAATAATGGGTTCACTATGCTGTTTGTAGTAGCTTCTCCGCATTCCTATTTTTAATTCATTATTAAACCCACTCCTGCATTACCGTTATTTGATTTTGTATTTATAACCCTGTATTCACCTGACCAGAAATGTTGGTCCTGCTGCCATCATACTTCACTAATTCTCATTATATCTAACTTTAACCTACTCATTTCCCTCTTTAAATTTTTCAACCTACCTGCTCGATTAAGGGATCTGACATTTCATGCTCCGATCCGCAGAACCCCAGTGTAGCTTCTCCTGGTGACAACGTCCTCCTGAGTAGTCTCCACCCGGAGATCCGAATGGGGGACTATTTTATCTCCGTAATATTTTACTCAAGAGAACGCCGACATCATTTAACCATACAGTAAAGGTGCATGCCCTCGATAAAAACAACGGCTGTAGTTTCCCCTTGCCTTCAGGCGTTTACAGTACTAGCACAGCAAGGCTCTTTTGGTTGATGTTACAAGGCCAGATCAGTAATCAACCAGACCCCGCAACTACCGATGAGGCTGCTGCCCTCTTCAGGAACCACACGTTTGTCTGGCCTCTTATAGATACGCCTCCATTGTGGTTGCACTTACGGTACGGCTATCTGTATCGCTGAGGCACGCAAGCCTCCCCACCAAAGGCAAGGTCCATGATTTATTGGGGGGTGGGGGTGTAGCCATGTAAGACGGCCTAAAGGCTAATGTTCACTTAAGAAAATTCGCAAGAGTAACTCCCGAGAATCGCTCTGAGATCTGTGTCGACCTGGTAGTAATTATTGGCGTGATTCAGTATCTAGAATACCTCGTAAGCTCGATAGCGGGAGTTCTCGCAGGATCACTTTCGGAACTGTATCCCCTAGGCAGTTTTTGCATTCATTAGCGAAGCGATTAGTTCATGTAAGACGCAGGTCACTGCCCCCGGGGTAACAGCAACTATTCGTAAGGAAAAAAACCGTGAAAAAATACTGTGAATGAAACTTTGGATAGATCAAAGAAGTCAATTAGCTGCTAACAACATACTAAACTGGGAACTGCAGACTGAGGATGCGCAGCAGTTTCGAAGATACTACTAATTAACAAGCTGTATTGCGCAATTCGTATTTGTTGGGAAACCTCTCGTGAAAAGGATATAATAATGAGAGAAGCTCAGTTAGTACGGGACAGAGCGATCGTTAAGATATGATTCTCCGTAACTAACATTAAATTTGTTTTCTCACTTCGCAGAAGCCAAATATCTATCGTGAACTACCTCCTTATCATACTCAGTTACTACTTTTTCAACTGATTTGTACAGCAGGCATCATTGTAAGCACTATTTGTAGGATAAACAAACGAGAAGGTTCGACAATGTTTGCCAGTGGCCTTGCTGCAGTGGTAACGCCGGTTCACGTTGGATCACCGAAGTTAAGCGCTGTCAGGCTTGGCTAGAAATTGGATGGGTGAGTGTCCGGCTCTGCCGAGCACTGTTGGAGAGCGGGGTGCACTCAGCCCTTGTGAGTCCCATTGAGGAGCTACTTAACTGAAAATTAGCAGCTCCGGCCACGAGAACACTATGGCCAAGAGAGTGGTTGGCACTTCATATCTGGATCTAGTGACGCCCAGCTACCGAAGATGATACGGCAGACAGGGGGAGGGGGGGGGGGGAGGGGTGGAGAAAATATTAACAGGTAGGCATGTCAGAAGCTATGTAAATAATTTGATTCATGCAATATTCACAAAAGAAATAGCACGTCATAAAAAAAAATAAAAAATATCGAGCCCTGAGAACTTAGCACACAGATCCCGATAAGTGATCCTTTCGTTGTCATTGTGCTACTTTGCGATGTCACACCAAAACAGTTGCCTTCCTAAGAGTTATATGTCTCTGTTATTATTTCAGGCAGTCTTATTGCAGTTTGATATTAATATTTTCGTTCTTAACTGACTGTAAAATTCAAAACCAATAAAGTGGAATAAAAAAATTTACTCTCACAGAAGTTAGCAATAACAGCAGCAGGTAACTATTTTAGTATATCAGGATGTTCAAAAAGGGTGCAATATATGTCATTTACATTAAATTCAAATTCTGTCAAGGTTAAGCTTTCTTACCTGATTCCTTCAAATGCAAAGTTTCCTCTGAACCGCCCGCATCTCGTGGTCGTGCGTTAGCGCTCTCGCTTCCCACGCCCGGGTTCCCGGGTTCGATTCCCGGCGGGGTCAGGGATTTTCTCTGCCTCGTGATGGCTGGGTGTTGTGTGATGTCCGTAGGTTAGTTAGGTTTAAGTAGTTCCAAGTTCTAGGGGACTGATGACCATAGATGTTAAGTCCCATAGTGCTCAGAGCCATTTGAACCATTTTTTTTTCCTCTGAACCTCTTCGCCCGAAGACGAAAAATTATTTCGGGTTCCTTGAACATCTATATCTACATGACTACTCTGCATATTACACTTAAATGTCTGGAACTGGGTTCGGCGAACCACTTTTACACTGTTTTTTCTACCGTTCCTCTCTGTAAGTGTGGGATGAATGAACACTGAATGCTTTCCGTGGGAGTTCTAATTTCTGTTATTTTATTATGTAGGTAAGTCTCAAAAAAATATTTTCGCATTCAGTGGAAAACGCTGGAGTCTGAACTTGCGCGAAAATATATCACTGCAACGAAAAACGCCTTTGCTTCAGTGATTGCCATCTCAACTCGCATGTCATATCCATGGCACATTCTCCACTATTTCGACATAATACAAAACGAATTGCCATTTGTTTCAACTTTTTCGATGTCCTCCGTCAATCCTTCTGGTAAGGATCCCATACTGCACAACAATATTCTGGCAGAGTACGGACAAGCATAGTGTAGGCAGTCTTTAGTATACCTGCTGAATCTTCTGTGGTAAGCGTTCTGTCAACAAAACGCAATCTTTGATTTTCCTTCCACAAAATATTATCTATGTGATCGTTTCCATTAAAGGTGTTCGTAATTATAACAGCTAGGTATTTAGTACAATTGATAGCCTTTAGAATTGTTTGATTTATTGTGTAGCCGCAATTTAACGGAGTCCTTTTAGTACTCATCTGGATGACCTCGACATTCCATTAGTTAGGGGCGACTGGTACTTTTCGCACCATTCATATATCTTGCCTAAATGATTTTGCATTCGGTTTTAATCTTTTGATGACTTTATCAGATGGTAACTGACAGCATCATCTGAAAACAATTTAAATGGCTGCTCACCTTGTCTCCTACATCGTTTAGATGGATGACGAACAGCAATGGGCATGTGTTCTTCCTAGGGAGAAGACCCTTCATTACTTCTGTGCTATTCGATAAATTTCCGTCAGTTACTTTGAACTGTGACCTTTCCGACAGGAAATCACGAATCCATTCGATCAACTAACATGATACTCCATTGGCATTCAAAAAAATGGTTCAAATGGCTCTGAGCACTATGGGACTCAACTGATGTGGTCACCAGTCCCCTAGAACTTAGAACTAATTAAACCTAACTAACCTAAGGACATCACACACATCCATGCCCGAGGCAGGATTCGAACCTGCGACCGTAGCAGCAGCGCGGCTCCGGACCGGAGCGCCTAGAACCGCACGACCACCGCGGCCGGCCATTGGCATTCAATTTGTAAGTAGGCTGTTTAGGTTTTTATGTTGGTAACGCCACGTAGTGCTCTCTATTAAAATCGCTGACTGCGCTGTGTGCAGTCTGTGGCTGGTTGGACTCGTTGATGGAAGTTATTCACCAGTGTAGTGTTGGGCAGTTGGAGGTGAGCCGCCAGGACTGATGGATGTGGGTAGAGAAATCCCAGAGTTTTGAGATGTTAATATGAGCGGACGATCTGGACGTGTGTCCGTCAGAAAAAGGAAATCTGTTAAACTGGATGTCAAGAAAATCACCTTAGAACACTATTAAGGTAAATACATATTTCTTCTCTAGCAAAATCTTTCATTTGCTAACTATATGAGTATCAGTAGTTAGTGCCTTCAGTAGTTAGAATCTTTTATTTAGCTGGCAGTACTGGCGTTCGCTGTATTGCAGTAGTTCGAGTAACTAAGATTTTTGTGAGGTAAGTGATTCATGAAGGGTATAGGTTATTGTTAGTCAGGGCTATTCTTTTGTAGGGATTTTTGAATGTCAGATTGCGTTGCGCTAAAATATTGTGTATCAGTTTAGAAATGCTGTGAATAAGTAAAGAGAAAACAGTCTCAGTACGTTTCACTCGGGAGTTTGAAAATCAAGTAACGTAGAAGTCTTACCAGCACAGTCATTCTTTACATTCAAAGGGGAAGTTTGAAATTTAATTTGAAACCGCTTTTGAGGATCGGTATCAAAAGCCTCCTGGATATCTAGAAATATGGAATAATTTTAGATCCCTTTCCATAGCACTCATTACTTTGTGATAATACGTTAAGAGCTAGTTGCGTTTCACAAGAACGACATTTTCTGAATCCGTGATTACTGTATGTCAGTAGATCGTTTTCCTCGAGGTAGTTCATAATATTCGAACTCAGTACATGTTCCAAAATCCTACTGCAAATCGACGTTTGTCTGTAATTGATCAGAGTACTCCTAATCCTTTCTTGAGTGTTTGTGTGACCTGTGCAGCTTTCCAGTCTCTAGGTACGGGTTTTCAGTCGAGCAATCGGTCGTATATGAATGATATATCGGTATATTCTGAAAGGAATCTAACTGTTACACAATCTGGACTGAATGACTTGCCTTTATTAAGTTATTTAAGCTTCTTTGCTACACCTAGGATATCCACTTCTAAGTTACTAATGTTGACAGATGTTATTGATTCGAATTATAAATTACTTCCTTCATGATCTTTCGTGAAGGGATTTCAGAAAAAACCTCATTAAATGACTCCACTTCAGTTTCACTGTCATCAGTAACATTACCGTCGCTATCGCGCAGTGGAGCAATCGATTGTCTGTTGTCACTGCCGTTTTTCACATACAACTTTGCATTTTCTGCCACATTTGGAGGCAAAATTTCGTTGAGGAAACTACTTAAACCATCTCGCACTGAAGTTTTCGATAAATTTCGAGCTTCTGTAAAACTATGCCTATCTTGGGTATTTTGCGTTTCTTTTTTTTTTAATTTGGCATTCTTTTTTCGTTGCTTCTGCAACAATATTCTGACCACTTTCGTATATCATGGGAAGTCAGTTCTGTTAATATATGTGGTGTAAATTTCTTAACTGCGGTCGAAACTATAACTTTGAATTCAAGCCACAGCTGGTCTAAACTTTCGTAGTTAGTTGGGAAGGAATGGAGGCTGGCTGTCTCTGCTTTTTTTAAGTAGACATATTTTACGTGGGTTTGTGTTGGATCCGCCACATGTTGGTGCCGATGAACAAGTAGATGCTTAGACAGAACGCAGAAATCAGTATAAGTACACCTAATTTGAATGGCACAATAAATGCATAACTTGAACAGCAAGTCCTAGAGAAGGTCGGTTATCAGAGGAGGGTCAATATCAGTGCGGGTTTTAATGGGGCAGTCCGCAGCTCGTGGTCGTGCGGTAGCGTTCTCGCTTCCCGCACCCGGGTTCCCGCTTTCGATTCCCGGCGGGGTCAGGGATTTTCTCTGCCTCGTGATGACTGGGTGTTGTGTGATGTCCTTAGGTTAGTTAGGTTTAAGTAGTTCGAAGCTCTAGGGGACTGATGACCATTGATGGTAAGTCCCATAGTGCTCAGAGCCATTTCAACCATTTTTTAATGGAACATCAACAACAGCCGACCGATGGGGGTACACGTGGGATGTCCTGGACTCACTCGGAGTCCGATGTCCGGACCCCCATAGTGATGACCATTTACTACAGCGTTAAACTGCGTGACCGAAGCCAGAATTCCCTTGAGGTGTAAGTGAAGGGTCACCAACTCAGACTGCATCCGAACACAGAAATCCCAATCCTAATCCCTACTAAAGATGGCGGAACTCTACACTACACATTTATTAAAACGATAGACTGTGGCCAGTAAGCACACAAACAAGTAAGAAATTTAAGAATTAAACTGGTAACCACACAGGTACAGTAACTGAAAATAAGTCACTCCTGTTTGGGGCTCGAAAAGCTTGTGTTTCTTCTTTGGTGCTGTATTCGACACATTTCATTTTCCACAAGCATTCATTAGCTCAATAAATTGCTATCAGTTCCACAATTTCTTCGGGTAACCGCTGTTTGGGCACCTTTTAAGGCACAGCTTTCAGGGAACAAGCCTCACTTACAAACACTGCTCGTACTTGGTGAGCTGCTCTCTGAGAGGGCAAAAAGAGGCTGCCTAATCGCGTGCGGTACGCGGGTCCTCAGCTTAGAGGGGCACTGTATGAACTTACCCCCACCGGTTTGATACATATTGACAGGATGTGTCGGACACGACGAGGACGTCAACGTATGTATACAGGAAGACGCAACTCTCAGCCTTTTCGAGAAGATTCAGTTTGAAAACTTTGTACTTGCTTAAATATTTTGGGTGGTCTCAAATACTCAAACAGTCCGCAGCCAAGCGGGTAATTGCGAAGTTTAATAAACGTGAAGTCTCTGGAACGAATCTCGCTTCTGGTACTTTTCTTCCTTCCCACATAATTATAAAAACAGATTTATTATAACTGTGAAAATTATCAGTATGTAATGATTCATTTAATATACGCTGGCGTAAGCTGTCGCCAGCACACTGGTTGGCAAAGATGAAGCTAAGATCGATGGTAGGTGCTGGATCAAGTGTGCCTATCACGAGGGAGGCCAGAGACACACCGCAAGCAACAGGCCACCAACTGTATCTCGACAGCAAATATTTAGGCCGCCGTCGCTGACCAGAGGGCCTCACTCACTGACTCACTCTTCCAGTGCAGAGCGGGCTGAGTTCATGATAGGCTACGACAATGCGTAGCGACCAGATTAGAGACTATAGCAGGACTAGCTGTGAGACTAAAGTTGCAATAACAAGATCACCGATACTGTCTACAAGAGGAATATTACTGATGAGCTTGCACCAGAGCACATGGATTCTTTTCCAGTTAAGTAACTGTTCATGTAAATAAAGAACCGTATTAATTCAAGTGTGCATTTTTGTTGTAGAAAGAGGATAACGACCATCTACAACAGCATCCTCTGCCTTGCTTACTTGCTATACAAGACTGTGCATAATATTTGTGCTCACAAGAGGAGAGAAAACTCTTTTCGTAAGGAGGTGAAGCACTGCGCCAATCAGAATGATACTGATCGCAAAACATTTAAAACAGTAATTATTACGACATGCAGCACGTGTGATCAACACAGAATTTTGCATGTAGGTGATTTTTATGTGTGTATTACAAAATAAACTTGGATTAAATTCATAAACGGTTCTCGCTCATCAGACAATTTAGCGGCGTGCCACGCATACGGCTGACGGTGTACGATTGGTATAATTTTTATGCAATCTTTCTAGAAGCTATTGCTGTAATCCCTTCAATGATGTACGCACAATTCCATAGTCCTGAGGTGTCGCAGTTAGGGGCCGATCGCCAATTTGTCTATTAAAGCTTTCTTGTATGAATGTACGTGGGCTCCAGCGTAAGCAGTCAGAATCTTATACGATCTGCAACGGCGAGCTGTGTCCTGCAGACGTGCATCATGACCATATGGCGTAACTGCAGCGTGTGAAAGTAGCGGAGAGGCGCTTACAGAGTAGTTAGTAAACTGGAACTACAAAAATTAATAACTGATCTAGAAACAGCCTGAGGAACTTCGTATTAGGTACATAACCTTCTGTTGTGTAAAGGAACAATCTGCCAAAATCTGAATTCAATAACTGTCACAATTTGGAAGTTACAAAAAAATGGATATATATATATATATATATATATATATATATATATATATATATATATATGCTAATAGTTTACCAACTGTGACTATTTGAAAAGATATGATAACACCTTAAGTGTTTAGCTTCAAATTTGGAAAGTGCTCATTTTAGAAAACCTTTCGTAATTTTTCAGTAGTAATAACTTTAAGAATTTCAAGTAGATATTTATGTTTTGTTTTAGGGTGATTGTGAAAGAGAGTACTTGTGTGAGTGTATGTGAGACATTCGCCAATATTTAATTTTCAGTTTGTAATTCTCTATAGGAACTTGCAAGTGTTCCAGCTTTGTATCGTGGGAACGAATCCACCAGTGGTTCCCCTACTAGTGGATGACGGATGTCAAAGCATGTTCGAATATGTAAGTGAGAGCCAGAACCGTTCGCGACTATATAGTTAAATTCCAGACGTAAAGTACAGCTTAAAGTTTATTTCATTTTATTTGTTTGACAAGAGAGTTTTGAGTTGCTTATTGCAATGACGTCAATGAGCTGAGAGCAGTGGTTGGTTCTTGCTAGATTTTGGCGCGAGCCGCGCCCTGAAAATCAGTTCTGATTGGCCGTAATTCTGTACAGCCAATAAGAATTGAGACGGTTTTCCACCTAACATTTGAGACAGAGGGGCTTGTAGAGGCAGAGAGAGAACAAGGAAGTGGTGGACTAGCTTTCGAAGGAGCTGGTCATGCTCAAAGTGTCCGAACGCATTATGTGTAAAATGAAGTGTTATTGTGACTTTCGCGTTTCGGTACAGTGAGAAAGGTAGCTGGTGCATACCATTAACTATGTGTGAAATTTTGAGAGTCGAGAGATATTTTGTTCTGGAGAAAATCGCGTGTGTAAACTTTGAACTAAAGGCGTGGCGGTACTAAGTAATTTTTTTTTTACTGAGTATTTATGGCGAGAAAAAACTTTATTTAAAGACAACCACTGAATGCCGAGTGCTAAAGTACATAACAGTTTATTGACTGCGTTACTCTCGTAAATGATTTCGGATTTGGATAGGAAAAGTTCTCGCTGTTTGAGTGTGACGAGGACTGTGAACAGGAACTTTAATGATTTGAACACATATGGTTTGATGATCCTGCTTTATAGCAATTAAAAAATCCTAATGCAAGTTTAAAAAGACCTTTGAACTTAGAAATTTGAACAGAAACCCATTTCCGATTTATTATTTAGAGTACACAAGACTATTTCCAGCTTTTTGTACTTATAGCAGACTCCGACGTGTACTTATGAAATCTCAGTTTCTTCAACACTGCTTTTCTGAGATCTCTTACGTAGCTGCAGTCAGGAGTTACGTGTGCAGATCTGCAACAGTATCGAGGTAGGTGGACAATTTATGTAGCAGATCCGCCGTCGATGTGTGAAAGAGCGCGTTACGTCGCAGTCCCATTATGCCACACTTCGCCTGCATGTAAAAATAAACGCCTCAAGGCTGCACAAGTGGAGAACATTTGCGAGGAATTGCTTTAACTCTGTACGTTGGCAAAATAACGTGGCAATGAAATCAAAATACCAGTAGTCGGATTCGATCCAGGGACCTTGCGCTTACGAAACTGACCGCTTACTCGCTCAGGTGCGGACCCCTTGAATAGCAGTGACCTTACAAAGGATACAAGCAAATCTAAAATTTTCTAACCAGATTTTCTCGGAAACAGTTGAGAATTCCATCTTGCTGTTTACAAATGATCAACTGCTACTCGTGCCTTACTCGTCCTGTCAGAATGACTGAAATCGGTAGCGGAAAGTTCGTACAATCCCCTTGTTAGAAGTCTGCTAATTGGGCGTTTTGTTCACTCACACGCGCTCCAGCCCACCGCGCTCGGCCATGGTTTGCCCGAGTACGCGTGCATGCTCGAAGCAGGCGGGCAGACTGTGGCCGAACGCACGGTGCGGGGAGGAGGGGGTGGGGGGGTGTCAGAGGCCGCCCTAAGGGCGCACTCGCCGCGTTTGTGTTGCGATCGTTTTAGCAGCAGCTTGTGTGTCTGCAGGCTGGTTCCGCCTCACTCATACTTCCACCAGCTGATGAAACTACACTCAGTTGAATTTAGTTGCGGTGTAGATGTATATTCCTTGGTGGTACAGTAGTACCTACTGGCCACGTCATTGTGATCCACACGAGAAAGTAACTACTTTCGTGCAGTAAAGAACATTAGGGACAGTTTAAAGTTTCACAGGTCAATTACGTAACTAACCACTTTTTTAACGATGGCTGGTCTCTCAATGAAGGATGACATTGGTGTTTCTTATAACATCCTCTGCTACATTGATCCAGATGTTCATAACGTGAACTTGACAGCCTAATTGTATCAAAATTAGTCCTTGTTAGCGTAATTACAGTCAATCGACTCCTTTCTTCTCTGCTTCGTCCATCCGAGATAATGTTCCCTGCTGCTCTGAAATTTCTTTCACTAGTCACATTTAAGGCTGTATCCCCAAAACAGCCTGGGAAAGAGACTACTTTTACCCTCTTACATCACAAGTGGATCATCATTGTATGAAACGGCCCACAGTCTAGTCACTCAGAAAACAGAGATTTCCTTTTTCGGCTGCTGGCCGCGGCTGACGTTCTCTCAACGGCCCTAAATATTATTTACAGCTAGTACAAAACTACAGTAAAATGTTACTGGCACATTGTAATTTTGGTCTAGCTTATCAGGAACTGATAGTTTATCACACACTTGACGCACAGTATTTAAGGTCCTAACTCTGTCAGAGACAGAAATAATTTTCAAAAATCGGAAGGGCGACCATATAAGTGGGACTATTATGTGCAACGTCCGAATTTCGGTTTTTTCCTTTGTGAGACGGAGACAGCGTTCTTTCAACGCTCGTAATTTCTGCATTTAATAGACGTTGAGAGTTGTACTGTACCATCAAAACACCGATGGCAGCTAAGTGCAGAAAACGGGGTCTACTGTAATTTAAACGTACCTTTGTATCTCCTGGACCCTGTTAGACTGACTTTTCAGTTTGTGCACCCATGAAAAAAGAAAATAAATTGCAGGAAGCTTCTCAACTTCCATCACTTCCATTACGTCTTTGAACGGCTCTAAAAATGTCACGGGTTCTTTTCTGCGTTGTCCAAGCATTTCCGTGATTTTTGTCGTACAACCTATCTACATACTATACTATTGTTAGAAAGCTATTTCAGTCTCCGTTTATTGCTTCAAAGGTTTTCTGTACCGAGTTCACGTATTGAATGGTTCAAATGGCTCTGAGCACTATGGGACTCAACATCTTAGGTCATAAGTCCCCTAGAACTTAGAACTACTTAAACCTAACTAACCTAAGGACATCACACACATCCATGCCCGAGGCAGGATTCGAACCTGCGACCGTAGCAGTCCCGCGGTTCCGGACTGCAGCGCCAGAACCGCACGGCCACCGCGGCCTGCTCACGTATTGAGTTTCTTCATGAAACGGACAGTATCTTTGGCAGCATCAGTCGTGGGATAAACCTCTACAAACCCATTTATCAAATAATTGTCATCGAAACGTGTTTCAGAACTGTGTTCAAAACATGTATAATGCAAGCACAATTCTGAAAAGATCTTATTAAAATCCTCGGATATACTGTAAGTTAGTTAACTAACGTTTGTTGATTTAGTTCTTGGTAAATGTCCTACATTTTTGACTTCTCAGAATATTTCGCAGCGCCTAATCTCGATAAACAAAAGTGCACAGCAATGAATGCGTAACACATTTCGTGGTATGTATCTATCCATACATCTCCTGTACACCCGCATGCATCACCGTATGAGCAGCGCAAGGCTGGCCATCATACTCGCCTGTATTTCATTGGTTTGCCTTTCTGTTTTTCATGCTACTGTCGTAGGATGAGAAAAAAGTGTTGAAGACGTCTACATGCCCCAGATTTGAACTGATGTTTGCAAGCTCCTGGCATAAAGCGTGAAATCCTACACCTAATACTAACGTATATGAACGAAGATCTCTGGCAAACATTATAAAGCTCCTCTTTAATTACCGTAGCTTTCACAGAAACTGGTAATGCTTTACAGCTTACAATTTCTCGTGTTTTGCAGAGATGTGCCGTCAGGTGTGTGGTGGTGGATCTGTAAGACAAGAGAGCGGAGCACTTTCCAGAGAACATGTAGCCGCCATCATTATTAGTCAATAATGAAACCTCTCCCAAGCACTGCTACGACCATTGTCTTTATCACTCAGGATATATTCTTTGAAATCAAGTTTCGATTTCACACTTCGTCCCATGTTCACACACCATGATCCTACAGTGGGTGACAGAGGCTAGCGGGTAAGTATACCAGGTGGTCGGGCAGTTTGAGCATGGAATGGTCGAACGGGCGTCTAGGAAGTCGAGTGCTACTGCTCTCCGCATCTAAAGCGGCTCTATTGACATCTGCCTGACTAACACGGAACTGCTTTTACCGAAATATTCCAGCCAGCATAAATATCAGATGCAGACCTCTACCACTACCCCCAGGCAGCTGCGCAGCAGTCACGGCGAGTTTCTTTGAGACTCCTCTACACTTGGGCGTTTTGCACTAGAGGGCCTCTTGTAAGTAACTCTTCGAATTTTACTCCCAAGTGGAATGACCTTAGTATAGTTTTAAAAAGATACTAACTGGAAGGACACGGAAAGAAATGACACCCCTAGTCAGAAACATTCAGTTTAAAACCCAACAGGAACTGCTGCTGACAATAAATGCAGGTATATCTCACCCACTTTGCGAGTTAGTACGGCGAAGGGAATTGAACCCACTGGGCCATTGTAGTCAGGCGTCCCACAAAACCCTATTACTAACAACAACACATAAGGCCAAGCGTCTTCATTGTTCGAACGACAAAGAAACGGGCAATAACTGTAGGAGGCGGGAGATGTGATCTGACAAGTTCAGATTCTGGCTCTTTGCAAGGCTTACAGTAAACCGACGACCCAGTGACGCATTGAATTCCTATGTGGGGGTTGTAGACCAGACCGAAGGTGGTTCTGTGATATTTTGACAGTGTCTGTCTTGTCATAACCTGGGTTCACATAGCGCTAAAATAAAGTAGAATGTTTATTTCAACATTCTCGTTGGCTAAGTGCTGTCCTCTCTACATCTTTGTGATAAGTATGCAGTGTTCACGCTCAACCAATAATAGATACCGTAGAAGAACCAATTAATGCTTGCAGATTGCACGAAGGGAACAGGAATGAAGGCCTTTAACTGTACTTCACTTGACCCAATTCTGGAAAAATGGAGGGAAGTGGCTAGAATCGTTCGTGAGAAGAAGAAACATTGACAGATAGGTAAATCCATTACCATATGGTCTGGGGGCAGAAAGATACTGTTGGACCCCACAGCGTGACCGATCTGTGAGGAGCATGCCGAGAAAACTGATGCATTCCGACAATAGCAAAATGTGTATGTCACTCTACGACTACAGGGAATAGCAAACGTGAAGCTACACAAATCAATGTACCACTTTACCGTTCTCTGAGGGCCATTGCCACTATCAGTGTCAAAATGGTTCAAATGGCTCTGAGCACTATGCGACTCAACTGCTAAGGTCATCAGTCGCCTAGAACTTAGAACTAATTAAACCTAACTAACCTAAGGACAGCACACAACACCCAGCCATCACGAGGCAGAGAAAATCCCTGACCCCGCCGGGAATCGAACCCGGGAACCCGGGCGTCTATCAGTGTCATAAGTAATAGTACTAGAAGTATTAGTATTTGTGACAACAGCTTCAGTTGTAGTACCTGTGGAGGAAAAAGTTGGTGGTAGAAGTAACAGGGTCAGTTATATATGTAACAGCTGTGTTGTTGGTTTTGTAGTAGTGTATATTGCAGTAACAACAGTGGGTGATAGAGATAACTCTAAAATTAGTCAAGATATATTGAAATAACGAAAACGTATGGAACAGGCGCTGTAAACTTTGTCCAGTATTCAGAACAAAAAAGACAGTTTATCATAAGGATTCACACAACAGCTGTAATTTTATCTGTTACGGTCAGTTGTGGTGATTAGAAAAGCGAACTTCAGGGAATAAAGAACTGAAGAAATCTTGTGGACTCTCCTTCCTTCCTAGCATCTCGAATGACCCGGAATACCACACATTCTTAATCGATAAGTAATGTCTGCGAGTACGTCGACCTCCAGCCGAAACGAAGCGGTCGGTATAGTTTTATGCTGGGTGAGTCACGTAAGACGTAACATTCCTTTTATTTCGGGAACGATTACACATATAAAATCGCGGTTTTCAGCAATTGTTAGAACGTCGAGGGGGTCGTTGTTTTTGTGGGGTTAATGTTTTTAGCACTTGTGTCAACAGAGATATTGGAGTAAGGATATTTTTAAAAATGAAACCGTAGACGTTTTATAGCTGTATTCGATAGCTCTTGAGAAGACAATTACAGTGATATAGCGTTTGTTAAGGTTGACTTCCAAATATTTCGTAAAAAATTCGAGTAGTGTCCTAAAATTTAAGAGCACGGTGGCCGGAATAAGCATTAGTGTTACAAATACCGCCAGGGAAAGCTCTCGTGCTCCGCTGCGTCAGAATGTCAACACATTGACCTGTTTACTCGCCTCCACTCACTGCTGCTTCAACATTCGTAGCGTGCAGACATGCACACTGATGAGGAGAAGTTGGATAGACAACTTTTATATGGTGAATACAAAAGAAATGCCGTAAAAACAGTACAGCGGTTGCCGTACAGCCAATATCCGACGCGTCAGGCAGCTGCACAAATTATGAAGACGCTACTGCGGACAGGCTGCTTGAATGTCGAAAAGAGAACAAGAAAGACGACTACTACTGACAGAGAACACGAACCAGTTCTGGCTGCGACGCTAATGAATCCGCACAGTGGAACGAGACATATTGCCAAGGAGCGTGGAATCAGTCAGACAAGTGTCATTCAACCTCCTCCTTCCACAGATTATCCATCCCTGTCATCTGCCTCTACATCAGGCACTCGACGAGCGTAATTTTGAACGTCGTACAAAATTTAGTCGGTCTGCTCTTCAACAACTGAGAGGCGACCCTACGGGTTTCGAATGTGTGCTGATTACCTATGAAGCAACGTTTTCTAACCACGCTAATTTATATTTGTATGGCATGCACTACTGGGCAGGCGAAAATCCCCACTGGCTTCGTCAGGTGCAACATCGACGGCCGTGGAGCGCGGCATCATAGGAAATTACATTTTGGGACCTTACCTCATCTCAGGCGTTCTAAATGGACATTTGTACCCACCCTATCTGACTAGCTTCCTGCCGTTTCTTCTAGAAGAGGTATCACTCTCTACTACGCTGCAAAGTTATCTCCATACGGATACCGTTACGGTGAGGCTAATCGGTGTAATTTGCTTTGTAGAGCTCGCCTTGATGTCTCCTTTGTTGATACTGCTGAGTCTGCATTGGCCATGTGGCTTCTCTTTGTCTCGGCGATGATTCCTTTGCTGCTCTGGGTGCAAGAATAGGTGTGGATCATTTATTACCACTGGACTAACCAAATCATGACGCAGGATTCCACGGTTTGTTTAAAAAAAATCATATTTATTACCAGAACTAGAAAACCACTACACTCGACAGCGGCCAAACCTCAAGTGGCCGGAAACTCGTTGCTCACCAGGGATCACAGTCAAAGCGACAAAGAACATACAGTTTCAATATCAATTATTGATCGTAACACCTATCCTAATATCATATTACGCAAATGCTTTTAACACAACTTTAATTAGTGTATAATATAACAAAATCAGGTATATTTGCCAGTTCCATTACACACTGGATATACGACAGTGTGTGTGACTGCAACACGACAGTGTCCAGCTCATTCGTCCCGTGTTGCAACGCATATACTGAATGAGAACTTTCCTGGACATTCGATAGATCGAAATATTGTGGTTAAATTGCCTGTGATGTGCCCCAATGTTACTCCTCTTGATTTCATTCTTTCTAGAGCACTCAAAGTTGGAATCTATGACGAAGGTCCAACTCCGTCAGACGGTATGTGTCGTCGAACCGCCAGTGCATGCTCTACCAAATCACTCACTGTAATTTCACGTGTCCATCGTTCTTTTGAACGACAATTGCAAATGTGCCTTTCAGTCCATGGTCAATAGTTTGAACACATGCTCAAATAAAATATCAAGTAATTTCTTTTGGAAGACAAAATTTTTCTTGTGTGATTTGGGTTGTTACCAAATCATTGTTAGTAAATTCTTTATTTCGTTTACGTGTGTACGATATTACATTGCAGTATCAAATAAGTCGACAGCGTGTATTACGCCTATCTGGTAACAGTGTCATCACCCGCTTAAGTTCAGCATGAAACGTCGTTTCGTTAGGAAGGATATTTACTGTGCGGCGACAGGTGGTCACCAAAGTATTTTTTATAAAATGTGTAGTTCAACGAATGAATCCCATATGACATAATTTAGAGCAGTGTAAGTAGAGGTAGTTACCCGCAGCATGTATTTTACCTCTAAGAAGCACACAGCCACGTACAGGAAAGGATAGGTCAAATCTTCCTTCTAACTGAAACGTCCCCTTAGAAAAATTACGAATGACTGTGCTGGTAAACTTCTACGTTATTTGATTTTCTAACAGCTGAGCAAAACTTAACGTAAAAATAGTTCAAATGGCTCTGAGCACTAAGGAACTTAACTGCTGAGGTCATCAGTCCCATAGAACTTAGAACTACTTAAACCTAACTAACCTAAGGACATCACACACATCAATGCCCGAGGCAGAACTCGAACCTGCGACGGCAGCGGTTGCACCGTTACAGACTGTAGCGCCTAGAACCGCTCGGCCAATCCAGCCAAATTTAACGTACTCAGACATTTCTCTCTTTACTTATTCTGATCATCACTAAACTGACACACAATGTTTTTAGCGCAACGCAATCTGACTTTCAATAATTCCTACAAAAGAATGGCCCTGACTAACAGTAACCTGTACCTTTCACGGATCACTTACCTCACAAAAATCTTCGTTACTCGAACTACTGGAATACAGTGAGCGCCAATACTGCCAGATAAATAAAAGATTCTAACTACTGAGGGCAATAACTACTGATAGGCATAGTTAGCAAATGAAAGAGTTTTATAGAGAACAAACAATGTATTTAGATTAATAACGTTCAAAAGTCATCATATATACACTCCTGGAAATGGAAAAAAGAACACATTGACACCGGTGTGTCAGACCCACCATACTTGCTCCGGACACTGCGAGAGGGCTGTACAAGCAATGATCACACGCACGGCACAGCGGACACACCAGGAACCGCGGTGTTGGCCGTCGAATGGCGCTAGCTGCGCAGCATTTGTGCACCGCCGCCGTCAGTGTCAGCCAGTTTGCCGTGGCATACGGAGCTCCATCGCAGTCTTTAACACTGGTAGCATGCCGCGACAGCGTGGACGTGAACCGTATGTGCAGTTGACGGACTTTGAGCGAGGGCGTATAGTGGGCATGCGGGAGGCCGGGTGGACGTACCGCCGAATTGCTCAACACGTGGGGCGTGAGGTCTCCACAGTACATCGATGTTGTCGCCAGTGGTCGGCGGAAGGTGCACGTGCCCGTCGACCTGGGACTGGACCGCAGCGACGCACGGATGCACGCCAAGACCATAGGATCCTACGCAGTGTCGTAGGGGACCGCACCGCCACTTCCCAGCAAATTAGGGACACTGTTGCTCCTGGGGTATCGGCGAGGACCATTCGCAACCGTCTCCATGAAGCTGGGCTACGGTCCCGCACACCGTTAGGCCGTCTTCCGCTCACGCCCCAACATCGTGCAGCCCGCCTCCAGTGGTGTCGCGACAGACGTGAATGGAGGGACGAATGGAGACGTGTCGTCTTCAGCGATGAGAGTCGCTTCTTCCTTGGTGCCAATGATGGTCGTATGCGTGTTTGGCGCCGTGCAGGTGAGCGCCACAATCAGGACTGCATACGACCGAGGCACACAGGGCCAACACCCGGCATCATGGTGTGGGGAGCGATCTCCTACACTGGCCGTACACCACTGGTGATCGTCGAGGGGACACTGAATAGTGCACGGTACATCCAAACCGTCATCGAACCCATCGTTCTACCATTCCTAGACCGGCAAGGGAACTTGCTGTTCCAACAGGACAATGCACGTCCGCATGTATCCCGTGCCACCCAACGTGCTCTAGAAGGTGTAAGTCAACTACCCTGGCCAGCAAGATCTCCGGATCTGTCCCCCATTGAGCATGTTTGGGACTGGATGAAGCGTCGTCTCACGCGGTCTGCACGACCAGCACGAACGCTGGTCCAACTGAGGCGTCAGGTGGAAATGGCATGGCAAGCCGTTCCACAGGACTACATGCAGCATCTCTACGCTCGTCTCCATGGGAGAATAGCAGCCTGCATTGCTGCGAAAGGTGGATATACACTGTACTAGTGCCGACATTGTGCATGCTCTGTTGCCTGTGTCTATGTGCCTGTGGTTCTGTCAGTGTGATCATGTGATGTGTCTGACCCCAGGAATGTGTCAATAAAGTTTCCCCTTCCTGGGACAATGAATTCACGGTGTTCTTATTTCAATTTCCAGGAGTGTATATCTATCAATTCATGACATCCATGTTTACAAATTTCCTTTTTCTTGTGGACACACGCCCAGATCGTCCGCGTATAGCAACCTCTCAAAGCTCTGGCATCTCTCTCTCCACATCCACTACTGCTGGCGGCTCACCTCCAATTGCCCAACACTACACAAGCGAATATTCCAACAATGCCAACCAGCCACAGACTGCACACAGCACAGTCAGTGATTTTCGTACAGAGAGCTATGTGGCGTTACTAACATAAAATACTATACAGCCTACTTACATAACATTTACATATTTAGTACAGTAGTTGCTTTTTGCAGCGTATAAGACCTCTTTATTTTTGAAGAATGAACAGTTGATTTCTATGTTTCGGCTTTCGTAAATATTGGAGAATGCACAAATGTGAAATAATTTTCCTAACCCATTTGTGATACGCTGGATTCCAATCTATGTCGTGTTACCATACACAATACTCGTAGGTGATCCTGCCTCTAGGTCGTAAGTTGGTTCAAGGGGAAGTAAATCTTTATTCTCTTAGCGTAGGCTTACCCTACGGCATACAACTATGCTGCCTGGTCCGAGACGCCTGCCTGGCAGTGTTTCCACCGCAAACGCCGTTTCTATCCACCATGCTCTGACATTATAGGACGTTTCTCGATTTTTTTTTATGACAGGGTTTCAACGCCAACATTAACAAACGCTACGTCACTGTACTTGTCTTCTTAAAAGCTATCGAATACCGTTATAAAAATATACGTTTCCGGGTAAAGAAACGTACTTACTTCAATATCGTATTTGAAACAAGCGCTAAAGCATTATCCAAACAAAAAATACGTGCCAATCTGCACTCTAACATTTTTCGAAAACCCCGGTTCACGAAATAAAATGGGTGTTATGTCTTACATGACTCACCCTGTACATCTGCTAGCTCTACGGGATCTAATCATTCATGAGTCTGTTATGCTGGATACGGTATACCTGGAGAAACTTGTGAAACCCCATTTTCGCCAAACTGAAACGATTATCAACGCTACAACCGGTTGGTGTGGTGTGACTAATTTTTCTTCGAGTGAGTTTACTTTGCGGTCACACTTGCTAGAGATGGAAGAGATGATGTAAATTTATAGAAATAAATAAGTAAATCTTAGGTGCAAATGGCTACAGCGTCGTACCTTATAAGGAATTCCTTGAGTGCGAGGTCACGACTTCGTCTTCAGTAAGGCTTTTTGAAACTGTTGTGTTAACGGTTATGACAGGAAAAACATTAGCTGCTAATGACCCACCATGTGCATCAAGATGGCGATAGCAAATGAGTACCCGGGAGGTACAGAGATCAACCTTCCGTGGCATGTATGGATTACACTTCGCAAAATAGACATCAGCGTTAGTCAAGAAATGTTCAGAACAGATATTAACATGCACCATGCACACCGAATGAAAAATGGCGAATCACAGTGACCACAAAGGTAGACACCATCAAGGTCTTAGGAGTTACAAACCGTGCACGACGTTTGGGTAGGTATCCACTCTTAAAGAGTGCTTACGGAATCATATTGGTGTAACGAGGTGACGAGAACTGATGGAATGCGATGACATGCAACCTGATGCAAAACAGTCTGTCGTGGAGCTTATCGTGAAACTGGCTATCGTTTAAGACATATCTGGATACAGTGGAATAATACATTTTATAGGTACGGGTAAACAAACACCCAGAGGCTGAATTTGTTCACTGGTTTCACGTGGTATGAACTGCAATGTCACACATTTTTCAGGGGGTATAGTTTGCTCTAAGGAAGTATGATTTTTATACACAGACCAGGAATAAAGGAAACGTAATTTATTTTAATCAGCTATAGGTCAACATCAGTGTCCATACCATAGCTGCAGTTCTCTTACGCCCATTTTCCCGCTCTTTCTGGCTCTGACGAAAATATTCACTACAGCCCTTACTGGATCACGCACACGAGAAAGAACCATACGGTGCGGAACATGTCTAACTTCTCGCAGCACAATAAGTAACTTTCCAGCCAATTTGCCATCCATTCTATCGGTCGGCATAATTGTATACGGAAGTGTTAAGGCAGTGATGTTAGCTTATCTTGATGCAACTCTCTTGGTACCTGTAATTTCCAGGGTTCCTTTCATACGCATTTCGTCTTCAGATCCCGATTTGTCGGTGTTGAAAACAAATTCCTTATTGAATGATGAGATTTACAAATTTTCCTGCCGACTCTGCAGTTTTTTGTGCATCGTCTTGTTAACACTTTGTTCGAAATTTCCTTATCTTAGGTCTTCCAGCACTGTAGCACTGTTTGAAGTGATGCAACCATCCACTGCTTCTTTTGAAATCATTGTAATCTATGTCACACGCAGTTTTATGTGCATAACGTAGTAAATCACTATCATGTACATCCTTTAAATACCAGTTCGTGTAAGGAAGGAAGACTGGCCTTAACGTCCCGTCGAAATCGAGGTCATTAGAGACAGAGCACCAGATCGGACTGTGTCAAAGGAACTATCCCGACATTTGCCTGGGGCGTTTTAGGGAAATCACGAAGACCTAAATCTGGATGGCCGCACGCGGGCTTGCACCGTCGTCCTCCCAAATGCGAGTCCAGTGTAGTAACCATTGCGCCACCACGCTCAGTTCCAGTTTTGCAACAATTCAGCCTTGTCCTTCCTTGAATATCTACAGTTTTTCTTGTGCACTACACGGTCACATTGCTGCGGACTTATTCGAAACATATTCATTATTGTTTTCTTGCTGTGCTGCGGATGACCTTCCATGTAGACTTGACAGCAAAAAAAGTGGGTCACTGCCGAATACAACCTACATAACGTAGCTGTGTTGCAGGTCCTCCAAACACCAAATCCACATGGGGTACAGTGAATTGACTACACACAATGGGTACCACAAGAGACTACTAAGAGACCAAAGGTCTTTATGGCAGTCAGTCTAAGCGTCAACTAATATCGTCATACAAAACATATTAGAAAACACGTTCTTAGCGATGAGACACCCCACAACACTCATAAACTAACCTTAATTACAACAAGTGACATTTCAAAAGTTCTGAGAAAACGGATTATTTTACATATATCGTAGAGTAATCCTTAGTCAAAATTAAATACTTGAGACAATATTTGGAGTTATGAAGCTGTACGGCAACTGGGGATAGGTTTTTCGCTTTCTAAAAGGTTTTCCATCCACGTGCTGAAGGTCGCTCAACGGTGAGTGGCTCTGGAAACTGGATATTGGACGAACCAGTAGAAAAACGCGATTAACGGCAACAAGCACTCTAGGGAAATCTCAACATTAACAGCGAATCACCAGTAATATCATTGTTCTCGTAACACATCAACAGCTACGTATACACAAATTTGAACTTTAAATGACATGACCAACGTCGTCGCTTTGGACCTGGATTCAAAACCCAGCACCTATAGCCATTGGTAAATAAGCTAAACTTTGTTTGTGCCTTGTTGAGACCGGATCACTAGGCATAAAGAGACGTGAAATATAGACGTTTGCACCAGTATCAGCTATCAATTCAGATCCTGAAAATAAATGACGAAAATGTTTGTACTGAACTGGGAATGCAGTCATAACAGTTACCGTCCTGGGAACTACCCCCAACGACGTTCAATATGGTGTCATTCACAAGGAACAAGGCATTCTCATGTTTAAAATTGAAATGCCATCATATAAAGCTTCTGACGGGGATACGAACCCAGCACCTAATCGGATTGTTAACGAACTACAGTCATGCTCAAAAGTATCCGAATGACCTGGATTGCATTTCGCCTGATTCCTATGCAACCCACATAACGCAGCTGTCTAGCAGGTCCTCTAATCGCTCCTTGGTACAGACGTTTGACTATTGAAAATGGTTCCAACAAATCACCACTAGAAAACACTGCTCAGTATCGGAATAACTCAGGATATAAAGTAATACCACGATGCTAAAAATATCAGGCAACACCTCATCACAGGTAAAACTGTCCGTAAGGCTTGTAAGCTCACATTTATTGCAATAACTGACGTACTTGAAATGTTAGCACTCTTATTATTACGTCAGATAGGTAATGCACGTAGTAAGTTCGTCGTATTCATGATTTCCTCTTCAAAGTAACATACCATACTTGTTATTTAACACAAAATGTCATTAAAAATTTACGTTATTCACGAACAAATAGTTGAGAATACGTATGAACTTCAAATGACACGACGAACCGACTCGTTCTGCATATGGATTCAAAAGCAGGTCATGCAAACTGAGATTTCGTGACTGACGGAAATTGTCATTCCTGACTAGGCATAAAGAGAGTGATATACCTCGATTTTAGACAGTATCAGTTAACAAATATCAACTTTAAATTACATAACGTAAACATTTTTAACCGTCGCGAATTCCTACCCAGCATCTATTGTCCCTGTTAACGAACTAAGAGAGATGTTAAATACTGCTTCTTCACAAGTAACTTACTTGACGTGCAGTGAGGTAAAGTTCGTGTTGGACAGGGATTCGAACCCAGAACCTAATCGGATTGTTATCGAAGCAGAATCAACTTTGACATATCGGATTTTCTCTGCAGTAGCTAGGTGTATTAACTGAAATGACGCGACGAAACATTAATTTTTCCTTCCCAGGACTCCATCCCGGCACATATCGCTGTTATATTCTAGAGAAAAGGAACGTTAAGTACAGGTTTGTTACACCAGCAGCGACGTGTGAGCATGTTTGAACTAGAAATAATATGACAAAGAGTTCAGTGCTGACTAGGAATCAGACCCCACACATATCGTTGTTGACTACACACAAAGAGACGACACTTACCGAATTTTTCTCCATCAGCAGCTCGGAATAACATCCTTGAACTTACAGTGATCTCGCAAATATTTCTGTGTCTCACTGGGAGTCAAAAACGTCAGATATCGTTAGAGTTGACAACGAATGAAAATGCATTATAAATAAAAATTATTATCCAAAAACAGATAGGTGTTCTCATGCTAGAGTTTGATAATACATAGTGAAAAGTTTAGTGCTGGGCCAGGATTCCAACCCATTCATGCGTAATATGTGGAGATCTTGAGGAATCTGCAGTTTTGAACAAACGACAACTTGTAGTCAAGCTGTATTTTCACGAAGGGCGGTCTGAGTTGCATTCTCAGTTCAGAATCAATTTTGTCGTCATACAGAAGCTCAAATAAGAGACGGAATAAGTGTCCTGGGACCATACACAGTGTTTGTTTCGTCACTAGAAATATATAACTAGTATAAGAAAGGTTACTGGAGATAGAGTATCTACATGTCGCCACTCCTTACTTTATTGTGGTTCCACCTAACGTCTACTTGGTAGACAAGGAATATCATGTTTAATGTGATTTTCAGACCGCAATACCATTATACCTTCTTCACTTGGCGTAGCCAGAAGAGAATAGAATCTGCCTCTCCCTATCAAAAAACATCGGCAGAAGTTGGAATCGAACCGAGACCAACATCATACGAAACTATCATCAGTCCAACGGACTATCATAACACCATTGCGGCACACAAGATAGGAATTCTGACACACAGGCTCCCTGTAGTGGTTTGCAGGATGTTCAGTACATTCATTTACTTGGTTGACCGGATCGCCATGAACTAGCTGCCTTGGCTATCCAGTGCATACATTCGACTCTATTTTGTAATCACCGAAATAAAATCACGTAACTGCCAACTACACAGAACTGCGAACAGTGTAGGATGCAGAAATTTAAATAGGATGTGTTCCTTTCCATTTGAGCTACTCTAATGCGCTATCTGTTTGTTGAAATCATCGTGCAGTGCAAAAGAAATGCTGTAACTGTCTGTCTCTCAGAAGTCTAGATCCGGCTATATGCATTATCTCACAGCACTGTGGAATGCCGAAGCTCTTGAGGAACTGTTGTTCACTTCCAGAGGTGGTGCAGCTACGTCACAGCTAGCAGCGTAACGTCGCGCACTGTTGATAAAACGTCGCGTGTTCCATTACATTCGTTACTACATTTTTTTTTGAAACGAAATTCTGCTGTCTGCTGAAGTTATCAATTTAATGGAACTTTGAACATAATTCTCTTCACTTCTCAACCCAAAATAGTCGCATGTGGAAAAAAGGCTAACTTCTGTGTCATTTTGTTCCTTTCAGGTTTAATAGACGTCCAGGCAGCAGATGCGTCTCGAAGCTTTTGTATTATATATGAGAAGAGCGCATCGTGCCAAAATACGTCAGAAAAGTATTGTCTACATTAGCTGTCGCCTAGTAGTGACATTTTATTCTTCTTCAAACCTTGTTTGACAGCTTAAACTCAGAACAAGTTTTCTACATGAATGTAATCAATAAACTGCATATGCATTGTCAGACCGTTATAGATAACATCAGAGAATTCTCATATATCGTAGATGATTAATTTTTCTCTCATGTTTAGTATTGTTTTAACAACACTAAAAGAAACCTTACGAAAACTGTGCACTGTAATGTAAGAAATGAAATAAAACTACCCACGATATTCTTACGACGAAAGTCTGTTTTAACAAAACTGAGTATCTGTACACAAGCGTGCCTCCATCTGCACGAATTAGTAAAACACTATTCACTTAGATTTTGATTGGGTCTGTGTTTAAATGGTATGCTGTGTCACACTCAACAGGTATGCAAATGTGGCATTTCGTAAATAAAGTTACGTATTCCTAGAAACTCAAAATTCGCTTGTCAGCAGCGGAAAGAGGCGTTACCTGTTGTGCAGTATTGTAAGTTTTTCACCATTGCACTATGAGCTGAAGGTACTTTCTTACGATATGCTTATCGATGTTTGATCTGACTGCTTGCAGCTCTTACACAGAAGGGATAAAAACGTTACATTCAGCGAGGCTGGAACCGCAAACCATCACAGTCGTATTTTCACAGGTCAGCACGTCGACACAGAGCTAGCGGATAGATATGGTTTGCACCTTCCTCTTACGAGGCCAATAGTGACTAGAACTCGTAAACCACTATTTGAAGGATGAGATTAAAGTGCGCGTCAGTTATGTTGGCGGCCGAGTTTAGGTTCGTTCTGCGCTTATGACGTCACAAAACACAGTCAGCCAATGAACAGAGAACGACGTTGCCACATCTCGACTGCAGTGCAGAGCATGGACGAGTGTCTTCAGTTTTAGAAACGTTCAGTCGTAAATAAAGTAATAGAACAAAAGCAATGTCTTGATAGCAGACATTCTTTTATAGAAAGCTTGGAAAAAGCATTCTTTATACCAATTGCTTCGTATTCTATTAATTAATTAAACCAAACAAGCAATAAGACTCCTAATTCAAGCGATAGCAAGGAAAGGTGTTTGTATCACTCTCACGAACCGCTTTTTCGCAATAAAGAACAGCGGTAATTGTTTATTTCCTATTGTACTTCGACGAAGCGTGAATAATTCATAGTCATACCAACAGTGTCAGTATTTTGCTTCACGTGTTATACTCCTCATGGCGTCACGTACTCAGAGGCGGTGCGTTAGCGTAACGGTTAAGGTGTTGGGCTTCTACGCTATGAGTTCAAACCTTATACGGTGCTTAATATTTTCGTTATTTAAAAACGATATCGAAGTGCCTTACTTCACGAATTATTTTTTAAGTTTCTAGTGCTTTGTCTCATCATTAACCCTTTCGCTGCTGCAGACATGTGCTCCCCGCATTCCACGCTGTACACGATTTTGTCATCACTGCACTGCTCGCCTGTGCAGACACATGGTGATCCCACTGCTTTGATACACTTATCATGCGATTTCAAAAAAACTATATGGCCCAAAAATTCGATTTTTACACGTCTTCTTGACTGATACCTTCCCCCCATAAATGACTTAATTTAGTTTCGATGTTCAACGCAGTTATTATGCAGCATTAAATGTAGTAAACCATTGCACGAAATTTTGAAGTCATTTATGGGGGGAAGGTATCAGTCAAGAAGATGTGTAAAAATCTAATTTTTGGGCCAAATAGTTTTCGTGGAATCGATTGATAAGAGTGTCAAAACAGTCGGAACTCGATGTGTCTGCACAGGCGAGCAGTGCAGTGACAAAATCGCGCACAGCGCGGAATGCAGGGAGCACGTCTTTGTAGCAGCGAAAGGGTTAATGCGGCCGTGGTGGCTTTACTTCATGAACTGCGCGCTCCCCCCTACACGTAAGCTTGCGAACTAAGCTATACTATGGCGCTGCTTCTATTGGCGCGTGCGTCGTGTGCAACTGGCAACGCAGCAATCTCCCGCGTCTGGGCGGGCATGCGCGAGCCGCCAAGATAAAAGAATTGAACTATAGTTGCGATTGCCACGTTCAGTGACTTTGCTGGGTTGAAAACCGTAAATTTACAATCTTCTGTTACACCTCAAGCGATAACAGCTCAGGTTATTCAATGGAAATGACACGAGGAATCAAGTGAACTTTGGGGCTTAATTCCGTGCACACCAGGAAGTAACTCGTCGATCACAGAGTTGTCCAACATACCTTGCGTTGTTGCCAAATCTCAGTTACATTACCAGCTGGAAGAAGGCGAACCGATGTGATCCTACAGCGGGCTGGGAAGTGACCATAGCTGGCGCCTCAAAGACGCGGCTGCTACGGCCTGGAATACGTAATGCGTCTGATTCGCATTTCTGTAACTAGGTTTAGGGACTGGAGCTTAGTTGCTAATAATACTCAGAAGTGACTACTACTAAGCATAATAAATCAGTAACTCTTACAGTAGTTTTTATATTTCTTTCGTAACTGTAGTCAAAACTAAGAAACTCATTCACGGACGTTTTCGTGCCTCGCCGATAGTCGAGCGCAACAAAACAAATAAAAATAAAACGAGAATGTGTGTGTGTGTGTGTGTGTGTGTGTGTGTGTGTGTGTGTGAGTGAGAGAGAGAGATAGAGAGAGAGAGAGAGAGAGAGAGAGAGAGAGGGGGGGGGGGGGGGTTAAAAAATTGTTGGAAAGAAACTGAATGCTGGTATGTAAAGAAATCTTTCATTAAAATGACTCGTTCCACATCATTACGAAATGTCGCATTCATGATCTATGGAACAAGTGTAAATCTAATCTAATCATATCATATTGCTGAATATCCATGAAGAGTCATGAAGTACCGAAATTTTCAATTATATCAGTAACCAAATCTAAACTTGAAAATAAAAGACGACAGTTTTTGTAATAAACCGGGGACTCCTATAAAGACCCTTTCATCCCTGTTAACTAACCATGAAAGATGTCAGATATACCTCAATTCAGAAGTAGCGAAGTGTGTATGAATTTAAAGATGAGGCGCATGATGTGAAGTTCTGCGACTGAGATACGAACCCAAGACGTAATCGGATTGTTAACTAAGTAAAATCAAATGTTACGTATCGGTTTTTCTTGTCAGCTGCTAGGTGTTTAATCTAAAATAAGGACACAAATTTTTGTGCCTGAGCGACAATCGAACCGCACTCCTGCCGTTCTTCTTTATTGTCCACGAATATTGCTTAAGTATCAATTGCTTGCTCACCAACAGTAATATGTGTGCGTGTTTGTCCAGAAATTGTTGGCAGCATGAACAGACATTAAAAATGCACGTTAATTTTCACTAGCACGCCGGTGTGCACGTGATAGGGCTTGAAACGAAATTATGAACATTTTTGTACTGGATCAGGATTCGGACCCACATATTTACCTTTGGAGAAGACCTAGAGAAGACTGCAGTCATGGGAAAAGGAATGAAATGATTGAACTATACTGTTCCGAGAGATTCAGATCCTCGAAAGAGGAGATACGAATTCGAATCACAGTCCAGCACCAAATTTTTCAACGTCTCTAGTTCAATCAAGTACAAGTAAAATAAGGGCCCTGTTCCTTTAGACGGCTATCAGTTCATCAAATAAAACAAAATTTTCTGATAAAAGTAAGTTTACTGGTGACAGTATTTCTGTTTACCCTGACCTCCGCCTATGTCATTTTCCAACGTAAACCGGCTCTGCCCAGTTTGGAATGAAGGAACATGATGTTTAATGCGGATTTTGGATTATAACAGCTTTCTCTTGAGATCACCAGAGGTAAAGTAAATCTGTTTGTGCCTCTTAAAAGTAAATGCCTGAACCCACGCATTGCACTTGTGATAGTTCGTTGCACCAGACCATTGTGGTCACATTTCCCAGCCCCAGGAGTGTGCTGTAATGGATGATGTGCTTAGCTTACTAAACTAGTCACGGTGGAAAAAAAAGCGAGTCTATTAAATGGTTAAGTAGAAGCAAGCTTCTGACGTGGAGATTATGCTATTCTCATGTCAGCAGGATGTAAAGACTCTTCTAGGCGTCATAGCCTCGATTTGAAGCCATTTTGAAATTTTCACTAATTCAGGAAATTTCTTAGTTCGAGAAAATCCACTGTGAAGTGTGAAGTTACCGGATAATTCGATTATCACCGTCATTATTACTATCATTTTCATTCTGCTGGAACACATGTGCTTGAAGATCATGTAAGTCCTTTTGGTCATGATAGATGTAGTTGCCCAAGAACAAGTTCTTTCCCTGTCTACGGAATCCTTTTCATGTTAATATCAAACATCAGCAATTACTCGTAGATCACATTAAAACTAAAGTAATTGATGAAGACGTTACTTGATAACGAAAACGCGCTGCCTCTCTTCATTTACTTGCGCCTAGAAATGGCTGTCGAATACTGCCAAACCAAAAGCCAAGGGATCTCACTGCCTTCCAATATACGTCGCTGTCGGTTCTTCCATATGATTTAGTCGACGTGACCTGTTTCAAGTTGGTTATGACACAGGATGTTTTAGAAAATCAATTGTTTTCCTTTGCAATAAACAGAAAGATTTTCATTCTAAGCTATCCAAGTCCACAATTTTCGCAATATTAGTTCAAATTTAATATTCGCTTCCATAATGTAAGGAAAGTATTTCACAGTTGCAAAACCCGCATCCGACTCACTGTCCTTACACTTAGTCGCTGGCCATAAATTCTAGCTCAAAGTGACGCCAGTTTAAGTAACCTAATGTAGCGAAGACTGTTTGCCAGTGCTCTTCCTCACCGGAAAATATACAATTCACTCATTGGGCTCCATAAGTACACTGTAACAGTAATTTCTGTGTGTACGCAATGCATACGGATTGTAGAATTTAGTGGTGCTTTCTCTTCCACTTCTGCGTACAATATACCTGACCTAAACGGACCCTTTATCATTACAGGCCCTGGGCGGTGCAAGATCATATTGACAACAGTAACGTTCTTATACTGACAAAAAAATGGTTGAAATGGCTCTGAACACTATGGGTTTTAACTGATGTGGTCATCAGTCCCCTAGAACTTAGAACTACTCAACCTAACTAACCTAAGGACATCAGACACATCCATGCCCGAGGCAGGATTCGAACCTGCGATCGTAGCGGTCGCATGGTTCCAGGCTGTAGCGCCTAGAACCGCTCGGCCATTCCGGCCGGCGCTTATACTGACAACCTCATTGTTCGTTTTACCCGATTTTGTAATCATTTAAGCAAAACAACATGACCTTAGAGTGGGAGACATTTCTTCCCCCTTTTCCTTCAGTGAAATTTTTTAATAAGCTTTTTGCCTTCGAACCAGCGAAATGCGGCAGAGTACGGCTGGTAAACGATTTACAAACCACGATTTAGTGCCGTTAACGTGATTTCTTTAAACATTGGCGTAGCTGTAGGAATTTAGTTTCTTCTTAAATCGTCTTATGCAGCAACGTTCGCAGATATCTCAAATAGGAAAAGCTCTTTATCCAGGTACGAAGGTTGTAAAACAAACTTCCCACAGCTTGTGTCAGGTTGATCTTTTCGTCTGATAGCACTGCGTAAGTATTTTGTGTAAGAGGTATTAAAGTAGTGTTCCTGTAGCTGTGGGAATCATTGGTTGAAAAAGAGTTTAACACCAATGGGTACAGTACTGATAAATATTCAAAATGATTGTCAACCTAAGTCTGCGTTCATCCACAAACACAGACGTATTTGTAATATTGAAGCTAGACTAGGTATCCTTGTCTTCCTTGAGTGTTCATTGGAAGGCGTTTACACACACGTATACGAGGGTAACCCAAAGGTAAGGTCTCCTAAGGGACACGCAAGTGCCAACGTGGGCACAAGCGAGAGATCCTTAATTTTAATGGCAAGCAGAAACCACAGTGTTGACGGCAAGGTGATAAAGAGCAAGACTATGGATACGAAAGTCTCAGGTTCGATCCCTCACCAGTCCAACGATTCTTATGTGCCGTTTTACACATATTTCCCCTGGGGCAGTGTTTGTTGATGTGAAAAATACCGAGTTGCATTGTGGTCCGAAAGCCACGTAAAACTGTAGGTTCCCCTATTAATTGGCTAGGTAAGTCAACTCAAGGGTCGGATGAAAGCAACAGCATACCACCTCCAACAAGTCCGTGCCTATTAAAGCACTGTGGTGTTCAAACGACTCTTGCGACTGATGACTGCTTTACTTTCTATGGGTTCCAAAACTAATGATCTTCGGGTTATTAACATTTTTGTGTTTTCATGCTGTAGCTTTGATACCAGTATACGTAAGTAACCGGCCGAGCACTGTCACCGTTCGAGTTGTCAAGGCGGTAGACGACGATGCTGTCGACCCCAGTTACAATTTTGGTCATGGCTATGTTTCAGTCGAATATCTCTATGGGCCTTTCTGCGTATTTCGAGATATACTTTTATATATGTTTTCCGTGCAATATATCGGACAACACGTCAGTGCAGCGAGATTTCGTTTGTGTGTTGCGTATGGTGCAAGAAATATTTGTGTTTTGCTTGCTTCTGTGACAGGTTTCACCCCACTGAATGCGAGAATGTTCACGAATATACTCTCAATAACTGGAATTACGCAATAACACACTTAAAAGGGGTATTTTTGCATTATGTATCCCGATGAAAATAACTGTAAACAGGTTATATGCCTACTTGCTTATTATCGCGCTTCTCGATGCTTTCCTCAAAAAATAAAAATAAAAATAAAAAGAGAGAGAGAGACAGAGAGAGAAAACAGAAATGTATTTCAAATACCAGCTCAGTGACGCCATGCTCGTCTCGTGATGTAAAGCAAGGATAGTTGATAGGTAATATCTCGTACTAGCGATATGTATGGCTACAGGGTTCTTTGTTTTCTCTCTGCAAACAACTAGAACAGAATTCAGTAACAAAGTGGTAAGAACACCTACTCAGTGCGCCAATTAAACATTCAGCCATTCTTGGTTATTTTCTCAATCGTCTGTAATGCAGTAAACGTCCTTGATTACTGATTTGTAATTACTACCATTGTTATTGTTATTCGTCACCCCACAACAGCTTTCCTATCACTCTTTGACAAGGATGCACGTAACGAATGGACCAGGATGAATGGAATGTGGGATGTTTCGTCACGGAGAATATACACATTTATCTCGGCGTCTTGTGTCAGGGTAATATGAAAATCTCAATAAGAAAAGACGACAATAACACCCAACTATTTCAGTCCACTTAACACTATGACGACAGAATAGTTGGCGTCTCACTGTATTTTGATTATAATTCGTTAGCCTTTTTGCGACCTCATTTTAATACCTCGTGGGAGCTTACAATGCTGCACAACAGGAACGCCTCTCTCCGCTGCTGACAAGTAAATTTTGGGTTTCTAGGAATACGTAACTTTATTTATTAAGTGCCACATTTGCATACCTGTTGAGTATGACACAGCATACCATATAAACACAGACCCAATCGAAATCTAAGTGAGTAGTATTTTACTAGTTGGTGCAGATAGAGGCACGCTTGTGTACAGATACTCAGTTTTGTTAAAACAGACTTACTTTCGTCGTAAGGTTATCGTGGATAGTTATATTTCATTTCTTACAATACAGTGCACAGTTTTCGTAAGGTTTCTTTTAATGTTGTTAAAACAATACTAAACATGTGATAGAAATTAATCATCACCGATATATGCGAATTCTCTGATGTTATATATAACAGTCTGACAATGCACTTGCAGTTTATTGATTACATGTATACAGAAAACTTGTTCTGAGTTAAAGTTGTCAAACAAGGTTTGAAGAAGAATAAAATGACACTACCAGACGACAACTAATGTAGAAAATACTTTTCTGGCGTATTTTGGCACAATGCACTCTCCCCATACATAATACAAAGGCGTCGAGAAGCATCTGCCTGGCCGTCTCAAACCTGAAAAGAACAAAATGACGCAGAAGTTAGCCTTTTTTCCACATGCGACTCTTTTGGGGTGAGAGGTGAAGAGAATTATGTTCAAAGTTCTATTAAATTGATAACTTCAGCAGACAGCAGAATTGCGTTTAAAAAAAAAAAGTAGTAACGAATGTAATAGAACACGCGACGCTTACCGTTACGCTACTAGCTGTGACGTAGCTACACCACCTCTGGAAGTGAACAACAGTTCCTCAAGAGCTTCGGCATTCCACAGTGCTGTGAGATAATGCATATGGCCGGATCTAGACTTCTGAGAGACAGACAGTTACAGCATTTCTTTTGCACTGCACGATGGTTTCAACAAACAGATAGCCCATTAGAGTAGCTCAAATGGAAAGGAACACTTCCTATTTAAATTTCTGCATCCTACACTGTTCGCAGTTCTGTGTAGTTGGCAGTTACGTGATTTTATTTCGGTGATTACAAAATAGAGTCGAATGTATGCACTGGATAGCCAAGGCAGCTAGTTCATGGCGATCCGGTTAACCAAGTAAATGAATGTACTGAACATCCTGCAAACCACTACAGGGAGCCTGTGTGTCAGAATTCCTATCTTGTGTGCCGCAACGGTGTTATGATAGAGAAATGACTCTTAGAGACGAGGGTTTGGTGGTCCGTTGGACTGATGATAGTTTCGTATGATGTTGGTCTCGGTTCGATTCCAACTTCTGCCGATGTTCTTTGATAGGGAGAGGCAGATTCCATTCTCTTCTGGCTACGCCAAGTGAAGAAGGTATAATGGCATTGTGGTCTGAAAATCACATTAAACATGATATTCCTTGTCTACCAAGTAGACGTTAGGTGGAACCACAACAAAGTAAGGAGTGGCGACATGTAGATACTCTATCTCCAGTAACCTTTCTTATACTAGTTATATATTTCTAGTGACGAAACAAACACCGTGTATGGTCACAGTGCACTTATTCCGTCTTTTATTTGAGCTTCTGTATGACGATAAAATTGGTTCTGAACTGGGAATGCAACTCAGACCGCAGTTAACGCGGAATATGATCCCTTCGTGACAATACAGCTCGACTACAACTTGTTGTTTGTACAAAACTGCACATTCCTCAAGATCTCCACATATTACGCATGAATGGGTTGGAATCCTGGCCCAGCACTAAACTTTTCACTATGTATTATCAAGCTCTAGCATGAGAACACCTATCTACTGGTGGATAATAATTTTTATTTTTAATGCATTTCATTCGTTGTCAACTCTAACGATATCTGACATTTTTGACTCCCAGTGCCGGCCGAAGTGGCCGTGCGGTTAAAGGCGCTGCAGTCTGGAACCGCAAGGCCGCTACGGTCGCAGGTTCGAATCCTGCCTCGGGCATGGATGTTTGTGATGTCCTTAGGTTAGTTAGGTCTAACTAGTTCTAAGTTCTAGGGGACTAATGACCTCAGCGGTTGAGTCCCATAGTGCTCAGAGCCATTTGAACCATTTTTTGACTCCCAGTGAGACACAGAACTATTTGCGAGATCACTGTAAGTTCAAGGATGTTATTCCGAGCTGCTGATGGAGAAAAATTCGGTAAGTGTTGTCTCTTTGTGTGTAGTCAACAACGATATGTGTGGGGTTCGATTCTCAGTCAGCACTGAACACTTCGTCATATTATTTCTAGTTCAAACATGCTCACATGTCGCTGCTGGTGTAACAAACCTGTACTTAACGTTCCTTTTCTCTAGAATATTACAGCGATACGTGCCGGGTTGGAGTCCTGGGAAGGAAAAATTAATGTTTCGTCTCGTCATTTCATTTAATACATCTAGCTACTGCCGGGAAAATCCGATATGTCAAAGTTGATTCTGCTTCGATAACAATCCGATTAGGTTCTGGGTTCGAATCCCCGTCTAACACAAAGCTTTACCTCACTGCACTTCAAGTAAGTTACTTGTGAAGTAGCAATATTTAACATCTCTCTTAGTTCGTTAACAGGGACAATAGATGCTGGGTAGGAATTCGCGACCGTTAAAAATGTTACGTTATGTAATTTAAAGTTGATATTTCCTAACTGATACTGTCCAAAAATGAGGTATATCACTCTCTTTACGCCTAGTTAGGAATGACTGTTAATTTCCGTCAGCCACGAAATCTCAGCCTGCATGATTGGTTCAAATGGTTCTGAGCACTATGGGACTCAACATCTGAGGTCATCAGTCCTCTGGAACCTAGAACTACTAACCTAAGGACATCACACACATCCATGCCCGAGGTAGGATTCTAACCTGCGACCGTAGCAGACACGCGGTTCCGAACTGAAGTGCCTAGAACCGCACGGCCACCGCGGCCTAGCCTGCATGACCTTGGTTTGAATCCATATGCAGAACGAGGCGGTTCGTCGTGTCATTCGAAGTTCATACTTATTGTCAACTAGCTGCTCGTAAATCACGTAAATTTTTAATGACATTTTGTGTTAAATAACAAGTATGGTATGTTACTTTGAAGAGGAAATCATGAATACGACGAATTTACTACGTACATTACCTATCTGTCGTAATAATGAGAGTGCTAACATTTCAGCTTACAAGCCTTAAGGACAGTATTATCTGTGATGAGGTGTTCCCTGATATTTGTAGTATCGTGGTATTACTTTACATCTTGAATTATTGCGATACAGAGCAGTGTTTTCTAGTGGTGATTTGTTGGAACCATTTTCAATAGTCAAACGAGTGTACCAAGGAGCGATTAGAGGACCTGCTAGATAGCTGCGTTATGTAGGTCGCATGGAAATCAGGTGAAATGCAATTCAGGTCGTTCGGATACTTTTGAGCACGACTGTACATAGAATCAGAAGTCAAATATCAAAAGTTTTCACCAATAGCGAAATGCTGGAACCTTAATTGACGATAGAATTGTTTTTGCCTGTCTGGGATTCGAACCCAGAATCTAGCACCGTCGTTTTCTAGCCAGGAACAGACGATAAATAGCTATTGTTGGTTCACCAGTAGCGAGATGGGCGCATGTTTAGCTAGACATCAGGCGATGAAAAGTTCTGTGCTGAATGGAATTCAAACCCCGCACACGTGGTCATGAAGAAACTTTAACTATCAAATTCTTTTCCAGTAATAGCTAGGAATGGCATGTTTGTACTTTCAATGATGTGATGGAAAATACTCTGCTCGCTAGAAGTTGAATCCACAACATGTCGCCGTTGGTGATCACAACGAACACAACGTCAAACCCAAATCCGTTTTCACCAGTAGGATGGAGAGGAATGTTTGAACTTGAAAAAATGTAAGGAAACGTTTGATCTTGTAATGTTGTGATAAAAAGCTCATCATGTGGCTGTGAGTTGAAACGAACGAAGAGACGTTGAAAATACAATTATTTTTCACCAGTAGTTCGGAGTGCACATGCTAGGGCTTGAAATGAAATAATGAATATTTTGTGCTGATCAGGATTAGAAACCAAATAGGTGCCTTTCGAGGACGCCTAGAAGATTTTGCAGTCTTCGGGAACACAGTGAAATCGAATTCTAATCCCAGTCCAGCACCACAATTTTCAACGTCTCAGTTTCAAATAAAGTAAGAGCCTTGTGAACTTACATGGCCATTGGTTCATTAAATGAAATACGTTTTCTAGTTTACGACGGCTTGCTGGTGACAGAGTCTCTGTCTTACGGGGTTTCTCCATCTGTCACAGCTCAAACGAATGCCCAGTCGGCAGCGAAGGGATGTTATCTTCACTGCAGATATTGAGCTACGGAGCTTACTGGCGTTCTGCACTTGGCGTTTCTAGGGGTGAAGGAGAGCTACTTGTGTGTGTTAAAAATCTACGCCTGACGTGAGATGTGAACCTACACGTTTGACACATCAATACAAGATAAATCCACCAGACCACAGAACCCCCTACTAAGCACATAATTATGAATTGCAGAGTATTCATTTAGATGCAGATGCAGATGTCAAGAGACGCGTAACAGGAAGGAGGGCGGGATCTGGGAATGGATAGAAGTGCAGAAGTGCAAAATATAAGCGTGAAATGCTTGCAAAGTATTGCTTACTTAGATGTGTGCCACAGTTCGTTTTATCTTAGGACCGAGAGATAAGGAAGGACTGTTCTCAGAACGAAGAATGGGTTATGGGGAAGGGGAGATCAAAGAATACGGTTTCATAGGTGGTAAGAGGAATGATAGAGAGTAAAGACAGCACCAATTAAAAGAGAAAATGTAGCGTCATTGGTGGTGGTGGTGGTTAGTGTTTAACGTCCCGTCGACAACGAGGTCATTAGAGACGGAGCGCAAGCTCGGGTTAGGGAAGGATTGGGAAGGAAATCGGCCGTGCCCTTTCAAAGGAACCATCCCGGCATTTGCCTGAAACGATTTAGGGAAATCACGGAAAACCTAAATCAGGATGGCCGGAGACGGGATTGAACCGTCGTCCTCCCGAATGCGAGTCCAGTGTGCTAACCACTGCGCCACCTCGCTCGGTAGCGTCATTGGAAACCGCTATATTTGTTTACAAAGTTTTGAGGGGGGTGAAATAGAAGGGCACTTGCGACGATAGTGTCAGAGAGAGAGAGTGTGAGAGAGAATAGTACAGATATTAACAACGAGAAAACATAAATGTTCAAATGTGTGTGACTGTGTGTTGTGTTATGTCCTTAGGTTAGTTAGGTTAGTAGTTCTAAGTTCTAGGGGACTGATGACCATAGATGTTAAGTCCCATAGTGCTCAGAGCCATACAAAATGTTTGTGAAATCTTATAGGGCTTAACTGCTAAGGTCATCAGTCCCTAATCTTACAAACTACTTAACCTAAATTATCCTAAGGACAAACATACACACCCATGTCCGAGGGAGGTCTCGAACCTCCGCCGGGACCAGCCTCACAATCCATGACTGCAGCGCCCAAGACCGCTCGGCTAATCCCGCGCAGCGAGTAAACATAACGTGAAATCGTTGGCATATTGTGAGGAGGACGGAGGGTGTATTCATGGATAGAGGGGAAGAGAGAGACGTGTTTGAAATAACAAAAACTACTGTGACAGAGTCCATCTACGCTGATTAGTTTGTAAGTATGTAGATAGGGTATAAATGAAATCAAAATAGAATACTTAACAAACTGTATATTCAAAAGAAACCCACTTAAATTAAAAGGGCAACTCAAAGGAAAGCTAACCCATATTGTATCTTTTCTGTTGCCACGCGATCTTCCACTAGCTCCAAATGAGGAAAAATAACGAAAATTAAGACATAAGACAACATTTTAAGAACTCAAATATTTTATCCAGAATCCTTCATTATTTTGTACTTCTATCACGCGTCTTGGCATAGAATGTATAAGCCGTCGGACGTAATAGCCTGAAGAAGCAACTTCCTCCCAGGCTTCCAGGACGCAGTCCCAAAGAGCGTCCGCAGTAGTTGGTTGGTTTCGTGGCCAGTTCTCTGTTAATGTTCTGTCGACCTCAGCCCACATGTTTTCCATGGAGTTTATATCAGCCGCCCGTGGCGGCCAGTCCATGACGTTGACGCCAATCGTGGAGAGCCGTGCTGAACAAATGCAGACCTGTGAATGGGAGAATGGTCCTCTTCCAATGCGACGTCCCCTTCTGCGTACAGCATTCGCACTGACGGAAGCATCACATTTTCCAATATGTGGGCATACTGCGCGCTGTCCAGAGTTCCTTCTATCCTGTGAAGAATTCCCGCCCCTCTCGCAGAATTCCAACCCCAGCAGGTAACAGATAGGCGGCGACTTCTTCTCGTCGTAGTTACATATTCGCGTCAATGGCGAGTCCCTTACGGCCTGTAAACGATTCGTGGACCGTCGTTATTGGTGGAAAACACCTTCTCATCAGTGAAAATGACGTTGTCCCACGACGCCCTCAGATGGAGCTCCGCAAATGCTAGCTGGTATAAAACGTTGTCTTCGCTGAGCTCTTGATTCACGGCGGATCGTCGTGCATGCAGTCCAGCGTCCCTCAGCCTTCGGCGAATCGTGTCACTGGAGCCGGGAAGTTGGTCTCCCGCAGCAACTGCTTCGCGTTCAGAAAGGGATTTTCTCTGCTCCTAGACACTAGGTCCCTGTCTTCCTGCCGTGAGATCACTCTCTTCCTGCCTGAGCCAGGAGCCCTGTTGGTGGTGCCTCTTTCAAGGCAGATCATCCACCATCTCGTTGCTGTGGTATGTGGTACGGAACCGCTACGGTCGCAGGTTCAAATCCTGCCTCGAGCATGGATGTGTGTGATGTCCTTAGGTTAGTTAGGTTTAAGTAGTTCTAAGTTCTAGGGGACCGATGACCTCAGATGTTAAGTCCCATAGTGTTCAGAGCCATTTGAACCATTTTTTGACTCTCCCTTGAATAGACCTCTCCCAGTGAGCCATTACGGCAGACAGTCTGATGTGTATTTCTGCTTGCCGCTCTTATACTGATTCCAGGAGAGGAGGTAAACATATTTACGTCAAACGGAGCGGCAGGCAGAGGCAGAGGCATGCGGCGCAGCCGTGCTGGCTCGTCCCGGTCTGTTGGCCCACCAACGCTACCGCCAGCTCGCTCACTTGCGTCTCGCCTCGGCCAGGCTGGCTGGCCCGTAGCTCGCGAGCCGCGGCTAGTACAGACCCGGGCCGCATGGCCACGGTCACCCCTTGAAAGATCAAAAGTTACGACAATACTTTCAAAAAGACATTCATTTTAGACATAGCTACCACAAAATATTTCACCTAGCTAGCAATAGCATGACGCAGGAAACTATACTTTCTTGTAAGCGCCGTGCATTAGATGTAGCCTTAAGAAAACCTGTATTCAACCACGACAACTAAAGGGAATGTAAAAGTAAACAGGTTTGGCGACAGCTTCTCCAAATAATAGTATATACTTAGTATATAATACACGTTTTGTGCACTTATAACATGTACTCAGTGTCTCTGAAACAATACGTGCTGCACGACGGAAATTACTTTCTGCTGAGGCACTTCATTTACATCTCAATGATACACGACTACTAGAGATTATTGCTCTTTACGGCAGTCAATCCACTTGTAAATTAATATCATGATATCGCAGATATTAGGCAATACGTTACTAGGGATGAGTAAGGCCTTAAGGTTTGCAACTAAACATGCTACTCCTAGCTTCTACTGAATATGAAGTTGATTATTAACGTGTCTTCATAACCATGTGTGCGGCGTTCGACTCTCAGTCGGCGTAGACGTTTTCGTCACCTTATTTCTAGTTAAACGTGTGCACATCTCGCTGATGGTGGACCAACATTGGACATTTCTCGTCTGTTCCTGGTTAGACAACGACGGTGGTAGGCGCTGGGTTCGAATCCCGGTCAGGCAATACAACTTCAGTCGTCATTTAAGGTTACAACCCCACTACTGGTGACAAACTGTGATATCTACATTCTGATTTTACGTACTTATTCAACATTCCGATTAGGTGCTGGGTTCGCATCCGTGTCCCCAGCATTACACGATGGCATTTCAATTTTAAACATGTGCATCCTTTATTCCTTGACAATGCAACACTATACAACGTCTTTCGAGGTTAATTACCAAGAAGGTAATTGTCATGTTAGGGTTCCTGCTTTCGTACAAACATTATCGTCATTTACGTTCAAGTTGAGAATTGATAACTGATACTGGTGCAAACGTCAATATTTGACGTGTCTTTCTGCCTATTGATCGAGTCTCGATACGGTACACAGCTTTGCTTGGTTAACAATGGCTTTACGTTCTGGGTGTGCATCCGGATCCAGAACGAAGACGTTGGTCATGTAATCTAAAGTACAACTTCGTGTACAAGTAACTGTTGATGAGTAATGTGAACAATGAAATTACTTATGATTCGCTGTTAATGTTGGGATATCCGTAGAGTGGTTGCCGCCGTTAATCACGTTTTCTTTTCACTGCTTGGTATTACATAAAGTTGATGCGAAACCACTCCCCCGTTGTACGTTGAACGACGTTCAGCATGTGTTGGGTAAATCTTTTAGACAGCAAAGAACTTATTTCCAATTGCCATACAACTTTATAAATCCATATACTGTCTCAAAAATTTAATTGTGCCCAAGGCTTACTGAACAATTTATGTGACAAAACTAGTTGTCCCATAATATTTGAAATGTCACTTATTGTAATTAAGTTTAGTTTACAGACGTTAAGGACTGTCTGATCTCTTCTGTACTATCGTGGTGTTACTTAACATCTGGACGGACTGTCACAAAGACTGGTGTTCTCTAGTAGTCTCTAGCGGTACCCATTGTGTATCTTACAATGAATGTACTGTGGACGGTTGCGACTATGTGCAACACAGATATGGTATGTTGGTTGCATACATTCAGGTGCAGCCTACATGTTGGAATTCAGGGGTGACCCACTTTTTTTGCTGTCGAGTGTACGTAATTACGTTTAGTACCCGCTTCTTGGACAATGATTATCCTTTACTATGTTTCAGTGGAGACGGGATTTGTGGCTCCGTGTCCGACAAGGATGGTGGAATATATGGCTCGACAACTGTTTCAGTATCACTTTCACTTGTTAAGCTCGTATCGTCATGACTGTACTCTTCATGTACATTGTCCGCACAGTCCGACCGTTTCGGACTCCACACATTCCACTGACTCACCTTACAGAAACGCAAATATATCATCCGCCACTTCTTTCTCACTCTGCGAAATTCCGTGGGTTCTTTCCTAACGAAATGCCATCTTCGGAAACAGTTGGTGTAGAAATAATCCAATGTTTGCTTTGTTTACTTTTGCCATCGCTCTGCTTACTGTCAACACCACTACCACTGTAGCGCTGTTGTGTTTGTTTTACTCGTTGACTAAGCAGTTCAACTACGCTCCGTTGCCATTGGTTACCTCCAAGTCCCCTCCCCCCCCCCCCCCCCTCCGTTTCCGTGTGCAACCAGTTTTGTGGTTGCATGGTAGACAATATGTAGGGCGTCGAATGCCGCAGACTCATTGGCCTTTTGCGACCTCCCTCTCAAAGGGTTCCTTGTAAGTAATAGGTATACCCGAGAACCCGAGAAAATTCTGGTCCCACGTAAAATACAAGTGTAAACAAGAACAGCAGTCAGTCGTACATTCCGTGAGCTACTGCTGATTTAGTCTCCAATATCAAATAGTCCTTATCGGTGCATTGCCAAACGAGGCATATAGGTATAACCATATCAGCGAATAAACATGCGACAGTTGATGATACAATTTACATGGCAGAAACGAAACTGAAGCTGTTGCTTACAGTCAGAGCAAGCAACGAGAATATGCAAGTGTTTATATTTGAATTTTCATTTCTCTGTGCACGCCGGAATCCAATAGACTCGAATTTTGCTACGTAAAATATCTAAGTAGGTTGAAGGCTTCTATCAAGTTACCCGTCGCCCAGTCTGGGATGGCAACAGAAGATAGAAAAAGAAAAACTGAAGTTTTAAATTTGCATTTAAGAAATCATTCACCCACGGTGATCGTACAAACATACCGTCATTTTAATGTCGCTGAGACTCCCGTAAACATAGTAGTAGGCACTGTTAGAATAGAGAAGAAACTTAAAAAAGTCAGCCACCAAGTCCGGATGGAACCCCAATTCAGTTTTACAGAGAATACTCTACGGTGATGATCCTCACTTGCTCCCATTTATCTCGAATCTCTCACCCAGCACGAAGATCCATTAGACTGAAAAAGAAACCGCAGGTGACTCCTGTATGTAAGAAGGGTAAAATAACGGAGCCACAAAATTACAGATCAATAATCTAAACTTTGGTTTGCTGCAGAGTACTTGAACATATTCTCAATAGGAAAAGAATAAGTTACATTGAGACAGAAAAGCTTCAGTCCACAAATAAGCACGGATACAGAAAGCATCGTTCATGCGACAATCAGGTTGCCCTTTCCTCACATGACAGTCTCTGAACCATGGATGAAGGGGAACAGGCAGGCTCCATATTCGTAGATTCACGGAAAGGCTTTGACAAGGTGCCCCACTGAGGACTGTTAACGAAGTTCCAACCATACGGATTCAGTTCCCAGACATGTGAGTGGCTCGAGGACTTGATAAGTAAAAGAACAAGGTAGGTTGTCGTCGACGGCGAGTGTTCATCAGCGACAAGGGTGTCGTCAGGAATGCCCTCGGGATATGTGATAACACCGCTGTTATACTCTACATACATAAATGATCTGACGGACAGGGTGAATAGCAGTTAACGGTTGTTCAGTGATAACGCTGTGGTGTACGGGATGATGTCATCGTTGAATGTCTGTAGGAGGGTACAAGATTATTTAGGCAAAATTATTAGTTGGTGTGTCGAATGGCAGCTTGCTCTAAATGTAGAAAAATAAGACTTAATGCAGGTGGGTGGGCAAAACAATCAAGTAATGCTCGAATACAGCATTAATAGTTTGCTGCTTCGGACAATCACGTGGATTGAATATCTAGACGTGAGGTTGCAGGGCAATATGGAATGGAATGGGCACATAACGATGGTAGTAGGGTAGGCGGATGATCGACTTCGGTTTATTGCGAGAATTTCTAAAAGTCTAGCTCCTTCATGAAGGAGGTTGCATGCAGAACATGAGAGCGATCCACTCTTGAGTACAGATCCCATACTCCTGATTGAAAGAGGATTTCGAAGCGGTTAAGAGGTGTGCTACTACATGTGTCACCAGTAGTTTCAGCCAACATGCGAATGTTACGGAGATGCTTTATGAAGTCAAATGGGAATCCCTGGACGGAAGACGACGTTCTTCTCGCGAAACTCATTTGAGAAAATTTTAGAACTGAACTCCTCCGAACAGGCCATGAGCACCCAACGGTACCGACCGGCCGCCGTGTCATCCTCAGCCCATAAGAGTCACTGGATGCGGATACGGAGGGGCATGTGGTCAGCACACCGCTCTCCCGGCCGTATGTCAGGTTGCGAGACCGGAGCCTCTACTTCTCAGTCAAGTAGCTCCTCAGTTTGCCTCGCAAGCTTGAGTGCACCCTGCTTGATAACAGCACTCGCCGGACCGGATGGTCACCCATCCAAGTGCTAGCCCAGCTCGACAGCGCTTAACTTCAGTGATCTGGCGGAAACCGGTGTTACCACTGCGGCAAGGCCGTTGGCTGAGAAAATTTAGAGAACTTAAATTTGAAGCTGACCGCAGAACAATGATACTATTGCCAAGATACATTCCCGTAAGAACAACGGAGATCAAGTAAGAGACATTAGGGCTCGTTCAAATGGTTCAAATGGCTCTGAGCACTATGGGACTTAACATCTGAGGTCATCAGTCCCCTAGAACTTAGAACTACTTAAACCTAACTAACATAAGGACATCACATACACCCATGCCCAAGGCAAGATTCGAACCTGCGACCGTAGCGGTCAGGCGGGTCCAGAGTGAAGCGTCAAGAGCCACTCGGGCACAACGGCCGGCCTTAGGACTCGTACAGCGGCATATAGACAGTTGTTTCCCTCGCTCTATATGCGGGTGGAACAGAAAAAGAAATGATCTGTAGTTGTAAAAGGTACCCTCCACCATGCACCGTACCGTGGCTTGTGGAGTATGTATGTAGACGTAGATGTATATTATGTAAATACAATGTTAACCAATGAGAGTAACTCCAGTATATAAAATAAGTGATTGTACAAGTGTTCTGTGTGAAGCAGTCTTTCGTTTGTGGTAAAAGTGTAGACACTGGCAAAAAAAAAAAAAAAAAAAAGAAAAAAAATCAAAAGACGCCGCACATTGGAAGCGATGAGTTAAACAACGTGTTTCAGAACCGGAATAATACAGAGACTGAAGAATGAACATATCGTCAAGAAGCTACTAGAATGGTATAGCCATTTACCGAATACATTAGAAAGTTTAGGCATGTAATCCTCTGGGAAGATGGAAATCAGATAGTATCAGGCAAAACTGGACTGCAGGAACTGCACATCCCATACAAGAAGAACAGATAATGAGACATGGAATTTGGGTGCTGGTAGATCGCCAAAGATGCTGTAAAACAATCGCTGCAATAGTATTTGGCACATGTCAAACTGGAGCTTATGTTGGGTCAGGTAAGTGAAGTTCTAAGATAAATCGGGTGGCCTAAAAACGCAAAAAGAGTGTTAGGAGTGACATTACATCATTTTCAGGGATTTAAATTCTGTACACAGGAATCTCTAATTACGAAAAAAAATTTATATCGCTACTTTTTCTGCTGCACAAGGGTGTTTAGGGATTTTGGGAGATGTCAGTCGGGATTTAAACGTGTTTCTGGCTTGTACTAATATAAAATAATGGATATTTATCGTTAACCATGTTCTGTGCTCACTTTTAACATTAGTCGTAGTATAACATGCAATCGTAAATTGTAAAGATCGTCCATTGACTCGCATGTGAAGCAATTTCTGGAGTCCAAATAACTATTCTTTATGAATATGGGTTGTTTCCTCAAGCATCGATTATGCCACACAACTCACTCCATTCGTTCGGAGAATCAGAAAATAACATATAGAAAAACTGAGGCTGATAGTGTGTCACCTACAAAACAGAATTCCTACGTACCGAATATACAATCGGCTACACGAATTAAGTGAAGACTTGCTAGCAAACAGAAACCAGTATTTCGTTCATAAAGGGAAGGCATCACCATAATCAAAAATAAGAGTTCGGCGTGCCTTGAGATAGTCAGCTAGGAAAGTTACTGCTCACGATTTGCGTTAATTAACGTGAAAATAACGCCTGTACCTCTGTAAGTCTTCAAACAGGACGCAGTAATGTTCAAAAATACTACACCATTATAGAGCTGTTAAGAAATACACAATGATTTGAAGGTGATAAATATCTGATGCAGAAAATCATAGCTGACTCCTGAAACAAATAAATGTAATATCATGCATATAAATAGAAAGATCCAGTATTTAATAATGCGATCGGTGATGCCACTGTTCACTTGAATCAACAGCGACTGTCAAGGATCTAGGTGTATCTATCTATCTGAAATTACTTACTTTCTAATAACCACTAAAATCCAGTATTGGGGATGGCAGACTCTAAACTCAGATCTATCCGAAGAATTCGCGCACGAAAGAGGCCATTACAAAACTCTCATTTGACCAATAACTGATAACTGTTCGACGGTCTGGGGCACTTCGATAAATTAACGGAGGAGATAGAGAAAACAGTGTACCGTGTAAGTGAGTTTCACAGATATGCTCAACAAACTGCTGTGGGAGACTACAAGAAAGGTGTTGGGGCTTGCGATGAAAGATATTCAAAATGCGCCTAGATCTCTCATTCAAAAACGCGTCAAGAAACATTAAATGCCCCAACTAGGATCTCCCACAGAAACCTTAACGTATAAATCACAGAATTTCTCCAATACTTCTCGCATATTATACAGACCACTGTGAAAGCTGAATTCTAAAGTAATAGCTAGCTCATTTTTAAAAACAAAAATCCACAAACATCTACAGAACTCGTTACAAATATTACGTTCGACAGATTAAAACTGGGGACCACTCTAACTAAACTCAACAAACAGGATTTACAAAGTTTTACAGAGAAGTTTTTCTACTTGCATTCAGTATCATTGCTTCAAAATATTTCAAAAATTAAGTACTAGTCACTCATGTAGATCGAGGTAGGTGAATGAATGAGTGAAGTTCATAATTAACAAATGGTTCAAATGGCTCTGAGCACTATGGGACTTAACTGCTGTGGTCATCAGTCCCCTAGAACTTAGAACTACTTAACCTAACTAACCTAAGGACATCACACACATCCATGCCCGAGGCAGGAGTCGAACCTGCGACCGTAGTGGTCGCGCGGTTCCAGACTGTAGCACCTAGAACCGCTCGGGCACTCCGGCCGGCCATAATTAACAGCCTTTGTCGACGAGGGAAACAGTTACAAATTACAATCTTTTGCGAGACTCGACGTATCTACGTTTTCTCGCATGCGGTTTGTTTATATTACTAAGACAGATGTTGTAAATATATATTCTAAGCACTTAAATCAATGGGTTCTTGAGTGTATTGCATTTGTGGATAATACCAGAATAAGAAGTTAACGACGTATTAGTAAATTTACATTTGTCTTGTAAGTTAACACATGACAGACGTTTCCACACTAACAAAATCTGTTTCTCATATCCTAAACCTGTAATGAAACACACAGTGATACATTTAAGTAACAAGTAGAGCAGTAGTACATATTTCAACACAATGTTTAGATTTAATGCTATGTGAAGTGCAACGTTCATCATAATACAGAATTTTGTCTTCTGTCACTTTAGCATTCCCTTCTACAAGTTTTGAATAAAACTCTTTACTTTCCCGTGAATCATGTTCAAAATAAGACATCAAATTCTTCATTTCATCAGCTTCATTTTTGTTTGCGTGGTTCAGTGATGGGAGATGAGCTGCTCCAAATATTATTGAAGCACTTCTCTTTTCAGGTTTCAACACTTCAACGTCTATCGGTGATTCCCTATTTTAGGTCGTCTTACGTAATGCAGTAATCTTCCTCAGATATCATAAAAAGTAATTTGACTTTCATTACAACTTTGGATACTGATATGATATCATAAGTATATCAGCCTATACCACAAACCTTTTCAAAATGTCATAATATTTTGGGGGCAGGGTGACTGTTTCGTGTTTTCTTAGTTGTGTTTCAGTAGGGCCAAAAGCCCTGTTAGGAAGCAAAAAGCTAACAAAAAACCCACGTACTGAGAAATAATTTTGAGTTCCTTTAAATACCTTTCAGCCCTCAGTAAGATTCACAAGCATTGCCACCACTACGTAAATATTCTTTTGGGAGTCACAAGCAATAGAAAATAATTTGAGACCATGATTTTATGCACCTTATTCCACTATAACTTGCTCTAAAAAATTTAAATAGTTTCTCACAGAAGATGCAATGTCATTAGCCCCCGTTCCCGAATCACCCTCAAGCTATGTGTAGTGAAAAACTTAGTGCGCTACCTTTTGTGAATATTTTAAGATCGTATAGTTATACAACAAGACCTGTGTGGAGTAAAATGCTTCCCCAGTAGATAGTAAGGGTAAGGGCTGATTCTCCCAGTAATCAAAATAATCTGTCACGATACAGTTTTTATTTTCTTTAAAAATAGTGAAATATCTTTTTGCCCTTATTTTGTGTAGTCTATAATCTATTCTTATATTATTTTTTAGTTCCAAGTATTAAGCCGACTTTAACTCTGCGACAAAGTACGCACAACTTGAGCAACTATCAGTATAAGGATTTCCAAAGCCCAGGTTGAAAGATTTGTAGATTACCCTTTGATTCTTTCGATGAGAGCATTCAAACAATTCTTGCTTAACACAAGAAGTATTCTATCAGTCATGCAGTTTTTAAAGATTTAACTCTTGTGGAATATATGACCGCTCAAATTTATTTCTAAGAAAATGAGTTGATCCGCCTTTATAATTAAGTATATCTTTCTTAATGATCTGCATCTGCTCTTTGTCCTTTTCCTGTAGCCTGCGAGCTCGTCCACCCCAATTCTCCTTAGGTAGTACACCCTGTTGCTTACGACTTTTGGCAATACGCCTGAGTCTGCCTCCAGACTTCAGGAAAAAATGCATATATAATAAATATAGCTTGCTCAGACTGTTATTTTCATTCTACAAACTTTTTCTTTAGGCTATAAATAAAATCAGACTTACCTGCTACTTTTATGAATGCTCAGGCACATACGGCAATCTCTTGGCTTGTTCTTCTCTTATACAGTATGACACTGACATGGATCTTTGTGTACTTTTAGTATCTTCCCTCCCCCTGACTCTTTTAGGCAAGATCACTCTCATGAATCGTAGTTAGAAATAATCCCCTTCAACTTTGGTATTATTCATATGCTGGCTATCTCTAAAATGAATAAGATCATTGCAACAACAAAATTCTGCTTTCGATGTTGTTTCCTTTCTTGTTTCAATATTGTTACAGTCTGTATCCATATCTTCATTTGAGGGTACAGCTGTACACTTCTCACCCTTATGACTTTGTCTTCCACTTTTCACCTCCTGGACTGTTCATGTTATTCTGAATCTCCTAACATCTTAATAATGATGTAACAACAGGAACGTTCTAGAGCAGCTACTAATCTTATAGTGAAACGGTGGCTGAACATGAAAGAAAATTACGCTGGACAATATGACTTGTCTAACAGGCGCTCAGAAAACATGTGGTTTATCTTGTAGCATGTTGTCTGATTGCTCAACAGTAAACACATGTAAGTACAAAGGCTTCTAAACCTAACTTCAAAATTTTACGTTCTGTGTTTCAACCACGCCGTATAAAAGAAGGATTTGTTGAGTTCTGTGGAATCTTTAAAAATGGAGATGTCGAGTTCTGTGAAAATTTACTATATTCTGGGACTTTTATAATAGTAAATATTAAGTTTTGTCGTATTTTGTTTTAGCCGTTGAGTGAAGTTCACATTAAAGTGCCAAAAACTGTTAAAAATAGCAATTTGAAAAATGGCGTTTGTTGAGTTTTGTTAAAACGATCCTTAGTTACTGCTCGAAAACATGTGTTATCATTTGCGCTATCCAAGCGAAGAGTGACTCACTCTCGATTCCCCATTAGGGATTAATTAACAGAGCATGCAGTACATAGAGTGCTGGTTTCTGGTAGATGTGTTCCGACCTTAAGTGTGTGTGTTTGTGTGTGTGTGTGTGTGTGTGTGTGTGTGTGTGTGTGTGTGTTGTGTGTGTGGGTGGGTGGGTGTATGGATGTGTGTGGCCGAAGCATGCTGTCATTTCCGAAATCCGACAATCCTAAGAACATCAGAGACATACTCTTCGGTTCAAACGGTTCAAATGGCTCTGAGCACTATGGGACTTAACATCTATTGTCATCAGTCCCCTAGAACTTAGAACTACTTAAACCTAACTAACCTAAGGACATCACACAACACCCAGTCATCACGACATAGTCTTCGGCGGCACTGCACAAGGGAGAAGGCAGCAATCGTTACACATAAAAACCATGTGAACAGTACTCGCCAAAAGTAAATACACACCACATCAGGCAAGGTATCTTATAGATACTGTGCTATAATTGCAATTTTCTTCTGCTATTTATGAATTGTAAATCTATTGCATAAACGAAGTCGATAACTGACTTGTTCGTGCAGGCTGGAATGTCTTTGGTGTGACACACAACCTAAATTTACGTATTATTTTAGTTACATTTCGTTTGAAAACACCATGGTTATTACAGTTCATTAATTTTTCTGTTAATTTGCCGATTTATTACACATCGTATGCTCTAAGTTCATTTACTATTGAGAACATCCGCGAACGATTCTAATACACCATTCCAGTTTTTGGATTTCACAACACGCCGAAGGAAATTGCCATTTATGGGAGGCCAGATTGTCATGAAGTTGATAACGACGTAAAAAACTGTAACAAGTGCGGAATACGTGCATGAAGTTGCGCATTAAGTCACGAGGAACCACCAAACAACATATTAAAAGTTCGACAGCATGAAACGTCACTACCGTTCGCAGTGAAATCTAGAGCTCATTATCACCTCAGTTACCGCGAACTACAGTCAAGAAGTTTGAAGACGTTAACAAGCGAGGAGCTGGCACCACAGTTATCGTGAATAATACTCAACAGGTTTGAAGAAGATAACAAGGGAGGAGCTGGCGGTAGTGAGGTGCTAGGCCATCAAAGAATATAACACGTCGGCCAGAAAAGGTAAATGAATTTTATTTACGGAACTTTGCAAACTGTTATTACAAATTTTTAATACGAAAGAATTTGACAAACTCAGATAAATGCAATAATTACAATAACAAAAAAATTAGTGTTTCAGATCTGACGAATGTTAGTATGAGGTTTCAAATCGTAACTTGCCTGGAGCTCCATTTGGTTCAGGTGGTTTTGTCTCAAAATGAATTCAACAAAGCACAGTATGAATTAAGGTACTATTAGAACAGACGCAGAAACATTTCATTATCAAGTGTTTCTGAATAATACATGAATCATGAATAAACATTTGATTAACGCATCAGTTAACACCTATAAACACACAGCATCACAACAGTCAATGAACAACAATAAACTCAATGTGAGGTATAACCTTTACATGAATCAGAGGAAGCTTGTTTGAACTCTCTGGAATAGGTAGCGGTTGCCTCCTTAAAGGGCCCGAGATGGGTAACAAAAAGCCAAAAAAAGCCAACCGAAAGAGGTTTAACAACGTTTATAGCATAGATTTAAGTAATGATGACTCAGGCTAGTACGATAAAACAGCTTGTAAATAAAATTGGAACCACAACTCCTACACGGCTTAAACTAAAGCAGTAGGGTTCAATGCCGATAGACAGGAAGTAGACGACCTGCCGTGAATTTCTGCGACGTAAACAATTTTGGCAATGTAAGCTAGTTAATCTGAAACCAGAAAATCCATTAAATATAGTTAGGATTCACTCAAACCTAATACAATATAACACTTTAAAGAACTCTACAACGTAATGGACTGCGTAACTATTCATACAGTCTACACACCAGTGTGCTCCCAAAGTAAGTCGAACAAACGACGTTGACTATGGCTCACTGATCTCACTTTTTCTGTGAATTCTGTATTCACAAATAGCAAACAAGTTTCCAAGACCGTCTTGACCAAATCCAATCGATGTGGCTTACGAGCATTTAAGTTGGTAGAATAAAGAATCACACACCTGGCAGAAGTCATAGTCAACTTCGGCAAATGCTCATAATTTGCACGTGCCCCACAACTGTTAGCACTTGCCCTTGGATTGCTATTCTGCAATTACCTGTGGTAAAGGACCCAGAGCGAGCTCATACGCAATGCCGTTAATCCACCACAGAGGACAGTGTAGAGTGGGCATGCCCAATGGCGGGACGCAATTGCTTAACTACACAGCCAACTAAACTATACCCTGCTTTCGAGTTCATATCGGAGCACTGCAGGGTCAATCTTCCTCCGCTAAAAGTCAAACTTGGGTAAGATGAGGGAATAATCACCCTGGGAGCCTTCCTCCTCCCCCCCCCCCTTTTGTAACTGAGCTCTGCCGCCCTCAGAATCCTTGACCTGACTAAGATGACCATATGAAACATACTGGTAGCCAAGTTTTCAACTAGGGAAACTTTAATATCTGACACGATCCAACAAAATATGTCAATAGCTTCGTATAAATTTTCTGTGGCCCCTTGTTCAAGGCCCAAGGTATTTCAACGAAAACTAGATTACCAATCCTTAAACTAGGGAAACTTTAATATCTGACACGATCCAACAAAATGTGTCAATAGCTTCGTATAAATTTTCTGTGGCCCCTTGTTCAAGGCCCAAGGTATTTCAACGAAAACGAGATTACCAATCCTTAACGATGTAGGGCACCTAACGTCGTTATACATCCGGGTCTCCTGCCTGTGTGCATGATATTTATCGCCTTGCTCCCATTTCTTTTAATGGCGTCAAAATATGTTTCCTCGGGGATGAGATCATTGATGGACGAAAGGATGGATGCAGGGGAGTTAAACGGGTACACAAAAATTAATTTTGCAGTGGTGGACTTATGCACCTCATACAAAGCCGAATCGAAATCAAAATTAAACCAATTGTTAGATTCATCCTAGTGATTCTGAGACTGGGTGTGATAAATAATTAACGCTGACCTAAGATTCCGAATAAAGCGTTCTGAAAATGATGGTTAAGGACAGAATGGGACGGTGGTGATATGTAATATGGCGCTACAGAAACAGACTTTCCTCAATTTTTTAGAAGTGAAAACAGTCGCTAAATCACTGAGTAATATCTTGGAGGGACCAAAGTAAGAAGATATTTTACCAAAATGCTGACTTATCATACGCGTAGTCATATTCCAGTGTGAGACAAGCCTCACAAAGAAGGTGAAAACATCCACGACTTCAAAATTATACCTCATGATACTCTTAGTGTATTGAAGCGGCACTAAATAATCCATAAATAGTTTTACAGTCAGCCTCTTTTTCCGGACTATAGACCAACAAACCATGCTAAGAAGTAGAACTGGCTTGGCAGAGTGATTGTTCTGGCATTCCTTGAATAACTTTATGACGTCTGAATTAAAGTAAGTAGGAAAACAATGGACATTTTGCTCTAAATAGCTGATTTCAACACTTTTTGGTGGCAGCGTTGCAGGAACTGCACTGATATAAGCACATTCAAGTTTCAGGATTCCAGGAACTTCAAGCCTGTTATGCGCAGGCAGTCGTCTATGTTATATCAGATGTCACTGACCTCCTCTCTTTTCCTCTACATCTACATCTACATTCTACCCCGCAAGCCACCCAACAGTGTGTAGCGGAGGGTACTTTACGTGCCACTGTCATTACCTCCCTTTCCTGTTCCAGTCGCGTATGGTCCGCGGGAAGAACGACTGCCGGAAAGCCTCCGTGCGCCCTCGAATCTCTCTAATTTTACATTCGTGATTTCCTCGGGAGTTATAAGTAGGGGGAAGCAATATATTCGGTACCTCATCCAGAAAAGCACCCTCTCGAAACCTGGACAGCAAGCTACACCGCGATGCAGAGCGCCTCTCTTGCAGAGTCTGCCACTTGAGTTTGCTAAGCATCTCCGTAACGCTGTCACGCTTACCATATAACCCTGTGACGAAACGCGCCGCTCTTCTTTGGATCTTCTCTATCTCCTCTGTCAACCTGATCTGGTACGGATCCCACACTGATGAGCAATACTCAAGTATAGGTCGAACGAGTGTTCTGTAAGCCACCTCCTTTACTGATTGGACTACATTTTCTAAGGACTCTCCCAATGAATCTCAACCTGGCACCCGCCTTACCAACAATTAATTTTATATGACCATTCCACTTCAAATCGTTCCGTACGCATACTCCCAGATATTTTACAGAAGTAACTGCTACCAGTGTTTGTTCCGCTATCATATAATCATACAATAAAGGATCCTTCTTTCTATGTACTCGCAATACATTACATTTGTCTATGTTAAGGGTCAGTTGCCACTCCCTGCACCAAGTGCCTATCCGCTGCAGATCTTCCTGCATTTCGCTGCAATTTTCTAATGCTGCAACTTCTCTGTATACTACAGCATGTAATGGTACTTGAATTACGTAACCATTACGGCACTTCACCTCAACTTCTCGATACCAGCAATATTCTACTGTGTTTCTGTAAAATAGTTAACATACTTCTGTGACAACATTCAGATTTGATATCATTAATGTAGAGGTACTTCGATACATCGATATGTATATATTGCAATGATATTATTCTGATGTGTATTCTTTCTTTTGCCACTATGATCTTTGACGTACTTGTTGCTCTGATTTTTGGGCGCGTAAGCGTTTATTAGAGACTCAAGCTTTGGTCGTCATGTTAAACAGACGCAAATTGTAGTCAGTTTATGAAATGTGAACTTTAAGAATGAGGAAGATATTTTCAAGTATGTTTTATATTGTGATGTTTTGTAACGAGTTACGTGATATTGCAACAAAAGTAATGAAAAAGAAGTGTAACTTAGATTCGGAGTGCTGATTACTTTTTTACATCACCATTGTCCTAACTTGCAAAAGTCTAATCTTCAAGAATGGTTTATGAAACACATCTATAAAACTTTTGAATATCTCAGAATAACACCTAGGCCTCTTTGCATCCCAGCTTGGAATCATCACTGCCTAGATTGTCGGCGATTGAGCCACGAATTCACAACGAGACCAGCGTGGGAAACAGGAAAAGATGAGCGCCTAGTTTATCCATTATTTCAAGAAATGACTTTATTAACTGTGCTCTAATGACACCTGTCACATAATATAACTTTGTTGTTGCCAGAAAATGCAATATTTAGCAGCGTGAGCAACACTGCAATCATAATTAATTTTTGACCTTTGTTGTGGTAGGGTTGTTAGAAGCATCACCCGCGAAAAGCGGCATGGAACTTCCGAAACTATTTGCTAGGTCATTTATATATATTGTGAAAAGCAATGGCCCATAACACTCCCCTGTGGCACGCCAGAGGATACTTTAACGTCTGTAGACGTCTCTCCATTGAGAACAACATGCTGTGTTCTCCCCTCCACTCTCCTCCCCTCTCCGTCAACGTCATCATGATCTCAGCCAATCGCTGGGCATCTCCACTGCTTCCAGACAATTTGCTCCCCACTCCAACTCTGTGCTCTGTAGTGAGAAGACTAAAATAAATTTGGTAAACTGGCCATAAAAATTGGTAGACAGTTAAATCGGTAGGATAGGTCAAAATGAAAATGTGCCTGCCTAATGTGTAAATGTGTCCATTATTATAGAAGAAGATGTTACGAAGGGATTATTGATCAGCATCTCATGCCGCATGTACGTTGCACGCAGTTCACATGGTCGTCGCACGCACTTAACATGTCGTCTCAAGCACTTTATGCCGATGAGCACCTGAATACTTTGTAAATGCATCCATTCTCGTAGAAAAAGACTCATGCAACGCAGATGTAACCGCAAATTGAAAATAATTAGCTTGCACACATTGATGGTAGGTCTTCAGTTCTCTACACTTACAATTTCTTATAATAAATTAATTGCAACCTCTTCTTTTTGAGTTGCTGCATGAGTCTAATCATTTGCACTCTGTAATGATGTAAGAAAATAACTAATGGTTTATTAACAATAAAATTTCTTATGAGCAATCATTTTCAACGTTCTTCTCTTTCTATTTTAAAACACGTCTTACACACACACACACACACACACACACACACACACACACACGAGGGTTGCCCAGAAGGTAATGCACCACATCATTTTTCTCAGGCGGAAACAATGCTACGAATTCGAAACTCTACGAATGTACAATTTGAAGTCTCCTGAGTGAGTGTGCAAAGCTTCCGTCACTTCCGATAGATAGCGTAGCTGCAGGACAGTTTCAAAATGGCGTTTGTAAGTGATGTACGTTACAAGCAACGTGCCGTTATCGACTTTGTAACTGCAGATAAAGAAGCTGTGGGGAATATTCACAAAATCTTGAAAGCCAACGGAGCATCTGCTGTCAACAGAAGTAAAATTAGTCGCTGGGCACTGGGGGTGAAGCCATCAGAAGGTGGTTCGGCGGAGCTCCACGATTTGCAGCGGTCGGGGAGACAATCCACCGCGGTCACACCCAACATGTTGCAGCGAGCTGATGTAATTCGAGAGGACAGACGCTTTACACCTCAGCAGTTGGCGCTGCATCCGTCAATCAACAAAGGAAATGTGGATGCAGTTATCCGCACTCCTGGATATTCAAAAGTATGTGCAAGATGGGTTCCTCGATGTCTAACGGTAGATCACAAATTCCACAGTAAAAACGTTTGTCTTCATTTGTTGCAACGTTTTGAAGCTTAGGGGGAGACCCTATTTTCCTGGATTGTGACAGGTGATGAAACCTGGGTTCACCATTTTGAGCCCGAAACAAAACGACAGTCAATGGAATGGCGCCATTCCCACTCCCCACAGGAGAAAAAATTCAAAGCAACTGCTTCCGCCGGTAAGATCATTATCACCGTGTTCTGGGACTGTGAAGGTGTGATTCTCATTGATGTGATGCCAACAGACGGTACCATTAATTCAGAAGCCTATGTCAACACATTAACAAAACTCAAGACGCCCTTCCAGCGAGTTCGGCGCCACAGCAACCTAGGAGGTGTTTTGCTGCAACGCGATAGCATTCGGCCCCACATTAGTCTGAGGACTGCTGAACACATGGCAAAACAGGGTTGGGCAGTGTTACCCCATCCACTCTACAGCCCTGAACTAGCCCTCTCAGACTTCCTTTTGTCTGGGCCATTAAAGGATGCCATTCGTGGAAGACATTTTGAGGACGATGAGGAGTTGATTAACACAGTAAAGCACTGTCTCCGCCACCAGGATAAGAAATGGCACCTATAGGGCATACACGCCCTGTTTTCACGCTGGAGGGAGGCCATAAAACGGGAGGGAAATTACGTGGAAAAATTGGGTGTGTACATGATACCAGTCTTTCGTGTGTGTAATTCTCATTATGTTCAATAATGAAATGTTGAAGAGAAAAATGCGGTGCATTACTTCCTGGGCAACCCTCGTTTATATTTAACAATATCTTTCAACAATCCCCTTTTTGTACTTTAAAAGATGAGAGAAAGAGAATCATTTTTGTGACAACAAAAAGAGATGAAAATATATATTTATTTTGTAAACTAATACTTTCAGTTACAGAGTCACAACTTACAATGAATCATAATACAGTTAAATTTTCTTTGTTTCTAAATTACAGTTTTTATATAATATTTACAATGCATGGGAAATTGCTAGCCGTAGCAACAGCAGGTAAAGGAAAACCAAATGCATGTACATATATACATGCACACATAATGTACAGTCATGTACTTAATACACCAATATATATATATATATATATATATATATATATATATACCATGTGCAATCATTCACACATATGCAAACACATAGCTGTGACAAATGGTTCATCTAACTATTCCACATACAGTGATGCTCACAAATGCTATTTACAGATAAATACACATCCAGCCACTCAATCATTTAAGTAAATCGTGTGGGAAGCGGAAGGTTCCAATCCTTTCTGCACAGATGAACCATTTGTCATCAAGAAGTGTCCGGCCGACTTCTGTTACAGTGCAGTGTGTACTTCATGGTGTAGTGATCGGAAAACCACTTAGGGAGCCATACTCAGGGCACTGTCAACGCTCTCGAGCAGACATTTATTACCGTCATCGATCGTGAGAGCCTGTGAGGCTGCACGATGAACATGCTTAGCCCGCCTTTTGGTGGCACTGCATCTACACAGTACATGGATATGGGCCCCACAAACTCCGCAATCTGCGATGCATTTGTCTCGTCTTTCATCAGTCCGATAGCCTTATTGTTCTGAGGTGTTTTACTGTAACTATTACCGGTTGCTAATCCAGAGATCTCGAATGCGCTGGGAATGTATCTAATTACATAATACAGATTGCAGCCTATCTCCCAGTAGATGTAACTGCCTGTGTACATTAAACGTAACTTCGGATCAGCAAAGTTCGGCTTCATAAACTCATAGCAGAATTGATACATATGGTACTGGGCCAGGTCCGGAATACACTTACTGACATAGACAGGCTTTGCCAAGCGCCCCGACCCTTAGCCATCTACACGGCCACCAGTCCTTCATTAAATATTGTGCCCCACTTAAAATCTGACTTGTCGATGTAATCTTTTGGGCCAAAATGTGTCTCCCAGCTGTAAACAAAATGAATTTCTCGGTGGTTCCTAACGTTTCCCATAGTTTTTCCGTAAATAGGATTATTCATTAATTTATAAAAATGCTTTTGAAAATCGGATATTGCGAGAGCCCTCTTTTCAGTATTTGCATTAATGTACAAGTCTGACCGCTGCTTGAAGGAGATGTTGCGGGTGATTCTAGTAAGTTTCATCCCAAGACTCAGACATTGCTGAGGTTTCAGTGGTGCATAATGAAACTCCGGTTATTCCCCAGCTTTGTCATCAGCGTGGGATGGAACCATTTGTGCACGACCAGGGGCTCCGAACACAGTGGCAAGTTCCTGTGCATTTCATGCAGTTGCATAGGATATGCCAGGTCTGTCACCAGGACTTATCCTTGACCGGAGTCTGCAGTCACATGTTGGTTCGTTTTGTCAAAACTGACGATTTCCTTTATAGACAGCCATCAGAAAACCCATATGGCATAGACTGCTACATGGAATGCATGTAGATGTTTTTTGCAGTACATCAAAGTAAAGGATGTAACTCAAATCGTGAGCTATCCTGTACTTCTCACCCATTCACAGGTTATTTGACTCGGTCTATCCGTGTGTAACTACTGGCCTAGTCACCTGGGAATCTCGCGTTGGTAAAAGAGCAACATGTCAACATTGGCCATCAGTTCATTGTTGTCATCTGTATTTTTATGGTTTCGTACCTCAGTCGGTAAAAACGGAACCTTTATAGAATCACTTCGTTGTCCGACTGCCTGTCTGTCTGTCCGGCTGTTCAAAACACTTCTTGTTAGGAACAGGTAGAAGTAACAAGCGGAAATCTGTGCCACATACTAAGATCTAGTTCCACTGGTGGAGTAAAAAAGTTGAAGCCATTAGGCCAACGGAATCAAAAGATACATCCAATTATGTCACAGATTTTGATACTCGAAAACTCACTCATCGAAATCTGCATGGTACTTCCCGTTGACCTAGAACTGTATCATACTCTAAAATTTCTTTACTGTTTGCTATCCGAGTGTCTGTCTGTTCGACCGTATGTTAAGACCCGTTTTCCTCAGGAACGGGTAGACGTAACAAACTGAAATTTATGCCACGTACTAAAGCCTACGGTCCCTTGGTGAAGTAAAAAAAATTAAGGTTCTAGGTAAATGCAATCGAAAGGTACAGCCATTTATGTGACAGATTTTGATACTCGGAAGCTCACTCATCCAAATCTATGGAGTACTTCTCGTTGATCTAGCATTTTTAAATTCGCCAAGAAGCAACGTTCCAAAGTAAAACTAAAAGAAAAAATTCGAAAGCCGTTAATTTGTAATTCTATCACACACTAAATATTTTTTGTCGTTTGTTATCCGACAATCAGTTAAGACCCGTTTTTCTCACGAATGGATAGACGCATCAAGTTGAAGTTTGTCACATATTAAGGTAGTGTAAAAACACTATGCTTCTAAGTCAGTGCAATCAATAGATACGGCATCTTATGTCACAGATTTTGATAATCAATAACTTACTCATTACAACCAATAGGGCACTTTCCGATGACCTAGAATCATGAAATTTGGCGTTGAGCAAGGTTTAACAGCGAAAGTAAGGGAAAGAAATAAACCGAAAAGGTCTAGATGAAACGAACAAATATTTCTTCTGCAATTTGTTTTCTGACTGTCTGTCTGTCGGTAGGTCTGTTAAGACGCATTTTTCTCAGGAATGGGTACAGCTATCAAAGTGAAATTTCATCATCTATAGATCCTTAGTGATGCAAAAACCTTTGAACTTTTAACTCAATGAAATGAAAAGATAGGAGCATTTATGTCACATATTCTGATACATGCATACCCACTCGTCACAACCTATAGTGTAGTTCTCGTTGACCTAGAATTATGAAACTTGGCAGGAAGCAAGGTTTGACATCACAAGTAAAGCAAAAAATCGGAAAACTGTTAATTTGTAATTAAGTCTCACAAAAAAATTTGATTTTTTATTTTGTTATCTAATTTCAAACTTAAAGCATTCTCGAAAATCTTTGAATTTCCAGGGGCGAAATCTTGCCAGTATCATGTCGATAACAGCCTAAAATCGTTGAGGTTCTCGATTCCCGGTATGGATGAACTGTCCATATAGAGTATTAAGTTAGTATGGAACGCTCCGAGTATAACAGAGGGCAGGATCCATAATGCATGTTTCCAAGCATAAACTCTTGAAACTGTCAGCGAGCAGGCGTATGTCAGTGTCCATGTACAATCTAGCGTATTCCTCTACATCACAGACAGTAAACTCCTGTCAAGTCTTCACTGCATGGTCATAGTTCCCATCCGTTGCAGCAGTGCCTGTTATGTTGGGCAATGTGGTTTCGCTGAGTCTCTCCTTCTGATCCAGGTATTTATAAGGAATGACATCTTCATCTCAAGCTGAAACTTTGGCTCATTGGAATATGCAGCTGTTGTGATTTGCGTATCGTCTTGACGCATTGTTTCAGAAAGAGGTACTTTGATGAAACTTAATGGATCCAGGAAGCTGAGCATTATTCTCGACATGATTCACTTGGAAAATTAAATATATTTTTCTAAATTGTCAGATATTACACCGACTTTATAATCTCTCAGGCCGAAATCTTCCAAGTGCTCAGCAAGAAAGAGAGCATCATACCTGCTCAATTTATAAAATAAAACGGGTATAAGCCATGACAGGTATTTCAAGTTTCATGTGTTGTAAGCAGCAACGCGGAACTTCCCTGTTAGATGACAGTAGTCTCTAGATAGAGTTTCCCTTTTCCTGTCCAACAGCGGCTCACAAATATGACCGTCAACGTCCCGCTCATAAAAGCTATCATTCTCCTGTGGTCTGGTCATTGGAATTTTTTGTTATAAATGTTATCAGTGTGCCATGCTAGTTTTCGCAGATCACAGAGCAAGGGGTATTCCCAAGGTATGATTCAAATAGATTTTCATTGGAGCTATATGAGCATACAACTTCCACACATGGTAGGTGCCATAGTGGTATGCAGGCAATGGGATCACCTTCACAATACACCACAGGAGCTAGGTAGCAGTCGAAGTCAGCATATGTGACAAAGGTTCAGCGATCCTACTGCTGGGCCTTCTTAAAGTTTCAGACATTTTTATTCTCGGTAGGCAGCTTCACACATACCAGTTCCTGGATCGAGCAATCAGTGACATGCCTTTCTTAATACTTAGTCTTAGTAAGAGAGATAAGTCATCGACGATGGAAGCGTCATGTGCTATGTTGTCTTGATAACTAAGTGTAGTATAGGTGTCACATACTTCTGATCCCAACACAGCAGTGCTTCTCGCTCTTGGAGAAAAGCAACAAATCAATGTGTTTGGGGCACTGACTGGTTCCTGTGGAAAAGCAGAGGGGTGCTACTGCTTCGTGCATTACTTCTTTCGGCCCAGTGTGCTCTTTGTCATCTTGTTCTTCTGGCTTCCTGCTATCTACCTCCAGACCACCTACATGTATTGAATAACCATGGTGCTGCCTCTCAAATTTTGGTACATCCTTGAGTTTTAGGAGAATGAGATATTATCAAGGTTACAATTACTGCCGACTTTAAGTGTCCCATGTGTATCCGTGCAATACACACGTTTTGGGTGATTTCTATTTCAAGCCAGATGCGACCGTGCAAAGGATATTCATACCCTGCGACAAGTTTCTGGCATCAATACATGCTTTTTGCCGCAATTCCTTCTCGAAGTGGGAGTAAACTCTGCCTGTAGTTTACTGGGTCAAAAATATGTGAGAACGCATTGAGGTGGAGTACAGGGCTGAATGCGTTACCAGACCCTCTTATCTGCATTTCGGAAAAATGAGTCAGCATGACACTCTTGTTAGATGTTTCGAACCACTACGCAAATCATTCGTCCTGCGATATCACGCCACTTTCCCCACAAAGTTTGACAATGCCCTTTTCCTCAGCATCACTGCCTTATTTTTTCGGGGGGGGGGGGGGAGGGGGGGGGGAGGGAGGGTGATTGGAAGGATGGCCTGCGTCAGCTAAGGTTACTGAAATTCTTTTTACCTAATTGTGGAGTATTGCAAGTCGTTGACGATTTCAGGGAGCTCCATTTCCAAAACGGTTTCACAGGTATCGCGGAAATTGGCAGGACCTTGGTAGCCCGCTTTAATGTTGTGGATGAGTGCTTGTAAAATCCTGTCCTCGAAAGCACCAACAACCACAAAGTAGTCCAATGAGGCTGTGTGATTTACCTGTTATCCATAGTAGAGTGGGATATATGGCTGCTGCTGATACGCGCAGACCGTTGTCGATGTAGGTTGGCTGTAGAGTACCTACTTCGAGACTACCAACGGTGATGGGATGTCTTACGGCGTAAAATCAAGCCCCGGCACGCCAGTCGGGAACTACAGAGGAGAGAGGGCTGTGAAGAAGGCGTCAGCCAGTTGCACGCTGACCGACCCCTTTTCACGACGACAACGCGACAGCTGTGGCCTCTATGCGAAGCCGGCCGGAGTGGCCGAGCGGTTCTAGGTGCTACAGTCTGGAGCCGTGAGACCACTACACTCGCAGGTTCGAATCCTACCTCGGGCATGGATTTGTGTGATGTCCTTAGGTTAGTTAGGTTTAAGTAGTTCTAAGTTCTAGGGGACTAATGACCTCAGCAGTTAAGTCCCATAGTGCTCAGAGCCTCTATGCGAAGTGAACATAAGCACGTCGCCGGACTGGCCGCGGCCCAGTTCCTTGAGAAGCTTCAAGACCAGCGACCTGCATAAAAGCGTCAAAGCCCATTACTTTGCTCGTACGTTCTATGTAGCTCAAACTTGTCTGTCGTTCTTTGCTTGCGACACATCTGTTTAACACGAAGCTAAGTATTGTATTTTTTCCTTTCGTAAAAAAACTCATTGATACGATTTCCTTGAATTGTTGTCTAGCGATCCGAGAAAGCAGGTTCCCTAGTCACCTCATATTCGACGACTAGGCAGGATTCAACAGGATGCAACTTCTCTATTAACTGCCTTCATAAACCCGAGTGTATCCGTCAGTGTTGCATTTATTGAGTGGTTGGTGGGCAGTTAGACTGAGGGCTAATGGAAGAATCGAGGGATAAATACTTTTGTTACATTTCACTAACTAGAACTTGATCTTGTGATGAGACAGTGGCTGGTTCTAGGCTGGTGCAGTACGTATGTAACTCGATGCGCACCTACCCACGCTCAGTTCACGTGGGTAGCGTTCTGACAGCGGGTACTGCTGAGAGAGAACGCTATTCCAAAGACATTGCTGACCGAGTGACATGCTTATTGCCACTCGACCAGCCAATGGAAGTACGACATTGCAGTGCCTATGGTACTCCGAATTATGGTGCAAAGTTGCTTAGGACATGAATGGTAGTCAAAAGGAACAGGCACTGCGGCGATTACAGCCGTTATGAAATACATGAAATGTTTTCGCAGTTGCGAATATGGACGGCAATCAACTGTATAACTGAATGACGACAATGAAAATTTGTGTCTGCTCGGGACTCGAACGCAGATCTCCCACATATCGCGATCCATCGCCATACCAATAGGCTGTCTGAGCATGACTCACGGCTGGACCCAAACTTAATTATGTGGTCAGCCATGTGTACACGACCTATACTCGTATATCCGTATGTGTATTCTCGTACAGGGGAGAAATTTTACCTGTAAGTTGCTTGTCCGGTGTCGCAGGAAAATACATTACTCCAGTGCCTGTGTTATTCCACATAACGATCCCTTTGCACGTGCATGCGTGTCGTGTCGTGATCGGTCGAATGGTAAGGTGACCGCTCGCAACAAGCAGGGTACCTGGGTTCTAGTCATGATCAGACACGAATTTTCACTGTCGTCGTTCCATTATATAAGTGATGGTTGCCCACATTCGGAACTGCGAAGACGAAGGCTGGAAAAGGTCCCGTGGGGACGCGGAGTGGGCTGGCGAGAGCTCCCGGCACGCCTGGGACGGCCTCTTGCCTGCCAGCTCTCCTCCTGAGAAGACGTGTTTCCCGGATCCTTCTTTTGGGGAATACACACACTCTCGCCGCAGAATGCAACACATGTGTGCCCCCTAGAAAATAGGTTTGAAGCAAATAAAAATCCACTCTAGATCTGGTAACAGGCATGACTTCCTTTTGCAGATAGTCGCACCACGTATCCTGTTGAGCGAGAGCTGGTAATTCGCTGTAAGCCCGCAGTTTAATTATAGTGGGCTGTGCTACATGAAAGCAGAATTTTCCTCTTTGCGCTTGGATGCGCACGCCGTACATTCCGCCACTTGCAAAGGAGCGCAAGTCTATCGTTGCCGAGTTAGGCCACAGACGGCCCTGTTGCAGCGTGGGTTTGCTCCTTTGTCCGCCACGCTGCTGAGGTGTTTGCATGCCCAGCGCGTGCCAGACTGCCGCTCCTGCAGCCACGACGCTGGTGCTCCATGCTGTCGCCGCCGCCGCCCCGCCGTCGACTCCACCACTATCGTCATGAAGACCCTCCATCCCATGTCGCTGAATCGTCGACATCACCACCGTCGCGCCGCACAGTGGTTCAGAATGGCCTAATCCCTGGCCAAAAGTCGAAAAGTGGGAATAATAATTCCAAAATTTCTAATGTTTGGTTTTTGGAGTCGCTGACTACGAATTTGATATCAAAATTATGAAACTGAAAATTGCGGACAAAAAATGGCGGACATTTTGGAAAAATAATCACTTTATCGGTCCGAAAACTTCCACCAATAGGTTTTCGAGGTCGCTGATTACGAATTTGATACCAAAATTATGAAACACGAAATGGCGGACAAAAAATGGCGGATATTTTGGAAAAATAATCACTTTATCGTTCCGAAAATTTGCACCATTGGGTTTTCGGAGTCGCTGATTACGAATTTGATATCAAAATTATGAAATTCAAAATGGTAGACATTTTGAAAAAATTATCACTTCATCGGTCCGAAAATTTGCACCATTGGGTTTCCGGAGTCGCTGATTACGAATTTGATATCAAAATTATGAAATTCAAAATGGTGGATATTTTGAAAAAATTATCACTTCATCGGTCCGAAAATTTGCACCATTGGGTTTTCGGAGTCGCTGATTACGAATTTGATATTATATTCATGACATTTAAAATTCCAAAATGGAAAACAGTTTTGTAGAATACGTAAATTTCTATTTTATTTTACGTACATAATTTCATACAATACATTGGATTAATTAAAAATCATAATATGTGTCAGATCTATCCAACGTACATGTTTAGATTTCTGCTGAGGGTTAGCTACTATTTGTGACACACTCTTCTGGTGTTTCCAGTAGACGTTCTAGTACATCAGAAGGTAATGGTGCACTATTTTTCATTTTTAATTTTTGAAAAATAGTTACTAGTGGGTCCGAGGGTGCAAGAAACCGACGAAAAACGTCAGACATTGTCTTCTCTCACGTACATTATCGAGAAAAATTTTCGTGGTACCGACGAATGTCATTGTTCCTCGCTTCTTGAGCGTCCTCGGAAAGTTGTCCGATTGGCAAGACTCTCATTTCAGTTATTGCGTAGCCATGAATTAAAACGGTATGTACCAATGTTGGCATCGGGTACCAGGAATATAGCTCAACATATCGTCTCACGACGTCTAAGCAATAAACCCTGAACTTTTCTATTTGTACAGCGAAGCCGCTCGTCATTGTCTGCAAAATTAATTTGCCACTTTGCTACGAATTTCTCGTGCAAATTAAAAATTTCTGCTGTTAAGACAGGGTTCTCAAAGAAGGGTCGGGCTGTATTGTCGTCGTTTGTTACTGCCAAATCCTTTCTTAGGCGTATCGATATTTATACCTCAAGCAGCTTTAAATTTCTTTTGTATTTGTTGCTTACGATGTTCAACTACTTTCTTTTCATCCACTGATCGCACCTGTCATTTACTCGTTCCGTCAGTCAATTTATATGCAATATGAAGCATCCATTCCATAAGCCTTATCCACGCGTGTAAGGAAGGAATTCCAAAATTTAGTTTCGAGCTATCACATTCTGTTTGTTCCACCAATTGTAGATTTTTGATATCACTCGACGTCAAATTACATAAATAACATCTTCGCGCAGATTTAGTGTCAGTAACGGCATTTCTCACCTTTCCATCTATCATTGCAAACGATAAGTCATATTTTACTTCAACGTTAATACCCTCCGTTACTGTAGCGAATGTGACGAGAGATGCTATCTGCTTCTCAACGATATATTTTTCATCAACAATTGATTGCCGGCTGGTGTGGCCGTGCGGTTCTAGGCGCTTCAGTCTGGAACCGCGTGACCGTTACGGTCGCAGATTCGAAACCTGCCTCGGGCATGGATGTGTGTAGAAGTGTTGGCAGAAGAGCCAACACCGTGTTGCTAGAGGACGCCGAAATGCACGCTTTTAAGCTCACGCAGATGGGCGTGAGGTCTGGAACATTACAAGGAAATGAGAACTTAGAAAAACGGACGCAGTTGCTGTAATAGTTAACTTTAATTTATAATTGTAGAACATCGCTCTTGATTGTACATGGTTCATAAGATAAATATCAAATGCTATGGCGCCTTGTTAGGTCGTAGCAAATGACGTAGCTGAAGGCTATGCTAACTATCGTCTCGGCAAATGAGAGCGTAGTTGTCAGTGTGGCATCGCTAGCAAAGTCGTCTGTACAACTGGGGCGAGTGCTAGTAAGTCTCTCTAGACCTGCCGTGTGGTGGCGCTCGGTCTGCAATCACTGACAGTGGCGACACGCGGGTCCGACGTATACTACCGGACCGCGGCCGATTTAAAGGCTACCACCTAGCAAGTGTGGTGTCTGGCGGTGACACCACATGTGTGATGTCCTTAGGTTGGTTAGGTTTAAGTAGTTCTAAGTTCTAGGGGACTGATGACCACAGATGTTGAGTCCCATAGTGCTCAGAGCCATTTGAGCCAACTATTGATTGCACGGTTTCTTTCAAAAATTCCAATTTCAACGGTCTGTAGTAACGAGGTGAAGAAGGCCTTGAGTTCTTCTAAACGACAAGTTGCTGCTCGTATTTGTCGTCTGAAGCTAGCATTTGTAACGGAACCACGGAAGTAAAAAATAGATGAGCGACAGAGCTGTGGCTTCCGTCACATATTTGTTTATACTGATGCGATGACGAAGCATCGCATCCCCACTTCAAAATTAACTTCATGTTATTCGTGAAGCAACTGTCGAGTGTTTTCATGACATCAGACTGTACTTGAAGCAATGGAGCTATAGTATGGTCTAGTAAAGCCTGCAATGATACTGCCGCACTTGTTTCCGTTATACGTACTGAACACTCTGGTGGGTAACAACGAGATTTAGCAGCTAATACTTTATGATAAATGGGATAAACCGACCTGTCGCTGTTTTCATTGGTTAATTCCCGGACCATATTGTACGTTTCTTTCGTCACTTCACCGCTTATTATCAAGTTTAAAGCAACATCTGCACTAATTTCTTGACGTAATTTTCTAGAACGTTGTGTGAATGCTAACTGATACCGAGAGGCTCGCGTAGGAGAAATGGTTGTCGTATCCTTGAGCACCATTGCTGCAGCGTCGGACCCAGAAGCACGAAGATTCATTTCCGTTGCGAATGCCAGTGCCCTAGAACTTGTTGATCTCCTAGGATCATCGACTTTTCGTCGTTTACTCCGTTCACTGGATGAAGAAAAGTCCAATGAGGGTCTTCCAAATTTGTGGCTTTTATCCGATCCTGATGTATCAGATGTAGGAGCAGGTTAGTCTCTGTTTTTAAATTCCGCATTCTACAACAAATCGCAATAACGTTAGCTCGATGGTGAAAAAAAAAAGTTTAAATTAAGAATTTCAAAGGTACACTGGAACATCATTTATACTGACCTGCGTTTAAGTTGACTCGTGTTCATGTTCACTCCTCACCTCTCGTTTATGTTGACCTCTTGTTCCCCTACCTCAGTAATCAACACACTTCAAAGCATAGCGGAATACATTTGTGTTGGTGCGCAGAGGGGAAATGTGGAGGGAGACAGCCACAGTGGTGGTAACCCCTCTCGAATCAACATAAACGCGTGGTATACGTTTCGAGGCAGTCAACATAAACAAGGTTCCAGTGTATAAGAAATAGGAAAATAGACAAACCGTAATAGCTACGTCCTGGTCAAACCATTCTTCATGATTGGCGTAAAAGCGCTTCAGAATTCTGCGGCTATCCTGCCATTTTTTCTTCATTGTAAATAGGAGATTCCCTAAACATTTCCTTTCATCAATTGGGATTGCGAAAGGACATCCTTCCGATTCAGTAAAATATTTTTCCAGAACTTCTTTTGTCAAATTTTGAGCCCCATTCATCACGTAGGGCCAAGAATATTTGTCTGCGTGTACAAATAATTTCTTTGCATGTATGTCCTGTTAAAATTTAAAAAAATGTATATATATAATGTATATATAAAGTATATATATTGCACGTAACGTAAAAATATTATAAGTAATAATGCAGTCATGAACAATCGATTAAAAAACTATATTATAATGTTTTATAAAGTATGTTTATTGTCCTTGAACAATGTTTGAAATAATATTTGTAAAGATATTTTGATATTTCTATAAAAATGATCATTACAGTTTGAATTTTATTTAAAATCTTTATTCACAATGCTACACCGTTTCTATAATATACCGTACTTATCTCCACAATACTTTAGAAAGAGATAGAAAAAATCTACGAAAAACACTCCATACCTGGAACCTTTCAAGCCTCAGGTATAGAAAGTTGACGGGAGAATATCGCCATTAGTCACAGTGCGTAATACACATGACAGCGGGCACGGTAACACTAAAATCGTTGTTATTCAAAATGCGCAACTTTCGAGCAGCTAATTCTTGAACATGTCCCTGTCCCTGTTCAACAAACATGTCCCTGTCAGTGCCAACGTTGAAATGTGTTAAGATTTTTTTGTATCGACACAAATGTATTTCTATAGAAACACGATAATCACGACTACATTTTGCATAACGTTTCATAAATAACAACAAACATTTTCGAAAATTGAAGTGCATAAAATGTTTCTACATACCTTCATCAACGTTTTCCATTTTGGAAAATAGGAATCTAACGCGTCGTTGTAAAATTCAGTATGATTTTCTGAAGCACTATATAACTGGACACTAAAGCGTCGCTCGTGTGTTTATACGACAGGCAACTTACGACTGTCACAGGTATACAATACTGTGACCTCTGCTTATACGACCTGAATGTCCCATACCCCCCTCTACAAGACTCCATTCTAAACACACATCGATCTTTCAACCATCATTTCTCGACTTTTGGCCAGGGAATCGACCATTCTGAACCACTGTGCGCCGCTTCAAGGGACACTGGAAACTGATGTAAGTCGTCATCATCTTCCTTTCCGCGAGCTACCGCCGCGGGAATCCATCGCGAATGTTTTTAGTGTTTTTCTATGCATTCGTCATAGCCCCTTTTTTCTCTAAAGTCATTTATCTCTACAATTTGTGGTTCTAAAGCTCTACCCATGCCTGATTTGCGTTCTCGTTTGGTACCAGAACGATCGGAAATTGCGCCTGACGCTGCTGCTGCGGAAAACGGTAAGTCAGACAGTCCGGCTCTACTGTAAAAAAAAACCAAGTAATACATTATCTCTAGAAAAACTAGAGTTCCATGGACAAGTTAACACTGCGATGCGTGAACGCGATCACGCCATTAGACATGCCTCTAGTCAGACAGCTGCAAGCACTTCGAGGGCTGCTGCAGTACATGCGGTAAGTACATGCCTGATGTTTCGAGCATCATTCCGGCAGGATCTTTTTAGCCTACTTTCCCCGAAAAACCAGGCGACAAATTGACTACATTCTTGCAAGCTATCCGAGACACTGTGTGCGCATGTTCGTAGCCAGGCAGTTTCCTATCAAATGTGATCGTATTAAAACTCTCGGGTAGGCTGCACTTACGTAGAAATCGTAGATGTGCTATGTGATGCAACTACATTTGTCATTTCGTCAAAGGGCTTTGTATATCGCGTCTCCGGTAAGTGGGGAGTCAGTTATAACCGCGATCAGTTGTTGTCTCTATGCCAGAAAAATGGAGAAGATTTCCAAGTATTTGCCAATACTACATGAGTGACTAACTTGCCATGAAACACTCTGTTACCCTCCGAGAGGATTTCGAAGTTTGACCGCACGAGTGTCTAATGGAGAAGGGTATCTGACTATAATTTCGAATTTTGTGAAATTAAGCGAAAAACCAAACGGCTGTTAAACTTGGGAGTTAACGAAAGTGGTAAAATCATAAATGAATGAAAAAATTAAACGGTCGCCAGTCCAGTTATGAACATTAATTTGGAAATGTATATTTAAAAAAATTGAAAATTAGTTATTGAAGTTAATTTTGTTGAGATTTCCCTCTGAATAGCAAACAGAATACAAACTGACACAGTGCACTCTGTAGTGTGTGTAGCAACAGTTACCAATAACACACACACCAATAAATTATGGGGAGCAACTTTGCACCAAGCTCATACTAATGACAGTCACACTTAAGAGTATTACTTAATCAAATACTGAAATGTCACTGCATGAAGTAGTACAGTTTCACTAGTCAGAGCTCTTTGATTATTACAATACTAAAGACTAACTCTAGAAGCTAATCATTCACTTCACTTGGAGTAATTCACAAATTACTAGGCAAGACAAATAAAATGCAACACTGGGCTCAATTAACTTCAAAAGAGGAACCTTTCATGATGAGTACCAAAAACACACCTTCTTTAAAATTGTGCATAGTTTTTCTTCTGAGAATACTATCGTAAATCTGTTCTTTAATCGTTTATATCTACTTGAATTTTAATTACCTGTGAAGCAGGTATTTTTTGCAATAATATTTACACAATCTTGCACTGTAATCCTACAAAACTATGTTCTATAATAAACTAAGGATACTTTTGCAAAAGCCTATCCAACTTCATTTTGTGATTTTAGCTTTAACTTCTGCTACTCCTTTTACTGTAGACAAAACATCGTTTTTAAACACGTGAATGCAAGAATTATTCATTTCAATTAGGATACTCGGTTTTAGTAGCACTTAGGTGAAGACCCTGCGTAGGTTCATGATCAGGATTGAAGATATGACTCCGGACACGAATATATGTTTCATGTGGTTATTATTGAAACAATACACAAATTAACTAGCCCACACCAATATACATTACTTAACTGAATGCATGAAGTTTTTGAAGCTGTGGCAAAGATCGGTGGCAGGCGACATGGCGGCTAACTGTACTCACGGCTCTTGATGTACGAATTCCCTATAAAATCTCTTCTTGACGTTGGATTTTCAACATATCAGAGCCATTCCATTATACCGTGAATACCAGATAATATCCAGATCCACATCCGACGCAAATCCCTTATAACGCAGCATCCAATTGCATCTCTTAGCATCGTCGAAGTGTACCGTGCTAAGGCTAGCCACATACTGCGTGTCGTTCACACAAGGGAGCCGCCAAACTCACCTTTTACATCGGTCCTTGCCACTTCCGTTGCAGAGGGACTTCCCCACAGCGTTTACATTTTACAGATACAACCAGCTTTTAACACACATTTCATTTTATAAACATTTTCATACTATAATAATTTACGATTTCAACATGTATTTTTGTTTTTTTCATATATACATTACAAAACGCTAATATTTTTGCCATAGGTCAAGGAGTTTAAACAACAGAGAATACACACTTCATAAATTGAAGATACACAGTTACATAATATAAACCTACTTCTAATCGATATAAGTGTTACAGCATCCTGTCGCACCTATAACCTGGGAAGAGATAATATCGGAAATGAACTATCTAAGGTAACTGAGGCATGGGCGACTGATGTATTCATACGTGAGATAAACCCTCGGATCGGGAGTGAAGTTAAAGTAGTCTCCACCGCCTCCTTGCATGAGGCAGTTAAGATTTGCCCTGTTGCTTGTAGAAGCACGACGGTTTGTATCAGCCCCTGAGCGCAACAGTGAGCCGCGCCGACTTTTCGTGAATTACAGTAATTATCAGTGGTGTAGGAAAGCGAACCACACGACCGAATGCTGACATGCTCCTTGTGGTACGAAATGCCACACGATAGGACACACAAGTGTTGGGCATCCACTGACTCACAAGGGGACGCCACGACGTTTGGAACGCGGATTTACTGTAAACTTCGTACACTCATAGTACTCCATGAGGACAACAAAATGTGTAAGCAGTAGCGCGTACTTCTCAAGCGTTACTGAGAAAATCCCAAGATAACTTCAGTCGTCGAATATATATCTGCGCGTGGCCATTTTAACCATGAAGCGAGTGCAGTCGAGTGGTGACGGCATGGTAGCTCAGCGTTTCGGTCGCTTCCCTTTCTAATTAAAAAAAAAAAAAAACTGAGCGAACAGATGAACCAACAAACTGATCGGGTGTCACTGGACGTCCGCCCTGAACAACTTCAGCGAACAATGTAAAATAAAATGTTATTTTTTTAAGACGCTATAAAAATACACTCGATACTGCATAACCAATTATCAGCGCCTATTTTAAGGAAATACTGCGTTATGCATGGTTTGCTTCCAAACTATCGTCTGAAAGAGAGGTTTTTGAAAATGTTAACATGGTTTGTTTTTCCACAGAAAACGTCAAAATACCTTGCGTATGCGGAAATATAGCATTTATTCAATGAAGCTGGTGCCGTTTAACTTTGTTTTCCATGTTTTTACGAAAAATACCATCCTGAAACTTGTCCTCGTAATGTCGAAATCAACGATTAATCGTACATCTTTCGAAAGCCGTCTGTGCCGGTCAAAACTTGGAGGTAACAAGTCGTTTCGGGCTCTTTCCAGGTATGAGGGATTTCTCAAATCACGGGCAAGCATACATTTTTAGTAGACCTTATGCATTTGGTCGTTTACTAGTCGATAGTTATGAATATTACATCACTTGTGATAATAAAAATTAGTAGACTGCCAATAATATTGTAAATTTAATAAAATTTCAACTGATTACACGTACTTTCTCCATTATATCAGTTGTAATATAAATAATAAAGAAAATGACTGTGTTGAAAATAAAAAAAAACTGACGAACGCAACTCGATCCAGAAATCCAGCGGCTTGAAGGCCAATCACTTTTTTTAAAAAAACAAAAACATTTTGTTCTATACTGTTCGTTGAATTTGTTCAGGGCGGACATCCTATGACAAAATGACAACCATTCAGTTCGTCGATGATCCGTTCGCTCAGTTTTTTTTTATTATAAAGGGTAGCTATCGCTCTGACCGCTGAGCAACCATGCCGGCACCGCTCGGCTGCAGCCGCTTTATGGTTAAAATGGGCACGCGCATATATATATTTCGACGACCGAAATTATCTTGCGATTTTCTCAATAACGCTTGAGAAGTATGCGCCACTGATTACACATTTTGTTGTCCTCAACTCCTCATGGAGTACTACGATTGTACGAAGTTTGCAGTAAATCCGCGTTCCAAACGCCGTGGTCTCCCCTTGTCAGAGGGGAAACTTTCCACGTAGGAACGCTTCGCAGAATAACAGGATAAATAAGTGGGCCCAACGGAAAATGCACCGTGGGGAAACGAGCGTGGGGCTGCCCCTGCCACCCGCCCTCGCCTCCAACCAGGACAATAAATACAGTAAAAAAGGGAGAAATTAGTGAGGAGGCGAACTTAGTTTTAGGAAGCAAGCTCAGAGGAAGAACTGTTAAAATATTGGTACATACAGGAGCTCAGACTAGTATTTTATTTTTTTCACAAAAGGACTGCCGCGTTGTAACATGCGATAGTCATAGCTGCAGAAGCTTTTTTGGTAGATTTGCGAACTTATGGAAATAAGTATGAATCTGACATAGAAGTAGTAAGGAAGCACAGACGGGATTTCAGTTTCATTTTGGGGATTGGCTTCCTCACTCATTTTCAGGCGGTGACGGATTGTAAGACGTCAACTGTTCAATTCAGTGAGACAACTCACTGATTTAACGGTGTTTGGCGTAAAGTGAAGTGCCAGCACGCCGGTCGAGAACGTTAGAGCAGAGAGGGCTGCGAAGAATACATCAGCCAATTGCACGCGGACCGCCCCTTCTCTAGGACGACAACCCGATGGCAGCACCCTCGACACGAAGAGAACATAGGCGCCGTGGCGCCTGGCCGAGGCCCAGTTGAAGACTAGTCAGTCCTGCGACTTCTACAGCAGTGAGATCAAGAATAGCATAAAGACCAGTCATTTCGCTTCTACTATGTAGTATTTTTTATACTAAAGAGATTTCTAATTTTGTCTGTGACCCTTTGTTCGCGACACATCTGTTCAACACTGAGCTAAGTATTGTGATCATTTTCTTTCGTAATAGACTTCATTAATACGATTTGCTTAAATTGTTGTCGAGCGATCCCAGAAAGCAGGTTTCCTAGGCATCCCATATTTCACGAGTAGGCAGGATATAACAAGGGTAATCATGTGTCGCAGTCACGAGGAACTTATAGCGTGAGGCCTCTGACAAAACCACGTACGCGAGCATTCGAAGCTACAATACCTGCCAACATCAAAGGAGGAACGGGAAAAGTTCTCCGGAGTGAGTTCAAAGCTTATATACCGCCGAGATCGACCTTTTTGGTTGATCAACTCAGCCAGAACGACATTTTCGACCAGTTGCAGATTCATGTCTAACCATGCTTATGTAAACCAGAAGTATTCAGAAAGAAGTTTCGAGTACCAGCATATGTTGAACATTTTGTCCAGGGGATTATAGAGATCCCACAGGGAACTATATTGGCGAAGAGTAAGGAAGTAATGCAAATAGAAGTTCAATGCGAGAAACAGTTGATACATAAGGGAAAGAAGCGGCTGCCCTTGAGGAAGGTTTGCAAAACTGCACGTTTGTTAAGGAATCAGTTAAGGGAGGGTTTGACACATGTTTCTGAGTCAGAATAGAACATTTTGTACCCAGGTTTGGAAGAATATGCTTTGTTATTTGAGGAACGACAATATTTGCCAGCAACTAACCTCGTGCAGAACGAAACTTCAGTGGGAGACTACCATTTCACTTAAAATCTGTTGTTGAGGAAAGTATTCAAATGGTTCAAATGGCTCTGAGCACTATTGGACTTAACATCTGAGGTCATCAGTCCCCTAGACTTAGAACAACTTAAACCTAACTAACCTAAGGACATCACACACACATCCACGCCCGAGGTAGGATTCGAACCTGCGACCGTAGCAGCAGCGCGGTTCCGGACTGAAGCGCCTAGAACCGCTCGGCCACAACGGCCGGCTGAGGAAAGTATTCAATGGCACCTCACTGCAGGGATAATTCAACCCTCTGCTAGCCTCTGATCGTTTCCGATCGTCGTGGTCCCTAAGACATCCATCTATGCTGAAGAAACCTATCGTCGATGTGTCAGTATGAGAGTGGTAAATCAAGTCACGACAGCTAACACTTAACCTTTAACCCGTGTAAACGAAATATTGCATATATTAGGGAGTTGTAAGGATTTTACTATCCTTGACACGCGCTCTGGACACCACCAAGCTCCAGTTGCGTGACAAGATTGACCAAAGACCCCTTTTGTGGCTCCATCCTGATTGTGTGGGTTTCTTCGGATGCCCATTGGTCTAAAGAAAGAGCCTGCAGCTTTCCATATATTGATGGCTAAACGTTCAGATGTTTGACTCCTACTACATGTTTCGTATATTTAGATGATATCGTAGTTGTTTAAAGAACAAATGAAGTGCATGCAGTTAGATTAAGAAGTGTATCGTTTAGGTTGCAAAGCGCAAGTTTTTGTTTGAAGGTAGAGAAGTGTTCTTTTCAAAGTCACAGGTTTAGTACCTGGAACAAATGATCGGTGCAGATGGGGTCAATCGAGATCCTAAACTAACGGAAGCAGTTGACAACTTTCCAATTCCTAGAAATGTTACCGAGTTGCAGATGTTTCTTGGTTTAGTAAATTATTACTGACAGTTCGTGAAAGATAATGCCACGGTAGATAAACGACTGACAAAATTGCTGAAGAAAGGTGTTATATGACAATTTTACATTTCGTGGTTTACCTAGGCTTTGTAAACCCTTTTGTTCATTCAACAGACAATTCAGATTATGATATCGGAGATGTTCCTAGCGGGAAAGCAATGGTGAGAAAAGACCTTGTAACACGACAGCCTGTTGTAAAGAGGAGAGCCGGCCGGAGTGGCCGAGCGGTTCTAGGCGCTTCAGTCTGGAATCGCGCGACCGCTACGGTCGCAGGTTCGAATCCTGCCTCGGGCATGGATGTGTGTGATGTCCTTAGGTTAGTTAGGTTTAGATAGTTATAAGTTCTAGGGGACTGGTGACCTCATCTGTTAAGTCCCGTAGTGCTCAGAGCCATTTGAACCTTTTTTAAAAAAAAAAAAAAAAAAAGGGTGGGTCACTTCATTCGATCACAGACACGAGCCTGTGGACGCACAGAAGGCGGCCGATATTGATATGAGGTCTTATTCGTTTTAACAGCTGAAATCAGCTTGACAGGAGCACGTGGATGACAAGTTTCACGAAATGCTCCATATACGGGGTTTTCTCTGGATTTCCGCCGCGCGGAACTATATGTGTCGCTGAAGAGCCAGTAGGCTCATTTGAGGTGGAAAGGACGGACGCGCTTTGGATAATCCCATTAGTTTATAAGTTATTGTAAGTTAAATGTGATAAATAATTTCTGAACTGTAAAAGTTAACATGTCGGCAACGCATTATGCGATTGCAACAAACGAGGTGTCTACGTATACAACTCATATTACTGTATCGGATGTGATAGTAGATTTACTGAAATTACAAAAGAGGCCGAAAAGTGGATTTCGCGCGATTAAAAACAGCTTTTCCTTACCAAATAAATATAGAAACATTAAACGTAACGGCAGTACTGTAAAATTTAGAATATAGGAAATTATTTAACGTACAATTTAAATAGTTTGTAAATATTTACGCTTATAAATCCGAGAAAGTATGAAAACCATAGAAATTATTGTTTATAGATAAACTATGGCAGATAAAACAAAACTGATAACAGCATAATATTTCTTGGAAAACGTACGTGTAATTTGGTGTATCATACGTGTATAAAAGGTTAAAATTAAGAACTTCAACAATTTTCGTATTCAGTAGCTTAACTGACTTTCGTGGTGCTTGACCGATGTTTCCTGCATGAACAGCGGCAATTTGGAGTGGAGTCTATCTTCGGACGCCGTTGGAGGCGGTCAGACTGTGTTAGGCGAAAGTTTTATATTAGGAGCGGTGAAATAGCCGCTTGTTCGCGTGTGTGAATTATTTAGAGAACCTATTTCCGGAAATAGATATTTTTCGGCATCTGATAAACTTGTTACTTTTCGGGTTGCGTGTGATAGAAGCCGCTCCTATAAGGTTTCAGTGTGTAGCCATTGTGGAATTTATGGTTTGATATAGTGTGGGACTTTAACGCAATTAATTGCGGTTTTTCCAACCGCCTCCAAGATCTTAAGAAACTCGGACAGGCTCTGAAATTAGTTTATTGTGAACTGGAACTTTCGTTTCTTTGTGTGTTCTTATTGGTAATAAACTCGAGCTTATGAAAATTTTGAAAATATGTGAGCTCGTACGCGATTTTTACATAGCTAATTCTGCCTGCATTTATATTAAATAATTCTGTAGAACATCGTGTGCATTGCAACCAATGCGAGTTGCCGCCCCGTAGATGGAACATAGCTGAACTTGTAACTCTAACCACATTTACGAGGACCCATTGAAGTGTTTGTGCTGTATAATGTGCGAATAAATCTTTTCGCGCAGTACCACGTGGGAGCTCAGAGCTGATATAAAACTTGTGAACAGTTTAAAACTTTGACTTTTGGTGAGTTGATGAGAGGGACTGTATTTTATTTCGTCGTGCACACCACATGCACGTTCTCAAACAACCCGTACTGTCGCTACCCATAGGCTGCACCTCTAGGAAATGAATTCAGCAGAGATTAATTACAGCAGTAGTGAGAAAGAGGTGTTAGCCCTTGTTTTTAGAGTAAATTATTTTAAATGGTATGTAAAGGATGAACCAGACAGTAGGGGATTTTACTTTATTATATGAGCTTCCAAACGGTAACTTCATTTTTCCATTGCGGCCAATCCACAGCCGGTAGTGTCGGCTGCCTGTAAATTCTTTCATCCCACGGCTTAGCAACAGGAAGTCAGCACCGACGAAGGGCACCTTGGCCACGCACCTCCCTCACGTGCTGACGAGATAAGGCCGCCCCAGGCGTCGCTTAGCAGGCGACGCTCTGGAAAATTCCATGTCACCCGTTCGGGTTTCTCGGTCCCGACCAATCGGAGCGGAGGAAGCTACGTGGTGCGTCGAATACACCCGGTCGCCCATCGCTGGGCCCGCTCTCTTGTACACTCCTGGAAATTGAAATAAGAACACCGTGAATTCATTGTCCGAGGAAGGGGAAACTTTATTGACACATTCCTGGGGTCAGATACATCACATGATCACACTGACAGAACCACAGGCACATAGACACAGGCTACAGAGCATGCACAATGTCGGCACTAGTACAGTGTATATCCACCTTTCGCAGCAATGCAGGCTGCTATTTTCCCATGGAGACGATCGTACAGATGCTGGATGTAGTCCTGTGGAACGGCTTGCCATCCCATTTCCACCTGGCGCCTCAGTTGGACCAGCGTTCGTGCTGGACGTGCAGACCGCGTGAGACGACGCTTCATCCAGTCCCAAACATGCTCAATGGGGGACAGATCCGGAGATCTTGCTGGCCAGGGTAGTTGACTTACACCTTCTAGAGCACGTTGGGTGGCACGGGATACATGCGGACGTGCATTGTCCTGTTGGAACAGCATGTTCCCTTGCCGGTCTAGGAATGGTAGAACGATGGGTTCGATGACGGTTTGGATGTACCGTGCACTATTCAGTGTCCCCTCGACGATCACCAGTGGTGTACGCCCAGTGTAGGAGATCGCTCCCCACACCATGATGCCGGGTGTTGGCCCTGTGTGCCTCGGTCGTATGCAGTCCTGATTGTGGCGCTCACCTGCACGGTGCCAAACACGCATACGACCATCATTGGCACCAAGGCAGAAGCGACTCTCATCGCTGAAGACGACACGTCTCCATTCGTCCCTCCATTCACGCCTGTTGCGACACCACTGGAGGCGGGCTGCACGATGTTGGGGCGTGAGCGGAAGACGGCCTAACGGTGTGCGGGACCGTAGCCCAGCTTCATGGAGACGGTTGCGAATGGTCCTCGCCGATACCCCAGGAGCAACAGTGTCCCTAATTTGCTGGGAAGTGGCGGTGCGGTCCCCTACGGCACTGCGTAGGATCCTACGGTCTTGGCGGGCATCCGTGCGTCGCTGCGGTCCGGTCCCAGGTCGACGGGCACGTGCACCTTCCGCCGACCACTGGCGACAACATCGATGTACTGTGGAGACCTCACGCCCCACGTGTTGAGCAATTCGGCGGTACGTCCACCCGGCCTCCCGCATGCTCACTATACGCCCTCGCTCAAAGTCCGTCAACTGCACATACGGTTCACGTCCACGCTGTCGCGGCATGCTACCAGTGTTAAAGACTGCGATGGAGCTCCGTATGCCACGGCAAACTGGCTGACACTGACGGCGGCGGTGCACAAATGCTGCGCAGCTAGTGCCATTCGACGGCCAACACCGCGGATCCTGGTGTTTCCGCTGTGCCGTGCGTGTGATCATTGCTTGTACAGCCCTCTCGCAGTGTCCGGAGCAAGTATGGTGGGTCTGACACACCGGTGTCAATGTGTTCTTTTTTCCATTTCCAGGAGTGTATTATTGCTCACCTGCAAGTCAGACGCGCGTTCTGTAGCAGTGTAGATCTTCCCGCTTCTCCATTGCAGCAGCACTGAGGACCTAGATTAGGCAGACAACAACATTCGTTAGCTTCGCAAACTATGTTTCGCCGAACTCTATGCTCTGGCTCACCCTCACCTCCATAGGCCTATGTGACCCCTTTTTAACACGCTTTCGCCAATAATATGGCATTTATCTAAATGTTATCCTATTCATTCCATAACGCCCACCACCTTCCCAACTGCCCATCCTGTACAGATATCTGTATGGACGAAAATTCACTGTGACTATCGATCATGCTGCCCTTGTGTGGATGCTGTGCCTAAAGGACCCCAGTAGTCGTTTAATCCGGTGAGCAAATGGTTCAAATGGCTCTGAGCACTATGGGACTCAACTGCTGAGGTCATTAGTCCCCTAGAACTTAGAACTAGTTAAACCTAACTAACCTAAGGACATCACAAACATCCATGCCCGAGGCAGGATTCGAACCTGCGACCGTAGCGCGGTGAGCACTAGACTCACCGTTTTGCGATTATGATGTATGCAACAAAGTAAGTCATCCACATCAGAATGCTGATGGACAAATCCACAAAGTCGTGGTTGTTCAGACAGATGATGTTTCAATAGAGGAACTAAAAGAAGCACAGAAAAGAGATGTAGAATGCCACTGGTATGCCTCCTACCCGGATTTTACTACAGAAGAAGGTATCGTTTACCGTAAAAACCCCCTGAGCAATCAAGAACTGCAGCAGTGGATTAAGGTATAATGTCATGTCAGTTTGCAGGCCAGGTATTAAGGGCGATGAGCCGCAAATGGTAGGATAAAAAAATGGCTCTGAGCACTATGGGAGGTAACTTCTGAGGTCAACAGCCCCCTTGAACTTAGAACTAATTAAACCTAACTAACCTAAGGACATCACACACATCCATGCCCGAGGCAGCATTCGAACCTGCGACCGTAGCGAACGCGCGGTTCCAGACTGTAGCTCCTAGAACCGCTCGGCCACTCCGGCCGGCAATGGTAGGATAGCCTCCCACTTTTTGTGGAGATGTAGGCAGACTAATGTTTGGAAGTATGCACAGAATTTTCTCTCTTGTGAAGGGTAATTCCAGCGAGAACCAAAATTCCTTTACGAATTCTCCAAGAAGGTAGAAAATCTTATCAAAATGTCGCCTTAGATTTTGTTGGCTCCTTTCCACTAAGCACCAAGAATAATGAGTACATCTTATCCATTATCGATTACTATTCTATGTACCTAATCCTAGCACCACTTATAGACATGTCCGCGAAATTGTTGTTCGAACCCCTGTTGCCAAGGAGCAACTTTTACGTCTACCCTGTTCACACGTGTGTGGAAATTATTGACAATCAAAAAATGGCATACAACCCCTTTTCACACCCAAGCTAATGGTCGCCTCGGACGTGTCCATAAAACAGTTGTTCAGATGCTGTCATACTACATCAGCAAATAACATTTTAATTGAGATAGATACGCTACTTGCGTAGCTTCCACGTACAACAGTCGTGTACACAAATCAACTACGTATGCACCCTATGGGTTTATGGAAGACCCATGAATTCTCCATCTGAACTCGACGAATTGCCATCCGGTGTTAATGTAAGTGAAGTAAAACGGTTAGCCAACAGCATTAAAGCATTATGGAAGCAAGTAAAAGTGAAGAATTCTATAGGTACTCTTAAGTATTTGCAGCACAGCAACAAGGTGACTACACTTCCCCAGTACAAGCCAAGAGATCTTGTTTTCCTTAGGAACCCTTCAGTCTAAAAAGGATAACTAAGAAATTCACGGCTCCATATGAGGACCCCTGCCGTATCTTACGGGTGACTTCTCCTGTGAATGCAGAGATTCCACTGTCCGACCGTACTGTAGCAGTAAATTATGATCGGTTAAAACTGTACCATGCTTCAGCTGTGAAACCAAGTTCGCCTTCCATTGTTCCACCGCAAACAATGGTTGTTACTGTAAAGAAGGTAGAAAAAATGAGAGACAAGCCATTATCAGCAGGTCCACGGTATGCCTTAAGAAATAGGCACCCATATGTCCTCAGTTCCAGAGAATGATTTCGTTATGCATACAGAAGACATTTACTTTGACGAAGCCGGAAAGATTTTTGAAATGTCTCAGTTCTAGACACGATGTGTTGGTAGAGGTGTGTAAGTTACCAAACTGTATTACAGCCGTCACTTTGCATTTAATGTTTTATGGATGAAAAGAGGCTGTAGTAGGTGGACTAAGTCAGTTTTAGTGATGCTCATTATTTTCCCTATGAGGTCAGGAAAGCTGCTTGCACTGTCCCATTGTTTGTAAGTGTGCCATGCTATACTGTAAGTTGTAACGTTAAGAATTAGTAACTAGAGCAGTGATAACTGACAATGTATTGTTTTAGTTGTGGAGTAATGGAAACTGTTTAAGTGAGGAAACAGTGGACGATGAGAAGTTATTTTAGTTACATTATACTGATATTATTCGATTAAGGAAAGGCATCAAGGTACTATCAGACCGTATTTACACAAGACAGCAAGTATAACAGTGATATCGTGCTAGTTTTGGTATAATGAGCGCCGGGAAGTAATATTAATAAGCCGACTTGTACTGAGAAAAGTTTGTATGTCGTGGAAGATAGGTTTACAGAGACCTATTTGCCTTAATATCAACAGCGTTTAATTATTGGATGACCACTGAGCAGTGCAGAAAGTAATTTTGAGATAGACAAGTTCTTAGCAGTTTTTGCGTAAGAATACACCTGTACTCTTGTGAAAGACTTGACCAAAGTTAATTTTTTTTTCAATTTCATAACCAAGGAGGAAACCTACTATGAATTAATGGTTGAATACACAGTTGCCTCAGAGTAACCGAAGAATAAATTTTCATACTGTTCACGTAATGGAAGCAACGTTAAACAATCTTATTATTCGCTTACTGAAAGCTCTTATCTGGTTAACTGTAGATCTCTCCCAATAAGACTACGATGTTGAAGAGATAAAACCATACTAAGTGAGCTGTTTGTTTCATTGGTGCGTAAACACATTTATTGGAGGCAGCCAGAGAAGAGTAAGACAGTTACTTGCAGTTCGTTGCGGAGACCAAGCCACGCACACAACGATACCATTTATTTGAACTAATCATGAAGTAAAGTATGAAACATGAGTTGCAAAGAATCAACACAACCACCCCATCATTCTACGTGTAATGAATGATTTACACTGTAACACTCTGGCAGTAGGATAATTTCGAATAGGTAGAAGATACAACCTCAGTCAATGATTAACCGCAGTTCCGCTCTCTCGAGGACATAGTTCACAACGTGCCCAAGAAGGAAATTTATAAAAAAGGTAAGTTTATGAACCGTGAATACATAGACAAACGTAAGAGATGCAGTGTCTTGCAAGATGGTTTCACTGTAAGTACTGTGGAGATAGTTACACATTTTGAGTAACTTTTAAAGGAAATGTGGTATTATTGATGAATTAATGATATCGATATTAACAATAAAATCTGAGTAATTGTTCTATGATAAGTAATTAATCACTGTAATTCGTGCACTATCATTATTGAATTTTATTTTATTCTTTGTCCCTAAAATTTGCAACTTGGTTAAAGACGCCAGTCGCGTTACAACCGTTACAAAGTACTCAAGCAGATAATTATTATTTTGTCCCCTGCAAGATAATTTTATTTTCGGTTTACTTGTGATTTTATGGAGTATGGTCCTGGACACTCTTGTGGCAACATTGACAGTTTCATCAGAGTTTTAGGACACTTTGTTGTCTTCTTGATCACTCATAACAGGAATATACACTCAAGCGCCAAAGAAACTCGTATAGGCATGCGTATTCAAATACAGGGATATGTAAACAGGCAGAATGCGGCGCTGCAGTCGGCAACGTCTATATAAGACAACGAATGTCTGTCGCAGTTGTTAGATCGCTTACTGATGCTACAATGCCAGGTTACCAAGATTTAAATGAGTTTGAACGTGGTGTTATAGTCAGCGCACGAGCAAGGGACACAGCATCTCCGATGTCGTGATGAAGTGGGGATTTTCCCGTGCGACCGTTTCACGAGTGTACCGGAAATATCAGGAATCCGGCAAAACATCAAATCTCCGACATCGGTGCTGCTGGTAAAGATCCTGCAAGAACGTGACCAATGAAGACTGAGGAGAGTCGTTCAACGAGATAGAAATGCAACCCTTCCGCAAACCGCTGCAGATTTCAATGCTGAGCCATTAACAAGTTCAGCGTGCGAATAATTCAACTAAACATCATCGATATGGGCTTTCGGAGCCGAAGGCCAACTCGTGTACTCTTGACGACTGCACGAAGCAAAGCTTTACGCCTCGCCTGGGATCGCCAGCACCGACATTGGACTGCTGATGCCTGGAAACATGTTGCCTGGTTGGAAGAGCCTCGTTTCAATTTGCATCGAGCAGATGAACGTGTACGGGTGTGGAGAAAACCTCATGAAACCATGGACCGTGCATGTCAGGAGGTAACTGTTCAAGCTGGTGTGGGGCGTATGCAGTTGGAGTGATGTGGGACCCGTGATGGGTCTAGATACGATTCTGACATGTGACACGTACGTAAGCATCCTGTCTGACCATCTACGATTATTCATGTCCAATGTGCTTTCCGACGGACTTGGGCAATTTCAGCGGGGCAATAGGACATCCCACACGTCCAGAATTGTTACAGAGAGACTCCAGAAACACTCTTCTGAGTTTAAACACTTCCGGTGGCCACCAAACCCCCCAGACATGAACGTTATTGAGCCTATTTGGGATGTCTTGCAACCTGCTGTTCAGAAGAGATATCCATCCCCTCGTATTCTACGGATTAATGGACAGCCCTGCAGGATTCATGGTGTTATTTCGCTCCAGCAATACTTCAGACATTAGTCGAGTCCATGCCACGTCGTATTGGTATACTTCTGCGTGCTCACGGGGGCCCTATACGATATTAGGCTAGTTTACCAGTTTCTTTGGCTCTTCAATGTATAACGGAGGTCCATATGACCGCAAGGCGCCGCTACTGTAGGTATATCCGTGGCCTGATCTGTTAAGTGGGAAGGAAAACAAATTTCCGGGCCTTGCGTGCAATTGTCGACGCTCCATAAATTTCTTAAGCAAAAGTTATGGTAACATCCAAATTTCGTCCATATTTATTTGCTATTGGATATCACTCGGTAATTCCTATTTAACTGTTAAAAGTCTGTCATTCCCACATTCAAGACCCTGATGACTACAATGAGCACTGAGCACCCGGATGAAAAACTCTGTATACCACACTGGTGATACTACAACTACCATCAGTTATTAATTTTATAATTTATTGAATTCTGATTCCATACCGTCATGCACGATTGTGCTGCAGGGCTCAGTGCTCGATTCTCATGTATTCAAATGAACCGGTATAAATCATAGTTGTTCTTAAGTTCGAGAAAAGGAGCACAAGCGAGTTACCACTGTAGCCAGCCTTCACGAGCACGTTACGTAGCTCTGATGAAACTGCACATCACGGCGCCTGCACCACGGGCTCTAAACTAAGCGACGCTGTAGAGTCACCACGTGACGGACTTAAAACGTTAGTAATTAACGCTGCTTTGCACAGTTTAGTGGATGATCTTTGCCGCATTTCTCTCTGATATGCCTACACCTAGGTAGCAATTTACATTGTGCCCTGATTTGACGAAAAAATTCCTGAATTTATCGTGGCTTTAACAAATCAATACATCATTCAGCATGAAGTCCGTTACGGCTTCCGTTACACCATCCGACACTCTTCCCCTATATAGGGCCAACTGTTGTTTGTATGGGCAAGTCCCAAACCATGCACCTATGGAGGTGAAAATTACCAGACGCTTATTCTTGTGAGAGGGACCGACACCAGGTGATTGTCAGCTAACGTCCCTGTCACGTAGGATGATTGCTCCCCCGACACCGGAATACCTGGGTGGCCCGAATTTCATGTTAAGATGCTGAACGTGAACGGAGGCATGTTCAAAAGACAACAACACATGAGGGTAGTGAATGACAGAACCCAGTTTATAACTGCAATCCACTAGACGAGATGTGATTCAGTTATGTTAACATGTCTTTCTCTTACTGTATAGTACATCATGTTCGACCTGATTGGGTACACTCCAATTCCTGCGAATAATTTAGTGATTACTAATCCACTCCTTTTATGAAGTGCACATAATACAAGCCACAGTGGTTTACTTTGCCATCTGGTGTACGTTAGTACCGAAAGATACGTACACTGTGCCACGTAAATGCCGCACTATTCTCTTAACAACAGTTGCGACCGTAGGACAGTCATCTCAATACAAAATGCGTTACAAACACGTTGCTCCCATAACTGGCAGTAGTTACCATTACCCACATCTGGTCTAGCAGTCTTTTGAATGACGGTTGGATATAACTGTGGAAACTCGGATCGGTTTACCATGACAGCAATATAGGGACTTCTTAACGAGCGATCATAAATCGAGTGTGAAGCCCTGGATACGCTACCCACGTAGCGTAGCAAGCCCCGTTTCATGGATTAAAGTTTTTCTGCTTGCATCCCAGGTTTTAGGAGGTTAACGCCTTGTTTGCCTCTCACACTTCGGTTACCTTCTCCGCTAATTACAATACCCGTGCATTGCATAACGACATCGTTTTGTAATTGCCGAACTGACTATACTTTCGTGCCCTACCAGCTGTTCTTTATACATTATGCCTAGTTGTGAGCCCCTGAATCTGATGTGCCGCATAGCAAGTCAGTCAATGTGCTCAGCAACGTCACGGCTTGCTTAAAACGTTGCGAGCCCAAAAAGATGTTCTTGAAAAATCATTCTAGATAACCACGATTTCTTCCACGCACCGGAATACCACTGTACATCTCCCATGTTATTTGATTATTGTTTGATTCTGTCATCATGCGGTCGCAGGTTCGAATCCTGCCTCGGGCATGGATGTGTGTTATGTCCTTAGGTTAGTTAGGTTTAAGTAGTTCTAAGTTCTAGGGGACTGATGACCATAGATGTTAAGTCCCATAGTGCTCAGACCCATTTGAACATTTGAACTGTCATCATGCATGTCATTTCTATCACTACTATGTTTAAGAAATCATGAGTCCTAAGTGGTTAATTACCCCTTTAATAGCGTTTCTTTTCAGTGTGTCAGTCTGTTAATTTGCTCTTTGTAGGAGTCAGAATAAAGCAGACGAGTAGTGTACTAGCGACAGAGCCACGGCGCACCGCGTTCCGTATCAGCGCAAGAATGCGCGGAGCAGCACTCAGGTGCCCATCTACGTCATGTATTCATACATCACGCACTATTACGGAAACATACTAGGAATGTCTCGAACGTGTAGCCACGTATTCGTCAGATTTCTCTGAAATAACTCACTTTACGACTCCTTCCTACTACGTACCGATTGTCAGGTTCAACCCACCCTAGTAACGAGGACTACAGCACATTCCACTAGCCTCGTATCATTGACTTCTCGATCCCCTTTCACTGAACCTACCCCAATCAACTGAACACTCTACTCTCTGACATTCACTCACAAAATCGATCACTTCGATTTACGGCCTTCTGAAGTAAGATTAATGAATTCCTTCAAAAGACTTCGAAGTGGTTAACGTGAAATTCCCCCTAACTGTGTCATGATATACACACCTTTAAAAAAGTACAATGCAACAACGCAATATTAGAACGAGACTGGATAACGCGCAGAACACTATGTACATAATTTCTGACGAAACTACTCTTTAATCATAAAAAATACTCTCTGAATGCTTACTAGACCCACAGAACTTTACCATGTCACCATCAGGAAGTGTCACCGCATTACATCATAGTTTCACCAACTATGTGTACTCTAACAAAAGGAAGATCCTACATTATAGAACATTAATAGCTGAAAGTAGTTATTTACACGATTTAATGTAGCATACCTTACTCTTACGCTCACACATATATTAATATTTCTGATCATTTTCTTTGTTCTGTGACATTTATGAGGCTGTTTGACGATTGCCTGAGAAGATACCTTTTGGTTCTGTAGGTTCCTCCATTTTGTCGCGTGAGGCTGACGATGCTATTATTCGATGCTGTGCTTGGATAAAGATACGCCACAATATCAAAACCCACGCACGTTTTGTCGATTTGTGCTTGATTGATTTCCGCTCGATTTCGCGGACTGATCACCTCGATCGTCAAACATCAGCTTCTAACGCTGGCGCTATGCTATGACGAGTCCACGTGAATTCCAGCAAGTATTTGAGGCGATACAACGTCTCCTGCCCCTTCTAACATTTTCGGGCTGACACAGCTTACGATCACTGTACCCATGAACGCGATACAACTCGCAAACACACAGGCGCTGCCTGGGTTTTTCCATGTCACACTAATTTTCGACTGCCAGCTTTCTAGTGTGGAATGTACCTTCACCGCATTGTATTAATCATTGAGCATGAAAGAAGTGATAGGATTTGTCTGCATCATTGAAATCTGTTATGCTATTAGTTTTTTGGTAATCGCACTTGCGCTAGCCAGCGCCACCACTAGAACATTGTGAATTGGTGAAAATCACGCTTGCAGAGACATCCTGAGCTATTTTTAAGTTCACCTACTATCACCTGTGTTAATGATGACGTGCTGTATTGAGTTTGCTTTGCCTTTTGGTGTGACAGATGCTCCACACTGCCAGGACCGCCCCTTGTCGTATAGTACAACGTTCGAACGTTAGGTAATTCGTTGTGCATCCCTCATTGAGTAGTAATAATAGCTGACACGGACATAACTGCTCTAAAGGAAGAAGAGATAACTTCTCAGCAGATCACCAACCGTCTAATAACATGTGACCCATTATTAAGGAGATATGGTCAGAGCGGAACGCTCCGTTCCCTGTAGGACGTAAATTTGGTGCTGCTCACCACCCAGGAACAACTGCAAAGTATTTCGAATGCAGTGCCGCTGCATCACGTCAGACAAACACCGTGCAGCGCGGGCGGAACTGTACTAGAAACGATATTTAGTACCCACAATCAGGCCGACGCCTGACGATGGAAAAGAGCCCTCCATCAGGTTACGTCCCTTGCTGCTCAGAATCATGAGATCCTTGTACGCTTGAACATATGACTCTCGCACGTTGTAGATAACCTCTTGGCCGTTACCAGACAATTACGAAGTGTCGCTACGGAGTTTGTGTAACAATATGAAGAACTTCAGAACTCGACCCAGAGTGAAATACTCGCTGTTTACAAGGATTTATCGAACCTGACAACCACTTTAGAAGTAGCCAAAGCGTTACAAGAATTGCTGGACAAAACGCATGCAACTCAATTACATATCAACACTTTTCATACTATCATTCAATTAGGTTTACATTGTTAGCTCAGTCCTAACCTAATGCCCACCGAGACTTATCTATAGACATTAAAGTCGTGGTTTTTTTTCCGTTTATCGACAGCTGAGCAGAGGATTTACCCCATATAGGAGTCAACCCTGCCATAATACTACACAGTACGAAGCCCCACCCAGTTCTATCCTTCTATGGATCAGTTTGTGGCTATAAATAACCGGGGTTTGCGATCGGACTCATAATTATAATGGGCGGCCACACGCGTGCAGTGTTAATTTGACTAATCGCTCTAAGCACTGCTGGGCTATGCTCTTACAACACAATCTTTAATTTTGAATAATTAGAACCGATATAGAAACTTGACAAGCAAACAATGGGAAGGCGGTCATACAATAGAAGTCATAACCACTTTGAAATAGCGACACACACTTTGTATGGGCAATATGGAAAATACACATGTATTACTTTCGTTACCGCTGCAAAAGTTACTTTCGTCAGCACAGAATAAATCTATTTTAAGCTTGAGACTGTTTTTGTAAAACAGCACTGAAATGTTGAGTGGAAAGATCCTGCTAAACACTGAAGATCCATAGTTACTGTGGTGGTGTTATTTTTAATTTGTGTAACTAATAAACATCTCTCTTTAACATTATCTTTATACAGTACTGACCACTGACTGAAAATAATTTTGTACACTGATGTTTCAGGATAATTTTCAACGTGAAGAATTCCGAACTGATAGTACTTCAGTGCCTTACAAAAAAAAAAAAAAAAAAAAAAAAAATTATCCTGCTCTTTTGTTGAAAAATAAGTTTTGTTTGGCACACTCCACGAACCAGTAAAATCGTATGTTCAGAGCACCGCAGCAATAATCTTTTTTGCAGTAATTAAAATGTGTGCAATACCTTTTGTTGTCTTCTTCTGCAACTGGTTTTTTATGCTTGTCAATGTAATAAAACAGCACGTACTTTGTACACAATCTGATGCTTTGCTTAGCATGGCAATAGTAATTTTAAGCGTTTTGTGTAGTCCTAAGTATAACCAGCTTATGATATGAAAATGTTGCCGATTACATTTCACAGTATATGTAAATGACAGTCCGCAGCTCGTGGTCGTGCGGTAGCGTTCTCGCTTCCAGCGCCCGTGTTCCCGGGTTCGATTCCCCGCGGGGTCAGGTATTTTCTCTGCCTCGTGATGACTGGGTGTTGTGTGCTGTCCTTAGGTAAGTTAGGTTTAAGTAGTTCTAAGTTGTAGGGGACTGATGACCATAGATGTTAAGTCCCATTGTGCTCAGAACCATGTGTAAAGGACATACTAAACATCTAACGAAATAACAACACTGCGATAAAGCTAGTTGCTATTCTATTTTTCAATATGAAAAATGGAATATACTGAACTACACCATAGAAACAAATACTTCAGTCCGTTTGTGGTGTTGAGCAACGTATTGCAGCCTCTGACGAGATTTTTCTACCGATGGATGGCTTAGCAGTTTTTACACAGTGGCTTCCAAGTCGTAATTCTCATCATAATATTTGACAAGTACAGTGGGTAATGATGCACCGCAATGTCTGCCCCCTTCACAGGAAACAACGACTTTCCACTTGTCTTTGTAATGCCGGCCGTTGTGGCGGAGCGGTTCTAGGCGCTTCAGTCTGGAACCGCGCGACCGCTACGGTCGCAGGTTCGAATCCTGTCTGGGGCATGGATGTGTTTGATGTCCTTAGGTTAGTTACGTTTAAGTAGTTCTAAGTTCTAGGGGACTGATGACCTCAGATGTTAAGTCGCAGAGTGCTCAGAGCCATTTGAATTTTTTTTGCCCTTGTAATAACATGGTCACTTCTGCTTGGTTGACAAATATCTGCTTAATGCTGCAGAATAATGTGTAGCAATGATTTCCCAGCCATCTGAGGCTGTTTAACAATGATTGTGCTCACTTTAATCACCAAACAATACAGTACATGGTCAATGCCCCACACGCTACTTCGCAAACCCTATGACTCACAATGAGAACTGTTCTGGAAATTTCTGTCGCAACGTTTCTTCCGCCTTTCCCTTCCGCAGGAAATTCGCTTTAGATTTTAACTTACGCCTAAAGCCATGACTCGTTACAGCTTTAATTACTTCTGTTTCACTCGATGACTTTCCGTCTATTACTACGAATTGTGACCTTTCTGACAGGAAATCACGAATCCAGTCACACAACTGAGGCGATACTCCATAGTCACGCAGTTTGGTTAGAAGACGCTTGTGAGGAACGGTGTCGAAAGCCTTCTAGAAATCTAAAAACATGGGAACAATTTGACGTCCCCTGACGATATCACTCATTTCTTCATGAGATTAAAGAGTTAGTTGTGTTTCGCAAGAACGATATTTTCTGAATCCGCGCTGACTATGTGTCAATCGTTTTCTTCGAGATACTTGAATACAGTATCTGTTCCAAAACTTTCCTGCAAATCGACGTTCGTGATATGGGCCTGTAATTCAACGGATTACTCCTACTTCCCTTGTGGGTACTGGTGTGACTTGAGCAATTTCCCAGTCTTTAGGTACTGGATCTTTCTGTGAGCGAGCAGCTGTTCATAATTCCTAAATATGGAGCTATTGTATCAGTATACTCTGAGAGGAACCTGACTGTTATACAGTCTGGACCGGAGGCCTTGCCTTTATTAAGTGATTTAAGCTGGTTTGCGACACCGAGGATATCTACTTCTGTATTTTTCATCTCGGCAGTTGTTCTTGAAAAGGGAAGGTATAGATTGCATCCTGCCACTGGTGTGCTTTATGTATGACCAGAATCTCTTTGGGTTTTCTGCAAAATTTCTAGACAGAGTTTCGTTATCGAAATTATTGAAAGCATCTCGCATTGAAGTACGCGCTCTAATTCGAACTTCTGTGGTTTTAGCATTCTTTTAAATTTGGCATGCTTTTTTCGATGCTTCTGCAACAGCGATCTGACCTGTTTTGTGTACCATGGGGCATCAGTACCTTCACTTATTAATTTATGTGGTATATATCTCTCAGTTGCTGTCGAAACTATCTCTTTGAAGTCATTCAACATCTCTTCTCGCTTACACAATCAGATCGGAAGGAGTGAAGACTGCCTCTCAAAATGGCGTTAAGAGCATTTCCATCAGATTTTGTAAATAGATATACTTTGCATTTCTTTTTGATGGTTGTAGGTGTTACGGCATTCAGCCTAGCAGCAACTGCCGTGTGATCGCTAATCCCTCTATTCGTCACGATACTCACTACATGTCCAGGATTATTTGGTGCTAAGAGGTAAAGTATGCTTTCGCAACCATTTACGCTTCGAGTGGACTCATGAACTAAGTGTTCAAAATAATTTTCTCAGATAACATTCAGTACAATTCCGGATGACGTTTTATGCCTGCCGCCGCCTTTAAACACATAATTTTTTCCAAAATATCGAGGGTATATTGAAGTCACCACCGATTATAACTGCATGAGTGGGCTACTTATTAGAAATGAGACACAAGTGTTCTTTGAACTGTTCAACAAATATATGTTCTGAGTCCGGGGGTCGGTAAAACGATCAAATTAGTAGTTTTGTCCGATTGTCAAGTATAGCCTCTACCCAAAGTATTTTGCAGGAACTATCTACTTCAATTTCACTACAAGTCAAACTACTTCTGACAGTAATAAATACTCCACCACCAACTGTATTTAATCTGTCCTTTCTGAACACTGTTAGATCGTTTAGAAAAAGTTTCATCGGAACTTATTTCCGGCTCTATCCAGCTTTCCCTACCTATACCTATTTGAGCTTCAGAGATTTCTATTAGGGCTTGGAGCTCTGGTTCTTTTCCAACACAGCTACGACAATTTACAACTACAATACCGATCGTTTTTACAACTAACTTATAGTGTTTTACCTGTCCCCTTTTAGATGGACACCCTTTCTGTGGTTCCCTGAGACTCCCGAACCTGAAAAACCGCCCAGTCTCTTCCACACAGCCCCCGCTACCCGTGTAGCCGCTTCCTGTGTGTAGTGTACTCCTGACCTACTAAGCGGAACCTGGAAACCCACCACCTGGTGATGCAGGTCAAAGAAAATGCAGCCTACACCGTCACAGAGCCGCCTGAGCCTCTGATTCAGACCCTCCACTCGGCTCTGCACCAAAGGACCACAGTCGGTTATATCGACGATGCTGCAGATGGTGAGCTCCGCCTTAATCTCGCAAGCAAGACAGGCAGTCTTTACCATTTCCGCTAGCCCCCTGAAACCAGAGAGAACCTCCTCCGATTCAAAGCGACACAGGTCATTGGTACCAACATCAGCACCACCTGCAGTTGGGTGCACCCTGTACTCTTCATGGCATCCAGAAGCACTCTTTCCACATCCGTAATGACTCCCACTGGTATGCACACAAAGGGCACACCTGGCCGCGTGGAGTGGATGTGCGGTTTGAGGCGCCATGTCACGGATTAAGCGGCCCCTCCAGCCGATGGTTCGAGTCCTCCCTCTGGCATGGGCTTGTGTATTGTTCTTTGCGTAAGTTAGTTTAAGTGGTGTGAACATCTAGGGACCGATGAGCTCCGCAGTTGGGTCCCTTAGGAATTTACGCCCATTTGAACAACAGTACACACTTGCCTCCTTCCCCTCACTGGCAGTCATGTTCCTAAGGGGCCCCATTATGCGCCTAACGATGGAACTCCCAACTAGCAGCAAACCGATCATCTGTGAATGCCCAGACTTTGCGGGCCGAGAGGCTTCCTCTGGAACAATGTGGACGGCTGCATCCGGCTCAGAGACATCATCAGCCACAGATAACGCCCAAAACCGGTTCGTCAAACGAGCCAGGGAGGCTCTACAATCGGCCTCTCTGGAAGTTTTTCGCTGCCTGCCAGACTTTGGAATGATTTCCCACTCGACCACAGGTAAGGGGTCAACCTCAGTTGAGGCAGTACCCGGGGCAGCCACAGAAGTGGACCGATTGAGGACATGTGGGACGTGCTCGACGTCCCTCGCATCCCCACGTCCGACCCCCCACAGTGATGCCTCTAGGCAACAGTCTCAAGCTGTGTGACAGAAGCCAACGCAGCCTGGAGCTGTGAGGGAAGGGTCGCCAACTCAGCTCACATCTGTATACAGCAATCACAGTTCCTATCCATTACTGCAGTCGCTCCTGATTGAAGTTCGTAAAAGTATGTAACAAACGAATGGTGTACTCGGTTTATTAGCGGCAGGAATTCGAAGTGCACTCTCACTAACGCTCTAAAAGAAACTGAGCTTGCCGGCTGGTGTGGCCGAGTGCTTCTAGGTGCATCAGTCTGGAACTGCGCAACCGCTACAGTCGCAGGTTTAAATCCTGCCTCGGGCATGGATCTGTGTGATTCCTTAGGTTAGTTAGGTTTAAGTAATTGTAATTTCTAGGGGAGTGATGACTTCAGAAGTTAAGTCCCATATTGCTGACAGCCATTTATTTTTTTGACACTGAGATACACTAACCAAAACAAACAAAAGCCTATACGATATGTGGGTCGATAAAAACAGTGGTACTGTACGCTACTCTGTTATTAAAATAATTTCTGCAAAATGAAATAGAACAATTCTTACTCTGTGTGACAGATACTTGTGTTGTTACAACAGATGCCACGGTATATCTGTCACAGTCTTTAGAGACAACTGCTATGCAGATATCAACGCTCGTCTCTGGTACAAACTGTGAATTTAAATGTTAAAGTCTTCAGCCCTTCCTACATGCATTGACAGCCCACAGAAATACATCATATGGCAAACCGGATATGTCTGAGGGGCTAAGACCGTTAAACACACTTGACTGTGCCGCTCCGTGTTTTCAGGTCTCGTATTCACTGCAATTACTGCTCATGTTCGACCTAATCCGTTAGCACTGGAGTGAACGACAGTGAGATCGCACTGTTTTTAGAGGATAGTGAAACACTTCCTTCACCTCGCACTGTTGTTGCGATACACGAACCATGGCTCATCCCTATTGGCAACAGCTTACTATACACCGTGCTGCTATCGAATATGGTATCTTTCCTTTGCTACGAGCATTCTTTTATGTCACTGAACTACCAAGTCGCTTTGACTGATAGAGGATTACTCTTCTACATCTCCTCCTGTGGTGTTGTCACACCCACTATCAAGATATCTTCCCAACTAACTCATGCGCTAACCCTAGTATCAAATCGGTCCCCCTTTACTTGCCTGAAGTCACCCTCATGCTACCCCACCCCGAAAACCTGCCAGTATAGCCAAGTAATAGAACAATCCTTCTGCTGAACTCTATCAATAATGTAATTGTTTGGGCACAAGGACAGGCCATCCTTGACTGTGTGACAGTAGACATTTCTATATGGAGTCTACGTGTTCTGTACACCAGGTGGTTAGCCCTAGGGCCACATTTGTCACTTTAACTCTGATTCTTGTCTGCTTTGTTGTATGGGTTGCGTATGCCTAAGGATACCACTAACTTGACAATGCACACCATCCAGCAATACCTGAAAAGCGGCTGTCTGATTAGTATCATGGGTAAACCATTTTCTATATGATATCTGTTAGACATGGCCCCTCTTTCTTAGGTTATGGCTTAGAAATTAGGTAGATGCAACTGTTAGTTGTTTTGTAATTGTAATGCTGAAAACGACACGTTTTGTACCATGGGAATATGTAACTTTGTATAATGGAAACCTTGAAAAAAGGAGTAGTAAACAGTTAATGATACGTTCTTGACTTATCTGACACGAATACTAAAGTAATGTGTAATATTATAGTCAGTTCAAAAGAGAATTTTGCAATCTGCTGCCACTGAATTGTGATACAAACACTATTCGATAAATTACTGTGAACTGGAAACAGTTTGTGACTCTATTATCCATAAATTTTCCCCTCTTCTATACTGTAGTTCTCCTAGCACCTCCAGCTGATGCTCCCACGTCAGTAAGTGTTGCAGTGTCCGGAGAGGCCTGTTCGTGGGGCCTGACGACCCATCTTCGGCAGCACCAGTAGTGTTGGCCTTGATCACAGTCCCCCAGGTACTACCGCTTGCAGCCAGCCATTGCCCAACTGAAAGCTTCGCCTGCCCCCGCGCTGCCGCCTCGGCTCTACCCTTCGTCCCTACCCTGGCAATGCCACCGCTCAGACCGCAGGCATCAGTAAACCAAACCAAAACAAACACCTAGTTTATCTCTATTATTGTCTTAATTACAAGACAATTACTGTTACATGAAAACAAAATGTGAAAACTATTGTAACCCTTGCAACTTTTGTCATTCATTTAAAAAGTTCTTCCAAATTCATTATTCATCACTCTAGATTATTTCCATTAACTAAATGTCGGCCAGCCTTCCAAGGGAGCCCTTAACGTTTTCTGTCTATTGTACTTACTAAATTAAAGTTAACACCCGTTACTGGGACACTCCCCCCCCCACCGTCACACCCACGAACCACGGAACTTGTCGTTGGTGGGGAGGCTTGCATGCCTCGGCGATACAGATAGCAGTATTGTAGGTGCAACTACGACGGAGAAGTATCTGTTGAGAGTCCAGACAAACATGTAGTTCCCGAAGAGGGGTAGCAGCCTTTTCAGTAGTTGCAAGGGCAACATTCTGGATGACTGATTGATCTGGTCTTGTAACATCAACCAAAACGGTGCTGTTGTGCTGGTACTGAGAACGGCTGGAACCAAGGGGAAACTACGGCCATAATTTTTCTCGAGAGCATGCAGCTTTACTGTATGGTTAAATGATGATGGCGTCTTCTTGGATAAAATACTCGGGACGTAAAGGAGTCCCCCATTCGGATCTCCGAGTCGTGACTATTCAGGAAGACGTCCTTATCAGGAGAATCAAAACTGGCGTTCTACGGGTCGGGGCGTGGAATGTTAGATCCCTTAATCCGGCAGGTAGGTTAGAAAATTTGAAAAGGGAAATGAATAGGTTAAAGTTAGATATAGTGGGAATTAGTGAAGTTCGGTGGCAGGAGGAACAAGACCACTGGTCAGGTGAATACAGGGTTATAGACATAAAATCAAATAACGGTAATGCAGGACTAGATTTAGTAATGAATAAAAACATAGGAACCTGGATAAGCTACTACGAACAGCACAGTGAACGCATTATCGTAAGCAAGATAGATTCGAAGCCCACGTCTACCACAGTCTTGATGATGATGTTCAGTTTGTGGGGCGCTCAGCTGTGCAGCCATCAGCGCCCATACGAAGTCCCAAGTTTTACGTAGTCCAATTTTTTCACAATTCTATCTAGCCACTGTCACGTATGATGAGGAGGATGAAATGATGTGGACAACACAAACACCCAGTCCCCGAGCAGAGAAAATCCCCAACCCGGCCGGGAATCGAACCTGGGACCCAGTGATCCAGAGGCAGCAACGATAGCCACTAGACCATAAGCTGAGGACGCCTACCACAGTAGTACAAGTTCATATGCCAAATAGTTCCAGTGAAGGGTTTGAAGATATGTATGATGCAATAAAAGAAATTGTACAGATAGTTAAGGGAGACGAAATTCTCACAGTCATGGGGGACTGAAATTCGAAAATAGGAAAAGGAAGAGAATGAACAGTAGCAGGCGAATAAGGCCTGAAGGTAAGGCATCAAAGAGGAAGCCGCCTGGTAGAATTTTGCACAGAGCATAACTTTGTAGCTAACACTTGTTTTAAGAATCACGAAAGAAGGTTGTATACATGGAAGAGGCCTGGAGACACTGGAAGGTCGGAGATAGATTATATAACGGTAAGACATAAATTAAGGAACCATTGTAAGACATTTCGAGGGGCAGATGTGGACTGTGACCACTATTTATTGGTTATGAAATGTAGATTAAAACTGAAGGAACTGCAAAAGGTAGGAAGTTAAGAAGATGAAACCTGGATAAACTGAAAGAACCATAGGTTGTAGATAGTTACAGAGAGAGAGCATTAGGGAACGATGGACAAGAACAGGGGAAAGGAATACAGTAGAAGAAGAATGAGTAGCTTTGAGAGATGAAATAGTGAAGGCAGCAGAGGATCAAGCAGGTGAAAAGGCGAGAGCTAGTAGAAATCCTTGGCTAACAAAACAGATATTGAATTTAATTGATGAACGAGAAAATATAAAAGTGCAGTAAATGAAGCAGGCAAAAAGGAATGCAAAGTCTCAAAAAAAAGATCGACAGGATGTCCAAAATGGCTAATCAGGGATGGCTAGAGGACAAATGTAAGGATGTAGAGGCGTATATCTTTAGGGGTAAGATAGATACTGCCTATGGGAAAATTAAAGAGACCTTTAGAGAAAAGAGAACCACTTGTGTGAATATCAAGAGCTCCGATGGAAACACAGTTCTAAGCAAAGAAGGGAAAGCAGAAAGGTGGAAGGAGTATATAGAGGGTCTATACAAGGGCGATGTTCTTGAGGACAATATTATGGAAGTGGAAGAGGATGTAGATGAAGATGAGATGGGAAATATGATACTGCGTGAAGAATTTTACAGAGCAGTGAAAGACCTAAGTCGAAACAAGGCCCCGGAAGTAGACAACATTCCTCTACAGCTACTGACAGCCTTGGCAGAGCCAGCCATGCAAAACTCATCCAGCGGGTGAGCAAGGTATATGAGACAGGTGATATACCCGCAAACTGCAAGAATATAGCAGTTCCAATTCCAAAGAAAGCAGGTGCTGACAGGTGTGAAAATTACGGAACTATCAGATTATTAAGTAACGTTTGCAAAATACTTACACGAATTCTTCACAGACGAATGGAAGAATTGCTAGAAGCCGACCTCGCGGTAGATCAGTTTGGATTCCGCAGGGATTTACTTATAGCAACACGCGATGCAATAGTGACCCTAAGACTTATCTTAGAAGATAGATTAAGGAAAGGCAAACGTACGTTTCTAGCATTTGTAGACGTAGATAAAACTTTTGAAACTGTTGACTGGAAAACTCTGTTTAAAATTGTGAAGGTGGTAGGTGTAAAAGACAAGGAGCGAAAGGCTATTTACAATTTGTACAGAAACCAGATGACAGTTATAAGAGTCGAGGGGCATGCAGGGGAAGCAGTGGTTAAGAAAGGAGTGAGGCAGGGTTGTAGCCTATCCCCGATGTTATTCAATCTGTACACTGAGCAAGCAGCAAAGGAAACAAAGGAAAAATTTAGAGTATGAATTAAAACCCATGGAGAAGAAATAAAAACTTTGAGGTTTGCCGACGAAATTGTAATTCTGTCAGAGACAGCAAAGGACGTGGAAGAGCAGCTGAACGGAATGAACAGTGTCTTGAAAAGAGGATATAATATGAACATCAACATAAGCAGAACCACGATAATGGAATGTAGTCGAATTAAATCAGGTGATGCTGAGGGAATTGGATTAGAAAATGAGGCAGTTAAAATAGTAAATGAGTTTTGCTATTTGGGGAGCAAAATATCTGATGATGGTTGAAGTAGAGTGGATATAAAGTGTAGACTATCTATGGCAAAGAAAGCGTTTCTGAAGAAGAGAAATTTGTTAACATCGAGTATAGATTTAAGTGTCAGGGAGTCTCTTCTGAATGTATTTGTATGGAGTGTAGCCATGTATGGAAGTGAAACATGGACGATAAACAGTGCATACAAGAAGAGAATTGAAACTTTCGAAAAGTTGTGCTTTAGAAGAATGCTGAAGACCAGTTGGGTAGATCACGTAGCTGATGAGGAGGTACATAATAGGATTGGGGAGAAGAGGAATTTGTGGCACAACGTAACTAGGAGAAGGTAATGGTTTGTAGGACACGTTCTGGGTCATCAACGGATCACCAGTTTACCATTGGAGGGAAACGTGGAGAGTAAAAATCGTAGAGGGAGACCAAGAGATGAATACACTAAGCAGATTCTGAAGGATGTAGGGTGTAGTAGGTATTCGGAGATGAAGAGGGTTACACAGGATAGAGTGGCATGGTGAGCTGCACTAAACCTGTCTCTGGACTGAAGACCACAACAAAAACAACAACCGGGATCCTACGGAAGTGGGGAGCAATGTGCGTGGAGAGAAGTCAGACTGAGAGATAAATGAGAGGACTTAGGGATCATTTGTTTCAAAATTTTATTTCCTTACCTTCCGTTGTCTAGAATTTCGACTCATGATGAAACAGCGCCTAGTGCTGAGCTGGTGCAGTACCAGAACTTACTTGCTGTGCATCTACCTACTCTCAGTTCCTGTGGGTAGCGTCCCACAGCTGGTACCGCCGAGTGTGACGCTCTTCCAAAGGCACTGCTGACCTAGAGACGCTCGACTTGCTCCTCAACCACCAAATAAAACGGCTGGAAATGGTCACATGAGGATGCGGAGTAAGCTGGTGTGAGTGCCTGGTACCAATGGGACGGCCTCTTGCCTGCCAGTTCATCTCCTGGCTGGAAAAGCTTCTCAGCTCCTCCTCCTTTTGGGTAATATGCCCTTCAGTCTGGTTGAAGCAGGCCTCTGTCGCCGCTGAGTGCAACACATGTGTGCCCCATAGATAATAGTTTTGGAGCCAATTAAACTTACGAATTGCTGCCAAAATTATCCTCACCGCCCGGCTGCCCACTTCCACCTACCATCTAACTATGGCCATGCTATGTACAATTGTTTCAGTTTTTCTGCTGATCCGTAGTTAACGTTTCTGGTAGCGCAGATAAAACAGTGTGTCAGTCTACCACAGTAGACGCAATTGAATTCTAGTGCAATGATTTGGATGAAGGAAGTTAGTTTTATTCTTAAATCTCACCCACAATGGCTTCTTGTTTTAAAACCAGTTTTCATAATAGTGCTCTGCGCGGAAAGAAGTAGCATTCTCTAAGAGACGTAACTCATCGTTATACTCTGTGCATGGTTGAATCTGGCAGTCAGTCAACAGTAACATTACTAAAAATGAATTGTGATTCATAAATAAAGCCGCTAGAAACGGAACAAAAGTTTACACTGAATTCTCTTTCTCTGGTATTCAGTCGAGTAGCGTCGTCCATCGAGACTCCTGAATATCCGAAAATTTCACTGCGTGACAAATTATGTGTATCACCCAGAAGGGAAGAAGGATGTAAGATGAAGCTTCAAGGATTGATACGGTATGTGATTTCATTGCAGTGATTACAAACACGCGTGGAAATTGCAAAGAACTTAGCAGTATGGGCCCACTTGTAGGTACGACGATGCACCTCCACTGGCTTTCTAGATGACAACTCCTTCTACTCATTGGCTGAATTTTTAGACATAAATTAAGGGAGGGAAAAAAAACTTAAACATTAGTGTCATGCAATATTTTGTGTAATGTAATATCTTGTACAGACATCTTTTATTAACCTGACACGTTCCACATCATTACGAAGTGTCGTATTCATGGTCTATGGAACAAGTATTAATCTAATCTAATCGAATCTAATCCTACAGTCAGAGATCGTACACTACATCACTTTTAATCTCCGTAATATTCTAACAGTTTATCGTGAATCTTAACACGATAAAGTCCAATCTAATTATTGTCTCGCTGACTGAGACGGGTTCCCCGCCCTTTAACGAAGCAATCAAGGAAAAAAGGCGGCAATAATGACGATCAGGCCTTTTTATAGGATTTTCATCACAAGAGTTTAACGTCACTGCCTTCTCCATGACGGAGCTTCCGTGGCTTTGCTGTACTTAGACGTTAAACTCCTTGCTGATATACTATAATTTTGATCTGCAATTACCGAACTCGGATTCTACACTATTTTCCCCTCTAAAAATTCTATTCTTAATATTAAATTACTCTTTTTATAGCTTTTATCACTGTAAATTGAACCGAGGTGTTACAAGGCACAGACAAGAATTGGTTACGATGTGCTTTTTTCACTGTACAATAACCATCCCTTTTGGTAGTCAGATCTGGTCGAACAAAACTCTGGCGGAAAGTATGTTTACCCTCACGCTACCATGCAGTCTAACATTGTGCCACTGTATTATCAGAATGTCCCAAAAATCGTGATTATGTACTATTCGACAACCCGACTATACAGGGTGTTACCGGTATACGTGCTGATTTTCTGATTGGCGAATGAGAGTGGTGTACTGAACAATAATAAATCAATATTTACATCATTTGCGGATTGATAATTAGAGCTATTACGAGCGAAGAGTTTTATGGTACTTCCTACGTTCAAGTACGTGTGGCGAGAGCAAGCCGTTAATGCTAATTTTCCGTTGGGCAACAGGTCAGTTGTTCAAGTGCGCGCACGTGGATGCCAAACAGTCAATCTCTATTGACAGGTGTAGTCCACTTAGTGATGCATTTACGACTATGCAGAAAACATCAGATCTTACAGTTTGTGACTTTGTGGAAAGACTGTTCGATACAGAGGAAAAACAATCAACCCACTGGTGTGTGTGTACATATTAAGATATCACATATAAATATATCTGCTCTTACACCCATTACACCCTGTATGGACACGCAAAATCAGGTCTCATTCAAATTCTGTCAGGTGCTGATAACAGTTTATCACATGGTTACTCGGCATCTCTGTGCCCTTCACAGTGATAACTGAACGTCTGAGCTGTTCTTGTCCTTTATAAACCTTACCAGGCCTGGTAACAACATTAAACGTGAATAACACTAATGCACTTTGGCTGTTGGTCTACCTGTCACAGTGAATTGCAACGGCAATCATTTGCGTACCCGCCAACGGCACGAACATGTGCGACGTTACATTGAAATCCGACCATGTTATGTAGGTGCTTCACAGTTTTTGTTAGGTAGTGGATTAGAACTCTACGTACTGCACGTATTCCTGCTGTCGATTATTCCTAGACGACTTCTCTTACTAACCTTATGTTGATAATATGTTGAGTTGGGGTTTACTACAGGTGTAAATAGTTGTTTGTTTGGATGCAAAATAAACATGTAACAATTAAGGAAGTGACATCAAACGAAACAGGAATTTTCAGTGAACTGGTGCTTATAACCCTGAAATACACATTTTTGGCTTAATAAATGTGTGTTAAACCACTGTGCAGATCTAAATTCCTCCTTTATGGCTCTTGTCTAATACATTTTGCCATGTGTTTAAAAACGGGGTTGAAAATTGTATTACAACTGGCATTTATATCAACACGAAATATTAGTATTATGAGTTGTAGGACCTTTAGGGATACTCGAATGGATCCCGCACTGTAAGTGGCTTCATTTCTGTGAGGCCCACAGTTAGAATGGCGTCATCAGCTTGTAGCTTGCTCCAAATTTACAAATTATTCTACTTTCGTTACCACCATCTTTTGATTGACATAGCTCACAGATAACGGTTCTGGTGGTTTTGGAGACCCTTCCAGGACGAATAGCTCTATTACTGGAGCAGAAGGATTTTATACGTGTGAAGGTTAATCATGACGTTTTCATGTTCAACTTGAATAAGTAAAGTTACGTGATGAATATGTTGTGTACGACGGGCGCTTGAAAAGTCCGTGCAAAGTCCGAGAGATGGCACCACCGGAGCGATCGAGGTAATGTTTAGTTAGTAGCATATTTGGAAAGTACGCACACCAAGTTTCAGACATATTGGTCTATTTCATTGTGTTTGGCATTCGTGTGATCAAGGGAGTCGAGTGATGGTCAAAAATAGACGAAAAAGAATTTCGTGTGGTGATTAAACATTACTTTATGAAAGTCAAAACGCCTCAGGAGACTAAAGAGAAGTTTGATAACCATTACGGTGACTCTGCACCTTCGATCAGAGCAGTTTATAAGTGGCTTCAAAATTTTCGGAGTGGCCATATGGGTACTAGTGATGCTGAACGTTCTGGACGTCCTGTGGAGGCTACGGCTCCAGAAATCATTGATAAAATCCATGATATGGTGATGGATGACCGAAGAATTAAGGTGCGTGGGATTGCTAGTGCTGTGGGCGTCCCAAATTAACGAGTATATAATATTTTACATAAAGATTTGGACATGAGAAAGGTATCCGCAAGATGGGTTCCGCGATTACTCACGCTTGACCAAAAACGGTATCGTGTGAAGTGTTGCAAGGATGGTATGCAGCTGTTCAGGAAGAAACCGCACGACTTTAAGCGTCGTTTCGTCACTGTGGATAAAACATGGATACATTACTATACTCATGAGACCAAACAACAACCTAAACAATGGGTTACCAAGGGAGAATCTGCACCAAAAAAGGCGAAGACCATTCCTTCGGCCGGAAATGTTATGGCGACTGTCTTTTGGGATTCGCAAGGGATAATCCCCATCGACTATCTGGAAAAGAGTAAAACTGTTACAGGTGCATATTATTCGTTGTGATTGGACCGTTTGAAAACCGAGCTGCAAGAAAGACGCCGGCGATTGGACCGCAAAAAAGAACTTTTCCATCACGACAATGCACCAGCAAATACCTCAGCAGTTGTGGTCGCAAAATTAATGGAAATAGGACTCAAACTCGTTTCACATCCCCCCTATTCTCCCGATTTGGCTCCCTCGGACTACTATTTGTTCCCCAATTTCAAGAAATGGCTGTCGGGACAAAGGTTTTATTCAAACGAAGAGGTGATTGCAGCAACTAATAGCTAGGGGACTGATGACCAAAGATGTTAAGTCCCATAGTGCTCAGAGCCATTTGAACTAATAGCTATTTTGCAGGCTTCAACAATTCCTATTATTCGTAAGGGAACAAATTAGAACAGCGTTGGACGAAGTGTGTAAGTCTAAAAGGAGACTATGTCGAAAAATAAGAAAGTTTTACCCCAAACACATAAGTAGTTTTTATTTTTGCACGGACTTTACAAACACCCCTCGTAGTTGCATGTACATGTTTGTTCCAAGACGGCATATATTCAGCTGCATGAAAACAGATTGATGTTAATTACATAATTTCAATTTTTAGGTGATTATTAAAACTTTTATCATTACCCATCGTAATGTGGGAAGTGTAAATTGCAGTATCCCACTGTGGTACCCCTGCACAATTCGGCTGTACCGCACAACACATAACCTTCCGGCGGCTGACTCGCCACAACACGCCTGCTGGAAAGCAAACACGATACTTCACGCCCGCGGCCGGTGAACATATGCATATTTACCGTCAACTTGCGGAAAGCGCCGCACAACTCCGCAGCGCCAGTATCACTCCAGGCGCTGCCACAATCACGGACTTACTTCCTGCGCTGGTCACGTGCAGCCAGCAAACTGTTCGTTTATGCTTCCGCAGGGCGTGTGCCCCAAAGGCAGCCATTCGTTCCGCGAATTCCAATACGAGTGGCTCTACGACCTCCGACACCTGTTGTCTCCGCGAGCAACTAAACAAGCAGCGCCGCCGTTGCCAGCCAGAGAGGACTTCTGTTGCAGTACGCTCCACGAGCCGTTACGCTGCCACTACGCAGCTGCCTCCAAGCCACCGACCGCGGTCACTCTGGAAGCCGCCTACCCTACGGCCTTCAACCCACTCCGCTTTCGTCAGGGACACCCGTCCTGACTATCTGCTGCTGCGTCGTGGGTCTTTGCGCTGATGACGCTTGAGACAGTCCTACTTCTCACTGGGTGGTACAAAGTAACACTATTTCTCGCTGTCTGGAAGTGACTATTTCATTCTTGTCATGAAGCTGTGACTATTTTTCTATTATTCATGTTTACTGACTTACTAAACTGTTGTTTAACTTTACCGGAATCAGATCAATGTGTGATAACATCTTGTAGTGATAGATATAAAATTTATAAACTGAACAATCTACATTACAGTAGTCAGTCCGTAGGTGATTGCTGGGTGCTTTGATTATTGTCTGATTTATCTTTGAATGCCTGTAGTGATGAGTATCTTCATCAATGAAGTTTCAGCTAGGTGACTGAGGAGTGAGTACGGAAATATCAGTCCAAGGATCCGATAGTGGGCCGGCCGGTGTGGCCGAGCGGTTCTACGCGCTTCAGTCTGGAACCGCGCGACCGCTACGGTCACAGGTTAGAATCCTGCCTCGGGCATGGATGTGTGTGATGTCCTTGGGTTAGTTAGGTTTAAGTAGTTCTAAGTTCTAGGGGACTGATGAGCTCAGATGTTAAGTCCCATAGTGCTGAGAGCCATTTGAACCATTTTAATCCGATAGTGGATCCCTACTCGTTCTTGGAATGTTTCCTTCCAATTATCAATTCTTTCACTTCTGCAATTATTTGTAAATCTCAAAAATGCCTAGATGCACCGTGATCCGGATTATGTGTTAAACTGTAGTTCACTGCATAGCCATAGGTCGGATGAACGAGACGGGATACCACCTTGAACAGGACCATGGCTTGCGCAACAGTACGGTGTTCACACGAACGGTCGGATTGAGGGCAATCAGTTTTATCTTTAAACGAAGAAAAGCAGCCGGCCGGGGTGGCCGAGGGGCTCTAGGCGATACAGTCTGGTACCGCGCGACCGCTACGGTCGCAGGTTCGAATCCTGCCTCGGGCATGGAAGTGTGTGATGTCCTTAGGATAGTTAGGTTTAAGCAGTTCTAAGTTCTAGGGGACTGATGACCTCAGATGTTGAGTCCCACAGTGCTCAAAGCCATTTTGAAGAAAAGCAGCATTTTCCTAATAAATCTTGCACATAGCAATGGAGACAACTTTTATTTCATATTATCACGAGCAAATGAATTACAGACACCTACCTTGTAGCGTAGAGCATTCCTTTTTATCTTGATGATGGCACAGTCGCGTCTTAGAATGGACTCCACACCGACTGCCTAGTAAAGACATCCTGATTCCAGACGTCTCACCCGTCTCCAGGAACTCAGTGAGATTGGTCGCACCCAAAGAGTCCAACAATGGGATCCAACATATCCTCAATAAGATTTAGGTCAGATGGCCAAGGAATATCATCAAAGTACGTCCACATCAGTGGACTCTTATTGACACGATTCAGTTGACTGGTGAATTGCCTCTTTTCCCTGTTGACAAGTATATTTAATTTTTTTCGTACGTATTTTGGCACAGCCGTACTCTGCCATCAGTTTGTACAGTTATGCATCCCGACTCAACAGTACAGTTGACCTTTTACCAGTCGAACGCTCTACGGCTGTGTTCCTGCGGCCCTGCTCCCAGTGACATGCTGTGAGCAGAGAAACAAATGCTACTTCGCGACTAGCATTTTAGCATCTATAATTGTTGACTTCTATTATTATCGTCAACATGCTGCTGCCCATAACGTCTGACTGTGGTGGTGCCGGTTTCCGTCGGATCAACGGATCACGGTAAGAACTGTACCCGGTGGAAAGTGAAAAGTTCAGTGTCTATGGGACCTTGGAGTTGGATTGTTCCATGCGTTTGGCACCTACGATCCGTCTACACGTTACCCATCCTGCGCTCAACTGCCACACTGCCTGAAAGTAGGACTTTCTAGCACTGCTGATGGACATGCGTTCTCCCTGCAGTCCACTTACTACCAAAACATTATTTCGCGGCGTGACGATTTAATTAGAACGTCTTCTTCGTGGAACCTGCGAACGCTGATGGTACGTATAAATACTAACAGATACACGATTGGTATCTTCAGAAAGAACATCAGCTCTTGACAGTGTTACTATAGCAACATTACTGCTAAAGGTTGTTCAGTTGTTACACCGTAGGAAACAAAATATTTAGATGAACTGAAATTTTGTTTGCCAATCGAGACAACAATAGCGGGGCAATAAAAATGTACTACGATTAAATGTTGAAGAACCATTAATACGACGAATGACACTGTATAAAGCACTAAAGTATTTCTCCACCATTAATTTCTAATTTCAAAGGTATGTGACAGAGCCAAATGAGGGGAGTGGGGAACTGAACATCGTTAATCACTTTAATGGTTTAACAATATTCTCAGAAGAAGCTGGTGACAAAGAAGAAACAAAGCCACTGATATACTGAAGTGAAAGCGCAAGTTGTAGCAATACGAGATTCGTAGCCTATAATGAGAGAAATATTAAACATAATCGAGCTACCACTATAGCGGATGGTCTTGAACTGATATTCTGCGAAGGCATTTAGCTATTTGGAATGGCAACCAAAACATACCGCTACAAATAAGCAGGATATACTCTTCGGATCATTCATTACCGCAAGTTACTGAAAGAATAATTCAGACAAATGCCACAACGAGGTCAATAAGCTCAATGTTCCAATCTGACAAATGCAGAACCTTTAACAGGATCATGGGCCCTAATTCCAGGACAAGTGCACAGAGGTTTGTAAGTTAACGCAGAACAATGTTGCAACGTCCGGTTATCAGATACTGCTCCCTTTTCCGGCCAACAACTTCAACGAAAATTCCGTCTATCACCTGCATTCGAACCGACGACTTCCAAATTCTGCTCAACCTCACAAGCGTGAGTTAGCGACTACAGTAACGTTGACTCGTTTGTTTGTGGAATTATACGAGTCACTTGCGCTCCAAACAATCCTAGAAGCGGGATATTAAAGCCGATCATCTCGGAGTATTCAAATGGCTCTGAGCACTATGGGACTCAACTGCTGAGGTCATTAGTCCCCTAGAACTTAGAACTAGTTAAACCTAACTAACCTAAGGACATCACAAACATCCATGCCCGAGGCAGGATTCGAACCTGCGACCGTAGCGGTCTTGCGGTTCCAGACTGCAGCGCCTTTAACCGCACGGCCACTTCGGCCGGCTCGGAGTATTCCCGTTGATTCCTGTGTATAAATGAAACCACAAAATGTACATGTTCTACACTATTAACGTTTTTAAAAAACTTGATTTATGTTTAAAACCGCATCATCAGACAATATTTTCTGATAACTGCCTTGCAAGCTATAAGTCGGTGACCTTAACGAAATTAATACTCTGGAACGTCCATATTTTTATGCTTAGGATGTCAGTATAAGGTGTCAAAAATACGAGTTTGAAGTTATCGCTCAAGCTGGAATGCACAGTGAATGTCGGCGTGCTACGGCGCTGTTTCACTTTACTATAGACAGCAGTTACAACACACACTGTAAAATATAGAAGGAAACGTTGCACTTGGTCTATCACGAATAGAAGTGTGGGGCTGTTTTTGATAGAAACCATTACGGTTGGTCTCTCTAGCAAAATTTCGGTACTACATTTCAATTCGTGAGGCGATCAAGTCAAATGCGCCACGCCAAGCACAAAATAGATGAACCTAAACAAAGTGAAAATGTTGAAGACGGGAATCTGCCTGTAAGCTTCGATCCGGTTGTTACATTTACAGAAACCATTTTATTTAACGGTCATTATTTTACTCCTCACGCTGTGTAAATGAGTTCAAGTTAAGTAACTAAAGGACGGCCCGTTTGATACATTCAGTGACAAACAGATACAGTCTTGGCAGGCAAGGAAAAAACAGCTCGGTATCTACAATACACTGAGCTGATATTAGCCGTTACCAGGCAAGGGGAGCCTGTGAGCGAGACGAACCTTAAGCAGTGCTTGGAAAACAGCTAGCGGAGCGGAAGAATCTGCTTATAAAAGCGACCAACGTACGGTCTTCAGAGACGGCTCGTTCCTGTTGCTCTCAAGGAGTGGCGGAGAAAGGTGCATGTGGCTATCTGCATATCGCCTTCAAAAACTTTATTTTGCGCATTAAGTGCATATCTGCGTAGCTGAGCCAAATTTAACCTTCGTTTTCTATGCACTACTAAAATGGATGCTGCGAAGGTAGACAAACTGTCGTTAGCAATTCTATCCCACCAAATCAATAATTCAAGAACCTTATCGTTTATGCCGCTATTGAGTAACTCTTACACATACATGTAGGATTCATAATATTTACTACCGAAAATTGACACGGGTGAAATTATTCGAAAACAAAGGTAGAAACGTTCCAGAAGACATGGGTCTGCAAACAAAACGTTTGTGAGATAATTTCAAACGTGTGTTTACGAGTCGTCACTGACTTTGACATGAAATTTTGTTCTACTTATTACAAATGGATTTGAAGCTTCCAGTCAAGTCCCCATAATTGAATTCGAATTTCACCCTAGGCCTAATTTAACAAAATATACAATTCTGATTCAGTACCTTACATGTTACAATTTACTGCATGCCCGTGACTGTTAAAGGAGGCATTCCACGGCTCGTCGTCGCATTTGGGACCTTTACAGTGAGTTACTAATTTTTTCAAACACCGTCGAGTCATTTTGCCAATGTTAACGAAAATATACAATTCGCTGCTGTTAATCTATTAGTGGGCGTGCTGTGTTCACTTCGATTCTGATATGACCCTAGACAGAAAAATCCAGCGCCTGAGGTCAGGTGGTCTTAGAGGCCAACGTATAGATAATGGCTGGCCTAGCCGTCTTGGGCCAGAGTGGTCCATTAGATGTTATCTTACATTAGCAACAAAATTTTTCAGTTTGTTTGGACTGCTCCAGGGGTGAAATTTGAGTCCAATTCCATGGTAGTTTAATCAAAAAGTTAACATCTGAAATACGTTTATACTAAACATGACAATATTTCATCGGCAGTAATCTAGTAAAACGTTCGTTTGTGGTTTTTTAGTGGAAGAGGTCTCAATTTCATTACTGTAAGAGATAAAATATATGGAATCCAGTATTAGGATCAGAACACAAAAGAGCTTTGGAAGACTTTAAATCAAATAAGATGGAAAATGTAGATAACATCCCATTGATATTTCTGAAATCACTGGGGTAAGTGGCAAGAAAACGACTATTCACGCTGGTGTGGAAGATGTATGAGACTGGCGATGTACCATCTGACTTCCGTAAAATCATAGTCTACACAGTTCCGTAGATAGCAGGAGCAGACAAGTGTAAGAAATACCGCAAAGTCAGTTCAACAACTCGTGTATGCAAGTTTCTGATAAGAATAATGTGGAGAGGAATGGGAAAGAAAATTGAGAATTTCTATATGACGATCATTTTGGCTTTAGGAAGGGTAAAGGCATCAGAGAAGCAATTCTAATATTGCCCTTGATAATGGAGAAAGAGTGAAGAAAATTCAAGACCAGTTCACAGGATTTGTCAACCTGGAAAAAGCGTTTGACAATTTAAAAGGGTGCAAGAAAGATTGGAAATTCTAAGAAATAGAGATAAGCTATCAGGAAAGACGGGTAATATACAATATTTACAATAATCAAGGGGGGGAGGGCAATAACATCAAATAACCTAGAATGAAGTGCTCGGATTAAAAAGGGTGTAAGACAGGAATGTAGTCTTTCGTCCCTACTGTTCAGTCTATACATCGTAGAAGCAGTTACAGAAATAAAGGAAAAATTCAGGAGTTGGATTAAAACATTTTACGTCATAAATCAACATTCATATCCCACGCACGTTTTCCTAAACATAACTACTTGTTGGCAACATCAGACACTGAAATAAAGAGACAGTATCAACACTAACGGGAAATTGGAAATCTTTCAGCGCCAGCTCACAAGAATATGCGATGCGAAAAATATTCCATGCACAGGAAGAGAGGTAACCTAACAAAGATCATCACCACCCAGGACGGATTATATGAGATGGATTGCCTCTCTAAAGGGGCGTGAAATATTTTCCGGAATAGTTTCATTCTGCCTAGTCTGTATAAACTGCGGCTGTGCATTACAAGAGACCACAAATCAGTGCTCATTACGCGAACGACTGACTTCTGAGCAAACGAGAGAGAACCACATGATATAACTGATATTGTCCTCAACTCCTTTTCTTATTTGATATGCTCCGTTATTCAATTGTGCTACTGCGGCATCAGACGTTGAGGTGGATCGCAACAACCTCAGAGAAAATACCTCATAAATGTCTCAAACTACTTGTCGACTCAGTATGGTAGAACTCGGTAAACTATGACACTTCCACAAAACTATAAAAGTGTTGCAGTGATACTTTCACACTGGTAAGAAAAAATGTTCAAACGTGTGTGAATTTTTAAGGGATCAAACTGCTAAGGGCAATCGAACACTAAACGTACACACTACTTAAAGTAAGTTATGCTAGGAACAACACACACGCCAATGCCCGAGGGAGGACTCGAACCTCCGGCGGGTTAGGCTGCGCTATCAGTGACATGGCGCCTCAAACCCCGCGGTCACTACCCGCGGCCCCTGGTAAGAAATGTTTATCGATTACATATATCACTACTAGTAGCTTTTGGCGATAGAGTCACTCTATAATCGTTAGCTATAACCGCACCTGTAATAGGTTGTTGTTGTTGTTGTGGTCTTCAGTCCTGGGACTGGTTTTATGCAGCTGTCCATGCTACTCTATCCTGTGCAAGCTTCTTGATCTCCCAGTACTTACTGCAACCTACATCCTTCTGAATCTGCTTAGTGTATTCATCTCTTGGTCTCCCTCTACGATTTTTACCCTCCACGCTGCCCTCCAAGACTAAATTTGTGATCCCTTGATGCCTCGGAACATGTCCTTCAAACCGGACCCTTCTTCTTGTCAAGTTGTGCCACAAACTTCTCTTCTCCCCAATTCTAATCAATATCTCCTCATTAGTTATGTGATCTAATCTTCAGCATTCTTATGTAGCACCACATTTCTAAAGCTTCTATTCTCTTCTTCTCCAAATTATTTATCGTCCACGTTTCACTTCCATACATGGCTACACTCCGAACAAATACTTTCAGAAACGACTTCCTGACACTTAAATCTATACTCGATGTTAACAAATTTCTCTTCTTCAGAAACGATTTCCTTGCCATTGCCAATCTACATTTTATATCCTCCCTACTTCGACCATCATCAATTATTTTCCACCCCAAATAGCAAAACTCATTTACCACTTTAAGTGCCTCATTTCCTAATCTAATTCCCTCGGCATCACCCGACTTATTCGAAACATTCCATTATCCTCGTTTTGCTTTTGTTGATGTTCATCTTATATCCTCCTTTCAAGACACTGTGCATTCCGTTCAACTGCTCTTCCAAGTCCTTCGCTGTCTATGACGGAATTACAATGTCATCGGCGAACCTCAAAGTTTTTATTTCTTCTCCATGGATTTTAATACCTACTCCGAATTTTTCTTTCGTTTCCTTTACTTCTTGCTCAATATACAGATTGAATAGCATCGGGGAGAGGCTACAACTCTGTCTCACTCTCTTCCCAACCACTGCTTCCCTTTCATGCCCCTCGACTCTTATAACTGCCATCTGGTTTCTGTACAAATTGTAAATAGTCTTTTGCTCCCTGTATTTTAGCCCTGCCACCTATAGAATTTGAAAGAGAGTATTCCAGACAACATTGTCAAAAGCTTTCTTTAAGTCTACAAATGCTAGAAACGTAGGTTTGCCTTTCCTTAATATATTTTCTAAGATACGTTATAAGGTCGATATTGCCTCACGTGTTCCAACATTTCGACGGAATCCAAACTGATCTTCCCCGAGGTCGGCTTCTACCAGTTTTTCCATTCGTCTGTAAAGAATTCGCGTTAGTATTTTGCAGCGGTGACTTATTAAACTGTAATAGGTACTTATGAATAAATTATCACTTACACAATTTTAAAGTACCTTATATATGCGTATAAGTAAAATATCAGTCTGTGGTAATATTTGCAGAGTTGTGAAGCACAACAAAATATAGAGTAGTTCCTGAGCAGTGAGCAGCTCTTTACCTATTGCAGCACGCACTCTTTATACGACACGTTCCATAAAATTTGGAGGACTACCTGAGTGAAGAGAGGGGTTGTCTGTGATTGACACCGATGACAGTAGATTCGAAGTATTTTCAGTGGGATTTTGACATGCTGGGGGAGTAAACGGGAAAAGGCATTAAAGAAATATTTTCTATTTCCGTCTTTATATGTTCAGTAAACTTGAAGCTAAATTTTAAATGTCTCCAATGTTGGTTTTCCGAAGGTCATAATTGTTATTGCTTTATTTAAATACGTTCACAAGAGAATAATACGTGCCAGATATTTCAAATTATTTAGAGGTGTATTTCTGCAGCTTTACACTCATCTTCACGAATTTAGAAGATTTTACGTCATTGAAAGGTTTACTAAATGTAAAAACGGCCTTATTTCACAAAGTTCGTAAGATTGTGGTTGAGGGTAGACGAGGATAAATGTGACTAGATAGAAACAGCCAGCAAACTGGGAAGTTGCAATTGCGTTGTCACGAGGTTGGGACGTCACCTCGATATCGACGTACGCCCACACGCCAATACAAATATAATTAAGTGCTTTTGCGGCTGCCGCTGTTCAAACTCATGTCTCGCCTATTGCGATCGCAACGGATTTCACAGCGACACGAGAGCTAATACAGCAATTACGCTCCCGCTTCCAGCTGAAATGCATACGTATCACGAAAGCGAAATCGTCCACTCTGCACCATAACTGTTGGTAAAGTTCAGAACCAATATCACTTGATACTGTTTCTTCATGGACTTTAAATGACACAGATCTCTTGTGATCAGTTCTTGAGTTGCAAAAATATGCTGACTGTGATGCGTTAGTACACATATCCCAATAATGCTATGCTTAGCTAACAATGACTAATCTGTAACCAACAGTAGAATTTACAAAACTGCAAGTATGTATATCGGAAGAAAGCCGTAACAATATGAGAAACATTACAAAAGCTAATTATTTCTTGCAGAACGGATAAAAATAAGTCATTGTCACTGAACAGATGATTGAAGACAGTAGCAACATATTGCTCGAGCTTCTACTTTTACTTTCCTCAAGCTCTAATAATATTCCTGCATCTCAGGTTCGTGGTATTGACATCTCGTTTTTCTAACTCCCAACTGTCCTCCTGACTCTAGTGTGACTTACTTTACGGCCGAAAGTCAAACTAATATTGATTAAATGTCTCTCGGCATTCCTTTGTGTAATCTTGTTGTTGATTTCTTAAAATGTATGTTTTACGCACTGTAAGCTGCAGTTAGACCAACCCAATCAAAAACAGAGTCGGATTACTGTCATAAGAATGATTGTTCATTAATGCCATACTGTAGGAGTTTATGTATAATTCAGCATTCTACCCGTAAAAAAGTGGCGACACTATAATCAGTTCGATCTATTTGCCTGTGTAATGACATTCTCCCTCTTGTGAAGATATTATCATTTTAGACGTGCAACAAAATATTTTCTTTAGCTCTCCCAGTTTTGCGTTACAAATCATTGGTGAATATTCAATCACAATAATATAATGTCATCTTGCTTATTAGGTGAAGGAAAGTACTTAGACGAGATACGGTGGAATTAAATGAAAAGGGCTAATCTTAACGAATATTTTTGCTTATATTATACACGTGTCTGCATATGTCGAAGTATTTCAGGAGTATTCTAGCTGAAAATATCGCAAAGTTTCGCGGTCATACTTTGAGTAGCTACAACAGCCCTTCCCTGAGCCATGTTGCCAACATAAAACATATTGTTCTTTTTTCCAAGAATTACTTTTACGAGTATGTGTACGGTAAACCCTCTCACTAAATCTCTAATTTGTTTCACTCGTTAAATAAATTAACAGATTTAAGATACTTTGTGGGGGAAACTTCATTATGAACGTTTCCGATACATGCTTTATTGAGTTGAATATTATCAACCCACTAAGAAACTCTAAAGTAGTTAGTTTTGCTATTTTTAGACACCACAAATTTAGATGAAAAGAAAGGGACTCCGTCATCAGGCCACAATCTGCCCATCGGGACCATCAGACCGCCGTGTCATCCTCATGACGTTGAGGATAGGAGGGGCGTGTGGTCAGCACACCGCTCTCCTGGTTATTATAATGGTATTCTTTGACCGGAGGCGCTACTATTGGGTCCAGTAGCTCCTCAATTGGCATCATGAGGCTGAGTGCATCCCGAAAAATGGCAACAGCGCACGGCGGACCAGATGGTCACCCATCCAAGGCTCGCCCACGCCCGACAGCGCTTAACTTCGATGATCTCACGGGAACCGGTGTATCCACTGTGGCAAGGCCTTTGCCCAAATGTTAGATGAGACATATAAAGTTACAGCGGGTAGTTGTACTATGTAATGCTGATTTTAATAGTTTCACTACTCAATCCGACTACGACTGGAGTCTAAAATTCATGAAACTATAGTCATAATCTCGTGTTTCTCTTATTCAAATCCGCGTTCAAGTTGATATTTAACGTCTGCAGTTTGACATTTCGTGCTAGTAACAAGATATTTGAACTGTGCTTGAAAAGTACTTTGCAACTCGTTTCCGATATTATTAACGCAGCCCTCTTAAGCAATCGATCACTCCTGGTGAAAGGTACAGTTCCCACATAATCTCTTTGTGATCCGTACAGAAAGTTTCATCCGTCGCTAATGAGTACAAAATATCATTAAATTTCTAGTTATTGGAACTGTGTATCTCTTTATCTGGTCCGTCTTGTAAACGTACTGTTAAAAATAAACTGTTAAATAAATGAGTGTGTGATACTGGTAAAAACGATACTTGATTTTAATCGTTATGATAGCTCACAGCGACTTTATGGATGCCTCTATGAATTTATTGTTAGACTTTCTTTCATACGAATGGATAGTCGATATCATTGAATGCCATGTAGATCTAAACATGGTTTGAATATAACCATCCATTAATAATGGTGATATTACCTATAATACATTTCAAGACATTTATGTCGATCTTTATCATATAATTCACAGGGAAAGGCAGAAATATATAACCTTTGATTTAGAGTGGTAAACTAAGTTACTGAACTCATATCATCTTAATGATTATTGTGACTAAAATCAATAAAATTCTATTTTTCGCCTGCAACATATACCGTAACATCAACAACATTGGCCTTGGATTCGTTCGAATGAGCGAAATCAATTATATCACGTCACTAATGCAGTCAAAGCTATATTATCCATCGGTTGAAACAACCGAAAATTTGTGCTAGGTCTGAATTCGGAGCCGGATCTCTTCCATATCGTGGTTAGTCATCCTAATGAAATGATCCATTCGAAGCACGTATCGATGACGAACGAAAATTTTTAGTCACGCTGATGTATTTCTTATATTCTTTCCTAGCGATACAACTGTGTCTGTGACAGTTAAGACCACCGAAGTAATACAGTAGTCGGACATTTGGTTGATTTCTGAGTTGCCATCTTCAGACCTTTGGTGCAGCTTGTAATGTCTCCTTGTACATAATTTGTATAAATTGTTGATTTTTAGCTGTTACATCCTGAGTGTCAAGTCACGTCTGCTGAATTTCGTGACACTGCTACAACACTGAGTTTCTACAGACGTGTTAGCTATGCAATTGAAATATCTGACACTTCAACAATTTTGATGGTTACTAATAGTACAATTGTTACTGACTGAAGAATTACTTTAACTGTTTTATTTTGCAAGGGGTTAACTGTGTCCAAATACCTCTCCAAATTATTGCGAAGGCTATCGAGATTTCCCAAAATGTCTAGCGAATATTACTGAGGTCTAGTCAATACGTTTTCAGTAACACTTCATTGCTAACCTGAGTTATCTTTCAGATGACTTTACATTATCCACGAATCAATAGTGGAAGTTTTCGCAACTGGGGTGGGAGCCAACTCTACTTTACCGTACGAAACTCATTAAATAATCAAGAAACTTGCTACCTGTCCTGAAGAGACAAATGATAATAATATTTATAGAACTGTACTGACAAATTAGTGATTGAATCTGGCATGAGACTTTGTACCTGTATTTTTATAAAAAGCAACATGATTGATATAAGCAAGTACAATTTATCATTTTTTGCAGTCACAGTTCTGAATCGTTTCATAATGCAATGTAACCATATGTAAATCTGTGTTTCGAGTTAATGTTCCAAGAATTTAAAAACCGGTTCATATGAAATTATTAACTTGGCGACCATTCTTTGTAAGAACGCCTAGTAATTATTCCATCAGTTCCTTTAAGTTATTTTACTGGATTTATAAAATAGCAATATACAATAGACTGTTAGCAAGCCAGATTTAGTTCGTTCGCAAATCACTCACTTAGAATTTTTATCGACGACACTCACTTTACTTCTCAAACATTAAGCAACACGCAGAATTACGTCCGAGGCTGCAAATAATTATTTGAACTGATTGAGGTTAAAGGATTATTTGCGTTAAAATTATGCCAGTGACATTTGTATTTATCTTCTGTTTAACTTAAGTTAGACATAAATTAAAAGTAAATATAAACATGACTGGTAACAGTTTAATGCAAATACCTGTTATACACAATTGTTTTCTCTATATTTAGTTCTCTATATTTAGCCACTATGACCACAGTTATTTAAGGTTCAGGGATATGATCAGTACACAATCACTTACACTGACACTAGGATACTTCATACAAATTAAATAGTTCGAAACTGAATCTGCAATAGATCTTCCCGTTACATCTCTACAGACACCAAAACGTTCACAGGCGTCTGCCTGCGACTAGGAATCTGCCTGCGACTTTGCTTCGCTCTATGCCTGACCATGACTGATTCACAAATGCTCCCCTAACACTGTATAAGGTGTTATTTTTCCACACTCATGTAACGTAAGTCCACGTTTAGAAATTGTATTATCACCACACAACTAAAGATTAGTTATCTTCAGTTTTTAGTTTTGCCAGACGTAACAAACCCTGTCTCTATAACAATAAAAACCTTAGCTTGGCAAAACATATATTATACGCATGACACAGACAGTAATTAAATCATTATTGTACATATTGTAGCAGCCAGGGTTAGCCAAGATTCGTATTCGTCAGCGAGCCAAGCGGTGGTGTAGGCGTGGTTGAGTGCTACACCCGGAAGTGTCTATAACACAGTGATACCTGGAATAATATTATATTGTAAGGATGATTACACAGAGTAATGTAACCGCCTCATAACATCGTGCAGTAAGAGGATCTCAGCGCACGTTGTGGAGACTCGCTGACGCACATCGTTAGCGAATCGTGAAACTGGTGCCGCAGGTCATTGAGTGGCAGATGGCATGAAGGTGTGCAAGTTGCAGCAGGAAATTCGTGTCAGCATTGTCCATTACTGGACGTTTTGACAGCACAGGGTGGTACTATAGCAGTGCTGTCGTAGATGAGCCGCCATCCACTTAAGTGAGTGTAGATAACTGTTCAGCCCAGGACGAGGTGTCGTATCATGCACCCAAGTTCTGTGGAGGCCAGGAGACATACTGGAAATTCCCGTTTCCTTCCCTTTTAATGTACACATACCTAGAGTTCCTAATGACCACTACTACTACTAATAAGATCATGACCATGACGACTGTCACTACTAATACTGATAATAACGATCGTATGGCGTTGTCGGCCGGGAGGCCCCATGCGGGGAAGTTCGGCCGCCGTATCGCAAGTCCTTTAAAGCCACTTCGGCGACTTGCGAGGCAATGATGATGAAGAACACACAACACCACACCCAGTCATCACGAGGCAGAGAAAATCCCCGACCCCGCTGGGAATCGAGCCCGGGACCCCGTGCTACCGCAAGACCACGAGCTGCGAACACTACTACTACTACTACTACTACTACTACCAGAAATATTAATAATAGAACTTCCTGGCAGATTAAAACTGTGTGCCGGGTCGAAACTCGAGTCTCGGCCCGGCACACAGCTCTAATCTGCCAGGAAGTTTCATATCAGCGCACACTCTTCTGCAGAGTGAAAATCTCATTCTGGAAACATCCCCCAGGCTGTGGCTAAGCCATGTCTCCTCTATATCCTTTCTTTCAGGAGTGCTAGTTCTGCAAGGTTCGCAGGAGAGCTTCTGTAAAGTTTGGAAGGTAGGAGACGAGGTACTGGCAGAAGTGAAGCTGTGGGGGCGGGCGTGAGTCGTGCTTGGGTAGCTCAGTTGGTAGAGCACTTGCCCGCGAAAGGCAAAGGTCCCGAGTTAGGGACTCGGCCCGGTACACAGTTTTAATCTGCCAGGAAGTTTCATACCAGCGCACACTCCGCTGCAGAGTGAAAATCTCATTCTGATCAGTGTATATGTTCATGCTTAGCCAAGAACGTCTTCATGAGCGATTGTGCCTTGTGATGTTGCCTCATCGGCAGCTGTCTCCGAATGGTAAAATTGCCCTAGTGAGTTCTGCTGTATACGGCAAAAGGTCGATTTTACCCTGAAGTTCCTTCAGAAAATCCAGGTAAAAAATCGCAGAATACACTTCACGTGTTGACAATAACAGTTCTATATGTTCACGAAAACTTTTATTTCCAATGCCAAAATTGAGCAGTATCGTACCTAACGACTTTACGTTATTGTCACCAACTCTGCGTAAACTGTAACGTGGAGACCTAAGCCTCTTTCTGCCGCTGAGGTCCAGACTTATGACTGACACGTGCGCAGCCATTCCTACCAGAAATTTGTGTTCCTTGCTGCCTGCCAAGCCTACAGAGCAGCACTCCATCTGTGAATCTATGTTTGCAGTGTTGCATCCTGTCAGCGTACAAGCTGGGGGGGGGGGGGGGGGGGGGGAGGGAGAGAGGAGCGGCAGTTTTTCGCTGCAGAGCACGTGGCTGGCGGTTGCTATGGGGCCGTGGCGAGCGGCTAGCGATTACGTGGCCTTGAAAAACCTGAGCGGAAGCTTGGCAGGGGAGCGTATGGCCGTGTTGGAGCGCTTGGAGGAATTTATATGCCAGAGAAAAATTGATAAAAACAGAACTAAAAGTGACACGGAGAGGCGAGTTAGCACTCGTGGACAGAAATATATGCAAAGCTAAATTATCTAGAAGTGCCACTAAAATATACAATAGTTTAAAAGTTATTGTTGTCTTAAAAATTGTAAGTTTATGAACGTTCAGAAGCTAATATCACGGCAATGCTTCGGCTGATTAGTACAAACAAAATGTTTACAGATGCGGCTAGTAGAGCTGCATCTAGCAATCATAGCCGATTTAGCAGAATATGTACCATATTTGAATGAGAGGTCGGAATATGGGATTCTACTGAGAGAAACTGTGTTTTTGGTAATAAATAAATTTAAAAAGACGAAAATAGGAACAGCTTTCTAAAGTTTAAAGCGATAGGTGAGTAATTAAGTATGTAATAACATTTATTTATTTATGTTTAGTATCAAAAATTCTGGAAAAGAAAAATCTCGCCACAAGAACATTATTTGTGAAAAAACAATGGAAAATACAAAAACATGGACTTTAAATTTTTATTGCCCGGAAAATTTCCATATTTTTCAATTTTTCATATGTGCTTTTATGTTTAGTTTTCGAAAATTCGTATTTTTTTTGTCAAACATTGTTTTTAGTTAGGCAGTCATTTCGAGGGTCATAGGGTGGCCATCTTTAGGCAATTAAGTTTGAGCAACGCTAAGAGCCGGACGTGCTGCCCGTCGGGGGATAGTATAGGGTTGGTAGCGACGATCGGAGACAGGTATGTATGCACCGACGTTCGAAAAGGATCAAGTTGAGCGCAGTATAGTGGTGTATTTTGTGAACTGTGAACAGACTATTGAATGCCGTGGTCGCGATATATTAATTTTATAGCGAAGTGTTGTAGCATCAGTCGGCCGCTGTGGCCGAGCGGTTCTAGACGCTTCAGTCCGGAACCGCGCTGCTGCTACGGTCGCAGGTTCGAGTCTTGACTTGGGCATGGATGAGTGTGATGTCCTTAGGTTAGTTAGGTTTAAGTAGTTCTGAGTCTAGGGGACTGATGAACTTCGATGTTAAGTCCCATAATGCTTAGAGCCATTTGAACCATTTGTTGTAGCATCAGTTGTTAACGGCCGCGCTGACATAAAAGCCCCTCAGACAGAATTTGAAGTGTTTAGTCAATATATTGAATACTATTCGTGGAAAAATAGAAATAAACTACTTGTTCAAATTATAAATCAACGTGACTCAATATTTCAAATTTCACCTCAATACCCTCCTACACTGTTTTTTTTTTTTTAATATAGTATTTCAGCCTGAAAATTGAGTTTCCGACAGGTGTGAGCTGGCGCCATGTGATGGAAAACGTAGCCAAACATTGAGACAAGCCCCATCTCTGGGGGCGCTCAATTAACCTCAGTGTTGAGTGTAACAAATATATACATATTTTAGTGCCATAGCACGGGGGACACGAGTTAACTATTCAGTCTAAACTAACTTTTTTTATCAAAAATCGGTGCACAGCAACAACACCTACTATATAAATATTTTCATCGTTTTCAGCAAATTTTTACAGTGCGTAGCGCCCAGTACTGTCGTAATCCTATTTGGAATACGTGTCGTTTAACAGTTGCTTCCATCGCGTTGTTTTTCGTATCGTTGATTGTTACGTTCTTGTACTCGGTGTCCACCTTGTCCACACTTGTAGCAACCAGATTGCCAATATATGACCTTCATGCTCACATGGTAGGCAGTACGTATTTTTGTGGCATTATCAACTTCTTCCAATTGCGTAGCGACTTTAAGAGCCGTGACTAAGTTATAAACATTTTCCATCCTAATACTACGTGACTTCTCGGCGGGGATATCACACAGGCAACCATTCATAGCCCTGTTTTCGCCTTCTCCCTGAAGACTCTATTGGCTTCATAGTTTCGCGTAGGTTAGTATGTCTGCGCATTAACCTTCCGGAAGCTATCTGAAAAGGTCTCTACCGATTCATTATGCTTCTCCGTTAAATCATTCAGTTTTTGTCTGAAGAACGTTGTACTCTTTTGTTTACAATAACAGTGACGTAAATCATCGGTCAACTGTTAAAATGTCTGTGCATTACTAAGAACTTCATGATATAAAACGTATGCTTTACCTTCGTCTGCCAGTCATAAATTAACCTCATGGGAAGAAGCCTCGGTTGGCCAACCTCTCATTGTGGTGTGAGCCCAACATCGATAATGGAGACAGTTACATCTGGGGTCGTTTTGGCAGAGAAGGGCGTAATTAAACTAGCTGCTGATTGATGCCGGCCGGGGTGGCCCAGCGGTTCTAGGCGCTACAGTCTGGAACCGAGCGACCGCTACGGTCGCAGATTCGTATCCTGCCTCCGGCATGGATGTGTGTGATGTTCTTAGGTTAGTTAGGTTTAAGTAGTTCTAAGTTCTAGGGGACTGATGACCTCAGAAGTGAAGTCCCATAGTGCTCAGAGCTATTTGAACCATTTGCTGACTGATTGAGAGAAGGGGACAGAAACACTGCTTCCCCTGATTCCGACTGCAATTGTTGCTCAATGGGTTGTAAACCTTCAGTCAGCCTACACAGTTATTCATTATACTGCCGTTGTTGGAATTCAACTTGAACCATGTCTGTACGTGGTATGTCAAAGTGACAGTATTCTCGCACGTAGTAGCATCAAGTGTGTTTGGTATTTTGCGTCCAGAGGAACTGCACTTAAAATACACAAATAATAATTTCACACAAGCCCTTTCGTTGTATCATTGCCCAATGGGACTTAATACTGTCTTGCGCCAAATGTTCAAATCGTCTTTAAATACTAAATGCGGTTGAGACAGTCTTGGACCGTGGGAACGCATAATACTAAATGTGGTTAGCAAAGTCTTGGACCGTGGCAATGCATGCCCTGACACGTTACAAAACTTGCACCGCACTGGCGTCAAACATGTCTGTATACAGTTTCCTTTAAATGTCGATATATCCACAGGCTCCTGCGGCCTGACAAGACTAACTTTATGGCTGCTATAAGCGTCCATACGTCCTGCCATGGCCAAACAAGGTACACACACAAACAAAATGGCAAGAATAAAAAAAGTTTCACATACCAAATCATAAAGTGCCGGCACTATGAGATGATGGTCGATGCTGCTGACGCTGAACCAAGACCTGTTGAGATGACAGCTACCGCTGCCATCAGACACAGCAGCATTACAGTACTTTGCGACCACGTCCTTACACCAAATGTATCGGTGTCATAGTAGCTCGCGACCAATTCGTGACACCAAATGAGCAGCCCGGGTTGATCAAAGCTGCTGTGAGTCTGGGAGCCAAGTGGTGGTATGGGAATGGTGGGGTGCTATGCCTGGAGGGGTAACTAACACAATGGTATCTGAAATGACATTTTATTTTCGAAATGAACACGCAACGTAATGCAACTGCCTTGTAGCGCCCTGTACCGTGCAAGCCTCAGCACATGCTCTGAACTGCTGACGCACCTCGCCAGCAAATCGTGAGGCTGGTGCCATAGGTCAGTGAGTGGCGGCTGGCTAGAAGGTATGCAAGCTGCAGCGCGGGAGGTGAGTGTGTAGCCGTCTACCCGATCCAGGATGATGGTTGTCATGTAGGTCATGGACTGGTCTGCCACATGGGATGACCCAAACTGCGGCAGATGCTCATGGTATGGCCAGAAAACTGAGAAGACGCCCCATGCCTGGACGGTGTGGGCTTACAGCTAGAAGATAATCTACAATCCACCGTCAGTATGAGATCAAGTAGCACACTATTCTTCTCCTCAACAATGAAGTCCAATTAAACTGCGATGGCAGATCATGGCTGTGAGCTTGCATTGGGTTGGCAGAGTCTCCGCGTCAAAGACAGCAGTCCGATGGTAGGCAGACCATCACTGATAACTTCGTTGTGGTTTCACTGAAATTCAATAAACCATCATTCTCATTGACACTGGTGACATGGACGGAATGGCCGCACGACTGAATTTGACTATGAGCTCCAAGAACTCGGATATTTAAGCAGCTAAGCCCGATAAGGTGTTGCTGCCCTGTTATGATCTACTGTGGTGTTTGCAAGGTTGCTACCTATATGGGAAGTCTTAGGGCCTGACTTGTGCTTTGCCTTCCGCTACAACTACAGTACACCGTATTCGCATACCAACTGGAACTATGCTCCCGAGGTGACCTGTTTGGCTCAGGGCTTGCCAGGTATGCAGCTTAAACAATTTATAAGTAGGCGTGCTCGCTGAATTCATTCTTAGGTGTAACAATATACACCACCTGACGAGAGCAGTGACTCCCATAGAAGATATAGTCGTATGGCAACGTAACTTCGTATACACACACACACACACTATCCGGGAGGTATGTAAATGATGAGAGTTAGAATTCACTATGACAAGTAGAATGGTCACCAGACTACGTTAACACTGTTAATTTTTAAAGTTATTACCTGGCCGAATTGGGCGTATAATGGGTGTGAACAGCGTCAGATGTTGAATGTTCCGTGTAAATGACACGTAGATGGCACGAAATTGTGTACAAAAGTGTTGTCGCCACCTGGCAGAGTTTGAAAGGGCGACATTGTAGGTCTCCATTCAACTAGCTAGTCGAGTCGTGCAATATCCAGGTTTGACGAGCGATCGGTTGTGACAGTATCCCACTGTTTGACTGTATGAAAACCTGAGGGTAGGCATACTTATCGTCAATGTATTGTTTGACCACGTGTGACCATCATAAGGGAAGAGCTCTGTATTTTGCACCAAGCACATCATAATCCAATCACTTCTGTGCCTGCCGTCTGAGGATAAATAATGGATTTCCTGCAACGTTCTCCGTCATCCAGCACCATTGGTGGGACACCATCAGCAGCCAAACATGGAAATTACCGTCCCAAGTGTAGGATGACGTTAACGCCACGGTATGAACTGCTGAATATGGAATGCTGCTATGACCGATAAGTATAGACTGCTCATAAATGGTGTCGCACTGTGTTTATGACGAATCGCGGTTCTGCACTGCCCCTAATGGCCATTGTCGGAGAGTATAGTGGTGACATTGGGAGATGTCCCCTTCGCCCATTGATCTGTTGAGACACAGTGGTGTTACTCCCGGCATAATGGTGTGGGGAGCAATCGGGTATGACTCCTGCATATGGCTGATAATGATTGAGGGAATTATGATGACACAAAGATACGACACGGGTATCCTGCATCATCATGTGTTACCTCTCCTGTGCCAGTATCGCGGTGCCATTCTTCAACAGGACAATGCTCGCCCATAAATGAAACGTGTGTCTGTGAACTGTCTGCGTCATGTTGAAATAGTCTCGTGGCCAGAAAAATCTCCAGATCTCTCATCGATAGATGACATTGGTGGGAGACGATCTGGGTGGTTGTGAGGGTGCATATCGGACCTCAACTCTCTCCCAGTTCCATTATCCAGGAAACCACGTATCTGTTACAACAATTGTGTGTCAGAATGCCTCAGCAGAAAGCATAACGGTTTGATGTTAATCTTCACAACCCAGTCAGGGCGTACAACCAGATCAGATGCAGTGCATCGTCGTAGTGGTAGGTGGAGTCATACAGCCAAGTTCTCTGAAAATTAGAATCTATTTTGTAATCCCCTAAATAGTATCACGTAACCTCTCAACCACTGAAGTTTCATTTCGTTCCCTTCTCCCTTTCTGGGTACTTCACATATTTTGTCAGGCAGTCTACGCAAGTTATTTCTAGTTCTGGCGGTACTCCCACACAATGAATGGAAGAAAATTACATTTTATACCCTGGTTACTGATTTCAGAGTTTGTGATTTGCAAATGCGTATTCCTATACTAGCAAAGTTACACCGTCTACCTTTATGAGTGTATACAAATGTACAATCGTCATTTGAATTACGTATTGCCTTCATATACGTCGATTTAGTCCTGATAAAACTGATTTACTAAGTTCTGCAAAGGGGTCCTGAACTCCGCCACACTTCTGGTGCCGAGCGGTTCTAGGCACTTCAGTCTGGAACCGCGCGACCGCTACGGTCCCAGGTTCGGATCCTGCCTCGGGCATGGATGTGTGTGATGTCCTTAGGTTAGTTAGGTTTAAGTAGTTCTAAGTTCTAGGGCACTGATGACCTCAGACGTTAAGTCCCATAGTGCTCAGAGGCATTTGAACCATTTTGAACTTCTGGTGCCATTTTCGGAAAGATCATATTTTGTTCACTAAGTCAAAGTGCAAGTCGAATATATGATACATCTCCCTGAAGCATAGGAACATGGCATCCATTTCGTTGCTGATGTCTTCGGCGCTTTAGATCTCACACATGAAGAGAGTTAATTGAGTTTCTTAAGACCTCTCTTTGCGGAATTCGTCATGAGTTTTGTAGATGAGATATTAGGTCTCCAAGCCAACGACCTTGTCGCAGTGGTAACACCGGTTCCCGTCATATCACCGAAGTTAAGCGCTGTCGGGCTGGGCTAGCACTTCAATTGGTGACCATCGGGTCTGTCGAGCGCTGATGGCAAGCGAGGTGCACTCAGCCCTTGTGAGGCATACTGAGAAGCTACTTGACTGCCAAGTCGCGGCTTCGGTCTCGTAACCTGACATACGGCCGGGAGAGCGGTGTGCTGACCATATACCCAGTGACGCCTTTGAGCTGAGGATGACACGGCGGCCGGTGGGTATCGTTGGGCCATCATGGCCTGTTCGGGCGGGTCTTTTTTTTATTCGGTCTCCAAAAACACTATAATACATGAGCATGAAACTCGTTCCGTAATTCTACAGCAGACTGACGTCAACGATACATACAGCATCTTTCCATACAGATTCTTTGCATCAACTCTACTATTCTCCTTGAAAACTAGCATGTCCTGCGCTTTATCCAATCGTCAGGTATTCTTCGTTGCACAAGTGACACACAATAAACTATTACTAGTAGATGAGCAAGGTCATTCGCTTAATCTCTGCAGAAACTCACAAGCATCTCATCCAGTAGAAACGCCTTTCCACTATTAAGTAATTGTAGCTGTTTCTCAATTGCACGATCAACTATCTCAATTCTTTCGTGCGATGATTGGATCGAAGGGCCGGAACAGGAGTTATCTATAGCGTAATGACTTCAAGCAAGACTAAAACATCTTACGGCTTTTGTTCAGATCGGTTGGCAAAATTTTACCTTCAAATTCAGTTTCAGCTTTAGTTTGTCACTTATGTTTTGACTTGCCTTAAATTTGTAATGACATCATACAAACTATCTAACATGGCTATTAAGTCACAGTGAGTCTTTCTCATGCCTTAAAACCTTGACTTCAACATACTTGTCTAAAGTGTACCGAATTTTATCCATTTGTGTTCCATAGCTTTGCGCTCAGAACTTAATATCTGATGTGGATTAAGTTGCTGTTTAATGTTCATCCTGTCATCCTAACAAAGAAATAATATTTTTTGATATTTCTGATCACTCTTTGCAGCGTTTATGTTCATTGATTTCTCGACGTAAGTTTTGCGCACGAGACTGAGAATAGTGTCACACCAGTCACTGTTCCTAACACTAGTTCTGATCACATGACTGTTCCAATCTATGACTGGCAAACCGAAGTCTCCTCCAATTACAATAACATGATCAGCAAACACACCGACGATGTTCTCCAAGTTCTGTCGGATGTCCTCTGCCTCTACTGCCTGACGCAGGTGGTAGGATAGGGTATCCCACTCCAAAGACTTGTCCATCTTTCATGCTGAACTTCACCCTGATTACTTCACGTTCGTAAATCCATAACAACCTCACTAGATATTATCGAATTCTCTATAACAATAATTACGCAGTCACCAATGGCGTGTAACCTATACTTGCCTTATAGGTATTCCAGTCTGAATTTAGAGTTTCGTGGCTATTCACTTTGGGTTCCATCCAACTTCATGTTCCATTCTATCTGGCCATTATTACTTTAAATAAGCGATACAAATTTTGGAACATTATTACTTTATGAAAGTGGAATAAACTATTCCTCATCCTGCCAATTTACTTTGTAGCAGTTTTTAGTCCAAAATATAGAAGGAGCTATTCAGCTAAGAAGTCTAACGGACAGGATTTGTTAAGGATATCTGATAATGAGAAATCACGTTTATTTGAAGCAGAACCCTTGCAGCGGTGACATACAAGCACGAAACTAGTGCTGCACGCGCACGCCCTGTAGGCCTCAATTGTCCGGCCGACTTGAGGCCACTGGTCTAAATCCAACAGCTCGGGACGTGCACAAATGCCACACTTCCAATTACTCGCCACGTCAAACAGTATCACCATAATGAAGCGACCAGCCCCCGTGGCTCATTTGCGTAATCATTTCCTGTAGCTTTAATTAGAGCGACCAGCTTTTACAGGTCGGTATCACCTTCACTGTCGTCACAACGCAATACTGTTTCAGAGAAAGAAAAGAAAATCTAATGATGGGAGTGAGAAAACAATGATCAATTTTTCCCACCGCTTGTGTATATAGTAAATACTCTGACATCAGTATTGTTTCTATTTCAGTGTTGAAATCTTTATGTCACGGCGCCGTAATGATACCGAATTCCTGTCATTTTGGCTCGTTTTGTCTTCAAGTATCTGAGGAGTCCCGGTAGATTCTGTACCGAGTTATGTAACTGTCGGAACATAAAGGTCCCATTCCATAAAGTTTTGCATCCTACGCTAGATGTCAGCACAGCCTGTACGTCATTGCGAAGCCTATACGACAGCCTCGAATGTAAAAAGCTGTACTGCAAACGGCTGCTTGATGTGTGAAACAACACTACAAGGTTACGAAAATAAAAGTTATTTTTATATGTGAACTCAGGTGAGCTACTTGATGAAACTAAAGTTCTTTGGTTTACAATGATTTCAGTGCACGTTGTGACTCAGTGTACATAATTGAGCACAAAGCACATTTACGAAACAGCTGCATAGATTTGTATAACTGTTGTTTATAATATCATTAAAATGTCACCTAAGAGCATTAATGCATTAAAAAATATTCATTCCTTCAGAAAAAATTCAATTCTAAAAGAGTTAAAAAGCTTCCTGAGTAAAAAAAGGTTCAAATCACGAGAGAGCCTGTGTCACCAAGTAATGTGATCAGAGGATGAGTAAACATAAGTAATGACTGCCTCTAGCACGATGCTATATGTAATAACGTCTGGATTAATTGAAATTTGCTTGTTCTCAAGTGGTACTAATTATTTTCATTCCTATGAAGACTGAATTTTATTGCCTTTAACAGTGCCGGAGTTGTGTGCTGAAATGTGAGGATAGTTGTTGGTAGAACCTGAGTGCACCCTCCGTCGATTTGCCTCTGCACTGTTTCGAGTAAATGCACTTGAAGCTTTGCTGTTTAGATTTTCATATATCATTTATGCATAGCGTATGTGTAGAGAGTTCACAGCAGCACTAAAATTCAATTCTGTCCTAATATTCAAATGAGATTCATTTCTGGGTATTATGCCACGCTAAATATATGAAACACGAAATATTGCGCTCCAAATGTTTTAAATTAGTGATGAAGTTGAGTAGTAGTGCTATTTTAAACATCAGAATATGCAGGAAGATTATAATTAATACTACAGTTTCAAAACGCTTGGGAAAAAAGAACTGCTGAGAATGGAGTCAAACTTGAATGGAATATAATTGAAGTGTGCTAACGAATAACACTGTATGGGACATTTTGACTTTTGTAAAAAATGGTTCAATTGGCTCTGAGCAGTATGGGACTTAACTTCTGAGGTCATCAGTCCCATAGAACTACTTAAACCTAACTACCCTAAGGACATCACACACATCTATGCCCGAGGCAGGATTCGAACCTGCGACCGTAGCGGTCGCGCGGTTCCAGACTGTTGCGCCTAGGACCTCTCGGCCACTCCAGCCGGCGACATTTTGTAGAATCGCGTGGAATAACGCTGTATACGGCACACTGCATCACTTTCTGTAATAATTGACCTGTTTACCGTGTTAGGGAAGCACTAGACAGTGAAATGACAGACGCTGTTTTCGCGCCTCTGCGAGAACAATGCTGTATGTTACAAGAATGGCGGACTGTAGCAAGGTGACGCTTACGGCAAGTGGTTTGAAACGGGCACGGAAGAGGAAAGTTAACTTCGGTAATTGGCATCATATTAAGAGGAAAAGACTTCGTGATGCTAGATTGGAACAGAAATCACGAAAACGAAAAGTAGTTACTTCGAAACATCCTCCAGCGCAGGTGGGTGGAATAACGCTGTATCGGTTTTGTAAAAAGATGTATGTCTATAGAGTGGTTAAATGTCCTGAACAGCGGCGTATGTGCCCTGTAGAGTACACGGCTCTAACGACGTACGTTATGTGCATCTTCTGAAAACATTACAGTAAAAATGTGTAACATGAGTAAAATTCACTACAGTCCTGTCGTTATCACAGATAAAAAATGTATGATACACACTCTGGGCAGTGCTATATTATTAAAAGAGAATGTGAAATATGATAATTCAGTTGAATAGCCGCGCTGGGTAGCCTTGCGGTCTCAGGCAGCCTGTCACGGTTCGCGCGGCTCCCCCCGTCGGAGGTTCGAGTCCTGCCTCGGGCATGGGTGTGTGTGTTTTCCTTAGCGTGAGTTGGCTTAAATTATATTAAGCAGTGTATAAGCTTAGGGACCGATGACCTCAGCAGTTTGGTACCATAAATTTCCTAATTTCAGTTGAATGTTAGATAGTAATGTTGACTACATGATTCAGGATCATGTATGCAATGCAGAATTGTGTTCAAAAGAAAGATGGAAGGACATAAACATGGAAATTAAGTTAATGCTGTACGAAGAATATCATGCCTTTATGCACTTTGAGCAGTCCATTTACTCGATTAATTCCATCGAAGTAGACGTGCCAGTCAGACGACAGGAAGGTAAGACAGACGATACTTCACGGAAATAAGCTACTTTCAAATACGAAGTCCAGTCAAAAGAAGTGTGTCAAAAATATTTCTAGACATATTCTGCATCACCTAGCAACGAATACAGACTGTTCAACGTAACTGAACGGTGGAATTACCATTCCTAAAAACGGTCGAGGAAAAAATTTCAGTAGGACACTTGCCATATCATATGACAACAGGGCTCTGATTTGGAAACACAGTTCGAGTTTCCCGAAGCAGATGCGCCATTACAGCAGGAATAAATCCTCCACAGTATGTCTGTACCCTGACCTCAGTCTCTGAAGAATAAATCAATTGTTTATGATCGCAGCTTCAGACGCAATAGAAATGTAAAATACCGAACTTGAGAGTCAGTTGCGTCTTCCAGAAGTCGACCAAGCATACAAAGTGCTAAAAAAGATACGAAAATCGCTAAAAGGGATAAAAATATACATGTTATATGTGTTGACCTACAACAGGTTTCACTTTGTCCTACATATACGCATTCCACGATATTCTAACAAATCAAATGGTACTGAGCACTATGGGACTTCACATCAGTGGTCATCAGTCCCCTAGAACTTAGAACTACTTAAACCTAACTAACCTAAGGACATCACACACATCCATGCCCGAGGCAGGATTCGAACCTGCGACCACGATATTCTGCCAGAGAGAGCTGTCGTCGCGTAATTTCACGATTCATGACGTTGTACTGGAGACAAGACAATAAATTTGTGGGATGAATCCGCTGCAAGGAGAGGTTCAGCCAAAATAGTTTCCCGTGTGCTTATATTTGTGACGCTTGAAGAAGGTATGGAACGGAGACTGATTGTATGGTCTGACCGCTGTGTCGGGCAGAACAGTAACTGGTGAGTTTTAGAGCTTTACTTCTATCTGGTCAGCTGCAAGTGCTTTACAGAAATACATAAAAGTTTTTATTTTCGAGTCATATTTTCCTCCCTTGTGATAAGAAGTTCGCAATCATCGAGAAAAGAAAAAAAAATGTCAAAAGTTATGGTCCTTTAAGATTGGATGCATGTCATTGCCTAGGCCTTTGCCGAATCTTCAAAACTGTTCATTCAGGAGATGATGATGGAAGACGTCAAGGGCATAGGATCCACTGAGTTGTTCCTCAAAACGCCATCTGATCTGAAAATTACTGGTGTGATCTGGTTGAAGCCATGTAGTGACGATCCTCGAGACATAATCGTGTGTCATAATAAAAAGGTCCTTCGTCCATGGGTAAGACATTGTATTGTAAAACATAGTTGTGAACATGAAGTAAAAAAGTTTCCGTTGCCTCCTGATTTTCGGTGGCTGTTCAGTGGGGACTGAAACCTTATAAGGACAAGAAAATCGATTTATTGAACATGACGAAACATATGGAGCCAAATACAGGCATTGTTACGAAAACCTGCAGTGTGCCAACTGAAATTAATATACCAGATTTATGTCTCAACTTGATTGCAAACTCATGTCCTATTACCATTTTAAGACCAAAGTAATCAGTTTACAATAAATGTTAATTTGTATATTGCTATAATTTTCTTACTTACAACTGTTGGATTCTAGGCAACCTTATCATTATAGCAGAGTACAAAGTGTTCTGGAATAATGCTATATATGCGTGGCTATACATCGTTTTTCCGTTTTAATACTTACTTACTTTCAAAAAAACTATGCTTAGAGCAATTTTAAAAAGCAAAACGAAGTATATGCACAAACAAAACAAATCTGCTATTAAATTACTATTTTGCAACAATTCTCTGGAATTAACAGTTTTTGTCGATTTCCTAAAAACTGCGAAATGTGCCATAAGCATTATTCATGCGCACGGTTCAATTCAAGAACGGGGATACGTTATGGAAACAAAAAATAACCAAAATTGTAACACTTGATGGTGCGGTACTAAAATGTAAAATACACGGCAGAGCATCAGTTTGAGGAAAAGCTCTGAGGTAAAGCTCTTTTACAAGCGCCAGTAAGCCGATCGCTCTAAGGCGCTGCAGTCATGGACTGTGCGGCTGGTCCCGGCGGAGGTTCGAGTCCTCCCTCGGGCATGGGTGTGTGTGTGTTTGTCCTTAGGATAATTTAGGTTGAGCAGTGTGTAAGCTTAGGGACTGATGACCTTAGCAGTTAAGTCCCGTAAGATTTCACACACATTTGAGCATTTTTTGAACAAGCGCCAGTAGCTCTACGAAGGTTCCGGACACTCGGGGCTTTGAAAAATTAGTTGGCCCAATGCCTGCCAAAGGCCTGGAGAAAATGACTGCGAAATTAGAAAAGACGGGTCATTTGAAGTGCAATGTTGCAGAGGCAGGGAAACAATTGATCCGACGTCTGTGGAAGATGTGGCCGTAGCATTGCAGGAAGGGTCGAGCTGTGATGCCCATTCACGCCGCCCGAACTCTGGACAAGCCTGTGAACACAGTGTATAAAATTCTACGGAACAACCTGCATTGCTATGCGTACAAAAATCCCATCTTCAAGAGTTGCTTCATGCTAACCTGCTAGTAATATAATTATTTGCTCAAGAATTTTGGTATTGGAATGGACGATGAATGGCCATGGAATATTCTGTGGACAAACGAAGCCTTTTTCTACCTCCAAGAACATGTCAATACACAGAAGTGCAGAATATGAACAACGGGAAACCAGCTCGCACATCAACCCGTATCTCTTCATTCTGCAAAATGTGAGTGAATTCCGAAGGGACCAAACTGCTGAGGTCATCGGTCCCTAGACTTACGCACTACTTAAACTGACTTAAACTAACTTATTCTAGGAACAACGCACACACCCATGCCTAAGGGAGGACTCGAACCTCCGGCGGGAGCTGCCGCACAATCCGTGACAAGGCGACTCAAACCGCTCGGCCACTCCGCTTCATTCTGAAAAGGCAACTGTGTGATGGTGGTAGGGCCGTATTTTATCGAGGATATGGGTAAAGTGAGTCCTGGCGAACTGAGTATTTTGCACACGGACGCCATTCCAACCTTTCAACAGAGTGGAGGTGTGGGTAGGATCATTCTTATGCGTGATAGCTCAACTCTGCACACGGCACAGCCAGGGGCAGCTGCTACAGAGGCATTTCGAAAACGCTAGAATTATCAGCCGTCATTTCTGCACGTCCTGGCCGTCCAGATTACCTGATCTTAATCAATGTTACTGCTGGCTGTAGGGTTATCCGCAAGATGCTGCGTTCAGAACTTCGGTTACAAACGTAGCTGAACTGAACGAACGCATTGCACAACGCATCCTTAATGAGACCCCCGAGACACTCCGATCTGTTGTGAACATGCTGTTTCTCGATTTCAGATTGGGGCAGAAAATGATGGACAGCTTACTGCTTGCTCTCACAACAGCTAGACTCTGTTTTCACTGTAGCTTTTTATGCGGTATTTGGCCTCACCACTACTAAAAACAGATTTTCCCCACCCCATGAGGTACGGCCTTCCCGTTACGCATGCGCTAACCTATCGAATAGTGCCAGAAGTGTTCGAGTTCAAACTTCTGTGGTCCTGCACATTGCACAGTACGGCTGATTTAATGTGCAGCTCACGCCATGGGCGCCGTATTGCCATTCTTCTATCATTTGTAGCCGAATCCATTTACGTTATGACTCTTTCAGCGCCATCTAGTAGGACAATTTTCATTAGCTGTTTTCGTTCCCAAACGGTTTTCGCTTCTTCTGTAATTTTCCGTTTGAATTTGACGTCATTATAAGTAGTCGTTCTTTTTTTCTTTGCAATGTTTTGAAAGTGGAACTTTAATTGTAGTCTCCCTGTGCTTAAGGCGCCTATTCAAGTGAATCTAGAATCATAAAGAAGAATATATGACGCAAGCTTAGAGAGAACTTACGACAAATGGGGAGTCTGCGGATATGAAAAGAAAGTGTGTTTTATCAATACGATTAATATTACAGGGCCTGCCTGACACGTAGCGGGCTACGATACGACGTGGGGAGACAAGCCAGTAATTGATCGAATTCGCACGCCATATTAACAAACTTTGATCTTCTAAACAGCCAGTCCAATTGGTTTCTCATATTCTACTAGAAATACATTTCAATTATTTACTGTCTTTGCCTCAGAAACTGGGGACACACAGTATTAAGGCGTGAGACAACTAAGAGCAAATATTATACGTGTCGCATTCAGTTGGCCTACGATATATACCCTTCTTTTTTAGGGAAAATGACAATGACTGCAGAAACGAGGGCACGCTGAAAGTAATGTATCTGAACTTTTTATGTAAAAACTCTTAAAGCTTTTTAAATAAAACCATATTTATCAACATTTTAGATCTTTTTTCTTTATGTCTACATATTTATTTTTCAACGTAGTCTGCAATGGTACGAAAACAGTCCTCACAATTAGAGACTAGTTTGTTGATACCCTCACTGTAGAAAGTTTTACTTTGTTGACGGAGCCACAGTCTCACTTCTGTTTTCAGTGACTCAACACTATCGAAGTGACGTCTTCGAAGACGTCCCTAAAGTTTAGCAAACAGATGAAAATCGGATGAAGCCAAGTCGCCAGTGTATGGAGGATGATCGATGAGAATGGACCCAAGATGTCGGATTGTCGCAGATGCTGCCACCTGTGTTTGGTCTGCCGTTGTCATGCCGAAGCAGAGGTGCTACATGTGCGATCGAACTGTTCGAAATCCTGATTTCAGTTTTCTGAGGGTCTCACAGTACCTTGAAGAATTTAAGGTGTGTATTAACACATGATTTCCAAATGCACCACAACTTCGACGTCCACAGAATTCTGTGAGCTTGATTTCTCCGGTTGATGTCTGTCTGGTCTTGACATTTTTTGGCATCAGTTATCCTTTGCGGTGTAACTCCATTGACGCTCTCTCGTTTTCAGAGTCAAAATGCTGAACTCAGCTTTCAATACCACTCACAGTATTGTTAAAGAAACTGCCACCTCCAGTCTCGTAACGAAAACTAATTTGTTAACAGATTTCCAGAAACTCGATACAGCACGCCATTTCCGACGCAGTGACATACTTAAATTACGCACCACCATGTCACACGCTACAACTGGGGCCCCATACCGGTAGAGGTCTGCAACGTGCTTCAGCGAAGCAGTAAAGTCGACCGAGTAATCTGGAGGACATGTAATACCTCAACCGATATTGAAAACAGAATTAAAAAATTCGGAGGCATTGCTTTTCAGCCGTCCCTCGTGTAAAATAATAGCCATTCCCAGATACGGCAAAATGCAGGTATATGCGGACACTGGAAACTCAGTAAAATTAGTAAGGAGAGAATTCCATCATCGCGAATGTATCAAAATGGTAACGTAACAGATGCATACCCACCAGCTACTACAAGTCTCTACTGTTTCATGTTTCATACATCGTTGTTGTGACAAATATTCCGTGAAAGAATACCAGTGAACAGTTATCGGAAACAGAAAATGTATATTGATATTAGTACATAGCAGGAACATACGTGGTAAGGTCCCAGAAATACGAGGGCTATTTTTTTTTCAGCATCCTGTCGGTCACGAAATTAAAACCAAAGTGAAAATCCTGCGAACCTGCGATAAAAATATGTTGCGCAGTATCTTTACTAAGCCCGTCTATTGCACCCTGTCGCTATTTTTAGTTCTGAGGGCAGAGTGAGCACGCGAAAATACTGTCTCCCTCCAAGTATGATGTTCTGTTGGGGGTTTTCGCCTGATTCCACGAAGCCCACGTAACGTAAGGGTCGCGTATTTTCTTAGCGATGGCAATCCTTGGTCGCATACTGCGACACACAGACGGCGAGCTGCAGTACAGTGTAGGGAATGGGAGGAAATCACAGGCGGTTTAAATGGTTCAAATGGCTCTGAGCACTATGGGACTTAACATCGGAGGTCATCAGTCCCCTAGAACTAAGAACTCCTTAAATCTAACTAACCTAAGAACATCTCACACATCCATGCACGAGGCAGGATTCGAATCTGCGACCGTAGCGGTTGCGCTGTTCCAGACTTAAGCGCCTAGAGCCGCTCGGCCACAACCGTCGGCTCACAGGCGGCTCTTTACGAGGGTGCTGGAAGTTGGTACCACGCTACGGAATGCGGAGTGCCGACTACATAAAAAAAAAAGTAAAATAAATAAAATACAAGGAGAGAGAGAGAAATTGTAGCTAGAAAGCATAGATAAATGATGGAAATAAAACGCTTTTGGTCTCATTGTGATTTTCATTTCGCGACTGATCCGAGGTTGAAAAGAAATCCTTGTGGTATGACTTACTAAACGTAATAATGCCCATACAGCGTCAGAAATATAAATTTGGTTGTAACCGGTAATGAACAGCAAGGGAATCCCAAAATCAGACTGGGCCCTACCACTGATACCAGTGCAGTTTACTAATATCGTAATATCAACCATTTCTAATTCTGATCTCTGAGTACGACCGTTCTGTGAAAATAAAGAAGCCGATTTATATTTGGTTTCGGCAGGAATTTCACCACTGAGCCCAAGTGGAGGTTTCTCTAATGCATACACCGCTATCATTGCACTTGCTCTGTGCCCGTGGCGTATGCCCGACATATTTATGGGGGTGAGATATCGACTTCTGGAAGTGTGACTATTTTTGTCGCATTTAGTAAGGTCGCGGAAGGATCCTTTCTGAGGCTGCGGTACCTGTGAGCCATTGAAAGTAGAGAGTAGCATTTTACGTGAGAGAGTTAGTTCTGTTCGAATAAACAAGAATTAGTCTTAGGCCCATATTATAATGTGAAAGTTGCTCGACAAAGATCTTTGTTAAGGACTTCGCAACACTTCAAAGTGATTAAAATGGCTCTGACCACTATGGGACTTAACATCAGAGGTCATCATTCTCCTCTAACTTAGAAGTACTTAAACGGAACTAACCTAAGAAAATCACACACATCCATGCCCGAGGCAGGATTCGAACCTGCGTCCGTAGCGGTCGCGCGGTTCCAGACTGAAGCGCCTAGAACCGCTCGGTCACATCGGCCGGCTTGCCAAACTTTTCTGACCAAACTACTTCACTATACCAGTTACACTGTCGTCAGATTTTTGCTAATAATTGCTCGGGAATGCATGCCAAATAGTTAATCGTCTGTGCAACGACATTTAATTTAATGTTGGCGGTGACAGCATGACTCGAAGAGAGAGAGGAACGGAAACGATTGTGGTTGAACCCAAGGGTAGCAAGAAGAGGAGCACGAATTTGCTTCGTGAGCTGCAGTGCGAGGTCATAAATTATTTGTGAATGAAGAAACAAACATTTCAATCTGTTCTTAAGAAAGAAAAACATAATATAGAATTAAGAAATGTCATATCTGGTAAAGATCGTCTCATGGTAGGTTTTCAGCGACAAGAGAGAACTGCACAAGCTTGCAATATAATGTTCGAATAGTGCGCCACACTATTTGTGGAACTTTTCCAGAGCATACGAAACCATATATAAACCACTAAAGGGAGAAATTATGATGGTAAATAACGGCATCTGTTCCTCCCCCTATTAGGCTTCAAACTTATATCTGCGTGTCCTGGTGAATTAGTTGCCACATTTAACTCATTTAACATAGTAAAATCTAAAACTGGGAGTAAAATTTTTGAAACGTGCCTTACGTAATAGTCAAGCCACCAACAAGTATTTTCACTGATATAATATACATACATCATAGATAAACTACGAGAAATGCAAGGGGAATCCAGCTTGTAGCTTTCACCATTTAGAACATAATGAAACGCATTTCTCTTTGAGAAAATATATTGACATCACGAACTGGTTTACAACAAACAGCAGCATCCATATCATAGACACACAACTAATGAAGTCTTAAATAAGTTGTCAAAAAAAGGGTTCAAATGGCTCTGAGCACTATGAGACTTAACATCTGAGGTCATCAGTCTCCCAGAACTTAGAACTACTTAAACCTAATTAACCTAAGGACATCACACACATCCATGCCCGATGCAGGATTCGAACCTGCAACCGTAGCGGACGCGCGGTTCCAGACTGAAGGGCCTAGAACTGCTCGGCCACTCTGGCCGGCAGTAAGCTGTCAGCACACGCAGGCATTTTATCAGCCTGCTATCTAAGTAGGTATACGAGGAACGTTCTGGCGTGCTTTGCTGGCGTGCTAACGTCATCAGTGATCTCATCGATTAAGTAATTGGATTTCTCCTCCTCGTTTCATTCCGCCCCCCTCAATCTGACAAACGCCAATTGCGCTACGTATAAAGTGGAGGGAAACTCAAATTTAGGTGGGAAAATTCAACTTTTGTGGGAAATTCAAATTTTGGCAGAGTTTTCTGTTTCTCCTGTGTAAGTAGAGCTGTTGTCCTACTTTGGTGGGGAAGTCCAAGATGGCTCGTTGTCAGTCTGTCTGACTTGGAACACTGGTGCAGCTCTGTGATGGAAATCTCTGAGACCTGGGTTTCTAGCGCAGCCCTAGTATGACGTCAGAATCCAAGATGGCTGACCGGGCATGTAATATGGCGAACCAACATGGCGACCAGAGCTTACTGGCACAGCCTGAGTATACATCAGAATCGAAAACCGGGAACACCAAAATTTGAATTTCCCGCCAAAATTTGAGTTTCAGTCCTGTATACTGTGTCGTAGAAACAATTGCGTCTTTATTTAAACAAACATCTTTACAAGGAGAGCTCACTGTCTGCAGGAGTAAAATCCATGGTCGCTAGATCACTCGAGTATCCTGGTAACAGCCGAGTCACCACGTGCCACTGTCGCCTCCAGAAAGTTGGGCATGGCTGTCAGCGATGGGGTCGCCGTCTCACGTAAGATTTAACAGTCCGGTAGCTAGGATTCAGCCCACCGCAGAAAGTCCCCACAAGCATACCACTGATTCGATAACCTAACACCAAATGGAATACAGAAGCGCCAGTTTCCAACGCTAGCACGCTATTGATTTATTGATTCATCCTATAAATCTTCCAGATTGTGGGATACAGACACACACACGCACACACACACACACACACACACACACACACACACACACACACACTCGCACGCACGCACACACACACTCACACACACACACACACACACACAAACTACAGTAATTATTTCAGCAGATACGTGAATTTTAGCTTTATCCACAAAGGTTCTTGCAGTAGCTGCACTATCTTGTTTCGAGTCTTTGGATCTTAAATGATCTAGAAATTCTGCTACTGAATAGAAGCAACGATCGAACAAGAATTCCCTTAGGGTTTTACAAAAGAGTAAGAATGATAATACGTCTTTTACTTTGTAGAGAAATCTATTGTGAATTTGTATAGCGCTATTTACAGTGGAGCTTTTATAGGCTGATGTCCTTGTTGACTGGACATGAAACTTCTCCTTTTCTCTTGTATCATGCTCATCGATATTAAAATTTTCATTTACATCTTTTAAATTGCTTTTCATATATTTACAGATTTCTAGTAAATACATATGGGGAAGAGGGAGAATTGATGACTTTTCAAACAGGGGTTTGCAAGAATCTGTTTGTCGAGCATGTTGCATTGCTCTTACAGTTCCTTTTTGTGTTAAGAAGATCACTGAACTAGGTGGTGTATTACCCCACAATATAATTCCGTACTGTAGGATGCTGTGGAATTGGGCAAAGTAGGCAGTTCAGACTGGGCTATAACATGTTTTGAAAGAGAGTAGACGCAGACTGTAACATATTTTATTTATTGTTACATGAATTTTGCTTATGTGTGTGTGCCATTTGAAGTTATTTTGAAGTTATATGCCTAAAAACCTTGTTTACGGAGAAGATGAAATTTTGTTGGCGTTTACTGTCACACTGGTGCAGCATGCCTCACCTTTTATACAGAAATTTATGAATGTTGCTTTTTTGGTGTTTATCATAAGTTTATTCCCCTCAAACGATCTATTTAGGTGTTCTGTAGCTGTTTGTAGCTGATTTTGGCTATTTCCTGTAATGCTTGTCTCAGCTGCAAAAAAGTGTTTGTTTGTGACTCAATGTTCAGGTTTAGATCACTTATATACAGGAGAGAAGCCCAAGAATGGATCCCTGAGGGACTCCTTTATTTAGAACTTCTGCATGTCCTGGTGTTTTCCTTTAGTTCTTGATTTATTTGTATTCTTTGTTTCCTGTTCGTCAAGTACGAAGTGAACCATTTTAGTGCAGTGCCTCTAATGCCATATATTTGGTTGTAGTCCAGTACGTCAAAGGCTTTACTTAAGTCTACAAAATGCCAGTGGCTCTTTGTTTTGTGTCTATTGCTTGCAGAGCATTGTCTATAAAAGCAGAGATTGCACTGTTTGTGGATTTATTTTTCCTGAATCCACGCTGATAATCAGTGAGAACTTTGTTTTTCTCCAGGAATTTTTATTAACCTATTATATATTACTACTTCTATGATTTTACTAAAGCCTGATAATAATGAAACTGGTCTATAGTTTTCTATATTTGTTTTGTCTCCTTTCTTATGGATAGGGACCTCTTTAGCAATTTTTAAACTGTCTGGACATGTGCCTGTCAGGAAAGATGAAACGCTCCAAACACAGTCTGTGTGACCTGAGATAAAATGATGGAAAACATGAAACATACAGGAATCACACGTGCGTTTTAACCCAAATGAAAGGTAGTCAAAGGAAAGTTGATCGAGGTACTATGCTTGTAAAGCTCACCAGAAAAATTTGTTTGTGGAATGGACGGTAGCTATTTCATCTGCAGTAACATAAGCAACCATCATACACCCGTCGGACACACAAACGTATATGTACCAGACATGTAACAACAACATTTGAGAATCAATCATGCCGATATTTATTTACAAGTCAAATCGCAGCCATCAAAAACGCAGTAAAGGCATATAACAGGGTAGTATGATATTTTCTACTAGAGTAATGGTCAAAACCCTGCTTGCACAGCACATGTCAAGACGGAAAACTGAACTGCCATCTCCAGCAGAGTCCGTCATCATCAAATGGATGTAACATGTTGTCACGAGCCCACCAGCACATCGTCTCAGTGTGAGGGAAAGTGGTGCTTCTCCATAAATATGTTAGAGTTACATGATTCATTTGCAGACACCACTGCAGGCCGCATTCCAACTCACTGGGTAGAGAGCTGTCGCTGACGTTTCGTGTCACTACTCGCCGCTGCATAAAGGCTTGCAGAGTATGCATTGTCAGTTCCCTAAGCCTTGTAGCTTAGCAGAAGCAGCTCGAAAGTATGTAGCTTGGACTAACACGGTAATTGCGCATGTTCCTTAGACACACTGATTTTACCTGTAGATGTGCCTTGATGTGATGGAAACTTGATACCGAGGTAGAGGAAAGTCATGCCATCCAGGATCGTGAACGAACAGAGTGAGTCCCCCACACCCCTCTCCAACCAGTCCTCCTGCGCTGTGTCAAAACGCACAGGTTACGTTCGTCCTTACTAGTGCTGAGCATCCTACCCGATAACTTAATAACACCTGGTGGTTACTGTAAATATACGTGTACTATGTATTAAGAAAAAAAGTATGTTGTAGATGATCCGAGAGCGTCGACGAAAAAACAGGTGGTGGGCGCGCTCGACTTCAGCGATGCAACAACTCGCCATCGCTCCGTCCTGAGATTCTGCCCGAGCGACGCGCAGCAGCCGGTCGCTGTCGCAGTGAACCGGCAGCATAATTAATTAACTGTCAAAAGTTGGCGTGGCGCCGCGTGTTTGTTCGTTTTAAATGATTCCTATGGTATGACAAAGAGTTAGTTAGTTCCCATGTAGACCTCTCACCGAGTAAGTGGATATAACGTTGTGCGACTAATGCTGATTGTAGAGTGACCCACTGCGTGTTGTAGTGAGGCACCGCAGCTGACGGTTAAGGCTTGAGAGAGGGAAAGGAGTTTTGATTAGTAGTGGCAGTATTTTAATTTGGGTACAGTTCTCGGAGGCAGCGTGGCTATTTAGCCTGCAAGGCCACACCTCATATACGTGGCTGTAACGGTTGTTTCCTTCCAACGCTGAGCAACGGAATATACAGAGATTCTGTGGGATTTTCTGAATAGTCGCTGGTGATACACTGGTTTTGGCGAATTAAGGTGCACGAGCTATCAACTGACTGTCGTCTTGTGGAGGGTTTCGATCGTAAAGTTTGCTACGGTAAATCCAGCGTGAGCCTGGTTAGAGAGAGAAGTAGATTTGTAGGTGCTGAGTTTTTGGGACTCGGTGGAACCGATATTCTGTCCGTGTTGTACGATTAGAGGTCGCGGCTCGCCCAGAAGTAATTGGATTGTTAGCTGTTTTGTTGAAGTGGTTTGGTAGTGGTTGGTGTATGTGTGTGTGTGTGTGTGTGTGTGTGTGTGTGTGTGTGTGTGTGTGTGTGTGTGTGTGTCGAGAAGGGAAAGTCTCGAACACATGTTCGTAGTTGTTGTTTAAATCCCACTATCTTACAGCAGACCGAGAATTGGCTCGAATAAGTACGAACTGTTTCACTATATTGTGATAGAGTGCACCAGTAGTTGAGTGGATAAACGACGAGAAAATAAAGAAACCATTTTACAAGCAGCACGCAGCTAAACAAAAACTTGATTAGCCAAAGTGACGAGGGGCCGAATTCAAGTAGGGAACTTAGCGGGTTACGTATTGTCAACGCCTTAAGAGGTTCAGAATTTTTTTAAATTGTCACTTAAGGTTCGATGTAATGTGGCAGTGGCACTTGGGGTTTTTATTTAATTTTTTTTAATACTGAATTTCCGTGTTGTGGGGATATAGCATTTGATGGCCCTCGCACGCTTACGTAAATAAAAGTCTATTACATTCAATATATTCAAGTTTTCTTGGGCTAAAAAAAACTTACGTGTACTCAATTAGTATCTGGTGTGTAGATATATATTTTAAGAGAAAAGCAAAGTGTGAAATGTAGAGATCTCAATACCGCTTTGCAGGACACAAGTATGCGCTGGTATTTGTAAGGTTACCTGATCAAATTTCATTGATTGAGTGGATCCACGATAAATATATAGGAGGTAGATATTCTAAACAGTTAAAACGATTTCATATATGGAAAGAGTGTCCTCAGTAAATGCAAGTAGAATTGAAGTTGTCGTAATTTATTACGGAACACTCAACGATTATACTTATTACAAAGATCGGTAAATCGGTGGAGTACGTGACGTCGTGTTATTTACATAGCAACACTTGGCTAAGCGGAAAGAGATTTAGTGGTAGCATAAAATATTTTAATCCATATACACTCCTGGAAATGGAAAAAAGAACACATTGACACCGGTGTGTCAGACCCACCATACTTGCTCCGGACACTGCGAGAGGGCTGTACAAGCAATGATCACATGCACGCCACAGTGGATACACCAGGAACCGCGGTGTTGGCCGTGGAATGGCGCTAGCTGCGCAGCATTTGTGCACCGCCGCCGTCAGTGTCAGCCAGTTTGCCGTGGCATACGGAGCTCCATCGCAGTCTTTAACACTGATAGCATGCCGCAACAGCGTGGACGTGAACCGTATGTGCAGTTGACGGACTTTGAGCGAGGGCGTATAGTGGGCATGCGGGAGGCCGGGTGGACGTACCGCCGAATTGCTCAACACGTGGGGCGTGAGGTCTCCACAGTACATCGATGTTGTCGCCAGTGGTCGGCGGAAGGTGCACGTGCCCGTCGACCTGGGACCGGACCGCAGCGACGCACGGATGCACGCCAAGACCGTAGGATCCTACGCAGTGCCGTAGGGGACCGCACCGCCACTTCCCAGCAAATTAGGGACTCTGTTGCTCCTGGGGTATCGCCGAGGACCATTCGCAACCGTCTCCATGAAGCCGGGCTACGGTCCCGCACACCGTTAGGCCGTCTTCCGCTCACGCCCCAACATCGTGCAGCCCGCCTCCAGTGGTGTCGCGACAGGCGTGAATGGAGGGACGAATGGAGACGTGTCGTCTTCAGCGATGAGAGTCGCTTCTGCCTTGGTGCCAATGATGGTCGTATGCGTGTTTGGCGCCGTGCAGGTGAGCGCCACAATCAGGACTGCATACGACCGAGGCACACAGGGCCAACACCCGGCATCATGGTGTGGGGAGCGATCTCCTACACTGGCCGTACACCACTGGTGATCGTCGAGGGGACACTGAATAGTGCACGGTACATCCAAACCGTCATCGAACCCATCGTTCTACCATTCCTAGACCGGCAAGGGAACTTGCTGTTCCAACAGGACAATGCACGTCCGCATGTATCCCGTGCCACCCAACGTGCTCTAGAAGGTGTAAGTCAACTACCCTGGCCAGCAAGATCTCCGGATCTGTCCCCCATTGAGCATGTTTGGGACTGGATGAAGCGTCGTCTCACGCGGTCTGCACGTCCAGCACGAACGCTGGTCCAACTGAGGCACCAGGTGGAAATGGCATGGCAAGCCGTTCCACAGGACTACATCCAGCATCTCTACGATCGTCTCCATGGGAGAATAGCAGTCTGCATTGCTGCGAAAGGTGGATATACACTGTACTAGTGCCGACATTGTGCATGCTCTGTTGCCTGTGTCTATGTGCCTGTGGTTCTGTCAGTGTGATCATGTGATGTATCTGACCCCAGGAATGTGTCAATAAAGTTTCCCCTTCCTGGGACAATGAATTCACGGTGTTCTTATTTCAATTTCCAGGAGTGTAGATATCGGTAAAAGAGTCTTAATACAAACTGGTCATAACACGACGATATATGGAATAGGAATTTTGTAAGTAATTAAAAAGTTAAGAGTCTTTCCTAGAGATTATGTACTGCGTTATAAGAATTTCGTTGTGTAGGAGAACAATTGCAAGCTACATGTGACGTTTATCTCAACATAATATAAATAGCAACTTTATTTAAAGAGATTTGTTGCTTTGATTTGACCAGTAGTTTATACAACGAGAGTTGTTATTTAAATTGGCCTATCTCGTAATTACTACTTGATATTGGTGATCATTGTCATTAGAATGTTGGATGTGCCAATTCGTAGTGTAATCGTGTCATTGTTCGATCATGACGTTGTGTAAAGTAAGGGTGCTGTCTTTCATTATTCGATATTCGAGCCGGCTTCATAGTTAGTGGTTGAGGTTGCCGCAGTAGTAATTATACTAAGGTTGATCTGTCTTCACCTTGAGAGTGCGATTACGGTACGAGCTAGACTTCGAGTAGTCGCCAGGCGCTCCACTACGTCTGGAATCATACAAAATATGATAGCGATGCGCAGTCATAACATCGACTGTGAAATTAAAAATTGTACCTAATTAAGGCTGTAGTGGTCGACTGGTTCGCCCAAGTATTTTGCGCGGCAGGAAGCCATACATTAACGGCATAACAACGTTGGTACAGTATGATCCATCGTCGTTGTAAGTTCGTGCTTGGGTAGCGCCAGTTGGCGCTGCAAACACCCCACCCCACACCACCCACCCCCCTCCCACTCGTCTAGAAATCATACTATTTGCGAGGAACTCGTCTGTAGCAAAGAAATACATGGACGTTTGGCATGTGCCTTCCTTTACAGTACACAACAGCGTCCCCTTCACGCCCGCATCTCGTGGTCGTGCGGTAGCGTTCTCGCTTCCCACGCCCGGGTTCCCGGGTTCGATTCCCGGCGGGGTCAGGGATTTTCTCTGCCTCGTGATGGCTGGGTGTTGTGTGCTGTCCTTAGGTTAGTTAGGTTTAATTAGTTCTAAGTTCTAGGGGACTGATGACCATAGAAGTTAAGTCCCATAGTGCTCAGAGCCATTTTTTTTTCGTCCCCTTCACAACAGATAGGAAGACTGTGAAACAACTTTCAAAACATCGAATATGTCCCAAAATGAATGACAATTTGTACATAGAGAAGCATATAGCCTGGCCCTATCCATGTGTGGTACTATGCTCGCGACAACGAATATTGTATCGATAATATTGAATCTTGCCCTTCAATCATCGAATATACTACAAAATAATCAATTTTCCACGAAAATGGCAGAACTTCACATCAGATCTACACTCCTGGAAATGGAAAAAAGAACACATTGACACCGGTGTGTCAGACCTACCATACTTGCTCCCGACACTGCGAGAGGGCTGTACAAGCAATGATCACACGCACGGCACAGCGGACACACCAGGAACCGCGGTGTTGGCCGTCGAATGGCGCTAGCTGCGCAGCATTTGTGCACCACCGCCGTCAGTGTCAGCCAGTTTGCCGTGGCATACGGAGCTCCATCGCAGTCTTTAACACTGGTAGCATGCCGCGACAGCGTGGACGTGAACCGTATGTGCAGTTGACGGACTTTGAGCGAGGGCGTATAGTGGGCATGCGGGAGGCCGGGTGGACGTACCGCCGAATAGCTCAACACGTGGGGCGTGAGGTCTCCACAGTACATCGATGTTGTCGCCAGTGGTCGGCGGAAGGTGCACGTGCCCGTCGACCTGGGACCGGACCGCAGCGACGCACGGATGCACGCCAAGACCGTAGGATCCTACGCAGTGCCGTAGGGGACCGCACCGCCACTTCCCAGCAAATTAGGGACACTGTTGCTTCTGGGGTATCGGCGAGGACCATTCGCAACCGTCTCCATGAAGCTGGGCTACGGTCCCGCACACCGTTAGGCCGTCTTCCGCTCACGCCCCAACATCGTGCAGCCCGCCTCCAGTGGTGTCGCGACAGGCGTGAATGGAGGGACGAATGGAGACGTGTCGGCTTCAGCGATGAGAGTCGCTTCTGCCTTGGTGCCAATGATGGTCGTATGCGTGTTTGGCGCCGTGCAGGTGAGCGCCACAATCAGGACGGCATACGACCGAGGCACACAGGGCCAACACCCGGCATCATGGTGTGGGGAGCGATCTCCTACACTGGCCATACACCACTGGTGATCGTCGAGGGGACACTGAATAGTGCACGGTACATCCAAACCGTCATCGAACCCATCGTTCTACCATTCCTAGACCGGCAAGGGAACTTGCTGTTCCAACAGGACAATGCACGTCCGCATGTATCCCGTGCCACCCTACGTGCTCTAGAAGGTGTAAGTCAACTACCCTGGCCAGCAAGATCTCCGGATCTGTCCCCCATTGAGCATGTTTGGGACTGGATGAAGCGTCGTCTCACGCGGTCTGCACGTCCAGCACGAACGCTGGTCCAACTGAGGCGCCAGGTGGAAATGGCATGGCAAGCCGTTCCACAGGACTACATCCAGCATCTCTACGATCGTCTCCATGGGAGAATAGCAGCCTGCATTGCTGCGAAATGTGGATATACACTGTACTAGTGCTGACATTGTGCATGCTCTGTTGCCTGTGTCTATGTGCCTGTGGTTCTGTCAGTGTGATCATGTGATGTATCTGACCCCAGGAATGTGTCAATAAAGTTTCCCCTTCCTGGGACAATGAATTCACGGTGTTCTTATTTCAATTTCCAGGAGTGTATGTCCCCCATAAAGGTGCACATATACAAAGAGGAACTAAATGTAATTACCCACCCAGTAAAAGACACATAACAGAAATCACGTAACAGAACTTCACATCTATATCTACGACTCCCATTGAACTATATGCTTTGCAATGGGTGCATAACATCAGACATCTATATACGATTTTTTAATGTCAACAGGTGACACATATACAGCAGTTACTGAAAAAAATGGCTCTGAGCACTATGGGACTAAACATCTATGGTCATCAGTCCCCTAGAACTTAGAACTACTTAAACCTAACTAACCTAAGGACATCACACAACACCCAGCCATCACGAGGCAGAGAAAATCCCTGACCTCGTCGGGAATCGAACCCGGGAACCCGGGCGTGGGAAGCGAGAACGCTACCGCACGACCACGAGATGCGGGCAGCAGTTACTGAATCTGACGTTAGTTTTATCGTGAAATAAGCTAATAACGCATCGAGATCAATTAAATATCCACCTAAATAAGTGTTAACCCACTTTCCAGGTGTAAGCCTATGCTTTTAAAGTCAATATTGTACCGACGACAGCGCATATTGTGTTGAAAACAGTGAGTGTCCATTGAATTATTGCGTCAAGATGCACATATATTTTTTCAGTCATTCAGACAGGATGCGTAATAGGACCGAATAGTTCGAATAGAAGTGAACAGTATGGAAACTGTGTCAGTATTCCAGGATGACAAATGACAGCAGCTGTGTAACAATTTCGCATCTAAGAGTTCCCACTTCACATTGTGTTCCACAATGCTCACATGACATCAGATATCTCCATAGAATTTGTAAGTTGAGACTGCTGACACGCATACACAAAATCCTTGAATGTAAGTCGAATATCTTGTGGCGGTACTATACACTGAATTAACACATTAAGGTGCTCCCATTTCTACTACAGATCCAAAACCACAACAACTCGGAAAAAGAGAGTTCGACACACATAACTGACGAATAGTGGTGCTAGTGTTGTAACAGCTTGTTAATGTTTCCAAGAAATCTAAGTTTGTCATTCGTTTCACCTGTACTTTACGAAACCAAAGAACGACTCAGCTCTAACCACTCTATGGTTCGTAACGTGTCGGTAATTGTTCCCTCGTTAGAGAATCGATGAATTTGTATCTGTCAAGTACCATTTCTAACGAGGTTGTTAATGTTTGTTTCTGTACTGGGAAACACCGTAGATGTAAATCGTACCCTAATGCCATATCCTTCTTTAGTTAGGTAGTTCATTAAGTCCAGTAAGTTGACTATAGAGTCATAAATAGTGTTGGAGTCTGTGTAAACAAGTCCTACGTCGTCTACTTGTAAATTAACCACTATAGCAAACCAGTTGTTGCTCGTAAACCTTTCAGGATGTGAGGTCGTGTTCCACGAAACTCATCTGCTCCTGTCGTTTCGTCCAGGACTGCACTGGACATCCTCAGAGGCGCTCCTCCGACGTGTCTTGTCGACTGACCGGGCGGCCGTCCGAGAGCCACATATGGAGGCAATGAAACTTAGCGACATACCGATAGTAGCTCTGCAGAATTACTAGACAGTTTTATCTTTGAGGAGACGACAACTGATAGTTAAGTTTTATCTCTGGAAAGGATTATTTCCGCCAATCATGTCTTACTTTGACCACGCCCCTTTCCTACATTATTTATGACGAAGCGGAGCACCAGGCAGCGTATTCATCCATTCAGTTCCGTACCCGTTACTCACTGCAGCGGCGGCGCGGTCTTCTCCTTGTGAATTCGCCCTCTGAGTTATTAAAAAGTGGCTACGGCGTGGCGCAGAGTGCTCCGTCCCGGAATCGAACCAGCGACCCTCAGGTTCGGTCTCTTCTGGCGGAGTTCGTCAACCTCTAGGTTCACAGGTGGCCCATTTGGTGAGGCCACAGTCCCTCCGTCCTCATCAGTCACCTGGGTAAACACCACACGAGCTTCTTCCTGGTAACATCTGGGATGGCATCTTCTGTGTTGACCTACTGGTCCGTCCGTTCAGGGGACGTTTCTTCGTGTCTTCTTTCTCCCCTCGAAGGACCTCCTCAAAGGACTATTTCATGCCCATTTGTAGTAGGTATTTATTCCGTGTTTTTTGCCAATGTTACGAACTTTGTAGTGCAGCGACTATCTCTTCGGTCTTTGATCTATGCTTGTCACGTTGGGCAGAAACGTGACCAATGTCAACACAAGTGCCGGTTTCCCTTGGTTTACCTCTATGCTGGGGTGGTCGGGCATTGCCCTGTCGTCCTCCTCCGCATCGCCAGATACGTCATGCACGGAAGTTCAGTATGTTGACGGTTCATAGAGTATTGACAGCTGATGTGCGAACTGCGCTGGTCGTTTGAAGTATTGTCTGTCTGCTCAGTCTGTCGAAGTGCTGACTGCTGCTGCAGCAAATTCTGCTGGCCATCGGCCTTCTCACGTTGCGCATAAACATGACTGATGTCAACATACATGCCGGCTTTCCTTGTACGACTGCTGCCGCTTCCGAAATTTGTGGCTTAAAGTATTAAATTCTCTAAAATGTTCACATAACCTAAAATAAGTCTTTATTTTTCTGCTGGATCTCTACTCTGAAGACCATAAGTAACACATAATTATTATACACAACCATAAATAATACATAATTATTATATACAATTATTATACATTCTACAGAGGAAAGCTCGAATTACACCTGAGTATTTCCAAAACCGACAATCTGCTTTAGATTTAACTAAATGAACTGACCAAAGAAACAGTCAGATATGACTAACGAGAGCTGATAGAGATTTCTCTGATATTTTTAGTTGGAGATACAAAGAGAAAATTGCGTATATTATACACTGTTCCCCCTTTTAAATGATTTGACCATGATTTATGACTAATGGATATAAAAATTAGTATATTAGTTCTCATCCTAAGAGTTTTCTAACTATAAGAAAGAAATGCAGTAAACTTAAAATATTGAATCTAGGACCCTTCTGTACCAAGTACGTTAGGTGGTTTGTCTAACGGATTAACGGTCACCAGCCTATCAAGGCAAAGAAACTGTTAAACTTCAGGAAAGCAGAAGAAGTAAATTTGGCCTACATTCCTGCTGTTCCCTAACATAACGTCACAAATACTCACACATTTTCAGTATAGGTTCTGAGAAAGACACAGGGATCTTTTAGCTACTCCACGTACTATATTGTTCTGATCTAGAAAGGGCACGAATTATTAATCGTCACTACGTGGTAAAAGAAATTTTCTACAGTGGGGACTTCTATGTTGCATTTCCTATAGCCAACAAATTAAATACTTAAATATTCTAATAGCATAATACAAACATTTCAGTTTATTAAGACACTTTGTTCATACATTTCTCTTAACAAATTATCTGTCAAATGCCAAAGTTAGGTTGTTGTCATTCTATTGTCATTCAGGATTTTCTACAGTGGGGACTTCTATGTTGCATTTCCTATAGCCAACAAATTAAATACTTAAATATTCTAATAGCATAATACAAACATTTCAGTTTATTAAGACACTTTGTTCATACATTTCTCTTAACAAATTATCTGTCACATGCCAAAGTTAGGTTGTTGTCATTCTATTGTCATTCAGGATTTGTATGCAACCCTACTTCAGTGTTTCTGAGCAACATAAGCAATTTTATTTTTATAACTCTTTATACTTGACCGAATTTGATTTATAACTGAAAGAATTTTATCTTCACTTTACTCAAACATATTTACTCACTTTCACTTTACTTATTGCCACAAAGAGAGTAAGAATATTAAAATCGTTGAATTTGTCTGAAAACATCTACTTCAGTACTTAAGCAAAATTACTCAGCACTTCTACTACATCAGTCATACAGTACATTTACTTTCACTTTAAAAGTTAGCTCACAAGAGTTATGTTCAAACAGTTATACAAAGAAGGAAATTAGTGTTTGTAGATACTGAATAAAGCACTTTAAGTGTTTTTTTTTGTAACATATTTACTCAGAATATTCAAACACCAGGAAAGGACCCTATATAGGTGAATGATTATGAATGAAATAACAGGGTGAACCAAATTTAATGTTTAATACTATAATTATTAAAAGAAATTAATTTTGAATTAATCGTTCACGCTTCTACAATTCTAATTACATAGTTCGTAACTTGTTGGCTGTAACCGTTGGGTGCAGCGGATAATAATGGCGGATTCACTACCCATGGTACGACGCAAAATTTCTTGAAGTATGGACTAATTAATTCTTCTTGGCGCCGTTTTACCGTCCGTAACAACTGGTACCTAAGTTGTAATAATTCAGGAATCGTCACCCGAGGCTACTGTGCAACAGTTTTCGGGCAAGGTACCGCCTGTTCCGTCCGAGTGTTGCGTCTTTCATTGCTGCCTACAGACTGTGACTTCTCGTTTCCGCTCGCTGTACAGGTAGCGCGACAAAAACAAAAGCCACTTTTTACGCTTCCCACAGTAACTTTGGTACAGCAAAGAAGCACGGCATTTTGACGTAACACGTATCCCAAACATTGTCCCTAAGCGCGTACCATTCTGTACAAATGAGAACTGGCACAAATGTACAAAATTACATAAACGAACATCTTCATTTCATTAATTTTTGAAAAATTATTCTTTACGAAATTATTCATTTCACATGTTTCTTTACGCAAGTTACAAACACACACATTAGCTAAGCACTCTAACGTCACATATATCACAATTTCCACATAGTCTCTGCATTTCACAGTTACATTAAAAAAAATTTTAAATACAAAAATTGTTGTAAATTAGATGACTGGCTGAATAATAGTGTTATATCTGTATCACTAACCTATGTATATTTCGATATTATTATGAACGACTACAGCACTACACAAATACACACACTTTAAGTGACTTTCCAAACAAAGCGAATCGCGTACAATCAAACGTTGCTCAACTAGCATCTCCGATAGCGAGCTAGCGCTTTGTAAGGCAGGAATTCCAACAATACCAAATTCAGCTGGACTGGCAGCGATTCGCTTCACGCCGTGATTTTTGCTTCCGTTCGTGGCGTGGCGGGGTTTGAAATTCCGTGTGCTGTGCAGGCTGCAAATTAGTAATTCACCTACCTCAGAAAGGCGTCTGCTCGATGTCCCTTCACTCGATAACGTAGATACTTACAAGAAGATGTGAAACCAGCGTTGATTAAAAACACCATCTAATATCTACTATTACTAAAGCCGCGCAACTCTAGTAATGAAATAAATTTCTGTAGAAAAACTGTCAATAAAAAATTTATCAGGCGGTATGGTAATGGATTGACTTCTGAAAAATAATATCCGAAATTTCCACACCAAAACGTTTATTTTCTCTTATAACCAAAGAAACGGTACTATTCAGTCCACATTTAAACTATTGGTTATTTTCATCAAGTTCACAGTTCATACACTAATTTCGCATGCACAGCACCCACAAATCTGTCCAAATCTGACCCGAGTTATACATCGTTTCCACAGTTTTTAATTCCACCACTAACATGTGTTAATACGTTCGGTTCTTCTGGTGGATTTCAAAAGAGAAATTGCTCGCTAAAAATGCTCAGTGGTTGAATACTGAAACATGCCACGTGGATACTATGAAGTCCAAATTTTCACACGCGGATATCATTCCAACAATACAGTTCTAATAGTTCCAAACTTCACAAAACCGTCCGTAACAACATCAGCGTTGCTCTAACAGTCCACGAGTGTACTGCCTATCCAGAGTGTCCAAGGGGCACTATGGACCGGCACTACACCCGTGGCCTGTTCGAGCAAGAAATACGCCGGGAGAAACTGAAGAATTACATCAGCGTTAGTCACGACACGTATCAAACGAGAGGAACCCTGCATTCCTTCATTATACACATTATTTTGACTCGCACTAGTAACACGACTGTCCACGTTCAAAGCTAGCGAGAGACACTCTTCTTGTGGCCTCACTCCCAGTATAACCATCAAGTAACGAGCGGGAACCGTCTCAGTTCTGATTGTTTAACCATACTCGCTGCCAATCAGAATGCTGGCTCATGATCATACTCGCGCCAAAATTGACCTGCACCAATCCTTACATACAGACTCGTCTACGTCATTCTGATATACAAATATTAAAGTAATGTTTAATAAACTAAAACAAAAAAGCAATAAATCTGGAAATATCCTCTAGATACAAATAATACTTCAGCTGACTTTCTGGCTGCTCTGTAACAATAGCAACCACATTTAGACATACGTCATCAGCAAAGTGGATAAATTCCCTATGAACATTTTCTCACGACAGGCTTGCGTGATTCTTGCAGGTTACTTAAGACGGTATATAATGCAACATTAAAATTTGACGAATGTCCCACGTACACACTCTCATTCACTCACATATACTCCACCGACCGGAGTGGCCGAGCGGTTCTAGGCGCTACAGTCTGGAACCGCGCAGCCGCTACGGTCGCAGGTTCGAATCCTGCCTCGGGCATGGATGTGTGTGATGTCCTTAGGTTAGTTAGGTTTAAGTAGTTCTAAGTTCTAGGGGACTGATGACCTCAGAACTTAAGTCCCATAGTGCTCAGAGCCATACTCCCACAACAATCTTAGACACCAATAATAATTTTGTCTGATTTCTGTGTTACGAAAACGAAAAATAATTAAAGTTTTAATATGAAAACCTCAGTTAATTAATTCTGTACTCTGCGAGTTCTGTTTATGTTTTTAGATAATACCAAAGAATAAACGATTGTATTTCCTACCTGAATGTAGTTTACTAAGTGTCCGTTTTTTACTTTTTTTTAGCGATGTTTTTTTCTCCCTGGAACTATGATAGTTATAGTGTAAGGTAGTGTACCGATTTTGAAAATGATTGAATAATATTTAATATTATTTATTTAGGTTCTTTTAGGTGGAGAATGCACGCGTTCAGTAAGAGACATAGGATAGGTTTCCCACGGCAGGTAGTGACATGCGTTTGTGACTCCCGGTTAGGCCGGCAGATGTCAGCCCCCGAAGTTACATGCAGCTAGCTGTCCTAAAACAAACGTTCGCTCGGAACAAACTTGCGCAGCTACACGTTACCAGCGTACCGGCCTTCACTGCGATGTTGCAAACTCTCTGCAACAGTGTTGCATTTTCTTTTCCTTTCTTGGACTTACAAGACCTACCATTGTGACTCAGCAAATCTGAAGTCTAAACGCATCATCCACATCTGTCAGACTTACCTGGCTTACCCACAGGACAGCCAACTGCACGTTGCACATCAGCATGTGAATTCTCTGAACGAAGTACTACGACATGGGGACTTGATATCCTCATAAATCATCAAGAGACACCTCTGATACAGTATCGATATAATATCGAAGCTCAATGTCCTCCAGTTTCGTATGTGTATATTCGTTACAACAATGGCACGAAGTTCCAGCTGCTTCGATCAGAACTGGAGGAGGAGGAGGAGATTAGAATTTAACGTCCTGTCGACAACGAGGTCATTAGAGACGGTCGATCAGAATTCACAGTGTGCTCGCGAGTGTAGCTTTTGTCTCTTGGTCCTAAGTTACCAATACGCGAGGATCGTTACTCGCACCAGAAGGCATAATAAGAATCTCCCACCATTCTACTCTGAAACAGTTTCCCGGCAAGGTACCGCCTGTTCCGTGCGAGTGTTGCATCTTTCACTGCTGCCTACAGACTGTGTCTTCTCGTTTCCGCTCGCTCTACAGATAGCGCGTCAATACCTAGTGTCACAAAACTAAGATATGCTACATCTCTATAGCACTGTGTTTTATCAAGATCGGCTCTTTTCCGGTTATCTTGGAACATTGTGAATGGTGGATTTGTTGTCACTTGACCGACTTTTACCTTGAACACGCGATTTAACATCAATTCATACACATTATGGCCGTAAACAAGTATAAGCAGATTTCTATTCAAATTTTCTTCGAGAAGCACACAGGCACCATAGACATCAGCTGCATTTTAAGCCGTCGTATCATTGCACTTCATCTTAGAGATTCCAGTCTAAAATCACTTTCCAAGCAATCTTCACCTGTTCGCATTCCGGAAAGGTTTCCAACCATGGCACAGCAATATGTTGTTCTTCATTTCCTTATGAAGTAACTACCCGACGATGTCCTTTTTTCCGATAACGTAGAGTAAGGAACAGTTTGCCACCCCAGTGAACACTCACGACATTTAGTAGTTAGTTTTGAAAATGAGCTTTATAGCTTCCTCACACTCTTTCCTTTCATCCACACAAATTCTTTGAATCGACGGCTTACTTATAGGAAATTCATCAATATTATATGCAACTACCTCAAAGGTAGCTTCAAGAATAAACACCGAATTTATCAAAACTAGCTGACACCAATCTAGCGATGCTGTTGATTTTGGAGCGATGAGTATTCTCCGCGTAGTTGTTTTACTAGTTCTAGGTTGTATGATTTAGATCAAAATTGGAAAATCTTCTTGTAAGTACCTGTCATTATCATTATAACCAGAAGACGAGTCGTTTTGTAATGGTTCATAAGCTGATGTTGTAGGAGTGGCCATGGAAAATGGCATGTCTCTTTTCTTCCTCAATGGTTCTGACGTGCGAACTGTTTATTAGCTAGTTTTTGTCAACTCAATCTAAGTAAACAGGCCGACATTGCCAGCCCTCTGTCACTGTAAGAAGTTTCTATCATCTTTTATTTTCATTAACTGAACTTCATCGGCGTGTGCTGTGGATGTCAAACGATCATCTTAGTTGTTGACAAGCTTTTGTCGGCATTGCTCAAATCCGTTTTGGGTTTTTTGTGCATATTTTTGTAACTCCCTCCAACCTTGTAATACAATGAGGTTGCAAAAGCTGTGGGATAGCGATATGCACATATACAGATGCGTATCGTGTACACAAGGTATAAAACGGCAGTGCATTGGTTGAACTGTCATTTGTACTCAGGTGATTCATGTGGAAACGTTCCCGACGTGATTATGGTAGCACGACGGTAATTAAGACTGGGCGCGGAATGGTTGTTGGAGCTAGACGCACGGCACATTCCATTTCGAAAATCGTTAGGGAATTCAATATTCCGCGATTCGCTGCGTGAAGAGTGCGTCGAGAATTCCCAATTTCAGGCATTGCTTCTCACAACGGATAACGCAATGGCTGACGGCCTTCACTTAACAACCGAGAGCAGCGGCGTTTGCGTAGATCTGTCACTGCTAAGACAAACAACACTGCGTGAAATAGCCGAAGACATGAATGTGGGACGTACGATGAACGTATCCGTTATGTCAGTGTGGAAATATTTAGCGTTAATGGGCTATGGCAACAGATGACTGACGCAACTTCCTTTGCTAACAGCACGACATCGCCTGCAGCGCCTCTCCTAGCTCTTCGCCATATCGGTTGGACTCCAGACGACGGAAAAACCGTGGGCTGATAAGATAAGTCCCAATTTCAGTTGGTAGGAGCTGATGGTAGGGTTTGACTGTGGCGTAGACACCTCAAAGTCATGGGCCCAAATTGTCTACAAGGCACTGTGGAAGCTGGTGGTGTTTCCATAATGATGTTAACTCTGTTTACATGGAATGGACTGGGTTCTCCAGACCCTAAAGCTAGTTACAGAAATAGTAATAAAATTCAAGAACATATGCTTTCGGTATTCCGACACTTAGCAGCCACGTCTTGAAATGTAAGTTGTAATCGCTTCCGAACCCGCTCAAGGCACACGTAGACTAGTGTTCTTCCCACTGGCAGTACAATTCAATCTTGGCAACAGTGCAGAATAAGCTTGACAACCCTTTGAGTGTCAAGTTACTTCTGGGATGCCACAGAATTATCCAGCTAAATTCACTGCATTTTACGTGTCATTACCATTGAATAATCCTTCTGATTTTCTGTTAAGGTGAGATGGACTGAAGTCCCTAAGAAACTGGTACACCTGCCTAATATCGTATAGGGCCCCGGCGAGCACGCGGAAGTGACGCAACACGACGTGCCATGGACTCGACTAACGTCTGAAGTAGTGCTGGGGGGAACAGACACCATGAATCCTGTAGGGCTGTACATAAATCCGTAAGAGTACGAGGGGTGGAGATCTCTACTTAATAGCACTTAGCGTGGCACCCCAGTTATGCTCAATAATGCTCATGTCTGGGGAGTTTGGTGTCCAGCGGCAGTGTTTAAACTCAGAAGACTGTTGCTGGAGCGACTCTGTACCAGTGTGATGTCGCACTGTCCTGCTGGATTTTCCCGAGTCCGTCGGAATGCACAATGGACATGAATTGATGCAGGTGATCAGACAGGATGCTTACGTGCCACCTGTCAGCGTCGTATCCGGACGTATCAGGGGTGCCATATCAATCCAACTGCACACGCGCAACACCGTTATAGAGTCTTCACTAGCTTGAACAGTCCCCTGCTGATATGCAGCGTCCATGGCTTCATGAGCTTCTCTCCATACCTGTACACGTCGATCCGGTCGATACAATTTGAAACGAGACTCGCCCGACCAGGCAACATGTTTCCAGTCACCAACAGTCCAATGTCAGTGTTGACGGGCCCAGGCGAGGCATAAATCTTTGTGCCGTGCAGTCATCAAGGGTAAACGAATGGCCCTTCGGCTCCGAAAGCCCCTATCGATGATGTTTCTCTGAATGGTTCGCACGCTGACACTTGTTGGCCCAGCATTGAAATCTGCAGCAATTTGCAGAAAGGTTGCACTTCTGTCACGTCGAATAATTCTCTTCGGTCGTCGTTAGTCCAGTTCTTGCAGGATCTTTTTCCAGACATCAACTTGAAGACAGCAGGTTAGTGAACTATAACAGAACGTTCGTATTCCACACAGTGCAGTGGAAACAACTAGGCGCCTCACGTCTACTGCATGCACAGAACAAATGTGCTCAGTGACACGTCATCTGCAGTAATGCAGAAGAGGTAAAGGAGGATGATCGTTATTAACACCAGCAATCAATTCATTCTTCCTTTCTTGCCGTACATGGCATCCCTTGCGGGGAAATCTTCGAGTGCTTTGGAGATATGAGGCTTGATTATTAGCGAGAACTGTGAACTGTGAAAAATTTTAGTAAAAATTCATAACATCGAAAGTGACTAATTTGCTACTAAATTACGACAGAACAGTGTAGGAACTGTGTCAAATGTCTTTGAACTGTATTTGAACTCTCTTTTGAGCTTTAGTTGAACTTTGATTACTGATGCCACAGACAAATTTTGTTTTATTCACGAGAACATAACGTTTGTTGAGAGTGAAACTGGATGTGTTGATGTGCAATAGTCAAAAAACCAAATACGTGTGCGCGGTCCAAGGGATTACGTTATTATTTCATCGAGAAGTTTTCATCCTACTACGAGGCGACGCAACGCAACGTGGGGAGGCGGCAGTAGCAGTGTGAGCGGGCGCAGTTCACCGCGGCAGATACACGCCTTGGCAGCCAGCAGCAGCGCCGAGACACAGCCATAGCAGCGTTGCTGAACTGGGTGTTTCAGCAGTCCGGAAAGCAGTGCGTTACGCCAGCATCAGCAGCGGGAGCTGAGAAGGAACTTCTCGACGGCAGCACACAGAATAGCATCTAAGAGTAAGTGTTACTCCGGCACAACAATTTAATCTATGTAACGAACAGTTCAATAGTTGCAAAATCTTAAAGTGTGGTCTAAAATTGATTCATTTAAACATATTTGGCTAAAATTCATAAATTTCATAAAGTATAAAATGTCTGACGAAAGGGAAAAGAGATATCTTCTTAGAAGTAGGCAAAGAGATCAAGTAAATATTGATGGCAATGATCCTTCAGATCATCCTCGCCGGCCGGTGTGGCCGTGCGGCTATAGGCGCTTCAGTCTGGAACCGCGTGACCGCCACGGTCGCAGGTTCTAATCCTGCCTAGGGCATGGGTGTGTGTGATGTCCTTAGGTTAGTTAGGTTTAAGTAGTTCTAAGTTCTAGGGGACTGATGACCCTAAAAGTTAAGTCCCATAATGCTCAGAGCCATTTTTCTGATCATCCACAAGACTTGCAAATAAATAATATTGTAGATGATTTAGCAGATCAGTTGCAAAGTTCAGATAATAATGAGATTAATAATGTTTCTCAAAGTGTTGATTCTGTGTTAAATGGTTGCACTGAGAACGTAAATATTGTCGCTCCTGACCTCAATGACGTGATAAATTTGGATGACGACCTCAGAGACACAGAATCTGACGTCGACATTACAAATGAGCCGACAGTGGAGTCAGGTAGATTAAGTCACAGTGATGCTGCTGACACCTTGCCAACTGAGAGTAATAGTTAGGATAAAGGAGTGAGCAAGATCAAAATCAATCTGTAATGCCAATGTTGCAATCATTTATAGCAGAGCAAAAATTACTTTTAAAAGAACCAAAAGAGAAAATTATAGATAGTGTGCAATCTGAATTAAAAGGCACCAAAGAAGTATTGGAGAGGAAAATAGATAATGGGCAAAAAGAAACTAAAGAGGAATTAGGAAAGAAAATAGAGAAAGCATATGCAGGAATAACTCAAATCAATAGCAGTTTCAAGGCTTTAGAACAAAAGGTACCAAAACCTGAAGCTAGAACTGAAGCTTGTTCCAGTAGAATAGATAGGGGAACAAAAGAAATTAGAATTATGTAAGCTTGAAATAAATCAGAAGTTTGATAGAAATGTTAAAATGCTGAGTGATGATATGGAGGCTCAGGATCGTGTAATATCAACAATGAATAGTAATGTTAGTCAAGTAATAAAGGAGCAAGTCAAGGCTGCTAAAGAATGTAGTTATAAACATGACCAGGAGTTAAGTGAGTTAGAAAACATTAAAGAAGAGCAGCAAGTACCTAGTCGTAAGGTTTCACAAATAGGTGCTCATTGTAAAGGTACCACAGATGCAATTCAAGGTGAATTGAGAGAAATTAGGGAAGAAGTGAAGCGACTTCCAGATAAAAACAAGGATAAAGTGTGCGTCCATGTTAGTGATGTAACAAACCCCACTATTCTTTACCATCCTTTCTCTAGTAGAGGTAACATACATCCAGTTGGTTTTATTAAACAGTTCGAGGGTACATTTCCCGAAAACCGAACAGAACGACAAAAAATAAAATCTGTAGCAAGCAGATTTCAAGAAGACATAATATCATGGGTAACAGGGGTCAGTAACACATGTACTACATACAAGGAATTCTTAAATCAATATTGGTCTACTAGCACACAAAACGGCCTCAACCCCCAGAGGGTCCACAACTCTTTTGTGGATACGTGCGTAGCGAGCACGGGACCCCGAGCTAATGAGGCCCTCCTTCCTTTCCGGGCTGCATACCCTCCCTTTCCGCATCCTTCCCCGTCCCCCATCTTCGCCCCCCCCCCTCACCTCTGGCTCTTTCCTTTCCTTTCTCCCCCTCTGGGAGTATGGTTTGTGCCTACGTCCGGATGTATGGAGTAATATGGAGTATGAGGAGTAAAATGCTAGCTATGAACAGTTCAGTCAGCCCCTACGAAATGAAGTCACATAATGCTTAACATACGAATATTGACGCTATAATGTTATGAAATGATTGCAGATGTGTACACATGAATACAGTTCCACTGACTGTGTAAGTAGTAACAAGATTTATGATAAGAGAACAGTATGGTAACTCTTACTGTTGAGTGACGCAACGTTTCTGGTAGCCGAAATTTTCTTTAAGAGATTTATTCCGAAATGTTCTCTCAGTATCTGTGAATCGCAACTGTGTGCCTATTAATTATTAAGAAACTGTTGAAGTAACAACTAAAATGAGACTCTATTAACAAAATGTAGATATAACACTAATTAATATGAGAGGTGTAGCAGTCAAATAAGTCTGCTTAACGAAAGAGTTATACGGCGCAGCACCGTCTGCTACATTTAAAGCGCACGACACCAGCTGTCGTCTGTATGAATGAATCGGCGAGTACGTCACATGTTGTGAATGGACACTGACCTTACGTTGCTACGGCCAACGCCCTAGCCATATGTTAGCAGTCCCTCTTTACAAACAGTGGCACTGCATGTAAACAAAGAATAATGTTTACTTTTTGAGTCTGTTTAGGTACATATTCATTGTATGGTATAATCAAAAGTTTATTTCAGGGTTTATTTAAGCTCTATTAGAAATCTAATGTAAGGCATTTTGTATTGTTACATGAATTGTACCGGTCCTGTACACTGGAGTTGGAGACTGAGAATGGACAGTCACTTGTCAAAACCAGCACCAAATGAGGCAGAACTACGCAATATAAGACCACGGCATGGGCAATGGAATCTCAAGTTGCTGTCGTGGATTGCATGTGTTTGTTCCTGTAATGGTGAGAGTGAAGTGCTATTTCAAATTGTACGTCAAATAGCGAATTGCAGTTCTTTCTTTTCGTTCTTTGTATTTCTAAAGTGGACGTCAGTTTGACAAAGAGTTCTTTAAAAGACGCCAATGAGCCGATAATAATATATATATTTAAATTTTTATGTAATTTGTCTAACAGTGTCATTTTTTTGTGTCTCTTAAAGGACGGCAATGAGCCGATAATAGGTGATTATTTTTTGAGGTGCTATGTGTTTAGGTAACATCATAACTTTCTTTGGTGAATTTGAAAGACAGCTATGAGTTGATTTTTATTCTGTTTTATGTGATTTCCTTTGAAAATTCTGTTATTTCTCATATGTTTTGTGTAATCATATAATGATATGTTGCTTGTAAAACGTTGACTTCTTGTTCAAATTATTGTGTAATCAGTACATGTAACTTCATGTTGATAATGTTTGTGGTGTAGGGTGTTACTGTTTTTAATTTACTGCAGTCATCATATAATTTTCTTATTCTCAGATTTTGGAAGAGTTTACTAATAATGATAGGGAAAATATGTAAAAGCTGTCTCCATGTTTACGTGTTGATATCAAAGTAGGGATAGTGTGATAGCTTGGCTCTTGAGAGATTACCTATTAGTTTACAGTTCTATCAAAATTTGGTTCACTTTATTTATATATTTCCAAAATTGGGTGTTGTCTTCGAGAATATCCCAATTTTGGGAAGTCTCAGAAGGAAGGGGATGTGTAATATTTATGGCTTAGTCAGCCATCATATTAGGCTCCAAGAAGCTGTTCCCAGAGCAGTGGAGTTGCAAGAAGTATATAGATGACGAAATGTGGTGTGAGGTACCTGTGACAGATGTTAGATTCGGTACCATTCCAGTGAGAAAGACCGCCTGCATAATGCTACTGCTCTGTGATTGGCTACTGTGTTCGGAGCAAGGGCGCCAAAACGTTAAAGTAAAGTTATTATTATTAGTTAAACTACTCATGGGAATTACTTCACTTTTTAATATAAATATCTCTCAACAGCTGACTATCGATCAGTCATTTTAGAATTATTAAAAACAATTTAAATAAAAAACAGAAGACTGACGAAACTGCAGACGAAGCACTTCGGAAGTGTTCGGGTCACGGCTTTTCTGGTATGACGCTCGAAGTGTTTCGGGCTGTTCGTCACTCTGGATTAGGCAGTCGAGATGTACAGTCATGTTGTCTGTAGCAGGATGTTTTTGCCAGCATTCGGTATTAAAAGATTCACTCCGGTAGTCATGAGGCACAGACACGTTCCACAAATAGTGTAAAGATACATTTTCGTAAACATTGTGTTTCAGCATGTACTTTGCTGTATCAGAAGCTGTTGTATTAAGATCATGTAGTCTTCTCGTGTGGCTTTATTAAAATACGCGAGTGGCATCCCAAAGAAGTGATACATTATTTCAGAACAGAACCTCGCTAAAAGTCAGTTTCAGCCTCAAGATACAGAACCTACGACATGCTTGCTGTTTTCTGCGCTGGGCACATCAACTTGAAGACAGCAAGTTAGTGAACTATAACAGAACCTTCGTATTACACACAGTGCAGTGGAAACAACTATGCGCCTCATGTGCGCTGCATGCACAGAACAAATGTGTTCAGTGACACATCTGCAGTAATGCAGAGGAGGTAAAGGAGGATGATCGTTATTAACACCAACAATCAATTCATTCTTCCTTTCTTGCCGTACAACTGCGATAGACACTTGTTGTCTTATATAGGCATTGCCGACCGCAGCATCGTATTCTGCATTTTTACATATCTCTGTATTTGAATACACTACCTAAACCAGTTTCTTTGGCGCTTCGGTGTATAAGGTTTTCAACCTATGATTTTGAGGCCAGGAAGATTATTCCACTTGAAAGTTGCAGCTAATCTCGTCTTTCACGTTGCAATTTTTCTGTCCTAGCTAGTACTGGAGCAATAAATGAGAGACAAAATTGCACTTCTCGGTAGTTGAGACACCTTTCCTTCCGTGTAACATCAAGGCGTTTTGGCACCACACCGTCAAGAGAAATTTTTTCAACAGCCAACGACTACTAAAAAAAATGCTTCAAATGGCTCTGAGCACCATGAGACTTAACATCTGAGGTCATCAGTCCCCTAGAACTTAGGACTACTTTAACCTTCCGGCCGAGGTGGCCGAGCGGTTCTAGGCGCTTCAGTCTGGAACCGCACAACCGCTACGGTCGCAGGTTCGAATCCTGCCTCGGGCATGGATGTGTGTGGTGTCCTTAGGTTAGTTCTAAGTTCTAGGGGACTGATGACCTCAGAAGTCTCATAGTGCTCAGAGCCATTTTAACTACTTAAACCTAACTAACCTAAAGACGTCACACACATCCATGCCCGAAACAGGATTCGAACCTGCGACCGTAGCAGTCGCGCGGTTCCAGACTGAAGCGCCTAGAACCGCTCAGCCACCACGGCCGGCACCGACGACTATACCGTACCGGTCTGGCTGCATCACCACTTTGCACAGGTCGTCCGTATGAGGACACCCACAAGCACCGCCTTTCATGCAAAACGCAATGCAACGCAACGCGTAGTTCTACACTCCAATCTGCTACTTTCCTCACATACTTCTCATTTTCCCCAAGCTAAACACCGGTCTGTGACGTGGTTCCGAGGTCAGGCTATTGCCTGTCATTTCCATTATCACCTACGCTCCACACTTGATTTTTGAAGCCATGTAGTGGAAGCTCACAGTACGCTCGAATATTCCCCCACATATCGTCGTATGGTTGCCAGCTGTTAGGCTGACGACCCGAATATGGGTAGCAGAACTGCACGACGGTTTACGTATTATTTTTTCTATTCTCTATTATTTTTTTTCTTCATTTAAATTTTAGTTCCTGTGTTTGTCTGCCAATGACTTCGCGGGCCACCAGTTATTACGAACTGTGACTTTTGTGACAGGAAATGACGAATCTAGTCACACAACTGAGACGATACTGCATAGACATGCAGTTTAATTAGAATTTTCGAGAATGAGACAGTCACTCTGCAGCGGAATGTGTGCGGATACAAAATTTCCTGGCGGGTTAAAACTGTGTGCCGGGCCGAAACTCGAACTCGGGACCTCTGGATTTCGCAGGCGTGTGCTCTATCGACTGAACTACCACCCAAGCACAACTCACGACCTGTCCTCACAGCTTCAGTTCTGCCAGCATCTCGTCTGCTACCTTCGTGTGAAGTTTGGAAGGTAAGAGACGAGGTACTGTCAGAAATGAAGTTGTGAGGAAGAGTCATGAGTCGTGGTTGGGTAGCTCAGTCGGCAGAGCACTTGCCCACGAAAGACAAAGGTCCCGGATTCGAGTCTCAGTCCGGCACACAGTTTTATCTGCCAGGAAGTTTCTTAATTAGGAGTTGTTTGTGAGGAACAGTGATAAAAGCCTTCTTGAAATGTAAACATATGGAATAAATTTGACATCCGCTGTCGATAGCACTCATTACTTCATGAGAATAATAAGCTAGTCGTGTTTCACAAGAACCATATTTTCTGAATCATTGTTGGCTATTTGTCATTAAATAGTTTTCTTCGTGGTGATTCATAATGTTTGAGCACAATGTATGCTCCAAAATTCTACTGCAAAATCGACGTCCGTGATATGAAACTATAATTCAGCGGATTACTCCTATTTCCTTACTTGGGTACTGGCCTGACTTGTGTAACTGCCCAGTCTTTGGGTACGAATTTTACTACGAGCGAGCGGTTGCATATGGTTACTAAAGATGGAGATACTGTTTCAGCATACTCTAAAAGGAGCCTGACTGTTACACAATCTGGACAGAGCCTTGCCTGTCTTAAGCGCTTTAAGCTGCTTCGCTACACCGAGGATATCTACTTCTACGTTACTCATTTCGGAAGTTGTTCTTGATTCGAGTTCTGGCATATTTACTTCATCCTTTTTGTGAAGGAATTTCGGAAAAACGTGGTTAGTAACTCAGCTTTATTGGCACTGCCATCAGTAACATCACCAATGTTATCGCAAAGTGAAAGTATTGATTGCGTCTTACTACTGGTGTACTTTATATACGACCAGAATCTCTCTGGGTTTTCTGCCAGATTTTGAGACTGAGTTTCGTTGTGGAAACTATTAAAGGCACCTAGCATTGAAGTTTCCGCTAAATTTCGAGCTTCTGTAGACCTTTATCAATCTTGGGGATTTTGCGTTCTTTTAAATTTGGCATGCTTTTTTCGTTGCTTCTACAGTAGTGTTCTGACCTGGAACCGAGCGACCGCTCCGGTCGCAGCTTCAGTCTGGAACCGCACAACCGCTACGGTCGCAGGTTCGAATCCTGCCTCGGGCATGGATGTGTGTGGTGTCCTTAGGTTAGTTCTAAGTTCTAGGGGACTGATGACCTCAGAAGTCTCATAGTGCTCAGAGCCATTTTAACTACTTAAACCTAACTAACCTAAAGACATCACACACATCCATGCCCGAAACAGGATTCGAACCTGCGACCGTAGCAGTCGCGCGGTTCCAGACTGAAGCGCCTAGAACCGCTCAGCCACCACGGCCGGCACCGACGACTATACCGTACCGGTCTGGCTGCATCACCACTTTGCACAGGTCGTCCGTATGAGGACACCCACAAGCACCGCCTTTCATGCAAAACGCAATGCAACGCAACGCGTAGTTCTACACTCCAATCTGCTACTTTCCTCACATACTTCTCATTTTCCCCAAGCTAAACACCGGTCTGTGACGTGGTTCCGAGGTCAGGCTATTGCCTGTCATTTCCATTATCACCTACGCTCCACACTTGATTTTTGAAGCCATGTAGTGGAAGCTCACAGTACGCTCGAATATTCCCCCACATATCGTCGTATGGTTGCCAGCTGTTAGGCTGACGACCCGAATATGGGTAGCAGAACTGCACGACGGTTTACGTATTATTTTTTCTATTCTCTATTATTTTTTTTCTTCATTTAAATTTTAGTTCCTGTGTTTGTCTGCCAATGACTTCGCGGGCCACCAGTTATTACGAACTGTGACTTTTGTGACAGGAAATGACGAATCTAGTCACACAACTGAGACGATACTGCATAGACATGCAGTTTAATTAGAATTTTCGAGAATGAGACAGTCACTCTGCAGCGGAATGTGTGCGGATACAAAATTTCCTGGCGGGTTAAAACTGTGTGCCGGGCCGAAACTCGAACTCGGGACCTCTGGATTTCGCAGGCGTGTGCTCTATCGACTGAACTACCACCCAAGCACAACTCACGACCTGTCCTCACAGCTTCAGTTCTGCCAGCATCTCGTCTGCTACCTTCGTGTGAAGTTTGGAAGGTAAGAGACGAGGTACTGTCAGAAATGAAGTTGTGAGGAAGAGTCATGAGTCGTGGTTGGGTAGCTCAGTCGGCAGAGCACTTGCCCACGAAAGACAAAGGTCCCGGATTCGAGTCTCAGTCCGGCACACAGTTTTATCTGCCAGGAAGTTTCTTAATTAGGAGTTGTTTGTGAGGAACAGTGATAAAAGCCTTCTTGAAATGTAAACATATGGAATAAATTTGACATCCGCTGTCGATAGCACTCATTACTTCATGAGAATAATAAGCTAGTCGTGTTTCACAAGAACCATATTTTCTGAATCATTGTTGGCTATTTGTCATTAAATAGTTTTCTTCGTGGTGATTCATAATGTTTGAGCACAATGTATGCTCCAAAATTCTACTGCAAAATCGACGTCCGTGATATGAAACTATAATTCAGCGGATTACTCCTATTTCCTTACTTGGGTACTGGCCTGACTTGTGTAACTGCCCAGTCTTTGGGTACGAATTTTACTACGAGCGAGCGGTTGCATATGGTTACTAAAGATGGAGATACTGTTTCAGCATACTCTAAAAGGAGCCTGACTGTTACACAATCTGGACAGAGCCTTGCCTGTCTTAAGCGCTTTAAGCTGCTTCGCTACACCGAGGATATCTACTTCTACGTTACTCATTTCGGAAGTTGTTCTTGATTCGAGTTCTGGCATATTTACTTCATCCTTTTTGTGAAGGAATTTCGGAAAAACGTGGTTAGTAACTCAGCTTTATTGGCACTGCCATCAGTAACATCACCAATGTTATCGCAAAGTGAAAGTATTGATTGCGTCTTACTACTGGTGTACTTTATATACGACCAGAATCTCTCTGGGTTTTCTGCCAGATTTTGAGACTGAGTTTCGTTGTGGAAACTATTAAAGGCACCTAGCATTGAAGTTTCCGCTAAATTTCGAGCTTCTGTAGACCTTTATCAATCTTGGGGATTTTGCGTTCTTTTAAATTTGGCATGCTTTTTTCGTTGCTTCTACAGTAGTGTTCTGACCTGGAACCGAGCGACCGCTCCGGTCGCAGCTTCAGTCTGGAACCGCACAACCGCTACGGTCGCAGGTTCGAATCCTGCCTCGGGCATGGATGTGTGTGATGTCCTTAGGTTAGTTAGGTTTAATTAGTTCTACGTTCTAGGCGAATGATGACCTCAGAAGTTAAGTCGCATAATGCTCAGAGCCATTTGAACCATTTGAACCCATTTTAAACATGTATTTTTGCCAAAATATCGAGGGTAGATTGAAATCACTGCCAACTATAATTGCATGAGTGGGGCACCCATTTGAAATGACAGTCCAGTTTTCTTTGAACTTTTTAGCCACTGTATGATCTGAGTCGGACGATTGGTAAAAGGATGCAATTATTAATTTACTCCGGTTATCAAGTATAGCCTCTGCCCATTCTAGCTCACAGGAACTAGCTACTTCAACTTCCCTACAAGGTAAACTGATTTTGAGAGCAATAAACATCCTCCACCAACTAACTTTAGTCTAACGTTTCTGATCATGATTAGGTCCTTCGTAAATATTTCGGCTGAACTTTTTTCCGGCTTTAGCCAGCCTTCTGTACCTACAACGCTTTGAGACTGAGTGCTTTCTGTTAGCATTTGGAGCTTTGGTTCTTTTCCAAAACAACTACGAATCTTTAAAACTACGGTATTGATTTTTCGTGTGTCTACCCTCCTCCTGTATTCGCCTTGCACCCTTTTAAACCGAAACTCTTTTTGCACTTTCCCAAGACACTAACCTAAAAGAAAACTATCCAGTCCCCTCCACAATGCCGCTGCTACCAATGTACCCCTTCCCATGTGTAGTGGGCTCTTCACCTACTTAGCGGAGCGCGGAAACTCACCATCCTATGGCGCAAGTCGAGGAATCTGCAAACTACAAGGTCGCAGAACCGTCTGAGCCTCTTATTCAGATCCCGCACTTGTTTCTGTACCAAATGGCCACAGTCGGTTTTGTCGACGATGCTACATATGGTGAGTTCCACCTTCATCTCGTAAGCAAGTTTATCAGTCTTTACTTCTTCAGCTAGCCACCCGAAACCAGAGAGAATCGTTGGTACCAACATGAGCCTCCACTTATAGTTGGCTGCAGCGTGTGGTCTTCATGGCATCGGGAAGTACCCCTTCCACATCTGGAATGACTCCTCCTGGATATGCACACTGATTGCACTCTGGATTCCTTCCTCTCCTTCGCAGCTATACCCCTAGGGGGCCCCATTACCTGTCTGCCGTTGTATCTCCCAACTACCAGTAAATACTTCCTCTGCCAGCACTCAGAACTTGCTGGCCGAGAGGGTTCCTGTAGAACAGGGCGAGCGACATTCTTTGGCTCATAGACTTCATCGCCAACAGACAGCGCCCGAAAACTTTTCGTCAGATGGACCAGGAAAGTCCTGCTACTGGCCTCTCGGAAAGTATTTCGCTGGTAGCCTCACCTTGGAATGATCTCCCCATCGACCACCGGCACCGGTGAGGGATCAACCTCAATGTAAGCAGTACCAATGGCGGCAACAGTGGTGGACCTATCAGGAGACTCTTCCTCGATACACTACTGCACCCCACAGTAAAGCCAGTTTGTGCATGTGGCCAGAAAGGCGGCCGGCTATATTGGCTGCCGTTAGTGAACTACTCCGACTTAATCTTGGCACCGGCTGGCTGGCGGGTAGGTTTTACATCTAAGACAGTAGCTGCAACATTATGTCAATGTTATATGTCATGTTGTGAAGTACTTAGGACTCGTGCACTAGGTTCCAAAACGACCAACAGCTCCTTCTTTGCGCAAGCAATGCGCGAAACTAGGAGCGACGGAAATCGCTTGGAGGCCGCAGGAACAGTCTAGATGATACCCCGACAGGCGGGTCAACACAAGAGACACCACGAAGACACTCTACTGAGATACTGACAGAGCTACAGACAACACTTAAAGACAAAAGAGTGTCATCAGTTATAGCTGCACGAATTAAGAACAAAATATGGGTCTTGGCTTTAGCACAGGCGAAACTTTATGGGTAGAATGAAGAACTACGTGTAGAAAATGACATTACGGAGAGAACTAGCCACCGCAAAAGACTCTGGTACACGAGATCGCATCTGGATCGCGTCTGGATGCCGAAGTAGCGGAACTAAAAGCTGAAAATCATAAATGGCGTACAGAAACCAAACATCCTTCTCTGTCATTTCCGGCAGTCGCTGCAACAGCTAGTGCACGAAAACCAAATAGCAAGGTATAGGAACGCATTCTACAGACTAAAGCAAAACAAACTAGCGTACGGTTCTTCAACTCTGAAAGTAACCGATATGAAAAAACAATTAGAGACACAATAACCAAGACCTTAAATCCAAGACAGGACAAAATGAAGGTCAAGGAACCAGAACGACAGCCAACACAGTAATTTTGGAAACAGAAACTACGGAAGACGAAAGAAAAGTTATGGAAAAAACGGAAAACCTGAAAGACATCAGGTGCGAAGTACCGCGAGAGCTGCGGCCACCGTTGCCAGTGTATAACGTTCCTACAATCTTATCAGATGGTGACCTCTTGGAGGAACTGTACGAAATAAATCTTAGCAACCACATATCTAAAGAGGAATTCACAGAAGAGATAACAATAGAGTACAAAACTGGTCCAAGGGGAACACGAATGTTATATAAGGTAATTGAAGTCAGCCGAAGAGTTCGCCAGCAATAATTACAAAGGGACATTGTATATATCCGGTTTGAATCACTTAGTATTAGAGGGTTTGTGGTAATTCAGAAACGCTGTAACTGTTGTGGATATGGTCACACAACAACACGGTGTGAGAAAGGGCAAGTGTGCGGTGAATGTGCAAAGACTGGTCACCAAAAGGCTGACTGCACAGAAGATATCTTTGTAGGCTGTATACCGTGCAAACATCGCAACATAACATACAATAAACCCAGGGGACCATATTGCCCTACATTCAGGCAAATGTACGAGAGACAAGTGCGGAGAACTTACTATGGCTCACTATAAAACGTTTAATAATATAACAGAATACGAAACGAACGGAGCAGCATCCCACCTCGCCGTTACTGAGACAGTCCAGAACAGCTGTGGGAGGAAATACAAGTCATCCTCCACAAAAAAAAAGAGCATGGAGGTGCGCAGTAGCCTGGAGACAACACTTAGAGCTTTCACGAACAGTAGACTATTGGCACAATGAAGACTCACTTTTCCTCACGAGTAACATTGTAGGAGAAAAATATTTTCGCATCACAGTTTGCATTGACGATGCATGTACACAAGGAGCCACGGAGTATTAAGTAGCTAGGCAAATCAAACATGAACTCTTTCAGTGGACAACATTCCAATACGTATCGCTGTTAAGAACTGAGGAACCAAATGTAGACGATATCAGTATAAATGAAGTAACACTTAGCAATCAACACAACACAGAGAGACAAAACAAAAGTAATATGCATCCGAGTCATACACAGAATGACATACGACGCCATAGTAGTAGACATACATCACATACGCATAGCAACCAGAAGGATCAAATGAGTCAAAGGAATATACAGGCCCCTAGCACACAATATGAAAATGCAGAAGAGAATATGACACGGCAAAATGTAAAAACAAAATAAAACCAGTACGTTTTATATACGGAGGCAGCATACACAGCCTAGATCCATTAAAGGCAGAAAATAAAACCATCGAACACACCACACAAGATACATCAACACTCGAAGTAAACATAAATGCTATCAATGAAGTCAAAAAAATCTCAAAAACATCAAACAGCAAAACAAACCTGACACAAGAACGAAAGACAAACACAACCACTATAGGAATACAAGCAGATAGCGTATCACCGACATCCAATACAGTCACAGGCAGGGAGAAATGCCCGATTCAGAAAAAACTAGATAAAGGGGCACATACAACAGATGGTAACGCAACGAGAAACGAAGCATCACGTAATAAAGAAGACAAGCAAAGTACAACAGACAACAGCGAGATAACATATAAAGAATTTGAAAGTAACCTATCTCTTAGTAGAATGGAAAATAAAGATATTTTACAAATAGCTCTAAGAATGATAATACGTATGAAATATGTTTTCCAATCACTCAGCGAACGGATAGAATGATACTCCGAACGGCAAATCTCCCGACGGACCACCGCATCTTGATCAAACTGCTGAAACAGGCATACTCAAGAAGGGGTGAAGAAACAGACCGGAAACAAATTTAAAAGAATTTTGTAAGTGCACCTGGTCGTGTTTCCTATCATCCTAAAGAGGCAGGACAAAACAACTACGTCTACACAAAATATCCAACGATAACATGAAACTTATCCCACTATATTGCATGAGAAGTGGCTTAGTGGGGACAGAGCTAATTAAAGCACCATACATGCGCAATGGGAAAATACCCGGCATTCGGTGGAAAGCTTACGACATGATACCTCGGAGTCTATATTGACGGAAAAGTTTCATTCGAAGACTAGTTAAATCCCGCGACTGACAAAGTGACTAAATTGATGCCTCAACTAGCCAGACTCAATATTGCACAGCTTAGGCCACCACTACAGATGATACGGACATACCATATCGGCGACATGTTCAGACACTTACGACCGCAACATCACGGCAATGACATACGGCAAAGGATGAGACAGCCAGATGACTGGTCAGAACGACTATATATGAAACGGAGAATAGGGAATCACTCCATAAGCCAAGACTACACAGAGAACGATTCCGACAACACAAACACTGACTCGGATGCCTCAACAAACTCAGAACAAGACAATATGGATTCATAGGATAATATAAGAAATAAGATGAATAATGAAAAAGCATATGCTGAACATTATTCAACCACTGAAAATGTGTAAGAAGATATAAAATGTATAAGGATTGTAACTACAGTAACATATAAATAATTGCTAAGTTTAGCTTCATAATGTCATACATTACAGAAATACACTGAGCTGAAACTTCCTGGGAACGCAAGGCTCGAGGTACTTCTGAGGCTCCCCTCCCACAGGAAAAGCGATGACATTGCCAGTACTCAACAGAAAAATTTTATATGATAAATGAATACCAATTTATTATATTTAATGAAAAATTGCAAATAACATATTAATATCATAACTACTTAGATCTAAGCAAATTGCTGCTCCATCTGTAACTGGGTCGAAGTTGTTGCGATGTACTCCCACCTGGAATGGCCAGGTAGCGGGACACTTTCTTCCCTTAAGAACCTCTCCTATCATCTATTAGCTTCTTCTTAAATTTTCAAATTGTTTCTGTTTCCTTTTCCTCAGTTTATGTTCATTTTATTCCAGTAGCAACTCATTATTGTTACTCTCGTTTTATTTCTCTAGGGAAAAATGTTCGAAATATGGAACAATGTATTGTAACATGCAATGTATTGTAACATTTCAATATGGAATAAATGAAATATCAAAGTACAGCACGTAGTTTATGAGATACATCATAAATATTGATCTGCATGAATATGAAACCGCAAAGTGAAATTCACTACAGGTGCAGGCGAAATATGCGTACATATAGTGTGAAGTGCACTTATTGTATGTGAAATATATTTGACCTGTGTGTACATTTTTGAAGGTGATACTACGTGTCGTCCTTTTTCTGTTGTTTTCCTCTTTAGATGTATCCTAGCAAGATTAGTATGTATTCCGAAAAGGGAAAAAGGAGCACTGCTCTATTCCCATAGTGCTGTTATCTGCTTATTTATATACCGAACTAGAGTAACAGAGAGCATTATTTCCGTAGTTATTTCCCTAAATCCACCACACTTACAAAAGCGAGTAAAGAAACACCTGAAAATGAATGACTTAACGTTTCTAAATGGTCATAAGGACCGCAGAATTTCACATGTTAAACCATCTCATATTAACAGGCAGAGAAGCCGACACAATTAAAAAGAAGTAATAAAAGAGTTCTCAAACTAGACTTCATTTCATTGTGCATTTTCTTCGATTCTGATGCAATAAATGATACTCATAAAACAGCAGTTAAATTTTTTCCAGTGATGATACTATAAACAGTTTTAAAACATTGAAAATGCGATCCGATGATGATTACAGAATGAAACTTTTGCTCTGAAGCGGAGTGTACGCTGATATGTAACTTCGTGGCAGATTAAAACTGTGTGCTGGACCTTTGCCTAGGTACTGACGGAAGTAAAGCTGTGAGAACGGATCGTGAGTCGTGCTTGGGAAGTTCAGATGATAGTTTTGCTTCGAGCGTCGAGCGGGAAGCTTGTCGTTTACTTCACTTGCCGCAGTGCCGCTTGTGTGGAGTTTTCCTCGTTAGTACTGTTTCGTCTACCGAGTGAGTCTTAGCGCCTTCGCTCCGCCTTTACTGTCTATGTTCGTCCACTTGCAGCGGCGTCGGCCGCTCCACTATGACTACCGTGGTTTCCACGAGTATTCCAGGAAAAGGTACTGTGTGCTTTACTTTCGATAAAACAACGTGACACGTGCAGCCCAGGTCTCTAGAAATCCAGATTGGCGTGTCTAGCCGGCCGGAGTGGCCGAGCGGTTCTAGGTGCTACAGTCTGGAACCGCGCCACCGCCACGGTGGCAGGTTCGAATCCTGCCTCGGGCATGGATGTGTGTGATGTCCTTAGGTTAGTTATGTTTAAGTAGTTCTAAGTTCTAGGGGACTGATGACCTCAAAAGTTAAGTCCCATAGTGCTCAGAGCCATTTGAATCATTTTTTGGCTTGTCGATACAACTCATGTGAACTTTGATCAGGTCCACACTGCTTGCCGGCCGAAGTGGCCGTGCGGTTAAAGGCGCTGCAGTCTGGAACCGCAAGACCGCTACGGTCGCAGGTTCAAACCTGCCTCGGGCATGGATGTTTGTGATGTCCTTAGGTTAGTTAGGTTTAACTAGTTCTAAGTTCTAGGGGACTAATGACCTCAGCAGTTGTGTACCATAGTGCTCAGAGCCATTTGAACCATTTTTGAACCACACTGCTTGTTTTGATGCCGATGAGTACGTGTTTTACGTGAAATTTATGGATCCACTTAACGTTGAAAGATTACTGTCGCGACATGGTTCTCAAGTTTCGTTCAAGCATCGTGATAATTCTGTTAGTATGGTGTCACTCGCAGATGCTGAAATCGAATATACCAATGTTTGAGTGTTCAACCTCCCACCGGAAGTTAACTGCAATTTTCTAAAGGACTTATTGACTCCTTATAGTAACGTGAAAAACGTCCGTCGTGAACGCTGGTCTGCTCAACACAGATTGCAGTGTTATAGTGGAATTCGTTCCGTGGAAATGGATGTGAAACGCAATATTCGATCACATTTACAAGTGTGTGGTTACCGCGTGCGTGTCATGTATACTGGTCAAGAGGGAACCTGCTTCCTATGTAATGAAAGTAGACACGTTCGGTCTAATTATCGGCAGAGGATTTTTGTATTAAAGCCGTCATTAGTGCAGCATCGCTAATTCACGGTTATTGATCTTGTTCCTTCTACTCCCGCCTTCGGCCCTACTTCTGCTTCGGATTATAATGAACAGTCAGTCAGTTCCGATAATCTTTTTGTAAGATGCAATATTTATGGTTTGCTTCTTCTAGGACTGAAGACAACTGTGTAAGCTGAAATGACATCTTTAATGTCACAATATGAGCACAAAAACATAGGCCTTTACACAGTTTTCAATGTAATAACAAAAAACAGTTGTCGGGATAACGCATCTCGTCAATATCATAAAGTGAAATAATCCTAAACACACAAGATTAAATATTAACACTCAGAAGGTTAAATTATCCCAAACACGACAATATTGAAGTTTAACTAGAAGTTTCTTTACAAAATTATTCCTACACTTACGTTATGATGTTCGTCAGTTCTACGAAAACCGTCCTATTCCGGTTCAAGTTCGGTACTATTTTTAGGATGACAATCAAGTCTACAGTGGATGGTTACATATGTGACAAATCGAGCAGAAGTTTACAAGGTCGCTAGAGTTTACAGTGGATGCAAGCTGGTAAACCAACAAGTATACACCTCTGCACGCAGTGTTTACCTTAAGCTGCGGCGAGCAGTCGTCTGCTAGACCTCTCTCTTCCGCCGAAATTCCTATAAAACTAATTACACCTTTGCTGAATTTTCCCGCAGAAACTTTCCTATGTTTCTCGTTATGCGAGAGGACTTGTACTCATCCCTAGTCTTAGAATGTGGCGATATACGTGCGCGTGGTTGGAGCAGCGTGCATATTATAATACCCTCTCTGTTCTCGCAAGAACAATTAAATAATTGGCTGGTTTGTTTGTCCACAGTTGGAGCTAAACGATGCTGCAGCTAATTTCTAGCTTGAAATCAGCCGCAGTGAACGCGATGTTCACACAAATTACTTCTCTGCGTCATACAGAGTGTTATGCGCTCCGTTCTGCACTTGACGCCAGTTCAGAAAAGAGTCCTCGAAAATTTCCGTTTTGTCTTACTCATAGCCGAACTCTCTCCCCACCTGGGTTCTTTCATTCTTCACGTCACGGCTTTTTTCGACCAATAGGAGCGTTCCTCTTATTTTGTGGAAGCTCTCTCTACCAATCGCAAGGTCCCTGCGTTTCGGCCAATCGGACGTTTTGTGCCCATTCGAGACGCGTAAATGCGTATATTGTCTGTCTCACGTACGTACCACTTGCTGATACGTGATCGAAAATCCGTCACTGGTCTTGTTCCGGTTACCAATTTGGAATTTCGAAACGCCGTTTTCTATAAGCTTTCTTTCATGACCTCCCTGAGATTGGCTGTTTTACTCGCTCTCCCCATATGAGTCATCTGGTCGGTTGTTGACTTTCAGGCTGGGACACCCCTTTAAGTGGTTTCCATGGTACCCCTGTAGTGCGGCCTTGCCTCTGCCCTCATCCCTCTGAATTCCAAACTAAAATGCCTCTCGCTGCTTGTTTCACCTTCTGCTGAAACATGCATTATAGGAATGGTCTGCTAATTACCGTCAATTGAGGGTCATCCCTTTTTGCATTACATACTGCTAGGCAAATTTGCTCGTTACCGCCGAATTAAGTTAGGTGTCATATTCATCTTCCCTTTGCGATGTACAAAACTCTCATATAAGGTGCAAATCTGACCTTCATTTGTTCTGCCACCTTACAGTGTCATTGAATTCCCGCCTTTACCTCTGCGACAGGTTCAGAATCCTATTGGCCAAGGACAAACAAGCGACGTCGCACTCAGCATGGTGATGGTGAGGATTTGGCTGTGCCTTCTGCGCCAGCCTCCTCCGCATCGATTGTGTCCCCTGCTCCTCTCAATGCTACGATACCTCCCATCTGTAGTACGGTGAGTGGCGAAGAAGTTATCTCCAACATCCCTCCTGCTCTCGAAGTTGCTCCTTCTGAGCTGCAGCTGTTGTATTGGTAGTTCCACAGCATGCTTATGCCTTACTGACTAGAACTGCATTACGTGACCCTAGTTCTGGAGGGGAGGACGCTGTGCCTATGACACCTCCAACATCTCTGCTGCATAGGCCACCTTCCCACGTAGCCGACAGAAACTGCGTTTACAACCTGATCGTGCAGTGGCACGTAAGAAAAGTAAGAAGAAAGGTTGGGATGACGGGGGTTCTGGTCCCCTGATGTCTGATTCCTCTGTTGATTCGTCAATGGACGTTGACTCTCAGCTGTCTACCTAATTCTACTCGGAGGTTCCGTACATCTCAGTCCACTGTGATCAATGAGCCAAGCCTACACGTTCCTTTACTCAAACGTTAATCGTGCGGAATCAGAATTGCGATTGGCTGCGTCAGTTCATTTATGATTCATGTGCGGACATAGTTTTCTCACAGGACTTGTTATTTAGTAATTTCCTCTTACCTGATTTTCGTATGATCTTTAATGTAGCACTTGAATATTCTACAGGAACCGCCTTATTCTTTTGCGAAGGCATTCTTATTACTGCAGTGGAAATGTTAGATTCTGGCAGGGGTTTAAACTGTCAACCTTTTAATCTTACCTTGGTTCTTTTATACGCCCTTTCTGGCACTGGTCGCGCAGTGGATCGTTCACGCATTTATAAAGAAGATATTGTTTATCTGTTGCGTAAGAGTCCTTCGGGTATTCTGTTGGATGGTGATTTTAACTGTGTATTGCGTCCTGCGGATCAATCTCCAAATTTTAATTTCTGTTGCGAATTACATGGATTGGTCCGTTCCTTACGCCTAAAGGACGTCTAGGTATGTAAATACCCGACGTTAGTTAAATTTACCCACTTTACTGAGACTTTACTTATCGGACTGCCTAAGCGATAGCATTCTTAATGTTGATGTTATCCCAGCTTCCTTTACGGATCACTGTGCTGTGGCCACAACTCTCAATCTTGACCGGCAACCAGTCAAATTGTTTCGCCCTGCGTGGATGCTAAACGTCGCTCACCTAGCTGACCCTTCTCTCGATAACGTAGTGTGAGTGGTCTGGGAACGTACTCTACGGTCCACTGGGAAATACTCTTACACCATTGACTGGTGTTCACAAGTAGCAAAACCGAGGCTCCGGCAAACTTTGATACGTTTCTGTGCTGCCAAAGCGAGAGACTTTCGGAGAAACTACGAATATTACTATTATATCCTGCGTGAACTTAATGCTGCTTCGGATCACGCCCCTCTGCGACCTGCGGATGTTAAGCTTGTAAAGGCAAAATTGTTAACGCTGGAGAGAATACAAACGTGAAGTTTCAAACACAGATCAAAGCCACTTTCGTTGGTGACGGCAGAACTGACTTCCTTATCATTTGCTTCGGCATTAGACCCATCGCCGACGCGCTTGTATTTATTCTCTCAAGACACATGATGGACATATCGTAATGGTGCAAGCTGATATAGTGCGTATCTTACACGAGTACTCTGTAGACATCAACGATATCGATGAGGCCAGTGAAACCTTTTACGACTCACTTGTAAGCATCTTGGATACGACAGTTACACCTCAACATAATGATACGCTCTTAGTTGCCTTTCAGCCTGAGAAAGTTTACAAAATTATTATGAGATCGCCTTCCCAAAAGTCCCCTGGTCTAGATGGACTTCCAAAGAAATTTTACGTGCGCTCTTGGCCGTTGTTGGGTGCTACCTTTACACCCTTTTGAGCCCGCATCTCGTGGTCGTGCGGTAGCGTTCTCGCTTCCCACACCCGGGTTCCCGGGTTCGATTCCCGGCGGGGTCAGGGATTTTCTCTGCCTCGTGACGGCTGGGTGTTGTGTGCTGTCCTTAGGTTAGTTAGGTTTAAGTAGTTCTAAGTTCTAGGGGACTGATGACCATAGCTGTTAAGTCCCATAGTGCTCAGAGCCATTTGAACCATTTGAACACCCTTTTGAATGAAGTGTTACAGGGTATAGTAGTGCCGCCCTCTTTAACAGTGGGAAAAATTGCTTAATCTCAAAACTGGACTGGCTGCCCCTGATCACTTTCGCCCATTTACTTTGTTAAACTTTGATTATAAGACTGTGGCGAGGGCAGTTAATAGTAAGATGCCGGCTCTGGTGGATACGTCTGTTGCAAAACGTAAACGCTGTGTATCTGGTCGTACCATCCTTAACCCCGTAGTCGAGTGTCGTGAGGTGGTTTCGGATGCTGCTGTAACGTCCGTCCCTTGTGCCCTTGCTTTTTCTAGACTTCGATAAGGCATTTGACCGTGTTAATCACGACTTTCTGCTTCCGATTCTATGGCAGTTGTTTTCACTGTTGACACAAGGTGAGTGATCTGAAATCTGTGAACGGGTATTTCGGCTTAGGTGGTTGTTAATGGCCAACTGACGCCCCCAATAAATATCCGTAGGGGAGTGCCTCAAGGAAGCCCGCTGTCAATGACTTCGTTTGTGTTGTCTCTGGAGCCACTACTTCGGATGCTAGCATCCCAGCTGATAAGTTGGACACTTTCCGGCGGGACTATAGCTGTTCGTGCATACGCGGATGACGTGATGGTTCTACTTCGCAATCCCACTGAGATACCTCGACCGACGGCTGTCATCGATGAAGGTTAATTCAAGCTTCTTCCGTTGCAAGGTTTTGATGACGCGATTGTTCCATGGGTTACTGCGATGGATCGGCATACGTCTCTCGGTATCATCATTGATCGTTGTCCACTCAAAATGGCGGCGCTCAACTGAAAATCTGTTACGAAAAAAATTTACGGAGTGAAATTAGAACATTAATGGCGTTCTCTTTCTCTGCTCCAGAAAGTCCGAATACTGGATACGTATGTCTTATGCAAAGCTTATCACATGGTCCAAGTTTATCCGCTTCCCTCGATGATAGCTAAGAAACTACAACAATTATCTGGTCGTTTCCTATGGATAAGACGTATCTTTCGCTTACGGTATGAGGTGATCACGAAGCCTCGCTTCTTTGGGGGGCTGGATTTGACTGATATACGCAGATGCTATATGTGCGTCGTACTGTTTCGACGATGACTCAAGACATTGACACATCCACGTCTCATTTATTTCTCTGTGTCCGTCCTGCTAGTCTTCAACCCCATACTGATGATGGTCGCATAAATTATAAGTTAAAACACATTCGTGACTTCTATCTTGCCGTGAGCTGTTTCGGGGCTGACATCTTATGGAGACCTATCCTCACCGTAAAATTCCTACAGACTCGTGTGGAAGCAGTTCCTTGTCCGAACCTCGTTGAAAGAGACTCCCCGCAAACAACCTGGACGACAGTTTGGTTCAATATCAGTCTTCCGACTTTGCCGATGTGTTTAGGTAGTCAGTAACTTGATTCCAACGAACGAATGTCTTTTCCGTATTGGGCTTAGTGACACGGATTTATGTAGCCGTTGTACGTCTTCCGGTACGATACGACATCACTTTACTTGTGGAGGTCATAAGGCAAGCTGGTCTGGGATCAGGACACAATTGACGTTCCTTACTAGATCTTCTGAGACTGCCTACATTACGGACATCATATTGCGCCCATATTTTTCATTCTTTCCACATTCGAAAACCCATACCGTTATGTGGTTGCTGGGACACTTCGATCAATATGTTGTAGAAAGCGAGGGGGACGATCACATGAACTTCATGAAGTACATGATCACGGCCACATACTTGCGAATGCCTGATATCGCGATCTCTTCACCAACATGTTGATTCTTGTATTCCGTCGGCAAAGTGTTGGTCAATTTAATTTATTCTGATGAGTGTTTTTCTTTGTTACATATGTTCCCAACTGATCTGCTTCGGCTTGTCTTGTCCTGGTTTCCCTGGTCGTTTGTTTTGTTTTTTGACTCAGCATCGCTCCAGTTCCATTGTCAAATGTGTACCGGTGAAGTATAGATACACGTGAGCGTATACACGCCTTACACTCAGCTTGGGATTTCTCTTAGTTTGCATATTTCAAATGTACTCTTGTTGCGTTTTCCTTCTACTGTTAGATCCAGTCACGAACTATAAAAATATATAAAAAACACAAAATAAAAAATAAACAAATTAAAAATTACTAGAAAACCATATAAAAATAATTGATACATATCTTGTGAGCTTGGTGGTGGTTTTTCGGCTACATTCTCGGTTTTTTTCTTTTATTTATTATTCTGTTATCGTAATTAATTTTTTCTCCCTTTTGAAGCCGTCACTACATGATGATTTGACTATTGTGTACTGAAGTGTCATGATGGCACCAGGTCGTTTTGATGATAATAAAGAAAAAGCACTTTCCCGCGCAAGGCATAAGTCCCGAGCTCGGGTCTCGGTCCGGCACACAGTTTTAATCTGCTAGGAAGTTTCAGATGATGATTATTTTAGTAAAATGTGAAAACTGCAAATAAAATTTGCTGATGATCTAAAAAATAGAAACGATCGTTATCACGCTAAATGAAGGCTGATATTGTACACACAGTGTCCTACGAATATTGTTAGTCGTTTAATGAGTGAAAATGTGTCTGTGGTGCTGCATAATGTTATTAATCATATACCTGAGAAATCTGACGATTCACAATTTCTCCAAAAGAAATGATGGAAGGTTTCCTTGATAACTTGTTGCGTATTTTGCTCAGAAAAGAACACGGACAAAATTATTCTGAAGATGACATAACGATGCAATAATATGTTCTGTGGCTATCAAGAAAAGGTACTTGACAGCGAATGATACCATAAAAGATACTCTATGGGCGAGGAAGGACGTCTTAGAGTAATAGAAATGGCTGGCCATGCTATTTTTCAAGGTATGAGATGGACATTATGATGCACACTGTTGTAATTTATCAAGTCTCTTATTAGACGTTGTTGAAAAACACGTTTCTAAGTGTTTGCAAGTATTTTTAGACACTCTTATTGAAAGCAACAAGCGTTTGGAACACTTACTGCAAAATAAATGATCAAAACAAGTTTCTTACATTTGCGCACATATGTCTATCTTGCGTCTGGCCTCAATGACCCTTATCGTCAATTTTATTACGCTTTTCATCTTTCATACATAAGAAATTCGCAGGAAGAGTTCTTTTAGATACGTTATAATGTTTGCGACTGTGGGCTTCTGACCTTGAAACGCTTCCATTCGAATCCTCTTTAGTAAATGATCCTGAACAATTTAAAATTTATGACGATGCCTTTATTCAGTGTTCTTTTCATAACGCGGACCATATCACTAACACAATTGATGGCTTTCGTACTTTTTATGCCATGGGCGGTATAATGCGTGTTACTCCTTCATCTGCTGTCACATGAGAAAGTTCAACAAAAAGATGAATCACCACATCGACAGCTACAGAAATTGGCAAATTTCGAATTCTTCCTCTTAAGTTATTTGACAGAGGCCTATCAATATGATTAAATAATATACAGAGTTTTGATGACCTTCATAAGGAAATTGATATTTCTATTGGAAATTTTATTTGATTACATAAAGGAAACACGTTCGTTTGAAACGAAAGCATGAAGCGGTTTTCAGGAAGAATGCTATGCAAATATAGATTATAAGACATCAAGGGCGATGTCTAATGCATTAGTAACTAACATTCCATGTGACTACCGTAGAATATTTACAGTTCTTATCGAAGCGCAGGAGAGTTGCCAATAAAGAGCTCAAGAGTACTGCCTTATTACTTTCCATCAGCCTTTGTACTCCAAAGCACTCAAAATGATTTCTTATATAGATCCGGCAAATGGTCTTTGTAAGTTAATATCAGTTATAGTACGACATAGAGGCTTCTACATGCTTATGAATTTCTTAAGATCTGTTGGCTTTAATACGAAAGGGTCTGAATTCCAAGAAGCGTTTTGCGTTTTATTTGCTGAACAATCGGTGGGAAAAGCACTTTAAGCCCATGCTTTTTCAGTGGCAATAAGAGGACAAATATTAATATAAGGAATACTTGCGGCTTAAACTTTTGAAGGGGCTTCTTTTAAGTGAAGAAGAAATTTCTAGCTTGTTTAAGTATAGGGAGAAAATTAAGAAATCAAATGAAGAATCGAAGGTTTACTATCACCTTGAAATTGTTATTAAAAATAATTTATTGAACAGCTATGAAGAATCGACGAAAGAGGACTAACATGAGAATTGTGGATGAAAAATTTTCTTAACGTGAACTTCGTAAAGCGTTTCATTGAAGCTGAACGTACTGGGATTTGGGAATTGTACTTAAAATGTGTGAAAAATATGTTGCCGCAGTTTCAAGCTAGCGGACATCACTTGTATCGTGAGTGTAGTCATATGTACCTTGAAGGTACAGTCTCAACTCTGGATAACATTTGCATACGATAAATGTACAAAGTCCGGGTTTTTTACGACCAGGAAGCATGGAAAACCATGGTTTTATATATCTCAGATAAGGCTATCGAGAAGGTTGTGAAAATTTCCCTGAAAACTAGTGATGGATTGAACCACAGGCGTGGAATTTCTGATAGTTTAGCAAAGTGTATTTTATCTGCCATAGGGTTGACAGAGGGGTGTCATGAAATGGTGAAACTGTGTACTGCTTCGCTCGATACGTCGAAGCAACATGTAGACAATTTCATATGAAGAATATAAAGAGACGAGACAAATTACCAGAAAATTCATGAATTTTTCGAATACTACATTCCATTCATAGAATAAAACATTCTAATGCCCGTTTACTCTTGAGTAGTTGATAATTAAACTATTAGTTGCTATGAAAAATGAATGAAAGTATTGCAGTGCCTCACTAGAAAATTTTTTGAAGGCAAGAAAGCTTTGTCAAAGAATACTGTGCGCTATCTTCATCACATGACATACTGTATAAAAGTTGAATGGGACTTCGTCGCAATACACAGCTGTCATTTTTCGGTGAATTGTTTTAAATTTAAAAAGACACCAGTAAATGAGAAATTATTTGCAAAATTAACTCGTGCTATTCCAACTTTCTTTGTTTGATGAGAACGGAATGCGCAAAACAGTAAAGTCCAGTATTTATGACAATTTTGAGTGATTACCTCAGTCTCCAGTGATAAATGCAAATAACATTTATATTTCAGACGGCGGAAGTCTACTGCACCGTGATGTTTCAGAACGCAACGTACTTGTCAAAGAAGTCAGTTATAAATATGTGCACTACAAACATGTATATAAGAAGTAAATAATAGCATTCGATGCATACCCGATAGTGCAAGCAGTACTTTGAAATCATGGGAAGGACTGATGTGGCAACGTCAGAATGTGTCCGGTGAATTTCGTATAGATAAAAATTAAAAAAAACTGAAAAGCAGGCGAATTTTTGGTCAAACAGCAGCAATGTGAGGTTGGGCAACGAGAATGAAGTAACTCAGTGGGGGCGTAAAGTTGCTGATAACACACTAGTCCCAGTTTACATTGAGGAACTAATACCTGACGCAATAATAAAAGCAAAACAGAAGTATGTGGCTGTAAAAAAAGTTCTCTCGCATGTCTAAGTGTTTGCAAATATTGAGACAATACAATGTGGAAACTTAAACATTCCTTCTAAAAGCAAAATAAACGAAGGCTCGGCTTACACTTGCGACAAAGTTCTCAAATAAAATGTTGCGTCACAGTGCGAAAATGTTGAAGATTCTCTTGATTCTTTGAACTTACTTCTTCACAAAAATGTGGCCGAAAACGAACAATAATCTGAATCTGAACATTATCCAACAAAAAATATAAGAATTTATTCAATAACCAACTTTATCAATAAGAGACACAGGTATAACATAGTTTTCATTATAGTGACTTTATAAGTATTTTATAGACAGATGTATTATTAAATATTCTCTTCAATAAATCGACGTAAAACCTTAACTGCGTCCCGCAGAGGTTTTTCTTTAAAAATTATCTCGTCTCCAGAACATCATACAAACAATTTTTTAACTTTCGTGACAATAGTCAGCAGTTACACACTTCAAAAATCATTTTTACAAAATAATGATTGTGATAATTAAAAGAACGTACCGAACAAAAGTGCAAGTTTTTAGAAGTCTGTTTTGATCCTTACAATTAACAAAATTCTAAAAATTATTTAATAACGTGGTAGTATCACGAAAGCCTAAAACCGTTACTGTAGAGCCGTGCTCTGAGACGATCTACACAATTTTCGAGGACGCCTTCTCTCAAAAAAATCGATAAATCTCGAAACAAAAATAGTTGTTTAATTTTCCAAACGAGTATTATTTTGCCTTACCACGAGCTACTTTTACTCTAAAGAGCTCGTAGAGAAGCATGAAAGTTAACAAGTTACAGAGAACCTGATTGCAAAGGTTTTTAACGGCGTTTTGGATACATCTCGAAACATAACAGATAAATCGATAATTATAAAAAGGTAATGGTTAGACCTTTTTAAACCCTGTGACTTTCTCATTTAACGTTTTTCGATGGGAGCTATAGCTTTTTCCTTATTTACAAAAAACAGTTTTTTGCTGCTTTGCAGCTGTTTTGGGCCATGTTCGCATCTCGGATCTAGTTTCGTGAAAACTTAATTTATTATACTTCTTTTTTGTTTTCAGTTAATAACTTTTTTCAAATTTAAATTGTGGTTATTGCTGAAACGTTGGAGTAACAGCAAGCATCGTATAGGTGGCAGCAGGTACTGATGGCCTTGGTAGTGCCGAGGAATGCACGGTGGGGAGCTCATTGAGTGGCCTAGCCAATAGCCGGGGTGTTATAGCGACCGTGGCAGCCGAGGGACTGAATTACGTGGAGCGCAATATGAGAGCCAACACCGGAGACGTCAGAGTTCCAGCAACCATTATCTCAGTGATGGTGTAGGTGCGGCGTATGATAGAGGGATCACGTGACTGTTTGAGGAACGTTAACCGTTTGTCACAGAAAGGCGTAATAATTCACTGAGCAGCCAAGTATGGAATCTGCGGATGGCAGGTCAACCTATTAAAGAAAATGAAATTTCAGATACTTCCATAACAGCAGCTACAGGACTCGAACAAGCATCAAAACTAACATGAGTGCCCTTGGAGGAAAGCGACGGTGTTTGTAAATTCGTATTCTATCGAGACTACGAGTGCAAACTGACCTTAAACCTGGATAACGATTCTGCAAAGATATTAGATTCCAAAACTAAGCGGCACAAATCCAAATGCATTTGTGGCCTGTCGTTTTAAGACATAATCCTTCTTCAGTTTAAATGTGTGCCTATAGGAAGAGTAAGCAAAAAGAATTTGGTATTGATGCCAGACTTTGATAGAAACGACAATTAAATATGTTTTTAATGAGAAAGAGTCTGTTCCCATAGCAGCTGATGCTAACTCTGCTGTAAAAACGGTAATTGGAGGTATGAACCGTGAATTATCAATAGCCAGTGGTACAAAAGTTTCTTCCATTTCGCAAAATATCTTTCAGTGTTGTCAAACAAAACGGACATGGCAACGTTTCCAGTATCAATTGTTAAAATGTATGGAACTACAGGACAGCTGGTCAAATCAATACGCCATGACGCTAAAACGTCAGTGTTATTCTCAGATGTTGTCATAGAGCACAAGCTTTGTAATCATTCCTAAATTCAGTGTCAACGCTACGGTCGCAGGTTCGAATCCTGCCTCGGGCATGGATGTGTGTGATGTCCTTAGGTTAGTTAGGTTTCAGTAGTTCTAAGTTCTAGGGGACTGATGACGTCAGATGTTAAGTCCCATAGTGCTCAGAGCCATTTGAACCATTTTTTGAATCAGTGTCAACCATCTTATTGGGGTCAGCCTTCTGAATTTATTTAGTTGTGACTTAAATGTTTATTGGGTTATTTGAAAATGTATGTTGAAGGAAAGACAGCGCTTTGACATTTTTACCACAAAAAGAGCCAGTTACGGGAATCTTCGAACGTCAGAATAGGGCCGAGAAAAATTACGATCGAGGGACGAAATACAACGCTGAATGGTTTAAGAATTCAAAAGTGAAACCGAAAATGTAGGCAGGAATTGTCGGAGAAAAAGCAAATCAGGGACAGACGAAAGGGAACCAGATGAAGGCTTGTCATGGGACGAAAAGTTTTCCTATCGTAAACGCTCAATGGTGCTTCAGGAAACTTCACAGTCGGCCAACTGTGCCAACCTGAGATCTGTAAGAGATTTCATCTTTCCCTTCTTCTATAGTCTTCCTGTCTTGCTTTATCTATAAGCGTTGGCTTATGTCGAGAAGGTTTAGAAAGCAGGAAATCTCTAGGAAATAACGGTCATACAATTAGTATGTATGTTAGTAGAAAAATGGAAGTAATTAGTGGGTGTTATAACGGGGGTGAAGTCATCAGGATAGACTCATAGTAGTAGAGTGAGAGCTACGTAAACAAAATGGTGGAATATAAGGACAGTAACTAGATTTAAGTGAGGTAGAGATGAGATGAGATTCTGGAGAAGTCAGCACATGTTAAGCAATGCTCCAAAATGTTTATGTATGAATAGTCGTTCTGGTGATTACTTCAAAGAGGCACACTGAGAAAAAGATAAAATTTGTATATTTTTAGCGAGATGCAGCAGGGTCAGCAACTGTAAAATGTAATTATGTTAACTTTCAGCCTACAGTTGCATAAGAAATGAGAGTTTATCCAGGTTTCGGCTATAACAATGTAGCCTTCTTCAGAAACGTCACAATATAAAATTAAAATTAAAACATGCCAGATACTGGCATTGTCAAACTTGAAATGTTAGTACTACAGTACATAGTCGTAAGGATACATCACGTCTACTAATGTTTTGCCGATAGGTCACACAAACAGGCTAGACAGGTGGGCCGCAGGCGCTAAGTCGTAATTGGGCGCCGCGGGCAGCGACGCAGCGAGATCAGCTGGTGGTCGTACTGACTTAAAACCAGAAAATGTTAACTGAGATTATTATGGAAAATAGTTTATTACAATAGTTCGGACTATTAATGACATTAAAACCCTAAGTCACTGACATTACCGTTCCATAAAAGGTAAAAGACATATAAAAAGTGTACTGTTCATAAGTAAGAATAAGCATTAATTGATAACATTATTTGTTACAGCATCTACAAATGTTGCTGTAAAAACTATAGTAAATGAAGTTACAGTTCTATGAGAGTCAAGTGGCATTATATAGCGTATAGGAACGTTTTAATAAGAAAAGGTCGTAAGTTAGGATTAACATTGCCTGAAATATGTGGAACTTGGCTAAGAATTAACGCCCGTGAATGATAATAAGGACAATTATCTCATACAGGTTAGCGGTTAGATACAAAATATGTGATCATAAATTAATACATAAGAAAACCAGTAAGCTGTATGTCACAGCCAGCTGGCCGGCCGCGGTGGTCTAGCGGTTCTAGGCGCGCAGTCCGGAACCGCGCGACTGCTACGGTCGCAGGTTCGAATCCTGCCTTGGGCATGGATGTGTGTGATGTCCTTAGGTTAGTTAGGTTTAAGTAGTTCTAAGTTCTAGGGGACTGATGACCTCAGAAGTTAAGTCCCATAGTGCTCAGAGCCATTCATAGCCAGCTACTAACGTAGGTAGATGATCATATAAAGTAATTGATTTATCGGACAATAGGTACCTGCAACGCCACAAAACATTATGAAGACACTATAGCCAGTGGAGTTATATGCAAATTTTATGAATCTCTTAAACATAAATACGCCATTTCATGTATAACAAATTATGAAACAACATTGAACATAGATTAGTGTATTAAATATGCAGTACATAATCGGGAAATACGCAAAGCTACTAATTAGAAGAAAAAGGCTGTATGTCGTAGCGAGGTAGTGGCGTGGGTAATAAGCAGTATACAGTATTAGATTTAATGGTTTAATACGTAGAACGCAGGGCTGTACCACCTCACAAGTCATTATAAAGGCAGTTATAAAAATTCATGTTCATGCAATCTTTACGAAGCTCATAATTAGAGATACACCATTTGACGTGTTGTTGTTGTTGTTGTTGTTGTTGTTGTGGTTTTCAGTCCAGAGACTGGTTTGATGCAGCTCTCCAGCCTACTCTATCCTGTGCAAGGTTCTTCATCTCCCAGTACCTACTGCAACCTACATCCTTCTGAATCTGTTTAGTGTATTAATCTCATGGTCTCCGTCTACGATTTTTACCCTCCACGCTGCCTTACGATACTGAATTGGTGATCCCTTGATGCCTCAAAATATGTCCTACCAACCGATCCCTTCTTCTAGTCAAATTGTGCCAAAAATTTCTCTTCTCTCCAATTCTATTCAACACCTCCTCATCAGTTATGTGATCTACCCATATAATCTTCAGCATTCTTCTGTAGCACCACATTTTGAAAGCTTCTATTGTCTTCTTGTCTAAACTATTTATCGTCCATGTTCACTTCCATACATGGCTACACTCCATACAAATACTTTCATAAACGACTACCTGGCACCTAAATCTATACTCAATGTTAACAAATCTCTCTTCTTCAGAAACACTTTCCTTGTTATTGCCAGTCAACGTTTTATACCCTCTCTACTTCGACCATCATCAGTTATTTTACTCCCCAAATAGCAAAACTCATTTACTACTTTAAGCGTCTCATCTCCTAATCTACTTCCCGCAGCAACACCCGATTTAATTCGACTACATTCCATTATTCTCTTTTTGCTTTTGTTGATGTGCATCTTATATTCTCCTTTCAAGACACTGTCCATCCCCTTCAGCTGCTCTTCCAAGTCCTTTGCTATCTCTGACAGAATTACAATGTCATGGCGAACCTCAAAGTTTTTATTTCTTCTCCATGTATTTTAATGCCTACTCCGAATTTTTCTTTCGTTTCCTTTACTGCTTGCTCAATATACAGATTGAATAGCATCGGGGAGAGGCTACAACTCTGTCTCACTCTCTTCCCAACCACTGCTTCCCTTTCATGCCTCTCGACTCTTATAACTGCCATCTGCTTTCTGTACAAATTGTAAATAGCATTTCACTCCCTGTATTTTGCCCCTGCCACCTTCAGAATTCGAAAGAGAGTATTCCAGTCAACATTGTAAAAAGCTTTCTGTAAGTCTACAAATGCTAGAAACGTAGGTTTGCCTTTCATAATCTATTTTCTACGTTAAGTCGAAGGGTCAGTATTGCCTCACGTGACGTGTATCAATTATAAAAAAACCTTAAACTTATAGAAGATAACAACGATTACGTGAAATGCGTATGTAAACGTAAATATAAGAGGAAATTGGTATCGGGCGACATAGTAAGTCCCCCATCATCATGGTAGGTGAAGCAAGGGTTGAAATCATTGGAAAAAGTTCTTATTTTTCAACTGCAATTGGTCATTAAGCAAGTTGTCTTTATCGTAAAGGAGGTGTTTCAAAATTTGCATTTCTCTGAGTGTATATAGCCTGCATCCTTTAGCTTCTTGGATTAACAGCTCTGTGTTTTTAAGTGAGTTAGAGGCATGTGCCATTTGGATTAGATGTTCTGCAAATGTCGAGCTACGGGTGCCATCTCCACTTTTTGTGGGTAAATGCTCTTTGTATCTAGCCGATAAAGCTCTTCCTGTCTGACCTAAGTAATAACCAGAACAATCGCTACAGGTAATTTTGCAAACACCTCATCGTGACAATTTATCGTTATTGTTACTTAGACAGTGGATTAGGTTTACAAAATTACCTGTAGCGATTTTGCGTATGGATAGCATCGATCGCGTTGCAAATAGAGAGAAGGCGGAGCAGTTTGAGTCATGAAAGAATGCGGAAGTGTTTGTTGGGCACTCCCACAGACTAACAGTGCAGCTATGATCGCGCCTGTGTACCTAATTCGTTAGCCCGCAAGTATAGAGAGCACGGTAGGAGTGAACAGGCGGAGGATATCGTTATATTGCCAGGGAATCGGCGAGAACACCAAATGTATGCATAAAAAAGTTGTCTGTAGTGATGCCACGCGATGAAGCACCGTCGTTCGGTGTATTCTTCGCGGCGTGAAGTTTGTGTCCCACGGTGATCAGCAGACTGCCGGCGCGAGTAAAACTCGCTATTTCGCAGCGCGGTTGAAAAGAAAATAACATGGTCACCACTGTAGGCTGTGGGGAGCGGACGTGGTAATTACGACGATGAATAGTCACTCGCAGTCCCACCACTTACTATGAATAGCTTTAATCAAAAATGGCTCTGAGCACTATGGGACTCAATTGCTGAGGTCATCAGTCCCCTAGAACTTAGAACTACTTAGACCTAACTAACCTAAGGACATGACACACATCCATGTTCGAGGGAGGGTTCGAACCTGCGACCGTAGCGGTGGCGCTGTTCTAGACTGTAGTGCCTAGAACCGCTCGGCCACTCCGGCCGGCGAATAGCTTTATTCCCGCAACGTATACACAGGGAGAGATTTCAGTAAATTTATGTCTGTGGGGAAAGTGGCAGCAGTTTCGAACCTATCCTGGTGATATGTCAAGACCCGCGTGTAAAGTACAGTTTCAAACACAGTAGAACGGTGAGAAGTTATTATTGTGCCTTCTGGTAGAAATAATTTGTCTCTCGTATCTGTTGTTTCGGACCGAGAGGCAAAAGTAACACCCGTCAGTGCCCTGTGAATTCTAATCGAAGCAGCTAGAACTTTGTGCCATTGCTGTAACGAATGTACGCATACGATACTGGAGGACATTGTGCCTCCAAGGATATCGATCTTTTACCAGAGGAGTCTGTGTTGATTTACGAGGGTAGCCACTTCCCCAGAGTATTAGTTTCGAAGCACTTTCATACACAGAAGTCATAAGCTGTCGTTAAATTGCAGTTCTCTGTCTTGTGGGTAAGTCAGGTAAGTTTCCCAGTTGTGGATGGTGCCTTTGATTTCTATCAGCAGAATCGTAAAGGTAGATCTGCTAAGCTCTTGATCCATGTATCCGTGTTAGTCTACAGCGTCCAGGCAAGGGCATTCATTGTACAGGCTGGACTTTCATGGTTCAGAGATGGGGCCATCGTGATTTTCTCTCATGTTTTATTTTGTTTGACGCTAAAAATGTAACAAATGAACCTCACTTAGAACTCTGAAGGGAAGTTCGGATGGGCTACAATCCGATGGAGTTAACAGCGCAGAGACCCTGCACAGTGAATTATTTCAAGTGTCCAAGCATGACGAACCTGCGTGAATTGCACAGTTCAGTACGAATCGTCGTGGAGTCTCGGTCTATAGTGGAGCTATGTTAAACCACTCTTCGATGATGTTGTCAAGTATCTACTGGTACATGAAGTTCACGATGAGCAGGAAGAGTTAAATTCGTTCATATTTGTGTGAATGTGGGATGTGTGCTGTGCCTAAGGCTGCTAGTATTACTCTTATAAACAGATATTCGATACAATCGGAGTTTACACACGGCATTCCTGTGATTTAAACTTCACGAATTTGTAATGTCTGTTAATCCTAAAGCGTCAAATACATTCTCATCTGAAAGGAATGTGACTGTGAAGGTCAACAAAGAGAACGGTGAAATATGCGTACAAATACGTGCGAAATATATTAAAAGCATGTGAATTATGATTGATATGTCCATACGTGAGCAGAGCCATGCGTAAAAATCACATCTGGGGGGGGGGGGGGGATGACAGGTGTTACTTTTGCCTCTCGGTCCGAAACAACAGATACAAGAGACAAATTATTTCTACCAGAAGGAACAATAATAATTTGCCACCATTCTACTGTGTTTGAAACTGTACTTTACACGTGGGTCTTGAAATATCACTAGGATAGGTTCGAAACTCCTGCCACTTTCCCCACAAACATAAGTTAACTCAAATCTCTCCCTATGTATACGTTGCGGAAATAAAAGTACTTATAGTAAGTGGCGGGACTGCGAGAGATTATTTATCGTCATAATTACCACGCCCGCTCCCCACTACGTACAGTGGTAACCACGTTATTTTCTTTTCAACCGCGCCGCGAAGTAGCAAGTTATACACGCCCCGTCACGCTGCCGATCACCGTGGGATACAAACTTCACGCCGCGAAGAATACATCATACGACGGTGTTTCATCACCTGGCATCACTACAGACAATTTTTTTTGTGCATCCATTTGGTATTCTCACCGATTCCCGGGCGATATAACGATATCCTCCGCCCGTCCACTCCTACCGAGCTCTCGATACTAGCGGGTTAACGAGTTAGGCGCGTCTACACAGACGCGATCGTAGCTGCGCCCTGCGTATGCGGGTGTGCCCAAAAAACACTTCCGCACTCCTTCATGACTCAAGCTGCTCCGCCTTCTCTTTGCTAGCAACGCGACAGAGACGCTCCATATGCAAAAATAAACAATGGCACAACTACTGCCATTTCGTCGTTGCTATCGGTATACACAATGTGATCAAAACTATCAGGACACCTGTCTGAAAATCATTTAAAAGTTCGAGGCGCCCTCCATCGGTAATGTTGGAATTCAATATGGTGTTGGCCCACCCTTAGCCTTCATAACAGCTTCCACTCACGCATGCATACGTTCAATCAGGTGCCTGAAGGTTTCTTGGGGAGGGACAGCCCATTCTTCACGGAGTGCTGCACTGAGGAGAGGTATTGATGTTGGTCGGTGAGGCCTGGCACGAAGTCGGCGTTCCAAAACTAGGTCAGGACTCTGTGCGGACCAGTTGTTACAGGGATGTTATTGTCATGTAACCACTCCGCCACAGGCTGTGCATTATGAACAGGTGCTCGGTCGTGGTGAAAGATGCAATCGCCATCCCCAAATTGCTCTTCAACAGTGGGAAGCAAGAAGGTGCTTAAAACATCCTGTGCTGTGGTACTGCCACTCAAAACAACAAAGGGTGCAAGCCCCCTTCCATGAAAAACATGACCACACCGTAACACCGACGCCTCTGAATTTTGCTGTTGTCACTACACACTCCCTGGAATGATTTCAGATAAATTTACTCACATGTTAGCCACAATATGCAAAGAAATACTGTCGGGGGGTAGGAAGCACAAGCCTCCTATTTAGCTGATCGTGATAACGTGGAGAGAGGAGGGGATGGGAGGAGATCGACAGAGAAAATAAAGAAGAGGAGATGGACACAGAGTGAGAAGATGGGGAGTTGGACAGTGTGATGGAGAGGGGGCAGATGACAGACAGAGGGGAAGGAGGAGAAGTACAGAGGGCGGTGAAGATGGACAAAGAGAGAGGCTAGCAAATGATGCAATTAGAGGCGGGGATAGGAGATGGGCAGAGGAGTTGGGGATGAGCGGATTGATAGAGAGAGGAGAGAATTGGGCAGGAGGAAATGAACAGCGTGTAAGGGTGAGTGAGGGAGACGGACAGATAAATTGGGTGGAGATGATTGACATTGGGGGGGGGGGGGGGAGGGTGTTGAAGGAGGATTTGGACAGAAACAGGGGGACAGGTAGACAGACTAACAGAAGAATGTAATAAGTACATACCTCGGCAACGCCAGGTACCCATCTGTAGCACTGAGGAGGCAAAAGTCATGTGATGCTTCCTAAAATCGTATAAGACCTTTTTCCCGGTGTAATGCAGCAGCTCGACGTGGCATGTACTCAAAAAGTAGCAAGAAGTCCTCTGCAGAAATATTAAGCCACGCTGCCTCTATAGCGGTCCATAATTACGGAAGTGTCGTCGATGTAGGATGTTCTGCACGAAATGTGTTCCCGATTATAGCCCACAAATGTTCTGTGGTATTCATGTTGATCTACCTGGGTAGCCAAACCATTCGCTCGATATGTTTGGAATGTTCTTCATACCAACTCTGAACAGTTGTGGCCCGGTGATATGGTTCATTGTCACCCATAAAAATTCCGTCGTTGGGAACATGGCTTCCATGAATGGCTGCAAATGGTCGCCCGAAGATCCAGAGGACCCAGTGCATTCCAAGTAAGTCGGCCTGAGTGGCCGTTCGGTTCTAGGCGCTACAGTCTGGAACCGAACTACCGCTACGGTCGTAGGTTCGAATCCTGCCTGGGGTATGGATGTGTGTGATGTCCTTAGGTTAGTTATGTTTAACTAGTTCTAAGTTATAGGCGACTGGTGACCTCAGAAGTTACGTCGCACAGTGCTCAGAGCCATTTGAACCATTTTTGAACCATTTTTGAACCATTTTTGAACCATTTTTGAACCATTCCAAGTAAACACAGCCTGCACCGTTATGGAGCCACTATGAGCTTGCACAGTGCCATGTAGACTAATTGGGTCCATGGCTTCGTGAGGTCTGCGCCACGCTCGAGCCCTGCCATCACCGCTTACCAATGGAAATCGTTACCCGCCTGACGAAGCCACGGTTTTCCAGTCGACTGTGGCCCAACCGATATGGTCACGAGCCCAGGAAAGGCACTACTGGTGATGTCGCGCTGCTAGCAAAGGCCCTGGCGTCGGTCGTCTGCTGCCACAGGCCATTAACGCTAAATTTCACCACACTGTCTTGACGGATACATTCATCGGACGTTTCACATTGCTTTCTGCCGTTATTTCACGCCGTGTTGCATGTCTCTTTGCACTGAGAACTATGAGCAAACTCCGTTGCTCTCTGTTGTGAAGTGAAGGCCGTCGGTCACTGCGTTGTCCGTGGTGGGAGATAATGCTTGAAGTTTGGTATTCTCAGCACACTCTTGACACTGTGTATCGCGGATCGTTTAATTCCCTGTCACGTCGGAAACCTTTTCATATTAACAGTCTGAGTACAAATGACAGTTCCGTCATCACACTGTCCTTTTATAACTTGTGTACGTGGTGCTACCGCTATCAGTATATGTGCGTAGCGCTATACTATTACTTTTGTCATCTCATTGTATATGAATAAAAGTACAGTTACAAATCTGTAAATTAAATAGGAGTTTAGAACCCGAAAACAACTTTTAGCACAACATTATAAATACCAACTCATTTCTCGCAATGTGTTCGCAGAGATGAAGGGCATTTTATACCTACCACGAAAAAATTTGAAAAATATAAATTTCTTTGTCTTTGAGTCTTATTCGCAACATAAATGGTTCAAATGGCTCTGAGCACTATGGGACTCAACTGCTGAAGTCATTGGTCCCCTAGAACTTAGAACTAGTTAAATCTAACTTACCTAAGGTCATCACAAACATCCATGCCCGAGGCAGGATTCGAACCTACGACCGTAGCGGTCTTGCGGTTCCAGATTGCAGTGCCTTTAACCGCACGGCCACTTCGGCCGGCTATTCGCAACATACTTTTTAAAGTGGTATAGATGTGTAAGAGGGATCCTAAAGTTCAAAATATGAAACTTCCTGGCAGATTAAAACTGTGTGCCGGAACCGTGACTCGAACTCGGGACCTTTGCCTTTCGCGGGGAAGTGCTCTACCAACTGAGCTACCCAAGCAGGACTCACGCCTCGTCCTCACAGCTGTAAGAACGGGGTGTTAGTCGTGCTAGGGGAGCTCAGTTGGTAGAGCACTTGCTCGAGAAAGGCAAAGGTCTCGAGTTCGAGTCTCGGTCCGGCACACAATTTTAATCTGCCAGGAAGTTTCATATCAACGCACACTCCGCTGCAGAGTGAAAATCTCATTCTTCAAAATATGAATATGACATTTGCTGCGAATATTCACATTCATTACTAATAATTACGTTTTTGGGTTACGTTTTACCGATAAATTCAGAACAAACACGAAATCTAGTATAATAAATCATTAAAAACAACAAATAATTTTTTCAGAATTTTAAAATACTGAGTACATGACTATATTACAACATTTTCAGGCAAGCATGAAGTACCACCGCCCCCCCCTCTCTCTCTCTCACTCTCTCTCTCTCTCTCTCTCTCTCTCTCTTTCTCTTTCTCTTTGGTATAGCGAGGACTAATCCAATCTTGCTGGGAATCTTGCATCAATTAGCAGTCGAGTTATTAGTAGTTTGGATACTGGCCACCCACTATCTCCACCAGAAAAGCACCTTCCGTTATTTCGATCCTAAAAACCTTTTACGCTTCCGTCTAAAGTTTTTGTTGTCTTAGGGACTTTCATACAGGTTTTACAATTCATACTACCCTAAATTCCATAGGCATTAACCAGTTTTAATCATATTTGTATTGTGATAGACCATAGTCTTACGAACTATGTTCTGCGGAAATTACGAACATCATTTCCATAAATGTCAGTTCAAAGAACCTTACAACTCAGGTATTACAGCCTTCATAGGAAACATCGAAGTTACGTAAAAAGATACCGTCACATCGAACTTGCATGTTACTACTGGAAACCCAAAATGTGGAAACAGTTGTTCGTATTCTGCTCCACTAAATCATGGAGCTTATCCAGAAAGAGTCCTGAATGTTACTACAATATAATCTTGACGGGCTAGTGAGCCCGGACGCTAGGGGACAGCGGTGGATAGAAATTTTGCAGGAAGTATTAGATGTCCTATGTACAATGTAAAACATTTATAATTTTTGTAAGGTTTCACTTAAAAATGCAGTGATAGCCTGGACATAATATCAGATTCTGTTTGTAGGAATGTTTGGAATTTGACACCCCATCTGTATTAGTATCTAATTTCCATCACATTAAGGCATACTTACAGTGAAAATCAGTATTAGTTTCAAATATGATACTTTCAACCACCAAAAGAGTGTATGCTCGCTGCGGTACATCTAGCTGAGAATGCATTGTTATTAATCTCCTACATCAGGTAGTTGGAAACCTGTTGCAATCCATAGTAAGAATTTGCTGCTACCACCTTATACAACATTACCAAGGATATATTCATTAAACTTTACAGTAATGGTCAAAATGTTCAAATGCGTGTGAAATCTTATGGGACTTAACTGCTAAGGTCATCAGTCCCTAAGCTTACACACTACTTAACGTAAAACATCCTAACGACAAACACACACAGCCACGCCCGAGGGAGGACTCGAACCTCCGCCGGGGCCAGCCGCACAGCACATGACTGCAGCGCTTGAGACCGCTCGGCTAATCCTACAGTTGTGTGTCCCTTCCTATGTTAGCGGCGGTGGTGCACATGACATTCAAGTCTCCTAATGCTGTGGCAGGAAACTCAGGCGAACGTTGCCCTGGTGTTAGCCGGGTAGCAGGCTTCGTGACGAACGGCGTAGCCCATACGATGCCTGTGGTTTACTGGCGCGTGAACTGTGAGTTAGCAGATCACTCTCGTAGACATCGAAAGGGTATTTCATTGGTAATCCCTCAGCAGCTCTGCATGGTGTGAAGATGATCCACAGCATAGTCCTTGCACCAATAAAGGCAAAAGACCTAGACGACTGCTTGCAGGTACCAGTCAGGGGAGCAGCTGTTCGTGCACCTCCTGAATACTGTAATAGGTGGACAGTGCATCAGGCTCCATCAGTTCATGGGTAGGAGTCTTCAAGTCTTTGCATCAGTGGTTACGAGGTTGGCGGCTCTCAGCGAAAGGGTCTGGTAGACCAGACAGGTAGTAGATCAGACAGGTAGCTATCTTGGAGGCAGGAGTCATCTTGGCAAATGGTAGCAGCATACCACAGACTCAGTCTCATGGCTGGTATGCAGCGATTTAATGATTAACACAAAGGCTCAGAAGCCTGATTATTCATTACTACTGATTAGAGACAGTAATGTTATGTTGGGTCGGCGATGAGCAAATGTGGCCCGCTTTCCCAGTCGCATCAGCCTTCTTCATCACATTCTATTTCGCAAAAATGGCTTTCAAGACTTGTGATGGTTTGTGCTAGCAGAACTCATGTTGCTAGTTTTTCTATTGAAGCTTCTGGCTTGCGCAAGGTGACGCACTCTCTTTTGCCTTTGTTCCGTTTTCCACAGTGTTGTCTCGGTGACTGTTTTTCGTGTTGATTACGACACGGAGCGTTGGCCTGGCTTTTGAAATTTTAAATTTGTCCGTAATACATTTCTGCTACGTAACATTCCCTATTTTGTAAAAAAATTCGTCTCGAATGTTTATTGGTTTGCCTCTGAAACAATGTCATAAAATACATTCTGCGTCGATGATTACACACTATTCAATTTTCCCTTATTTCCGTGTTTGAAAATCTTATTCAAAAAGTTTATGGATCTGCTTTCTTAATCACTGTTGCTGCTATTTAGCCGCTTGACGAGTATTTGGCTGACTGGCACTTCAGGTGGATGAGTGCTGTTATGCCTCAAGAAAAAGCAGAATGCGCAAACTGTTAGTAGAACCATGGCAGCATAGCAAGTGAAAACGTGTTTCATCGCGATGTAATACCGTTTTTCATCTCTTTAGTTCTGCATATGGTGGAGCACTTGTTCTGCCGTAATTTGCCGGCTTTGTGACCCTGTCGTCTAGTGAGTGCAATAGATCAAAGTTTAAGGTGTTATTGAGGAATGTTAGGTTGATACCATTTCTAACGGTTTTTCCAACAGTACAAAGTAAGTTGCGAGAGCTGGATTCGACACACCTGGATATGCGGCAGGTAATCCTTATGGCATAACACCTCAGAACACGCAAGTTATCGGCCTGATGAATGAAGGGGCGATTGGCTCACGCATTGTGGAGTTTGCAGAGCTCAGATCGAAGAGGAGATGTATTCATATCGTGTACATGTATGTGCCATCCAGAGACAGGCCAATGGTGTGCATCGTACGGCCTCAAAGACGCGCTTGTGATCTACAACTCTAAGGAATGTCGGTCTGCTGATGATGAATCTCTTCACATAGTGCAGCAAGTATTTTTTCGATCGATGGCACATGAGGTGCATACTGACTCCAGCTGAAGGCTGGTATGTTGCGTCATGACGACAAACGCTTCAACAGTGCGGATGGGATCGGGACCGTCCCGTTATCACATTATTGGCGCGCGCGCGTGTGTGTCTGTGTGTGTGTGTGTGTGTGTGTGTGATAGATGGATGAAGCGTTAGTCATACGAGGGTTATTCGGAAAGTAAGTAACGATCGGTCGCGAAATTGAAACCACAGTGAAAATCCGATGAAGTTTTGCACAGGTGTGTGGGGCAGTGTCTCTTGTATGCCCGTCGATCGCTTTACGTCGTTCTTTTTAGTTCTGAGCACACATGGAGCACATAAAGATACCTAGAACAGTAGTGTCTCCCGCCAAGTACGATGGCCTAGTGAGAAATTTCGCCTGAAGCTATGCAGCCAACATTACATAACTGTCGGGCGTTTTCTTCTTCAAGACAATCCTTAGCCGCATTCTGCAGGGGCAATGAAGATGCTTTTGCATCGTTTTCAGTTGTAAATGTTTCATTACCCACAATACAGCCCGTAATTGTCTCCCTCTGAGTTTCATCTCTGCTCACATGAACCGCTGGCTATGAAGACAACATTTAGGCACAGACAGCAATCTGTAGGCGAGCGTAGAGAATTGGCGGAAAGCACTGGCGGCTGCCTTCTATAACGAGGGCATTGGAAAGTTGGTACAACACTACGACGAACGTCTAAGTCGGATCGGCGACTATGGAGATAAGTAGCTGGAAGTTGTAGCTAACTGTTGCTAATAAAACAGTTTTGATTGTCACTGTGGTTCAAATGGCTCTGAGCACTATGGGACTTAACATCTGAGGTCATCAGTCCCCTAGAACTTAGAACTACCTAAACCTAACTAACCTAAGGACATCACACAAATCCATGCCCGAGGCAGGATTCGAACCTGCGACCGTAGCAGTCTCGCGGTCCCGGACTGAAGCGCCTAGAACCGCACGGCCACCGCGGCCGGCGATTGTCACTGTGATTTCCATTTCGTGACCTATCGTTCCTTACTTTCGGAATAGCCCTCGTAGATGTGTGTATCTGTGTTCGTAAGAATATCAATAGCATATTATTTTGTGTGCCATGTATACTACGACACTTGTAAGAAAAGTGTGTACATCATTGATTGGCGGCTCCATGGAGTGTCCTGTGCACCACGACCAGATAATGGGTAAACTTGGAAGGAGAGACAGCATTGGTCGTATACTTTTGTTTTATTAACGGCAAAATCGATTTTCGGTCACTTAGTGACCAACTTCAGTGCTGTAATATACAACTTAAATTGGTAGGCACTTCAAAGTTAAAATTAAAAGAATAATCTTTTAGGCCTTGGTAAAATTTTATACCTCTAGAATTGCAGTCTAGAATCATAATTGAATATAAGACCTAAAACATGGTAAGAGAGAAAACATCTCATAAGTAGATTTACAGTCTACCACCTAATATTCAGCCAACTTACCGCAAAAATGATTATTCTCAACAAACCATAAGGACATTGGTACTTTATACTTCCTATTTGGAGCATGAGCAGGAATAGTAGGAACATCAATAAGAATACTTATTCGTGCTGAAGTTGGTCAACCAGGATCTCTAATTGGAGATGACCAAATTTATGATGTTATTATTACAGCCCACGCATTTGTAATAATTTTCTTTATAGTAATACCTCTTATAATTGGTGGATTTGGTAATTGACTTGTACCATTAATCATTGGTGCACCAGATATAGCATTCCCACGAATAAATAATATAAGTTTTTGATTACTACCACCTTCATTAACCCTTCTTCTTACATCTTCTATAGTAGATAATGGTGCTGGTACAGGATGAACAGTTTACCCCCTCTAGCAGGAGCTATCGCACACGGGGGTGCATCTGTAGACCTAGCTAGTTTCTCACTCCACTTAGCAGGTGTATCATCTATGCTTGGTGCAGTAAACTTCATTACAACAGCAATTTATATACGATCAGAGAGTGTAACTTTAGATCAAACACCTTTATTTGCATGATCTGTAGCTATTACAGCCCTTCTCCTCCTTCTTTCACATCCAGTCTTAGCAGGAGCTACTACTATACTCTTAACAGATCGAAATTTAAATACATCATTCTTTGACCCTGCGGGAGGGGGTGACCCAATTTTATATCAACACCTATTTTGATTCTTTGGACACCCAGAAGTTTACATTTTAATTCTACCCGGATTTGGGATTATCTCTCACATTGTATGTCAAGAAAGAGGAAAAATTGAATCATTTGGAACATTAGGTATAATCTATGCTATGTTATCAATTGGGCTAATAGGATTTATTGTATGAGCACATCATATATTCACAGTAGGAATGGATGTTGACACATGAGCATACTTTACATCAGCAACAATAATTATTGCCATACCTACAGGAATTAAGGTATTCAGACGATTAGCTACACTATATGGAACTAAATTCAAGTTCAACCCACCATTATTATGAGCTTTAGGATTTATTTTTCTATTCACAATTGGTGGATTAACAGGATTAGTATTAGGAAATTCATCACTTGATATTGTATTACATGATACATATTATGTAGTAGCCCACTTCCATTATGTATTATCTATAGGGGCAGTATTCGCAATTATAGTAGGTGTTATTCAATGATACCCACTATTTACAGGATTAACTATAAATAATACATGATTAAAAAGCCAATTTACAATTATATTCATCGGAGTAAACTTAACATTCTTCCCTCAACACTTCTTAGGGTTAGCAGGAAAACCACGACAATATTCAGACTACCCAGATGCATATGCATTGTGAAATGTAGTATCAAGAATTGGATCTACAATTTCTATCGTAGGAATCACTATATTCATTGCAATTATATGAGAAAGAATGGTTACAAACCGAGCAATTATATTTAGAGCTAATATAAGAAGATCAACAGAATGGCTACAAAATAACCCACCTGCAGAACACAGTTACTCAGAATTACCATTAATTTATAGATTCTAATATGGCAGGTTAGTGTAGTAGATTTAAGCTCTACAAATAAAGGTTTGACCTTTTATTAGAAAAATTCATTAATGGCAACTTGATCAAATTTATCCCTTCAAGATGGAGCTTCACCATTAATGGAGCAACTATCATTCTTCCATGATCATACTATGGTCGTATTATTATTAATTACAGTAATTGTAGGTTATGCCCTAAGTTATATATTATTTATTGCCTATACAAACCGAAACATACTTCATGGACACTTAATTGAAACAATCTGAACAACATTACCAGCAATTACCCTAATTTGTATTGCACTTCCATCATTATGACAATTATATTTACTTGATGATTCAGTAGAAGCAATAATCACAATCAAAACATTGGATGACAATGGTACTGAAGATATGAATATTCAGACTTTATAGACTTAGAATTTGACACTGATATAACACCAGAACAAGACCTAGAAAACGATGGATGTCGACTTCTTGATGTAGATAACCGAACAATTCTACCAATAAATACAGAAGTATGAGTATTAACAAGAGCATCAGATGTTCTACACTCATGATCAGTTCCTGCATTAGGAGTTAGAATGGATGCAACGCCAGGTCCACTAAACCAAGGAACATATACAATAAAACGACCTAGATTATTCTTTGGACAATGCTCAGAAATCTGAGGAGCAAACCACAGATTCATACCAACTGCAATTGAAGGAACTTCAGTAAACTTATTTATCAAGTGATTATCTAAGATAATCTAAGGAGTTAGTTAAAATATATAACATTAGAGTGTCAATCCAAATAACTAAACAATTAGTACACCTTGAAATACATCAGATGGTTGAAAATAAGTAATGCTCTCTTAAACCAAACAATAGTAAATTAACGACTACTTCTGGTGGGGAAATTTAATCCAAATCCCTCAAATATCCCCTCTTATATGATTCTCCCTATTCATTATATTTTTGGCTACATTAATTCTATTTAATCAAATAAACTTTTTCACATTTAAGCCAAATCTTATTAAAAGAGCAGAAAACAGAACAATTGAGATAAAAAACTTAAATTGAAATTGATAACAAACTTATTCTCAACATTTGACCCATCAACTAACATCTTCAATTTATCATTAAATTGATCTAGAACATTCTTAGGACTATTATTAATCCCATCAATGTTTTGACTTACACCACTACTACACTACTAGGACCAAAATCATTTAATGGAACAACATTCATCTTTATCTCAATTTTTATTGTAATACTATTTAATAATTTTCTAGCATTATTCCCTTACATCTTTACTAGAACAAGACATTTAGCATTAACATTTGCAATCGCTCTACCTATATGATTAAGATTCATGTTGTTTGGATGAATTAACCATATCAATCACATATTTACACACCTTGTTCCACAAGGAACACCTCCTGCATTAATATCATTTATAGTATTAATTGAAACAATTAGAAATGTCATTTGACCAGGTACACTAGCAGTATGACTAGCAGCAAATATAATTGCAGGGCACTTACTATTAACATTACTAGGAAATACAGAACTATCTATAGCAATAAACTTAATTTCACTATTAATTATTGGACATATACTTCTATTAATTCTAGAATCAGCAGGGGCAATAATTAAAGCTTATGTTTTCTCAATTTTAAGAACTTTATATTCTAGAGAAGTATACTAGACCTATGTTAACAACTCACTCAAATCACCCATTCCACTTAGTAGATTATAGACCTTGACCATTAACAGGAGGAATTGGAGCAATAGTTCTAGTATCAGGATTAGCAAAATGAATTCACCTATTTAACATTAGCTTATTTATAATTGGATTCGGAATTACCCTACTAACTATAATCTAATGATGACGAGATGTAGTACGAGAAGTGACATATCAAGGGCTACATACAGGATTTGTATCAATTGGATTACGATGAGGAATAATTTTATTTATTGCATCAGAAGTATTATTCTTTGTTTCATTTTTCTGAGCATTTTTCAGAAGAAGACTAGCACCAACTATTGAACTAGGAATACTATAACCTCCTATAGGAATTCTACCTTTTAATCCTATACAGATTCCATTACTTAATACAGCTATTCTTTTGGCCACAGGGGTAACAGTAACATGAGCACATCATAGTTTAATAGAATTTAATCATACTCAAGCATTACAAGGATTATTCTTCACAGTATTACTAGGACTATATTTCACCATACTTCAAGCATACGAATATTGTAAAACACCTTTCACTATTGCAGATGCAGTTTATGGATCAACATTCTTTGTTGCAACAGGATTGCATGGTCTACACGTAATTATTGGAACAATTTTCTTATCAACATATCTACTTCGACACTCGATAAACCAGTTCTCACCAAGACACCACTTTGGAATCGAAGCAGCATCATGATACTGACACTTTGTAGACATAGTATGATTATTCCTATACATTTCTGTTTATTGATGAGGTAGATAATTGTATTTCTAGTATAAATGGTACATTTGACTTCCAATCAGGAAGCCTGATATAAATCAAGAAAAGCAATCCTAATTCTATCTACAAGAATTTTTATTAGATATATTATCTCAATAATTGTTATAATCCTTACAACAACATTATCAAAGAAATTAATTAATGATTGAGGAAAACGATCCACATTTGAGTGTGGGTTTGAACCAAAAAGAACAGCACGAATACCATTCTCACTGCGATTCTTCTTAATCGCAGTAATTTTTTTTAATTTTTGATATAGAAATTGCACTAATCCTTCCAATTGTAATTATTTTCAAAACCTCAGACATTACTATTTGAACAGTATCAACAATATTTTTTATTTTAGTATTATTATGTGGACTATACCATGAATGAAATCAAGGAGCCTTACAATGAGCAGAATAAAGGGTTGTAGTTAACTATAACATTTGGGTTGCATTCAAAAAGTATTGATATAATCAATCAACCTTAAATAGAATAAGAAGCGAAATATTGCAGTCAGTTTCGACCTGGAAGATTGGTAAATAAAATACCCATATTATTATTAATTGAAGCAAAAAGAGGCATATTACTGTTAATAATATAATTGAACTATAAAGTTCCAATTAAGGAAATGTAAAGCCAATATGAAAGCTGCTAACTTTTTATATTAGCAGTTAAACCCCGTTAACATTTCTAAAATTTATATAGTTTAAATAAAACATTACATTTTCACTGTAAAAATAATATATTTATATTTATAAATACCTAAAAGTAAAAATACTTCCTTAACATCTTAAGTGTCATGCTCTAATTATAAGCAATTTAAGTAAACGAAAAATAATAGTACCAAAATAAATATTCAAAAAATAAAAGTTAAAAGATAAATTTTAAAATTAGAATCACATCAACCCTGGATATAACCCAATAAATATATAGTCTATATAAACCTTGACCACGAAATAATTCTCCTCAACCATAATCAAATGATTTAGTTGAATAATAAACTAATTTTAAAGGAATATATCTAATAAACTTTGTTGAAAGAAAAGGTATAAACCATATAGAACCAGCAAATCTAACAAAAGAAAGTATACTTAAAGAAAATAAATCTTGAGAAAAATCAAAATTAGAAATAAGTAATAGTTAAAAAGTAATAGTTAAAAACTTTAAATAATAAGGTAAAGCAATCACCTGAGGAATAGGAAAAATTAACCAAGACAAAAGGCTGCCACCAAAAACAGCAACAAACAATAAACCAATCATACCAAACGAAATATTATAACCCTTATCATCAAAAGAAAATCTAGAATAAAAATTATTATCACCAGATATTGAATAATAAAACAAACGAAAAGAATAAGAAGCAGTTAAACCAGTAGAAGAGATATAAAGAAAAAAATTAAATAATTAATCCGTCTTAAACAAACCATTTCAAGAATTAAATCCTTTAAATAAAAACCTGCTAAAAAGGCATACCACACAAAGACAAACTAGAAACATTAAAACAAACGGAAGTTAAAGGTATAAAATTAACAATTGAATCAATAAAACAAATATCCTGAGAATCCTTTAAATTAAGAATTACTGAACCTGCACAGATAAGCAATAATGCCTTAAATAAAGCATGAGCTAATAAATGAAAAAATTCAAGGTTTGGATAACCTATAGCCAAAATTCTTATTATTAAAACAAGTTGTCTTAAAGTAGAAGGAGCAATAATCTTCTTCAAATCAAATTCAAAATTAGCCCCAATCCAGCCATAATTATAGTTAAACAACCAATTAAAAGTAAAAATCAACCACAATTATAAGTATCTAATATTGGCCTGAAATGAATTAATAAATAGACTCCAGCAGTAACAAAAGTAGAAGAATGAACTAAAGCAGAAACAGGAGTAGGAGCAGCCATAGCAGCAGGAAATTAAGAAGAAAAGGGAATTTGAGCTCTTTTAATTATAGCTGCTAAAACAATTAATATAGTAATAAGCTTTATTTCAAAAGAATTAGAAATAAAATCATAATAACAAATATAATTTCAACCACCAAAATACAATATTCAAGCATTAGAAATTAAAATAGCAACATCACCAATACGATTAGAAAGTGCAGTTAATATACCTGCACTATATGATTTTACATTTTGGTAGTAAATAACTAAACAATAAGAAACTAAACCCAAACCATCTCATCCTAATAACATTCTAATCAAATTAGGACTAATAATTAAAAAACCTATAGAAAGAATAAATATTAAAACAATAATAATAAAACGATTTATATTCTTTTCTCCCAATATATATACTATAATTCAGAAGAAAATCTGATTAATAGGATAGAACTGAATACCTCGGAATGGTGTTTTATTATAAAATGGTAAAATTATTAAGATTCTAATTGATAAGAATAACGCAATAACACCTCCTAGCTTATTAGGAATTGATCGTAGAATTGCATATGCAAGTAAGAAATATCATTCTGGTTGAATATGAACTGGGGTTACTAATGGGTTAGCAGGTACAAAATTATCTGGATCTCCTAGGAGGTAAGGATTAATCAAGCACAGTATAATTAATAATGATGTTATTAATACAAATGTAATAGAATTCTTGAAAGTAAACTATGGTTGAAATGTAAGTTTTTCGATATCTCCATTTAGACCTAAGGGGTTATTAGACCCTGTTTCGTGAAGATAGAATAAATGAATTACTGCTATAGCAGCAATAATAAATGGTAGTACAAAATGGAATGTGACAAATCGATTCAACATTGCGTTATCAACAGCAAATCCTCCTCACATTCTTTGAACAAAATCTGTTCCTAAATACGGAATTGCTGATAATAAATTAGTAATTACTGTCGCACCTCAAAATGATATTTGACCTCAAGGTAAAACGTATCCTATAAATGCAGTTGCTATAACTAAGAATAGAATTACTGTACCAATTATTCAGGTGTGTATGGATATGTAAGATCCATAGTAAATCCCTCGTCCTACGTGTAAATAAATACAAATAATAAATATAGAAGCTTCATTTGCATGTAAGGTTCGAATAATTCGACCATTATTTATGTCTCGGCAGGTGTGTACTACACTACTAAATGCTATTTCAATATTTGATGTATAATGTATAGCTGAAAATAGTCCAGTTACGATTTGAATTACTAAACATAACCCTAGTAGGGACCCAAAATTTCATCAAAATGAAATATTTGTTGGTGCAGGTAAATCATCTAAAGAGTTATTAATAATTTTAATTAAAGGATGTCTTAAACATAAGGATTTATTCATTAGTAAATTATCTTATTTTACGAATAGGCCCCTGGTTAATATTAGTGATTCTAACAACTGCTAATAGTGCTAAAAATAGATAAATTATTATTATTATAGTAATAATGAATGTTGGTCCATTATATAATTTTTCTAAAGATATTGTTATTTCTTGATAATTGATTGAATTATCAATATTTATTGTTTCAGTATACTTGAAAAAGTCTATAAATATTGTTATATCTAGGATAATTAATGTTGATATAATAATTACCCATATTGTTAAGGTAATGATTATGGTAATTGATTTCGGTTGAAATATTTCGTTTGATGCAATTCTTGTAATATAAGTAAATAGGACAAATATACCACCAAGAAACGTTAAAAATAAAATATATGATATTCAATATCTTTCCATTATTGTTCCTGTTACTTGCAAAAACTAAAAAAGTTTGTAGGATAATGAAAATCATTATTGATATTGCGGGTCTTAATTTTATAAAATTAATATTCATTACGTTTGATAGTGATATAATTGTTATTTTAATCATTTCAGGGGTTAGATTATTTAAAATATCGGTTATGGGGACCAATGATGGAAGCTTTTTCACCTCTGAAGTTTTAAAAGCGGGGGCTAGACTTATTTCCGGTTTACAAGACCGGCCTTTTTTTTAAACTATTAAAACTGATGTTTATATTCTCTGCCTTTAATTCTTTATTGATTTATTTTGCTGGTGTTTATGTTTTTACTTCTAAATGTAAACATTTATTAATGGTTCTTTTGAGATTAGAATATATTGTTCTTTCTTTATTTATATTAATTATTGTTTTTCTTATTGTGTTTGATTATCATTCTCTTTACCCGTTCTTTTTTTGGTTTTTTCTGTTTGTGAAGGTGCTTTAGGTCTTTCTATTTTAGTTTCAATAATTCGTTCTCATGGTAATGACTTTTTTAATTCTTTTGGTTTTTCCTTATGTTAAAGTATCTATTTATAACTATTCTTTTGATCCCTCTTTGTTTGGTTAATAATTGTCGATGGTTGGTTCATTCTTTAATGTCTCTGTCGAATTTTGTTTTTATAATTTGTGTTTATTCATACGCAGATTTGAATATAATTAAATATTATTTTAGTATTGATTATTATTTATTTAGTTTGTTTTCGCTTAGTTTTCGAATTTGTTCTTTAATAATTACTGCTAGAAGTTCAGTTTATTTAAGTTCTAATCGTTCTAACTTTTTTGTCTTTATGGTTTTAATTAAATGATTATGCTTTATTGTTCATTTGCTAGATTGAGTCTTCTTTCTTTTAATTTTTTTTTTGAGGCTAGATTACTTCCAACTTTACTTTTGTTTTTGGGTTGAGGTTATCAACCTGAACGTTTACAGGCTGGTGTTTATTTAATTTTTTATACTTTTATTATTGGTTTTATTTAAGGTTTATGTTTTTTCTAATAATTTATATTTTCCTCTATTGGTTGATTTTGGTTCTTATTATTTTATATTTTATGAATGTATAATTCTTGCTTTTTTAGTTAAGATGCCAATATTTGTGGTTCATTTATGGCATTCTAAGGCTTATGTTTAGGCTCCTATTTCAGGTAGAATGATTCTTGCTGGTGTTTTACTAAAGTTAGGTGCTTATGGTATTTTTCGTGTTATAAAGGTTATTTCTTATCTGGGTTTAAAGTTTAACTATATTTGATTATCTTTATGTTTATCTGGTGGGTTTATTGTTAGATTTATTTGTTTTCATCAGGTTGATTTAAAGTCTTTAATTGCATATTCTTCTGTTTCTCTTATAAGAATGGTTATTGGAGGATTGATAACTGTGAATTGGTGGAGTTGTATAGGTTCTCTTTCTTTAGTGGTTAGTCATGGTTTATGTTCTTCTGGGATATTTTGTTTGTCTAATATTATTTATGAACGTTTAGGTAGACGAAGATTATTAATTAACAAGGGTATAGTTAACTCGATACCAAGAATGGCTTTATGGTGATTTCTTTTAAGATCAGCAAATATAGCTGCTCCTCCTTCACTAACTTTGGTAGGTGAACTTAGATTATTAAATAGAACTATGTCTTGATCTTCTTTTAGATTTTTTGCTTTAATTTTTTTGTCTTTTTTTAGAGCTGTTTATACTTTATATATGTATTTTTATTCTCAGCATGGTAATTATTGTTCTGGTGTTTATACTTGTTCACTTGCTTATTTTTGTGAATATCATCTTTTACTTTTACATTGATTGCCTTTAAATATTCTTTGTTTAGGTTGCTTAAGTATTTTAATCAAAAATGTTGCTTTGTGGAATCAATGATATGAATTTTTTCATCTTAGCCCATGCATTTATTTTCTATTTGTTCTTTGAGTTTTTTCCTTTATCTTTTTCACGAACTATAATTTTTATTTTGGGTATTTATTATTTAATAATTGATTATAGAGTTTTTGTTGAATGAGAACTTTTTAATTTAAATGGTTTTATGGTTGTTATTTTGGATTGAATATCTCTTATTTTAATGTCTTTTGTTATATATATTTCTTCTCTGGTTATTTATTATAGAGAGGATTATATATTGGGAGAAAAGAATATAAATCGTTTTATTATTATTGTTTTAATATTTACTCTTTCTATAGGTTTTTTAATTATTAGTCCTAATTTGATTAGAATGTTATTAGGATGAGATGGTTTGGGTTTAGTTTCTTATTGTTCAGTTATTTACTACCGAAATGTAAAATCTTATGGTTCAGGTATATTAACTTCTCTTTCTAATCGTATTGGTGATGTTGCTATTTTAATTTCTATTGCTTGAATATTGAATTTTGGTGGTTGAAATTATATTTATTATTTTGATTTTATTTCTAATTCTTTTAAAATAAAGCTTATTACTATATTATTTGTTTTAGCAGCTATAACTAAAAGAGCTCAAATTCCCTTTTCTTCTTGACTTCCTGCTGCTATGGCTGCTCCTACTCCTGTTTCTGCTTTAGTTCATGCTTCTACTCTGGTTACTGTTGGAGTTTATTTATTAATTCGTTTCAGACCAATATCAGATACTTATAATTGTGGTTGATTTTACTTTTAATTGGTTGTTTAACTATATTTATCGCTGGATTGGGGCTAATATTTAATTTGATTTGAAGAAGATTATTGCTCTTTCTACTTTAAGACATCTTGTTTTAATAATAAGAATTTTGGCTATAAGTTATTCGAAACTTGCATTTTTTTCATTTATTAGCTCATGCTTTATTTAAGGCATTACTGTTTACGTGTGCAGGTTCAATAATTCATAATTTAAAGGATTCTCAGGATATTCGTTTTATAGGTTCAATTGTTATTTATATACCTTTAACTTCAGTTTGTTTTAATGTTTCTAGTTTGTCATTGTGTGGTATGCCTTTTTTAGCAGGTTTTTATTCAAAGGATGTAATTCTGAAGTGGTTTGTTTAAGATGGATTAATTGTTTAATTTTTTTCTTTATTTCTTTTCTAATGGTTTAACTGCTTCTTATTCTTTTCCTTTGTTTTTATTATTCAATATCTGGTGATAACAATTTTTATTCTACATTTTGTTTTGATGATAAGGGTTATTGTATTTCGTTTGGTATAATTATTTATTGTTTGTTGCTGTTTTTGGTGGTAGCCTTTTGTCTTGGTTAATTTTTCCTATTCCTCATGTGATTGCTTTACCTTATTATTTAAATGTGCATCTAAATCATTTGATTATGGTTGAGGTGAATTATTTGGAAGTCAAGGTTTATACAGACTATTTATTTATTTAATTGGTCATATCCAGGGTTGATATGATTCTAATTTTAAAATTTATTTTTAAATTTTATTTTTTGAATATTTATTTTGGTAATATTATTTTTCGTTTACTTAAATTGCTTATAATTAGAGCATGACACTTAAGATGTTAAGGAAGTATTTTTACTTTTAGGTATTTATAAATATAGATATATTATTTTTACAGTGAAAATGTAATGTTTTATTTAAACTATATAAATTTTAGAAATGTTAACGGATTTTAACCGCTAATATAAAAAGTTTGCAGCTTTCATATTGGCTTTACTTTTCCTTAATTGGAACTTTATAGTTCAATTATATTATTAACAGTAATATGCCTCTTTGTGGCTTCAATTAATAATAATAAGGGTATTTTATTTACCAATCTTCCAGGTCGAAACTGACTGTAATATTGCGCTTCTTATTCTATTTAAGGTTGATTGATTATATCAATACTTTTTGAATGCAACCCAAATGTTATAGTTAACTACAACCCTTTATTCTGCTCATTGTAAGGCTCCTTCATTTCATTCATGGTATAGTCCACCTAATAATACTAGGATAAAAAATATTGTTTATACTGTTCAGATTAATATGCCTGAGGTTTTGAAAATAATTACAATTGGAAGAATTAGTGCAATTTCTATATCAAAAATTAAAAAAATTACTGCAATTAAGAAGAATCGCAGTGAGAATGGTATTTGTGCTGATCTTTTTGGGTCAAACCCACACTCAAATGGGGATCTTTTTTCTCGATCATTAATTAATTTCTTTGATAATGTTGTTGCAAGGATTATAACAACTATTGGGATAATAAATCTAATAAAAATTCTTGTAGATAGAATTAGGATTGCTTTTCTTGATATTTATCAAGCTTTCTGATTGGAAGTCAAATGTACTATTTATAGTTGAAAAACAATTATCTACCTCATCAATAAATGGAAATGTATAGGAATAATCATACTATGTCTGCAAAGTGTCAGTATCATGCTGCTGCTTCGAATCCAAAGTGGTGTCTTGGTGAGAATTGGTTTATTGAGTGTCGAAGAAGACATGTTGATAAGAAAAATGTTCCAATAATTACGTGTAGACCATGGAATCCTGTTGCAACAAAGAATGTTGATCCATAAACTGTGTCTGCAATAGTGAAAGGTGTTTCCCAATATTCATACGATTGAAGTATAGTGAAATATAGTCCTAGTAATACTGTGAAGAATAATCCTTGTAATGCTTGAATATGTTTAAATTCTATTAAACTGTGATGTGCTCATGTTACTGTTACCCCTGAGGCCAAAAGAATAGCTGTATTAAGTAATGGAATTTGTATAGGATTAAAAGGTTGAATTCCTATTCAAGGTCGTAGTATTCCTAGTTCAATAGTTGGTGCTAGTATTCTTCCGAAAAATGCTCAGAATAATTAAACAAAGAATAATACTTCTGATGCAATTAATAGAAATACTCCTCATTGTAATCCAATTGATACAAATCCTGTATGTAGCTGTTGATATGTCACTTCTCGTACCACATCTCGTCCTCATTAGATTATAGTTAGTAGGGTAATTCCGAATCCAATTATAAATAAATTAATGTTAAATAGGTGAAATCATTTTGCTAATCCTGATACTAGAACTATTGCTCCAATTCCTCCTGTTAATGGTCAAGGTCTATGATCTACTAAGTGGAATGGGTGATTTGAGTGAGTTGTTAACATAGGTTTAGTATACTTCTCTAGAATATAAAGTTCTTCAAATTGAGAAAACATAAGCTTTAATTATTGCCACTGCTGATTCTAGAATTAATGGAAGTATTTGTCCAATAATTAATAGTGAAATTAAGTTTATTGCTGTAGATGGTCCTGTATTTCCTAGTAATGTTAATAGTAAGTGTCCTGCAATTATATTTGCTGCTAGTCATACTGCTAGTGTACCTGGTCGAATGACATTTCTAATTGTTTCAATTAATACTATAATTGATATTAACGCAGGAGGTGTTCCTTGTGGAACAAGGTGTGTAAATATGTGATTGGTATGGTTAATTCATCCAAACAACATGAATCTTAATCATATAGGTAGAACGATTGCAAATGTTAATGCTAAATGTCTTGTTCTAGTAAAGATGTAAGGGAATAATGATATAAAATTATTAAATAGTATTACAATAAAAATTGAGATAAAGATGAAAGTTGTTCCATTAAATGATTTTGGTCCTAGTAGTGTTTCAAATTCTTTGTGTAAGATTAGGTTTAGTTTATTTCAAATAATTTTAATTCATGATGGTGTAAGTCAAAACTTTGATGGGATTAATAATAGTCCTAAGAATGTTCTAGCTCAATTGAATGATAAATTGAAGATGTTAGTTGATGGGTCAAATGTTGAGAATAAGTTTGTTATCATTTTCAATTTAAGTTTTTTATCTCTATTGCTCTTTTTACCGCTCTTTTAATAACATTTGGCTTAAATGAGAAAAAGTTTATTTGATTAAATAGAATTAATGTAGCCAAAAATATAATGAATAGGGAGAATCATATAAGAGGGGATATTTGAGAGATTTGGATTAAATTTCCCCATCAGAAGTAGTCGTTAATTTACTATTGTTTGGTTTAAGAGACCATTACTTACTTTCAGCCATCTGATGTATTTCAAGGTGTACTAATTGTTTAGTTATTTTCGATTGAGACTCTAATGTTATATATTTTAACTAACTCCTTAGATTATCTTAGATAATCACTTGATAAATAAGTCTACTGAAGTACTATCAATTACAATTGGTATGAATCTGTGGTTTGCTCCACAGATTTCTGAGCATTGTCCAAAGAATAATCCAGGTCGGTTTATTATAAATGTTCCTTGGTTTTGTCGACCTGGCATTGCATCCATTCTAACTCCTAATGCAGAAACTGCTCATGAGCGTAGAACGTCTGATGCTCTAGTTAATACTCATACTTCTGTATTTATTGGTAAAATTGTTCGGTTATCTACATCTAGAAGTCGAAATCCATCTTTTTCTAGGTCTTGTTCTGGTGTTATATAAGTGTCAAATTCTACGTCTATAAAGTCTGGATATTCATATCTTCAGTATCATTGTCGCCCAATGGTTTTGATTGTGCTTATTGCATCTACTGAATCATGAAGTAAATATAATAGTCGTAATGATGGAAGTGCAATAAAAATTAGGGTAATTGCTGGTAATGCTGTTCAGATTGTTTCAATTAAGTGTCCATGAAGTATGTTTCGGTTTGTATAGGCAATAAATAATATATAACTTAGGGCATAACCTACAATTACTGTAATTAATAATAATACGACCATAGTATGATCATGGAAGAATGATAGTTGCTCCATTAATGGTAGAGGCTCCATCTTGAAGGGATAAATTTGGTCACGTTGCCATTAATGAATTTTTCTAATAAAAGGTCAAACCTTTATTTGTAGAACTTAAATCTACTGCCTAATCTGCCATATTAGACTGTAGAAATTAATAGCAATTCTGGCTAACTGTGTTCTGCAGGTGGGTTATTTTGTAGCCATTCTGTTGATCTTCTTATATTGGCTCTAAATATAATTGCTCAATGAATATAATGATTCCCACAATAGAAATTGTAGATCCAATTCTTGATACTACATTTCACGATGTATATGATTCTGGGTAGTCTGAATATCGTCGTGGTATTCCTGCTAACCCTAAGAAGTGTTGAGGGAAGAATGTTAAGTTTACTCTGATGAATATTATTGTAAATTGGATGTTTAATCATGTATTATTTATAGTTAATCCTGTAAATAGTGGGTATCATTGAATAAAACCTCCCATAATTGCGAATACTGTCCCCACAGATAATACATACTGGAAGTGGGCTACTACATAATATGTATCATGTAATACAATATCAAGTGATGAATTGGCTAATACTAATCCTGTTAATCCACCAATTGTGAATAGCAAATAAATCCTAAAGCTTATAATAATGGTGGGTTAAATGTGAATTTAGTTCCATATAGTGTAGTTAATCATCTGAATACCTTAATTCCTGTAGGTATGGCAATAATTATTGTTGCTGATGTAAAGCTTGCTCTTGTGTCAACATTCATTCCTACTGTGAATATGTGATGTGCTCATACAATAAATCCTATTAGTCCAATTGATAACATAGCATAGATTATATACCTAATGTTCCAAAAGATTCAATTTTTCCTCTTTCTTGACATACAATGTGAGAGATAATCCCAAATCTGGGTAGAATTAAAATGTAAACTTCTGGGTGTCCAAAGAATCAAAATAGGTGTTGATATAAAATTGGGTCACCCCCTCCCACAGGGTCAAAGTATGATGTATTTAGATTTCGATCTGTTAAGAGTATAGTAATAACTCCTGCTAAGGCTGGAAGTGAAAGGAGGAGGAGAAAGGCTGTAAAAGCTACAGATCATACAAATAAAGGTGTTTGATCTAAAGTTATACTCTCTGATCGTATATTAACTGAAGTTGTAATGAAGTTTACTGCACCAAGAATAGATGATACACCTGCTAAGTGGAGTGAGGAAATAGCTAGGTCTACAGATGCACCCCCGTGTGCAGTAGCTCCTGCTAGAGGCGGGTAAACTGTTCATCCTCTACCAGCACCATTATCTACTATAGAAAATGTAAGAAGAAGGGTTAATGAAGGTGGTAGTAATCAAAAACTTATATTATTTATTCGTGGGAATCCTATATCTGGTGCACCAATAATTAATGGTACAAGTCAATTACCAAATCCACCAATTATAATAGGTATTACTATAAAGAAAATTATTACAAATGCGTGGGCTGTAATAATAACATTATAAATTTGGTCATCTCCAATTAGAGATCCTGGTTGACCAAGTTCAGCACGAATAAGTATTCTTATTGATGTTCCTACTATTCCTGCTCAAGCTCCAAATAGGCAGTATAAAGTACCAATGTCCTTATGGTTTGTTGAGAAAAATCATTTTTGCGGTAAGATGGCTGAATTTTAGGTGGTAGACTGTAAATAACTTATGAGATGTTTTCTCTCTTACCATGTTTTAGGTCTTATATTCAATTATGATTCTAGACTGCAATTCTAGAGGTATAAAATTTTACTAAGGCCTAAAAGATTATTCTTCCAATTATAACTTTGAAGGTTATTAGTTTAATTAACTAAGTCCTTAGTAAAATGAAATTAAGGTTGATGTTGAGAACAATCGTATCGTTGAAATTATTACTGTTATAGCAAGAATAATTCTAAATTTTTGATACTTTATCCTTATAGATCATGAATTTTTTGTGTGGGACATAATTAGGGCTGAGAATCTAATACATATGTAATAATAAAGTGTAATTGTAGTTAATACAACTATTATGGTTATAATAGTTGTTATGTTGTTTTCTATTTCTGATTGTATTAAAATTCATTTTGGTAGAAATCCAAGAAATGGCGGTAAACCACCTAGAGATAGGTGAGATAGAAATATTATGAATTTAATTTCAGTTTTTATATTTCTGGCTGAATAAATTTGGTTTATAAAAAATACGTTTATTTGCTTAAATAATAAAACCATGATTAATCTTAATAGTGAGTAATAATAAAATATAGTTCTCAGATGTTTTGTCAGACTGTTAGAGATCTAATTATTCATCCTAAATGTCTAATTGAAGAGTATGCTATAAGTTGGCGTAGAGATGTTTGATTTAAACCCCCTATATCCCAATAATAATTCTTAAAATGATAATTGTTCAAATGAAAGTTCTTAGCTGAATACAATAAGATAATACCATTATTGGGGCAATTTTTTGTCATGTTATTAGTGATAAACAATTATTTCATCTCGAAGCTCCCACTACATCTGGTAATCAGAAATGAAAAGGTGCAGCCCCAATCTTTAATAATAATCTAGATCTGAGTATTATTGATGGAATAAATTCTGTTTCCCACCCTATTGGATACATTATTTGAATCAGCAAAATTGAAAATAATAGTATTGTCGATGCTATTGCTTGGACAATAAAATATTTAATTGATGACTCATTTATTATTATATTTTTATTTCTAGTTAGGAGAGGAATAAATGAAGGTAAGTTGATCTCAAGTCCTATTCAAACTCCAAATCAGGAATTTGATGAAATGGACAGGATCATTCCTATCATCAATGTTGATAGGAAGAGAAGTTTTGTAGAGTTGTTCGTCATTAAAAAGGAGAGGATTGATACCTCTATAAATGGGGTATGAACCCATTAGCTTGTTTAGCTTACCTTTTTACATTAAGGTGTATGACGCACGTTAGTTTTTTATACTAAAGCAGATAGTTTAGTTCTGTCTTATGTAATTTTTAATGAAGGTAATTTTTATTTACTTGATTTTCCCTATCAAGGTAACCCTTTAATCAGGCACTTCATTTATTTAATATATAAGTTGAAATTTCTTTATGTATTATTTTGGTTATTCCTAATTAATTTATCTCGATTCGGATAATTTGTGTATATATATATATATATATATATATATATATATATATATATATATATATATATATATATATATATATAATTTATATTAATCTATTACATTTAATTAAATTAAAATACTTATAATCTTATTTTATTATTATTATGTGATTATTTTAATTCATTTATTTACCCAGGGTTATAGCTACTTATGTTTTAGCTTAAAGTAGGTTATTGTATTACAATATATATAATAATATGTAATTTAATATTAAATATTATTATAATTGGATATAATAAAAAATTAATAATTTTTAATATAATATATTATATTAATATAAATAATTATATTAATTATAATGATATAATTACATAATTATCTATAATTAGATTATTTAACTAATAGATATTTAAGTTAATTTAATATAAACTTAATTTTATATTAATAACATATTACAGTAATTTACATAATTGTATAAAATGTATATACAATAAAATTTAATCTTTCATTTTATTAGTGAAAAGAAAGATTAAATAAGAAAGAATATAATACATTTATCGTTATACATGTTCCATATTAATCTTTATTTATATACAATAGAGAATGTGTTGTGGTCATATGTGGGCGTGTTTCTTTTTTTTTTTTAGAGTTTGTGATTTTTTCTTTTATTTCTTTAAATATTTGAATCTTTTATTTTTTCTTAATTTATAAATTTTCAAATTTCTTAATTTTGTTTCTAAAAGTTTTATTCTTGCTTGTTTATTCACTTTTTCTTTGTATTATATGTATGTTTTGTTAAACTAAATGTTCTTCATGCAGTAATTTGATTTAAATATCAAGTGATTTTGGATTTAGCAAATGATTTAGTATCGGCATAATTCGTGCCAGCAGCTGCGGTTATACGATTGATACAAGTGAATATTATTGGTTAAAACAGTTGTTTATACTTTTAGGGTTAAAATATAGATTTGTAAGGTGAAATGTTATAATTTATTTGTAGCTCTTTTTATGAATCTGTGAAATTAAATAATAAACTAGGATTAGAAACCCTATTATTTTAAATGTTAATTACATTTACCAGGGTACTATTAGTTAAGGTCTTTAAACCGAAAGAATTGGGCGGTATCTCATTCCATTCAGAGGAACCTACCCCGTGATTGATAATACACGATTTACTCTACTTAATTTATATGTTTGCATATCTCCGATTTCAGAGAATTTTTTTGGAGTTATAATTCTCAAGATTTATAATTATAAAATATTTCAGGTCAAGGTACAGCTTATAGTTAAGAGGAGGTGGGTACAATAGATTATTGTTTATAACGGATTTGATGGTGAAATACTGTTAATGAAGGTGGATTTGATAGTAATTCAATATATTTAATTTAACTGTTATTGGCTCCAAGGTGTGTACACATCGCCCATTGCTCTCATTATTTATTATTCTATTTTATTATTTTAAAGTAGCTTCAATTTAGATGAGATAAGTCGTAATATAGCAGATGTAATGGAAAGTGGAACTAGGAAGAGGTTCAAGATATAACTTATTAGTAAAGTGTTTCACTTACACTGAAAATTTTTCTGTGCGAATCAGGATATTTTGATTATTTATTTTATTAAATTAATTTTTTGTTTATTAAATTATTTAACATAAATAATTTTGTTGAATTTTGTCTTAGTATATTTTGTAGAATTGATTTTTGAAATTATAGTTTATTGGTAATGTAAGCGTTTTATGAAATATTATTTTAAATTTTTAAAAGTATATTTTATTTATTGTACCTTTTGTATCAGGGTTTATCAAAATTTTGGTATTTATTTTATTTGTCTCGATTTGGGTTTATTTATAAATAAGTTACAGTTAATGTATCGTAATTATTATTAACCTATTTATAGAAATGAGATGTTAATCGTTTCCCAAGATATCTAGTTTCTTAAGAAAAAATTTAATTTTTTGAAGTTAATTGTTTTTATTTAATTTTTTAAGTATAAATATTAACTTATATATTCTTTAAAGTATAAGCTTTGAAAGTAATAGCCTATAATTTGTTTTATAATTATGTAATACCAAGCTTTAAACCGGCTATCTTTAAGATTACGTTTTAGTTCATTAATTTTTATTTTTATTTTATAAAAACTTTAGGTCTTTTATTAAATTATTAATTTAATTTTAAAATTTTAGTAATAATGATAGAATTAGTATATTTATTTGTATATAACTTTTACCTTGTAAATTTATTATAAAGAACTAGGCAAAATTGATTTCCGCCTGTTTATCAAAAACATGTCCTCTTGAAAATACTTTGAGGTCTGGCCTGCTCACTGATTGGACTTTTAAAGAGCTGCGGTATTTTGACCATGCAAAGGTAGCATAATCATTAGTCTCTTAATTAGTTTCTGGAATGAATGGCTTGATGAGAAATCAACTGTCTCTTAATAAATTTTTGAATTTAACTTTTGAGTCAAAAGGCTTAAATTCTTCTTTAGGACGAGAAGACCCTATAGAGCTTAACATTTTACTTTTATATAGTTTTTTGTTTGTCTTTCTATATTTAATGATTATGGTTTGTTGGGGTGACATGAAGAACAAATAAACTCTTCATTATTACACTCCTGGAAATGGAAAAAAGAACACATTGACACCGGTGTGTCAGAGCCACCATACTTGCTCCGGACACTGCGAGAGAGCTGTACAAGCAATAATCACACGCACGGCACAGCTGACACACCAGGAACCGCGGTGTTGGCCGTCGAACGGCGCTAGCTGTGCAGCATTTGTGCACCGCTGCCGTCAGTGTCAGCCAGTTTGCCGTGGCATACGGAGCTCCATCGCAGTCTTTAACACTGGTAGCATGCCGCGACAGTGTGGACGTGAACCGTATGTGCAGTTGACGGACTTTGAGCGAGGGCGTATAGTGGGCATGCGAGAGGCCGGGTGGACGTACCGCCGAATTGCTCAACACGTGGGGCGTGAGGTCTCCACAGTACATCGATGTTGTCGCCAGTGGTCGGCGGAAGGTGCACGTGCCAGTCGACCTGGGACCGGACCGCAGCGACGCACGGATGCACGCCAAGACCGTAGGATCCTGCGCAGTGCCGTAGGGGACCGCACAGCCAATTCCCAGCAAATTAGGGACACTGTAGCTCCTGGGGTATCGGCGAGGACCATTCGCAACCGTCTCCATGAAGGTGGGCTACGGTCCCGCACACCGTTAGGCCGTCTTCCGCTCACACCCCAACATCGTGCAGCCCGCCTCCAGTGGTGTCGCGACAGGCGTGAGTGGAGGGACGAATGGAGACGTGTCGTCTTCAGCGATGAGAGTCGCCTCTGCCTTGGTGCCAATGGTGGTCGTGCAGGTGAGCGCCACAATCAGGACTGCATACGACCGAGGCACACAGGGCCAACACCCGGCATCATGGTGTGGGGAGCGATCTCCTACACTGGCTGTACACCACTGGTGATCGTCGAGGGGACACTGAATAGTGCACAGTACATCCAAACCGTCATCGAACCCATCGTTCTACCATTCCTAGACCGGCAAGGGAACTTGCTGTTCCAACAGGACAATGCACGTCCGCATGTATCCCGTGCCACCCAACGTGCTCTAGAAGGTGTAAGTCAACTACCCTGGCCAGCAAGATCTCCGGATCTGTCCCCCATTGAGCATGTTTGGGACTGGATGAAGCGTCGTCTCACGCGGTCTGCACGTCCAGCACGAACGCTGGTCCAACTGAGGCGCCAGGTGGAAATGGCATGGCAAGCTGTTCCACAGGACTACATCCAGCATCTCTACGATCGTCTCCATGGGAGAATAGCAGCCTGCATTGCTGCGAAAGGTGGATATACACTGTACTAGTGCCGACATTGTGCATGCTCTGTTGCCTGTGTCTATGTGCCTGTGGTTCTGTCAGTGTGATCATGTGATGTATCTGACCCCAGGAATGTGTCAATAAAGTTTCCCCTTCCTGGGACAATGAATTCACGGTGTTCTTATTTCAATTTCCAGGAATGTATATGATTTATTTATGTTTGTTGTTTTGATCCATAATTTATGATCATAAGATTCAGTTACCTTAGGGATAACAGCGTAATTGTTTTTGAGAGCTCATATCGACAAAGCAGATTGCGTCTTCGATGTTGGTTTAAGAAAAATTTTGGGTGCAGGAGCCCAGTGATTAGGTCTGTTTGACTTTTAAATTCTTACATGATCTGAACTCAGACCGACGTGAGTCAGGTCGGTTTCTATCCTGAGATTATTAATCCATTTTAGTACAAAAGTACCATATGGTTAAAATTTTTTTATTATATTCAGTAATATTAATTAATTTACTATTTTGACAGATTAATGTGTTGAATTTAGAATTCATTTATGTAGATTTTTTCTACAAATAGTATTGATACTTTATGATTTATTTATGTTTATTTTGAATTTTCTTTTATTAGATATTTGTGTTTTAATTAGTGTTGCTGTTTTAACTTTATTAGAGCGTAAGGTTTTAGGTTATATCCAAATTCGAAAGGGTCCAAATAAAGTAGGATTTGTAGGAATTCCACAACCCTTTAGTGTTGCTATTATGTTAATGTGTAAGGAGCAGGCATTTCCTATTATATCTAATTATTTACTTTATTATTTTCCTCCTGTTTTTAATTAAATAATTTCGTTGGCTGTTTGAGTAATTTTCCCTTACTTAACTTATAAATGTTCTTTTTCTTATGGATTTTTGTTTTTTTTTATGTTGTACTGATTAGGTGTTTATACCATTATAATTGCTGGTTGGTCTTCTAATTCAAATTATTCTTTATTAAGTTCTCTTTGGTCTGTTGCTCAAACAATTTTGTATGAAGTTAGTTTGGCTTTAATTATACTATCTTTAATTATTTTAATTGGTTGCTTTAACATGTTTGATTTTATAAATTATCAGCTTTATTGTAGATTTCTTATTATTTCTTTTTTTTTTAGCTTTAGCTTGTTTTGCTTCTTGTTTAGTTGAAACTAATCGTACTCCTTTTGATTTTGCTGAGGGTGAATCTGAGTTAGTTTCAGGTTTTAATATTGAATATGGTGTGGGAGGATTTACTTTAATTTTTTTAGCTGAGTATACTAGAATTGTTTTTATAAGAATATTATTAGCTTTAATTTTCTTAGGTGGTGATTTTTATTCTTTTATATTTTTTATTAAGCTTGCGTTATGAGAAGTTAATATATTTAGCTTAAAAAGTTTTTTACCTTTATCTTTGAATTTTTTTATTTTCTTTGTCGGTTAAAGATTTTATTTATCTCATTTATTTCGTAAAATTTTTTAAGAAAAGTTTATAGAAGAGTTAACCTTCTAGTTTTATTATTATTATTCTGGATTTACAATGTGAGTACATTTTTCCAGCACCTATTCTAGATTACAGTAAGTCACTAAATATTGTTCTCTACTCTTCTCTATTTGTCCATAAATCTTCAGGAATGTTGTTCTTCCTCTTTGCTGACTGAACTCCCTGTATCCATGTATCAGGTGGTCGTCCCCTTTTTCTTCTTCCAATTGGTACCCAGTCGATTATGCATTTTGGTAGTCTTTCCTGTTCCATTCGTCTGATGTGTCCATACCATTTTAGTTGTTTGTGCTCGATGAAATCAATAACTGAATTTTTACATTTCATCTTGTCTCTGATTACTTCATTTCTTATTCTCTCTCGTCTTGGTATTCTTGCTGAACATCTCCAGAAATCCAATTCTGTGGCTAATAATTTTGATTTCAGTTGCCATTTTGTTGTCCACACTTCTGAACCATATGTAATAATGCTCCTAACTATTGATTTAAAAATCCTTATTTTGTTATCAGTTGTTTTGTGTTTGTCCCAGAGAATTCCATTCAATAAAGAGATTGTCGTCTTTCCAGAATTTATTCTTGATCTAATTTCTTTGTCCTGTTTCCCATCATTTGTAATTTTCACACCTAAATATTTATATTCCTCAGTAGCTGCTATTGTTCCCATCCCTTCTTCTAATATTAAGTTTCCATTCACTCCACCAATTACCATGTACTTTGTTATATTCATGTCTACATTTAGACCTGATTTTTTATATTCTTGAATCAATTTTCTGGTCATATACTCTATGTCCTCACAGTCTTGGGCTATAATCAGTTGGTCATCTGCAAATTGTAACGAGTATATTGTTCTATCATTTATTGGTATTCCCATAGCGTGACATTTTTTCTTCCAATTCTGTAAAGTTACTTCTGTATATATTTTATACAATGTAGGTGAGATGCTACATCCTTGACGTAATCCTTTTGTGACTTGGAATCCATGTGATAGATATTTACCAATTTTTATTTTTGAAATAGAATTTTTATATAAATTTTGAATTGCTTTAATTATTCTTGGATTTATTCTTATTGATATTAAAGCTTTCCATAAACTGGATAAAGGCACACTATCATAGGCTTTTTTTTATATCTATGAATACTAAATGTATAGGTTGTGCCTGAACCATTTATTTTTAATAATTTGCTGTAGGCAAAAGATATGATCAAATGTTGATCTTCCAGCTCTAAAACCTGCTTGTTCTACAGCCTCCTTTTCTTAGTATTCTTGTTCTAACAAATATTTAATAATTCTTCTATATAATCTACTGAAGGTATTGGTCACTGTTATTCCCCTATAATTTTTACACTCATCTTTCGCTAAACTTCTGCTTTTATGTTTTCAAAACATATGCTTTTCCTAAGCTAATTAACTTATTATTCCTTAATTAGTTTATCTCATGTGTTTGCAACATGGACATTAATTAAGAAGTATGTAAAGTAGATAATTGTTAAGATTTGTCCTGTTACACTATAAGGTTCTTCAACAGGTCATATACCAATTCATGTTCATAAGCATACAACAACTACTATAATAAAGAATAAAATCTGATTAATGGGATAGAATTGAATACCTCGGAATGGTGTTTTATTATAAAATGGTAGAATTATTAAGATTCTAATTGATAAGAATAATGCAATAACCCCTCCTAGCTTATTAGGAATTGATCGTAGAATTGCATATGCAAATAAGAAATATCATTCTGGTTGAATATGAACTGGGGTTACTAAGGGGTTAGCAGGTACAAAATTATCTGGATCTCCTAGGAGGTAAGGATTAATCAAACGCAGTATAATTAATAATGATGTTATTAATACAAATGTAATAGAATCCTTGAAAGTAAAGTATGGGTGAAATGGAATTTTTTCCATATCTCCATTTAGACCTAAGGGGTTATTAGACCCTGTTTGGTGAAGAAAGAATAAATGAATTGCTGCTATAGCAGCAATAATTAATGGTAGTACAAAATGGAATGTGACAAATCGATTCAATGTTGCGTTATCAACAGCAAATCTGTAAGTAGGCTGTTTAGGTTTTTTTATTGATAACGCCACCTCTGTATGAAAATCACTGGCTGTGCTGTGTGCAGTCTGTGGCTGCTTTGCATTGTTGTAATACTCGCCATTGTAGTGTTAGGCAGCTGGCTGTGAACAGCGCGTAGCGTTGCACAGTTGGAGGTGAGCCGCCAGCAGTGGTGGATGTGGGGAGAGAGATGGCGGAGTTTTGAAATTTGTCATGAACTGCTATATTTATATATGATGATATCAAGGTAAATACATTGTTTGTTCTCTATTAATATCTTTCATTTGCTAACTATCCCTATCAGTAGTTAGTGCCTTCCATAGTTTGAATCTTTTATTTAGCTGGCAGTAGTGGCGCTCGCTGTATTGCAGTAGCTTGAGCAGCGAAGATTTTTGTGAGGTAAGTGATTTGTGAAAGGTATAGTTTAATGTTAGTCAGGGCCATTCTTTTGTAGGGAATTTTGAAAGTCAGATTGCGTTGCGCTAACAAAATATTGTGTGTCAGTTTAAGCACAGTCTTGTATAATTGTTCAAAGGGGACGTTTCAAATCCTCCTCACATTCATTGAACTAAATCTGTTCCTAAATACGGAATTGCTGATAATAAATTAGTTATTACTGTCACACCTCAAAATGAAATTTGACCTCAAGGTAAAACGTATCCTATAAATGCAGTTGCTATAACTAAGAATAGAATTACTGTACCAAATTTTCAGGTGTGTATGTATATGTAAGATCCATAGTAAATCCCTCGTCCTACATGCAAATAAATACAAACAAAAAATATAGAAGCTTCATTTGCATGTAAGGTTCGAATAATTCAACCATTATTTACGTCTTGGCAGATGTGTACTACACTACTAAATGCTATTTCAATATTTGATGTATAATGTATAGCTGAAAATAGTCCAGTTACGATTTGAATTACTAAACATAACCCTAGTAGGGACCCAAAATTTCATCAAAATGAAATATTTGTTGGTGCAGGTAAATCATCTAAAGAGTTATTAATAATTTTAATTAAAGGATGTCTTAAACATAAGGATTTATTCATTAGTAAATTATCTTATTTTACGAATAGGCCCCTGGTTAATATTAGTGATTCTAACAACTGCTAATAGTGCTAAAAATAGATAAATTATTATTGTTATAGTAATAATGAATGTTGGTCCATTATATAATTTTTCTAAAGATATTGTTATTTCTTGATAATTGATTGAATTATCAATATTTATTGTTTCAGTATACTTGAAAAAGTCTATAAATATTGTTATATCTAGGATAATTAATGTTGATATAATAATTACCCATATTGTTAAGGTAATGATTATGGTAATTGATTTCGGTTGAAATATTTCGTTTGATGCAATTCTTGTAATATAAGTAAATAGGACAAATATACCACCAAGAAACGTTAAGAATAAAATATATGATAATCAATATCTTTCCATTATTGTTCCTGTTATTAGCCCAACTAAAAAAGTTTGTAGGATAATGAAAAGCATTATTGATAATGGGTGTCTTAATTTAATAAAATTAATATTCATTACGTGTGATAGTAATATAATTGTTATTTTGACCATTTCAGGGGTTAGTTTATTTAAAATATCGGTTTTGGGGATCGATGATGGAAGCTTTTTCACCTCTGAAGTTTTAAAAGCGGGGGCTAGACTAATTTCCGGTTTACAAGACCGGCCTTTTTTTTAAACTATTAAAACTAATGTTTATATTCTCGGTCTTTACTTCTTTATTGGTTTATGTTGCTGGTGTTTATGTTTTTTCTTCTAAATGTAAACATTTATTAATGGTTCCTTTGAGATTAGAGTATATTGTTCATTCTTTATTTATATTAATTAATGTTTCTGTTATTGAGTTTGATTGTGATTATTTTTTCCTGTTATTTTTTGGGTTTTTTCTGTTTGTGAAGGTGCTTCAGGTCTTTCTATTTTAGTTTCAATAATTCGTTCTCATGGTAATGATTTTTTAATTCTTTTGGTTTATCCTTATGTTAAAGTATTTATTTATAACTATTTTTTTGATCCCTCTTTGTTTGGTTAATAATTGTTGATGGTTTTTTCATTCTTTAATGTTTCTGTCGAGTTTTGTTTTTATAATTTGTGTTTATTTGTACGCAGATTTGAATATAATTAGATTTTATTTTGGTATTGATTATTTTTCTTTTAGTTTGATTTAGCTTAGTTTTTGAATTTGTTCATTAATAATTACTGCTAGATGTTCAGTTTATTTAAGTACTTATCATTCAAATTTTTTTGTCTTTATGGTTTTAATTTTAATGATTATACTTTATTGTTCATTTGCTAGATTGAGTCTTCTTTCTTTTTATTGTATTTTTTTTTAGGCTAGATTAGTTCCTACTTTACTTTTGATTTTGGGTTGAGGTTATCAACCTGAACGTTTACAGGCTGGTGTTTATTTAGTTTTTTTTACTTTGGTTGCTAGATTACCTTTACTATTGGTTTTATTTAAGGTTTATGATATTTCTAATACTTTATATTTTCCTCTATTGGTTGATTTTGGTTCTTATTATTTTATATTTTATGTATTTATAATTCTTGCTTTTTTAGTTAAGATGACAATATTTTTGGTTCATTTATGGCTTCCTAGGGCTCATGTTAAGGCTCCTATTTCAGGTAGAATGATTCTTGCTGGTGTTTTATTAAAGTTAGAAGGTTATGGTATTTTTCGTGTTATAAAGGTTGTTTCTTATCTGGGTTTAAAGTTTAATTATTTTTGATTATCTTTAGGTTTATCAGGTGGTGTTATTGTTAGATTTACTTGTTTTTGTCAGGTTGATTTAAAGTCTTTAATGGCATATTCTTCTGTTGCTCATATAATAAATGGTTATTGGAGGATTGATAACTAAGAATTGGTGGGGTTGTATAGGTTCTCTTTCTTTAATGGTTGGTCATCGTTTATGTTCTACTGGGTTATTTTGTTTGTCTAATATTATTTATGAACATTTAGGTAGACTAAGATTATTAATTATCAAGGGTATAATTAACTTTATACCAAGAATGGCTTTATGGTGATTTCTTTTAAGATCATCAACTATAGCTGCTCCTCCTTCACTAAATTTGGTAGGTGAACTTAGATTATTAAATAGAATTATGTCTTGATCTTCTTTAAATTTTTTGCTTTAATTTTTTGTCTTCATTTAGAGCTGTTTATACTTTATATATGTATTCTTATTGTCAGCATGGTAATTATTATTCTGGTGTTTATACTTGTTCTCTTGGTTATTTTCGTGAATATCATCTTTTACTTTTCCATTGATTGCCTTTAAATATTCTTTGTTTAAAGGGCGAAAATTTTTTTGTTTCAGTTGTTTAAGTATTTTAATTAAAAATGTTATTTTGTGGAATCAATTATATGAATTTTTTCATCTTAGGCCGTGAATTTGTTTTCTATTTGTTCTTTGAGTTTTTTATCTTTATTTTTTTCTAGAACTGTAATTTTTATTTTGGGTATTTATTATTTAGTAATAGATTATAGAGTTTTTGTAGAATGAGAACTTTTTAATTTAAATGGTTCTATTGTTGTTATGTCTTTAATTTTTTTTTATATATTTCTTCTTTGGTTATTAATTATAGAGAGTATTATATATCGGGAGAAAAATTATAAATCGTTTTATTATTATTGTTTTAATATTTATTCATTCTATAGGTTTTTTAATTACTAGTCCTAATTTGATTAGAATGTTATTAGGATGAGATGGTGTGGGTTTAGTTTCTTATTGATTAGTTATTTACTACCAAAGTGTAAAATCTAATAATGCAGGTATATTAACTGCACTTTCTAATCGTATTGGTGATGTTGCTATTTTAATTTCTATTGCTTGAATATTGAATTTTGTTGGTTGAAATTTTATTTATTATTATGATTTTATTTCTAATTACAATCCTCCAAATCTAATTACAAATCTACATAAATGAATTCTAAATTCAACACATTAATCTGGCAAAATAGTAAATTAATTAATATTATTCAATATAATAAAAAATATTTCAACCATATGGTTCTTTTGTACTAATATGGATTAATAATCTTAGGATAGAATCCGACCTGGCTCACGCCGGTCTGAATTCAGATGATGTAAGAATTCAAAGGTCGAATGGACCTAATCACTGGGCTCCTGCACCAAAAAATTTTCTTAATCCAACATCGAGGTCGCAATCTGCTTTGTCGATATGAGCTCTCAAAAACAATTACGCTGTTATCCCTAAGGTAACTTAATATTATGATTATAAATTATGGATCAAAACAACAAACATAAATAAATGATAATGAATACCCCAATAAAACATCATCATTAAATTTAGAAAGATAAACAAAAAATATATAAAAGTAAAATGTTTAGCTCTAAAGGGTCTTCTCGTCCTAAAGAAGAATTTAAGCCATTTGACTCAAAAGTTAAATTCAAAAATTTATTAAGAGACAGTTGATTTCTCGTCAAGACATTCATTCCAGTGACTAATTAAGAGACTAATGATTATGCTACCTTTGCATGGTCAAAATATCGCGGCTCTTTAAAAATCCAGGCCTGACCTCAAAGTATTTTCAAGAGGACACGTTTTTGATAAACAGGCGGAAATCAATTTTGCCTAGTTCCTTATAATAAATTTACAAGGTGAAAATTATATAAAAATAAGTATACTAATTCTATCAATATTACAAAAATTTTAAAATTAAATTAATAATTTAATAAAAAACCTAAAGTATTTATAAAATAAAAATAAAACATAATGAACTAAAATGTAATCTTAAAGATAGCCAGTTTAAAGCTTATTATTACATTATTATAAAACAAATCATAGGCTATTAACTTCAAAGCTTATTCCTTAACGAATAAATTGGTTTATATTTATACTTAAAAAATTAAATAAAAACTATTAACTTCAAAAAATTAAATTTTTTTCTAAGAAACTGTATATCTCAGGAAACGATTAACAACTAATTTCTATAAATAATTTAATAGTAATTATGATACATTAACTATAACTTATTTATAAATCAACCCAAATTGAGACAAATAAAATAAATACCAAAATTTTGATAAACCCTGGTACAAAAGGTACAATAAATAAAATATACTTTAAAAAATTTAAAATAATATTTCATAAAACACTTACATTACCATTAAACTATAATTTCAAAAATCAATTCTACAATATATACTAAGACAAAATTCAACAGAATTATTTATATTAAATAATTAAATAAACAAAAAATAAATATAATAAAATAAATAATCAAGATATTCTGATTTGCACAGAAAAATTTTCAGTGTAAGTGGAACACTCTACTAATAAGTTATATCTTGAACCTCTTCCTAGATACACTTTCCAGTACATCTACTATGTTACGACTTATCTCATCTAAATTGAAGCTACTTTAAAATAATAAAATAGAATAATAAATAATGAGAGTGATGGGCGATGTGTACACACCTCAGAGCCAATATCAGTTAAATTAAATATATTGAATTACTATCAAATCCACCTTCATTAACAGTATTTCACCATCATATCCGTAATAAACAAAAATCTATTGCAACCCACCTCCTCTTAACTATAAGCTGTACCTTGACCTGAAATATTTTATAATTATTAATCTTGAGAATTATAACTCCAAAAAAATTCTCTGAAATCGGAGATATGCAAACATATAAATTAAGTAGAGTAAATCGTGTATTATCAATCACAGGGTAGGTTCCTCTGAATGGAATGAGATACCCCCAAATTCTTTGGGTTTAAAGACCTTAACTAATAGTACCCTGGTAAATATAATTAACATTTACAATAATAGGGTATCTAATCCTAGTTTATTATTTAATTTCACAGATTCATAAAAAGAGCTACAAATAAATTATAACATTTCACCTTACACATTTATATTTTAACCCTAAAAATATAAACAACTGTATTAACCAATAATATTCACTTGTATCAATCGTATAACCGCGGCTGCTGGCACGAATTATGCCAATACTAAATCAATTGCTAAATCCATAATCACTTGATAATTAAATCAAATTACTGCATAAAGAACATTTAGTTTAACAAAACATACATATAATACAAAGAAAAAGTGAATAAACAAGCAAGAATAAAACTTTTAGAAACAAAAATAAATAATTTTGAAAATTTATAAAATTAAGAAAAAATAAAAGATTCAAATATTTAAAAAAAAAGAGAAAAAATCACAAACACTAACAAAAAAAGAAACACGCCCACGTATGATCACAACAACTTTCCTATTGTATATAAATATACACTCCTGGAAATTGAAATAAGAACACCGTGAATTCATTGTCCCAGGAAGGGGAAACATTATAGACACATTCCTGGGGTCAGATACATCACATGATCACACTGACAGAACCACAGGCACATAGACACAGGCAACAGAGCATGCGCAATGTCGGCACTAGTACAGTGTATATCCACCTTTCGCAGCAATGCAGGCTGCTATTCTCCCATGGAGACGATCGTAGAGATGCTGGATGTAGTTCTGTGGAACAGCTTGCCATGCCATTTCCACCTGGCGCCTCAGTTGGACCAGCGTTCGTGCTGGACGTGCAGACCGCGTGAGACGACGTTTCATCCAGTCCCAAACATGCTCAATGGGGGACAGATCCGGAGATCTTGCTGGCCAGGGTAGTTGACTTACACCTTCTAGAGCACGTTGGGTGGCACGGGATACATGCGGACGTGCATTGTCCTGTTGGAACAGCAAGTTCCCTTGCCGGTCTAGGAATGGTAGAACGATGGGTTCGATGACGGTTTGGATGTACCGTGCACTATTCAGTGTCCCCTCGACGATCACCAGTGGTGTACAGCCAGTGTAGGAGATCGCTCCCCACACCATGATGCCGGGTGTTGGCCCTGTGTGCCTTGGTCGTATGCAGTCCTGATTGTGGCGCTCACCTGCACAGCGCCAAACACGCATACGACCATCAATGGCACCAAGGCAGAAGCGACTCTCATCACTGAAGACGACATGTCTCCATTCGTCCCTCCATTCACGCCTGTCCTGACACCACTGGAGGCGGGCTGCACGATGTTGGGGCGTGAGCGGAAGACGGCCTAACAGTGTGCGGGACCGTAGCCCAGCTTCATGGAGACGGTTGCGAATGGTCCTCGCCGATACCCCAGGAGCAACAGTGTCCCTAATATGCTGGGAAGTGGCGGTGCGGTCCCCTACGGCACTGCGTAGGATCCTACGGTCTTGGCGTGAATCCGTGCGTCGTTGCGGTCCGGTCCCAGGTCGACGGGCACGTGCACCTTCCGCCGACCACTGGCGACAACATCGATGTACTGTGGAGACCTCACGCCCCACGTGTTGAGCAATTCGGCGGTACGTCCAACCGGCCTCCCGCATGCCCACTATACGCCCTCGGTCAAAGTCCGTCAACTGCACATACGGTTCACGTCCACGCTGTCGCGGCATGCTACCAGTGTTAAAGACTGCGATGGAGCTCCGTATGCCACGGCAAACTGGCTGACACTGACGGCGGCGGTGCACAAATGGTGCGCAGCTAGCGCCATTCGACGGTCAACACCGCGGTTCCTGGTGTGTCCGCTGTGCCGTGCGTATGATCATTGCTTGTACAGCCCTCTTGCAGTGTCCGGAGCAAGTATGGTGGGTCACCCAACCGGTGTCAATGTGTTCTTTTTTCCATTTCCAGGAGTGTAGATTAATATGGAACATGTATAACGATGAATGTATTATATTCTTTCTTAATTAATCCTTCTTTTCACTAATAAAAAAGAAAGATTAAATAATATTATAAATATATTATATACAATTATGTAAATTAAAATAATATGTTATTAATATAAAATTAAGTTTATATTAAATTAACTTAAATATCTCATAGTTAAATTATCTAATTATAGATATTATGTTATTATATCAATATAATTACTATAATTATTTATATTAATATAATATTTTATATGTAAAATTATTAATTTTTTTTATTATATCCAATCATAATAATATTTAGTTTTAAATTACATATTATTGTATATATTATAATACAATAACCTTTTCTAAGCCAAAAACATAAGTAGCTATAATCCTAGGTAAATAAATGAATTAAAAAAGTCACTTAATAATAATAAAATAAGATTATAAGTATTTAAATTTAATTAAAAGTAATATATTAATATAAATTATTAATTAACCGAATCGAGATAAATTAATTGGGAATAACCAAAATTATACATAAAGAAATTTCAAAAAAAAATTATAATTTATGTATTAAATAAATGAAGTGCCTGATTAAAGGGTTATCTGGATAGGGTAAATCAAGTAAATAAAAATTACCTTCATTAAAAATTACATAAGACAGAATTAAACTATCTCCTTTAGTATCAAAAACTAATGTGCGTCATACACCTTAATGTAAAAAGGTAAGCTAAACAAGCTAATGGGTTCATACCCCATTTATGGAGGTGTCAATCCTCTGCTTTTTAATGACCAACAACCCTACAAAACTTCTCTTCCTATCAACATTGATGATAGGAACGATCCTGTCCATTTCATCAAATTCCTGATTTGGAGTTTGAATAGGACCTGAGATCAACTTACCTTCATTTATTCTGCTCCTAACAAGAAATAAAAATATAATAATAAATGAGTCATCAATTAAATATTTTATTGTCCAAGCAATAGCATTGTCAATACTATTATTTTCAATTTTGCTGATTCAAATAAAGTATCCAATAGGGTGGGAAACAGAATTTATTCCATCAATAATAATCAGATCTAGATTATTATTTAAGATTGGGGCTGCACCTTTTCATTTCTGATATCCAGAAGTAATAGGAGCTTTGAGATGAAATAATTGTTTAACACTAATAACATGTCAAAAAATTGCCCCAATAATGGTATTATCTTATTGTATTCAGCTAAGAACTTTCATTTGAACAATTATCATTTTAAGAATTATTATTGGGGCAATAGGGGGTTTAAATCAAACATCTCTACGCCAACTTATAGCATACTCTTCAATTAGACATTTAGGGTGAATAATTAGATCTATAACAGTCAGACAAAACATCTGAGAACTATATTTTATTATTTACTCACTATTAAGATTAATCATGGTTTTATTATTCAAGCAAATAAACCTATTTTTTATAAACCAAATTTATTCAGCCAGAAATATAAAAACTGAAATTAAATTCATAATATTTCTATCTCTCCTATCTCTAGGTGGTTTACTGCCATTTCTTGGATTTCTACCAAAATGAATTGTAATACAATCATTAATAGAAAACAACATAGCAACTATTATAACCATTATAGTTGTATTAACTACAATTACACTTTATTATTACATATGTATTAGATTCTCAGCCATAATTTTGTCACACACAGAAAATTTATGATCTGTAAGGATAAAGTCTCAAAAATCTAGAATTATTCTTCCTATAACAGTAATAATTTCAACAATACGATTGATCTCAACATCAACCTTAATTTCATTATACTAAGGACTTGAGTTAATTAAACTAATAACCTTCAAAGTTATAATTAAAAGAATAATCTTTTAGGCCTTAGTAAAACTTTACACCTCTAGAATTGCAGTCTAGAATCATAATTGGATATAAGACCTAAAACATGGTAAGAGAGAAAACATCTCATAAGTAGATTTACAGTCTACCACCTAAAATTCAGCCATCTTACCGCAAAAATGATTATTCTCAACAAACCATAAGGACATTGGTACTTTATACTTCTTATTTGGAGCTTGAGCAGGAATAGTAGGAACATCAATAAGAATACTTATTCGTGCTGAACTTGGTCAACCAGGATCTCTAATTGAAGATGACCAAATTTATAATTTTGTTATTACAGCCCACACATTTGTAATAATTTTCTTTATAGTAATACCTATAATAATTGGTGGATTTGGTAATTGACTTGTACTATTAATAATTGGTGCAGCAGATATGGCATTCCCACAAATAAATAATATAAGTTTTTGATTACTACCACCTTCATTAACCCATCTTCTTACATCTTCTATAGTAGATAATGGTGCTGGTACAGGATGAACAGTTTACCCCCCCTCTAGCAATAGCTATCGCACACGGGGGTGCATCTGCAGACCTAGCTATTTTCTCACTCCACTTAGCAGGTGTATCATCTATTCTTGGTGCAGTAAACTTTATTACAACAGCAATTAATATACGATCAGAAAGTATAACTTTAGATCAAACACCTTTATTTGTATGATCTTTAGCTATTACAGCCCTTCTCTTCCTTCTTTCACTTCCAGTCTTAGCAGGAGCTATTACTATACAATTAACAGATCGAAATTTAATACATCACTCTCTGACCCTGTGGGAGGGGGTGACCCAATTTTATATCAACACCTATTTTGATTCTTTGGACACCCAGAAGTTTACATTTTAATTCTTCCTGGATTTGGGATTGTCTTTCACATTGTATGTCAAGAAAGAGGAAAAATTGAATCATTTGGAACATTAGGTATAATCTATGCTATGTTATCAATTGGACTAATAGGATTTATTGTATGAGCACATCACATATTCACAGTAGGAATGAATGTTGACACACAGGCATACTTTACATCAGCAACAATAATTATTGCCATACCTACAGGAATTAAGGTATTCAGATGATTAGCTACACTATATGGAACTAAATTCAAGTTCAACCCACCATTATTATGACTTTAGGATTTATTTTTCTATTCACAATTGGTGGATTAACAGGATTAGTATTAGGAAATTCATCACTTGATATTGTATTACATGATACATATTATGTAGTAGCCCACTTCCATTATGTATTATCTATAGGGGCAGTATTCGCAATTATAGGTGGTGTTATTCAATGATACCAAATATTTACAGGATTAACTATAAATAATACATGATTAAACATCCAATTTACAATTATATTCATCAGAGTAAACTTAACATTCTTCCCTCAACACTTCTTGGGGTTAGCAGGAATACCACGACGATATTCAGACTACCCAGATGCATATACATCGTGAAATGTAGTATCAAGAATTGGATCTACAATTTCTATTGTGGGAATCATTATATTCATTGTAATTATATGAGAAAGAATGGTTACAAACCGAGCAATTATATTTAGAGCTAATATACAAAGATCAACAGAATGGCTACAAAATAGCCCACCTGCTGAACACAGTTACTCAGAATTACCATTAATTTATAGATTCTAATATGGCAGATTAGTGCAGTAGATTTAAGCTCTACAAATAAAGGTTTGACCTTTTATTAGAAAAATTCATTAATGGCAACATGATCAAATTTATCCCTTCAAGATAGAGCTTCACCATTCATGGAGCAACTATCATTCTTCCATGATGATACTATGGTCGTATTATTATTAATTACAGTAATTGTAGGTTATGCCCTAAGTTATATATTATTTATTGCCTGTACAAACCGAAACATACTTCATGGACACTTAATTGAAACAATCTGAACAGCATTACCAGCAATTACCCTAATTTTTATTGCACTTCCATCATTACGACTATTATATTTACTTGATGATTCAGTAGATGCAATAAGCACAATCAAAACCATTGGACGACAATGATACTGAAGATATGAATATTCAGACTTTATAGATGTAGAATTTGACACTTATATAACACCAGAACAAGACCTAGAAAAAGATGGATTTCGACTTCTAGATGTAGATAACCGAACAATTCTACCAATAAATACAGAAGTATGAGTATTAACAAGAGCATCAGACGTTCTACACTCATGAGCAGTTCCTGCATTAGGAGTTTGAATGGATGCAATGCCAGGTCGACAAAACCAAGGAACATTTATAATAAACCGACCTGGATTATTCTTTGGACAATGCTCAGAAATCTGTGGAGCAAACCACAGATTCATACCAATTGTAATTGAAAGAACTTCAGTAAACTTATTTATCAAGTGATTATGTAAGATAATCTAAGGAGTTAGTTAAAATATATAACATTAGAGTGTCAATCTAAAATAACTAAACAATTAGTACACCTTGAAATACAATAGATGGCTGAAAGTAAGTAATGGTCTCTTAAACCAAACAATAGTAAATTAACGACTACTTCTGATGGGGAAATTTAATACAAATCACTGCCTATCAATTTAAATTGTATATTACAGCACTGAAGATGGCCACTAAGTGACTGAAAATCGATTTTGCGGTTAATAAAACAAAAAAAATATGACCAATGCTGTCTCTCCTTCCAAGTGTGTACATATTTTGTGTGTATGAGTGTGGTTTTTCACCTGTTGCTCCTAGTCCATATTCCCTATAAACACTGTAAATAAATAAGATCTTCTTAATATAATGTATCTCTTACCACTGTAAATACTGTGTATTCGATCGGTTACTGTCATGTAATGTAGTGAATCTTGACTTCTTTTCTCTGTGACATGAAATGAGATGTAGATGAGTAACGAAGTCACCTCACATTGGTCGCCAAAATGCAATGAATAGAGAATTCCGTGATATCTTGCTTAAAATGACATGCAGATTACTAATTATGTAGCTCCAGTTTGGGAGCCAATAACTCAGTGACATCAGTGATGAACTGAAATCAATAATCAAATAGTTATGACATAAATGCTGAGCGAATGGAAGAGGTAGTTTAGACGAGTAAAATATGAATTGCCTGCATTTATTTCAGTAACTTTTGCACACAAAAGAAAACAAAAATTACAAATTTCAAGGTCGATTGGACTGGGCGTGTACACGACTCAGTTATTAAGAGGAAGGAGGGGGAGTGAATCATCTTGTTGTTCTTCACAAAAGTTTGTTTGTGATGACGGCGGCAGGGACTGTTACCGTACGGGTCGTCGCCTCGGATCTGTGCAGCGTGGATTGGCTGTTCTGCTCGGTGGCACGCGGCTGTGCGGCGCACGCCCACAACCGTGACCACATTGACAGGTCACCTCGTGTTGCTGTAGCCGAAACAGCGTTATCACGGTGTCAGAAGGCGGATGTTGGCGATGGATGGAAGAGCCCCCATGTACTCTTGCTTCCGCGATGTCTCCCCAACTGTTCTCTTCACTGTCCGCAGCTCGTGGTCGTGCGGTAGCGTTCTCGCTTCCCGCGCCCGGGTTCCCGAGTTCGATTCCCGGCGGGGTCGGGGATTTTCTCTGCCTCGTGATGACTGGGTGTTGTGTGATGTCCTTAGGTTAGTTAGGTTTAAGTAGTTCTAAGTTCTAGGGGACTGATGACCATAGATGTTAAGTCCCATAGTGCTCAGAGCCATTTTTGTTCTCTTCACTTCTCATCCACCTCTCAACTCAACGACTAATCGAACGTTTTCCTGTTCTTAGCATTGACAATGGCGGAGGAAATTTGCAACCCCGCCCAATGACTGATCGCCGTTTCATGATGACAGCTTCCACTGCAGGGTGGAAACCCTTTATCTGTCGTGGGCTGGTCTGTGACTCGGAAACTGGCCTCTTTCTCACGATTTCACCATCAAAGCTGTTCCCAGCGATAGGCGCTCGTTATTTCGATGTTTTCTGCATTCCCAAGTTGTTGTGAAAGGAGCCACACAACACTTCTTTATAACTAGTACACCTGTGTGAGTGGTTCACCCCATCGGAGGTTCGAGTCCTCCATCGGCAAGGGTGTGTGTGTCGTCGTTAGCGTAAGGTAGTTTAAGTTAGATTAAGTAGTGTGTAGGCTTAGGGACCGATGACTTCAGCAGTTTGTTCCCATAAGACCTTACCACAAATTTCCAAATTTTACCCCTGCTCAACGACTGGACAGTCTCATGTTTGTGCTTCGTCTCAGAACCTGCTGGAGTTTGTGATTTATAGGGAACGTCCTTACTATCTAGATTTTTTTAAGCAGGCTGACTTCTTTCGCAGTTATTCAGTGTCACACGCCTCCCTGTGCGAATTCTTGGGACTTTGTGCACGCTCCTTCGCAGTACCTTTGGGGTGCTGGAATTTTCGACACCTTCTCGCTTTCTAAGGCATTTAAAAACCGCTGCTGCCATGCATAAGACTCACACACCTCCATGAGCGCACTCTTGACGCTTAGGGGCGCAACAGTTTCCGGCATGCTTCTCATCGTCCGCCAGGCTCTTCTTAAGGTTTCCATTCGTAATCTAGGCAAGGCCATCTTAACACCTACGACCTGTGTGGTTGCGGAATGGCTGCAATGTCCGCGTCTCGGGCGCACCCGGCGTGGGGTCCAGTTTTCTTTTGGGCCGCTGGTGCTATGAGAGTGAAGTGGCCACCCGCGGAGCTGTCACAGTAAATAAAGTCATTCTGCATTTATGAAAACTCTTTCTGAGAAAATGCTGTAAATATTCTTTTGTTGATCAGTAGCTGTTATGTACACAAAATAAATCTGCAAATAGGGAAACTCCTTTGAAAAAAATTATTATTTCTGATAAAAAACAATGATTTCAGTTGCTATGTCTGTGTTATTACTATAATTTTATCGTTTCATCACCCGCCGGCCTTTGTGGCCGAGCGTTTCTAGGCTCTTCAGTCCGGAACCGCGCTGCTGCTGCGGTCGCAGGTTCGAATACTGTCTCTGGCATGGATGTGTGTGATGTCCTTAGGTTAGTAAGGTGTAAGTTGTTTTAAGTCTAGGGGACTGATGACCTCAAAAGTTGAGTCTCATAGTGCTCAGAGCCATTTGAACCATTTTTTTCACCATTAAAGTTATTGTAGGTTGGAAGTAAATAAGAATGCTTTTATGGAACCCTCGTTTTATTAACACAAAATCGTTCAGCTTTACAGAAGTATCCAAATAAGTGTTTTTATATGCTTTGAAATCAGCCTGAATCATATTAAAGCCTATAGGTGCATTTACACACATGGGCACTCTTTTTGTATAATTTGGTTTCAATGATTTTATAGCTACAGGCTCAACATTTACACACTTAGGTGCAGCGGGAACACTGGCATTGATGCACTAATCCACTTGTCAGTATTAACACTGTTATTGTGCAAATACCCAACAAATTCATAATACCTGTCTCACAGACCGAGCGAGGTGGCGCAGTGGTTAGACACTGGACTCGCATTCGGGAGGACGACGGTTCAATACCGCGTCTGGCCATCCTGATTTAGGTTTTCCGTGATTTCCCTAAATCGCTCCAGGAAAATGCCGGGATGGTTCCTTTGAAAGGGCACGGCCGACTTCCTTCCCCATCCGTCCCTAATCCAATGAGACCGATGACCTGGCTGTCTGGTCTCCTTCCCTAAACAACACAACCCAACCCTGTCTCACATATGGACGCCAACGACGCAGTCTATCCGTGACAATTGATAATGCACAATACAGGTCTTTCAGTTTAACAACACTTGGATGTTCTACATTTACACTTTTGTGTCCCTCCAGCTTAAAACAGCGGTACCTCACCATACATATTGTGAGAATTCTGCCTATTTGGCGACTCGGTGGCGCTATAATTAGGTATGTACCGTCTGTGACGGGCAGGGTAAGCTATGGTGACCTGCCGAGTGCATGACAGGTAGCCGATACAACTCGGTAATGGAGGCAATTCGCATACCAAATGCGCAGCCGCCACCATGTAGAATAACATTACAAAAGTTAATAAAGGTACAACCAGCGGAGATACAGAGGAGCCAGTAGTCTCATTTCAAAGGGAAAATTATGGCGATGGTCACTGTGGAGACACTCCACCGTTGTCATAAATAGTTTTTAATTTAGATAAATATGAATAATTATTATATTATACGAACTGCGTAAAATTATATATCGGAAATGGGTTATGTGATTGCAACAAATAATATACCAGTAGAAAATTCTCGTCGAGCCCTATCAGATCACTACAACAGAATTATGATTATGGTACCCAGTTTTTGGATTACGCTCAAAAATGTGGTTTTGCAGCTAAAAACGTTATTTTTTCGCCAAGCAAAAATTAAATAAATAAACGTAGCTTTAGTACCTTAATTTAGAGATAAGTAAGGAACATCAGAAGATTGTGACATATTTATTTGTATTCATTTAACATGGAAAAACTGGAAAAATGCATAACTGTCTACCTGAAAATATGAATTATTAGTATACCATAAAAGATAGATGGAAATCATGTTCATAAATGAAAAGATAACAAAATTCACGTAGAAAGTCATATATGATATGTGTATTTAATGCTGACACTATGATTTTTGTATTTAAAATATCTTAAGTGTCTTACTTGGTCCGCATAGTAGGACACAAAGGGCGTAATTAGGTGGCAGCCATCTTTCATTGGGACAGTGTGATCTCAGGTGTAGTTGAGGCAAGATCCGTGTTTGATTGTGATTCAGGAACCGCAGTGCATGTAAGGCGAAATTTTTCTAAGAATTGAGTTTTGGGCTTATAGTTTTTCGCCAAACTACGTGGACTTGGAATTTTTTGGCGATACACAACGCCAGTACGCTGAACGGATAGAAATTTGATGAGTTCATTTCAAGACTTAGAATATTTTAGACTAGGAAAATTTTTCATGTCATCCTGCATTCTGAAGATATACTCAGACACTTAGGTGAACTTGGGAAAATTTTGCCAAGGTTTGTTGGATGAACTTTGCATATCTCCATGGTGAGAAGAAGTTGAACTAGTTTCACGCTGAACCACATTCGCCGATTCGATTTCGTTATGTTGGATTTGTGATTAATTGATAAGTGAGACAGTGAAGACGTGTGTATCGGTCGTATCGCTAGTTTCGTAACATCATCCTTCCTCTTGCGATCTATTCGGATCATTAGCTGTGCATTCAAGATCTGCATTGCAAAAATTATGCCTTTGGTGTCGAAATCTGATTATTTTTGATAATTACCATTTCGTTTGATAGGTAAAAATAAATGTTTATTCACAAAAACATTTCATATGAGTATGGTGCTGTCTTGGTCAGCCACCCCTGCATGCACATTATACAAATACAGTTAAAATTTATTGACTATATACAGTGGGTTCATTCAACAGGTCTTTGTGCTGGCCCCCGTAGACGATAGCGAACCCAGATTTACTGGAGCCCAGTGAAAGAGCCCACTGTTGAGAGCTATGTTTGTAGCAGTTACTTCATGTCGTCCTGTATTGTTTCTTGTACCGGACATTGTTGGTGTGGAACGGTTGTGGGGGCTCAGAGCCAGGTTACATACTTCACAGGCTGAATAAACAGACAAGGAGAGACAAATCGCGAACTGTAATTTTTTCTGCAGCATTATTATAACCCGTCTTAGGACTGTAATTTAGCGCTGTTATACACCGTCCAGTCGCAGCATCCACTGTAGGCACTTTACAACCAAATATATCAACGTAAATAGGGGTGTCAGGTGTGTCATATTCATCTGTCATTTTCCTATCATTCTGAAGACAAAGTCTCACTAATACCATGAATACTGCAAATCAGCACCGGCACGTTGTGCATTTTTTACTTCTATAATTACACCAGAGTCATTGTCAAGTACCTAACACACATTTACACGTTTACAACCACTGGCAATTACATTGTGTACTAACAGTACTCTTGTGAGACTTGGCTGTTATGTTTGTGCTATGGTATAGTCAGATGATACCAGATCTGAAAGGTCGGGAAGACGCCATGTGGGCGGCAACTGTGGAAACATCTGAGTGTCCTCGTTCAACACTGGATCAGGCACTCATAGCAGCTGCTGTGCTTGTGTTACGGCGTCGTCTAACATCGCTGGACAACCTGTGGGCTGCAGCTGATGCTGTGCATCTGTAACAGTTATAGCAAAGAACTAAGTTTAATGAATCATGCACGCTTAATAATAATAATAATAATAATAATAATAATAAATAATAATGTCGTCGTTGTTGTTGTTGTTGTTGTTGTTGTTGTGGTCTTCAGTCCTGAGACTGCTTTGATGCAGCTCTCCATGCTACTCTATCCTGTGCAAGCTTCTTCATCTCTCAGTACTTACTGCAACCTTAACAATAACCTTAATAATAATAATAATAATAAACCCGCGGAGGCCCAGGAAAAGAATAGGCCTCCGGTATGTTCTGCCAGTCGTAAAAGGCGACGAAAAGTACGAACCACTAGTAGGGCTAACCCCCTTTTAGTGTGATTAGTTGGTTCGGGACAGAACTAATGAAGCCTCGGACAAGCGCTGTCATGGTCGGAGATGACGCTTGAACCCTATGCCCGTCCACAATGGTAACGACACTGCTAACCACACGGAAAATGATTTAAATCCAAATAGAGGTGCTTTGCAGGATATGCTTCCTGCAACCATTCTAGAAGGAAAACAGAGACAGAGGATGAGATGGTCAGATGAAGTTAACCAACACCTCATGTTCAGTTATTACCAAGCAACAAACTTAGGAACCAACACAACTGGATACAGATAACAAGTCTACACAACATTTATTACCAGATACCCAGAATTAAAATTTTTAACAGAACAACGACTTGCTGATCAGATCCGTGTAATAATCAAAAATAACAGGATACCACAGTCAGAATTAGAAAACATCAAACAACAAGTACAACAAGTACTGGAATAAAATAATGTGCAATCAGAAGAAGAAGAAAATAATGTAATGGACTCAAACATCGCAGAGCAAACAAACAAAGAACAACACGCATCAATTACACAATCAGAGGAAAATGAAATCTTAAGAAGAACAAGCACAAATAGAACACAAAGTGACACACATGTTACATATAGAAGAAAAATTTCAGCTGACATATATAGAATACAAAGTCACAAATACAGACATTAGACAATTGTTGCCTAGACCACCAAATAACCCACAAGTCGAAACAACAATAACAACTATCAACACAATCATACACAACAAAATAAATGAAAATACAACTATGGAAGAGTTAAAACTACTGGTTTATATAGGAGCACTCACTACACTAAATATACACACTAGGCAGAGATCAGAACCTACCAACACACAGAAGAAACCCACAAAACCAGCATGGCAACACAGGCTACAGATCAGAATAGAAAAACTGAGAAAAGACGTCGGACACCTAACACAAATTATAAGAAATGAAATATCAGACAAAAAACGAAATAGGTTAGGTAAAATCTTACAACAAGAAGCGATAGAGAAATTAGATCAAAAGAAGCAGAAATTACAAGCATTGGCCAAACGACTTAGAAGAAACAAAAAAAGTGAAAATAGAAGGAAACAACACAAACCAAAAGAAATTTTACGAGACAATAGATAACACACACATTAAAATAGACAATCCACCAAACATAACAGACATGGAACACTTGTGGAGCACCATATGGTCAAACCCGGTACGGCATAACAGGTATGCACGGTGGATACAAGCAGAAACAGACACATACAAGATGATACCACAAATGCCTGAAGTGATAATTTTGCAACATGAAGTCACCCAAGCAATTAATTCAACTCACAACTGAAAAGTCTCTGTAAAAGATGAAATAGCAAATTTCTGGCTAAAGTTCACCTCAATACATTCACATCTAACTAAATTATTTTACAGTTACATTGCAGACCCATACACATTCCCTGATACACTTACACATGGAATAACTTATCTGGAACCTTAAGATCAAGCAGACACAGCAAACTCAGCTAAATATCTCCCCACAACATGCCTACCAACAATATGCAAAATATTAACTTCAATCATTACACAGAAATTAATGACACATACAACACAGAACAAAATTATAAATGAAGACCAAAATTATAAATGAAGAACAAAAAGGCTGTTGCAAAGGAGCATGAGGATGTAGAGAGGAACTGATAATAGATGCAGAGGTTGCATATCAAGCTAAAACTAAACAAAGGTTACTACACTACACATACATTGATCACCAAAAAGCTTTTGGTAGTGTAAACCACCCATGGTTACTACAAATATTGGAAACATACAAAGTAAATCCTAAATTGATACAGTTCCTAAACATGGTAATGAAAAATTGGAAAACCACACTTAATATCCAAACAGATTCAAATAATATCACATCACATCTAATACAGATTAAGCGTGGAATATATCAAAGAGACTCATTAAGTCGTTTCTGGTTCTGCCTTGCTCTGAACCCACTATCCAACATGCTAAATAATACAAATTATGGATAAATTATTACTGGAACATACCAACACAAAATCACACATTTGCTATACGTGGATGATATAAACTACTGGTAGCAACAAATCAACAACTCAACCAATTACTAAAGATAACATAATTATTCAGCAATGATATAAATATGGCTTTTGGAACAAACAAATGTAAGAAAAATAGCATAGTCAAGGGAAAACACACAAAACAAGAAGATTACATATTGGATAACCACAGCGACTGCATAGAAGCGATGGAAAAAACAGATGCCTATCAATATCTGGGATACCGACAAAAAATTGGAATAGATAATACAAATATTAAATAAGAACTAAAAGAAAACTATAGACAAAGACTAACAAAAATACTGAAAACAGAATTGACTGCAATAAACAAGACAAAAGCTATAAATACTAATGCTATACCAATATTCACCTACTCATTTGGAGTAGGGAAATGGGGTTACACAGACCTAGAAGCACTCAATACACTTACACGATCACAGTGCTACAAATATATAATACATCACATACATTCAGCAACAGAAAGATTCACATTAAGCAGAAAGGAAGGAGGAAGGGGATTTATCGACATAAAAAACCTACAATATGGACAGGTAGACAATTTAAGAAAATTCTTTATAGAACGAGCAGAAACTAGCAAAGTATACAAAGCAGTCACTCATTTAAATGCATCGGCTACACCACTGCAGTTTCATAACCACTTCTACAACCCTTAAGATCACATAAGATCAACAGATACGAAGAAAGTAAATTGGAAAAAGAAAACAGTACATGGCAAGCACCCGTATCATCTAACACAGCCACACATCGATCAAGACGCATCCAACACATGGCTAAGAAAAGGCAATATATACAGTGAGATGGAAGGATTCATGATTACAATACAGGATCAAACAATAAACACCAGATATTACAGCAAGCATATTAATAAAGATCCCAATACCACAACAGATAAATGCAGACTTTGCAAACAACAAATAGAAACAGTAGATCACATCACAAGCGGATGTACAATACTAGCAAATACAGAATACCCCAGAAGACATGACAATGTAGCAAAAATAATACTTCAACAACATAAACTAATAAAACAACACGTTCCCACATACAAGTATGCACCACAAAATGTACTGGAGAATGATGAATACAAATTATACTGGAACAGAACCATTATAACAGATAAAACAACACCACATAACAAACCTGACCTCATTCTCACCAATAAAAAGAAGAAATTAACATAACTAATCAAAATATCCATACCTAATACAACAAATATACAGAAGAAAACAGGAGAAAAAATTGAAAAATACATCCAACTGGCTGAGGAAGTCAAGGACATGTGGCATCAGGATAAAGTTGACATTATACCAGTTATACTATCAACTACAGGAGTCATACCACACAAAATCCACCAGTACATCAACGCAATACAGCTACATCCAAACATATATACAACTACAGAAATCTGTAATTATTGATACATGTTCAATTACCCGAAAGTTCCTAAATGCAATGTAACATATACCGTAGAGTTAAAAGGAAGTCACGCTTGATCAAGGTCCGCGTCACTTCCCATTTTTAACCAGACATAATGTCTGAGAAAGGAATTTATAATAATAATATTAATAATAATAATAATAATTGCATGGCGATGGCCTCTCCCCACTACTATTCAACATCGTTTTATGCAAAGTCATCAAACAATGGGAACAAGAACTAAAAAATCGGAATATCTGGAGACAGATCAGGACAGAAAAAGAAACCGATAACATCGACGTCACATACCTAGCCTTCACTGATGGTCTCACTATCCTTTCTGGCGATGAACAAACAGAAATCTCTTGGATTGAAATCCTCAAAGAATGGGCCGAGAGAGTTGGACTGCAAATTTCTTTATATAAAACTGAATTCATGGCTACAAACACATCAAAACACAAAATTTAATAACAAAATATAGCACACTAAACAAGGTTAGCCACTTCAAGAAATTATTGAGCACAGAGTTACAGAAAGATTAGCACAAAAAAAACGAGAACTCAAAATGTGGAAAGCATATGGCAAAGTTGAGAACATCTACAATAAAAAGTACATAAATATCAACAAAAAAGTTCGATACTACACGACTGTTATCAAACCTGAAACACTCTACGCCAGCGACACTCTAAACCTTAATTACAAAGGAGACCTCGAAAATATCAAAAAAGCTGAAAGAAAAATCATCCGAAAAAATCGTTGGCCCAAAACTCACAGACGAAGGATACCATCTGCAATCACACACAGTCACAGAAAAATATTCCAACTTCGAAACCGATTTCCGGCACGGACACATCATTAGATTAGGTGACAACCGACTAACAAAGAAAATTTTGACGTACTTACAGGAACCGAAAACGACAACAGTCTGGATGAAGCAGGTCCAAATTGATCTAAGCAAATGCCAAAAGTCCGCAGCTCGTGGTCGTGCGGTAGCGTTCTCGCTTCCCACGCCCGGCTTCCCGGGTTCGATTCCCGGCGGGGTCAGGGATTTTCTGTGCTTCGTGATGACTGGGTGTTGTGTGTTGTCCTTAAGTTAGTTAGGTTTAAGTAGTTCTAAGTTCTAGGGGACTGATGATTATAGATGTTAAGTCCCATAGTACTCAGTGCCATTTAAACCATTTTTTTGAAATGCCAAAATCTCACCGACAGACATTGAAGATAGAAACGTTTTCAGATATAATGTCTACAGCAGGGAAATTTCATCAGAAGACAAATCCAAGGTACCTAGAAGAAAGTGGTCAGATGAATGTTGTGCTAAGTATAGCGAGATTCTGAAACAATGCAGGAAGAACAAGAAAAATAGCAGCCACAGGTCATAATTTGCTTTATATGATTCTCTATAGGTCCAAACAATGTAACTAAATAATTAATAATAATAATAATTATAGATGATTTTACGTAATACGTGCCGATAAACTCCTGCTGCATCCCATCTGGTCGGTGCTGCTGGCAGTACTTCATTCTGGCCGGCAAATGATGATGTGCATGCACTCACTTTATTATAAAAAAATTCTCAGTGGATGAGAAGCTGAGTTGCCATGCCATTGAAAGTGGAGTCGGGTCGCTCAAGGTGGACGACGCTTCATGCAAATTGCTGGGGCGCTGGAGGAGGGGGGGGGGGGGGGAAGGAAAGACCTTAACTCTCCTCTCCACCCTGATCTTAGGACATGGTTTCCAGTGCGGTCTAGGAGAGAAGAAAGTGTTGATGCTGACGCCAGCGAAATATGATAGGGGTAACTGCATGCCATTTTCCAGAATGACCATTCAGTTAGTGTCAAGGTTGTCTCGTACCCGCAGTACCTCACAATGGATTCTATTTAAACTAATTCCTCCGGATTGTCTTTTCCTGGACAGTTTCTCCACTGAGACGGTGTGGTGAGTGTTTCTATTTCTGTCTCTCGGTCAAAAACAAATGTTTTCGAAGTGGCAGGATCACCCATTATCCATCGAATGATTAGAACAGAATCAGTCCAAAGTGTGGTTCTGCAAAGGTCAGACGTTCTGATCTTGTAATAGTAGTGTACTAGTCTGGCCCCTGTCACTGCTGCTTCGGTTCAAGGTGAGGAAGTGTTATTTCCTTCAATGACTGCTCTCTTAAATGCATCACACGAGACGTGAATATAGGAGCTATCGTTCTGTGACAAATGAGCCCATCTCAAAATATATAGTTCAGGAAGTTATGAGATCTAGGTGCGCCATCTAACCGACAGCATGTGTGACAATTGTTCGTCCCAATCAAGTGTAAGAGGCCAAGTGCCTTGGAGCTGTTAATCATTAAGTCGTAAAGACCTGCTGTTCTTCCGTACCATATTTCTCTTTGTTCCTCACGCCGGAGGTTCGAGTCCTCCCTCGGGCATGGGCGTGAGTTTTGTCTTCAGCGTCAAGTTAGTTAAAGTAGTATTTAAGTCTAGGGCCCGATGACTTTAGCAGATTGGTCCCTTAGGAATTCACACATATTTTAACATTTTTCTTTTGTTGCAATTGTTTGTGAAAATTTTTCGGTGACTTGTCGCTGAATCACTGTGTCTTCTTCCGAGTTCCATGTTGTCCGTAGAATCGTGACTTTCGTTTGGATACCTCTTTCTTCCACGTTCCAAATTGCGGATAATTGTTGCTAATTAGTCGCCCACTTCGACAGTGTCAATTTTATTTTCTTCATTATAAAAGGTAACTAGTTATATAGCGAGACTAAGTTGCTTTCCAATTCTGTTCCTGCTGCAAACTAATCCATGTACATGATCTGATGCAGTAAAGTAGCTGCTGCGGGGAACCGGCACTGCTGAGTGTCTGATGGTTCACGAATGTTTGCTGAAAGCAGAAACGGGCTGCATGTGAGGTGGAAAGGAAAATATGAGAGTCGATAAATGCTTCTTTCTTTTGCATCAACGTGATCTTTAACCTTGTTGCTGTTTGTCTTGTATCAGAAGCATGTAGTAAGGTCTCTAATGTCAGGGTGTAGAGAGAGCTGCAGAAAAGCCTTAGCAATGACGGCGATAACTACAAGGTTCGTAGGCGGACTTTCAAAAGAACCTCAGTCACTTTGGACAACAAATTTAGCCCCGTTCACAAAACGTCATTACCAGGAGGGCATGTAGTTCGCATGAGGAACAATCAAATAATATTCGCTGTTTGGCGCTCTTCTCTCTTCTTCACCTGACCAACTGATGAGGCCAATAAAGTGATTTTGCAGATTCTTCTGTAGGAGCCAAATCTACGTGGTCTCTTTCAATGTATTCTAACATTAAGTTCTTGTAAATGCGTTTACGTCATCATTTCTGCAAAGTTTTCGCTGCAACGTAGCAAAACGCCTCTCGGAATTGTGAAAGTTCTTAGGCAGAGAGACAGCGGATTTCGAGACAGACTAACTACTAGCCGCTGGTCTGCAAGGAAATAAGTCGTGCGAAAGTTCTTGAATACCGTTCATTCATTCTCACATGTGAATCGTTATTGATCTGTGCCAATTCCGACTGATTCTAAGTCCCAAAAGCTACGTATAGCGCCATCATTCGCTTCTTCAACAGCTAAATTAATGAGTTTAACGGTTGCGTGATTAGCTAAAACACCTGAGCGGTATCCACTGAGGATCCACCCGTGCTTCGAGGTCAACAATGCTAGAGACGAAGAAGTGCTGCCTCGTCTACAATTTTCCAATACTGATCCGCGCCAATGAATCATTCTATAAGAGCATAACCTTCCACTTCAGTGGGTTTCACCAAATGTAAATGTTTGATATTTTTATTCATTTATTTCTTTGACGCCTTTGGACACAGCCGATCATTTCGTGAAGCTACGTAAACTCTCCCAAACAATGAGCCTAACATTAGCGTTCTTGCAGGCATTGCTTATATAGAAACTCAGAATTCTGCAATGCATGAACGTTAAAGAAGATTCGAACGCTTCTACTGACAGAGGCCGAGTATCGATAAGCTGCAGTTTTTGATTACTGATCATACTTCGGCAAATGAACTGGACTTGTTGCCTGACTCCAAAATGCAACGTGTGAGTTAGCTTTCGCCTGTGGTAACTATTACAAAAACGAGCCTGGCGAGAAGATGCGCGAAACTTGAGCGTCCCATGACGACTGTGCACAGTTAACAGGTACGCTGGGAGAATTACATTGTTTTCGAGATGGATCAAGTTGCTTCCAATAATCACAAATTCATCTGTGATTACTCTTTTGCAATACGATTATGCGGCTCTTCCTTTCTTCGAACAGTCTTTGAGAGTGTGGCCTTGACAGAGACAAAGATAACATCGATTTCTCGATTTTTAGTGTCGTGAAACGTTCGGGAATACCCTCAGGTGTCTTGCCATCTTGTGGCCAGTGATTGCTATGGACTCAAAAAAACGCAGTAAGGCTTCATGTTACGTGTGGTCTTTTGTTTGTCTGCCGCCAGAACCAAACGTGCTAGTAAAATTCGTCCTTATGTATGTTTTGCGCAGTGAGTGCACCTTCGACTTCCTCCCACAAAAATTCCATTAAACGTAGCGGCGTCTCATTCCGACAGTTTCTCCCTTTGACGTGAATTATCCAACGCCCGCAAATGTCTGGGGGGGGGGGGGGGGGGAGGCGAACAATTTTTTTTTGTGTGAGGACCTTTCTCTACGCATTTACATCGTCATCCAAGGATTTCAGATCTTGGATGCCTGTACTGAATTCTGTGAATCTCGCATTGAGAGTCTGAGGACGTTCAACTTAAATGGGTGGCACTTCCTTTAAGTAGTCTAAGAGAGCCTGTATTATGCTGTTACGCTCTCTGTAACTTCCCTGAAGAATTCGCTTAGCGTCTTCGTAGGTAGAAGCTATCACTGCTATGCCAACCACCAGCTGTCTGGTCTCACCTACGAGATTTCCTCTTAGGAACTCGTGTTTATAAATAGTAGGCACGGAATCCTTCCTATCGATAAAGCTTTGAAATCGTTCCCAAAATCTTGAGCAGATTTCATTCTCGCCAGAGAAGGTTCGAGCTTAATAGACGGCAGCTTAATTGACGAACGGATTTGAACCACAGATGAGAATTGGTCAATCAGCCATGATGACAAGGTAGAAGTTGCCCTTTTTTCTGTCGTTCCTTTCGATATTTAATATTATGTAACGGTGTGCCATCTGACAAATTTTCAATCGCGGATACTAGACCCTTGATAAGATTCCTCTGACGAAATCGTTTTGTTTTCAGACCTTGTAATTGTTCAAGAAGCAGTGTTGTTCTTCGCTATCAAAAAACACTCGTATGCTACGCCAGCTATCTAAATATTCCATTGCTTCAAATAAGCAACTCACTAATGTCGAGAAGTGCTAATACCCACTGCGTGCGGCAATTGACTGGGAATTTTAAATTAAATACACACAACCATACGATCTCTATTGGCTAGGCGAGACTCCTGTGGTGGTTTCCTAACGCAAATAGCAGGCTTGGCGGGCCGCGATTATTTTCTTCTCAACCGTAAGAGCAGTGGGTGGTGTAAATCTTCCGTGTAGCGTGCCTACTCTACAGCGAGCAATTGCGTCATACCTTTTTAATGTTGTAGCAGCTGCGTCCTCCGTCAGTGGCAAGAAGGCGGCTGTGTATTTTCAAATGGTAGCTAACGAGCGCCCAGTTTCGGGTTTCGGCATCAAAAAATGCCACCGCTGAGTTCAGAAAGTACGGATGTTCAAGCCCATCACGTAATAGAGTGTTTATTTACCTAATAATAATAACAAGACAGTCAATGATATTACATAAGCATAGCTAAAAATATAATGTGCTGAGAACAACAGTGTACAGTGTCTCTGATATCTCACAGACGTGGTAGCTTCTGCTCGCTGAGCTCATACTTCTGAGTTTACTATTCAAGTTTCTGGCTCGTGCAAAGTGAGGCAATCTGTTCCGTGTTTCTTCCCTTTCCGCAATGTCGACTTCGTTCCTGTTTGTTGTTTTGATTGCGGCACAAGACATTGACCTGGGTTGCCCTGGCTTGGTACTGGCCAAAGAGAACTTTGAAGAAATGTTACTTTCTTCAATATTATATTTCTACTTAGTAATAGAACCGTGAAAAGCTGGTAGTTTACAATACGTAATAGCTAAAACCAAAAGAATGTTCGAAAAACCTATATAGTTAAGATGAAGTACCATCCTGGAGACTTAGAGAGATCTGAAAGATTCATCATCAACGAATCTTGTGTTATTTACAGCGCTTGTGGGTGTTCAAGACTTTCGGAGTACTTCTGGCAGGCTGCAAAACTGTGACCCTTGACGGTATTCGTCGTAAACTATTTCTAAATTCCTCAGAAACGTTTGACGTCCATTTCTTTTGTTTGCGTATATTGAGATGTGGCGGATTCACGGTTCTATATTACGAGCTGTGTTCTGTGAACTGCAGCGGATGGCCCACTGCCCACTGTGAAACGCTGTATTAAATCCCTAAAAGAATCTTCTGCACCACATCTATACTGGTATGCAGCTTGGCATAAATCGAATCATTCGTTTTCATAGCTGTAGCGATTAGTTAGCGACACTAAGTGGTGAGATTCTGACAGCACAATGAATACGTTTCTCTAGTCACCATCGGTGGAAGAGAAGTTCTACATTATCGCACCATCATAATCGAACTGAGAGATAAAATTAGGATTTTGCGTTACGAAGAATCATCGTGGTTTTTGATGTAAAACGTCAGGCAGTACGTTAATAAGCAGACGTTTAATTGTGCCATTCATGCTCCCCACAAAAATAAAAAATAGTGATAGTTAAACAATAACACAGGCCTCTATTGTGGGTGGTGTATACTTTCATCAAATCGGAATCAGGCTTCATCTGTAGAAAAATTGCTAACCAAATTCCGACAGAGATCGCAAATAGCTCTAGAATATGTCATCACACGGCCAGAGGGATCCTGAAACCATTGAGTAACTACATTTAGCTCGCATTCTACATTTATCGGTTGAGAACTGAATATCGGTATGCAGAGAACCATGTAGGCTACTCCAGCTATGAAATCTCGGAACTGTCACCTCGCCTTCCTTTATCACAATAGGAGGAAGTCCTGTTCTAAAATTAGAGTTCAAGTGCAAATTTGCGTAATTTTAGGAATACGTCTGTATAAGGATGTACTAAGAGGGATCACAAGCTGCAAAGACAAGTCAGAGTTCGATACAGTTCCGCAATGTCGTCATATGAACAAAATGTGGAATATCACGTCAGATTATGCCTCGCATGTTTTCGGATTTAAGTATAAACGCTTAAGTGATCTTACCGATAGTGTTAATTATCAGGTAACGATGCTTCAGCGAGAGAAGAAAGAGTGCATGCTACCGCTCACTAGATGTTCTCTGACTGCTTAGACTGTGTTGAGAGAAAAATGTCTTCTACCCACACAGCGACAATATATGCGTGTCTATAACAGGTCCCCGTAGAACTGTCTTGCCAAATTTTCTTTAAATATGGATCTAAGGACTGAACAGTTGGGTTAAATCATCATTGTAGTTGTGAGTTCTACAAATTTTCACGTTGTTTCGCAAAAAGATCGTCTACATCCCTCTGTTAAATGGAGTAAGGGATGATGGTGTGCTTTCTTACCGTTTTGTATGCTCCAAAGCTCCAGAGGCAGATATTATTACGGTATTGTGCTGGGTGAACGCCCCGGAGATGTTAGCGCAGTTAACGGGCTACAGTCGTGGCGACAGCAGAGGCTGTCGGGAATGCAGCACAATACGATGCCCTACAGTTCCAAAGTACGAATAATGCACTCGGCTGTGATATGGATGCTCTACAGAAAACAAAACGTTACGAACAGCTGCCCACATTCCTAATTGATGACGTGGCGCTGACTGGTCTAGAACTTCAGGTAGAAACAGCCTCTCTGCAGTATATTGTGCGTTCTGTGCGTCATCGGGTGCTAGCGTTTGTCGGAGATTTGACGGTAGCTGTGTAGCGCGGTCTCGCCCTGTTTGGATGAGGTGGCTCACGGAGCTTTGGCAGTGAAACACCGGCACACGAGGGACGCGGAAGCCCGGCCCGCTAACTGGCGTGGAAAATACAGTCTACCCAGCGTGGTACTTGAGAAAATGAAGGTGGACGTCAACCACCAGTCTTACCACATACGAAACGGACACGTGTTTGGCAGCTATTCAGATTCTACCATCGAATCATACAGCTTTAATGTTAGGAAGAGTGGTCTAGTTCTGAAGACCACAGGATTTCCAGTCATTTTAAACTGAGGGTAAATGAATTTCTCACTGTTCCAAACTTAGGATCAATGAAGTATTTGAACATCCTCTCCCAGTAGAGGTGAAAGTTGCTTGTGCATATTGAAAGTGTACTTAAACTTAGAAAAAGTTAGCCGGCAGATGAACCATTTTTGAACCCCACACATATCGTTGTTAACTACACACAAAGAGACGTCAGCTAACGAATTTTTCTCCACCAGCAGCTCGGAATAACATCCTTGAACTTACAGTGATCTCACAAATAGTTCTGTGTCTCACTGGGAGTCAAAAACGTCAGATATCGTTAGCGATGACAACTAATGAAAATACATTAAAAATCAAAATTATTCAAAATGGTTCAAATGGCTCTGAGCACTATGGGACTTAACTTCTAAGGTCATCAGTCCCCTAGAACTTAGAACTACTTAAACCTAACTAACCTAAAGACATCACACACATCCATGCCCGAAGCAGGATTCGAACCTGCGAACGCAGCAGACGCGCGGTTCCAGATTGTAGCGCCTACAACCGTTCGGCCACTTCGGCCGCCTCAAACTTATTATCCAGCAGCAGATAGGTGTTCTCAGGCTAGGGATTGATAATACATAATGAAAACTTTAGTGCTGGACCAGGATTCGAACCCATTCATGAGCAATATATGGAGATGTTGAGGAATTGTTTGTTTTGAACAAACAAGTAATTGTAGTGGAGCTGTATTGTCACGAAGAGATCGAATTCCACGTTAAGGGCGATCTGAGTTGCATTCCCAGTTCAGAACCAATTTTATCGACATACAGAAGCTCAAATAAAAGATGGAATAAGTGTCATGTGACCCTATATAGCGATTGTTTCGTCACTAGAAATAAATAACTAGTATTAGAAAGGTTACTGGTGATAGGTTTTCTACATGTCGCCACTCCTGACTTTATTGTGGTCCAACCTAACGTTTACTTGACCGAGAAGGATTATCATGTTTAATGTGAATTTCAGATCACAAAACCGTTATACCTTCTTCACTTGGCATAGCTAAAAGAGAATAGAATCTGTCTCTCCCTGTCGAAAACCATTGGCAGAAGTTGGAGTATCGAACCTAGACCACAGTATATGAACTTATCATCAATCCAACAGACCACCAAATCTCCTTATGAGTGACTCATTGTTCTGTCACAACGCCGTTGCGCAACCGTGGATGAGAATTCTGATACAGGTTCCCTGTAGTGGTTTGCAGCTCGTTCAGTATATTCATTTGCTTGGTTGACCGAATCGCCATGAACTGGCTGCCTCGGCTACTCAGTGCATACATTCGATTGTATTTTGTGATCACCGAAATAAAATCACGTAACTGCCACCTACATAGAACTGCCAAAAGTGTACGTTGCATTAATTTAAATGGGAAGTGTCCCTTTCCACATGAGCTACCCTATGGCGCTATTTGTTTGTTGAAAACGTCGTGCAGCGCAAAAGAAAAGCAGTAACTGTCTCTCAGAAGTCTAAATCCGGCCACATGCATTATCTCACAGCACTGTGAAATACGGCAGTTCTGAAGGAATTGTTGTTGCCTTCTGGAGCAGCTGTAACTACGCGTCAGCTACTAGGGTAACAGTATGTGTCGCGAGGTCTAGTACATTCACTGCTGCATTTTCTAAAACGCAATTCTGATGTCTGCTGAACGTTTCAATCTAATGTAGCTTTGAACATAATTCCCCTTACTTCTCAACCCGAAATAGTTGCATGTGGAAAAAGGGCTAACTTCTGCGACTTTTGTTCTTTCCAGGTTTAATAGACGGCCAGGCAGCAGATGCATCTCGAAACTTTCGTATTATGTGTGGGGCTACCGCATCGTGCCAAAATACGTCAGAAAAGTATTATCTACGTTAGCTGTCATGTGGTAGAGGTATTTTGTTCTTCTTCAAACTTTGTTTGACAGCTTTAACGCAGAACAATTTATTTACATGCATGTAATCAATATACTGCATATGCATTGTCAGACTGTTATAGATACATCAGGGAATTCGCATATATCGTTGATGATTAGTTTCTCTCTCATGTTCACTATTGTTTTAGCAGCACTAAAAGAAACCTTACGAAAATTGTGAACAGTATTATAAGAAATGAAATGAAATTACCCACGGAAAACTTACGACGAAAGTCTGTTTCAATAAAACTGAGTATCTGTACACAAGAGTTAGTAAAAGACTACTCACTTAAATTTCGATTGGGTCTGTGTTTAATTGGTATGCTGTGTCATACTCAAGAGGTTTGCAAATGTGGCATTTCATAAACAAAGTTATGTATTCCCAGAGACCCAAAATTTGCTTGTCAGCAGCGGAAAGAGGCGCTACCTGTTGTGCAGCACTGTAAGTTTTTCACCATTGCACTATGAGCCGAAAGTATTTCTTGCGATTTCCTTATCGATGTTTGATCTGATTGCTTGTAGCTCTTTCACAAAAGGGACAAAAACGTTTCAGTCAGCGAGACTGGAGTCGCTTTCCATAACAGGTCACTTCTCAAAAGTCAGCACATTATCATCGAGCTAACAAAGAGGTATATATATTGGCTTCCTCTTACGAGGCCAATAATGGCTAGAACTCGTAAACCGCTATTTAAAGGACGAGATTTGTTACGATTTCCACGTGCAATTACTTTTCTGGGCTGAAAACCATAAAATTTAAAATCTTTTGTTACACCTCAAGCGATAACAACTCAGATTAATCAATGGAAATGAACGGAAAAATCAAATGAACTTTGAGGCTCAATTCCGAGCACAACAGGAAGTAACTCGTCAGTCACAGTGTTGCCAAACATTCATTGCCTTGTTGCGAAATCTCAGTTACAGTACCAGCAGGAAGAAGACGAACCGATGTGTTCCTACAGCAGGCTGAGAAGTGACCATAGCTGGCATCTCAATGACGCGGCTACCACGGCTAGAGATACGTAATGCGTCTGATTCGCATTCCTGTAACTAAGTTTAGGGACTGGAGCGTAGTTACTAATATTACTCCGAACCGACTGCAAACTAAGCATCATCAATCAGTAACTCTCATAGTTCTTTTTATATTTCTTTCGTAAGTGTACTCAAAACTAAGAAACTCATTCACTGTCGTTTACGTGCCTGGCCGATATTCGAGCACAACAAACAAATAAAAATAAGAAAAGAATGCGTGCGCGTGCGCGCGTGTGCGCCCGTGTGCGAGCGTGTGCGCGTGTGTGAGCGCTTGTGCGCTGGCTTGCGCGCACGTGCGCGCGCGTGCGCGCGTGCGCGCGTGCTCGCGTGCGTGTGTGCGTGTGAAGTGAGCAGCAGAGAGGGAGAAAGAGAAATATAAAAAAGTATGAGAGAGGAGGCATAAAATCGTTGTAAGGAAACTGAATGATGGTAATGTAAAGAAAACTTTAATTCAAATGACACGTTCCACATCATTATGAAATGTCATATTCATAATCTATGGAACAAGTATGAATATAATCAGATCTAATCTCATCATATTGCTGACTAGCCCAGAAGAGTCATGAATTACCGAAATTTTCGCCAATATCAGTAACCAAATCTAAACTTGAAAATGAGAGACGACAGTTTCTGTAATAAACCGGGACTCCTATTAAGATCTTTTCGTCTCTCTTAAATAACCACAAAAGATGTCTGATATTCCTCCATCCGGAAGTAACAAAGTGTGCATGCATTTAAAGATTAAGTAATTGATGTGCAGTTCTGTGATGGAGATATTAACCCAACAAGTAATGGGATTGTTAACTATGTAAAATCAAACGTTAAGTATCGGTTTTTCTGACTAGCTGCTTGGTAATTGAATCTGAAATATGCATACAAATTTTAGCGCCATAGTGACAATCGAACCGCACACCTAGCATCCGTCTTTATCATCCACGAATACAGCTTAAGTATCAATTACTTACTCACCAACAGTAAGATGTAAGAGGTAAAATAAATCTGTTTGTTCCTCTTAAAAGTAAATGCTTGAACCCACGCATTCTACATGTGGTAGTTCGTTGCACCAGACCATTGTGGCCACATTTCCCAGCCCCAGCAGTGCGCTGTAACGGATGATGTGCTTAGCTTACAAAATTAGTCACGGTGGAAAAAATGCGAGTCTATTACATGGTTTAGTAGAGGCAAGCTTCGGACGCGGAGGTCATGCTATTCTCATGTCAGCAGGATGTAAAGAGCCTTCTAGGCATCATTGCCTCGATTTGAAGGCCTTTTGAAATTTTTAATAATTCAGAAAATTTCTTAGTTTGAGAAAATCCAGTCTGAGGTGTGAAGTTACCGGAAAATTCGATTACTACAGTTATTATTACTATTATTTTCTTCATACCGCTGCTGGAACACCTTTGCTCGGAGATCTTTTAATGCCTTTTGGTTATTATAAAAGTAGTTGCCCAAGAACAGGTTCTTCTCCTGCCTATTGAATCCATTTCATGTTAATATCAAATATCTGTAATTACTCGTAGATTATATTAAAACCAAAGTAATTGATGAAGACGTTACTTGATAACAAAAACGCGCTGCCATTCTACATTTACTTGTGCCTCGAAATGGCTGTCGAATGAATGCTGCCAAATCAAAAGCCAAGGGATCTTACTGCCTTCAGGTATATATCGCTGTCAGTTCTTCCATATGATTTGGTCGACGTGACCTGTTTCAAGTTGTGTATGACAGAATGTTATAGAGAATCAGTTGTTTTCCTTTGCAATAAACAGAAAGATTTTCATTTAGGCTACCCATGTTCAAAATTTTCGCAATATTAGTTCAAATTTAATATTCGCTTCAATAATATAGGAAAGTATTTCAGAGTTGCAAAATCCACATCCGACTCATTGACCTAACACTTAGTCGCTGACCACAAATTCTGACTCAAAGACACCAGTTTAAGTAACCCAATGTGGCGAAGACTGTTTGCCAGTGCTCTTTCACGCCGGAAAATACGCAATTCACTCACTGGGCTCCATAAGTACACTGTAACAGTAATTTATGTGTGTATACAATGCATACGGATTGTAGAATTTAGTGGTGCTCTCTTTCCCACTTTTGTATACAATATGCCTGACCTAAACGGGCCCTTTATCATTACAGGGCTTGGGCACTGCAACATCATACTGACAAAAGTAATGTGCTAATACTGCCTACCTCACTGTTCGTCTTACCTCACTTCGTAATCATTTAAAAAAAACAACATGACCTTCCAGTGGAAGACATTTCGTCTCCCTTTTCCTTCTGTGAAATTTGTCAGTAAGCTTTATGCCTTCCAACCAGCGAAATGCGGCAGAGTGCGGCCTGTAAACGATTCACAAACTACGGTTTAGTGCCGTTAAGACGATTTCTTTAAACATTGTCGTAGGTGAAGGAATTTAGTTTCTTCTTAAATCGTCTTATGCAACAACGTCCATAGATATCTCAAATAGGAAAAGCTCTTTATCCAGGTACTAAGGTTGTAAAACAAACTTCCCACAGATTGTGTCAGGTTGATCTTTTCGTCTAATAACACTGCGTAAGTACTTTGTCTAAGGGGTATCTCAAGTAGTGTTCCTGTAGCTGTGGGAATCATTGGTTGAAAAAGAGTTTAACACCAATGGGTACAGTACTGCTAAATATTCAAAATGATTATCAAACTACGTCTAAGTTCATCCACAAACTGAGGCGTATTTATAATATTGAAGCTAGACTGTGTATCCTTGTCTTCCTTGAGTGGGCATTGGAGACGTTTACGCACACGTATACAATACTATAAATACTTTGAACGGTATAGGTAACGCCGCTTTTATAAACTAATTTTTTTAAAATTCTTATTGGTCTTCAGAGTGCAATATGTGTTGTAGATACAGTCATAGACAAAAAAAAAAAAAAATTGACCGCTGGTTCGTTCGTGTATGGTGCACAATACATTCATGCTCCCCTCAAAATTCTATGTCCGGTAATATGTTCGATCTGGCAATATTGTAGGCTGCAGCACTTCCCAGAGGAAGTCTTGATTGCAGTCTGAGTACTCAATCTTGACTACGACTATAGCCTTTAGGTAAAACGAGAGGCTACGTAATACGACGTCTCGCAACCAATAGCACACGTCGACAAAACTTTTATCGCTCCTTTCCTCTCGGTGCTGAAACTCTGGGTATAATTCAAGCAAATCAACAATATATTTCGCTTTCTGTCACATTGGTAATAGCAGTTCGTTCAACAATATTTTAGCGAGAGACTGAATCGTTTACCGTCCCTACTCTGCCGCATTTCGCTGGTTATAAGGCATAAAGCTTACTGACAAGTTTCACAGAAGGAAAACGGAGGTGAAATGCCTCCCACTGGAAGGTCTAGTTGTTTTATTTAAATGATTACGAAGTGAGGTAAGACGAACAGTGAAGTAGGCAGTATTAACACATTAATGTTGTCAGTATGATGTTGCACTGCCCAGGGCCTGTAATGATATAGGTCCCTTTTAGGTTCTAATGGTTCAAATGGCTCTGAGCACTATGGGACTTAACTGCTGAGGTCATCAGTCCCCTAGAGCTTAGAACTACTTAAACCTAACTAACCTAAGGACATCACACACATCCATGCCCGAGGCAGGATTCGAACCTGCGACCGTAGCGGCCGCGCGATTCCAGACTGTAGCGCCTAGAACCGCTCGACCACCCCGGCCGGCCCGTTTAGGTCAGGCATATTGTATGCAGAAGTGGGAAAGAGAGTACCACTAAATTCTACAATCCGTATGCATTGTATACACACATTAATTACTGTTACAGTGTACTTATGGAGCCCAATGAGTGAATTGCATATTTTCCGGTGAGAAAGAGCACTGGCAAACAGACTTCGCTACATTAGGTTACTTGAACAGGTGTCATTGAGCTAGAACTTGTGGTCAGCGACTAAGTGTAAGGTCAATGAGTCGGATGCGGATTTTTCAACTCTGAAATACTTTAATAAATAATAGAAGCGAATATTAAATTTGAACTAATATTGCGAAAATTTTGAACATGGGTAGCCTAGAATGAAAATCTTTCTGTTTATTGCAAAGGAAAACAACTGATTGGCTATAACATTCTCTGTCATACACAACTTGAAACAGGTCACGTCGACCAAATCATATGGAAGAACTGACAGCGACATATACCTGAAGGCAGTAAGATCCCTTGGCTTTTGGTTTGGCAGCATTCATTCGACAGCCATTTCGAGGCACAAGTAAATGAAGAATGGCAGCGCGTTTTTGTTATCAAGTAACGTCTTCATCAATTACTTTGGTTTTAATATAATCTACGAGTAATTACAGATATTTGATATTAACATGAAAAGGATTCAATAGGCAGGAGAAGAACCTGTTCTTGGGCAACTACTTTTATAATACCCAAAGGCATTAAAAGATCTTCGAGCAAAGGTATTCCAGCAGCGGTATGAAGAAAATAATAGTAATAATAACTGTAATAATCGAATTTTCCGGTAACTTCACACCTCACACTGGATTTTCTCAAACTAAGAAATTTTCTGAATTATTAAAAATTTCAAAAGGCCTTCAAATCGAGGCAATGATGCCTAGAAGGGTCTTTACATCCTGCTGACATGAGAATAGCATGACCTCCGCGTCCGAAGCTTGCCTCTACTAAACCATGTAATAGACTCGCATTTTTTCCACCGTGACTAATTTTGTAAGCTAAGCACATCATCCGTTACAGCACACTGCTGGGGCTGGGAAATGTGGCCACAATGGTCTGGTGCAACGAACTACCACATGTAGAATGCGTGGGTTCAAGCATTTACTTTTAAGAGGAACAAACAGATTTATTTTACCTCTTACATCTTACTGTTGGTGAGTAAGCAATTGATACTTAAGCTGTATTCGTGGATGATAAAGACGGATGCTAGGTGTGCGGTTCGATTGTCACTATGGCGCTAAAATTTGTATGCATATTTCAGATTCAATTACCAAGCAGCTAGTCAGAAAAACCGATACTTAACGTTTGATTTTACATAGTTAACAATCCCATTACTTGTTGGGTTAATATCTCCATCACAGAACTGCACATCAATTACTTAATCTTTAAATGCATGCACACTTTGTTACTTCCGGATGGAGGAATATCATACATCTTTTGTGGTTATTTAAGAGAGACGAAAAGATCTTAATAGGAGTCCCGGTTTATTACAGAAACTGTCGTCTCTCATTTTCAAGTTTAGATTTGGTTACTGATATTGGCGAAAATTTCGGTAATTCATGACTCTTCTGGGCTAGTCAGCAATATGATGAGATTAGATCTGATTAGATTCATCCTTGTTCCATAGATTATGAATATGACATTTCATAATGATGTGGAACGTGTCATTTGAATTAAAGTTTTCTTTACATTACCATGATTCAGTTTCCTTGCAACAATTTTATACTCCCTCTCTCATACTTATTATATTTCTCTTTCTCCCTCTCTCCTGCTCTCTTCACACACACACACACACACACACACACACACACACACACACACACACACACGCATGCACGCACGCATTCTTTTCTTATTTTTATTTCCTTGTTGTGCTCGAATATCGGCCAGGCACGTAAACGACAGTGAATGAGTTTCTTAGTTTTGAGTACACTTACGAAAGAAATATAAAAATAACTATGAGCGTTACTGATTGATGATGCTTAGTTTGCAGTCAGTTCTGAGTATTATTAGTAACTACGCTCCAGTCCCTAAACCTAGTTACAAGAACGTGAATCAGACGCATTACGTATCTCTAGCCGTGGTAGCCGCGTCTTTGAGATGCCAGCTATGGTCACTTCCCAGCCTGCTGTAGGAACACATCGGTTCGTCTTCTTCCTGCTGGTACTGTAACCGAGATTTCGCAACAAAGCAATGAATGTTTGGCAACTCTGTGACTGACGAGTTACTTCCTGGTGTGCTCGGAATTGAGCCTCAAAGTTCATTTTATTATTCCATCCATTTCCATTGAATAATCTGAGTTGTTATCGCTTGAGGTGTAACAAAAGATTTTAAATTTACGGTTTTTAGCCCCGGAAAGTCATTGCACGTGGAAATCGCAACTAATCTCGTCCTTTAAATAGCGGTTTACGAGTTCTAGCCATTAATGGCCTCGTAAGAGGAAGCCAATACATATACCTCTTTGTCAGCTCGGTGATAATGTGCTGACTTTTGAGAAGTGGCCTGTTATGGAAAGCGACTCCAGTCTCGCTGACTGAAACGTTTTTGTCCCTTCTGTGAAAGAGCTACAAGCAGTCAGATCATACATCGATAAGGAAATCGCAAGAAATACTTTCGGCTCATAGTGCAATGGTGAAAAACTTACAGTGGTGCACAACAGGTAGCGCCTCTTTCCGCTGCTGACAAGCAAATTTTGGGTTTCTAGGAATACATAACTTTGTTTATGAAATGCCACATTTGCATACCTCTTGAGTATGACACAGCATACCAATTAAACACAGACCCAATCGAAATCTAAGTGAGTAGTGTTTTACTACTCGTGCCGATGGAGGCACGATTGTGTGCAGTTACTGAGTTTTATTAAAACGGACATTCGTCGTAAGGTTACCGTGGGTAGTCTTATTTCATATCTTATAATACCGTTCAAAATTTTCGTAAGGTTTCTTTCAGTGCTGTTAAAACAATAGTGAACATGAGAGAGAAATTAATCATCAACGATATATGCGAATACCCTGATGTATCTATAACAGTCTGACAACGCATATGCAGTATATTGATTACATGCATGTAAAAAAATTGTTCTGCGTTAAAGCTGTCAAACAAAGTTTGATGAAGATCAAAATACCACTACCACATGACAGCAAATGTAGATAATACTTTTCTGACGTATTTTGGCACGATGCGCTCTCCCCACACATAATACGAAAGTTTCGAGATGCATCTGCTGCCTGGCCGTCTATTAAACCTGAAAAGAGCAAAAGTCGCAGAAGTTAGCCCTTTTTCCACATGCAACTATTTTAGGTTGAGAAGTAGGGGGAATTATGTTCAAAGTTACATTAGACTCATACCTTCAGCAGACAGCAGAACTGCGTTTTAAAAAATGCAGCAGTGAATGTACTCGAACCCGCGACACATACTGTTACCCTACTAGCTGACACGTAGTTACAGCTGTTCGAGAAGGCAACAACAATTCCTTCAGAACCGCCGTATTTCACAGTGCTGTGAGATAATGAAGGTGGCCGGATTTAGACTTCTGAGAGACAGTTGCAGCTTTTCGTTTGCACTGCTCGACGTTTCCAACAAATAGATAGAGCCATAGAGTAGCTCATGTGGAAAGGAACACTTCCTATTTAAATTTCTGCAACTTACACTTTTGGCAGTTCTATGTAGGTGGCAGTTACGTGATTTCATTTCGGTGATGACTAGATGCAGTCGAATGTATGCACTGGGTAGCCGAGGGAGCTAGTTCATGGCGATTCGGTCAACCAAGTAAATGAATATACTGAACATTCTGCAAACCACTACAGGGGACCTGTGTCCGGATTCTCATCCAGGGTGGCGCAACGGCGTTACGACAGAACAATGAGTCACACAGAGGGAGATTTGGTGGTCTGTTGGATTGATGATAAGTTCATATACTTATGGTCTGGGTTCGATACTCCAACTTCTGCCAATGGTTTTTGACAGGGAGAGACAGATTCTATTCTCTTTTAGCTATGCCAAGTGAAGAAGGTATAACGGTATTGTGATCTGAAATTCACATTAAACATGATATTCCTTCTCGGTCAAGTAAACGTTAGGTTGGACCACAATAAAGTCAGGAGTGGCGACATGTAGAAACTCTATCACCAGTAACCTTTCTAATACTAGTTATTTATATCAAGTGACGAAACAAACGCTGTGTAGGGTCACATGACACTTATTCCATCTTTTATTTGAGCTTCTGTATGTCTATGAAATTGGTTGTCAGCTGGGAATGCAACTCACACCGCCCTTAACTCGGAATTTGATCTCTTCGTGACAATACAGTTCGACTACAATTTGTTGTTTGTTCAAAACTGCGGATTCCTCAACATCTCCATATATTGCGCGTGAATGGGTTCGAATCCTGGCCCGGCACTAAAGTTTTCATTATGTATTATCAAGCTCTAGCACGAGAACACCTATATGCTCTGGATAATAATTTTGATTTTTAATGTATTTTCATTCGTTGTCAACACTAACGTTATCTGACGTTTTTGATTCCCAGTGAGACACAGAACTATTTGCGAGATCACTATAAGTTCTAGGATGCTATTCCGAGTTGCTGGTGGAGAAAACTTCGTTAGCTGACGTGACGTCTCAGTGTGTAGTCAGCAACGATATCTGCTGGGTTCGATTACCAGTCAGTACTGAACTCATCGTCATATTATTTCTAGTTCAATCATGCTCACACGTTCCGCTGGTGAATCAAACCCATATTTAACGTTCGTTTTCTCTAGAATATTACAGATAGTATCAGGGTTGGAGACCTGGGAAGCAATAAATTAATTTTGCGTCTCGTCATTTCAATTGAAACATCTTGCTACTGCCGAGAAAATCCGATATTTCACGGTTGATTGTGCTTCGATAACAATCCGATTAGGTTCTGGGTTCGAATCCCTGTCCTACACAAAGGCTTACCTCACGGCATTTCAAGTAATTTACTTGTGAAGAAACAGAATTTAATATCTCTCGTAGTTCCTTAACTTGGACAATAGATGCTGGGTAGGAATTCGCGTCCGTTAAAAATGTTTACGTTATGTAATTTAAAGTTGATATTTACTAACGGATACCGTCTAAAATCGGGGTATATCACTCTCTGTATGCCTAGTCAAGAATGACTGTTAGTTTCCGACAGTCACGAAATCTTTGCTTAGTCTGCATGACCTGGGTTTGAATCCATATGCAGAACGAGACGGTTTGTCGTGTCATTTGAAATTCATACATATTCTCAAATGGCTCTGAGCACTATGCGACTTAACTTCTGAGGTCATCAGTCGCCTAGAACTCAGAACCAATTAAACCTAACTAACCTAAGGACACCACACACATCCATGCCCGAGGCAGGATTCGAACCTGCGACCGTAGCGGTCACGCGGTTCCAGACTGAAGCGCCTTTAACCGCACGGCCACACCGGCCAGCTAATCTCAACTAGCTGCTCGTGAATAATTTATACGTTTAATGTCTTATGTGTTAAATAATAAGTACGCCAAGTTACTTTGAAGAGAAATCATGAATACATTACCTATCTGACGTAATAATGAGAGTGGTAACATTTCAGGTATGTCATTTATTGTAATAAATGTGAGCTTACAAGCCTTAAGTACAATATTATCTGTGATAAGGTGTTCCCTGATATTTGTAGTATCGTGGTATTACTTTACATCTTGAGTTATTGCAATACAGAGCAGTGTTTTCTAGTGGTGACTTGTTGGAATCATTTTCAGTCGTCGAACGACAGCGATTAGAGGTCCTGCTAGACAGATGCGTTATGCGGGTTGCATGAGAATAAGGCGAAATGCGATTTAGGTCGTTCGGATACTTTTGTGTATGACTGCACATAGCATAAAATGTAATATGAATAGTGCAAATAATGTATTAAAACTTTTGTAATAACTTTCATATATACCGAATTGTTTGTGATTCTTTTCCTTCCTGCTCACTGTATAGTTTGTTTCCACATAACATTAACGAGTGTGTATCTGTCTCTGTTGGACGATTACTTTATCATGGTTCCTGAGAAGTGCAGAGATACATCCCATCTCCCTGCATAATTATATGTGAGCTGAATGCACATATGTCACTGACGAAAAAAACTTGAGAGATCTTAGTATTTACATATTCACGTATAAAGTTATGAGAGATGATATATAATAACGAGACAGAGGTGCAAAGATCTGCTCAAACATATCTGTGAGATAAGATACAATGAGAACTTAGAAGACGAGACAGAATAATGACTAAATTCTTGGGGAATTTCTTGGAAAATTGAAAATGATCGATTAATGATCAAGTGTGTGCTTAAGGAGTATGCTGGGTGTTCCGCAACTATTCGTTCAACTCAATGCGTGAACAAGAGATCTTCGAAACAAATATACTCTACTGGCCATTAAAATTGCTACACCCAGAAGAAATGCAGATGATAAACGGGTATTCATTGGACAAATATATTATACTAGAACTGACATTTGATTACATTTTCACGCAATTTGGGTGCATAGATCCTGAGAAATCAGTACCCAGAACAACCACCTACGGCCGTAATAACGGTCTTGACACGCCTGCGCATTGAGTCAAACAGAGCTTGGATGGCGTGTACAGGTACAGCTGCCCATTCAGCTTCAACACGATACCACAGTTCATCAAGAGTAGTTCAAAAAAATGGTTCAAATGGATCTGAGCACTATGGGACTTATCTTCTAAGGTCATCAGTCCCCTAGAACTTAGAACTACTTAAACCTAACTAAACTAAGGACATCACACACATCCATGCCCGAGGCAGGATTCGAACCTGCGACCGTAGCAGTCGCGCGGTTCCAGACTGTAGCGCCTTTAACCGCTTGGCCACTCCGGCCGGCCATCAAGAGTAGTGACTGGCGTATTGTGACGAGCCAGTTGTTCGGTCACCATTAACCAGACTTTTTCAGCTGGTGAGAGATCTGGAGAATATGCTGGCCCGGGCAGCAGTCTAACATTTTCTGTATCCAGAAAGTCCCGTACTGGACCTGCAACATGCGGTCGTGCACTATCGTGCTGAAATGTAGGGTTTCACAGAGATCGAATGAAAGGTGCAGCCACTGGTCGTAACACATGTGAGATGTAACGTCCACTGTTCAAAGTGCCGAACAAGAGGTTACCGAGACGTGTAACCAATGGCTTCCCATACCATGACGCAGGGTGATACGCCAGTATGGCGATGTCGACTACACGCTTCCAATGTCCTTTTACCGCGATGGCGCCAAACACGGATGCGTCCATCATGATGTTGTAAACAGAACCAGGATTCAGCCCAAAAACTGACGTTTTGCCATTCGTGCACCCATGTTCATCGTTGAGTACACCATCGCAGGCGCTCCTGTCTGTGATGCAGCGTCAAGGGTAACCGGAGCCATGATCTCCGAGCTGATAGTCCATGCTGCTGCAAACGTCGTCGAACTGTTCGTGCAGATGGTTGTTGTCTTGCAAACGTCCCCATCTGTTGACTCAGGGATCGAGACGTGGCTGCACGATCCGTTGCAGCCATGCGGATAAGATGCCTGCCACTCGACTGCTAGTGATACGAGGCCGTTGGGATCCAGCACGGCGTTCATATTACCCTCCTGAACCCACCGATTTCATATTCTGCTAACGGTGATTGGATGTTGCCCAACGCGTGCAGCAATGTCGCGATACGATAATCCGAAATCGCGATGGGCTACAATCCGACCGTTATCAAAGTCGGAATCGTGATGGTACGCATTTCTCCTCCTTACACGAGGCATGAAAACAATGCTTCACCAGGCAACGCCGGTCAACTGCTGTTTGTGTATGAGAAATCGCTTTGAAACTTTCCTCATGTCAGCAAGTAGTATGTGTCGCCACCAGCGCCAACCTTGTGTGAATGCTTTGGAAAGCTAATCATTTGCATATGGTAGCATCTTCTTCCTGTCGGTTACATTTTGCGTATGTAGCACGTCATCTTCGTGGTGTAACAATTTTAATGACCACTAGTGTATTTAGTTATAGTACATACAGTCCCTGGCGGCAGTTTCTGATGCTAGGGACGATTTACACAGAAGGTAGTTTAGAATGCTAATTATAGTAGTAGTATTTACAGAAACTGCTCGAATGCGCGACCACTGGCCAGTATGAATGCCGTACATCTTCGGACTATTGACTGTGGTGTCGGGACGAAGATTCTTGACATGTCCGCAGTAACTGTACCAGCAGTTCTAGCGTCAAGCTCTTCTTCTGAATCAACAACGGTTTCGAACACAAACCGCTTAATATGCCGCAAGACGAAGAAATTCAGACACGTGAGGTCAGGTGGCCGGGTTACAGGACCACCTCGGCCGATCCATCGATTTTCGAAAGTGGTTCTCAGATGATTCGGTTCTTAGATGATTCCTCACAACAGCGCTGAAATGGAAAGGCACCCTATCATTCTAGAAATGCATTCTCTGACTAACATTCAGAGGTGAATCCTGTATCAGTTCTGGCAACATATGTTTCATGAAGATGCTGTATTTCCGTCTGTAGTGGTGAAATGAAAGAAAATATGGGCCAGTCAACGTATCACCGAGAAAGCCGGGCCACGCGTTAACACCGAATCGCTGTCGATGAGCAAGAGGTCGAGTATCTTGTGGAATTTCATGTACTCAGACATGATAATTGTGGATATTTCAATGTCAGTACACATTCCCACTCAGCGACACCAACATACCAGCCTACGTCAGCACTAAAAATGAAATTTTTCCGAACATTGCAAGCTAACATAAGAGACCACATTTTCATCATGGAATGTAATTGCATAAGAGGGATCACTGGCTTTCACAGTAGTTTGGACATATAAAACACAGTGAGGAAAGATTGCTTTGATTTATATAGGTATTTAAGGAGTATAGTATCAGACGTTAAAAAATAGGGAGAATATATATTTGTAAAGAGCACAGAATCTGACATACAGAGACGGCATTTCACGTATATAATGCACGTCACTGACTATGTAGTAAGGTTTAATATTATGGCGGAAATATGTATCTATACATAACCATCTTTGACTTTCGCATTAAATATTGTAATGAGACACCAACTTTGTTATTAATTTTAATAATAATATGACGACAAAGGTATGTAAATATCTTTCAGAATATCTTCCGAGGGATATAAGGCATATCATTTATTTTCAAGTGGAGCTTCCATCATTTGAATACTACATCTGAAATAATGTGATCTGACACAGTTTTTACACTACGCTCTTCCTCGTTGGAGACAAGGAGCAGGCTAGGTGGAGTATAAAGCACAACTCGTTTATTTCTATCATCTTGAATTTTTGTAGTACTGAGCTATGATCGACTGGAGGTAGGGAGGGCGGAAAGGAGGAGAGGGACAGAAAAACTGGGTGACTGTCTAATTCTACGCTACTATTGGCTCGAAAGAGGAGCGGAGAGGATAAGAAAACATACACATGGTCTGGTTCCATCACCTCTATGGGCTGTAGAAAAGGAATGGAAGGGGCGTGACTTGATATATACATCGGAAGTAATTTAATTTGACGCCATTTTTACACATCTTTTAAATACTGCACTCTCATTGGGTGTATATAGAGAGGAGGAGACGTGGGATATAATGCACAGTTGGTTTGCCTCCATCATGTTGGATTTTTAATTCTGCACAATGATTTAGTTAGAAGAGAGAGGGGGAGGGTGTTATTAATTTTTCGTTTACGCAATTCAGTTAATTATATGGATCTTTCAATTTATATTATTGATGATGTGTTCAGTGTCACCGATGATGTCACACACAACCTTCAGGATCTTGTGGCCATCACGTGGTGTGAAAGTCAAGGTAAAGGACAAAGGTCAGTGACCTCTGAGTATGAATGTAGGCAATCGGAAGGTCAAACGTCAAATCGTCTCCACAGTCGCCACTGATATCCTACAGAAGACGTTTCATATCCTGTGGAAATAAGTTCCGTTATGTATGACCTTCCAGCATGCTGGAATAACTGTAGGTCAACAACTTATGTTAATCAGTGAAAAGAAAAAGCATCAAAAGTAGCAAATTTCACTTTTTTTTTTATTTACTCGATGACTAGTTTCGGGCCGGGACTCATTTTCAAATCATAGTACCACAATCAAAAATGACATTTTCGGAGATACCATTTTTGACTATGTTGCGATGATTTGAAAATTGGTAGTCATCGAGTAAATAAAAAAAAGTGAAATTTGCTACTTTGGCTGGTTTTTCGTTGTAGTGATATGTTTCGATACTTCTAGACTAACAGACAGAACCTTAATGTATGTGAAACCAGACCTTCTTTCCAATTCTACATCTGCTTCCACACCTGTACTCTAAAATCACGTTAGGTCAGGGGTACTGATTTTCTCATCACGATCATTTCAGAGATGTATGAAGAAGACAGGCGACAAACGTCAAATTGGCATGAAGTATGCTACAAACTTGGAAAAGATTAGTTTTTCAGCGCAAACGTTACACAGTGTGAGGGGCAGTCAAACGAAAACGAGACATATAGAAAAAAGGTAATTAAGCTGTTTATGATTTCAAAAGTAATCACTATAACTGTTAATGCATTTACCCCACTGTGAGACAAGACGGTCCGTTCCATCGAGGAGGAATGTTCGCAGTTGCCTGTGGAACCATGATTGTATTCATACACACACATCTTCGTCCGAAGAAAATCGACTGCCGTGTACGTTTTTCTTCGGGTCTCTCAAAATATGGAAACAGCATGGGGAGAGATCGGGGCTGTATAGAGGATGTGTAATGGCTTCCCCTCGAAACTTTTGGAGCGTATTCGAAATAACCTTGGCAAAATTTGGGTGGTCCCATATGGATGTATGTTGTTTTGCTTACGTTGTGGAAATTTCGCTGGGAAGTTCATACACATCCTTCATACAGCCCCAATCTCTCCGCATGCAATTTTCATTTTTGTGGAGTCCTGAAGAAAGATATTCATGGCCGACGATTTGCTTCGGATAAAGAGATGCATGGCCGGGTACAGTCGTGCTTCTATAGCCGACCGCAAACATTTTTCCGTGAAGTGGGATAAATGTATAAACAACTATCGTGATTAGTTTTGAAAAAATAGCAATTCAATTATTTTCCTCCATCTGTCACTTTTCATTTGACTGCCCGTTATATTTACATAAATCAGTCTCCAATACTACAGTGAATGTTTTAGTGCTAAAAGCAGTTCTAAGCACGTAATTATGTGAATACCTTGCATAAAAAATAGCTTTAGACATTGCCATACATTTTGTGTGCTTCCATAGGGTTACGATAATGAACTTGCAATTGACAGACAGTACCTAACGTACTTCAATAAGTGAGGCTGTGTCCCATAGGTCTATAAGCTCTACACTTAAAATCGATTAACTGATATACCTTGCAAGACACTGAGGTTAATCCATAGCCATGCGAGCACCGTATTTTATTGTCAAGAGGCATTGGAGAATATGGGACTAATAGCACTGCACCGCAGACGACTGTTGTGGAGGCTCCATTAATGACTTCCACGAGGAGTGGAAGTTATTATCTATAAGGTGGAAGAAAGGCGTTACAGGTCAAAAGATAGATGGCAGTCATTCGTCGCAAACTTCCGATAGTATGCAACCTTGTGACCGTCACACGCAATCCTCATAAACTGGAATATTGTCGCTTCGCGCTGAGCTGGTCTCTAAACTGTAGAATTAAAGATTCAGTCAGTTTGTGAAATAGGTCTAAAAGCATTAGGAAAATATGAATTGTTTCATCCGATATTCAGCCAATAATAACATCCACAGGACTGCATACACGCATCGAAAGAAGTTTTGCATCACCTCCGTTCCGAGAGTTACGGAACCTGTACAGATAATTGGAATAGAGATCAACATAAACATCATTTCCTCCCTTTTTATTGCTAATGAAAACCACACGTTGCATGTTGTACCTCCAGAAAGAGAAACTTTCAGAGGTGGTGGTCCAGTCTGGTACCTCTAACACCCATTATCACGTCCTCTTGCATTGATGCATGCGTGTGTTCGTCGTGGCATACTATCCACAAGTTCATCAAGGCACTTGTGGTCCAGATTGTCCCACTCCTCAACCGAGATTCGGCGCATATCTCTCAGAGTGGTTGGTTGGTCACGTCGTCCATAAACAGCCCATTTCAATCTATCCCAGGCATGATCGATAGGCTTCACGTCTGGACAACATGCTGGCCACTCTAGTCGAGCGATGTCGTTATCCTGAAGGAAGTCATTCACAAGATGTGCACGATGGGGGCGCACACTTTTGCCCAATATGCTGCCGATACGGTTGCACTACCGGTCGGAGGATGGCATTCACGTTTCGCACAGCCGTTACGGCGCCTTCCATGGCCACCAGCGGCGTGCGTTGGTCCCACATAATGCCGCCCCAAAATAGCAGGGAACGTCCACCTTGCTGTACTCGCTGGACAGTGTGTCTAAGAAGTTCAACCTGACCGGGTTGCCTCCAAACACGTCTCCGTCGATTGTCTGGTTGAAGGCATATGCGACACTCATCGGTGAAGAGAGCGTGATGCCTTTCCTGAGCAGTCCATTCGACATGTTGTTGGGCCCATCTGTACCGCGCTGCATAATGTCATGGTTGCAAAGATGGACCCCGCCATGGACATCGGGAGTGAAGATGCGCATCATGCAGACCATTGCGCACAGTTTGAGTCGTAACACGACGTCCTGTGGCTGCACGAAAAGCGTTATTCAACATGGTGGTGTTGCTGTCAGGGTTCTTTCGAGCCATAATCCGTAGGTAACAGTCATCCACTGCAGAAGTAGCCCTTGGAGGTCCTGAGCAAGGCATGTCATCGACAGTTCCTGTCTCTCTGTATCACCTCTATGTCCGAACAACATCGCTTTGGTTCACTCCGAGACGCCTTGTTGAGAGCCTTTCCTGGTACAAAGTAACAATGCGGACGCGATCGAACCGCGGTATTGACCGTCCAGACAACACGAGCCGTGTGCCTCCTTCCTGGTGGAATGACTGGAACTGATCGGCTGTCGCAACCCCTCCGTCTAATAGGCGTTACTCATGCATGGTTGTTTACATCTTTGGGCGGGTTCAAATGGTTCAAATGGCTCTGAGCACTATGGGACTTAACATCTAAGGTCATCAGTCCCCTAGAAATTAGAACTACTTAAACCTAACTAACCTAAGGACAGCACACAACACCCAGTCATCACGAGAGAGAGAAAATCCCTGACCCCGCCGGGAATCGAACCCGGGAATCCGGGCGTGGGAAGCGAGAACGCTACCGCACGACCACGAGCTGCGGACGTTTGGGTGGGTTTAGTGACATCTCTGAAGCGTCAGAGACTGTGTCTGTGAGAAAATATCCACAGTCAACGTCTGTCTTCAGGAGTTCTGGGAACCGAGATGATGCAAAACTTTTTTTGATGTGTGTAGTATAAAAGTGGATGTATGTATGTTACTCATCTCCTCCCATAGAAATCGATCGATTTCAAACCAACTTGGTACTCATATCACTAACAGTCTAGAAAAAACCACTGTGGAGGTAAGAACTTCCTTCCTCTCAAAGTGGTAAGCGTGCGGGGAAAAGCGTCTCAATGCGCAAATAAACAGATTATATCCAACCAGTATTTAAGAATGAAACCACTTAGTGACTTGAAACCAACTTAACACCCAGTTTCAAACATTTACGAGACTCTTTCTCGTTCATACCCGCTACAAAATGATGAACGGAAAGTTTATCGCTTACTACATTTTCGCCGTTTCTGCGGTAAAAATGCCGTAAGTCATGATATTTGAATCTTTTATTTATTTACTACTTACTGTATTCGCAACAAATCTGGCAGACAGTATTCACATACATCGATGAACGCATCAGCAAAAATATATGGTTGTACGGCACATAGTTCAGGAGATATGACGTAGTAAATACTGCAATGCGTGAAAAACTGCTGCATCAGGCATGACATTTCAGTTAATTACCTTTTTACTACTGACTTTATTCGTAACACATTTTGCATACGGTGTCCACGTAGATCACTGGAGGCACTTGCAAAATTAATATCACTCTGCACAACGTAGTTAAGGGCATATGAAGTCGTAAACACTGAGCTACGTGGAAACGAAACTGCAGGGGAAATGTTCGAGAGATACAGGTGAAATATGTGTACAGGAGTGAATGAAATGTATTAAATAAATTTGACAAGTGCTTTCGCGGACAACGCTGCGAATAAAAAGCTACTCGTCAATCCCTGGATCGATTTCAGCCAAATTTGGTACACATATTACTTAGTGTTTGGTTCTTAGAACCAGGACTCTCCTATTGAGGTGAGGGTGATAATGTGGAGAGAGATGGTGGAGGAGGAGATGGACAGAGAGAGAGGGGGCAGAAGGAGATGAACACGGTAGGGGGATGAGGAGGTAGACACAGTTAAGTGGAGTGAGAAATGGTCAGGGAAAGGAAAGAGGAGGATATGGACTGAGGGGAAGTAGGGTATGGAGTGAGAGACAGGGAGGAGCAGATGGACAGAGAGAGAGGTGAGGGTCAGGTGGATAGATAGGGCGAGGAGGAGACGGACAGAAATTGGGGAGGGGGTGGAAACGATGGACAGAAAGAGGGGAGAGGAGGAGATGTATGGTGACATATGATCACTATACTTAGTTGTCCGAAGTTAAGACAGACATTCTGTATAAAAGTCTCCTGCTGTAGGACGTGGTGTCTCGTGAAAATATTTCATCCTCTTCTCATGAATTCATTTAATTTCATGACTATATGGTTCTGCTGTCTCTGCTTTTATCGTATACTTTTTTCTTCTCATAGAATTATCTATAATGAAACTAAATAGATATGGGATTGAATAGTTCTGGTAGTTTAAATGTATGTGTCGCACTAGGATTCGAACCTGGGACCTGCGCTTGAGGGTGAAGGGCACAGATTAGTGTCCCATTCCGGCCCACAGTACTCTTCTACCAGAAAGTTTCAAATCAGTACGCATTCCACTACAGAGTACAACGTCTTCCAGAGATGCAATTATTCATATAATATTCTACCACTTTCCTCTCTTTGTATCGACACTCCAGTTTCTTCAAAAGATGACATGATATCTACAGAGTTGGTATTACTGCAAATTTGTGAATGGGGGAAGTTAGTTGTAGTAATTAAAACTTTAACATTTTAAAGCAGTAGATATAAATTCTGCATATGGTTAACTTCTAAAATGCTAGCTGTATTGAATGTTCTGGCTAATTTTGTTTTCTATTTGTATACTAGTCAGCTCGGGTGCTGTAACAGGAAACGTATGCGGTTACCGCGCAGAGAAGCCCTTGTGGTATTCTCGTCTACGCGTCATATTCCAGAGATTCATAACCACGCAAAAAAGACCTTGCCGTAATCTCGCCTACGCCTCGTATTCCAAAAATACATAATTACATTCACTACCATTCATTAGCTCCTACGTTCGGAAAGTGGGTACGATCAATTTTCAAATTTATAATTGGAATGTGTTCGCACCTGACTAGCTCGTGGATCTAATTTAAAGCGGCGGTCTCTCTAACCGTAGGAAATCTGCCAGAAATTAATTTTCCGGGGGCCATGCGAAGAGCTAAAACTGCTCCGCTGAAAATTATATAAAAATTCATTTACTGTGTGAAGGTCACGCCAACGCACTCCACTGACTATTAGAGCTAATAAAAATAATGGAATTTCAGATACATCGAGGCAAACACGGAAAATTTGAAACGTTCGTTAGCGTTCACTTTCAGTGGCATCACTTCTCTCCTCTCAAACGTATTTTTTCGGTGTGATTACCACACTGACGTATTCAAGCAAGTACCAGAAAGAAAGTACGTTCCACGTTGCTGCTTGCCATATAAAGTTCTTACTTAATAAAATTCTACATTAAATACTAAATATTCCACAAGCATCGCGTGAATAAGCCATAGCAGTAAGCTTAGTTCTTTTTCTGCGTAGCACACAAACTATAATACGTCCTAGTTCAATTCCCGTAGAAAAATCTATTGTACCGAAATATACTATCTGATCATAGTATCCGGACATTTATCAGCGGACACTAACATAGGTTGTGTCCGTTCTGCTTCTTTATGACGTTTGGTACTGTACTGCAGACCCTTTCAGTTAGGTGCATGAATGTTTGTGCAGATATGGTAGCCCTTTCTTGGTCAAGAGCCGACTGACAGTTCAATATTCCTGAATCGTCTTATACCGGCGGGTACATATCTCGTGATGTCCTGTGTGGTCAGTTCCACATTACATACATACAGCAGGATACCCTTGATTAGATAGTAGATAATTATGTCCAAACAACTTCAATACATGCTTCTTAGTTAGAACCATATGAAAATCACTCTTTCCTTAGGCCAATTGGCTACCAAGATCCGCGATGAGAGTGCCAGTGAGACGGCACTGGAGATGTAGAATTGTACGAAAGTCGTCGCCATAAATTGGGGCCCAATGCCTGATTAGATGGTTTTGGGAAGACTTTTGATGGCAATAATCTGAACGAGTGCGTTAACTCTAGCATCATTTGTGGCGGACGCCATGCTGACTACATTTGGATAATTAAGTGTAAGCGCCCGTGACAATGAGTCACATAGAGCGCAGAAAGGAGCCGGCAAAGTCCAAATAAATGCGAGTCCAGGGGTGGTAAGGGCGGCCCAGGGGGTGAAAGATTGGGGTGGAGTGATGTGATACCGTGTACAAGCAGAACTACTGTGGAACAAGGCTACCACATTCCTGTTCAGCACTTCATCCGTGACATTCCCAAGTGTCCGCAATGGAGGACCTGTAAAACAAGAGACCGCAGGGCTGTAGAGATAATGACACTCTGGTTATTCATCTCATGGTCAGTCAGAATATCAGTAATGACCGACAGACAGTGAGAGGGAAAAGCTCAGGCTCGTAGCTCCAGGCTGGCGTTCGTCGAAGTGTGTATGCAGCACCTATGGACATACAGTGCATGATTCGCCGTAAGATAGGGACATAGCGCGTGTCTGCAGTGATTCGAGCAGTTGTAATGAGAAACTCGTCCAAGGTTTCTCGCCGTTCCATATAAATATGGGAGCTGAGGAAAGACTCCACCACTGAAGCCGTGATGTTGTGTGTTCTGGAAGGGTGGAGGGCAGCCTGAATGGCACTACCAACTGTTTGTGGAGGAAAGTGAACTTGGTCCAGAATATATGGACATAAAACAAATAAACAAACCCCGTTATGAATAGGCCTTGATGTCCCAGTCGTACTGACCGGCCGCCGTGTCGTTCTCAGCCCTTCGACATCACCGGATGAGGAAGGCCATGACGTCAGTACATCGCCCTCCTGGTCGTTGTCAGTTTTCGTGAATGGTGACGCTACTTTTCAATCAAGTAGCTCCTCAGTTGGCCTCAGAAGGGCTGAGTGCGTCCCGCTTGCCAACAGCACTCCGCAGACCCGGACGGTGAACCATCCAAGTGCTAGCCAAGCCCGACAGCGCATAATTTCGGCGATCTGACGGGAACTGGTGTTACCACTGTGGCAAGACCGTCGGTACTAATAGATATGGAAATTATTAACTGCAAAGAAATTCTCTTAGGTTTTTTTTTCTATATGTAAGAACATGGGGTGGCCAAAAATATGGAAACTCCAAAAACACAGTACACTACCACACCTAATACGATTTAGAAAATCCGTCAGCATTCAAAACAGTTTTCAGTCGTCTCAAAATCATAAGTATAGAATGCAGAATGAGTTAGGAGGAAAGGTACATTCCTCGAGAGGCGATAGTATTAGTGATTTTGAACAAAAGACGTCAATTGAACTCATGTTCTGTTCTTACAGTTTCGGAGAACACCAATGAAAACAATGTGGAACAGGACAAACGCATGCGACAGTAACTGAAACGTTGTGAGCTAACGTTTTGTTTAATTGTATATATTACCCCACAAAAGATGTTAAAAACTTCCACCGCAAACTACGTTTAGTAGCCTTGTACACAGATTCTGCGTTGCTGATCTGAGCTCATTCGGTCATTCGTGCTGTCCTTTAGTTGAGCACATGCCAAATACGAGCGAGAAATTCCACCTTTGTGTCCATTGTACGCTTGTAGAGTTTACTCTTAAGGGGCTCCGGAAAGGCTCAAAATCATGAAAAGTTCAATTTTTACTTTTTTGCGTTTTCTGAATCTGCAGACTATTACCTTTTAATAGATATATAATTTATTCAATTCCGAAGACTACAACTATTTTTAAATTTTTTTTGAAATGTGTTCTACATGGGCGTGACCCACTGTGGCGCTGTTAAACTGCTGTCAAATGGTGTTGTTATTAACGTCCGTGTTCATCAGGTACATTTTAGTGATGTGAGATAAAGTATGTGTTGTGGCTAACCTGTGATGGTTCAATATATATCGCTGGTGTGATTGTAGATTGTTTCATGTTTATTTACTCTGTCGTTATCTCGAAAATATTCGTAATTAATTCTGTTTCTTGAGTCTCTGTTTTGTTGAAGTATAATAATGAGTAAAAGTAAAGTTATTAGAAATCCTCTGAAGGCTTTTAAGAAAAGGAGAAATGTTGGAAAGCCAAAGGTATGTGTTATTACTGTAAACAATAAAGACGATAACCAAGTGAGTGAACCTAACCTCTCAAGTACACCTGCCCATAGCAGTCAAAGTGGGAAAGAAAATACTTCACAGAAGAAGCTTGGTTCAATGAGTGAAAACTATGAATGTTTTATGGGCGAATCGGATGTGAATGAAATATTTGATATGTCGGTTCTCAAAGGAATTTTTTCAAACTGTGTAAGATGTATTCATTGTAGTGAAGTTGGTCTGGAACTCTCCATAATAAAGCACGTAGGACTTGCTAGTGAAATACAACTGAAATGTGATAAGTGTTCATACATGACCACCTTTTGGAACAGTGTTGCAGTAACTGCAACTGAAGAAAATGGTAGCAAAATCTACGAACACAACAACGAGCGATGCTTGCTTTAGACAAGGAACGCCTTCGGGCTGCAGACAGGGCTGTAAAGAGTCTAGAAATACAAGCAAGAGTAAACAGGAGGAGGAACAAGAGGAAGCTGGAGGAGGAGTTTGCAGAGGATGAAGATAATCCATCCTATGGACCTGGAATGCACTAAAAAGTTACTCCAATCTTTGTCGCTCGATTCCCAAAACTTTTATTTTCTCATACTAATTACATGTTTTCTAAGGATCTTCCAAACATATTTGTTTACTACTTTCAGTAAATGTTACACAGTACCTTCTGCATAATTTAACACAGCCTTTTTCCAAAAAACTGTATATTTTTGAATATATAAATAAAAAATTGCAAGAAATGTTGTGAATTTTCATTACAATTGAAAAAAAATCATCTTTAATAACTGAACTAAAATTCTGTAAAATCCCTGTGTTAAGTTGTAGCCCATATTCCAACAAATAATCTGTAAAAAGTTCAACTTCCTACCTCAAATACTTTGTGAGGAAAGATGTAATTTATAAGCGTTATTTTAACATTGCAAGTATAGGGCGTTCCGGAGCCCCTTAATCCATCCCCACAAACAGTAATCAATTGGATTAAGATGGGGTGACCTAGGTGGCCTAGAAATGAATCCAAGGCGACTGATCCAGCTCCCAGTTTCAGTGAGCTTCTGTGTCACTGGCCGTAGGGAATGTGAAGGAGATCCGCTGTGCTGAGGCACGGGACTCCACTGCCCGTCGCCGTATTCGATCGTGGGTTCTCTGTTGGGCGTGAGGAAGAGGACGGTGGGGATATGTCCGCTGATGTGTCCTGATGACGGAATAACAGCATTTATTGATCAACTGCAATATAATGGTTTTGGGGCATCTGGGCGATGTTTGCATCCGCGCGTAATATTCTCGGCATCGAGGGAGGTGGTCAGCGGACGCCCACACGCGCGCCCGCTGCGCTGACGTAACTGGAATAAGCAACCTCGGCAGCGGCGCTACGGCGTTTCTCGTTTGTACTGCGCCGGCTCGAACCTCGCGCCGCGGGCCTGTGTTTGGATCGCTGCTGGGGAGGGGGGGGGGGGGGGGAGGGGGGGAGCGGGGGGGCGGTGGGGGGCGCCCGTGGGATGGGTCAGTGCCCTGTCTCAGTGACCACCCCCCAACTGACAGTACCATGGTCCTCAGAGCCATTTTTGAACAGACAGGAGCGCCTGCGATGGTGTACTCAACGACGAACCTGGGTGCACGAATGGCAAAACGTCATTTTTTCGGATGAATCCAGGCTCTGTTTACAGCAGCATGATGGTCTCATCCGTGTTTGGCGACATCGCGGTGAACGCACATTGGAAGCGTGTATTCGTCATCACCATAATGGCGTATCACCCGGCGTGATGGTATGGGGTGCCACTGCTTACAGGTCTCTTGTTCGCATTGACGGCACTTTGAACAGTGGACGTTACAGTTCAGATGTGTTACGACCCATGGCTCTACCCTTCATTCGATCCCTGTGAAACCTTACATTTCAGCAGGATAATTCACGACCGCATGTTGCAGGTCCTGTATGGGCCTTTCTGGATACAGAAAATGTTCGACAGCTGTCCTGGCCAGCACATTCTCCAGACCTCTCACCAATTGAAAACGTCTGGTCAATGGTGGCCGAGCAACTAGCTCGTCACAATACGCCAGTCACTACTTTTGATGAACTGTGGTATCGTGTTGAAGCTGCATGGGCAGCTGTACCAGTACACGCCATCCAAACGATGTTTGGCTCAATGCCGAGGCGCATCAAGGCCGTTATTACGGCCTGAGGTGGTTGTTCAGGGTACTGATTTCTCAGGATCTATGCACCCAAATAGCGTGAAAATGTAATAACATGCCAGTTCTAGTGTGATATATTTGTCCAATGCATACCCGTTTATCATCTGCATTTCTTCTTGGTGTAGTAATTTTAATGGCCAGTAGTGCACATATATTGAAGGTGGAGGGGTGAGCGGGGAAAAGGAAAGGAAAGGGGAAGGGACTCATAATGTCAGCTGCATGGAGACTTTATGCGGAGTCAGTGGCGCCAAGAGAAGATGTGTGCTGGACTGGGATTCGAACCTGGAATCTCCTACTTACTACGCAATTTCATTAACCACTGCACAAAATGGACACAGTGTTTCTGGCAACTGTGTGGTCTATCTCAGTACATCCCTCGGCCTACCCACATTACCACCTATCGCCACCTATCCAAGGTCCCTCTCTATGCCCTACATGCTTGCTACTTCGAGATTCCCACAGAGGTCGAAGATGATTGTGCGTTCGCACTAAGTGCAGGGGTTCGTTACTCATCGAGGTGACTCATTTATATAAATCTGTGGTGACTGTTCCTTCAGACGTGTCCGAAAGAACAGACATCGTGTATTACATAGTTGCCTCGATGCACCTTCGTTGCAGATGCACAGATGTGTTCGAACTCCTACAGGAATCTCAAAGTAATGAGCATGGAAAACATGGATGGGGACAGCAGATAAGTGGCCATAAGGGTGAATGTTGCTGCGTTAACCACTGCGCCATCTGGACTCAGTGTTTATTGAAACTGCATGGAGTGTCTTGGTATGCCTTTGGCAGACACATATTCTCGTGTAGTGCCACTTATCCTCAGCCCCAGTCCATGTCCCCATGCTCGCTACTCTGACACTCACTCAGGAGGTTAATCGTGATTGTGCATTTGCGCTGAAGGTGGTGGGTTCATAGCCCATCCAGGCGACTCAGTTATATGAATATGTGGTGCCTGTCCCTTCAGACATGTCCGAAACAATTGAAACCATGCATTCATATAACTGAGTCACCTCGACGGGCTACGAATCAATCATCTTCAGTGCAAACGCGCAACTACGTTCGACCTCCCGGGAGAATCTCAAAGTAGTGAACATGGACGGAGACTGAGAAATAAGTGGCACTAAATGGGAATGTGGGTCAACCGAGGGGCATAATAAGATAGTCCACGCCGTTGTGATAAACGCTGTGTCCGGGTGGCGCAGTGTTTAATGCAACTTCCTAGTATGCATTAGGTCCCGCGTTTAAACCACAGTCCGGCACACATTTTCACTTCGCACTGCTGACTCTGCGCAAAATTTCGATGCAGCTGATATCATAAGTTCGTTCCCGTTCCTTTCCTTTCTCCTACCCCCTCTCCCTTCCACCATCAATTCATATTTCAACAGGTCTACGAAGGATTCGGTTAGGATAAGAGTATATTTTCATCTGAAGTTTTCTTTCAAAATCACCAACACTATCACTCATCAAAGCATGTACCATTCCTCGTGACATAACCTGTACAGGCCCTGTATGGTTTTCAAGGGAACGTTATATTACTACAGAGTGACAGCTGTCTTGAGTTCTCGTGACTGTGGTGACCAGGAAGATGCAACGATTGATCCTCGTGTTCACAAAACCAGTTCTGGACAATGTGAACTGTGTGAACAGACACCCTGTCATCTTGGAACACAGAATCACCATTTGGGAAAAATGGGAGCATTGTACGATGGGATGATTCTCATCCGCCGAAATGGTCCCATAAATGGTGTATGACCATCAGTTCTGGGCATAAAATCAGTGATGCCAGCATTAGTATTCCTGTAAACACTAACAAGAGCATCAGTATTCCCATACTGCCCATCCTATCCCACATTTCCCAAAATTCCTACCCAGTCCCCCACTGTCCAATGCGAGCATCGAAGTTTTCATGCTGTTAGCCAGATGCTGCATGTCCAGCCAACGACGCGCAAGCTTCCCAACTCTCGAGCAATTTTAGTTTCTATAATCGGATTGCGTGAGCACCACCACTTGATATCTGCAGTTTTTAGCGAAATAACGAGCTTGAGGGCCCAGCAGCAAATAGCTGGACAGAAGGAAACGGACAGTACCTCTAAATAGTTATTATTACAAAAGACAATTTGTATGAGGGCAGCATCTAATGTTACACTATTTTCATGCAAGCATTAGAGAACTATTTTATTTTTATTTTATTTATTTGTTCTGTTCTTTTGCAAAATATGTGTATTTCAAAGTGCACTAACCTATTGTGATAAATTAGCAACCTCCTGGCATTCTCTGTACGGACTATATATTTAATGTTTTATACTTAGGTTTTGTTGCTACTGTTACAGCCGTGATACGGTGCTGGTAGAGCCACGACAGCCCCCACTAAACGCAACTGAATTTAGAGGTAATACGAGAGATGTGGACAGTGTCCTGTACGTAATCAGGTACACGCAATTCTGACTGTCCACCGTGCCCTGGAGTGCAAGCAATATACGCTAGGGGCGGTTTGCGTGATACGAAGAAGATATGAGCACTAGGCTAGTGATTGCCACGAATGTGCGTGTCATTAAAGAAAGATCCGATAGCTAGAGGGAGTTTGCCATGTGTGTACGAGTATGTAAACAAATACAGCCTATAAAATTTGTTTTACCCTATCAATCAACATAAAGAGCCAGCTGTAATAGTTGAACTTGCAATGGCAGAGTGAAACGTAACTATTAATATTATTATCACTATTTGCTGTCGCGTCTGCACAGTAGACGCTGAGGCTTTCTCAGTGAACAAGTCTGGCGTATGATCGAAATGCATATTGTCATCCCTTATGACTCTAAAGAGACACCATTAGTTTTTATTTTATTTTTGCATACTCAATATACATACATGTGTTGCTACTACGACAGTACTACTATTAAAACCTTAGTTCCTTATTTTCAGTGAAATCTCCCCTTAGAAAATTTTATGAATTACTGTGCTGGTAAATCCCTTACGTTACTTGATTTTCAAACAGCTGAGCAAAACTGAACGTGCTCAGATGTCTCTCTCTTTCCTTATTCTGATCATCAATAAACTGACACACATAATTTTTAGCGCAACGTAATCTGACTTTCAATAATCCCTACAAAAGAATGGTCCTGACTTACGTAAGTAGGCTGTTTAGGTTTTTATGTTGGTAACGTCACGTAGCGCTCCGTATGAAAATCACTGGCTACGCTCTGTGCAATCTGTGGCTGGTTGGCATTGTTGGAATATTCGCAATTGTAGTGTTGGGCAGTTGGATGTGAACAGCGCGTAGCGTTGCGCAGTTGGAAGTGAGCCGCCAGCAGTGGTGGATGTGGGGGGAGAGATGGCAGAATTTTGAGAGCGGACGATCTGGACGTTTGTCCATCAGAAACTGTAAATTTCTAATTCTGTATATCATGAGCTGATATATATATGATGACTTTTGAATATTATTAAGGTAAACACATTGTTTGTTCTCCATCAAAATCTTTCATTTGCTAACTATTCCTATCAGTAGTTAGTACCTTCAGTAGTCAGAACCCTTTAGTTAGTTGGCAGTGTTGGCGCTCGCTGTATTGCAGTAGTTCGGGTAACGAAGATTTTTGTGAGGTAAGTGATTAATGAAAGGTATAGGTTATTGTTAATAAGGGCCACTCTTTTGTACGGATTATTGAAAGTCAAAACTGCATTGCGCTAAAAATATTGTGTGTCAGTTTATTGATGATCAGAATAAGTAAAGAAAGAAATGTCTGAGCACGTTCAGTTTTGCTCAGCTGTTTGAAAATCAAATAACGTAAGGAGTTTAGCAGCACAGTAATTCATAAATTTTTCTAAGGGGAGGTTACATATGTCGACCCTTAGCCGAGGGTACCTCACTGGGATCTTCTGATGTTTTCTTGTAGTTTGTGTAATTAGTGTACCTATTGTTTATTGCTAGAGCGTAATTGTAGAGAGAATTTCCTTTGTAGTTGTAGTTTTTCACTGTTGTACAGTGAAACAGTTGGTGCAAGTCTACTTGCATGCCACAACTATTTCGCAGCTGCGTTTGCAATTAATTAGATATTATTTTCAGTGCTACGTTAATGAGTTATCTTATTATTGCTCTTCCAATTGTGCTTCTCTTGTCGGCCTGAGTGGCCGAGCGGTTCTAGGCGCTACATTCTGGAGCCGTGCGACCGCTACAGCCGCAGGTTCGAATCCTGCCGCGGGCATGGATGTGTGTGATGTCCTTAGGTTAGTTAGGTTTAAGTAGTTCTAAGTTCTAGTGGACTGATGACCTCAGGAGTTAAGTCCAATAGTGCTCAGAGCCATTTGAACCATTTTTTGTGCTTTTCTTGTTATCGTGTGAAATACGTGATAATTAAGCCGTGTGAAAAACGTAACACTAGGATCCAAAGTAAATTGAGAAATGATAGTGACGACGAGAGTAGATTATCAGCACCACCGTGTAATGAATTAACAGACATTCATAGTAGTAATTTGGTAATTGTGCATAGGGAAATGGAGCGGGCGGCAAATAATGGTGTAGACAGTGAAACAATTAGTGAACAGGGAAGCATTATCGATCGATTGGTCGGAAATGACAGAACACAATCTCGCAACTACTGTAGATTGAGGTTTTGCGTCCTCACTGTTTTCTCAAAGAAGTAAAGACACATTTTCTGCTTTTCAAAATGCGAAAATTGCCTGTTCAAATGCAATGCCGAATACCACCGAGGAACATGTTTCAGACACCAGTGCATTGTTATTACAATGAATGCAACAAATGGAACAAAATCTTCAAAAGTTAGACACAATGGAACAACCAGCACTGACTGCACACAGCACAGCCCGTGATTTTCATACAGAGTGCTGTGTGACGTTGCCAACATAAAAACCTAAACAGCCTACTTACATCAGTTCTTATGGAGACATAAAAAGCACTCCGTCTTCAGGCCACAAGTGGCCCTTCGGGACCATCCGACCGCCGTGTCATCCTCACTGAGGATGAAGATAGGAGGGGCATGTGGTCAGCACACCGCTCTCCCGGTCGTCATGATGGTTTTCCTTGACCGGAGCCGCTACTGTTCGGTCAAGTACCTCCTCAATTGGCATCACGAGGCTGTGTGCACCCCGAGAAATGGCAACACTGCATGGCGGCCCGGATGGTCACCCATCCAAGTGCCGGCCACGCCCGACAGCGCTTAACGTCGGAGATCTGGCGGGAACCGGTGTAGCCACTGCGGCAAGGCCGTTGCCTATGGAGACATAAGAGTTTACATAAAAGCTATAAAACCCAGTCTGATAACGCAAAATAGAAGCTGAGATTGCAATATCTTTGCTTATAATCTCGTCTGAAACTTTAAATCAGGCTCATCCAAGAATTGCGCCCCGCGGGCGCCAGGCAGCGTAGTTCAGCGCCCCGTCCGCGACCGTGTGTCGCTAGTGCCGGCATAGGAGCGAGAGAGAGAGAGCAGCGGAGCGAGTGAGACCGCACATCACGCTCTGCGGTGGACTGTCCCGCAGCCAGATCCAACGCTAACAAAATCACAGAGGAACCACATCTCTATAAAAGAGTCCGATGAGCGGTAAAACAAGCAAACCATTTACCGTTTAGGTAACAACTAGTGTTCGTGTGGCAGAATTACTACACAAAGCTTTAGACAACAATATCCAAAACAAGAATCGAAGAACATCTTAGTTGTTTTCTGACCCACAGGTTCATTCTTTTAGTACTGCGCATGCACACTCGTCATATGTACAATAGGCGTCTTCTGAAAAATATATCAGGTTCTTAAATGAACTAGAGTCATAAATATTCTATTTTAGAAATAACTTTTGTAAGGGATATAGAGTCTCATTCTTACTGTTAGCAGTTACAAGTAAATATTTTTTGTTATACTTCGGGCTACATCTCTTTGTATCCCTTTTCAGAGTTTAGGAATCGGATCCGTAGTTTGCTGTTTTGTACGTAATAATTTTAACCGACCTAGTTTGAAAACTTATTAAGAAATAGAATTAAGGTTATAAAGCTCTTTAATTCTTACAGTCAACATTGTTAAAGAATACAATTAACACTTTACACTTTTTTTCTTTTTCGAGAAAACAGTTTTGTCAATGTTTGATACAATACTGCCTGAGACTGATAACCTCAAAGAATTAGTCAAATTTTTATCGCCAAGTAATGAACGGTTCTTAGTTTTAGCAAGCTTTAAAAGAGAGAAAAAGCGCTCACAAATTCGTGGAACCAAACATTGAGAGAACTTAGGACGCGTGCTTGTGCAAAAGAGGATATTTCTCTCGTGGAAGACAACTGTAAAAGTCATCCAAAGTTTCACACATGAGATAGCGGTCCTTCAGGCGAATATCGCACTGCAGGTCAATCAGCTCTAGTTGAAGCACTAGTGAGACGTCCTATGCCGAAGGGAAAACGGGCGAACAAATATATCTAAGGCCGATTGAAGCTCACGTATCTCCAAAAATCTGTTTTCAAACCGTTATTGTAATTCGCAAATGATTGCAACATAATCTGAAAAATCCACATCTTCTTTAACGCTGTCTATTGCAGGAAAGTGTCCACAATTCTTCTCGCGCAATTGTTTTTCCCACAAAAAAATTTTCTTTTGAAATGCTTGAATCGTCTGCACTAAATTAATGACATAGTTATTTTCGCGTTGGAGTGAAATGTTCAAAGTATTTAACTGACCAAAAAGGTCACTCAAAAAAGCCAAATTCGCCACCCACTTAGGATCACAAAGTAATTCTTCTGGACGTCCTTTCATTTCCAAAAAGGTATTTATTTCGCCCCTCAAGGAGAAAAACCGAAGAAGCACCTTTCCTCTGCTCAGCCATCTTACTTCGGTGTGGTAGGGGATGTCCGGGTATTCTTTAAATTAGCGATGTGTGAGTCCATGCGAACGAAGATAATTAACCGTCCGAAAACTGTGTCCATAACATTTTTTATGTTGACAATTTTCGCACAAAGTGCCTCCTAGTGTATCAGACAATGGACTGTCGCGAATAAGGAACAGGCAACTTCGGCCATTTTTGACCTCACGTAACTCAGATATCCAGTACATATCCCTCGTAGCGCAGGGGCTCCATCCCTTGTTACACTGGTCAGGCGTTCCCATTTTAAACCCATTGACTCTAACACATTTTCCACGGCAAGAAAAATATCCAAATCCGTGGTTGTGTCTTTTAATGGTATAAGATCGAGAAATTCTTGTGTGACACGCAGATTGTCGTCGACGCCTCGAATGAATATGACGAGCTGATATATGTCCGCAACGTCCGCGGATTCGTCAAGAGCGGTAGAAAGAGAAATAAAGCTTGCCGCTCTCTCCATTAATTGCTGCTCCATATCTGAGACCATATCTTCGACTCTGTGAGCCACAGTTTGAGGCGAAAGAGCTATTTTTTCAAATTTTTCCGTGAGCTCTGGTGGACAAATACAAGTCGCCGAGTCGACCAGGCAATCCTAGATGAGATTCCCAGCAGCAAAGGGTTTCCCAGCTTTCCCAATTCTCACCGGTCATTTGTAACTTGCACACAAACTTTGCCCACCTGTTTCCTACTCGTACCACGCCAAAAAAGAACATACAATTAATTTTGAACAATCCTTTTTTTAAAACACTTTTATCACTTTAACAATTGTTTGATTCATTGAAACTCAAATAAAAAAGCTAACAAAAAAGATTGGTTTTAAATGTTTTTTCCGCCAGTTCTGCTGAAAAGGACAGCGATGCGTGGTCGAAAAATAAATTTTTATCTATTGCAATATTTGCGTACAGACGTGGCAAGGCTCGGCGGGCGGTCTGCACGGCCCGCTAAGCAACTCGACTCGGCCACTGCCACAACATGCGAATTCGCCCGGGGCGCTGGCCGTGGGCAATCGCGGGCGCTAGCGCCCCAGGGGCACAGTTTCGACGAGCCTGCTTCAAATCAAAAGATCAGTTTATATATATAATTATTTTTGTTTTTATGACAGTGGTTTGCTAATGTAAAAGTAATCACTTACGAGAGCCGTCCAATAAGTAATGCAACACTTTCTTTCCCAAAGTTAATTCGTTTTATCCAGGATTCGAATACGCCATAATATTCGCCACTCTTCTGGCTAAAAAATTATATTTTCCAACGTAACATCCGTTCAATGTGACGCTCTTTCGCCACCTTACTGGGAACACCTCTACGTTTTATGGTAGCACTCCACTGATCGACGTCGGAGCCTGTGTCTTGCTGCACCAATAACCTCCCCACCATCCACGTACTGCTTCCTGCGGAGTGTATCCTTCAAAGGGCCAAGCAGATGGAAGTAAGGTGACAGATCCAAGCTGTAGGATGGATGAGGAGGGACCGTCCAGTGAAGTTTTGTGACGATTTTCGACCAAAATTGTCACGATCAGCCTCGTAACATGCAAGCAATTCCGCACAGATGGTTTTTCGTTGCTTTTAATGGTCTTCTGTTAGGCGGCTAGGAATCCAGCGAACATTGCAGGAGTCACATCTGTGTGAGGTTGAGCAGCAAGTGAGAGATCCGATAACTTTGCGCGACCTTGTTGCGATGATGGCACACGCCTCGAGCAACGACTCACTGTGCTTATGTTCACTGCCAGGTCTCCATAGATATTCAGCAAGGGCCTGAGATTATATGCTATTTTCTGGTTTTCTGCCATATGAAACTCCGTGACAGCTCTCCGCTTGGAATGCACTTCCATTACAAGCGCCATTTTGAAGGTTATGTATAGCGGCGCCAGCTGACGGGACTTCATGAATGTATACGTGCTGAATCGGAAGTATTCCTAGATATCCGAGAACAAATGCCGCATTAAATCGAAATCGACTGACACAAAAAGGTGGTTTCATTATTTATTGAACATCCATCGTTTGATTTGTTTGGTTTGTGTTGTGAAATAAGTAAGAGAGTTGCGATGGTACCTAATGGTTACTGCTAGTGTAGCTGATCTGTCTAAACAGCACCCCATGTGAGCAAATAGCTTTCATCGGTACCTGTGGTTACTCCTACTTCAGGTACTTTGGTTAAGCGCTGCCCTGTTCAATAATTATAGCTCGATGAAGTCATGGTGTCAAGCCACACACGTCTTAATTCATGAAATGCAGCTAATGCACTGCAAATGCGAGTAATAACCTGAGGCTGTAATCCTAAAATCAAGTAGTCTATGAGATGACTAGAACTGCGAGTTAATAAAAAACGTAGAAATACAAAATAAAGGTAAATGAATAATTTCATAACAGGGGGTATTTTTTGCCGTCTGTTATTGATGTTGGAGACAGGGGATTATGTTGAACAATGTTTATTCAAGAAAGGACATCTAAGGTGAATGGGGTCTTACGACATTAACTTGAAAAGCAGACAGAAAATACCAATATAAAATACAGTAAATTTACGTTGAGAGTGTTGCGAGAAAGACAGCAAAAGCTCCAAAATAAACAGTCATCAAAGATATGCAAAAATTAAGACCATTTCGTAATCACAATACACGAAATATTCACTAAATCAAAAGAATGTCCAAAATGATGATTTACAAATGACGAATTGGAGCTCATACTCTAGAATGAGATTTTCACTCTGCAGCGGAGTGTGCGCTGATATGAAACTTCCTGGTAGATTAAAACTGTGTACCCGACCGCGACTCTAACTCGGGACCTTTGCCTTTTGCGGGCAAGTGCTCTACCAACTGAGCGAACCTTGCAGGAGAGCTTCTGTAAAGTTTGGAAGGTAGGAGACGAGGTACTGCCAGAAGTAAAGCTGTGAGTACCGGACGTGAGTCGTGCTTCGGTAGCTCAGTTGGTAGAGCACTTGCCCGCTAAAAGCAAAGGTCCCGAGTTCGAGTCTCGGTCGGGCACACAGTTTTAATCTGCCAGGAAGTTTCAGCTCATACTCTGTCAGTCTGCATTTCCGTAATACAAGCAGAGAATGTTAGAGTCGTATTCTGGAGCACGTTCAGACTTCCTAAATCATAAAGTCCTTTCCGAAACATGGTAGCGGCCAATCACCGCACAGGATCAAACTCGTCTACGACCGAGTGCGACTCGTTACCACAGATAGGTTTGCCTCCTTCCACAACACGCGCAAAAGTGTCCAGAGTCACTCCCTTGAGCTCTTCCAGTCTCCACCTGATTCGCATAGTGTACAGCTACTGTCTGCTTTCCATTGTCTGAAGGTCGTCCGCACCAAAAGTACATCGTTCTTACGCTGTATAGAAATCATTTTACTCACCTGACCACTTCCTGGACCAAGCTATATTGCAAAAATTTATAAACATTCATTCACACTCAGATGATTCACAATAAATATAAATAGTCTGTGCATGAAGAAATAAGCTAGTATTCTTGAGCAAGTGCACTCATGATAAATGAAAAGAAGTTGTCATTAATGCTGTTCAAACAATTATTTAGGCCTGCTTATCATAAGCGTGTTCCGGAACTCTTTTACAAAGTTGGTGTCAGCTAACATAAGCGATTGAACACTTCTTAAATGGCCATGATTTTGTATTATCAATTGTAGTTATTACTTAAATAAAGTTACTGGTAAAATAGTAAACTGTTAATTAAATAAATACCCAAGTATGACAAAATATGAGGTATTCACACTGTATTCATTTGCTGTGTTATTGTGGAGAATACGATGTTCTGTCAAGCAGTTGAGAAATAAAAAAGGTATAAAAGACATCGTAAGTCAGTAAATAAAACAGATGCAGAAAAGTGGCTTTCTGGGATGATAGTTACCGCCCAGTGCTGTCATGTGAGATATCATGTGTTGAAATAGCATGAAGCAATGAAGTATTTAAAAGCTGTTAATTCAGATGTTCACTGTGAAAATGTTAACTTCTATAATTTTAAAGACATTGAAGTATTGTTGTATCACTGGATGCGACTCATTTTTCTGAGATCACAGATGCGTTCAAATTTACTTTAATGTTTGACTGTAAGTTATCACAAATTCTCAAACAGCTGAAAGAAGCCGTCTTTCAGTTTGTCTGACGCTTCTTCATTTTTTGTTTCGTCTCCTGCACAAAGGTTATGCGAGCTACAGCCGTCCAAAGTCCCAGCATTGGGAGCTTTCCAGTGATGCTGGTGGTTCTTGCGCCTGGCTCGTTTGCAGCGGCCGCCTAGGCCCGCCCTGTCGTGAAGTGCTCTCGGCCGTGGGGCCGCTAAGTTTGCAGCCGTACTACAATTTCATCTCCCCTCATACCACATGCCAAATCACTCGCTTACATACACGTAACGCTACAGAGTGTAGGGAGGATGTAAGTGAAGAGTGGATGTTTTATTCTATTGAAAACAATGCAAAAATATGTGTGGGAAAATCTTGTGTAATCGTGTGAGTCAGGTGACTTAGGTCCAGTGTGCATACTTTTATATAAAGCCAGCCAGAAGGATAACTGGGTTTTAAATCAATTAATCTTATTTCTGGGGATAATTCAGACTTCATTTTGTTTAAGTTAAATTTGATATCACAAATTCAGAAGTTCCTTAATAATTTACTTTCTATAATTCGCGGCCGGCCGGTGTGGCCGTGCGGTTAAAGGCGCTTCAGTCTGGAACCGCGTGACCGCTACGGTCGCAGGTTCGAATCCTGCCACGGGCATGGATGTGTGTGATCTCCTTAGATTAGTTAGGTTTAATTAGTTCTAGGCGACTGATGACCTCAGAAGTTAAGTCGCATAGTGCTCAGAGCCATCTATAATCCGCTTGGGTGAGTTAAGGACTACCGCGAGTATTGAGGCAGGGTCTTTTCTGATTGGCTGTTCAGATCGTCAGCCAATGGAACTAAGCATTTCCCGCATTTAGTGTATTGCTTCGTGTTGCAGTTGTTAAGGTACCCCTTCCATTCCGACCACATTTTGTTTCCTTATTTGCCAGTTTCACAACGTCTGCAGATATTATGTATCAGTCAGGGAGTAAGGCGGCACTGGTGAACGCATACAAACGGGAGTAAGATATCAGTTCCTATGCTGGATGAAGGAGCCGATGGACCATACGGTGTTGCCACTGCACGCTGGTGTGAGACATTGTAGCTAGACATGAGAACGCCGGTTACGTCAGCAGCGAGGTACATAGGGAATTCAAAGTTATTCTGGCGTGATAAAAGTGATTTTTCTTAAATATTTGCTAATGAAAGTCGCTTTTTCCAACACAGATAATTGGAGAAGCCTACAGGTCGTAGGTACTTTATTGCAATATTACAACAGCAGAACTGATCATATTAATAAATAAATGAATAAGCTAACGAATATGTACGAACGAAGTATCACGCCTTTAAGTACGAGGTATAGGCTTCGCACCATGGTCGTTAATCGTCGGTAGAATGCCATCCGATCTAGCTCTGCCGTAAGACCACGCTCTCAGGAAATTGTTAGTTTCATTTCATCACATTAATTGTGCCGATACTGTCAGTTAATGGTGCTTAGTAAATAAAATCATAGTGGCATCTCTTTTGAACGTTATTCTGAACAGTATAGTTTCCCGCTTCATCACATAGAATTACAGGAAGTACAATTGCACTTCACACAGAACCCGACGGCACTGATACTACTTCTCCGAGGGACGTAAATTCGAGAGCTTCTCGGAAAAACAGGTAGAAAAAACCCTGCAACGCGACTCATGAATATAGTCCAAGGACGGATTGTGTTAATCTCCGCAAAACTCGGACGAAAAAGCACGGCCAGTCATACAATACGCCTCTTATGTCATCCTCTACGTACTCACTGACTGAACTGAGGCGTGTCTGGAGGTCCTGCATTTGGCATCCCTTGCGTGGAATCAAATGGTCACATCTGAATTATTTGCAGTAATGCATTAGGAGTCCGCTAAGTGTGAAATACTTCCGCGGTTGGATAACTTGAGATGGAATCACCTATTTTTTACCAATTTCTGTGTAGGAACAGAAAGTACAAAAAAATGGTTCAAATGGCTCTGAGCACTATGGGACTTAACTTCTGAGGTCATCAGTTGCCTAGAACTTAGAACTAATTAAACCTAACTAACCTAAGGACATCACACACATGCATGCCCGAGGCAGGATTCGAACCTGCGACCGTAGCGGTCGCGCGGTTCCAGACTGTAGCACCTAGAACCGCTCGGCCACATCGGCCGGCGCAGAAAGTGCAATTCGACAGCAAGTGCAACAGAAAAGGAAGAGGGAAGTGAACAATAACTTCAAAACGCGAATGAAATTTGTGATTTAAAACTCTACGAGTTGTCTAATGCGGAAAGTGTGTTCGCGTAGCGGAAAACACAGTGTAAGGCAAATAAAAGTTGCCCAGAGAACAGAGTGCCAGGGTACAATGAAACACAGCAGAGAAAAGAAAACAGTAGTAACCTGGTTATAGCAAATGTTGAAAGTAAGCACCATTCATCTCTTGGCACTTTTGGGCCATAGTCAGCAAGTTGCTGAAGATGGATCGATACTGGACTACTGGAATTGCTGTAGTTTCATCTGAAATGTTCTGTTACAGTTCTTGGCGACTATGGGGGTTGTTGCGATACATCTTAGACTTGAGGGCTCGCTACACATTGTAACCGAGCACATTTTCTCCTCCGTTAATGCTGCCACAAATGTTTTCAAAATTCTGGCAATGTAACGCACTGAAGTAGGAAGACGGGACCAATAATGCGACGTGCAGACAGAGCACAGCAACTAACCTTCTAATCATGCAGTGGTATTTCGTGGAAGTTATGCGGATTCTCCGCTGCCCAGAACCTGTGGTTCTGTGAGTTAACATAACGACTCAGGTGAAACGAGGCTTCATCAGACATAAAGAACAGAGCCCTGTGTAAGCCAATCATTGTCATCTCAATGAACAGCCACGGACTAAACTGGAGGTGCCGTGGACCATCTGATGGTTTTAATGCGTGAACAACAGACACTCGGTAGGGATGCATTTTTAGGTCCTGATGGAATATTCGCCCACATACTGGACTTGATATGCTGGTCTCTTTCGACAGGCATCGGATTGATTTGGTAGGACTCTGAAGCATTTTATGGTGAACTGCAGCCACATTTTCTGGTGTGTGGGTACGTTTCGGAATGTATTGTGACTTGCTCAAAACATATTCTGCATGACCCCATTTTCGGACTAAGTATTGCATGGCACTCTTTTCTGGCACTTTCCACCAGTAAACTTCTGATCAAGCAATTGGTCACGCCGCTTCCACGACGTTGTTGTCACGTAACTTTCGTCCCCTCTGCACTGCTCCACTCACACTGATATAGCCAGCGCTACCCTGCGAACCGCTGTGGGTAACGTGGCGGGCGTTCACGTGGTGTGCGCGTCATGAGGTGTGGCTATATGCTTACATTCACGTCCAATCATATCCACTCCTCCGGGCCACTTTTACTTGCCCCACCCCGTAAAAATCGCGCTCAAGGATTACGAACCACTCACTAGTCATACCTAACGAACGATCGTCGAGAAGACCTCGTGGCAGACAAAAGAGAAAATACCGACGTCCAGTGTGGCAAGGCAAGCCGAGTAAACAGAGGAGACAACACGATGCGATGGCATCGCGCGGGAAGCAGCTCAACAAATGGCTCTGAGCACTATGGGACTCAACTGCTGTGGTCATAAGTCCCCTAGAACTTAGAACTACTTAAACCTAACTAACCTAAGGACAGCACACAACACCCAGCCATCACGAGGCAGAGAAAATCCCTGACCCCGCCGGGAATCGAACCCGGGCGTGGGAAGCGAGAACGCTACCGCACGACCACGAGATGCGGGCGCAGCTCAACACAGTGCAGCTTCAGAGAAGAGGTGCACTGCAGGCACGATGGCTGAAGTCTGGGATTCGATTCAGGGCGAGACACAGGAGCGTTACGTCACCCAGTAGAGTGTTGAAACTCTCCCGAAGTAAATTTAAATTCAGTCCGATTAACACTGTTTATTGTTAATTAGAAGACGTAGAGTAAGGCAAAAAATAAAGGTGGTTTACCTAAGTGTACAACCGAATACGACGCGAGAAAACTTAGACCTGTCAGAGAATGGTGATATGTTTCCATTTGCAAAATCTACGGTAGGACCACTAATTAGAATGAGTTATATTGAAGGAAAGCAGGAGTGGGAAATACCAGTAGATAGTTTAAAAGTCACAGAAAACATGACTAAGTCAAACACGCAGGCAGTTGTTACTGAGTGCACAACAATAGGAAGTGAAGCTGGCAAAAATTAAGGCACAGAATGCTGAATGCAAGAAATGTTTGCAGCTCTGATGAATAAATTAGAAGAGACTAACAACAATATTGAAGAAACTGCTAGGGATACTAAGCAACAGCTAATGAAAGTCACTCAGGAAACTAAAAAAATAACCACTGAGAAATGAGAGAAAAACAGCGGGATTTTAAATCTGTAGACGAGAAAATAGAGAATGTAATAATGGAACAGAGGGAAGCAGCTAAGGATATATGAAAACGAGTCACGGGGGAGGGGGGGGGGGGGGAAGCAGCAGAAGTATATCATAGCAAGGTGTCTAAATGAAATACAACAAAATGTTAAAACCTTAAATGAAAATTTGAGCAAGGAGACTGAAAAGTGTGGCGTGTCAATCTGAAATGTAAACATAAAAGTCAATAAAACGGTCAGTTTTGTCTAACAGAACAGATTAATTTGAAACTAATATCAAAGAGATATTTGACAAGGTAGCAAGTATTCAGGAAGAAGTCAGTTATTTTACTACCAGAGACACTGATATCTTCGCTGAAAGGGTAGAGAAGAAATTAGATTCACTCTCACTACAGTAAATAATAATAGAGGAAACGATAATGAGGCCTACTATTTAAGATCATGCACGTTGTATAACTGTGATGCAAAAGGGACACTTCACCCCAAATCTTTCGTAAAACAGTTCCAAGGTGTATTACCAGAGAAATGGGATTTCAGGAGAAAAATATTGTGTGTGACGAGTAGAATGGAAGGAGAATGAGAGAAAGAGTATCTTGTCAGTCATATGATGAATTTATTCAAAAATGGTTCAAATGGCTCTGAGCACTATGGGACTCAACTGCTGAGGTCATTAGTCCCCTAGAACTTAGAACTAGTTAAACCTAACTAACCTAAGGACATCACAAACATCCATGCCCGAGGCTGGATTCGAACCTGCGACCGTAGCGGTCTTGCGGTTCCAGACTGCAGCGCCTTTAACCGCACGGCCACTTCGGCCGGCGATGAATTTATTGGTAGGTTTTTAAAGAAACATTGGTTTCTCACTACACAACTTAAGAAATAGTATTTTTCTGGGGAGAAATTTCTTGAGCAGTGGATATTATTTCCAAAGTTTCTGTGAAAAGAATTTGCATTTAGCTAATTCAGTCAGTGAAGAATACCTCATTGCAGCAGTATTGGTTAAACTACCAGCGAGTACTATAAAATCTAATAAGTACTTCAAAAAAGGAAACAGAAGATCCTTTGCAAACATTAGACCAATTAGATGCTATGTAAGGAAAAGAGACATTCAGTAACGGTTGGAGAGATGTGAACTATAGATATAGAGAAAGTGAACACTGGCCGCCCGGTGTGGCCGAGCGGTTCTAGGCGCTTTAGTGTGGAACCGCGCGGCTGCTACGCTCGCAGGTTCGAATCCTGCCTCTGGCATGGATGTGTGTGATGTCCTTAGGTTTAAGTAGTTCTAAGTTCTAGGGGACTGATGATCTCAGATATTAAGTCCCATAGTGCTCAGAGCCATTTGAACAAATATGGACACTGGGAGGGGTGAGGGGGGGGGGGGGGGACGTAACAGAAACCACAATGAGACAATAGGCAACGAGAGGCACAGCATTGGAAGTGGAAGCTGGAAACGAGGAGGTACAAATAATCACGGTAATAGAAGATATGAGGAACATAATGAAATACACGATGATGACAGGGTAGAGAGAGGTCACGAAAGAGATGACACCGACAGGGAAAACTAGAAATGAGTACGAGTAAGTCTGAAAACAAACTCTCGTGATGGGCGGACCAATGCCAATGAAAAGGCTGAAGAAGGAAATTTATGGGTATATATGTGAAACTCCTTATGAAGAAGATGAAATTGCAAGTAATGAAGAATACCAACCAGTAGAGCACGTGGGAGTTAACCGTAATAACGCAAGTGCGGTTATTGGTACAGGTAGTGAATTGTGTGCTGTAGCAGAGGGACCTTACGACCAAATAGTGGATAAAGAAGAAGTAGACGTTGCAAGGAGATAAAGTTATAGTACAATAGGTGGCAAGAGTCAATTAATAATGAGTCAGTTGTTATTTGAAGTAAACGTACAAGGAGTAGTGTTAGAATTTAGTGCTATGGTGATTCAAAATCTTCACATTTAACTGATAATAGGGACTGATTTATTAGTGGACCACACTGCTGGTATGGTTTTAGGGAAGGATAGTACGACCCTGATGGTAGATAATACTCAGAGAGAAATTAAATTTAGTATCATTGATGGTCTAAAAGGGAAGGAACAGAACTAAAAAGTATCTGAAAATAATGCATGAATATTTTCATTGGGATATGGATAAAAAGGAAATTATTTCACAAAGCAGAAGGGATCAAAATTAAAACACGAGGGTGAGTCCAATGGAAAACTTAAATATTCTTTATTTATTGTGCAGAAGTGGTACAAAGCTGTATCACTTTTCAACATAATCTCCCCCACGCTCAATGCAAGTCCTCCAGCGCTTACAAAGTGCATAAATTCCTTTAGAAAAAAATTCTTTTGGTAGTCCGCGCAACCACTCATGCACCGCGTGGCGTACCTCTTCATCAGAACGGAACTTCCTTCCTCCCATTGCGTCTTTGAGTGGTCCAAACATATGTAAATCACTTGGGGCAAGGTCTGGTGAGTATGGTGGATGAGGAAGACACTCAGAATTCAGGTCAGTGATTGGTGCAACTGTTGTACGGGCTGTGTGGGGCTTTGCATTGTCATGTTGCTAAAGGACACCTGCTGCCAGAAATCCACGTTGCTTTGATTTGATTGCAGGCCGTTAATGATTTTTTAGGAGATCTGTGTATGATGCACTGGTGACAGTGGTCCCTCTAGGCATGTAATGCTCCAAAATGACGTCTTTTTCGTCCCAAAAAGTGTGTCAGCATAACCTTCCCTGCTGATGGTTCTGTTCGAGACCGCTTTGGTTTTGGTGATGAGGAATGCCGCCATTCGTTGCTCGCTCTCTTCGTTTCCGGTCGGTGGAAGTGAACCCAGGTTTCGTCCCCAGTAAAGATTCTTGCAAGGAAGCCATCACCTTGTAGTTCAAAGCGCCGAAGAAGTTCTTCACAAACATCAACTCGTCGTTCTCTTATTTTAGGAGACAGCTACCGTAGCACCCATCTTGCAGACACTTTGTGAAACCGGAGCACATCATGCACAATGTGTTGTACTGACCCATGACTAATTTTTAAACATGCTGCAATGTCATTCAGTGTCGCTTGGCGGTTTTTTCTTCACCATGGCTTCTACTGTTGCAATGTTCTGTGGAGTCACAACTCGTTGTGTCTGTCCTGGACGAGGAACATCTTCCACTGAAGCACTGCAATCACACCATTTGCGAACTTCCTACTCCGTTCGTAGACTTTCTGCTGTGATAAACATGCATTACTGTACTGAACCTTCATTCGTCGATGAATTTCAATAGGTTTCACACCTTCACTAGGCAAAGACGAAATAACAGAATGCTGTTCTTCCATGGTGCAAGTCGCAAGTGGGGCGGCCATCTTTATACTGATACTGCGACGGTATGTGTGCAACTGCACTATGCTGCCAGCTACAGGCTATTATGCACGCTGTTTGTAGCACGCTTACCAACTTACAGGATAACGGCGTGAAACTTCGATTTGTTATTACAAATTTAAGGTTTTCATTTAACTCACCCTCGTATGTTGTCCCATAAATTGCAGATGAAATATGGAATAAAGGAAGAAATATAGGTGTTATGGATCAAGATGTGAAAAGAGAGTTCAAGAACTTGTTATTAAAGTACAAGGAGGTATTCACTGACAAACCAGGATTAATGAAGGGAGAACCCTTTGAGTTCAAAGTCAAGCCACATCAACCTTTTAAATCAATGCTATATGTAGTACTATTAGCAAAAACGGAAGCCGTGGGTGAAGAGATGCAGAGGATACTATTTGTGCGTGGTAAGCACAGGAAAAGCAGAGGAAAAACGGGTTTTCAAAATCTTTTCGAATTTTCCATTTTAATTCTGTCTCATGCGACATACGGTTCTGCCACCTTGGTTTGGTAAGACAGTGGCTGAGCCTGAGTCGGCATAGAAACAGATGTTTCGCGCAACACCTACGCTGATTCCACTTGAACATCAAAGTGCTGCTGACTAGGGGCACTCTTGAGTACCGCTGACGGAGAGATGTCCACTGAAACACCCACTGTCCACTAGTAGGAGGAATGGGGGTTGTTAATGTGGGGAGCGCCGGACGGACTGGTGAGAGTGCATTTGTACTGAGAACGCTCTCTTGCCTGACAGCTCGCTCCGCGACCGGACGTGTCCACCAGCACCTCCCCTCGGCGGTGCACTGCCTCTCAGTTGAACTGCGATAGCCTTTATTGCCATAGGGAGTTTGAGTTTAGTGTGCCCCTTAGGCACAGACTTTAGGAAAAATAAAACCTCCGCTGGTAACTGGAAAAGGTCTTTCCTTTCGAAAGTTTTCTACTAACACCATCGGACGCCCCACTCGCCGCCCATTTTCCCATCCTGAACAAGTTCAGCCCGAACAAAGTGGTGGCAGCTAAAGTGGATTTAGCTCGCCGTTAGGTCCGGCTGACATGTGTCCTCTGCAGATTGTTGCCGCTTTAATTTGGTTCATACGGGTGGCAGAGCCTGTTTGCCATGTAGTTAACAATGTAACCTGGTCAGTGATAGAAAACTTCGACCTCTGGTTAACGCTTGGGAGCGCATATTGTGCGCACAGTCTTAGCGAAGCTGCTGGCGCGCACCACCTTCGTCGCCTTCTCCGTCGATGTGGGATGTTAATGTAAAGTGTCGCTGCAATGCGAACTTCCACCGCGGGAACTCGTGGTTGCTTAATCTACTGTGGGTTACTGTTACGACCCGTCTTTTGTAACATTGTTGATCTACTGAAATCTTGGTCTTAATATTGCAACCATGCGTGATATACATTCGTGTATATTTCCAGAGCGGCCAGAATGGGCTTCTGCAGCCGCTGCTACTTCTAATGATAGGTAGATCGTCTCACGCTCATACAAACGTAGCTTAATCAAATAGGACTTGAGAATTCAGAATTACAGAGATACTCTGATAAAGCCTTACGTGAGCCCCGCCATGAAACACGGTAGGCGTCAATAAAGACTGCTGCCAGCTCTTCCAAACCCGTTGTAGAGGATCTTATCATGTACGTGCGATAGCAATGGAAATACTATCGACGGCAGTGCTGCCAAAGTAGAGTTACAAAACACAGCCTTTCGAAATTCCTTCACCAGAGAACACGAAGTAAATACTCCACAATTCGAACCAAGAACGGCTGACAACATGAGTAACTTAGAAGTAGATACTTAACTCAATAAAACCAATTTTTCAGGTCCAGATTGAATACCAATTAGATTCCTTTCGTACTATACTGATGCGATAGCTCCATACTTAACAATCATATACAGCCGCTAGCTCGATGAACGACCCGTATCCAATGACTGGAAAGTTGCACAACTCACACCAATATTCAAGAAAGATAATAGGAGTAATTCACTAAATTACAGGCTCATATCATTAACGTCGATATGCAGCAGAATTTTGGTGCATATATTCTATTCGGACATTATTAATTACCTCGAAGACAACGGTCTATTGACAAACAGTCAAAACGGATTTAGAAAACATCGTTCTGATGATACACAACTAGCTCTCTACACACACCAAATGTTGAGTGCTACTGACAAGGGATTTCAAATTGGTTTCCAGCAGGCTTTCAACACCGTACTAGCTCTTTACACACATGATGTGTTGAGTGTTATTGATAAGGGATTTCAGATTTATTTCCAGAAGGCTTTCGGCACTGTACCACACAAGCAGCTTGTAGTGAAATTGCGTGCTTACGGAATATTGTCTCAGTTATGTCACAGGATTCGTGACTTCCTGTCGGAGCGGTCACAGTTCGTAGTAATAGACAGAAAGTCATCGAGTGAAACAGAAGTGATTTGTGGCGTTCCACAAGGTAGTGTTATAGGCCCTCTTCTGTTCATTATCTGTATAAACGCTTTAGGAGACAATCTCAGCAGCCGTCTTACTTTGATTCAGATGATGCTGTCGTTAACCGTCTAGTAAATCATCATCATCATAATCTCCTTGGTCGTTTGTCCCACTCCAACGCGGGGTCGGCCCTGTTACTATGGATTTGGTGATGTTAGCGTTAGAGAGTGGCCGGATGCCCTTGCTGTCACTACCCCGTACCCTCGGGACGGAATTAGTGTACCCCAGCTGTTTGCGTCTAGTGTAAGCCATGAAATAGAGTGAACGTTTTCAAATGTCAGAATCGTGTAACTGAGACGGGACATGGGGACCAGCCTGGTATTCGCCTAGTGGGATGTAGAAAACCATCTAAAACCCACGTCCAGGCTGTGGCCCTCGTCGTTAATCCAGCGGGCGGATTCGATCCGAGGCCGGAGTGCCTACCCGAGTACAGAAAGCAGCGCGTTAGCGCCCTCGGATAACCTGGCGGGTTATCAACGAAGATAATCATATCCAACCCAGTTGCGGATCTGGGTATCTACTAAGGCTCGATTAAATAATTCGAAAAAATCAGGTATGTTTGAAAGCCTGTAAAATGAACTAAAATCTTGAAATACATGGCTGCTGGCTGAAAGAATTTGCTAACACAATCTGACCCATACTGTTTAAGAGAACACACACACACACACACACACACACACACACACAATTACCTAAGCTGAGCGCAACTGAAACTGCATTGTGTATAGCTTCGCTTCGAGCATTGAGCAATAAGTAATAACTCATGAAGAAACTGACGAAAAACTGAATAAGTATTAGCTTTCTGCTTATAGTGTCCAGTAATACATATGAGAATGTCCCCTCAAACAAGTAGTCATTGATTTTAAAGTTGAAAGAATAACTGAACCATAAGAACCAACCCACAAATTGTCAGTACGATTTCCCTCTATCATCTAAATAAGATGGTAGATCACAATAATACAATATTTTTATGATATTTAATAAGAAGCGATTGCCGGAACAACAGTGGCCGAACTGTCTTTCGGCATCTGAAACCTAATTTCAGGCTGAGAGAAAAACATTATTTGTATTTTTTTGCAGTTGCAAACTTGACTCAGCAAGTAGACCATGATTCATCAAACTACTGACGGGTCGTAATGAGAATCAACAAGTTAAAGCAATGTGACCCCCAGGCAGTGTGTCGTGGCGTAACTTAGTTTAGAGAGAGATAATTCAGACAGAAGTCATTAGTGTATGGATATAATGTTACCGAAGGGATACATTTGATTTACAAGTCCACATGGGTCCTTAAAGCAATAAAAACATATGTGAATTTCACACTGAGCAATGGGAATACTAAGTCCTCAATAAACCACTTCATATTAGGCAGCAATTATTTCATAATGTAGGAGAGGATGATTAACTTGAATCTACAGAGCGACAGAGTTAAAATATAACATTCGTCACTACAATTAGCTTCCATTTAATCAAAACTGAGCGACCTACGAGTTTCCGTTTAGCCATGCGGAAGAGTAAAGCCACAAGCCGTAACGCGGAGTAATCACGAGCAAAATGTGCAGGAATTTAGCAAGCAGCCTAGAAAAAACCTAACCACTCACCTAAACTTCACCATGGCAAGTAACGAAAGTGATCTAGCTCGATTTACTCATCACTGTAGGATCTCCAAACGAGCTACGTTCGACACAAGGCAAAACCAATCTTTCTCCCGAATCAGAAATCTCATCAGTAGAACACAGAAAGACACCGAACCAGGGTCAGGATCAGAACCAGAGTGGCGGAGGCACGTTCAAATGAGGGACACTTACTGGCTACCAAAGCGTGAAATCTTCATATTGGCTGCTAGACAAATTGACCTCCCAGTGATGCAAAAGTGCTCCAGTAGAAAAAGAATGAGGTTGCTCAGAGAGCTTAATTACATCAGTCGAAGCTGATTTTAGCCCAGAAAAGCAAATTACTGCAAAGATAACTGTCACCATCTACTATATCTATATATACATCTATACTCCGAAAGCTATTTGATGGTGTGTGGCGCAAGGTATTTTGTGTACCAGCGTAATTTCGCCCTTTTCCTGTTTCAGTCGTGAACGGTTCGCGGGAAGAACTATTGCTGGTAGGCCTCCGTATGGGCTCGAATATCTCATAGGGGGAAGCAATATGATGACTGACTATCCGGGAAATTTAACAAGACGCCTCTCTTGCAGCATCTGCCACTGGGGTTGTCTGACCATCTCAGTGACGCTTTCGCGCTTACTTAATGGACCTGTAACGATACATTCTGCTCTTCTTTGGATCTTCTCGATTTCCCCTGATAATTCTGTGTGGTATGGCTGCCAGATACCGAGCTATATTCAAGTATTGCTCGAATGAATGCTTTGTAAGCTACTTCATTTGTTGATGGACTTCATTCCCTGAGGATTCTTGTACTGAATATGAGTCTGGCATCTGACTTAGCCGTGATTAACTTCATGTGGTCATTTCATTTCAAATCTCTCCGTACGCATTCCCCTAGATATTTTATACAAGTAGTTGATTCTAGTGATAGTTCTGCAGTCAGAATAATACAATAATGGGTCTTTCTGAGTATACGCAGTACATTACTTATTTATGTTGATGGTCAGTTGCTACTCCCTGAATCTGCAGCGTTCCTCTGCAGCTCTTCACACAGTTCGGTATAATTTTGTTTTGCAACTTCTCTGTATACAACGGCATCATCAGTAAAAAGCGTCATGGAACTTACGACACTATCTGCTAAGTCATTTATACGTATTGTGAAATATAACGTCGTATAATACTCCTTTGAGGTGCGACTATAGTCACTTTTACGTCTGAAGACGTTTCATGCCTCGAGAGTTACAGTGCGACTGGTCGCGGCGGAGGTTCGAGTCCTCCCTCGGGCATGGGTGTGTGTGTTTGTCCTTAGGATACTTTAGGTTAAGTAGTATGTAAGCTTAGGGACTGATAACCTTAGCAGTTAAGTTCCATAAGATTTCACACACATTTGAACATTTTTTTGAGAGTTATATGTTTTGTCCTGTTTGCTAGAAACTCTTCGATCCAATCGCACAGTTGGCCTGGTAGTCCATACGCTTGTATTTTGTTCCTCAGGTGGCAGTATGAAACTGTATCGTACGCCTTACGGAAGTTAAGGAACACGGAACCCACCTGGGTGCCTGTATCTACTACTTCCTGGGTCTCGGAGATGGAAAGAGCGAGCTGAGTTTCACACGTCGCTGTTTGCGGAATTTATGTTGATTTCTTAAGAGGAGATTTTAAGTTTCCAGTAATGTTATAATATGCGTGCATGAAATATGTTCCAAAATTCCACAACAGACAGACTTCAGAGGTATAGGCCTATAGTTTTGATCGTCTCTTGGACGTTCCTTCCTGACAGCGGGAATGACATGTGTTTCTTTCAAGTCATTAGGAACTCTTCATAGACCTACCGGACACAGTTGCTAGAAGAGGTGACAGTTCTCTCGCTTACTCTGTGTAGGTCAGTGCCGGTACCCAGAAGGGAAAGTGGCCTTTCCTGTGTTGAGCGATTTCACCTACTTTTCTATCCCATGGTCACTTATTTCGCTATCTGTCATTCTATTGTTCGTTCTGCTTAAAGGAAGAATAACAGTGGCATTTCCCCTGTGAAACAGTTTTGGAAAATACTTTTAATATTTCGGCCTTTTGTGTTTCATCTTACATTTCTGTGCCATTGTGGTCTCAAAGTGTCTGGACAGATGGCTTCGATCCGTTTACTGATTTAATATACGACCAAAACGTCTTAGGATTTTCTGTCAACCTCTCGGTAGACAGAATTGTACTTCCACATTCACTGAATGCTTCTCGCAAAGGCCTCCTTTCTCTAATTTGGCTTCATTTAGTTTTTGATTGTCTGTGAGGCCTTAGCTATATTTTAATTTGCCGAGAAACTCTATTTCCCTTTGCAGCAGTTTCCTAACGCGGTAGTTGAACGACAGTCGTCCTTTTCCATCCCTCACAACTCAGCGCGGCACATACCTGTCTAAAGCGTATTGTCCAGTGTTCTTAAACTCTTTTAATAGGTGCCCAACTTTGTCAGTGCTAGAGATGAAATTTTCGTGTTGACCGCTCAGGTAACACGAGATCTGTTTCTTATCACTCTTGCGAAGCAGAAAGATATTCCTACGTCTCTATGTCCTACTGGCAGCCGTAAATGATGCTGCTGTAATGGCCTTACTATTACTAATTCTGTTATACGCTAAAGAAGTCGAAAATTTCGGATCTGTTTGTCACCAGCGTATCTAAAATGTAGCCTTCACGAGTCGCTTCTCTGATTAACTGCTCGAGATAACTTTCGGATAAGGTACTTTGAAAAATTTCGCACGACTCCCAATTACGATCGCTTATCACTTGAATATTCCAGTCTGTAGCTGGTAAATTGAAATTTTCACATAATACTGTAACACGGACAGGAAATTTACGAGAAAGATTCTCCAAATTTTCCCTCAAATGTTAAGCCACTACTACTGCTGAAACAAGAGGTCAATAGAAACGTCCCACGACCATTTTTGGTCCGTATTTGACACTTATTTTCACCCACATCATTTCGCATTCTGAATGTGTTCTAACTCACTTGATGTTGTCATATTTTTATGGCTACAAACACGCCTCCACCACCAGCATTCAATATTGCTTTGTGATATATATTCCAACCGGAGTTTCGAATGTCAGTGCTATTGATACCTTTTGTCGACCAGATTTCTGTCCCTAATATTTATCAGGGCTTTTTTTTACCATTTAGAGGCAAAGCGAGTTCCAGGACTTTTAGATACAAGCTTACGCATTCAGTTAATATTATATTATCCTTATCTTACCCCTCCCTACTACACCTGCCTACCAAAGGGGTGGGTGTGAAAAGGTACTGTAACCGACGACGATGACGCGCGACAACCCAGAATTTATCCATCCAGCAGTTGAGAATAAGAGACTTAGCATCTTTCAGTAAACCTTACACATAATTTAAAACCTGTACAAAACATTTTCTTGCTGACAACCCCCACAAAATGAAGAAAGGAAAAAAGTCTTCCTCTAAATGCATTTTCGCTCTCCATGAAGTAAAACTGCCGCATCAGGCATGATATTTTAATTTAGTACTTTTTTACGGATAACTCTATTCGCGACGTATTTTTCAGACAGTATTCACATATACCATTAAATATACCATTACATCACTATGCTACAAATAGTTCAGGAGCTTTGACGTCATAAGCATTGCGATAAGTGAAAAACTACAGTTCCATGGAAGAAGTTTAAAATTATTACTTCCTTGATACTGACTCCATTCACAAGAAATTTCGCATACGACATCCAAATACGTCATTGAATGTATCTGTAAAATTACATCATTGTACGAAGCATAGTTCAGGAACTATAACGTCATGGACACTGAGATGCGTGACGAACTGCCGCGTCATGCGGGAAGTTTAAATTTATTACTTCTTTGGTAATAAGTCTACACACGACACATTTCACAGACTGTACCGCTGATCTTTTTACGACATATATTTCAAGAGATACGGTGTCATAAAAAATGCGCTGCGTGAAAAAGAAACTGCAGGCCGAAATTCTCTAGAAACACAGATGAAATATATATACAATTACCTGTGAAACATTTTATATAAACATTAAATGGGTGTTAAATGGGCATATGTGGGCAATGCCGTAAGTAAAAGACTCCTCCTAAACCACTGGATCGATTTCAACCAAATTTGTTACACCTATTATTTAGTCTCGAAAGAGATGAAGTGGGGTCAAGAACCAGAAACCTACTATTAGGGTGGGGGTGATAACGTGCAAAGGGAAAATGGGGTGGGGACATGGACAGACAAAGAACCACAAGGAGGAGATGGTCAGATAGACTGGGAGGTGAAAATAGTCAGAAAAAGGGAAAGAGGGAAATGGACAGCGTTAGGGAAGAGGAGATGGAAAGAGAGAGGGAGGAGGCGACGGACGGATAGGTGTGGGAGAAGGAGACAGGCAGATGGGAGTGGGAGAAGGAGATAGAGAGGCGAGGAGGAGATAGAGGGGTCAGAAGGAGATGAACTCAGTGGGGGGGGGGGGGGAGGAGATGGACAGAGGAGGAAGAACCAGATAGACAGTGGGGCGGGGGGGGGGGAGGTAGATGGACAGAGAGAGCAGTGAGGAACAGATGGACAGAAGCAGAGGGGGTAGCAGATGGCCAGGGAGAGGGAAATGAGAAGATGGACAGAGTGTGGAGGGTTGTGGAAGTGGACGGAAAGAGGGGGGAGAAGGAGATGGACTAACGGAATTGGAATAAATACATTCCTGGGCTTTACCAGGTACTCAGCTAGTAGGAAAAGCCAATGTCCAGCCATTGTTCATTGAGCGACTCTTAAGGAAATGTGATAGACCCACAAAGGAAATGCCTTACAATACGTTCGTTTCAACAATTACTCGTCCATCTAGGCTTCTTATCAAGCTGGATTAGTAAAGTAGGTAAAGACAGTTCAAGCGAACCACGTTCCGCCATGAAGTCTTTTAGCAGGCGCGAAAGTGTTATGGGTGTACTCAACTCCAGTGGTAGACACAACAAAAGAAACGTTATGCATCACGGCCATTCCGAGAGAATGTTGTTATGTCAGATGGCCACTTCTTACGACTTCTGCAGTACTTGTTATGGCCATTTGCTATTTGTTACGACTTCTGCAGTACTCGTTAGCAGCAGACACAGTGGCTGCACCAAAAACTGAGACGGCGTGGAGTTTTACAATTATTTATTGAGCTTTCTTTACAATTTCTCCCTCGTCGTCGCTGCCCAGCCCTGCGGATCCTTCCACCTGGCTGCTGCTGTGTAGATTCTCCGACAATGCGCGCAACGTGCCTCCGCTAATGTCATGATGCCCTGTGGTTGAGATGAACTCGTCGCCGCTCGGCAGCCCAGTATGGCACCCCCGAGGAGCCGCGTCGCCGTGAGGTCAGCTGCCGCCGCCTGCTACACCAGCGGCTGGGAAGCCGTCAGTCGCGATGTCCGCGAGCTCCCGTCATGGACGGACCACGCGCCATGGGGCCGCGTTGCCGTGGAGTCCAGGCGTCAGTCCCCGGCGGCGCCTGTGCCCAAGACCACGCTGCGGCTGGTCCTGCTGGAAGTTCTCGCTGTAGTTAGTCAGTCACGGTGCCGACGGGACTCGGGCCGACACCTAGAGCTGAAGTAGACGTCTGGCGGCGAACGGATGACTCCTGCGAGCTGGAACAGACTTCCGGAATCGTCACCTACGAAGATTGAACATTCGGACACGGACCACGTCCGTCCTCAGATCTGAACTGCTTCCTAATGGCTTCTGTCCGTTGCTGCCTGCGCTCCACTATTTATATCCGGCAGGAGGACTTTTTTACCCTCGGTGGCAGCTTCTTGTTATTACTCCCGCAGTATATTGCAACGTAACTTAGCGTGCTGGCCTCACTTCCCTTACTCAGCACTCTCCAGGCTTCGCTCGGCGCTCGGTCTGCGTGCGTCCTTGCGTGAGCCGGTTGGTAGACTGCAACTGTCAGCAAAGCTATCTGTGCCGCGCCTACTTTGCAATGCCGCGATCGCCGGCTGCCTCTGTTCTGCCATTCTCCACTGCGTGAAGCAACGCTTAGTACATGTGGCCGCAACAATGTGTTGCAAGAAAAGTCGGGCAACATACTGTTTTCTTCCACAGATTTCGAAAAATTCCCACGACTATAAAATCAAAAATAATAGAACTCATAAGGGGGTTATAATTATTTTTCCCACTCATCATTCGCGTGTCGATCAGGGAAGGGGGTAAAAAATATCGAGGTAGCAGAAATACCCTTTACCACACAGGTAAGGTGGATAATGGTGTACAGACATAGATGTATTCATTATAGTCACTTTAGGTGACCAGTTACGTTTAAGAAACTTGACACGCCTGCCATCTAGGAAGTCGAGCAAGTGTAGCTTTCAACGTAAACAGTCAGACGGTCTTGATTCATACGGAGGGCTCAAATGGCTCTGAGCACTATGCGACTTAACTTCTGAGGTCATCAGTCGCCTAGAACTTAGAACTAATTAAACTTAACTAACCTAAGAACATCACACACATCCATGCCACTCCGGCCGGCATACGAAGGAGTACCGACAATGTTTGTCCCCTACTACAGTCCACGAATAGAACACGGAGGTGCTAAATAATAGTGGTATACTATGTTCACAAACCGTACGGCGACTTACGGAAGTACAGTTGTAGATGTAGAGGCGGATGTGATAACAGATGTGCAGCACACGTGCTGAAGTAACACACGTGGACTATTTCAAAAAATGGTTCAAATGGCTCTGAGCACTATGGGACTTAACTGCTACGGACATCAGTCCACTAGAACTTAGAACTACTTAAACCTAACTAACCTAAGGACAGCACACAACACCCAGCCATCACGAGGCAGAGAAAATCCCTGAACCCGCCGGGAATCGAACCCGGGAACCCGGGCGTGGGAAGCGAGAACGCTACCGCACGACCACGAGATGCGGGAACACGGGGGCTATGAATTAATCCGAAACGACGAGGAAATGTCGGACTCAACATAATCCGCTGGATTTGTTCAAGCAGCACTCAAGTTTGAATTTAGCAGGCACTCACTGAAAATACATTCCACACTAGTTCCACCCAGCCCCAACTCCTGTATTTTTATCTTCCGGTGCCGCTGTGCTGTGCAATTTTACGAGAGTAAAAGTACGCTCAGTGGCATTTTAATTGTTTACTTCCCTTTGTTTAGTGGATTACGATGTGCAGCAACATGTTGGAATGAGAACTAACAATAAAAGGAGAGATGAATCTTAAGTGGTACGTAGAAATGTGATTTTCATCGGATAGTACACAAAGAAAGAGTAGTGGTTTAGTACATCAGATAAATCGTGAATAAAGATGTGAAACCAACGAAAGTTCACGATGGAGGTCAAATGTTTTGTATAAATTAACAGTTTTATTTTCTTGCAGAAAATCCGTCTATTAGTAGTTGTACGACAAATTTAACAGCCTGTCTAGATTACGTTTATTTTGGTTCAATCTAACCGTCTTGCGATTAGTAGAGATAAGAAAACTAAGGACTGCATGACGAATACGTAATTACTGTAGAGATATAAAGATGGTTCGATGGAGTCGAAATAGATCATAACCTTAGGATTATATGCAACCCAGCAGCACTATAAAATCTGTAGGTGCACTGATTAACATGAAGTGAGTTACGAGATTGCTGGAGAAGTTTATAACTGCGGCACATCCTTAGTTCCCAATACAACTTTCAGCAGGGAGTGGCCTCTGTCATTGTGTGTCTTAGCAGCGTGTACCATCGTACGCCGCTCGTTATGCGACGTTAATCCGTCAAGAGTCAAACGAAGTCGCCGTAGGCAGGCGCCACAGCTGTGTACATCGCTTGGGCTGTAGAACTATGAGAGCCCTAGTCTGATAAACGTGTCACGTGCTGGCCGTCCGACATCAAACATAGAACAAAGTCGGTAACCCAGCTGAAAGCGAGTGATGGTAAACAGAACAGTATCCACACACTGATACAGGAGGCGCCCAGTGTCACAAGAGGACCGCAAGAATGCAAAGAAGCGATGTACTGACAACAGGTGGCAAACTCAAACAACGAAAATTCTCTCAGCCTGAACTCAATGTGTGCGCGGCAACTCTCTTAATCTCTAGCTAAGCTGTGTAATAACATAGACGAAAACTGCACCACTTATGAAAATGTGCATCGGTCGGTGTACACAGTATATGTATACTGTCAGCAAACATTTCTAGTTTAGTTTATGTTGCCTAACAACCTGTGGTGAGGCTTAGAGTTTGATATAGAAAGTTCCAATCAACTGGTGGTGAATTTAGTCTTACACACGCACCTCCTTGAAGAGACTGGCATGTCTTTTTCAGCTGCTAAAAGCTATCGAAAAAACAGATGTACACACTATAATCTTAAAGTCGGACTAAAATTGTTTTGGCGATGACTGGAACTATTTGAATGAAAGTATCTGTATGCGTAATATTTTACTCTATTACGATAAACTTGCATACAGCCGTCACTACCAACTGTACATAGTGTGAAAAGTTCACACGCATACCTCATTTATAAAAATAACCAGTTTTATGGTATTTCTTCATCGAAAGTTTACAAACAGGTTGTTTCTTTTATTACTGATCTCTCAAACGTTGCTAGTATTAGTCTCACGGAACAGAATGTTCAAGCTCACGAATAAGCAACACGCCACGTGGTAATTAATGATTCAAAAGTCATAAAAAGTTATGAATTTCACCCCGTGCATTAACCCGAATTCTCTCCCACTCTTTACGGCACTTCTCAAACATTTTAGTACCGAAATATCACAATATTAATAATTTTCAGCTGAGCACATATCAATACATATGATCACTATGAGTTCCTAGCTGCGGATCTCCTCTTCTCTCTACACGAAGGAAGCTCCTAGCCCCAAAAAACACGCGCGAATATTTTAATTTCTGATTGGCAGAGAAATATCATAGCCAATCCGAAAATAGCATCAAGCCCGCCCAATCCTGCGCATATATACAGAACCAATCAAATTTCGTCACTGAATCGGAACAGCAAATTACCGAAAATAAAACTGGGAAACACACAAATATGAAATTATTTCCCTTTTAACAAAACTCTATTTTTTCCAAAATTATAATCTCATCTCCACAGCGCTATAAACTGACGAAATAGTTTGTAAAAAATTCCCTGGTACGAATGAGTAACACACACGTCATTCTCTAACACTCCTCACGTGACCGGTCACTTCAATGTATTGTATAAAAACATTACAGAAAACAGTATTTCACATTCACACCTTCATTCACTTTTATTACTAAACACAATAATAGTAGTAATTAATAAACAGTTACAAAATTGAACAAACAAAATCGGAAATAAAATCAACAGTATTTTGACTGCATCTCCAACAGTGTCGATCAGCTTCTAGCTTTTATTCTATGGCGTAGAAACTACAGAAACTAGAGCCACCTGACACCACCTCTCTGGCGCGTGACGCACACTGAACGCCTGTTCGCAGATCTACCCTCTCCATGGGGACGATGTAGAGGCGGTACACCTCAAACCAGACCAATGAAAAGCTAACAGCGCAAGATTTGTGAGATGCGAGTTAGGTATATCAACCAAGGTTCGCATGTTGTAGAAATGTGTGAAATCAGTAGATTGTATGTCATCTGTAAACTGCATAGTAGATAAGATCAACTGGAAACGATGATATACTGGCTGCTGCTGATTGTGGGTTTGAGGAAAGTGAACATCTCTGGTCATCGTTAACCCGCCGGTTGTATTCGAACCGGGACCAGGGAGCTGCTCGCTCTGGAACGGGGCTATTAAACAAGCACGGCTATCTGGGCGACTGGCACAAAACCTAACGTCTCCAAAAGACGAATGCTGAGATTTTATCAATATGAGCGAGTAATATACGAGGGTTGTCCAGAAAGTAAGTTCCGATCGGGCGCTAAATGGAAACCACAGTGAAAATCAGAACATTTTATTTGGAAAAGTTAGCTACATTTTCCAGATACTTCTCTACACAGTCACCGCTCCGACTTAGACATTTGTCGGAGCGTTATACCAATTTTCCATCACCATCGTCATAGAAGGCAGAAGCCTGTGCTTTCCGATTATTTTCTACGTTGGTCTATGGCGCGTAGCCTTCGCCCAAGTGTTGTCTTCGTATCCAGAGTTGCATGTGAACAGAGATGATACTCAGAACAAGCCTATTAGGGCTGTGTCGTGGGTTATCGAACACCTCCCATCGTAAAGGTGGCTGGAGCGTCTTCACTGACCCTGCAGAGTGCTGCTGAGAATTGCCAAGATGAAGGAAGCGCGTGGCAGTTGTGTTAGGTGGGCTGCATTCATTAAGGCGAAGCCTCTCAGCGGGCCCTTCTACTTGGAGGGAGAAATCGTCGTTCTAGGCACCTTTACTCGATCACAGTGCGCTCGACGGTCATACTAGAGGCACTACCCAACACATCTGTGCAAAGCTTCATTGGGTTTTCACTGTGGTATCCTTTTCGCGACCGATCGAAACTTACGTTCTGGACAACCCTCGCATTGATGATGAACTGTTGTTAGGCATATGTGCTCTAAATTAATGAGAAAGTGCTGAATGTAGTTGGGTAGAAAATAAATTTGCAGCACAACTTAACTAGAAGAAGAGATGGATTGATAGAACATATCCTGAGGCAACAGGGGCTTACCAGTTGGGTGAGGGGAGGGGGAAAAAGTTACAGGGTTGATTACATTAAGCAGGTTCAAGAGCATGTACGATGCAGTTGTTATGTGGGTGAGTTGTATTAAACCAGTCCTCAGACTGAAAACTGAAATATCAACACATCTCTCACACACTTTTAGTACAACAAAGGCAGAAGGAACATCAGAACGTGGAGAAAATATCGCAAAAATGTACAATAACAGAAAGTAGATTTACATATTTCTGTAAATGTTCTGTGAAAATACGTATAGACCGTTGATTCATGTTCTATAGGACCTCCTCAGTAACATACATGAAATGATTTTGACACACAATTTCCTACAGATCAACCACAGGAAGGAAGACAGAACAGAAGCCTCTACAGAGAACCTTAAAATCTTTGGTTTCACCTTAGATGGTTTACTGCCTTGACCTCTGGAAAATAAACTCCGGTGTTGCTTTAGGTAACTATTTCATTCTTGGAGAGACCAATACCAGCATTTATTTCTGCAAGACGGCAAGTACCAACAATTTAAACAGTATATAATCTTCTGGGCTTCATTTAGCAAACGATAAATGAAGATTATGGGATCAAGTCTAACTCTTTATGGTGCCCACACTTACAAACATAGCGCTCTTTTTTAATTCTTATCACTTGCTTATTACTTACTAAGTCCATAAAATTTTAGAGGAGATATAAAGAAACACCTGTTTATGTCACAGACATGTCGCAGGTTCACTGATTCCCTGCAAAGGGTCCATGAAAGGTTTGACGCTAGGGCTATTCGGAGAAGGTGTTCAAACTGCCTTGTGATAAATATTGTCTGAAAGATGTTTCTCAAATTTCATCCGTTTACGTTAATGCAAAAGTGACATCTGCGTGCTATTGATTGCTTAACACGCTCGAAACGTGCAGGTATGTCACGAACAATGGCTGTAGCTTCAGACAAAAGGGAAACCAGCTCTTCTGGTGTGTTTATCGGCATCTCATACATAAAACGTATCTTCTCTTCACACAAAAAGAAATCCATTGAAGGTCAGCAACATTTTAACAGAATATCCGTCACATTGCAGTTTGAACACCGTCTCTGAACATCGTTAGCGTAGGAACCTTCATGGAGTCATAGCAGCAAAACACAAACAAGTGTTTATTTTATCTCCTCTAAATACTAAAAATTTCATATATAATATTTTTGCACCTCACGTTTATGTGTAGGAATTAACATTACATGTAATCTGCAACGTTTGTAAAATTCCGTTTCCACTCTCACAGTCACGTCACAGAAGCTATAAATAGTTGGACTTCATTTCCAGTAGGTAACGCGTAACTGAAGATATTACCGTTTGATGATACTGTAACTGGCGTTTGACACCTGTCTGTTTTGTACTTTTACTTACTTCGGCTCATTCAGTGACCATATGAAACCATACAGGCGAGGCAGGACCCTCATACACGACACAAGACCAACCACTATGCCTGCAGCTTATGAGTCTGTTCATGAATGTTCGAACCATACACTGGTGGTAGACTCGACAAAGTACTTTCAGTATGTGTATGCTGTAATCATTTTGTTCTTTTGCGTACGATTTACATTTCTGATTATATCGATACTGTTCGGGCGTATCGACAAGCGCCGGCACGAAGACGAAGACCGAAAGGCCAAAGAAGGCGGTGAGACGACGTCAGCCAATAGCCCGCTGACAAGGACCGCACCACGACAGGAGCGCCCCCTAGCCGAAGAGAATATAAGCGCCGCTCCTGCCAGCCTCGGTTGGACAGTATTCCTACAGTACTAGGAGAGCACTACGATAGCAATGACATGTGGTCCATATCAATTGCTTACACGAACCTTGTATACAGTAAAGGACTTTGATTGTTTGCATTTTGCCCATCGCATGCGACACCGTTGTAAATTCAAAGTTAAGTATTCTCAAACTTCTTTAAAGTAATAAAAACTATTAATATGATTTGCTTGAATTGTTGTATAGCACTCCGAGAACACAACATCCTTTAGGCACCCAATACGAGACGAGTGGGCAGGACCCCATTGATACCATCAGAGATCACTTCTGCCACAGTGAGTTACTGTGGAATCATTTCCTTTGGCAGTATTTGGTTGACCTCGTTCACTAGGACAGGTGTCAGATACTAATTAAGTCAGAGACGTATGACGCTAGGGGAAGCTTGGTCTTGGGGTGAGAAGCAGTAGTGAGTGATTTGCCACCTTGTTGGGTGAGAGAGACTGAAGGTAAAGCTGCGGGCTCAGTTGCCAGATATGGATCTTTCAGCATCCGTAGCGTGAGCTCTTGGCTGATATCGTGCAGACGACTCTGTGACAGCTGAGATGTATGAAATGAGAGACAGAGAATAATGTTTCCAACTAAATTACGTTCGAGATCTTACAAACTTTATACAGGAAGGCCAAGTAAACCAGAAAAGACATGGCAACAAAATGAGCTCATTGGAACTTGAAACATGATTATAGGATTAACATTATGAAAGTTCCTGTTGTTTTAATCATAATAAATTATAAATGAATGACAAGTAAATCACTGGAACAGTCTAATCATATGATGCGTCACATGAAAGCTGATGGCGTCAGTAAACAGCTGAACAAGCTACTTTTCGAATCCGGCAGACGATGCAATTTTCCGTAATGAAATAGTGCCCGTAAAAAGCTGCAGAATCAGTCAGATCGTGATAATATTTTTATGTGGTGCAAAGATTAGCAACTTGCTTCAAACATTCACAAACGCAAAACTGTGCATTTAAAAACATTAGTGATCCACAGTCGAAATCAGAGAACCCATACAACAGTTCATATATGTATGGAATGCAACGGTAAATCAGGTGGCAGACGTTGCTTCATTGACAGGCCACTGGGAAAATGTAGTCACCCTACATTGCATACGACTCATTCTCATGGCGCATCCCAGAATATTACTCAGATGTGTGGGGTTCATGCCAAACTGAGATGACCGTTTGTATTGAACATATACAAAACTGTGCAAAGGTCTGGTTGAACTACAGAACTGCTGAGTAACCTAAAATGGCACACTGCGGCATTAATTATCCCACTGAAGCCGACTTAAAATATTAAAATAACCAGGATAAAGCGAAGAATCTAGGAATATACTACAGCCTACCACTTATTGCTCTTATGGGGTCTGTAAAGACAAAATTAGATTAATTACAGCTCTGAGAGAGGAAGTTAAGCAAACATTCTTTACTCTCTGCATATGCACATCTGCAACTATGCTCTGTAAACCATTGTCAGGTGCCTGGTAGAGGACACTCCAATTGTACAACACACATGTGTCTCCTCCTCCCACTCATTATCCGTTTGCTCCATCCCCTCTCTTTGCTCAGCTTTGCCTATTCCCACGTTTAAACCCTGCAACGCGTACCAGTACTAATTGCACAACATGCTCTTCATGTATGGCAGCTTCAATGTGAGGTGTGGAAAACCATTCTCATCTATATCTCCGTTCCTATGGGAGCTAGAATGTTCCAACTCCTACAGCGAAGATTCCCAGGTAGCATGTAGTATGTATACCAAATTTATTCGAAATCGATCCACTGGTTTAGGAGAAGATGCTACACACACACACACACGCACACACACACACACACACACACACACACACACACACACACACACATTTGACTAATATCATTAAGAGATAACACTATTGATTTTATAAAAATGTATATATGTGTGCTCCACATCTCCTCCTAAGCCGCTAGATCGATTTCATCCCTTCATTCAAACTTGGTACACATATCACTTACTGTCGGGAAATCAACGATGTGGGGATAAGAACTACCTCCCTATCAGATCGTTGGAGGCGATAAAGAAGTATAGTTCACGACATGGGAATATACTGACTTTGTTCATACAGTATTTGAGAATGAGAGCATTTACTAACTTGCAACAAACATTATACATAATTTCAAATCTGTATGAAACTTTTTCTCGCTGACAACCACAACAGAATAATGAAAGGAAGAAAGTTTACCGCTTACTACATTTTCGGTCGGCATGCGGTAAAACGGCCGAATCAGGCACGACCTTTTAATTTATTACTTCTTTACTGTCAACTGTATTTACGACACATTTTGCAGACGCTATTCACATATGCTACAGCATGTACCTGCGAAATTATATTATTTTACGACACACAGCTCAGGCGCTAGGAAGTCATAATCACTGAGACGCAAGAAATACTGCCGCATCATGTGTGACTTTTAAATTTATTACGTCTTTGCTAGAAACTTTATTCGCAAATCATTTCTCAGACAGTTTCCCCATATGCTGCTTAATGTACCCACAGTATTATACCACAGAGCGACACTAATTACGGATATACGACGTCATAAAAATGCAGCTGCTTGAAAACAAAACTGCAGGGTGAAATTCGCTTTAGATGCTCGTGTACTGTGATTACAAATATTGATGAAATATGTTAAATCTATGTGACTTTTGAAATTTAGAGACAAGATTGATTGATCACTGGCATCTAGAGTAACTCAAGTACCATACCCAGGCTCGAAACTGTTGCTGGTATCTCCATCTCGAAACATCACCATACACTTGTTTGTAAATTTTTACGTTGTTAATAGTATTATCATACAGATGAAACATGATTCGTTCCGCGTACTACGTGAGAGAGAAAACAAAGGAATCAACTAAAAATTTTGCAGTATTACTGGGCAACAGTCAAATTAAGTATATTAAGTTCTGGTCTCTCATCAGCACTTAGGTGGTAGATATGTGCACACAGAATTAAAAGGAGTCGCATAAAAATACAGAAGAACGAACACTCCCACCCACGCACCCATCCCACCCACCAACCCCCCCCCCCCCACACACACACAGACTTACTATTCATTTGCATATGTCAATGATGGCTGAGCTCAGTAGCTGTGAAGTGATGTACTTGAAAATATACAGGAACCAGCCACTTTTCATATAGCTTTATTTCTGCCAATACGTGTTTCAGGCTTTCAGTCACCTTCAGTTGGCGTAATGAATACACACACCCTCGTGAATACACCAGTTTGTCGTATGAATATTCAACGCTGCAGGTGCTTTTTGTGCTAAAAATTGCAGTTGTTTTTCCATCTTCATACTGTAGGTATAAAACTAACACATTTGCGCCCAAAACTCGTTTTGTCATAAATAAAGCTAAGTAAAAAGTTGCTGGCTGCTGCATTACTTTAAGTAATGCTGAGCTGTATTTTACTACTAGACGAGTATCCGGTGTTGTCCAGGTACGTATTTATTCCAATCTTCTATAAGTCCATCTCTTCTCTTCCCCTTTCTCTGCCTGTCTCCTCATTCACCCCATCTCTGCCATCTCCTCCATACCCCTCTGTCCACCTCCTCTACCACTCGCTCTTTGTTCACCTCCTTCTGCCTCTCTCTCTGTCCCTCTCCGCCTCCACCTCTCCGGACTTATTGCCTCCTCTGCATTTCTCTGTCCATCTCCTCCAATTCACTTTCTTTGTCCACTTTCTCCCCCCATCCCTTTTCGTCTCCTCTTCCCCTCTCCCTCTGCTGATCTCTTCCTCCCCTGACTCTGTTCATCTCTTCCTCTTTCCTTTCTCTGTTCATCTACTACTGTCCCCTCTCTCTGCACACTTCGCCCTCTCTTCTCTCTGTCCATCTCCATCTCCTTGTTTCCCCTCTATGTGTCCATCTCCTCCTTGCTCCCCACCGACTGTCCATCTCCTCTTCTCCTCTTGCCTCTCCACATTATCTCTACTCTCACCCCAATAGAAGGCTGGTGGTTCTTAGCCGGCCGGGGTGGCCGAGTGGTTCTAGGCGATACAGTCTGGAACCGCGCGACCGCTACGGTCGCAGGTTCGAATCCTGCCTCGGGCATGGATGTGTGTGACGTCCATAGGTTAGTTAGGTTTAAGTAGTTCTAAGTTGTAGGGGACTGATGACCTCAGTAGTTAAGTCCCATAGTGCTCAGAGCCATTTCAACCATTTTCGTGGTTCTTACCCTCCACCCCCCCCCCCCCCCACCACCGCTCCCGCTACTGCCCACTGCTCCCTCGGTATTTCCTTACAGATCGTAGCTGTTATGTGTACCAAATTTGGCTGAAATCGTTCAAGGGTTAAGGATGAGCTTTTTACCCTTCGTTTTGGCCCACTTACGCACGTGTTAAATATATTTCGCATATATTTAACATACCTTATATGTATTTGTACACGTATTATACCTGTATCTCTATCGAATGTCGTCCTGCAGTTGCATTGTCACGCAGCTTAATGTTTATGACGTCGTATTTCGTGAACAATGTGCTGATGAACGATATGATTGTGGAGACACATTCAGTAATATATGTGGGTACTCTCTGCGAAATGCGTTGTGAATACAGTAAGTAATAAAGAAGCAATAAATTAAAACGTCATGCATGATGTGGCAGTTTTTCACGGATCTCAGGGTTTCTTGGGTCATATATACTGAACTATGTGTCGAACAGAGATGTAATTTTGCTGGTACATTCGGCGGTACATGTTGCGGATAACATCGGAAGTTCACTGAGACTTTTTGCGGATGATGCTGTAGTATATCGAGAGGTTGTAACAATGGAAAATTGTACTGAAATGCAGGGGGATCTGCCACGAACTGACGCATCGTGCAGGGAATAGCAATTGGATCTCGATGTAGACAAGTGTAAAGTGCTGCGAATACATAGGAAGAACGATTCTTTATCATTTAGCTACAATTTTGCATGTCAGCAACTGGAAGCAGTTAATTCAATAAATTATCTGGGAGTAGGCATTAGGAGTTATTCAAAATGGAATTACCATATAAAATTAATCGTCGGTAAAGCAGATGCCAGACAGTTTCATTGGAAGAATCCTAGGGAAATGCAGTCCGAAAACAAAGGAAGTAGCCTACAGTACACTTGCTCGCCCACTGCTTGAATACTGCTCACCAGTGTGGGATCCGTACCAGTTGTGAATGATAGAAGAGATGGAGAAGATCCAACGAAGAGCAGCGATCTTCGTTACAGGGTCATTTAGTAATCGCGAAAGCGTTACGGAGATGATAGATAAACTCCAGTGGAAGACTCTGCAAGAGAGACGCTCAGTAGCTCGGTACGGGCTCTTGTTGAAGTTTCGAGAACATATCTTCACCGAGGAGTGAAGCAGTATGTTGCTCCCTCCTACGTATATCTCGCGAAGAGACCATGAGGATAAAATCAGAGAGATCAGAGCCCACACAGAGGCATACCGACAATCTTTCTTTCCACGAGCAATATGAGACTGAAATAGAAGGGAGAACCGATAGAGGTACTCCAAGTACCCTCCGCCACACACCGTCAGGTGGCTTGTAGAGTATGGATGTAGATGTAGAGGAATATTGCCTTAACAAATTTGTCGTGAAGACAGTCAGTGGTAAAGAAATAACAAATGGAAACCTTTTTTATGAATTCTTCCATTACTTCTTAGTAGAACGTTTCCGTAATTAAGGTTGTTCTTCTTATACTGATTTTAGTTTGTTTCGAAGTAGTTTTCGGCTTATTGGGCCATCTTAAGGAAACAACTTACTACCTTCTAGTAAGTTGCTTCCTGGAGATAACCTAATAAGCCGGAAACTAGTTTGAAATAAACAAAAATCAATGGACTAGAGACAGTATACTTATTGTGTAACGTTAAAGTATGACGTTTTGCTTCATGAGGCAGTTTTACTGCATGAACATTGATAATGTAGTAAGCTGTAAACTTTTTTTTCACTCATAATTTTGTGGAGGTTTCTCGTAAGGGTTTGGAATTATGTGTACAGCTTGGTGGAAGTCACTAAGTTCTTTCTATGTTACATACTGGGCGTATAAATTATCGGTATTCACACGTCGTGGGCTACACTGATTTTGCACACCCTCCCCCTCCCCCTCCCCCATGCCCCCACATCCATGATTCGCTGGCAGTAAGTCAGTAAGTGATATGCATACCAAGTTTGGTTGAAATCGGTCCAGTGGTTTAGGAGGAGATGTGGAACGTACATAAATTCATACACATATACGTACATTCATTTTAACAAAGTGTATGGACTATTTCTCTGATGGTGTTTTGTTCCATTACACTCTTACTTAAGAATGCATCAAACATTACACTCTTTCTTAAGAATGCATCAAAGATTCTGACATAAAAAGACCATTTCTGAATGTTCACAACCAACTGGGTTTGAGCCATTACACCTCTTTGTCTACAAGAGGACTGAATTTTCTTGTTGTTGTCTTAAAATACTTCGTTATTAAAAGGTTGGATTGTTGAGTGCAAAATGCAAACTAGAGAGGTAAGAGGAGCAATTAACTAAACGTAAAAACACAAATTTCATGATAGCTATAGTGGCTATTTCTGAGAAATCCGTGATTGTGAAATCAAAGAGAAACTTAAAAATAAAATAAATATACTAATTATTCAATGGCGATTTCACATCGTCCACGTTAATTTAGAAGTTACAACACTAACAGCAAGGCTTCAGTTTGTGACATTACGAGAGGCCGGCTTGCGGGGCGACAGGCAGCGTTGAGTATTTTGACAGGTGGCTGAGGGCTGGTTGTCAGTTTTCCCCGAGGTTGAAGCGTGCTCACTTGGCTGACAGATAAAGACTACTCAATGGCCGCGAAGGCGGTTGACATAGAAGATGAATATTACATTTTCAACGAAAATACAATACCCCACAAACATTATACATAGGAATCAAGTACATCAGACAAATCGCGGCGATTAGACCAGCTCATTGCATCTCCAAGCGTAATTCAAGGTAAATATTATGAAAGTTACTATTGTTTTAATAATGATAGATTATAAAATTAATAAGAAATGAACCACTGGAGCACTCTCACCACCGAAGCACAAAATGTAATCTGACGACATCAGTAAACACTATAACAACCTACTTCCAAATTATATCTGTGTATGCACAATTACAGACGAGTTACATAAAAGTTTAAAGCCAGTGTTATAAATCCTCCACATTAACACAAAATATTAAAGCAGCCCGTGTTCCCACAGATCCGTGTGTGTTTGTGTGTGTAATTGGTTTCAGATTCGAATGATAATCGTTATTTAAGTGTTTAACTCCGATTCGGAAGTGTTTGACATCACATCGTGTACAGGGTGTTCATAAATTTGTCATACGGCTCACATCAAGTCTGTAGCCCAAGCGCTGGATAGGCCGCAAGGGGGCCCAATGACAGGGCCTCCACGTTCACCCGACCTAACGCCATGCGATTTTTTTCCTTTGTGGCTTCATCAAGGATCGTGTGTACGTGCCTCCGCTACTAGCAGACCTCCCTGAATTAAGAAACCGGATTGAAGCAGCTGTTGTTACAATCACTGAAGACACACTTATCAACGTTTGGGAAGAAATCGGCTATACATTTTGTGTGTGCCGTGTGACAAATGGTGCTCACATTGAACATCTATAAGGTTCTTGGTAAAACTGTTTGAGTTGCTCTTTCATTTGACATATCATTTATAACTGCAATATTAATGTAATAAATATAATAAAGCGTTTAAACCCCAATATTCATTTACAAGCACCCTGTATTTAGGGGCGAATGGCAGCGTGTGCGTGATCTTTAGTTCGTGTCTTTGATCGGCGGTATTTTGTTGGTGTCAATGTGCATCAGTCGGTCACTGGTGAGTTTGTTGAGGAGACTGTGTGGCCGGGCAGCCGTGTAAGGAAACATTTTAGCTGACTTGGAATAATTTTGTGAGTGTGAGTTCCAGACTTTGTTTCACTGGACTTTGAGTATATGACCATTTTCTCAGTGGCTCATTCTGCATGACTGTATGAACTTCCATTTTGTTTACAGGACTGGAGGCAACTGTGAACTGAATTATTTTCTGCTGTTGAGAATTGTATTCGTGTGTGACAGGCTTGTCGCGTGATTTTTAACTGTGGTTTTTCAGAATACCAAACTTTAGTTTACGTTACGGTTGATACATGGAAACTGCACTTCCTGACTTTTGATTGTTTAACGAACTTTTCTCGTATCTATTTCCGTATTTGATGCTCTGCTAGAGCTACATACATTAAATGTTGTTTGACTACTTTTCATTTTGAACCGCCGGCCGCTGTGGCTGAGCGGTTCTAGGCGCATCAGTCCGGAACCGCGTCGCTGCTACGGTTGCAGGTTCGAACCCTGCCTCGGGCTTGGGTGTGTGTGATGTACTTAGGTTAGTTAGATTTAAGTAGTTTTAAGTCTTGGGGACTGATGACCTCCTATGTTAGGTGTCATAATGCTTAGAGCCATTTTGAACCCACAATAGATATGGAGCACGATACATATCTGTGTGAACAGTATTTAATACACATCTGTTTGGTTTCATCTACGACAATACGTTTTTTTCAACATAAGTAATTGTACAAGATTTATTCAATCATTTTCCTCAATTATTTACAGTATTCGCTACTTACTGAAAATGTGTGATGGTGAATTTACTATTACATTTACGGGCTTTAAAATGACGTTGCACGATCCACTCCCGTGATATCAAATGTTATTTCCTTGAAGATGATACAGAATTTCAGGGATGGTGGAGAAGAGAAGGTGTGTTATTTTGAGATCACCAACTCTCATCCGGAAAAGATTAAGTCGAACGTTAAAAAGCAAAATTTAAAAAAAAATTCAAATTCAAGTTTAGTCAGCCGACGATGACAGAAATCCGAGTGGACACATTTTTTTGATGATTTCATTTATCTGCAAGAGGTACTAAACAGCGAGGTTCTACACAGCAGTTGCTCAAAGTAGCATCCACCAACACCTGTGAAGGCATTACATGGATGCACAAAGTTCTGTCGTACCACTACGAACAACCTCTACCAGTTTCACAGCCAGCGAAGATTCTAGCAGACCAACCTCTTCAAGGCGTTTCCCATGACTCACCAAGAAGATATCTGTAGTGCATTTGTGGATATTTCTATCTCTATCCTTCATTAGCTTCTCCTACATGAAAGTCAGTTTTGCTTACGAAGTCCGATAGCGATAATAAGTCACTTAATCATATCGTACAAAGAACGGTTAGTAGGTTCTCTTTAATATGTAAGCAAAGTTGTCTCACAGAAAGGTTTGACTTCATTATTTGCGACTCAGACGTTTCCACACCAGCGTCTGCTGTTGTACGCCGTTCCTAGGAGCTTTTATCATCATGACGGAAATACACCGCATGTGCTTGTTACCGGCAACAGAAAGCCAAGTCTTGACCTGCTCGCTTAATTTTGCTAACGCATATTCCGCTTACTGATGGGCTTATGGTAAGGAACTAAGTGAGGCGAGCTTACAGATTCTGCAGCAAGGCGACAACCCACGCAGGCGTACTATACCGACTTCATTGTACGTTGTTCGTCATCTTGCCGTGGCAAGGGAGGCAGAAACATTACAAGAACATATCACATCACGTAGTTTCTCGGAAACAGGAAGTGAGTTCAACACCAGAAGCAAATTTATGTGCAGCGCGCGGGAGCTCATATTCTGCTAGGAAAGACGTCTTCGCCGACGCTGGTGGTTTTGTAGCAGCAGTGGCGATATGAAACGACCCGCCGTAAGCTACCGTCCTTAGCCTGCAGTGTTGCAGCTACCCGAAGCTAACGTGGCAGCGAGCTTCTTACGTCGAAACGGTTGAGCATTAGGCTGCGGTACTATCATTACGTTGCGCAGTCATTCGTGAATTAGAGATGTGTATACTATTCCGGGAATCGAGGGAGTTACTCCGCTAAAAGCGACCTGACATTTGGAACAAATTTCTTTCGTTCACTTTCTAATAGCTCCATAACCTGAAAATGACCCAATACCGGCCCAAACAGACGGAAAAATTGCAGTGCAACAGCAACTTTACTGAAAAAATCGATAGTGGATTAAGTATGGTGAAATAGGATACCTTCCAATCTAGATTTCTCTGAGAGGAAATATTGACAAATTTTTGTAACGTAGCACACAGTTCCGACATCAACAAGAGGCTTCTAACAGTTTCATAAGTCTATAGATACTAGGCACCTAAATTATATTTACGCACACAATCGTAAACAAGCAAACACGTTCCTGTACCTGATGTCAGTTATTTGATTTTATCTACAAGGTATACAACTTTGCTTCCGCCGTTTTTCCTTTTGAAACAAACTGGTTACACATGTATCATTCAAACTATTATCCATCGCTGGCCGCTACTTTCTCCCATCTTTCGGGCAGTGTACGAATCCCGCGTCGAAAAAATTGTTCATCTTTTGAAGCGATCCACGAATCGATCCAATTTGTGACTTCCTCACGAGATCGGAAGTGTTGGTCAGCCAGGCCATGCCCCATCGATCTAATCAGGTGACTGTCTGAGGGAGCAATGTCTGGAGAATACGGCGGGTGGGGTAGGACTTCCCATTTTAACGTTTCCAAGTACGTTTTGACCTCTTTTGCTACGCGGGATCGAGCGCTGTCGTGCTGCAAAATCACTTTATCGTGCCTTTCGCTGTATTGTGGCCGTTTGTCTTTTAATTCTCCGCTTGAACGCTTTAATTGCGTTCGGTAACGAGCACCTGTGATTGTTTCACTTGATTTTAACACCTTATAGTACACGACGCCGAGCTGGTCCCACCAAATGCAGAGCATGATCTTGGAGACGTGAATATTCGGTCTGGCCGTCGACGTGGAAGCATAGCCGGGATATCCCCATCATTTTTTGCGTTTAGGGTTATCGTAATGAACCCATTTTTCGTCCCAGGTCACAATGCGATGCAGAAATCCCTTCCGTTTTTGCCTCTGAAGCAACTGTTCACAAACACACAAACGCCGTTCAACGTCTCTTGGTTTCAGCTCACGCGGGACTCAGGTTCCTTTTTTTTTAATCATGTCCGTAGCCTTGGCTCGCTGTGTCACTCCCGCTAATCGTGCCAATTCTTCTTGAGTTTGACGGGAATCTTCACTCAGCAATGTCTCCAATTCTGCATCTTCGAAAACATTCTCTCTTCCACCACTATGTCGGTCTACAACGTTAAAATCACTGTTCTTGAAGCGTTGAAACCACTCACGACACGTTCTTTCACTAATAGTGTCCTTACCATACGTACTTGAGAGAATTCGATAAGACTCAGCCCCCGTTTTCTTCATATTGAAACAAAACAGTAACACCTCCCGCAAATGACGAGAATTAGGCTCGTAAACTGACATTTTCAATCAAGAACAACTTTATGATTCAGACACAAGTCGACTGATGTTTGAATGAGGTTATGTTGAACAAGGTCCAAGCTAACTGCCTGACGCCTGCGATCTTTTTATTTCGACAGCTACTTACCGTTGTCACCACCTATCGGTAAACGGCGGAAGCAAAGTTATGCCCTTTGTAACTTTCCAACCACCACTGTATTGCGGAGTAAATTAGAAAAGAGTAATATATTAAGTTTTATAGGGCATAACTTGCATAATCTGTTTATATCAGATATATTGTCCACAACAGAGATGTCATTACGTAACTTACAGGGTGGCGCACGAAATGTGTTACCAATTGTTTCTTTCACAATTTACGACGCACATTAGATATCCCGGTGGGATTTCTACAGCAGTATCAGCAGAGCTTGGAAAAACAGATGAGTTACGAAATGACGTCTAATTCACGATACTGCCGCTAGGAAACTTGTAAGCAGCAATGGCTGACAATGGAAGACTGACGACACAGCAACGATCGGCAATTGTGTTAGTTTTTCATGAAAAGAAAAGCCTTGTTGTGACTCAGAGGCGTTTTCGACAACAGTTTAACACACGATGGGTCCCTTGCAAGAAGACCATCCACAGGTTGCACGATAAATTTGTACAGGAAGGAACAGTATTGGAAGCGAAGCGACCGCGGCCCAAGCCTGTTTGTTCGCCGGAGAATGTTGAAGCGGTACGCGTTGCTGTACAGAGAAGTCCCGGGAAACCGTGTAGAAAGGCAGCAGTGCAACTGGGAATATCCAGACGCTCCGTTCAACGCATTCTTAAGAGTGACCTCCATATGTACACATACAAGATGACCTGTGTACAGAAACTCACTGAAGAACACAAGCAGCAGAGACTACTGTTTGCTCAGTGGGCGGATGATAGGGAAGAAACTCTCAACAAGGTTTGGTTTTCAGACGAGGTGCATTTTCATTTAGACGGTGTCGTTAACAAACAAAATGTACGCTTTTGGGCCACTGAAACCCCACAAGTGCATCATGAACGACAACATTATGCTCTGAGGATTACAGAGTGGGCAGAAATTGCCAGGCACGGACTTATTGGACCCTTTTTCTTTGAAGAAACTGTGAACAGCGAGCGTTATTTGAGCATGCTTCGTAATGACTTCATTCCATAGCTTCTTACTACTGCCTTGTCCTTCAACACGCACTGGTTCATGCAAGATTGAGCAAGGCCACGTACTGCAAACACTGTGTTGGAGTTTTTACACGAGCATTTCGACATGCGGATCATTTCACTCAAGTTTCCAGGTCGCTTCAATGACGGACAAAATTGCCCCCCCCCCCCCCCAATAGTCCAGACCTCAATCCATGTGACTTTTTTCTTTGGGGGTACCTAAAGGAAAAAAATTTCCCGAAACGTCCACGTGATTTAATGGAGCTCAGAAGACTCATTCTTCAAGCTTGCAGTGAAATTACGGAAGACATGTGCTGTAGGGTAATCACTAGCTTCAGTGTTCGTTGAAAGGAAGTTAGAAAACGAAATGGTGGACATATTGGGCATGTGCTGAGTTAGAACAAATCTCCATGGACGGCTCTTCATTATAGTATATGTTCCTTTCAGATTGTATTGACAAAAACAAAATGGTAACACATTTCGTGCGCCGCCCTGTATCACTTTCCTGAAGCTGTTGGTTTAAATGATACACCTAGATCAGTCTGTTCAGGACTTCAAAATAGCTCGGGAAACGTATTTACGTTCTGAAAGCGCCCGACGTCCATATGATAGCGTGAAACCATCGGAAAATGTATCAGTATCCATCGCGCCCACTCTGAAATTTGATATTTTGATGGTAAACACTAGTACTGCTCGATGTCATCTCAATATTCAAATGTTCAACAGCCTAGACAGTTTCACTCTATTATATGGAGGTTGGGAGCTCTCCGAACGTAAGTTATGTGACACGAGGCTTTATTGAGTTTTACTTCCGTTGCTGGTTGTGTTTGTAGTGCTCCTCATTGCATCTTGGAACACGCATTAAGGCGCTTAGATAATATGTGACAATAGACCTTAAATACATCAGAGGATGTACCTTTATGGTACGAAACTGATTGCACCGGTTTCTGAGCGCCTACAGTAAAACAGCTTACGCGGTAAATTGGACTCTCAATCAGTTCTACCTGCATTTTAATTTGAGTGTTCCTTTGAGTACCTATATTTACTACTAACTATCAAACAGGCGAAAGCAGAAACTTGAATTAATATTCAGTCAGACAGAGATCACGATATCTACGAGTAATTACAGATGCATGTTACGCAAATAAAAATAACGTGATTGATAAAGGAAAGGCTGCCATCAACCAGAAGGTTGAATCGAACATCACTGTGATTTACAAAGCATCGTCCTACTGTAGTTCGCTCGCCCTTGCGTACCTCCGTACTTAGAACGTACCTACCAAGCCAGTTACAGATGGATCCACATGTGTCATATGTGATCGGGTAGAGACGGATCTGTTGACTGAGCAGGCCAAGGCAACATGTCGAGACTCTGCAGAGCATATTGGGTTACAACTACGGTGTGTGGGAGAGCTTTATCATGTTGAAAACACCTCGTGGAATGCTGTTCACGAATTGGCACAACCGGTCGAATCACCAGATTGACGTACAAATTTGTAATCGGGTTGCGTGAGTAACCACGAGAGTGTTCCTGCTATCATACGAAATCCCATCCCAGACCGTAACTCACGGTGTTGGTCCAGTATGTCTTGCACGCAGACAGGTTGGTTCCAGGCCCTCAACTGCCCTCCTTCTAACCAACACACGGCTATCATTGGCACCGAGGCAGAATCAGCTTTCGTCCGAAAACGCGACAGGCCTCCACCTTGACCTCCAACGAGCCCTCGCAACACACCACTGGAGTTGCAAATGGCTGTCGTTCAAAGTCAGAGGAATGCACGCTGCTGGGCGTCTCGCTCACAGCTGTCCTTGAAGTAACCGTTCGTTGTGCCTTTGTGGTGCCGGCTGCTGCTGAGATTGCTGCTGCCGATACAATACGATGTGCTAGGGCACCAACCTAAACCTATGGTCTTCACTCCCTGTAGTGCTACGTGGCCATCCTGCGCCCAGTCTTCTTGTGACCGTACTTTCTCGTGACCACCGCTACCAGCAGTCATATATAGTGACTACTTTCCTGTCAAGTCTTTCTGCACTATCGCCGAAGGAGCATCCAACTTCGCGTAGTGTTATTACACGACCTCGTTCAAACTCAGTCTTACGTGGTAGCAGCGCGGTCTCAGGCTCCTTGCCACGGTTCGCCCTCCCCCCCCCCCCCCCATCCCCACCGTCGGAGGCTCGACTCCTTCCTCGGGCATGTGTGTGTGTGTGTGTGTGTGTGTGTGTGTTGTCGTTACCGCAAGTTAGTTTAAGTAATGTGTAAGCCTAGGGACCGATGACCTCAGGATAGGACCTTAGTACCAATTTCCAGTTTTCAAACTCAGTGAGGTGTCGATAATGATGTCTTTGTCGCCTTAAAAGTATTTTTGACTAACATCAGCTCACCACGTCCAGTCTGAAAGGTAACAAATGCTGACGACCGTTATAGCGTGCATTTAAAGCAAACCTGATTTGTATCCTCGCTACTAGCTCCACTCTTATGCGACTGGCGCGGAATTCGAGCAGACATCATCTTTCAGATGTAGAGACACGCCTGCCGACTTTCGTATGTGTAGCACAACTCCTTCTTGGTGCTGCGATTTTTTATTTCTGTTAATGTATTTGACTTGGCCATCCGCCTGTTCTGCAGACGGTATAAACGAAGATTGTTTTAGAAGCTGTGCTCTGGCGCGATATTGCTTTGCAGGATTCTTTACAACTAAACGTCTAGCTGCAGTGGAGATCAATCTCAGTGGGGACCAGGATGTTGGCACTGTGAGCAAGAGGCGTGTGGAATAACTTGTGACAGTTTGGCTTCGTGATGTTTACATCAGAAAAAAAAAAAAAAATTCTCTAAGCACTATGGGACTTAACATCTGAGGTCATCAGTCCCCTAGACTGAGAACTACTTAAACCTAACTAACCTAAGGACATCACAAACATCCATGCCCGAGGCAGGATTCGGACCTGCAGCCGTAGCAGCAGCGCGGATCCGGACTGAAGCGCCTAGAACCGCTTGGCCACAGTGGCCGGCTTACATTAGCAAACGTTTATCTTGCAGCAATGATACCGTATAATTACAAGGTGCTGCTAAGAAATGATTGTAGAGCAATCCAAATAGGGTATTTAATTGATATTTTATATGAAATCATATTCTCCTCTTCTAGCAAGATCAAAAGTTAGACTTACAGAGAGTAGAGTCCATAATCGGAATCTCTGGATACCTAGGACTGTAGCAAAGAAAAATAAAAGATTAATTTTCACATTCACACAAGTGATGAAGAGTTAAACTTAAGTGGACAATAAACAACACTTCAGGTTCGACTTAATTTTATTTGTAAAATTGAATAGCAGGTATTAGTGGTCACTCAGAAACAGAATCATTACTAATTTCTCCGATGCTAATGTAGCCATTTGTTCAGTAATTTTTTGTGTGACCCTAGGCTTTCCTGGCAAGGAGTCTTTTTGTTGCTCTCGCATGCTCATCCAGGTGCTGTAATTTGTGTAACACCATATGTCGACAGCGTACATTGCCTTTATATTCAGGCGGTACCTGCAGAACGAGCACCTTCGCTACATTGCGCATCCTAGATACTCTTATCGCTTCTCACCCCTGTCCCCAGTACCCGTTCGCACACCACGTTGGGTGGAGTGGCGAGTGGACGTAATTGACGAATTCCAGGCGCGAACTCGGGCCGCGCAGTGCTTCTGCCTGCTCCGGATGGAGTTGAACTCGCTCTCGTCCAACGTTGCGGCATCAGTTGGCTGACCGCTGGGCCCCAAGCTTTACTGACAGTAAAGCCATTGTCCCTACTGACCAGGCCATCGGCCACTCCTCTTTCAACAGTTTCCTTTAGAACACAGTCACAAAACGACGAGGTCTGTTCTAGCATCTCCGTTTGTTCGTATTTCATTTAGACTCCTGAAAATATGTAGATTTACAGAAACCTCTTAATTATTTTGACAGAAATACTTAGCTTCGAAATTCTGAAGGTAGCAGGGCTAAAATACAGGGAGTGAAAGACTAGTTAAATCTTGTGCAGAAACGAGGCCACAGTTGCAATAGTTGGGGGGGGGGGGGCATGATAGGGAAGTAGTGCTTGAGAAGGGAGTGAGACGGCGTTGTAGGCTATCCCCGATGTTGTTCAATCTGTAAGCTGAGCAAACAGCACAGGGAACAAAAGAATCTGAACTCGGAATTACATCATAGGACGTAGAAGTGCAGTTGAAGGGAACGGAGAGTGCCTTGAAACATAAATATGAGGTGAACATCAATAAAAGCAAAACAAGTAGAGGGTGTCTATAAATGAATATCGGGTTAACGCTTTTTAATATTTATTATATTAAACTTAAAGTTATAAATGATATGTAAAATGAAAGAGCAACTCAGTTTTACCAAGAACCTTATAAATGTTCAATGGGAGCACCATTTGTCACGCGGCACACATCAAGTCTATAGCCGAGCTCTTCCCAAACGTTGACAAGTGTGTCTTCAGTGACTGTAGCAACAGCTGCTTCTATCCGGTTTCTTAATTCAGGGAGGTCTTCTGGTGGCGGAGGCACGTACACACGATCCTTGATGAACCCCCAAAGTAAAAAATCGCATGGCGTTAGGTCGGGTGAACGTGGAGGCCTTGCAGAGCAAGCCCTGTCATTGGGCCGCTTGCGGCCTATCCAGTGCTTGGGTACAGTGAAGTTCAACCAATCACGTACTTCACTATACCCGTGAGGTGGCGTCCCATCTTTCTGGAAATTGAAGTTATCTGGTTCATTTTCTTCCAGCTGACGGAAGAGCCATTGCTCTAGTCTATCAAGGTAAGAAGTGCCAATTACAGCAGATTCACAAAACAAGAAAGGCCCATATACTTTCCACTGCGATAGGGTACAAAAAACAGTCACTTTAGGGGAATGTCGTTGCATTTGTACCATCTTGTGAGGATTTTCTGAGCCCCAGATGCGCACATTGTGAGTGTTAACACGTCCAGTAAGGTGAAACGTCGATTTATCACTGAAGACAACATGATCCAGAAAATCTTCATCGTCATGAAACAACATTTCGTTTTCGAAGTTCGCATGTAATCCATGATCTGCCGGCTTTTGTGCCTGTAATAGCTATAAATGGTAAGGACATAGTTGTACGTGTTTTCTTAAAACTTTCCAAACAGCCGACACGGGGACTTTAAACTCACGACTAGCCTTCAGCACTGATTTGTTTGGGCTGCGAGTGAACGACTCTCTCACTCTCTCAACAGTCTCTTCACTAACTCTTGGTCGTCCTGTGCTCTTCCCTTTACAAAGGCAGGTGGTATCTTTAATTTGATGATACCATCTACGAATGTTATCACTGTGACGATCGCAGCCAAACTTCAGCTGGAACGGACGTTGCACAGTAACTACATATTCGGTCTAAGCAAACTGCAAATCACAAAACGCTTTCTGTTCACTAGTCGCTATCTTCGCTACTGCAGCGGAAACATTGCGCGCTGCGCATGCGTACTGGTGCCCGACACAACTGTTTGAGTTGCTCTTTCATTTGACATACCATTTATAACTTTAATTTTAGTGTAATAAATATTATAAAGCGTTCATTTATAAACAACCTGTATAATGGAATGGAGTCGAACTGAATCAGGTGATGACGAGGGAATTACATTGGGTAACGAGACACTAAAAGTAGTAGATAAGCTCTGCTACTTGGGCATTAAAGTAACTGATACGGCCGAAGTAGAGAGGATATAAAACGTAGAGTGGCAATGGCAAGAAGCACGCTCAGTGGACATTCGCGCGCCGGAGGTCACCGCCATCAGTGTTTCGTGCGTGCCGTCATGTTTAGCGTTCAGTGTTTCACCGTCACACTCCATCGTTCACCAGTGCCATCGTCTTCTTCAGTGTTTGTGCGTCGTATCAACAGTTTGCAGTGTGGATTATCGTCGAGTGTGAACGGCTCCGTGTTTGTCTTTATGTGTCTACTGTTTTATTGCCCACCGTTCTGTTACTTATGTGTCTTCTCAGTGCTTCTTCTCTTTGTGTATCCTCTGGCTGAAGAGCGGCGTAGAATGCTGCTGACAGTCTGCCTGTTGTACAGGTTTAAAATAACAATAAAGAAAAAAAAATGGCAAGAAGAGCGTTTCTGAAGAAGAGAAATTTGTTAACATCGAATATAGATTTGAGTGTTAGGAAGTCAAAAGAAGGTATTTGTCTGGAATGTAGCCATTTATGGAGGTGAAACTGTTTAGACAAAGAGGCAATAGAGGCTTTTGGAATATGATGCTACAGAAGACTGCTGAAGATTAGCTGGGCAGATCGCGTAATTAATGAGGAGGTCTGAGTAGAGTTGGGTGGAGACAACAAATATGGGGCTCAATTCGACTAAAAGAAGCGATCGGTTCATAGGACACATTCTGAGACATTAAGAGACCACCAGCGTAGCATTTCAGGGAAATGTGGGTGATCTTGTGCTGCGCCGAAGCCCAGTAGTAAGAAAGGGAAGAATTAAAAAGTTCGCTCCTCAGTATGAGTACCTTTTCAGAGGAACCATCCCCGCATCTGCCAAGCGTTTAAGGGAAACCACCAAAAACCTAAATCAGGATGACCGAACGTGGGTTTGAACCGTCGTCCTCCCGAATGCGAGTCCAGTGTGCTGACCACTGCAACACCTCGCTCGGTTTTGTGTGAAGCAGTCGAGGAAAAATTGTGAAGGTACTATTAGGCCTATGAGAACATTAACTATCATGTTAAACGAATAGCAACTTTTAAGCTATGAATGACCTAGATCGTATGTGACAAAGCTCTGTACTAACGAAGGTAGGTTTTTACAAGTTTTACTGCTTTTCTGCCGTTTAGTCTAAATGACTTTAAACTGAACACAATACAATTTTGTGGCGAAAATATTAGACCGAATTGATGAATATAACAAAACAGATTAGTAGCTCAAATATTACGGTGTGCCTCTCCTATATTTACCAGTAATCAATTTCGCAAGACCACAGAATTAATACACGAGTTTCACTGAAGTGTCTGTGTACACGCGAAGTATATGAATTATTTTCTGGTCGAAAGGCTACAGATTTTATCTTTTCACCCAATTCCCAGTGACACTCAACAAATTTATTGGAATGAGTTGGTTGAATGAGACTCATCCGTGAAGGTAGAGTGCTGAACTTTCACATTGGTTCCGCTGACATATAGCAAGCTTTATACTGTACTACCACACAGTTAACATTTTATTTTCAGTCAGTCAACTGTACAGCTAAGCAATGACTTACCTGACACACTAGAACATCGAGAAAATAAGATTACGTTGTCGAGTTGGTATGATTCATTCACTAAATAAGCAAACATTCACATCTAAATAGCAAAGGTTAATTGAAGTACAGTCACACTTAATTGAAGCAACTAATACTTCGTAAAGTAATTGCCTTTGTTGAAATTATTTAGGAAACCGATTTGAGGTTCCTGGCATAAATGTCAACCATTTAACACTCCTTTAATGACTTGTTTTGCAGCGAATTGTCTTGATCAAATTTTCCACGCTCTGTAATCCATGTCTTTGCATTAACAGGAACCTGTTACTGAACTAAGGAGTCAACCAAGGCTGTTTATTTTTGCCAGTGCCGAGAGATTAGTACAGTACCACAAGGAATTTTACGGGAAACGTGTTTCCGCACTATGCAGCCATGGATTAACTTGAGATCGTCATAACGTTATCTCGTTAGGACCGAAATACCTAGTTATAAGCTGAGAATACCATTATTTTTGATTATGAGGAAACAAACTGTCCCACAATCTCCAACTCACCTGTCGCCCATTCGTAATATTATCAGCCACTAGAAAAACAACGATTTAGATCCCATTACAGTTACATCTTAAATAATGGAAAAGAAACAGTAACATGCAAAGATTTAATCATGAACTGATTGTTCATTTAGAGATATGGTCCACAGATAGGCATCAGAGTAATACCTTGTACCACTGTCGCACAAATGATTCATGATTCATTTCCTGGAATGTTAAGTAACAACCTGCTAAGACACCTGATTACTACCCCTTCAGTTCGCTTAGATTGTCTTATCTATCATCGTGGCGTAGGTGATTAATGGAGGTCCAAATGGGAGCAAGGGCCCTCTTAGTATGTGCATCTTTGTGTTTCGCCCGCTACGAGGAAGATAACAAAATACCCGAACGATGTGTGTAGTAGTTGACCCTTAACAGCCGGCCGTGGTGGCCGAGCGATTCTAGGGGCTACAGTCAGGAACCGCGCGACCGCTACGGTCGCAAGTTCGATTCCTGTCTCGTTCATGGATGTGTGAGATGTCCTTAGGTTTGTTAGGTTTAAGTAGTTCTGAGTTCTAGGGGACTGATGACCTGAGAAGATAAGTACTATAGTGCTCAGAGCCATGTGATCCACTTTTTTTACCCTTAACAGCACTGCAATGATAAAATCTTATTCAATCTGCAGTCCAGACGATACTTATCCCCTGCTACTGTCTCTAATTTAGCTGTGAGTCCAAGTTGAAACATGTTGTTTGTTTATTATATCCATACTAAAACTCTGAACTTGCAGAAGTTATCTTGTGTCTTCGGCCTAAGATGCCACTGAAGCTATCGATTTTCAACTTCGAAATTACTGATTATTCATTGCATATCTTTCTATTTTAGCATAAACAAGAATCCCAAATATGCTGCCTGCGCATAACGCGAGTCAGTGTAGGTGTTGATGCCTCATAACAAATTGGAATATTGTCGACTACTAATGAATATTCTTCGTAACAGCTGCTGTGGGGCCTAAGCGATGCACCTCCACAAGGCTGGTGCGCAACTCGACCATTAGCGATCAAACGCAGTACCAAAGCTGTTAAAAATTCTTGATAATTAGTTGTAGCTCACCTCACTGGAGATACTCTTTGCATTTGTATATTCTGCTCTATTACATCGTAACTACTGCAAACGCTGAGAATGGATCACATGTTGCAGCACTACGCGTAAACCCAATAACGAAAAACTGGTTGTTATATTATTATACCATAATACACTATACGCTTGAACACGAACCATATATTCATTAGCCAAGTTATTTCGATTCATTTGCATTGAGGAAGACACAACTTATATATTTTTCAACAAGCCGGACCAGCGCTACTTTAAGAAGCGATACTGCATATTGCGGTTATTACTGAGCTCCCATCATTCTTAACATCGGTATGAAACTTGCGATCTACACAGGTAAGTTCGTCACCAAAGGACTGTCTACACTGCCTACTAGAGTCGTAGATCCGTTTGGTATAGTCGCAGGGAAATTAAGCACAAGTGATTGAAGTGTGAAAGCACACGAGGATTCACATCCGAAACAGAGGCACTCAGACTCACTGAGGACGATAGGAGGTTGTACAAGGAAGCGTATGAGAGAGCCAGTAACAGTTTAAACAGGTACAAGGAAACAGTTTTTCTTCACTAACAAGGCTCAAGAAGCAATGATAAAATGAGACATAAAGATTTCAATCAGTACCCTCATAGGACGCTGACATTTTCAAAATACCTTCACAATTCCGAGAGTTTGAGAAATAAAAAAAAAGAGGAAATTACATCAGAATTACTAATTGAAGAGTTGACTATGTCCACTGCTGCTTCAGCTGCTAATAATGATCATTGTGTTTAGCATAAGGTTATAGAACTCCGCATTGCTGTTTTTAAATTTGTTTATACCAGATTTTATAATTTTGTTACGTGAAGAGTGACAGTTTTCCCCTCCCCCTTAGCCTGGGCATAGACTTAAGTGAATTTTGTGTCAGGTGTATACTGACAATTAGTCAAAGGAACTGTCTTAATGCAGATAGGTGTTGCTCAATACGAGCGAACTTGTTTTGATAAAAGTAGGTAGTGTGTTTCAAGACTTATTTGTTCACATATAAATAACACTATTAGGGACATCTTCCCTACAACTTTGTCAGTTCCACTGCTGTGACTAAGTCAATGATTTACCAATTCTCCTTGTGGATGCGCACGCCCTAACTAATGGATGGAATGAAATGTTTGTACTTACGTCTTCCGAAGGCTAATCAGAGCATAACTTAATCATAGCTAACACTTGGTTCAAGAATCATAAAAGAAGGTTGTATACATGGAAGAATCCTGGAGCTGGATGGTGTGGCCAAGCGGTTCTAGGCGCCTCAGTCTAGAACCGCGCGACCGCTACGGTCGCAGGTTCGAATCCTGCCTCTGGCATGGATGTGTGTGATGTCCTTAGGTTAGTTAGATTTAAGTAGTTCTAAGTTCTAGGGAACTAATGAGCTCAGATGTTATGTCCCATAGTGCTCAGAGCCATTTGAACAATTTTTTTAATTTTATTTATTTTTATATTTTCTTGAAGAATCCTGGAGGTACTAGAAGGTATCAGATAGATTATATAATGGTAAGACAGAGATTTAGGAACCAGGTTTTAAATTGTAAGACATTTCCAGGCGCAGATGTGGACTCTCACCGCAATCTATTGGTTATGAACTGTAGATTAAAACTGAAGAAACGGCAAAAAGGTGGTAATTTAAGGAGATGGGACCTGGATAAACTGACTAAACCAGGGGTTGCACAGAGTTTCAGGGAGAGCATTAGGGAAAGTTTGGCAAAAATAGGGGTAAGAAATACAGTAGATAAAGAATGGGTAGCTTTGAGAGATGAAATAGTAAAGGCAACAGACGTTCAACTAGCTCAAAAGACGAGGGCTAATAGAAATCCTTGGGTAACAGAAGAGATATTGAATTTAATCGATGAAAAGAGAAAATACAAAAATACAGTAAATGAATCAGGCAAAAAGGAATACAAACGTCTCAAAAATGAGTTCGACAGCAAGTGCAAAATGGCTAAGCAGCGATGGCTAGAGGACAAATGTAAGGATGTTGAGGCTTATCTCACTAGGTGCAAGATAGATACTGCCTACAGGAAAATTAAAGAGACCTTTGGAGAAAAAAGAGCCACTAATATGAATATCAAGAGCTCAGATGGAAATCCAGTTCTAAGCAAGGAGGGGAAAGCAGAAATGTGGAAGGAGTATATAGAGGGTCTATACAAGGGCAATGTTCTTGAGGGCAGTATTGTGCAAATAGAAGGGGATGTAGATGAAGATGAAATTGGAGACAACACCTACGCAACCCCAGTACATGCTACTACATTGCATGCTATTTTTCAGCTAGGTTTGCTACAAAACTTAGCCCTAACTAATTGTCCGCTGAGCTATTCTTGCAAACGCTTGCTAACATTTATTTTCACTTATTGTCGCCAGTGCCACTGGTTTATCGCATATGCGAATCAACTCTGCTGTACTATTACTCCCCAGACCTACCCGGTCGTCATAGCTAACAGTGCACTATTGTACAATATTTCTTCTTGCGACATTGTTATGCGCACTGTTGAACTTTCTGCTCATTTAACCTACTTCCTCAACGCTAGTCTTAGCCTTTTTGCCTGAAGTATCTTCTGTGTTACCACATATAGACAGCTTGCCAGAGTTACCTGACAATTAGGCTCAGTTAACAGCTCATTAGCTAAAGAACATGGACAAATCACTCTTGAACACACAGTTGCGGATATAATTGATTGGAAAGACCAAGATTACGTGCACCGAGTGCTACGACTGTCCCTCTAGCTCTAACACCTGTTTGCCTTGGTGTATGGATCTTGTATACCAGTAGCTACTATGAATATTTTAAGCCACGACCTCAATCAATACTCGAGCAGCCGCCATCGGGCGAATATCATGGTTAACACCTAGGCACACTTAAGGCATGGCCTTTCTTTATGTTAAGATGTAGAGAATAGTAGTTTGTATTATTGCACTGATGTTCTTTTTAAATGATCAAATTTTGAGTCTTGGCATGGGGTCATGCAGAGTCACTATAGTAGGTAATTGTGTATCGAAGAATTTTGTATCTTAATATTAAGGGGGGACGTCGATGAAATATCACACTATTTCAAAAATGCGCCAAATCCACAGTTTTGGAGATATGGCAATGAAATTTTGTACCACGCTTTACATGAAAGTAACACATTTACATATAAAATCCTTTGATCATTTATATTAAACTTTTTTTGAATGAAATATGAAGTTTTTTGTCAAAAGATAATGTATGTTCCTTTTTCTCAGAAGGTTTTCAAGACATTGCTACAAAAATTTCTCTGTTTCATCTCTTTATATGTTGTAAACTTCTCGCATGAGGTTTTTGGGATAGGTCAAATAGGATAATTTTCATAATTTTTTGATTATAATTTCACAAGTACAATTTTAAATTCATGCAAAATTCCTAGCACTTTGCCCCATATCTCAACTTGCAATCAGAATTTGCTCTTCAGACAACGTTTATTAGGTTTACAGAAATATGTGTACAAAATTTCATAATTCTAGCATTCATAGAATCTGAGGAAAAGGTATATAAGCTTTAAAAAACAAACTTTTCAGAAAACGCAATTTAAAGTTAAACTTAACTTTTTTCCTTATGTTACTTCTTCAGAAGGCACCACATTTGTACTCTGGGTCATTTTTCCCTTCAAGGCTTCTCTCCTGGTCTCTTGTTGTCTGTCTTCTTTGCTTTACCAGGTGTTCAACTGACTTTTCAGCTGCAGAGACGCGCTGTAAATCTATTTTTCCTCGGGAAGTCTTGAGTAAAATTTCCTATCTTGAAGCCCATTCCTTCTAATACAATAACTGCATCATAAGTTGCAATTCTGACAAATGTAGCAGATTCAGATGTGTTTTTAGGTTATCGTTTCCATATGTGTGAATTCAGAGACTCATTTGGATTTTGGGTTTTGCCATGAACACACTTCTTCAGATGTGCAGGATCGGCGAAAGACGATCTATAAAACCAAAGAGTAACTATCACGGCCTTCTGGATGCATCCCGCACACATTTGGTTGAAAGTAATGCACAGAATCGTTGTTCACTGAGCTGGTATTGAAGTGATGCTTCAAAACGCGGGCGTGGCAGGGAGGCCGCGTCACACTTTTAATTAATTTTCAGGCACTTCGGATACGATTTCAAAACTGAAACTCTGGGAACTTATTGTCCATGAGGTGTACTAACAAATAAAAAATAAATCGAAAACTGACCATTTTGGTCAATTACATCAGCGTCCCCCCTTGAAAGTTCTGCATGTCAGGCACAAGGGTTATTTTGCAATTTCTATTGAGAATTGTAAATGATTATGCGTTTTTCTAAACTACAGTCACATAGGATGGCCTAATTATCCCTATTTGTTGGACAAAGCCCTTTCCGTAGGGCATTTATGTAAATAATAACTGCCCTACTGTTATGAAACTTCCTGGCAGATTAAAACTGTGTGCAGGACCGAGACTCGAACTCGGGACCTTTGCCTTTCGCGGGCAAGTGCTCTACCAACTGAGCTACCCAAGCACGACTCACGCCCCGTCCTCACAGCTTCACTTCTGCCAGAACCACGTCTCCTACCTTCCAAACTTAACAGAAGCTCTCCTGCGAACCTTGCAGAACTAGCACTCCTGAAAGAAAGGACATTGCGGAGACATGGCTTAGCCACAGCCTGCGGGATGTTTCCAGAATGAGATTTTCACTCTGCAGCGGAGTGTGCGCTGATATGAAACTTCCTGGCAGATTAAAACTGTGTGCCGGACCGAGACTGCAAGGTTCGCAGGAGAGCTTCTGTTAAGTTTGGAAGGTAGGAGACGAGGTACTGGCAGAAGTAAAGCTGTGACGACGTGGCGTGAGTCGTGCTTGGGTAGCTCAGTTGGTAGAGCACTTGCCCGCGAAAGGCAAAGATCCCGAGTTCGAGTCTCGGTCCGGCACACAGTTTTAATCTGCCAGGAAGTTTCATACCAGCGCACACTCCGCTGCAGAGTGAAAATCTCATTCTGTCCTACTGTTACTTTTTAAACGAACCCACCCCGTGAATTTTTCCGTGGACCATCCACAGAGGCGAGCCGCGTCTGTAAGTGTTACAGTCGCCTGTAATCCGCGAGACCTACTCACCGAGCGTGCCGACCCCGTATGGCAGCAACAGCCCTGTCGGTGTCGACCGCAGCCATGCACCGCGGCGCCCGAGTAGCTGTCCGCGGTTGGAGGCGCGACGACCGCCGCTCCCTGCCACCATCACCAAGCATTCCACCGCCCTAGACAGCAGTCGCCCTCCTCACTCCGACGGCATCGCATGAGCAATGCCCACATCAAGACCAAGTTACAAGTCCACTTCTCTGTAATTTCTGTAATTTTGTTCAGTTTCGTAATAGGTTGTAGGTGGTCATTAGCAACAAGTATATATACATGTTTATATCCATTTGTAATTTTGTTATTTTATTCTTTAGTAAAATTCTCGAAAAAAATTACTAGTAATGAAACTGAATTTGGATACAAAATTTGTATAATATAACATGTAAAATCACACAATGTACGACCAGCTATATAACAACAGGTAGCAGTTCCGTGAGAAATAAATTAAACTTATTCTGGCCTGAAGCAAGTAATCTTGCTCAATAAGTGCTTGCTAACAAAAGTCGCTTTTTCCAATGCAGATATGAGGAAAAGCCTACAGAACTTAAGTACTTTCCCACAGTATTACAACGAATCGATCACCTTAATGCGTAAATGAATAATGTTTAAGCTAACGAGAATGTACGTGTGGTGTCACCGCCAGACACCACACTTGCTAGGTGGTAGCCTTTAAATCGGCCGCGGTCCGCTAGTATACGTCGGACCCGCGTGTCGCCACTATCAGTGATTGCAGACCGAGCGCCGCCACACGGCAGGTCTAGAGAGATTTCCTAGCACTCGCCTCAGTTGTACAGCCGACTTTGCTAGCGATGGTTCACTGACAAATTACGCTCTCATTTGCCGAGAAGATAGTTAGCATAGCCTTCAGCTACGTCATTTGCTACGACCTAGCGAGGCGCCATTATCATTTGCTATTAATCTTGTGATGCATGTACCGTCAGACCGATGTTCACCAATTATGGATTAAAGTTAAGTATTCCAGAAGCTACGTACCTTTTTTGCTAGTCTCTATTCCTTTAACTGTTCCAGACCTCACGCCAGCCTGCGTGAGCTTAAACGCGTGCCTTTCGGCTTCCTCAGAGTGGCTTGGTTGTCTTGCCAAGTCACAACAGTACGAATGGCTAAGAAACATCACGAGTGTAAGTACAAGGTACAGGCTGCCCGCCATAGTCGCTAGTCGCCGACAGAGTGCCTTCCGATCTCTTTCTGTCGAAGATCATGCTCTTAAGAAATTGTTAGTTCTTAGTTAATCGTAAGTAACTGTGCCGATATTATCAGTATATGGTGTTCAGTAAATAAATACAACATAATGGCATCAATTCTGAACGTTTTACCGAATAGTATATCTTCCCGCTTCATCACTTTGAATCACAGGAAGTGAAATTGCACTTTGCAGAGAAGCCGTCGGAGCTGGAACTGCTTGCTCAAGAGGCATAAGAATTGAAAGCTTTTCCGCAAAACAGGTAGAAAGAATGCTACGGGACAACGGACTAAGATAGTCGAAGGGAGGGTTGCCTTAATCTATGCAAAAATTAGGATGGAAAATCACTCCTCTTTTACCATCTTTCACGAACTCACTGGGTAAACTGAGACATTTCTGGAAGTTTTGTACAATGGAAGGCTTCTTGCAAATTCTGAGTCCCGAGAAGTCGCTTGGGAGACATTTTAGTCAGAAGAACATAAGGAACCTTGTCACATAAATCCCAAAACGAATAGGAGAAGTAACAGCAGCCATATCACCGTCCCAGTGGTAGCAGTGGTAAAACTACTGGATTTTGAGACTACAAATAGCGTATGTTTTTAAAAAAGTAGTTTTATAAACAATAATTGCATGTCTTGCTTCTACTAACCAATTCCAACCCATCATGTTGGTGGACCACTTGCCACTGGAGCTTGTACTAGAGTTAGACTCAGTATTCTGTAGTTCCCCCAGATGCGGTGTATGCGCAGTCCGCCGCCTCCCTGTACTTTCGTCTGTCTGAAAGGACCCTTGATCACAGAAACGCTGGAAAGGGGCTTCAAAACTTGTGTGATGTGGTTGGTGTCTGTGAGGCTGCTTCTTTTGGTATAGCCGTGCTGCCTCTCGAATGTTTCCATCTGCTTGGCCGTACACAAACACCATGGCGGCTTTTTTCCGACATGAATACCGGACCATTCCGCTGCTTACAGTATGCTGAGTGAATTACAGTCTGCAGAGCGCAAGGGATATACGGCAGATGGTCAGAGGAACTTACATTCGTCAGCATCACCTACCATGGCATCAATGTATTTCGGGACACATGTTCACAGAACCTTCCTTCCTCCATTTCCTGTCAGCAATCCGCCCCTGGAGTTTGTCGGTTTTATTAATTTCATCCTTTATATGATCAGAAGAAAGTGTATAATATTTCTTCCTTACAGGGTGCATAGTTACGATTAGTTGATTTAGATGCAGTGTCTCTTCATAAATTATGTGATATAATGTTGTAAAGTTTTCATAAACGCTCAATGTCGAGAGGTTTTTGGATAGTCACCTTTCTACAGCATGTGATTTTTATAGTAAGAACAATGTCGCCTTCCACATTGTCTCTTCCCAGAATAGATCCAGTATTGTTATTAAATTTACACAGACGGCCACGTTGCTTGTTTTGGGGGTACATGTTTTTTTAAAGAGCATGAGTGTCACAATAGGGGAGAACACCCATGATAATGCCTGTAAGTAAAATTGGCGATTTAATTTGATACATTTCAGTACGACAATATGTTTATAACGGGAAATCTGAAAAAGAAGTTCAGACTTGCAGAATTTATAAAAAATTCAGAAGTACTTGGTTTTCCAAATCTTCGTTAATTTTTCTTGAAAAGGAGCTAAAAATGGCTTTACTGTGGGACAAAAAATAATTCTAGTAAAAGTCTGTAAATACCTTGATGTTAGAATACTGATATAACACTGTTAAAAATATAATCTTTCATAAATATATCATTCATTGACAATCATTTTGGTAATGATAATTGATTAAGAATGCATGATTAATTTATTTTGTGTTTAGTTCAAAATGTCTCCCACAATAATTATGCTGTTATATGAACCTCAGATGTACTTTAAAGTAATTATAGGCTAATAGTTGGTGAGTAACGTAACAGATAATTTAAAGTTATCGTTCCTTGCAACAAGGTACGTGAACTTAGAATGTGATTCTTTCTGTATCCAGGAGGGAGGGTCGGGTTTCTTGCTCTCATTCCCACACAGCTGACGAGGAGCACTTGGTGAGTGATCCTGCCTCGGTGCCTATTCTGTATCTTTCCTCCATTGTGCCAATCGTTTCGGTACTCAAGGGCTCCGAAAGGTTTAGTGCTCGAATTAGAGCCCCTGCATTATTCAGTATGCATTTCGGTAGCGATACCGTTCGGGTCTGGAGAACCGAAGCGCTGTTGTCCGTTCGTGTCGCGCAAGCCAAAAAAAAAAAAAAAAAAAGCAAGTAACCGCAGATCCGCGCATGCGCACTGCAGCGCGCACAGCGCCACGAACACTAAGCGGCTAGCAGAAAAAACAGGCGCGCTATTTTTCTAAGTACCGAAAATTGCGTTTACGTTGCCATAACGCATGACGTCGCATTCCATCGACCTGACGTGCCCGCCTTCATCGCTCTTGCCTCCTCCTTAAGAGTATCAGGTGCAGAATATCCATTTCTATGATTCTCCACTGAAATTCATAGACATTTTTACAGTTTTCCTGACAGCATGTTTCCATGCATGCGTAATAACGATAGCGTATTTGACTGTACTCTGCAGATTGTCGTAAATGCCCCATTATGTCATATTATTCTCATTCACACTGACATCGTGTTTTGGATTTTAAGTTTCGAAAAGTGAGTTAGGAATAGTGCGTAGTACCACATTGTACTAATAAATCTATAAAAACACCTGAAAAATTTATTCTGAGAGTTTCAAAGAATAAGAAGATACCGCTACGGTCGCAGGTTCGAATCCTGCCTCGGGCATGGATGTGTGTGATGCCCTTAGGTTAGTTAGGTTTAAGTAGTTCTAAGTTCTAGGGGACTGATGACCTCAGAAGTTAAGTCACGTAGTGCTCAGAGCCAGCCAATAAGAAGATAAACAGAATGTGGTTATAACTCGCTCCTAGAGATCCAAATGATTAAGTAGCCCACTTCCCTATGTGATACGTCAACGATTTGGGTCTTAAAAACAAAATTGAAGAAACGCATTTTCGAGAGCTCCTGCAGTTCGTCGAAGTTTATAATATGCATCTCACGAATGAAAATATTTCGTATATGGTGCTACAGTCTAAAAATATTGCGGCGGAGATCTTTCATCTCTGTCTACTGTTGTTGAGGACTCGATCGCACATAAACAGTTGTGACAAGCAACAGTATGAAGATGACCGCTGCTAGTTACATTCCCCATAATTTTTTGTGCTCTTCGATTCCTGTCTAACCATAACTCGGAAATCGCTACATATTCGGAAAAAAGGTGAATTATTTCTGACAAGGAAAAAATATAAAGGTCACTGTCGGTTGTTTCACTCACTGCAATTTCATCTCCAGAAGTTTCATATTTCGTTTTTTAAACACACAAAAATCACGAAATTTTTACTGGGGAAGTACGCTCTTACATGTAAGTAATAACGAATTTTGCAGAAAAATTTTAACTTACACGAATAACAATGTCTCAGAACGTTTTGTGTATAGGAAGAGGAAAAGAAATTTTTTCATCCACCCATGCACGAACGCATCTCTTTTTGGATGGCATTCCCGCGCGCTATCCACTTAGCCACGACAAGCAACAGACACATAGAACTCAATTCTCTTGCTATTGTGTAGAGGAACGTAGGCTGACTTCGTTGCCAAACGGTGCTCCGTAAGTCATAAATGCGTGATAGTTTGGAAGATTTCCAATATCAGGCTTCAAATAATTGCTTTCCATTGTTACTTGAAAGTTGTGAACACGTTTCAATAATTACTAACTAAACCATTTGTGGGAAAAAGTACACAAAGTCACTAGTAACGTCAGTTCAAATGGCTCTGAGCACTATGGGACTTAACTTCTGAGGTAATCAGCCCCCCAGAACTTAAAACTACTTAAACCTAACTAACCTAAGGACATCACACACATCCATGCCCGAGGCAGGATTCGAACCTGTGACCGTAGCGGTCTCGCGGTTCCAGACTGCAGCGCCTAGAGCCGCACGGCCACCCGGCTGGCTAACGTCAGTTTATACTCGTGTAATATACATAAGCAGAGCCGATGTCTTGATATTTAATGATCTTTAAACTCTTATTTGCATAAAAATAACACGTATTGTGAGAGAATATTGATCGAAAACTTTTTTTTATGTAATCATTCACAGTGACAACCTAACCTAACCATATTTCTAAGAAAGGAAAATAATCTATTATGAACTCACTTACCAACCAGATGCGTCCTCTGGTGATTATTTAGTAACACAATCAATAAATCTAAAGCTAAAACCGCTAAATATGTTTAAAATAACAAATTATAGGTGTACGTAAACCACAGCTCACCGATCGACAGAGCCACACCGAAATCCAAAACATATCGGTACAATTGTTGTAAAATCGGTGGGAGGACCGTTCGGTAACAGGTCTCAGAAGCTTACGGATTAGGATATTTCGATAAAGGACCGAAAATGACGTCACTACCGAGACAAAACTACTACACCGATCGGCATGAACGATACAGAATAGGACCCCAGGGGTTTGATCGAAATGTATACTCACAATCTCTGCGAATCTGAAGAGATATCATCAAATTTTATTCTATATTTTTTGTACTCCATATACGAGCTTGTGTTGCTACTACGACTGTTCTTTTAAACCCTCCCTTCTTACATGCTGTACTTTCGGAGACATAAAAGCCTACTAAAATAAATGTCGTGTGACTAGGGCCTCCCGTCAGGTAGGCCGTTCGCCGTTAGCAAGTCTTTCGATTTGACGCCACTTCGGCGACTTGTGCGTCGATGGGGATGAAAATGATGATAGTTAGGACAACACAACACCCAGTCCCTGAGTGGAGAAAATCTCCGACCCATCCGGTAATTGAACCCGAGCCCTTAGGATTTACATTCTGTCGCGCCGACCACTCAGCTACCGGGAAAAGCCTACTGGAATACAATAATACTCTGTCTTGTACTGCAAAATGAAGCGAGGGACTGTAATATATTTGGTTATAGCATCATCTGAAACTATAAACAACAAGGTCTGTTCATAAAAATTGTTTATATAAAATTGTCTTTGTTTTCATTACAGTGGTTCTGCTGATAAAAAAGTGATTATTCCAAAATTTGTATTTATTTTTATTTTGTTTTGCTCGTGTTGTGGAAAAAGTAAGAGAGTGTATGGAGGACATACGTGAACAGTGGATATTTAATTTTATTGAAAACTATGCAAAAGTATGTGTGGGAAAATCTTGTGCAATTGTGAGTCATGTGACGTATTTACAGTGTGCATGCTGCCGTATAAAACAAGCCAGAAGGAATATTAACCATTAAATCAATTATTTTTATTTCTGGGGATAATTCAATCTTCGTTTTGTTTTATTAATATTTGGTTTCATAAATCGTAAAGTTCTTTCATATTTCACTTTCTGTAATCGTACTGGATGAGTTAAGGATTACAGCGAGCAATTGTGGGCTGGAGCTTTTCTGACTGGATGTCCAAATCGTCAGCTACTAGGACTTGTAGTACGTTTAAAATTAGTTGCGACTTTCGACGTTTGTCTCATCTGAGGGGACACGATGTCGTTGCCGAGGTAACACAAATGCCGAGCCAGTTCTCACACCACACTGCCAGCAGTTCAATTGGTAAAGCGCCCCTGTTGCCACACCGTGGAAAAACATGTGGTATCGCCTGCACCTCCATCAGCTCTCGTTGTAAAGTAGTTGACGTGATCTGCAGTCATTAGGTATTTTGAACAAGTGTGTTGTGTTAGAGCTACGTTATAATAAAAGTGCAGTACGTCTGAACACAAGATTCTAAATAAAAATGGTCCTCCAAGAACACGTTCACCAGATGTGAGGATAATATTCTGCTGCAAAATATTCCTCCGAATTCCATAATAGTGGTCCTCCAAGAACACGTTCACCAGATGTGAGGATAATATTCTGCCGCAAAATATTCCTCCGAATTCCATAATAGTAATGGACAATGCGCCATACCACCCCGTTGTGATGTACAGAACTATAACAATGCAGTGGAGGAAAGCAGAGATTTTGCTCTGGGTGCAAAGAAGTGTTCTATTGGATAAGGTTGAGCCTAGTATGTATAAAGAAGGCTTAATGGAACTCGTAGCGCTGTACAAGGCCAAAACTCCACGCTACCGGGTCGACAAACTGGCCGACGCTAAGGGACAGCTTAAATCAGGCTTCCACAGCATCGCTGTCATTTAAACCGGCCTGAGAGTATACATGCCTAGGCGAAAAGTAATGTGGCGAAAAATAGCTAGACGTTTACGATCAGTGAGGCTGAAATGCTAACAGTAAAAGCCATTGCAAAACTTACACCATATACCAAGAAGGTAGTTGAGGAGACATGGATTCATGAAGGACTATAAACAGTTTCGGGTTATATGGAACTAGCTTCTTTCACCAAAACATAGGAGTGTTTACAAATATTCATTAGATTAATATTCTAATGCATTATAAATTGCTATAAAGTCCTGAAACGGTGGTATTAAACTAGCAACAGAGGACCAGAAAGGCCAATTGTTCATGAAAAATCCCATTCCAGGGAATAAAAATAACTGTATAACTTCAATCATAGTATCACAAAACCCACATCAATTCTCGTTCCATTAGCTATCGACGAGCCTTCAAAATTGCATTATTTCACTGAAGAAAAAAATGTAATCGCTTGAATATCTTGGTAGATAACAATGTTTCGCACATTAATCATATGGCAAAATACTCTCATCTTTGTGTGCTATCATAGGCCAACATGTTGTTTTAGTACCTCAGACCATTTACGAGAACATGGGATTCATGAATATTTCATGTAGGATTGTGATTGAGAGGTTTACAGACATTTCATTTCCTCGGGATTAGGGACAGACAGCGATATCCTTGGAAGTTTAAAGAATAATTCAATATGTAGCCTACATTTTATACGCAGCAACATATGGCCTAACGTGCACCAAACGCAAATTCATAGCGACCGCTCTTTTTCACTGCAAACTTTAAGACTTTCTTGCAGTGGTTTACAGAGTGCGGAAATATCACAGTAACTATGACAATTAAAGAAATGATAAGCAGTTCATCATGAAGCTGATGAATTAAGAAAAAAAAGTGTGGGAATCAAAGTTTATTAGTGAGAAAAACTGTTGACCGGCCAACGTGCCTGATTTGCATTTCACGTAGTCAGTCAAGCCTGCCAAGGAGGCTGGCATTATTGTCAGCTGCTGACGTGCTCAGTAAGACGCTGACAACTACTCTTTCTTCCACTCACTTCGGACTGAACTGTGAACACTTCGGACTGAACTTTGAAAACTCGAAACCAATTTTAAACGCTCTATAACCTTTGCCCACGCTTAGCGTAGAGCTTTTTTCTTCAGTTCTGTATCTCTAGGAGAAGCTCGAGAGCAGTTTTAGTGAGCAGAACATGTGGAACCGTGACACCAAATTTCGGGCACGATGAAGAAAATCACTCGTTCTGACTGTCCTTTTATCGAAGTAGTGAAACGACTTTAGGTTTAAATCTTTCAATGAAATTCTGAGATTTTTTGGTGAATTATTTCGGACGTCATTTGCGTATAAAATTTCCGATCGTTTTAAAACTCCGCGTGGCGTGTTTCTGGAGCTTTCACAGAATGTTATGACCAGCACTTGTTTTAATAAAGACCATTGAACGACTTCGTGGAGTAGCTTGCGAATAGAATGTGGCATTTATGCGGGTGGGACTTGTAAAAATCTGATTTGCATGTGAAGATTTGTGGTAAAACAGCATAACAATGACCTTTCCAAGATAAAAGTTGTGGGCCGTAAATGTGGACTTCACAGCCAGTTAAAATTAATTCCACAGGCAATAAAGTCTAATTCATTAAACTTTAAACCTTCTATACAAATATTTAGTATCACGAAGTTCCCATATTTTATCACACACTTACAGATACAGCATCCAAGCTTGTGTTACCTGTCCTCTGTTTGGTAGGTGTTTAGTCAGTGTTCCTTCCACACTGTTTTACCATCAGTTGAACCAGTACCAATCAACACAGAAGGGAGACGATGGACTTCAAGAAGACTAACTGTGATCTGATGTAGATGTAGGAGATCAGAGACAAGTACCCGACCGACCTCAAGAGTCCCCTAATTACAACAGTCAGCTGATTCACATAAATAGAAGCCGTGTCCAGCTTCATAGGAGCATGGGTTTGGACTTCATAAGGTAAATAGACAGAAAATCCCTATTCGTTATTGTTGCAGTCGATCTACGAATGTTAAGAAGTGAAACAGGTAGATATGATACATAAATGCCGATATATGCCTTGCCTTAAAATAAGAACCTCTATGGCAGCATTTGAACTCTAGCTGAAAAAAAAAGTTATGAGTTATTAGTGGCAAGACTCACAAATATTGTTTGTAAAACGACTTTTATTTAAAACGTACACTATGTGTAGTCGCACAATCGAGTAGTTTTAGTAGTGTTACCACTGAGACGGTGACATGGCTGCTGTTTCTACTGCTATTCGTCTTACTTGGAATCTACACTACAATTTACACCAACGCATGGGGTGATGGGTAGAGGCAACAATGAGCACATGCTGTTTTCCTGGCCTTTAGACATGCGCAGTTACAAAACGGAGCTTCTGTGTATACATCTTCACACATACTGTTAAAAAGACCACTTGAGTTTCCATATTACATCAGCCTGCGGCAAAAGCTTGTTGCAGGATAATCTGAAATGTTTCAGTCATTGAGGAATTTATGTGAAATAGGACATTGGTCTGTGGAGACTGCCTAACACGTCACCCCAATACATGTGACAGCATGAATCATTGTTTCAAAATGCTCCAAAACTGTACCAAAGTATCTGACGAGATACGATCAAACTGCAGCAAAATGCTTCCCAAACTACAGCTTGTATCATCACCATTCTCAGCACTTTTACCACTAAACATTTTGTGAGTTCAACCAGTGCAGTTGTGTCTTATATATGGGTGGTCAACTTGGAGCTTGTCCATTACTTCCAGTTAGATTCCCGTAAAAGAGTGCTCATGGCATATGTTTTTTGCTAGGTATTTTTTACTGTAGTTAATGTTTGCAATGACAATGTAACAGTTGAATTAATTTATATTCACGTCTCCCCACAGTTCGCTACCACCTCCTTGTACAGAACTTCATAATCTATGAACATCTCACTTCTAAAAGAAATACGCTACAAGCTGTTGTATAGTGCATGGCGGAGATCGCATTGACCAGTATTACTGATTACCCTACCATGCCTCTCTCACTGCGTTCCAATTAACAGAACAAAATCACTGTAGGCGTACATCTTAAGTGTCAAAGTCATATGCATTGCAGTAGGTAGAGTATCAGACATAGACGTTATTGTAAAGCGTACAGTAGAACATAAAAGTTAATGATGGTGAACTTTTACTTATCTGTAACTGCTAGCTTCTGGTTAGACACACTGACTCATGGGTTTGTAACTTGTGATGATATAATAATAATAATGTCCTTACATGTTACAGTAGCAACACACCTCCGCGGAAGAAACGAAGTGATGCCAAAGTGACAATGCCGGTGTGACAGCAACGCAATGATGCGACGTAAGCGAGGCACACGGGCAAGGCGCGCCAGCACTGACCAACAGCGGTATCAGTTGACTGACGCATGTCTCTTCTCGTAAAAGCAGCAGAAAATACTTTCCTTCTAAAACGCGGACACACATCGGTTCTTGCTAATTTCCACACATTGCTTTCTGGCAGCTGCTGTACTGTGAACGAGTGTAAAATAAAATATTCTACACCGTGTCACCCGCTATCGACACTCTTCCAAACCAGTGAGAATTAATAAAAAAAAGGGGTGCGTAATATGCAGTCACAACTCAACATTTTTCAAATGCATTTTTCGTATGTGGTTTTGTACACAGTACCGATGTACCGAGTCCAAAGGTGCCCACGATACCTTACTCAGAGATAAATGCATTTTTATCTCACACAGGTCAATGGTAGGCATAGTCGACTGTCAAATACTACGAGTGCTAAGTGATTGTAGTCCGGATTCAGCGGTCGTTCAATGAGCATATCGTGGTTGTAATCGTGGGAGATAGTATGCCCTGATGTCTTTTGGCTGAAAGTGCCGCACACTTTACCGATTCGTGACAATAATATTACCAACGAGCTGTCAAAAAGTTTATAGAGTGCCGAAAACCTGCGTTCGCGTCAATCGTGCCAGCCACACATTGGACTGTGGTGAGGATTGGGTCTGCGAACTGTTGTTACAGTGTGTGACGAAATAGAAAAGTAATGAGCTGAGTTGCGATTAACCGGAATTAGAAATGTAAGACGAAAGTAGTTTCTGCCTCACACTGTGTCTAACCATAATAACCTCCCATACAGTGTAAAACATCTTGACATTTATTAACTCCTGTCCACTGTGATTGAAACTGCTGAGCAGCAGTATTCTGATTATAAAAGACTCCAAAAGCAGCTAAACCCGATTAGCACTTATCCACTAGATCACAGTCACATAAAAATTAGGACTCACGCTGCTATTCTGTTATCAACAATTGACGAAATTTAATCGTGTTTCAGAGTAGGGGAAGTATCTTACTGTTAAAGAAAAGACTTAGCCAGTGCACACTGCAGTATTTAAAACTGTTGCTAAGTGCGCCTCAGCACGTTCCTGGGGAAATTCAGTAGGCGTTGTCTCTCAAGCCTTCGATTCAGTGTTGTACATTATCGGTGATACACAGTAGTATGGATGCTCCAACGGCTACGCATAGGTTCCACATCTGATCTTGTATCAAACAACGGAAGGTGAATACAGCGGACTAGTGGAGTTTGCTTACAGCAATATGCAGAATACCACAATTTTTCTGTTTTCACACCGTTTACAACATATGATATAAACTGTACACGGTAATCAAAATTCCTCTGCAGACTTTGAGAACCATAAAAAACGTCTAGTAGACATGGGCTCTAAAATACAGCCCTTAAGAGGTATTAGCACATGTTTTAGATACTGTGAAACGCATTTTATCTACTACCAGTTCTTTGCTTCCGAAATTTGAGAAGTAGGTAGTATGGACCAAAACAGGAAAAAATATCCAGTGAACATGGCCTCTGAAATGCACGCCATAAAAGTTATGAACACTTACTCAATCGAAGAGATATGATTCACTGTGGTGGAGAAGAGAATGTGTTCATTGCTGCTTCAGGTACACTGTACACCTACAGTTCTCTAGCACTGTACAGCATGTGATGGTTAACATTTTCCTTCCGTAAGTCTTTGAAACCTTTGCCCATGTAACTTGATGCAAGCTATGCAGCGCCATTTATTACAGAGCAATCGTTTTAATTAACTTTAATTATAATCTAGATATACACACGTCAACAAAAGTTTAGAGCATCATAGTATTTACTACAATTACTTCTTACAGCACACCCTTTGGAGTCTGTGTAGTACCTTATCAACAAAATAAACTTAACACCTTCTGGAAACAATATCGATTTTGATTAGTTACAAAAAATAATTACAAAACAAAATAGGCTCTCTCCTAACTGTACGTCTTGAAAATAAAACGAGTCAAAATCTTTATCTCATGATGATCATTATCACTCTTTAGTAGTGAGCCTATGCTCCGTGTGCCCGGGTGAGTTCTTCCACTCCGAGAGGCATGCTTTGGATAAGATCATCAAGTTTATCTTGGGGTATGAGATCCCACTCATCAATGGCAGCTTCAGTGAGGTCCTGAAGATAGTCAGGTGGATTCAGAAACTGTGCAACGGGCACCTTAAACAAGTCCCTTGCATGCTCAGTTGCATTCGTGTCTTGTTACTGTAGTGGCCAATGCATTCGGTTGATGTTGCATCTTTGAAGGCACCGAGACACTGCTAGACTACGTTGCGGTCTTCCATTGTCGTCGACTAGGATAAAGTTGTCATCGAATTCACATCTGTAAGGACTTACAATCATTTGTAGGACTTCTTGGAGGTATCGGACATCAGTCAAATTGCCGTAGATGGGAATTAGAGAGGTCCACCGTCCCATCATTATTCCCGCCAAGAACATTACACTTCCACCCTGAAACGGATGGGCTTCCTAAATCTGTTGGTGTTCTTGGTGTCGTCTAGCGCTTCACCTAACTCGTCTAGATTCCGGTCAAGAACCAGTCATGGTCTCGTCAGCAAACATGGCATTATTCCATTCTGCAATGGTCCAATGTTGATGTGCAAAATCCCAGGTCCATCGACTGCATCGGTTACGTTGGTTCTTGCTCTTCACCCCGATGCAATCTTCTAAGCACAGTTTTGTCTGAGATACGAATACCTATTGCGTGGGAGAAGTCTTTTCCAGTATTTATGGCAGGAGATAGTGGGCGCCTGCGAGCCGACTATTGGACGAAACGATCCAGCATTGGTGTTGACATACGAGGACGATCACTGTGAGGTCTATCGATCACATATCTTGCCTCTCCATACTTTCTCCACACCTTAGACACACCACTTTGACTGAAATGTAATCAATCGGCAACATCATGCCGTGAGTGACCTGCTGAAAGTAAAGCCACTATCCTGACTCTGTCAAAGTTTTGTATGCATCTACGTGGCATGTTACTGCAGTGTTGAACAAAAACTGGACTGCTCGTAGCGAGCCGCTGCAGTAGTCGTATGTTTACATGACTGAAAAACGGCCACAAACCATGCCAGTAGTAAACACTGTCCAGTATTTGGTCTCTGACTGGATAATGCTTGAAGTGCATAGGTCAGTGAGACCTCTAGTATAGTAGACTACATTTTACAATAGTATTCCAAACGTGTGTTGAGCCGTGTATATATTTGAATATGCTTTCGCTACCGGTACGCCAGCCGCTGTGGCCGAGTGGTTCTAGGGGCTTCAATCCGAAACCGCGCTGCTGCTACGATCGCAGGTTCGAATCCTGCCTCGGGCACGGATGTATGTGATGTCCTTACGTTAGTTAGGTTTAAGTAGTTCTAAGTCTAGGGGACTGATGACCTCATATATTAAGTCCCAAAGTGCTCAGAGCCATTTGAGTTACCGGTACGTTACTCTTTTATCATGTATCTCCACACTAACGCCATAACCTAGGTCAAAGTGTTTGAACTAAGGTAAAGTCAACATTAACGAATTCAACTTCAAAGTCTGCTATTGAAATGTACAGTATCTAACGCTCTGGCGGATGTTAATCTAGCGTATCAATTGATTACTGGAGGCTATGTTCCGAATACGGGATACACGCGTAAGGGCCGACCCTATGTGAAAAAGTAGCAGTAAGGTAACCAAATAACAATATTGAGTCACACGCTGAAGCGCGAAAGATACTGGTGTAGGCATACGTATTCAAATACAGTTATATGTTAACGGGCAGAATACGGCGCTGCGGTCGGCAACGACTATATAAGACTACAAGTGTCTGGCTCACTTGTTAGACCGGCTACTGCTGCTACAACGACAGTTTATCAAGATTTAAGAGAGTTTGACAGTGGCGCACGAGCGATGGGACACATCATCTCCGAGGTAGCAAAGAGTGGGGATTTTTCCATACGACCATTTCACGAGTGCATCTTGAATATCAGGATTCCGGTAAAACATCAAATCCCCGACGTCACTGAGGCTGGAAAAAGATCCTGCAAGAACGGGTCCAAAGACGACTGAAGAGAATCGTTCAACGTGACGAAAATGCTACCCTTCCGCAAATTGCTGGAGATTTCAGTGCCGAGCCATCAACAAGTGTCAGCATGCGAGTCATTTAACGAAACATCATCGTTATGGGCTTTCGGAGCCGAGGATCCACTGGTGTACCACTGACGACTGCACGACAAAAATCTTTACGCATCGCGAGGGCGTGTCAGCACCAACAGTTGACTGTTGATGACCGGAAACATGTTGCCTGGTCTGACGGGTCTCGTTTCAAATTGTATGGAGCGGATGGAATTGTGTGGGTATGGAGACAACTTCATGAATTTATGGACCCTGCGTATCAGAAGGGGGCTGTTCAAGCTGGTGGAGGCTTTGTAATGGTGCGGGGCGTGTGCAGTTGGAGTGAAGGCATACCTTCAAATTAACTTTTGACACTGCAGTCTGCCGGCTCTGTAGTGTGTACCGAACATTAAAATGAGAACATCGGTACGCAGCCTCGTGAAACGCTTGCGAAAGTATCGAGCTGTCAAATAGATCAGCGCAAACAGTAGGATTGGCTAACGTATCTTGTAGTTGCGGTCTTCAGTCCGCAGACTGGTTTGATACAGCTGTCCATGCTACTCCATCTTCTAGAAGCCTCTTCATGTCAGAATAACTATTGCAACCCATATCATTCAGAATCTGCTATCTGCTATCTGCTTACTGTATTCATCTCTTGGTCTTCCTCTTTAATTTTTACCCCCGCCCCCCTCCCCCCCCCCCCCCCACCCACTCACACACACTTGCCTCCAATGAATGTGTCCTGTCAATCGATCGATTTCTTCTTCTAGTCAGGTTGTGCCACAAATTTCTGTCCTTCTCAATTCTGTTCAGTACTTCCTCATTACTTACGTGATCTACCCACCTTCTGTAGCACTACATTTCCAAAGCTTCTATTCTCTTCTCTTCTGAACTGTGTTATCATCATGTTTCCCTTCCATAGATGGCTTCACGCCACACAAATACTTTAAGTGAAAAGGCTTCCAGACACTTAAATCTATATTCGATGTTAACAAATTTCTTTTCTTCATAATCGCTTTTCTGTCAATTGCCAATCTACATATGATATCCTCTCTATTTCGGCCATCAGCGTTTATTCTGTTGCCCTCATCACAAAACTGATCTTCTATCTCAAGTTTGTCCTTTCCTAATCGAATTCCCTCAGTATCACTTGATTTAAATCGGCTACATTCCATTACCTTGTGTTGCTTTTGTTTATGTTCATCTTATATTCTCCTTTCAACACACTGTCCATCCCATTGAGCAGCTCTTCCAAGTCTTTTGCTCTCTCTGAGAGAATTACAATGTCATTGGCAAACTCAAAGTTTTTAATTCTTCTCCCTGAAAACAAATTCCTACTCCAAACTTTTCTTTTGTTTCCTTTGCTGCTTGCTCACTGTGCAGACTGAATAACATCGGCGATAGGATACAGCCCTGTCTCACTACCTTCTCTACCACTGCCCACATTTCATGCCACTCGACTCATAAATGCTCTGTGGTTTCTCTACAAGTTGTAAATAACCTTTCGCTCCATGTATTTTACCGCTTCTACCTTCAGAATTTCCTAGGGAGTATGTCAGTCAACACTGTGAAACGCTTTCTCCGAGTCTACACATATTGCGGAATTAGGATCCTATCCTATAAGATAAGCCATAGGGTCAGTGTTTCACCGCGCATTCCTACATTTCTCCGGAATCAATACTGATCTTTCCCTAGACCTGCTTCTACCAGTTTTTCTAGTCTTCTATAAAGAATTTGGGTTAGTATTTTACGACCATGAATTATTAAACTGCCGGCCGGAGTGGCCGAGCGGTTAAAGGCGCTACAGTCTGGAACCGCACGACCGCTACGGTCGCAGGTTCGAATCCTGCCTCGGGCATGGATGTGTGTGATGTCCTTAGGTTAGTTAGGTTTAAGTAGTTCTCAGTTCTAGGGGACTTATGACCTCAGCAGTTGAGTCCCATAGTGCTCAGAGCCAGCCAATTATTAAACTGATAATTCCGTATTGTTCCAACTTGTGAGCACCTGCTTTCTTTGGGATTGCAATTACTATATTCTCCTTGAAGTCTGAGCATACTTTGTCTGTCTCATACATATTGCACACCAGATGGAAGAGTTCCGTCGTGGTTCGCTCGCCCAAGGCTGTCACTAGTTCTGACGGATTGTCCTCTACTCCTGGAGCCTTGGTTGAACTTTGGACTTTAAATGCTCTATCAAATTCTTCTCACCTTCACCTAAGCCGTCTTCCATTTCTTTAATATTACCTTCATTACTTTCAAGTTCATCTCCCCTTGTATAGACCGTCTACATACTTCTTCCACTTTTGAGTTTTCCCTTCTTTGCTTAGGACTGGTTTTCCATCTCATCCCTTCGTACTCATACATCTGCTTCTCTTTTTTCCAAAGAACCCTTTAATTTTCCTGTAGATGGTATCTCTTTCCCTTTGTGAAATACCTTTCTAAATCATTACATTTGTGTTATGGTCATTCCTGCTTAGCCATCTTGCACTTCCTGTCAATCTCATTTTTAGCCATTTGTATTCCCTTTCGCCTGCTTCATTTGCTACATTTTTACATTTTCTTCTTTCATCAATTATATTCAATTTCTTCTGTGCTAATCAAGGATTTCTATTAGGCCTTGTCTTTTTACCTATCTGATCCTGTGCTGTCTTCACTATTTCATCTCTCAAGGCTACCTATTCATCTTCTACTGCACTGCTTTTCCCTTTTCTAGTTAATCGTTGCCTAAAGCTCCCTCTGAAACTCTCAGCCACCTATGGTTCTTTTAACCTATCTAGATACCATCTCATTAGTTTCCTCCCTTTTTGCAATTTCTTTAGTTTTGATCTACAGCTCATAACCACTAAAATTTGGTCTGGGCCGAAATCTGCCCCTGGAAACGTCTTCCAACTTAAAATGTGTTTCCGAAATCTCTGTCTTACCATTACACAATGAGACTGAAACCGTCCGGTGTCTCCAGGTCTTTTCCACGTATACTACCTTCATTCATGAGTATTCAGACACGTGTTAGCGATGATTACATTATGTTCTGTGCAAACTTTTTCCAGGCGGCTTCCTCATTAATTCTTTTCCCCCATCCTCCATTCCCCCCCCCCTCCCCTCCACACCCCCACACCCCACACACACCCCTTATTCACCTATAATTTTTAGTTGACACATAGAATTCTTGTCTCCCACCACAATTAAACTTTCTTCTTCCTTAACTATCTGAATAATTTCCTATATCTCATCACACATGTTTCATCTCTTCGTCATGTGCGGACCTAGTTGACATGTAAACTTGTCATATAGTGGTGGGTGTTGGGTTTGTGTCTATATTCGTTACAATAATGCGTTCACTATGGTATTGACATCACCTTAACCGTACTTATATTGTATTATTAATTACTAAACCCACTCCTGCATTACTCCTAATTGACTTTGCATTTACAACTTGATATTCACCTGACCAGAATTCGTGTTCCTTCTGATAACGAACTTCACTAATTCCAACTATATGCAAATTCAACATATCCACTTGCCTTTTTAAATTTTCTAACCTATCTGCGTGATTTTGGGACCTAACATTCCACCCTCCGATCCGTAGAACGCCACTTTTGTTTCTCCTGGTGACGACATCCTTCTGGGTAGCCTCCGCCCGGAGATCCAAATGGAAGACTATTTTACCTCCGGAATATTTTACGCAAAAGGATGCGATCAGCATTTAACCATACAATAGAGCTGTATGCCCTCGATGAAAATTTTAGCTGTAGTTTCCCCTTGCTACCAGCCATTCGTATTACCAGCACAGCAAGGCCGTTTTGGTTTATGTTACAAGGCCAGATCAGCGAGTCGTCCTGATTGTTGCCCCTGTAACTACTGAAAAGGCTGTTACCGCTCTTCAGGAACCACACATTTGTCTGGCCTCTCAACATACACTCCTCCGTTGTGGTTCCACCTGCGGCACGGCTGTATTTATCGCTGCGGTACGCAAACCACTCCAACTGTAAGGTCTGGTTCAAATGGCTCTGAGCACTATGGGACTTAACATCTGAGGTCATCAGTCCCCAAGAACTTAGAACTACTTAAACCTAGCTAAACTATGGACATCACACACATCCATGCCCGAGGCAGGGTTCGAACCTGCGACGTAACGGTCACGCGGTTCCTGACTGAAGCGCCTAGAACCGCTCGGCCACCGCGGCTGGCGCAAGGTCTGTGGTTCATGAGAGTATCATATCAGAATTACGGTAACACATCAAATCTCCGACATCACTGCAGCCGGAAAAAAGTCCTGCAAGAACCAGTCCAAAAACTACTGAACAGAATCGTTCAACATGACAAAAGAGCAACCCTTCCACTAATTGCTGGAGATTTCAATGCCTGACCATCAACAAGTGTCTGCGTGCGACTCATTCAACGAAGCATCATTGATATGGGCATTCGGAGCAAAAAGTCCACTCGCGTACCATTGATGACTTGTTATTATTATGTTGTTATTGTAGTTGTAATTGCACTCTTCAATTTCAGCAGTGAATGTGATATCAATTTATGTTAACCGCTGAGAGTTTTACTGGACTACCAGGAGATGTGTGCCAGCTTTGAGTAATAGAACTTTAAGTTCAGAAGAAGAGTTCACTTCTGTACAGGCTGCAATATTTGACTCAAGCATCTACCATGTTAAGTATATAGTTGTACATTCAGTAAAACTGGGAGAAATAAATAAATAAAAAGTATAGCAATACATATACAGACATTTTCATATTTGCACGATACAAAAAAATTTACTTCTGCCCAGTTGAAAATCCCAACTGTGACCATTCCTTGCATTTCACCGCACCCGCGCTCTAGGAACTGTAAGTCCTCTGCACTCATATCAGATGGTAGAAACATCTTTTCGAGCCACAGAGGAATTCGATACATGAGAATTGCAGTAAGAACGTTGAATGGCAGCAGACGTCGATGAAGAGACTGTGGGATGTCCTCAGACTATCTCTTTGGAGGCACTCCTTTCACGTAGCTGTCAGCTCGCCTTTTTCACAATAAGTCTACATTAAGTTGTGGTGTCGTCTGATGATTTTTGCTGACGGCCATTACCATACGGAGGGAGTGAAATATGGGCAGACCGTCTCTTATAGACTGAGTATATCACACGTCGGCAAGAGACTTCTTACCCATAGGATTTCTTCGGCGTCTTTAATCACTGCTGTTTATTGCGCTGATATGACTGAGGTAAGTGCTCAAAGAGCACTCTTTAACGCAATGCCAGCTGAGAAGACGTCATGCTGATGGAGGTTTCTTGTCAATCAAGCAGCTGATATTATAGTCATTTCATGATATGGTGTTGTGCAGTTAATCATGTAGCATCTGGAGGTGACTACACTTCTATCACCCAACACACTATGGGCAATCTCTCTGGCCACAAAGACACTGCTGTGATCGTAAAGCTACTTTACCGTATGCGTACATTGCTGTGCACGTCATTACTAGCACCAAGTGTTTAGTAAACAGAAAGCGACTGGCGGAATTGACGTGCAAATACGATTTAAGTAATGTGAAATCAAGAATTACCGCGAGTCATCCTTTCCTTTTTTTTCAGACGTCGTTAAGGTAGTAACAGCTCCGGTGACGTTCCGTCTACGACAGTGTCATTTGAGACTTACACAGATCGGTTACTATTCGACTGACAGGGACACATTGCATCACATACGTGTTTATTAGTATGACCTACAGAAAAATGTACCATCCACACTGTTGAACGACTACCGAATATTGATGTAATAATCCTCCGAATATTACCTTTGTCATCTTTAACTCCGTCCTGCTGACTGTCCAGATAGTTTTATTTTAGGTCCCTATGACTAACTCATGATTGCGAAGAACCATGGGGAGTTACTCGAACAACACATCTTCAGAAATAATAAAGCAATCTAGCACTACAATATTGAGCGATTCCTCATAAAAATGTATAATGAACAACGAGCTGCAGTACCACGTACCAAAGCAGGTAAGGGCGCTCATACCTGCTGGAAAGGGGTTGACATTCCCCTACCTCTTGCAGAAAGGAAAAATTGCAGTCACTTGGTTTTCTTCCAAGAAAATGATTTTAAAGTCGGTATCACGTAGGTTTTTAACGAGGTCAGATCTAGAACATTTTTATGGCTACTTATAAGTTGCTATCCGCCTTCCACAATACTAAAAATACTGCATACCCCCAGGACGTGCCCCCCCCCCCCTCACCACCCCTACCTCCTCCTGAAAACTATCGTACGGGCTCGCTTCAAAGTAATAGATTGTAACAATTACTCTGACAGATGGGTTTTGCTAGAGCATCGTCTCAAATAAACATGCTACACAGTCTTTGTTAAGCGTGTAACGTACCAGGTCCAGTCCCAAATAAGTTGGGCAAAAATAATGTTCATCTGTACCTTTCTCGTATTTTAACAACAGAGAATACAGTTCAAATACAGATGTCAAAGATTTGTGTGTATTGAATAAAGTGGATCGAGAAGAGCGCAAACAGTTCATAGAACACGTGGAAAGGAGTTGATATTCGTTGCTTATTTCAGTAGTGATTGCTGAAGTTACTCTCACAGTAGGGGGCATTCGGAGGAATTTCGTTATCATACAGGGAAGCGTTGTGTGCCCGTGACATCATGCATAAAAGAGTGACACCACTTGCAGTCGGTGACAGAAGTCTCGAGCCACCTCGCATTATCGGTATGCCGGACTGCATAGCTTTACTGTCTGTGATACAGCATAACGTTCAAGGAGATGAAGAGCTACCAGCACGTTGTCTATAGCTGTGAAATCGAAAGACTATATGAGAATTGTTATACTGTCTTAGATAACGTGGGAGACTCTATTGCTGCTGAATAATTTATCTTTTATGTTTATCAGTTGTGTTCCTAAACTACCGGAAAAACGCACTTTTGGCTTGTTAACGGTCTGTGTCTACCTTCAGTTCCCAGTTATACTGAAGTATCGTTACAGGAAGGACTGCAACGAAAATATGCAAACGTAACAATAGGAGTAGATATGTAAATCGAGTTAACAACTCATTCAGTGCCACAATTAAGTCAATACGATTATCAGAATTACACAAAGCAAGCATTAACGACTGTGCAATTTTACACGTTCTTCACCTTTAGATGCACATGGCACTGAATCAAGGTAGTGAAAAACCTTATGGAGAAAAAGTCGTGTTACAATTTTTCTATTGATTTTCGATCTACCAGCAAGTTATTTATTCACAGAAGTCTTAAAAATCTTTCTCCACGAAGATTTTAACCTAAAGCTATTCCCGTCTTCCCCGGGAAGAGCGAACAGTTGATCACCAAACTAGCATACGACTGTAGCAGCGCCGGCCGAAGTGGCCGTGCGGTTATAGGCGCTGCAGTCTAGAACCGCGAGACCGCTACGGTCGCAGGTTCGAATCCTGCCTCGGGCATGGATGTGTGTGATGTCCTTAGGTTAGTTAGGTTTAACTAGTTCTAAGTTCTAGGGGACTAATGACCTCCGAAGTTGAGTCCCATAGTGCTCAGAGCCATTTGAACCATTTGACTGTAGCAGTAATCGCTTGCACCTACATGGATACATCCACGTGGATACTCAGCAAATCACATTTCAGTGCCTAACAGGGAGTTCATCGAACCACCTTCACAATAATTCCTTGTTATTTCAATATCGTACAGCGCGCAAGGGAAACGAACACCTGCATCTTTCTGTAGGAGCTCTGATTTTCCTTATTCTATTCTAATGATCGTTTCTCCCTATGTAGGTCAGAATCAACAAAATGTTTTCACATTCGGAGGAGAAAGTTGGTGACTGAAATTTAGTGAGAAGATTGCGCCGCAGTAAAAAACATCTTTGTTTTAATGATGTTCACCCCAAATCCTGTATCATTTCAGTGACACTCTCTCCCCTACTTCGCGATAATACAAAACCGGCCTTTCTTTGAACTTTCTCGATGTACGCTGTTAGTCTTATCTCGTAAGGATCCAACACCGCACAGCAGTATTCTAAAAGAGGATGGTCGAGCGTAGTGTAGGCAGTCTCTTTCGTAGCTCTGTTACATTTTCTAAGTGTCACACCAATAAAACCTAGTCTTTGGTTTGCTTTCCCCACAAATTTTCCGTGTGTTCCTTGCAATTTAAGTTGTTCGTAACAGTAATTCCTAGGTATTTATCTGAGCTTACGGCCTTGAGATTTGACAGATTTATCGTGTAATCGAAGTTTAACTGATTCCTTTTAGCGCGCATGTGAATGACCTCACACTTTTAATTATTTAGTGTCAGTTGCCTGTTTTTGTACCATACAGATATATTTTCTATATCGTTTTCTGTTTTGTTTTAATCTTATGTTTACTTTATTAGTCGATAAGCGACAGCATCATCTGCCAACTTCCTAAGACGGCTGCTCAGAGATTGTCTCCTAAATCGTTTATATAGCACTACCTAGAGGAACGCCAGAAATCACTTCTGTTTTACTCGAAGACTTTCCGTCAATAACTACGAACTGTGGCCTCTCTGACAGGAGCTCACGCATCCAGTCACATAACTAAGACGATATTCCATAAGCACGCAATTTCACTACAAGCCGCTTGTGTGGTACAGTGTCAAAAGTTTTCTGGAAATCTAGAAACATGGAATCAATTTGAAATCCGTTGTCAATAGCACTCAGCATTTCACGTGAGTTGAAAGCTAGTTGTGTTTCACAAGAACGATGTTTTCTAAATCCATGTTGACTGTGTGTCAATAGACTGTTGTCATCGAGGTAATGCATATTCGAATACAATATATGTTCGAAAATCTTGCTGCACATCGACGTTAATGATATAGGCCTATAATTTAGTGGATTACTCCTACTACCTTTCTCGAATATTAGCGTGACCTGCGCAACTTTCCAGTCATTGGGTACAGATCTTTCGTCGAGCGAACGGCTGTATATGACTGTTAAATACAAGGCTACTGTATCAGCATACTGTGAAAGGAACGTAACTGGTATACAGTCAGGACTGGAAGACTTGCTTTTGTTAAGTGATTTACGTTGCTTCACTACTCCGACGATATATATTTCTACGTTACTCATGTTTGCAGCTGTTCTTGATTCGAATTTTGGAATATTTACCTCGTCTTCGTTGGTGAAGGTATTTCGAAAGGCTTACTTGTTGTCCCAGTGATGGCTAAGACGGAGAGTTCGCAACGTATCGGTGATACGGCGAAGTAAGCTGCAGTTTCTCTTGGATGAAGCTTCCAGGACCTAAAAACTTTAATTTGCTACCTCTGTGTCATGCCTTATCTCCTTGAGTACCAGTAGTCTCTGCCTAAAATCACCATTTTATACACCATTTTTTTTAAGTACCAGTGTCTCATGTATGAAACCACCGATGCTACTCTAGGACAGCATGGAGATAGTGCCACGTTATTGTAGGAGATGATGACATGTATTTTTTATAGTAATCGTGTTGGAGATATCTTTGAAGTTGGTAATTAGTATATTTAGAAATCTGTAACTTATATTTGAGTTTGTACTGCTGCTTTTCCGAGTGGTTTCGAAAGGAAACCACTGGAGCCGTATGTACTTTTGAAATAAATGTGTTAAACTTCAGGCTGCCATTTGCTTGTTATTTAGAACTATAATTTTTCTAGGAATTATGAGTTCATGGATTTGTCCACGATATTTTGAAATTGCTTTCAAATATATCTCATGAAATGAGAAAAAACCTCCGCAAAATAACTGATTGTTTTCTTTTGGCAATTTCTTCTTGTATACGTTACTAGCTATGATTAAGGTCAATATTGTGAAAAAATTTTAAATTAATTTTTAAAATATTGTTGGTATCCAAAGGATTAAGTGAGAATCATCCACAATATTTAATGTAAATGATAAGAAATTAACTTGTGAATTTACTAGCATAATTCTAAACTACTCCAGGAAGCAAATGGATAGTCACGAAAGTACGAAACCTATTCTACAGTGTTGAAAGTACTCCACTAGATCAGTGGTAAGTACACTGCGTTAGTTCAGCCCATGCGTTTCCTGAACCGGCTAGCCCTGTGGAGGCTGCCACTGTGATGACTGCGAGCAAAAATATCTATTATAGGCCAGTTGTTAGCAGTTTTGTAAATATGATTTGTTTCTTAAGCGTAGTTGTGAATAATATCCAGATGCACCTACTGAAACGGAACATCATAAATAAAGATCAGGGGAAATTATTTGGTCTCCTCTCCTCTTCCGTAACTGTCTGTTTCTCTAACTTAAGCGAATTGCAAACTAAGAAAGTCATTCGCCGGAAGCCGTTCGCTTTTTTGTTCTCACCATATACTATTATCTTCATAAGTAAATAACATTCCTTTTAATGTAATATACCTGAGAACAGTTTTCCTTATGAATGCTTGCATTGGCACAACCTCTAACTCCAAAAACAGAAATGAAAAGACAACACAGCACTGCTTGTGGGTGTTCGAGCTTTATAATCAAATTTCATATGCTGCGAAAAGTATGTACTCGTAATTTCATATCACAAAAGCTAACTGTGAAAGGAAATTTTCGCAGTGACCGAAAAATAGGACGCAAATGCCACGAAGATAATTAAATAGGTGAATCATTGCAGTGCAGTGGCGGCTCCAAATTCAGATAATATGAAAGGAGAAGCAGTTGTGATGAGAATGTGAGACAAGGAACAAAGAGTGCCGACAGTAATGTGTAAGGTATGTTATTCTTAACCAGAAGTATAATTCATTCCATAAAAACCAAAGAGAGGATCCTTAGCGTCTACTTCTAATGATTACAATATAACTGCTGGTGATCCTTTATCAATAATAGCAGAAAGACCTGATGAATGAGTTTTTCAGGCTTTCTGGTAGCTTAGACAGGGAGGAAACAAAGTAATTAGAAGAGGTTACCACAGGCGATCGTGGGAAAAATTTCTGCATGATACCTCGTAGTTGGCACATTCTGTTCTTAGTTTATTTTCTCGTTCAATAATTCTAACGATGCCTCGGTCAAAACATTCATATGACAGGTATCGAAGTGTAACTTTTAAAATAGACTGCTATGTTAAATCCGAATCTGACTCAGTGGTCAACGCTAACAGTAATTTCATTTCATTTTAGAGACTATTAGAAAGGCTTAATAACGCTTTACTTTTAAGATAGATCCTGCACACATCACATGAAGCTGTCTCCTGATACAATTGCTCATCCTCTCTAGCTTACCTAAAATTTGAGGGTACATAAGTAGCTTAAAAATCAAAGGGGAAAATAGACATGGAGACTAGACGCCGGCCTTTTTACATCCTAGTGGAATAATGTGAAAAAGTTGAACATTGCTAAGACAACGAATTCAGATGAAGTGATGTTGATGAAATAAATTAAACATTTTGCGATCAAACCTAAATCATTGATACAGTAAGTATTCCCGTTTCTATATCGCCGCTACATAGCTAATAAACGCCAAATACTGGTCACTGAAGATCACTTGGGGTCGTTTTAGACACGTAACACAAATAACTGGAGGTTGCAGTGGGGAGTGTCAGCCACTTCATACAGTCGTCTTCGCCGTCCAGGGTCGGTGCAGCTTGTGATTTCAATACGTTACACAGTTACACCTTTATTCGAAAACTTTGCAGTCGGACTAGGATGAAAGCCTTTCTCCTTGATACTTGTGCTTTACGTAAGGCTCACCTGTCACACTCTGATCCGTGACGTGAGGATAAACAAGTCATCCAGTTCTATACCACCATCATATCTATTGTAGTCGGTTTACCTTCACACAAGACCCAAATTCGTACTATTGAACCATAAACATGAACCGCTTCCAGTCTCATAACGCCCAACTAGTACATCTACATCTACATCCACACTCCGCAAACAATCTGATGGTGTGTGGTGGAGGATACTTTGAGTACCTCTATCGGTTCTCCCTTCTATTCCAGTCTCGTATTGTTCGTGAAAAGAAAGATTGTCGGTATGCCTCTGTGTGGGATCTAACCTCTCTGATTTTATCCTCATGGTCTCTTCGCGAGATATACATGGGAGTGAGCAATATACTGCTTGACTCCTCGGTGAAGGTATCTTCTCGAAACTTCAACAAAAGCCCGTACCGTGCTACTGAACGTCTCTCTTGCAGAGTCTTCCACTGGAGTTTATCTATCATCTCCGTAATGCTTTCGCGATTACTAAATGATCCTGTAACGAAGCTCGCTGCTCTCCGTTGGATCTTCTCTATCTCTTCTATCAACCCTGGTGAGCAGTATTCAAGCACTGGGTGAACAAGTGTACTGTAACCTACTTCCTTTGTTTTTGGATTGCATTTCCTTAGGATTCTTCCAATGAATCTCAGTCTGGCATCTGCTTTACTGACGATTAATTTTATATGGTCATTCCATTTAAAATCACTCCTAATGCCTTCTCCCAGATAGTTTATGGAATCACCTGCTTCCAGTTGCTGACCTGCTATATTGTAGCTAAATGATAAAGGGTCTTTCTTTCTATGCATTCGCAGCACATTACACTTGTCTACATTGAGATTCAATTGCCATTCCCTGCACCATGCGTCAATGTGTTGCAGATACTCCTACATTTCAGTACAATTTTCCATTGTTACAACCTCTCGATATACTACAGCATCATCCGAAAAAAGCCTCAGTGAACTTCCGATCTTATCCACAAGGTCATTTATATATATATATTGTGAATAGCAACGGTCCTACGACACTCCCCTGCGGCACACCTGAAATCACTCTTACTTCGGAAGACTTCTCCCCATTGAGAATGACATGCTGCGTTCTGTTATCTAGGAATTCTTCAATCCAATCACACAATTGGTCTGATAGTCCATATGCTCTTACTTTGTTCATTAAACGACTGCAGGGAACTGTATCAAACGCCTTGCGGAAGTCAAGAAACACGGCATCAACCCTGAAACTTCATCGGAATGCGCGCCTATCTAGGAGAAATTGCCAATGGTCGCTCTTTGACACAGTCGAAACTTCGCCTGGTGAAAGAAAAGTGAAAATAAAGGGACACCTATTTTGTCTTAGATTCCGACACTCAATATTTTGCGATAAAATGACAGTCAAAGTTTTGATGCTACTTTATCAGTTCACGCACGCTCCATTAAACCAAGCGAGTCGGTAACATAGCCGTTACGAGCACAATAACGAATTTTTGCTTTCCGTTTTCGATTCCAGTCGTATGTTGTTTTTTTCTTTTGTTATCGCTGCAGTATCAAAAATCAATGACGTCAACATTTTTATGACATCGAGAAATACAACCGGATTATTATTGAAAGAAATAACCATTTTAAATCTTATTAAAATATATTTTAATGTCATTAACCTTACTTAACGTTATGTAACTAATAGCAAATGAAAAACAAATTCTAGTATTTCATTGATTGCTTTGATCTTTTAGTTTTATACTTCAAGAGAACGAACTAATTCCTCAGGGCGACATATATTGTAAAATCATTTAAGGCATGAAATTTCACAGAACCACGACCACGGTGTCAAGACACTTATGCCACAGTCACATATTTAGTGTGAATATCACTAAGAAAAACAACCTCGATAACGTTACTAAATTCCTCTCGCGCTGGCGGTAATTTCGCGAGAAACCAAGCATATCAAATGCTTCTTCCGAGAGTTGGTACCTTCAACTGATTGCTGATACAGGCGTGCATTTTATTAATTGCATTGCTTCCACTTGTGAATTCCATTTGCTGTTCAATGAGCATAGGGCACTGATGTATTGGGCGACTGTAATTCTTCACCTGTCAGTAAAAGTGTACGTCTTAGAGTGGACAGAACGGGATACACTTTGGCGGAATTACTTTTATTGAACACTTCTATATTCCGATTTCATTGGCAACGAGGCTATCTTGCAAGGACGCATAGCTTTTCTTATCTCACGAATCAGTAATGTACACAAACGATTCCTTTTTTATGTTGGAAAACTCGGGAAAGCGTCTGGTGGTTGCAATTAGCCTTTTATAAGCTGCCTAGTTCTCCCATGTTTTATTCTGCTTAAATAGGTTACATGCTTGATTACTTTTCTCTACCGGTCGCGATTATTTCTGATTAGACCAATATTCTTCTCTGAAACAGAAAGTGGTACTGCTGCCTTGGTAACGTCTGTAACGAAAATAAAATGTTGTGTGTGAGGACTGCGTGATAGGAACTAAATAAAGACCGTCCACCTTTATAATTTTCTTAAGTAGATTATAGACTATTATGGAGTACTGAGTGACTTGAAATAATAATTACGCAATCGTCAGACAATATAGGGTAAAGAATAAGTTTTTATTCAAAAAGCGAGAAGCTATTTGCCGAACACAGGGTCAAATCTTTCGCTGACGCTTGCAAACCTGATTTTGGATATGATTTTTTGGTTCCACAGTTTATTACAATAACTTTAAACTGATTGATAATATGGAAAATCTTGTTCCCAATTATATCATTTACTTTTCAGCCCTACCTATTATGATGTACAAGCAATTCCCTGCATAATACAAATGTGTGCTTCAGCTGCCGTTCAATAGCGCACCACTCTTGCAAATGTACATTCGATTTTGGTCTACAGTATATAGCTACAGTGGGCATTCTGCCGATTTAGATGATAGCCATACTGCTATCGCTTGTAATGTTTTGATACTGTCGTGGTTTAACGTTATTTTGGTATAGATCTTACAGCCAAACACTTTACGACTGCATGCCTGCCTGCGCTGTTTCCATCAGCCGAACCAAGCTGCGGGGCATACATCCGCCTCCTGCGAGGTCATTAGAGAGGAAGCTCAAGCTCGGATTAGGAAGAAAAACGGCCTGCCCTGTTCAAACGAACATTTCCGGCATTCGCCTTAAGCGGTTTAGAGAGATCACAGATTACTTAAATCTAGATGGGCAGACGGGAGTTAGATTCGCGCTCCTTCCGAATGGAACCCAGAAGTTTCAACGGCAGCACAACATCGCTCTTGAGAATTTACGAAGTTACAGAATACTTCATGGCAGCTTCAGTTGTACCACCTAAATTTTTCACATTGCAATTTCTGAAGTTCATATGCGCAATAAATTACGTCACGATATTTAGTGTATGTCTTTGCTTGTAGCACCCTGCAACTAAACTATCACTGTAATAACAGTCGTTGATTGCGCTACCATCCTGGCACATTTACACCCAAAACTATGTGATATAACAACTATGTAGTCAGCGATGCCCATAAATGCATGTGAAACATTTTAATGATGTGATTTGTTTATATGTAGTTTTTATTTTCAGTGTAAAAGAAAAATTATTACTTGTACTACTATTTTGGGAATGGACACCAACGATCTCGATGTGTACTTTCCAAAATCAAAATGATCCCAATAAATTAGGAAAGAATGGAGTTGTTAAAAAAATCCAAGTCCATAGACTGAACATATTTTATTAACATATATCCGATAGGTTACGCCACAGGGATACTAATCAATACTCTTTCGAGCCATATCGTTAAAGGAGAGAACACGGGGGTTCTTAATAAATGCGTGGAAAATTTGTTTATCAAGAATAAATGATAAACAAATTTTATTAACAATCAATGCTTACAAATTGATCATAACGTCATGCGCCTAACACTGCGCTGACAGCATCATTTACCGGCACTGATGTCGAGAACTTTGCATAGAAACTGTTTTCTATTTAAATGCTATGTTAGTGACTAAATTTAAAAAAAGGGAGAAAATCTCTATTGTCTATGACGTTTCTCATCTTCTTATCACCCCAGAAACCAAATTCTCCTTGAGGAACTTGCGGAGCATCTAGCTACATGATAGATGAAGTATGAAACAATGCTAACTTCGGACAAAGTAACACCATAAATTTAAGGGTACGTTTTGTCGGTAGCTATGATCGGTTGTTAGTTCATCAGTTGAATGAGTATATGCACAAGCCTTTTCACAGTGATATCAGTATAGGTTTAGGTAGTAAATTTTTGTTGGAATCATTTTCGATAACTGTCCCCCAGAAGCAACAGATTGTAAGGAATTTAGTGCATAGCATCCCACCATTGTTTCAAGGAGAAGGTAAATGTAAATTTCTGAAACATGGTGCACACTGAATGAACAAACGAGTACACTGGAAAAGCGAACGTTGTTGGCACCATGAAATTAAACAATGGGCTGGAAACGCCAGCTTGTCGCCAGAATCTCGTCTACCCGTGGCCTTTGTTCGCTAGCTGTCCACTGCGGCTGCTGTAACGAACCACAAAAGAGCTTCTGCTTGTGTGTAACCAGGGTTTAGTATATGGATGAACCTTTTCTCTTCAAACTGGTGTGGTCTGCCTGCTCGTTCGTCATTTACGAGAGTGTGCTGACGTTACTGGGAAAATTGACTTTAACAGCGTGACCCTCGCGTCAGGTATTTGAGCTGCAAAAGTGTTAACATTAACCACTGACTACTTTTGGAACGTGATAGACAAACGATTCCTCACTCACAAACTTTACAATGCATATCATTTCAAAAAGTTCCCTAATGAAGGATGTAAACACTGGAAGCCGAACTGCTGATAGTTTTATTGTATATGATGCTGTCACAGACTGAGACATAATATCGTGACTGATTACCGTTTACTGAAGGAAAGACGGTCACGACCCCAAGGAACAGACTCTTCGATCCTAAGCAAAAGTGATATTACGTAACCTACGTTTTTCTTGTGCGATCATCGAATGTTGAAACGAGTGAAATCCATCACCCCATATTTTGCTATCATGAATTAAGTACGTCTAACAGCTAAAAGTCATAATAGGATAGTAGGTACACACTCGTTTGATTAATTACAAATGTGTTATGTCTTTACAAAGGGGTCTGTGGTGCAATATTAAATATCAATTAAACACCTGTATTCAAAAGTAACGTTATTCCACGATGCATTCTGTACAAGAAAACAGCAAAATAAGAATATATTCCTAGTTATGTGTTCTTCTCAAGTTTGACCAGGGAAAATTACGGTTTGAAGAAAAGCCCAGCAATTGTAAGTGGATGGTGCATTTGGATTCAATTTTAACTGTAGCAGCAGACCGTCAGGAGATCTCCCACAGAAATATGTGGACAGCCGACTTGGTTTTGTTGTCAGTTACACTAACAGATCACCGCAGTCCAGATCTGTATGGTTCAACAAGCTCACAAGGTAAGCAGTGTGTTCATTTTGTAAAACTCAGTGATCTGTTGCTTAAAGTTTATTGTTACTGGGGATTTCATGTATTTGTGCACGATAGCTGACATGGAGGTGAAGAGGTAACCAGAAACTAACTGCCAGGAAGGAGAACAAAGCAATATGTCGGATTTTAATTACGACCTTCAATTATATCAAAGGAATATTTTGTTACAATTAAACATTTAATGAATGTTACAGGGCGAAGGAAGCTAAATGTAATGAAAGTGCACTCAAGTATGGACTCAATGAAAGAGAGTGTTGGCACTATTATTGAATCATCGTAGAATGATCCAAGACAACTGAAGTTGTCGAAAAGAATTACCCAAGTAGGAGAGGGATTGAGAAGTGAAATCAAACCAAGAGGCTACAGTTTTTTATTGAGAAAGGTGAGAACGAGAAAAAGTTCAAAGACGTAAATGAAAGGATATTCGCTGGGAAAGAGTAGCAGAAACATAAAATGCAGATATGAATGAAGTGTTTTAAACACAAATAGTATCACTCAGTAACAGTACGCCGACCCTGATACGTGTGATGTACAACACATTAGATAAGCTTAACGAAACTCTCAATGACTGCATACGTTACATAGTAAAGATCTTGTACATGTTAAGACGAAACTTAACATGCTGCGTTCAAGTCACTTAAATAGTTGTGGTAAAAACAGTTTGTGGACTAACGTACGTGTAATGCGTTTCCCAGGAGGTGAAAAGTATTTTCCTGCACCTTTCATTCAGTACTGCAGGGGCAAATTTGCACGTGGCATGTCTGAGGCTGAGAAAATCTTAATACCTATTATAAATGCAAAAGTTTTTGTGTGCGTTAGTATGTCTCTTATTCCTTCAGTTGGGATGAAATTTGCAATGGAGATAGCTGATACCCTGACATATCATACAGGTTGCCTTATACAACAGATATATATATACATATATATACTGAGTCAGGAGGAAAGGTACGTGTTTTGACGGGTGATAGCATTGCTGATTCTGAATAAAAAATTTGATGTGGACATATGCCCTATTCCGCTCCAAGGGGGCGGGGGCTGGGGGTCACATGTAGTATCATTTGATGTCCCCCTTTGAGCTTACGAACTTGTCTAGGTAATCTCATCCGAAACTTCAGATGGACCACCTCGTATATATATCCGCCGCATCGTGCTCGAAGTTTAAATTCATTACTTCTCTACTACTGACCCCATTCGCAGCACATTTCACAAACAGTATCCACATATGTCGGTGAATGTACCGAGAAAAATATGTAATTGTAACATACATAGTTCAGCATATATGACGTCGTATACAGTGAGCTGGGTGAAAAACTGTCGCATCATGCAGGACTTTTCATTTATTACTTCTTTACTACTAAATCTATTGACAACAAATTTCACACAATGTAGAGAAATACCGGGTGATCAAAAAGTCAGCATAAATTTGAAAAGTTAATAAACCACGGAATAATGTAGATAGAGAGGTAAAAATTGAGGCAGATGCTTGGAATAACATGAGGTTTTATTAGAACAAAAAAAAACGTATTTCTAGCCGCGTGAAAGATCTCTTGCGCGCGTCGTTTGGTGATGATCTTGTGCTCAGCCGCCACTTTCGTCATGCTTGGCCTCCCAGGTCCCCAGACCTCAGTCCGTGCAATTATTGGCTTTGGGGTTACCTGAAGTCGCAAGTGTATCGTGATCGACCGACATCTCTAGGGATGCTGAAATACAACATACGACGCCAATGCTTCACCGTAACTCCGGACATGCTTTACAGTGCTGTTCACAACATTATTCCTCGACTACAGCTATTGTTGAGGAATGATGGTGGACATATTGAGCATTTCCTGTAAAGAACATCATCTTTGCTTTGTCTTACTTTGTTATGCTAATTATTGCTATTCTGATCAGATGAAGCGCCATCTGTCTGACATTTTTTGAACGTTCGTATTTTTTCGGTTCTAATAAAACCCCATGTCATTCCAAGCATGTGAGTCAATTTGCACCTCTCTATCTACGTTATTCCGTGATTTATTCAGTTTTCTAATTCATTCTGACTTTTTGATCACCTGGTATAACATATGATGTACCTGCTCAATTATATCACTGTACATAAAGAAACAGCAGCCTCCTACTTGGATGGTGGTAATAGCTTGTCGAGAGGGATGGGGTAGAAGGGGATGGACAGAAAGAGAAGGGGATGCAGGATTTGAACACAGATAGTGACGAGTAGATGGACCGAAGTATGGAAGACTGAGTTTAGCGTCCAGTCGACATCGAGGAAGGGGAAGGAGGAGATCGACTAGTAGAACATCGGTATAAATACATACCCGGGGAATACCTGGGACTCAAATATCTCTAAATACATGCAGAAATCATCAGATATCCTATCGTTATTTACAGAGGCGTAATGGCATACATTTCTTGCTCAGTATACACAGTGAGACAGCTACGATCTTTACCCTGCGAGACATATGAGAAACAGTTGTGAAATTATTTATTCCCTTTCTGACACATTTTGTAATTCGTTACTCGGTCGCTGTGAAAGGTTTTCTAGAAAGTAAATGAGTGGATGGTTGAGTCACATAAGCTCTGTTCAGTTTTCCCCATCCTCTCAAAATTTGGTGTTTTTTTTATGAATGTCGTTCAGTTTGCTGGACCGCAAGTGGCTCGTGCCGCAAGACTTCAAAGAGATAACTTTTCCGATGGTGCATACACGGGGATAATTAATTTTCCCATAATTTTTTATTTATAAGTTACTGTTTACCCACGGATAATACTCGTACATCGGGGTGCAGCTAGTTAAGTTCAACAAACGAATCTATTACGTGGGGAACCACAGTGGTTTCAAGGACATAACATAATCTGAAACTGAAAAGTGTTGTCTCTGCAAGTTCCGATCCCACGCTAGACAAGCAATAGTTCAAAATGAGTTCTTAAATAGAGCTCGCTACAAAGAAAACAGGGGGACCATGAATGATTTCTGTAATAATCAGTGGAGAAAATTCGTCCACTGAGAACTACCGTTGGGTGTTCTAACAGATATTTCCAACCTTAGGATGTGATTACCTAAAAGCTTGCAATGGTGATTGGTGAATGCTCCTACTCAGTCAATAAACTGGTCTTTCAATTACTGGGTAGGACTAGATATATCTTTAGAACACAAAAACGGGCAGAGTCAAAATCTAAGCAACATACTCCATGTGGAGTGGAAGCAGGGTAGGAATCCATCAGAACATGAAAAGTATGATACTGACATCAGAATCAATAATACTGGAAGACGGCAACAGATAAAGTACAGAGAAAATGGTAACGGACTGCAGGTAACAGAGACTGGGGAGACGAAAATGGGAGTAATCACACGAACAACTAAAAACTAATAACGACCGATTTGAACCTCAGAATAATGAGGTGGGTAACTAGTTGTCACTTACAGGAGGGCAGTCCACTATTCTGAAGCGAGGAAAGAAAATGGAAGTTCGACCACAGTGAAAAGACAGTTTAACAGTCAAGATGACTCAAGTATAGCGAAAAGGCATGACATTCAGCACTATATACAATAGATTATATACGATTAGAGAGAAAAATCCTGGGAATGCATTTATGGGAGTAAATTAGTGAAATTAAATATTCAGAATTTATATGAAGTAAACATTTTGAATGAAATTACCTTAGCTGAATGTTTCAGCTGGGCTGATAGCAGTGGCTACAGAGCACTGGGGAAACTACTGAATCCACTTATAATGTTCTAGGGATTTATCTTCTGATACAGCGCAGTAGTGAACATAAGCAACCTGATCAGTTTGAACTAAGTGGTAGTATGGCTGATGTTAGTAATATTGAGGACCTATGCAGTAGTGAAGAATGTCATGCAGTCTTAAATGGTGCAACCCGTTTAGTGAAGAGGGGTGTGAAAAATGAAGAATGTATGTGGAGGATGAACCCTCACAATTATTTTAATAGGTCAATAATGATACAGGTGTAACAGTATAGCTTATATATGTAAATGAGTCCTCAACAGTATGAAGTAGTAAAAACGTACAACCTAACAGATATATTGTGGCAAGCAATATTAATAAATTTAAAGAAACTAACTTTAGATGCCAAGAAAGACAGATCTCTTACAGGAAACTGTCAAAGAAATAGTGGAAAGATGCTTTTTAAAATATGGATGTGTGTGGTAGGTCAATTTGGTCCAATGAAAATTGGAAGAAGTTAAAGAAATCTTGAAAATGTAATTACCAAACTTAGTGGGACCAAAATTAATGGTACATCGCCAAATGTTTGAAATATGAGAGAAAAATTGATGTAAACTGCTTAGAAATTAAAACCTTCTGATTAAAGCTACGTGAATCATCGGTAAGGTTAAATGTAATGAAAAAAGAAGAGTACTCACTAGGCACCATCACATATATATATATATATATATATATATATATATATATATATATATATATATATATATATATACTCCGCTAGCCACCAAGCGGTGTGCGGCGGAGGGCACTATTCGCGCCAAGTTTATATTTCCCCCTCTCTGTTCTATTCGCGGATCGCTAGAGGGAAAAACGACTGTCTGAACGCCTCAGTACGAGCTCTTATTTCCCTTATCTTTGAATGTTGATCATTGCACGATTTGAAAGGTGGTGGTAATAGGCCTAATATATGCTCTACATCCTCCGCGAAGATCGGATTTTGGAATTTAGTGAGCAGCCCCTTTCGTTTAGTTGCAATGACACTTCTCCGCTTGGAACGCCATTTTGAAGGCTACATAAATCCGGCCACCTACCTGAACTCCATGAAAATAATGGGGCTGAAGTGGGAATATTCCACGATGTCCCATAACAAATTCCACACTTTTTAAACTTAAATTGGCTGAGAGAAAAAAGTGTTGCATTACGTATTGCACGCCCCTCCTAGAATCATATGCGAAATGCGTCTGTTCTTCAGACAGGCACACTTAATAATTTCCGATTACCGAGCTATCTGCCACTGTCAGGAAACAATGGTTTGAGTAAACCGTACATATTTTCTGTCGTGAAATCGGAATGCGCACTAAAATGGGGGTGGGGGTGGGGGTTGGAAGGGCGACCCATTTGAAAATACATCCACGAATGGTGGTTAGTAGGTGGCCGGTTATAGTACAGACAGATGTCCCCTTTACTAATATTAACTTTTCACCGAGAACATTTTTTCGTCATATTCAAGACATTTACTTGTCTCAAGCAGAAACAAACACTCTGTATACATGTTATAACTTTCTTAATGAACGCAATCGTGATCGTATTTAAGTTGACTTTTTTAGATCACCGGTTCACGTCTTCTAACAAGGGAACCTCCCCATCGCACCCCCCTCAGATTTAGTTATAAGTTGGTGCAGTGGATAGGCCTGGAAAAACTGAACACTAATCAATCGAGAAAACAGGAAGAAGTTGTGTGGAACTATGAAAAAAATAAGCAAAATATACGAACTGACTAGTCCACGAGTAAGATAGGTAACATCAAGGTTAGTTTGAGCTCAGGAGCGCCGTGGTCACGTGGTTAGCGTGAGCGGCTGCGGAACGTGAGGTCCGTGGTTCAAGCCTTCCCTCGAGTGAAGAGTTAACTTAAACTTACTTTATTTTCGCAAAGTTATAATCTGTCCGTTCGTTCATTGACGTCTCTGTTTACTGTAATAAGTTAAGTGTCTGTGTTTTGCGACCGCACCGCAAAACCGTGCGATTAGCAGACGAATGGACGTGCCTCTCCAATGGGAACCGAAAACATTTGATCGCAATGTCATAGGTCAACCGATTCCTCCACAGGAAAACACGTCTGATATATTCTATACGACACTGGTGACGGCATGTGCGTCACATGACAAGAGTATGTTGTCGACCCACCTAACTTGTACACTTGGGGAATGGGTAAAAAGATTATTCTACCTTGCCCGACTTAGGTTTTCTTCTGGATGTGATAATCACTCCCAAAAAAGTAATGAAAACATAAAGAGCTTGTCAGATAAACTGCAACAAATCAATGCAACAGTTTCACAGTCGCACAGTTTTCCCTGTGCTCTGGCGAAACATATGTTTTTAACGTTTTCAAATTTTTCCGTTTAGGCGTAGCGTCACAATACTACGGCGCAGTTACCTCCCATCGGACGGACGGCCGGACAGATAATAATTGCCAGAAAATAAAAAAATAAAATTCTCGCTTGCAGGAAGACTTGAACCAAGGAACTCTCGCTCCGCAGCTGCTCACGCTAACCACGGGACCACGGTGCTCCTGAACTCACGATGTCCTTGATGTTGCCTATGTTGCGCATGGACTCCTCAGTTTGTATATTTTGCTTATTTTTTCAAAGTTCCACATAATTTCTTCCTGTTTTCTCGATTGATCTGTGTTCAGCTGTTCAAGGCCTATCCACTGTGCCAACTTATAACTAAATCTGAGGGGGGTGCGATGGGGAGGTTACCTTGTAAGAGATCATCATTAGATCTACATTCCTTGACGATAGTAAGAATCTCTCCCATAGAGCATGCTACAGCTGTTTGAAAACATGTTTCCAAGATAGGTAAACAACAGGACAGTCATGGTGGTGGGAGGCGGGTGGTTACGTCGGATCGACTGATATCATTCGATATCTATCGTACATCTAGGATCTGGTTCCAGCCTCATTCACATGCCTGTGAGTGCTGAAGCAACATGGATGAGTACACGTTTGCAGGATACTCTGACATGATCCTTCTGAATGGTGAAGCTCACGGTAATGGAAGAACTGCTCAGCGCCCTTGTCAAAAGCATTCTCCACAGCGTCGACTCCATCGCACCCCGTTTTAGGCACAATTACGCAACGGCTTCGAGAAAAGATACCTTCACCATCATTAGGCGTGACTGAGGTGCTCTCAGGAGACGCCGAGCACCAGAACTGGAAGAGGTTGATCTGCATCACGTTAAAGAGAAACCGTCAACTAGTGCACGAGCAATTTCTTAGGCTAATAATGCGTGAGACTGTAAAACAAATGATGTACTGGATCACGCCAGTAAAAGTTTTCGCGTTACCAACATGTCATCGTAGATATTCATAGGCGCTTGCAGAATGTCTACGGAGACTGAGAGTCTATGGACCAGGCTTCGGTCATCATCGCAACACATTTCACAGAAACGTGCCCGATCTCTCGTCTGCCGGGTGGCTGCACACAACTGTCACTCCATCAGTGCTGGAACACGCGGACACTTCCATTCAGAATGAAACACGTCCCTGCAGTACTTGACGCCTCTGTTGATAGTGATGACACAGTCGTTCACCAGGTGCGGTACTCAAAGATGTCTGACTGGTGGGTTCCTCGCCGCGTAACAGCAGACCATAAATAGCAACGAAAGATCGTCTGTGCGGAAACGCTTGCGTGTTATGAGGCCGATTGTTCAAATTTTTGTCGAACATTGCCACAGGCGATGAAACATGGATTCATGACTTCGAATGGGAAACAGAAACGTCAATCCACGGAGTAGCGCTGCATCACCTCTCCTCCGAAGAAAAAGTTCAAAGCTTCACTTTCAGCTGTAACAGTCTTCTGGTACTCTGAAGGAGCTATTCTGTTTGATGTCCTCCCTCATTGTGCAACGACCAACTGTGAAGTGTATTGTGCAACCCTCAGGAAATTGAATAAACTACTTCGGCGTGTTCGACGTCACAAAAATACAGATATCTCCATGACAACCCTAGGCCACACAAAGTCTGTGCACCCAAAAGGAGGTCCCAATACTTCGTTAGACTATTCTTCTTCATACATCCTACACTCGAGATCTCCCACTTTCCGACAGTTATATGCAAGGTCCTATGAAGGATGCACGCCACGGGAAACAGTGCGTGGATGGTGGGGAGGTTAGTATGCAGCAAGATGTTGGCTCCGACGTCGACCTGTGGAGTGGTACCGTGCGGGCATACAGGCGCTACAAATAAGGTGGCGTAAGGCCGCGGTACTGAAGGGAGATTATGTTGAAAAATAGGGTTTTGTAGCCAAACGAGTGGGGAATCATATGGTGTATTGGAAATATGAAGAAAACCAACCCGCTTTCAGAAGAAAATATGGGATAATTTCATTTTCATTTATATTGTAAATGTAAAACTTTGTATTCTACCGGTTGATATTTATGTTCAAAATATACTTAACAGATTGAAATTTCACTGTGCAGTATAATGTGGTTAGCCATTTCAGTGTCTGGCTAGAACAACGATGTGGATGTAATAGTGTTCTGTCCCATAGGGATGTTTGCTGTCTGTGAGTCCCATTACCTATCAACATGATTGTAAGTCACAGTGCTTTTACGTTGTGTACCTGTAATTCGCGCTCGAATTTATAAAGGTATCGAAATGGCAAGTCATCAGTTTGAGCATTCATTTTGAATTGTAGTTATGGTGAGAGGCAAGGGGACTTAACGAAAGCAAGAACCCCTACAGTGATCAGTATGAACAAGCAGGATGAGAGTCACTGAGGTTCTGGAAGGTACTACCAGGTATACAGAGGCACGTCGACGCCAGTGCTGTGGCCAGCTGTGGTAGGATCCATGGCACGAAATGTTGATTCGAGTTACATAAAAACGTCCACAGTACGTGGGATGCTCATCAGGTGGGAATGACGGATGACATCGAAAAAGTTCAAAGAAGGCCAGCTCGTTTTGTACTATAACGAAATAGGGGAGGTAGTGCCACAGTCATGATACGTGAATTGGAGGGGCAATCATTAATACAAAGGCGTTTTTCGTTACGACGGGATCTTCTCATGAAATTTTAATCACCAGTTTTCCCCTCCGATTGCGAAAATATTCTGTTGGCACACACCTCCATAGGGAGAAATGATCATCACAATAAAATAAGAGCCGCGTGGGATTAGCCAAGCGATCTGAGGCGGTGCAGTCATGGACTGTGCGGCTGGTCCCGGCGGAGGTTCGAGTCCTCCCTCGGGCATGGGTGTGTGTGTTTGTCCTTAGGATAATTTAGGATAAGTAGTGTGTAAGCTTAGGGACTGATGACCTTAGCAGTTAAGTCCCATAAAATCTCACGCACATTTGAACATTTTGATGAAAGAAGAGAAATCAGGACTCGCACAGAAAAATTTAAGTGCTCGTTTTTCCCGCATGCCGTTCGAGAGTGGAACGGTAGAGCCACAGCTTGAAGGCACTTTATTGTGAATAGCAGAGGAATCACGTAAATGTAGATGTACCAGTGTCCACTGCCTCACTTAGCTTTTAACAATGTGTCAACATCATGGGTGATATATACTGAAATTTCGGCGGCTGAGAGTGCATCCGAAACCGTCTTCAGTTTCATAACAGGATGGGTGAAGCCTTGCATATTGACCACACAACAGTCCATATACGTTTCTGTCCTAGTCAAGCTGTAACTTATCGTGTGGGAAAAACCGGGAGTTTAGATAAACTCTGACGTTGGTTAGAGTGAAGTTATCAAATACACTCAAATGTTTTTTTCAGATTCCTCTCCCTTATTGATCGCAGCTCTAGAATAACAGAGCAAGGCGTTTCTAGCTAAATCACCGACTCCTGGCGAGATGACTGAGGATGGATTAGATATTCAAACATGTCACATGAACAGAAAGTTAATGGCAGCTGACCTCAATAATTCAGTACACTCAAAAATTTCAGATTCTCTTTGCATGATAGAGGTATATGCAGTATTTTCCATATCTATTGCTGCTGCACGTTTTTATGTTTTCCATTTTCTAGAAATAGGAGTTATTATCACCAGCACTTCGAAATAGAATCAACTCCTGTTTAGCGTTCAAAATAACACGTTTATTGTCTTCAAAGAAGCCCATTAATATTTTAAGCGGGATACACAAGCTAAAAGATTTACCATTTACGAAAGATCCAGCGTTTTTACGGCATTCAGAGCCGATGCTGATGCAGAAAATATATTTTGAGAGTCGATGTGGCTCCAACATTTTTTATGCGGCAGAATTGAACGCCATTAATTTCGTATCTCACTTCTTGAAACAGAAAGGCGAATACATTAAGTGTAAGGTGCAATGTCACAGCTGCTGCTGCTGATGGAGTCTTCTCTTCTCTTTATACCCCTTCCACATACAGGAAGCTCTTTCTTGGATTTATTAAGCCATTGTGATGTTGAATAATAATTTGTATCTCGTCATTATTGTTAATGATTTCTGACACAAAAGATTTTTAGGAAAAATATTCATGACTAATAGTAATATGCTCATCATAATGAAGAGGGGTTGTTATACCGTGCGACATCATTGTCAGGTTTCAACACTATTGATTTATGAAACTGGCAATACTCGCATGTTATCATGTTCTACTTCCACGGCAAACTGATCTTATGATGGTTCCGTGAGCTGTATTTATACTTTATACTCGTAATGCTGCTTCAGATGATGACTTACAATAATTTCCTCACCGCTAAAATAGACTAGATTCGCATTCCGATCTATCATATTTGTGACAGCTCTGCTGGTGGCCACTTTCGCATAGTCACAGCGCCAGCAGGCCAGACCGAATCGTATCGGTGTGGTGACGAGTCTGTTGTTTTCCTCTCTGACCCGTGATAGCGAGTACCCGGAATGGAGTCTGCGTTGATACGGCATCGTATGTTGCCGTAGCTGGAGCAGCCTTGTCGGGTTCGAGTCCCGGTCGGGCCACACATTTGCCGGCACGGTAGCTCAGCGTGTTCGGTCAGAGGGCTGCTCGCCCTCTGTAATAAAAAACTGAGTAAAGGAATCAGCTTGGACGGATGTCTTGTGTCGTCCGCGCAGATCAAACGCAACGAACAATGCCGGGAAAAAAAACGTGGTCAGCGTGACAGAATGTCAATCCTAATGGCGCAGGTTCGATTCCCGGCTGCGTCGAAGATTTTCTCTCCTCAGGGACTGGGTGTTGTGTTGTCATAATCATCATCATCATTTCATCCCCATCGACGCGCAAGCAGCCGAAGAGGCGTCAAATCGAAAGACTTGCACCTGGCGAAAGGTGTACCCGACGGGAGGCCCTAGTCACATACATTTAGGTCTACATCTTACTGACTCTCTTCTTGGCTTCTCAACATTCTCTAAGCTCACCGACTCGTTGAATTTTCCCTCCTCTTGTGTGGGCTAGTGTGTATCTCGCCAGTTGGTGCCTTTCTCACGTTTTCACTGTCAAGGCTGTTCCCAAAGTTGGTCGTACGTTGTCCCGATGTTTTTCTGCATTCCTTATTTGCTGTGAAAGTAGCCGAAACACACCTCCTTGTAAAGACTGTTTCTGCGTGAGGAATGGAGCGTCTCATGTTTTTGCTTCGTCTAAGAATATGCTGGCGTTCGTGTTTACAAGCAACATTAATGTTACCCAGCAAACACTTATTTAAGCAGGCTGACTTCTTACACAGTTCTGTAGTTTCATACATCTCTCTGTCCGAATTCTTGGTGCTTTGTGTCTGCGCTCTGTCCCAGTGCTTACAGGCGTCCCTCACTCATCTTCACATTTCACATTTTCCGCCAAGCTCTTGGCAAGCTGTTTTTTTCTTAAGCGAGGCTGGCGCATCCGTTGGGCTACCACCTGCATGTTTGAAGACCGCGTGTTTGCAACTAGCTCTAAGGGGTCTGACGTTCTCCTCGCTATGAGTTAAGTACTTTTTCGACTTCATTCGACAACCACAAATGTTGTATCCAGACACATGAAGTTCAACTGGTAGGTTATCGTGAATGTCCCTCCCCCTCCTCCCCTCACCGCCCAACTCTTCTGATGTATTTCCCAGCACTCACGTTCCGCTACTGTGTGGTTTGATATTTGAGTTTCCTATTGTATAGCAAATTGCGAGTGTTCACCTAACTGTTGTGCTGTGATGTGAAGGCAATCCATGTCACTAATGCCTCGATCCATCGACGGGTTATGATCTCCTTTGTGAGGATCTGTCTCGTTCAGAGCATTTATGTAATTCCTCTGCATGAAAAGTCACTGTTCTTTAAGATGTACGCTCTCAGACTTGTGTGCTGCTTTTTGGAAACTGCCAGTATCCCAATAATCACATTTCTGTATGCACAACTTCTCAAACACAGGTTTTTATATTTCGAAATACATACCAAAACACTTACATTGAACTTTAGTTTGTATGGATCCATCATGTCATTACGATTGCGTACTGTATTTAGAAGCTCATTATCATGGAGGTCTCATCTTAATTGTATGATGAATACCCTGATTAAACTCATCAATGATTTGTCGTAGAATGTGAAGGCATTTGTAAGACCCTCGAAGATTAAATTGCTTCCGCATATGGTTTTTGAGCGTCCTGTTCAACCGTTCAGCAATACTATCTTTCAAATGTAAAGAATGACGGGTAGAGATCGTTTAATTACCACTCTGAAATAATCGTTGTAATATTCATCTCCACGGCCGATTTTAAGTTTGTGAGGACACCGATTCGTTACAGTCTGGAGCAATTTTTCAAACACCTTTACAGCCTTTAACTTCACAGTTAGAGCCCAAGCGAATCTAGAATGCTCATCTATGACCATCAGGCTGTCATTGGAAGTTTTATTCAGTCGTGAATATTCTGGAGAAGTTACAAGAGCAATCTGTCATAAATCATCCAATCCACGTATTATCACATTCCTGTATAGGAATGTTTTGTGTGCTGGCCTACCGAGCTCATGAAGAACCATCTCCACAATTACTCGATGATACATCTTTCTCGAAGTTCTAAAACGGTTACTTTGATACCGTTCATGTAATCGTAACCATTCTACGATTTCATTCGAATAATCGTAATATGTATACATATATACTTCTGAGGTGGACTGTTCAGCCTTTTGTGCTGAACTTCAACTCATTTGCCTGTGCTCTGTGCAGTTGCTAACGCTGGTTCAATTATGTTCTTGTATCTGTTGCTCTTTGAGGCTTTCATTTGTCCTTTTGAGTTGTTGCCCTTCCTATGCACATAAGTGGTGGTAAGTTCCTCTGGGACCAAACTGCTGAGGTCATCGGTCACTAGGCTTAGACACTACTTAATCTAACTTTAACTGACTTACGCTAAGGACACCACACACACCCATGCCCTAGGGAGGACTCGAACCTTCGACGGGGAGAGGCGCGCGAACCGTTGCCAGGCGCCTAAGACCCCGCGGCTACCCCGCGCGGCCTTATGTACGTAAGTCATGTACAGTGTTTCACTATACACTTTCTCTCGCTCTGGAAACACTTTTTGACGTTTGTAATTTATAAGGCTGTCAGTTATAATAAGCCAGAAGTTCTTTTCAATTCCTTATCCCCAATTCATTTTGACTTTCAATTAAAAATGTTGGGTGATTACCTAATACATATGGTTTCTTCCTGTTGGCTGTTCTAGCTAATTCAGCAGTATTGTGGTTGTTACTGAAGGCAGTTATAGTGTATAGATCCGTCTTCTTCTCCTTCCTCTATTTGTTCTCTTCTGCCACCATCTATAGTGTGTGACAGCCTTCTCAGACTATCAGTTACCGGTTTAATCGTTTCTGAGAGAGACTCATCTTGTTACAACTCTCCTAATTATACCAGTCGTAATTTCCGATGAAGAGCCTTCCACACTTCAATAGATTTATGCATTTTCGACGTTATGCTGCTGTATACTAACCCATTTTTGAGGTAGCGTAGAGGAAAGGTGCCTATTATGCGATAGTTCCCTAACATGAGACACGCCAACTGTGCTCATGTTAGGGGTTGCACTCTCGTGGAGAGTTTCTTAAACACGTCTATTGCGTGCCAGACGACGACATAGAGAGTAGGACGCCATAGTTGAGCCGGATACAGTACGTAGAGGTTGATACAAAATTTCTTGCGTTTGGAGTTATTGCGACATCGGTGTTAAGACTATATTTCAGAATAAATGTGGGATCCCCCCAAGACCCACGGACCTCGCCGTTGGTGGGGTGGTTTGCATGCCTTAGCGATACAGATAGTCGTACCGCAGGTGCAACCACAACGGAGGGGTATCTGTTGAGAGGCCAGACGAACTGGTGGTTCCCTGAAGTGGGGCAGCAGCCTTTTCAGTAGTTGCAGAGGCAACAGTCTGGATGATTGACTGAACTGGCGTTGTAACACTAACCAAAACGGCATTGCTGTGCTGGTACTGCGAACGGCTGAAAGCAAGGGGAAACTACGGCCGTAATTTTTCCCGAGGGCATGCAGCTTTACTGTATGATTAAATGATGATGGCGTCCTCTTGGGTAAAATATTCCGGAGTTAAAATAGTTCCCCATTCGGATCTCCGGGCGGGGACTACTCAAGAGGACGTCGTAATCAGGAGAAAGAGAACTGGCGTTATACGAATCAGAGCGTGGAATGTCAGATCCCTTAATCGGGCAGGTAGGTTAGAAAATTTAAAAAGGGAAATGGATAGGTTAAAGTTAGATATAGTGGGAATTAGTGAAGTTAGGTGGCAGCAGGAACAAGACTTTTGGTCAGGTGAATACAGGGTTGTAAATACAAAATCAAATAGGGGTAATGTAGGAGTCGGATTAATAATGAATATAAAAATAGGAGTGAGGGTAAGCTACTACAAACAGTATAGTGAACGCATTATTGTGGCCAAGATAGACACGAAGCCCACGCCTACTACAGTAGTACAAGTTTATATGCCAACTAGCTCTGCAGATGACGAAGAAATTGAAGAAATGTATGATGAAATAAAAGAAATTATTCAGATAGTGAAGGGAGACGAAAATTTAATAGTCATTGGTGACTGGAATTCGGTAGTAGGAAAAGGGAGAGAAGGAAACGTAGTAGGTGAATATGGATTGGGGCTAAAAAATGAAAGAGGAAGCCGCCTGATAGAATTCTGCACAGAGCACAACTTAATCATAGCTGACACTTGGTTCAAGAATCATAAAAGGTTGTACACATGGAAGAAGCCTGGAGATACTGACTGGTTTCAGATAGATTACATAATGGTAAGACAGAGAAACATTTCCAGGGGCAGATGCGGACTCTGATCACAATCTATTGGTTATGAACTGTGGATTACAACTGAAGAAACTGCAAAAAGGTGGGATTTTAAGGAGATGGGACCTGCATAAACTGAAAGAACTAGAGGTTGAACAGAGTTTCAGGGTGAGCATAAGGGAACAATTGACAGGAATGGGGGAAATAAATACAGTGGAAGAAGAATGGGTGGCTTTGAGAGATGAAGTAGTGAAGGCAGCAGAGGACGTAGTAGGTGAAAAGACGAGGGCTAGTAGATATTCTTTGGTAACAGAAGAAATACTGAATTTAATTGACGAAAAGAGAAAATACAAAAATGTAGTAAATGAAGCAGGCAAGAAGGAATACAAACGTCTCAAAAACGAGATCGACAGGAAGTGCAAAACGGCTGAACAGGGATGGTTAGAGGACAAATGTAAGGATATAGAGGCTTATCTCACTAGGGTTAAGATAGATACTGCCTACAGGAAAATTAAAGAGACCTTTGGAGAAAAGAGAACCACTTGTATGAATATCACGAGCTCAGATTGACACCCAGTTCTAAGCAAAGAAGGGAAAGCAGAAAGGTGGAGGGAGTATATAGACGGCCTATACAAGGGCAATGTACTTAAGGACAATATTATGGAAATGGAAGAGGATGTAGATGAAGATCAAATGGGAGATACGATACTGTGTGAAGAGTTTGACAGAGCACTGAAAGACCTGAGTCGAAACAAGGCCCCGGGAGTTGACAACATTCCATTAGAACTACTGACGGCCTTGGGAGAACCAGTCCTGACAAAACTCTACCATCTGGTGAGCAAGATGTATGAGACAGGCGAAATACCCTCAGACTTCAAGAAGAATATAATAATTCCGATCCCAAAGAAAGCAGGTGTTGACAGATGTGAAAATTACCGAACAATCAGTTTAATAAGTCACGGATGCAAAATACTAACGCGTATTCTCTACAGACGAATGGAAACACTGGTAGAAGCTGACCTCGGGGAAGATCAGTTTGGATTCCGTAGAAATATTGGAACACGTGAGGCAATACTGACCCTACGACTTATCTTAGAAGCTAGATTAACGAAAGACAAACCTACGTTTCTAGCATTTGTAGACTTAGAGAAAGCTTTTGACCATGTTTACTGGAATACTCTCATTCAAATTCTGAAGGTGGCAGGGGTAAATTACAGGGAACGAAAGGCTATTTACAATTTGTACAGAAACCAGATGGCAGTTATAAGAGTCGAGGGGCACGAAAGGGAAGCAGTGGTTGGGAAGGGAGTGAGATAGGGTTGTAGCCTATCCCCGATGTTATTCAATCTGTGTATTGAGCAAGCAGTGAAGGAAACAAAAGAAAAATTTGGAGTATGTATTAAAATCCATGGAGAAGAAATAAAAACTTTGAGGTTCGCCGATGACATTGTAATTCTGTCAGAGACAGCAAAGTACTTGGAAGAGCAGTTGATCGGATTGGACAGTGTCATGGAAGGAGGATATAAGATGAGCATCAACAAAAGCAAAACGAGGATAATGGAGTGTGGTCGAATTAAGTCGGGTGATGCTGAGGGAATTAGATTAGGAAATGAGACACTTAAATTAGTAAAGGAGTTTTGCTATTTGGGGAACAAAATAACTGATGATGGTCGAAGTAGAGAGGATATAAAATGTAGACTGGCAATGGCAAGGAAAGCGTTTCTGAAGAAGAGAAATTTGTTAACGTCGAGTATAGATTTAAGCGTCAGGAAGTCGTTTCTGAAAGTATTTGTATGGAGTGTAGCCATGTATGGAACTGAAACATGGACGATAAATAGTTTGGAGAAGAAGAGAATAGAAGCTTTCGAAATGTGGTGTTACAGAAGAATGCTGAAGATTAGATGGGTAGATCATATAACTAAGGTGGAGGTATTGAATAGGATTGGGGAGAAGAGAAGTTTGTGGCACAACTTGACTAGAAGAAGGGGTCGGTTGGTAGGACATGTTCTGAGGCATCAAGGGATCACCAACTTAGCATTAGAGGGCAGCGTGGAGGGTAAAAATCGTAGACAGAGACCATGAGATGAATACGCTAAACAGATTCAGAAGGGTGTAGGTTGCAGTAGGTACTGGGAGATGAAAAAGCTTGCACAGGATAGAGTAGCATGGAGAGTTGCATCAAACCAGTCTCAGGACTGAAGACCACAACAACACCAACAACTGTGGGTGGATATTACTGCACTCTTTTATTGCTGTTATTTGTGACGGTATTACCTACAATTATTGACGATTAGGTTCATTTTCCAGCGAACGTTCTTAGAAAGTGCGTTATTCTTTATGTAAGATGGCGAAATTCCTAATATGCGATAGAATCGGGATCTAAAGACGCGACGGTGTCGCATATTATGATACCTATCGCATATTGGGGGAACTCGTTCTCTCACGATTTGTTATACGTAATTTACGAAATACTATCATGAAACAACAATATTTCATCATTTAATGTAGTAAAATTTTGGGAACTGCGTTTGTTATAATTCTATTAAATTATCATAAACAGGGATTACTTTGATTAGTCTTATGATCAGAAATTGTAATATTTTCTGGAACTTTGTTTCAAGGCAGTACTTTGCTCAGAAGTTGATCAATATTACTTAAGATTCAAAGTACTCGGTTCACAGTACTTATAAAAAGTAATCTAACAAATAAAATCATAGAAGATGAGGTCCTTTAACAAGTATGTCTGATTATTGTATTTATTCTTTGTAGATGGAGTTGGCACCTAAAAGGAAAACGTGGGATAAAGACGCCATGGTTCGTGCGATTACATGTGTGAGAAATGGCGAAACAGGGTACTTAAAAGCCTCAAAAAATTTTGCTGTACCAAAGCGTAGTTTTGAAACGTATGTGAAGGATAAAACTTGTACATCCGAGAAGCTGGCTGGTGTTAATCTTGGAATAAGGCCTGTTCTTTCATCTCAACTGGAAGATGAACTAGTGAAATACTGCCTTGCAATGGAAGAGCGATTGTATGCTCTTAAATGTAAGGACATACGAAGCATAGCCTTCCAGTTAGCTGTCAGGAATAGGATGAAGAATCCCTTCAATTCAGAAAAGGCTTCAGCTTTCCTTAAGAGACATCCAGTTTTATCAATGAGAATTCCTCAGCTGCTTGCAGCAGCAAGAGTGAAAGCTTTCACTCCAGAAAGTGTGGAGAGATTTTTTGATATTTACGAATCTGTGCCATCTAAAGTCAACCATAACCCGCATCGAGTCTTCAATGTTGACGAAACTGGGGTGACGTCTGTGCAACACAAACACAGTAAGGTTATTGCTATGAAAGGGAAGAGACAAGTTGCTGCCTTGACTTCAGCAAAAAGGGGAAATCTCTACACAGTTGTAACGTGTATGAACGCAGCTGTCACTTACGTTCCACCACTAATCGTCTTCCCAAGGAAGAATAAGAAGCAGCAATTGATGGACGTTGCACCTGCGGGATCAATATCAGCTTGTCATCCAAGTGGCTGGATACAAACTCACATTTTCACTCAGTGGTTTGATCATTTTGTGAGTCATGTAAGCCAGCCGTTGTGGCCGAGCGGTTCTAGGCGCTACAGTCTGGAACCGCGCGACCGCTACGGTCGCAGGTTCAAATCCTGCCTTGGTCATGGATGTGTGTGATGTCCTTAGGTTAGTTAGGTTTAAGTAGTTCTAAGTTCTAGGGGACTGATGACCTCAGCTGTTAAGTCCCATAGTGCTCAGAGCCATTTGAACCATTTTTTGAGTCATGTAAAGCCATCTTCAAATGACCCTGTGATTTTCATTCTTGATGGGCATTGTTCCCACACAAAGAATCTCGATGTGTTAGATAAAGCACGTTAAAACAATGTTCATATTGTATGTTTGCCACCTCACTCAACGCATAAAATGCAACCACTTGACGTCGGTTTTATGAGGCCTTTGGAAACCTGCTATGCCCAAGAAACAGAAACGTGGTTGGCAAGTAACCCAGGTCGTATTATCACCACATTATTAATAGTCAGGTTATTTGGGGCAGCTTACAACCGAGCAGCGACAATAGAAGCATCTGTGAATGCCTTCAGAAAAACATGTATCATCCCATGCAACAGAAACATCTTTAGGTAACATGAATTTTCAATTCATCACCATGCTGACGCTCTTCAAGAAAGAGATCCAAAAACGAAAGTGAAACTACTGATGGCGATGGTCAAGCTGTCAGCCCGCCAGACATCAGACCTCTCCCACACATCGCAAAACCACCTGGAGATAGTCAAATAGGTCAAACATCGCGTTCGTGCTCTGCTGCGTTACTAAGTTCAACTCCTTATGTGAAGCAATTGCAAGAATCTGAACAGAAGAAATCAGAGGCTGAAGCTAAGAAAGCAGCCTGAAAGTTATTTGGGGAGAAGAGTTGGAAATCTTCAAATCGTAGACCTAAAGCAGAAGATTCGTCTGGTGAGTCGGCATCCGATGTCCATCTTGATGACAGTGGGGATTCAGACAACAGTGATGATTATGACACAGTGTATCTGTTCTGTACTAGGCGCTTTTCTGAAGACAAACTCGGGGAGAAATGGGCACAGTGCACGAAATGTTATCGCTGGATTGATGAAGATTGCGGTGTCACAGAAGACAATTTTGTTTGCCCCGGATATTGTAAATATAAACCTAAGTAGTCTGAAATGAGTGAAGGATAACAGAAATGAATGAACATGTAAAAAATGTATATTCCTATGTCATTATTCTGTAATAAAATAATTAAAGGAAAATATTATTACTGTCTCACATTACGAAACCTTGATCTCATTTCTATGAAATGCCTTGTTTGTGAAGATTTACTAACTACTCTGAAAGATTGTTTATTATTGTAAATACGAGAATTGTATGATAAAATTAAATAATGCAAGATTTTATTACCATCATAAAAAATACAATTGCACTTACTTTTAGGTGTTTCAAATGGGTTTACTAAAGCGTGTTTCATATTAGGCACAATTCCTCTACTAGTTATATATACTCTGAGACCACTGTAGACGATGGGAGTCAGGTACCCTAGCTGTAGCTGTATCAACAGGTATTCGATAGATGTGTTTTCATTTCTTCAATTTTATCTTCCATATACAGTTCACATTGCTGTCCACTAACATTTCAACACCTCTCAAGATTCTCAAGTTCCGTTAATTCAGCACTACTTGCATCGATTTTTCTCTCAATACGTAGATGAATGTGCTTTGCACCCCCTCCCCGTTCCACCGTCCCCCCACCCCTCCTCCCCCCAAAGCGTGTGTGCAACACATGTGCTAGTTTTTACGTAGTCCCCAGTATAATGATATTGTTACGTTTTGGTACACTGCCTTTTATGCAGGATCTCATCGAGGTTTCGTGTATATCGGCTCTCATTCAATTTCCTAGTTTTATTGATAACCATGAAGTCATACTACCAGTCATTCCAGCAATCCCTGTATACAGTAACGAATTCTTTGAACGACATGTCAGTTTCTAAACAATGGTTGGTAAACATGCTATAAATTCAGTTTGGCTTTTTTTTATTTTTGACTCAATAATAAGTTTCGCATAATCCTGGGTCACCTGCTCAACCCTTGAGTTTATCTGGATCAAATAAAATATTTTGACTTGCACATGGCAGACATATTTCCTGACCTGTCTTGATTTTCCACTGCAAAGTCATGAAATACGAATACACTGTTTGCCTTTACATTTTCAAGCAACGCAACATAGCTGCTTTCGTTGAATATCTGGCACGTTTTTCCCTCAATGCCGTGTTAAGTCTCCCGTAATTTCTGATATTTTGGTCCAAACAGGATTTTTAAAAAGTATAGGTACATACTCGAAGTGCCCCACCTCAGGATGTGTTACAGTGTTAGAACAATATTAGTCTTCTCACAATCTGAAACCAGAATAATTAAAGCGCTTATGTTATGAGGAAGTAATGATGCATTTTCTCTTCTTCAGATTTCCGCCAACATGATCGCTCTGGTGAGGTTGTTTCATCCACTTAGTCATGGTGGTAACTGTTCATTTACAGTAGGATGCAGAAGATTTTTATGGAAACTGGTAATACACGTATGGCTCTTAAACTTTTATTTTAATTAATTAACACTTACATAGGCTGGGGATATGAACACACTCAAATAAAATCTTAATTCTGTGCCCACATTTGGCAAAGTTAAATTATGCATTTACATCTATTTCGATGTACAGCATGCGCTGCAGAGTTGGGCTATAGTTTCGTTTGATGGGCTAACAGTTTGGCTAGATAACTCCAGCAAATTACTCCTCAATGTCTCCTGGAATCGGTAGGCATGTGGCTGCAACCTTAGTTGACATTCTAGCTCATACTGTATTGCATGGCTGGTATGCATTAAATTATTAAAAGTCTTCTCCACTAGATACATGCAATCACTGTTATTAAATATTTTAACCATTCCAGGGGAATCCCCTGCAGAAATTGTGCGATCATTCAGTATCACTGACGGAGAGGGAACGTTTCTGTGGAACAAGACCGAAATCTGTACTGACACACCGACGGTCGACGTCATTCATCCCTGGATAATATTACTTTGATGTCACTAAACAGGGGGTTTTCAAATACTACCACTGGGTAGAGCTCCTGATTGGATATCATATAAGTAATGACACACTTACAGGCAACAGTGCTTAAACAGCAGGTGTGATCGAACAGCATTACTTGTACGTCAGGTGACTGATGCTGGAATGTCTTCAGCTTGCTCGCAAGGAAAAGAAATTATTAGAAAGCATAGGGCGTGGGGGGTGGGGACCGGGTAGGGGATGTGGTCAGGATATTAAGAGAGTGATGATGTTGATGTCAGGATTCCCGAAATCGCTGTAGCGCTCGTGGCCAAATGCAACGGTAAAAATGAGCTGTCGGATGGTAGGTCAGTGAATCCTAGCAGAACTGGCAGTGATCCACCACTATTGTCGTCATACTTTTTGCAAAAGAATGGCTCTGAGCACTATGGGACTTAACATCTATGGTCATCAGTCCCCTAGAACTTAGAACTACTTAAACCTAACTAAGCTAAGGACATCACACAACACCCAGTCATCACGAGGCAGAGAAAATCCCTGTCCCCGCCGGGAATCGAACCCGGGAACCCGGGCGCGGGAAGCGAGAACGCTACCACACGACCACGAGCTGCAGACTATTTTTTGCTTCAGCCTTGCTTTTCTCTTATCGTGTTATTGAGACTACAAAACTACAATACATCTAGAAGTACATCTATACTCTGCAATTGATTGTACAGTGACAGATAACACAAAGGAATGAGCATTAAGAATTAACTTTCGTCGACAAGGATATCAGAGCAAAGGTTGGCGCTCAGACAATGTGTAACGCCGGAAATGCATATCCTCCTATTTCCATCTATTATACTATAATTTTTTTCCTTATTTTGTTACCTGAAGATATGACATTTCTGTGTTTTTGTATACTGAAATTGTTTTGCTATTTGCATTTATGTCGATGTATAATTGGTTTGTTTTTTAAATATTATTTGTATTTTTACGCTGGGTCTGGCCTAGGGAAAACTGTGCTATCGAACGATCACATCGATAGGTCGTGTGGAGAACCAAAGTGTTTAGGATCTTTGGTAGTGTTAACTCTGCCGCATGGAGCGTGGGCAAAGGGAGAGTCTGGCTGGAGTAGTACAGTGGAGCAGATGTGTTGTGTGACGCTCGCGCGAGTTGCCACGCTTTCGGGGTTTGGCAGCATGTAATTGCGCTCGACTTGCTATGATAGCTTCTGACATGGTGTCGCGGACGGGAAGCATTAGCTGGCGCACATCAAGACCCCGTTTCGCCTAGTGACAGTGTCGAGAAGAAGGCGCGCCAACATCCAGCTTCTGCAACAGCGCCGGCCGACAATGAGTGACTGTCGTCACCTCCTCGACCGTCGACTTCAAACCTTCAATCAACCAACAAGGAAGACTGGAAGCACGTGAAGTTTCAGAACTGTATGGCAGACCTCACCTTTTAAAATTGTCCCATTTGCCTCACAAAAATACAGCAACTTAGCATGAACCTCTGTTGCTCATTGTCCCAATTGCATTACCAAGCAGGGTCCCTTCCCTTTCTGGAATGAACCCGAGTGTCGTTGAAATTCATACGCCAGCATTAAAGTAATATCCCATTTCACTGCTTTAATTTTAAAGTTCAGTTAAAGTATTCATAGCTGGCTACAATATTTAGATTACACAAGCAGAAATTAAGAGTGCGAGTTTAGTTACCATATTTTAGCTTACCTGTGACTGCAGCTCAGCTTGGTAGGTATTAAATTTTACTATTGTTAATTGTTCAGAATCATTTAATTCAAGTTCAAAGTTAAATCTCTTATTTCTAAACTGCATAGAGTCAAGTAGCTTTTGAAATGATTGTTGATGTAGCCCAAGACTAATCTTATTTTATTGAATTTCGTAGTGTTTCAGAAACAAAGTTCACTATTATTTTCAGTCACTAAATTAACTTTCAATTTTGCTAAATTAAATCAGAGTGCAGCGAAATTTATTACTTCTGACAAACATTCAGTTTTTCACACTACACGTGTCAACCTTCAGTTGCCACGCTTTTGGTGCTAATTATATGTGCATTAATCTTTCATTTTCAGTTATTATAGTAGTTGTCCATAGGACTGGCGACCGTAATTTTCCCCAAATCTCAAATATCTAATTAACGCCAATTAATTGTTAACGTAACGACCGCACATTTACTTTCTTTATTAACTTTACCCCTTTTCAAAATTAATTTCCGACAATTTCATTTGCGTTTTTCCTTTCATTTAGATGAAATCCTTTCCTCCCTCTTTATCGACAGATTAACTTCGGTGACGATTGATTTTCCCAAATTTCCATTAGGTACGCGCGGTTTAATTTTTCATTGTCATTAAGGTCGATAAGTGAGGGAGAGGTTACAAATGGACGAGAGAGGGGTTGGAAATGATCCACACCACTTTCAGCGGAGCTATCATGAGAGACAACCATCTTAGGGAACCATTGAAAATCTGTTTCCGGATTGTACGATAGGAATCTGAACAACATTTTGTCCTGGACCGAATTACGTGCCTCAAGAACAGGACAAACTATCTCAGCGAATGAAAAGATGGATAATGTCCTACAAGGGTAAAATTTGTGACGTATTTCAAGATTATACCCCGATTGTCACGCACATGCCGGCCGTTATAGCGAGCGGTTCTAGGCGCTTCAGTCCGGAACCGCGTGACTGCTACGGTCGCAGGTTCGAATCCTGCCTCGGGCATGTATGTGTGTAATGTCCTTAGGTTAGATGGGTTTAAGTAGTTCTAAGTTCTAGGGGACTGATGACCTCAGGTGTTAAGTCCCATAGTGCTCAGTATTTTGTCACGCACAAACGTCTATTGCACAGAGACGAGTACTAACCGTGAGTTATAATCACGAATGTTTTTGGCTCGTACCTTAAATACATGTAGATTTGCTAGGATACAACTAAAAAGCTCCGGCAATAACATAATTTTGGTTGTAATTTTGAGAGTTATGTCATACAAGACATAGTAACATCGTTTACACCTACGGATGTAAGTGATTCAATGTAATATACACTTACATTTCTATGATTTATGTTAACACGAAGTACTACAAAACGTTTACATTCTGGAGATGTATGAAGACGCACAATTCATGACGGCAGTAGATACCGTGAAGCTGCAACATCTTAACTCGTTTCCGGTGATTTTCATACACTGAATTGCATCAGCCTGATTATTTCACATATCGCAGCAATTGCGCTACTGCAAATGGCTTGAGTGACAGTCTACCTCTAAAAATACTGTCCGATACCATTGAAAGGCTAGATTTCTATTCATAACTAATTAATTAAAATAGCCGCATTAAAACATTAACTGCATCATAGACATTCATAAGACAACATTTGAACACTAGAAACAACTTTCGATTTCATCATGCAAACACCTGCTACGGTGCAACGCAATCCTTATTACTAGGGAATGGGGAAAAACTGTCAGCTCATGATAGCTCACAATCACAATCTGTGTTTGGTAGTCGTAGACTGTAGAACTTACCTAAATGCTGATTCAGAGAATTCAGGTACAGTCAAATCCGTCAATAATCTGTAGAACAACAATCCAAAAAGTAGTCCAGTTTAAAAAATGGTTCAAATGGCTCTGAGAACTATGCGACTTAACTGCTGAGGTCATCAGTCGCCTAGAACTTAGAACTACTTAAACTTAACTAACCTATGGACATCACATACATCCATGCCCGAGGCAGGATTCGAACCTGCGACCGTGGCGGTCGCTCGGTTCCAGACTGTAGCGCCCAGAACCGCACGGCCACTCCGGCCGGCTCCAGTTTAAATCCATTAAACAGACAGGGCACTAAAGTATGGATAAAAGCGAGGTAGAAACTTCTGTGCAGCATGATTCAGTGCCATGCAAACACCCGGAGGCCAGGTTCTATCCCTGTCTTGACATGAACAGTCAAATGGCTATGAGCACTATGGGACTTAACTTCTAAGGTCATCAGTCCCCTAGAACTTAGAACTACTTAAAACTAAATAACCTAACGACATCACACACAGCCATGCCCGAGGCAGAATTCGAACCTGCGACCGTAGTGGTCACGCGGTAGCAGACTGTAGCGCCTAGAACCGCTCGGTCACCACGGCCGGGCATGAACAGTCAGGCCCATACGCCGCCCCACTAGCATTTCTTATCATTCGCTGGATGAGGCGCTGATAGCAGATATCACAAGGTGCCTACATCACTGTCCGATGGGTGTGATGTAGCATAGCCCCAAATTTAGCTGGCGAGTAGTGTCGGAACTGCCCTCATTGCCGTAACGATAGTGGCGATGTTTTGGTGGGCATGGCAGGTAATATTTCGCTGTCCATCATGACGTCTGATGTCGCTTTCTCCTCTGATTGTAGCAGAGATGCTGTTCTGGTTACAGGAGTTGACTGGAGCAGGTGTTTTGGTCTCTGGGTCTGTGGTGGAAGGTAGTTGTGCTGCAGATGGAAAAGGGTCTCATGCAGTTCTGGGCTTGCTCCAACGGCACTGAACCTGTGAATGTGGACCTACCTGATGTCAAAATTTCTATTGATCTGGCTCTGGGAGCGTTGGTGGTTTCCTCGAAGTGGAAGCCTCTTATTGTGGGTGCAGCTGGTTGGTATATCGTATGAGTATGGAGCCACTGGCATCCACTGTGTACGTTTGTCGTCCACGGCGGCATTGATGAAACTTGATATATCTTCTGGGAACCTTCCGAACAGGCCGGCCGGTGTGGCCGTGCGGTTCTAGGCGCTTCAGTCTGGAACTGCGTGACCGCTACGGTCGCAGGTTCGAATCCTGCCTCGGGCATGGATGTGTGTGATGTCCTTAGATTAGCTAGGTTTAAGTAGTTCTAAGTTCTAGGGGACTGATGACCACAGATGTTAAGTCCCATAGTGCTAAGAGCCATTTGAGCCTTCCGAACGTGCGAGCTCGAACATTTGTTCTCAGCAAGGGACGGAGGCGACATTTGCACTGGAGTAGGGGTGTTGTAGACCACAGGAAGTCCCAAAGGGTCCCGTGTCGGAAGCCATGCAACATTTGACCTGGAGTGTGCCTCTGCATCGGCGTGGTCCAGTAGAAGTCCAGAAACTGGGTCAAGATCTCGCCTTTGGGTGAGGCTGAAAACTTCTTCCACAACTCATTTTATAGCTGAGGACAAACTGATTACTTGATTATTGGAGGCTGGGTGGAACAGAACTGTTGTCCAGTGCGTTATGCCGTTTTGAAAGAAGAAATCGTGAAGCATATGAAATTAAAACTGAGGGCTATTGAACGGCCCGATGGCTTCTGGGCCCTTTCAGACGTGTGCTGCTGCTGTGATATTTTACATTCGAACATAAGGCAACTTGGAAAATGAGTTTATTACGATGAGCCACGCCGCTTTCAGGAAGGAGCCAGCTAGGTCTGCATGGACGCGTTCCCAACAGCTCTGCGTGGTTGGCTAGGCGTGAAACAGTTTCGGGGGTGCTGATTGCGTTGACGAGCAAGTCCCACAGGCGTGATGCCGAGGCAGTGGAGGTGCCGCCTTGCGAGCGGCCTCATGCGTGTCATCCCCAGTGGTCAAGTTGCTGAAGGTTAGTGACTCACTGACACAATGGTGGTATAATCACCTGGCATTCATCGTCGTCCTATGTTAGCATCAGTATTTCCTGTACCATCTGGTTCGTGTTTTTACTGCATGAGGGGGTTCCAGGCGTTCCGCACAGTCTTGGCGAATGTATTTCGTTGCTTGTTTGAGGGTAAAGCCCACAGCTGTATCCGTCTACGTTAAAGGTGCAGTGACAGGAAACTCTTGTATATGGTTTTGTAAGGTGTGTATATGGAATCAGAGTGTTTCCTGACAGTCAAATGATCTGGTCCCTTACGTAGACATGACAGGACATTAGACTTGGCATGTTATACTGTCTGCCGCTACAGAAGTGAAATATTGTAATTGTTGAGGAAGAGGGTCCATCGTTATAGACATTGTACCACTTTTTAAGGAAGGTGGTTCTTAGGGCCGAACAGCGAAATTTCTGATTTATGTTCCGTTATGAGCTGAAGCTACGAGCCATAAAATTTATGGAGTTTTTGGATGTCACGTATGACATCTCTCTGATTTCTAAACAACTGATCTGGGAGAAAGTGAGGGTTTCTTCTCTGATTTCTAAATAACTGATCTGGGAGAAAGTGAGCGTTCTAGACGCGTATGTGATGAGCTGTTTATACCCATAATCGCTTTTTCGAGAACGAACTGCCTCGATGGCATGCTGAGATGCGTCGTAGGGCTGGATAAAGCGTTTTGATGACCCACAGGGCGCCAGGAGAGAAGTGGTATTTCGATAATGTTTTAGCCAGTGAAAAGGCTCCTGACTTTGCCGTGACCATTAATATTTTGCAACTTACTTGTTGAAGTTATTAACAGATATAGCGATCTGAGCAGCAATTGATGTAAATTTTGAATAGTAATTTATTTTCATAAAAATGACTCAGAGTCTTTTAAATTAGTATGCACTTACTTTTTCTACCGCATACATATGTTGCTGAGTGTCTGTGTCTGGGTGTGTGTGTGTGTGTGTGTGTGTGTGTGTGTGTGTGTGTGTGAGAGAGAATTTATAAAGTACTAAATTGCAGAGGTCATCGGTCCGTAGACTTACGCACTACTTACAAAAACTTATGCTAAGAACAACACACACACGCATACCCAAGGGAGGCTCGAAACTCTGGCGGGAGGGACTGCTGAGTGGGTTGAAGTTCTGCGTAACTCACTATGTGACCCAAGTACTGCTCTTGATTTTGAAAGAATTCACACTTTTTTAAGTTTCACATTAGTCAATTTTGATGTAATGTTTAGAACCGTAGAGGTAAGTTCGCAAGATAATGCTCTCTTCTAGCACAACGTACTAACACAATGAGGAGTCGTCAGGGAGCCCAACTGATTAGGTCACAAGCCCACGAGAGGCTCTGCTGGTGATATCGTGATGCAAGCAAAGGCGCTAGTGTCTGTCATCTGCTATCATAGCTAATTAACGCCATATTCCACAGCACTGTCCCAACGAATACGTTCGTCGCACGTCTCACAACGATTTCTGCTGTTATTTCACGCAGTGTTGTTTTACTGTTGGTACTGATGAATCTAAGCAAACGCCGCTGCTTTCAGTCGTTAAGTAAAGCCCAAAAGCCACTGCATTGTCCGTGATGGAAGGTACCAGCTGAAATTTGGTTTTCTTGGCACACACTTGACACTGTTGACCTCTGAATATTGATTCTCTAACGATTTCAGAAATGAAGTGTCCTATGTTCCTGGCTCCAGCTACCAGTACATGTTCAAAGTCTGTTAATTCCCGTAGTGCGGCCATAATCACGGTTGGTTGATTGGTTGGAGGGATGGGACCAAACGGAGAGGTCATCGGTCCCATTGGATTAGGAAAGAATGGGGAGGAAGTCGTGCATGTCCTTTCGAAGGAACCTTCCCGGCATTTGCCTGAAGCGATTTAGGGAAATCACTGAAAACGTAAATCATGATGGCCGGACGCGGGTTTGAACCGTCGTCCTTCCGAATTAGAGTCCAGTGCTTTAACCACTGCGCCACCTCACTCGGTACATAATGACGTCGGACACCTTTCCATAAGGATCACGTATGTACAAATGACAGTTCAGCGATACTACCGCTACATGTATATGTACATATCACTATTCAATCATCTTTGTGACCTCAATGCGTATCACCCAGCTAATTGATTCTTTTCGGTATTTTTTTTCGAATGCTCCAAAACACATTGGAGACCTACTCTTACACTAGCAACTCTGGAAGACAACCTTTTGTTTCTGTGCAGTCTAAATGGAGTGCTGATGAGCTATTGATGAGACTCTTTTTTCCATCGGTAATTGTAAATAAGTTTCAGATAGACAGAGTTTGAAGAAATGCTATCTACCTGATGATCTCCACATGAGCTCTTCTGGACTTTGAATTGGATAGACGTCAATGTTTAATTGCGCATTTATATATTGTCTCACAAAAAAAAATATTAACCACACAGAGCGGGCTGAGGAATCGAAATAAAATTTGACGGTATGAGAGGGTATGTGATGATATTGCTGTGATTATAAAATCGAGTCAAATTTACATTCAGCTTTGCAGTACGAGCCCATTTATCAGTATGACACTGCAATCCCTCCCTCGCCCCCCCCCACCCCCCACACACACACCTACCCATTGCACCTGTGTGCGTGCACTAATTCGTTTGGGAAGGGTGTCATGAACGTTTTGTCATTTCCTGAGGCAAGCTGGTACATGAATTTTGTGCTGAACCATGATATCCTGGTTCTGGCACTCGGACGGATTTAACGTCTAAGGGACTGTTTTCAGGAATTTTCTGAGCAAGGAATACCTCAACATTATGCACACAGTTCATAGAGACACTTGCAATGTGTGGACTTCCATTGCCTGCCACAACGATATTGTCGCATGGGAGGTAACACAGAGGACGAAGGGGGTCAGTGAAGTACTGTCACGTTAGAGTTCCCTCAGTCATTGCCAGACGCCCGCTGAAGTGATAGTCATACCTGATGGCTCCCCACAGCATGACTTCAGAGGTAACACCAGTGGGCCTCTCCAAGTCAATGGAATTATGAAACTTCCAAGTACATTGCCGCCATACTCGCCAAAGATGTTCATCCAGATTAGTTCCGAACTGTGATTCATCCTCCATCACAATGTGAGGCCATTCATCAGCTTCCCATGCTTCTGAACCACGGCAACTCTCCATATGCAGCCATCTGTGTTGTGTTGTTAATGGCAGCCTACACATGGGACCTTAAATACCTAGTGCAGCGGCTGCTACTCTCAAGCCAGTTGTACGGGACGACGCAGATTGTATCGGACGGCAGGCGCACATGTGGACGGGCTACGTTGTTCTAGGTGCACAATATGGCATCTCCCCTTGTGGTGTTCCGACGAGGTCGACTGGAAGCTAAACTAAAGGCGTTACTGCCAACAAATTCCAGTGCAGTCCAACATCAAACCTGTGTCACATCCTAAGCCGTAAAAAGAATCGGAAAGAATTATCAGCGACAAAATGGATAGTGAATCAGTTAACTTCTTCAAATGGTTCTCCTGTGTATAATAACAACAGTAAATTCCAAAAATAGTTAATTTCTTCATACAATAAACTTAATAATTTCAACAAAACAGAACCAAACAGAATATGAGTATAAAGCGTAATCGATTATTTAAAACTCACAGTGAACAATCGTAAGGTTAATTTTATAAGTGACAACTTTGTGTAAATAATGTAATCCACAGAAAATAAACACGTTTTCAAACTCTTTGTGAAGCCATACTGTCTTAATATCTTTGTACTGTATTTTGATTTCACAGACTAACAGTGTGAATGATGGTATGCGTCCTGTAACAAAACAGTCTATCGTAAAAGCAAGGGACACTCTGTTCAATCACAAACACGCGATTGCGGATGCACAGATGGTGTATAAGATCTGGCCATATACGTGCTGACATCTGAAATCAGCTTGACATGAGCACATAAAGGGTCAGTTTCACGCTATGCTCCACAATGGGGTTGTCTCTGGACTTCCAGCGACCGCCAAGGTGACCGCGTGATCGGGACAACCCTTACATTGGGCAGCACAATGGCTGCTATTTTCTCATTGCCGCTTTTCGGGTCCAGTGCAAACTTAAAGCTTATCCAAAAATTAATAAATATTGAACCATATGTGTCACTGAAGAGCCAGTAGGCTCATTCGATGCGGAAAAGATGAATACGCGAATAAAGAGGTGCATTCGATATCCACATAAGCGTATAAGTTATTGTAAGTTAAAAATGGCTCTGAGCACTATGGGACTTAACATCTGAGGTCATCAGTCCCCTAGAACTTAGAACTACTTAAACCTAAATAACCTAAAGACATCACACACATTCATGCCGGGACAGGATTCGAACCTGCGACCGTAGCGGTCGATAGATTCCAGACTGAAGCGCATAGAACCGCTCGGCCACGGCGGCCGGCTTGTAAGTTAAATGTTATATATAATTACTGAAGTGTACAAGTGAATATCTCGGCAATGCATTATCCGACTGCAACAAACGAGGTGTCTACGTATACACCTAGTAGAATTCTATCGTACTGTGATAGTAGATTTATTGAAATTATTCCCATATTTAAATGAGAGGCTGAAAAGTGGATTTCGCACAATTAAAAACAGCTTTCCCTACTAAATATATAGAAAAACATTAAAAGAAGCGGCAGTACTGTAAGCTTTACATGTATAGGAGATTATTTAATGTATAATTTAAAATGTTTGTTAATTTTATAACTTGTAAGTCCTAAAACGGGGGAAAACAATGGTAATAATTGTTTATGAATAAACTATGGCTGATGAAAGAAAACTAATAACAGCACAATATTTCTCTGAAAATTTCTATGTGATCTGACGTATCATATGTGTATAACAGTTTAAAATTAAGTATTTCAGCAATCATTACGCTCAGTAGTTTAACTGAATTTAGCGGTGCTTGACCGAGGTTTTCTGGGTGAACAGCGGCAGTTTAGAAGGAGTCTGTGTTCCGACGCTGTTAGTTTGGATGTGATACAAGACGTACTTATAAGGTTTCAGTGTGTAGCCATAGAGGAATTTATACTTTGATATACCGTGGAACTTCAACTGTGTTCTAATGATAACTCACTCAATCAATCGCGGTTCATTCAGCCGCCTCCAAGATCTTACGAAATTCGGTCAGGCTGTAAAATTAGTTTATCGTTAGCTGTGACTCTCGATTTTTCTATGTACTTATCGGAAATAACCTCGAATATGTGGAACTTAAAAAAATACGTGTGTATACGTGATTTTTGCATAGCACATCCTGCTTGAATTTATATTAAATACGAGTACTTCTGTGGAACATTGGGTACATTGATACCAATGTGAACTCTCGTCCCACTGACGAAACGTAGCCAACCTTGTAAGCCCAACCACATTTACGGGGGCCCATTGAAGTGTTTATGCTATGTAATGTGTGGATAAATGTTTTCGTGCAGCAGCACCTGGGGGCTCCTAGCTGGTATAGAATTTGTGAACAGTTCTAGAACTCTAGTTTTCGGAGAGTTGATGAGAGAAATTGTATTTTATTTCGTCACCCACATTTCATGCATATTCGCATACAACCTGTACGGTCGCAGTGGGTATGAATTCCTGCTTAACGGAGGAGTCGCAGTATCTGCAAAGATATGGGTAAAAATATACTGTTTTCTAAAATTAGAACTTAAGAAATCTCCGGATTAAATTTTTTCCGATTTTCCGAATTCAGTATAACGATGGATGACGAATTCAGTGCAATAACAGCCGCACAGTATACATATAAACATCACACAAAATAATTATTTTTCGAAACGCGTCGTGCTAAGCATGAGACAATACGTAACTTGTGCCGCAGTTCATTATTGAAATCATAGTGGACTGAAAACCATTTAACAGCTTTCGGGCTGCGTGTGCGGAATTTCATTGTATTTTAAACGATTGCTACAGCTAACAATCCCTCTTACTATAAACCGTCACAACACTAGGGTGAAGATTTCAAGAGTAAATGGCAGGTGCTACTTTAATACTGTTATGAAAACTTGGTTCCTCCCGAAGAGTAATGGAGAGACTGCCCAGAGCACGAAGGTGCATATCGCTTGAATCACGATCACTGCCACGAAGGATCCAGCTTTTCACGATCGATTATTCACAGGCGTTTCTAACATCACCTGCATTAATAACGAAGAATAACGTATAGCCGGCCGCGGTGGCCGTGCGGTTCTGGCGCTGCAGTCCGGAATCGCGGGACTGCTACGGTCGCAGGTTCGAATCCTGCCTCGGGCATGGGTGTGTGTGACGTCCTTAGGTTAGTTAGGTTTAAGTAGTTCTAAGTTCTAGGGGACTTATGACCTAAGATGATGAGTCCCATAGAGCTCAGAGCCATTTGAACCATTTCAATAACGTATATTCTGCCTGGTCGCCGCTATGTGTCTTGATACCAGGTCATAACAACGTCGACCTCAAGGACAGCCTAAGGAACTCCTCCTAGAAATTTTGACTAAAAATGAATGACAGTATATATTTTCGACTCCTAGAAGGAATCCATCTAATTGCCTCTTTTTGAGTGTGGATTATTGATACAGTGGGTGACAGACTATCAACTGAAAAGCCTGGGGTTAAATAGGCGGCGGGTATCAGGAACTTTTATGCCACATTCCATTTTCTCTGTCTGTGATTTGTTTGTGTGAACAACGCAATGTTTTACCGTCGTTCTAAGTCCACCGTAGGTCACAGTGTACCTAGCTGGGTAAAGTAAAGTCAGAATTTGAGGCAAGGCAAGAGTATACCACATCCAATACCCCGATGCCTGGTGAAGTACGATGGTATTAATACTGACCTTCAGGTTGAGGAAAGCGTGAGCGGGAAGAAAAATCCCAAATATCTTCTGAAATATTGACGTGAAAGGGGAAGCCCGATTTCCCACCTAGGCCGTCTCCATTCTTTCTCAATCCGTTCTTGTGCTCCGTCTCTAATGAACCCGTCCTCTATGAGACGTTAGGTCCTAGGCTTCCTCTGTTTTTTCATTTTGTGAGAAGGAAATATTTTTAAGTGGGCAATCTATTCCGAATCTTGGAGGTCAGACAGCTCGTAAGTCGCTCTCAATGTGGGTGCAGAACAAAGAATGCCACGACTGACAACTTGACATATGAGAAAGCCTACGAAGCTAGTTACAGTCATGGAATCCTCAAGCAGCTGTTCCAACAGCTCTGCCTGGGACGCCTTCCAGTTTCCTTTTACGGCATTTTCTCTCCCTACATCATTGTAAATACTGTGTTGGTTACTTTCAGTTCGACTCTTCCCTCTCAATCCAGTGCTTTAGACATGATCATGGTGTTAACGTCATTTACAATAAAGGGTAGTATTGAGTACTATTTATTCGAGAAAGGCTACTTAATCTTGGTTAGCCTTCCAACTTTGCAGTATGTACACGCCACATGACAACTGGGATACTGCGGACACTGAATTCTATTTTTAACCTTTCGACGGAAGTAAAGAATGTGAATAGATTTTTATACTTCCCACCCAGATTTTGTTTTCCTTAACTTAGAATGAGGGACAAAATTTTTATTTTGATTATTTGGCAACATTTAATCAGAAGCTGTAAAGATTTCTTGAAATTAATGTAACCAGTGGCCTGCAGTTTACAAGTTGTAAGCCGACACGTGAACCACCAGAGACGTAGGTTTCCAAAAATACTCAGTTGCTCTCAATTGGCGGTCGTGAGTGGAGCTGTAAACAACAGAGCTTGAGCAGTTAAGACTATTTTCCGTGTTTCTGCTCGTTTATAGATTCCTTCCCCTTCGCCCTCCTCCACTACAAACGAATAGTGGACAAGTGACGACGGGCGGAATCTCGAAACGCAGTGTGTTATTGTGACTCAGGAAGTCGGGATGGGGGGTACACTTAGTACGGAAGGTCAAGGCCCTTGTCACTACTTAAACACAACTACTACCAAAACAATAAATTAGCAATTTATTCAAGAAAATATTTATAAAACAGCTAAGAGACAATCAACAAGTGGCCATCTTTAAGACAATAGCAAAATGTCACATACCTTGCATCTCAAGCAAGGCAGCGAATTATAATTACCAGGACTAACTTAAAGAGATGAGCCACAAAGATTTCAGTAATTAAAGGGAGAATAAATTACAATCTGGAGATGATTTAAAAGATACCAAGCAATTTAAAAAATCCTTACTTTCTTTTTTAAAAAAAAAAATACATGAAACACTTTAAGGTTTACTAAACGGGTAGTGACTCCAGGCTGCACTGGGCAAAGGGTAACTTAACTTAAAATGCCTATAGGAGCAGACCAGACGTCCAAAAACAACACCTAAACGCCGGGGCCCAACCGGGAGTCACTTCCCATTAGACGTTACGTCACAGCTTCTGTGCACCGAAGCGAAACGTGGCGCCGCTCCCGCACACCCCAACTCGCAGAAAACTGGAACACAAACAGACCGCTGGAGACACGGCAAACACCAACCAAACATCAATTAATATAAGTTAAGAGATCAATAAATAGCTATATAAATGAAGAAGCAATTGCTCTAATACTGAGTGAATGGCTTCAAATAAATGTACGTATATAAAGGAACTACGTATAAATGACTAGCTTCACAAAATACGAGTCTTTACTACTACCTGATTGAGTGCTTTCAAATAAATGCGCGTATATAAGTGACTCTAATTTTACAGCACTATACAGGGCAATCAAAATACACAGAAAATCTCATACAGACAATACATAAACATTCGGATACTATCCCAAAAAGTAAAAAAATATAACACACGCACCTTCGTGCTAATCAGCTTCCTAATTGTAATGCAAGCAGCAGATTTGTAAAAAGAATTAGTAACTGCAGGTCTCCATGCGGTCACACTCTTTGCCGACTGCTCTTACTTCAACAACGCGTACATTAGGGCAACCAAGCAAGAAGTACACTCGATGGAAAGCAAATGGTTCAACGAAAGGATGGCACCAAAATCACGTACACCTTCGACGGAGAGCGTTGTTCGAGATGGTCTCCAGGGATGGATCTCTCCGAGAAAACAGGCGCCAAGGTAGTAAGACGAACAGCCCCCGGAGTTGACATCAGGCCGTCTTACGAGGTAGGCCCGGCGTGCCGCTGCTGGCCGAGCACGCGTGTTTTCCTCATTCGTCGACGCAAGCACATCCTTGCGCCCCGTAGCGAGTCCAATACTAACCGCCGCGAGCGCGAAACACCCGCGAGATCACAACAGGGGCAAAGACCTAGTACAGCCGGGTAATCGATAGTGTCGTGCCAAAGAGCTGGTGTCCAGAAAAGGCGCACCCCGGCTCAGTTATGTTGGCTCCACTAGCGTCTGAGTGAATGATATATTTATGGTTCACTGTCAGATAGGCTCCCAATAACTTAATAACTGCACGAGCATGTAATGTGACAAGCTGGTTAACATAAATGTGCATCAGAACAGATGCAGACCCATCCCAAAAACTGCATCGACTCGATCTGGTGCAGTGCAACAAATTCACAGAATGCAATAGCCACAAAAGCCGCGAAGTCTTGCTCTCGAGCTGCTACCATGCCTTCATGTAGAACTTTAGTCCACGCTGTGCAGCATTCTATGCAGGCAACAGCTCCGAAGCGCGACAGATGACAGCGATATGCAAGGCATTGTGTATAAATGTCAGTCACGTAGCACTAGTTATAGCCCTGGCATCTCAGATCTAGCAAGTTGTTCTTTGCACCTCGAAAGTACCAGAGATGATCAGATTGGTTGCAGGTCTGTGCTTGTAGACAATATTATTATGGGAGCAATTACACTCAAATTAACAACATGGGTGACAGTTCTAACAGTAACAACTCGGAAAGTACAGGCCAGGAGTGCAATCATCGTAGCAACTATTCAAACACACCCAGGATGGATAGGGGATGGGTGCTACTTAACCTTGGATCTGGCTTGCTTGGACGACGTGCTCCGTGAGTTCTCCTCAAAATTTATTTTAACATCAAAGCAAAAAGTGCATACATCGGCACTAGCACAATGCAGGAAAAGACATACAAAATTTAAAAAATTTCCTTCCTAAAAAGAAAACAAAAGAACATAAGACTATTAACTCCAGAAAACAGAGTCAATTAAAACTCTTGTCCTAGGAAATACAATCAGTCTAAATTACATCTGTACTTACATTAAATTTCTTGTCTAAGGGAAATTCAGAACAGTTATTCTTTTCTTAAAAGTATTTAAGTCCATGATTCCACAGAGCCATCTCAATTACATCTCCACAGAGATATTCCAAATTATTTTCCTTAACTTTATTGTTTATCACAAACGGCCATAGATGACTACCAGTAAAATGAGAAACATAATTTTAAAATAGTTATAACTAGCCAAGATGGTCATGGCCGACTCAAACCAAGTTGAGCAAATTTAGTTCGTTGCAAAACACCAAAACTTTACTCAGCCTAATCAGATCAACAGCTGAAACCGATAATAACACCAATTTATTCAGAAAACGGTCGTGATCTAAAATGTTAAACAGACCAATAATTTCAGCGGAATACCAGGTGTAATTTTACTGAGTGAATGGCAGTGACTAATAGTCAGTATTAGTATATGAGTATGCAAATTTATACTGAACAAGGACGGTCTTGACTGACCACTAAAACAAATAAATAACTTGAATAATTAAAAGGAAGTAACATAGTATTAATCAACGGCCTTTGCTGACCAACAGCTAAGTAAATAAACCTTATTAGGTAAAATGGCTCTACGTTCAGTGCCTTAAATACAACACTTTAAGGGCATTAAGACGGGAATTTACTTCAAGCAATAACGTTGAGGACAAGTAGTCAGACAAATCAGGAAGTGTGAGGTAAACCTTACTGGATGAGTAAACGGCCATGATAACCTAAGGAGGAATAGTCACTATTACAGTTAAATAAAGAACATTTTACTATCTCTTTAGCGAAAACGGCCCTAGTAACTCAAGAACGTCCTGAAACATTTGAGACTCATATTTCGAACTCGACTGTGAATAACCAAGAGAAAGCCAGCAGTAGCACAACTAAGCACAAGGATTTTAATTCTCTTTAAGCAAAGAACAACATACTTAACAATACAGAACAACCTCAAATAAAGGCATATGAGCATTTCTTGCAATATCTCAGCAGTGCGCATATATGGCACGACAAACTTTCAGTCAGCTTATGCACATTTAAGGGCACTGTTTTAACTTAAATTTTTGCAGCTGGCAGTGCCTAAGCGCATTGTGCAAGGCAATTTCAGGAGATGACCAAATCGTAGAGAACACTATAAGAGACAGAGAAATGCAATATGTACAACAGGAATTACGTCGCACCATTGCTACAAGGTGACCTTAGAGAATGACGCTCTGAATACAAATACGTCTAACATAGAAACTCCCAGTCAGATCAGTATCTTTCACTATTTCAACAGTTAGCTCAAGTGTGGGAAAATAGTGCACACTGTCGACTTCACGCTTGCCACCACAGCCAAAAGCAGACCTTTAAGTCTCAAACACACAGCAAGATTGCGGTGAGCTGGGTGAAAATTAAGGAACTTATTTATGATGTTCGGCAATACTCACCGTAGTTCGAAAGGCAGGTCACAGACCCTATCACGACGTGGCACCAAACCCAGTGTCATGGCCACAAGCCCGGTGCCAACAGACAAGCGCTCTGCGCATCTCCTTCGCATGACGGCGGCTACCCACCTGTGCTCGCGCTGTGCTGCCGCTATGGGCGTGTCCACAACACGTGATCCCAATACTGCCCCTTCGTAGTGTGTGCTCCTTTGACATAGCCGGCCACCTCTCTCCACAAATCGGGTGTGGTCCCTCGTCAAAATCTCTACTAGCCAACGCCATTCGCACCGTCTGCGCCTCTGCCACACGTCAATATCTTTGCATGTCCGAATGGACGGCTGAGCAAAATCGATTGGTAGGCATCGACCTCCCCCCCCCCCCCAAATCCCTTCCCCCCAGAGTGATGTTCCCGGAGTGGGAGGGGAGAGAATGGTGGAAGGGGGGCACCACAGCTTCCCCTCAACAACCTGCTGTGCTATGCCTCCCCGCCGCTCTCTTTGAGTTGGTTTAGATTGTTGCGGATTCTCCTGCGGGCATACAAATCGGCCTGCACGAAGCTCACTGGAGACAAAACTCTGACAACCTCGTAAGGACCCACACAACTCGGCCCCCTTTTTCCCAGTTATACCACTCTCTCCCTAACTCTATCACCGCAGACATTCTTGACATGCAATCTACCTGCTAACACAACTGCTAACACACATTTCTCATGGTTGTAGACGCTCAATGACCATAGGCTGCTCAATAGAGAATTCGCCTCACAGGAGAACACCAGACGACCGAAGTACTTTGGTGGGGTTCGTTGCGGGTCGTGCTGAACGCCAGGCTGAATCATTCCAGTGATGTCTCACCATTTTTGCGATCTTCAGTGATAAATGATGACAGCCAATTTAAAGTTCCGTTGATTCGCTCAAAAAACGACTGATGTGGGTAAGAGGACGAGGCTGTATTGTGCCCGACCATGTGACTGACGCAAAATCCCCAGAACTCACAGAAAGTAAAGGACAGAGCGTTGTCAGTTACTAGCATCCTCGGCGGCCCCAAAGCTCGAAGAGATAGAGGACAGATGTCGAATGGTGATATCACTAGTAGTGCTATGACTCGGGACTAACCAAGCAAACCATGTAAACGCGTCCACAACAACAAATACGAACCAGTTCGGGCCTTTGATACGCGAGAGCTGCCCCAGATAATCAATAAAAACCTAATATAACGGATAAAATTCACATGTGGACTGTTGAAGACTGTGTTTATTGTTCCTGTCAGGTCTGCCCATCTTACACTCCTCGCTTCACCCTGCCAAATCGCAGATGTCGCCCTTCATTCCCCTCCACATCACCTGCTCACCCACCTTCATGTACATCTTATGGATACAAAGATAGCTGCCACACAAGGACCGATGGAAGTATGAGAACACGACCAGCACAAGCTACAGGTCAGGCAGATCTTTTTGTTGACATCAGGCTTATTTTGATAACGGAGTACCCATTTCTCTAACGAATATCCATTGATGGGATGCCCCTGTTTTATTTCCTCAAGTGTCTCATGCAGCTCATTTTTCTTCTCGTGTTCTTGCTCTGAATTACAGAACAGCGCTCGGATCTTGGTCAACACAGCAGCTACTACATGGTGAGCAGAAACTTCTACAGTATCAGCAGATGACGATGCTCCTGCCTCCCCCATCCCCCCACCCACCCCATTTCCTCCTCTCATCCTGAACATTCTACTCAGTGCATCAGCTACTTCGTTCTTCGCTCTCCTGAAGTGCACCATATGGAATTGAAATACCGAAATTCGTACGGCTCACTGTGCAATTCGGTCTGTTTTACATGGACAGGCAAACACCCAACTCAGCGCTTGATTATGCATTTCTAAATGTAACCTCCTATGTTCGAGGAAAAATGTGAACCTTTCCATTGGGAATAGCACAGCCATAGCATCTTGTTTAGATACTGAGTTGCGTAATTCGGGATTGGCCAGGGCCATTGACACACAACTGAGAGGCCAGCGTTCACCCTCCTTCTCCTGCAACAATACCGTCACGACACCGGGAAACGATGTGTCGGTGTGCAAGATAAAGTGGACGTTGAAGCCAGGTATCCCCAGAACCGGACCATTAAAAAGTGCGCTCTTCATGGACCCAATTGCGACTTCCTGCCTCTCACCCTACACGAATTATTTGTCCTTCAGGCTCAACTAGTGATGCTGCTAGTTCCTTGAAGTTACGCAGAAATTTGCGAAGAAACTTCGCCATACCAATGAAACTGGTGACACTTTTCTTATTTCGTTGGACAGGAAAGATATAAATCGCATCGGTCCATGACTGATCGGTCTGAACTCCAACAGCTGACACAATATGCCCGAGGAATGATATCTCATCTATGACAAGCGTAACCTTATTTGAGTTAACGGTCAGCCCTGCCCCTCACAGCTGCACCAAAACTTGTTCCATATATCTTAGATGGTTATCAGAGTTGGCACTATATATGACCACATCATCCAAATAGTTTTAAACACAATAAAACTTCAAATCCCCAAGCATTGTTTAATAACAGCTACAGCACCGCCATCCCCGTTGCTAAGCCAAATGGCTCTATGTTGAATTCCTGTCCGTTGTAATCAGTGCAAAAGTCTGTTAGTGGGCTGGTCTCCTCAGTCAGTGGTGTCTAATATCAGGCTTGGTTGAAATTCAACATGGTGAAGATTCGTGCGCTCTCAAACCTAGTGAAGCAGTTACGTTAGTCTGGTAATGGAACCAATTCTAATACCACCTTCTGGTTCAGGACTTGGTAATCCCTCACTAGACGATACCTAGCTCACTGGGCCTTGCAACTAGGAAGATTGGTAACGTAAATGTGGAGGCTGACTGCGTGATCACGCTATCTCTTAGTAATTGATAATTACAGAAGCTAAAGAAATAAGTAAAAATCCAGCACACCCAGGACTTGAATCCATGTCTCCTGCGTAGCACGGACTGCGCTAGTCCAATGCCCTCACTAAGACGACCTTCAATTCACGCCTTCAGCCTATTTTACCCTTCTTAAATTGTCCATATTTCTGATGCTCTCCAGAATTGGCATAGCACTCTAGCTTTGTACGTAAAGGGGAAATCCTGCCAGTACCTTAGGAATAGGTGATCTATAGATTTTATATAATAAAATTTTCCTTGAGACATATCCATTTTTCTCCTTCTATCATTATCTTACATAAAGTTGAGACTCATATGCCTGAAGGAAAATTTAATTATAAAAGATCTTTCATAAATGAATCACGAGCTTGTGCAGCATATACACTTTTGGAGGCAACAGTCGGTGGGGCGCCTGCCTCAATGGGTTCTGATCACTCAGCTTGGAATTGTACCCAAGTTTAATAGTTTTCACCAACCTATCAGTTAAAACCTCCAGGAACCTTCACACCAATTCCAACAACTCTTTCCTTTCGTTTCCTACCAAGTGCCCAACCTCGAATTCGACCGTTTTACCCTGAACGTGACAAACTTCAGCTCCAATTATGTAGTGACAAAACTTAAACATCTCCTATGGACTATCTGGAAAGTATAAATACTCACGCACAACCTGAATGTGCTCAAAAAACATAACATCCTAATAACACTCTCATAGTTAACAGTTTCACTACCGTAAATCTCATTGGCGTTGCACACCTACTTATCACGAATTTGCACTACATTTCTTCTACAACTTCTAAGGTGTCGCCAGAATTGGTCCGGCGAACCTTGTTCACAGGTTGTGATACCTCTATAACAATTAAACGAATTAAAAGCAACTAGGGACATAATGCTACTTGAATCTACTAGTGCACACACCTGCTCCAGTACCTGGACTGGCAAGCAGACATGGGTACTTTGTGGTATTAACCACACACACCCTGCGGCACCCGCGGGGTGGCAAGTGATTTTCGGGCCCCTTAAATTTCTAAAGTAAAACGGCTCTGATAACAATTTAAGTTAATTAAGACTGGAGTATCCATTAAGCTGGGACAACCTGTCAAACAAGTCAGGAAATATGAGGTACAATTTACTCCCTGAACAAATGACTATGAGAACCCAAGGAAGAAAAATTACTGTTACTGTTAAATAAAAATGCTCTTACACTTCCTTCAACAGGAACGACCTCTATAAATCAAGGGAGTCCAGAAGCAACTAAGACTCACATTTCTCCTCGAACACGGCCGTGAATCACCAATGCAAAGTCCGCCCCCAGTAGCTGAGTACTATGCGTGACAGAATGTCAATCCTAAGGGCACGGGTTCGATTCCTGGCTGGGTCGGAAATTTTCTCCGCTCACAGACTGGGTGTTGTGTTGTCCTAATCATCATCATTTCATCCCCATCGACTCGCAAGTCACCGAAGTGGAGTCAAATCGAAAGACTTGCACCCGGTGAACGGTCTACCCAACGGGAGGTCATAGTTACACCAATGCAAAGAAAAAAAAAGCAATAAAGCTAAACACAAGGCTCTGAACTCTGTTTAGGCAAGGAACGACAGACTTAATACTTCAGAACAATCTCAAATAAAGACATATGAGCTACTCATAGAATTACACAACGGCACTCATACGTCGCACGTCAAACCTTTAATCAACTTACACAAGTTGAACGGCGCCGTGTTTACGAAACCTATTGTAACTGGCAACGTCTCAGCATACTGTACAAGGTAGTTTCAGGAGGTGGCCAAATCATACAGAACGTTGTTGCAGACAGGGAACGCATCAATGTCGCCGAGAGCGCTAATGCGCTACTCCCTGGACTCTGGTAGGCACGCTGGCCCCGCATCGAATCCGCCCGGGGGATTACCGACGTAGGCCGGTGTGCAGGCCAGCCTGGATGTGGTTTGTAGGCGGTTTTCCACATCCCACTAGGTGAATACCGGGCTGGTCCCTACTTTCCGCCTCAGTTACACGAGTCGCAGACATCTGAACACGTTCGAACTTTGCCAAGAATTACACTAGACACAGACAGTTGGGGTACACTAATTCCATCGTGGGGGGTACGGGGTGGCGGCAAGAAGGGCATCCGGTCACCCTTTAACATTAACCTTGCCAAATTCGTTCACAACCACGCCGACCCTGTGCAACCGCGGGACAAGGCACAAGCGAAAGAAAGAAAGAAAGAACTGTTGCAGACAGGCCACTTCAATGAAGTGCATCACAAATTACGTCACACCAGTGCCATCTGGCGACCTGACCGAATGACATTCTCCACACAACTGCGTTTAACATAGAAACTCCCAATCACATCAGAGTATTTTAATACTTCAGCAGTTAGCTCAAGCGTGGGAAAACAGAATCAGACCAAACCCGGTGCGACAGCCACAAGCCCAGTGCCAACAGTCTTCCGCGCTCTCCCGTATATGCTTCGGTTGACAGCGGCCACCCGCCTCAGCTCGCGCCGTGCTGCCGCTACAGGCGTGTACGCGACGCGATCCCGAAACTGCCGCTTCTCAGCACTGCTCCATAACTCGCGAGCGATCTCCCGTCAAAATCCCCTGTAGCCTTCGCGGTCCGTGCCGCCTTAACCTTTGCCACACATCAATATCTTTGCATGTCCGAATGGAACGCTGAGTAGAATCGATGGGCACACATAAATTATGAAGACTCCAGTGAACAAGCTGCATTACACCAGACGCAGACCCACCACAGCAGCTGCATCAACTCGATGAAATGCAGCACAATAAATTCTCATAATACGGAAATTACCAGTTGTAGTAACACCGTTGTCTCCATTGAAAGTAAATCGCAAATATGGGAACATTTCTCCGTGGGAATACTATTATTTAGTAAACTTTAGTGGCTGGAAAACTAAAATTTCTGATATCAAATAGAGGGAAGGAATAGCATAAGAACTGAACCTACAATCAGTTCCGCTACTGCATTTACACTCCTGGAAATGGAAAAAAGAACACATTGACACCGGTGTGTCAGACCCACCATACTTGCTCCGGACACTGCGAGAGGGCTGTACAAGCAATGATCACACGCACGGCACAGCGGACACACCAGGAACCGCGGTGTTAGCCGTCGAATGGCGCTAGCTGCGCAGCATTTGTGCACCGCCGCCGTCAGTGTCAGCCAGTTTGCCGTGGCATACGGAGCTCCATCGCAGTCTTTAACACTGGTAGCATGCCGCGACAGCGTGGACGTGAACCGTATGTGCAGTTGACGGACTTTGAGCGAGGGCGTATAGTGGGCATGCGGGAGGCCGGGTGGACGTACCGCCGAATTGCTCAACACGTGGGGCGTGAGGTCCCCACAGTACATCGATGTTGTCGCCAGTGGTCGGTGGAAGGTGCACGTGCCCGTCGACCTGGGACCGGACCGCAGCGACGCACGGATGCACGCCATGACCGTAGGATCCTACGCAGTGCTGTAGGGGACCGCACCGCCACTTCCCAGCAAATTAGGGACACTGTTGCTCCTGGGGTATCGGCGAGGACCATTCGCAACCGTCTCCATGAAGCTGGGCTACGGTCCCGCACGCCGTTAGGCCGTCTTCCGCTCACGCCCCAACATCGTGCAGCCCGTCTCCAGTGGTGTCGCGACAGGCGTGAATGGAGGGACGAATGGAGACGTGTCGTCTTCAGCGATGAGAGTCGCTTCTGCCTTGGTGCCAATGATGGTCGTATGCGTGTTTGGCGCCGTGCAGGTGAGCGCCACAATCAGGACTGCATACGACCGAGGCACACAGGGCCAACACACGGCATCATGGTGTGGGGAGCGATCTCCTACACTGGCCGTACACCACTGGTGATCGTCGAGGGGACACTGAATAGTGCACGGTACATCCAAACCGTCATCGAACCCATCGTTCTACCATTCCTAGACCGGCAAGGGAACTTGCTGTTCCAACAGGACAATGCACGTCCGCATGTATCCCGTGCCACCCAACGTGCTCTAGAAGGTGTAAGTCAACTACCCTGGCCAGCAAGATCTCCGGATCTGTCCCCCATTGAGCATATTTGGGACTGGATGAAGCGTCGTCTCACGCGGTCTGCACGTCCAGCACGAACGCTGGTCCAACTGAGGCGCCAGGTGGAAATGGCATGGAAAGCCGTTCCACAGGACTACATCCAGCATCTCTACGATCGCCTCCATGGGAGAATAGCAGCCTGCATTGTTGCGAAAGGTGGATATACACTGTACTAGTGCCGACATTGTGCATGCTCTGTTGCCTGTGTCTATGTGCCTGTGGTTCTGTCAGTGTGATCATGTGATGTATCTGACCCCAGGAATGTGTCAATAAAGTTTCCCCTTCCTGGGACAATGAATTCACGGTGTTCTTATTTCAATTTCCAGGAGTGTAATTCACTTGTGACATCATCACTATGGAGAGATAAAATTTTTACATATCTGCACACGTAATTCGTTGTTAGGGAATAATACGCAACATCGATGCGGGTATCAACGACAAGGACGTAGTAAATAATATATAGTCCCCATTTCCGACAGTTAAAATTAAAAAAAAATTTCAAGAAACATCCAGTCAATGATGAGGCCATCTTCCAACTATTTTTCAGTAGTGCAGGTCACATTCTGGTCTCAAGGGCTTCCAGTACGTCATGAGATGCCCCTGTACGTCGTGAGATGCCACATTGAACTCTACGGACCGCCAGTTGGACAGTGTTGTAACTACGAGGGTAATCCCAAAAGTAAGGTCTCCTATTTTTTATAAGTACAGAACTCTTTTTGTGTGGCAGTTGGTCACACTGTTATGAAGAGTGCTTCACGCGATCTGTGTAAACATGCGCACGCCGCGCTGAGGCGCTCAGCCTTGACTTCGCAGCCGTTGAGAATGGAGCTCCCGTTGGATGTTACCACCAAGTGCGAATTGCGCGCAGTTATTCGATTTTTGAACGCAAATGGCACTGCGCCGATTGAAATCCATCGCCAATTGACGGAAGTGTATGGTGAGACGTGCATGGATGTCAAAAATGTTCATAAGTGGTGTAGAGAGTTTGCAGCTGGTCGGACCGAAATTTACCACGAACAAATGAGCGGGAGACCGTCAGTTTCTGAGGAGGCAGTGTTGAAGGTTGAGCAAAGCATGCGTGAAGATCGGCGGATCGCCCTGGATGATCTCTGCACGTTGGTTCCTGAGGTTTTCCGAAGCACTGCTCACAGAATTTTAACGGAAACATTGAATTACCGGAAGGTGTGCGCAAGATGGGTGCCACGCTTGGTGACTGAGAACCACATGCGGCAACGAGTACTTTTGGTTTTGTAATTTATAGGCGCAGTATACTCTATGTTTGCTTCTGTGTGTCAGTACTGCTGTGGTAATCGCCTGCCTGTAAACCAAAATTTCTCAGTATATCCCAAAGTACGACCAAGCATACAGGCATCACCAAATTTAGGTGTCCATACCTTACCAAGATACGATCCCTTGTTCAAAGGTTTTGGCTGCCAGATTCCCAGCAACTGACATGACTATGCCGGGATATCATTACAGATCTGCCACCACAGGTCGTCTGAATAACGAGTCTCAAATGATAATACCTTCGTATCCTAACCATTTTGTCATCTCTGCACCGAGACAACGATTCTTCCCAAACAAACCAGTACTTATACAACATACCCTATGTTATAACTTAACAGACAGTGTTCCGAGTCCTGCTGACGGGCTATATACATCACAGGATGCTGAAACCTAGTAGGTATGCTCACTAATCAATGTGCTCGAGGAATATGTTGAAAAATTAATAGTTCTGTTTTCTGCCAATCGGTAAAAGGAGAGTAACGATCAAACACATGATAACGGTGGTTCTGCCACCTTTTTTTGGAATATATTCAGAAGTTACAAAATGTTTTCGGTATGGTCTCCCGACTCATCAACATGCTGCATCCATAACGCAGCGTGGTCGACAGTTGCTTGCAATGCATCCGGTGCAAGCAAAGCGATAAGTTATTGTATGCTTTCCTTCAGAACAGGAAGGGTCTAGATACATCCTTATGAACACGATCTCTCAGATATCCCCACAAACAGTGAGTCACTTGGATGTAGGCTGGGGATCTGGAAGCTGCGTACAGATGATGCGGTCGTTACCGAAGTTTGCCGAAGCAAATGTTTCACCTGGCAAGCGTCGTGTGGTGTTACATCACCCTGCATGAAAACAGTGGTGTGGACAAAGTTGCGTGGGTTACGCAAAGAGGTCATTATAGCGTGCAAATGTCACAGTACACGTAACAGGTCCGCGAGGTGTTATTTCCTCGATGAAAAACGGTCCGAGAATGAAGGGGCTTGTGAAACCACATGACGCAGTCATATAAACTGAGTTCAATGGATATTACTGCACAACATATGGCGGAGCAGATCCCCATACGAAACAGCTCTATTTATTCACTGGACTATGCGCAGTAAAATCCAAAAATATCTCCCTGACCACATGCCATCCATTTCCATGTCTGCCAAAAACCGAAGGGCAAAGACACGCCGTTGTAGTTTAACCCTAGGACTCACTCTGGGGTCATAGGTGACCCCAATCATCTTTACTATGCATAAAATAATATTTCTATTTCTTGTAAAAATACAGAATTTTATGACTTTTACCACACAGTATTGTAGTTCTCTCACAAAAATTCTTAGAACGCTTGACGCAACATTTAAATCAATAATTAACAAAAACTACTGTTGGGGTCGATTATGACCCCAGATAGATTATATGTAACATTCATAGAATGTATAGATTATCAACTATCAATCCCTTTCTTAGGTATTTTGAGTTGGTAACACTGAATTAAGGTGTTATTCAGAACTAACCTCAAACTGGAAGTTCGTTTGTACGTTTGTTGTACATTTGTTGTTTCAGTGTAATTTCAGCATGGATGGAATACGTTTTGCTCCTGGCTATAGTGTTGAACAAGCTATGGAAGACTTATTTCGTAGCAGTAGTGATTCAGAAGGTAGTGACGCCGAAGATGATGGAACAGAGACACAGATAGGCCAAAGTGGTGAAATTTGATTACATGAATTAGAAGAAAATGATATTCTTGCTGAAAATGATGACAGTGGAGAAGATGAAAGTGCAGTACTGGTAAGCAGGGGTCGGGATATTGCATGGAGTACAAAAGAACCATCAATTCGTAGATTTACAATCCGCAACATACAACGATTTTCAGCAGGTATTCCTAGTACAGTTAGTTTTAGCTGAGCTGTTGACTGTTTCAGGCGGTTTATTACTAATGAATTGCTGGATATAATAGTTCAGTTCACAAATCAACGAGGAAATGAATTGAAAGCGTCTGGAAAATTAATTGACTGGCGTGATACAGACAGATGAGAGCTTCTTTCATTTTTAGGCTTGCTGATTCTGTATGGCGTACAGAAGAGCCGGGGGAAACCTATTGACGAATTTTGGGACTCTGAATATGGCACTCCTCTATTCCGTGCTACTATGCCGAGGAGGCGATATCAGGACATTCTGCGTTCACTTTGTTTTGACGACCGCATCACAAGACTTGAAAGGAAAGAGAGGAATGGAAATAAGACTGAAGCTGTACAGGAAATATTTGATTTGTTTGCCGTGCAATGTCAAACATCATTTATACCTTCCAGCAACATTACTGTTGATGAACATCTTTGCGTATACAGAGGTCGGTGCAGTTTTTCAAGGCCTACATTCCTTCAGAGCCAGGAAAGTATGACATCCAGATATGGTGCGCAGTAGACTGTGAAAATGGTTATCTGACAAATCTTCAAATGTACACTGGAAGGAGTGGTGATGTGAGAGAAGTGAATCAAGGCAAGAGAGTGGTCTTAGATTTAGTGCGTCACCTGGCTGGCAGTGGTAGGAATATTACCACTGACAATTTTTTCACGAGCTATGATCTTGGCCGAGAATTGTTGAAAATGAAGTTGACACCTGTAGGTACTCTACGTTCTACAAGAAAATAAGTCCCAAAAGAGTTTTTGCCTTCGAAAACTAGGGAAGAATGCACTACCAGATTTGCATACAGTGGTCCCTATTAGTTTCGTATGTTCCAAAAAGAAATAAGGCTGTGCTACTCCTGTCAACACAACTTCAATCATTTGAAGTGCCCAAAGAAAACAACTTGAAACGAAAACCAGAAGTAGTGTTGTATTACAACTCAACAAAATCAGGTTTTGATACGCTAGATCAAATGAGCTCTTACTATTCTGTGAAAAAGGGTACAAAACGTTGGCCATTAGCAGTATTTTATGATCTTGTCGATCTAGCTGCACTCAATGCCTACAGACTCTTCTGTGTTGCTGTTGAAAAAACAGAGAGACGTCTTTTTCTAATGAAGTTGGCCAAAGAAATGGCAAAGCCCCAAGTGGAACGTCGTTTGAGTTTACCACAAGCAAGGAACAAGGATATTATTAGCAGTATCAAACGGTGTGGATTTAATGATCTGTTAGACAATGGACATCCAGACGTAATACCCGACAATCAGAAGAGAAAGCGAGGCAGATGCTCCATTTGTCCCCGATCAAAGGACACAAAATACAGTTCAACATGCAAAAAGTGTAACAAATTTGTTTGCAAGGAACATTCTGAAATAGCTACTACTTGCAAAATATGTGCAGATGACTATGGTACGGATTCCGGTTAGAATTATGTTTCCTGTTGAGTTGTTCATCACATTTTCTGTAAATTTGAAGCCATTGTGAAACATTTATGAGTGAAACAAATTATGACTTGGAGTAATATTGTAACTTCTGATATGTAATTACTCTGCCATATGCAATTTAATTCTACTATGTACATACCTGTTAAAAAAGCTGTGAAATGTGTCTAAATAATAAATAAAATGTAAACAAACAGTATTAAACGACAGTACGTTGTTCTCTGAATGATTAGTACACGCAGTCAATTATAAATTGATTGGAGTCATGTATGACCCCAGATGGAGTACTAGGGAAATTTTAGCAGAGTGAGTCCTTGGGTTAACTTGGGCTTCATTTGGTGCACATTCTGATTCTTGTAGGGATACCAATATAAGACGCGCGGCAAAATCTTTTGTTTGTTTCCGTAAGATGAGATTAAACAGCCGTAAAGTATTTTACAAAATGCTTTTTATCCATCAGCTGATTATTGTCCCATTAATCATCTACCGATTAGTGTTATTAACCATCTTCCAGGATGTAAGGTACAACAGATTAGTTAAAACATTCCATATTCTTTTGAAGCTTGTTCCTCCTGTGATGTCTGTATGTTTGACATAAAATATGACTGTCAGTTTTCTAAGACAAATTGGTTATACAGTTGTGGATAATATCCACATTTTTGATCTCCAAAAGAATATGGAATGTTTTAACTAATTTGTTGTACCCTACATCCTATAAAAAAATCTTTTTGAACTATTGATTAGGGGAGAGGCAGGTCTCATGTCAAAGCTTGAGCACTGGCTGCAGAATTTTAGAAATGTGCTGCACGGTAGGCAACAGCAATAACAACTTCATCTACAACTGCCATGGGAATAAGCCATCTCGCTCTCTCCTGGTGCACCACGTAATTCACATGTTTCTTAAAACTACTTGTTCGTATTCTTTAGCCCATTTATTGACGTGGGGCTCTTCTTTGTAGTTTTCCCTGTCGACGATACTCCCGCAATGCAGACTTGCTATTGCTACCGTTTTGAAAAAACATCTCTATCAGCAGGGTGCGGTTTTTCTTCTCAATAACCATTGCATTTAGTATGGTAACATTCAGCCTTCCTAACCACTTACACCAACAGTGAATTCTCAATAGAAAATAACACGCAACGCCAAGAGACGAACAGCATACTGACGTAAAACAGGAATCATTTCATATTATGTCTGCTTACAGCGCCGTACATTCACCTTGTGGCAGGAAGTGGAGCTACTATTTTTTCAGCATATTCCGCGAACGCACCCACTAATGAACATATCTAGAATGTTTCAGTTCCCTGCGATGTATGCAGTCCACACTGCAGCACTCAGGACCCTGTTAGTTTAATTATAATCACTTGGTAATAGCACGAAAGGAGCTGATATGCTACATAACGTTAACGTTGAACGATACAGACAAAATACGCGAAACTGTACGTACATAATTGAGAGAATATCTGAACCACCTTGCTTGTAATCGTCGATGATTACTCCATTAAAAGAAGACTGTTCAACAACCTTATCTCTGCATGTTATGCGTCCTGATATAGTATTGATTGCATATGTTTTTAATTGCAGACCGACAAATTAGATAATAGAAGCAATGTTCAATACATTTAAGTCATCCAATGTCTTTTTATTTATCAGTGGAATAATGATCTGTTACTTACAGAGAATCTTGAGTAGATAGATAGTGAGAGTTCTGGTACAGTGTGCAATGTTGCCGTATTTCTCCCCTACTCCTATGACACCATGCACTGGTTCCAGATTTCCCCCTCTCCCCCCTCCTCTGACACAGACCAACTGCCCTATTTATAAAATGGAGGGGACATTCAAAAATGGCAGGACATTCAGGATCTAGTAGGAAATTCAAAACAGCCCAGTAGTGTTACAGGGTTTTCTCCAGAGTCCCACGATGTTAATATGGAAGCAGGGTTGTTATTTTAAATATAAACTTGCAGTAAATCCAAGACAGGGCACTGTCCTGATGGAATTCAAGATGGCTGGCCAGGGATGCTTGCGTGCTCTACATTGTTGCCAGATTCCCTGTGTTTTCCCCTCTCATCACTGATCGGAGAATGAGAATTTTTATTTACCCTCCAATTCCAAACCTGTCTGTTAGGCAAAAGACGTTTTTCCTCTACCAGACTAAACTTGTGGTTCTTGGACATACTGCACTGCCTCCCAAGGGCACCATCCATGCTCCTGTACCAGTACTAGGTCGAAGTACAGTGTCTCACCTGAGATGCTGAGCTCATCTCCCATGCAAGTGTCAGCTGTTCATAGCCAGGGCGAGAGGTGTTTGTTGCACTCACAGGTATAAACCTGCATGCTAGAAAAAGAATGCCAATCTGAGCCTGTTGGCTATGTATATAAATATATTTCACACAACAGGTAGTTACCACCGTTAAGTAGCCTCTTGACATACTCTCAATTCAGATGAATTATATTTCAATTTTGTTTCAATTTAATTTAAATTTTGTTCAGTCCAAACTCAATTCATATCCATTGAAGTCAAAATAGGGGTCCATTTTCCGTAAAATTTAAAAAAAACGTTGCAAATTCAGCTGTCCAAAGTGTAAACTATTCCCCTCTGACATCAACCAAAGTTGTATCTGTCTACATGTGCTATGCTGGGAAAAGGTAGGTCTTAATTCTTAAACAAACACACCACCACTGGAAAGAGCCCTCTTTACTGCCCCAGTGCTGCCCCCACTGCCCCCTGTCATCCCTGTGTACCCTTGCCAAAACCAACGTATGTGGTAGGAGACTATGTCCAACCGCACTGTGACAGGATACTGGGCCACCACCACTGCAGCACCAGCTGCCCCGTGCCAGGCAGCAGCCTTCTAGCCGCCACTGCCAGTTCAGGCACAGAGCTCATGCTCAGTATATCTGCTATTTAGGTGTAGGTAGTCATACTTCAACACACTTCTAATGAAGTGTAAATGCATCCATCCTTATAGAAAGGGTGAATACAATGAACGCACTCGCTTTTTGACAGATGTGTTGATATACCTCCAGTAAAAAATTTCAAGTTTAAATGATTCCTTTCTTATGGAAAAATATGTGCAATGCAGATGTAACTGCATATTGCAAACAATTATGTAAACAGCGTCCTGGAACATTAAAATGGTGTGAAGGATGGAGACTCCAATGCAGGACCTTTGTCTTTCACAGGCGAGCGTTCTACACACACTCCCACCGCACAGTCCGCTGCAAAGTGAAAATTTCATTCTGAATTTGTATATGCTTTCAACAGGGTGGAATGTAAGATAATTAATTACTTTAGTTTGACAATTAGATTTACTGCTGATCAAAATTGATAGTTGATAATATGCTTTCTGACAGAAAACATATCCCACATATTGGACTAATCCTTTTTGACACAACGTTGTAGGGGTCGCCACCTCCTGGACTGGAAACTCCTACTAATTTATGAGGAGATGTGACCTGATGACTTTTGGGTATCATTTGACGCAAATAAAACAAGGTTACTTGTTACTAATTTTATTGTTCAATATATATTTGGTGGATGTGCCCCCATTGACGGCGAGTGTTGGCCAGAGTGAAATCTGCTGTCATCAATGGCAGACTCATGGCTGCCCAGAGATCGCTGTGTCAGCTTGTAGCACACACCAGTGACTTGTGGTCTGGCGGGCTGCCCACACGCCGAGTGAGACTGATTCTAACGCTACCCTTGAAGTACTCTGGGCTTCTCCGAGTCGATGATGCCAGATGTCCTGATGTATGCAGATTCTGACGCAGTGGTTTGGTAGGTCCTCTCATCCATATGATGTCGAAATATCAGAACAGTTTGTGCCATGATCCATAATCAGCCTCAGTCCTGGACGTCGGCGTCAGTTGTCGGTAGTTATGGAACTGCTGTCATTACGCCAGGCAGCGGGACTATGACTGACAAAGTGTGACAATACTAGAAGACACATACGTCATATATTACAATGCAATAATCAGAGAATCGAATGTGAACAAAATGGATGCCATCGAGCCTACTGATCGACTGCCCATAGGCTAACTGGTCTGGGTATTTATTCAACTGAGGAGAGACTTTGCTGTGCGATGTAGTTCATAATGACCAAATAAATCCAGCTTATTACGAGAGGTCAGTGGTTCCTAGCGTTGCTACATTTGATTAACATGTTTGTTTCGGTGCCATAACTGCTGTGTCAGGTGACGATATGTGATGCTGCGTCCTACTTAGTGGATATCACTTAATACTACGAGGGCAACGAAGACTGTTCGTTGCACGCTTGTCTTACACTTTTTCGCTGAGCTAGTTCTCTCTCTCACACTAAAGTGTCGATGTCACTCTCTTGGTGACAAACTAACAGCTTCGAAATGTTTACACCTTGTGGCTCGTTTTTACTGAGACGTCCCTGTGCTAAAGCACAGCTGTGCTAAAGCACAGCTGTGCTTTGGGGACTTTACTCCTCCAATGTCCCGAATTTTACATTTTGCCTTATCTACTAGTTAAATACCTTTCCTTAGCCTGGTGCAAAGGGTCATAGCGTTTTTGGTTTGCATGTTGATATTCTGGCTGCTTTGGGTTTATCTATCGATTGTAATTTTTTATTCGTAGTTCACTGTTGCTATTTGAGTTTACATATTGTTATTTTGTAATTTGAAGATAAATGGCTCTGAGCACTATGGGACTTAACTTCTGAGGTCATCAGTTCCCTAGAACTTAGAACTACTTAAACCTAACTAACCTAAGGACATCACACACATCCATGCCCGAAGCAGGATTCGAACCAGCGATCGTAGCGATCGCGCGGTTCCAGACTGTAGTTCCTAGAACCGCTCGGGCACTCCGGCCGGCAATTTGAAGAGTTTTGGACACTACAAAATGGAGTGCCAAGTGGAGAAATCGGAACATTTACGACATATGCCTCTGTTTGAGTTGAATAGAGGGTGGCAGCCAGAAACGTTTGCCCCATGTATGAGGATAAAGCCATTCGACAGAACACGGTAAGAAAATGGAAACTCGTTTTAAGGAGGATCGTTTTGAAATTACTGACTCTCCAATCTCGACCTTTGGGGCTTGATGAAGATCGTTTAAATGCTTTAGTCCACAATGATCCACGTCTGCGTACTCGAGACTGTCAAATCTGATGCTCTGTGATCGTTGCACCATCCTGCACTTGCATTCAATTGGGAAGGTTAAAAGATCAGGTGTTTAACAAACACATGCTCCACACCAAAATAAAAAAAATCACTGGTGGTGGTATGTACATCTCAGTTTGCTCGTCACCAATTGGCTAATGAACAACACCGACAATTCCTATCCAGTATTGTTACTGGTGATAAGAAATGGTGTCTTCATGCAAACGTAAGGAAAAGAAAGGAATGATTGTGTCTATAGAGAGCAACAACTTCCCGTACAAAGATCAGCGTGCATCCAGAAACGGCAATGTTATTCGTCTGGAGGAACAGCGACGGTGTGGTGGACTACGAATTGCTTCCCCGAGGTATAAACATCATTGCTGACATTTATTGTCAACAAATGAGACGTCATGGAGACATAGTTGAAGAACAATGACAGGGATGGGATGCTGCTTCACGATAACGCCCGCCCACATTGTGTTAGACTGACAAAAAACACAATACAGGAGCTCAATTGGGAAGGAATTCCGCATCCACCTTTTCCGTTTGAACCTGCGTCCTCATATTTTCACCTTTTCCGCTCTCTATCGAACAACAGCCGAGGAACTCCCTTTCCGGATGAAAATGCCCTCCGAACATGACGTGTTTTGTTCCTCAAAGCCGCACGATTTAGACAGCAGCGGAATCGAAAAGTTACCCAGCGTTGGTAGACTTTTATAAGTATTGAAGGAGAATATACACTGATGGAAAAATATTACAACGTTCATAAATATTGAATGTAGAGTGATGACATTCAGGGAATCACTATTAAAGTGATTGATATTACAAGATCACAGGCCAATGTGAGCGCGAGATAAGCCATTGGGAGTGTGTAATGCTGGTTCATTACTAACAGTTGTGACCGCCAGAATGTTGAATGCGAGTATGGAAATCGTAACGTAATGTGTTGCACAGGTGCAAAATATCAGTTTGTGAGATGGAGTTCCATGCCTGTTGCACTTGGTCCATCAATACAAGGACAGTTAATGTTGTTTGTGGATGACACTGGAGTCGTCGTCCTATGCATCATCGAATAGAGACTGATCGAATGATCGAGCAGGCCAAGGTAACATGTCGATACTCCGTAGAGCATGTTGGATTACAACAGTGGTATGTGGGCGAGCGTTATCCTGTTGGAAAACACCCTTGGAATGCTGTTCATGAATGGCATCACAAGAGGTCTAATCACCAGACTGACGTACACTTTTGCAGTCAGGGTGCGTGGGATAACTGTGAGAGAACTGCTGTTGTCATACTAAATCGCTTCCCAGACCATACCTCCAGGCATATGTTCAGTGTGTATAGTGCAGTGATAAAGTGGTTGCAGGCATAGAAATGATCTCCTTCTAACCAACACAAGGCCATGACACCGAAGCAGAATCAGCTTTCCTAAGAAAGCACAACTGATCTTCACCCTTGCCGTCCAATTAGTTCTTGCCTGACACTAATGAAGTCGCAAACGGCGGAGGATTGAGGTCAGGGGAATGCGCGCTACAGGGCATCTGGCTCGGGGCTCTCCTTGAAGTAAGCTATTTGTATGACTTCGTTGTTGCAGTGTGGTGCCAGCTGATCGTCAGACTGCTGCTGCAGATGCAGTACGATGCACCACAGAACTTACTGAACACAATGGCCCTCACTCTCGGTAGTGTCAAGTGGCCAGCCGGATCTCGGACCGCATTTTCTCGTGACCATCGCTGCCAGCAATCATGTACAGTGGCTACGTTCCTACCAAGTCGTTCTGAGATACCGCAGAAGCAACACTGAACTTCTCATAGTCCTGCTACACGACCTTGTTCAAACTGAGAGAGGGCTTGTCACCTTAAAGGCATTCTTCACTAACGTCAGCTCACCACGTCGAATCTCAAAGGTAACGACCGTTACAGGGTGTATATAAAGCAAACCTGATTTGCATCCTCATAGTGGCGCTACTAGCGCTGCTCTTATGCCACTGACGAGAAGTCTAATAGATATCATCTTTCAGATGTAAAAACACTTCCCCCAATTTTCGTTTATATTGCATAGCTTCTTGCTGTAGCAATTTCTTTTCGTCAGTGTGTTATTGACACCTAAGGATGCTGTCATTTGTATCTGTTGTGTTAATTAAGCTAATAGAAAAACGCTACGAAATTATGCACCAATCAAATATCTACAATTTATTTTACTCCTAATTTCTGATTCCGTAAGTCAACAGTGGAGGTCTTAACTTAGTTAAACACTGTCTTCCTAGTCTGCCTATTGAAAATATTTTCTAGAATTTCTTACTTTCTAGTATGAATCTATTGCAGGGGGATTTCATGTGTGGTTGCTTCAATTGCATGAATGATTTTCCTTTTAAACTACAGAAATGAATGCTATTATCATGATAACAGTGGCAGTTAATACACCGACCGCAATAATATTCCATCTGTATTTTTGTTAGTATTGCGTACGTGCTGCAGCATTTGATCTACTGAATTTTGTCGCTTTTCCTAAATAATTCACTCATTTAGTGTGATGAGTTCCATGGTGCTGCTTAGTTTTTGGATCGGTACTACAGTTAGGTATTTCTCTAGCAAATACAACATTGATCAAGTGGCTGTAGTTATAGTGGTTTCTGTAATAGTAGTGTGAGGCTGAAATTGTGTTCCGGCTACGCCGCACTTCGTTCCATTAATCAATAATCCACTCTGTTGTAATTCTAATTTTGTCGTACCTTAAAATGAGCGTAGGAATAAACTGCTGCTGTTTGTGGTGAGAACGTGGAAGAAATCGAAGGATTACCAATCCGCTGACAGTATGGTAGTCGCACTGATATCCTCTTTCATTCTGGAGCTTATATTTTCTTAACGATTAGCTGGATTTCAGATGATCACTTCTCAGATCGTACCACTGGAGTTGGTCAAATGGTAACTCCTTGATACAATCGCCGAGATCTCTGTTGACATAAAAACTTGAGCATCCCTTTGTTCCCAAACTGATAATACCTCGCAAGTTTGAATCCGTATTCATTTATTTATAAGTTTCAATCAGGCGAGATGTCGTTGAATCGTATAACACTGGTATCAAGTGTCCAACCCTGCTGCTAGAAATTGTATTTCAATGTATATTCTAACCTGATCCGTGTAAATCTCAAATGTGGAGATGTAATACAAAAATGCTATGTTGATTTTTGTTAGATTTAAGACGTGTCGAAACCCTGTTGGAATTTCTGTTTCCACTTGCTGTAATCCTAATGGAAATTGTTATGGAGTTCCCGGTGTTGTATTTAGCTGTCCATGTGTGGCATGGAGAACTGCTTTCTGTATCCTCTGGATTTCTATTCTGTGATCTCGTATGCTATTAGCTAGTTCATATAGTAATTTGTCTACTACTATTCTCTCATCTAGATTACTCAAGTGATTTGTGTTGCTTCACATATTTGTTTAGTATATCCGCAGTTACTTTCATATATTGCTGTAATTGAGTTGGAATGCGCGGCTGCCCCCGTCGGAGGTTCAAGCCCTTCCTCGGGCGTGGGTGTTTGTGTTGTCCTTATCGTAAGTTAGTTTAAGTTAGATTAAGTAGTGTGCAAGCCTATGGACCGATGACCTTAGCAGTCTGATCCAATAGTTCTTACCATAAATTTCATTTTTTCCAGTTGTAAATTTATGCGTTGTTTTAATAACGTTGAATATTCCCTCTCCCATATGCGCAATCTATGTCCTATGGTAACTAACAGTTGTTTCTGTGTTCATGACTATTTCCAGCACCATACTTACTGCGTAATTTAAGTTCGTGATGTCTTCAGCATCTACTCTTCCAGATACTGTTTTTAGCTGCTTTACACCAGCGTCTAGAATATCTCCTTTCTTTGGCACTACTCAGTCCGGAATTACTCTTGTCAGCTACTGTAACTTCAATTCCGGGTATTCACTCCATATGTTCGCTAGAATTTCTCCTTTGGTTGCCTCAGTAGGTAAGTTTACAAACTTGTACTTTGTAACTGTAGCACTTAATTTCTCATCTCCTTGATGCTACATGTGGGCTTCAGTAACCACTTTTGGCTTGCGAAGAGTATGTCTTGTTGCAGTGGCAACAGGATTCCAGTTTCCAAAGGCTGGTTCTTTATAACGTGTGTCTTACTTACACGTAAGAACACTATGCTCATGATAACATGTTTGAACGTCATCGTCAACACCACCTTGGAGAGAGCAAATATCATGCATCGTCTCCGTCTTTAGACTAAAAATTTGTCTCAAATGAAAATGACACACATTACAACAAACCAAAAAATTACGTTGCCCTAGTTCTCCTAACACAAAATAAGACACACATAATGCGATGGTCTGTTACTTATTCCCAGACCTAAGTTCATATGTTATATTATGTGCTTGGTACATCGTGGACAGTAGCTTCTCTTTCTGCAGTAACGGCGAAAGTACTTGCGATAGTGCATCAATGATACCATTAAATCGTTTTGTCCCACTAACATGAACTACTGGCGTTTGGGCTTTTAACTGTAACCTGACGTTTTCTGGTGAAGTCATCTCCACTACCTGATATCGTCCTTGAAACTCTGTCGGTAATTTCTTAGCTTTATTATTTAGGATTTAAGTGTTCGCTAGTAAGACTCACTGTCTTTCTACGTACTGAGGTAACTTACTCTTACCTTGTCCAGAGTGTTATTGATGCTCCATATTAGCATGGTCGATTATCGACCATTTTTCAGAGTTTGTGGCAACGATAGTATTCCCAGCCAACAGACAAGTACTGTAACAAAGGTGTTAGGTAACCGTTTGACACTGAAGTTTAGGGCACATGATAGCTTAGTCACAGATCAAGGTATGAAATTCGTTTCAGAACTTATGAATCACCTATTCCATGTGTTACGCTTTCAGAAGTTACGAATGAGCCAATTGCACCCTCAGACCAATGGTAGGATGGAGTGCGTCCGAAACATCTTTTCGAAACTACTAAGTTTCAACATGAATGCTTCACACGACACATATCTTCCATATGTGGTTTGTACATAGAACTCAAAGGCTCCTACGGGAACATCCATTTCCCCATTTCAGATGGTGTACAGGTGTAAGATGCCGCCCCCTTTGATGTTTTAAGTCCTAAGTTGGGACCAGGTTGCGAATCGGTAGCGAAGTTTGTGATAAGAGTACGGGAAGTTTGAAAAACCGTGCAAAAAGCGAACACAAAGGGACCGGAACGCCAGGAACAGCTGAACAGGTGCATGGTCAAAGAACTGCTATATCGTGTAGGACAGTGGGTATTGTTAACTAATCCCTACATACGGAAGGCAGAGAAGGAGAAATTTTTGACCAACGATCACGGACTGTATCAGGTCGTGGAGACAACCTAAGCAGTTAATGTAAAATTAGTTTCCTGCCAAAACAGATATCGCTCACCTCAGTCGCGCAAAACCATTTTAAGTTAATGGCGGAAGCGGTACCATCAGGAAGGAAGAACTTTTAGCAGTTAGATTACACAAGACACGTGACATATCTTATGATTTAAGGTCACGTAATTAATTATAGCGTTTTATTATGTGGAATGTTTCGTGTGGTGCTAGATTTATTCTTAATATTGGCCTTCTATGAGTATATTTTATTATGTGTTGTGTTCGGATGTATTTAGTGTCATTTTGTTATATCACTGCCATACGTATTTTTCTTTTAATAATGTAGGGGTATTGTTAGGTGCTTTTGTTGCTGTGTCTTGCTTTCTACTTGTCTATAATTACTCGTTTCGAAAGGAGGGAGGGGATGACTGCCTATACCTTTCTACGTGGCTATTTTGTGGGAAGATCCTCGTTGATGTCAGGATTACGCCTTGTGGAGAAACAGTTCCTGGCAGAACTGAGATATACATCGGAAGTAACAGACAATAATTTAGCATTGTTTTTCCACGTAGTTAGGATAAAACTAAGAGCAGGTGGATCACGGATGTGCATATAAGATCACTTATCTGTAACAGGTGTTAGTGCGAAATTTCAGTGTTACACCATTCAGGACAATACGGTGAAATGGGGGCCACAGGGGAATTGATACGTGTTAGGACGAAGGAGTTATTGCTGATTTCGAAGTATAAAGAAGGTATTGTAGTTATATCGTTGGAGAAACGTACTCAGGGAAGTATTGTTGTCTGTCCAGACAGACCGGTAGAGATTGACAAGCGAATGTTTTTGGGGAAACCGAATGACGCAAGTTGCGAAAAGGAAATCTTGCCCACGCTGTCGTAATTCCAAAAGGTGGAGATGAATTGGCTGCACTCGGTTCTCTCGCCAGAATCTGTGTCGTCAAATCGCTATATAAAAGGGAAACCTGAGAGTTTGAGAATGTTAGAGGTACACGGCAGTATTGTTATCATTAACGGTACGGCCTGTGAGATGACTGGGACGAATTTCCGCCTTCCGCCTGCGTTCACTGTTACTACCGTCTTGGCATTGGCGCGAAATACATTGGATTGGCCAAAATGGTCTCTACGGGTACTACCTACCCAAAATTTAAATTACATGAATACCATCCTCAACCTTTAATAAATTCAAATACTCCAGCTCTGTGGCCTTGCTGCAGCAATCTTAGTGATTCATTTTCAGTAACAGAAACAGTCTAAGTCGCAATAACAAGAGAGCTTTATTGATTTGTTTCGCTTTTTCGGGACACCTTCAGAATTTATAACTGGGAAAATACATGGAAAAAGATTAGAGCTACTGTCCTATCCACCATGAGAAGAGGGTAAAAAATTTAAAACCATAAAAATCAGGGTGAAGGGGGACTTACGTTTATGAGCTGCGGAGAAGGTATTAGTCTTAAACCAAAATGTTTTGTATGCACCGAGTGTTGAACAATAGAAGATTTTTTAAAAAAAACTTTGCCCTAGACTAGCAACGAAAAGTCAGATACATAGTGGCCTGAATGTATGCAGCTATGCTGGAATAGGGCCATACTTCTAATCTTGAAACATAAATATTGGAATATATATCGTAGTAGCTGTGAATACATCAAACAACGGCCGTGCATCAGTGGTAACACCGGTTCCCGTCAGGTCACCGAAGTTACGAACTGTCGGGCTGGGCTAGCAATTGGATGAGCTACCATCCGGTCTGCCGAGCGCTGTTGGCAAGCGGGGTACACTCAGCCCTTGTGAGACAACCCTGAGGAGCTACTTGATTGAGAAATAGCGGCTACGGTCTCGTAAACTGATATACGGCCGGGAGAGCGGTGTGCTGGCCACATGCCCCTCCATATCCGCATCCAGTGACGCCTGTGGGCTGAGGACGACACGACGGCCGGTCGGTACCTTTGGGCCTTCCAACGCCTGTTCGGATGGAGGAGAGCTTTTAGAGTGAAATACATGACCACGTATATGCACGCTACGTAAGACTGCCTGGCAGGAGGTTGCCGATGCAGCGGATGGAAGTTGTGCTTGGAAGGATGTGCATGTTTGGAAGTAGAATAAATAAGAATAAAGTAAAACTTGTACTGGTTATTGAAGCCAATGCAAATGAAAAATGGATTTAAAGCAGTGTGAAAGTAGGCTACTCAAATAATACGGATGTAAAAGCAATTAAACAAGTAATAAAATACCTAATATATGGTGCCATCTTTTGGGATCAAGAGTAAAGAAACAGACTGACATACATAAGCACATACATACATTAATCCTTGTTCCATAGATCATGAATACGACCTTTCGTAATGATGTGGAACGTGTCACTTTAACATAAGTTTTCTTTATACAAAATAATTAATATTTTTCTTTTTTTATTATTTTCAGTTACTACTTTATATCTAAGAATTCATCTATTGAGTAGAATGAGTTGTTATTCAGAAATTCTTTTGATTTGTTTTTAAATGTTGGTTGGCTATCTGTCACACTTTCAATACTATTTGGCAAACGACCAAAGATTTTTGTGGTAGCATAATTCACCCCTTTTTGTGCCAAATTGCGATTTAAGCCAGAATAGTGCAGATCACCTTTCTTTTAGTCGTGTAGCTACGCACTTCGCTGTAATTTTTGAATTGGGATGGGTTATTAATGACAAATTTCATAAGTGCATATATGTATTTCGAAGATACTGCAAACATCCCGATTTCTTTAAATAAATGTCTGCAAGGTGATCTTTGGTGGGCTCCAGCTGTTATCCTGATTACACGCTTTTGTGCAATGGTAACTTTCTCTCTTAGTGAATAATTGCCCCAAAATATGATGCCATATGAAAGCAGTGAATGAAAATAGGCATAGTAGCCTAATTTACTGATATGTTTATCACCAAAATTTGCAATAACCCTAATAGCATAAGTAGCTGAACCGAACCGTTTCAGCGGAGCGTCAAGGTGTTTCTTCCACTTCAATTTCTCATCAGTGCACACAACCAGAAATTTTAAGTATTATGCCTTAGCATCAGACTTCTGTTCATAGCCTATATTTATCAATGGTGTTTACGATTTACTGTACAGAATTGTATAAACTGTGTTTCCTCAAAATTTAGTAAGAGTCCATTTGCAGAGAACCACTTAACAATTTTCTGAAAGAAATTGTTTACAATTTCCTAAATTGGCTCTTGCTTTTTGGGTGTGATTACTATACTTAGGTAATCATCAATAAGAACTAGCTTTGTATCTTCATGAATATAGAGTAGCAAGTCATTAATATATATTGAGAAAAATAAGAGGCTCATGACTGTACCCTGTGGGACACCATTCTTGATACCTCCCACGTTACAGGACTCTGCTGATTTTTGCAGACTATCTATACTGTTAGTTTCAACCTTCCGCAGTCTTACACTTAAGTATGAATTAAATTTCGACCTTCTGCATTCTTCCAGTTAAGTATGAATGGGGAGTCTATGACCAATTGTCAACTTTGTGAGTTAACGAACATTTCAATCTGATTTGAGTATATGGCCGAAAGAGGCAGCCCTCATGAATTGTGAAACCAAACCTGTCTTCCAGGACTGTGTGCCACAAAGAGCGCAGATTCACCATGAGATGGGTAAATTCACAGACGTCTATTGTGCTGAATGATGCCTAAGCGCTGTAGTGTGCAAGTGAGACATACGAGAACCTATGTCATTGGGAAACCCCGTGGAAGCTGTTTGTGACCAAGGAGGTGTAGCCGTGTTAAATATGGCGGGCCGAAGATCGTCCATAAAGTGAAACATTTAGGAAAACTATTTAATTCTGGAGTGATTCAAGGAATGAAGCCACAGTAATTTTAATCTACCATCCTTCTTAAATTTTAATGGTAAATATATACCATGTGGCTAGGGCCTCCCGTTGGCTAGTCGTTCGCCTGGTGCAAGTCTTTCGAGTTGACACCATTTCGGCGACTTGCTTGTCGGTGGAGATGAAATGATGACGATAAGGACAACGCAACACGCACTCCCAGAGCGGAGAAAATCTCCGACCCAGCTAAGAACCGAACCAGAACCGTTAAGTATGACGAGCCGTCGTGCTGACCACTCAGCTACCAAGAGCGGACATTTTCTTGGTAATCCCAGTAAATCTTCAATGTTGATCATATCTATAATAGTTTAGGATATCCTATTAAAGTAAAACTAACAAGTTTTGTAACAAAACCTGAATGTTAAAATCTGAATACTTTGGTCGAAGTTAACGATCGACATTCCATATAGAAGCGCATCATTGAAATGACAAATGTTGTAAATACCAACTCTGTAACTTTGTTTAAAAGGTATAGTGAATTTAAATTATCATTATTTTCAGTTAAGCATCGGATCATCATTTCCTCTACATAAAACACATTGAACAATGACAGCACGACACCTTATTGAATCATTAGGTAATAGAATATTAGTTGTAAAGTTTAGTGCATAATAGTTACTTTGTTCTTTATCTATTTACCAGAAAGCACATTGGTGCAAGGCTACTGGCCGTGACATTCACCGTTAAAAAGGAAATTGTATTGGATTATGTAAGAGAATTTAACGTTTATTATGTAATGGATATTATTGTTACTTTACGTAGAACGTGAATGTGGTCAAGCTTTGATTATTTAAATTGGTTAAATTGTAAGATAATGTGGAATAAGTTGTAGGGAATCAGATGGACGGCTTCAGGAAACGAAAATGCCATAGTCAGTTGAGCGAGGATATTCGGCGCGCGGGAAACGTGGCCGGTGCAGACGCGAAAGCGGGCAGTTGGGCTGGAGACACTAAAGTGGTCAGAGCCGGTTGAGACGCGAAAGCTGACGGTCCGTCTGTAGGTAGCTACTAGGAAGTGAAACCACTTAGAGAATTTCGCGTTGTGTGGTATTGCGGGACTTAAGTCTCTGAGCGGTGAGCAGCAGTGCGCCTGGTATGAACTCGAACTTTCGCGTTAATAACGAGGTGTAGCACTGGACTTGTATTTCGCGATGAGATTGTGAATGATCGAACTGTGTCAAATGGATATGCCCTCGAGTGTAACAGTAACTCTAAATACGACCACTTTCGCTGTTAGTTCTCTTTGTGAATAAACATTATTCTGATCAAATCGCGACTGTGTGGCCTACATCATTTATGGGTCGGTAATTTAGATCCCAATATTATTATCATTGTTATTAGATGTTATATTAACTTTGTATTTCGCAAACTTACCATCAGCCATACAATTTAACCAAAGGGTCACAAGTGTCTAACTTAGGGCGTGTAATGCGATACGTGCGGTTCAACCCCTAGACGAGATTGAGCCAAGACATTTCGACGAAGAGGAACCGCATGTGAACCCCAACATCTTTGCGATGTTAGCTCGCATCCTTGAAACATACAACTTCTGATTCTTAGTTATCTATTTCTCTGCAAGACTTAAATTTTTAGCTGCATGAGAGTGTTTCACAATCTCCAGTTTCCCTATGAAAGTGCACGATGAAAACTATGGAATGATTCTGATACGCGTTCTATGTGTCTGCTACCTTTCAAATTCTCAGCGAACGAGAAGTTACGTTCAATTATACGTTCTTTAGTGGGCATATGTTCCTGAAATCTCCTTATGAACATACTGCCAGTCTGCCCAACGTAAGACATAGAACACTGTCCGCATGTTTATTCATAAACCCATGGTCAACTTAACATCTGTTGTCTGCAATGCTCACCAGGAAGAGCTCTTAGCCGGCCGAGGTGGCCGAGCGGTTCTAGGCGCTTCTGTCTGGAACCGCGCGACCGCTACGGTCACAAGTTCAAATCCTGTCTCGGGCATGAACGTGTGTGATGTCCTTAGGTTAGTTAGGTTTAATTTGTTCTAAGTTCTAGAGGACTTATGACCTCGGATGTTAAGTCCCATAGTGTGCAGAGCCGTTTTTGAAGAGCTCTTGACGAAAGAGCTTAAACATATTCTGCAACTCCGATTAGACGACACAACGGTTACTAACCTTGTAGCTAACTTGGAAACAGCAGTTGATAACATGGTTGACAGTAGGACGGATAAACTTAAATTTGTTTGTGAAGCTAGTGATTTTATAGAGAATGCATTTCGAACTATGATGCCAAATAGGGATCTGTCTGTCATGAATTCAGTTAATTTAAAACTTGGATACAACGAATCTTTGACAGTCAGGGTAGACAAGGCTAGCACCGCTGTTGTCATCCATAAAAAAGTTACGTTGCGTAGATGGACGAGTTTTTTGAAGAGAACATCACACAGATTGATCATGATGCACGGAACGCTTACAGTAAGGACCTTGAGATGTCCATTCTTAAGTGTAGCAATATTATCAGTCCTGAGAATTTATACAGAATAAAACTAATGATCCCAAGAGCTTCAGCTCTTCGCCCGTAGATTGCTTGATTGTGAATAGACTTAGGAATCCGGGTGAATCCAAGCTTTTTTGCTGAAAATAATACGCAAAGCATTTCTATACAGAAGAAAAGTTTCTATTTTGAATGGGGAAGAATTAATTCAAAAACTGTAAGGAAAAGTCTTTACACCAGCCTTTTGTGTCGCTTCCTTCCGATAGACAGAATCTGAACACTAACATTCCTGTTGACAAGGGGATCATAATTATCAGAGGAACTCTGTGTTCTAACGGTCAGTTTAATACTCACAAGATTAGTTAACGAAGCGAATTTCGTAAACGGCAACTTGCTATAAATAGTACAGCAAAGAGGGAGATGGGAAACTTTAATTTATTCATACTTATGCAAATAGGCTGTCAGGGTCAGGATCAAGGTAACACCCCCTATCCCACCCTCACATTTCCTCCCACCCCCGGTTCCCCCTTTTCAGGCAATCATGTTTTGACGCCACACAAGATGGTGGCGGAAAAAAGACGATCTATTTTATCGGATACTTGCGCTACACACGCATTTTAGAAAAAAAAGTTCGAGTGTTATCCTGCTGGAAGTGTCTTGGCTCAACTACCGCAAATAGCAAAAATACACTCCTGGAAATTGAAATAAGAACACCGTGAATTCATTGTCCCAGGAAGGGGAAACTTTATTGACACATTCCTGGGGTCAGATACATCACATGATCACACTGACAGAACCACAGGCACATAGACACAGGCAACAGAGCATGCACAATGTCGGCACTAGTACAGTGTATATCCACCTTTCGCAGCAATGCAGGCTGCTATTCTCCCATGGAGACGATCGTAGAGATGCTGGATGTAGTCCTGTGGAACGGCTTGCCATGCCATTTCCACCTGGCGCCTCAGTTGGACCAGCGATCGTGCTGGACGTGCAGACCGCGTGATACGACGCTTCATCCAGTCCCAAACATGCTCAATGGGGGACAGATCCGGAGATCTTGCTGGCCAGGGTAGTTGACTTACACCTTCTAGAGCACGTTGGGTGGCACGGGATACATGCGGACGTGCATTGTCCTGTTGGAACAGCAAGTTCCCTTGCCGGTCTAGGAATGGTAGAACGATGGGTTCGATGACGGTTTGGATGTACCGTGCACTATTCAGTGTCCCCTCGACGATCACCAGTGGTGTACGGCCAGTGTAGGAGATCGCTCCCCACACCATGATGCCGGGTGTTGGCCCTGTGTGCCTCGGTCGTATGCAGTCCTGATTGTGGCACTCACCTGCACGGCGCCAAACACGCATACGACCATCATTGGCACCAAGGGAGAAGCGACTCTCATCGCTGAAGACGACACGTCTCCATTCGTCCCTCCATTCACGCCTGTCGCGACACCACTGGAGGCGGGCTGCACGATGTTGGGGCGTGAGCGGAAGACGGCCTAACGGTGTGCGGGACCGTAGCCCAGCTTCATGGAGACGGTTGCGAATGGTCCTCGCCGATACCCCAGGAGCAACAGTGTCCCTAATTTGCTGGGAAGTGGCGGTGCGGTCCCCTACGGCACTGCGTAGGATCCTACGGTCTTGGCGTGCATCCGTGCGTCGCTGCGGTCCGGTCCCAGGTCGACGGGCACGTGCACCTTCCGCCGACCACTGGCGACAACATCGATGTACTGTGGAGACCTCACGCCCCACGTGTTGAGCAATTCGGCGGTACGTCCACCCGGCCTCCCGCATGTCCACTATACGCCCTCGCTCAAAGTCCGTCAACTGCACATACGGTTCACGTCCACGCTGTCGCGGCATGCTACCAGTGTTAAAGACTGCGATGGAGCTCCGTATGCCACGGCAAACTGGCTGACACTGACGGCGGCGGTGCACAAATGCTGCGCAGCTAGCGCCATTCGACGGCCAACACCGCGGTTCCTGGTGTGTCCGCTGTGCCGTGCGTGTGATCATTGCTTGTACAGCCCTCTCGCAGTGTCCGGAGCAAGTATGGTGGGTCTGACACACCGGTGTCAATGTGTTCTTTTTTCCATTTCCAGGAGTGTATGAAAACAATTGGCAACGGCTTTGCCGCAGTGGCTACACCGGTTCCCGTGAGATCACCGAAGTCAAGCACTGTCGGGCGTTGTCGGCACTTGGATGGGTGACCACCCTGGCCGCCATGCGCTGTTGCCATTTTTCGGGGTGCACTCAGCCTCGTGATGCCAATTGAGGAGCTACTCGACCGAATAGTAGCGGCTTCGGTCAAGAATACCATCCTAACGACCGGGAGAGCGGTGTGCTGACCCCACGCTCCTCCTATCCGCATCCTCCACTGAGGATGACACGGTGGTCGGATGGTCCCGGTAGGCCACTCGTGGCCTGAAGACGTAGTGCTTTTTTTTACGAATACAATTACGACACTGACATTAAGACGTGAACATCACACAGAAACGATGATCCAATGTTAAGACCAAAAAACGCGTAGAAAAACGTGAGCTGCTGATACCACACGCACATGAAGGTAGAGACAACGCAACAGATTAATTATATTTACGAAATATGGCGTGTTAAAATTTCTCCATTACACTGTGACCCTGATATTTCGAAATGACGATGCGAAATTTACTTCTATACAGGGTGTTACAAAAAGGTACGGCCAAACTTTCAGGAAACATTCCTCACACACAAATAAAGAAAAGATGTTACGTGGACATGTGTCCGGACACGCTTAATTTCCATGTTAGAGCTCATTTTAGCTTGTTCTTCCACCTACGCTCAATGGAGCACGTTATCATGATTTCATACGGGATACTCTACCTGTGCTGCTAGAACATGTGCCTTTACAAGTACGACACAACATGTGGTTCTTGCACGATGGAGCTCCGGCACATTTCAGTCAAAGTGTTCGTACGCTTCTCAATAACAGATTCGGTGACCAATGGATTGGTAGAGGCGGACCAATTCCATGGCCTCCACGCTCTCCTGACCTCAACCCACTTGACTTTCATTTATGGGGGCATTTGAAAGCTCTTGTCTGCGCAACCCCGGTACCAAATGTAGAGACTCTCCGTGCTCGTATTGTGGACGGCTGTGGTACAAATCGCCATTCTCCAGGGCTGCTTTAGCGCATCAGGGATTCCATGCGACGAAGGGTGGATGCATGTATCCTCGCTAACGGAGGACATTTTGAACATTTCCTGTAACAAAGTGTTTGAAGTCACGCTGGTACGTTCTGTAGCTGTGTGTTTCTATTCCATGATTAATGTGATTTGAACAGAAGTAATAAAATAAGCTCTAACATGGAAAGTAAGCCTTTCCGGACACATGTCCACATAACATATTTTCTTTCTTTGTGTGTGAGGAATGTTTCCTGAAAGTTTGGCCGTACCTTTTTGTAACACCCTGTATATTACACTGAAAAGAACTACGGCACATCACACAAATGATGAAATTTCACTGTATTATGAAAGAGAATACAAATTCTGCCATTATATTACGACACTAAAATTACGAAAAAAGGTGCAAAAAACAAAAATATTACGACAGAAAAAGACGGGACACATGAACAAAACAGCAGTTGCATTAGAGAAGCATTTATTACATATTGCATAGGCACTGAACGCGTGCTGTGTTTAGGCGGGGAGCGCGGCACAGCCACAGTCGGCCAGCCCACAGCTGCCGCTCAACTCGGCAGCCCGCGGCCGAATGACGCGGGGGCGGGCCTCGACCGCCTCACCCCACCACGCCCACCGGCAGAGCAGGTGTTTGAGCCAATTATTTCCTGCCGCGACTCATCGCAGCGTCCAGCCTATGCTGCGTTCTGTAATGGAAAATTTTGTTCATTACTCGTTATTTCGCATCTGCGGAGCTGGTCCTCAGCAAATTATCATGCAGACTGGTTACATTACACCGCATAACACGTAACGTTTATTTTTCGGCAGATGTGCATATAGTAGACCAGAAATGGTTTATAGCACAGTAGAAAACTGTGCTTCCTGCTTGGACTTGTCCTGACAGGATTTCACTTCCCCATTACATACCAATAATGACGGATGTGCATACGGAAGACGATGTTCCAGATCACAGACAGATGGCTCATTTCCTGCTAAGACATTTCTGCACTTGCCCACTACAGTCAGGGAAAAATACAGACCACTGTTTTTTGTTAAAATTATTGCTTCCTGCTAATGTCATAATAAGTAGACACAGGCACTAACCACAGATATCGTCTCAAATTATCTCGCATAATGAGGAGGTATTGAATGGAATTGGGGAGAAGAGGAGTTTGTGGCACAGTTTGACAAGAAGAAGGGATCGGTTGGTAGGACATGTTCTGAGGCATTAAGGGATCACCAATTTAGTACTGGAGGGCAGCGTGGAGGGTAAAAATCGTAGAGGGAGACCAAGAGATGAATACACTAAGCAGATTCAGAAGGATGTAGGCTGCAGTAGGTACTGGGAGATGAAGAAGCTTGCAGAGGATAGAGTAGCATGGAGAGCTGCATCAGACCAGTCTCAGGACTAAATACCACAACAACAACAACAACATGGTCCGCGTGCTTAGCTGGGTGGTAACGTGCCCGCCTCCCACGCAAGTGTGCCCGGGTACGATTCACGGTCGGGTTGGAGATTTTCTCCGCTCAAAGACTGGGTGTTGTGTTGTCCTCATCATCATTTCATCCTCATTACCGGCGCGCAAGTTACCCTATGTGGCGTCGAATGAAATAAGACTCGCACTTGGCCGCCGAACTTCCCCGAATAGCGGCCTCCCGGCCAATGATGCCATACGCTCATTTCCATCTGGCATATGGTGCTGACCTCCAACATCTCCCTTCAGTTATCCATCCCATGGGCTGACGAAAGGCATGACTGACTCATGGGTTCCGCATTCTGTTGACTCCGTTGCTTACAATGAGCAGATCGTCATAATCCAGTCAGTTAACTGAAGAAGATAGTGGTAAGCATCCACGTTTGGTCGACGAAGCTACAGGTACGAATTACATGGCGTTGATAGCCTGCTTCTAGGAAACAATACAATAGAAATACTAATCGCCATGATAGAGACCAGTCGATACGAGGATATTGCCAGAACAGCACAGGAATTTGAGGTCCCATTTAAGTACCGATTTTGTTCCCACTTTAGTATGTGTTCGTGTGTGTGTGTGTGTGTGTGTGTGTGTGTGTGTGTCTGTGTGTGTGTGTGTGTGTGTGTGTAGTGGTCATACTATGCAGCTTATTGATGGGGTCTTTGAAATGAGTCAGCCAATACAGATATCTGGGAGTAACAGTTATCCCGCTATGCATATATTACAGAGAATTCTTCTTTGTCTAGATCAAGTATTATATCACAAATAGCTTCCTTTTTCTACAATATTTTCCGTGCAAAAATTTCATGATTTTAGTGACGTACAAATGAAAAAAAATAGTTGTTTAATATAGATTTTTACAAATGCTAAGCGTGCAGGATAGCCGTTCGGTCTGAGGCGCATAGTCACGCTTCGCACGGCTACCCCCGTCGGACGTTCTAGTCCTCCCTCGGGTGTGGGTGTGTGTGTTGTCCTTCGCGTAAGTTAGTTTATGACAGATTAAGTAGTGTGTAAGCCTAGGAACCGATGACCTCAGCAGTTTGGTCCTATACGAACTTACCACAAATTTCCAAAATACAAATCCTATTGTGGACCTGTGAATTTTCTAGGCCACCGCAGGGTGCAGGAATGTCTCTGCTACCGTGCTCTTCATCTCCTGTGCTAGAAAAGTCACGTGCAAGTAACAAGGGTTAATAACTACAGTGCCTAGTTGAAATTAAATTAAACTTGCTAAAATGCTAATTTTATGGACATGTGACATTTTTTGTCAATGTTGGACGCTGAACTGAAAATTTGCCACATAATTCATCTCTGAACAATGAAAAATTAAGATCTTAAGCATTTTAAAATTTCAATGCAAATTTACGAGCCCCAAAAATGACGTCATATTCAGATATAACGTGGTCCCAACATATACGAGGGTTGGAACTTTAATAGTGGCAACTATTCATTTACAGCTCGTACAAAATAGACACGTGTTTCAAAGTTTTACTGACCTTCATAGCAGTCACCAGCATTGTGTATAACCCTTTGACAGCGATTTGGATGTCCGCCCCCGGTAGCTGAGTGGTCAGTGTGACGGAATGTCCCGGGTTCGATTCCCGGCTGAGTGGGAGATTTTCTCCACTCAGGGACTGGGTGTTGTGTTCTCCTAATTATCATCATTTCATCCCCATCGACGCGCAAGTCGCCGAAGTGGCGTCAAATCCAAAGACTTGCACCTGACAAGAGGTTCAAAAATGGTTCAAATGGCTCTGAGCACTATGGGACTTAACTACTCAGGTCATCAGTCCCCTAGAACGTAGAAATACTTAAACCTGCTAAGTGCTATACCACCTACAGCACTCCCATGACTTAAGCCCTGGTAAGCTAAACTCGAACGGGTAAAGGTCCGTTGACAAATGCAGCTGTGGCGAGAATGATTTCTAAGTTCGAAGCCACGGGTTGTTAAGACGATAGACCCGGTAGTGGCCGACCGAGCACAAGGCGTAATGCTGCTGAGACAGTTCAGGAAGAAATGGAGACTGTAGCGGGTTCGTCTATGCACGGGGACGTCAGCGCTCGTGCAGTCGCACGTTGCACCGGCATTCCATTCACTACTGTTTGGTTGGCACTCGGGCGTACCCTCCGATGCTATCCGCACAAAATTCATCGGCATCATGAACTGCTGTTACCTGGCGACTTAGTGAAGCGGAGGGCATTTGCGGTGTGAACGTTTCAAAAGATGGCGGAAGATGACGATTGGTTGAGTAACGTGTTGTGGACGGACGAAGTTCATTTCACGCTCCGAGGGTCTGTCAACGCCCAAAACTGCAGAATTTGGGCTACCGAAAATCCTAGAACTGCCGTGGAAACTCAACTGCACGACGAGAAAGTCACGGTACGGGTTGGATTTACCACATCTACCGTTATCGGGCCTTTTATCTTCGGGGAAATGCGTGATTCTGGTTTTGTAACTGCTACCGTGACGGGTGAGAGGTACGCCGATATGTTACAGAATCGCATCATCCCCAGCCTGGCTGATAAGCACCTGCTGGAACGTACGATGTTTATGCTGGATGACGCTCCACCCCATATTGCTAGACGCATGAAAGATCTCTTGCGCGCGTCGTTTGGTGATAATCGTGTGCTCAGCCGCCACTTTCGTCATGCTTGGCCTCCCAGCTCCCCAGACCTCAGTGCGTGCGATTATTGGCTTTGGGGTTTTCTGAAGTCGCAAGTGTATCGTGATCGACCGACAGCTCTAGGGATGCTGAAAGACAACATCCGACGCCAATGCCTCACCATAACTCCGGACACGCTTTACAGTGCTGGTCACAAGATTATTCCTCGACTACAGCTATTGTTGAGGAATGATGGTGGACATATTAAGCATTTCCTGTAAAGATCATCATCTTTGCTTTGTGCTTTGTCTTACTTTGTTATGCTAATTATTGCTATTCTGATCATATGAAGCGCCATCTGTCGGACATTTTTTGAACTTTTGTATTTTTTGTTTTTGTTTTTTTGTTTTTTTTTTTTTTTGTTCTAATAAAACCCCATGTCATTCCAAGCATGTGTGTCAACATGTGCCTCTCTATCCACGTTAATCCGTGATTTATTCAGTTTTCAAATTTATACCGACTTTTTGATCACCCGGTATATATATAAAGAAAACGAACTCTTCGCGTGCGTTAGTTACTTTCAGATACGGTATCTCGAAAATGATATCACTGTCTTGGTGGACCAGCACGCCGGAGTATGTGCGCCGCCCTTGCTTGTAATGAAAGCAGTTGAGTTCGTTGTCTGTCGACGTTCTTCACTTATAAATTTAGCGACTGCATCACTCGATAACGCGATGCCTCCATTGATATGAAATAACCAAAAGTCCCTTGCGTGTTCGTGACAGACCCTTCAGTTTACGCGAACTTGCTGACTATATTTATTATGCCCGGTTTGAGAATGGTTATACAAACGTTAAAAAATAGTGTCTTGAATCATCATTGCATCACCCAAGCCGAGGCCACATTATGAATTTTGCGAGGATATTAAGTTGTTGATTATTATTCCGTCGCTACGTCGCGTGTTCAACAACTACACAACGTAATTCCAGAGATAACATACCCTTGAGCAATGTTCATAATGCGTCGTAATTTTAGTGTAAGGTTATTACTGTTTACATTTGAGTTGTCACTAAATAACTTAGCACCTTTATGTTATCAGAATAATCAGTTAATTTCGTGAATACACTTTTTGTGTCCCTTAACTGATGTAATCGACACGGAGAATTAAAGTTGAATTACGGTTTATTGTTCTTCGTAATTATTGTCTTTCCGTATGCTGAGCACACACACACCGATATGTCATTCAAGGAATTTCATATGTTAACATCAGTAATTCTGATTTTGACGTTAACTTCTGACAACACGGCGAAATTGTAATTTCTTCGTGATTGCGTTTAGTTGCGGCCTACTCAAGTCTAATAATCGAGTTTATGTCGGCGATCAGTCTGTTTCTGTGTCCTTTGATGTTCGTGACTATTAAGTACCACGAAGGCTAAGTCTCATCACAAATCGGTAATCACACGATTCACTTTTCTGTCACATACGTCAAAATTCCGTTGTTTGTCTAACGCTAAAGATGATCCTACTTTACTCCGACTTCTGACTAACATTTTCAGTCTATATGGTAAAACTTTAAACTTCAAATCAGTTTTGAAACAATCTAGCAGCGCTTAACAAGCGTACTACTGTTGCCCGCGTACAAGAGAAAGGTGAAGTTAAGATCTCCATTGCCGAGTTACGTTGTAGTCACAGCGAACTTACAGCTCGATGCGTCTACATCTCGCTTCTAGGATAAATGTTATCTTTGGTCGATTTATGGCCTGGGCTTTAACCTTCGTAAATAATAATTGTTGAATTCTTTCTTTAAATTTTCTGTTTTGAATCTATGTTATTCTTTCATTCAGTCCTTTCTTTATGATGGTTATTAGTGTTTATATACCATCCCTATTTATTTGCTATTTCTTTTGCAACAAAAGGGTGGTCATTATGTGTTCTAGAATCGAATCATTGCAGTACATCTTTTACATCTATATGAACTTAGGGTTCGTGTCTCTTAAATATTTCATAATTTGATTTCACTGTCACCTTTTGTTTTTCGGCGCAACGCCACACCGTCGCTGCACCTGCACCAGACCACGCAAAGCTGCAAACATGGCCCGGTTCGATGCCAGTGCCTTCTCCTCTGTCGACCATGCTGAAGCTGCAACAGCATCGGATCGTACATGGTAGCGAGTACGATCCGATTACGCGTGCTCCTCTGGTTGCTCTCGTTGGCCAGTGGCTGCGCTCCCGGTAGACTGCACTAACACCTCAGCACAATATAGCCTAAGATAGTCCGCACCACCACTGTTGAGTATGCTGAAACATTTTGACCAATTCTCTTTTCGATGCATAACATGAAATTACATATCGTTACTTCAGTTCTGAACGTTCATCGTTGCATATTGTCTCTTCATTTAATTAATAACGTTTGTGATAGGTCTAATTAATCTATATTCACGTTCGCACTTGTACTATCAGTTTATAAACACGTACAACATTCCTCACAACACTACCGTTCTATGGTTCCGATTAGTTAGTTTTTCCCTGGTTTCAAGTCTTATTGGTTCATTCATTTATTTCCTATTCACACTTATTCGTGTCTCATCTACTCCTTCCTCAAAGTAAGTGACTTAGTTCGAATAAATTCCCCTAATCCCGAATGACCAAGTTAAGATTTTTCATTGTGCTCGCGTGCTTATTTTTAAACTGATCCCTCGTTTGCCAAACAACATGTAGAGGCATATTACCTTAAGAATATTAAAACATAAATTATTAACATCATAATGTCCACTTCACTGTTTTTCTTAACAAACATTTCCAATGAACACAAAATAGTTATTGTTACGAACTCGTAGCTCGTAATCTTTCTTAATGGCCTAAGTAAACTGAACTTATTTTTTGCAAGAACTCCTTAAAACTTCATTGTCCACTAATTCTCCATAGAAAAAAATTTACAAACTTTGTTTCAACATCTTTCTGCTTTATAACTATTCCTAGTTTGCATACTTAAAATTTAAACCTTTAATTAACTAAAGTATTTCCTTAACTCTCCGTGAGGGTACACCCCTTTTAACCTCTTGGTTTCTTCATCCTCCAACATGTAGCTTCTTTCATGTGGTATCTTAACAATCCTATATGGTCCTTTACACAAATTGCTCCATTTTCGATTTAATTCTCTTATCCTTGAAGATTTTGGATGATTCTGCAAGACAAAATTGTCACCAACCTTATTATTAACTCTTAAGTGTAGCTGTTTGTCAAACTGACGTTTCTGAATACTTGCTTTATATTGTAAGTTCTAGTATACATTTTTTTATAATTTCAGCAAGATCTTTTGGTTCACTTTGCGTACGTGTTAGGTTACCAAGCCAATTATCACTCTCTTGCTTATTAAATAGAATCTCATTTGGTGAATACCCAGAAGACACATGGGGTAATTCGTTTTATACCTTTTCAAAATCTTCAATTAATTCGATCCACCTACGGTGTTTATTGGGTACATAAGTTCCAAAACATCTATTTAAATCTCTAAAGACTCTTTCTATTGGGTTTCCCGATGGATTAAAGTGGGCATTGAATACATGAGGAATTCCAGATACCTTCATTGTTTCCTTCCACGCTTTACTTCGTAAATATGAGGCGTTATCTGAAATAAGCCTTCCAGGTTTTCCTACATTCACCAAATAATCATCCGTAATCTTTCTCAGCATGGGTTTTAAATTAGTTGTTCGCAAAGCGTAAAGTTTCACATACATCGTGAATAAATCATGTTGTTGTTGTTGTTGTGGTCTTCAGTCCTGAGACTGGTTTGATGCAGCTCTCCATGCTAATCTATTCTGTGCAAGCTCCTTCATCTCCCAGTACCTACTGCAACCTACATCCTTCTGAATCTGTTTAGTGTATTCATCTCTTGGTCTCCTTCTACGATTTTTACCCTCCACGCTGCCCTCCAATGCTAAATTTGTGATCCCTTGATGCCTCAGCACATGTCCTACCAACCGAACCCTTCTTCTAGTCAAGTTGTGCCACAAACATCTCTTCTCCCCAATCCTATTCAACACCTCCTCATTAGTTAATAAATCATACATACAAGAATAAATCATACATAGCGAATATATATGTAAAATTTCCCTTTGCTGAGGGAAACAGCTCACACGTATCACATGATACGATGCTCAGTGGTTTCATTGGTATAATGGGATGTAATACACCTTTCATACAATAGTCAACCGGCTTTGCTCTTTGACAAATTTTACATCTATTGAGTATCTCCTGAGTTTAACTTAATAAATCCGGATAAAAACACAGTTGTTATAATTTCATCACGCAACTGGATTCATTCAAGAAAGGAAAATCCACTGGACCTGACGGGATACCAATTCGATTGTACGCAAAGTACGCGAGGGAACTTGCCCCCCTTCTAACAGCCGTGTACCGCAAGTCTCTAGAGGAACGGAAGGTTCCAAATGATTGGAAAAGAGCACAGGTAGTACCAGTCTTCAAGAAGGGTCGTCGAGCAGATGCGCAAAACTATAGACCTATATCTCTGACGTCGATCTGTTGTAGAATTTTAGAACATATTTTTGCTCGAGTATCATGTCGTTTTTGGAAACCCAGAATCTACTATGTAGGAATCAACATGGATTCCGGAACCAGCGATGGTGTGAGACCAAACTCGCTTTATTTGTTCATGAGACCCAGAAAATATTAGATACAGGCTCCCAGGTAGATGCTGTTTTTCTTGACTTCCGGAAGGCGTTCGATACAGTTCCGCACTTTCGGCTGATAAACAAAGTAAGAGCCTACGGATTATCAGACCAGCTGTGTGGCTGGATTGAAGAGTTTTTAGCAAACAGAACACAGCATGTTGTTATCAATGGAGAGACGTCTACAGACGTTAAAGTAACCTCTGACGTGCCACAGGGGAGTGTTATGGGACCATTGCTTTTCACAATATATATAAATGACCTAGTAGATAGTGTCGGAGGTTCCATGCGGCTTTTCGCGGATGATGCTGTAGTATACAGAGAAGTTGTATGATTATATGATAGCGGAACAAACACTGGTAGCAGTTACTTCTGTAAAATATCTGGGAGTATGAGTGCGGAACGATTTGAAGTGGAATGATCATATAAAATTAATTGTTGGTAAGGCGGGTACCAGGCTGAGATTCATTGGGAGAGTCCTTAGAAAATGTAGTCCATCAACAAAGGAGATGGCTTACAAAACACTCGTTCGACCTATACTTGAGTATTGCTCATCAGTGTGGGATCCGTACCAGATCAGGTTGACGGAGGAGATAGAGAAGATCCAAAGAAGAGCGGCGCGTTTCGTCACAGGGTTATTTGGTAACCGTGATAGCGTTACGGAGATGTTTAACAAACTCAAGTGGCAGACTCTGCAAGAGAGGCGCTCTGCATCGCGGCGTAGCTTGCTCGCCAGGTTTCGAGAGGGTGCGTTTCTGGATGAGGTATCGAATATATTGCTTCCCCCTACTTATACCTCCCGAGGAGATCACGAATGTAAAATTAGAGAGATTCGAGCGCGCACGGAGGCTTTCAGACAGTCGTTCTTCCCGCGAACCATACGCGACTGGAACAAGAAAGGGAGGTAATGACAGTGGCACGCAAAGTGCCCTCCGCCACACACCGTTGGGTGGCTTGCGGAGTATAAATGTAGATGTAGATGTAGATGTAGATTGTGAGCTCCAAAATGTCCCCATCTTGCATGTGTGAACCATAATAATGTCTCAACGCACTGTGAGGGAATACATATCTTCCACTCATCCTTCTCGGTTCTGCGATAAAATAATACATCTGCTTGCAATTGGTAATGGTCATTAACGTTACTATGAATTCCTGCTCTTAATTCATTTCTAATTTTTCTCCATTTATTATCTGATTGTTGCATTTGTCCTATTTGCGAACATATTTCTTTCACTTTTCTCCTATACGGAAGTATTCCGAACATCATTACTTTAAGGTCCGTTACCCTTTCTTCTTCATCTACATTTTCAGTTGGTAACCTTGACAATGCGTCAGCGACGACATTATCCCTTCCCTTGACATGCTTAAGTGTTATGTCATATTCCTGTAGCAACAATGCCCAACGTGTTAGTCGGCCATGCAGCATCTGACTTGTCATTAAAAACGTTACCGCCTTATGGTCACAATTAATTATAATTCGTTTCCCATATACGAAATATCGCAACTTTTTAAGGGGCCAGACAATTGCCAGCACTTCCCTCTCAGTCGTGCTGTACGATCTCTCGCAACCTGGTAAGGTTCGACTAGCAAAGGCGATAATTTTTAAGGTTTCTACATTATTTTCATCTTCCATTTGGAATAGTGTACCACCTAATCCTGTTTCAGCCGCTTCTGTCGCTACATGAAAGTCTTTATTGATTTGGGGATGATGTAGCAATGGAGCATTTATCAAAGCATTTCGAATATCATCGAAAGCTTAACCACACGCTTCCGTCCATTGCCATGGAACATTTTTCCTGAACAGACGTTACAGATAGTCTTTATTTAATAACTGGTGCGGCACAAACTTTCTAAAGAAAGATGTCAGATCTAAAAATGACTTTAATTGTTTTTTATTTTGTGACTACGGACAATTTTTAATGGCATCCAACTTTTTAGGGTTCGGTACAATCCCTGGTGGAGTTACAATATGCCCTAAGAATTTTATTTGATTTCTTCCAAATTTGGATTTCGTCAAGTTGATCGTGACGCCGTACTCAAGAAATTCATTAAATACACGATCAATTAATTCGATATGTTCGCTCCAAGTTTCTGTGGCGATCAGTAGATCGTCTACATATACAGTGACACGTTCTAATAAATCTGGTTCGAGCACGGTGTCTAAAGCAGTAATGAAAACATACCGCTAATAGTAAGACCAAACGGCATCACCTTAAATTGGTAACTCCATCCCAGAAAAATGAGTACTGTATAATTTCTCGATTCCTTTCATATTTTAGTTTGCCAGTAGGAACTTCGCAGGTCGAGGGAGGACAAAAATTTCACCCCGTGGAATTTCTGCAATAGCTCTTCTACGTTTTCAGGGAGAGTTCTTACGGGTTTGATAATTTTTTTAATGTCGCGATCGTCAAGAACTAGCAGAATATCACCATTTGGTTTAGTCACAGCTAATAATGGACCTGAGTATTCAGAAGTTGAAGTCTCAATTATTCCCCAGTCTATCATCTTTTTATTTCTTTTGCCACGGCTTCTCTTTTTGACCAGGGAACTGAATGAGTGGTTTTACATAACGTTGAGTGTCTATAATTTTGAATACAATATTCAAAATCTTTAATGACGCCTGATTTCTTATTAAATACATACAAATATTGTTGTAAGACCTTTCTCAACTCAGGTTGTAGTTCTATTGATAGACATTCCGATTCGCGTACGGTACCTTTTCTACGATGCTTGATACATCTATCTCAGCATCATTCTGTCCTACACAATCAATGCTTTTCAAATGCAAAGCATTTACAGCTAGACAGTTAACTGTTACATTTTGGCAATATTTTCCCAAAATAATCTTTCTTTTTAATAAAGTTACCCCCTATGGTATAGCTTTAACTATGAGAGTACATACACCCTCCTTAGAATCTATCATTGCACTGTACTCAGACAAAATAAATCCATTCCTCAAATACACGGCGTTGACATTCGAGATACTACCAAGAAAGTGCATTCAATGGCTATCCCCTGTAGTTCTACCGTCAGCCCGCATCTCGTGGTCGTGCGGTAGCGTTCTCGCTTCCCACGCCCGGGTTTCCGGGTTCGATTCCCGGCGGGGTCAGGGATTTTCTCTGCCGCGTGATGGCTGGGTGTTGTGTGCTGTCCTTAGGTTAGTTAGGTTTAAGTAGTTCTAAGTTCTAGGGGACCGATGACCATAGATGTTAAGTCCCATAGTGCTCAGAGCCATTTGAAACATTTTTCTACCGTCACTCGTATCTGTTTAACAATGTGCTGCGCTTTTGCGCTAAACACCCCTGATACCGTGCGGCCCGTTACCGGTAAGGTGAGTACCTTTCGTTGCTTACTAACCATATTTAGACAACTGATCGTCATCACACTAACTGTCGCTCCTGTGTCTGTTAGCACGTTAATCGGTACGTCATTAATTTTTACTTCGACAGTTGCTTGCAAAATATATTCACTCTCATTTGTTTCCTGTTTCGGTTTGAACATGAGATCCTCAAAAAGTGGTTCAAATCGCTCTGAGCACTATGGGCTTAACATCTATGGTCATCAGTCCCCTAGAACTTAGAACTACTTAAACCTAACTAACCTAAGGACATCTCACAACACCCAGTGATCACGAGGCAAAGAAAATCTCTGACCCCGCCGGCAATCTAACCCGGGAACCCGGGCGCGGGAAGCGAGAACGCTACCGCACGACCGCGAGCTGCGGACGTCCTCAATAATATCACTTTCCTTATTATAGTCCTGTATATTTACTAACTCGCGACGTTGGCCTCCCTCCTCAATACTAGCCACCCGAAGAAGGCCTAAAATGACTGGCATTAGTTTGACCGTCCATCCTTTCGGTCCCTCGGCTCTTCACGTACTTCATCTACACTCCTGGAAATTGAAATAAGAACACCGTGAATTCATTGTCCCAGGAAGGGGAAACTTTATTGACACATTCCTGGGGTCAGATACATCACATGATCACACTGACAGAACCACAGGCACATAGACACAGGCAACAGAGCATGCACAATGTCGGCACTAGTACAGTGTATATCCACCTTTCGCAGCAATGCAGGCTGCTATTCTCCCATGGAGACGATCGTAGAGATGCTGGATGTAGTCCTGTGGAACGGCTTGCCATGCCATTTCCACCTGGCGCCTCAGTTGGACCAGCGTTCGTGCTGGACGTGCAGACCACGTGATACGACGCTTCATCCAGTCCCAAACATGCTCAATGGGGGACAGATCCGGAGATCTTGCTGGCCAGGGTAGTTGACTTACACCTTCTAGAGCACGTTGGGTGGCACGGGATACATGCGGACGTGCATTGTCCTGTTGGAACAGCAAGTTCCCTTGCCGGTCTAGGAATGGTAGAACGATGGGTTCGATGACGGTTTGGATGTACCGTGCACTATTCAGTGTCCCCTCGACGATCACCAGTGGTGTACGGCCAGTGTAGGAGATCGCTCCCCACACCATGATGCCGGGTGTTGGCCCTGTGTGCCTCGGTCGTATGCAGTCCTGATTGTGGCGCTCACCTGCACGGCGCCAAACACGCATACGACCATCATTGGCACCAAGGCAGAAGCGACTCTCATCGCTGAAGTCGACACGTCTCCATTCGTCCCTCCATTCACGCCTGTCGTGACACCACTGGAGGCGGGCTGCACGATGTTGGGGCGTGAGCGGAAGACGGGCTAACGGTGTGCGGGACCGTAGCCCAGCTTCATGGAGACGGTTGCGGTCCGGTCCCAGGTCGACGGGCACGTGCACCTTCCACCGACCACTGGCGACAACATCGATGTACTGTGGAGACCTCACGCCCCACGTGTTGAGCAATTCGGCGGTACGTCCACCCGGCCTCCCGCATGCCCACTATACGCCCTCGCTCAAAGTCCGTCAACTGCACATACGGTTCACGTCCACGCTGTCGCGGCATGCTACCAGTGTTAAAGACTGCGATGGAGCTCCGTATGCCACGGCAAACTGGCTGACACTGACGGCGGCGGTGCACAAATGCTGCGCAGCTAGCGCCGTTCGACGGCCAACACCGCGGTTCCTGGTGTGTCCGCTGTGCCGTGCGTGTGATCATTGCTTGTACAGTCCTCTCGCAGCGTCCGGAGCAAGTATGGTGGGTCTGACACACCGGTGTCAATGTGTTCTTTTTTCCATTTCCAGGAGTGTATATGAATTTCGTTTCCCGTTTGTGGATACCAATTATCCATAACTACACCTCTTCCATCTGACAAAGGTATGGGTCTATTGGACCCGGAATATGCACTTGCAGTGTTTGAATTTCCCCAACTTACACTGTGCCTCGGGCAGTTTCCCCAATTCGATTTATTCGGTGGATTTATAGGAGCGCAAGTGTTCCTACTGACTTCATCACAATATTGAGGGTTCAATGACTGCCGCCCCCAACACTTTCTCTTTCTGTTAGTGTTTACAACATTAACTCGTTGAAAACCTCCCGCTACAGGCACTTTGTTATTGTTTCCCACAAGATTCCCTTTTGAATATTGATAATTCGTGTTCCAATCATCCCATGTAGGCTTTCACGGCCGGCGTCTTTATCAGGCGTCACCCCCTAGCCTCCCCAGGGGTATATAAAACTCCGTGTAGTTGTGGCAGGGTTTACATAGGAACTACAAAAAGAAGCATCAATACACGGTTGACGGAGCACAAAAGAAACTGCCGCTTGTTACATATCGACAAATCGGCAGTAGCGGAACATGTTTTTAAGGATGGAGATCACGAAATAAAATTTGGTGAGACAAGCGTGCTAGCGAGGACGTCGCACTATTTTACACGTATGTATAGAGAGGCAATTGAAATCCACAAACATCAATACAATTTTAATCGTAAAGAGGAAGGATTAAAATTGAACAATATATGGCGGTCGACGTTGCATCAATCACGTGACAATCGATTGCCCGCAATCGAGAGAACAGACGATAGCCAGAGATAGCCACACATCGACGCCACGTGACGTGTGGTGGCGCCCTCTACGATCTCCATATAAGCGGCAGCCCCAGCTCCTAGCAGCCAGTCGTCGACTCACCTCGGAAGATGTTCTCCGTAGTTGAGAACGAAACGTCAGGGAGAAGAATTTCTACAGATCGACCACGGCAACTTAGCCCGGAAGTGTTTGCTAATAAATTCGTGTTCCAATTCTGATTTATCTTTTGCGATCGATCCAAATGATCATTACCGTTCTTATAATTAGCGTGATTTCGGTTAAATTCTCCAGAGTGACTGTTAATTTGATTGCCATTATTCCATGTGTTGTTACCAGTGTTGTTCTTAGCATAATAATGATTGTTGTTGTTATCATGCCACTGTTTTGCATCCTCCATAAGCATATCAACTGAATCAATCACTGATAAGAACTGTTCAACGTCAGAATCGGGAACATGAATTAATTTCTCTCGAATATTCAAAGGTAACCTACCTTTCAATGTTCGAATCACTCCTCTACTCGAAATTGGTTCTGTCCAATAACGCGTTTTGTTCAAATAGCTGTTTCTCTTATTTACTTGAAGACCAATATTTAGCTAGAAATAGTCTCTCAAATTCGGAAAACGTGTTACAGGTCTCGCTAACTTCAGCGGTCCATAACGCTGCCTCTCCTACAATCTTCGACAAGATAAACTGTAATTTATCATATTCCGTCCAGCTACAGGGAAATATTCTTTTAAAAGAATTGATTAACCCTCCGGGGTTAATGTTGTTCTTTTCATTTGAAATTGTGGGAAACTGTCGACTTCTGAAAAAACTATGTTCCACTTTTAATGACGAAATGCATCCTCTCCGAACGCAAGGATCATACTCCTCATCTGATTAGCTATTCGTTTCCTACGGTGCACCTACAGACGTACTTATGTTGCATTCACGGGAATTTTCTCTCGCAGTTAGATATCACGTTGTCGTGTATTTGTTCGTTTTCCTCTTTGGAACGCAGCTGTTCACCGCCAGCTGCAACAGCTGCGTGAGGAGCTGCGGGTCCTCAGGAAGACGCATACCCCCACCGCCAGCTCCACTGCGAGTCGGTCAGCGGGGATCGACGCCTCCACCCAGACGGAGCCACCCGCGCCGCCAGTTGACGCGACGGGCGGCGTAGAGGCACCCATGGACATCGAAGTGGAGCAGTCTGCTCTCCCTCCTGACGGGGAGGTCGAGCTGCGGGCACACGACGAGGAGACGCACACTGAGACACCCCCACTTGCTGCGGCATAGACTGAATGCCTGCCGCTCCCTACGGAGTACAGCGTGCAGCCTGTGCTGCAGAAGGTCGCCGCGTCTCTTCGTGACGGGACATACCCGCACCTGGACAACCCCTATCCATTTACTCCACCCGACAGGACGAAACCGGCCCTCCCGCAGCAGCCTTACGGACCAGTGAGGAACAACGAGGCCCTTAGAGGACTGGTATCGAGGAAGGACCTGACCATCATCAACCAGCACCCCGTCTTCACGCCCATGGACTGGGAACACATCTTTGTGGTCTCAGCCCGGGGCGCAGCTGCTGGGAAAGTGCGTCCGGAAGTGCAACAGCATCCAGCATACCAGAAATTCATGGAGCTCGGAAAGAACGCCACCAAGGAGAGAACGAGCCAATTCATTGAACAAAATCCGTATTATGCCGTCATCTAGACAATCCGTAAAACTCCCACGGAGTCGATGATGCCACATAGAGCGCCTCCCTAGTCAGAGGCGCTCCCTGAGGACAATCCAAGAAGTTAGGGAACCAAATACAAAAGAGAGGTACACGCAGGAACAGCAGCTACGCTGCTTACCCTGCCTCCACACCTGGCAGATGTCGCCAGAGTTCTACAGCAGCAGCAGCAGGAATCGCTTCATGACATGCTCGGAAGATCGCGCGTTACCAACTGTTGATTTGCAATTCTTGATACATTTTATCCTTAATTTGACGAAATTCTTTAACAAAAGTCTCTATCAATTGATTATTGTTGGTCACCTGTCTATTAATTTGATTCTGCGCGCTCTCTATTGCCGACGTACATTTCCGTTAATTTCATCAGTTTGGTTCTCTATCCATTCGGATAGATCTTCGTCCAGTTTCTTAGTTTGCTCCAACATATAAGTATCCACTTTACCCAACGCATTTTTCTCCAAATCATTTATACGACCTGTCAATCCCTCTCCTCTTTCCGTGATACAAATGTTATTCTCGGCCAAGGCATTAACGTTTTCAGACATAACCCCAAATTGTTTTGAAAAAGTATTAAGATTTTCATTGATTTTATCTACACGAGCAATAATTCTAATATTCTCGTTTTCTTTGTTGGCTAACCTTGACTCCAGATTGTTAAATTTATAACCGACTTTAGCCTGTTGTTCAGCTAGTTTAGCCTCCCAAATCGCAATTAAATTAGCCTGTTGTTCGGCAAACTTAATTTCTAAAGCCTGTTGTTGATCAATGAGTTTAGCATCTATAGACGCTTGCTGTTCACTTAACTTACGGTCCAGGTCAGAGAATTTAATATTTAAAGTCGCTTGCTGTTCAGCGAACTTCATTTTAATCATCCAACATAGTCAATTTTGCTAAGATAGCACTAAGGACATCTAAATTTCCTGATGCCGTTGGTGTAATAGTCGTCATGTATTCATTGACACCTTTATCCTTAGGATCGGAAGTATTATCATCAGCTATCTTTTCCTTACTTTCTAGCCCAGTGTCACATACGCTAGGGACGTTAATTCTGTCTGACTCGGCAAAAGATTCTACTCCCACATTGACAATCGTTCTATTGGTATCCTCATGGTCTGAAACTTCACTTAATTCATCGCAGGATTCCTAGACAATTTTCTCGAAATCGCTACGCAACCTTCTCCCTCTTCTTGACATGATTTAAATCGTATTAACTACTCTTTACTAGTACCCACACTAGCTATGGTCACACTCGTCACACAATATTAATCTTACCTCTACTTGACACCAGCACAATGAAATTCTTACTATTATCAATTTGGTAAAGCAAAAAAGTTGCCGTACTTGGATAATCACTTATTTTGAGTAGTGATTACTATTTATCGCCTGCTTGCGTGCTGTGGTAGTCACGTTCACGTCACTGTCGGCAGCCGATGTCGCTCTCTCGACCAACTCCTGCTCTGGTTCAGTTCTCCAACGCGTTGTGTCACTCCCTCTGCAAATGTGCTCGTGTTACTCGTAGTCGCGAAGCGCCGACCCGCACGTTGCAGTCGTTGTAGCGTCGACCTCCGCACGTTGTGGCGCCAAGTAATGTGGCGATGTTGTCTCTTGGCTCGATGGTGATGGGTGCCCAGTCGACGTGACGTGGAACGGTGTCCATCGATCACAACGCCAATTTGTAACTATTAAAAAAAAAAAAAAAACTCCTCGCGTGGTTTGGTTATTTTCAGATATTGTATCTCGAAAAGTATATCACTGTCTCGATGAAGCAGCATTCCGGAGTGTGTACGCCGCCCTTGCTTGTAATGAAAGCAACTGTATTAGTTGTCTGTCGATCTTCTTCAGCCGGCCGATGTGGCCGAGCGGTTCTAGGCGCTTCAATCTGCAATCGCACTACAGCTACGGTCGCAGGTTCAAATCCTGCCTCGGGCATGGAAGTTTGTCATGTCCTTAGGTTAGTTAGGATTAAGTAGTTCTAAGTTCTAGGAGACTGATGACCTCAGATGTTAAGTGCCATAGTGCACAGAGCCATTTGAGCCATTTTTTTCGATCATCTTCACTTATAAATGTAGCGACTGCACTACTCGATAACGCAATGCCTCTATCGATCTGAAATAACCAAAAGTCCCTTGCGTATTCGCGATAGACCCTCCAGTTAACGCGAACTTGCTGACTATAGCTCTCATGCCCGGTTTGAGAATGATTATTCAAACGTTAAAAAATAGTGGCCTGAATCATCATTCCATCACCAAAGCAGAGGCCACATTATGAATTTCGCGAGGATATTAAGTTGTTAATTATTATTCCGTCGCTACGTCGCGTATTCAACAACTACACGACATAATTCCAGAGATAACATACCCTTGATCAATGTTGAGAATGCTTCGTAATTTTAGTGTAAAGCTATTACCGTTTACAGTTGAATTGTCACTAAATCACTTGGCACCTTTATGTTATAAGAATAATCAATTAATTTCAGGAATATGGTTTAAATGCCTCTTAAATGATGTAGGCGATACGGAGAATTAAAGTTGAATCAAGGTTTATTGTTCTTCGTAATTATTGTCTTTCCGTATTCTGAGCACGTACACCGACATGTCATTCAACGAACTGCATATGGTAACCTCAGTAATTCTGCCCTTCACATTAACTTCTGAGAACACGGCGAAATTGTAATTTCTTCGTGATTGCGTTCAGTTTTAGCCTACTCAAGTCTAATAATCGAGTTTATGTTGGCGATCAGTCTCTTTCTGTGTCCTTAGATGTTCGTGACTATTAAGTATCACGAAGGCTAAGTCCCATCACAAATGGGTAATCACACGATTCACTTCTCTGTCATACACATCAAAATCCCGTTATTTGTCTAACGGTAAAGATGATCCTGCTTTAGTCCGACTTCTGACTAATACACTCCTGGAAATTGAAATAAGAACACCGTGAATTCATTGTCCCAGGAAGGGGAAACTTTTTTGACACATTCCTGGGGTCAGATACATCACATGATCACACTGAAAGAACCACAGGCACATAGACACAGGCAACAGAGCATGCACAATGTCGGCACTAGTACAGTGTATATCCACCTTTCGCAGCAATGCAGGCTGCTGTTCTCCCATGGAGACGATCGTAGAGATGCTGGATGTAGTCCTGTGGAACGGTTTGCCATGCCATTTCCACCTGGCGCCTCAGTTGGACCAGCGTTCGTGCTGGACGTGCAGACCGCGTGAGACGACGCCTCATCCAGTCCCAAACATGCTCAATGGGGGACAGATCTGGAGATCTTGCTGGCCAGGGTAGTTGACTTACACCTTCTAGAGCACGTTGGGTGGCACGGGATACATGCGGACGTGCATTGTCCTGTTGGAACAGCAAGTTCCCTTGCCGGTCTAGGAATGGTAGAACGATGGGTTCGATGACGGTTTGGATGTACCGTGCACTATTCAGTGTCCCCTCGACGATCACCAGTGGTGTACGGCCAGTGTAGGAGATCGCTCCCCACACCATGATGCCGGGTGTTGGCCCTGTGTGCCTCGGTCGTATGCAGTCCTGATTGTAGCGCTCACCTGCACGGCGCCAAACACGCATACGACCATCATTGGCACCAAGGCAGAAGCGACTCTCATCGCTGAAGACGAAACGTCTCCATTCGTCCCTCCATTCACGCCTGTCGCGACACCACTGGAGGCGGGCTGCACGATGTTGGGGCGTGAGCGGAAGACGGCCTAACGGTGTGCGGGACCGTAGCCCAGCTTCATGGAGACGGTTGCGAATGGTCCTCGCCGATACCCCAGGAGCAACAGTGTCCCTAATTTGCTGGGAAGTGGCGGTGCGGTCCCCTACGGCACTGCGTAGGATCCTACGGTCTTGGCGTGCATCCGTGCGTCGCTGCGGTCCGGTCCCAGGTCGACGGGCACGTGCACCTTCCACCGACCACTGGCGACAACATCGATGTACTGTGGAGACCTCACGCCCCACGTGTTGAGCAATTCGGCGGTACGTCCACCCGGCCTCCCGCATGCCCACTATACGCCCTCGCTCAAAGTCCGTCAACTGCACATACGGTTCACGTCCACGCTGTCGCGGCATGCTACCAGTGTTAAAGACTGCGATGGAGCTCCGTATGCCACGGCAAACTGGCTGACACTGACGGCGGCGGTGCACAAATGCTGCGCAGCTAGCGCCATTCGACGGCCAACACCGCGGTTCCTGGTGTGTCCGCTGTGCCGTGCGTGTGATCATTGATTGTACAGCCCTCTCGCAGTGTCCGGAGCAAGTATGGTGGGTCTGACACACCGGTGTCAATGTGTTCTTTTTTCCATTTCCAGGAGTGTATTTCCAGTCTATATGGTAAAACTTTAAACTTCAAATCAGTTTTGAAACAATCTAGCAGCGCTTAACAAGCGTACTACTATTGCCTGGGTACAAGAGAAAAGTGAAGTTAACATCTCCTTTGCCGAGTTACATTGTAGTCACAGCGAACTTACAGCTCGATGCGTCTACATCTCTCTTCTAGGATAAATGATATATTTGGTCGATTTATGGTCTGGGCTTTAACTTTCGTAAATAATCATTTTTGAATTCTTTCTTTAGTGTTTCTGTTTTGACTCGTATGTTATTGTTTTATTCAGTCCTTTCTTTAGGATAATTATTAGTATATATATACCATCCCTGTTGACCATATTGAAAAGAGTGTAAATTCGGTTGTCAGTAGCTGCCTTCACTGTCAGGATATCTAATTTTGCTATTTCTTTCGCAACAAAAGCGTGGTCATTATGGGTTCTATACTTGGGGCGTTATAAGTTGTGGGAATAACCAGCTCCGTAGCATTGCAAGATATGATTCGTTCCTCTGTTCAGGAACGCGTGTCCGGGCAGTACTTTTGCCTTTACAGAGGCGCCTTGTTTCTTCAAACTGTTTATTCCACCGTCGAATGTTCTTTGGTGAAGGTGGGTTAGCTCGAAATCGAATATGAAACGCCCGCTGAACTGCGATTACTGATTGAGTACGACTAAATTCAATAACACAGTACGCCTGCTGTTGCGCGGACTCCATATTGCGCGAGACTGGCTGCACGCTACAGGGCAGTGCTCGTAGCGGCATCTAGCGGATTTTTTCTGAAAGTCTAGACTATTACATCTAGCCAATTACATCTAATTCTGTTTCAGTTACCTAGTGACATTTGTCTCAATATTATTACAAGTTAAAATCGGGTTATTCTTTTTGGGACACCCTGAATTATACTCGAATTCAGAATGTTGTGGTATTTTCCTGCAATACATGTGGTTTGCATGTCATATGTTTCTGGAATCGTAAAGATATTTCGATGCAGTGTAGCGTGGTACGATTTTAGGAACCATAAGCGCCAGATGTGAAAACAGCAATTCATTTTTTCCGTCGTTTAGCTGGCGTTGTAAGTGTGAGTGTTGACGTGAATGTGAACATCTGATGATGGCGGTATGAGCTCCACAGGCATTGACCTCTTCACTTTCACTAGGCCCTACGCTCCCTCTTAATTTGCAACAGCTGTAGGATTCTACTCACTATTTGTACCAACAGCACGCTGCAAAGGCCATTGCGGCTCATTCCTTTGTATCCTACAAGCAGCACGTTTGTGATATTGTTCGCTAGGCTTTAACTATACAGAGCTTTCGGGGTCTCTTGCAGCTTTGTATAGATCGGATTCAGATGTAATATTCTGTGTACAAGGGCTACGTAGGAGGCCGTGGGAGACAGCTCGTTCTTATTTTTCCCTCTTCTCCGCATTCACAGATGCCCCCTGCCGACACCTAAGTTATTCAAGGACCATGCCATGTCAAAAGAATTAAACCCGCTAATCACGAGCAAAGCTGCACCACATACAAGTGGTAGTTAGTGGCTTCAAATACAAATGTGCCCCACCGTGCGTGAATGTAGACTGCCTCACGACGTTCATCTCCCCCGTGGCGGGTATGCCATCGCACAGCCGCTGCAGCTTGTTGCATTAATAAACAGCAGTGCCCGCTCCGCCACACACAAGCCGGGGCCTCTGCGAAAAAAAATCAATCTCCCGTTCCTTCTCACCTTTAGAGAGAGAAGAAACACCAGGCGAGTACTTCGCAAGCAAGTAGTTACGAGAAAACTTCTTCGCTTCAACTGAAAATATTCAGTATTTCTAACTTTTCATAATTTTCACGATTTCAAATAAGGATGACAATTTTTCGGAGAATGAAATGTATGGCACTCTAGCTATGTAGCACACAACCACATCAGAGGTCAGAGGTATCTGCCACAGATGTCCGTCTGAGAAAGGAAATTTAGGGAGGTAAGATGGAGGGAAATATGATTAGCGTTTAATGTGTGCCAACCACGCGGTCATTACAGACGGAGCACATGCTTTGATTGGTGAAGTATGGGGAAGGAAATCTGCTGTACCTTTTCAAAGAAAGCTAGCCATCATTGTTATTAAACGATTTGGGTATGTCAAATCACCAGCACGCCATCGAAATTCACGGTATTCCGAAATTTCCCTAAATCGCTTAAGGTGATACAGCTGTGGTGGTTTCTGATACCAATAATTTAAACGAGTCCATTTTGCAGGTGAACAATACTGCGACACAAAGAATCGATGTGTTGGCATTACTAAGGTATTAGAGCAGTATGTTGGGGCACAGTTAGAGCAACAGCTTTTCAAACTTGAATTGACCCCAAACTCAGTGACAAGTTTATCAGAATCAATCAGTTCAGCACATACGTTTACCACAGGTGTGTTCTGGCACTATACGGAAAAATGTATGAGGTACGACCCAAAGAAACTTGGGAAGCTCAGCATCTTCCATTCCCCAAGCGAGTCTTCAGAACAAGGTATTGTAGAAGTCTGTTCGTCAGCAACTTCACGATGGTCGGATACATGATACAGAATCAATACTGCGAAACATATTTTATTATTTACAGTTACTGTGGCAGGCAAAAGCGTCAGAGGAATATGGAAAAGCATAGTGACAGTAATTCTGATAATACACATTGGATTTATACCTCTCTTGATAGTAACGATATAGCTGTCTAAAGAAAGCAGTGTGTCGAGCTCAAGTACACTGATCAGCCAGCACATTACGACTACCCACCTCATAGCCGATATCTGCATCTTTGGCACGGATAACAGGGGTGACACTGTAGGGAAGCAGCCTACTCACGCCGTAATAAATGCACACCAGTCTTTCCATTGTGTGCCAGCCAGTCCGCTGTAACTAGCTCTGACGTCATAAATGTTGCGCAATACTTTAAAAATCATGTAAATAACCTAAAATGTTTCTAGCATGTTAGGAGTAATACTAAATTAATATGTGTTGAATATCAGTTCGATAGCTTTAACCATTTTCGAAATTTGGACGTTTTTCTGTAAAAATCATTGGCGCAACAGAAAAGAGCTAGAGATATAAAAATTTATAGTTAGATTCCTTTTCCATAATAATTTAATAGAAACAGTACTTTGGATCTCACAAATTAAGATTTTAGGTGAAATCCATAATTTTCTAGTTTTTCTCTTAAAACTTAAGGAAGCAAGGTAGATTAAGTAGGCTAATAAATAAGGCTAGGATGTTTATATTTAAGTAGAATGGAGATCCGATATAATCACAAAGATGTGAGAAGTTTCATTTGAATAACTATAAAACTATAGCGATAGCGTATCTCAAAAGGGCAAGTTCAGAGCTCGTCTACTGCGTGCAGTGTAATTAAATTAATTCTCTCGCCCAAAATATTTAACTTAGCCACGTCAAACTTTTATTATGATTACTTACCTGTGTGTTGAATGCACATTTAAATTAAGAGCTTCATCGGCCATCAGCAAAAGAAGCTATGATTTATTCGGTAACTTAATGTGGTGCATTACTAGACCAGCGGCTAGCCGGGAGAGCCGATTTGATCAGGCGTTCCCTTAGCCGTCCGCACCGCGGCTTTATATATAAGAACGCTGCGCGAGGAAGCAAGGCCCCAGTTCTCTCCAGACGCTGAATAGCACGCCATCTGTGTCGGGAGTCGCGTCGCGTCGGTATCATTGCTACAAACAGCCTCGGATGCCGTATTAAGTTACTCGAGATACGCGTAACCATGAAATCATTTTCGAGTGAAGTGTTAATTCTGGGATGACTTTAATTATCGATCTTCAGTTTGCGTATTGTCGTATTTTCACGTGCCGCCGCGGGACAAACATTCTACCATTATTTAGCGTGGCGTTTGATGAACCTAATCATCAAATTATGGCGAGCATTCATTTAAACCTTTAATTTGGACATTTATAGTTGCATCAGCGCATTATACTCTGAACTGCTCTGTTAGTTAGATTTTGTGGATTCTTTTGTTTTCATCTGTGACTTTCAGAATACAGAACGTTTTTTTTACGACCGTTTTTGATTAGAAATCCCAGACAATCTCCTAATTCCTCAGAGCTATAAGCTGTAACTATAAGTGTATTCTCAGATGAAGTGGGCACTTGGAATTCTAATTACAGGCTTCATGTTTTGCTAATCACTTTCTGGTTGCCAATATTGTAGTTAGAAAGCCAGAGTTGAAAACGGCGAAAGACAGCATATATAACATTCTAAATAATGGGAAACGCAGTGCTTCTACATTCTACAAACATTTATATAACAATTTCCACCCGCTGCCCCACAACACGTCGCGGCATGAAAGCAATGTGGCCTTGGTAGGTCGTTGGAGTGAGTTGGTACCACATCTGCACACACAAGTCCGTAAATTGCGGGAAGGGGATCGATGAGCTCTGACGTCGCGTTTAATCACATGCCAGATGTGATCGATCGGATTCAGATCTGGCAACTTCGGAAGGAAACACATCAATTGGAACTCCCCACTGTGTTCCTCGAACCACTCTAACATATTCCTGGCCTTGTGATATGAGGCCGGCCGGTGTGGCCGTATGGTTCTAGGCGCGTCAGTCTGGAACCGCGAGACCGCTACGGTCACAGGTTCGAATCCTGCCTTGGGCATGGATGTGTGTGATGCCCTTAGGTTAGTTAGGTTTAAGTAGTTCTAAGTTCTATGGGACAGATGACCTCAGCTGTTAAGTCCCATAGTGCTCAGAGCCATTTGAAATTTGCTATGATGCATTACCTTCTTGAAATATGCAACTTCCGTCGTGATGCATGATAGTCACGAAGGGTTGTACGCGGTCTGCAACCAGAGTATAATACTCCTTGTCCGTCACTGTACCTTGCAAAAACTCAGTACTTCCAAGACAATTACGGAATTGCCATTTGTTCCAAAACCACTGAACACTTTTTAAAATAATTTTCCGTTGACTCTAGTATGTTATTTCTTAACAGTGTTGTCCTCATAGTTTTACTAACTGCTACAACGACTGTGAAAATATTTGATTATAAAATTATAAAAGAAAAAGCTAGTTAACGCAACTGTGATAGTTGAATTCAGCTGCAGAACACGTTTTACTGTGTCCACGATATAATCAAACGTTGTAGGTAACATTGGAGCATACTCCATGAATAGCAAAGGTCAACATTTCATTTCTTCATACAACTGATGGAATTCTCCGTCAATATGCCTTTCCGTATACCGATAGAAATATTAGTATCATTCCTTTATCGTAGACAATGATGATGCAGTAACTGATATTTAAGATACGATTTTTCCGTGAAAAATGTTTTGTCTTTCATCCGTTTATAGTTAATGTGCTCTGTTGACTTGTGCGTCTTGCTGAAGGCGGAATAACCTTTTGCTTCCACGAACTCTTCACAACAGACAATGAACTGCTCAAGCAGCGCGCTCGGCGCCAGCACACTCAAAGGAAATATTTCAACTTATATTTTCTCCACACTGTTGTGAGACGTGGCTTTTGTTTCAGCGTTAAAAACGGTTGAGATATTTTAGCTGCATTTACTGCGCAGCAACGTATCATTTAAAATGTACCAAACGTAAAGTAACCAGCGACTACATTTTCCACTGTAAACGCTTGACATTTTATGCAACAGCCTACTTAGGAATTATGTATCACGATAACTATCACATATATCGAAGAAACAGAAACTTCTTCATCAGACCGTGTTGTGAAATTACAAGATACGAAAAACATCAATTCAGTGTGCGAAAAAGTTTCTCAGAATCGATTGAGAAGCATCATATACCGAAGAAAATGCGCAAAACCGAAATAAGTGTTTTTAACTGTTTAAAGGAAAGGAGAATCTTACCGAACAAACGAACTCCTAGATTTGATGTAGCTTTGCTTCATTAAGATACAGAACCTCTTGCAGTATGGAAATCGGAAAACTAATTTTTCTCAAGAACAGATAACAAGCGCCTCGCTACTGGGCTGCGCACGTAGCTCAGAATTACCGCATCACACTGCATCACGTTGGTTCACTCGCCTATCGCGCGGTCCCGTGAAGCACCAAATTCGCACCAGACCACTCACGCAGGACGAGGTGGTGTACTTCTTGAGAAGCGTGGAGAATTTATTGATCATATTTAAAAAAACCTCCACGGAACGTCTTGTGATTGTGAATTAAGTGCGAACTCTGACGTTTATAGCAGCATTTTTTCTGTATTACTTAAACTGAGTCTCATGTACATGTTTCGCTTAGTTTAAGCTTCATTAACTGTGAACAAATATGCTAAATAACAATGTTTATTTCAGATAACGCTTTCTTAAACTACGCTGTGTTCGCTGTAGAAGGGAAACAACAAAATGTGTTTTTTTTTTTCTAATGTATGTGTTCGTATTAGAAATGCACAGTCACTCTTCTACATTCTAGCTCCCCTTCTCCCCCTCCCCCTCCCCTACAAAAAAAAGATGCACTACGAAGCAATTATCCGAATGGGACAGAAGTCGGTAGTATGCACGTGTATAGGCAAACAAATGGTTAAAATTTCAGAAAAATTTCATTATTTATTTAAGAGAAAGAGCTTCACAAATTGATCAATACAATAACCCGTTCACCTATGGCTCTTACACAATTCATTATTCGGCTTGGCATTGGTAGACAGAGTCGTTAGCCGACCAGTGTGGCCGAGAGGTTCTAGGCGCTTCAGTCCGGAAACGCGCTACTGCTACGGTAGCAGGTTCGAATCCTGCCTCGGGCATGGATGTATGTGATGTCCTTAGGTTAGTGAGGTTTAAGTAGTTCCAAGTTCTAGGGGACTGATGACCACAGATGATAAGTCCTATAGTGCTCAGAGCTCAGTACTGCAGAGAAAACTGGCACTATGGCGAAGAGAAGAAAATATTGAGGTCCGGACTCGTTTCATTAGTGACTGCAGTGCCACCAACTATCTTTTACCTTGTCTTACAGACACGAAATGTATTTTCAGTTGCCAATATGGACAAACATCAGCTGCTGAATGCAAAGACGACAGTGAAAATTTGTGCCAGCTCGGGACTCATACCCGCTCAAAATGGTTCAAATGTCTCTGAGCACTATGGGACTTTACATCTGAGGTCAACAGTCCCCTAGAACTTAGAACTACTTAAACCTAACTAACCCAAGGACATCACACACATCCATGTCCGAGGCCGGATTCGAACCTGCGACCGTAGCGGTCGCGCGGTTCCAGACTGAAGCGCCTAGAACCGCTCGGCCACTCCGGCCGGCCTCGTACCCGCATTTCCCGCTTCTCCCGAGTGGTCGCTTTACAATTTGGCTATCCGTGCACGACTCAGGGTGATACCTAAATTTCCATATGTCGCCAACCATATGTCTACAACCTGCACTCTTACATCCATTATGTATATTCTCATACAGGTGAGACATTTCATTTGAATTGACTGGCGACTCCATGGGTCTTAACATCTGAGGTCATCAGTCCCCTAGAGCTTAGAACTATTTAAACCTAACTGACCTAAGGACATCACACACATCTATGCCCGACGCAGGATTCGAACCTGCGACAGTAGCGGTCTCGCGGTTCCAGACTGAAGCGCCTAGAACCACTCAGCTACACCGGCCGGCTATCACCTGCAGTTCATAAACGTAAGTCCCCTTTCACCCTGCGTTTTATACTATATAAAAAATTTTTTCACCTTGTCTTGCTACATAGGACCATATCCCTAATGTCTTTTTATGTATTTTTTCCATGTAAAAATCCTGAAGATGCCGTGAAAAGGGAAAATGCGTCGATAAAGCTTATACTGGTATTCCAATCTAGACTATTTTTATTGCTGAAAATATATCACTAAGCTTGCTGCACCAAGGCCATAGAGTGGGACATTTGAATAATTCTGGGTTGAGGGTGACAATCTGGTAAGTTAAATTTTACTGTACTTATGTTTCCATTAGAGAAATTTACCGAGTCACAGCAGGGGAAACTTTCAATGGGTCAGATGTTATAGCATGTTCAAAATTTTCAAAAAAATCATGAGTGCAAGATCATGTCGGTAAGCATCTCCGCTACAGTTGTGGCATGTTTCTACAAGATATGTGCATATTTCATTTCTGTAATAAATGCAAACATACACAGTCTACAGAGCCACCAATGTATCAGTTGCCAGTCCGGTGGTTAGCTGGCACAGGCCGGGGAAACAGGTAATGGAAGCACAATCACTCTATTTATGTATTATGAGCTACGGTTAAGGATTGCATTCTAATAAGGCTCTGTGAACCATACTTTCAGAGTAAGCTCATGTTAATGGGAGATAAGGGAGACACTCATGTGGGACAACTCGTTGTTAAAGGTGGGTGTGGTGATAGGAAGTATCCGTCGATTGTTGTTTCAGATTTACCTACTTTTTTCCTTTCGACAATGAAAAAATATCTCTGATATGGGCCAACATCAACTGAACATTGTGTAAAATCGGATATTATAAATAAACTAAAACGTTCATCCACGATTGTTCCCCCCACTCTGTAACTCAAATCGAAGTTTGTTGTATTTCTCACCATTCTACTTGTGACGTACAGCAAGGCATGTCTGCACCACTTAGTTTGCTGTTACAAGCTTTGCAACTTAAGGATATCTATGTTGAACTAATCTTCTCACTTAACCAAGCATTTGCCAATGTCACGGCCTATAAACAAACGCATCACGCTGATGATTACTGTGTAAAGTACAAACTGAGAGCCTGACTGATAGAACCTGGATTGTTTGCTTATATGTCTTGGTCCAGCCACCTGTATGCAGCAACTCCTTGTTGACATGAACTGTCACCTGCCACTTTTACAGAAACGTTTACCTTTAACGGACTCTGCTCATGGTTGACTAATTCCTGGAATCACTATGACTTACTTAAGTTTACATGTTGCTATCGAGGGTTATTATCTTCTTGAGAAGATACCGTCGCAATTAAAAACGACTTTGTTTTAATGATGTCCACCCCAAATCCTGTATCATGTCTGTGACACTCTCTCCCCTGTTTCTCGATAATATAAAACGTGATGCCCTTTTTTTAACTTTCTCGATGCACTCCGTTAATCCTACCTGGCAACAATCGCACACCGCACAGCAGTACTCCAAAAGAGGACAGAGAAGCATAGTGTTGACAGTCTCTTTAGTATGTCTGTTGCGTCTTCTAAGTGTTCTGCCAATAAAACGCAATCCTTGATTCGACTTACCCACCATATTTTCCATGTGTTCTGTCCAATTCAAGTTCTTAGCGATAGTAATTAGATATTTAGTTGAATTTACGGCCTTTAGTTTTGATTTATTTATGACGTAACCGATGTTCAACGGATACACTTTAGCACTCATGTGGATAACCTCACACTTTCCATTATTTAGGATCAATTCACATTTTTTTCAAAATACCGATATCTTATCTAAATTGTTTTGTAATCGGTTTTGAACCTCTGATGACTTTAGTAGACGATAAACGCCAGCATCATCTGCAAACAATCTAAAACGGCTGCTCAGATTGTCTCTTAAATCGTTTGGATAGATAAGGAACAGAAAATGACCTGTAACACTACCCTGGGAATTCCAGAAATCACATCCAATTTACTCGGTGATTTTCCATCAGTTACTACGAACTGTGACTTCTCTGAAAGGAAATCACGAGTCCAGTCCCATAACTGAGACGATATTATATAAGAAAGCAATCTGATTACAAGCCGTTCATGAGATACGGTATTAAAAGTCTTCTGGAAATCTAGAAATACTGAACCAATTTGAAAAACTTGCCGATCGCACTCAACAATTCGTCTGAGTAAAGACCTAGTTGCGTCTCGCAAGAAGAACATTTTCTGCATCCGTGTTGACTATGTGTCAAGAGACCGTTCTCTTTAAGGTAACTCATAATGTTCGAACACAATATGTGTGTGTTTAGTAACTCTGCTCTAGCAACACAGTCAACGATAGTAGTTCCATTGCTATAGCGCACAAAAGGCATGGATTGCATCTTACCGCTAGCATACTTTACGTACGACCAGAATCGCTTTGCATTTCCTGAAACGTTTCGGGAAAAAGTTTGGTTGTGGAAACTCATATAAGCATCTCGCATTGATATCCACGCTAAATTTCGATCTTGTCTGAAAGATTGCCAATTTTTAGGATTTAGCGTTCGTTTAAATTTGGCATGATTTTTCCCTTGTTTCCGCAACAGTTTTCTGACCTGTTTTGTTACATTGGGGCATCTACTCCGTTGTTTGTTATAAATGTCTCAGTTGCATCGATATTATATCTTTTAATTCACGCCACATCTGGTCTACAATTACATTGTTAATTTGAAAGAAGTGGAGGTTGTCTCTCAGGAATGCGTCAAGGCCGGCCGTTGTGGCCGAGCGTTTCTAGGTGCTTGAGCCCGGAACTGCGCTGCTGCTACGGTCGCAAGTTCGAATCCTGCCTCGGGCATGGATGTGTGTGCTCTCCTTAGGTTAGTTAGGTTTAAGTAGTTCTAAGTCTGATGAGCTCAGATGCTAAGTCTCATAGTGCTCAGAGCCATTTGAACCAAAGCGTAAAGCGAATTTTTATTGGATAAGGAAAGGTATACTTTTCATTCATTTTTTGTGGATTTGGAAGTTACGGTATTATGTTTCACTATGACAACCCTGCGTTCACTAATCCCTGCACCCGTTTTTATGCTCATTAGTAGCTCAGGGTTATTTCTTGCTATGAGACCGAGTGTGTTTTACAATCGTTTACTATTAGAGTAGGCTCATGAACCAACTGCTCAAAATAATTTTCAGATAATTAGTTTAGCAAATTTTCGAATGATGATTTATGCCTACCACTGGATTTAAAAATGTATTTTCGCAATCATATAGAGGGTAAATTGAAGTCACCACGAATTATAATTGTATGTGGCAGGTACTTGTTTGAAATTTAACTCAAGTTTTCTTTGAACCTTTTAGAAATCGTATCATCTGAGTTGGGAGATCGGTAAAAGAATTCAGTTATTATTTTATTTCGGTTGCCAAGAATGACTTCTACCCATAATAACTCACTGGAACTATCTGCTTCAGTTTCGCTTCTAGATAAACTACTTCTAATAGCAATAAACACGCTACTGTCAACTTTATTTAGCCTTTCCCTTCCTTAGGTCCATCGAAAAAATTTCGGCTGAATTTATCTCCGGCTTTATCAGCTTTCAGTACCTGTAACGATTTAAGTATCAGTGCTTTCCATTAGCGCTTGGAGCTGTGGTGCTTTCTCAACACAGCTTCGACTAGTTTTAAGGGGTTCCAAAAAGCAAAATCCTTCCAGTGTTAAAACAGAGCTTTTAAATTCTATGTTTTCTAAGAAAATATTTGAGCTAGGAAGATGAAGTTTTTACAGGTTGTTTATTGGGACATTTGTTACAACTTAACACACAGATTTTTAAAATTTGAATTCAGTTGTTAGACATTAATTTGTTCAATTGTAGTGAAAATTCATTACTTTTTTGTGCCGTTTTCTGCTTATAAATTCAACAATGTACAGGTTTTTGGAAAAAGGCTGTGTAACATTTCCTGAAAATTTTAACCAAAATATTTTGGTAGACCCTGAGAAAGCATGTAATTTCTATGAAAAAATAAAACTTTAGGTAATCGGGCGACAATGTTTGGATTAACTTTTTCGTGCATTCCAAGTCCATAGGATGGATTATCTTCATCTTCTGCAGACTCTACCTCCAGCTTCCTCTTTGACCTCCTCCTGTTTACTCTGGCTTGTATTTTTGTCTATTGGCGGCCCTGTCAGCAGCCTGAAGACGCTCTTTGTATAAAGCAGGCATCGTTAGTACCATGTTGAAACCTACCTTCATTCCCATATTTCGAAATACTTCGCACTTTACAACCTTGCCATCATTTAAAGTAGCAACAGCAGCATAGTGAAGTATTTCTATTCCAACAAAAAGAGTCTTGGGAATTCTGGAACATCTAACACTACTTATACTTTCATCGGGGTTTTCAGTCTTTACACGAACACTATTTTCAACAGTTCAAGTGTTTCTAAGTCTCTGAAAATAGTTTTTATCACCTCCATTACCACATCGGTCAGACTATGTTTATGAGTCTACATTTCACCAGTTAGCAATCCCTTTTTGTACTTACACCAACTGTGTTCTCCTTTGGTAGACAAGTAATCATGGAGACTTTCATCAGTTGAAAAAGTATTAAAAAAATAGCCCAAACAGTCTTCTTCATTTCGTCGACACTGTCTGGGTTTTGCCTAGTAGCCATTCCATAATAGTTGTGTATTTTATCAATTACACTGTTAGTTAACCTTCCCTTCCCATCCTACCTTTTACCATCATTGAGTTTTTGTGTTTTGCACGAAGCTTTCAGTCCCAGAAGTCTTGATCCCATTCGCTTCTGTACGTGTCCAATACACTCAGATTTATGCACTACAACACCCATCACCATAGGGCTTCAGTTCTTGAATATGTTTGAAACTTTTTGAATCACCATTACCAAGGTAATTCGTATGTCGCACTTAATCACACGCAACAGAACGTTGAAATATACTAGGAACACCAGTCACTTCCATTCCTCCACTACTGCCATTGTAGTTAGCTGTGCAATTATTTTCATGTGTCCCTTCGTTTTTTTGTGGACACCTACAATACTTAGATATTACTGCTGCATCTAAAATTTCCCCTGTTTACATACTGGCGACACATACTACAGCATGAAGAGATGCATGTCCCCGTTTATACCAGGTACCGTAGAATGTTGCAATCAAGTCTCTACTACCACTGTTTTCTATTACTGCCTCTCCCACAGCTTTCTTCATTGATTGTATAGAGACATTTTCTACTTTAGACCCTATAAATCTATTACAGCTCGTAAAGTTGGTTGGGGGGTTTGGAAGATTCATCATGCCACAGAAAACTGCACCTGCAGTAGCACCCTTAACAATTTTACGCAAGGCATACACAAATCTAATGTCGTGTTCGTAGATTTTGTTACCATTTTCTTCATCTGGAGTTACTGCAACTCCGTTCCAAAAGGTGGTCATGTATGAACACTTACCACATGTCACTGTCAAGTCCTACGTGATTTTTATAGAGAGTTCCAGATTGATTTCACTACACTGAATACATCTTATACAGTTTGCAAAAATTCCGTTGCGATCTGACATATGAAGTATTTCATTCATATTCTATTCGCCCATAAAACATTCATACTTTTCACTAACTGAACCAAGCTGCCTCTGCAAATTACTTTCTTTCTCACTTTTATTACAATGGGCATGTTTACGAGCAAGGTTAGGTTCACACACTTGGTTATCGTCCTTGGTGATTACGGTAATAACACTTACCTTTGGCTTTCCATCATTTCTCCTTTTCTTAAAAATCTTCAGAGGATTTCTAGTCACTTTACGCTTACCGATCATTATCTTTCAATAAAACAAGGACTTCAATGAACAGAATTCACCACGAATACCTTCAGGATAACAAAAGGGTAAATAAACACGAAACACACGAAACTCGAGAGATACATATCGAACTATCACATGTTAACCACCATACTTATTTTTTAACACTTATTTTCTCTCACATCACTAAAATGTACTTGATGAGCATGTAGATACATGAGTACAACATTTGATAGCAGTTTAACAGCGTCATATTGGGTCACGCCCATGCAGACCATATTTCAAAAATATTTTAAAAATAGTTGTGGTCTTCTGAACTGAATAAATTATATATCAATTGAAAGTAGAAAGTCTGTAGATTTTTAAAATGCAAAAAAGTACAAACTGAACATTTCATGATTTTGAACCTTTCCGGGGCCCCTAAACTGTTATAGCGATACTTCCTTGGTCTATGTTCTTCCTGTGTCCGACTGACACCTTTTGAGACTGAAGTGCTTTTTGTGTTTCCCCGAGGCCCTCTAACCTAAAAAATCGCTAAGTCCACGCCATACAGCCCCCGCTACCCATGTAGCCACCTCTTATTTAGCAGGACCCTAACCGCACCACCCTATGGCGAAGGTCCAATAATCTGCAACCCGTCTGAGCCTCTAATTCAGACTCTCCTCTTGGCCCTGTACGAGAAGTCCACAGTCGCTCCTGTCGACTATGCAGCAAACAGCTGCAAAACTAGCAGCCTTTACCACTTCCGACAGCCGTTCGAAACCAGAGACAATCTCTTCGGATCCAAAGTGACGCACATCACTGGCACCACGTGGGCCACAACCTGCAGTTGGCTACAACCTGTGCTCCTCAAGGTATCTGGCAGGACTCGTTCCATATCTGGAATGACTCTACTGTGTATGCACATGGTGTGCAGACTGGCTTCCTTCCCCTCCAAGGCAGCCATATCCCTAAGAGGCCTCATAACCCACCTAACGCTGGAGCTCCCAACTACCAATATGGTTCAAATGGCTCTGAGCACTATGGGACTTAACATCTGAGGTCATCAGTCCCCTAGAACTTAGAACTACTTAAACCTAACTAACCTAAGGAAATCACACACATCCATGCCCGAGGCAGGATTCGAACCTGCGACCGTAGCGGTCACGCGGTTCCAGACTGAAGCGCCTAGAACCGCTTGGCCAAACCGGCCGGCCAACTACCAATAATCCCACCCTCTGTGACTGTACGGTTCTTGCCTGCTGAGAGGTTGCCTCTGAAACCGGACGAGCGACTGCATCTGGCTGAGGGACATTGTCAGCCACAGACAGCACCTGAAACCTGTTTGTCAGACTAACAGGAGAGGTCTTACATTCGACCCCCTAAGAAATCTTTGGCAGCCTGTCACGCCCTTAGACGGCCTTCCACTCGACCAGGGGTGAGAGGTCAACCTCAATCCGAGCAGTAACTGGGCTGACCAACGGTGCGGACCGATCGGCGGGCCCTTGGGTCTTGCTGGACTTCCGTTGGATCCTCACGGCTGGTCTACAATAGTGATGTCCGTCCTATAAAGCCTCAAGCTGTGTAACTAAAGTCAAGGCAGCCTAGAGCTGAGAACCAAGTGTCACCAACTTAGCTCGCCTCCACACAGAGCAATCACAGTCCCTATCCCTACTAAAGAGAGTTAAGAACTACGGTACACAGGCAAAGAAATAACTACCGACGGTCGCCTTGAAACCCTACTGTAGACACTGATGAATATGCAAGAAATGTTACTAGTAATTCATATTAACACTCAGAGATTCAAAAACTAGGTGAGAGTACATAATTCACTCCTCGTTAGGAACTTGTAAAATGTCACAAAATCGGTTACTTTCCGACACAACCGAAAACTCGAGAACTGTGTCATCGAAATATTAAATTAACATGCAGAAACTCAAAAATTAAACTACCAAAGCACACAGATGAAAATATATAATTTTCTCCTGGTTAGGAACTTGTAAGATGTCGCAAAATCGGTTACTTTCCTGTTGCCGCTGTGTCTCTGCCGGAAATCGACTCCTGTGGAAGGGGGAAAGATGTGCAGGGCCCACCCGCTTGAAGAGGGCGGAGAGAGTATTTTTCTTTTCAATTTTTTATTGAGACTACGTAATTCATTGCCACAAGCTTGGATGCAGGGCAGACCACCTACAATCTCCCATGGCTTCAGCACATCGTACTGACCTGTTAAAACTCTCATAGTAGCGATTGCTGAACAAGGGGTGCCTTCAGTGTCCTTACTTCGCCATCATTGGCCACAGTTGGACAGTGTCACACAGTGCAGCGGGTGGGTGCGTGCACTGGACTCAGCGGGGACTTTATGCCCTCTTACTCGCCAGTGCCGCACCAGCTAACACATTCCTCCCCCTCTCTCCAAAGCCATCCAACACATTCTGCTTATAACTCTGTCATTGACTCAGACATCTAATTCATAAAAAAATTTCTCTTCAAACTTTGTCGTAATATAACTGTGATATGCAAAGAGTGCATGGAAAATGTGATATGTGTGATGTTAAGTGTGCTTTGCTAATGTACGTTTGTAACTTATGTAAAGAAATATGTAGAACGTATAATTTAGTGAATAATATTCTGTCATGGATTAATGAAATGGAACTGTTCGTGTATGTGATTTTATATATTTGTGCAAACTGTCATTTGCATAAAATGTACACGCTTAAAGACAATGTTTGGTACATGTGTTATGCAAAAGTTAAAGTGCTTTTGTACTGTATGGAAGTTACTGTGAGAAGTGTAAATGGTGGCTTGCGTTTTTTGCATGCTACCTGCATAGCGAGTGGGGATGAGATGACAGTCTGTAGGCAGTAGTGAAAGAGGCAACACTCGGATGGAACAGGCGATGCCTTGTCTGGAAGTTGTTCCACAATAGCCTTGAACGACGAATGATGAATTATTACGGGTTTGGTACAAGTGATTGGGCTATGTTATGGACGTTCAAACGATGCCAAGAAGAATTAATTGGTCCATACTTCAAGAAACGTGTACGTCGTACCATGTGTAGTGTAGCCGCCACTATTATCCAACACACACAGCGACTAGAGCCAACATGTTACGAATTGTGTAAGTAGAATTGTAGGAGCGTGAACCATTAATCCAAAAGTGACATTTTTTAATAATCATTGCGTTAAACATAAATTTTGCTTCACCCTGGTATTTTATTCCTAATCATTCACCTATATATTGCCCTTTCCTGGTGTTTGATTATTCCGAGTAAACATGTTATAAAAAATATTTCAAATGCTTGATTCAGAATCTACAAGCACTACTTTTCATCTTTGAAGAAATATCTGAAAATAATTGTTGTGGACTAACTTTTGAAGTGCGAGTGAGGGCACTGTGTCATTTATGTAGCAGAAGTGCTGAAGTGAAATTTTTCCTTAAGTACTGAAGTAGATGTTTTCAGCCTCACGGAGTGGCAGCGCGGTTTGAGGCGCCGTGTCACGGATTGCGCGGCGCCTCCCGCCGGAGGTTTGAGTCGTCCACGGGCATGGGTCTGTGTGTCGTCCTTAGCAAAGTTACTTTAAGTTACTTTAAGTAGTGTGTAAAGTCTAGGGACCGATGACCCCCGCAGCTTGATGCCTTAGGAATACACACACACACAAACACACACACACACACACACACACACACACACACACACACACAGATGTTTTCAGACCAATTTAAGGATTTCAGCATTCTTACTCTTTTTATGGTAATATTATTATTACTATCGTTAATTCCCCATTTAGGAGAGCACTTTTTTCATGGCACTTTTTTTTGTCTCTTTCTTTTCTCTTCCCAAATACCTCTCATATTTTCAGTGTGTTTCTTCTTCCTCTCTTCTGTCCATTTCTTTCCTGGTTTCTCCTCTTTCGGTGTTTACCGAATTTTTGTTTCCTGATTTTTGCTCTTTATTTTTCTTTGTTGGTTATTTCTTCTGTGGAGATATTTAGTTTGTTGAGGTCTTCCATGGTTTTCCTTGCCCAGTTAGTTTTCACGGTATTACTCATCACTACGTTAAAAATCTTCTTGATCAGCACATTTTCATTCATCCCATAAATGTTCCCATAAAATTTAGCCCTTCTTTTTCTGATGTTGTTGGTAATTGTCTCTGCTTGTTTGTACAGATCTTTTGTCGGTCCTTTTCTCCAGATCCCCTGTCTCTGAACTGGCACATAGATCTTTCTCAGAATATTCCTCTCTTGCTTTTACATTTCCTTTATGGTGATAAGTGAAAGTGAGTAGACAAGTTTGGCTGAAAAAAGACCAACTTGTCACGCGTATATACTGGGGTTTTGCAAATTTAAAATTTGAGTAAAGTAAAGATAAAGTCATTTCATTTAGCCACGCGGGATTAGCCGAGCGGTCTTAGGCGCTGCAGTCATGGACTATGCGGCTGGTCCCGGCGGAGGTTTGAGTCCTCCCTCGGGCATGGATGTGTGTGTTAATCCTTAGGATAATTTAGGTTAAGTAGTGTGTAAGCTTAGGGACTGATGACCCTAGCAGTTAAGTTCCCTAAGATTTCGCACACATTTGAACATTTCATTTATAACTGTAATTCGATAAAGTACAAAGAGTTATAAAAAGGAAGTTGCTTATGTGGCTCAATAAGACTGAAGTAGCGTTGCATAAAAATACTGAATGGCGATATAGAGTGACCACAACTTACTTTTGGTTTTTAACAAATCATTTGTTAAGATAAAGGTGTAAGCAAAGTGTATTAATAAATTTAATTGGTTGCATAATGCTATTAAACTATTTTGGTATTTAAATTGTTGGTTATACAAAACGCAAACATAGAAGTCCCCTCTGGCCAAAATTTTTTCGCACATAGTGATGATTAATAATTCGTGGCCTTTCTAGATCAAAAATGTAGGCTAACGACCGTAAATCCATTAGACAAACTACTTAATGAACTTAGTACACAAATGTTCTAGTTCCTGTATTATTCCATATTTACTGCATTGCTTTCTAACAACTAGAAAACGCTTAGGAAAAGAACTAATAGTCTGATTTCCATATTCATTAGTAATACATCACGGTCAAATCCTGTAGAAGGGATAACATTACACGACAGTTGTGAGAAGTAGGTACGTTTATGACGTGTACGCTACATATATGCTCAGTTCCCCGTATAGTAGTGGTATATGTGGCTTTTAACGTGACAGCACGATTTGTTCTATTGGGGTGTAGTGTTATATGGTTATAGTGGTCAGCTTTCCAGGCAGTAGTTGCTTTCCTAGTGCCTCAAATATACACTCCTTTTTCATGAATAATTCCTTCAGACTCGTTTTTCGAAATTATCCAAATCTGGATGAACATTCCTGCCAACTCTTATATTTTTATAGGAAAACCCTCTTCTTCGTTATGAGGTGAAACTTAGGATGATCAGGAAATGCAGCTTGAGTGAGATGTAAATCCAGCTGATGCATTCTTTCAGAGCGTTTCCGTAGTGATGTCTCCTTGAATCACAGTGAGTGAAGCAAGTGCGGCGACCTTTATTGGTGATTCTCTTCAAAAACAAAATGTATTTTATGGTGGTCTCAGGAAGGACACTAAACGATTTTGCTCATTGTATAATCAGCCAAATGCTCAGTTAGGACGTGAGCATCAAACCTGCTTAACTTATGGATGAAAATAGCTGTGCGTGTTTTGAGAATTTATAGTAAAATCTGTGTACATGGTGTGCAGGACTGAAAAATTTGCAAGTTAGAGGTCACTGATCCCTACTTGGTGTTTCTCCTTCTTTTCCATCAGCTGCGCAGTAATATAACACTCAACTCTTTTAAGGTACAGTATTTATCCTTCTGTATTTCGGTTATAGGAACGATGTTGTTACAAATATTATCAACTTTCCTTGCAAGGTTTTCAAGCTCAGATATCAGCCATAAGATTAACCCCAATGTACGAATAAAACTGACATACTTGAAACATACACCCAAGCAACTTGGTATGCTCCTGCAAAAGGTATATGCCCTTCTGTGACAGTGGTGTATGATGCAGTAGGATCGCCCTTACAGTTTGCCACAGCAACTAGAAGACCTTCAAAGTTGACATATACAACAACGGTTAAATTTTAAGATTTTTTTCTAGATGTACTGGGTCCTTGGTAGAGAAATCCAACAGATAATTAGCTAATAGCTCACTTGCAGTAAGCGACCTAAGGTATCTTGGGTAAAAAGGGCATTTATCATTAAGCTTCGACATTTAGGAAGAGAGGAGATGGGACATGCTTTTAATTCTGCAGTTGTGTTGCTTGTCACCTCTGGATATCAAGAAACCTACATTTCTCGCATGATGAGCCGGGAGTCACGAGAAAGTAAAGTGATCAAACAACTATATGTATAACACACAATCGCCACGCGGGATTAGTTGAGCAGTCTAGGGCGCTACAGTCATGGACTGTGCAGCTCATCCCGGCGGAGGTTCAAGTCCTACCTCGGGCATGGGTGTGTGTGTTTGTCCTTATGATAATTCAGGTTTAGTAGTGTGTAAGCTTAGGGACTGATGACCTTAGCAGTTAAGTCCCATAAAATATTTTTAAAAAACGCACACACACACAATCATATGAGTTGCATTCCTCCTGACCATATACATGAATGGATATATTGGTATTCTGCCTCTCAGATTTCCTGATTTCCTGAAGGCTCATGGGGAGTTTAATACCATTATGTGAATGAACGCACTAATATCCACATGCTGTTATTCTGGTTGCTGTACGTCTTTCTTCAAAGCTCTGTCGCAAGGCAGATGTGACTACAGGAGGCAGTAATTTATTTTGGACGTTAAAAATAGCATTTTTATCATCTATATTCCTTGGAAGGCAGATACGCACAGACTCTCCATGTGCTGGGTCCCACACATGTATGTGAACATCCAAATACAGGACTCTTCAGAGAGTTGTTTCCAAAACTTTTTGTTCAGATTCAGAGAGCCAGGTCAGCATTGGCTTCAGGAATAATCATCAAACGACTCAATTGAGGTGCCACATGATATCTCGCTGTTATCACTTTGCTTATGTACGAAGACATTCTTTGAGACGCCTTCCTTATGCGGGAGAATGAGCTCATGGCATATCCTAGTACTGCAATTAATAGTGGCATACCATAGATCGTTTAAGATCAGGGAAACTTCCCTTTCCAGAACTGGTAGGCACCTATTCGTGGAGATAATCAAATCTTCGTAGTCGATCATGTAATGGATGTGGATAAGCTTGTCTCCAAGTGCACCTTCAATCACTGAAAACAGAAATTATGTGTGACATACCTGAACGCCCTCACCTTCACTGTCAGAACAGTTGAAGGGTCTGCTGGCCATTGGCCACTAGTTCTATGAAAACTCCATCCTGGTGGCCCAGGTATTGGCAATGTTAGCGCTGCAGCTCATGGCACTGCTGATGCTGACGTTGACAGAACAGCTGCTGCTGCTGCTTGGGACTGGCTGGCCACATGATCTGTCATGGCGCCATTTGTATAGGATCGACGAGTACCTGTCGAGGAGGCTGAAGTGCAGCTGTCAGCATCGTTGACCATGATGGACCGGTTGTGTGCCATGGCTGCAGTCAGCATTGTGGACATCAGTGCTTGTGTCGGCCCTTGTGTTAGTTACAAGGGCGGCAGCTCCTATTCGTCCAGCATTTCTCAAAACAAGCAACACAACAGTGTGTTAGTACACAAAATTTTCACCCACACCCACCCACACACACACACACACACACACACACACACACACACACACACACACACACACAGGCCCACAACTATAAGAGCTATGAGAAACTCAGTATCACCATAATCATCACCATCATCAGGCCTTTTGATGGTGGTGGCCACCACCTGAATACACGGGGTTACCTGCAAGCCACCAATGCTGGTGATGCTGAAAACAGGGTAGTTGCAGGAACAGTAAGTGATTCTGAAACAACAGGAAAGATACGACCTAAGTAAAATGTGCGAGGCAAATATAGACACAAACACATACATGTATCTATGATATACATCTTGAGACAGTGTATCCAGGATGTCAATGTGTGGAGTGACATTCACCCACCACCTTTCCAGTACTACTGACACTGTGACTGGCGTGGGTGGTGGGATATAACAACTGTTCGATTCTAAAACAGGATGAACCATACTGGTTAGTTAAGACGAGAGAAAAAATACAAGAACTCACACATACATAGAGAGCCATCATCAGCATGTTCCATGGATTGTGTAGTTAAATCAGTGACATTAGGCTCCTGTGATAGCATACACAAATGGGGTTGCACTAAATGTGAAAACGTGCATGATCCTAAAACAGCAACATAATAGTTAGCAAGTCTCGAAAATACAAAAAATTAATGGTATTTATGTTCATGATTCTTGTCTTGTCCAGCACAGTGTATTTAAGCCGCAAACATCTCGTTACCAAAGAGGTTTAATGGGACACTGTCATCATCGACAACACCCTCGTAACGAGAGCGCTTGTCGCTGTTGCTTCTGCTGCTGCTGCTGCTGCTATTAAGGCGGGTTTCCACTAGAGCTGCCGCGTGTAAACCCGCGCGGCAGCGGCGTGGTTGCCATGGAAACGCCGTCAGCAGCGCGGCGCGGCTGGCTCTGCGTCGCGGTTTGCCCATGTCGAACCGCTGCATCTGCCGCGTGCCGCGCTCCAAGTTCGCGCCGCCAGTCACAGACTGCGCTGAGCGTGACGTCAGGTACGAAACCCCGTGCCACACGTACGTCTTTGACAAAAAAACTTGACCGGCGGCCGGTCACTTCAGAGGCAAAGTCCGCGCCGATCGCGACATGGGACAAATAAACTGGCCGACTCCCTAATTCTCTAAGTCCGGTTATCTGCACAATCAGGCAACACCGTAGAGTGCAGCACTTCCTGGAGGAAAACTTGTCCCATGATAGAGAAACCATAGGCTAATTACACCTGTGGTCTAGCGGTAGCGTGCGTTGTTTGTGTTCATAATGTTCGTGGATCGAGAGCAGCTGGCGTAACATATTTTTATAGCCTCTTCTGTCTGAATGCTGAAGACGTGAATGTAATGGTAGCGCAGATTCAATCTATTTCGCTTTCTGACACACCAATATCAAAATTTTATCCAGTAACCATTTTGCGGAAGATTTCCTGCAGACTGTCCTCCTCTGGACGCCGTATGCGGCAAAGCTCCGGGATCCATGCACTATCACAGTGTTGACAAATACTTGCTACGATGCTGCCAATTCTCGGCTCTCTTACGAGGCAGCTCTTCAGCGAAATGTTTGTCGTGATTGTCCAATACGGTTCTTCAGAGTGGAGAGGCGCGCGCACTTTTGGATTTTATGCGGCGTTCTCCCCTGACAGTTTCTGACGTCGATATGTATACATTTGAGACATTCAATTATCATTAATCCAGAATGATACAAGTTTCAGCTTCCGGCGTGGAAGAACTGCTGACGCCGACATTTTATCATTTCATCATAGGGAAAGCAAAACGGATGATTCAATGTTTCTCATTCAACATAAAGCATGTGAGATAATTTTCCGTAACGCTCATAATCATCTAAAAATACAAACGAAGTAAAAATACATCGGAAGCTTATTTGAATTGAATTTAATGTAAAATATCAAACGCTTTGCACCTCGATGTCGAATATGTCCACGTGCAATCTTTTGCAGCATACATACAGAATGTCATGATTACCACGAAATGAAGAAATATGTAGGTAAGGATGGAAGCAAGAAGAGACGCAGTCAACAAATATTCGATTCCTCATGGCATTCATTTCATTTGAGATGTAAGAAGAGGTAAAGCGGGATATTACTTTCGTTAACACGAAAGATATGCCACACATGTGGATAACGAGGAAGTCTGCGTCTTCATACGTTTCCTCTTTGAAATCTGTATACTGTATTATATACTAAGTAGCCTGATCATTGTTTCAGTAATGTTACCCTCTTGTTTGACCCTGTAACGATGAACAGATTCTAAAAGAATGTCTATGCATGAAAGTAGTTATTCGAACCCTTCCTGCGTTGTTTTTTGTGTTTTATTGCTTGGAATTCCTGAAGCAGACCCTTCTTTCATAGCTACTCTTTATGTGCATCGATGCTAAATAGGGATGTGAAAACTCTTGAAAGTGAGAGAATGACAATAATAATCGTAACAAGAACAACTAAATAATGAATGAAGTTTATTGCAATGCAGAATGAGAATGGCTGTGAATATAAAAATCTAGGTTGATCTTTGAGTTGGCTGAATGCAAATATATTCTTAGCATTTTGTTACTGAATTTAGTTCTGGATGTTTGCAGAGAAAAGGAAAAGTCGGTACCTCTCGTTAGTGTAATATAATGTGAACCAGCAACTACCCTTTCCTTAGTACACGACTCAAGCAGGTCTCCAAGTAGCTACCAAGGCACTGCTGCATTCTGTTCCCTGACGTTGCTCTGATGACGGTTAATGCACAGAGTTCTGATTATGACATATAAAACGTATTGCTGCTTAGGTCCTAGGATCGTAATATTAAATTTGCTATGTACATGCCACATGAACGTGATACGACTATCCAGATTACTCGTCAATATAAGGAGGAGGAGGAGGATATGAGTGTTTAACGTCCCGTCGACAACGAGGTCATTAGAGACGGAGCGCAAGCTCGGGTGAGGGAAGGATGGGGAAGGAAATCGGCAGTGCCCTTTCAAAGGAACCATCCCGGCATTTGCCTGAAGCGATTTTAGGGAAATCACGGAAAACCTAAATCAGGATTGCCGGAGACGGGATTGAACCGTCGTCCTCCCGAATACGAGTCCAGTCAATATAAGAGGACAATATTTTGGGAATTGGGCAATCTCCTTCGGCACCATTCCTGAAAGAGAGTGAATGGCCACAGGCGTGCCAAACCCTTTCAAAACGTCTGCCAAGTACCAAAAACAGTAGCAATATGAGTAAGGCATTGGACAGATCAGAAAGGCCTCACAACTATCAACAGCCTGTTTAAAAAATGGGTCAAATGGCTCTGAGCACTATGGGACTTAACTGCTGTGGTCATCAGTGCCCTAGAACTTAGAACTACTTAAACCTAACCAACCTAAGGACATCTCACACATCCATGCCCAAGGCAGGATTCGAACCTGCGACCGTAGCAGCCTGTTACTGTCAGCCCTTGTGAAGCTGCGCTGCCAGACGCCAACTCGATAGCACATTACACCGCTGAAATCTAGCAATGAATTGTGTACTTATACTCAGCAGCTTCCGTGAATTTTATTATACATGACTAGGATATAGCTGCCATAGTTAATACATCAATAATAACCTCGTTTATTGCTTCAGTAACTGTTACCGTCTTGTTTGACACCGAGATGATGTAAACAACACAAATTCGGGTCCCTGACAGATAATTCTAGTCTCTTCAGGGCCTTATTCTTGTTTTGTTGTTGTTGTAAATTATCATTCACGAAGAATACTACTGTCGCAAATCCTGAGAGGTTTTCGAAACGCATACGATACGGAGGGTTAAGAATAATCTCTCAGTTTTGACCTGTAGAATAGTAGTTGCCGCGCGGCGTGGCCGCGCGGTCTAGTGCAACGTGTCATAGATTTCACGGCCGCTTCTGCCGGAGGTTCGAGTCCTCCCCCGTGCATGGATGTGTGTATTGTCCTTTGAATAAGTTAGTTTAAGTTAGTGAAAGTAGTTTCTACGTCTAGGGATTGATGACCCTAACAGTTTGGTCCCTTAGGCATTAGAACTTAAAAAAGAGCACTAGCGAAAGGAATTGATAAGATCAAGCTTCTGCAGAAAAACTGGAACTAATGAAAAAAAAAACAGCTATAGTTATATAAATTGAGCACTTCACTGTAGCAGTGCCTTGTTCGCATAGTAGTAAATACTGCCCTTACCGTAATCGTAGCTGACGTGTACAGCTCCCAACGTGAAAAATGAAGAGTACGACCACTTTTTGCATGAAGCGACCATTTTGAACTGAAATACGTTTCCTAACTCAAAACCATTCCTTCTGTGATAATTATTGACAATATTTGATCGAGATGACAAGAAAATATTAAATGGATGTAGCAGATACAATGTAGTCCCACAACCGCAAATCATTCTCATACCAACACAGTTGCCAAGAAAGGCGTACGACGTTGTGAGTCCTTGACTACATTAGTGGCCAGAAGAATCCGTTTCCTTAGCAGGAATTCTTCAAGAACGGATGCGGATACAATGCAGTCAGAATGACAGATATGGCGGTATGCCTACATGTCTAAAAAGAGCAGAAAAGCTAATTGTTAACCCTTTGAGTAATATTCCCACGTCTGTGACTCGTATCATGGTTAAAGCCCATGTATTACCACTGTTCGTGCTTACCTACATAATCAAATAACAGCGGAAACGGAGAGAAATATTTTCGGAGTATACGCCTTGATATTTGAATTCATTTTTGGATGTAGTAGGTTTTCTTTTTCAATAAAGATATTGTTTCTATTTCCAGACAACATTTCATATCCTTCTTACTTCTTCCGCAGCAGTTACTTTGCTGCCCACATTGGAAACCACGCCTAAGACTACCATCGTCTCATTTCCTGACCTAATATCCTCTGCATAGCCTTACTTTTACTGCTGCTCATTACCCTTTTATTAAAGGCTATATACCAAGGAAAGAGAAATAACATCTATATCTAATGTTTACCGTGATGAAATCAGAAAATTGTGCTTATAAAAGCGCTCAGAACCTCTGAACGAGCCTTTCAATTTGCAGCACACACCAGACCGAATGAAAGAAAATAATATTAGGGGAGCAAGTTGACCATAGCGAGCGTGGGGAGGGTTTAATGTAGTGCGTTTAAGTTGGACCAGTTTCCGTCGAATTTAGTACCTGATAACCAAAATATGATCTTGATACAAACGCATCAATGTAATCATATGGGAACTACTTCCAACGTGTAATTGAAAGAAAAAAATGTCTCTCAGCACTATGGGACTTAACAGCTGGGGTCATCAGTCCCCTAGAACTTAGAACTACTGAAACCTAACTAACCTAAGGACATCACACACATCCATGCCCGAGGCAGGATTCGAACCTGCGACCGTAGCGGTCGCGCGGCTCCAGACTGAAGTGCTTAGAACGGCTCGCCGGCCGAAGTGGCCGTGCGGTTAAAGGCGCTGCAGTCTGGAACCGCAAGACCACTACGGTCGCAGGTTCGAATCCTGCCTCGGGCATGGATGTTTGTGATGTCCTTAGGTTAGTTAGGTTTAACTAGTTCTAAGTTCTAGGGGACTAATGACCTCAGCAGTTGAGTCCCATAGTGCTCAGAGCCATTTGAACCATTTGAACGGCTCGGCCACACCTGCCGGCGTAATTGAAAGAATACCTGGTTACGTTAGGTAGCGTTTCGCCTGCGACCATCATTAATTTTAATTTCAGCCCATTCCTTGATGAAGCACTGAAATGTTTTCGAACTTTTCTCATTGTTTCCGGCCTCAAAGATTTCTTAAAGCGTTATATCGAGTGTTAGTCACACCGTAAGTTAGACACCCATAAAGCTCTGACTTGCCTTAGAGCATCAAATCATTTGAGCAGCGGTTCGAAAATACAGAAGATCACTTCTGAAGAATACAACACTGTGGGCAGTAACAATACCCATGTTTTACGTCACAAGATGCAGAAGTGATTTACATACTTTTCGAAAAACTCATTTCATGGATGATTTCGAGTCTGGTAGTGTATGGGAAGGGTGTTTTTGTGATGATAAAAGTCGGGTAACGCAGATTTCACTAATTCCGTTCAATTTGAGAATGGGAATCAGTTTTTGGGTAGTCGAGTGATATGATCATGATCAGGACCGAGTGCTGTTTCTACATCACAGTGGCTGCCGCAGCGTTCCTGTTTCGTCAACACAAACACCACGTGACTGAGCACACTGCTCACCACGTCACATGCTGCGAGTGGCAGTGTCAAGAGGGCGCAGTGTTTTTTCAACATGTTACTCAACTAATAAGTCAAATGGTTTACATGAATGGGACAGAAACCTTAATTTACCTTTCATTGCTTATTTGTGGTCTGATCTAAATGAACAACATCATCGTTTAATATCTTCCCTAGTCATTATCGTTTCTTTCTTAACAGTGATTCTTGACAAAGCACTTTAACGAAGTTTATATTTTTGTGTGTCAGATAACTGAAAAAAGATATTATTTTACTTTGTCAGTCTTTTTTCTCCACTGACAAGGGGAGGTCGCCAATTGTGAAACTCAGATTCGATTCATACTGCGCATAATAAAAGCCCATGGCCAGAGGTGTAATGTGGCAAAGCACCAAGATGCACTTCTCAGCCGATGACGAGAAAATCGAGTTAAAAGAAACCGTTGCGGTGAAATACTCTCCACGATTAACGATTTTCTACAGCGTCGTGGCGCAGCGGTAAGCGCTGGGGCTCGTAATCCGAAAGTCGCTGGATCGAATCTCGCGCCAACCAACCTTTTTCTTTTTACTTTTTGGTATTTGTTTTTTGTAATTCAAATATATATATATATATATATATATATATATATATATATATATATATATATATATATATATATATATATATATTTCACAAATGTTATTAATTGTCTTCACAATGTTAACCACGTTAGTTAACGGAAGACGTAGAAACGATATTCCGAAACGAATACGTATAGCGTAAGTCAAACGTTGGAATTAGAATGGAGACCCCGCGAACACAAATTTGCTGTGGCAGGTATGAAATATAAACTCCGTTACTCGCTTGTTACACTTGGAGGACAGATGTTGAATGGGCCGAAACGAGCCGCCGCATAACAGCGTAGTTGGCTGCCAACTTCGAAAGAAGGTAGATGCGGTCCCTAGCGCAACTTATAACATCGTCGAAAATAAGTGCGGACGGGAAAGCTTTGGTACACCCTGTTAAAAAAAAAACGGAAAAATGGAGGCGGAACAATTGGAGAGCGATCCGCCTTCACCAACATGCATAAGCAATTCATTAATATATATATATATATATATATATATATATATATATATATTTGAATTACAAAAAACTAATAATAAAAAAATTTGCATGGAGAGAGATTCGATCCGGCGACCTTTGGATTACGAACCCGAGCGCTTACCTCTGCGCCACGACGCTGTAGAAGATCATTACTCGCAGAGAGTATGTCATCGCAACGGTTTCTTTTAACTGTCGATTTTCTCGACAACGGCTGAGAAGTGCATCTTGGTGCTTTGCCACATTACACCTCTGGCCATGAGCTTTTATTATGCGCAGTATGAATCGAATCTGAGTTTCACAATTGGCGGCCTCCCCTTGTGAGCTGTAAATGGTTCTCTGTATAAAACGCGTGGTAACGTCACAAGGGCGACAGTCGCAGTGCAGTCTTTTCGGATGAAAAAATATTTTCTTCCTGTAGCGACGCCTCTGTTCAGGAGACACACTAAATTTTCTCCATAAATTTATTGGTTTATGCTGTTAGTGACTTTACATTTGTAGTAGGCACAAAATAATAAATATAAACAGTTCCCTATATCATGGTTTTAGTAGTTCATCCCTTATCTGATAAGTAAATATGACCCCTGAATTTGTGAATATTTGTATTAACACGCCGGCTGGAGTGGCCGTGCGGTTAAAGGCGCTGCAGTCTGGAACCGCAAGACCGCTACGGTCACAGGTTCGAATCCTGCCTCGGGCATGGATGTTTGTGTTGTCCTTAGGTTAGTTAGGTTTAACTAGTTCTAAGTTCTAGGGGACTAATGACCTCAGCAGTTGAGTCCCATAGTGCTCAGAGCCATTTGAACCATTTTTTGGAGTGGCCGAGCGGTTCTAGGCGCTACAGTCTGGAACTGCACGACCGCTACGGTCGCAGGTTCGAATCCTGCCTCGGGCATGCATGTTTGTGATGACCTTAGGTCACCTAGGTTTAAGTAGTTCTAAGTTCTAGGGGACTGATGACCACAGCAGTTAAGTCCCATAGTGCTCAGAGCCATTTGAACCATTTTTTTTTTTTGCATTAACACGCAAATGTTTTTTTGCGTTAGGTATACCGCCCACGAGGACAACGCTTCCAGCCAATGTATCTTAAGGAAAGACAAAGAAGTGGACGGTTCTCTGTAGCTGTATGGAGCTATATTTCGGCTCATGAGGCAAGTCCTCTCTGGAGAACAGAGGGAATTCTCAACGGAGAGGCCTACATTAACATATTGAATTACATTATGAAGCCGAGTGCTGAAATGCAGTACCCAGTCTGTGAAATATATCTTCTGCAGGTATGAACAGTGGACATGTGGAACAATTAAGAGTATTTCCGGTTTTTCCTACGATTTATTCATTGCTTCGATAAGCTCTACTTCTTATCAAAGCGTCTACTCTACTTTGTCAGTTGTATAATTTTGATTTCTCCAACTTGCTTTGATATTGATGGCCGTGAAATACAGCTTTCCCGGGCATCATCTTAGTTTCTTCCTTAGTGCCTCGTTCCATAATTGTATGTGTAAGGAAGACGCCTTGTTTAAATAACGGATATATATAAATTTCACTTTCCTACTTACCTTCTCTCCACAATTATTTCTTATACGACTCTGCGATTCGTTTCTATATCCTTCTACGTTATTTTGGCCATTCTCCACTACATTCAGTATCCGGTTACCTGTAGGCGGACCATACTTCATTTTTCAGGTCCCATCTTTCACTTACAAAGAAAAGAGTACGCTGCATAATCCATTTTGCAGTGTGTTTCTATATTTCTGTGCCTTGTATGTTTACTTGAAAGAACATTATTCGTAAACATAAATGGTTTGCTAACGCTGTTCTTCGTTTTACTTTTGTTAAGCATCTATTTCTCACTCATTCTGGTCCTGACGTGGCTGAAGTGCTATACTTGTAATGGCATCAACTTTTATTGCTATGTTTATTACTTTTTCTCATTGCCATTACCATTTGTTGTTATTCTTACGTTACAGTGTTATTCTTCTCTCGATTTTCGGATAATACCTGCAAAATGTTGTTCATTTTGTTTCTAAATATGGAACTATTACGAAATTGTTAACAAATGTGATGCAGCGTAGCTTTTCACAATTGAATTTAACTGTTAATGTTAACTGTTCCGTTGTTTGTATTGCTTCTGTAATACATATACACACGGTGTTAAGGAAAGTGGTATTCCATACTTTGCGAGCCAGTAGTATTGACTAGAACAAGACAAAGTGCATATCGTAAGAGCTACACGCACTTCTTCAGTATAAGATAAATGTTTTAAGTAGAACAACAGATGTGATTCACAGTGGTAAAGGTGAAGAAATGCTCACGGCTCTTAAGATATTCATTTCAAACTCATTGCTCTTGTTTACTGGAGATGTTTGTCTTGTTTCTGCCCATCCTATCAGCTCTCGAAATATGGACTGCTTGTTTTTAATACCCTATATTCGAAGCAGATATGTAGACACGTCCTCGTTTACTCATTTCCAGACGTTATATCCTATTTTACATCTACATTTACATCTACGTTTATACTCCGCAAGCCACCCAATGGTGTGTGGCGGAGGGCACTTTACGTGCCACTGTCATTACCTCCCTTTTCTGTTCCAGTCGCGTATGGTTCGCGGGAAGAACGACTGACTGAAAGCCTCCGTGCGCGCTCTAATCTCTCTAAATTTACATTCGTCATCTCCTCGGGAGGTATAAGTAGGGGGAAGCAATATATTCGATACCTCATTCAGAAACGCACCCTCTCGAAACCTGGCGAGCAAGCTACACCGCGATGCAGAGCGCCTCTCTTGCAGGGTCTGCCACTTGAGTTTGTTAAACATCTCCGTAACGCTATCACGGTTACCAAATAACCCTGTGACGAAACGCGCCGCTCTTCTTTGGATCTTCTCTATCTCCTCCGTCAACCCGATCTGGTACGGATCCCACACTGATGAGCAATACTCAAGTATAGGTCGAACGGGTGTTTTGTAAGCCACCTCCTTTGTTGATGGACTACATTTTCTATGGACTCTCCCAATGAACCTCAACCTGGTACCCGTCTTACCAACAATTAATTTTATATGATCATTCCACTTCAAATCATTCTGCACGCATACTCCCAGATATTTTACAGAAGTAACTGCTACCAGTGTTTGTTCCGCTATCATATAATCAAACAATAAAGGATCCTTCTTTCTATGTATTCGCAATACATTACATTTGTCTATGTTAAGGGTCAGTTGCCACTCCTTCCACAAAGTGCCTATCCGCTGTAGATCTTCCTGCATTTCGCTACAATTTTCTAATGCTGCAACTTCTCTGTATACTACAGCATCATCCGCGAAAAGCCACATGGAACTTCCGACACTATCTACTATGTCATATATATATATATATATATATATATATATATATATATATATATATATATATATATATATATATATATATATTGTGAAAAGTAATGGTCCCATAACACTCCCCTGTGGCACGCCAGAGGTTACTTTAACGTCTGTAGACGTCTCTCCATTGATAACAACATGCTGTGTTCTGTTTGCTAAAAATTTTTCAATCCAGCCACACAGCTGGTCTGATATTCCGTAGGCTCTCACTTTGTTTATTAGGCGACAGTGCGGAACTGTATCGAACGCCTTCCGGAAGTCAAGGAAAATAGCATCTACCTGGGAGCCTGTATCTAATATTTTCTGGGTCTCATGAACAAATAACGCGAGTTGGGTCTCACACGATCGCTGTTTCCGGAATCCATGTTGATTCCTACAGAGTAGATTCTGGGTTTCGAAAAACGACATGATACTCGAGCAAAAAACATGTTCTAAAATTCTACAACAGATCGACGTCAGAGATATAGGTCTATAGTTTTGCACATCTGCTCGAGGACCCTTCTTGAAGACTGGGACTACCTGTGCTCTTTCCCAATCTTTTGGAACCTTCCGTTCCTCTAGAAACTTGCGGTACACGGCTGTTAGAAGGGGGCCAAGTTCTTTCGCGTACCCTATGTAGAATCGAATTGGTATCCCGTCAGGTCCAGTGGACTTTCCTCTGTTGAGTGATTCCAGTTGCTTTTCTATTCCTTGGACACTTATTTCGATTTCAGCCATTTTTTCGTTTGTGCGAGGATTTAGAGAAGGAACTGCACTGCGGCCTTACTCTGTGAAACAGCATTGGAAAAAGGTGTTTAGTATTTCAGCTTTACGCGTGTCATCCTCTGTTTCAAAGCCATCATCATCCCGGAGTGTTTGGGTATGCTGTTTCAAGCCACTTACTGATTTAACGTAAGACCAGAACTTCCTTGGATTTTCTGTCAATTCGGTACATAGAATTTTACTTTCGAATTCACTGAACGCTTCACGCTTAGCCCTCCTTACGCTAAGTTATCAGTAGGTCCAAGATGTTATCTCCACGAGTCGGTTCTCTGTTTAATTGCTCGACGTAATTTTCGGACAGTGCACTCTGTATAATGTCACTCGATGCTCTGTCCCTACCACCCGTCCTAAACATCTGAGTGTCCCAATCTATATCTGGTAAATTGAAATCTCCACCTAAGACTATAACATGGCGAGAAAATGTATGTGAAATGTATTCCAAATTTTCTCTCAGTTGTTCTGCCACTAATGCTGCTGAGTCGGGAGGTCGGTAAAAGGAGCCAATTATTAACCTAGCTCGGTTGTTGAGTGTAACCTCCACCAATAATAATTCACAGGAACTATCCACTTCTACTTCACTACAGGATAAACTACTACTAACAGCGACAAACACGCCACCACCGGTCGCATGCAATCTATCCTTTCTATCCACCGCCTGTGCCTTTGTAAAAATTTCGGCAGAATTTATCTCTGGCTTCAGCCAGCTTTCTGTACCTATAACGATTTCAGCTTCGGTGCTTTCTATCAGCGCTTGAAGTTCCGGTACTTTACCAATTACTTTACTATTACAATACCGATTGCTGCTTGGTCCCCGCATGTCCTGACTTTGCCCCGCACCCTTTGAGGCTGTTGCCCTTTCTGTACTTGCCCGAGGCCATCTAACCTAAAAAACCGCCCAGTCCACGCCACACAACCTCTGCTACCCGTGTAGCCGCTTGCTGCGTGTAGTGGACTCCTGACCTATCCAGCGGAACCTGAAACCCCACCACCCTATGACGCAAGTCGAGGAATCTGCAGCCCACACGGTCGCAGAACCGTTTCAGTCTCTAATTCAGACCCTCCACTCGGCTCTGTACCAAAGGTCCGCAGTCAGTCCTGTCGACGATGCTGCAGATGGTGAGCTCTGCTTTCATCCCGCTAGCGAGACTGGCAGTCTTCACCAAATCAGATAGCCGCCGGAAGCCAGAGAGAATTTCCTCAGATCCATAGCGACACACATCATTGGTGCCGACATGAGCGACCGCCTGCAGATGGGTGCACCCTGTACCCTTCATGGCATCCGGAACGACCCTTTCCACATCTGGAATGACTCCCCCCGGTATGCACACGGAGTGCACATTGGTTTTCTTCTCCTCTCTTGCTGCTATATCCCTAAGGGGCCCCATTACGCGCCTGACGTGGGAGCTCCCAACTACCAGTAAGCCCACCCTCTGCGACCGCCCGGATCTTGCAGACTGAGGGGCAACCTTTGGAACAGGACAAGCAGCCATGTCTGGCCGTAGATCAGTATCAGCCTGAGACAGCGCCTGAAACTGGTTCGTCAGACAAACTGGAGAGGCCTTCCGTTCAGCCCTCTGGAATGTCTTGCCCCCTGCCACACCTCGAGACGACCTCCCACTCTACCACAGGTGAGGGATCAGCCTCAATGTGGGCTGTATCCTGGGCAGCCATAGTCGTAGCCCGATCGGGGCATGCGTGGGACGAGCTGGCCGTCCCCAACAAACCCCCATCCGGACCCCCACAGTGATGCCCATTGGCAACAGCCTCAAGCTGTGTGACCGAAGCCAACACTGCCTGAAGCTGGGAGCGAAGGGATGCCAACTCAGCCTGCATCCGAACAGAGCAGTTGCAGTGTTTTATTCCATTTGTATTGATTATTGGGCTGTAATGTACTCAAAAATTGGAGCTAATCAACTCAATCCAGGCCAGTTTTTATAATAGTAAAATTACACCTTCCATTTCGAACCATTCCTAAATAAAAGAAGGAATTATTTCTTTATCGGTTCATTTCTTCTCTTTTAACTAGCAGAACATACAAACCTGTAATTGATTTTATTGTTCTTACTTTGTTCCCGAATAAGCCTGCCCCAATAAACCGATCTATATTTCCTTTTATTAAAATTGTACGATATTCGTAAGTTTCTTGGAATCATGCTGTAGTTTTCACTATTGACTGCCTTGGATGATTTTTCTTATAAAGTTAAGCGTAAGATAAACTATACTTTACAGTACTTCACTAACATTAAAATCATGATCTATAACATATCCCCCAAGGTATACACTCTTTTTCTCCAGGTCACTTCTCGTAACTTAGAATATAATTGCGCAGTAATGTCCACATGTAAAATTAAAATGTGTTCAACATTTTCGTAAGTGCATTTCCTCACCTCCTGGCATGGGTGAATGATAACACAACTGTCAAACAAGAGAGGCGAGGACTGTATCACCTTATCCCATGTCGTTCGCGCTCGTTTCTGCCAGCCACTTTGACATGGGAAGTGAGTGATTATGGGGCTAGAAATTGGAGAGTCAACGTACTGGTGACGTAGTTTGAGGTTCCTGGTGTCTCAACCTAAAGCCGTTCACCCTAGTGTGCTTCCTGTCAGGAAATGTCGTCGTCAAAAAGTGGACAGGATGGTTTTCTCATCCTTTGAAATTATCAGATAGCCTCATCAGCACGTTTCCAGGATAGTACACAGTTGTTCATGGGTTCGAGATTTGTTTCTCGTATATCTTTTCCTTTATTCCTCCTTTACATTCAATTTTGATATCAGCTGGCAACTGCCCGAATTGCCTTGATTAAAAATTATATGACAAAGAAACAAATTGTTTTCATGTTTAATATCCCATAGGTGCATGCAAATATATGAATTGGATTACGATTTACAGATTTTATGCTCTTAGTCAAAACAGCAACGTTGCATAACGAATTGTTCTTGCCAATGAGCATTGCATAAAGATACGTACACGTAGTGGTATCTAGTTCTTACTAATATGAAGAGAAGACTTATTTTATTAACATTCCTGAAATCAGCTATTTATCTCAACTGCAGGCGTTTACTCCGAGCGCGGGGCCGCGTTGACACGAGGTGTGAACAGGCGACGTCACCGGCCACGGTCGCCTTCGGTAAATGCAACACATTGAGTGAAGTCCATAGAGGATATCTCGCTATAAAACAGATTTGTTTCTACTATATATCTTTGTCAGTGAAAAGATAGAAAAAAGAATTCCATAGTGAAGGCTAGCAGTCGTTTTGAATAAGAGAAGCAGATTAGCTTTACAGCCATGCAACAGAGTCTAACAGTTCAACAGACTGCTGCACTGTATTGAACAACTTACACCCCACCTCATCATTACCAAAGCATAGGAGGCGGTATGTTCCGAAAGAACGCCCGCCTGCGTGTTATAACTGGCGCCTTAAACTATATTACCATTCACTCTGTGTTCTGATCTCCGTCCCAGCACCCTCCCCTTGCCAAAGTAGGTTTTTGTCAACAGCTTTCAGCAAAGTATTTTGGAATGTGGAATACTCCGAATAATTTATAAACCTGTAGTTTAGACTACACAGCCCTTTGCAGTTGACGAATTTTTTCATAGTATAGAAATTAAGTATTCATAGTATTAGAAGTATTGAAATTTCTAAGTTAATGGATGATCATTTCATTACAGGACCATAGCCCGATTCATAATAGCAGAGCCGTCCAGAACTGGTTCCAAGGTCAGCAGAGAATAAAACTTCTTCCTTTCGTGCCAAAATCTCCAGACCTCAACCCCACTGAAAACGTGTGGGGGGAGGTTACGAGGTCGTTACCACCTGGGTCAAGGAATTCAGAAACTCTGTGGTAAAATATAGAGAATACATGGTGGGAGATAAACGATCATCACAATCTCTCGAGTAATTTAGTCCTATCACTTCCCAGACGCCTTCGAGCAGTTATAGAAAACGAGCGAGGATGGGTAGGGTACTGAATGAAAAATAAAAGTGAAACCAGTTGCGAGGTCTTAAAGTGTTCCGGAAACCTACTAAAGCTAAATGGTCCTTGGGTATTCTCATTAAATGTGTCACGGCGTGGTTCTTACACATAGCAACTACTAATTAAATTCTTTACTCAAAGAAATAAATATACAAATGTATGCGATACAGATAAAAGTTTGATTTTGTAGTGTTAACCCCAAATTGGGTACACTGTTAATTACCCGACTGTGTTTAAAGAAAACGCGTAAGTAATCGGAATCGTAACTGGACCTGCATAATAACTGCTTCTCCGTTCTGTAAGCTATTTCTTTTCATTCTGTCTTACTTTCATCTCTCAAAACATTATAACGGTATTACCAGTAAGATACAGGGTTAAATTGCCTAACAGTTGATCTTGTAACAGCACATATAAAGATATTTCTACTTCCTATGGTCTCTTACGAAGATAACCTTTTTCTCACCCACGAGAAGGAATGAAGGATAGCCCACACTGCTTGATTGATAACGTCACAGCAACACACTATCACTCTTATTACCATTGGCCAAAGCAATTATCGTATCTCCACGCGGACTAGTATTAGAAATATTCTGTAACTTCTTCACTCACTGTATGATCCCGGAGACACCTCTCACTTATTGACGTGCCTCGACGTTAACTAAGTCTCGCGTGGTTGGTAAGTTCGCGCGGTCGCGATTCTGAAATTTACGTTCCCCTCATATTCGTGCGCGGCACGTTATTGCAACTGAAAAAAAATCTACACAAGCTACTTAGACTAATTTCCTAATTATATCTCGGCACCATTAGAGAATATACCATACAAAACCTCCCCTCCAAAAGATACATAAATACACACACGGAAATTTTCAGAATACTTACATTTCGTATATAGTGTGCATAGCATGGCTACACAAATTACTATTGTGCTGTTTCCCCTTTATTTAAGTCAGGAAAGCGATCTCACTGATTCCCACGTATCTTTCACGTCCCGTTGTTCTTAAAATCAGCTTCACACGTAAATTTCTACTGGCTCATTTCACAAAAGGTGAATTCATATTCTTTCATATTAAATTAGCAACCTTGCCTTTATCCATGAATTTCAGATACTCGTCCAATTACAAACTGAAACACATGCAAGCTGCAAATGGCTTCTTTGAAAACCAATTCTTTCAGATAAAATTATGAGCATTACTTTCTACCATGAATTTCTGTTACCAGCTCGATTAGTTAAAGCCACGAGATAATATTTTCCTGCACTTCCAGATTAGATTTTTAAACAAACTGACCAAAATCTTGAATTTAAATTTACCATTACTAAAAAGAATTATGGTAAATCAACACATTCCTACTTATAAACTAATGGTTCCTAGCACTCAGTCATCCACACTTCATCATTTTCTTCATCAGCCCCACGTGGAGAGTGCCAAGTCTTTAGGCTATAATAGTTCATCACATGCATCCTGTTTGTGTCTTACCTGCTTCACAATTGAATTCTAACGCCTTACTGTTCATCGAACTACTCAAACGAAATATCAAATTCCGTTAACTTTCAAGTTACTCTTCACGGTCGCGACATAGTATTCTCACATTCGCCTATCTTTTACCTGCCTATAAACAATTTGGTTCCCTCCAAAATATTATATTACATTAAATATACCCTGAAAGAGAAGGTTTATACGTAAGGTGGAACATTAAAGCCTTAACTAACTCATTTCCTTTCCCTTTGCGGAGAGCATTTTGCTCCGCCACTTCCTCAGTCCATCCGGCTGCTTCAGTCGTCCCCAGGCAAGTCACACTACCGCTCTCTCCCTGCCTACGACGAGGATGGTGTTCATCCTGGCCAATCAAGGCTCCAGAATTTCAAGCATTTGAAACTCCTTGCTGTCTTCTCCCCAGCACACAATGAAATCTGCCCGCGCTTTTCTACTCAATGAGCTTAACGTAAGAATACAGACAAACCTAGGCCTCCGTCTCTCCAATGTCAGAGACAGACCTTTACCTGAGAAAACTCTCATGTCGCTACATATCGATACGTCATTCCCTTCCCATGAGTCTAATAATTTCGTTTCAAAATTCACTCCCAATATATCCACATTGCATACTATTTACCTTGTTCTCAACCCAATCGTCCACTATTTAGGATAGGATAAGTGGGAAAAGTCGGTTTTCATACATTATACCAAAACAATAAACTCATCCAGTTGCTCTGATCAATTTCCTTAACTCAGCAGGTTGGTTCAGTAAAAAATAATAACTCAGATGGAGCGTCTAATAACAGGTACCTGATACCTGACGTAGCAAGGTATTCTAGCAGTTACGTGTGGCTTTAAAGTCAGTACCGCCATTAGACTATTTTTTTCTATTTGCAGTGTTACATTTATACGATCATGATTTCGGCTTAAATGCCATTATCAAGTGTTTTAATGTTATACAGTGCCTAAGGTGGCTTACTGTCGTATTTAAAATACATTATTAGACACATTGTCTAAGGGTCAATATTTCCGGTAAAATCCTAATGCTATGTTTTATCACTGGGTACACCATCTTGACCATCCTTGAGTCATGCATAAGCTACCCCTTGTCTCATCCTTCACGTTGTGAGTTATCAGTTATCTACTGCTGCCGCTATTATGGCAATGAGTGTGTTAATGCAGGAATTCCTTGGCAGCGTAGTTGTAAAGTAGTGACTTTATAAAATGGTAGTTGCCTCCGAAAGCAGTTCGAGGTTTGCTGTAAAAGATGTATCAGTTCCTTTCGGTGAGTTTTAAATCACGTGCTACCTGTCACATGTAAGTCTGTCCTAGTAAGCTCGCGGGGGTTGCCATGACCGTAGACTTCACTAATCTTAAGTCACATCAAAATTAATGACAAAATTGCTGAACAGATTCGAATCATCTGTAAGAGTTAAGAATTTGTACATTTTTAATCACCTCGGTCTGAAATAAGAGGGAAAAAACTACAGGGACAGTGACCAAGTTTGTTAGTATGCATTATCTGTGGTACATCTCGAGGTGAAAACATACGAAAATGCACAACTGCACTTTTGCGAACTTCTGTTTTAGTTTCGCATCAATACTGTTGTGAACCCGCCATCTGGTATAAATGCATTACATTATCATCCATTATATATAATCATTTTGATAGTACACTTGATATTATAGATGAGTAGGACACAAGACAGGACATAGGTAACGTCCGTTTGACGTCAACAGTGTGTAACATTTCCTATTTTTGGATAGGACAATGTACCTCTCCAATAATTTTTAGATTAGTTACAATATGCTTACGCTGCAAGAGAATTCGCTTTTTCAATATGTGGTCTGTTGTCGGTTTGAAGGCCTTCCATTACATCGCCAACGTAGTGCAACTCCACCGAGGGCTGTCTGGAGTCGGGTGGAGATAGCAATGTGAAAGGTGCGAGCTGTCGAAGACGATCTTCGTATTGTTAGTGCGGTTGGGACTTCGTATATTCTTGACGACGTTTAGCACCTGTGCGGTCGGTCACCCAATTTCAGAATTCATGTTGAGTAACCCTGCTAAATTACCATAATATTGTCTTTTTATATTGATGAGTAATCTAGATAGTCGTCATGTTCATGTGCCGTCTACAACGCAAATTTAATATTACTGTCCTAGGAACTAACCAGCAATACGTTTTGTATTTCATTATCGGAACTATCTGCATTAACCGTCACCAGAGCAAAATGTCAGGGAACAGAATGCAGCAGTGCCTTGGTAGCTACTTGGGGACCTGCTTGAGTCGTGTTCTAAGGAAAGGGTAGTTGCTGGTTCACATTATATTACACTAGCGAGAAGTACCGACTTTTCCTTTTCTCTGCAAACATCCAGAACTAAATTCAGTAACTAAATGCTAAGAAGATATTTACATTGTACCAACTCAAAGATCAATAGATATAGATATAGATTTTTATATTTAAAGCCATTCTCGTTCTGCATTGGAATAAAAATCATTGATTATTTGCTTGTTCTTGTTATGATTGTTATTGTCATTCTCTCACTCGCAAGAGTTTTCACATTCCTATTTGGTATCGATGCACATGAAGAGTGGCTATGAAAATGGGGAATACTGAATGTTACGTCATGCACAATACACTCATTTACTTCGGCTCCTTGTGACTAACGCTACAGGAGAAGTGGGATACATAAAGTTGACAGTGTGAGGACAGAGATGCTGGCCCAACTCTGCAACTACACAGTGTTACCAGATAAAACGGTGCTGCGGAATAGAAAGTGTAGTAAGGACTTTGCCACTGTAGCAGAGAGCTGCTAATTTCGGACCATGACCGTGGATTACACTTCGGTCAGCTGCTGGTTAGAGTGTTGCAACTGTAAATGGAAGGCTTTGTTTGATAGTCTTGTGCTGATGCTGTCTGAATAAATTATGCCATTGGATAAAAAGCGGTTCAGTTTTGAGACCTAACCCTCGAGGGGGGAAGGCACAGTGGTCTGCTTCAGGAATTCCAAGCAATAAAACACAAAAAAAGCAGGAAGGGTTAGAACAACTACTTTCATGCATAGACATGCATTTGGAATCTGTTCATCGTTACAGGGTCAAACAAGGGGGTAACATTACTGAAACAATGATCAGGCTACTTAGTATATAATACAGCATACAGATTTCAAAAAGGAAACGTATGAAGACGCAGACTTCCTCGTTATCCACATGTGCGGCATATCCTTCGTGTTAACGAAAGTAATATCCCGCTTTACCTCTATTACATCTTAAATGAAATGAATGCCATGAGAAATCGAATATTTGTTGACTGCGTCTCTTCTTGCTTCCATCATTACCTACATATTTCTTCATTCTCGTGGTATTCATGACATTCTATATGTATGCTGCAAAAGATTGCACGTGGACACATTCGACATCGAGGTGCAAAGCGTTTGATATTTTACATTAAATTCAATTCAAATAAGCTTCCGATGTATTTTTACTTCGTTTGTATTTTTAGATTATTATGAACGTTACGGAAAATTATCTCACATGCTTTATCTTGAATGAGAAACATTGAATCATCCGTTTAGCTTTCCCTACGATGAAATGATAAAATGTCGGCGTCAACAGCCTTCTTCCACGCCAGAAGCTGAAACTTGTATCATTCTGGATTAATGATAATTGAATGTCTCAAATGTACACATAGCGACGTGAGAAACTGTCAGGGGAGAACGCCGCATAAACTCCAAACGTGCGCGCGCGTCTCCACTCTGAAGAACCGTATCGGACAATCACGACAAACATTTCGCTGAAGAGCTGCCTCGTAAGAGAGCCGAGAATTGGCAGCATCGTAGCAAGTATTTGTCAACACTGTGATGGTGCATTTACTTCCGGGTGCAGGCCGACTTTGCCTCGCTAAATTCACTTGACATTTGTTTTCCTCATCGAAGACTCATACGATATAATCCACTGTTAGATGAGACACTCAGACAGTATATTTAATATCTGGCATGCAAGAAGGGCGTTCTTCACACAAGTAACACCTGTTTGTGTGCTTAAGGTTGCGTTTTGAGGGGCAGGCAACATCGCAGTGTGACGTTAGGTCAGAGGTTCCCTTGTGCGCTGCGGTGCACGTGCTATACGACATAGCAGTTCCAATCTCGTTGGAAGCCACTGAATACAACCTTTTATTTTTCATTTTAATTAATCTAGTTGCAAACTGCTAGGAAAAATTCCTTATACGAAATCTGAAGAATGCCTTTAAACATCAATCTTCGTCCAATTTCGACTTAGTAAATTATGTTAATATCATGGATGTCTGCTTTGCAAATGCCAAGGTGCTTCACTGTAAAATAGTTCCTGAAAAGATTCAAACCGACTGTCAACGATACGAATTTGAGCTTTCTTCGTCATATAGGTATAACATGTCAGGAGGTTATTTATGAAGTGCATATGTTGATTAATATAGTTCCTCTCTTCTAAATTTTTGCAATAGCATTTAACTGTAGACGTTTTCTGACACCGGCTTTAGCAATTCCTTTCCGTTCTCTGAAACCTCCAAAACGATAATTTTTTCTGGTTTAAATCTGATGACCTTAACTATCACTTCCGATCAACATTAAAGACTTCATGAACCCATACATGGAACACCAAATGTGCAGTGTTCCTGCACTGCTACAGAGCGTGCATTGCAAGGTATTCGCACAGTTTATCGCATAGACTTACCATAAGGAATGAAACAAAAACTGTAATACACTTTACACCACAGACGCTCACTCTGGCTTGACAGAAACATCCGAATATTGGCCAAAAGGTGCACAAATAATTGACTTTGAAAGGAAAAGAAACGAGGTATGAAGCATTTATAAATTCGTCGATTGTAGTGAGGTGGTTTAATTTCGTCCCAGTCTACAAAACTGATTTCGGGCCATACTCAACTCTTGCCGATTAATGTAACATAATACCCGCCTACTAATCACGGCGTCTGTCTCCGTTGCTTTTGGGCCTGAATGGAAATCGTAGAAATTTCCTGTGGAGCAACATTTAATAATAAAGCGTTTTAAATCATCAAAAGCTACGAGCAGTAGCAGGCGCTTTCGATAAAAAACGGGGGAATGCAGCCCCACTGCTGTCGCCACGGCCGCTACCGGTAGCCAGCAAATGGATCACGGAGCTTTGCAGCATATGGCGTACAGAGGAGGACAGGCTGCAGGATATCTTCCGCAAAATGGTTACTGGATAAAATTTTGATATCGGTGTGTCAGAAAGCGAAATAGATTGAATCTGCGCCACCATTACATTCACGTCTTCAGCATTCAGACAGAAGAGGCTATAAAAATATTTTACGCCAGCTGCTCTGGATCCACTGACATTGTGAACAGAAACGACACACGCTACCGTTTTTTTTTTTTTTTTTGACGATTACCACTTTTTTTTTTTTTATAACCGCTTTTTTTTGTCTCTTTAGACGCTACCTCCTTTTTGGACCACTTTTTTCCCTTAAAAAGCCCATTAGGAAAATGGAACTAAAAAAATAGGAAAATAAAAAAGAAACCTAAGTGCCACCGCCACTTGTCATCCTATAACAAAAAAAATCTGATCCACTTCAGGCGTTGGCTCCTGAGTAAGCCCACCCCTGAGAGCTGCCTATAGACCAGGGGAAGTATGGGAATCAAGGTTAGGGCTATTCGTCGCCACTTTTTCTTATTTTTTTGTATGATTACATTTAGGGAGCGTGTACAAATGAGAATTCTAGTAAGTAAGTGTTACAAGTAAGTGTTACAACAACAAAGGTGGCATAAAAGAGTAATCAAAAAAATAAAAATATAAACCACTGATGTAATTCTAACTAAAAGGTTCTTCAATAATGTAACTGGTTCCACTTGGAGCCTTGCCATCGTTATCTGAAATCTCCAATAGCGCCTTTGAAGGGCATCTGCAACGGAGGCACTCTGCTTCGCTAGTGCCTCAAGGAAAACAGTAGCCGTGCAGCAGCTTGTCTCTTCCTTTGGTCATGGCTGACAAGGCAGAACGTTGAGCCGTTAGTGTGATGTGGCACAGCACATTAACCACAGCCTGGCACTCCCCAGCTGAGTGGGGGGTTAACGAAAACGCTGCGTAAATAATTTGCGAAGAGCGTACGATATTTCGGTGTGCGTTCGAGGGCATTGTGAGCATTTTGTAGGAACCACCAGTAATCAAGCTGCTCTTTCTCTCCGTCGCTAAAGATGTAGGCGACGGTAAGTCCCTTGAACCATGTAAGCGCATGATATTTTGCAGCCGGAAAGTAAGTTTCATCGGGACAGAGTAGGGTCTGCGCGTCAATCATATCAGGTGTGACCCGGAGGTAACAAGCCAGTATCTTCTGTGTTAGTCGCCAAACTCCGGACGATGATGCGCAAGTAAAACGATGTTCATCAGTATCCAAAAGGTGACAATCTGGGCAATAAGGGGAGTCTGCCAGTCCGATAGTGTGAAGTCGCTGGCGTGTGGCATATTTTTTGTTGGCGATCTGATACCACTACGAACGCACCGTGGATGACAGAAAGTGGTGGTGTATCGTTTTCCACACTCTCGGCCAGTGAACCGTAGGGTACTTGTTTTCCACCACGTTATGGTGAACAGCCCGCAGAAGGTTAGTATAAAAATCTTTCGCCTTCGGTGGACGTGTGGCGGAGAGGTTCAAGCTGACATAGCTGTAATCAAGAATGAAGGTCGACACATGGGAGAGCTGTGGTGCGACGTGCGCAACCGACACCGGCGGGACGTTAGAGGCTGGCATCAGGACCTGTAGTAAACGACCCGTGAGAGAGGTATATTGACTTTTCCATCGTTTCCTCATGTTGCTCATGTAAAGGGCAGCTGCTCTCGCCCTGACGTTGACCAATCCCAGCCCTCCTTTGTGCACTGGGAGGGTAAGAGTGTCGTATCGTACTTTAAAGATATGACCTGCGGAAACGTAGTAACTGAAGGTCGCCTGAAGCCGGCGACCTATCTGCAGCGGTAGTGGGAGGACCTGTGCCACGTGGTTGAGTTTGGATGCTACGTGGAGGTTCAAGTATTCAACACGTTGTAGCTGATTCAAGTCCCGGAGCAGGTTCTGTCGCACCATTGCGCGTATGATCTGTAATAACCGTCGGTAGTTTGCTGCAGCTGTTTGACGTACATCTTTCTTGAACGTGATGCCCAAATATCGCAGATCAGAAACTGGTGGGAGGGAAGCGAGGGCTTCCGGTCCGAGACCACGCCCAATGTCCAACGCCGCCGACTTGTTGATGTTCAGAAGACTGCCTGCGCCCTGTCCGTATCGCTCAATCCAGGTTAGTACGCTTTGAACTTCGTCATTGGAACGAACCAGCAGTAGCAGGTCGTCAGCGTATGTCCTATAGCGAAAGGTGACGTCCCGCAGCGTGATGCCAGATAGGTGGTGGTTAAGGCCCCCTAGGAGTGGCTCGAGTGCGATTGCATAAAGGTAGGTAGAAAGGGGACAACCCTGTCGTAGAGACCTCTTAATGGGTACTGGTCCTACCGTCCTTCCATTGACCTGGACGTGTGAGCTGGCTGCGGTCCAAAGACGCCGTAGGGTGTCGATGAGGCCCGGGGGGAATCCCATACAGTCCATCACTCGTAGGAGGAAGTTTTGGTGCACTCTATCAAAGGCGCGGTTGAAATCGACGGAGACGATCGCCGCTCTCAGACGGCACGCAGAAGCGATCGCTATTAAGTCCCTGCAGTCACCGGTGGCCGTGTGTATGTTGGCTTCTCCCCCCTGCGACGTCTGTTCTGGAGCGAGGATCATCGGCAAAGTCGTCTTAATACGGCTCGCCATAATCCTGGTGAAAATCTTGTAATCGGCGCTCAACATTGTAAGCGGCCGATAGTCGTTAATCGATAGCCCTCCACCTGGCTTGTGTACTGGTATGAGGAGACCTTCTACAAACGCTGGCGGCACAACACAGTCTGGAGACATAAGTTCGCGAAACATTATAACCCAGTGAGGCATCATGAGGTCACGGAAAGTCCGGTAGAATTCGATGGGCAATCCATCAGGTCCAGGAGATTTATTGGCCGCACCTTTGTCCACGGCGTCTTCGACTTCTTCGAGTGAGATTTCCTCTGTTAGTGCATTCACGGTAGCCTCGTCGATAGTACGTGTTATCTGCTGTAACACTTCAGTAGTAGCCTCGTCAATGACGGTTCTTTCCTTGTAAAGATGACGAAAATGATCCTCCACCGCCTTTACTATGGTTGCTTGGGTCGTACATAAGCGACCGTCGTGTGTCCTGAGTTGTGTGATTCAATGTTGACGTTGTCGGCGCTTATCCGCCACAACGTGGTGCATAGTGGCTTCCTCTACAACCGTTCGGTCGTGCCGTCGCGAGCGGACTACTGCACCTTCTAGTCGACGCTTCGTCAATGATAGTATGTGAGCCTTGATTCTGCTTTGGTCATGTTGTCTCTCCGGGGAAGGGGGTAAGGCGTCGAGGTCCCTGAGTGCCGCGTAGTAAAAATCGAGGGTCTGTCGATGCCACGCAGTCACGTCCTTGCCATATCGCATAAGTGTCCTACGGATTGCTGGTTTGGCACAGAGGAGCCACCACTCCAGGGTCGAGGTGTATCGTGGGTGGCGGCGTTCGCAGTCAGTCCACGTTGCTGCAACTTGCCGACGGCAATCCAGGTCCTGGAGATGAGTTATGTTGAGCTTCCAAAAGCCATTGCTGCGCCAGACTTGTTGGGGGCGTAGGTGCATAGTGCAGATATAGGCACTGTGATCGGAATAGGCTTGAGGCAATAATTCGGCGTCCACCACACCTTGTGTGAGATCTTGTGACACATATATGCGGTTAAGTCGGCTGGCCGAATGACTGGTAAGATGAGTGTGGTCAGAGCGGTTACCGTGGACTTATTCCCACGTGTCGCAAAAGTGAAGTTCTTGGATCATCGCACCCAGTTCCGGACAACGCATGTAATGTGGGATTTGGTCCTTGGGATGAAGTACGCAATTAAAATCGCCGGCGAAGACGCTGTGGTCGTATCGTCCAAGGAAAAGGGGAGTGACATCTGTGGAGTAGAATCTGGCGCGGTCGTGACGTCTTGTGGTACCCGACGGCGCGTAAACATTAATGAATCGGGTGTTGAGTGCCGTAAATGCTATTCCTCGCGCGGAGGGAAGAAACGTGACGTCGGTAACTTCAATACCTTCACGCACTAATATCGCCACTCCGGTGTCTGCAGGGCTACCGGGCGTCACATGTGTGACGTAACCGTAAAAGTGCGGGAGTGCAGTCGTTTTCACTTCTTGTAGGAAAGCAAAGTCAACTCCCATGGCTCGTATGGTTTCTTTCAAAAGTTGGATCTTGACAGGAGAACTGATCATGTTGATATTCACTGTCGCCAGGCGGTAAGCCTGGCAACGCGTTGTTTGGGCGAGGTTATCCATGTTGAAGTTGGAGAGAAGCGAACATCGGAAGTAATGTCACCCCCCGCCAAACGCGGTCCTCCCTGTGCTGCTTATGCTGCATGATCCGGCGGCGCCTCAGCTGGCCGCGGGTCGGGGTCTTGTGTCTCGACGTCCTCGGCCCACGAAGCGGGCGCGGATGTCTGTTCATGTTCCATAGCCTCGGAATGTTTGGTAGTAAGGGACCGGGCGACTTCGCTGCCTGCACTGGTACCTTCCCGCTGCTCACTGTTTCTGTCAATGGGCTGATGTTCGAAAGCTGCATGTTTTTCTGTCTGTTCTGCAAGGTTGGAGTCAGTGGAAACAGCCCCAGCTTCGCGGCTGGCTTCTTGAGGGGTCAGTTGTTCTTCCCCGGCCGAATGCGAACCGCTGTGTTCCGACACGGTCCGACGACGGCGCTTTCGGCGTTTCGGTGATCGCTGTTTCCGTACATGGCCTTCATTGTCAGAAGACGGCACTGACTCACGCTCCGCCGGAACAAACGCTTCGGTCGGTACAATAAGGGAATCAATTGCCATCTTGCCGGCGTCAATGTCTGTCGCTTTCGGTAGCTCCAGAGTCGTAGTACTATTTTCCACCACTGGCCAGGTCGGCGGATCATCCAGGTTTTTGTCCGTGGAAAGTGATTCTTGTACCGCTGAAGCGGTCGGCCGTGTCTGTTGTGTGGAGAACGTCGTGAGCGCCGCCGCGTAAGTCACAGGTAGAACAGTCTTCGCCGCTGGTGGTGCAACGTCCTTCGGTGGGAGTTGTGTGATCCGACGCTGGAGGCACTCGGAACGAAGGTGTCCTTCTTTGCCGCATCCGGAACGCGTCTTCGGCTGGCCGTCATAAATAACTATGGCCCGGCATCCTCCTATCTGTAGAGAGGATGGCACGTGTCGTTGGAGATCTATGCGCACTTGGCGTACTCCATTGAGTACGGGATACGTCTTAAACTGGGTCCATTTTTCAGCCACGTGTTCGTGTACCGTGCCGTAGGGGCGGAGCGCCGCTACAACTTCTGCCGCCGGGAGTTCAAATGGAAGTTCGAATATGCGGATAGTCCGCAGTCCCATTGCGGCATGGCCAGCCTCGACGTTGCCAACATTGCCATCTGCGTGGCAGAAGCGGAGTTCTTGTTTCATCTCACGAAGCACCTTGTCGCATGTAGTTTCGTTTATGAGCTTTACATAGACCGTGCTACTGACGATCGAAAAATGAATGCCGACAATGTCGGCAGCCGGGATCTTGGCTTCCTCTTTTAAAAAGCGTTCGACTTCGAGCGCCTTTGGTCGGGTAAAGTCGTTCCGAAATGTGAATTTCAAGGTTGATCTTCTGTATTGGTTTGCCATGGTCTTGTAGCGCTACGGCGTCACGTTAGTGTCGGCCGAAAAAAAGTAAACAAGGCGCGCGGGCTCTCTCTGACAGCGGAGAGCACACACCGCACGTCTGCTTCGCTCGGCTGCGAGAGCCGCACTGAATAAAAATTCCTTATACGAAATCTGAAGAATGCCTTTAAACATCAATCTTCGTCCAATTTCGACTTAGTAAATTATGTTAATATCATGGATGTCTACTTTGCAAATTCCAAGGTGCTTCACTGTAAAATAGTTCCTGAAAAGATTCAAACCGACTGTCAACGATACGAATTTGAGCTTTCTTCGTCATATAGGTATAACATGTCAGGAGGTTGTTTATGAAGTGCATATGTTGATTAATATAGTTCCTCTCTTCTAAATTTTTGCAATAGCATTTAACTGTAGACGTTTTCTGACACCGGCTTTAGAAATTCCTTTCCGTTCTCTGAAACCTCCAAAACGATAATTTTTTCTGGTTTAAATCTGATGACCTTAACTATCACTTCCGATCAACATTAAAGACTTCATGAACCCATACATGGAACACCAAATGTGCAGTGTTCCTGCACTGCTACAGAGCGTGCATTGCAAGGTATTCGCACAGTTTATCGCATAGACTTACCATAAGGAATGAAACAAAAACTGTAATACACTTTACACCACAGACGCTCACTCTGGCTTGACAGAAACATCCGAATATTGGCCAAAAGGTGCACAAATAATTGACTTTGAAAGGAAAAGAAACGAGGTATGAAGCATTTATAAATTCGTCGATTGTAGTGAGGTGGTTTAATTTCGTCCCAGTCTACAAAACTGATTTCGGGCCATACTCAACTCTTGCCGATTAATGTAACATAATACCCGCCTACTAATCACGGCGTCTGTCTCCGTTGCTTTTGGGCCTGAATGGAAATCGTAGAAATTTCCTGTGGAGCAACATTTAATAATAAAGCGTTTTAAATCATCAAAAGCTACGAGCAGTAGCAGGCGCTTTCGATAAAAAACGGGGGAATGCAGCCCCACTGCTGTCGCCACGGCCGCTACCGGTAGCCAGCAAATGGATCACGGAGCTTTGCAGCATATGGCGTACAGAGGAGGACAGGCTGCAGGATATCTTCCGCAAAATGGTTACTGGATAAAATTTTGATATCGGTGTGACAGAAAGCGAAATAGATTGAATCTGCGCCACCATTACATTCACGTCTTCAGCATTCAGACAGAAGAGGCTATAAAAATATTTTACGCCAGCTGCTCTGGATCCACTGACATTGTGAACAGAAACGACACACGCTACCGCTAGACCACAGGCGTAATCAGCCTATGTTTTTTCTATCATGGGACATGTTTTCCTCCTGTAAGTGCCGCAGTCTACAGTGTTGCCTGATTGTGCAGATAACCGGACTTAGAGAATTAACGAGTTGGCCAGTTTATTTGTCCCATGTCGCGATCGGCTCGGACTTAGCCTCTGAAGCGGCCGGCCGACGGTCGAGTTTTATGTCTAAGAGTGTACTTTCGCCGAACCGCTGGCGCGGACGCAGCGGCAGCTATGAAATACTTATCATCCGATTCCAAGGAAACTATTTGGTAGAAAAATTTGATTCTTGTGCATGTTACAGCCTGATATCTTCTCTCGATAAAGGACCGAATTTCTTTTCGTTACTCGTCGTGATTACTTGCTGCATCGCATTTACGTAGACCTTTACACGAAACTGTAATGTGTGTGCAGAGGTAAAAACGCATTGCGTGGTCTTTGCGTGCTGTTCATTTTAGGTAACACATTATTGCGAATGAAATTTAGTCTACATATCGAAATTGTTTATATAGCTGAGAGCAGAACGACAGCTATCACCGTTCTCGGTATATTGACTGATATGTCGGCGGACGGGCTGTGCGGTGACCACCGCAGACCGCTCGCGATGCGACCGTTACTTTGTCCTGCTCGTCGTAAACCATGTGGTTGTATCAACCGCAAATTTCGTAAACGGTTCAAGAAATCGAAACATGTTTTCTTGCAAACGATAACTTCTAAAAAGTCATGTATTTCGTCGCATGATAAATATCCAAAATCTATTTATCTCCCGAGATATGAAAGTAAGTACAGGTTTTCAGAAGGGATAGATGAATTATTTTAAACGGCATTTAATAGCATGTGGAATGAGAAGTTAAATCGAAACTAATTTGCTGGTATGTCATAATATGTAATTTGCTAAGTATCTACAGCTATTGATTATTTCCTTTGGTAAGTAACAAATGTTTTTTTTCTTGATTCAGTGTACTTTATTGTTTCAAGACACATTTCGCCTTTTACTTTAAGGCATCTTCGGTGGAATCTAGAATGATTCAGTTTCGTTTTGATATGTGATACTTGCAGACTATAAAACAGTTCACATCTTTTTTTTATGTGAATAACTGATTACTTACGTTTCCCCTCACCTGGTCACATGCTGGAGGTTGAACTAAAACTTAGATTATGGAACATAAGCACATATTCATGTTCGCTCTTTTTTCTTCTGTCACTAGCAGTAGACATTTTACCGAAAACTCTGATTTGAAGTCGCAACTACAGTGTGTTGACCTCATGTCCCTTTCTGTTTGGTTTGTTTATGTACATGTTGCCAACCTAAAGAGTTAAATGCTGAAAATTAATGTTTGTTTATTTCTGTTCTCCATATATCTGCATGTATGTGTGTTTGGTTTCCCAGTGATAGTTATAAAGAGTTGAAAGTGAATGCAGTAGTTGTCAGACAGTGGTTGAAAGATTTGGTGTTCAGCTGATTTCAGTTTTGGTTTAATTGTTTTGTGGAGGAGTGCATTAATCGATAAAATAGTAGAAAGGCATTTCAACAGATGATTATTATCGGAATACTATCACCCAAACCCTTTGTCCCCACTCTTTGACGCGCCATAATATGTTCTGTCAGCTAACCCCTCTTGTAGTCAAAGCTGTGCCGTAATTTCCTCTTCCTCCTCTATTTAATTCCGTGCCTCTTCTTTAGTTACACGATCCTCACATCTAATCTTCAGCATTCTTATTGATCACCACGTTTTGAAAGCGTCCATTGTCTTCTTGACAGAACTGTTCATCGTCCACGTTTCACTTATATACAAGGCTGCATTCCACACAAATACCTTTATAAAATAGTATCCAACCATTAGAATTTATATTCGATGTGAACAAATTTTCTTTTTCAGAACGCTTTTCTTGCTATTGACAGTCTTCATTTTATATCCCCTCTACTTCTGCCTTCTCAATTACTGCTTCCCTGTCAAGTCACTGAAATCTTAGAAATGCAGTTTAGTTTATGTGCAAGTTGTAGATAATCTTGTGCCCCTGTGTTTTGTCGATGACATCTACAGAGCTTCAAAGAATGTTTTAATTAAGATTGTTAAAACCTTTCTCTAAACATGCAAATAATATAAAGACAGTTGCACAGTTCTTCGGTCTGCCTACTTAACTAAGTGGTAGGATCAGTATTGCCTTGTGTGTTCAGACATTTCACAGGAATCTAACATTGTGCTTATATTATTTTGTACAACCCCTTCCCCTCTACATATTTCTTCCACATTCTAGCCTTCTCTTATTTGCTTAGTTCTGGCTTGCCAAGTGAGTTCTTGACAACTGCTTCTCCTTTGAGCAAAGTTTTCTTTCTTCTTTCTCATTTTCATTCTACTATGTTTTCCAAGTGCAAAATCGCTTTTGCGAATTTGGACTTTCTATCAACGTCACGTTTAGACATTTCTATTTCCTATGGCCTACTTTATTTGCTGCATTTTTATATTTTTCCCTCTTGTCAAATTTAATATACCACGTTTTATCTAACGATTTCTACTGTACTTTTTTCCCGTTCACGTACTGCTGCATTCACCACTTCTTCTCTCAAAAATATATATTCGTATTCTAGCGGATTCCATCCTCTGTTTCAGTCAGTCGTTGCATTACAGTAACTTTAAGATTATCGAAAAACTGTGGGTCTTGACTTATTCAAGTTCCATTTCCTTAATTTGCTACAGTTTACAGTCTCTTTAGTTGTAAACTGCAGCTCGTAACCAATAAATTATTGTATGTTTGCGTCTACACCGAGAAATGTCTTACAGTTTAAAATCTGGTTTCGAAAACTCTGTTCCAAATATATATTATTCTTTCGTGATTCTTAAGCAAGGTGCTGGCGATGATTACATTATGCTCTGTGGGAAATTCTATCAGGTGGCTTCCACTTTCGTCCCTCCCCCCTAGCCTTTGTGTTCTTACCGTTTTCGTGTACCTGCTACCGTATAACATTTTAAATTTTTGTCTCGCTTAACTATCTGAATAATCTCTTTTATCGTACATTGTTTCAATGTGTTAGGAGATAGTGTACAATCATGAACGGTAGTCATGAAATGTGTTTATGGTGAAATGAGAAAACATGAGTAATGAAATATGTGAAAGAGTACATTGTACATAAAATGAAAAATTGGTATGTCTTCACCCAACTTCGTATTTCCTTCATGTAGGTGTAAGACATAGTTAATCAAACGCACCGAGCGTTTCAGTGGTCCCTGCCCCGTACCTCAGTGGCTGTCCGTCATTGGCTACCGCTAGCGTCTGCCGCTTCCAGATAGGAACGCCAGTTCCGCGAGCCACCGCGTCAAAGCGGAAAACGCTTGTCGCTGCCGTTGCCGCACGCCGCGCTGCCACGCTCTAGTGGGAACCGGCCTTCACTGTCACAGCCTTACTGCATTAGGGTTATGAATGCTCGGTACAATCTTCCTCTTCGAATACCAGGAGTAGACTGATGTGAAACTAAGCTTTCTGGACCATCTTAAATAGGTGTGGCCAAACCAGTGGTGGTAGGGATAGAGTTCAGCCAGCACTCTTCCAGAATCCACCGGGAGTGGAGGCATGTTGTGATGGATCTTAGGGTAGAGTACCTGTTATAACCTTTAATCGCTAATAAATTGCGTGGATATACAAAAGTAGAAACACTAGCGGGTTACATGTTACTAACTTCGTATCTGTCAATCGACTGCCGTGCCGTGACATGCGGCCCGCGCCGTTCATAGCCAGGTGGCGCTCCCGCGCTCGTCCGAGCTGCGGAGCGCCTCTATCGCCGTGTTCGCGTACTAACGTAGCGGCACTTTTGAATGTCGTGGCACTGTCACAACAGTACCAGGGGCGAATTTGTGAAATAAGAAGGCATGATAATTTGAAAGTCATTTACATATTATGAAAGTAAACAGTACTATTACATTATCTAATGCGCATACCAAACAATTATCATCATTATTTCTCAGCCAAACGCAATGCAATGGAGGACATCAATATCGTTGCAGCTCTGTAACAGAGACGTTCTTGTAAATATAACAAATCTATAAAGATTATTCATGTTGTTGTTAGGATGTTTAAGGGGGACTAAACAGCTAAGGTCATCAGTCCCGATTATTCATGAACCTTCAGTAATCAACTGAGTATGTATGATAGAAATTTCGAATTAGTGTCAGTATCTCTTCACTAATCATTCTTTCTTCTCCCAAACTGTTACCATGGTAATAGTGACTAAACCATAACACATATTTTCACGTTTTGAGACAGTTGATGGCTCTGAAAGGCATACTTAGAGCTATGATTGATGAAAAGGTTGCGGTAACACAGCCATCGTTCACGAAGGTGATAAATCTGAGGTCTTCAAATAATAAATGTCCATATTCATGAAGAAAGACTTTCACGTCAATTGTAATGATAACATTTTGAGGTGTCATCGCAAAATGGTTTCGCTATTGTGGCACACCTATTTCTTTATACAGGTCTATGTACAATTCCATTAAGTGGGCTGTGGTTGGTGTGCTGCTGAGATTTCCGGGAGGTTTTTAGAAGCGTCAGATTCAATACAAAGTCAATAGGTAAATGCTTCGTTCACTTGTTCTGTTCGGATTAACTATAAAGACAATTGTAGCTAGCTCCTTAGATTTTCTTGGACTGAGCGGTTATCCCTCATTGTTTTCACTATTATAGTATGCTGGACGAAACCTCGTGAACATATCAAAAAGAAGACTATTCGTTATTAGGACGATCTTGCTGTAATTTGTCATTTGGGTAAAATTCAGAAATTAAATAAACTCTTGAGTTTATCAAATTAAAATTGTCCAGTGCACTAATTTCACATCTGAGGTTCGGTTTCCTATTGGTCTGAAATTCGAAAATGATAAATCTAGGCCTTTCTAATTTAACTGATATCTTAATGAGCCATGACTGTCTTTCAAGCCTAGTAGTTTAGCGCTTTGGAGACTGAGCCCGAGCATAGTTCGGGCCGCATCACTGTGTTAAAAAAGCCCGCACCGAGTATAGGTCGGGCTGCGATTTTCTCGATGCGCGAGCCTCCTGTAGTTCGAAAACTGGACTCATTTCATATTAATATATTGTACAGATGTCTCGCTCTAACCCTTGGCAGGTGCTCCTGCACTCATTCTCAGTTTATATAATTATTAAGAAAGAAATATTAGCGAACGTAACAGCCGTTTCTAAGGCTGTCAGCGCAATACTCCAATTTGTGATCCCACTGACGTAATTTTGTGAATGCACTCGTTATGTTTTGTGGCGTGTTCTATAATTCTGCTACAAACGTAACACGTTTGTTGAGTGAGCAATAGATTTTGGAAGTACATAAGGAAGAAATTGCTCAATAACTAACTTCACCTGCAGGAATTCGCCCCTGCAGTTTGTCGGTTTTATTAATGTTCACCCTGTATGCTGTACCTACTGAACATTGTATGAATCAGTTTGTTGTTGAGAAATGGCACTGTCATAATATTGCACTCGACCTGAATTATGGTAACTGGGAGTATATAGAGGGACTAAATTTACTCGTAAAACTTATTTGGGGCGCAGAATTTGACCCATTGAGAAACGGAGTAGCTTTCCTCTTGAATTCCTCTTTCAGAAGTTTATTATGTGCTCAGTCGTTCTTATTTCAGTTTTTAAGTGCACTGACGTTCGTCCATAAATCGAAACCTGTTACTCCCCGTTTTAAATATTCGTTTAAATCATCATTGTGGTATGCGTTGTGAGGCACTTGCGTGTCTTTAGTACTTCCCATGGGCATACTGCAATTTAATGTTGTGATATTAGGAATGGTGTGGTACGTTTCTAAGGATGTCAGCGCAATACTCCAGTTCCCTTCGCTTAGTTCGGTTGGTGGGAAGTAATTCGTACTTCATGCTGATGATCGACCATTTAAAGTCAAACGGTGTGATATCGATCATTAATCTCAGCTACTAGTCTGGTGTGCGTTATAACGGTTTTTAGGTATCTTCCTTCACTATCAGTGTAGCCATCGGTATAAACATGAGTCACACCCGTCTGCAAAGGTATGTGTTTACTATTGGAAACTGTAAAACATATGGTTATCAGTAAAGTAGCGATGTAATTCTTGTGATGGCTGTGAATCGCCGAGTAAGTCGAAGTAATAGACACTATTTCGAGTTCTTTTCCTAAGATTCACTACCCAGCGAGTCCCAAGGCCTCCTTCAATGTCTAAATTTAGAACTCTGCGAAATTATTGGATAGAGCACTTTTTGGCGAATTTCAGCAGCTAAGTATTTGTAAATAATCCATCAGGCAGTATAGCTAACAGCTTTTTTTTATTGAACAATGCTAGCCCTTACTTGCGTTGTTTTAGACATAATCCTTTCCCAATAGTCACAGATTCCATGAATTTATCATTCCTGTTGGCCCCGTTAAGCTGTTGCTTTGCCTTTTCCGCGTTTTTCACTGCTCTGGCGATAGTTTCCACACCATCGTATACAGAACCAATAGCTGAAAGCCCCGCAAAATCTGCAATTAAGAACAGTGGGATGCCACCTGACATGTTTGGCAGTGATAGGTCTCTGGCACTTTTAATCAGTTTCCCTTTGGAGGCTATTTTATCTGCTGGAAATGATAATTACATGCATTTTTTACACCCTGACATGCCCGTCTTCATTTTATTCTTTAGTGGGCGACGGGTGGCATTCATAACGTGACTGAAATTTATTCCCGCACTCAGTTTAAGATTTGCGCCTATTGCTTTATCTGCTAAGAGTGAGGCGATATGCTGAGCAGCCCTGATACCGCTTTTTGACCTATTTGCTTATCATAGTCGGCTAATATTCTATATACAGCGTGATGTTCTATGAGATCCTAGTTTGCTGGATACACGGTATGACGACGTGTGCTGGCCTCATCTAAGAGACTGATTCACGTGTTGCTATGTGCAAGTCGTTTCTCGAGATTTGGCCCAGCTTATAAGTAGGAATATGGTGTCCTATTGACAATTTACCGAGAATACCACACATCTGCTGATGCGTTTCCTTTCATGAATGTTGTGCTACTGCGCTGTTTGAGGTGTGCACGCCGTGTTATACATAAAATCAGTGTCGTCTACCCAACTGTCATGTGATGATAGGAATCCGAGCCATTTAACAAGATAGTTCCCCTCTCTTCCATGCCTTGCCATTAAGGTTTCCCGTGAACATTGCCTCATATCTACAAGGTCTTTCTGCCATAAGTCATCGAAGCCTTGAATTATAACCTGTCTACATGGGAATGTCTTGCATACTTGTTTTTGGAAATCTTGAATAACTGTCCCCATAATTATTCGATGGTAAATCTTTCTACACTTCTGAAGTTACTGAAATGACTTAATTTCAATGTGCTGTATTCCCAGCTGCAGATGATGCTGTAAGAAGCCGTAGTTGTTCTATTTCGTTTGAGTCATCGTAACTGATGTACCTGCATTTGGGGGATCTGTTTTTAATTCTGAATGTCGATAATGCCACTGCCAAATAGGTCTGCTAACGCATTTTAATAATTTGTTTGTATTTCGAAGTGTTGGTGCATTTTGCTCCTACTCCATCTACTCCATTGGCTTTCTTGCATGCTTCCGCCATTCGAAATATCTGACCATAATTTTCAGTATCTTTTGGTGAATAGCAGTCTGGTTTCGTAGTTTTCAACAGTATTAGATTCAGTAAACCGGGTGTTTCTCTATTTTTTTTTGTCACTGATCTGTGTTGCAGTGTTGGTTAAACTTATAGGTTGAGTACATAGCATGTACATGCTTTTTCCTTGCTTACTCCGTATGTTCTATCAATCCAGCTATCACTGTAATGTTTAATGAAAGCACCAATAGCATCTACTTCCTCCTCTTCTTAAGGGGTCGACGGATTCTATGGCAAGCCTAAAGATGTCTCTGAGAACGGCGTCTGCAGGGGGTGCCAGTGGTTGTAGCTGTCCATAGTGAGAATTCATTTAGTTTAGAAATATCAAAAAGTATGTTTTACAACAGGGCTCAGATTTTTAGGATCTAAAATACCCTGAAAATTGTCGCTGAAATAACCTGCAAAGGCGATAAAACCGAGTAAAATGATGTAAAACACATGTAAAGTGAATTATAAAATAAACTATAGAAACAGGCGGCTGGAAATGAAGTTACAAAAAGTATCATTGATTTAAATCTCGCTGTGCTCGTGTTGTAGAAATCTCTTTCTTTGAAGTCATACATAAATTTTTCTATAGCCGTTGTAGAACTAGTTCAGTCTTTGACAGCCAGCAGAAAATCTTTCAGCATTTGCTTAAATTGTTAGAGCGTGCCAACTGACAATGGCCCTTAGTTTAGAAAAACGGATCTAAAAAGTCCACGCAGAGATATCGATATGTCACGAACGGATATGTTCAATAACGACATTTTTTGTTTTAATACCTAAATCTGGTACAAGATAACAACATAGTAAGTGAAGCAACAATGGTGATGAGCAGATGAACACAATTTGCTTTAAACACGTGTAAAGCATTCTACAGCAACTTTTCTTGTTTTTACCCTGAGGCACGTGTATTGGTCGTTCCTGGCAACATTACAACAATGAATTGTTGTATCATAAATGGACGTTACACACAGCTTAAAAATGACATCCTCCTTGGGAAACTAAGTACAGTACGGGATCTGTAAGACGTAGAACACAACACTAAATTTACATTTCTATAGCCGGAATGTTCGAGATTTTTGTACTTGTGAACAATGAATAGCTCATAAAGAAAGAAAGACTGCATGCAAAGAAACTCCACACGTTTCTAATAAGCTATAATAAAATGAAATGAAGCAGCTCATTATCTGAGTGACGAAACTACTATATGTGTACGTGCCCCATGAAGTAGAATATACTCTTACCGTCGCCGGAATTTTGCTTTCCTAGAAATGAAGCCGTCCTTCCATTACTTACGTCACAAGGAGTGCACATCTTCATGAGCCTGAAATTGGCATTTCCTTCACATTTTGCGCCAAGGTATGCCGTTAACTATCCATACACTGATCGATATGGTATGAGGTTAATTGATATATGACAAATGATTAGCGAGATAACGACTGTTTGAGTGTGGTAGGTTCAGATGATAATGACTTGAAAATGAGTGGTCTCAATGAAGAGCGGATTCAGGGTAGCGGTGTACGATGGCACGTGAAGCCCCCTCGGGTGTATGGTGCCACGTGGCCTTCATCCATCAGCCCCACCCCCATCCCCCACCCATCCCCAGAGAGTTTGCGAGAAATAAAGGGAGATGGAGAGAGGGAGTGAATATCGAAATAATCACAATTTTTACTTACGGGCAACATGTAACTGTGAGTTTAAAAAAAGCAAAAAGCCTGTATTTAACGAAAGGTAAGTGTGATCTGCTGCGTTGTGCCTCCATTTTATTGCTTCTTATTCATTTTTTTTGTCGGACTGTACGATACAGGTGCAACAAAACAAGTCGTTAATAGTTTCGTGATTGCGTAGCAAATAAATCAGCTATTGTGTAGGTTTTACGCGCTAGGCTTCTGAAGTTAAATCTTTTGCTTTGTGAAAAACGTGTACATTTTTAGGGCAGCGTTCAGACACAAACGTACTGATATTTTCGGTTAATATTCTATCTCCCTGGATTCTTTTCATAGATAATAGGGAACTGTACTGTCAGCATTTGCTATGAACAGCTTTGTTTGAAGCTACACGTATCGATTTTCCATCATCGTCAGGTTTCTTACAGTCAGTACTTTTGTTGTTCTCTACGTCTTGACATCGTGTCAAAGTCCTCTTGTTATCAAACAGTACCTCGTGTTCTGTCTGCGGTTTGTATCATGAACCAGCGTATTTCAATCATGATGCAGCACTTCACTTCTTGGTGAAAGTAATCTGTGAGGTACCAATATTGAAAATGTATAAGTAACTCTGTTTGTCACCTATTCAGGGCAGAAACATTGAATCTAGTTTGACGAAGTTTGGTATGGAGATAGCTTGAAACCTTAGGAACATCGAAGGCTACTTAAAAAATTAAATCAGAAGGGAGAGGTGATAATCATTGACATCAGTGAATCATGGCAGCAGAATGCTGTTTGCGATGCACTCTTTTGCAATACGTTGCGCACGCGATTTAAGCTACGTCAAACTGGAAAGTAATAAATTGTGGAGCTCAAAAATATCTACTCAGAAGTACATGAGAGCATACGTTTATCTTTTACGGTTCACCCATAATCACCATATTACTCTTTTCGTTGTCCCAGGTGCAGCGAATGGAAAAGACAAAAAATGGTGCATGTAAGTAAACTATAAAAGATAAACATATGTTCTCGTGAACTCTTCTTAAGACATTTTTGAGATCGATACTTTAGGACGACATAAAATTATGCACCACATACCGACTAAGCAGCGTGTTGTTGCCGGAAAACTCTTTACTATGCAGAGCAGATGGCCTTTGAACGGCTGAACAAACTTTCATGAAACACACGTCGCCCAATTCTGATTAAACTAGCCGTTTCTCAAATAATACAAGAAAAAAACTGCATTGAAGCCGATGTATTCGTGTCGGAGCAGTGATGCCATAGATGTAGAAAGACGGTAAACAGAACACGTGACTTCGTGCTAAGGGGCAGCGAAGGGAACGGTGGACATCCTGAGTTCTGTTTCTCAGGTATTTACTCCTCGTAACAGTACTACTGACACACGAGCGGGTAAAAGCTAGTTGAATATATAAATGAATAGACACTACCACTAATCCATGGAGAGCTTATGAAAATGGCTACATGTTGCATGCTGTTTACGTCACAGCTCTACTTTGAAGTTATTTGATGTCCTGACATAGGATCAGTCAAGCTCACAGAACAATTTGTTTTTGAGAAAGATTTAGACACTCATAACCATTACTGTAAATCAACATAAATTGTTGCTGCTATTTGAGTTTTAGTTCTTCCAAATTAGAAACTTCGACCCATTTTTCCCCACGGTCAGGTAGAAAGATTTTTCATGATAGGAATTTTTCCTTAAAGGACATTTATATATAATTTTGTTGACTGAAAAAGCTGTCTTGAAAATGTATCATGTTTTTTGTAAAAGAAATTGATTCAGTTCAACTCAACACTCGAAAAATCTGCTTTTTAAGCCATGAGGAAATGTCAAATTTAACGAGCAACGAGCGTCGTATTACCGGCTGTTTAATTCTGACATGTAATTGGATGACCTTTTAGTATACGCTGTTTTTCCACTTCTGCACTGTGTTCAGTGCGTTTTCTGATAACGACGCAGGTACGCCGGTTACAGTACTCTGTTAATTTGATTGGGCTATCGAACTACATAATACCACAGTAATTATGCGGAAGTGTACGAATACTATAACTAACTGTAACTTGACGTTTTTGGTAAAGTGATTCTGTAATGAGTGACAGGCAGAGAAAAAGACAGGCCATTATAATAAGTTTTTCTTAAAAAAAAGAAGAAGAGAAAAGTAATGGTAGCGAAGAAGAAACCCTTCGTCCCATACAACCACAAAAGACGTCGTATGTTAATGACGTACCTTCGTAACTGGAGCTGTGTCCACGCGTTATGCAGAGGCGTAACTTAGGCAGAACTGGTTCGCCTGCAAAAATATAAATCCTGCCTCCCTAAAATAAAATGTATAACCTATCAGCAACTAACATAACTCTAATTACAGCAAGCAAAAGCACAAATTTAATGGAGTATGTTGTACAAAGAAATCTGTTGTTCATTCCCTATTTTTCAAGTGTCAAAGAAAATTATTAATACTGGTAAACGTTATTAAAAATGAAATACATCATTGTGATTGATATCCGTTACCAGTAAACATAGTCTTATACTTCTATCTGTTGTCTAACGTTCTGGTACGTATAAGACCTCTCTGTACTCAGCTTGACCTCCAGCGAAACTGGACCTTGTGCTGTGCTTCCTATGAGAAGAAGGCATTGATGATTTCACTGACATCAATGGATCTTTCACTCTTTCACTTTCGGTACCGAGGAGGTTGAGTTCACTAACTCTGTTCTTTATACAGGATGAGGGTTGAGGACAATGGGCCAGTCCTCCCCCCCCCCCTCCCCCCGCCGCTAAGGAAAATCAGAGAATTCTATCTTAATGCGGGTGTATGGTCGCACATATTAGTTGTAATGAATAAGAGATTCAATATTGGCTGTTGAACACTTACAATGACTCTTAGATTGCAAAGTTTGCAGCGGGTAGAAATACCACCATATATATTAGTTGTCGATACTATGTTGAGCTTCGCCTTCCTGCTTATTATCTGTAAAAGCCACTACACTTCGTGACGACTTCTTATGATTACGACTGCTGCCAATTTTAGTGACCTAACAGCTGCAGCGCTAAAGCAGGGCAGCAAATTCTTGTCGTGTGTCAACTGAAAAATAAATTGTGTAATGAGTGTGTTCGAATATGAATGACTCAATGACAAGCTGCCGATTTATCTGCTCGTACACATGTCTAAAGTTGCATCGCTTTTGAAGCAAATGTACAACATTCCCCGTCTTAGGTACCTCCAGAACGTAGCGACGAAGTTGTGCCTGCATTCTCCACACCTCACTCTCCACTGTGGATGAAAGTTAACTTAGTACTTAAAACTTACATTGGCTTCTGTCGATATCTATAGCGCGGAACTACTGCGCCTGAGATCACTAAAACATGAAATCAAAGAAACTAAGATTAAATAAGACAGTAGTTACCAAAAACGTGAAGTCGTTAAATGCTTTAGACTTTAGAGTGTCTCCGAGTTTCATTTGTAGTGATGCAACAATGCTATACCTAACACGTAAGTTGGACCTATTTCCAAATGCATAACAACAACCGATGACTGTGTTCTAGGGTCACTGACCAATCATTGGGCGTGTGCTTGTTTACAAGAGGGTTAAAGGACGAACAGAGTCTGTGGAAATTTTAAAACTTTTCTGATAGAAAGAAGTAAGTTGCAGTACCTAACGGGATTGAGTTCTGTCGTTTGCCCACTTTACCTAAAGTGATAGTTCAGGGTAAGTTTCTTTATTCATAGGTATTTTGGAAGAGAGAAGTGTTATTAAATAACTGTGCTAATTTAGTCACACTAACCATACATGACCACACCTTTTGTATCACCCACTCAGTATTTCTGGAGTTACCATAAATAGCGCGCTGAAAAACCATAAATTGTTTGTTTCTAGTGGCCTTTTAAATACATTAAAATAAGAGTACTGCTCCAAAAGAGAGGCTCGTGGCGGCAAAACACTTTAATAGTGTAAAAGTGAGTCCAAAAACAAACAATGTGCTTGAGTTGTCAACAGTCGGTCATCTCAGTCTTGTTTCCCCGGTTGGTTAAGATCTGAGAAAACAGACGACACTACTTGATGCACTGTCACGAAGAGAACTGTCCACGGGCGGTCATTACCCCATTTTTATATTGTTTTATAACGGAATGAAAGTTAAAGTTTACAGAACATAACAACGTACTGTCTGGATTTTCTTCACTGTTTCCGGTTTCATTCAGTGAAGTACGCTTAAATAGCGATGAAAGAGAATAGTTCAAGGCCTTAACTGAATTTCGCATTGTACATATTGAATGGGAAGTTGAAGACGTTCTTGCTGAGTTACATTTATGGAGAAGGAAATCTGTGAAGGAAGATTCCAGACCTACATCTGCCATGGGAGCACTGTGTAATAATGCAACCAAGACATCTATCAACATATCGGTAGCTTTCTGAAGAAATTGGCCACACTTATTGTAACTACAGCAACTGCAGAGAGGTTTTTTAGTTGTTTTTTTTTTGTTTATTTTTACATGTCTAGTTCCGTAAGACCAAATTGAGGAGCAAATTTCCAAGGTCACGGAACGTGTCAGTACATGAAATTACAGCATAAGAGTAATAACAGATAAAATAAAATGTTTATGAACTAAAAAACGACTAGTGATACGTTTGTGTTAACGCAATCAACAATATAACTCAGGAAACAGCTTAATTTTCAAGGAAGTCCTCGACAGAATAGGACTGGCTCATGAGGAAACTCTTCAGATTCCATTTGAAAGCACGTGAATAACTGCTAAGACTTTTGTATTCTTGTGGTAGTTTATTGAAAATGGATGTAACAGTGTACTGCACACATTTCTGCACAAGTGTCAAGGAAGTGCTATCCAAATGCAGATTGGACGTCTGCCTAATATTAACTGAGTAAAACTGCTAATTCTTGTGAAGAAGCTGATATTGTTAACAAGAAAAGACAGTTCATCTCCACTTTAAAGAGAATCAGTACATACCTGCAAAAATTCAACATGACAGGAAAGTTTTAAAGCTTATTTCACCGCATTAAGTCACGTAACATTCATTAGATTATACTTTATTAATATTTACAATTTGTAAAAATAATTAATGGGTGCTGTATCACTTGAGTTAAGCTGGTAAGAGTGTTTTATCGTTTCGGGGAAGACTAAAGGAATTAGGTCTCATGTACACTAATCGTTCAGTATGTCTTAAACCACTGGAGGTGATAGACAACCTCGTCAAAAGAAAGAAGGACCTCGATATGTCAGTATGGGGAAGAAGCATATTATTTCGTCGCAGCACTAATTTTACGTTTAATTTCTCATTTCAAGCCATTACTTCTATTCACGAAGAGGTTTACATCTTTCGACCATAGTCGTAACTACTTGGATCAGCGCGCATCTGTCATGCGATGGTCATGACTCATTGCCTGAGGCTGTCTGCCGGCTATCGTCTCTTACTTAGTATGAAGCGATGCGCCTCACACCCATATTATTATAAAAAATATATGCAAACAAATTCTTAATAAATATACAACATCGCTATTACTTTCAATATGTATAATAAATTTCCAAAGGCAGTTTTAATAAACTAAAGTACATGATTCTTACTCCGGACTTGGCAGTAATTAAATTAGCCTAGTCTATTATTTTACAACTCTTTTTCCCTTCTTTACAAAGTAATAAACTACACAAATTCTTTTTCAAAGCAACAGATTAACTCCTGTTTTGAGAGCGGTTTAGATTATTTAGAGCACTTTAGTTAATCAATGAATTTATATATTATTTGAATTTCGAGATCTTCGTTTATTTACACTCTCAGCAATTTTTTTTCACTTCATCTCGAAGTTGTTCTATACATTGTTCTCAGTAATACATCTGTGTATAACTATAGTTCCATTTCTACCTTATATACAGCACTTCAATAGTGTCCTACATTTTCAATCGTTTTCCCTGCATCGTCATAGCTGCCTGTTCATTTGGCGTCCATAACACTCCACCTCTGCTTGAAATACAGTCCAGGCTGCAGTTACATGCCGATTTACCTGAAACCATAGTTTCGTCTAAGGCTATTATTATACACAGTATCTTACTAAAGATAATTATTAGTACGTATATTTTCCTTTAAACTAATATTTTATATGTGTTAATTATAATTTTAAATCATTTAATCAATTCTAGCAAATACGAAACTACTGCAAAAACTTACTTCCCAAAGTGAGAAACACTAACAATTTTAGTAAAACAGGTTGCCAGTGGAAGCTTTTTCTAGATTTACTTAACTAAGTAAATAAATTTTAACTAACTAGGTTTTGCAAAATCTTTCAAGAAACCTAAACCAATTCATTCCTTTACAAAGTTATCACTGTATTTACCGGCTTTTCTACACAGTTTATATACAGTCCCATGTATTGTAAGTAATCCGCACTGCCTCTCAGAATCATCACAATAAAATATTTGACCTAATACATAAAGAAATTGCGTCCAAAATTATGAACTTACTTACAAAATCTTTTATATCAGTTCTTATGCCTCGCACTTGGGATTACTCGTATTAGGATAACTATTCAGTGCCCGCACTAAAACTCTACTTTATTACACTACTCAGTTTACTTCAAATAGTCACATCGGGTAAGTTTCTCGTCACCGCTCCAAAACCTATTAGTCACTTTTCATCATAACAACACGCTTTTCTGCAGTAACTAATTAGTTTAGATACACTGATGAGACAAATCATTATGACCATCTGCTTAATATCTTGTTTGTCCGTCTCTGGAACGAGATATATCACTTATTCAGCGTATCAGGGATCAGATAGTTTGTTGGTAGGTTTCTGGAGATGTGTAATATTAGATGTCTACGCACACGATATGTACTTCGCATAAATAACGGCCACTGATTTCTGTACGAGGTGATGGTACTCGTAGCGACCCAGATGGGTTTCATAGGATTTACATTAGGAGAATTTGGTCGCCGAGACGTCAACGTTAGGTTACGATAATGCTCCTCAAACCACTGTAGCACGGTTCCGGCTCCGAGACACGGGCGATTATACTGCTGAACGATGACACTGGCGTCGGAGAAGACACCAAGCATGAAGGTATCCACGTGGTCCGCAGCGGTCAGCGCGTCTGCGATTACTACCACAGGTCCCGTGAAACCGCAGGGGACTTCCTCCCACAGCATAATACCGCTCCCTTGAGCCTACGTCCTTGGCGCGCTGCACGTTTTGAAATCCCGTTCACTTCGATGACAACTTTTATGGAGATTACCATCGACCAAATGCAGCAAAAATGTGATTCACCCTAGGAGCCGACACGTTTCCATTGATCAGCAGTCGAATCCAGATGGTCCCGTGACCACTGCTATCGTAACTGACACAGCCGTTGGGTCAGCTTGAGAAAACGTAGGGGTGATCTGCTGCGGAGCTCCATTTTAACAACGTACGACGAACGATGTGCTCCGAAACACTTGTGCATGCATCAGCATTGTGCTCTTTCGGAAGAGATGCCACTGTTCACCATCTGTCTGTCCATCTTTACAGAGCAGACAAGCCTCCTAAGTCCACTTTCTCTGAAGAGTTCTGGACGTCCAACCGTTTGCGTCTAGTGCTAGTTCACTGTCCCACCTCTTTCCGTAGATGCTCACGGCAGTAACAAGTGAATACTCCACCAGCTTCGCCGTTGTCGAGATAGTCTTTCACAGATTCTGCCTAACATTAATCTACCCTTTGTCAAAGTCACTCATCTCAATGGATTTTCCCATCTGTAGTCCATATCTTTACTAGAGTAATCCCCGGTCCGTGCCTGCTCGGCTTACATGCTTTTGTCACCGCGTGGCCGGCCTGGGTGGCCGAGCGGTTCTACAGTCTAGAACCGCACGACCGCTACGGTCGCAGGTTCGAATCCTGCCTCGGGCATGGATGTGTGCCATGTCCTTAGGTTAGTTAGGTTTAGGTAGTTCTAACTTCTAGGGGGCTGATGACTTTAGAAGTTAAATCCCATAGTGCACAGAGCCATTTGAACCATTTGTTAGCGTGTCACGTGGGTGGGCAGTGGTCATGTTTTGAATGATAAGTGCAAAAAAAAATGGCTCTGAGCACTATGGGACTCTACATCTTAGGTCATATGTCCCCTAGAACTTAGAACTACTTAAACCTAACTAACCTAAGGACATCACACACACCCATGCCCGAGGCAGGATTCGAACCTGCGACCGTAGCAGTCCCGCGGTTCCGGACTGCAGCGCCAGAACCGCTAGACCACCGCGGCCGGCTGACAAGTGCATATCAGTTAGTTTCCTGATAAACCACATCAGGTATCATTTACTTCACTGTTCCCGAATATCCTGCCAATTTTCCTACTCAATAACATCCCCTTTTACCAGAAGTCATGTCATTCCACCATTTATTTCCTTGTACTGAAACTTTCGTTCACATGGCACCTCTAGTATTCTGTACACCACTACTTCAATATTCATTACCTATATTTCAACACTACGACACACGCTTCTCAGCAACAATTTACTTTATTGTCTCGCTAATTACATTCTTAAATAATCATAGACTTCATTATGACTCTTCCAAATTTCTTACTACTTTTCTTTACTATGAATTTCTTTCCCTTCCAATAATTAACTTAGGCACAACACACCCAACACGTCTATTTTCTCTCCGTAGTGAAGAAGATAAAAGATGATAGACGAAGTTCAGAATGATAGAACAGGAATATTGACAATATGGAAGAAAAATTAAATAGTATTGCCAATAGCTCTTACTTGGTGATCGTCAGTCACCTGACGTTGCATAGGGTGCAGTGTTCTGTGAGGTCTTTACCTAGCTCCTATCTTTGACGTACATACATCTCTTTAAGTCAATAATATTGCTTGATACTATGAATTTTCCTGATTTCCTATATTCTAACCTGTAGGCCTTAAGCCGTGGTTACTCAGTCACCGTAAATGGACCCATGTACCCATCAGTAAGGTTTTCCATTCCTGTCGTTACCTTTTTATGACTTTTCGCTTGTTTTTGACTAAGACTACGTCTCCACCTGAAAGCTAAGAGGAGGTGCCCTAGCGTCTAACACCATCCTCACAGATTCATATGTTTTAATCAGCAATATTACAGATTAGACTGGCACCTTTCTCAATGATTCCTCGTTTAAGCATATTTTGAATTAAAATTCTTACAGCTTTCTTATACTGCTTAGTAATTGGTGTCGGTTTTTTGAAAAACTGTGGATCTTCTTCGACAGTCAAATAACATTCATAGTCTCTTAGTGCACCTGTCTGATCCGAGAAAACATTTTAATTTTCAAAGATAACCTCTTTTCACTCTCTCTTTTGTTGTTCGTCTAATTCATGAATATTATCAACTGTTTTCTCTACTTTAGTTGCTACTGCCAACAGTTACTCTGCTGGCCGGGGTGGCCGAGCGGTTCTAGCCACTACAGTCTGGAACAGCGCGACCGCTACGGTCACAGGTTCGAATCCTGCCTCGAGCATGGAGGTGTGTGATGTCCATACGTTAGTTGGGTTTAAGTAGTTCTAAGTTCTAGGGGACTGATGACCTCAGATGTAGTCCCATAGTGTTCAGAGCCACTTGAACCATTTGAACCTCAGAAGTTAAGTCCCATAGTGCTCAGAGCCATTTGAACCATTTTTGAACAGTTACTCTGTATCCATTCCATTTGTTCGCCTTATTCATTATACCCTTCCAAATCTTTCATTTTCCTGCGGTAGCTTATAGGAATACTGTTACTTTCCTCATCTGTCAGTTTCTTTCCACCTTCAGCTATGTCAGTTCCAGGGCCATCATTTTCTGCGAATTGTCAGCGCTGCTCTGCTTCGCAGACCGTTATCTGTTACATTTGTCTCTGCCTTGTCCAATTCTACACACGTAGCAGGTACGTGATTTATCCAACCATGCTGACTGCTGTTCATCAGCGACGAAGCCTGGAATTTTCACACCAATACTGCAACGGGATGTTGACCGAGTTGCGACAGGTGACCTTTTCAGATGAATCACGTTTTATGCTTCATCGGACAGAAAGCAAACACTCTGCAATACACTTCATAAGGATACAGGCAGGAGGAGGGAGCGCTATGCTCTGGGGAATACTTTCATGTCGTTCCCTGGGTGGTCTCGTCAATCTGGAAGGCACAATAGATCAACACAATATGCTTCTACCCTTGGGGATCGTATCCACCGCTACATGCAGTTTGCTTTCGTTTGGCACGATGGCATCTACTAAAAGGACAACGCAACGTGTCACACAGCTCACAGGTTACGTGCGTCGTTCGCAGAGTACCAGGATGAGTTTCCTCTTCCACACCTGACCACACAAATCTCCCCGGATTTTTAGAAACAAACAGGTGTTATATTTTTTCTTCGAGTTCATGATGATTGAAGTAAACGAAACCGGTCACGAATAAATTTAATACAAACAGCTGATGGCAAATAAAAATGCTTTTCTATAAATGTCTCACAGATGTAGCTAATTACCTGCACAAATTTTCAATCCCGGATTTAAGCCAAAGCAATTATCTTTGGTACCACTTCGATCGTTCTGTTCGCACCATGGATCCTTAATCAAGAAACCTACCGCAGCAGTGCACGGTACTGGAGTCTGCATGGCTCCACAGCCCTGTTGGTAAATTCTAGAACCTCACTGAATCTCTTCCTGCATGTCTTGCTGCAGTCCTCAATGCAGAAGGTTGTTACTAAGGCTTCTGACAGGCAGTCACATGAATATGAATGCACAGTGTACTTCGTATGGATGTCATCAGTAATTCGCACAGGTTTCTTATACTTAGCTCCAAAAAAGTTTTCAGAAACACTAATCCCCAGCCAGACTAATGAATTGCTCCTTTATTCAGATGCGTACCAAATTTTTGTAGAGTGTCTTATTTCCAGATGAACCATGCTGAGAAAGAGAGCCTTTGAAGTGAACTTTTACATAACATGCAGTTTAAAGATGCTAAATATACTTGAGATTTACATCAACATCACTATGTGTCGGAATTTTTCTACTGCAGTGCTTTCATGCAAGTCTTTCGTTTGTGATATTATGGCAATTTCGTGTTAACTCACGTTGCTATTCGAATGGAAGTAGGCGTGCTTCTTTCTAAGCCCTTCTATGATACTTGGTAGCCATCGTTATTCCTAATGTTTTGAGTATAAAGTATTTTGGGGAGCCGTATTTTGACTATACTGTTTTAAAACCTCACGATGCAACTGTTTGAAGATGGTTTTCTTCTTGGAAAGTTGTAGCTGAATTGGAAACACCAATGAATGTTACGTCATTGTTTTGTACAAGACAGATGTAAATGACGTTATAGATCTAAGATATATGGGATATTGTGACTGTGGTATTAGCAATTGGCTAGCTTAAAAATCCAGTCTGATAGATTTCTGTATAAGTAATTATCTCTGTACTTCCCTTTGATGGCCGTGTATTGAGGTCAGTATATGGAGTGTATTTTATTTTATGGTTAACTGCTTGAAAAGGAGGGAGGGGGGGTGGAGGGGCGTCTCTTGATTTTGCCAGTTAATATTTTATGCGATTAATAAAAATGTTTCCTGAACGATCTTGCGCACCTCTCAACTTAGCACTGTCACTCCAAACTACCACCACGGCGTCACAATTTTCAACACATGTAACCTGTGTTCCAATTCTAAACGTTGAAACAGTTTTGTGGCCGTGCGGTTAAAGGCGCTGCAGTCTGGAACAGCAAGACCGCTACGGTCGCAGGTTCGAATCCTGCCTCGGGCATGGATGTTTGTGATGTCCTTAGGTTAGTTAGGTTTAACTAGTTCTAAGTTCTAGGGGACTAATGACCACAGCAGTTGAGTCCCATAGTGCTCAGAGCCATTTGAACCATTTGAAACAGTTTTCGAAAATTAGAAGAAGTATCTAGGCCCCTGGGAATCGATAAAAAACAGAAAAAATGCTGTATATAAATTTGGAACGCTAGCAGCTACGATCGAATTATCAGTCACTAATAGTTTTTGTAAGTCAACTACAGAGGTTACTGGAGTTTTTCTGAGCGTTTTTGAATGTTATTACCTGGAATCGGAATAAACGGCCCACATATTGATTTTTAAGAAGTGCGGCTGTATTGTAAATCTGTTTTTCGGATGAACAATTTAGTAAACTGCCATAATAATTTTGAGGAAGTGGTAGAATTATCCATACCGTCAAACATGCTTTTTAACTGGGCTCCAATAAGGTTAAAACAGTGGTTCTGAAGTACGTATTCTGATTCACTAGCGGTTCTTCTTGACGCAATTCATCAAAGTGTTTTTCACTTTTCGAGTTCTTTTACTTTTGAAAATACTGTTAAATGCCCCCTTTCTTTGTCAAAGACGTAGCTGATGACAGTGCTGCGCTAGCTTGGTGAATTATCAGTCTCATTCTGAACAAAAGAACTTTACATTACGGAACCATAATTTTAGATGCTGAATTAGTACCTTTTATAAACTTTGATTGTAGCACTGTCTGAAAAATTAATTCAAATTTTTCTAATCGGTTTTTAAAACAGGTCGTTCTCTTTCTTCCCCTGCCTTAGACGTCAGTATTACTTTCGATAGAGCCTTAGTACTTCGAGATAAGCATAACGAATGACTTTAGCAGACCGGTTTCTCCAAGACCAATGTGTTGCGCAAAGCTTTTCTGACGTGCAAAAGGATACCAAAACTTCACTTCTATTAACACTATGACTGAAGAAAAGATAGAATGCTTCTGCAGTGTAATGAAAGGTCCTGGCTTTCTGAATTCCGTATGCGACATCGTTAAGTACCATGCGCTTCACAATGCATATATTTTGCAGTTCTTTATCTTCGTTGAATTCTCATTCTAATACCTTTGTATATGCGTGATATATTGGTACAACCATCGTAAAACTGAACAGAGCGTTTAGTCTATAAGAATTCTTTTTCGCCTATTCAACGCACTATTTCCTTTTCTATTGCATGCACTTTGATCTTTCATTTCACGGAAACCTAACAGACTTTTCTGCGACGTCGTGTGATACTAACTTATTTGAATAAGTGAGTTAATTGATTTCTTTTTCTGTTGTTGTTGTAATGTCCTGTGTTATATATCTGTAACAACAGAAAAGAATGGGACAGCTAGAATGTCATTAATAGATACTTTGTCAACTGCTAGTGATAGAGGACATTTATCAGCTCACTTAGAACTGATGGGCTAAGGCACGAGGGGTGTTCAATAAGTAACACAACAAATTTTTTCTGATAGTTTCTACATCTACGTTTACGCAGATACTCCACAAGCCCCGGATGGTGCAAGGTGGAGGGTACCCTGTACTACTACACTACTGATGATTAAAATTGCTACACCTAGAAGAAATGCAGATGATAAACGGGTATTCATTGGACAAATATATTATACTAGAACTGACATGTGATTACATTTTCACGCAATTTGGGTGTATAGATGGATGGCGTGTGCAGGTACAGCTGCCCATGCAGCTTAAACAGGATACCACAGTTCATCGAGAGCGTATTGTGACGAGCCAGTTGCTCGGCCACCATTGACCAGACGTTTTCAATTGGTGAGAGATCTGGAGAATGTGCTGGCAAGGGCAGCAGTCGAACATTTTCTGTATCCGGAAAGGCCCGTACAGGACCTGCAACATGCATAATCCTGCTGAAACGTGGGGTTTCGCAGGGATCGAATTAAGGGTAAGCCACGGGTCGTAACACATCTGAAATGTAACGTCAATGAAAACCAGAGGTGACCGAGACGTGTAACCAATGGCACCCCGTCCCACCACACCGGGTGATACGCCAGTATGGCGATGACAACTACACGCTTCCAATGTGCGTTCACCGCGATGTCGCCAAACACGGGTGCGACCATCATGATGCTGTAAACAGAACCTGGATTCATCCCAAAAAATGACATTTTGCCATTCGTGCACCCAGGTTCGTCGTTGATTAAACCATCGCAGGCGCTACTGTCTGTGATGCGGCGTCAAGGGCAACCGCAGCCATGGTCTCCGAGCTGATAGTCCATGCTGGTGCAAACGTCGTCGAACTGTTCGTGCAGATGGTTGTTGTCTTGCAAACGTCCCCATATGTTGACTCAGGGATCGAGACGTGGCTGCACCATCCGTTACAGCCATGCGGATAAGAAGCCTGTCGTCTCGACTGCTAGTGATACGAGGCCGTTAGGACCCGGCACGGCGTTCCGTATTACCCTCCTGAAGCCACCGATTCCATATTCTGCTATAAGTCACTGGATCTCGACCAACGCGAGCAGCAATGTCACGATACGATAAACTGCAATCGCGATAGGCTACAATCCGACCTTTAACAAAGTCGGAAACGTGATGGTACGCATTTCTCCTCCTTACACGAGGCATGAAAACAATGCTTTACCAGGCAACGCCGGTCAACTGCTGTTTGTGTATGAGAAATCGGTTGGAAACTTTCCCCATGTCAGCAAGTAGTATGTGTCGCCACCGGCGCCAACCTTGTGTGAATGCTCTGAAAAGCTAATCATTTGCATATCGTAGCATCTTCTTCCTGTCGGTTACATTTTGCGTATGTAGCACGTCATCTTCGTGGTGTAGCAATTTTAATGTCCAGTTATGTATTCATCAGCCTCTTCAACCAGTTATGTGCAAGTGGTATTGTAACACCTAGGCAACGTAACAGATGGGATCAAGTGACGGCAGAAGAGGGGGAACTTGCTGCTGTTGCAATTGATTCGCACGTTAGCTCCCGTGTAATCGCACGAGGAAGTGGCATGGGTCAGGTTAAGTGTCCTACGCATTCTCCATCGACATAGATTCCATTCCTAGCCCATTCCTCTCCATCAATAGCTGCATTGAAATGATTATGAGAAAGGTGATAATTCTGTACAGGTTCATTAAGACAGGATACCCATGCTTAGTGATTAAGCCACATTTACCATTTGGCCAGACACTGTTGGTCTCTTAACTGCCTTTGGCTTTGTCGGACTGAAGTCAGCGTCCGTAGAGTGAAAACGTGTGATGTGGGATAGTGAACTACCAGCTCATAGACGGAACAGTGAACGCGACGAAGTATTACAGTCTCGTAACAGAACATCCTCCATGGTTGTAAGAAGACGTTCCTTTGCTGACGAGGATGAACCTGTGGTACCAACACGATGGCTTTCCAGCCCATAATGCACGAAGTACTACACTATGTCTTTCTTCACGAATGTTTTCCAGATCGCTGGATTAGACGCAAAAGACCCGTACCTTGGCCAGTCCATTCCCCGGATTTGATGGTTCAAATGGCTCTAAGCACTATGCGACTTAACATCTGAGGTCATCAGTCCCCTAGACTTAGGACTACTTAAACCTAACTAACCTAAGGACAACACACACATCCATGCCTGATGCAGGATTCGAACCTGCGACTTTAGCAGCAGCGCGGTTCCAGACTGAAGCGCCTAGAACCACTCGGCCACAACGGCCGGCCCGGATTTGATGCCTGTAGACTTTTCTTCTGTGGGGAAAGCTGAAAGACACTGTCTAGAAAGGACATACCAATGAGGCCTGATGTTATGCGACGACGTATTACTGCAGCCTGCTTGAACGTCTCCCCTGAAATGCTAGCACTTGTGCAGGAGTTGCTCCATACCAGACTGGAAACGTGTATTGCCGCAGCTGGTTGTTATTTTGAACACACAAACTGTGATGGTCAGTTGTCACCTTATTGGTGAGAATCTCCACAACGCGAATACACATTTGTTTTGTTCGTTATTGTGTGATACCACAGGTATTGCACAAGTGACGGGGAGAGGGGGGGGGGGGGAACAAAATTTGGTATCTTGCGAACGATTTGCGCTAGATTCTTGCATCAAACACCATTAATATTCTAATTTATCCTACGTTTAGTTCAAATGGCTCTGAGCACTATGGGACCTAACATCTGAGGTCATCAGTCCCCTAGAACTTAGAACTACTTAAATCCAACTAACCTAAGTACATACACACATCCATGCCCGAGGCAGGATTCGAACCTGAGACCGTAGCGGTACCGCGGTTCCGGACTGCAGCGCCAGAACTTAGGTGATTCACCATGGATTTTTACACAAGGTGGCCCACGCAAGCCGTCCTCTATAGTTTTTTGTTTCCCACAGACGTTAGTACATAGAAGGTTGCCACGTCACAGCCGTCCGAATGGGAAGTGCATGTTCGAGAGAACCTCCACCGAGCTGTGCCGCCATTTGCGTGCGTTTTTCCCCCTGCTTCCGCTCTGATAAGGTCGCGTGGCCGTCTTATTGTAGTTCAAATCAGGTCTTACAGTCAGACGGGTAACAACTGCAATGTATTCAAGCGAAGACTACACCGATGTGATTCTCATTTATGGGGAGATCAACCGCAATTCAGCTGAAGGTGGAAGGCTGCGTTAATGTTTTCCAACGCGACGTCTGCTTCTGTGCACGGTTTTAGACGTACAGAGATGCGTTTAAGAAGTATGGGAGCTTTCCAGGTACGACGTGTACTGTAAAGACCAATCCGCGACGCAGCCGATGTTGCTCGGAACGTTATTGAGTACTTTGGAGCACATCCCACGCACGGTAAGCATAGGTTAAATGCAAACAACGCGTGCGAGCTATGTATTTTAGCCGGCCATTGTGGCCCAGCGGTTCTAAGTGCTTCAGTCCGGAACCGAGCAGCTGCTACGGTAGCAGGTTCGAATCCTGCCTCGGGTATGGATGTGTCGGCTGCCTTAAGCTAGTTAGGTTTAAGTAATTGTAAGTCTAAGAACTGATGACCTCAGATGTTAAGTCCCATAGTGTTCACAGCCATTTGAGCCATTTTTTTGAATTTAGTTTACACGAATGTCTTATGGTGCTATTGGACTTAGGTTGCAGTATTATTTGTACCTGTAATAACAACAGTAACAGCAATAATAATAATAATAACAATAGTATAAACACTATTATTAATATTATGAAAGTAATTAGTTCTCGTCCAGTAATATCTATTTCTCATCGTAATTAGGAAAAGAAGAACTGAAGCAGTCCTGGTTATATCGAGATCTTCGGTACAAAGAATTCTGGAGGATCCATGTAAGCTGCACCTTCACTAACAGCTATATCGAAACGAATTCCAAAATCGGGTATCTTTATGCAGACGTCTCGTAAATAAAGTATCCGTGGATCCGGAATTCATCAGGCAGATTTTATGGGGAGATGAATGCTATTTCACGATTGACACTACTGTCAATAGACAGAGTCTACTTTAATGGGCTCATGCAAATCCTCACTGATTAAGACGACATCGAATGCAAGCGCCCTGAGTGCTGAGTTCCAGGAGACATCATTGGTCGACTTTATTTGGCTCCCATACTAATTCGTTGGCTGTTGCAATTCTTACAGAATGAGCTGTATCTTGGACATCTCCCAAGCGACATTCCACTTCACTTACTTGTGAGACACTGGTTTCAGTACAATGGCACACCACCCCATTATTGAAAATGGGTTAGGGAATATCAGAACAATGTGTACCCCTAACGGTGGTTCGGTCGTAGTGATTTCCTGATTTAACGCCGTTGTTTCTTTCTTCTAGGGTTATATCAAATCCAGGGCTTACGAAACGGAAGCGGAAAATCCATATGTGTTGAAAAAGACAATACGTCATGTTTGCGCTTTAGTATGAGCAGAAACGTTACGAGGTGGCCATGTTAATTCCGGGGGGCACTTACATCAAACCATCCAACAACGCGGACATGCATTTGAACATTCATATTATGAATAATGCAATTATAAAGGTCTGTCAGTCCATAACGTAGGTTTAAAAAATCAATTATGATGTTCATTATATTCATCGTTCTTTATTGCAATCAAAGATATGATAGCGTTTACGTAATACTTCCAATTCTGGAGCACGAATTGGTGCATAACGTGTTGTTAATAAATTATCTGTTAAATTTTTATATACCTCGAAACAGATAAATAATGTGCTTTGGCCCTTGTGCGTATTAATTTGGTCAGGGAGAATCAGTCTTCTTCACAGACACCTTCATCGAGCCCAAGAATCGAACCCAGTACCCCCCCCCCCCCCCCTTCAGCAAGGAACTCTCCTAGTTACGAGGTATGAGACCAGTTATAGCTGTACAGTGTTTGTTTCCAAGCAAGCGCCGGTCTTACTTTTAGCAGAATCTCCTCTCTTTCGGTGTGGAGTCCCCTTTAATGTTCTGCTTAAGCAAACCTTTCGGCGTTTGTGGTATCCAGAATTAAATAATGTCAACGAAGGACGGCGTATGTGGGCCCCTTGTATATGTACATTCTTTATTTTTAATCGTAATAGTAATAACAAAATATTTTATTTCCTTTTCTGCAGGCCCCTGAAGTGCCAGGCCCGTTTGCATTGTAGGCCCTAACTTCATGGCGCTGCAGTTACGTGTTTCGGAAACATGGTATAGGTAAGTGTCACAACAATATAACAGGCACGGCGGCTGGCTTGCTGTCACCGAAAAGCATATCTACAATTCTTCAGCCATTACTTCATTTACCAGTTGAATTTAACTCCACTGTGTTGAAATACTACAGTGACGAATTAACTGCGTAAAGCATATGGACTCTTATTGTCATGAGACAATAAACGTGCGATAAAACATCTTTCACAATTATGTCGGTATAAGAAGTTTTGAGAACTTCATAATGAGATGCAGAGCTCTATTTCCTCTCGGGAAACGTCGGTAGAACTCGATATAATTTGTGCTTCCTCTTACCAATGCCAAATCTTAATATCTGTAGTGTTCGGTACGAAGTGTTGTACATGAGCTGTGTATGCTGTTGTTGCTGCCATAACGTACCACATTTAAGAATGAGAGGTTTTAAAATGACCCTTTGCAAAATCTCATTTTTGTTGGATCTGACGTTTTTACCATATCTGACGATCGGCACAGATAATATGTTTTTTGGCATTACACTATATGTCCCACCCCAACCCGCGGACAATGCCGCTGCTGAAGTTTAATGCTCGATTACGGCCGTTTCTGTGCTGAGACGCATGTAGTGACTGTGATGCAGGTGAACGGTAAGTGGGTGCAAGTGGAGCTGCGCCCACAGTTCTCCATCTGACTGTTTACATCAGAGCACGTAGACGGAAATAAAAGTCCGCATGATCAATTTTTTTTCAATTTATTGGCTTTATTGCAGTGCCCATTCAGCCATCTCTACAGTGTAACGTTAATTAAGGCGATACAATTGTAAGGACAACACAACACCCTGTCCCTGAGCGGAGAAGATTTCCGACCCAGCCAGCAATCGAACCCGGGCCTCTTCGGTTAGTGATCTACGACGCTGTCCGCGCAGTCACTGAGGCGAACATTCCTATAGCTTTCTAGCAATCTACAGCTACTGACGTTTTACAGCCTCCGCCGACAATTATCGATCAGAACTATTGTGCTCAAAAGCCCAGGAAACGTGGACAAGAAATAGCTTGCTAGAGTATGACACGACAAATTCGAATCTAACATTTATCTGTACTCTAAACAAATGAGAATCTTCGCGACGAATAGGAGCACATAAAGCTATAAAATAATATAACTAGTAATTTAAGACTATAGCCCTGAGTTAGGCAAAAACCTAATTACACTCTGTCACGATAGATAAAAGCCAATTCTGTAAACGACATACCAGAGTAAATTTTATTGTAAAATTTGCTGAAACTGTAGTGTCTCAGTGTGGTATGTCAACATATACCAAAACATTTCGAGCACTGTATCTATCCATGTGACCGAGGTGGCGCAGTGGTTAGCTCGCTGCACCCGCATTCGGGAGGTTCAAACTCGCGTCCGCTCATCCAGATATAAATTTTCCATTATTCCCCTAAATCACTCCAGGCAAATACCAGGATAGTAAAGACAGAATGCTAGAGACTGACTTAGATCTCTTTTCCAGATTGTCTATAACGAGATTTCTTCTCTCTCGGACACTCGAATTTCTAGCACATCCCAGAAAATTTTTTAGCACACAATTTTCACGCCGTGTCTGCTTTATCGGAGATAATACATTCAGTGCTACCTCTGCTGTGAATCAGTTCAACACAGACAACGAGGGGAAGAAGAAGATGGACACAGATAGGGGAGAAGAGGAGATGAACAGAGAGAAGGTGTGGCGGAATGTACAGAGAGAGAGGAGATGGACAGAGAAAGAAAAGAGGACGTGATGGACAGAGACTGGGCGATGATGAAACAGGAAGAGAGTGGGGGAGGAGGGGATGAACAAAGAGTAGGGGAGGAGGAAGTGCACAGTGCAAGGAAGTGGATGGGGTGGGCAGAGTGGGGGGGGGGAGGAGTGAAGGAGATTGATTGATAAGGGAAAGAGGGAGAGAAGAGGAAATGAGCAAAGAGAGGGGGAAGAAGGATGTGGATGGAGAGAGGGGGAGGAGGAGATGGACTGTGAGAGGGGCGAGGAGTAGATGTACTGAGCAAGATAAGAGGAGATCAAAAGAATAGAGACAGGAGAAGATATGGACAAAGTGAAGGGGCAGGAGGAGATGTGCAGAGGGGGAAGAAGCAAACTGACAGAGGAGAAATGAGTAGATGGAGAAAGAGAGACTGTAGGAGGAGATGGACTAATAGAAGGTTGTAATAAATACATTCCTATTCACTGCTGGGCAATCAGCTAATACTATATAAATGGGCAATGATGTAAAATGCGCAAACTAATAAGCAATTACAAAAGTATAATACGATTATTTATAGGGGACTATAAGCAAATTTGATGACAGCTGTGTGAATACAGAAGTTTAATTTTAATTTTGATTTTCATTTGTTTATTGTGAATGTCAGGAAGTTTGTAATCAGGTATACACATAAAAACACAGGCGGTTAGAATTATTAGGCTGCTAGGATCTATTTTGATGTTTATGTTTTGTTTACAAAATGGCAATGAACGTTTTTTTACGTGCACAGCGTTACAAATATGTAAACACGTTTAGGATAATGTTTAGTGTAAGTGATGCTGACGCATGCGTTAACTGATAAGATTTTCTTTAATTTTCCGTGTAAAGGGATATGTGTAAAATTTTTTGTGGGAAGTAAGTGTTTGATGATACTTTTGATACCAAGAACTACGTTTATAGGATATAAAGCCCGCATCTCGTGGTCGTGCGGTAGCGTTCTCGCTTTCCACGCCCGGGTTCCCGGGTTCGATTCCCGGCTGGGTCAGGGATTTTCTCTGCCTCGTGATGGCTGGGTGTTGTGTGCTGTCCTTAGGTTAGTTAGGTTTACGTAGTTCTAAGTTCTAGGGGACTGATGACCGTAGCAGTTAAGTCACATAGTGCTCAGAGCCATTTGAACCAAATTTGGAATATAAAGTGGGGCTATTGAGATGGTACATGGGAGAAAGGGTACAAGGAACTTTAAATGGAGACACAGATGTGTGTGTCCGTCTTGTAATGTTATCAGTCGGATCAGCAGATGTTTCTGAAACCGGCACCGCAAGAGAGCTTTCTGTCTTTTTTTTTTTTTTTTTACAGCTGTGGAGGCCAGCGGGTCTGTTAGCATAAAGTTGGAAGATTATCAGTCAAGAATGGTTTGGCTGAATAGAGAAAATATCAAATAAGAGTAACTCTAAGTCCGTCCGCTCTAGTTTTGGACGCGATTCGCATTTCGTCGGTCGCGTGCGGCTTGTACGAAGTATACGATGTAAGCTGCGGCCTTCCACACACGGGTCGATTGGCCCTCGTCGCGGGCGCGATTGCAGGGAGTTACAAAACTGTGTGGGTATTTCCTTCAGTAACTACCTGTATAACGAACAGTTCTAGTGATGAGGGGAATGCTGTGATGTTCTGGTGCCCGTGAAGCAAAGGAAAGACACGGAGGAAGTTAAGGGTGCATATGTACGTAGAACGGAATTTTCATCATTGGTTGTTCGTTGGTGCTAGAGAGCTGCAAAAGTGTGAGTCATAATTTTTAGCGCTCTACAGAACGTTAAAGCAACCCTCCATTGCCCTAGTGAAAACTGTAGCTCCAGCTATTCAGCCCATGAATATAAAAATGGTGGAATATGTGGGGGCAGAAGAACAAACACTTCCGACATTAAGGTAATCCTTTCACTCTACCTTTGTAACACACTTATAAAAGCACGAAAGAGATTATCCGTGTAGATATTATAACCATATTAAATTTTTTGAAAGTAAATATTATACTATACAGTAGTAGAAGGATAAAGTAAATCAAACACGTCTCAAATAGTGGAAAATTGCTTCGCTCGTTGATGAGGAGACAGAGTGTTGACTGTGGTTTGCTGGCTCTGTTAACATGGAAAAACAAATTCCCGCTAGTCTTTCTTCAGTAAGGGCAGATTGTTGAAACTGGTTTCGGTTGAAGCTGAATCCTGCGGTGCTGTGGTAAGATAGCGCCAATCTTCTGTTGGTATGGTGCAAAATTTCCCGAGAGGTACCTGTAACCTTGTCTGTTAGGGCAAATGTCTTTCTTTTATAATACCTCAACTGAACATCGCTCGTACGCATGACGTCTAGGACGAGGCTGACCAGAAAATTGTGTATACTGGCCTCTCTCATATCTTTTTCAGTGGAGGTGTTTTAAATCTTAGCCGCCTTTGTTGAAAAATATTCAGCAATGACTTCGTTTTCCTCTGTTTGAAAGTTTGAACATTTACTCTTCCTGATTCGTCTTCTCGTACCGATGGGATCAGATAATGTCACCCTGTCCTCATGAATTGCCGAAAGTTGTGGTGGCATCATGACAGGAGAGGCGTCAACTGGTGTTGCCGTAGGTGTGGGTTGCCATGATGGTGGGGTGGAGGGTAGTTGTTGCTGGTCAGCTCTGACAATTTAAAACTGGGAAAAAATATTTTCTGAGAAGAGGGTTATTTTGTTGTGATTTTCCATTTCGAAAACATCTGGTGTTTGTGAGGGATGACGGATTGTAGGGTAATTACCAACGGGGACGCCAATAAATTCTACGAGAAGAATAGCAAATTGTATTGCATCCACCAAGTAATAAGGTTTCTTCTGTGTTGCCCCGATACCACTTTGTTAGGGCTTGAGAGTCTTCACGAACGTACTCCGCAGGTTCCTTTCTTTTTTTTAACTCAGCCATGTAACCTAAAATGTAAATATATAGTTATTGGCTGATAAGGGTTCAATTGCTTATAAATAAATATTTTTACTCACCATGTTTTGAAGATAACAACCTTTTCACTTATTTGCATGTTTAATTTCAGAAATTGGGCTACAGGATGTACATTCGTTTCGCTGGGACTCTCCTTTTGTCGGGAGAGATTACATCTGGGTGAATAGTATCTGAGAACGCGCATATCACAAGGAATGAGTTGAAAGACGCCTGCATAATATGCCCTCCTCAAGATCAGGACAAAGGAACTGTTAAGAGTTTTCAGTCGCTATGGAACCTTCCAAACTGTATTAGGACAATAGATGGGAAACATGTTGGCATTGAGAAAACTCCTAATACTAGTTAGCTTAATTTTAATTGCAAACCATACTACTCTGTGGTACTCAAAAATGGTTCAAATGGCTCTGAGCACTATGGGACTTAACATCTGAAGTCATCAGTCCCCTAGAACTTAGAACTACTTAAATCTAACTAACCTAAGGACATCACACACATCCATGTCCGAGGCAGGATTCGAACCTGCAACCGTAGCAGCCGCGCGGTTCCGGACTGAAGCGCCTAGAACCGCTCGGTCACCACGGCCGGCTCCGTGGTACCCCTAAGACTCTGTGTTGCCGATGGTATTTTAACGATGGTTGAAACTGGATACGTTGGTAGAAACAGCGATTTAAGTATTTTCAGAGCCTCGACAGTTAAAAGCTTGTTATCGAATTCTCTACTTAAATACCGGCTTAGTTTAAGCTTCCCTCAGGTGACTATGTTGACTGTGTTGTCCCTTATTACTTTAAGGGATACAAAGCCTTCCCGTTACCCCGATATTTACTAAGAACTTACTTGACTGCGTTTTGCCAATATTGTATCAAATCCTACTGCACTGGTGGGAAGAAGGCACAGTACCTCAAGACATGCGAGAAGAAAATATAGTAACAATCTATAAGGGAAAAGGCGACAGAGGTATTTTTAACAACTAGAGAGGAATATCTCTCTTGAGCATTGCTGGAAAAGCGTATGCAAGGATAATCCTGAAGAGACTGGAAACCTTGGCTGCTCGGATCTACCCTGAGCCACAGTATGGATTTCGAACTGGCAGATCAAAAAGTGACATGATATTCACCTTGCGCCAACTACAAGAGAAGTGCCGCGAACACAGAGTGCCAGTATATGTGGCTTTTGTTGACCTCAACAAAGCCTTTGACACCGTCAGTAGGGAGGGACTCTACAGCATTCTGGAAAAAATTGGATGTTCAAAAATGGCTCTGAGCACTATGGGACTTAACATCTATGGTCATCAGTCCCCTAGAACTTAGAACTACTTAAACCTAACTAACCTAAGGACATCACACAACACCCAGCCATCACGAGGCAGAGAAAATCCCTGACCCCGCCGGGAATCGAACCCGGGAACCCGAAAATTGGATGTCCCCCAACTTTGCTGTCTTTAGTAAGATCTTTTTATGACAATATGCGTGGTTCTGTAATCTTCGATGGCAGTACATCTAAACCATTCAGTATGAACTGTGGCGTAAGACAAGACTTTGTGTTGTCACCTACACTTTTTGGAATTTTCCTCTCGGCTCTGCTCCAAGTGGCTTTCGAGAATTGCAATGTTGGAGTACATCTGCATACTAGGAAAGATGGAAGGCTTTTCAACGTCAGTCTTCTGAAGAGTAAGAGAAAGCGCTACGAGTCGCTCGTTAACTCCTGTATGCTGATGACGCTGCAATTGTTGCGAACTCTGCAGAAGAACTGCAAGAGCTAGTATCAAGATTTAGTCACGCATGCCACCTATTCTCAATGAGTGTAAAGACCAGTAAGACCGTAAGCGAGATATGGAGAGCTATGGAATCGACACAAACAGGGTACTAACACAAAGCCGAGTATCATACTAGATGGCACTACTCTGCAAGTCGTAGGTAACTTCTGCTATCTTGGATCTACTATAGAATCAAACATGTCTGTTGACAAGAAAATTGATGCTCGCATTGGAAGAGCTGCGACAACTTTTGGCAAACTCTCTACACGTGTTTGGAAAAGGATCAAACTCTCTTTGACCACCAAAATTCTTGTATATCAAACTTGAGTCCTCAGCATTCTCATGTATGCATCAGAAATATGGACTACCTATGCAAACAAAAACGTCGCCTTAATGCTTTCCACATGCGATGCCTGAGATCCATCCTCGGAGTAACGTGGAAGGACCGAGTGACCAATGAAGCAGTGCTATCTAAAACTAACTGCAACAGTATTTCAGCTATATTGAAGCAGAGACGACTCCGCTGGCTGGGACACGTCCACCGTATGGATCCTGACAGATTACCACGTGAGGTGATGCTTGGAGAGATCTCTATAGCCAAAAGACCTGTAGGACGTCCTGTATTGAGGTTCAAGGACTCCTGTAAGCGAGATATGGAGAGCTATGGAATCGACACAAACAGATGGGAGGCACGGGCTAGCATGAGACCAGAGTGGCGTGGTGATGTATCATCTGGAATGTCGAAGCATGATGAAGGCTTGTTAGACAGATTAAGGCAGAAAAAGCTTCGCAATGCTACCACTGCTCCTGCCTCAGCAGCCAGATACACTTGTGACAATTTCGGCAAGAGATGCCGTGCTGCCATTGGCTTAACAAGTCATACGAAAAAATGCAACCCATAAACACACAGACATTGCAACAATCATCTACCAAGATGCCGTGGCCAATATATATACTCAAAATAATATTAGGTTAACTTCCATTCAGAAAGCTATTGCACTCAGCGACTGTTATACTGACCTGTAAATTATAGATTGCAGCGATCAGTCGTCCTTTAAAACTTTTCCTGTGCAGATCTAGATTTCGGCTAGAAGCTAGCCATTTTCAATGTACTATTATTGGTGTTGGCCGGCTTCATCCACAGTTCATTGAATATTCAATGAACTGTGGATGGAGCCCGACCAACAGGCATCACATGCATTGAGCGAAAATAATAGCGCAATGAGAATGGATAGCTTCTAGTCGAAAGCTAGATCTGCACAATAAAATTTAAAAAGGACGACTGATCTCTACAATCTATAATTTACAAAACAATTAAAATGTGTTTGCGTTCCTCATTACTACGCTACAGAGAGAGAGGGGTGTCAGTACACAGCGCAACAAATGGCCTAAAGTGTCAACATCACTGATTCTGCAAACCCCATTAGCTTTGCGTTACCACCTCGAGCCAAAACAAACAACCACTGTAAATTAGAGACCATTTAGCAAATTATTCTCTGATTCCAAAGGACATCACTAAACTGGCGGTGGCATTTTTGGTTTTGGAAGATACATATGGAATTAAGTACTTGTTGACCACACTCGACAGTGCATTTTTTTTAATATTCTTTGTTTTTATATGTTTTGTTCGCATTTAATGATATATCGAGATACGGAAAAGTATAAAATGAGAATAAAACTGAGTGTCAGTACCTTTCAAGTTTACTTCTTTGGTAACCTCATTCCATTGTTTATCCGTTCAATATCTCTTTGAATATCCTTGGAGGGTGTAAACGTACAATGCAGGATGTTTCCTCACTTTCTACACAGTTTGGGTGGTGAACAACTAGAAGAAGTAGTTCATTTGTATTGTTATTGACCTGTTATTCCGTCGTGCTGAAACAATCTGCGGGAACGCTTGAATGTAATTTCTGAATCGCTGTTATTCACTGTGGGATCTGATTTTGTTGGCACCTACTCTGTGAAACTATTGCTTGTTAATTCTGAAGAAGACAATCCCGGATTTGTGGATTTGCCACATTGTATTATATATTATGTATTTACTTATTTATTAAAATTTTATTTCAGTTATTGCAAAGTGTTTCATGCACTCGACATTTAAAAACAGGGGACGACTTCAAGACAAAACAACTTTGTGATGTTTTGTCTGTTCGTCACGCTGCAGCCTTCCCGTGCACTGCAGGACGCAAAAGACGAGAGTCACCCGCAAGGACTTCTAGAAGATTACGAGTTGATCCGTTGGCGGTCACCCATCTTCCAACACAGCCGGCACGGTAGCTCAGCGTGTTCGGTCAGAGGGCTGCGTACTGTCTGTAATAAAAAGAACTGAGTCAAGCATTCAACGATCAAATTGAACGGATGTCTTGTGACGTCCACCCAGGTCAAACGCAACGAACTACATCGAACAAAACGAAAAAAAGAAAAAAAACCAAAAAACACGAAAGACAGGCCGTGGCTCGTACATCACAGCACGTGACGCTGTATGTCTAACGGGTGCCAGTAGCCGTCTGCCGCATGGAGCGAATAACTATTTCAGACGAGTTTAATAATTCTTGACTGCGCGTTTAAATGCATGCAAGTTTTCGACAGTACACGACAGAACTAAGACCTTTAACGGGCACCTTTTCAAATAAATATTGATTTCCCGTGGGGCCTGCACGGAACCGAGCGTTCGCGAAGTGTGGCGGACAAGTCGACTAGCGTGACGTCAGAAGTTCGTTGGAGGACTCGTAACCTCGTTGGCCCCGCCAACCATTATGTTACGTCGCAGTCGAATACGGAAAGAATCGCGTCGAGAACGACTCGCGTCCGTGACGAGTGTATATCGACCCATGTGTGGATTGCCTGGTGTAAACTAAACCCAACTAGTGACGGAACAACTAGTACTAAAAACAAACAAAAAAAGTGACGAATGAAGATTTGCCCTTGCTACGAATCGTAGTATTAGAGTTAGTTAACGTTAAATACGAGTATTTCATATAGAAAACTACCTTTAATATACACTACTGGCCATTAAAATTGCTACACCAAGAAGAAATTAAGATGATAAACCGGTATTCATTGGACAAATATATTATACTAGAAATGACATTTGATTACATTTTCACGCAATTTGGGTGCATAGATCCTGAGAAATCAGTACCCAGAACAACCACCTCTGGCCGTAATAACGGCCTTGATACGCCTGGGCATTGAGTCAAACAGAGCTTGGATGGCGTGTACAGGTACAGCTGCCCATGCAGCTTCAACACGATACCACAGTTCATCAAGAGTAGTGACTGGCGTACTGTGATGAGCCAGTTGCTCGGCCACCATTGACCAGACGTTTTCAATTGGTGAGAGATCTGGAGAATGTGCTGGCCAGGGCAGCAGTCGAACATTTTCTGTATCCAGAAAGGCCCGTACAGGACCTGAAACATGCGGTCGTGCATTATCCTGCTGAAATGTAGGGTTTTTTAGGGATCGAATTAAGGGTAGAGCCACGGATCGTAACACATCTGAAATGTAATGCCCACTGTTCAAAGTGCCGTCAATGCGAACAAGAGGTGACCGAGACGTGTAACCAGTGGCACACCATACCATCACGCCGGGTTATACGCTAGTATGGCGATGGCGAATACACGCTTCCAATGTACGTTCAGCGCGATGTCGCCAAACACGGATGCAACCATCATGATGCTGTAAACAGAACCTGGATTCATCCGAAAAAAAGACGTTTTGCCATTCGTGCACCCAGGTTCGTCGTTGAGTACACCATCGCAGGGGCTCCTGCCTGTGATGCAGTGTCAAGGGTAACCGCAGCCATGGTCTCCAAGCTGATTGACCATGCTGCTGCATACGTCGTCGAACTGTTCGTGCAGATGGTTGTTGTCTTGCAAACGTCCCCACCTGCTGACTCAGGGATCGAGACGTGGTTGCATGATCCGTTACAGCAATGCGGATAAGATGCCTGTCATCTCGACTGCTAGTGATACGATGCTGTTGGGATCCAGCACGGCGTTTCTTATTACCCTCCTGATGCCACAGATTCCATATTCTGCTAACAGTCATTGGATCTCGACTAACGCTAGCAGCAATGTCGCGGTACGATAAACAGCAATCGCGATAGACTACAATGAGACCTTTTTCAAAGTCGGAAACGTGATGGTACGCATTTCTCCTCCTTACACGAGGCATCACCACAACGTTTCACCAGGCAACGCCGGTCAACTGCTGTTTGTGTACGAGAAATCGGTTGGAAACTTTCCTTATGTCAGCACGTTGTAGGTGGCTCCACCGGCGCCAACGATGTGTGAATGCTCTGAGAAGCTAATCATTTGCATATCACAGCATCTTCTTCCTGTCGGTTAAATTTCGCGTCTGTAGCACGTCTCCGTGTGGTGTAGCAATTTTAATGGCCAGTAGTGTATCTATGACGCCTTTAGCTATTCTTCCAAATATAGTGTCTATGGATGGGTGTCACTAAGCGCTGTCGAACTCATATAATAGGTTTTTTATATAAATTACGTTTTTTAATTTACCGGGGGAATGTAAATTCCGATCATTAAAACTTGAATTATCTTGTCAATAGAATAGGAAATACCGAAAGCGTTAATAAATGGATAATACTGTGCATGTAAAATGGTCAGTGGCTTTAATTGTATGTTTCATTAATAGCTTAAAGCGATTCGACCTGCTCCAGGTTGTTTACATGTCAGTTGCTATCAGAGCATGCTGATAAAATAGCTCCGCACTTAGCAATCATATAGAACCACTCACTCCTCGAAAGATCCCTACGTAAAGAGTGAAAAGTTGAACAGCTCACAGCTAGGCCCTAGAAAGAAATACGAGTATGGCACTGTTTGGCCCGCCGGCTAGCCGAGCGGTCTAACACGTTGCTTCCCGAGCGAGAAGGCGTGCCGGTCCCCAGCACGAATTCGTCTGGCGGATTAGTGGCAAGGTCCAGTGTGGCGGCCAGCCTCTGGATGGATTTTAATGCGGTTTTCCATCTGCCTCGGCGAATGCGGGCTGGTTCCACTTATTCGGCCTCAGTTACACTGTGTCGGCGATTGCTGCGCAAACACTGTCTCCACACATGCGTACACTATAATTACTCTACCACTCAAACATTTGGGGTTACACTGGTCTGGTATGAGACATTCCCGGGTGCAAGGGTCCAGGGTGTCCAGTGGGTACCGAACCGCACAATAACCCCGGTTCGGTGTGGGGCGGTGGTGAGATGGGTGGACTGCTGTGGCCTGTTGTGTGGTTGTGAACCACTGAGGGCTACGGCGGAACGAAGGCTCTCCGTAGTTCTATGTCTTACCCCTACAGTCGAGTGTCGTGACGTGATTTCGGTTGCTGCTATAACGTCCGTCCCTTGTGCCCTTGTTTTTCTAGACTTCGATAAGGCATTTGATCGAGTTAATCACGACTTTCTGCTTCGGATTGTGGCGACAGTTGGTTTCACTGTTAACACACGGCGAGTGCCCTCAAATCTGTTTACGGGTATTTCGGCTTCGGTGGTTGTTAATGGCCAAAGGGACGCCCCCAGTAAATATGTGTAGGAGAGTTCCTCAAGGAATCCCGCTGTCAATGACTTTGTTGTGTTGCCTCTGAAGCCCCTACTTCGGACGTTAGCATCCCAGCTGACAGGTTGGACGCTTTCCGGCGGGGCTATAGCTGTTCGTGCATACTCGGATGACGTGATCGTTCTACTTTGCAATCCTGGTGAGATACATCGACTGAAGGCTGTCATCGACGATTTTTGTCAGAGTTTAGGTGCAAAACGTAATGAAGGTAAATTCAAGCTTCTTGCCTTTCGAGGTTCTGATGACGCGGTTGTTCCATGGGATACTGTGGTGGATCGGCATACGTCTCTCGGTATCATCATTGATCGTTGTCCACTCAAAACGGCGGCGCTCAACTGGAATGCCGTTACGGAAAAAATTCAGGGAGCGATATTGGAGCATGAAATGTAATCTCTTAGTCTGTTCCAGAAAATCCGAATACTGGGTACATATGTCTTATGCAAAGGTTAAATCGTGGCCCAAGTTTATCCGCTTCCCTCGATGACGGCGAAGAAACTACAACAAATGTCTGGTCGATTGCTATGGAAAAGACATATCTTTCGTTACGGTAGAGGTGATCACGAAACCTAGCTCCTTTGGGGGGCTAGACCTGACTGATACAGGAAGAAAGTCGGAGATATTATATGCGCGTCGTACTGTTTTGACGATGACTCAAGAAACTCACACATTCACATCTCATTTATTTATCTGTGTCCGTCCTGCTATTCTTGAACCCCTTATTGATGTTGGTGGCATAAATTGTAAGTCAAAACATATTAGTGACTTTTATCTTGCGGTGAGCTATTTCTGGGATGACATCTTATGGAGACCTGTCCTCACCGTGAAATTCCTACAGACTCGTGTGGAAGCAGTCCCTTGCCCGAACATCGTAGAAAGAGTCGCGCCGCAAACAACCTGGACGACAGTTTGGTTCAATATCAGTTTTCCGATTTTGAAGATGTGCGTAGCTTCTTCGTGGTATAAGGTGATAAATAACTTGATTCCAACGAACGAGTCACTTTTCCGTATTGAGCTTAGTGACACGGAATTATGTAGTCGTTGTACGTCTCCATATACCATACGACATCGCCTTACTTATGAAGGTCATCAGGCAAACTGGTCTTGGATCAGGACACAATTGACCTTCCTTACTCGATCTTCTGAGACTGCCTACATTACGAACATCATATTGCGTCGAGATTATTCTTTCTTTCCACGGTCGAAATCCTATACGTTATATGGCTGCTGGGACACTTCGTTCGTTACGTTGTAGAAGGTGACGGGGAAGATCGCATGAACTTCATGCAGTACATGACAACTGCCTATTGGACATGCTTGCGAATGCCTCGATCTGGAGACCTCTTCGCCAACATGTTGAATCTTGTTTTACGTCGGCAAGGTGTTGGTTAATTTAATTTATTCTGATGATAAGTGTTTTTCTTTGTTACGTATGTTCCCATCTGATCTGCTTCGGCTTGTCTTGTCATGGTTACCCTGTTCGTTTTGTTTTGTATTGTGATAAGCATCGCTCCAGTTCTATTGTCAAATGTGTATCGATGAAGTATAGATACACATGAGCGTATACACTCCTTGCACCCAGATTGGAATTTTTCTTAGTTTGCATATTTCAAATGCACTCTTGTTTCGTTTTCCTTCTACTTTTAGATTTATTATCCTGTTATCATAATTAATTTTTTCTCACTTTTGCAGCTTTTATTACTTGATGGTTTGGCCATGGTCTACTAAAGAATCATGATAGCACCAAGTCATTCTGATAATAAAAAAAGTGATTAACACAGCTCGATATTAACCAGAAAGTCCTGAGTTCGACTCCCAGTCCCACACATACATTCGCTCGTCGACGCTAATTGCGCAGCTACTGATTCAGTGTGGAGTCTGTTCTTTCGGACATGTCCATCACCACGTTTTGCAATCTATGGTGTCGGAAAGAATATGGCTCGAATGGCTCTGAGCACTATGGGACTTAACTTCTGAGGTCATCAGTTCCCTAGTACTTAGAACTACTTAAACCTGACTAACTTAAGGACATCACACACATCCATGCCCGAGGCAGGATTCTAACCTGCGACCGTAGCGGTCGCGCGGTTCCAGACTGAAGCGCATAGAACCGCTCGGCCACCACGGCCGGCTAGGAAAGAATAGACACTACGCTTTCACATATGATACATTTGTATCATTATCATTGAACCATTTTCGTAATTTTCACTTAAAGTGAGACATGGGGTTATCAGTTTACAGTTTTTACTCTAGTAAAGTCATTCCACATGCAAACAGAAACAGATCTCGTCTTTCACGCTGCAATTTATCTGTGGCAGCTCTTCACTAGCTCTAGGGAAACACTGTCGCACTGAAAATGAGGCTGCGTAGGCTCTCGGTACCAGACTTGCTAAAGCCCATATTTTTAGTCGTTCTGTTACAGAGTTATTAGCAGCAACATTCAAAATCGATTGGGTTATTTTAAGAAAATTTCTCCATTAAATAACGTCTCGCCACTTAGAGTACCTCATACTGTAAGGATAAAAAACTTACGACACTTCACAGTTGATAATGGCTCTTTCTGCTTCTGCTGACATCAGTTTTGGTTTTCGTGGATATGCTATTTTATTTATGAAAATTACATATTTCCAAATTACTTCAGTATGACACAGGACTGTCAGTAAACACAGATCAATTCGAAGCACAAAGTTAATAATGTGTTGCTAATTAATGCTGTTACAGGAAAACTCATGTAAGGGATCAACAATGTTCAAATCTATGTGCAATCTTATGGGGCTTAACTGCTAAAGTCATCAGTCCCTAAGCTTACACACTATCAACCTAAATTATCCTAAGGAACAACACACACACCCATGCCCGAAGGAGGACTCGAACCTCCGTCGGGACCAGCCGCACAGTCCATGACTGCAGTGCCTAGACCGCTCGGCTAATACCGCGCGGCTCATGTAAGGGATTCTTTATCTTTTATTAAAATAGACTTCCATCGTAATGTTACTCTGGTAAACTGTATTTCATTTTTATTACTACAGTGCATATTATAACAGCGTTTTCCATTAATTTGTGGAACAAAACAGTAAACATTAATCAATCTTCAACAATATTTTCGCTCGCAGGTAGAAACCTACTGGATCTGCGTTAAACACATTATCAAACCAGGTTTGAAGAGCATTTTTGTCTGTAAACAACTTTTCTTGATGGTTGTTCCATAAGCAGTAGGAAAGGTCAACATTTGAGGGCATAAGGTCAGATTAATAAGCGTTTAAGGGATGACTTCGCAAACAACCTTCTGGATAGGATGGTTTTTGAAATCAGTAGAGTGTGTTATCTTACAGTAGCAACGGGCAAGGAAGTTTTTTCTGTTGCTTTTTCTAACTGTGACCGGCGTTAGGCGCCGGGTGGGCGGCTGGTAGAAGGCGGCCGCCGTAGGGAGAGGAATCGATCGAGCGTAAACTGTTCTAATGTTGACACTGTCGCGAGCTATTTGGCGGCATAGTTTCTAGAAGTTTTTGCCATTGCAGGTAGGATAGGAAGTGAAGCGAATTATCTTCAGCTTTCCGTCAGACTGATAACATCAGCAGTCAACCGAAATGTGATTTGGAAAAACTTACAATCTCAATGAAAGGTGTAAAAGTTAATAAAAAGATTATTAATAGTAACAGTTATGCATTGAAATGTAAATGTCATAATATAAAGGTGTAAAAAGTATGAGATAAGCTATTAATAGAAACCCTTTAGCATGATAAGGGGAATAAAACAGGACATAGTGTGAAAGATGCTTAATGAAACACTAACTATTTAATTACAAGTCTCGGTGGTCGATAGCGCAGTCAGAGCACATTCTAGCTGCCGGCACCTCGTGGCCTCCCTGTGGAATGTTTCCACTGTCCTGTGTTCGTACTTCCGGTTGGAGCTACTCTTCATGTCCATGGCGGCCAGTATACACAGCAGTACGCCGACCTGTTGTTTCGGGCTAGTGAGTTCCTGAATTCAAGAAATAGGTATTCAAGTTAAACCGACTTTCTTCGTTAAGCAATAACCCCTTGTGCCGTTACCTATGTACATAGCTCTCCATTTGCTCCGAGAGATTATCTAAGGATAATATAGATGTACATAATATAGCTGGACCTGAAGATTAGTCAAGGGGAAATAGTAGATCTTACGGCAATTTCAGAACATGTGCTTTTCATTTTATTCTAAATTTAACGATGAGAGTTTCTATGCAACTATCGGACTCACAATTAGCAACAGTTTGGCAGGTACATTAGGCGAGTTTTTGGTAAATGAAATAGAAATTAAGTTTCTTGACGAAATCGTAATGTAAGAAAAAACAAATACAGGGTGATCAAAAAGTCAGTATAAATTTGAAAACTTAATAAACCACTCAATAATGTAGATAGAGAGGTAAAAATTGACACACATTCTTGAAACGACATGGGGTTTTATTAGAAATAAAAAAGAAAACAAAGATCACAAAATGTCCGACAGATGGCGCTGGACAGCAAAACAACAGTAACTGCGCATGACAATCGTGTATAAAAGGAGCTGTAATGAGAGATAGAATCAGATGCTCCAGCAGTTGCAGTATGTTGACGTTACCTGAAAAGGCGCTTTTAGTGAAGCAGTATTATCAAAATGGGGAATGTGTTAGTTCAGTATTACGATCCTATCGCCATAGGAAGTGGATTCGAACGGGTAAAGGTCCGTTGACAAATGCAGCTGTGGAGAGAATGATTTAGGAGTTCAGAGCCACGGGTTGTTCAGACGATAGACCCCGTAGTGACCGACCGAGCACAAGGGGTAATGCTGCTGAGACAGTTCTGGAAGAAATGGAGACTGTAGGGGGTTCAGCTATGCACGGGGAAGTCAGCGCTCGTGCAGTCGCACGTCGCACCGACATTCCATACACAACCCTTTGGTTGGCCCTTACGCGTACACTCCAATGCTATCTGTATAAAATCCATCGGCATCATGAATTGGCGATTTAGTGAAGAGGAGGGCATTAGCGGTGTGGGCGTTTCAAAATATGGCGTAAGATGACGATTGGTTGAGTAACGTGTTGTGGACCGATGAAGCTCATTTCACGCTCTGGCGGTCTGTCAACGCCCACAACTGCAGAATTTGGCTGCCGAAAGTCCTAGAACTGTCGTGGAAACTCCACTGAAGTCACAAGTGTATCGCGATCGACCGACATCTCTAGGGATGCTGAAAGACAACATCCGTCGCCAATGCCTCACCATAACTCCGGACATGCTTTACAGTGCTATTCACAACTTTATTCCTCGACTACAGCTATTGTTGAGGAATGATGGTGGACATATTGACCATTTCCTGTAAAGAACATCATCTTTGCTTTGTCTTACTTTGATACGCTAATTATTGGTATTCCGATCACATGAAGCACAATCTGTCGGACATTTGTTGAATTTTCATTTTTTTTTTTGTTCTAATAAAAACCCCACGTCATTCCAAGCATGTGTGTCAATTTGTACCTCTCTATCTACATTTTTCCGTGATTTATTCAGTTTTCAAATTTATACTGACTTTTTGATCACCCGGTAGGTTCGTTGGTGCAGACGATGTGGATTTAACTAAAAGGGATAGAAGACAGAAAATTAGCATATTTAGGAAGTCAACACCCACTGACACGGTCATAAATGTGAAGTCGTGTCACCATAGAAAGAATAAATGGGCATGTTTCATAGTAATGCTCAACACAATGTTAAAACTATTACGTCACCGTAATGACGAAGAGGAAGATTTGAACGATATTAAACTAGTAACCAAGGCGAGAGGTTGCTAGGACCATGATGTACAGAACTTATATAAAAAGCTAAGGTCAAAACTACATGACAAGACGACGACAGTAAGTCTAGACGACAAGAGGTTTGTTACAATATCATACAATGAAGCACTTCCTGATAGTGCAGCAGAAGCTTGCAGAAAGACCAAAGGCAAGATTGGATTTGGGACAAAAGGTGCAACAGGTTCTTCAAATGGTTCAAATGGCTCCAAGCACTATGGGGCTTAACATCTGAGGTCATCAGTCCCCTAGATTTAGAACTACATAATCCTACCTAACATCAGGACATCACACACATCCAAGCACGAGGCAGGATTCGAACCTGCGACCCTAGCAGCAGCAGGGTTCCCGACTGTACGGCCTACAACCGCTCGACCACAGCGGCCCGCCGCAACAGGTTATGGACAACACCAAAAGTTGGGTACACCAGTAATAATTATTTTTAGTACAGGGGCAACTGCCAGTACTGTGGGAGGTTTTGTACAGGTCAGGTGGGAAGTAGTTTTAAGACTCTTCAAAGAACATACGAATAGTCACAATAAGACCGTATTCAGTAAATATTTGAATAAGCAAAAACATGTATCAGCGATCATTCAGGATGTTTTGGAAGTGTTCCATTTGGCAACGAAAGGAAAATTTTTGAGTTTAGTGGAAGAAATTGAAATGAAAGTACGGAGGAAGCGACAGTCAAGCTCCTCGCTTGACACACTGACTAAGTTTCACTTGAGTGCCTATTTCATCAATTCTTGAAATTACTAGTGTGAAACAGCAGCTCGTCGTGCGGTCGTGTACACTGTCCACCAGTGACAAGAAGAGTGGGCCTCCTTCCGCCAGCAGCACTACTGGCAAACAAAAATATTCTAGAGAGAAACCACCACGTGGAACCAGTTGGATTGTACTCTGTATGCGCGATCGACTCTCGAGACTTTTAATTAAATTATTATTGTTTAATCAACCACCTTCCACACAATGTCGTGTTTTATTTCCTTTGTCATGCAGAAAGGTTTCCTGTAAATAGACTGTTTCTTAATTTTGACAGCTTTTATTATGATTTTCATACAGTGTTAAGTTTAATTTACTTTGTTAAGCTAAACTGTTTTCTAGTAATTGACTCTTTACTAATTTTTATGTGTTTTATTCACACTTTAAGTATAGGTTGTTAATTCTACATATTGTATTTCATTTACTATTTTGTTATTAGAAGCACTTTTCGTTATGTGAAATCATTTTAATTAATGACTAAGAATATTCTTTTTTAAGCTATTGAATTTATAATGCTGATCACTTATTTGCCTCAGTACTACTGCCCCCTACTGCCCATAGCTACGTTTGTATAAGTATAGGAGTTCCCTAGGCCGTCATTAGCTCCTGTCGTGTACCTAAATATATGGAGTGTTTTACTTTGATTACTGTATCAGAATACTTCAATGACACGTGTGGCTGTCAGCCATGTTACCATTTCTATGTACCCCTAAATTTTATGTACATTTAGGTCTGAGATAAATGAACTTAGTTTTGTCAAATTAGCGTTTCTTCTTATTTTGCAGCATATATGATGACGACAACAAACCGAAACCACCGGTCATTGCAAATTGTTTAGCATGTGTGTTCAAGACAGACATTTATCAACAAAATGCTGTGTTTATTATGACCTTAACGTCAAAAGTAAATCATTTTTAACCGACCTTCTTTCTTTCTTCGGTTCTAATTTGACATGTGTAACAGTAAGTTTATCTCTGCCAGTTGTAGAACTTAAATTATCTACCGATGGTCAAACGACATGGCATGCTTGGACAGAACACTTGACAGCACACATTGTGTTGACATGTAGGTGAGATTTTTGTTTTAGTGTTGTGATAGGGTAAGATATTTCCTTCTGCACACAAGAGATGGGGCAACTAATTGTTTACTGCCCGTTTTAGCAAGGAAGCGATTCAGAAGAGCAACATGGGCAGCAGGTGTTTACGCTCTACAGAGTAATTCTTATCAACGTTTGAAAAAACTCGTAGCATCACAGATGACGCTTAGGCACGTAGTTTTATACAAGACACATATTACCGCAAATGTCAGGATACAATCCAAAAGTATATCGATAAATGTTGCGGCTGGTCACGGCAGAGGTTGGAGTTCTCCCTCGGGCATGAGTGTATGTGTTTGTCCTTAGGATAATTTAGCTTAAGTAGTGTGTAAGCTTAGGGACTGATGACCTTAGCAGTTAAGTCCCATACGAATTCACACACATTTGAACATTTTTTTTTTTTTATAAATGTTGTGCTGTCACATTCAATACACGGAGGATATTTTCCAAGCACCTGCATGAAGGGATAGCTGAACGATGCAATACTTGCATTCAAACAAATGGTACAAACTTCGAACAGTTCCAGCTTTAACTCAGGAAACGCTGTTCTTCTTTTGTTTTTCTATCTTTTCCCTTTTCTACTTTTGTGTACAGACGTAATGCAGTAAAGAAAACGTAGGTCATTTGCTGGTAATGACGCAGTGTGGAAGCTTATACTCATTCCGCTGTGACTCAATACGGTAGCTTTTTGTCTTACTGATGACCTTAGCAGTTAAGTCCCATACGAATTCACACACATTTGAACATTTTTTTTTATAAATGTTGTGCTGTCACATTCAATACACGGAGGATATTTTCCAAGCACCTGCATGAAGGGATAGCTGAACGATGCAATACTTGCATTCAAACAAATGGTACAAACTTCGAACAGCTCCAGCTTTAACTCAGGAAACGCTGTTCTTCTTTTGTTTTTCTATCTTTTCCCTTTTCTACTTTTGTGTACAGACGTAATGCAGTAAAGAAAACGTAGGTCATTTGCTGGTAATGACGCAGTGTGGAAGCTTATACTCATTCCGCTGTGACTCAATACGGTAGCTTTTTGTCTTACTGTACTTTACAATAAACGAGCGGAGACGACAAGACCGGTAAATGTATTAATAAATTAATATAAAATTGTCCTACACAGTGAAAAAATACTTCCCGTTATATGCATGACTCGCATCCTGAACCCCACGCCCTAAAGTATCTAAAGTATCGTGGACACACGCCGACGTGAATACTTTAATTGAGTTAGGATGAGCAGGTGCGCCGGACCGATAGCCTCAACCGCTGCACGTGCGGAGAGGTACGTCACGCGGCCCACGAGAGAGGCCGATGCTCGTAGGTCACGAACGTAGGCCTGAACGCGCACGCTAACACCAGACAAAATGCCTTTCTAAACCTATTAACTCACAGCTGGGCTTGTACGTAATAACGAGAGTGGCATCTTCTACTGGAATTTGCTATTAGTACCTCTTTGTGATTAACAGTACTACAGCAAAATTTAATTTAAGATCAGTACTTGATATAAATGGTTTAACGGCTTGTTTACAGCAATTAGTCTCTTCTGCATAACAGTCCTCACTTCATTTAACAAGTGGTGCCTTATGCAACTGATAGTTATTTTGGCATGTTTTTAATTGTATTCTATCCCACTACAGTCGTAACAAATCATAGGTATGCCTGTGGACTAATAAGACTCCATAATAGCGGATTCCAGTAGAAGATGCGATTAATTTGTACGTACACACCTAGTTAGGAGTTAACAGGTGTAGAAACGTAGTTTGTCTGCTGAGTTGGTCGAGTGAGCGACCTCGACCTACCTTCGTGACGTACGCGCCGCGGACTGTGTTTCTCGTACGCCACGGTACACCATCTGGTGATATCACATGTTCAACATTTGTTTTTTTTTATGGTATTTCTTGACATTTGTGGTCCCATGCGTCTCATATTAAATTACTTGCCTCAGTGTCATCTATGTCACTTCCGAGTTTGTTCAACGTTTATAACAATCACCCTATATGTTGCGGCAGTAAGGTAAGTGGATATGTAGCTGGGGACTAGCGGATGAACGTTGCTCATCGGACCCACTTCGAAATATCGTGGAGGTGGTACTGTGGTATTGTTCACCATGACTGTGGGGGCTACGTCCTATACGGAGAAAGGTGAATGCAACTTCATTTTGTCTTTGTGACTTGAGAGGAAACTCTATGCTCAGTTTGTAAATTTTACTATTCGCAGCTCGTTGTTGGTCTCATCCACCTACGTTTCCTCTTGTTGGTGAATGGCTTTCTATCTCAACAGAAGTATTACAGCGTATAAGGGAGTGGCATTATGTTGATTTCGACCACGTCAGTAGGCTTCATCAGCCGCTATATCAGCTAGATTGTTTCCTCCCATTTCTTTGTAGTTCGCTGCCCGGCGTATTGCTGCCTCCTCCCTATGCTGCTACAAGTGGGGGAAGGCAGTCTTGCGCTTTCAGGACCATTTTCTTGCTAGGTGCAATTTTAAAGACCGCTAATGGAATGGGATTGAGTGAGGAGCTTCATTTCTCCATGACACCTCATCTGTTCCAGTGCATTGTGGATTACTGTGGATATGAATGTGTACCGTAGGCGAATACTTGGACACTGACTGAGAGAACAACTAATCATACAAGAGAATCGCATTGTTTTGGTCTATCTCTGTACTGAAATTATGAGGCGAATCTAACATAGAGGGTATTGTGCATACCGCGCAGGCGTTATCTCCACTGTTGTACAGGAAACTAACCAAGAGTAGGTTGCTCGGATCACCGTGTGAGGCTAGGATCGTGTGGCAGATGGCGTATCTCGTTTAACCGGGAGTACACTAGACGAGTTAGGAAGGGCTTTAAATGCAATCCTAGAAACTGTTTGCCCATGTAGCATGTCACACTGGTGTGTGAGTTACATATTATAAGTTGCTCGGTCTTTCTGCCGATTTTTGGATTATTTTTTTTTTACCTATTATTTACTGTTGTATTGATTCGTCATCAGACTATTTTTAGACAGCATTTTCAAACTACCCACCCCCCGTGGTAGACGTACCACCGCAATAGCTTCGATAACCGTTTGCCTATATGACACGTGTCTCCTCAATCTGCTACTGCCACTCCTGAATACAACTGAATTAATGAAAATACTATGACGAAAAATGATCTTGAAATTAAACAGTTTGTGAGTAACACCTGTTTTGTTATGAGCTGATTTCATGAAAAGCTCCTTGCGCCCGTCTAAAGTGCATTCAGATTACATAGACTCTCACACTACTCACGTTCCCACTACAGTTAGCCTAAGATTCCGTTCGGTCGCCGTGAAGAGAAATTTACTGTTAACCATAAAATACTCATTTCTGGTTCCTGTTCGTACCAACGGAGACACACACCAACTCGTACATGGCCACTACAGGAGCCGATATCGCAGCCTAAATACTTACGTGCTTTGTTGTAGACGCCGAGGGCTCACCCCACTCACCACGTTACGATGCATTCCCACGCCACCTTCAGCAGAGATGAGTGAGGGTAAGATTTTATACGAGATTGGAATAAAAGAGAATTGTGAACGTGGTTCGATGAACCCTCTGCCAGATACTTAAATGTGATTTTCAGAGTATCCATTTAGATGTAGATGTAGACAACTGATCAACAGAGATATTCATCCAACACCTATATTGTATAATTTTTAAGTATTAGGAATAATTTTTCTCTTGAAGTATCTCTTAGTTCCATGAATAAGTATGTTGCCTTACCATTTCATCCGTCTATACAAAACGGCAACTAAAAATCTGAGGAGAATTTCCTAATTTCCCTTATGCGTACCTCTATATGTACTCGTATAGCAAGATGTTTGGACTAAGCCTTTTGCGTAATCGCTCCCTTATATTTATACACGGGTTGGATTAAAAGTAGTGGCAAGATGGTTATAATTCATAGCAGAATTTATTTACAGACGTCCACCATATAACATGCTCTCAATATAATCGCCCCATACCTCGATCACCCTCCCCCACAGGGATGAAAGGTGAGGAACTCCGTCAGCGCGTCCGACTCTCTCGATGTGTCACAAGTACCGCCCTATGGCACGGATGCTGACTTCTCTTGTGTTGTAGAACGTTCCGCGAAAAGGCTCATTGATTTTGGCGAAAACACCTTATTGCATGGAGTCTTGCCGGGTGAATATGGTGAATGTTCCAATATGTCCCACTCCCACATATCGCAGGACCTGCTGCACAGGGTTCGCCGTGTGGCACTGTGCACTATCATGAAGATTGACAGGATTCAGTGGCAGAAGGAAACATTGTTGTGCACTCCGATCACGTGTTGCTCCAGACTTGACTGACTCATGTTTTTCGTCTTTCCTAAACGTCCTGTTGGGATGGGCCTCACTCACTTTCAGACATTACACGCAGTAATTGACTCAAAGACAGCCATCGCCGCTCACTGCACTACTTCAATGGAACATCTGCTGTCAGTTCCAGACAGCGGACATGCCACGCGTCGCATATCCTTCACGTTTCGGCCGTGCTACCACTACTTTTTATCCAACAAATGTAAAGTTCAATTTAAGTAATATATTTTGTTTTACATTTTGTAATGAAGTCAGACATATGTCCTGTTCTAAGCATTATGTGACATAATTGTATCTTGTGAAAGGGTTTTGTCTAAAACCAATAAACAATTATAATTAAATGAAACATAGTAATGGCACATTAACTATACTCAGGATCCCAGATAAAAAGCGAGCCTCATTGTCACAGCTTTACGGAGTCCTCTACTGTCCCTGACATATTACGAATGCGAGGTGCACTGACCTGCTGAAGCAGTCTACAAGAAGGTACTGCACGCAATTCTCCGAGAGGAAATTACACTGGCCACAGGGCGTTTAGGACGATGAGCCCAATTATCTGGATCTGCGCCGAGGTGGCGAGGCGACACTTCGCATTAGATGACAACTCCTCACGGTGCGATAAGCATTCAAAATGTATTCTGTTCCCCGGTGTTCTGCAAACGATACCGTTGCGCGTCCACCTATGGAGCGACTGTTCCGTATTTATCTGCGAACTAGGTCCCAAGAAATTCATTAAAAGGACTATATTTAAGGAATATGTGTGACAAATATTTAAAATCGCTGGTACTGGAACCTCACAGCTCCAGGTCATTTTTATTTTTATTTCTTTTATTTAATTACGTTTAGGAAAGTAAAGCATCAACTTTAGGTTACAATATCTCCGGATGTAATTAACATTTTACAATGCACCAAACGGCACTTATTACGTATTTTTTTATATGTTCAGATGTGCTAACAAAACTAACGTGGTTCCATTTAAAAAAACGTAGGTTTGTGTTAAAAAACATACATCCGCGCATTTTTGTATGGTTTGTATTAAACAATTAAGCTAGCCCCTCTCCCCACGTTCGGTCTGTGGAATCGGCTCGTCAGTATTTGATGTGGTTTACGAAATATATCCAGCGGTAACGTTAGGTGACTCACCCTGTATAAAATCTTACCCTCACTCATCTCTGCTGAAGGTGGCGTGGGAATGCATCGTAACGTAGTGAGTGGGGTGAGCCCTCGGCGTCTACAACAAAGGCGAGTAAGTATTTAGGCTGCGATATCGGCTCCTGTAGTGGCAATGTACGAGTTGGTGTGTGTCTCCGTTGGTACGAACAGGAACCAGAAATGAGTATTTTATGGTTAACATGTGGTGCGAAACAGTAAATTTCTCTTCACGGCGACCGAACGGAATCTTAGGCTAACTCTAGTGGAAATGTGAGTAGTGTGAGAGTCCATGTACTCCAGATAACGTCTGTAGGGTATGCACAATACTCTGTAAAATGGTTCAAATGGCTCTGAGCACTATGCGACTTAACTTCTGAGGTCATCAGTCGCCTAGAACTTAGAACCAACTAAACCCAACTATCCTAAGGACATCACACACATGCAGGATTCGAACCTGCGACCGTTGCGGCCGCTCGGTTCCAGACTGTAGCGCCTAGAACCGCACGGCCACTCCGGCCGGCCAATACGCTGTATTTTAGATTCGCCCCATAATTTCAGTACAGAGATAGACCGAAACAATGTGATTCTCTGGGATGATTAGTGGTTCTCTCAGTCTGTATCGAAGTATTCGCCTACCATATACATTCATAGTCCGCAATAATTCACAATGCACTGGAACAGGTGAGGTATCACGGAGAGATGAAGCTCCTCATCCAATCCCATTTTATTAGCGGTCTTTAGAAAATGCACCCAGCATAGAAAATGGTCCAGAAACCACAAGAATACTTTACTCCCTTGCAGCAGCAGAGGAAGGAGACAGCATTACTCCGGGCAGCGAACCACACAGAAATGGGGAGATACAAGCTAGCTGATATAGCTGCTTATGAAGCCTATGGACATGGTCGAAACCAACACTATACCACTCGGTTTAATGCTGTAATACTTCTGTTGAGATAGAAAGCCATTCACCAACGAGAGGAAACGTAGGTAGACGAGATCAACAACAAGCTGCAGATAGTAAAATTTACAAACTGCACATAGTTTCCTCTCATGTCACAAAGACACAATGAAGTTGCATTCGCTCGTCTCCGTATAGGACGTAGCCTCCACAGTCATTGTGTAGAATACTATAGTGCCACCTCCACGAAATTTCGAAGTGGGTTCGACGAGCAACGTTCATCCGCTAGTCCCCAGCTAAACATCCACTTACCTTACTGCCGCAACATAGAGGGTGATCCTTATTAATGTTGAAAAAACTGCGAAGCAACGTAGTTGACGCTGAGACAAGTAATCTAATATGAGACACATGCGGCCACAAATGTCATGAAATACTTCCAAAAAATGAGAGATGTTCAACATGTGAGGTCACCAGATGACGTACCGAGAAAGACAGGCCGCGGGGTGTACGTCACGAAGGTAGGCCGAGGTCACTCGCTCGCTCAACTCAGCATACAAATTACGTTTCTACACCTGTTAACTCCTAACTAGGTGTATACGTTCAAATGAATCGCATCTTCTACTGGAATTCGCTATTATGGAGTCTTACTGTTATTATTCCTACAATGATCTGAAGTCCATAGGCCTACTTATGATTTGTTACTGCTGTACTTGGATAAAATAAAATTAAAATAGTGTCAAAATGATTATCAGTGGCCTAAGGCACTGCTTTTTGTATGAAATGAGGACTGTTATGCAGAAGAGACTAACTGCTGTAAACAAGCCGTTATATCATTTATATCAAGTACTGATCTTAAATTAAATTTTGTTGTTGCACTGTCAATCACAAAGAGGTTATAACAGCAGGTTCCAGTAGAAAATGCCATTCTCGTTAGTACGTAGACGCCCAGCTGCGAGTTACAGGTTTAGAAAGGCATTTTGTCTGCTGTGAGCGTGCGAGTTCAGGCCTGCGCGCACTCTTGTGACGTCACATACTGATGGCCGGGTCTGTATCGGAGCGCACCTGTTAAGCACTCTGCAGCTATACGAAATTTACGAGTTTTAGTGCTGAGACCGCATAGAGATACTCGTGCTTTCCTCTCCTACATGTCCTTGTGATGAAAGTATGGAAAGTTATATCACTGAGTAAAGTAACTGAACAAAACTGCCCTATGTTATTTCAAGATGTAAAATTATTTTGACGATTTGCCTTAAATACGCGTTTCTAGGCTTGAACACAAACTGTAATTTTAAATACCTCAGGAGCTACGGTTCCTTGCAGTACAAAATCGGCAATATGCAACAAAAAGCAGACGTTTTCGGTTTTAAATAAAGCAGCTGGAGCTCCTACAGAATTTAAGAGTTTGTTTCCCTGGTTATTTTCGTAAATTTTCCTCTCCACTTCAAAATTTGCTGCTCTCAGACGAAACTCAAATCATTCGACGAAATGGAGCACCTCCTGACATAATGTTTAATAAATCAAAAAACCCGAAAAATATTTTATTTTTCTGTTTCTTGGTTCAAATGGTTGAAATGGCTCTGATCACTATGGGACTTAACGTATGAGGTCATCAGTCCCCTAGAACTTAGAACCACTTAAACCTAACTAACCTAAGGACATCACACACATCCATGCCCGAGGCAGGATTCGAACCTGCGACCGTAGCGGTCGCGCGGTTCCAGACTGTAGCGCCTAGAATCGCTCGGCCACCCCGGCCGGCTCCCTGTTTCTCCAGAACTTTAGAACCTTAAATATGAAAAGATTATTCTCCTATATCCTTGACTTAAATTCGTGTCACTGAGTACTGTTATTTTAATCATAATGCACTTATCTCGACATTCTGCTTTCTATACTGCTTAATCTGTCGAACACTGAATTCATTAAAGGAATTTTCTAAGATAGTTTACTCAAAATGAAATTATTTCCGAATAGCTGTATATGTAAAACTGAACAAAATCATTCTGTAGCTCTTCCAAATAAAAGTACTGGAAACTCAATAATCTGGTAGGAATGATAAGGAATACTACACATTTTCGAGTCACACTATTTAATATAACTATTTTGTGTGACAACAGTTGCAAATATGAGAGACATTCCATAGCCAGCTTCGTATTAACCTCTCAGCAGTGGTCCAGAATTAAGAAACAAATGATACTGGTACGTGATACATAACCGCTTTTAAAAACAATTGGCAAATGTGGTGCAGTGGAAACAAATAACACGCTACAGATTTTTTGTCATTTACTTACCCTTGAATGATGCGTAGACACAAATTCCTGTCTGGGAATAGCTGCAATCCACCAATTTCTCAACTTCACACATTTAGGAAATCGAAACATGTGCACTTTCATGCCTTTTTGAGATTTATAATTTCCCTGGCAAAAGAGAACGCAGCACTTGTATCCCATACTTCGAAGAACTGTAGGCGAATACTGTATGAAATATATGTCACTTTCACGTGTCACACACTTTCAACGCAAGATACACGCCAACAGGCCTGCAACTGAAGATAAGATGGCCAACTGTTTGTGACGTCACGTGCCAATATGGCCGCTGTGCGTAGGCCTTGTATCTAGAAGGCTTTGGTTCAGGCCTACGTTCGTGACGTACGAGCCGCGGCCTCTTTTTCTCGTGGACCGCGTAACGTAACTCTCCGCAAGAACGGCTGTTGAGGCTATCGGTCAGGCGCACCTGATCATCCCAACCCAATTAAAGTATTCATGTCGGCGTGTCTCCGCGATACTTTAGAGCGTGGTGTTCACGATTTGAGTCATGCATGTAACAGGCAGTATTTTTTTCGCTGCGTAGCACACTTATGCATTAATTTATTAATACATTTACCGGTCTTGTCGTCTCCGCTCGTTTATTGTAAAGTACAGTAAAACAAAAACCTACCGTATTGCATCACAGCTGAATGAATATAGGCTTCCAAACTGCGTCATTCCCAGTAAATGACCTACGTTTTCTTTACTGCATTACGTCTGTATGCAAAACTAGAAAAGGGAAAAGAAAGAGAAACAAAAGAAGAACAGCGTTTGCTTAGTTGCAGCTGGGGCTGTTCGAAGTTTGTACCGTTTCTTTGAATGCAAGTATTGCATCGTTCAGCTATCCCTTCATGCAGGCACTGGAAAATATCCTCCATATTTTGGATGTGACATCACAACATTTGTCAATATGCTTTTGGAGTGTATCCTGACATTTGCGGACCCATATGTATTGTATAAAATTACTTGCCTCAACGTAATCTATGACGCTACGAGTTTTTTTTCAAACGTTAACAGGAATTGCTCTGTAGTGCGTAAACTCCTGCTGCCCATGTTGCTCTTCTGAAGTGCTTGCGACCGCTATGGTCGCAGCTTCGAATCCTGCCTCGAGCATGGATGTGTATGATGTCCTTAAGTTAGTTAGGCTTAAATAGTTCTAAGTTCTAGGGGACCGATGACCTCAGATGTTAACTCCCATTGTGCTCCGAGCCATTTGAACCATTTTTTTTAACCGCTTCCTTGCTGAAACGAACAGCAAGCAGTTTGTTGCCCCATACCTAGTGTGCAGAAGGGAATATCTTACCCTATCACAACACTAATACTAAAATCTCACCTACATGTCACCACACTGTGTGCTGTCAAGTGTTCTGTCGAAGCATGCAGCGTCTTTTACCATCGGTAGAAATTTTAAGTTCTACAACTGGCAGAGGTTAACTTACTACTACACATCTCAAATTAGAACAGAAGAAACAAAGAAGGACGGTTAAAAACGAATTTCTTTTGACGTTGATGTCATAAGAAACACAGCATTTTGTTGATAAATGTCTGTCTTGATCACATATGCTACACAATTTGCAATGACCGGTTTCGGTTTACTGCCGTCATCAGATATGCTGCAAAGTAAGAAGAAACGCTAATGTGACAAAAATAATTTCAGTTATCTCAGATCCAAATGTACATAAAATTTAGGGATACATACAAAAGGTAACATGGCTGACAGCCACACATGTCATTGAAAGTATTCTGACACAGTAATCAACTTCAAACACACAGTATGTTTAGGTACATGACAGGAGCTGATGACGGCCTAGGGAAGTCCTATACTTATACAAACATAGCTATAGCCAGTAGAGGGCACTAGTACTGAGGCAAATAAGTGATCAGCATCATAAATTCAGTAGCTTAGAAAAGAATATTCTTACTCATTAATGAAAATGATTTCACATAACGAAAAGTGCTCTAACAACAAAATAGTAAATGAAATACAATATGCAGGAATAATAACCTATACTTAAAATGTGAATAAAACGCATAAAAATTAGTAAAGAGCCAATTATTAGAAAACAGTTTAGCTTGACAGAATAAATAAAACATAACATTGTGTTAAAATCACAACAAATGGTGTCAAAATTAAGAAACAGAGTCCGCAGCTCGTGGTCGTGCGTTAGCGTTCTCGCTTCCGGCGTCCGGGTTCCCGGGTTCGATTCCCGGTGGGGTCAGGGATTTTCTCTGCCTCGTGATGACTGGGTGTTGTGTGATGTCCTTAAGTTAGTTAGGATTAAGTAGTTCTAAGTTCTAGGGGACTGATGACCATAGATGTTAAGTCCCATAGTGCTCAGAGCTATTTGATCCATTTTTTTTGAGAAACATACTATTATCAGAAAACCTTTCAGCATGACAAAGGCAATAAAACACGACATTGTGTGAAAGCTAGTTAATGAAACAATAATTATTTAATCAAAAGTCTCGAGAGTCGATCGCGCATTCAGAGGAGAATCCAACTGGCGCCGCGTCCTGGTTTCTCTCTAGAATATTTTTGTTTGCCAGTAGTGCTGCTGGCGGAAGGAGGCCCACTCCTCTAGTCGCTGATAGTGTACACGGCCGCATAACGAGCTGCTCTTTCACACTAGTAAGTTGAAGATTTTATGAAGTATGCACTCAAGTGAAACTCAGTCAGTGCGTCAAGCAATTTGCCTGACTGTCGTTTCCTCCGTACGTAGATTTCAGTTTCTTCCACTAAGCTCAGTAATTTTCCTTTCGTTGCCAAATGGAACACATCCAAATTATCCTGAATTATCGCTGATACATATTTTTGCTGATTCAAATATTTACTGAATACGCTCTTATTGTGACTATTCGTATGTTCTTTGAAGAGTCTTAAAACTACTTCCCACCTGACCTGTACAAAACCTCCCACAGTACTGGCAGTTGTTCCTGGACTAAAAACAATTATTACTGCTGTTCTCAACATTTGGTGTTGTCTAGAACATGTTGCGGCGGGAAGCTGTGGCCGAGCGGTTCTAGGCGCTTCAGTCCGGAATCAAGCTGCTACTACGGTCGCAGGTTCGAATCCTGCCTCGGGCATGGATGTGTGTGATGTCCTGATGTTAGTTAGATTTAAGTAGTTCTAAGTCTAGGGGACCGCTGAACTCAGATGTTAAGTCCTATAATGCTTAGGACCATTTGAACCATTTGAAGAACCTGTTGCACCTTTTTTCCGAAATCCAATCTTGACTTTCGTTTTTCTACAAGCCTATGTAGCTCTATCAGGAAGTGCTACATTGTATGACTGTGTAACAAACCTCTTTTCGTCTAGACTTACTGTCTTCGTCTTGTCATGTAGTTTTGACCTTAGCTCTTTATACAAGTTCGTCACATCGTGGTCGCTATATCCGTTCACCCTGGTTACTTGTTTAATATCGTTCAGTTCTTCCGCTTCGTCATTACGATGACGTAATAGTTTTAATATTGGGTTGAGCATTACTATGAAACATACCCTTTTATTCTTTCTATGGTGACACGACTTCAGATTGATGACCGTGTCAGTGGGTGCTGACTTCCTAAATATTCTAATTTTGTGTCTTCTATCCCTTTTAGTTTACCTGACATCCAGATCGCCTGTACCTAAGAACTTATTTGTTTTTTCGTACATTACAATTTCTTTAAGAAACTTACTTTCAAATTCATTTATCAGAAACTCGCCTAATGTACCTACCAAACTGTTGCCACTTGTCAGTTCGATAGTATGATAAAAACTCTCATCGTTAAATTGAGAAAAAAAATTAAAAACACGTGTTCTGAAATTCCCGTAAAATCTACTATTTCCTCTTGACTAATCTTCAGGTCCAGCTGGATTCTGTGCATCAATAATATCCGTAAATAATCCCTTGGAGCAAATGGAGAGGTATGCACATGGGTGACGGCACAAGGGGTTATTGCTTAACGAAGAAAGTGAATTTTACTTGAATACCTATTTCTTGAATTCAGGAACTCACTAGCCGTAACAGCAGGCTGGCGTAATACTGTGTGTAGTGGCCGCCAAGGACATGAAGAGTAGCCTCCATCCGCAAGTACGACCACAGAACATTGGAAACATTGTACAGGGAGGCCACGAGGTGGCGGCAGCTGGATTGTCCTCTGACTGCGCTATCGACCATCGATACTTGTAATTAAATAGTTATTGTTTCATTAAGCTCCTTTCACCCTATGTCCTGCTTTATTCACTTTATCATCCTAAAAGGTTTCTATTAATAGCTTATCTCTTACTTTTTTCACCTTTATATTATGACAATTACATTTTCATGCATAACTATTACTATTAATAAACTCTTTATTAACTTATACACTGCAAGTAGGCTGTTAAGGTTTTTATGTTGGTAACGCCACCTAGCGCTCTGTATGAAAATCACTGACTGTGCTGTGTGCAATCTGTGGCTGGTTGGCATTGTTGGAATATTCGCTATTGTAGTGTTGGGCAGTTGGATGTGAACGGCGCGTAGCGTTGCGCAGTTGGAGGTGTGCCGCCAGCAGTGGCGGATTTGGGAAAAGAGATGGCAGAGTTTTGAGAGCAGACGATCTGAACGTGTGTCTGTCAGAAAAACGAAATTTGTAAGACTGGATGTCACGAACTGTTATATATATATTATGACTTTTGAACACTATTAAGGTAAATACATTGTTCTCTATCAAAATCTTTCATTTACTAACTATGCCTATCAGTAGTTAGTGCCTTCTGTTGCTAGAATCCTTTATTTAGCTGGCAGTATTGGCGCTCGCTCTATTGCAGTAGTTCGAGTAACGAAGATTTTTGTGAGGTAAGTGATTCATGAAAGGTACAGGTTATTGTTAGTCAGGGCCATTCTTTTGTAGGGATTATTGAAAGTCAGATTACGTTGCGCTAAAAATATTGTGTGGCAGTTTAGTGATGATCAGAATAAGTAAAGAGAGAAATGTCAGAGTACGTCCAGTTTTGCTCAGCTGTTTGAAAACCAACTAGCGTAAGGGGTTTACCAGAACAGTAATTCATTACTTTTTCTAAGGGGACGATTCATAAAACGTTATATTCAGAAAGTAAGTATTTACAGATTACATTTCGGTTGATTGCTGCAGTTATCAGTCTGACGGAACCTTGAAGACAATTCACTTCACTTCCGAACCTACCTGCAACAGCAAAAACGTCTAGAAACTATTCCCCCAAATAACATGTGACTGTGTCAACAACTGAATGGTTTACGCTCGATCGATTCCTCTTCCTACGGCGGCCGCCTTCTACCAGTCGCCCACCCGGCGCCTGACGCCAAGCACAATCAGCGAGATGAATGCGCAGCGGCGCTATGAATGTATTATCAGCTGTCAGTTTGTTATTTGAGGTTCTAGTAGTTATCTTGCAGTTAAATATTGCAATCTGCACGCTTGAAATTCATGAAAGTTTTTCGAGAGTTGTAAAACAGTTACGTAAGTTGAAAAAGGTTAACGTTTGCGACATACTATTTGCCTTGGAATTAATAGAAGTGTGAAGGTTGCAGAGGCAGCTCGGAACCTTTGTATTGTATGTGGGGCGAGTGTCTTATGACAAAACACGTCGAAGAATGATGTCCTTGTTTCAAGAAAGATCGTTCAGGCATAAATGATTTTCTACATTCAGGAAGTCTTGATAGCAGACATATGTGGTGAACTGTATGTGATGAACTGAAGCCACTGAAGCGTCGTACGACATTCGATTTGAATAGGCAAGGTTCAGAAGTCAGGTTTAGGAGTGCTCCATACTGTTAATAGAATGCAACAAATATTAAAGCAGTTGTTAATCCTGGATTTCTGCTTGAACGCCATCAATTCATACGTTGAGCATTCTCATGCTTAATTATACTGGTCGCAAGCTATGATGCCTTTATGTCAACATCTTAAGAATATTTTAACAGCTGAACCGTAACAAGAGACATACATGCGAGAGAAGGTCATTGTAAACATATTTTGCATCTGCTTGCTGAAAAAAAAACATGCTGTGCACTAGGAACTTCTCCCCAGGGGCGTGTCCATGATAGCTGGTAGTTGTTGCCAACAGCTGAGACACCTTTCGGTCACAGTGTAGAAAAAGCGACAGAAAAAACTTCCTCGCCCGTTGCTACTGTAAGATAACACACACTGCTGATTTCAAAAACCAACCTATCCAGGAGGTTGTTTGGGAAGTCATCCCTTAAACGCTTATTACTCTGATCGTATGTCCTCAAATGTTTACCTTTCCCACTACTTATGGAACAACCATCAAGAAAATTCGTTTCCAGACGAAAATGATCTTCAAACCTGTTTTGATGATGTGTTTAATGCAGAACCAGTCGTTTTCTACATGAGTGGAATCGGTAAAAGACCTGACCATTTTTACACGGTTTAGAAAATGTGAGGGAAAGTATTGTTGGTGATTGATTAATGTGCAATGTTTTGTTCCACAAATTAATGGAAAACGTTGTTATAATATGCACTGCACTAATAAGCCGGCCAGAGTGGCCGTCCGGTTCTAGGCGCTACAGTCTCGAACCGAGCGACCGCTACTTTGGCAGGTTCGAATCCTGCCTCGGGCATGGATGTGTGTGATGTCCTTAGGTTAGTTAGGTTTAATTAGTTCTACGTTCTAAGCGGCTGCTGACCTCAGAAGTTAAGTCGCATAGTGCTCAGAGCCATTTTTGCCCTAATAAAAATGAAATGCAGTTTACCAGAGTAACATTATGATGAAAGTCTATTTTAATAAAAGATGAAGTATCCCTTACATCAGTTTTCCTATATCAGCATGAATTAGCAACATATTATTCATTTTGTGCTTTGAATTGATCTGTGTTTACTTGCAGTTCTGTGTCATACTGAAATAATATGGAAATGTGGAATTTCCTAAATAAAATTGCATATCCACGAAAACCAAAACGGATGTCAGGGAGTAGAAAGAACCACTGTCAACTGTGCAGTGTCGTACGTTTTTTACCCTTAAACTATGAGGTACTCTAAGTGGCTAGACGATATTTAATGGAGAAGTTTTCTTAAATTAACCTAATCGATTTTCAATGTTGCTGCTTTTAACTCTACAACAGAACGACTAAAAATATGGGCTTTAGCGAGCCTGGTACCTTAAGCCTACACAGCCTTCTTTTGAGAGCGACAGTGTTTGCCTGGAGCTAGCGAAGAGCTGCCAGACTCCGCTCACACGTACTGCGCCAGTGGTGGCCAGGACAAATAAATCGCAGCGTGAAAGACGAGATTTGTTGCAGTTTCCATGTGGAATGACTTTCCTACACTAAAATTCATAAATTGATAACCCTATGTCTCACTTTAAGTGAAAATTACGAAAATCGTTCAATGATAATGATACAAATATATCATATATGAAAGCGTAGTGTCTGTTCTTTCCGACACCATTGATTGCAAAACGTGGTGTCGGACATGTCCGAAAGAACAGGCACCAGTCTAAATCAGTAGCTGCGGAATCAGCGTCGATGAGCGAAAGTATGTGCGGGACTGGGAGTCGAACCCAGCACTTTCTGCTTAATATGGAGTTGTGTTAACCACATTTATTTAGTATCAGAATGACTAGGTATTATTATGACACTTCAGTAGAGCATAGTCAAATCATCATGTAATAAAGGCTGCAAACGGGAGAAAAAATTAATGATAACAGAACAATAAATTAAAAAAACGAGATCGCAGCCTACAAACCACCACAAGCTCACAAGATGTGTGTTAAGAATTATTTTATATGGTTTTTTAGTATTTTTTATTATTGTTCTTTTAATATATTTTTATAGTTCGCAACAGAATCTAAAAGTAGAAGGAAAACGAAACAAGAGTAGTGTAGGCAGTCTCAGAAGATCGAGTAAGGAAGGCCAATGGTGTCCTGATGTATCGTACCGGGAGACGTACAACGACTACATAAAATGGTTCAAATGGCTCTGAGCACTATGGGACTCAACTGCTGTGGTCATCAGTCCCCTAGAACTTAGAACTACTTAAACCTAACTAACCTAAGGACATCACACACATCCATGCCCGAGGCAGGATTCGAACCTGAGACCGCAGCAGTCACACGGTTCCTGACTGCGCGCCTAGAACCGCGAGACCACCGCGGCCGGCGACTACATAATTCGGTCTCACTAAATCCAATACGTAAAAGTCGCTCGTTCGTTGATATCAAGTTATTTCCTACTTTATACCACGAGGACGTTACGCACATCGGCAAAATAGGAAGACTGATATTGAACCAAACTGCCGTCCAGGTTGTTTGCAGTGAGACTCTTCCAACGATGTTTGGGCTAGGTACTGCTTCTACACTAGTCTGTAGGAATTTCACGGTGAGAACAGGTCTCCATAGGATGTCAGTCCCTAAACAGCTCACCGCAAGACAGAAGTCACGAATGTGTTTAAACTTGTAATATATGCGACCAACATCAATAGGTGTTCAAGACTAGCAGGACGGACACAGAGAAATAAATGAAACGTGAATGCGTGAGTTTCTTCAGTCATCGTCAAAACAGTACGGCGCACATATAGCTTCTGCGACTTCCTTCGTATATGAGTCAGGTCCAGCCCCCCAAAGGAGCGAGGCTTCGTGATCACCTCATACCGTAAGCGAAAGACATGTCGAGGTATCTCAGCAGAATTGCGAAGTAGAACCATCACGTCATCCGCGTGTGCACTAACAGCTGTAGCGCCGCCGGAAAGCGTCCAACCTGTCAGCTGGGATGCTAGCATCTGAAGTAGGGGCTTCAGAGATAACACAAACAAAGTCATTGACAGCGGGCTTCCTTGAGGCACTCCCCTACGGATATTTATTGGGGGCATCAGTTGGCCATTAACAACCACCGATGCCGAAATACCCGTAAACAGGTTTGAAAGCACTCGCCGTGTGTCAACAGTGAAACCAACTGCCTCCAGAATCCGAAGTAGATCAAATGTCTTATCGAAGTCTATAAAAGCAAGGGCACAAGGGACGGACGTTATAGCAGCAACCGAAACCACGTCAGACACTCGACTACACGGATAACAATGGTACGACAAGGTACACAGCTTTGATGTTCTGCAACGATCTTATCCATCAGAGCCGACATCCTATTATTAACTGCCCTCCCCACAGTCTTATAATCAAAGTTTAGCAAAGTAAGTGGGCAAAAGTGATCAGGTGCAGCCCGTCCAGTGCGTTTCGGGATTAAAACAACTTTTCCCACTTTGAACGAGGGCGGCACTACTCTACCCTGTAACACTTCATTCAAAAGGGAGGTAAAGGTAGCACCAAACAACGGCCAAAAGCGCACGTAAAGTTCCTTTGGAAGTTCATCTAGACCCGGGGACTTTTGAGAGGGCGATCCCACAATAATTTTGTAAACTTCCTCTGGCTGAAAGGCTGCTAAGAGCTTACCATTATGTTCAGGTGTAATCGTCGTATCCAAGATGGTGACAAGTGGGTCGTAACAGATTTCACTGGACTCGTCGATATCGTAGATGATTACGTAGTACTGGTGTAAGACACGCACTATATCAGCTTGCGCCATTACGATACGTCCATCATGTGTCTCGAGAGAATGAATGCAAGCGCATCGGCGACGGGTCTGACGCCGAAGCCAATGATATAAGGAAGTCAGTTCTTCCGTCACCAAGATAACGGGTTCTACATCTACATCTACATCTATACTCCGCGAGCCACCTTACGGTGTGTGGCGGAGGGTACTTATTGTACCACTATCTGATGCCCCCTTCCCTGTTCCATTCACGAATTGTGCGTGGGAAGAACGACTGCTTGTATGTCTCCGTATTTGCTCTAATTTCTCGGATCTTTTCGTTGTGATCATTACGCGAGATATATGTGGGCGGTAGTAATATGTTGCCCATCTCTTCCCGGAATGTGCTCTCTCGTAATTTCGATAATAAACCTCTCCGTATTGCGTAACGCCTTTCTTGAAGTGTCCGCCACTGGAGCTTGTTCAGCATCTCCGTAACGCTCTCGCGCTGACTAAATGTCCCCATGACGAATCGCGCTGCTTTTCGCTGGATCATGTCTATCTCTTCTATTAATCCAACCTGGTAAGGGTCCCATACTGATGAGTAATACTCAAGAATCGGACGAACAAGCGTTTTGTAAGCTACTTCTTTCGTCGATGAGTCACATTTTCTTAGAATTCTTCCTATGAATCTCAACCTGGCGCCTGCTTTTCCCACTATTTGTTTTATGTGATCATTCCACTTCAGATCGCTCCGGATAGTAACTCCTAAGTATTTTACGGTCGTTACCGCTTCCAATGATTTACCACCTATGGCATAATCGTACTGGAATGGATTTCTGCCCCTATGTATGCGCATTATATTACATTTATCTACGTTTAGGGAAAGCTGCCAGCTGTCGCACCATGCATTAATCCTCTGCAGGTCCTCCTGGAGTACGTACGAGTCTTCTGATGTTGCTACTTTCTTGTAGACAACCGTGTCATCTGCAAATAGCCTCACGGAGCTACCGATGTTGTCAACTAAGTCATTTATGTATATTGTAAACAATAAAGGTCCTATCACGCTTCCCTGCGGTACTCCCGAAATTACCTCTACATCTGCAGATTTTGAACCGTTAAGAATGACATGTTGTGTTCTTTCTTCTAGGAAATCCTGAATCCAATCACAAACCTGGTCCGATATTCCGTAAGCTCGTATTTTTTTCACTAAACGTAAGTGCGGAACCGTATCAAATGCCTTCCTGAAGTCCAGGAATACGGCATCAATCTGCTCGCCAGTGTCTACGGCACTGTGAATTTCTTGGGCAAATAGGGCGAGCTGAGTTTCACATGATCTCTGTTTGCGGAATCCATGTTGGTTATGATGAAAGAGATTTATCTAAGAACGTCATAATACGAGAACACAAAACATGTTCCATTATTCTACAACAGATTGACGTAAGCGAAATAGGCCTATAATTATTCGCATCTGATTTATGACCCTTCTTGAAAATGGGAACGACCTGCGCTTTCTTCCAGTCGCTAGTACTTTACGTTCTTCCAGCGATCTACGATAAATTGCTGATAGAAAGGGGGCAAGTTCTTTAGCATAATCACTGTAGAATCTTAAGGGTATCTCGTCTGGTCCGGATGCTTTTCCGCTACTAAGTGATAGCAGTTGTTTTTCAATTCCGATATCGTTTATTTCAATATTTTCCATTTTGGCGTCCGTGCGACGGCTGAAGTCAGGGACCGTGTTACGATTTTCCGCAGTGAAACAGTTTCGGAACACTGAATTCAGTATTTCTGCCTTTCTTCGGTCGTCCTCTGTTTCGGTGCCATCGTGGTCAACGAGTGACTGAATAGGGGATTTAGATCCGCTTACCGATTTTACATATGACCAAAACTTTTTAGGGTTCTTGTTTAGATTGTTTGCCAATGTTTTATGTTCGAATTCGTTGAATGCTTCTCTCATTGCTCTCTTTACGCTCTTTTTCGCTTCGTTCAGCTTTTCCTTATCAGCTATGATTCGACTACTCTTAAACCTATGATGAAGCTTTCTTTGTTTCCGTAGTACCTTTCGTACATGATTGTTATACCACGGTGGATCTTTCCCCTCGCTTTGGACCTTAGTCGGTACGAACTTATCTAAGGCGTACTGGACGATGTTTCTGAATTTTTTCCATTTTTGTTCCACATCCTCTTCCTCAGAAATGAACGTTTGATGGTGGTCACTCAGATATTCTGCGATTTGTGCCCTATCACTCTTGTTAAGCAAATATATTTTCCTTCCTTTCTTGGCATTTCTTATTACACTTGTAGTCATTGATGCAACCACTGACTTATGATCACTGATACCCTCTTCTACATTCACGGAGTCGAAAAGTTCCGGTCTATTTGTTGCTATGAGGTCTAAAACGTTAGCTTCACGAGTTGGTTCTCTAACTATCTGCTCGAAGTAATTCTCGGACAAGGCAGTCAGGATAATGTCACAAGAGTCTCTGTCCCTGGCTCCAGTTCTGATTGTGTGACTATCCCATTCTATACCTGATAGATTGAAGTCTCCCCCTATTACAATAGTATGATCACGAAACTTCTTCACGACGTTCTGCAGGTTCTCTCTGAGGCGCTCAACTACTACGGTTGCTGATGCAGGTGGTCTATAGAAGCATCCGACTATCATATCTGACCCACCTTTGATACATAACTTAACCCAGATTATTTCACATTCGCATTCGCTAATAACTTCACTGGATATTATTGAATTCTTTACTGCTATAAATACTCCTCCACCATTGGCGTTTATCCTATCCTTGCGGTATATATTCCATTCTGTGTCTAGGATTTCGTTACTGTTCACTTCCGGTTTTAACCAACTTTCCGTTCCTAATACTATATGCGCACTATTTCCTTCAATAAGAGATACGAATTCAGGAACCTTGCCCTGGATACTCCTGCAGTTTACTAATATTACGTTAACTTTTCCTGTTTTTGGTCTCTGAGGACGGACGTTCTTTATCAACGATGATAATGTCCTCTCTGGTAAGCCGTCAGGTATTTTATCGTTTCGCCCAAGGGGGGGTCCCTCTAACCTAAAAAACCCCCGTGTGCACGCCACACGTACTCTGCTACCCTAGTAGCTGCTTCCGGTGTGTAGTGCACGCCTGATCGGAAATTCAAACCTTCCATTTGTATTTTCTTCAACGTTAACAATTTTGCCTTTAAACGCTTAACATATGCAAGTCGAAGAGGGGCGTGATCCGAAGCAGCACAAAGTTCACGCAGGATGGAGTAGTAACATTCATAAGTTCTCCGAAAGTCTCACGCTTTGGCAGCACAGAAGCGTGTCAGAGTTGGCCTGAGCCTCGGTTTTGCTAGCTGTGTCCACCAGTCAAGGGTGGAAGAGTATTTCCAAGTGGACCGTAGAGTACGCTCCCACACGATTCGCATCACGTCATCTAGGGAGGGGTCAGCCAGGTGAGTGACATTTATTATTCACGGAGGGCGAAACAATTTGACTGTTTGCCGCTCAAAATTGAGAGTTGTGGCCACAGCACAGTGGTCCGTAAAGGAAGCAGGGATAACTTCAACATTAAGAATACTATGGCTTAGGCAGTCCGATAAGTAAAATCTATCTAACCTCCTACTAAAGTCGCAGTTAAGTTGATAGATTTAACTAACGTCAGGTATTTACATATCCAGACGTCTTTTAGGCGTAATGAACGGACTAATTCATGTAATTCGCGAAAGATATTAAAATTTGGAGATTGATCCGCAGGACGCAATACACAGTTAAAATCATCACCCAAAAGAATACACGGAGTACCCTTATACAACAGATAAACAATATCCTCTTTGTAAAAGCGCGAAAGATCTAATGCGCGACCAGTGCCAGAAGGGGCATATAAAAGAACGAAGGTAAGATTAAAAAGTTGGCAACCTATGCCCCTACCAAAATCCAACATTTCCTCCTCAGCAATACGAATGCCTTCGCGAAAGAATAAGGCAGTCCCCGTAGAATATTCGGGTGCTACATTAAAGATCATACTAAAACCAAATAAGGAGAAATTACTAAATAAGACCTCCTGTAAGATTCTATGTCCTCACATTAATCATAAATGAACTGACGCAGCGAAGCCAATCGCAGTTCTGATTACACACGATTAACGATTAAGGAAAGGAATGTGTAGGCTTGGGTCATTGATCACAGCTGGACTGGGATGCACGGAACCTCTGAGTAGAATTAGGTAGAGAGCTGAGAGTCAAGGTCCATTGAGGAATCAACAGAGGAATCAGATATCGCGGGACCAGAACCCCCGTCATCGAAACCTTTTTTCTTAGATTTCTTACGTGTCACCGCACGATCAGGTTGTATACGCTGTTTCTGTCGGCTAGTGGGATGGCGGCCTCTGCAGACGGAGGCGTGGGAGGGGTCATAGGCACAACATTCTCCCCTCCAAAAGGGTCATGTAATGGAGTTCCAGTCACTAAGGCGGAAGCATGCTGTGGAATTAACAATACAACAGGTGATTCTTGGTCGCTAATTTTATTCTACTCGGGAGTTGCCGTAGTCGGCAGATGCAGGAAACCGTCGGCGGCTGGAGACGAATGGACGGGAGGACATTGCATCGTCTCAGACTGTAACGAAGGACACAAAGACGAAGGCGGGGACTCTGCTCCCTATTCACACAAAGGCGGCTCAGAAGGAGCCACTTCGCGAACAGGAGGGATTTTGGAGATAACTTCTTCGCCACTCACCGCACTACGTATGGGAGATATCGTAGCATCGAGAGGAGCAGAGGACATGATCGATGTTGCCGGCTTTCAACAAAGGAAATGAAATGATGGTGGTGTGGTGGCCCTCAACTACGTACCTGAGTCTAGGCTGGTTTCGTTGACTAGTGGTTGGGATACGTAGTTGCCGCATTACAGGCCAAATACTGCTGAGTTTACAGTATAAGATAAGAATACACACATGAATCGAATGGTCGAAGGTTTCTGTCACTCGGCAATTGCGAATTATGAATGTAACATATAAATTCGTAAATGAAAAGTTGCAATTAAATAAAATCAGCAGGTACTTCTCAACGAGTTAAATGATGAGTACGATAGTAGAAGTACTTTTGAGAATGTGGTATATTTCTGCAAAACACATATTGATTTAGATGGTCCAGCAATTAAATAGAGTATAAGTTGAATAACAGGGAAACAATAGATTCCTACTACGCGTCATTAGTTGTGAACGACAACATAGCTCACGAGATATTCACTTCTAAAAGAATACTACGTCTTCACTGTAGAAACTTCGGAAATCTCACAAGTTCACAAGTCCACACTCTGAAGTATTTCTATCCCTCGCGACCATGCGCAGACTGCTCCACACTTCACGTGTCTCTCGTGACCGTGCGTCCGCTGCGCCGTCGTGTCCAGCCCTCCTATCCCGTACTCTCCAGAACTGCCGCACTGCTCGTTTTTTTTTTTGTTTTTTTTTGTTTTTTTTTTTTAATTCTCATTTTGTTCGCTTTCGTTCGTTGTATGTGCTCGGGGCGGACGTCGTAAGACATCCGTTTAAGTTCGTCTTTGATCGATTAACTCAGTTTTTTCTATTACAAAGGGCTGCTAACCCTCTGACCGAACACGCTGAGCCACCGTGCCGGCTATCGTAACTACCTCGTGTCCTCCCCGGAGACGATCGCTGTGACTGGCTAGAGCGCTTCCGCCTTGTCTTCAAGCCAACGCACACTCACAAACATAATGAAGCATACGAAATACTGGAGTTACATTTAAACAACTTGAAATTAAATAAATATTCCTACGGCTGGACCATAAACACGCTCTAACACACATTATTAGATACATAAACAAATTAAATAAATATATAATAAAGGAATAGAACTACAGGTAGGCCAGTAGCCTAATGTCTCTGAGCTTTCTCAAACACAGTAAATATTTAACCAATTTTTTCATGAATAGTATATATCGAAGATAAACAAAGACATAGGTGAATAAGTGTACTTATAAGCATCCTGCTACCCTTTTTTCGTGTAACTGTGGAGTATTTATGACTTGACGTGATCGATAGTAATTGGCCACTTTGACTTCCAATAACTCATGTACTGAAACTTCCTGGCAGTTTTAATCTGCCAGAACGTTTAATATCAGCGCACACTCCGCTGCAGAGTGAAAAATCTCATTCATGAAACACCCCCTAGGCTGTGGCTAAGCCATGCCTCCTCAATATCCTTTCTTTCAGGGGTGCTAGTCCTGCTTGGTTCGCAGGAGAGCTTCTGTAATGTTTGGAAGGTAGGAGACGACGTACTGGCGGAAGTAAAGCTGTGAGGACGGGGCGTAAGTCGTGCTTGAGTAGCTCAACACAGTCAGCCTTCGGCGGCGCAGCGGTTCGGACGGTGTTTACGTCCTTGCCGCACGTCTGCGCGAGAGGTGTTTACGTTACGTGTGTAGCGGTGTGTGGCGGTATACATAGAACGAATCATGGCTTTGTCGTTCCGCAAATCGACACTGAAATTTAGTTTTGCTAACGAATATGCTCGACCGAAGGCTTACGAGATCGAACGTTATTTACGGGACGAGGTCAAAATCGAACCTGACGTTCTAGTTGGAATACACTTATCTATAGTCAGCAGCGTGGTCTATGTCAAGCTCATAAATGAAGCGGCATGCGACGAACTACTACTTCGACACCGACAAGGACTTCGTTTCTGTCATTCGGACGATAATGTTGGAGCGGTAACTGTTGAACACGCCGGCATGGGCCTCCGAACGATCCGCGTATTTGAGCTTCCATTCGAAGTGCCAGAAGAATTGGTGACAGACGCCCTGCGTCCTTACGGAACGGTCCTATCCCACGTGGCTGAAAAATGGGCGAGTTTCAAGACGTATCCTGTCCTCAATGGCGTCAGACAAATACGGATCGAACTCCGAAAACACGTCCCGTCATACTTGTACATCGCCGGTTGTCGGGCGATTGTCATCTACGACGGACAACCAAGGACGTGCTCTGTATGTGGGAAGGAGGGACACATACGTTCTGAGTGTGCTCAACGAAGGTTATTACAGCTGCCACGGGATGATCCACCCCTCACGCCGCATCCGACTGTGCTCCCCATGACTTACGTCGCCGCATTACGCGATGACGTGGGCCGCGAGACAGACGCGTACCAGAACACACAGACAGCGACGGATCGTGGCGAGCCACAGAAAGACGACGTTGCGGTGGACCGCCTGCAGCAGTCACAGGACGCCCTCTCTTCGGTTCCGCTTGCGGCCCCTTCAGATAACGCACTTGGAGACGTCGATCATACGACGGCGCATGATTCCGACGTCCCCCACGAACAACTGGAGACCATGCTGACCTCTGATTCCGAGGCCCGGCAACGTAAACAGCGATCACCAAAACGCCGGAAGAAGCGTCGCCTCACGGTGGAGAACGACCACTCTGACCTAGCAGACAATTCTGAGAAGTTTACGGGTACAGACCAGACGACCATGGATACAGAAGGACTGCCTAGCGTGGATGCAACGGTGGCCAGCGGGACGGCGGCACGACCTACCGCTGACGATGCTCCAGACACAGCGAAGGCGCTCGATCGACGGCAACAGGCTACTGAGGAGGCTACGGCGCCTGCACCGCACGACAACGATGGGACACTAGGGGACTGGTCAGAAGACCCACCCCCGTGGGGCACTGATGATGCTAGAGGAACTGCTCCCACGCACTCTCCCGGTGTAAGACCGGAAGGGTGCACGGAATAACGGCAGACCATATGAGGGTACGGCGGGGGACGTTCGTACGACAGCAGCCTATGTACGGAAGAATTAGCGACCGTACGGTGCCCTATCTACGTTGACAGCCATGCAACAAGCTTATCGGATAGGGTCTGTTAACATCAATAGCATTGGGACGCCGGTAAAAATCAAGATGCTCAGTGACATGATAAAGGCTGCGGATTTAGACATAGCACTATTACATGAAGTTCGGGTACTTCCCCCTCGGACTTTTACGGTTACGACATTTACTGTTCCCCGTGTGACGAGAGGGGCGTTGGCACAGCTATTCTATTAAAGGAAGGGATACGTGCAGACGAAGTGGAATATTTGCCTTCTGCCCGTGGTACGGCCGTGACCATAGGTGGAATACGTTTGATCAACATATACGCACCGTCAGACTCGGATATGAGAAGGGACAGAGCAGATTTTTACGCCCATGAGGTTACACCGTTGTTCCAGGGACGATACGATGGTTGCATACTCGGCGGAGATTTTAATTGTGTGCTCGATAGAAAGGACCAACAACCTAACTATACTACTAGCCAAGAACTTAGGGAGCTGGTCAACGGGATGGAATTAGTCGATACATGGGACCTGAAGTATCGAAACCAACCAGGATATACATTTTTTACTAGCCACTCCGCGGGCCGTTTGGACCGGATCTACGTTTCAAGGGCGTTAGCAACGTCGACGGTGGACGCAGAAATATGGCCGACGGCATTTACAGACCACGAGGCATATATTTGTACGGTTAACCTTAATAGACAGCAGGTGTGGAGACGGAGGGGTAATTGGAAGATGAACGTCTCCCACCTGCGAGATGCAGAATGCCGACGCATGGTGGAGGACGCGTGGCATGGCTGCCTCCGTCGACGAAATTCTTTCGGTTCTGTCCTGCAGTGGTGGATCGAGTGCGCGAAGCCAGCTTTACGGAGGACGTTAATAGGTTACGGGAAGGAAGTTTCTCAATGGCAGCGCACGACCACTGAGTTTTACTTTACAGCTCTCCGGGAACTGTTAGCTCAACCACCTACACCAGAACGCCAGACGGCCGTCCACCGAGTTAAAGCGAAGCTGGTACAACTTGCGACGCAGAGGATGGCAGGTACGATGATACGCGCGAGGTTGCAGGATTTCCTGCCCAACGAGGTTCCCTCGATGCATTATGTGATAAAGGAAAGACGAAGGAGACGCAGGAATTTAATACATGAGATCGATCTCGGCGATGGCCGTCGTTTTACAACACAGAGGGGCATAGCACAGGCGTTCACGGATAATTTTAGCAGATTCTATGCGAGCAACGGGGAGGGTCAGAGGGAGCTGGGGAACGTCCTGGAAGAGATCCCAGACGCGACGAGTGTGAACGGGGAAGCGGAGGGGTTATCTGAAATTACGTGTGAAGAGCTGGAGGAAGCGATTACCCGAGGTGCTTGCAACAAGTCCCCAGGTCCAGACGGATTCCCGTTGGAATTTTACCGTGCCTTTGTGACCATTATGACACCGATGTGGCTATGTATGTTTAATGAGCTTCTGCAGCAAGAAGTACCGGTTCACATTCAATTCACGGAAGGGCTCTTGATACCAATACCGGAGCCCCGTGGTGGCAAACGGCCTTGTGATTATCGCCCCTTGACCCTCCTTAATAGTGACTACAAGATCTTCATGCGCATCCTGGGAAGTCGTATCAAAAAGTCGCTGGAGAATCGAATACATGCCGATCAGACTTGTCTTGGCGGCATCAGTAATATCCACACAGCCTTGGGAGACTATCGTGACGTCGTCGCCCTCGCGGCTGCATGCCGCCTCCGGGGGGCGATGGTTGCAGTAGATTTCGATCATGCTTTTGATCGCGTGGATCATGTGTACCTCGCGGCGGTGATGAATAGGATGGGTGTCTCGCCATTATTGACCAATGCTGTGATGCGTTTGTTGCACGGCGCCAGATCAGCGATGGTGGTCAACGGAGGGAGAACTGAGTATTTTAAGATCTTAAGATCAGTGAGACAGGGTTGCCCCTCGTCGATCCTCCTTTATGCAATCGCCTTAGAACCGTGCCTCGCAGGCCTTCGCCGCCGTCTTAGCGGGATCTCCCTACGGCAATTATCATTCAAATGCAGAGCATACGCGGATGATATTGTGTTCCTCGTACGGAATGAGAGGGAGACTCAAACAGCACTGGATTGGCTACAGACGTATGGGATGGCAGCTGGAAGTGTGGTCAACTACCGAAAATCACAATTCATGCATGTGGGGCGTGGACTAGAACCAGGAACGGAAGGACCCTTACCTGCGGTGGAAACCCTCCGCTGTTTGGGTATCACCTTTCATAAAGAGACAGCGAGAACGGCTGCGGACAACTACCGAAGATTGTTACTCAGAGTCCGCACGGCAGTACGACTAAACGCCCAACGGTCGATGGATATGCTGCAGCGAGTGTTACTCGTCAACCTTTATCTCGCGCCCATGATGTGCCACCTGACGCACCTTCTTCCCTTGACGCGCACGATGGCTATGAGGATTCAGGCGGCTTTTGGGTACTATGTGTGCCTGGGACAACTCTTTAAGGTACAGTACAACACGCTTACCCTCCCAGCGCGAGAGGGGGGCGTTGGTTTAGTGAACGTGCACGAGAAGGCGCGTGCCATGTATATTAATACTATGCTCAAACGGTGGCGCAACAGGAATCACTCGCTTACGGGGACGATCATCGAAGAACTCGTACCCACATCGCATCTTCCTCCAGTCAGTGTCGGCCATATATCACCCCCTTTAACGTATGTGCGCACGTTCCTCGTGGAACACAGTTACGTTCGAGAGCGTTTACCGACGACCCGACAGTCGACATCGAAGGACGTGTACCATCTGCTTCTTCGACAGATCACCCGGAATAGGGTGGAACGCAAACATCCAGCTGTTAATTGGCACGTGGTGTGGCGCACGGTCCACCACCCCCACCTACCTACATCTGTCAGGTCAACATGGTACATTGTCGTCAACAGAAAATACCCTACAAATGATAAAAAGTACGCAATACATTTGGCGGATTCGCCCTTGTGTCAGCAATGCGGCGTGCTGGATACGGACGACCATCGGCTGGTCTGCGGCGAGGCATTGGCTGTCTGGACTCTCGCACGAAAGATAATAGCGTTCATGCGGCGCACTATCTATACAGCAGTCTGTTCTGACATAGTATTTTTTCCAGAGGAAACGTATTTTCCGCGTCATAAGACGAACGCAGTGGCGTGGATCACAGGTATGACGGTCCATTACATCTATAGAGACACACGTACGAACTTACTGAACGTCTTGGATTACTGGCAATACTTGCAAGATGGACACACGAAACTATTACGGCTACAAAAGTACAAGGATTGGTATGCCAATTTCCTGGTAACGGTATTTGCGGACCCGCCATATACTTGGGGTGTGCCGGGTGCGCAAAGATGAGCGGCGGTGCTTTCGTTGTGAAACCGACCAAGTAATGTGATCGACTAAGAACACTATGCGAGTATACGACCTACGAAAAACTCACGCTTGAACAGTTAGCAATTGGATGTACTTCAAATTTTGTTTTCATATCCATAAATACTTTCTTTAGGGTGCTGGAAGTGGCCCCATTTTGATTTTGTTGTTATTTCATGCTGCATGGTAGGACGGCAGCGAGGTTCCTTCCAGGACAGTTATCATGTGTCAGGACGTACTATGTTTATTTTGTGAATAATAAAGGTTTCTGTTTCTCCTTTCTCTTACCTTCCTTCATATATAAAAAAAAAAAGTGGTAGAGCACTTGCCTGCGAATGGCAAAGGTCCCGAGTTCGAGTCTCGGTCCGGCACACGATTTTTATCTGCCAGAAAAAAAAAAAAAATCGCCGGATCGAATCTCGCGACATGCATTTTTTTATTATTAGTTTTTTGAAAAAAAAAAAAAATCGCCGGATCGAATCTCGCGCCATGCATTTTTTTTATTATTAGTTTTTTGAAAAAAAAAAAAAAAGTTGGTAGAGCACTTGCCCGCGAAAGGCAAAGGTCCCGAGTTCGATTCTCGGTCCGGCACACAGTTTTAATCTACCAGGAAGTTTCATATCAGCGCACACTCTGTTGCAAAGTGAAAATCTCATTCTGGAACTCATGTACTATTCAAGTTACATGCCTGTAATTCATACCAAATTAGGTTTCTAAAGCCATGTAGATCGACGAAATAAGATGAACTGTTTAGATTTTGGAAATTCATTGCTGGGTATTACTTGTATAATTTACCGTCAGATACTAAATTTTAAACTAATAAATATATTGAAAATCTGATCGCACTATTAGAATCGTCGTGCAAATAATGGTAATGTACATGTTTCTTTTTGAGGTATGACGATTTTTTCTGGCTAATCTTAATTTATATATGAACTGAAATGTCTGCCATTAAGGTTCCACAAAGTCCGCCACCTTTGGCACTCCCGGCATAGAAATCTCCTTCATCGACACAAAGCACCGTCCTCGCCACAGTGTCAACGTGAAATTCCCAGCCACGCTGCCGCTGGACCCTTCTTGCTTCGACCAACGTCCGGCACCACGTGTTCGGCCTGCCGAGCGGTCTGCTATCGTCGAGCGTCCTGTGCGGCCGTCCCTACTCCGAACGTATAATATTTCCAGGGCGCCACAACTCGCCCGTTACCTCACAATGCGGAGGAGTTTGGCGCATTAGGCACAGCCAAATCCCCACAATCACCATTCTGAGTGAGATGTCGCTTGTTTAGCCGTTTTACGTTCCATCCTGGGGCCAATAGGATTCGGAACCTGTTGCGGAGGTAAACGCGGAAATTCATTGACACGATTATCACAACTAACGGTTCATTATAATCCGAAGCATAAGTAGGGCGCTCCACGGGAGTAGAAGGAACAAGATCAGCAACCGTCAGTTTGCGACGCTGCAGTAATGACGGCTTTAATACAAAAACCCTCCGCGGACAATCAGACCGAACGTGTCCACTTTCAGCAGGTTCCCTCTCGACCAGTATACATGACACGGACGCGGTAACCACACACTGCTAAATGTGATGGAATATTGCGTTTGACATGCATTTCCACTGACCGGTTTCCATTATAACACTGTAATCTGTGTTGAGTAGACAAGCGTTCACGACGGACATTTTTCACGGTACCATATGGAGTCAATAAGTCCTTTGCATGGAGGTAAGAATACAGGGAGACGCTGTGACGTCACAGCTGTGAAGCTATGTGAAGCCGAGGGTAGCCATCTCAATCCGACCAAAACATTGCTGCTGTAAGCTTGTGTGCATAGGCTTGTCGCTCGCTTTTGGAAGGATACTGCGCTATTATGGTGACTTGTGTGGTGTTCGGATGTACGAATCGTTCTGATTGTGATGCGAAATCGAAGGGAATAACATTTCATGTGTAAGTTGTCTCGTTCAGTGTGATTTTACAACTTCATTGTGAATGAACGTGTGCTACATCGGTACTTGTACTATAGCGTGTTTTTCTCCTGTATGATTTTAGATTTCCTAAAAATGAAAGTCGGAAAGCTCTGTGGGAGAATGCCGTGAGGAGGAAGAATTGGCGTGCGTCTAAATGGAGCACTGTATGTTCTCAACATTTCCGAGAAGATGACATAGACTGAACTTCCCTTTCAACAGTAAGGCTCCGAGAAAATGCTGTACCATCAGTTTTCCTTACACACCCAAAACATTTGCAAAAGGTATGTTAATTCAAAGAATTAAATTCTTAGTTTTCAAGTTCACGTTTCAGCATAATACGTGCGTATCGTCGATAATCGAAGTGTTGAGTAACTCACTTTGTCTTCATCATGTACCAAATTAAAAGCTAACACTACATTAACTGGCGTAAAGTATAGGCCTAAACAGGACACTGTGTAGATTTCCCATTCTATGTACCGTATTTCAGTAAATATTGGTGGTAATGAACAGTATTTCCCAGTAGTGTAACGTGACTGAAATGTCCCAGTACGTATTACAAACAAGATGTATTTATGGGGCTTTGAGGGAGGGTATAGCTAACTTAGTTTTCAGTTTCTATTATTTAGTTTGTGATACACGTTTATTACTGAATTAACAAAATTGTATCGTTTACATTGAAGGCTAGCTATTCGTAATATTACATTAAAAACTATTTTTAATCAGAAGAAACGCGGAATTTCGCCTTTACGAGATTTTATTTTAAACAAGAACTTTGAAACAACCAATCTGATGACGTTACATGCGTATATGGTGCAATTAGCGACTGTAATACACGCAGCGCTATAGCACACTGGCAATGTTTTGGTCAGAGTGTCATGGCAGCGAGCCACGCCCCCATGGCTTCAAAACGTAGTACGGCTGGGATACGTAGCGCCATCTCCCCTTATTCTTACCTCCATGGTCCTTTGGAAAATTGTCATCAACTTCCGGCGGGAGGTTGAACACTCGAACATTGATATATTCGATTTCAGCATCTGCGAGTGACAGCATACTAACGGAATTATCACGATGCTTAAACGGAACTTGCGAACCACGTCACGACAGTAATCTTTCAACGTGAAGGGGATCCATAAATTTCACGTAAAACACGTACTCGTCGGCATCAAAATAAGCAGTTTGGATCTGATCAAAGTTCACACGAAGTGTATCGATAAGCCATTCGTGGATTTCTAGAGACCCGGGCTGCACGTATCGCGTTGTTTTATCGAAAGTAAAGGTCACAGTAACTTTTCGTGGAATACTCGTGGAAACCACAGTAGTCACAGCGGAGCGGCCGACGCCGCTGCAAGTAGACGAACACAGACAGTAGCGGCGGAGCGAAGGCGCTACCACCCACTCGGCAGACAGAACAATACTAACGAGGAAAACACACAAGCGACCCTGCGGCAAGTGAAGTAAACAAGAGCCTTGGTGCTCGGAGCGGAATTGTCCACTTGCGCCACGCGGACACAGCGTTTATTAGATATGCACAGACTGTCTCGGCACCCGAACAACACCACCTGTCCACAGTCCCTGTCTATTTCCCCCATGCTAGCTACTCTGAGATTCCCGCAGAGGGTCAGATGTACTCGTCCATCTTCACGGAAGAAGGTGGATTCGTTCTGCATCGAAACGATTCAATCATATATGAATGCGTGGTGTCTGTTCTTTCGGACATGGCCGCCGATGTGTGCCTTGAGTGGGTTCAGGACGAAATAAATCTTACATCTGAAAGATGTATCGGCTGAGGGGCAGAATACCAAAAGTATTTTGAGTTTTATTGCCATTACCTTAACTACCTTTAGGGACTAGAGCGTAGTTACTTACAATACTCAAGTGCACCAACTGGAAATTCATTACAATAAATTAATAACAGTAACAGTTATTTCTGAGCACTGAAAAACTCAGTCACCAGTTGGGATTCAAATTTTTGGAGCTTTCCAGTGGCTATATTGCAAACATGATGAGTCGGAAACGCATCTTTTATTATTATACTCTTGGAAAATATTTTTGCTAAGGACACTGTCACTGGCACTTTCACAAAATGGTTCAAATGGCTCTGAGCACTATGGGACTTAGCATCTGAGGTCATCAGTCCCCTACAACTTAGAACTACTTAAACCTAACCAACCTAAGGACATTACACGCATCCATGCCCGAGGCAGGATTCGAACCTGCGACCGTAACGGTCGCGCGGTTCCAGACTGAAGCGCCTAGAACAGCTCAGCCACAGAGGCCGGCACTTACGCAAAAACGGAGGAACATAAATAAAACGTTAACAAGACATCACTGATTGTACAACGTGAACATTCACAGAGAGACGTTATAAATTATGAAGAACATTAAGTTTCAAATCAAGTAGTCTACTGTGCAGCGAAACCATACGCCATGTCAAAAAAAGCGGTCTCCAAAATGTGTGGAGAAAATTGAACCAGCTAACATGGAAGGAAAAGCAATTGTCACCAGACTGCGGAACAAGGAACACAGGAGGATGACAGTCACTTCTAGAATATGTCATCCTTAAGGGAAACTGCCATTAAGTCAATAGATACCGAAAGATCGGTAAAAATCGTCTACCTGTAGTGGTTACAATATTACCATTTCTGATGCTTTGTCAATAAAAGCAAGTAGCGTCTATGTTGAAGAGCTTTTAACTTCTAGTACACTTGTGGAACCCGAAGTAACAACTGGTTCACCGAGTTGAACATGGTGCTGAGATTCCATCCCGCGTCAGCGCAGTGTGTTATTAATTAGCTCATGGCATTTTCATATGACATTTTCATATGAACGACGCCTCTGGGATACCATTACAGGCCAATTGTAAATACATTATTTAAATAAAAAAGGGTAAAATGACTAGACAACAATTTAATTCCAGGGCCACAGCCCTAGCCATCATAGAAGAGTTTTATGGATTGGTTTCAGGGCCAAAACAAGATAAAGTGTTCAACAATTTCTGGACCTCAACCCAATAGAGAATATGTGGGCGGAGGTATCGAGGTCATTGCCATGTGAGCCTCCAAACGAAAGTGACCTATGGACGAATGTGGAAAAGCGTGCTGGGAAATAAACCATTACGCCATACTGTCAAGGCTCTTAGCTGATTAAAAGCCACTACACCTTCAAGAAATCCTACTCAATAATGGTGGATGGGTTGGTGATTAGAAGTAAACTCTTGCGTCAAAGCTATGCAGTCGATCACCTCATAATAAGGCAAGCGTTGGCCCGTATCAGCTTTACAGAATCCAAGTCCGTTCCCTTTCTCTCTCTTTGTCACAGATCTTGTACTGCCAAGAAGCCAGGAAATCTCTCAACTAAGGAATGTTTTGGTGAGTATGTTTACGAACAGATACTGGTCGTCACTCGCACTACACACAATGACTGTGTGTGTGTGTGTGTGTGTGTGTGTGTTTGTGTGTGTTTGTGTTTGTGTGTGTGTGTGTGTGTGTGTGTGTGTGTGTGTGTGTGTGTTTGTTAATTTTGAGCAGTGTGCGAATAAATACAGTTAAGATGTAAATGACAAGCAACAATAAAAGGTGCGCCGGCCGGTGTGGCCGTAGGGTTCTAGGCGCTTCAGTCTGGAACCGCAAGACCGCTACGGTTGCAGGTTCGCATCCTGCCTCGGGCATGGATGTGTGTGATGTCCTTAGGTTAGTTAGGTTCAAGTAGTTCTAAGTTCTAGGGGACTGATGACCACAGATGTTAAGTCCTATAGTGCTCAGAGCCATTTGAACCAGCCAATAAAAGGTGCATTAAATATTAATATGAAGTATTTTAATGTTACAATGAGTTACAGAATTCATTTTTATTCTATCAGTGTCCTGTATATTACGTTAACTAAATTCTTGGAGGTGCCGCGGGGGTTAGCCGTGAGGTCTTAGGCGACTTGCCACTGTTCGCGCTACTCTCCCCGTCGGAGGTTGGAGTCCTCCCTTGGGCTTTGGTGTGTGTGTTGTCCATAGTTTAAGATAGATTAAGTAGTGTGTAAGCCTAGGGACCGATGACCTCAGCAGTTTGGTCCTATAGGAACTTACAACCAAAAATTCTTGGAGGATGCAATAAGTCTGTAATGTATTTAGCATACACAGAGCGCTCTTGAGGTCGTAACCCGCCACTGTGAGCAAATAAACAGTGTCCGACGTTTTTATGTTTGCTAACCGACGGACACTAAAAAAAATGGTTCAAATGGCTCTCAGCACTATGGGACTTAACATCCGTGGTCATCAGTCCCCTAGAACTTAGAACTACTTAAACCTAACTAACCTAAGGACATCACGCACACCCATGCCCAAGGCAGGATTCGAACCTGCGACCGTAGCAGTCGCGCGGTTCCGGACTGCGCGCCTAGAACCTCTAGACAACCGCGGCCGGCGACGGACACTACAGCAGACTCTAAGATATAAACAGAAAGACATCATATTCGCTCTGAAGGCAATGTGTGCGTTCTTCGACTAGCCAACGTCAAACTCTGTTCACAGATCCGATGGATCACGTGGAAACAGTATCTTGTCATAAACCACCGAAATATTAACCAGTGACAGTGCGCCAGCTTTCTTTTGATCGGAAAAAAGTACCTTCTCACTAAGTAAGATGAAGTGATAACTAAATTTACGCAAGTCAGCGCTTAGTACTGACTGCCAGATGCCACAACCATTTACATAATTCACGCAACAGAACTGTCAGAACAGTTCAGACGTCATTCACTAAGCCGTCAGCTGACGATCTGAAAGTCACATTAACATCATTTCCTGAGTCGTATTCAATTCTAAATGACGTACTACAGGAGACATTTACCAATTTCACTACAATAATTCTCTTATGAATATTCAGATAGCCAAAGGGTCCTGTTACAGGGGCTGCGTGGGATTAGCCGAGCGGTCTGAGGCATTGCAGTCATGGACTGTGCGGCTGGTCCCGGCGGAGGTTCGAGTCCTCCCTCGGGCATGGGTATGTCTGTTTGTCCTTAGGATAATTTAGTTTAAGTAGTGTGTAAGCTTAGGGACTGATGACCTTAGCAGTTAAGTCCCTTAAGATTTCACACACGGACACACCTGTTACAGGGCAGCTATTAGGAATTAACCAAGATCAAACTGCAAGAGCTCAAGAAATACGTAGAAACACTGTCCTTCCCTCCTTTCTGTGGACCTGTTACTGCTATTTTGTAGTCTCTCTGTCTTAAGCTACTGCAAATAGACCTTATACTTCATCAGGTGCATTTCGCTTTTCTTGGCAAAGCTTCCACAGCAATCATATTGTAATCACTGCTAGTAGACAATAATAACAACTGTACGATCACAATGGCACGGGTGCTCAGTGAATATGGTGGTGTTACGCTGTCCACCTGCTTCGAATGACGTAGTGGTAGCTCACTTAATTTAAGTTCGACTACTAAGTGAAGATAGCATGCTGGCGTCGTCGCTTATTATGAGCAACAACTCTGATTAAGCCCTACTTATTTCATCCTGTTTCGCAAGCTAGCATACACTACGCACTGATGTGCGACAAGGAACACCAGGTGGTCTGCTACATCACCTGACGTTTCCCTCAAGAGCAAGCAAACATTGAGATAAGCCACGTTGTCACAGGACACATTATTAATACGTGAACGAGTATCTCGAAAACGTCGAACCTGATCGAATGTGAGAAAGAGGTAGAAGGACAGTGAAACTACACCTACATGCTAAGTGGTTGGACATCTGCTACTCTTCTCAGAACGTCGATTTCGGAGGCTTGTGTGCTCTGTAAAGTAGGATAGAAGGTAATCAGCGAAGTCTGTGCAAAAATGCACAATGCTGGTGCACGCACAAGTGTTTCAGAGCACAGCGTTCATGGCACATTGTTAGACATGGAGCTCCGCAGCAGACTGAGTCCTACGTGTTCATATGTTGACCCAACGTCATCATCAAATACGATTTGAGTGGGCACGGGACTATCGATCAATGTAAACGTGTCGGCGTTTCGGGTGAATCACATTTTAGCTGCATTAAGTCGATGGTCGTCTCCATAAACGCCGTCATCGAGGTGAACGGCGGCTCGAAACGTGCAGCGTGCCACGGACGCAGGCTGGTGGGAGCAGTATTATGTTACTGGAGACATTCTCCTGCGCTTGCATGGGACGTGTGGTAGCAATCGAAGACACACTGACAGCTGCGAACCACTTGCATTCCTTCATGCTTGATGTTTTCCCCGATGGCGATGTTATCTTTCAGTAGTATAACCATCAGTGTTTCGGAGCCGCAACGTTCTACATTGGTTTGAAGAGCACGGTTATAAACTTCGGCGACCAAATTCGTCTGATGTAAATCTATGGAGCCCACATGGGATCAGACGCCATCACCGTGTACGCAATTCAGCGGCTCGCTATTTACGTGAACTCATGACCTGTGCGTCGACATCTAATGCACATACCTCCACAAATCTATCAAAAAGTATCGTATACGTGATAAGTAGAATTAGTGATGCATTTTGTTCCAAAAACGAAAAAACAAGCTATTCAGTAGATGGTGGTAATGTTTGGACTATCAGTGTGTAATAATAAAAAAGTCGTATGAAGTTGTTCTTACTTTCCCGCATCTCGATCCCACATGTAGCCAACAACTCACTAAGGAAAGAGAATTGCGGGTCTCCGCATCAGAAACAACAGCATTTTCTGTAATTAATCCCTCAATTTATTATGTTCTTGGCTGATTTTCTCCTAATGCCCACTCTAGAGATGCATTTATTTACCATACTGAACAATTACAACATTGCAGCAAGTACGTACTAAGTTGTGCGTGCCTTTTGTTCTAAGTAGCCAGCCAGCCCAGGCCTACAACAGCCACCGCCATTGTCTCTCATACAAGCACAGCTGGGGAGAGCCACTGCCCTCACGCCTGCGTGTGAAGCACCAGTATGGATAAGCCAGCAAGACTCAATAGCAATCGGTCACGCTCGAGCTGTTGTCGCCCATATATGCGCATCTTCGTAATGGTAAGAAAATGTCAAATGCACAAGAGAGCCCTCACTCTGGCTGATGGACTTGGAGTTATGAATTTTGCCTGCTGAAATTTTGGCCACCTTCCGTAAGAAAGAGGTGCTGCCTACACACCCACATACCTTAGAGAGAGATAACAGTTGCACCACTTTCTATTCCAACAGCTGTAGCAGTTAGGCTTCAGATGTTAATTGGGAGTTAATAAATACCTATCGTCATTGGGACTCAGACGATATGCTGTTTGATTCCAAAAAAGAATTAGACCCCATTAACATTATCCTACCAATCTGCTAAGGTGCAATGAAACACTACATTGTGAATTCAATTTTTTTATTTGTACTTTTTTACAGCCCTGACAGTTTAACAGTATGAGGGCTTTCAATTTGATATGGAATGCTTCTAGCGACGTTCATACTAAAGCATGAGCACATCACTCTTAAATAAATGAGGCAGACACTGAAATCTGTGTGAAATATCGCGTAACAATGGTATAAGTGGCTTTAAAAAATCGTCGACATAATGGTATCAGACTTGTACTGTCCCTGGATGAGTGGATTCGCCTATGTGACATATCAATGCCAGTTGCTGCCATGTTCCATTTAAACTCTCACTCTTTTTCTGTGATACCGGGTGATCGGACAGTCCACGCAAGGAACCTCTGATGAGCAATTAAACTGTTTAATGAGAGACGGTGCACTCATCTACAAGAACATACATTTAAAAATCTAATGTATGCCAGCTGACAACTGTACGTGCATCGATTCATGAGGAAATGTGGAGGAATCAGTTGCAATTAGCACGCCAGGCTCTTCATCCATCAGAATAAATCATTGCTCAACTTTGCAATTTATGTTGTGGACCAGTACATGTCTTTAAGTATGAACTAACCCGGCCAGTTGTAGGCACCGAACTACGTTCTTATTTAAGCATTTTCTTATACCCAGATATATGTATAAATAAAAACAGAAAGTGTATGAGCTATATGTGGTGTGTGTGCGTGTGTGTGTGTGTGTGTGTGTGTGTGTGTGTGTGTGTGTGTGTGTGTGTGTGTGTGTGTGTGACTATCATTAGATTCCCATGTATATTAATGTAATTCATAGTCATGGCCGTGATTGAGTGGACAAAGCATACACCTCTCACAAAGGTCTCGTAGTAACTTGCTGACCTAGCAGCGTTACTCAAAACTGGAAGCAGAAAAAGAAGAAGAAGAAGAAGGAAAAGGATAATGGATCACTACTTCCCAGTAATAAACGTGCAACAACTGTACGACTAGAAGACAGTGGGAAGGCGAATATTGTTATGAGGGGATCCGCTTCAAACATGTATATATACTTTCAAAAACATTATTTCGCCCAAATACTAGTTGCTGGATGAGACTTTGCAGGGCATTGATGGAGTAACTCACTAGACATCCACCGAAAGCAGTCATATTCCGCCATCTGAGAAAAAAAAGGCCTAACAGTGTATTCATATTATATGATACTGCAGTGGAGAACCAGGATCTAATATGAAAATATTTTTGTTTTGGCTGCCATATGAGACTTGAAATATTTTATTAGAGCTAAACATGCTAGAGGATACAGAAGTAATTAGTAAACAATAGTGCAATCTTATTATTGCTTTAAAACAAGAAGACATGAGCTTCAACATACTGATCAAGTGTATTTAAGAATCGATATGACCTTCAGTGAATTTATTAGCATAGCTAAGGATTGGTGGAATCGCACACAGTACAGCTTTCTGTTTGTTGATAAAACGAAAAGACTGAATGACAGGCGATGTAGACGAAACTTTGAGGAGTTTCTTTTTAATTAATATATTACGAGATACAGAGATTGCTGAAATCATACACAGTATGATTTTCCCGTTATTGGTAAAACGAGTACATTTAATGACCCAAATATACACGAAACTTCCGGGAGTTTATGTTTAAAAATTGTTTACCAATACGTAACAGTGTCATTATGTTGTAGACTGAGGATAAATTCGCACGTGAGTCATACACTCAATCTGAAGGGATGAGGTACAAGCCAAGTATCTGTTCATTCGTTCACAGAAAACTCTAAGTAATAAAGAACAGTCTTAAATGCTGTATTATTGAAAATAAATTTATCAATGAAACTCTTAAGCGCCATACAACGGAAATACAAATATTGGGAGATGTTATGATAATGGTAACTCTAAAGGTCCATGAAACTGAAAAAGAACTTCAGAAGATATAACAAACTGTAAAAATCACAGAAAGAAAACGTCAGGAATAAAGCAATGATATCCTTCCGACGTTAAGAAATGTAGTTGTAACCCAATGCGGATAGCGACATACTTACTTAGAAGCTCACTCTCATATCAGAGGTGACTAGGGATTCGTTTCTTGGTTAATGAGTGGCTGTGGACAGGAGTGATACGGCGGTGGGGTGAAGCTGTGATCTTTTAGGTCTCGTCTTTGAAGATAGTATACAAAGGAATTGATATTGAACTAAGGAGGTAGCTGGGAGGGAAATGAGACACTGTGTTGGCTTACAGGTCTCCTTTCTATTGCTTCTTCACGTGTTTGCAGTGGACATGCAGAAGATCGCAGACTAGTTTATAACAGTGACAAGGGTCTCGTCAGGAGTGATTCAGGGAAGTGTGATGGGGCCGCTGGTGTTATTTATATACATATAAGATTTGGCGGACAAGGGCTGCAGTCTGTGGTTGTTTGTTGATGTCGTTGTGTACGGTAAGTGTCGAAGTTTAGTGACTGTAGGAGGACAGAAGACGACTCAGACAAAATTTCCAGTTGGTGTGATCAATGGCAGCTAGCCCTAAATGTTGAAAGATGTAAGTTAATGCGGATGAGTAGGAAGAACGAACCTGTAAAGTGCAGATACAGTGTTACTAGTGTCCAGCTTGACCCAATCAAGAAGTTTAAATGTCGGGGCGTAACGTTGCAAAGCGATGTGAGGCTCAACGAGCATATGAAAACTGTGGTAGGGAAGGCAAATGGTCGGCTTCGGTTTATTGGGAGAATTTTAGACAGTATATGGGACTCTGGTGCGACCTATTCTTGAGTGTGGCTCCAGTGTTTGGTATCCCTACCAGGTCGGGTTGAAGGAAGACGTCGAAGCAATTCAGAGGAGAGCTGCTAGATTTCTTACCGGTAGATTCGAACAAAATGTAAGTGTTACGTAGATGCTTCGGGAATTCAAATGGGAATCCCTGGAGGGAACGTGGCGCTCTTTACGGGAAACTCTGTTAAGAAAATTTAGAGAACCGGCATTTGAAGCTGACTGCTGAAATATTCTACTGCCGCCAACATACAACGCGGAAGAGAAATTAGGGCTCATACGGAGGCGTACAGGCAGTTGTTTTTCCTTCGCACTATTTGCAAGTGGAAGAAGACGCGAAGTGACAAATAGTGGTACAGGGTGTGGCTATGTAGACTTTTCCGGCGTATTAGTATATCAAATTCACGTCGGGTTTCCAGCCAGAACAAACTGTCATCAGCACAATGTTTCAGCTGTCCACCTGGCCAGCATCATCAGGTGAGAAATGCTACGCTGCTCTCGACCACGCACCTTACGATGGCTGCGGAATATCTATGTAGATATAGATGTAGATGATAACGGGAGTAGATATAAAATATAGTAGAACCTTATTAGATTCTCCAGTAAATTGCTAGAATAAAGGTTACTCTGGCCTGTTAGTTTAGTATGATTCAGATGTGAATAGTAACATATGGTACTGCAGACCACGAGCCACGGAAGTGCCATATTCTATCGCTCTAATCGAAAGCTTAGTTTCTACTACTCCTCAGAATGAAAGTGAAGTACGGTCATACGTACTTGTAGAAATACTTACGCTGGAAATCAATGACCCTACACTAGAGTACGTTCAGACAAGCTTGGCAAGTCCTCCATAGTGTACAAGGTTAACTGAAGATAACGCTCGTTCACATGGGATCTGCTGTAGACTGTTGGTCATCTGAGGCTGGAACCCTTTATCTCGCTGGACTCTTTAACTGTCGAATTTTGTCTTGCTTGACGTTTGAGGGTCTCTACATAAGGGATTTGGGGCTGTTTTCTGACAGATGGAATGCGACTGCGTCGGGTTTTACCTCCAGTTCGCAATGAGTGAGCGTGAAATCAGCGAAATGCCTATGACCTCTTAACGGACTGACGAAAGCGACTTGCTCTGTACGCTTCCACCTAGATTGCAAGGCTAATATTCTTTTCTCTTTTTTCTGGCAACCTTTCATGACTCGGTCATTGCACCTCCCCTACCAAGTATAGATTTGCCCTCAAATCTTAGACACAATGTTTTTGGTTTTTCCTTGTACTATTGACACTAGTGTGTACTGTGCAACAAGTAATCAGATCTTCTCCATCGTTCATCTGCCATCCAGTGTATCCAGTGTCCATAAGCACTGGGATTAGGAATAATTTTACTTATGGGGTGCACTTCTTGAGATATTCTCACAGGAGCTACATAGCAATTCCCACGCACGTGGTCGTAACACTTCTTTCTACTTCCTGTACTGGATGCTGGGTCTGACACGTCGAAACTTCTAACTTTTACGGTTTTTGCTGACTCCCTTCTCTGTCATCGCAGCCTGTTTGCAGCTGCTACCAGGGTTAGGCTAGCAGAAGCCAAGTGGCTGGGTATCGGCCCGTGTTCGACTACCGGTCACAATATTTTTCTCATGTATACTGTTGTGGATTGGCAAGACAGCCGATCCACTATGAGGAAGACGAAAGGCACGCGTTTAAGCTCACGCAGACTGGCGTGAGGTCTGGAACTGGACAAGGAAGTTAGACTTTAGCAAAAAAGGTCGTAGCTGTTGGAATACTTAACTTTAATCCATAATTGGTGAACATAGCTCTTGACGGTACAGGTTTTACAGCATCAATAGTAACTGGTAACGGCGCCTTGCTAGGTCGTAGCAAATGACGTAGCTGAAGGCTATGCTAACTATCGTCTCGGCAAATGAGAGCGTACTTTGTCAGTGAACCATCGCTAGCAAAGTCGGCTGTACAACTGGGGCGAGTGCTAGGAAGTCTCTCTAGACCTGCCGTGTGGCGGCGCTCGGTCTGCAATCACTGATAGTGGCGACACGCGGGTCCGACGTATACTAACGGACCGCGGCCGATTTAAAGGCTACCACCCAGCAAGTGTGGTATCTGGCGGTGACACCACATGTACCTTTTGAATGCCTGTACGTAAGTCCCTCTTTAATCAGTTTTAAGATACAATTTAGCTTATTGTTTGTCATTTCTACTTCAGAACTCGTGAATTCGATTTTGTCACAATCTCGCATGTATTAAGGTAAATGAACTGCTTTAATATGTTCGTGTGTAGTGTTATGAACTTCGTATTCGTTGACCGGAGCATTAAAGTTCCCCCGTGAGTCCTTACGACACGAAAAAGCCCCCTCCTGGGCTTGTTAGCTATTTCGACCGCCCTCTTCTCGTACTTTCGTCGTGTAATAATACCTTGTCCCCTGCCTTAAATTCCTAGGTGTTTTGAGTGCGATCATAACATTCATTATTCTTCTCCATACGTCGCTCATTAAAACTCTTTCCCATTTGATGGATCCATCGCATCCTTTCCTTTAGTTTCACTTCGTAATCATCATATTTGTATTGGATTTTGTCAGATCGCGCTGTAGGATCCCGGGAATGTTGCATATTCTACCGAAAAATAAATTAAATGAAATGAACGTAGCTGATGAATGTGGTGTGGTGCTATACACAAAAGGACTAAAATGTATCCATTCATCCCAGTTTGCCTGCTGCGCTCCCACCTAGCAGAAATATGGATATTCCATAACCGAAAATTATTCTCTGTACTAAGAATCGCGCTATTGCGTCAGCATCCTTTTGGGCTATAGACTTTGCAATGTTTATATGTATCTACTCACCCCTCTCTTTTATTTTAAGCGGCCCGACAACGTCGCTGTCACAACGAGCGAATCCCTGGTTAGCTATTTTGGTCAACACTAAGGGAATGACTTTCTTCATAGATCTCCATGATCAATACTTTTTAATAAGCTCATAGGCGCGGCTGCTTCCTTAGTGTTCACCAACTGTTGCATCATGAAACTGTTTCAGAACAGCTCGTTTCTGCTCTTCACTAATCCCTAGCTACTAGTCGTTTTGTCTTACTTCGCTTCAGCAATCCACTAGAGCAATTTCCTTCAACCCGCTAATCCACGATCTTGCCTTTGTGTAGACTGAAACTGTACTACGTACGCGGCTTTCCTCGCTTTCAACCATTACAAGTACTGCTTCTATCTAGACTTTGGGACATTCCAGTATAATCTCTTCCTCTGCGGTATTCAAAATACTGGTGACGCAAGAGTTGCTCTGTACGGTCACAAACGCTGCAAACAAATATATTTCGGTTTGCAACCGCTGCTTCTCCAGTTTTCCTTCGATGAGATATGCGTTCTACACTTTAAGCCTTAAAATCTTTTCTTCTCGTCGGCCTATTGGTATAACGTCACACATACTCTTTTTCCTCTCCTTCTTCTGCTCATCTTTGTTGTTTGTTATCCTTAGATGCGGCGTCCTAACACTTTTTATTTCTTCTGGTGACACGCTCTGGAATTCTCTCTCCTCTTTCGACTCTAGGTCTTATCCTACTTGGATTAATACTGATAATGTATATTAAAAATGAAGAAATTCCTTCAGTTGTATTTAAGGCGTCGATTTCATTTTGGCAACTAGTTACAACGTTATAACAACGTCATCTTCGGCCCATGCACTTGTTGACGTCAACTGCGTGCGGCTGATACTAGAAGTCAGTGGTCTGATATGGACGTGCTCCGTGTGGAAGGTGGGTAGTAACTAGTATACTAGTTACTACCCACCTTCCAAACGGAGCACGCCCATGTCTCACCACTGAACTGTTTAGATAGGAAAAATATTGTTTATTACTGTTAAAATGTTTACGTATTTCTGACTTTCACTTCCGATGAGCCACCTCCCCAACCCCCATGAAACATGGACCTTGCCGTTGGTAGGGAGGCTTGCGTGCCCCAGCGATACAGATAGCCGTACCGTAGGTACAACCACAACGGAGGGGAATCTGTTGAGAGGCCAGACAAACGTGTGGTTCCTGAAGAGGGGCAGAAGCCTTTTCAGTAGTTTCAGGGGCAACAGTCTGGATGATTGACTGATCTGGCCTTGTAACATTAACCAAAACGGCCTTGCTGTGCTGGTACTGCGAACGGCTGACAGCAAGGGAAAACTACAGCCGTAATTTTTCCCGAGGACATGCAGGTTTACTGTATGATTAAATGATGATGGCGTCCTCTTGGGTAAAATATTCCGGAGGTAAAATAGTCCCCCATTCGGATCTCCGGGCGGGGACTACTCAGGAGGACGTCGTTATCAGGAGAAAGAAAACTGGTGTTCTACGGGTCGGAGCGTGGAATGTCAGATCCCTTAATCGGGCAGGTAGGTTAGAAAATTTAAAAAGGGAACTGGATAGGTTAAAGTTAGATATAGTGGGAATTAGTGAAGTTCGGTGGCAGGAGGAACAAGACTTTTGATCAGGTGAATACAGGTTTATAAATAGAAAATCAAATAGGGGTAATGTAAGAGTAGGTTTAATAATTAATAAAAAAATTGGAGTGCGGGTAAGCTACTACAAACAGCATAATGAACGCATTATTGCGGCTAAGATAGACACGAAGCCCACGCTTAGCACAGTAGTACAAAATTATATTCCAACTAGTGCCGCAGATGACGAAGGGATTGAATAAATGTATTATGAGATAAGAGAAATTATTCAGATAGCGACGGTAGGAAATTTAATAGTCATGGGTGACTGGAATTCGAGTAGGAAAAGGACGTGAAGGAAATGTAGTAGATGAATATGGAATGGGGGTAAGGAATGAAAGAGGACGCCGCCTGGTACAATTTTGCACAGAGAATAAATTAATCACAGCTAACACCTGATTTACAATTCATGAAAAAATGTTGTATGCATGGAAGAGGCCTGGAGACACTGCAAGGTTTCAGATAGTTTATATAATGGTACGACAGAGATTTAGATACCATGTTTTAAATTGTAAGACATATCCATGGGAAGATGTGGAATCTGACCACAATCTATTGGGTATGAACTGTAGATTAAAACTGAAGAAACTGCAAAAAGATGGGAATTTAAGGAGATGGAACATGGATAAACTGAAAGAACCAGAGGTTGTAGAGAGTTTCAGAGGGAGCATTAGAAAACGATTGACAAGAATGGGGGAAAGAAATACAGTAGACGAAGAATGGGTAGCTTTGAGAGATGAAATAGTGAAGGCAGAAAAGGATCAAGTAGGTAAAAAGAAGAGGTCTAGCAGAAATCCTTGGGTAGAAAAAGAGATATAGAATTAAACTGATGAAAGGAGAAAATATAAAAATGTAGTAAACGAAGCAGGCAAGAAGGAATACAAACGTCTCAGAATTGAGATTGGCAGGAAGTGCAAAATGGCTAAGCAGGGATGGCTAGAGGACAAATGTAAGGATGTAGAGGCATATATCACTAGGGGTAAGATAGATACTGCCTACAGGATAATTAAAGAAACCTTTGCAGAAAAGAGAACCACTTGTCTGAATACAAGAGCTCAGATGGAAAACCAGTTCTAAACAAATATGGGAAAGCAGAAAGGTGGAAGGAGCATATAGAGGGTCTATGCAAGGGCAATGTACTTGAGGGCAGTATTATGGAAATGGAAGAGGACGTAGATGAAGATAAAATGGAAGATATGATAGAGCATGAAGAATTTGACAGCGGACTGAAAGACATAAGTCGAAACAAGGCACCTGAAGTAGACAACATTCCATTAGAACTACCGATAGCATTGGGAGAGCCAGCCCTGACAAAACTCTACCACCTGTTGAGCAAGATGTATGAGACAGGTAAAGTGCGCTCGGATTTCAAAAAGAATATAATAATTCCAATCCCAAAAACAGCAGATGTTGACAAGTGTGAAAATGACCGAACTATCAGTTCAATAAATCACTGGTGCAAAATGCTAACATCGATTCCTTACAGACGAATTTAAAAACTGGTAGAATCCGACCTCGGGGATGATCAGTTTGTATTCCGTAGAAATGTTGGAACATGTGAGGCAATACTGACCCTACGAATTATCTCAGAAGATAGATTAAGAAAAAGCAAACCTATGTTCTTTTAGCATTTGTAGACTTAGAGAAAGCTTTGGACAATGTTGGCTGGAATACTCTCTTTCAAATTCTGAAGGTGGCAGGGTTCAACTACAGTAAACTAAAGGCTATTTACAACTTGTACAGAAACTAGATGGTGGTTATAAGAGACAAAGGACATGAAAGAGAAGCAGTGGTCCGGAAAGGAGTGAGATAGGGTTGTAGCCTATCCCCTACGTTATTCAGTCTGTGTATTGAGCAAGCAGTAAAGGAACCAAAAGAAAAATTGGAAATAGGAATTAAAACCCATAGAGAAGAAATAAAAACTTTGAGGTTTACCGATCATATTTTAATTCTGTCGGAGACAGTAAAGGACGTGGAAGAGCAGTTGAACGGAGTGGACAGTATCTTGAAATGTGGATAGAAGACGAACATCAACAAAAGCAATACGATGATAATGAAATGTAGTCAAATTAAATCAGGTGATGCTGAGGTAATTAGATTAGGAAATCAGACACTTAAAGTAGTAAATGAGGTTTGCTATTTGGGAAGCAAAATAACTGATGATGGTCCTGAAGAAGAGAAATTTGTTAACATCGAATATAGATTTAAGTGTCAGGAAGTAGTTTCTGAAAGTATTTGTCTGGACTATAGCCATGTATGGAAGAGAAATACGGACGATAAATAGTTTAGACAAGAAGAGAATAGAAGCTTTCGAAATGTGGTGCTAGAGAAGAATGCTGAATATTCGATCGGTAGAACACGTAACTAATGAGGAAGTACTGAACAGAATTGGGGGAGAAGAGGAATTTGTGGCACAACTCGACTGGAAGAAGGGATCGTTTGGTAGAACATTTTCTGAGGCATAAAGGAATCACCAGTTTAGTATTGGAGGGCAACGTGGAGGGTAAAATTCGTAGAGGGAGACCTGGAAATGAATACACTAAGCAGATTCAGAACGATGTGAGTTGTAGTAGCTACTTGGAGATGAAGAAGCTTGCACGGGATAGAGTAGCATGGAGAGCTGCATCAAAGCAGTCTTTAGACTGTAGACTTCGACCAAAACAACAACTCCTATATGTCACTGGAAATGACCACGATACATTGCTGCCTATTTGCGAGACCCCATCAGGGCACTTCTGTATGCTAAAATCTCAGTCATTTAACATACAAAGGGAAATACACGCTTCATCTGCGAAGTGCACTTTTTTCTTCTACATCACTACTTTCATGTTCGATAAAAAGTGATTGACTTGTATGTCCCCGACATTTTGTACTAATTGAGAAATTCGACTCCACACAGCTGCTCTCCACAGCACTCTGGCTGGCACATGCCGTGTTATTGACCACATGATAGAGATGCTTGACGCCTGCGTGTGACCTTATTCTCAGTACTGACCATCTGCAAAGACGCATCTTGCAGCGTGCCGCCTGAAGCAATGTTACAAAGTATAATAATGTATCCTTTGGCCAGTGATGAGAGAAACGTAAGTATCGTATGATGACAGTATTGCCACAACTATGCATCACCTCATGGCTAAAGTGCAGGGTGATTACAGTTTTGGAGGGATGAACTTTCTGACACTCAAGCATAGGGGATTAACCATCCTCAATTCCTATGGTTCAGTTTAGCACAAAGGCCGGAAGATAACGGGTTTTTTGGATGTAAATAAGAGACATTTTACCATAAAAAGCCACTCCAGTTCTACTCTGGGCTACAATGACATCTTCTGGGCCACTCTTATAGCAGAGATATCGCGCTAGTCTTAGATAGAATACGCTGCAGCAGGAACTTGTAAGCATCCTCAGTTTGAAGGTACTGCAGATATAGAAGGTATTGAAAAAAGAATGACCTGGGTTTTTACGGTGATAATTACGGACCATGTAACGTGCCCGCATGGAGCTGTGTGTTGTTTGAATGGGCGTGGCCTAAAGTTTCAGAAGATCGCCGTTAGATGTCAGCCACTGCGACTTCTCACTTTGCAGTCAGTTAGTAGTAAGATGGTGTCCGCTCAACAGAAGGCGTTTAGTGTGCTGCAGTTTGCAAAGTCTGAGTCAGTGATTTCGGTCCAGCGTGCTTTTCGTCGGCACTTTAGCACTGATCGGCCTGGAGACAAAAACATTAGTCGTCGGTATCGCCAATTTGAAGAGGCGGGATGCTTGTGCAAAGGTATGAGTCCATGTCGACTTAGGCACGATGCTTGTCCCAAGGTATGAGTTTGCTACATAGGCCATACGGACTTAAGTGCAAGTTCTTCTGGTTAGTGATAAAATGAAATGGGTTACCTCTAGTACTGCTCTGCTAGAAACCATGGAAGGCGATAAATTTTTACCATGGCTAAATTTCAGTGATGAAATGACATGTCATGTAAGCGGTAAATTAATAAGACATAACGTGCACATATGGGGACATTATTCAGAACGAAAGGGAGTGTCATTTCTTGCGAAAAAGTTTATCGCCCTCTCCTTTTTGGGGAAAACACAGAGACGGCAATCACCTGCCTTCAAATGCTACATAATTAAGTTTTTCCACAACTTTAGGAGGTCTCCAATGACTTCATTTTTCAACAGGATTGAACTCCACCATACTGGTACAACATCGTTCATCACTTTCTCAATGACACTCTGCATCAGCACAGGACCCCGAGACACTGCGCTGTATTCTTGGCCCCTAAAAGCGCCACACATGACGCAAACGATTTTTACCTATGGGGATATGTGAAGGGAAGTGTGTTCAACTCCCTTTTACTTCGTGACATAGAAAATGTGAAGAACAGAATTACAACTGCCACAGCTTCTGTAAAAGAAGATACTTTGTGTAAAGTTTATGACGAATTTAGCTAACGTTTACATGTTGTTTGTGCTGCTGCTGGTGGACACATAAAGTATTTGTAATGCATAGCTAAAACCTTAAGATTTTGTGAGTATATAGAAATGTATCCCTATTTGTAGTACGTTTTTATCGATAAATATGGAGTTCTGAAGTCAGGTTTCTCTTTTTAAAACAACCTGAACATCTAATAACGTTTTTTCTACGTATTTTATGTGTGTATGCTTTCGTTATATAAAACTGCAGACCGATTAATTTTCTTTGTTGGAGATGTGAGTATACCTTCGCCACGAATGAAAGATAGTACATGGTAAGGCCTGTTAGACTAAAAGCCACTTCAAAGGGTGGCAGATGGTTCTGAATTGGTGAACTATAACCAGTAACAGGTTAATTTTGAGATGGTAAGTAAAATTTTTTGTGTACTTTCCCCTCTGTGTGCGCGTGTTCGTGTGTGTGTGTGTGTGTGTGTGTTTGTGTGTGTATGAATAATAATATGGCTACGTAATTTAATGCTTTTCTTCTTATACAATTTTTCGCTTTGTCTTAGTCGTAACATCAGTTCCTATAGAATCACCGAAGTTAAGCACTTTCAGGCATGCCTAGCACTTGTCTGGGTAACCGCCAGCTTCGCCAAGCGTTGTTCGCAAGTAGGGTGTACTCAGCTCATGTGAGGCAAACTGAAGAGCTACTTGACTGACAAGTAGCGGCTCCGATCTCATAAACTGAAAACGGCTGGGAGAGCGGTGTGCTCTTCACATACCTCTTCACACTCGCATCTACATCTGCATCACACTCCTCAAGCAAACTAATGGTGTGTGGTTGGAGGGGGGGGGGGGGGTACTTCTGGTACCACTAACTTACCCCGTCTATCCTGTTCCATTCGTGAATGGCGCATGATATTAATGACTATCGCTAGGCCACTGTATTGGCTGTAATTTCTCGAATTTTCTAGTCGCGCAAGATGCATATGGGAGGATGTGGTATGGCTGGCTCTGAGCACTATGGGACTTAACTTCTGAGGTCATCAGTCCCCTTGAACTTAGGACTACTTAAACCTAACTAACCTAAGGACAGCGCACACATCCATGCCCGAGACAGGATTCGAACCTGCGACTGTAGCGGTCGCGCGGTTCCAGACTGAAGGGCACAGAACCGCTCGGCCACTCCGGCCGGATGGAAGTAGTATATTGTACAACTATTCCTGGAAAGTGCTCTCTCGAAACCTCTATACTAAACCTCTGCATGATGCACAACTACTCTGTTGTAACGTGTGAAAATGGATATCGTTGAGCATCTCGTTAACGTTCTCGTGACGAAATGCGCCGCCCTTTTTTGGATTTTCTATAGCTCTTCTCTCAGCGCCACATGGTAAGAATCCCATACTGATGAACAAGCGCCTTGTAAGTTACTTCCTTCATGAATGAGTTATATTTCCTGCAGGTTCTTCCTGTGAGTCTGTTTGGCAGCTGCTTTTCAAGTACTTGTTTTATGTGGTCATTCCACTTAACCGCTACGGCCGCAGGTTCGAATCCTGCTTCGGGCATGGATGTATGTGATGTCTTTAGGTTAGTTAGGCTTAAGTAGTTCTAAGTTCTAGGGGACTGATGACCTCAGAAGTTAAGTCCCATAGTTCTCAGAGCAATTTGCACCATTTTTGAACCACTTAAGGTCGTTCTGGAGAATTTACATCTAAATACATTACGGTAGCTATTGGTTGCAGCAGTTCCTCATCAATACTGTGGTTGTACAGTATTGGTTTGCCTTCCCTATGCATGCGAAATATGTTATATTTAATTACTTTCGGGGTCAACTGCCAGAGACTGGACCATTCATCAATACTCTGCATAACTTCTGCAAATCGATACTGCCTTCTTTCATTGCTATATTGTTGTAGACACTTATATCATCTGCGAACAGTCTTAAAAAGCATCCGACGCTTTCTACTAGATCATTTATACATATTGTATAAGGTAACGGTCCTATCACATTTCTTTGGGATACATCTGAAATCAACTTTACATCTTTCGTACCGTTAAGAGCGACGTGTAGAGTTCTTTCTGCTAGAAATTCTTGAATACAGTCGCAAAACTGAGATGAAGTTCTCTTTTTTTACGTGCTAGGTATCTAACACGGCTGTTAAACTATGGCAGGTCTTTCCCATTCCTTGAGATTTTGCGTGAAACTTACTTTTCTAGGTGTACTGAACGATGATTTGAATTTTTTTTCATTTGTGCTCAAGATTTTCACCGTCATCACTGAGTATTTGATTCTGACTACTCAGATACTCTGCAAATTGTATCCAGTCACTCTTGGTAAGCAAAAAATCTTCCTGCCTTTCTTAACATTCCTTGCAAAACATGCAATCTTAGTTGCTATATCAGCCTGATGCCCACTGACACCTTTCTCTATGTTAACTGCCCCATTCTGACGATAGATACTGTCTTCTGGCGCTCCTTCACTGTTCCTAGGAAGTTCAAGACGTTAACTTCACGATTTGGTTCTCTGACTATCTGCTCAAAGTAATTTTCAGACAAGACATTCAGAATAATGTCATACAAATCACTGTCTCTGGCACCAGTTTCGATAGCATGACTCTACCAGTCTGTAACTGACAAGCTGAAGTCATGCCCCATTACAATAGCAACGTCAGGAAAATTATTGAAGATATTCTGCAACTTCAGTGTGGAACCGCGCGACAGCTACGGTCGCAGGTTCGAATCCTGCCTCGGCCATGGATTTGTCTGATGTCCTTAGGTTAGTTAGGTTTAAGTAGTTCTAAGTTCTAGGGGAATAATGACCTCAGATGTTAAGTCTCATAGTGCTCAGAGCCATATTGAGTTGTCTCTGAAGCTCTATGCCACTACAGCTCGTGCCTAAGGCAGTTTATAAAAGCATCCGATTATCTTTTGACAAACTTTTGATGCTTATATTCACACAGATCAGACCAAATTCGGGTTCCATAATAAATCCGCCAGATACTATTGAGATCATTTGCGACTACTCTATCCTTACGATAGATATTTCGATCTGAACTTAGGATGTTGTTGCTGTTCACTTACAATTTCAACCAACTTTCAGCAGCAGCACAAACAACATGTAAATGTTAGCTACATTCGTCATAAACTTTACACAAAGTATCTTCTTTTACAGAAGCTGTGGCAGTTGTTATTCTGCTCTTCACATTTTCTATGTCACGAAGTAAAAGGGAGTTGAACACACTTCCCTTCACATATTCCCATAGGAAAAAATCGTTTGCGTCATGTGTGGCGCTTTTGGGGGCCAAGAATACAGCGCAGTGTCTCGGGGTCCCGTGCTGATGCAAAGTGTCATTGAGAAAGTGATGAACGATGTTGTACCAGTATGGTGGAGTTCAATCCTGTTGGAAAATGAAGTCGTTGGAGACCTCCTAACGTTGTGGAAAAACTTAATTATGTAGCATTTGAAGGCACTGTAACCTGCAATAAGCGATACTAATTGTTGAACATTTCCATGGAAGCTGCTGCAGTTTACTAGTATCACATTAACCTTTTCTGTAACCGATCTCTGAGAACGATCATTCTCTGAGAGCATTGTGGCTGATGGAAATTCGATTTTATATAGCAGTTCGTCTCTGATTCCAAGGAGAGGGAGAGAATGTGCACAGCGCAGCTTCTACGCTACGCTACTCTACATCTACATCTACATCTACATCCATACTCCGCAAGCCACCTGACGGTGTGTGGCGGAGGGTACCTTCAGTACCTCTATCGGTTCTCCCTTCTATTCCATTTTCGTATTGTTCGTGGAAAGAAGGATTGTCGGTATGCCTCTGTGTGGGCTCTAATCTCTCTGATTTTATCCTCATGGTCTCTTCGCGAGATATACGTAGGAGGGAGCAATATACTGCTTGACTCTTCGGTGAAGGTATGTTCTCGAAACTTTGACAAAAGCCCGTACCGAGCTACTGAGCGTCTCTCCTGCAGAGACTTCCACTGGAGTTTATCTATCATCTGCGTAACGCTTTCGCGATTACTAAATGATCCTGTAACGAAGCGCGCTGCTCTCCGTTGGATCTTCTCTATATCTTCTATCAACCCTATCTGGTACGGATCCCACACTGCTGAGCAGTATTCAAGCAGTGGGCGAACAAGCGTACTGTAACCTACTTCCTTTGTTTTCAGGTTGCATTTCCTTAGGATTCTTCCAATGAATCTCAGTCTGGCATCTGCTTTACCGACGATCAACATTATATGATCATTCCATTTCAAATCACTCCTAATGCGTACTCCCAGATAATTTATGGTATTAACTGCTTCCAGTTGCTGACCTGCTATTTTGTAGCTAAATGATAAACGATCTATCTTTCTGTGTATTCGCAGCACATTACACTTGTTTACATTGAGATTCAATTGCCATTACCTGCATCATGCGTCAATTCGCTGCAGATCCTCCTGCATTTCAGTACAATTTTCCATTGTTACAACCTCTCGATACACCACAGCATCATCCGCAAAAAGCCTCAGTGAACTTCCGATGTCATCCACAAGGTCATTTATGTATATTGTGAATAGCAACGGTCCTATGACACTCCCCTGCGGCATACCTGAAATCACTCTTACTTCGGAAGACTTCTCTCCATTGAGAATGACATGCTGCGTCCTGTTATCTAGGAACTCCTCAATCCAATCACACAATTGGTCTGATAGTCCATATGCTCTTACTTTGTTCATTAAACGACTGTGGGGAACTGTATCGAACGCCTTGCGGAAGTCAAGAAACACGGCATCTACCTGTGAACCCGTATCTATGGCCCTCTGAATCTCGTGGACGAATAGCGCGAGCTGGGTTTCACATGACCGTCTTTTTCGAAACCCATGCTGATTCCTACAGAGTAGATTTCTAGTCTCCAGAAAAGTCATTATACTCGAACACAATACGTGTTCCAAAATTCTACAACTGATCGACGTTAGAGATATAGGTCTATAGTTCTGCACATCTGCTCGACGTCCCTTCTTGAAAACGGGGATGACCTGTGCCCTTTTCCAATCCTTTGGAACGCTACGCTCTTCTAGAGACCTACGGTACACCGCTGCAAGAAGGGGGGCAAGTTCCTTCGCGTACTCTGTGTAAAATTGAACTGGTATCCCATCAGGTCCAGAGGCCTTTCCTCTTTTGAGCGATTTTAATTGTTTCTCTATCCCTCTGTCGTCTATTTCGATATCTACCATTTTGTCATCCGTGCGACAATCTAGAGAAGGAACTACAGTGCAATCTTCCTCTGTGAAACAACTTTGGAAAAAGACATTTAATATTTCGGCCTTTAGTCTGTCATCCTCTGTTTCAGTACCATTTTGGTCACAGAGTGTCTGGACATTTTGTTTTGATCCACCTACCGCTTTGACATAAGACCCAAATTTCTTAGGATTTTCTGCCAAGTCAGTACATAGAACTTTACTTTCGAATTCATTGAACGCCTCTCGCATAGCCCTCCTCACACTACATTTCGCTTCGCGTAATTTTTGTTTTTCTGCAAGGCTTTGGCTATGTTTATGTTTGCTGTGAAGTTCCCTTTGCTTCCGCAGCAGTTTTCTAACTCGGTAGTTGTACCACGGTGGCTCTTTTCCATCTCTTACGATTATGCTTGGCACGTACTCATCTAACGCATATTGTACGATGATTTTGAACTTTGTCCACTGGTCCTCAACACTATCTGTACTTGAGACAAAACCTTTGTGTTGAGCCTTCAGGTACTCTGTAATCTGCTTTTTGTCACTTTTGCTAAACAGAAAAATCTTCCTACCTTTTTTAATATTTCCATTTACGGCCGAAATCATCAATGCAGTAACCGCTTTATGATCGCTGATTCCCTGTTCTGCGTTAGCTGTTTCAAATAGTTCAGGTCTGTTTGTCACCAGAAGGTCTAATATGTTATCGCCACGAGTCGGTTCTCTGTTTAACTGCTCAAGGTAGTTTTCAGATAAAGCACTTTAAAAATTTTCACTGGATTCTTTGTCCCTGCCACCCGTTATGAACGTTTCAGTCTCCCAGTCTATATCCGGGAAATTAAAATCTCCACCCAGAACTATAACATGGTGGGGAAATCTACTCGAAATATTTTCCAAATTATCCTTCAGGTGCTCAGCCACAACAGCTGCTGAGCCAGGGGGCCTATAGAGACATCCAATTACCATGTCTGAGCCTGCTTTAACCGTGACCTTCACCCAAATTATTTCACATTATCTCCGTCAATTTCCTTCGATACTATTGCACTTCTTATCGCTATAAACACGCCTCCCCCTTCACTGTCCAGCCTGTCTCTGCGGTATACATTCCAATCTGAGTTTAGGATTTCATTACTATTTACATCTGGTTTCAGCCAACTTTCTGTCCCTAGTACTATATGGGCGTTGTGACCGTTTATTAATGAGAGCAGTTCTGGGACCTTTCTGTAGACGCTCCTGCAGTTTACTATTAGCACATTAATATTGTTATTCCCTGTTGCATTTTGCCTACTCCTACCTTGCTGCGTCTCAGGAGGCGTCTTGTCGGGCCTAGGGAGGGGATTCTCTAACCTAAAAAACCCCCATGTGCACTCCACACGTACTCCGCTACCCTTGTAGCCGCTTCCGGCGTGTAGTACACGCCTGACCTATTCAGGGGGACCCTACATTTCTCCACCCGATTGCGGAGGTCGAGAAATTTGTACCCCAGATCTCCGCAGAATCGTCTGAGCCTCTGGTTTAAGCCTTCCACTCGGCTCCAAACCAGAGGACCTCGATCGGTTCTGGGAACGATACTACAAATAGTTAGCTCTGATTTCACCCCGCGAGCGAGGCTTTCCGCCTTCACCAATTCCGCCAACCGCCTGTACGAACTGAGGATGACCTCTGAACCCAGACGGCAGGTGTCATTGGTGCCGACATGAGCAACAATTTGCAGTCGGGTGCACCCAGTGCTCTCTATCGCCGCCGGCAGAGCCTCCTCCACATCTCGGATGAGACCCCCTGGCAAGCAGACAGAGCGAACACTGGCCTTCTTCCCCGACCTTCCCGCTATTTCCCTAAGGGGCTCCATCACCCGCCTAACGTTGGAGCTCCCAATAACTAATAAACCCCTCCCCCCGTGTGCCTGCTCGGACCTTGCTGAAGGAGCAGCCACATGTCCACTCACAGGCAGAGCGGGCGATGCCACACGGCCAGCCTCCACATTGACCCTCCGCCTCGTGCGCCGCGAACGCCGCTGAACCCGCCACTCCCCTTGGGGGGAGGGTGGCCCAACCGCGCCCAGTACACGCGAAGATGTCTCGACAGCAGGGACAGTGGGTGAAGCATGTAACACCTGGGGTGTACCTTGCGACGCACCAGACTCCCCATTGCTGCTACACTCCGAGGCAGCAGCCTGAAGACGGCTGACCGCGGCCACCAACACGCTCAGTTGTTCGCGAACAGTGGCCAGCTCCTCCTGCGTCCGTACACAGCAGTCACACATCCTATCCATCCTATGGAATCAATTTACTGAAGAGAGTTAATCAACCTTTAACTAGACTGCTAATTCACTAAAGGCGGCTGTTTATTAACTAAACTGTGGTTGCTAGGCACTTCTTGTAGAAAACAATGAAAATAGCACTACCTGTCTCTGGACTGTATTGAAAACAAACACTAGCACTACTGGCACTATGGCTGACTAAAGGGACTCTCTCTGACTGTATTCAAAACAAACACGAAATCTATGGAACACTATTAATAGCACCCGACGATTAAAGCTTCCTAAAAGCAAATACACACGGAAGAAGAAGTGACAAGTAAGAAAAATACAGTTAATACTTAAATTAAGGTAGCTCGCTGCGCAGCAGACGTGAAGCAGACGGCAGTTACGACGACACTGACACTGCTGGCACTATGGCTGACTAAAGGGACTCTCTCTGACTGTATTCAAAACAAACACGAAATCTATGGAACACTATTAATAGCACCCGACAATTAAAGCTTCCTAAAAGCAAATACACACGGAAGAAGAAGTGACAAGTAAGAAAAATACAGTTAATACTTAAATTAAGGTAGCTCGCTGCACAGCAGACGTGAAGCAGACGGCAGTTACTCTAGCAGTCGCTTACTGCACGTCGACGCCTCCAGCCAATTCTGTTTGTTTCTGCTCACAATAAGCAGTCCCCAGCCGTATCACGCTGTGAAAAACATTAATATAAGATCTCAAAAAATACAAACAAAAGTTAAGACTAACTTAGAAAATTCTAGCAGATCCGGCAAAAAGACAATTACACGTCTGTGGAGCTGCTCGGGTTGGAATGTACCAAAAATGTAACGAAGAGAATAAAGAAGCACTAAAACCTGTTCTGCAACATTCCCACTATATCCTGTGACAGCAAGATCTGCAAGCTTTTGAAACAGATATAAACTTAGAGTATGGCAGTGCATGCATTATACAGTATCTGTATTTGTTGAGCCAATGATCCTTCGGACATAGATGCAAATACGAATAGGATTGTACAAGGGCTATATGACTTACAAGTAACATACAATAATTTGTGCCAGGCCGGAACTCGAAAGCAAGGTTTCCTGGTTTACGCAAGCGGTCGCCTTAACCATCTCGCCCATCTGAGCATGCCTCCAGGGGCGACTCAAACTTCTATACGTCCTAGGGTCGATGCATGCATGTCTGAAGGAACAATGTATCGAACTACACAGACACTGTAAAACAGAGACACTGCCCTACATTACTTCATGCCAAAGCGAGGCAGTCTGACAAGCAAATCAGTGTCTCTCCTTCTGCAGCAATCATACGATTTTAATGCCAGCACTGTGGGGCGTAGACACTAGAACGTATAGAAGTTTGATTCGATCCTGCAGGCGTGGTCGCATGGTCAAGGCGGTTAACGCTACCAGTTACGTAATGTGGGATATACGTGTCCCAGTCTAGCTAAAGTTTACGTATGTTGCCAGTAGAGTGTATAGCAGACGTGCAGTCGTATTCCTATCTGCATATGCATTACATAAGTTTTAAGTACCTTTACTAAAAATAGATGATCAACATTTACTTTTTACTAGAAACTCTGCTTACTAGAAACACTGCAAAAATAAGTATTCATACTCCAATGCACTGATCTAAACTATATTAGGTGTACTAAAACGAAATTTGAACTTAGAGCCGTGATGTGGCGCTTCCGACGGCGCAAAATTACGCAAGGAATATGCCACACACAAGGACATGCACTAACATTTACTCAAAAGCAAAAATGTAAACACTTTGCTAAACACTAGTCAACACAGTAAAATACGGAAGTCTAGTCCACTAAATTACTCCGAATCGGAAAACTGCTACTACTGCAACCGCTACAGGCGCTTACTCTTGCCTCGACCTCCACCGCCCGACTGACATCCAGTTAGGCCTATGAACTGAGGATGACACGGCGGTAGGTCGTCACTATTGGGCCTTCAAGGCCTGTTTGTGTGGAGTTCAGTTTCTTCACAATTTTCCACCGAATCTGTGGCAGTGGGAACGAATAAAGGCCAGTTCAGCAGTAGTCTCAGCGAATATCGACTCCGCAACACACGGGTTAAGTTCACGCAACACTCAATCTGCCCGAATCAGCATATAAGGTTGAGTTAAAAAAGAAAAACATCATCCACTTCTGCACACATTTGTATGCATGATAACTATACTATACCATCGCTCGCATTTTTTAATAGAAAATCCTACGATTGAACTGGTCCATTGTATGGGTTTCCACGGCTTCACTCAAGCTGTAGCCAGTACAATCCGTAAGTTCTATCAGTAATTCACATAATATGGTTACTTAATTACGCAACCATATGATGCTTTCAAAATTTTTCTGGGAGGCTTGGATAACATTATAAAGGTGTGTCTTAGTATACATTCAGCTGCAGTCGCTAGTATCATCCAAAAACAACCCATGAGACAAAGCTCCGATTTTGATTGTATTATTAAACAATGTATATGTATGAAGTAATTGATATTTCTTGTTCTTCCACAACACAAATTCACGCTTAAATGTGTTGTTTGTGAGATGTTCTTGTACCTTTCTAGGTGCGGATCACAACAGTGTGGCCATGGGGGAATGGGTCAATGCTACAGTTGGTGAGATCCTGCTGAGTAACCCAATCCACCCAAAGACACTTTTCTCCAGTGAGAGCTCATGGGGGATGATGCCAGTTGACTAGGGGCAGATGCTTAAGTAATAGTAGTACCAGTACAACGTTAATATAACATATAACAACAGTAATCATAATATCGGAAGCTAAATTAACCAACCATAAATGGTGTACGCCACACAGTTACGATTTTGTTAGAATAATATTTCTTCACAAAGCAAACTAATAGCTAAAGTGGTCGTATTTAACATTACTATTACACTCGAGCGCATATCCATTTGACACAGTTCGATCATTCACAATCTCATTACAAGTTCAATACGAAACCTCGTTAACTACCCTAAAAGTTAAGAGGTCACACCAGGCACGAGGTGGCACACCGCTCAGAGACTAAGCCCCGCGATAACACATAACGCAAGACGCTCTAAGTCGTTTCACTTCCTAACTACCTAAAGACCGACAGTCCGCTTTCGCACCTCCACCAGCACTGTCTGTCTGCCCGTCCCCGGCCGCGTTTCCCGCGCACCGAACATCCTCGCTCAACAGACTAGTGCAGTTCCGTTTCTTGAAATCGTCCATCTGATTGGCTACAGCTTATTCTACATTATTTTACATTTTACCATATTTAAATAATCAAAGCTTGACCACTTTCACATTCTAAATAAACTAACAATAATATCCATTACATGATAAAAGTTAAATTTTTTTACATAAAACCAATGCATCTTCCATCCTAACTCTTAATGTCACGGCCAGAAGCCTTGCACCAAAGTGCTTTCTGAAAATAAAGAACAAAAGTAGTTATTATGCACTACATTTTACAACAAATGTTGTGTTACCTAATGTTTCAATAAAGTGTTTTGCTGTCATCGTTCAATGCGTTTTGTGTGGAGGAAATGATGATCTCATGCTTAACTGAAAATACTGATAATTTAAATTACCTATATCTTTTAAACAAATAAAGTTACACAGTTCGTTTTTACAACATTTGTCATTTTAATGATGAGCTTCCATATGAAATGTCGATCGTTAAGATCGACCAAAGCGTTCATATTTTAGCATTCAGGTCTTTGTTACAAAACTTGTCAATCTCACTTTGGCAGTAAATCCTAAACTATTATAGATGCGATGAAAATTCAAGTTTTATTGTGGTCACCATGACAATTTATTTAGGATGGTAGATTAAAATTACTGTGGCTTCATTCCCTCAATCACTACCGAATTAAATAATTTTCATAAATGTTTCCCTTTGTGGCCGATCTGAGTTCCGCCATATTTAACACTGCTACACCTCCTTGGTCACAAATAGCTTCTACGGGGTTTCCCTATGATGTAGGTTCTCGTCTGTCTCACACGGACACTACTGCGCTTAGGCCTCATTCAGCACAATAGATGCCTGTGAATTTCCCCATCTCGTGGCTAACCTCTTTGCAGCACACAGTCCTGGACGACAGGGCTAGTTTCTCAATTTCTGAAGGCTGACTCTTTTACGTTTGCAAATCGTGGAATAAACAGTCACACAATTCTTCTTCCCATGCTCTGCGTTTCACAGTCCTGTTACCGTATTCACTACATCTTGAGTCCCAAATAGCAGGACGCCTTTCTACCTCACAAATGAAACGCTCAGTATCAAACGTCATGGTGCTTTGAGAACGACTGATACGCTAATGAAACGCCATGTGTGAAAGGTAAAAGGTGTGAAAACGCCGCTGCCACCATCGGGCAGCCGCTCGTGCACAGATGGTCGCGTTGTTGCCCCTGCTGCTGGCATACGAATCGCCACGTGAGTATATGCCCCATCTATTTGCACTATGGAATGGTGACCGCTGCCGCCGCTCTGCTCAGCAGCGCTGCCGAAACCGCACGTGTGTAAGATGGTTCAAATGGCTCTGAGCACTATGGGACTTAACAGCTATGGTCATCAGTCCCCTAGGACTTAGAACTACTTAAACCTAACTAACCTAAGGACATCACACGTGTGTAAGAGGCCTTTAATGCTACGCCGCCCTTATTAACCTCCTTCACATCTTTTGCAGTCACAATATCACCTGGAACATCATAATCTTCATCACTATAACCGTTACCGCTGGTTAGTACCTCTTTAGAATTATCTATATGATCTAACTTCAGCAAACTGAGCTCCACCTCAGCCTCGTGTTCGAACATAGAATCTTTCATTGTATTAACATTCACACTCTTTTATCTCACATTCATAAAAAAAAATGGTTCAAATGGCTCTGAGCACTATGGGACTCAACTGCTGAGGTCATTAGTCCCCTAGAACTTAGAACTACTTAAACCTAAATAACCTAAGGACATCACAAACATCCATGCCCGAGGCAGGATTCGAACCTGCGACCGTAGCGGTCTTGCGGTTCCAGACTGCAGCGCCTTTAACCGCACGGCCACTTTGGCCGGCCCACACACATTCATAAAACAAATCATTTACTCCTAAATTGTTGTCATCGCCTGTATCGTTGTCTTTCAATATTTCAGGATTACGCCTGTTACATACAATCTGATTTGCAAATTTAACTATTTCATTCTCATCACTTACTAATTTCATTACAAAATTCTGACGCCTTTCTGCCGACTTACTGACACTTATCAAATTTCCGTTTACTCGCATCCTACTCATCGCCGGTTTATTTTGCCATCTCTGGACCTGAGATGCGGCGAAACTTAGTTTTCCGATCTCCCATGACGTTGGTTCATTACGCCTGGTGCCGATCCTTTAAATCTACATTCTTGGTGTCAGTCCTTGTGACGAAAGTATCTGTTCGCATTGCTCCTTTGAAATTTATCATTTGAGGTGTTCCTGTTACCGTTTCTCTTATCAAAACTGCTGTGTGCATTCTGTTGATAACTTCCCGGATGTCTGTCACAGTAGTTACTCGGATTGTAATTATGATTTCCACACTGAAAACTATTTGTCTGCTTAATTTGAGGTTTAAATTTCAATGCCCGTTCTAATTTTTCTACGAAGTCCAAAAAATCGTCTAATGAGTTGCTAGGAATGTGCACTAGAGCCCACTGCAAATTTTCCTGTAACCACCTTCTCTACGTCGTGATTTCAGTAAGGACGCCCAATGGATGTTTCACATGCATTAATCTCGCAAGTTCACGTTTATAAAACTCTCGCATCAACCCATTCCCGTATTTAAATGTTGGGCCTTTGACAAACTCATTTCAGAGTCACATTTGCTTCGCTTCACTCCAGATCTTGTTCAGGAAACTGCTCTCAGATATTTCGTAGGTAGTGAACGTATCACTGCGTATTTGCCCAAAATAGCGGCTCACCTTCCAAATGTCTTTTCACAAATTTTATCTTCGCCTCGTCGGACATTCCCCGTATAAATCCCTCTCCGCATGCTGCTAGAAAATTTACTGGGTGGTATTTCCCGCCGTCTCCAAAACATCTGACCGTTCCCGAGTTCATCCATGGAAAACTGATCACTGTAGATGTTTGATGTGCAGCTAAAGAAATCAATTCTCTTATAATTTCGTTGGTTTGCTTTTTAACTTCACCATTTTCAATTTTAACGCCAGATTCTGCTTGTTCCTTTATTGTATCTACTTCTTTCTCCCCCTTACCTATTCGAAAGGATAAGTTTGTAGTAGCGTCTGTCGTCTCAACCATTTAGAGCATCTTGCCACTCATGCAATTTTTTACGTTACCTCCCAGATCTACCTGCCAATTCTCCACCTCATCACTAAAATTTTTCTCCGTTTGATATACCTTAGAGTCAAGTATCCCAACTTCATCAGGAATTTTGCCAATTTGATCCTGAATGGTTTTTATTTTTCCATCTATCAGTTCCTGGATTCCTATAGCAATTTTACCTGCTTTGTCTTTCACAACCAAAGCTATTTCGGACTGAACCGAATCAATTTTTAAATTTGCTTCACCCATATCGATTTAACAATATCAGTTTTGGATCTCAATCCTCTTACCATTTGCATTAATTGCGACATCGTGTCTCCACCAAATTCATCTTCCTTTCCTGATTTCCGACTATTTGCCCTACTACATACACCACCGATCACGCTCTCCCGCTCAGACTTCGGGCTAGGCGTCTCGCTGGTATTTTTGGATCCTTACAAACTGCCCAACTGCTTAATATTAACAACGTCTATTATTGGCGATTGAACTACAGAATTATACATAATCTTGCTATCAGCGCAGGTACTTAGCTTTGTCGTGCTGGATCCTTCTGCCGTGGTACTGCTGCCGATGTTACAGTTGAAGTCGACGCTGAAGATCTGGTAGCCCCTGCTGTGGTACTGCAACCGCCGCTGGGCGATGAATCGCCGTTCAAGATGCCGCTGCTGGCTGGAACCACGTGCTCTCGATGTCGCCTCTTCTTCCACGTTACTTTTTTTTTATCACTCCTGACCAGTGCTAAAACTCGGAGCAGGCAACCGTTACAAAATTCGTAGCTGATAGCCCCACGCACACTGCCTAAACTGCCACGGACTTGGGACCTACATCACAGAATGTCGTTAACTGTGAGAATTACAATTGTAATTCCATAACTATTAAAGAAACGTAATATTCAATCCTGAACCGATCTCACATTTAACTTTTGGAAGAGGTCCTGCCTACTGAATTTCAGATGATACCTTTGGAAACACTTTGCAGAATTCACATCCAATTCTAAACTTTCCAGAGTTAATACTCCGGAACTAATACTTTCCAAAATCCAGTCCTCTTCCAACATTTTGCAAGATTCTCATCCCTCAACTAACACTTTCCAAGTTCCTATCCCAGACATGACCCCAATTTTGAGCTAACATCCCCAAGATGATCCGGCTCACATGTAGTTCATCTTCGTCGAAATGTCTTGGCTTAAACTCGTGTAGAGGTTGAACCCCACGTGCCGCATTATACGCCTTAAATTAGACTGTTGTGACCCGTCGGTTAAATTGTGTGGCTGATAGCAAGTCTGCGAAATTGAGCGAAACATACAACGTTAATATAGCATATAACAACAGTAATAATAATATCAGGAGCTAAATTAACGACCCATAAATGATGTAGGCCACACAGTTACGATTTTGTTAGAATGATGTTTATTCACAAAGCAATCTAATAGCTAAAGTGGTCGTATTTAGCATTACTATTATACTCGAACGCATATCCATTTGACACAGTTCGATCATTCACAATCTCATTACAAGTCCAATACTAAACCTCGTTAACTACGCGAAAAGTTAAGAGGTCACACTAGGCACGAGATTGCCCACCGCTCAGAGACTAAGCCCCGCGATACCACACAACGCAAGATGTTCTAAGTCGTTTCACTTCCTAACTACCTAAAGACCGACAGTCCGCTTTCGCGCCTCCACCAGCACCGTCACTCTGCCCATCCCCGGCCGCGTTTCCCGCGCACCGAACACCCTCGCTCAACAGACTAAAGTGCGCGTCATATATCTTAGCGGCCGAGTTTAGGTTCGTTCTGCGCATCTGACGTCACAAAACACAGTCAGCCAATGAACAGAGAACGACGTTGCCACATCTCGACTGCAGTGCAGAGCACGGACGAGTGTCTTCAGTTTTAGAAACGTTCAGTCATAAATAAAGTAATAGAACAAAAGCAATGTCTTGATAGCAGACTTTCTTTTATAGAAAGTTTGGAAAAAGCATTCTTTATACCAAGTGCTTCATATTCTATTAATTAAACCATACAAGCAATAAGACTCCTAATTCAGGCGATAGCGAGGAAAGGTGTTTATTTCAATCTCACGAACTGCTTTTTCGCAATAAACAACAGCGGTAATTGTTTATTTCCTATCGTACTTCGACGAAGCATGAGTAATTCATAGTCATACCAACAATGTTTATAAGTAGTTGCGTGATGTGTTAGAGTCCTTGTGGAGCTTCGCTGTCCGATGAGGTGAGATAGCGCAATGGTTAAGGTGTTGGGCTGCCTAGTGAAAGGTTGTGAGTTCGAACCTTGTGTGATGCTTAATATTTTCTTTATTTAAAAACAATATTGGAGTGGCTTACTTCACGAATTTTATTCGTTTGAATGAAATTTCTAGCGCTTTGCCTCTTCATTAACTTTTTCGCTGCTGCAGACACGTGCCCCCCGCATTCCGCGCTGTGCGCGATTTTGTCATCACTGCACTTCTCGCCTGTGCAGACACATGGTGTTCCCACTGCTTTGACACACTTATCATTCGATTTCCAAAAACTATTTGGCCAAAAAATTTGATTTTTACACGTCTTCTTGACTGATACCTTCCCCCCATAAATGACTTAATTTTGTTTTGATGTGCAGCATTAAATGTAGTAAACCATTGCACGAAATTTTGAAGAGTTTGTAGAGGTAAAAGTCCATAGCGTATACTTTCCGTATGGTCGATTTTAGTTGCCACAATGTTGAGAATGAAATGTGGACAAGATACCTAAATTTCATATAATATTTACTGTATAACAATATCTCATTTAATTTAAGTGCCACATAGGTGTCGTATGTAATATTGAGAAATATTCCATCTTTCGCGATTGTAATAAAAGTTTTATTTACACACGGCGCGTTTGGCTTTATTTTAAAGCACTTCAATCGGTGAAAGGTATGGCACATACACAATGGTATTCATGTTCTATTTCTTGTTTTTGTTCCACAGTCGCAGTTTTACCAATGGTATTGAAATATATCCCTCTTCTGCAACTGTAATAAGCGACTAATTTAGACCAGATGCGTTTCTCTCATTTGAAGCATCATGTATTTTGTGTCCTCCATTGCCAAGTCACCTTTCGTAGTTTTGTGCTGCGGTAGCACAATATTCAACGTTTGTGTTGGCTCATCAGTGTTTTAGCAAATAAATGCTGTTTGTATGTGCCACACACAAAATTATATTTGACATAGCTCTGAGCACTTCACTGTCAGACGGTATATTCAAGTCCTAATGTTTTTGTAAGTCCACAGTTTTGTTTAATGTATTTTGTCTACTTCCTTTTGATTGATTGAAGTGCTTTAAAATAAAGCCAAACGTGCCCAGTGTAAGTAAAACTTTTGTTACAGTCGCGAAAGGTGGAATATTTCTCAATATTACATATGACACTTATGTGGTACTTAAATTAAATGAAATATATAGGTATCTTGTCCACATTTCATTCTCAACATTGTGGCAACTAAAATCGACCATCCGGAAAGTATACTCTATGGACTTTTACCTCTGCAAACTCTTCAAAATTTCGTGCAATGGTTTACTATATTTAATGCTGCATAATAACTGCGTTGAACATCGAAACAAAATTAAGTCATTTATGGGGGGAAGGTATCAGTCAAGAAGATAAGTAAAAATCTAATTTTTGAGCCAAATAGTTTTTGTGGAATCGAATGATAAAGAGTATCAAAGCAGTCGGAACACAATGTGTCTGCACAGGCGAGCAGTGCAGTGAGAAAATCGCTCACAGCGCGGAATGCAGGGAGCACGTCTTTGTAGCAGCGAAAGGGTTAATGTGGCCGTGGTGGCTTTACTTCACGAACTGCGCGCTCCCCCCTAAACGTAAGCTTGCAAACTATCCTATACTATGGCGCTGCTTCTATTGGCGCGTGCGTCGTGTGCAACTGGCAACGCAGCAATCTCCCGCGTCTAGGCGGGCATGCGCGAGCCGCCAAGATACAAGAATTGAACTATAGTGCAGTTCCCTTTCCTGAAGCCGTCCATCTGATTGTCAGCAGCTTATTCTACATTATTTTACATTTTACCATATTGAAATAATCAAAGCCTGACCACTTTCACATTCTAAATAAAGTAACAATAGTATCCATTACATAATAAACGTTAAATTCCTTTAAATAAAACCAATAAAATTTCCTTTTTAATTATGAATGTCACGGCCAGTAGCCGTCCACCAGTGTGGTTTCTGATAAATAAATAAAGAACAAAAGTAATTATTATGCCTTGCACCTTATAACAAATATTCTGTTACCTAATGACTCAGTAAGGTGTCATGCTGTCATCGTTCAATGTGATTTTTGTCGAGGAAATGATGATCTGATGCTTGACTGAAAATACTGATAATTTAAATTTACTATATCTTTTAAACAAATAAAGTTACAGATTTCATATTTACAACATTTGTCATTTTAATGACGAACTTCCATACGAAATGTCGACCGTTAAGATCGACCAAAGCTTTCATATTTTAGCATCTGGGTCTTTGTTACAAAACTTGCTAATTTCACTTTAACAGTAAATCCCAAACTATTATAAATATGATCAACATTCTAGTTTTATTGGGATCACCATGAAAATTTATTAAGAATGGTATATTAAAATTACTGTGGCTTCATTCCCTAAATTACTACAGAATTAAGTAGTGTTCAAAAGTGTTTCCTTTATGGCCGATCTTGGGTCCGCCATATTTAACACTGGTACGTCTCCCTGACCACAAACAGCTTCTACGGGGTTTGCCTATGACGTAGTTTCTCGTCTGTCTCGCCCGCACACTACAGCACTTAGGCCTCATTCAGCACAACAGATGTCTGTGAATTTCCCCATCTCGTGGCGAAGCTGCGCTCTTTGCGGGACACAGTCCCGGACGACAGGGTTAGTTTCTGAATTCCTGAAGGCTGACTCTTTCGGCCATATACTTAAACGAGAGCGAAATGCTCGTTAACTCATAAGCAGGAGGAGTAGCATGTTTATTCTCTCTTCTACAATAACAATAATAATAATAATAATAATGATAATAATAATAATAATAGTGATAAATCCCGTGGAGGGCCGGGAAAAGAATAGGCAACCGGTATGTTCGGCCAGTCGTAAAAGGCGACGAAAAGAACAAACCACTAATAGGGCTAACCCCCCTTTTAGTGTGATTAGTTGGTTCAGGATAGAACTAAAGAAGCCTCGGACAAGCGCCATCTAGGTCGGGGACGACGCTTGAACCCTATGCCCACCCACAATGGTAACGACACTGCTAGCAACTGGAAAATGATTTAAATCCGAATAGAGGTGTTTTGCAGCATATGCTTCCTGCAACCACCCTATAAGGAAAACAAAGACAGAAGATGAGATGGTCAGATGAAGTTAACCGTCACCTCATGTTCTGTTATTACCAAGCAACAAACCTAGGAACCAACACAACTGGATAAAGATCACAAGTATACACAACATTTATTACCAGATACCTAGAATTAAAATTTTTAACAGAATAACGACTAGCTGATCAGATCCGTGTAATAATCAAAAATAACAGGATACCCCAGTCAGAATTAGAACACATCAAACAACAAGTACAACAAATACTGGAACAAAATAATGTGTAATCAGAAGAAGAAGAAAATACAGTAATGGACTCAAACATCCAAGAGCAAACAAATAAAGAACAACACGCATCAATTAAACAATCCGAGGAAAACAAAATCTTAAGACAGCCACCAGAACAAGCACAAATAGGACACGAAGTGACACACATGTTAGATATAGAAGAAAAATTTCAGCTGACATACATAGAATACAAAGACACACATACAGACATTAGACCATTCTTGCACAAACCGCCAAATAACCCACAAGTCGAAACAACAATAACAGCTATCAACACAATCATACACAACAAAATAAATGAAAACACAACTATGGAAGAGTTACAACTACTGGTTTTCTATAGGAGCACTCACTACACTAAATATACACACTAGGCAGGGATCACAAACAACCAACACACAGAAGAAACCCACAAAACCAGCATGGCAACACAGGCTACAGATCAGAATAGAAAAACTGATAAAAGACAGCGGACAGCTAACACAATTTATAAGAAATGAAATATCAGACAAAAAACGAAAAAGGTTGGGTAAAATCTCACAACAAGAAGCGATAGAGCAATTAGATGAAACGAAGCAGAAATTACAGGCATTGGCCAAACGACTTAGAAGATACAAGAAAAGTGAAAATAGAAGGAAACAAACCAAGCATTCAACACAAACCAAAAGAAATTTTACCAGACAATAGATAACACACACATTAAAATAGACAATCCACCAAACATAACAGACATGGAACACTTCTGGAGCAACATACGGTCAAACCCGGTACAACATAACAGGCATGCACGGTGGATAAAAGCAGAAACAGACACCTACGAGATGATACCACAAATGCCTGAAGTGATAATATTGCAACATGAAGTCACTCGAGCAGTTAATTCTACTCACAATTGGAAAGCCCTTGGAAAAGATAAAACAGCAAATTTCTTGCTAAAGAAGTTCACCTCAACACATTCACATCTAACTAAATTATTTAACAGTTACACTGCAGACCCATACACATTCCCTGATACGCTTACACATGGAATAACTTATCTGAAACCTAAAGATCAAGCAAACCCGGCTAAGTATCGCCCCATAACATGCCTACCAACAATATACAGAACATTAACTTCAGTAATTACACATAAATTAATGACACATACAACACAGAACAAAATTATAAATGAAGAACAAAAAGGCTGTTGCAAAGGACCCATGAGGATGTAAAGAGCAACTGATAATAGATGCAGAGCTGACATACCGAGCTAAAACTAAACAAAGGTCGCTACACTACGCATACATTGACTGTCGAAAAGCTTTTGATAGTGTACCCCACTCATGGTTACTACAAATATTGGAAATATACAAAGTAGATCCTAAATTGATACAGTTCCTAAACACAGTAATGAAAAATTGGAAAACCACACTTAATACCCAAACAAATGCAAATAATATCACATCACAGCCAATACAGATTAAGCGTGGAATATACCAAGGAGACTCATTAAGTCCTTTCTGGTTTTGCCTTGCTCTGAACCCACTATCCAACATCCTAAATAATACAAATTATGGATACAATATTACTGGAACATACCAACACAAAATCACACATTTGCTATACATGGATGACCTAAAACTACTGGCAGCAACAAATCAGCAACTCAACCAATTACTAAAGATAACAGAATTATTCAGCAATTATATAAATATGGCTTTTGGAACAGACAAATGTAAGAAAAATAGCATAGTCAAGGGAAAACACACTAAACAAGAAGATTACATAGTGGATAACCACAGCGACTGCATAGAAGCAATGGAAAAAACAGATGCCTATAAATATCTAGGATACAGACAAAAAAGTAGGAATAGATAATACAAATATTAAAGAAGAAGTAAATGAAAAACTTAGACAAAGACTAGCAAAAATACTGGAAACAGAATTGACAGCAAGAAAGAAGACAAAAGCTATAAATACTTATGCTATACCAATATTGACCTACTCATTTGGACTAGTGAAATGGAGTAACACAGACCTAGAAGCACTCAATTCACTTACACGATCACAATGCCACAAATATAGAATACATCACATACATTCAGCAACGGAAAGATTCACATTAGGCAGAAAGGTAGGAGGAAGAGGATTTATCGACATAAAAAACCTACATTATGAACAGGTAGACAATTTAAGAAAATTCTTTATGGAACGAGCAGAAACTAGCAAAATACACAAAGCTATCACTCATATAAATACATCGGCTGCACCATTGCAATTTTATAACCACTTCTACAACCCTTTAGATCACATAACATCAACAGATACGAAGAAAGTAAATTGGAAAAAGAAAACACTACATGGCAAGCACCCATATCATCTAACACAGCCACACATCGATCAAGACGCATCAAACACATGGCTAAGAAAAGGCAATATATACAGTGAGACGGAAGGATTCATGATTGCAATACAGGATCAAACAATAAACAGCAGATATTACAGCAAGCATATTATTAAAGATCCCAATACCACAACAGATAAATGCAGACTTTGCAAACAACAAATAGAAACAGTAGATCACATCACAAGAGGATGTACAATAAAAAGAAGAAATTAACAGAACTAATCGAAATATCCATACCCAATACAATAAATATACAGAAGAAAACAGGAGAAACAATTGAAAAATACATCCAACTGGCTGAGAAAGTCAAAGACATGTGGCATCAGGATAAAGTTGACATTATACCAATTATACTGTCAACTACAGGAGTCATACCACACAATATCCACCAGTACATCAACGCAATACAGCTACATCCAAACGTATATATACAACTACAGAAATCTGTAATTATTGATACATGTTCAATTACCCGAAAGTTCCTAAATGCAATATGACATATACCGAACAGTTAAAAGGAAGTCACGCTTGATCAAGGTCCGCGTCACTTTCCATTTTTGGCCAGATATAACGTCTGAGAAGAGAGTGAATTACTCACTTGTATCAATTTCTTACGTGATTCTATTTTTTTCTAAGTGCACTTCATGACTATATAGCTGTGCTGTAAGTGGTTGATGCAGCACCTACTGATGTCCAACTGAACGTCTCATTTTCCATTCCATCCCCAATCATAACACCTTCATACAGCTTGAGTTCATGGTGTACGAAACCAATTGTCGAGATGCAGGTGCAGATACATAGGTAGTAATACTTCACTTTTTCTTTTTGTGTCACTTATAATGATGATAACTTTTTACCCATTTGCATTGAGTGCTTATGAGACATTCTTTCTGTTTATAGCTGCACTCAATGAGAATATCGTGAAGGCTGTTCATAATCTGAAAATGCTGCGAAGAGCCAGTAAACTAATTGATCATGAAATTAGGTCTCTGCATTTAAAAATATGGATGCTGACAAATTGCTGTGTAAGTATTACAAAGTATCATTATAGAAATCTGTGTAAGTCTATTCAGAATAGTCACAGAGTATACATATCAATGAGAAGAACTAGAACTCACCAGAGATGAGTTTCATCAATAACATCCTGGCCAGACCAATAGATTTAGTGTTCGCCACACCAACCAACACTCTGCTTGGGCCTGTCATTCGCCGTATCCTGAACCATTTATGCATCAGTCATTACCTCGAAATTGGCCATCACCTCACTCTGGGCCTATGAGGAGTATCCTACCTCGTCCTGTTAATGAGCACCATGTTAGTTGCAGGTCTACTTTGGATCACTCTGTGGTGCATTTGCGGAATGGATCTCGCAGCTCCCATATACAACTATAATGCAGCCCACCAAGGCCCTGTCACTTTTCTTAACACATCCATACCCAATTTGGAAAGAGAGCTTCCTGAAATCGTTAATGATATGTGGTATCCGGCCATTTAGTTTAATGTAGTTCTATGCTACGAGCTCACGGACCCTCCAAAAGGACAATGTATCTCAGAGCAAAGAAGCATTGTATACATTTGGGAGGGGCGTGGGGACGGGAGGGGGGAAAGAATGGTGTGATAGCGTGGGGTGACTCAATTGCAGATTGGTTCAGAACTTTCACCATAAGGGCCATACTGGATCATTTTTCCAAAATGCACGAAAGAGGGTCTGGTAAGGGACTCAGCCAGGTACTTCACCTGGGTGTACTATCGCATGTTTTTAATCAAGTAAATGGGTTGTCCAGTTTCATTCTCCTTCCAGGGGATATTGCCGCTAACCCGACATGTATTAACGTCCATAATGTAAATGATGGTGATGAATTTTGCTTTTCATGGTCGCTTCTGTCTTCTGCACACTGTGCAGAAAAAAAGAAAAATCAAGCATAGTCAGACCCCTCTCATTTCCTAAAGTGGCCAATTCGCATCCCAAGTACCTAAATTTGTTATTATTTTCTGAGGCTCAGAACCAACATTACGTCTGGATCAAAAGCATGCCACGTCGACTTTCTTCGCTGTTCAGTAAGGAGGTCATAAACTCCTTTTTTGCAATAGACGTCTCAAGTCGTTTACCTCGAGTGAGCATCTGTGAAGGAGTCTATTTGATTCTTCCGGCGCAAAAGCGTTTCTTGTGGAATTGCCTACCGAGGAAAACAACTCCTTAAAATTAAACAGGACCGCTTCTCCTTCGTTGTACACGCTCATTTTAGGAACATTAAGTGTTAATGATACGGGGCAAGTGTCGCAGGCATGGAACGAACGGCTCCAGGTGAGTCAGGGCAACATGGCCCTTCACAGAAACGCAGACAGGAGAAGCTTCGGGCATAGTGGGTCTCGCGTTGTTGGGGTAAATGTCACCTCAGTGAGCATCATATTGCCATCCCACTATTTTTTGCTTTTGGCATGTTTCCGCCCTGTACAACTGAGTTGAAAGAATTCGTTTTGGATGACGAAACTCTGTCAAAAGGATGTTCGTCTATGGATCATACTTAGAAAAACGCATTCATCATGTAAACATCTCGCAGCCTTCCAAACCTACATTGCAAAACAGCTCTACCGTACTACAGGTTCAGAAGATGCAATACGACCTAATGGCTAGCCGTTGTGAAACTGATGTCATGTCTCGAGGATGTAACAAGTAGAGGGAAGTTTTCTTTGAAAAGAGGCAGGAGACTGGGTTCTTTTGTTTCTTAAGGTTTCGCCTTTTCTTGCGGAATTTTTTGTTAAAAAACAGTTGTGCCGTTTACATACAGATATAACTTTTAAGGGATTAGTATTCAAGTCTACCCTGATAGGAATAAGGGAGCAGTCAGTTTCTTACCAACTTACTCTGAGGTGACAAAATTCATGGGATAGCAATATGCGCGTATACAGACAGCTGCAGTATTGTGTACACAAGGTAGAAAAGAGCAGTGCATTGGTAGAGTTGTGTTTTGCAGTCAGGTGATTCACGTGAAGAAGTTCCCGGCCTGATTATGGCCGCGCGATGGGTATTAACAGACTTTCAATGCGGAATGATAGTTGGACCTAGACAAATGAGACATTCCGTTTCGTAAATCGTATTGGAATTTAATATTCCTAGATCCATAGTATCAAAAATGTACCAAGAGTACAAAAAAATGTCTCAAATGGCTCTGAGCACTATGGGACTTAACATCTGAGGTCGTCAGTCCCCTAGAAGTTAGAACTACTTAAAACCAAATAAAATAAGGACATCACACACATCCATTCCCGAGGCAGGATTCGAACCTGGAGCCGTAGCGATCGCGCGGTTCCAGACTGAAGCGCCTAGAACCGCTCAGTCACAACGGCCTTCATGGCTCCCACATACGGTGACACCACTCTGCCAGTTCTACACTGAAGTTTATGGTGAGCCTAGCTAGCAGCTCTGGCATGCTAGGACAATCCCAATTTCGTTGTTCCGATTCATGATAGGATCTAGTGTCCTGCATTCATCAGCGTATCATCAGACAAACAGACCTTTTTTGGATTTATATTCAGTCACACAGTCAGTGTAATCTATGTTAGGGAGAGTGAGATAAATTTCATAAAGTGGTATGCCTGAGTATTAGCAGCTCGAAAACTTTCCAATAACTTTGTCAATCGATAGTTCCATTTTTCTAAACATCGTGGTTAACTGTATGTTTGTAACTTTGGTGATTGAAAGACTGGTTCAGAAACGTTTCCATTTAATGTTTTCGTTTGTAATAACCTAGATAGTTTAGTCAAATCTTGCGTTTACTATCACATTTAATACTTTTTTAATGATACGGTGGAAGCTGTCTTTGGAATGAAGACCACAACAATAACGAGGTGCTAATTCCTCATCTTGAGACTCGTTTCTAGGGCTCCAACGGTTCGTAGCTTAATCAGTACGTTTCTGTACATAAATTTAGCATTGAGCCTGAAAGATGTTCCTGTATCATAATTAAATCTAACTGAATTAAATTTATTTACATACATATGTGCTTTGCCATGGCAATGTCTTACGCCAATTACATGACAGCAATTTGTTAGCTCCATTCTTGTCAGATCCTGAGAAACGTTTATATGGAGATCTATAGGACTAATGAAAAACAGATATTTACATAAAATTAGAAAATATGTACTGGCGAGCAAAACGTAAGGGAAAAGAAACTTTTTTTATATATGTCACTGCCGTGTAACACGGTTCGATGGAACTAGAACTCCACATTTAAAGGACTGCTAGAATATAGTATAGTTCAGTGCAGAAGTAACTGGAAGAAACATGCGATGGGATGAGAGAAAAATGACACTTTTATTCAAAGGCAATAATTTCTCTGAAGTCACCACGATTGATGAGAGCCCCATGGACATTACATTGCTCTTAATAGTGTATGTGATTTCCATGAACGGTGATTCACGGTCACCGATGCGCTGCCATGCTGGCAAAGAGGCTGGTAAAGAGTCCTTCTGCATCTACATCTACATCTACATGATTACTCTGCAATTCACATTTAAGTGCTTGGCAGAGGGTTCATCGAACCACAATCATACTATCTCGCTACCATTCCACTCCCGAACAGCGCGCGGGTAAAACGAACACCTAAACCTTTCTGTTCGAACCCTGATTTCTCTTATTTTATTTTGATGATCATTCCTACCTATGTAGGTTGGGATCAACAAAATATTTTCGCATTCGGAAGAGAAAGTTGGTGACTGAAATTTCGTAAATACATCTCGCTGCGACGAAAAACGTCTTTGCTTTAATGACTTCCATCCCAACTCGCGTATCATATCTGCCACACTCTCTCCCCTATTACGTGATAATACAAAACGAGCTGCCCTTTTTTGCACCCTTTCGATGTCCTCCGTCAATCCCACCTGGTAAGGATCCCACACCGCGCAGCAATATTCTAACAGAGGACGAACGAGTGTAGTGTAAGCTGTCTCTTTAGTAGACTTGTAGCATCTTCTAAGTGTCCTGCCAATGAAACGCAACCTTTGGCTCGCCTTCCCCACAATATTATCTGTGTGGTCTTTCCAACTGAAGTTGTTCGTAATTTGTACACCCAGGTACTTAGTTGAATTGACAGCCTTGACAATTGTACTATTTATCGAGTAATCGAATTCCAACGGATTTCTTTTGGAACTCATGTGGATCACCTCACACTTTTCGTTATTTAGCGTCAACTGCCACCTGCCACACCATACAGCAATTTTTTCTAAATCGCTTTGCAACTGATGCTGGTCTTCGGATGACCTTACTAGACGGTAAATTACAGCATCATCTGCGAACAACAAAAGAGAACTGCTCAGATTGTCACCCAGGTCATTTATATAGAGCAGGAGCAGCAGACGTCCCACGACGCTTCCCTGGGGAACACCTGATATCACTTCAGTTTTACTCGATGATTTGCCGTCTATTACTACGAACTGCGACCTTCCTGACAGGAAATCACGAATCCAGTCGCACAACTGAGACGATACCCCATAGGCCCGCAGCTTGATTAGAAGTCGCTTGTGGGAAACTGTGTCAAAAGCTTTCCGGAAATCTAGAAATACGGAATCAACTTGAGGTCCCCTGTCGATAGCGGCCATTACTTCGTGCGAATAAAGAGCTAGCTGCGTTGCACAAGAACGATGTTTTCTGAAACCATGCTGATTACGTATCAATAGATCGTTCCCTTCGAGGTGATTCATAATGTTTGAATACAGTATATGCTCCAAAACCCTACTGAAAACCGACGTCAATGATATAGGTCTGTAGTTCGATTGATTACTCCTACTACCCTCCTTAAACACTAGTGCGAACTGCCCAATTTTCCAATCTGTAGGTACAGATCTATCGGTGAGCGAGCGGTTGTATATGATTGCTAAGTAGGGAGCTATTGTATCAGCGTAATCTGAAAGAAACCTAATCGGTATACAATCTGGACCGGAGGACTTGCCCGTATCAAGCGATTTGAGTTGCTTCGCAACCCCTAAGGTATCTACTTCTAAGAAACTCATGGTAGCAGCTGTTCGTGTTTCAAATTCTGGAATATTCCATTCGTCTTCCCTGGTGAAGGAATTTCGGAAAACTGCGTTCAATAACTCCGCTTTAGCGGCACAGTCGTCGGTAACAGTACCATCAGCACTGCGCAGCGAAGGTATTGACTGCGTCTTGCCGATGGGTGTACTTTACACACGACCAGAATTTCTTCGGATTTTCTACCAAATTTCGAGACAATGTTTCGTTGTGGAACCTATTAAAGGCATCTCGCATTGAAGTCCGTGCTAAATTTCGCGCGTCTGTAAATTTTAGCCGATCTTCGGGATTTCGCGTTCTTCTGAACTTCGCATGCCTTTTCCGTTGCCTCTGCAACAGCGTTCGGACCTGTTTTGTGTACCATGGGGGATCAGTTCCATCTCTTACCAATTTATGAGGTATGAATCTCTCAATTGCTGTTGCTTGAATTTGAAATTGAGCCATATCTCGTCTACATTTGCATAGTCATTTCCGAAGGAAGGGAGACTGTCTCTTAGGAAGGCTTCTAGTGACTCTTTATCCGCTTTTTAAATAAAATTATTTTGCGTTTGTTTCTGATGGATTTGGAAGAAACGGTATTGAGCGTAGCTACAACGTTCCATCCCTCCACTAGCGCGATTGACAACTGATGGATGTGCACGTCTCCCCAACCCATCCCATATCTGTTCGATGGTATACAGGTCGAGGGAACGTGCAAGCCTGTCCATTCGGAGAGTAGATTCAGCGGCGAATGTTTTTCTGGTACAGTACTGCTTCCCCAAACACGTCTTTTCAGTAGTGCATTAGGTGTCCACTTCAGTTTATGGATGACAATGCGCAACCGCATCGAACAGCACAGGTGAAGGACTTTTGGATCGATAGAATATTTGGTGAATGGACTGGCCTGTCCTTTCCCGTGTCTTAATTTCCTTCGAGTAAGTGTGGGATGCACTGAGGGGACAGTTGCAGAACGTCCACATACAGGTATCAACTGCAGTGGTAGAGGAATGGAACGCACTACCACAGGAACTCCTTACCAACATTGTGGACAGCGTGGGAGAACGTTGAACGTCATGCACTACCGTTAGTGGTGATCACACATCCTATTAAGAACCATGTTCTACCTTTTGTAATGTCCAGGAGACCATCATGAATCGTGGTAATTTCGTTGCAACTTTCCTCTTTGAATAAAAGTGTCGTTTCTGTTTGTCTCGTGACTACCTTCTGCACTGTACTGTAACATTTCTTCCTATTTATGGTTCAAGTTTCATCGAGCTATGTTACTTGCCAGTGGTACATCATGCAAAAGTTACTGTCACCCTTAAGTTTTGCGCATTAGAGGTAATAACGAGAACTGAATATTCAACACTATTACTCACAGTAAAGTGGGTTCGGGCATTCAAAAAAAGCATACATTACTTGGATTCAACTACGAAATATAGTAATTAATAACATAAATGTCACGCTTAAAATAGGTAGGGTAAGAACAGCATCTACATGCAATGAAAAATTTAACACAGAATCTTGAGAAATGCAGCCAGGAGAAGTTATGAAATTGAGTCTGTTATTATACCACAGGATTGGTATCATAAAGATATGTCCACAGCGTATCACAAGTACGATAATGACCTATTGTAAGTTATCAGTCGAAACCAGCAGTGTTTCTTTATTTCACTAAATTTACGTCACATGCTTTTACACATTACACATTACACATTACATTCAAATTTTCCCTTACAAGAAGCGACTCTGTGTTCGTATGCTGCAGCCTCCTGAACAACGTACACAGGATGTTTCGCAGTTCCTATTGCAGGTTTGTAGAGGCTGTAAATGGGAGTCAGAAGATAAAGTTTTGGTAAAGAACCCATGTCCTCATCGAACAAAAACTGAGACAAAGGCTCCCACGTGAGTCCTTGCTGTAATTATGACGTCGCATTCAATTTTCGTCCAACTACGACAACGGCTGCTAGAAACTGGTATATTCACATTTAGGATGGTTGATTGTGGTGCTCCACACACCCGTCACTATTCCAACCGTGAAGAGAACGTCCTCCGTCACGTAGAAGAGAACCCGATGAGGAGAAGAGTCCTGGCCGAGGACTCCTGTAGAACACACAGGTCGGAGCTCTTTGTCTCCGCTGTGTTCGTATCGTGAAGCGGGAAGCTTCAAAGTGATTCGATCTTCAAACTTATTTTACACACAAACGGTACATTAGGACTGAGTAGTACGACAGTGAGAGACCTGAGACATCGGGTAGTTGAACTCTTATGTATTTGTAATCTTTCTCTGTGTGGTCCATTTCTGTTCTCTCCACGCTACCCCGTAGGTGCTTCTAGCAATGACGTGGAGCTTAGTGCATCTCAGCGTCGAGGCTTCCAAGTGGACAGTGTGTTCATGCTATCAATGGTGCGAGCAGTGTCAGTGGCACTTGTCCACCTTCATTGTCAGCAGCAGAAGCATATATTCAAAAGGCTGCAAAAAGTATTGTACAACACGGGCAGCAGCCAGTAAGTATTTGCACATATTAGCATTTATCAGATACTGATACTGGTAAGCAGTAAATTAGTATTTGTCAAATAATTTTGTTAACCATTGATATTGCAGCTATTATAATTGTTTTTAGCACCCAGTTGCTATGTTACAAAATTCCTTCAAGCAGCACCATGTTATAGCGAACTGCATTGTCAATAGTTTTTCGCACCAGCGTACGTCGAGAAAACTAGGGAGTGAGCCAGCAAGTAAAATTTTAGTTCAGCACACAGCGGTGTAGGTAAATATTTGAAAAGAAATTCTCTATGTTGGTCTTTCTGTCGTGATCCAATTAACGTCACGTGAATATCTATGGTTCCTATAGCAGCAGCACCAATGCGCATTTGTGTAGCTCGGTAGTTGAAAAAATTTTAAGTGTTTGGAGAGATAAAGGTTTAATAGTACAGTGCAAGTGCAGCAGCAGCATTATTATTTGGCGTTGTGCATTGCAACTGATTCAGTTTCGTATGTGACGGCAGAACGTCTGTACGGCTGTCATACGACACTATTGTGACTTCAAAAATGGTTCAAATGGCTCTAAGCACTATGAAACTTAACATCTGAGGCCATCAGTCCCCTAGAACATAGAACTACTTAATCCTAACCAACCTAAAGACATCACACACATCCATGCCCGAGGCAGGATTCGAACCTGCTACCGTATCAGCAGCGCGCTTCCGGATTGAAGCGCTTAGAACTGCTCGGTCACAGCGGCCGGCTATTGCGGCTTCAGCCTCGAATTACTGGCAGTAATAACTGTTACCCACTAGATAAGAGAACAGTGTGTATGTAAGTATTTTGCTTACGTTTTGTAGCTGCTACTAGGAATAAATATTGACGTTGTAACTGCGAGTTTCTTCGTCAAATATTGTTTCCGAGAAGAGATGGGAGTTGTATTCCTTCCATGCGGACATACTGTTATCTGCATCAAATTTACAGGGCTGCTTTCCACAAGTGCTGTGTGCTCGAGCTCTGCTTCAGGTACAGTAAGAGTATTTTTGTTGGTAAAAAAATGGTGAATGTATAGTAATACATTGTGAATTGCGATTAAAAGACACGAACTCTAATAAAGTAATATAACATGCAAAATGATTTTTTAAATTTTTATTGCATCAGCACCCCAGTAACCCTCATTCGGAAATGTCTTACAGTCAACGATTCTCCAACATTTCTGGGTAACGTCACTCATAATGTATTCGTGTACAAATAATTCATTCACCGCAAGAGTAGATTGGAACTCTGTCACTGCTGACTGCGATCTACACTGTGGGGTTTCTTACCTCGTAATACTGACAACCACTTCCTTTAAAAACTCAAACGTTGTTAATGATCTTCTCTCACTACAGTGTATTAGTTCACTTACGGGGTGTGATCGGCACTTAGCTACAAAATGCGTTCTGGTATTCTCACTACAGCATGGAGACCTCAGACAAGTAACTGTAATAATCATCTTACCACACACCTATTTCACGAGGTGACCGATACTTTACAGCTATGTTGTGAGAGCATGTGTGTGTGTGTGTGTGTGTGTGTGTGTGTGTGTGTGTCACAAAACTTGTGTGTGTGTGTGTGTGTGTGTGTGTGTGTGTGTGTGTGTGTGTGTGTGTGTGTCACAAAACTTGAATATGGACATTGCTTATATGGTGCACGATACATTAAAATTTTTATAAGGATATTAAATGCACAAATTAAAAAGATATCTGAAAAAATCTGTACACTCAAACCCTACATACCAAAAAATGGTTCAAATGGCTCTGAGCACTATGGGACTCAACTGCTGAGGTCATTAGTCCCCTAGAACTTAGAACTAGTTAAACATAACTAACCTAAGGACATCACAAACATCCATGCCCGAGGCAGGATTCGAACCTGCGACGTAGCGGTCTTGCGGTTCCAGACTGCAGCGCCTTTAACCGCACGGCCACTTCGGCCGGCAAATCCTCCATACCGCTGACACAGTAAATGCATATGTAATCTCTCTCTCATACCAAGATGGATAGGTCTCAACGTGACCCATATGCTGCTGTCAACACTGCTACCACGGCGTTTGGGTGTGAGGCATTGTTTTTGGCTTGCGAACATGTTATTATCTTATACTGAATAGGTCCGATTGACAGGTTGTAGCATAGTGCTGGAAACAAGCTACCAACCAAAATATTTCAGCAAAAACGTGAGCCTGTTTTTTCATAGAGCCGAAAGCATTGTTTGAAATCAAACTAGAAAAGGTAACCAATCGTCACACAGAGCGATTGCCAAATTTCGTAGCTTATCCGGATATACAAGGTATACAGAACTTTGCTCGTTCAGACACTACAGTGCCATTCCTAACATGTATGCATGTATGTATTGAACTTGGGACCTAGAAACGACGGAGAGGCTTCGTCTTCGCCATAGCCCTCAGGGGCCCACAACCCCACAACAAGCTACAGCAGTCCACCCGCCCCACCACCGCCCCACGCCGAAACCATGGTTATTGTGCGGTTCGGCCCCCAGTGGACCTCCCGGCAACGTCTCATTCCAGATGAATGTAGCCCCAATGTTTTCGTGGTAGAGTTGTTATGGTGTACGCGTACGTGGAGGCAGTGTTTGCGCGGCAATCGCTGACATAGTGTAACTGAGGTGCAATAAGGGGAACCAGCTCGCATTCGCCGTGGCAGAAGGAAAACCGTCTTAAAAAACATTTACTTGAAACATTTTGTAATTTGCATCTGCACAAACAGTTATTTAGGGTGGTCAATATACATGGGACACCCTGCATTTATTATCGTCACCATCATAATGAAGCGACTAATAATGATCTTGAAAGCAGGTATGCAATTGAATGTTTAACACCATGCTTTCTCGTTACGACTTTCTCCATAAGCCCACCATCACTCCTTCAGGATTACGTGGAACACCCCGTCCAAGTGATTCACACTCTCAGACATCAGTGAAAATTCTGCAACCTCCTGGGTGAGCGGTGGAGCCGCTGCACTTGTCAGGAGTGTGGTAGTAGTAGTAGTAGTTTGAAGCCCAGTCATCTTTCTATAGCACACGCAAAACTCCGTCTCTGTACTAGAGTGTCGTATAAGTGGTGGGAAAAACAACACGAAGAAGAAAGAAAAGGTGGCCATTACATTTACGCTGTACAACTTCAAAAGAAAGAAAAGGAAAAAATTATCTATGTATGGACATAATGCGACGAAATTAAAATGAGGGTGTAGGGAATATGTACAATTACATTTAACAGTTGAGTGCTGTAAATCTGTGTGATGTTCAAATGGTTCAAATGGCTCTGAGCACTATGGGACTTAATATCTTAGGTCATCAGTCCACTAGAACTTAGAACTACACTCCTGGAAATTGAAATAAGAACACCGTGAATTCATTGTCCCAGGAAGGGGAAACTTTATTGACACATTCCTGGGGTCAGATACATCACATGATCACACTGACAGAACCACAGCCACATAGACACAGGCAACAGAGCATGCACAATGTCGGCACTAGTACAGTGTATATCCACCTTTCGCAGCAATGCAGGCTGCTATTCTCCCATGGAGACGATCGTAGAGATGCTGGATGTAGTCCTGTGAAACGGCTTGCCATGCCATTTCCACCTGGCGCCTCAGTTGGACCAGCGTTCGTGCTGAACGTGCAGACCGCGTGAGACGACGCTTCATCCAGTCCCAAACATGCTCAATGGGGGACAGATCCGGAGATCTTGCTGGCCAGGGTAGTTGACTTACACCTTCTAGAGCACGTTGGGTGGCACAGGATACATGCGGACGTGCATTGTCCTGTTGGAACAGCAAGTTCCCTTGCCGGTCTAGCAATGGTAGAACGATGGGTTCGATGACGGTTTGGATGTACCGTGCACTATTCAGTGTCCCCTCGACGATCACCAGTGGTGTACGGCCAGTGTAGGAGATCGCTCCCCACACCATGATGCCGGGTGTTGGCCCTGTGTGCCTCGGTCGTATGCAGTCCTGAGTGTGGCGTTCACCTGCACGGCGCCAAACACGCATACGACCATCATTGGCACCAAGGCAGAAGCGACTCTCCTCGCTGAAGCCGACACGTCTCCTTTCGTCCCTCCATTCACGCCTGTCGCGACACCACTGGAGGCGGGCTGCACGATGTTGGGGCGTGAGCGGAAGACGGCCTAACGGTGTGCGGGACCGTAGCCCAGCTTCATGGAGACGGTTGCGAATGGTCCTCGCCGATACCCCAGGAGCAACAGTGTCCCTAATTTGCTGGGAAATGGCGGTGCGGTCCCCTACGGCACTGCGTAGGATCCTACGGTCTTGGCGTGCATCCGTGCGTCGCTGCGGTCCGGTCCCAGGTCGACGGGCACGTGCACCTTCCGCCGACCACTGGCGACAACATCGATGTACTGTGGAGACCTCACGCCCCACGTGTTGAGCAATTCGGTGGTACGTCCACCCGGCCTCCCGCATGCCCACTATACGCCCTCGCTCAAAGTCCGTCAACTGCACATACGGTTCACGTCCACGCTGTCGCGGCATGCTACCAGTGTTAAAGACTGCGATGGAGCTCCGTATGCCACGGCAAACTGGCTGACACTGACGGCGGCGGTGCACAAATGCTGCGCAGCTAGCGCCATTCGACGGCCAACACCGCGGTTCCTGGTGTGTCCGCTGTGCCGTGCGTGTGATCATTGCTTGTACAGCCCTCTCGCAATGTCCGGAGCAAGTATGGTGGGTCTGACACACCGGTGTCAATGTGTTCTTTTTTCCATTTACAGGAGTGTACTTAAACATAACTAACCTAAGGACATCACACAATTCGAACCTGCGACCGCAGCAGTCGCGCGGTTCCGGACTGAAGCGCCTAGAACCGCTCGGCCACAACGGCCGGCGTTGTGGGATTATTCGGTGAATTAATGATCACATCAGAATAAATATACCACTGATGTTTGTATGTAAGATTAGTATTCTACAGTGCGTATAGACAAATGAGCTAGAGCAGTGTTTAAATATCCACAGCCATCCGATGCTAAAGCCTTTTAAAGAATCCAAAGTAACATAAATGATAAATATTCAGTCATTTATAAGATATATCCTGTAAGGTGTCAGGCAAATCCAACACCGTCCATGGTAACCCTGACTTGATAAGCAAATCCAGTAGTATGTCACATAGCTCCAAATAAATCGTGACATTAAATTAACCAAAGTAATACGAGTAACGAGTGAGCAAATGGAATACCACAGACTAACACAAGAATGCCTAAATGCATGTAATACCTTCCCACCCTGAGACAGACGCAGTTCCGAGGGGAGAGACGAAAACAGATCACGAGAGCAGAACCGTGTTAAGCTGGAAGGCCCTACGATAGGGGACGGACACCCACGTCGCCAGTTAACCGCTAGGACCACCCCCTAGCCCATGTTAAAAGCTAGAGCCCTCCAGAAGAACAGTATAGATCGTACGATAACACAAAAAGGGACCCTCTAACCGCAAGTTTTAGCGTGAGACTTTTTCGCGTCTCTGTTACGTTAGGACCACCCCCCGCCCCATATTAAAAGATAGAGCCCTCCACAAGAACAGTATAGATCTTACGATAACGCTAAAAGGACCACACCAGCTGCAAGTTTCAGCGTGAGACTTTTTCGCTTCTCTGTTACGTTGCAAACTTTAAAATTATTGCCCCACCACGAAAAGTATAACGTTTCTCATTGGATAGACAGAATTTTTGTAGACGGAGCTTACGGTTAACATTGAGACCCTGATTGGTCAGATGAAAACACAGGCAGATAGTTTTTTTAAACCAACTTCGGTAAATTGTAGTAAGGAGAAGTTAGGCGAGAGTTGCTTCCGAGAGGGCGAGCTGGACGGAGCTGTGCTGCCTGCCGCCCCCTGACGAACACCGACAAGGTAATGAATGCACGCGATGCCGCATTTTTGAGCGCATAAGGCTTCACTCAGAACTCCAGAAGTCTCATCTCTTACATCCCCTTTGTGCGTAATACTAGGGTCGATCGTCAATTAAAGCTCATGGTGTTCACATTTGCCACTTGAAGTAAAAATCTGAAACGCGATGATTTTACTGTTATATAGTTATTGAGAAGTCACATCAGCCACTGTAATTTACGACAAGTTAGATAAGTAATTAAAGATAATTGAGGGGCACTGTAGACCATTTTGATAGTTTCCTCTTTTGTGAAACTTAATTTAAACCTAGATTATAGATGTGATATGGCATAGGTCATCCTTCGATCCATTGTAGAACTTGGAAAACCCTTCAGGGAATATTCGTTCACATTTTTGTTGAACGCAGTTGGTTTTTACCATCCTGTATTAAAACATTTCCTTTTATCAATAGTGCAATTTATAAACGATGTTTTGTAAGTAGAATAAAATTTCCCATGGTAAACTTAACTGCTTTTTCGACGTTATTTTACCAGCTAACTAAAAATATGAAAGCCTTGAACCCCTTCCACTAAATTTAGTTAGTATTAAGATTCTTTTACAGGGAGTGCAGTGGAGCTGACGCTGAAATCATTAAGTATTTGGTTATATCATCGCTAGTCTCACTGAACTCTTCTGAATTCTACATGTCATGTGTGGTCTGGCGTCTCCTTACCAGCAACAGGTCCCAGGTTCAAACTAGTCAATTCCCTAAAAAACACGCTCAGAGCGTAGTTGCGCAAATGTAGTAAGGAGACACGATATAGAACAAACAGACATCACGCAGACTGTTTAGAAAATGGCGACTCTGCCAGGATGGTAAAATACCATGACTGAAGGTCGACCACATGCCTAATTAGGTCAGAAAAATTACCTGTTGAAAAATTTTCGTAGTAAAAAAGTTTTTTTTCCTAAAGTTTTAAATACTAGAAAACAGTAGTTGCAGCGATAGATAGTAAGAAAGTCTCAGAGACAGTAGCATAATTAAGTTGTGAATTTTAATATTGTTAGAATTAAGTTTTCTCCTCAATGCAAGCGCACAGGTGGCGGATACATCGTTGATAAGTTGCTTCTGACCCAACAAGTAAGTGAATGGATTGTCAGTCTTGGTAGTGTCAAGTCGTGTGAACAAAAAGTTTATGAAACGCGTGAGATCTTATGCGCGCATGTTGACAAGAAGTAGGGCGCGTGAATAGCTTTTAAAACAGAAAATAAGGGATTCGGAAACATAAGCAATGGCAGATCGAGACCTTGACCGAATTGAGGTAGAGACCCAGCGTGAAAATGGACAGAGAATAGAGGATAGTACAACAGACGATGCAGTATCGCGAGAAATAGGACATATAACGCACCATAACGAGGATAATGTATGTCAAGGCATAGAAAACGTAAGTCAGCATACGACAGAGGAGCAGGAAAGTAGAGAGACAGTCGATGAGGATTCTAACTTGCGTCTTGAATACGTAGAACCCATAGTTCAAATAATCAGAGCTGCCTCACCACAGAGTACAAGGAATGCGAGCAGAAACGTGTCACAGCACAGTTCAATGCAATCGGTTACGAACCAACACTTGGGCGAAAACACAGAGCGTAGGACGTTGGAAGAAAACGCAATAGGGCCCACCAATATGGCAAAATTACTACAACAAATTACGGAAACCATGACAAGGCAAAATAAAGACATAGCGAATCAAATTCAAATTCAGAATGCAGAAACCACGAGACAAATGTGTGAGATTAAAGAAAATAACAAAAAAATTAAGTTACACCTAAGTCGTATTGAAGACGAGGCAAAATAATCTCGAGAAGTGATAGGAAACTTAATAACAGGCTACAATCAATTGAGAACAGGCATTGACAAGGTACAAGCGGACGTACAAACATTGTGTAATGACATTCAGGACGAGATCAAAAGATTACGTAACAACACCCAGGGAGAAGTTAAGAAACTAGAGAAACAGATAAACGTAATTACTTGACAAGCAGCCGGTACAGCGCGTAAAGTTGTTGAAAACAGTGTGTTACACAAACGTATCACAAAAGCAGCGCTGAAAAGATATGATAACCGCATAGTCAAAATAGAAGAGCAAACGAAGCGACAATTTCAGAAATTGCGAACAGAGTTTTTGCAAACCATTGAAGAGCGTAGTGAACAGGATCGAACAAGCACAGAGTCTGCAACCACATCCGTATCTGTAACAGCACCGGAAAAACAAGCTATTAACGAAGATATTACGCATTTGCGATTCCAATCACAGGCGGAAAGTAACATATGTGACAATGGAAAGCCAGGTCGCGAAGAGTACAGCGCAATGCATTCAGCTTACGTTCACAACCGATGGAAGAAAATTATTGCGTACCACTCCAACGATACTACGCAAGGGTAGGCGAAAGTTACAGTGGACAATATCCAATGGATCTACCACAACCGGAAAGAACGACGGGAGAAATGATAAGAAACAAAAGTGGCGAAGAATCGCGAATTTCATATGGAACTATGACAAAGTACGACAACGATCATTTCCTCACAGTCAGAAAATTTCAACACTTTTGAGAAGGAAACTCATTACATCCATGAACTTTTATTGATCAATTCCGAGTAGGATTACCAGAACACTGGACGCTAGCACACAAATTAGACTTTATATGTGCACACATGTCAGGAACAGTCGCAGAAACCATGCAGAATGTTTCAGCGACATGCCGATCGTACGAAGATTTCAGAGAGAAGTTTCTCTCACGATATTGGTCCAGCGAAGCACAGAACAGAGTGAAGTACGAATTATTACAGAACCCATATTTTGAAAATTCAGGAGAGAAGAGCCCCGTGAAATTTTTCGAATTAATGACAAAGAAAAATCTATGCTTAGATGTACCATACAGTGACGGTGAGTTGATTAAATTATGCGCGATGAAGCTACCATTCAGATACCAGCAATCATTAGTAGGTCGCGGAGGCTATGACGTCGAAGCATTTAAAGGTATTCTAAGGGAACTAGAGTTCATATTTTCGGAAGATGACGCAAGAAAAAGACGAAGCGCACGTGAAAACGAAAGCAAAAAGCAGTGGAATCCACAAGACACAGTACGAAGAAACCATAATTACGAACCATGTGATAACTTCGCACCAAGAAACGACAATAGATTTCAACAAAGAACTGGTTATGGATTTAGAAGAGAATATGGCAATAACTATAATTCACCCAGGAACGGCAACAACTATTACAGAGGGAATTACGACAACCGGAACGGGTACTGGAAACCAATAGACCGACAAATTTTCAACAAAGAAACCACTATCAACAAGCTGAACAAGAAAAGAGAATACAGGTAGAAGAGGTGGAGGTAAGACCACCAAACCCCGATAAACGTTCGAATTGACAGCTAAGCGCCCATGCCAAAGAGAATGACGCACCGACCCAGGACAATTGCAGCACCTTGAACAGAGAAGTAAATACCTTATCACGAGAAGAGAAGAAGGAAGAAACATATCCGCAGGGACCAGATGAAAACGAAGACAAGAAAATAACAACATCGAGTTGGGACGAAATTAATTGGGAGAATACTGACGAGGAAGATGAATTACCAGAGGTATGCACAACGAATGTAGGAGGAAAGGACGAAGTAATGAGTATTGCAGAGCTATTTGAGATGGAAACCAGGGAAAGCGAATTCAATGAGGATAATGCGCAGTTGACAGAAGTCGAAAATAAGTTACGAGTGGACACACAACCCAACGTATATAATGAAGGAAGTTATGATGCGATAATTAGAGCATTTAGATGCGATTATGTGGAAGTAGCGACGAAGAAGGAGTAGATAGACGAGGATGAGGAAAAAGTAGAGGATGTTGAAGAAAGCGTAAATGAAGGAAGAAATAGAGAAGAGGAAATAAAAGAGAGAGAAGTAGCAGTCGAAGCTTTTAGTACAGAAAGTTCGAATTCACAAGGGATTCGTTGATGGAAGAAGAAGATGAACAGAACCAACCCTTTCAAATTCAACCAATTGTGAAGGCCATGGTAAAGCATATCCCAGTCAATATTGTAATTGATAGCGGAAGTGAACTGACTACGATCTCAGAAAATTTATTCATGCAGTGTAATGCCAATGAGGAATTGCCACTTCTGCAAACACGTAAGATTAAAGTAAGAGGTCCTATTAGAAGCAATGCTGCGGAAGTTACAAGACAAACAAAGTTAACTCTTTCGTGTCAAGGTCAAAAGATCGAAGCCAACTTCGTGATTATACCTAAACTAACTGTAGATTTGATTGTAGGTGCAGATTTTTTAAATGAGAGACGAGCAATAATAGATATGGGGAAAGGTAGCGTAATATTCGGGAATGTCACACTTCTCTTTGAGCAAAAGCTAAAATTAGAAGAAATACCAGTTATAAACAAACATTTAAGAATGACGCGAGATGAAGAGGATGAAGAATTAGAATGGTATGCACAAAAGGGGGAATCGCCTCAACTCATGTTAGAAGTCCATAAAGAAATCGACGAAAAATTGCAAGAAGTTCAAGGTATTTCGGAACACAGTAAAAGAGAATTAGAGGGTATTTTACGAGATAAAGCAGAGGTATTTTTACCTAAGACTTGCAGTATTAAACACTTTCAGTACAAGTTTGAAGATTAATTTTATTACTGGTAAATAATCAGCACAATATTTCAAGATTATGTTGCAGATAAGATCTTTAGGAGAAAGGAGAATGAAGAGAGAGGAAGGTGGGAAAAGGAAAGTAATTTCAATAAAAACAAAAACAAAAATAACACCAATAGTACCATAGATTAAGGTGAAGGGATAAAGCGTAGATAGTCTAACAGCATGAAATACTAAAATGCTATACACCATGACACTACACAAAAAATAAAAAAAACCAATTTGAGGATTTTTGTAGAAGTTAAGACTCAAAATATCTTAGAATTGTAACATGGAAAGGGCGCCGATATTTGTAAAGCTTTTATGAAGGCGTAAAACAATGTAGGTACTAGACATATGTTAGATGATTATAAGTAAAACTTTTTGTAAGAACCATGGTAAAAACTCCAGCAAGGACGAGATGCAACGACCCACAAGTTGCAACGCGAGAAGTATCAAGAAAGGAAAGGACGTAATTAGCAGGACACGATTCCTACAAGGCAGAAGCGTTGAGAGAGGGGAAAGGACAGTGAGACCAACAGAAGGCCCTTGTAGCCGAAGTGGGCAGTAAATAAATCTGCTGCCAAGCTGAACCACAGGGTGGCGGAACCCTGCTGGGACAGAAGACGGAACCACAGAGTGGCAGAACACGGAAGGGACCGGGGCAGCGACTGACAAGCAAACACCGGACTTTCACTGCTCGTAAGCCCCAGTACGCCCCGACTCAGCGGAGCGAGCAAAATACGGCCCGACGAGAAGACGGCTTGGGCAAGCCACCACTGGCAAAAATATGTGTAAAATTCACACTACCACTATGAAACAGCACGCTGATGCACGAAACTGAAGAAAACGTCCACAAAGTAGAAATGACATGCCCAAACCATTTATCAAACTGTTACTAGGAGGAGAACTTCAAAGCAACTAGTTATCAATAAATATTACCATATCCTGCCCAGAGAAGAACCAAGAAGCAAGTAAGAAGCAGAGAAAAAGCAGGAAGAACAGAAGTTGAAGATTCGCAAGATTGAGTTGATGAAGGAAGATGGGTGAAGAATAGATGACATACCTTCCCAAATCCCTATCCTATTGTAAACTAGTCGTCTGCGAAGTATTACAACGAAAAACGACTGCTTTCAGCGACACATAACGATGACTTTCACGCATACAAAGCCAGTAAACCATGAGATTCTGCACTCACAGCTCCATTCCATTATGGGACCTCCACAACAGCAACACACACCTGCAAAGCCAACAAGGAACGATGAACGAAGCTGTACATCAAATACTTGCCCACATCCATCTCGCTGAAGTCCATCAACTTTGTGCAAAAAAAAAAAAAAAGAAACATTCGCCAACCTCATGCTTAAACATTAATACGATTGTGTAAATGTGTGAAATCAAATTATGTGATGTAGGAATTGTGCAAAAGAAACGTGTGAAAAATGAAATAAGTTAAGTGCACCAGACAGCTAATAAACTACAAATAACAGTCATTGACTATGGACTTAAGTAAAAAGTAGACTATCGATAAAAATAAGTCATTAGTTTTGAAATGGACAGTATATAAAGAACAAAAGTAAGGCATAATAAACATTAAAACTATATGCCACTTATTTTCTCCTCATAAAAATAAAAGAATAATTATGTTTTACTTATTTTCTCCTTATAAAAACAAAGAATAAAAAATTATCTTGTTGGATGTTTTCCCTCTTTTTTTTAACATTTCTACCATTTGTTAGGATAATATCTCAATACGTATGTATGTATATTTCTTTGTCAAAGCAATTCTTGGAAATAATTCCTATTTGTTAGTGTAACAATGTTGAAATGAGTGTCTAGAAACAAAAACATTTTACTTGTACATCATATTTAGAAAATGTCTTAGGAATAGATTTTACTTAATTACTACATTTATAAAAACAATATTTCTAAGAAAATCGATGTGAAAGACTCCTCACTTTCGATAACAAACTTCTTAAGAAACAAACTTCACAATAAAATAAAGAAAGAAAATAATTAAAAATAATAATTATAATAGAATAAAATATTCTTCCCTTGTCAATATAAACATGTTTTTGATAATAATGTGGAAGAACATAAAAATATAAATTAGTAATACAAACTAGCATTGAACAGAGTAACGTGGCTGAACAGTAGGCAACAAAATTTAGATAACGGGATAATTTTGGACTATCTTAGACAACGATTCAATCATTTCCTAACTTCAGTATAAAAATTAAGTTCGAAGGGTGCTAATATGTAAGGTGTCAGGCAAATCCAACACCTTCCATGAAAACCCTGACATGATAAGCAAATCCAGTAGTATATTACATAGCTCCGAATAAATCATGACATTAAATTAACCAAAGTAATACGAGTAACTAGTGAGCAAATGGAATACCACAGACTAACACAAGAATGCCTAAATGCATATAATACCTTCCCACCACGAGACAGACGCAGTTCCAAGGGGAGAAACGAGAACAGAAACCGAGAGCAGAATCGTGTAAAGCTGGAAGGCCCTACGATAAGGGACGGACACCCACGTCGCCAGCTAGCCGCTAGGACCACCCCCCAGCCCATGTTGAAAGATAGAGCCGTCCGTAAGAACAGTATAGACTGTACGATAACACAAAAAGGGCCACTTTAACCGCAAGTTTTAGCGTGAGACTTTTTTGCATCTCTGTTACGTTGCAATCTTTAAAAACATTGCCCCATCACGAAAAGTATAACGCTTCTCATTGGATTGACAGAATTTTTGTAGGCGGAGCTTAAGGTTAACATTGAGACCCTGATTGGTCAGATGAAAACACAGCCAGATAGTTTTTTTTTTAACCAACTTCGGTAAATTGTAGTAAGAAGAAGTTAGGAGAGAGTTGCTTCCGAGATGGCGAGGTGAGCAGAGCTGTGCTTTCCGCCGCCCCCTGACGAACACCGACAAGGTAATGAACGCACGCAATGCCGCGTAACAACACATAAAGCTTCACTCAGAACTGCAGAAGTCTCATCTGTTACACCCCCTTTTTGCGTAATACTAGTGTCGATCGTCAATTAAAGCTCATGGCGTTCACATTAGCCACTTTAAGTAAAAATCTGAAACGCGACGATTTTTCTGTTATATAGTTATTGAGAAGCCACATCAGCCACTGTAATTTACAACAAGTTAGATAATTAATTAAAGATAATTGAGGGTCACTGTAGACCATTTTAGTAGTTTTCTCTTTTGTGAAACCTAATTTAAACCTAGATTATAGATGTGATATGGCATAGGTCACCCTTCGATCCATTGTAGAACTTGGAAACCCACTCATGGAATATTCGTTCACATTTCTGTTGAATGCAGTTGGTTTTCATCATCCTGTATTAAAACATCTCCTTTTATCAATAGTGCAATTTATAAACAATGTTTTGTAAGTAGAATAAAATTTCCAATGGTAAACTTAACTGCTTTTTCGACGTTATTTTACCAGCTAACTAAAAATAGGAAAACCTTGAACCCCTTCCACTAAATTTAGTTAGTATTAAGATTCTTTTACAGGGAGTGCAGTGGAGCTGACGCTGAAATCATTAAGTATTTGGTTATATCATCGCTAGTCTCACTGAACTCTTCTGAATTCTACATGTCATGTGTGGCCTGGCGTCTCCTTACCAGCAACAGGTCCCAGGTTCAAACTAGTCAATTCCCTAAAATACACGCTCAGAGCGTTGTTGCGCGAAAGTGGTAGGGAGACACGATATAGAACAGACAGACACCACGCAGAATGTTAGAATCCAACCAGCATAAATAATGTGCTTACGTATTATAAAAATTTGAAGATGTGGTACATCGTACTGGCCTGACTAGAGACCACAGCGGTGTTGACGCTATGTATATATAAAATACACATATAAAATCACCTGAGCACGCAGAACAACAAAAAGAAGTGGTAACTGCCCACTAAACTGGAGAAATAAATATTTAAAAAAGTTTTTGATACGAAATAATGGTACAATTTCTTTCTCAGATAGCACAATAGGAACAGAAATTATTTAAAAATGGGATCACCCATAAATAATCCACACTTATTGGTCATGCACTTAATTCATCGCTTGAGAATGTAAACGAATCCATACCACGAACACACCGAGTAGAGCACAACTTGGCCTGTGACATGATAAAATCAACTTGTTCATCTCCAGCTCTTGCAGTACCTGCAGTATCGCTGCCCCCTGTGACGTGTTGACCGGTTTGCCGCTGAGAATCACAATTTGCTCATTAATGGGTAGAGCAGATAGCGTCGTAGCTTCGTAAGCTCTTTCTGTTGATTCACTGTGTTCCCAGTAGCGTTGAGTTTCTGCAAAGAAATTTCCCTATCTTGATACACAGATCAAGTTCTACGACTACAGCAGTATAATCCATACAGAAAATGAAAATAGTTGTGTAAAACTTACACCTCTTACTATCGTCGCTTCATTGTATCTAAGCAAAACTACAAAGTTCCCCTTCCTGTGTGAGGGATGGATGGCTGGTGGGGCGACTGAGCCACCAGCAGTCTGCTCTCTCCAAGTCAAATCACCAACAGTGAATAAGGGCAACGTCAGGAACTAGGGAAGGCAAGTAATATTAATTATTTTTAGTTCAGTGAGGGTGTAAATTTACAATTACTAGACTGCAATGAATATATATTTTAAAGTTACTTATTTTATTCCACAGCACCACGACTCCGAGATGTAGGGTATGAGATACCCTCCACAAGAGGTGGATGACTGTACACCAGACACGGATGTATATATACCACTGGAACCGGCAGTAGGAGGTATGCAAATTTTTATCCAGGTGACTGTAGTCTGGCCGAGGACAGTGTGTGTATCACGAGGAGTTACGCTCGGCAACATGTTACGTCCCTCCTCAATACAGATAGTCATGGCAGAAATTCAGACCTTGTTACGGAAAATGAGTAATAGTGGTGGAAAATCCGTCTAACTTCGTCGTCCAGCATTTGGGGAATTTGTTAGTCATTTAATATGTGGGTCAAAATACTCTCTCCTTTAAATAAGTTAATCTCCTCATCAAAGAAACCTGGGCGTGTGAAGGACATTTAATCGTGAAATTCCGTGGCACAGTTAATAACGTATGCAACTTAAATCATCAGCCAACACATCACATACCCGTTCTCTTTCACAATTTGAGTGTGTCCGCAGCTCGTGGTCGTGCGGTAGCGTTCTCGCTTCCCACGCCCGGGTTCCCGGGTTCGATTCACGGCGGGGTCAGGGATTTTCTCTGCCTCGTGATGACTGGGTGTTGTGTGATGTCCTTAGATTAGTTAGGTTTAAGTAGTTCTAAGTTCTAGGGGACTGATGACCATAGATGTTAAGTCCCGTAGTGCTCAGAGCCATAATTTGAGTGACTATGATGCTCTATTTCTTGGTGTGTGATTTCAGCTTCAGAGATAATGTCGGTGTGACATCGATAACGGGACAATTCATTATCGAAGCGGATCACACTTAGAACTGCGCTCCGCTTCCTGAATTCTCTTCGTTCCATGCCCACGTCCATTCAGAAACTAGCTGAGACAATGTGTCAAGAGCTTACGAGTATCACTAGATCAGTATATACTAATGATGTAAAGTTTCAGCTTGCGCGGAAGAAGGAGCCTTGTACCTAAATTAATGGGAGAGATTCAGGAAATTCCCATTACCCACCATAGCCACATTCACCAGTAGACTCGCAGACACTGAAATAACAACTGCAGAGTGTAGACATGTGGTGAATGTTTGGAAATAGTTTAATATCCCTAATTTAAATGAATATGCAAGGTTATATATGAGCATCGACATATGATATCCCCCGAACATTTTCAGGAGTTTCGGAGTGTATGCTCGGACATGTATTCTTAGAATCCTCCACCGCGCCAGAGCTTTCGTGGGACGCAATGCTAAGCCATAGGCGTGTCAGCACCGAGTTTTTGACATGCTAATATTTTGTCGAGCACAGGATTCATGGGAGGACTTTGTCAGTGGGTGAATATCCGACGAATGACTAAGGCGGAGTACAAGGCTTCTGATGACGGCGATACTTCTACTTGGGTGTTAGTAAAGTATACGGAAATTCCATCACATTCAAGCAACGTCTTGCTAATGTTTCCTTCTTTACTGACCACTGGTATAGCAAGACGTAACTCGCTGAAATACAGCTTCTGTCGTCAAGCAGTATGGTCGTGATTTACTAACTGGTCGACTACCCTAGTTGAGAAAACCCCTGCCCGCATCTCGTGGTCGTGCGGTAGCGTTCTCGCTTCCCACGCCCGGGTTCCCGGGTTCGATTCCCGGCGGGGTCAGGGATTTTCTCTGCGTCGTGATGGCTGGGTGTTGTGTGCTGTCCTTAGGTTAGTTAGGTTTAAGTAGTTCTAAGTTCTAGGGGACTGATGACCATAGATGTTAAGTCCCATAGTGCTCAGAGCCATTTGAACCATTTTTTGAGAAAACCCCGTTACAGATTTAGTGTAAATTAATTACACAATTGTTGGGTTATGGCTCTAATATAACAGTACAGTGCAGGAACTTAGATGTGTATTACGAAATAAATGCTTGGTATTTGTGCCACTTCATTGATGCAGTTTCAGCATATCACCGTTTTATATAGTAGTGATATATGACTGGAAGTAAATAAAGTTATTTATAATCCAGTCGTTTCCTTTTTTATTTATTACAACACATGACGATGAGATGGCTGTCTAGATGGCTGACATCAAGGAGACCATCTTGGAGATTATAACTGCGGAGGAGGCGGGAGAAGAAGGGACGTAGTTTTCTAATTTTGATAAATTAAGAAATATCGAAAAAGCAACACTTTTCTTCTCACCTAATTGTATGTTTGTCAGTGTGGAGCAGCATTAAACATCTCACTAAAGATAACCTACTGCAAGTGTATGTGCTGGACGATGCTAATCTAGCCGCCTGCATATTGCAATCATATCCACTCCAATAAACGCTCCTATATACAGTGTATGATGAGCATCGTAGCAGCATCATCAGTATATTTTCCTATCCAAGCAGAAACAGTGACATTGCTACACACATATCTAATACAAGAAAAAGAATTAGTCTCGAAATCTTGTAATATTGTGCTTACAGAAAAAAGCTCAATATGGCAGCGATTTCATACTGTGCATTACCACTGCACTAACGTGTTTCTCTGAGCAAGTCTGTTACGTCTTATAATGATTCATTAACTTTGTTGCTAGAATCAAAACGACCACGACTGAGGGTTTGTAATAATTAATGGAATATGGTGCACAGTTCTTTCCCAACTGACGTTGAAATGCGTGCAATGGAAGTTCGAATTAAGCACAAGACATGGGAGGCTTCCAGCACCATCTATAATTGGGTTGACGAATGGCTGATAACCTGCGGTGATATCCCGATAGACGCTCGTGAACGTAAACAGTATTGGAAAGTCGTGGTCACAACATCCTGGTCTGAGGCCTAATTAGGACTTAATTTCTTGATAAATATTGAAGTCTTCAGTAACAACGGTGTTGATGATTGCTAGACTTCCGTATCACATGGATGCTGTAAAAATGTATTCTCAGACCGTTTACAATCGCCCATCGTTATGTGACTGAGTCTAAGAAGCGTATACATTACCTCCGTTAGCCTCAGTGGCTGCAACCAATGTGACCGATCTCGATATCGTGAGCAGGTTCGGTTACACCCACTTCGTATTGTAGTTTTTTATCTGTTTTGTTGAACTTACATCCAATTCATAGTCAAATGTTTTCAGTTCCAATCGTAAATTGAAAAGACAATCACGCTACTTCGAATAAGGCGGGTGATGACAGATACAACCGCTAAACAGGTCTGTATCAATGTCCAAACTTCTGCTGTGAGGGTTGTATTTTGCTTCGCGTGGTCGCTTCCAGTTTCTGATAGAAATTAGAATGCAGACCTTTATACTAAAAATGATGTCCATCGGTGTTATAACTTTAATTGTATATCATTCCCCTTCAAAATCCAGGACCTACTAAAATTTGAGAGGCGGAATCCCAAAGATAATGAATGAAATGATCAAAACCATCCAAGAGTTTGACTCAAATCCTATTGACGGTGATGGTGACAGAGTCGAAAGACTAGTACACGTTTAAGAGATGAATTATTTAAACCTGACAATCATTATAAACATACAGGCATTGAAGTGTACTTGGAAGACAAGAAATTCTGAGACGTTCAGCTCTAGCTGAGATACAGACCACAAAGCCTCCGTTAGGAATCGGTGTTGTAGAGCAGCTGCCACCACGAGGACCATAAAGATGAGTCTTTGCGAAAATCTTAACAAGCTGTTTACAAACCTGATGGTTGTATAACTAACTCCGTCCGAACAAGCCTTGGAAGGCTCAGCGGTACCGACCGGTCGTCATGTCATCCTCAGCCCACAGGCGTCACTGGATGAGGATATGGAGGGGCATGTGGTCAGCACACCGCTCTCCCAGCCGAATACCAGTTTACGAGACCGGGGCCGCTACTACTCAATCAAGTAGCTTCACAGTTTGCCTCACAATAGCTCAGTGCACCCCACTTCCCAACAGCGCTCGGCAGACCGGATGGTCACCCATCCAAGTGCTAGCCCAGCTCCACAGCGCTTAACGTCGGTGATCTAACGGGAACCGGTGTTACCACTGCGGTAAGGCCATTGGCGCGATGGGTCTATAGAATATGATAAAACTGTTAGAGAGAATCGAGGCAATAAAGAAACAACAATAACTTGACAAACTGAAGGCAATATGTACACAGTCATCACCCATACTGATGCGATGCCAGCCGTTTGGTTAAGAGGAGTGAATGAAGGTGAAATGAAAGAATTTAAGAAAAATTGGAACATCAATCCAAGCTGGCTAACAAAACATCAAAGGCTTTAGAAACCTTCTGAAGTTTTGCGTGTTACATCTGTATCGACTGAATATGAATATAGTCATCAGTTGTGGAAACTTGTTGAATACATTTGATTTGCATGTTAATAACCGCAACACAAGTACGTGATTTTAAAAAAATAAAAGAAATTAGTGGAGTGGGTAGTGTTCTTCATTAGAATACCCAAGTTCGAGAGTTTTATTCCGGGTCTAGGATTCTTTTTTGTTTATTTTTTTCTAATTTTGATTTGCCTAATAATGCTGTAGAATGCCCTGTTTCTTAAACGACACCTGTCCTTCTTATAACATTGAAAATAACAGCTACTGATTAGATGTTAGAAATCGTCATGATGAGTAGTAATAAGTTATAATTATTTGTGATAGGGGATGGGAAATGTTAAAAATAGGTACTTCATTCAGAAAGGGTGCCCAGTTGACTGTAATCTGAAAAGTTGAAACCTGTCCTTCTTGGCATGAAGGAGAGATTACACATGCATTGACTGTATCAGCAGTATCTAGGGAGTGATAAACTTTACAGTTATCTTTTGCGTGACATTTTCAGTTTTCACCTCCGGATGTTCAGTCTATGCGTAGTTCTCCTATCGATCGGACTGTTGATATATACTATGTGATCAAAAGTATGCGGACACCCTCAAAAAATAAGTTTTTCATATTAGGTGCATTGTGCTGCCATCTACTGCCAGGTACTCCATACAGCAACTAGAGTAGTCATTAGACATCGTGAGAGAGCAGAATGGGGCACTCCGCGAAACTCACGGACTTCGAACGTGGTCAGGTGTCACTTGTGTCATACGTCTGAACGCAAAATTTCCACAGTACTGAACATCCGTAAGTCCACTGTTTCCAATGTGATAGTGAAGTGGAAACGTGAAGGGACACTTACAACACAAAAGAATACAGGCCGACCTTGTCTGTTGACTGACAGAGACCGCCGACAGGTGAAGAGGGTCGTAATGTATAATAGGCAGACATCTATCCAGACCATCACACAGGAAATCCAAACTGCGTCAGTATTATGACAGTTAGGCGGGAGGTAAGAAAACTTGGATTTCATGGTCGATCGGCTGCTCATATGGCACACATCACCCCAGTAAAAGCCAAACGACGTGTCGCTCGGTGTAATGAGTGTAAACCCTGGATGATTAAACAGTGGAAAAACGTTGTGTGGAGTGAAGAATAACGGTACACAATGTGGCGATCCGATGGCAGGTTGTGGGTATGGTGGATGCCCGGTGATCGTCATCTGCCAGGATGTGTAGTGCCAAAAGTAAAATTCGGAGCGGTGGTGTTATGGTGTGGTAGTGTTTTTCATGGAGGGGGCTTACACCACTTTCTGTTTTGCGTGGCACTATCACATCAAAGGCCTACATTGATGTTTTAAGCACCTTTTTGCTTCCCACGGTTGAAGAGCAATTCGGAGATGACGATTGCATCTTTTAGCACGATCGAGCACCTGTTCATAATGCACGACCTGTGGCGGAGTGGTTGCACAACAATAACGTGCCTGTAATGGACTGGCGTGCACAGAGTCCTAACCTGAATCCTATAGAACGCCTTTGGGATGTTTGTAACGCCGACTTTGTGCTAGGCCTCACCGACCGACATCGATACATCTCCTGAGTGCAGCACTCCGTGAAGAATGGGCTGCCATTCCTCCAGAAACCTCCCAGCACCTCATTGAACGTATGCCTGAGAGAGTGGAAGCTGTCATCAAGACTAAGGGTGGGCCAACCCTATACTGAATTCCAGCATTACAGATGAGGGGCGCCACAAACTCGTAAGTAATTTTCAGCCAGATGTTCGGATACTTTTGATCACATAGTGTACATCCGAACATGATGATTGCATATTGAATATTGTAAATATTTTTTAATAATATAAGCCACCTGGAAGTATCATCTATACCAAACGTAATTTAATTTTGTAGTTTAGTCAAAGAAGCCCATATTGTGTGTAATTTCTGAAAACTCAACAGATCTTTATAAATTCATTAGAAGTCATGTCAGTATCTAAAACGGGTGGTAAATATGTTTTAAATTCATAATCTCCTCTGTGAAAACCTCCACAAAGTTAGCAAAATCATAAACTAACTGCTTCAGAATCTAGGAAGACGTCTGGCTCAAATAAAACACATCCATTATTACACGTCGGCCAAAGTAGAAATATCTTAATATCTTATCCTGATTCTCCACAGTGACGTCATCAGATATAAAGACGCTGTTGTGTTTTACTGTTTCTGGCAGTGGGATGGCACTGCTCTCACTAATGCCTGATATGTAACTCCGTCAGTACCATGTAAGAATCTCCAATAATAGCTGGTGTAGTGGGTGAAATATTGTTTCTGAAAATACATATACATGGCTAAAGCGAATTCCCTCGGGATGTTTAATAGTGACGGAATAAAATTAGTCTTTCCACTGTCAGATGGTGCAACACTTACATCTCATATATTATCAGGTAGTAACAAACCGTTCTTCTTCGTCTTATTCTTCTGTTTCCCAGCAACAGTGCAACACCCGTCCGTTACTATAAGCTCCTTGTGATGACAGTGCTTCATCCATTTAGCAATGCTGACGACTATGCAATGATATTAGAGTACAGGGGTTTTTGTATATACATATGTATTTTTTTTTTATTTTCATAAACTCTTTCGTGTTGCTGGATATGTAAAAGTATTGAAATACGACCGTAATTCCAGGTCAGGTCTTGGCACAGTTGCACCATGTATAGTTCCATCCACTGATAAGCAGAAGGTGACATACGAGTGAGGAACCGTGTCCTCCGTTGGTATGACGGATAGACCGTCAGAGACAGAGCAGCTCGTGTTCCTGCTGCTAACAAGGCGAGTACACCTTTCGTTTGGTATATATTTTTACGAGCTTCCAACAGAAGCGACTTATTTACAGATACCTGTGTAGTTACTAGATTATTTTTGTAGTTTCTTGCGTGTTCGAGTGCTTCTAGGCACAAATTTTTATTTTTATTTTACTAACACCGTAGCGTGCAGTACCGCAGTTGTTATCGGTCCTCGTATAGTATAGGCTTTTGTTTGTTTTGGTTAGTGTAGCTCAGTGTCGTTTAGACCTTCAGTGAGAGAGCACTTCGAATTCCTGCTGCTAATAAACCGAGTACATCGTTCGTTTGTTACATTTTTCTACGAGTTTCAAACAGGAGGACTGCAGTAATGGATAAGAACTTTGATTGCTGGGTACAGATGCGAGCTGAATTGGTGACCCTTAGCTCACAACCCCAGGGTGCGTTGGCTTCCGTCACACGGCTTGAGTACTTGCGGCATAACCTGCTGTTATTCAGATGCTGATTCTGACACTGTGAGCAGTGCTTGAAAAGCGTTAGTAATCCGTAAGTACTATATTATATCATAAATGGACAGTTCTGCCGAGCTTTCATCTATGTGACCTGTTCCTCAGGTAGCCCAGCTGCGAATTAATGTTTTCCGTGTGACAAAACTTTAACTGGTGCCCGCTCCACTGAATATATGCTTCCATGTTCAGCAACCACAGCAGATGTATGCTCTTTGGAAAACAAATGACAATATTTGAAGAGAATGTGATGCATCTGACCCATTAGGTATTGGCCTCAGTTACATTCTTTAGATAACAGTTATTATAAATAGTTTTTAACGTGGAGGGTTAATAACTCCTGGGACTATTATATGTCTATGTGCGATATCTCGATCTGTTGAATAGCAGAGCAGCACTGGGATTCCCCTTCAGCGCAACTGTACCGCACGCTTTTAAGTTCATGCGAAAATCCTTCTAGAACAATCAAGACATCTCCTGTGTTCCCACACACACCATGTTCATATAACTTTCGGCTGTTTCACTCTCTCCTTCCCACTCCAGGCAACTCACTGCCTTCCATATATAACGTTCAGTCGCCCGCCTCCGTTCTGTTTCAGGCTCCCACTTACTTTAGTTGGAGTACAAGGCAGATAGCTTGTTTTATGTCCCCTGATAGGTGGCTATGTTAAAACCTGCTTCCAACGTATTAAAAGATGATAATCATTTCATTCCATAAGTAGTCAGTTTTGAATAATTTTGAAAAAATGAAAGAAATCACACCTTGAACAGAATTTTAGCACTTCCTGCATTATCATTGAATACTTATCTCTTGAAACTTTTAAACCTGACAAAGCCACATTCAAATTATTTAGCTACCACTTTCCATGAACGTCAGAAGCAACAACATAAAAAACAAAGTATTGTGCATTCCCTTGCTTACTTTACATGACACAGAATTTTTAGATCAGCCTTAAAAATTATGGACGTATTAACATTACACATACATAAGTAAGTCGAAATAATCAACAAATTGGGAATCATTTTGGCTGCTTTTGATAATTTTTCATTAATAAATCTGTTAAGGGTAAAAACAACTCGGGAACCACTTGGCCACTTCTTAGAAGTTTGCCCATTCAGATTAAGTATTGGCTTATTTTCTATCTACTCATCAAATAAAATACCTTAACTCTTAAAAAATATGTATCATGTAATTGAATATAATTGTTTTTCTCATTTCTCCCAAAAGAAAGTTAGGTAACAGCTTGTGAACCTCTTTATTGGTAAAATTGTCTCATTTACATATTAATATTACACAGTTAATTGAAATTTAGCTTTCTCATCGGTAGAAACTTCTGACTAGTTGTCACAACTTGAATCTATCTCTCCAAAGTTCTCTGCAGAATTTTAATGGCTGAGCTTTCGTTTTTTTCTTTTTTATTCTTTTTCATACACCTTTCTAATTCTACATCACTATAGGTATTCACTTACACTTTTTGTGAATGGGTACATTTCCTAAACACTGTAAAATTCCATGTTCCAAACTATTTCAACCAAAAAAAAGTCTTACGTACTATACCTCTTCACATACAGCGAAGTACTACTTCTTGATCGACTAAATCCCCGATTTACCTGATTGTCGTAATAGAGATTCTCGAAATTGCTGCTGTATCACGGGAGTACAATTGTTATTGAGTAATTGTTGAAGAGTAGGAGACTAATGGTTATCAAAGGCGAAGAAAATCATCCGACAGCAGGGGACGCACGGCTGCTGTACCACGTATCATTCAGAGATTGATTAATTCCGTACAAAGAACTCTTCAGACACCGCAGACACCTCTTAAAATATCCGCAGTGACACGTGCTAACTGGGCTGTAATTAAGAAGTTTACATAATTCATAGCATTTTCTTTATCATCCTGTCCTTCCTCATATACTTAATTTTTTCCATCCTACTAAAACCAGAATAGTCCCTCGATTCCTTATTATTGGTAAAAATGGTTAAACAACGATGATGATATGCCAACCTATCATGAAGCGATGGATTGCACATTTTTGCCTGACTCCACCGCTTTTGTGTGTCCAAAACGTTAAGCTCCTTATCACTAATTATTGTCTCAGAAACAAATTCATATTCATTACCATCTTCCTCTTCAGAAATAAATTCCCTAATATCTTCCTTATTACTGATAGTCACTCCACTATTACTAACTCCATGTACACTGATCAACGTGCTATCACCATCGCTTACCTGTTCACGTTCCTTTTGCAACTGTTCTTCAGTTTCAGGAGCTCAAATACTCCATACTACGGTGCTGAAATTACGTGAACCCATGATGTATCAACCAATTCTTCTTTTACTTGCTCACTGAATAATTCAGAAAGATCGTAAATACTGTCCAAAATCCGTTTTCGCATCCTTTTAATCCCCTTATTTATTTTTGTATCATTGGCTTGTTTTAACTGGTGATCGGGGGTGAGGCTGGCTGGATGCACTGCGAGTGGAGTACATTTTGCGACTTGCACTCCCACCCACGCCTGTAACATTTTGTGACTTGGCTGTGCTTTAACTGGTTTCGACTGCATCGCCGCTCCCAGCTTCTGTCTCCAAATCACGCGGCATTTTAGCTTCACTCACAGGACTTGTATGACTTCGGGACCTCTTATATCGTTTTGTCTCTAATCGATCCCGCACTGAGACCTTCCTTAGTTGTACTCCCTGTTCTGTGTAGAAGTCATTAAACTGTAATTAGGCGTGGGCGTTTGCCAGCAACGTCCGCGCTCCTATCTGAGCGCGCTGGTTGCGCACACACAATGTTTACTTGCCTTAGCGGCTCCCAGACGGCTGTCGGTCTCGTACGCTGGTGTTGTACATCTGTAAATGTTCTATCCTACTAAGGTAAGGCAGATAGAGTTCATTTGTATCTTGCGGTGCTGGTAGTTCTTGTACCATATAAACAGAGGTCGCTCCAAATTACAACTGAACGATTACATGTCCAAGCCAGTCTCTATTAACTTTGCATTTCCCCACCAATGTTCATAGAAACAAACTAATGAGCTGTACCTTGATTGATAAGTTCCTCCGTCAAAGGAACCCCTGACCAGTTCTTGCTGGATATCTCTAGACCAGTACTTCTATAGAAACAACTCCTGAAATTATTTTTCGATTTTACAGGAATTTGAGAAACCGTTTGCGCATACGACCGCATATTTCTCTCAAGTATCCGGTAATGAAGCATATTTAATGACTTACACTCTAAGATTTTGGTAAAATATTTTCAGAAAGTTGAATGATTTCTTTTGGATGCACATTTCCCTTAGGAACAAGGTAATCAAATTTTCTACGTCTAATTACTGCCACGACTATAGACCCACAAGTTGAACGATACACAACTTTATAAAACATTCCACAGCCTTCTTCAGAAAGATTAGCGATTTGCTGGTCCAGCAATACATTATCAGCAAACAGTGAGGCCTGAAATGATTCCCGGGTTTGACGTTCCACACGATTCATTTCCGACACTGCTCCCTGAAGCATTTCAGAATTTTGTTTTGACGCTAATTTACCCACAACAGCCTACTCGAGGGTAATTTCTTCAGCTATAATTAATTTCTAACAATTGTATCAAATTCTGTTCATAAATTAACCATTTCACCCAAAAGTTTGCTTTCCACCGTTTTCAACACTGCTTTTATAGATTCCATGTTTGACTCTACATTTGAATTTATATATTGCACTTTTGACTCTATGTTTGAATGTACAGATTCTATTTTTGACTGTAAATTTGAACGTACAGCTTTAACATTAGAATTTACCGACGCAATATTACTATTTACCGCAGTTGCTTGAGCGCTTAATGAACTCAGAAATGACAGAAGATGGTTAGTTCCATCCCCACCAAGCATTTGTTCCGAAAATTGAGGCTGTTCAGGCTCTTATAGAACCCGAGTTTTATTCAGCATGCTAATGGGCCTGAATCATATATTATCCATTCCCCAATTTCTTCTTTCTTAGTCTGTATACTTGGGTAACTACGTATACAGCTTCATTTCATTGTTTGCGGCGCCCTCCTATCAAGTGGCTCTTGCTTAATCTTAATACACTGACAGAAAAATATCGCTGCACCAAAATGGAGTTTTGCGACATAAACGATAGTTGGTAGGCGTGTTTCTACATCTGGAAGATGATGTCAATTCCTATTTTGCGCCGGACGCGTAAGAGTGGCGCTAGTAGCTTTGCTGTGAGATTGCATAATCAGGTTTGCTACAAATACAAGCCCTCATGGTCGTGTGCGTTATTAGTTGCCTTTGAGATTGGACGAGGTGAGCTGACGTCAGTGAAGATTGCTCTTAAGGCGTGCAGCTATTCATGAACAGCATTCCAGTGGTGTGTTCCAACAGAATAACGCTCGCCCACATCCCACTGTTGTAACACAACATGCTCTACAGCTCGTCGACATGTTGTCTTGGCCTGGTCGATCACCAGATCTATCTCCAGTCGAGCACATACGGAATATTATCGGACGACAACTCTCGTGTTATCAGGAAATGGCGTTAACCGTCCATGTATTGACCGACCAACCGCAACAGGCATGGAACTCCATCCCACAAAATGACATCTTGCACCTACAGAACCCAATGCACTACAATGGTTGTAGATGGACCAGCATTTCACATTAGCAGTGGCTTATCTTGCACTTACATTAACGTGTGATCTTGCAGTGTTAATCACTTAAATATGTTACTCTACATTAATTATTTTTTGGTGTCGCGCTCTTTTCTGCCAGTGTATTACTATTGGAGTGTTCGCCTGACTCATCAAGAGGTGGAAACTTATACGTGTCTGCCTGCTCAGCCAGTTTTCCACACACAACTTAGATATTTCCCAGCAAATAAAATTTTTCTATTGCTTAAGTTTTTGTTGCATCGTTACTTGGTGATTCCCTGGGGCGGGTTTTCGGTCGTATTGCCGACAGGCGTAGCTTGCTCTGCTGTAGGTATTCCGTCACTCAGCCGGCTTGCTGCACGGCGGCATCTCTCCTCAGTTGGCGGTGAAGCGAAGAATTGCTAGCCACCCTGTTACGCGCTGAACTTCCTGGACACACTGTTCTGCATTCCGAGGGTCGCCGCTGATGTTCTCCGCAACCGGCGAGAGATCGATATTTTTACGCTGACTAATGCTGCTCAGTATATGATAATGACTCCGCGCATTGGCTCGGACTGCAGACTTCTGATCCTCGTCCTCACTAAGTCCCGACGGTTTAACATTACTTCTTCTTGGCTAACGTTAACTATTTTTTCGTACTTGATTCTGTAATATGAGCTCTACTTTCTAGAAATTATTTTATCGTCACTGATGAACAGTTTAGCTGTTATTTTCACAGCTAATCGCATGGTTTTCAAACACTTTCTCAGCCGCATGCGCCATTTTGGATTTTAGCAGCAACGGTGAACTATTATAAATAGTATTGGTAGGTCCCACCTGACTATCTCGGTAACCGGTAGTTCTATCATTTTAATTTCAAAACGTAAATATCTTGAATCGTACCGATTAGATGCCAGTGACCAGTTACTTGAGTGCAATGGTGTCACTCACTCGGTTTACCAAGGTGGGCATAGGACTGTTGATATTTATAAAAATATCGGGAGGCCGATATATCGATATTTAAAACAAGTATCATATCGGCTCTTCATATGTCGAGAAACGTAACGGATGTTCTATTTCTTCACATTTGAAATAATGCTATTCTATTCACCCCCCTTTTGCCACACATATGCTTGCTTTACATAGTCAAAGAGAAAAATTGGATGTGATGAAATCTCAGAAAGGAGCAAGACTCCTACACAGTGAAAGTAAAAGTATGTTCTGCTACAATTTCAAAAGAACACCTTCAAATATTTACCGAAAGTTGTGGAAAAAATGTAATATCAAATAAAAATATCTGCACTTAGTACTGTCATTTTGATATCGGTATGTTGTTGGAAAAGATATCGCCGAGTGATATTGACATTTCTTGGAAAATATACCAGTATATCTATACATCAACATTTTACCATCGACCCTAGGCGGGCAGCATGCCAACGACCATCTTATGTTTGTGAGATGCTGCGAGTGCCACATACTCCGATGTTTAACCTTCTTATAGACGAAGATCTTAAGGACAGCCTTGCTAATCCGTTCTCGTAGGTACACACTGTAATTATCCGAATCATAGTTATACTGATGTGACCGGGAAAATAGGGTTGGTTCGCTACGAATAAAAATAAAAGAACCGCAATATTCTTCAAATGTAATTGGGAGACTCTCTGGCTTCTAATAAACAGTGGTTAGGAAAGAAAAGGATTGCTATTTACACATAACCCCTCTACAGCGTGCCTGCGGTACAATGATAAGGGCTTTTTATGGACGACGTGACCAACCAACCCCTCTGAGGGGTCTACGCCGAGTCTCCGTTGATGAGTGGGTCAATCTGGCCCAACATTGCCTTGATGAACTTGTGGATAGTATGCCACGACGAATACAGGCATGCATCAATGCAAGAGGACGTGCTAATGGGTTTTAGAGCTAATGGGTATTAGAGCAATCTGGACCACCACCTCTAAAGGTCTCAGTGTATAGTGGTACATCATGCAATGTGTGGTTTTCAATAGGAATAAAAAGGGCGGAAATGATGTTTATGTTGGTCTCGATTCTAGCTTTCTGTACGGGTTCCGGGGCTCTCGGAACCGAGGTAATGAAAAACTTTTTTGGTGTGTACTCTAAGTAAGCACTTTCGTACTAGACAATTTCCATTGTATCTTGTATAATCCCAAACATTCCATACCACGGGATGGAACACGTGCCCTTGCCGCCGCCCCCTCTGCCCCCCCCCCCCCCCCCCCCCCACGCACACGCACTCACCTTACATGCGGGTCTGGATACGGCTCTCCACGCTACTCTAGCCTGTGTAAGCCTCTTAATCTCTGAATAATGACTGCAATCTACATTCGTTTGAACCTGTTAACTATTCATCTCTTGGTCTCCCTCTACAGGGTGATTCACGAAGACATGCAAATATTTTAATATGTTATTCTACAAGTCAAACTAAAGAGAAAAGTTCGTAAAAACATAGGCCAGCAAATGTTTAGTAACGGAGTTACGGCTAATACTAGATTTTGCATGAAATTTAACAACTTCTCTAATATTAGGTCATCGTAAAACTGTACGAGGTTAAAGTAAAGCACGATTCCCATTTCTTTTGTTGTTACTGATCTGGTGAATCTAATAAAACATGTCCCAGACGTGTACCTGCAGCAGTTCTCCAGAACATCCAGAGAACCTGTCTCCCGTAACATTAGAAATACTCCGCTAATGGTTCGTGCATTCTGAATCCTCAAAGTTGGATAACGTACGCGATATTTGTTAACTGCAGCCATAGCATTACCATCACAATTACCATAAATAAACACCATATGGCGTATTCTTGCGTCATAATTTGAAAGGCATCCCTATTTCATAAATAATCTACAAAGTACAACAGTTACTATGTGGTTTCTCTTACATACACTGTGGTTATTATGTTCTTTCACTGAGCCATACAGAAAACTAGCTCGTTTCAAGGTTAGGAAACGACTGAAAAGACTCACTAACCGTTGCCAACAATTACATAAACGTTTCTACAAATGTAATAGAAAGTAAACAAGTTTTCGTGTATAATAATCTTTGCTTCGCTGGATGTTCTGTAAAACTACTGCAGATACACGTCTGGGACATGTTTCAATCGATTCACCAGATCAATAAGTACAAAATCAATTGAAATCGTAGTTTACTTTAAGCTCGTACAGTTTTGCGATGGCTAAATATTAGCGGAGTTGCAAAATTTCAGGAAAAATCTTTTATTAGCCGAAACCCCGTAACTGAACATTTTCTGACCTATGTTTATATGAACTTTTTCTTTAGTTGTACTTGTAGAATAACATATTAAAATATTTGCAAATCTTCGTTAATCAGGCTGTATAATTTTTACCTTCCCGCACCTCACACATTTCCATCCAATGCTAAATTGGTGATCCGTTGATGTCTCAGGGCCCTATCAGCCGATTCCTTGTTTTAGTCATGTTGTGCACACATTTATTCTAAAGCTTCTACTCTCTTCTAGTCGGAATTGTTAATATTGGACATTGCACTGCCATAAAAGGCTACACTCCAAACAAACATCTTGAGAAAAGGCTTCCTAACACTTACATCTATATTCCATGTCAACAAATTCCTCTTTCTTTTCTTAGGTAAGCCGATCTCTTATCAGATCACTTACCCACGGAGGAGGGTCAAATTGTTAAATTCTGTGGCATAGTGTTCCATCTCAGTATACCGCTTATGACTGCATGGGAGTGAAGATGATTTAAGTAGTAAGCAAATTCTCTAAGGCTATTACAATTTCGAGTACTGAGATTATCAGTTGATTACACATAATAGTGCTTTCATTTTTCAGGAACGCTGATAAAGTGTACTTAGCGTCCCAACAAATCTTCCACACAATATAGCATGAAGCCCCGTCAGTCACTGCAGCGTCCGTATTTGAACGAAGGCCGCACAAAGACAAATGGACAGTAACTTCTCGAGGAATCGATGGTTCCAGAATCAGTCATACAGTACCCTCTTGGTTGGATCAATACTACTTCCGCGAAGAAGCCATGAATATTTTAAAGTAAGCTCCACGCTTTGAGGCGTCGCTGCGCGGTGCCGAGGTTAAATTTCTGGCGGCAGCTTCATAAATAGAACTTTGTTTTCAATGTCAGTGACACACTTGCCGGTATAACTTTTCACTGTATCTCTTATGAGGCTTACCTTGCGTGATGGTAGACGAGTGTTTTCGGTTGTTCAGGCAATTACACGATTACGTTTTTGTCTTATACATGTAAAACACAACGTCTACAGTGTCATGTTGATAATAAACTGCTGCTTCGTTCACAGCGACCTGTTGCTTCTTAAAACGGCCTCATATTTCTATACAGCGATTGCGAGATAATGTCCCATTCGTTATTGTAGACAATAACTCTTATTGGCTAAGATATAGTTTGCGTAGCTCCCACAAACAATACGTTTTGTTGATGTTTATGGTCTACACGTTGTTAGTGCAGTTTTAGTGATGTTTCCGGCTAACTCAGAGTTGATGATTTAAATATACACTCCTGGAAATTGAAATAAGAACTCCGTGAATTCATTGTCCCAGGAAGGGGAAACTTTATTGACACATTCCTGGGGTCACATACATCACATGATCACACTGACAGAACCACAGGCACATAGACACAGGCAACAGAGCATGCACAATGTCGGCACTAGTACAGTGTATATCCACCTTTCGCAGCAATGCAGGCTGCTATTCTCCCATGGAGACGATCGTAGAGATGCTGGATGTAGTCCTGTGGAACGGCTTGCCATGCCATATCCACCTGGCGCCTCAGTTGGACCAGCGCTCGTGCTGGACGTGCAGACCGCGTGAGACGACGCTTCATCCAGTCCCAAACATGCTCAATGGGGGACAGATCCGGAGATCTTGCTGGCCAGGGTAGTTGACTTACACCTTCTAGAGCACGTTGGGTGGCACGGGATACATGCGGACGTGCATTGTCCTGTTGGAACAGAAAGTTCCCTTGCCGGTCTAGGAATGGTAGAACGATGGGTTCGATGACGATTTGGATGTACCGTGCACTATTCAGTGTCCCCTCGACGATCACCAGTGGTGTACGGCCAGTGTAGGAGATCGCTCCCCACACCATGATGCCGGATGTTGGCCCTGTGTGCCTCGGTCGTATGCAGTCCTGAATGTGGCGCTCACCTGCACGGCGGAAAACACGCATACGACCATCATTGGCACCAAGGCAGAAGCGACTCTCATCGCTGAAGACGACACGTCTCCATTCGTCCCTCCATTCACGCCTGTCGCGACACCACTGGAGGCGGGCTGCACGATGTTGGGGCGTGAGCGGAAGACGGCGTAACGGTGAGCGGGACCGTAGCCCAGCTTCATGGAGACGGTTGCGAATGGTCCTCGCCGATACCCCAGGAGCAACAATGTCCCTAATTTGCTGGGAAGTGGTGGTGCGGTCCCCTACGGCACTGCGTAGGATCCTACGGTCTTGGCGTGCATCCGTGCGTCGCTGCGGTCCGGTCCCAGGTCGACGGGCACGTGCACCTTCCGCCGACCACTGGCGACAACATCGATGTACTGTGGAGACCTCACGCCCCACGTGTTGAGCAATTCGGCGGTACGTCCACCCGGCCTCCCGCATGCCCACTATACGCCCTCGCTCAAAGTCCGTCAACTGCACATACGGTTCACGTCCACGCTGTCGCGGCATGCTACCAGTGTTAAAGACTGCGATGGAGCTCCAATGCCACGGCAAACTGGCTGACACTGACGGCGGCGGTGCACAAATGCTGCGCAGCTAGCGCCATTCGACGGCCAACACCGCGGTTCCTGGTGTGTCCGCTGTGCCGTGCATGTGATCATTGCTTGTACAGCCCTCTCGCAGTGTCCGGAGCAAGTATGGTGGGTCTGACACACCGGTGTCAATGTGTTCTTTTTTCCATTTCCAGGAGTGTATTTCACATTTGGTGCGTAACTAATGTTCCATGAGTTTTACACATCTGAGACAAAAGTTTTCATTGTACCCTTGGATGGGCTTTTCCCTCTTCCTTAAAATGAACATTAACTGGTATACATTTTAGAAGATGGTAATAAATGGAATGATAAACAAGGACTGCTCACATAAAGCTATACAAAGAAAATGGTTACGGATAATAAAAATCGAGTTCACTCGTTAGTAAGTAGGATGTTTGGTTAATTAGTTAGTCAAATGATTTGTTTGATAATTAAAAGTTGTGTGGCCTCATGACCATGAAACAAACAAAACTTATCCGAATCTGTTGAAAAAATTAATACATTATTTGGGGAGAGAGGGAGAGTTTTAGTTTTAGCAAATCAAAATTTACAAACTAAATAAGTATTTTTTATTTATACGTAACGGTTTTCCACGCAAAACTGAGAACATGGATTTTCTTGAATTGCAGTGCCAACTACCAAGAATCAAAACAAATGTTTAAGACAAAACGTACGTAGTTTCTATGTAGAATCTGATTCTGCAATACAAAAATGCGGGTTCCCATTTGAAATTTTAAAGTTTTCTCCCACCCCACCACAAGGGGGATGTTGTGGCGGGGTAATTTTAGCACCAGTATGTCCCCCTCGAAAATAATCAACTTTGGATTCTACACACTTTAACGTGTGAAGTTTATTTTTAGAGTTATTCTGGTTTGTCTACATAAAATGTACATCCTGAATACAGACTGTTACAAAAAGGTACGGCCAAACTTTCAGGAAACATTCCTCACACACAAATAAAGAAAAGATGTTATGTGGACATGTGTCCGGAAACGCTTAATTTCCATGTTAGAGCTCATTTCAGTTTCGTCAGTATGTACTGTAATTGTGATGTTTAAAGCTTTCCCGGCGTACTGATTGTTCCATAAAAACACGGGAGAACTGCCGGATATCAGTAACGTTCTGCCACGATATTTCGGCGCAGAGTCTTCTGGCCATCTGTACTTCATCGATCCACCGCCAGTTGGCCCAATTGAAGGAAGGTAATGTTGACTTCGGTGCTTGTGTTGACATGCGACTCATTGCTCTACAGTACTAGTATCAAGCTCATCAGTACGTAGCATCAACAGATTAGTGTTCATCACGAACGTGGTTTTGCAGTCACTGCAATGTTTACAAATGCGGAGTTGGCAGATGCCCATTTGATGTATGGATTAGCACGGGGCAATAGCCGTGGCGCGGTACGTTTGTATCGAGACAGATTTCCAGAACGAAGGTATTCCGACAGGAAGACGTTCGAAGCAATTGATCGGCGTCTTAGGGAGCACGGATAATTCCAACCTATGACTCGCGACTGGGGAAGACCTAGAACGACGAGGACACCTGCAATAGACGAGGCAATTCTTCGTGCAGTTAACGATAACCATAAGGTCAGCGTCAGAGAAGTTGCTGCTGCACAAGGTAACGTTGACCACGTCACTGTATGGAGAGTGCTACGGGAGAACCAGTTGTTTCCGTACCAAGTACAGCGTGTGCAGGCACTATCAGCAGCTGATTGGCCTCCACGTGTACACTTCTGCGAATGGTTCATCCAACAATGCCTCAATCCTCATTTCAGTACAAATGTCCTCTTTACGGATGAGGCTTCATTCCAACGTGATCAAATTGTAAATTTTCGCAATCAACATGTGTGGGCTGACGAGAATCCGCACGCAATTGTGCAATCACGCCATCAACACAGATTTTCTGTGAACGTTTGGGCAGGCATTGTTGGTGATGTCTTGATTGGACCCCATGTTCTTCCACCTACGCTCAATGGAGCACGTTATCATGATTTCATACGGGATACTCTACCTGTGCTGCTAGAACATGTGCCTTTACAAGTACGACACAACATGTGGTTGGTGCACGATGGAGCTCCTGCACATTTCAGTCGAAGTGTTCGTACGCTTCTCAACAACAACAAAAAATGGTTCAAATGGCTCTGAGCACTATGCGACTTAACTTCTGAGGTCATCAGTCGCCTAGAACTTAGAACTAATTAAACCTAACTAACCTAAGGACATCACACACATCCATGCCCGAGGCAGGATTCGAACCTGCGACCGTAGCGGTCGCTCGGCTCCAGACTCTCAACAACAGATTCGGTGACCGATAGATTGGTAGAGGCGGACCAATTCCATGGCCTCCACGCTCTCCTGACTTCAACCCTCTTGACTTTCATTTATGGGGGCATTTGAAAGCTCTTGTCTACGCAACCCCGGTACCAAATGTAGAGACTCTTCGTGCTCGTATTGTGGACGGCTGTGATACAATACCCCATTCTCCAGGGCTGCATCAGCGCATCAGGGATTCCATGTGACTGAGGGTGGATGCATGTATCCTAGCTAACGGAGGACATTTTGAACATTTCCTGTAACAAAGTGTTTGAAGTCACGCTGGTACGTTGTGTTGCTGTGTGTTTCCATTCCACGATTAATGTGATTTGAAGAGAAGTAATAAAATGAGCTCTAACATGGAAAGTAAGCGTTTCCGGACACATGTCCACATAACATTTTTTCTTTCTTTGTGTGTAAGGAATGTTTCCTGAAAGTTTGGCCGTACCTTTTTGTAACACCGTGTATAAAACGTCTTAACAAAGCATCTACTACGCTGCAGGCCCTTAGAATTACAATATATATAGATTATGTTGAACTATATTCTCTGTAATCATTGATTCAATCTTAATGTAGCCCCATGTTAGGTGACTGTACTGGGTGATTTGATGACAGTCAGCTTTGCTTTGACGAGATAATGATATCATAATCGTTCCGATGGTTCACTTACTGCTTTTAAAATGTTTAAGAACTTAAATGGCGTCTCACAATGCTGTGGTATAGAAGAACTTCCGTTATCTGACGTTAACTGGACTTGGATTATGTCGGACAACAGAAAATGTCGGAAAATACAGAATAATTTGTAAATACTGTATTACTGAGGGAATGACGTGATTTATAGTTTATCAGTTCACTATTATTTGCAGTATCTCACAAAATGTGTTAAGAAAGGAGGCTTGACAGCAATGTCTGCTTGCCAGCTGAATGACGTTCACTAACCCAGTAATCAACCACATGTCGACACTCCGGCTGATTTAGCCTTTGTGTGCTGCTCAAGATACAGAGTGACAATTAATGAACTGTATCGTAAAAACGTAAATTAGTTACAAACTACGGCGTGCACACACTTTACTCAACATGTAAACTCCGCTACAGATATTCGCATTTAGGTTATGTCACGTTCGATAAGCCTGCCATCATTGGTGATGATGTGGTGCAAACGAACAGCGAAATTCTGCATGATTCGCAGAGGTGTCGGAACATCGATGCTGTCGACGACCTCCTGAATAGCTGTTTTCAGCTCTGCAATGGCTTTACTGTTATTGTTGTACACCTTCTCTTTAATACATCCCTACAGAAAAAAGTCACATGTTGTCAGATCCGGAGAATATGCCGGCCAATCGAGGCCCCTGTCAATGGCCTCTTTGTACCCCAGAGCCAGAACGCGGTCCTCAAAGTACTCCTCGAGGACATCAAACACTCTCCTACTTCGATGGGGTCGAGCGCTGTCTTGCATGCACCACGTCTTGTCGAAATCAGGATCATTTTGATTAATGGAGACGAAATCATTTTCGGAAACCTTCTAGTGCCTTTCGGAAGTCACCGTGCTATCAACGAATATCGTACCGAATATTCCGTTACTAGACGTTGCAGACCACATAGGGTGAAGAGACTTCTCGATTGCGAAATGTGGATTCTCAGTACCACAAATGCGCCAGTTTCGCTTATTGACGTACCAATCCAAATGAATGTGGGATTCGTCACTAAACCAAACCATACTGGGCATACTAAGTATCATCATGCCCTGCGGCGAACAGTGCAGTTTTAACGTCCTAACGCAAACTGTTCAGAAGTTATGACAATTTTATTTCGTATTCAGTTCAGAGACTGGTTTGATGCAGCTCTCCATGCTACTCTATCCTGTGCAAGCTTCTTCATCTCCCAGTACCTACTGCAACCAACATCCTTCTGAATCTGTTTAGTGTATTCATCTCTTGGTCTCCCTCTACGATTTTTACCCTCCACGCGGCCCTCCAATACTAAATTGGTGCCGGCCGCGGTGGTCTAGCGGTTCTAGGCGCGCAGTCCGGAACCGCGCGACTGCTACGGTCGCAGGTTCGAATCCTGCCTCGGGCATGGATGTGTGTGCTGTCATTAGGTTGGTTAGGTTTAAGTAGTTCTAAGTTCTAGGTGACTGATGACCACAGATGTTAAGTCCCATAGCGCTCAGAGCCATTTGAACCATTTGAACTGAATTGGTGATCCCCTGATGCCTCAGAATATGCCCTACCAACCTATCCCTTCTTCTAGTCAAGTTGTGGCACAAATTTCTCTTCTATTCAATACCTCCTTGTTAGTTATGTGATCTACCCTTCTAATCTTCAGCATTCTTCTGTAGCACCACATTTCGGAAGCTTCTATTCTCTTCTTGTCTAAACTATTAATCGTCCACGTTTCACGTCCGTACATGGCTACAGTCCAGACAAATACTTTGAGAAACGACTTCCTGACACTTGAAGCTATACTCGATGTTAACAGATTTCTCTTCTTCAGAAACGCTTTCTTTGCCATTGCCAGTCTACATTTTATATCCTCTCCACTTCGACCATCACTAGTTATTTTGCTCCCCAAATAACAAAACTCATTTACTACTTTAAGTGTCTCACTTCCTAATCTAATTTCCGCAGCATCACCCGATTTAATTCGACTACATTCCATTATCCTCGTTTTGCTTTTGTTGATGTTCATCTTATATCCTCCTTTCAAGACACTGTCCATTCCGTTCAGCTGCTTTTCCAGGTCCTTTGCTGTCTCTGACAGAATTTCAACGTCGTCGGGGAACCTCAAAGTTTTTATTTCTTCTCCATGGATTTTAATTGCTACTCTGATTTTTTCTTTTGTTTCCTTTACTGTTTGCCCAATATACAGATTGAATAACATCAGGGATAGGCTACAGCCCTGTCTCACTCCCTTCCCAATCACTGCTTTCCTTTTATGCCCCTCGACTCTTATAACTGCCATCTGGTTTCTGTACAAATTGTAAATAGTCTTTCGCTCCATGTATTTTACCCGTGCCACCTTTAGAATTTGAAAGAGGGTATTCCAGTCAAAATATTCAAAAGATTTCTCTAAGTCTACAAATGCTAGATACGTAGGTTTGCCTTTCCTTAATCTGTTTTCTAAAATAATTCGTAGGGTCAGTTCATAGTTCAATAATCGTCGCTCTGTACGTTAATGCCGTCTCTAGTTCTTTAATGTTCACATTATGAGTCATCCTTCCATCGTTTACTTATGCGCTTCCTTTACCATTCCTGAAGTCCAGACTATAAGAATAAAAGGCCGCAAAGTATCTATATTTTCGCTTTTATTTTCTTTATTTATGTCACAACGAATGGGTCACAATAAGGATTTTTGCATGCCCTGGGGCACCAAAGCAGTTGATGTTATATTGCTAGAGAAGGCCGAAATGCACGCTATAAGCTCACGCAGGATGGCGTGAGGTCTGAAACAGGATACGTAATGAATGCTATAAAGAAAAGTACGTAGCTTCTGGAATACTTAACTTTAATCCATCATTTGTATACATCGTTCTTGATGAGACATGCTTCATACGATAACTATCGATTGCTATGGCGCCTTGCTAGGTCGTAGCCATTGACTTAGCTGAAGGCTGTTCTAACTATCTTCTCTGCAAATATACGAGGCTTCGTTAGTGTTGCATCGCTAGCTAAGTCGTCCGTACAACTGGGGCGAGTGCTAGTAAGTCTCTCGAGACCTGCCGTGCGGTGGCGCTCGGTCTGCGATCACTGACAGTTGCGACACGCGGGCCCGACATGTACTAATGGACCGCGGCCGATTTAAAGCTACCACCTAGCAAGTGTGGTGTCTGGCGGTGACACCACAGTTGATATAATGTATGTTGTAAAATAAACGGAAAAGACATGTGGACGCCAGAAAAAGCACATTGTGGCTCTGCTATTGTGCCAGAGTTTCCCGCAAGTTATTGACACTGTTAAAAGTCAGGAAGATGCCTCAGGGTGTTGATTAGGCGGTGGATGCAGCAGCGATTTCCTAGGCGGTCGTGAAATCAGAAATTCAGCGGTATGAGCAACATATTTTATTCAGTAATTACTCATACAAGCGCTGAAGGCGACGTCTCGATGGTGTGCATTGAGCCTGTGTGGCGGGGCTCACCTCAGTGCATCAAACTACGCGATAGAACTTGGCGGGCAGCGCGTTGGCCCCGGCAGCAGCAAGGCGGCCACCGCTCCGGTGCAGCGTCAGCGCCTTGGCTGCACGTGCCTACGTCAGGCGTTCCACCCGCAGCTCGCCGCAGGTCAGGTGCGGGATCCACCCAGGCGCGGTCTGCAAACCGCGGACCCCTTGGCGATGCCCAGGAGTCTGTTGGCAGCAGCCTGCAGGAGGTCTCAGTTGCACGGCGCCATTTGCTCCTCAGCAATTTCATTGACTGGCTAGTTGCAAGTGAGCGTGAATAATCCATATCGGGTCGACGGCTGTTAGCAGTCAACGACAGATACTGATAGGTCCGTGCAGCTTCCTTTGGACCGCGGTGCGCATCCGGTCACATAGGGAGGCCAACGCAGTGCGGAATGTGGTAACCCAACTCATTTTAGCAGCCGAACGGTGTCTTACACAGTGCCGCCTCTGCAGTATTCTGGCCCTGGAAGCGAAATTCCGAAGGCAGGAGCCGGCCGGGGTGGCCGAGCGGTTCTAGGCCCTACAGTCTGGAACCGCGCGACTGCTAAGGTCGCAGGTTCGAATCCTGCCTCGGGCATGGATGTTTGTGATGTCCTTAGGTTAGTTAGGTTTAACTAGTTCTAAGTTCTAGGGGACTGATGACTTCAGAAGTTAAGTCCCATAGCGGTCAGAGCCATTTTTTGAACCGAAGGCAGGAAGTTGGCCTGGACGCTACAGGTTGTGGAGCCTACTAGGGAAGGCGTTGGCGTAACAGCGTTATAGAATTCTTCTATGCTGAGAGAATCTGGTTGTCTGTTAATCAATGGCGACAGTCGTCATGACGTTTGATTTTCACGACAACAAATACCTAAAAGGACGGTGGTTAAAATCTCTGTCTAGTCATCAGGATGTAGGGTTTCCATGATTTCCCTAAATGGCCCAGGATCAATCGAGATGTTTTCTTTTATTTTTTTTTCGAGACGTGTCAGTCCCACAAGGTCTGCACGAAAATTTTTGTGAATTTGAATGGCAGAGACAGGTACTGTCGGAAGTAATGCTATGAGAGCGCGTCCTAGGGCATAACTCGATAGCTCGATCGGTAAGAGCGTTGCCGGCCGCGGTGGTCTCGCGGTTCTAGGCGCGCAGTCCGGAACCGTGCGACTGCTACGGTCGCAGGTTCGAATCCTGCCTCGGGCATGGATGTGTGTGATGTCCTTAGGTTAGTTAGGTTTAAGTAGTTCTAAGTTCTAGGGGACTGATGACCACAGCAGTTGAGTCCCATAGTGCTCAGAGCCATTTGAACCATTTGGTAAGAGCGTTTCCGGGGAAACACAAGATTCAGATTTCGATTCCGAGTTCGACACACTCTTTTAATCCGTAGGGAAGTTTGAAGTCAACTGAGCGAAAAATTGATTCTTGATTGTGTTCCCCCTAAAACGACGGAGCACTACCGAAAACTGTTCTCGTGGGCGATGCAGCTTACTCGTGGAAAACTTGTTCCGCGTCCAGTGATAGTCTTCTTTGCTTGAAAACTTTCTGCTGCAGGTAACAGAAATCGGTAAGAGTATTACTTAGTTGCACAATGATTCTGTTGCCTGCTTCTTGATTTCAGTCTGCCAGAGGCAGCAGTACTGCACACACATGTTTGGCAACAGGGAACTGGGGCGATGTTGTACATCGGTGCAGTCACCGTATCATTTCTAAGTTAAGTGACTTTACTGACTCACACGTTCAAAATTATACACTGCCTGTTATCAATGGTGTAGATACCACGCAGTACAGCTTTGACAGAAACCATCAGCGTCCATCTGCTTTTGAGATCAAGGAATGGATCAAAAGTGAATTACAACTGCTGTGGTCAGAGATTCCATTTTTTTTATTTTTATTTTTTATTTACTTTTTTTTACTTAACGGATTGTGTAAGAAAATGAAGACTTTCGCAAGTTTAGACACTGCAGCGACCGTGATGTACTAATGCAGCACCGTGGATATATACAGTGTCAGGAATATTAGGACATAAATATCCTGGCTTTTAAATGTCCAAATAATGTAATTAATCAGGTACTGCGTTGCTATGAAACTGTACTCAGTGTGAAAAAGACGCACTTCTAATACATGTACAGATGGGTCGTAAGAAACGTTATAATCGATATGAGAAATCACGTGCCATCCTTTTCGATAGTAGGAGCTCCCAGGGATTTTGTATCGTACACTGGCCAGCCGCAGACACATGATCGCGCGCTGACCTGCGTAGTAACTGCCCTCCTAAATAGCCTGTACAACTCCCTCCCGGAAACGCCAGTTAAGCCACAGGGGCCAGGAGCCGCTGCGTCTGACGTACAGCAATTTAGGTTGAAACTCTTTGAAAAATAATGCAAAATGAGCAAGTGGTAACGGACCGTAGGCCTATGGAAGCGTCCACTTCGAACACAACTTGTACAAGTACTGTTAGCGCTGCGCCAAACGGTAACAAGTGTGAACTGGAAAAATCTGAAGAGTTATAGATCACTAACAGATGCGACAATGTTCCTCTGTACACCAGGAATCAAACAAGACTGACAGAAATGTATATAGATTCTCAACAGCTGCCAGGACCGACTACAAGGTCAGAGGGAAAAATAAATAGGAAACAATGACACTCCGCAAGAAGTGGCACAAATGCAAGTTGATCAACCCCTTCGAAGGAACTTGTCGCTAAACAACAAGAGAAGTTCAGCACCTTGAAAGCATATGCGTTAGTCGAAAGCGTGTCAAAAAGAAAGTAACAGAATAAAACTGTGCTGGCAAAGGCAAAAAATGGCAGGAAATGTTCCCCCCCCCCCAGCTCCCCTCCCCCCCCCAAACCACACATACTCCCATAGTACATTAAAGCAAGGAAATCCCAAAAAGACGAAATCATAACCAAACCCAAGAGGTGATAAATTCCGGGGCAGATGGCAACATCGGAAGCGTCTAAGGCGGCGACGTTCCCAGTCAGATAGGCGGATGATGTAAAGAGACAGCTTCATTACTGTCTACTCCACGGTACAGATGAAACCAAAATATAAGAACCGTGTCGCCTCTTTTCGCACTTTCGTAGACAGACAAGTTAAATATTGTCTCAGTTGCGGTATAAATAGGATAATATGGATCATGATAACAGGAAAAACGTACATAGATCGCTTTTTATTCGCGCATAAGACTCCTTTCATTTCACCAGAGAATAACAGCCCTTACAGACACACATATTGCATAGCAACGCCAAACATCTGTATCGTCTGTATAACGCAAAGCGTACGCCAGATGAAATGTGTATAGGAATATTTATACGTAGTGGCGGTCGATACAGCGCTAGTGCAAGAAGCGATTCCTAATAAAATAAATGGATATGAGACAATATAGAACTCCGGGAACCTCTGCGCCACAGTAGCTGCTAAAACGACAGTAAAAGGCTTCATGCGGCGCAAGTTAAAATTCTTCATAATGGTTGCGATGTATCGTGTGTAATAGCAGCAACACTCCTCGTTAAAGTGTACGGGCTGTCTGTAAATCAAGATAGGGAAGCTCGGAAGAATTTCTATAAAGCTCAAACACTTAGATTACGAGGGAACCCTCATGACGACCTCGTTATACCAGAATATTTTAATCGTGTTTTGTCACCGAAAGGTCAGACTCCGAACTCCAACAACAGCGAAGAACTTGGTTATCTCATTAAAAATCTAGATACGTGGGACACCTGGTGGTAGGTCACGACGGCGCTTTCGGATACACGTATGTAACAGACCTCGTAGTGAATACATCAAACGTATTTACGTATCCTGCAACATACTGTCCAAACTGACTTTTATAGAAATTTGGCCACTACGTTTTCCAAACACACTGCTTACCACATTGTAATATAAATCTACAACGCCAGAATATTTATACGTATCGAAGTGTGATGAAACTAAACACATCGAGGGCCGGGGTGGCCGAGCGGTTGTAGGCGCTACAGCCCGGAACCGCGCGACCGCTACGGTAGCAGGTTCGAATCCTGCCTCGGGCATGGATGTGTCTGACGTCCTTGGGTTAGTTAGGTTTAACTGGATCTAAGTTCTAGGAGACTGATGACCTCAGCAGTTAAGTCCCATAGTGCTCAGAGCCATTTGAACCATTTGAACTAAACACATCGATCTTAGAAAACAAGCACGTAAAGGATGAGGCACGCTGTAACGGGGAACAATGCACAAGGCAAATGCATAGCTATGCAAATATAACGAATTCGTGGATGAAATGCACAAAGCCCAAACTCAGAAGAACAATAATACATTCTGCTAGAGTCCCGGCGGAAGTTCGAGTCCTCCCTCGGGCATGGGTGTGTGTGTGTGTTTGTTCTTAGGATAATTTAGGTTAGGTAGTGTGTAACCTTAGGGACTGATGACCTTAGTAGTTAAATCCCATAAGATTTCACACACACATTCTGATAGAACAAAACAGTACAACGGAATTTCTATTCCTCGCCCTGATAGGTTTACAGAAGAAAAACGATATAGTTAAATCCTCAAAAGACATTTGATAATAAAGGTCGAAATTGTCAAACTTATACCGAAGCAAACATTATTATAGCAAGTGAGAGCCAGAGAACATTCCACGATACAAACTGAAAGAACTTCTGCTTACTAACTACACCAAGAAAAGTTTAACTCGAATAGAAAATTAATATCCGAAGCAATAACAACTCTGCGGGGGAGGGGGGGGGGATGAGAGAAGGATCAGCACTTAGTCACTTAGCGATAAATTCTGGAGACAATCACATATGTCTAAGCTACATATAGGCAAGACGACAGCGAGAAGATAAATACGTCTTCGATGGAGCAAATCAAAGTACTACAGGTGTTCGATGTGATTAATAAGATCTCTAAAGGCTAGACACCCGGGCCTGACGACTCACCCGCTGAATTTTACGCGGAATATGGGGAACTGTTGACAAATCTATTTACCTAAATGTGTAATGAGATGCTGCAAACGAGTCATGTTCCTACTGAAATTCGAGAAACAGTGATAGTCATGAAACCTAAAGAAGCTGAAAAGGAAAACAACGATTAGTATAGACCACTCACTCTACTTAATTCTAGTTTTAAGATACTGTCCCGATAAATACGGGAAGAACGAAACTCGTAGCACAACATCCAATCGATATTTGTGAGGCCTGTGTTGGGAACGGAAGGACCATCATTCACATCACACCCTAACCAACGTCACAGACACGACAGCAGGTTGTATACTATTAGCGCTACATCGGCAGTTCTGTCCCTTGATCTTCACACATCATTTGGCCGTGAGAAGCATTATTACCTGAATATTACTTTGAAGAAAATTAATTTATGTCAAGAATTTTGCAACACAATCCACGCCGTGATATGTGAAATAATTCATATAAGGATAACCATAAATAGCCTGATCAGGATCAACCATTCTGTCCGTTGTCCATGACACTGTTGGCTGGTGCATTTGAGGAATGGGTTCAAATGGTTCAAATGGCTCTGAGTACTATGGGACTTAACATCTGTGGTCAGCAGTACCCTAGAAGGTAGAGCTACTTAAACCTAACTAATCTAAGGACATCACACACATCCATGCCAGAGGCAGGATTCGAACCGACGACCGTAGCGGTCACGCGGTTCCAGACTGAAGCTCCTAGAACCGCACGGCCACACCGGTCGGCATTTGAGCAATTATTTGCCGCTATTCACCGAGAAACTAACTGGCTGTCATGGTGTCATACTATTAGCAACACAGAACGAAGAAACGGAAAAGCTGCGAAAGCTAACTGGCAGCTACTGCGAAGCCAATAATGCAATAATAAACATTCGAAAATCTACAATTGTGGCCTCACTCAAACCGCATTTTAGCTTACTGGATAGAAACCTCTTGACTATGCATATATCAAGCCTACGTTTCACAAAACACCTACAGCGAGCTAGCGGATCAACTGGAGAATAAGTCTAGGAACTACAAGAGGGGTTGTGTCATTAACTCAGTCACTTGAAAATGGCATAAAAGGGCGAAACGTGAGTTGTATGTGTGAAATCTTATGGGACTTAACTGCTAAGGTCATCAGTCCCTAAGCTTACACACTACTTAACCTAAATTATTCTAAGGACAAACACACACACCCATGCCCGAGGGAGGACTCGAACCTCCGCCGGGACTAGTCGCACAGTCCATGACTGCAGCGCCTAAGACCGCTCGGCTAATCCCGTGCGGCTAAAGTAATTAAAAAGAGCTATAATTTAAATTGGCTTCACTGTTAAATAACTATTGAAACTATACGTTCCAGTTTTGAAATAAGTGTTTCCGTCGTATATAGTAAATGATAAAAGTAACTGAAACCACCATACACAAAAGAGTGGGAGTCCCTTAATTCTCAGTCACCGAGTTGCTAGAAGTTACGCTCTTTATTCGAAACATGTTAATTAAAACCGCTTTCTCATATCATCGGAACATTATCTCCGTCACTACATTCATCTCCAGCCGTATTCATCTTTCCAACGTCGAGAGGTCAGATTATCCGGCCGCGGACGAAGGCTACCTCTGTCGTCGGACCGCACTACGACAACCAAGCTATCAGAACAAGGACATCGTCTGGAATCACTACTACGAGAACAGTCACCTAATCCACTAGACACCGCCTGCTATCTGGAGAACAATATGGACAACGACTACCTACCGGGTGTCCGCAGAATCTTTACACAAGACCCCAGAACCACCAACGGCGCCATCAGCCGTCCAGGCAAAGGCAGCATTACCGTCAGAAATCGCAGCACCAGCAGTATCATTGACTGCTACGTCATCAGCAGCGGTATCGCCATCGACGGCAACAATCACACCATCAACAGAAACAGCCACAACGACGTCTGCAGCAATAACAGCTACAATGCATACAACGGTGCCTGTGTGTAAATAATCCCTACCCTAATCATCTACTTGGCTCTAATTTCGGAAGCTCGTTGTGTGTGTAGCTTCTTTCTTGTATCGGGAGACTGTTTTCTTCTTTTGAATTGTTATTTCAGTTCCCCTCGAAGAGAGGAGCTGGTAGCGGATACAACCGATCCTCAGACAGTTGTTGGAAGAGTAGAACAGGTCATTCTTCAGTTTCTCCCGACGTATTACTTGCTCGAACAGCCCACTGGTGTACTGCCGGTCCATAGTGTCCCACGGGCACAATATTTCGGCGATCAGACATGTCGCCATCGTAAGGTGTGCTGACGAACCGAGCGCCTGAGGATAGGCGGCAGTATTAAATCCCCTCCCCTCGAGAGGCGTTCGGTCGGCGTTCCGAGCCCGCGCGTCAGCGGTCGGTGAGACGCTTGTGTCGGCGTCTGTGGTGGCGTCGGTTTAATTGCCTCGTCCGTCCTAGTCGGCCGTTTACTGAGCGTCTTTCAGATCATACTCAATGCTGGTTCCTATGCGCTGCTGAGGTTGTAGCCGCAATTTCAGTTGATGAGTCCGTCCCTGGTACGAATTTCGATAGCCTCTCTAACGACACTGTTCCAGTATTTAGATGTCTGTGCCAAGACCCTGGTATGTTGGTTGTCCATTGCGTGATTTTCAGACAAACAGTGCTCTGCGACCGCCGACATGTTGGAGTACCCAAGTCGAGTGTTCCTCTGGTTTTCTCGGCAACGATCTTCGATGGTGCGCACTCTCTGTAAAATATAAGTCTTCCCACATCGACGCGGAATCTGGTATACGCCGGCCTTCCGCAAACCGAGATTGTCTTTCACACTTCCAAATAATGCTCGCGTTTTATTTAGTGGGCAATAGATAGATCCTACTCGGTGTTTCCTCAATATTCGTCCTATTTTCCCCGATAATGCGCCAATATACGGTGTATAGGCAGGGGCTATCTCTTTCTCCGTAACTTCTCCCGTCTCCACACGCTGTACTGTAGAGGTGGGGCGGAGAGCGCGTCTAGTCTGCCATTTGGAGTACCCGTTTTTCCGGAATACAGTTTTGAGGTGTTCCAGCTCTTGGGGCAGACTCTCTGCGTCAGAGATGGTGCGCGCCCTGTGCACCAGTGTTTTTAGCACCCCATTCCTCTGTGCCGGATGGTGGTAGCTATCCGCTTGCAAATACAGGTCAGTGTGAGTTTTCTTCCTGTATACCCCGTGTCCCAGGGTTCCATCCACTCTTCTTTTGACCATGACGTCCAGGAATGGTAATCTCCCCTCTAATTCTGTCTCCATAGTGAATTTGATGTTCGGATGTATGTAGCTCAATTGTGTAAGGAAGTCTAGGAGCTTGTCCCTTCCATGGGGTCATATCACGAGCGTGTCATCCACATAACGTAGAAAACAAGTAGGTTTCCATTTTGATGACGCCAAGGCTTCCTCCTTGAAGTACTCCATATACAAATTCGCGATCACAGGCGAGAATGGGCTCCCCATGACGACTCCTTCTGTTTGTTCATAGTATTCTCCATTAAAGAGAAAATACGTGGAGATCAGAACGTGCTTGAAAAGGTCGGTCGTCTTCTCGTCAAATTTCTGTGCAATAAGCTCAACTGACTCTCGAAGAGGCACCCTGGTGAATAATGAAACAACGTCAAAACTCACCAAAATATCTGAGTCTTTCAAAAACTCACCAAAATATCTGAGTCTTTCAGCTTGAAGTTGTCGACACTTTTTACGAAATTCACAGAATTACTAACGCGATGAGAGCATTTACCCACATAAAGGCTTAGTAATTCTGCCTGTTATTTGGCCAGCAAATATGTAGGTGCCCTAATGTTGCTGACAATTGGGCGTAATGGCACCCCTTCTTTGTGGACTTTAGGGAGTCCATAAAGTCTTGGCGGTACAACTCCTTGAGGCGTCAATTTCTTGGCTACACCCTCTGCTAAATCTGCGTTCTCGAGGAGAGCTCTAGTCTTGTTCTCCACCTTCTTTGTGGGGTCAGCGTTGATCTGCCTGTAAGATACGTCATTTAGCAGGCTCTGCATTTTCTCAATGTAGTCCTTATGGGAAAGAACAACCGTAGCATTGCCTTTGTCAGCCGGTAAGACAACAATCTCAGTGCTCTGTCTCAGGTCTCGAATGGCTGCCCTCGCCCTGCTGGTAGTATTCGACTTCATCGGTTTAGTTCTCGTCAGAGCACGGCAGGTTTCCTTGGCGTACTTCTTAAGCTGCTTCAGGTGGTAGTCGCACAGCAACCTGTTCAACTGCACTGACAATGTCCGCTACGGACGTGAACCTACGCGTGGGGGAAAAATTAAGTCCCTTCTCCAGAGCAGAAACTGCATCCCTAGTCAGTTCAATGTTCGTGACATTGATGATAGTCTTGCGTGGAGCCTCCAGCGATGGTTTGCCAGAGAGACGAGATAATTAAGATATCTGACGTCCCGAGGTCTTGTTATGTGCAGAATGGGCGATCACCCAGGTAACACCATCAATCCAGTCCCAGGTCCCGAAACTAAAATGATTGGGTAGTTGTAGACGTAGTGTAAGTAGTTCATGGAAGTTGTATTCAAGGCTGCGTCTGATAAAGTGTACACTTGTAGATGTAGTTTCAGTAATTCCTGCGAGTTGTACACAAGGCTGCATCTGGTAGCGACTTGGGAAGTGTGAAAGAATATCTCGGTTTGCGGAAGGCCGGCATATACCAGATTCCGTGTCAATGTGGGAAGGCTTATATTGAACAGACAGTGCGCACCATCGAAGATCGTCGCCGAGAACATCAAAGGCACACTCGACTTGGGTACCCCAACAAGTCGGCGGTCGCAGAGGACTGTTTGTCCGAAAATCACGAAATGGACTACCAACATGCCAGGTTCCTGGCACAAACATCTAAATACTGGGACAGCGTCGTTAGAGAGGCTATCGAAATTCGTACCAGGGACGGACTCACCAACCGAGATTGCGGCTACAACCTCAGCAGGGCATGGGGACAAGCATCGCGTCTAATTTAAAAGACGCTCAGCAAAGGAAACGAACGGGCGACTAGGGTGGATGAGGGAATTACACCGACGCCAACAGAGACGCCGACGCCAGAGTTTCACCGACCGCTGACGCGCGGGCGCGGAACGCAGAGAGAACGCCTCGCGAGGGAAGGGGATTTAAGATGGCCGCCGACCCTCAGGAGCTCAGTTCGTCAGCGCACCTGACGATAGCGACATGTCTGATCGCCGAAATATTGCGCCCGTTAGACACTATGGGCCAGCAGTACACCCGCGGGCTGGTCGAACTAGAAAAGGTGTTTTAAAATACATAATACAAAGATGAAAATAAATGATTATTTAAAAAAATACGTTTTTGGGCAATACCTAAAACTTTTACGTAAAATGGGATGACAGTAAATGAAGTGGGTGTTTTTAATCACTATGGTGGGTACTAATGATGATTTTAAAATTTTATTGATGATTTTCCATAACAGTCAACACATAATCACTGATGATAGAGAGAATGATTCTATAGCGTTTCGGAGACGCATGAATATGATCATGGAGATATAATTCGGCCCTGTGGAACCGCATGTAACGACTAAAAGTCAACAAGGTGGAGGAACGGTAAGGGGGAAAAAGGAAGGATGGTGTGACTAAAGCTGGAAGGAGAGGTATATCTTAGGATACATTTCGTCGCTGTGGAGTACAAGTTGGATCAATATACGGTGAGAGGGAATGTATAAGGCGTGAAGGTGCACGGAAAGTGGAATATGGGTGTAGTGGCCCAGCAGGCTACATGCATTGGTGATTAGTGGGTAGAATATTGAGTGTCCGGACTGTGTTTTACTAATAATGTATTCGACCCTTTTGTGTAGCAAGCTGTATGTCCGCTGTACTGTGTATTCGAAAATGTTGTGTTTGACTGAGCTTCATGTAGCTGAGAAACAGCCGTGAGGCGGTTGGATGACGGAGGTAAGCGTGCGCTGGGAGAATGCTGTGAGCCACAGCTGCAAGCACAAAACGACGTGGGGCATTGTCGTGCAGCGGGCGGATGCAACTTTCAGTTCCCATCATGATGAGGTAAATTGTACTGCCACATACTTGTGAAAGCCGAAGTCTGGATGTGCTAAAACTAAAAGCTTCAAATATTCACTAGAAACGTGACAACCACTTCCAGACATTCTACAGGAAGTCTGCTGACAGCGCTGAAATCGCAATAGGGAGGCGAATTCAATGAAATAATTACCATATTTATAAAATAAATATTAAGAAACTTAATAACATTTATGCTAGCAACTGTTTATAACAACAGTTACAAAATCTACAGACACACTACATATGAGTATCACATCCAACGCATAGGTCTTGAAGTCAGCTATAGAATGACGACTGTTTAAGAATGATAGTACGGCAAGGGTAAATCCAATAACGATATGAGTTTGATTAGCTCTTGTTGTTCCGTTTTAGGATGTACGAAATATAAATCAAGGTTGATTATTCTGCTATGTCGAACGTGTTATTAAGCAGCATATGTCTGGAAATTGTCTACGAATCTAGGCTGACAGTGTCTGTTATTTCGGACATGTCCGAAAAAACAGACACCGTAATTACGGCGATCACAAGCCAAGGATCATTTCTGTGCGGGTGCACTCATACGCTTGAACTCATGTGGGAATAGACATTGTCACGAGCGTTGAGATTATTGGGCAGGGAGCACTACTTTCGTAGTGCGTGGAGTATGTTGAGAATGTGAGTCTGCTGGAGGGGCGTGCTTGAGATACGTCGGCGCAGGACCGCTAATTCCTGTGTCCGTGGTGGCTTAGGGGTTGGTCTCTGTAATAAAAAAAAATGAGTGAAGGGATCAATAACGAACTTCAGCAGGTGTCATGTGGCGTCCGCTATGACCAATTACAACGAACAATAACGAACAAAATGCAAAGAAAAGGGGGGGAAGGGGGTTAGAGCACCTACCTAGTAAGCAGCTGATCTCGGATTCGAATCCCGGTTGGGCACATAATTTCAACTCTCCCCGTTGATTCAATTAACGTCCCGTACATAGCTGATGTTTGTAATTCATTGAAATTTATATTACATTTGATTACGATATGTAAATATTGTACAATATTTACTCATTAAAATGGTGTCCTATTTACGAGATGTTACTTGACTTTAGTGGTCACGTGACAGAAGTTTTATGTAACCGAGCAGAGAATGGTTTCGTGGTCTTTTGATATTCGTGCCTAGTTGGGTAAGGTCGTTGGTAAGGTTCGAGCGGCCAGTGAGCCGTATGTATTTAAGTGGTAGTGCGGAGATTATTTCGATGTACTCCTGTTTGGGTCTTGCGAAGTTTTAGCATAACAGATTGGGAGTTAGAATATATTTAGACAATAAATTCTATTATAGTAAGCAGTGCCTGTAGTTCGTTTTTAGTGAACTGGTTACTGTATACAGGATGATTTTTTCCACCTTCTTCTCTACCTAGGGCCATTTCGGTTGCAAATGGACTAGCTAAAACTGTTTTAATATGGAGCGAGAGCTAAGTAATTGCAACTTCACCGGGGTCCTAAATAACTCATGACTACTGTGAAATCAATCGTCAGTTGGGATGAATTCGTTCAAATCGTAAATTTTGTATACGGTTCGTCTGAAAATTAGGGGTGGGCTGTGCTTTGTTCCACTAAGCCATCTTATGGAGTCTTTCTAAAATGAACATAAAAAACGGGAAGGCTGGTACAGTGGGTCATAACAAGGAAGTTTCACCTAGCAACCCATGTTCACATCCTACAGCTTTCAGCGCTAGGCGTCATTTATCAGCATTGCTTGCCACCGAGAAGGTAGGCACACAACCCGCCATTTAGTCGACGTGGTAGCAGGTCTACAGATCAACATTTTCAATTTGTTTGGGACATCACGGTAAAAGATACCTGGGGTTGACGATTCATGACTCTTTTTGCAAACAGTTAAAAAAATGCTCGAAATTACTGCCTCCAGCATGAATTCACGCCATGCGACAACTCCCGAGTGATTGTCGCACCCTTTCGAACACCCCTCACTAAGTAGGAATTGCATCAGAGGCTGCCATAATTCACGCTGTCAGGTCTCCATCCATCTCGATAGCTGTTTCATAAAAAACAGATCAGGTGTCCCCAGACGCAAAAATGAAGAGGCGTCAAGTCGGAGGAACGTGCAGACTGCGCCATCGGCTCACTGCGCCCTCTCCACTTCTCACCAAATATCTCATCAGAATTATTTCGCAGAGCGTGAGCGAAGTGCGCTGATGCATGTGCTCCAGTAACCTTGGCAGTAAGTATCTCTTTGTTTCCTGTCGTCGAGGGAGCATTAATGGTTCCATCAGAGTATCGCTTACCAGACAAGTGCAAACGTTGACGGCCCAGCACTCTTGGTGACCCCGAAAAATGCGGCATGCTACTTTTTCTATATCAACACGTTTTGATTGTTGAAGACATTCTCCTTTGTAAAGAATTTCTTATCCATAAAAAGTACAAAGTGTGGGAATTCAGGTTGATGATTTCTGGTTTATGGGGCGCTCAACTGCCCGGTCACCAGCGCCCGTACAATGTCCCAGTTGTTGCACGGTCCAGGAAATCAGGTTGAATGGCATACCGATCCAAAAACCTCTTTCAGAAGTCAGTGTGACGCGGAAAATCTTCTGGGTTAAGGACTTGAGCTTTCAAATAGCTCTAAGCACTATGGGACTTTACATCTGAGGTCATCAATCCCATATACTTAGAACTACTTAAACCTAACGACATCAAACACATCCATGACCGAGGCAGGGTTCGAACCTGCGACCGTAGCAGTTGCGCGGTTCTGGACTGAAGCGCCTAGAACAGCTCGGTCACAGCGGCCGGCGACTTGAGCTATCTGAAGATCGTTAGAGTGCAAGCGTTGAGACACATGGAAACCATTTTCAGCACTTACATCTGACCTCGTTCGAAGCCCGTGAAGCGGAGCGCCTCATTCTGCTCTCTCACGATGTCTAATGCCAACTGAGGTCGCTGATATGGAGCACCTGGCAGTAATTGTCAGCACAATGCACCTAATATGAAAAACTTACGTTTTTGGGGGTGTCCAGATACTTTTCATCGCATAGTTTACGTGGTGTAGCATGAACTATACTGGAATATAGTATTGTAACCATTATATTAACGAAAAACTGAATTAATTCCAACAAATATTTGTAAAAAGCGTTTAAAAAACAAATTACAAAGTCGTCATTATTTGTATTTAGTTAGACTGACTGCACTCTCACTTTCTGGCATTAGTTCTGTTGTGTAAACTTTATAGCCACATCCTTCGGTAGGTATCAATGGGCTTGTGTACACTCTATCTATAGATCGCTTGCTGGTACTCTTCTTATACCCTTGACTGGTAGGGGCAACTCCCCTATACCTTGTGTCTGTACATTCGTGTAGTTTATTGTGCCTTAGAGACTTTCTCCGCGCTCGTGTGTGTACCTGTTCGTCGTCATTTTATACTGCTTTTGAGAATTCCTGTGTCTGTCTGCCTGTTCATCGTCACTCTGTTTTTTGCATGGTCATCACTGTATCCGTGTCATCAACGTTTCGTCACTGTTCCACCATCGCGGTCGCAGTCGCTGCGGCTGCTGCCGCCACCGCTTTCGTTATCGTCCTGGTCTGTGGTACCATCTTCATCCAAACCACTTTATAACAATCGTATCACCTTTTATCACCAGCACTACCCACCACTCCCTCCTTACCTACATCCATCAGGAAAACTGCCAAAAGCCTCAGACTGACACTGCAGCCACCCTTGATCCCCCCCAATAAAAAAACAAAAAACAGGTGAACAAACGGAATGCCAAGACTTGATGGAATGCCAGGTCATCCTATCTGCAACTACAACTACAGAACTTCACACCGTCCTCTTCTCCCATCCTCACTCTAGCTTCCTCAAATTCTACACGCTCATCCTCAAAACCAGAAAAGATATCCCTTCCTTATCCATAACTCAGATCATCCCTAGAAACGACACTCTCCTCTTCAAATATCATGGTCCTGAATTACACATCAAACATATCCTGAAAATCCCCACGTCACCTTAGGTCCCTGTGTAAACCTCACAACCTTCTTCACCGCCACTCAGACCGAGCAACTACAGCCTCCCCACCATCTCGCAACACTCACTGCGATGATCAAATGGATCATCTCTGAGACCACGATGGAGGAGGTGGAGTCCAAGCTCATTTCCCATCCTGACATCAAAGCTTGGAAAGGACTCTATATCTTTGATGATTCTGGTCCAACCTTCAAGTGTGCAACTTCACAGAATCCCGATCCACCATTGACCACCTTCCTCACCATGGCACTTTGATCTACAAACGAGGACATTATGCTGAGCCATCCATATCCCGCCCTCAATTCTGTCGCTGCTAACGATGCCTAATGTATAGTGACAACCTAACCACTGACTGCAGAAAGCCTCCCACCTACCCCCATTGTAAATCGCAACATTTCCTCAAGAAATATCCTAACCTTGCTCCCCATCCCTCATGTAATACCTGCAATCTACCTCACCCAACCTATTCTTCACCTCCACCTTGAAACCTTGAGCTGACAGATCCCATCAAACCTTCTGATGAACTACTCTACCCCAAAAACTCACTCCACCCACCTCCCACAGCTGAAGACATCATCCGTTTTATGTCCATAGTTCTTCAAAACATCCACCCTACCAGTGGCCAAACATCCTACACAAAATTTCCCTTGCTGCCCACTCTGTCTTCCACCAATTCCCACAACCAGCTCCAATTTTCTTTTCACCCATCTCAACACGCTACTTCAAACCCACCCTAGCCACCAATCGCCTCCACCCTCTTCTTTCCCTCACTCAGGGTGCGGTAGAAGTATAATATCCTATTGTACAATATCCAATTGTTTATAGCCAGCAGGCACCTCTTCATGCACACGCTCTCCCAACACTATACTGATACATTCATCCGGGATGAAACCTTCACAAACCTCATCATACTATCCGCACCTCACCATACATTCTCTACTGGACAGATAACCCACTCCCCATGGCCCAAGGCAGATCTACTATTTGCGATTACAAGGACCTCCCTGTTCAGCTACAGCCCCTCTACAACTATCCTACCAAACACCTTATTCTCAAGCTCTTACTTAGAACTATATTTGTGTCTTGTGCTACCATCTATGATGGTTGGAGCTTTAATAGTGGCAACTATTTGCTTACAACTCATACAAAACACATACGCGTTTCTAAGTTTTACTGACCTTCAGATTAGTCACTAGCACTGTGTATAACCCGTTACCAGCGATGTAGAAGTCTTAGGATAGTCTTAGCACTGTCAGTTGTGCCGACAGTTCGAGCGGCGCGATCTATTGCCCGGCTTATTTGTAGCAGTTCTGAAACGAATGCCGTGAAGTGTCTCCTTCAGTTTAGAAATCGAGTAGAACTCACGAGGGCTTAAGTGAGGGGAGTGCACTAGGTGGTATAGCACTTAGCAGTCCCATTCAGTCAAACAAATCAGTAACAGATTGAGATTTTCACTCTGCAGCGGAGTGTACGCTGATATGAAACTTCCTGGCACATTAAAACTGTGTGCCCGACCGAGACTCGCACTCGGGACCTTTGCCTTTCGCGGGAAGGTAGGAGACGAGGTACTGGCAGAAGTAAAGCTGTGAGTACCGGGCGTGAGTCGTGCTTCGGTAGCTCAGTTGGTAGAGCACTTGCCCGCGAAAGGCAAAGGTCCCGAGTTCGAGTCTCGGTCGGGCACACAGTTTTAATCTGCCAGGAAGTTTCAAATCAGTAACAGCTAGCACTGTACGTGCTTGAGCATTGTCCTGCAAAATGATGGTCAGATCCTGCAGAAAGTGTAATCAGTTCTGTCTCTAACTTGATACAGAAAGCTGGTTGAAGCCAGAGATAAATTCTGCCGAAATTTTTACAAAGGTACAGACGGTGTTTAGAAAGGATAGACTGCATGCAACCGGTGGTGGAGTGTTCATCGCTGTTAGTAATAGTTTATCCTGTAGTGAAATAGAAGTGGATAGTTCCTGTGAATAATTATGGGTGGAGGTTACACTCAACAACCGAGCTAGGTTAATAATTGGCTCCTTTTACCGACCTCCCGACTCAGCAGCATTAGTGGCAGAACAACTGAGAGAAAATTTGGAATACATTTCACATAAATTTTCTCAGCATGTTATAGTCTTAGGTGGAGATTTCAATTTACCAGATATAGACTGGGACACTCAGATATTTAGGACGGGTGGTAGGGACAGAGCATCGAGTGACATTATACTGAGTGCACTGTCCGAAAATTACCTCGAGCAATTAAACAGAGAACTGACTCGTGCAGATAACATCTTGGACCTACTGATAACAAACAGACCCGAATTTTTCGACTCTGTATGTACAGAACAGGGAATCAGTGATCATAAGGCCGTTGCAGCGTCCCTGAATATGCAAGTTAGTAGGAATATAAAAAAAAGGGAGGAAGGTTTATCTGTTTAGCATGAGTAATAGAAGGCAGATTTCAGACTACCTAACAGATCAAAACGAAAATTTCTGTTCCGACACTGACAATGTTGAGTGTTTATGGAGAAAGTTCAAGGCAATCGCAAAATGCGTTTTAGACAGGTACGTGCCGAGTAAAACTGTGAGTGACGGGAAAAACCCAGCGTGGTACAACAACAAAGTTAGGAAACTACTGCGAAAGCAAAGAGAGCTTCACTGCAAGTTTAAAAGCAGCCAAAACCTCTCAGACAAACAGAAGCTAAACGATGTCAAAGTTTGCGTAAGGAGGGCTATGCGTGAAGCGTTCATTGAATTCGAAAGTAAAATTCTATGTACCGACTTGATAGAAAATCCTAGGAAGTTCTGGTCTTACGTTAAATCAGTAAGTGGCTCGAAACAGCATATCCAGACACTCCGGGATGATGATGGCATTGAAACAGAGGATGACACGCGTAAAGCTGAAATACTAAACACCTTTTTCCAAAGTTGTTTCATAGAGGAAGACCGCACTGCAGTTCCTTCTCTAAATCCTCGCACAAACGAAAAAATGGCTGACATCGAAATAAGTGTCCAAGGAATAGAAAACCAACTGGAATCACTCAACAGATGCCGGCCGCGGTGGTCTAGCGGTTCTGGCGCTGCAGTCCGGAACCGCGGAACTGCTACGGTCGCAGGTTCGAATCCTGCCTCGGGCATGGGTGTGTGTGATGTCCTTAGGTTAGTTAGGTTTAAGTAGTTCTAAGTTCTAGGGGACTTATGACCTACGATGTTGAGTCCCATAGTGCTCAGACCCATTTGAACCAAGCCATTTCACTCAACAGAGGAAAGTCCACTGGACCTGACGGGATACCAATTCGATTCTACACAGAGTACGCGAAAGAACTTGCCCCCCTTCTAACAGCCGTGTACCGCTAGTCTCTAGAGGAACGGAAGGTTCCAAATGATTGGAAAAGAGCACAGGTAGTCCCAGTCTTCAAGAAGGGTCGTCGAGCAGATGCGCAAAACTATGTACTTATCTTTAAGACAGTCGAAGCTCTTCTGTGATAGTTCTCTTACAGACAGGATCGGTATTCTAGCGATAACAAACTTTGGTATCACTATGGGTAAAGTACAAGTCCTGCTATGTACATTTATCTGGTAGCAATGTACTGATAGAAGCCAACTAGAATAGTGACTGAGCTAATGACTAAGCAAGTGTCTGAGAGACTGAGACCGAGCCATCTGTTTTTTTTTTTCTTATTGTAATTTCATTCCCCTGCCCCACAAGGGCACAAACTTTCAAATCGAGCAGTGATCGCCATTCAAAGATAAGGGAAATTAGAGCTCATACTGAGGCGTTCAGACAGTCGTTTTTCCCTCGCACGATCCGCGAGTGGAACAGAGGGGGGGAAATATGACTTTGGCGCGAATTGTGCTCTCCGCCACACACCGCTTGGTGGCTAGCGGAGTATATATGTAGATGTAGATTGTAAGTCCCACAGCGCTTAGAGCCATTTGAAAATTGGTTTTCCCCAATTAGCCAAATATCTAAACTACATGGCAGTATTATATACAAATACATAGAATATTAAAAGCTAGGACTGAATAGCACACAATCAAATCAATTTTACCAAAAATTTCCATCTTTCTCTACTATCACATTTTCTCACAAAATTATACTCTTGGATATTTTTCTCAACACTGAATAAGCAAAATATTTATATTGTACTTTTCTTGAAATTAACATCTTGTCTGAACAAAATTCTTAATCTCTCATTTTGAATTTGAACAAAAAAAAAAAAAAAAAAAAAAAAAAAAAGGAATTACTCAATACTCCGCTTTATTCACTTCGTTATGGGGGTCGTCTCTGAACTTTAACAAAATCTTCACTGCGATATGGGGGTCGTCTCTATTACTTAACACTTTCTTCACAAAACTTTGGGGTCCTGATAACTGTCTCCGATGAAACAAAATGGATGCTAGTTTCTTCAGTTCAACACTTACATATCCGTAGCATTACATTCTCGTCACTGCGGTACACAATCCAGCTCTCAGTCATACATTGGGTTTTTGTCTCAGCCTTGTATCAGGTTCTGTACAGTTTTTTCATACCTGCAAAATATAGTACGTCTAGGTGTCCATGCTTAGTATCTACATCCTAACCTAATACACATATATACTATAGTCAGCAATTGCTGCTCTCAGTTCAAAAGCAAAGAACTCCATGAAAATTTTTTGGAAAACTTTACTGTTGTTTTTAAATTTACTCTCTCCCTTACTAAAAGCTTTTTTCTCAGACAAGTTCATTTTCCGATAAAATCCATCATTTTATATACAGTAGTTATATTTAGTGTTAATCACCTCAGTGAAAAGGGAATTAGCTGTCCCTCAATTCCATCAACAGTACCCAGAATTGGCACCACGACTGAATTCTTTTTTGAAAATTTGTTTAAACATTATGCAAGTTGCTGTTACAAATACTGCTGATTCAAAAATCCATAAATATTTTTCTCTAGTAATTTCCTTTCAGAAAACCAAAATCACTGTTTAACTTTACACTAATAATGGGTTGGGTTGGGTTGTTTGGGGAACGAGACCAGACAGCGAGGTCATCGGTCTCATCGGATTAGCGAAGGACGGGGAAGGAAGTTGGCCGTGCCCTTTCAAAGGAACCATCCCGGCATTTGCCTGGAGCGATTTAGGGAAATCACTGAAAACCTAAATCAGCTGGGCCGGACGCGTGATTGAACCGTCGTCCTCCAGAATGCGAGTACACTAATAAGCTATTGTACACAAAGAACTAAATACAATATCATAAACTATCCTACAAAGTTATCTCTGCCACCATCTGGGCTCTGAAAAGCATCATTACACATTACCTAAGTAAATACAAAATCATTAAGCACTGAAAACAATTCAGTCCACCTCCTGCAGTCCTGCAGAACCTCCTGTATACATCGTACAAGAGAGAAAACAATTCTATCACGTTACTAAAATTTGCTTATGTCCGCCTCAGTAGCTCTGAGGCCCATCTTACATACTGCTATAGACAAAGAATACCTATTCTACAGAAATTCCATATAAATTTAATGCATATTATTCTTGCCGGCTTCTGTGGCTTTAGCAATGTCCTCACATTAGACACAATTTAAGAAGGAATGCATTATTATTGGCAAGGAATACCAAAAGTCCATGAAGGAAACTTTAACATAACTCATGCCACCTCTGTGGCTCTGTACCTCTGAATATTGTTATTCAAGAAAAAAAATATTCTTAGAGTAAAGTACTGAAACCACTAGCCAATTACTGTGGCTCTTCATTAAACATTACTGAAGCTAACTCCAGCCAACTTCTATGGCTCCCAAAACTCCTCTAACACCAGTCAGTTACTGTGGTTCTTCATCATCTCATGATCCAAGTTACAATATATACATATATATAGTACATACAAAAACAGGTCCTTGTAGAAAAACATTAAGTACGACTCATGCCAACTTGCGTGGCCCTCAAACCCATATGGTACACTACATTTAAGAAAATATACATTATTAAAAATATTAAATACACTTAACTCCACCTCTCTGTGGCTTTCAAGTCATCTCATTTATCTTTATGTAAGGTTAGGTCAGTGTCCTAGTTCACTACTAGAACTACTGTACAGCGTAAGTTTGTGCTGTTTGGTTGAATAACCGCTCTGCTGATCACCTACGCCGAGGATAGGAGAGAGGAGCATTGTTGCCGCAGCGTTCACATCACTCAACAGGTCCGTAACTCATTGGTAGTGCTGAGTGGCAGTACAAGGAATCACCTATGCCAAGCAAAAGAAGGAGGAGCATTGTTGCCTCTCTTTTACTTTCAACAAGTCTGTATCTAGATGGTATCGTCACGATTCCATACAATGGCGTGCGCAGGAATGGGAAGACCATTTAAGGACGCTGTCAATGGTTTAACCAAGAAACAGTGCTGGAACGTGGTTCTGTTCTTCCTCATCCCAGGGAAAAAGGAGGGAAGCATTGTTGACGCGTTGTTCATATCACTCAACAGGTCCGTAACGCGTTGGTATAGATATAAAAGTGTTCCTTCCCCACTCCCAAAGGGGGGGGGGGCGGGGGGCGGGGGAATCAAGGACGCATAGATTAAAGAGACAGATAGGCGAGCGGTGTATTTACGAAAACGAAAACTGAAGGAATAAATCGATCAGCTGGGCATTCTGCGGGCACTAGCCGCAACGTGCAAGACACATGGCCCTGGAGGAAAAAGGACGGAGAATAGGTTAATAGTCCAGTGTAGTTATTACGGTTTTAGTCTTCTTTCTGAATGTATCTCTTTAAATCAATAGCTGCGCGGGATTAGCCGAGCGGTCTCAGGCCCTGCAGTCATGGACTGTGGGGCTGGTCCCGGCGGAGGTTCCAGTCATCCCTTGGGCATGGGTGTTTGTGTTTCTCCTTAGGATAATTTAGGTTAAGTAGTGTGTAAGCTTAGGGACTGATGACCTTAGCAGTTAAGTCCCATAAGATTTCACACACATTCGGACATTTTTTAAATCAATAATGTTTCTTAATCCAAATAGTTTATGTGACTTCACATACTCCAGTCTATAGGCATTAACATGCGGTTTCTCTATAACTCTACAGGGTCCTAAATACTCGTCTGTAAATTTCTTAGTTTCAGCCGTAAGTTTCTTACATTTTTCTTTAGTCTTTACCAGCACTAGGTGACCAGTCTGAAAGCTCGTTGGACTAGTTCTCGCATCATGTCTCCTTTTCCTTTCCAACGCCTTTTTTCTAATATTGGCACCAACTACCTTCTTCTTTTCTTCCATAGCCAATTCTGTGATTTTAGGGAATTCTGCTACATCAAATAGGATGTTGTTTGGTCTAATCCCTCTCATTAATTCTACTGGAGAAAAACCTATGGCTTCTTGTTTTAAATTATTAATTACTTCCTCAAAGTACCCCAGGTAATTAACCCATGCTGAGTGCTTCTTATGACAGTATGTCCTACAGAGACGGTTAGGTTCTTTTATGATTCTTTCACATATGTTTCCCTGTGGAAAATAGGCCGAAATTTCGATGTGCTCTATGCTTTTCTTACTTAAACATTCTTCAAAGCGCTTAGATATAAACTGTGGAGCATTATCTGACAAAATAGACTTTGACACACCAATGCTGACAAAACAGTCTTTCTCTAGTTTACTTATAATAATCTTAGAGTCAGCCTTCTTAAGCGGCTAAAATTTCACATATTTAGTAAATCCATCTACCAGTACGATCGCCGGCCGCGGTGGCCGAGCGGTTCTAGTGCGCTTCAGTCCGGAACCGCGCGGCTGCTACGGTCGCAGGTTCGAATCCTGCCTCGGGCATGGATGTGTGTGATGTCCTTAGGTTAGTTAGGTTTAAGTAGTTCTAAGTTCTAGGGGACTGCTGACCACAGATGTTAAGTCCCATAGTGCTCAGAGCCATTTGAACCATGTTTGAACCAGTACGATCACATACTCACAACCTCCTCTTGAAACTGGTAGTGGACCGAAAAGATCTATTGCTACTAAATCTAGTTTGTTTTGGGGTTCCACAGAGTACATCTGTTCCTGTAAAATTCTGTTGCTAGCTCATACCTTTTGACACCTGTCACGGTATTCCAGCCTCTTCTGTACTCTGTGCCACATGTTGTCAAATATCACAACTTCACATTGCTTGGCAATGCATTTACATGCTCCATTAATGCCCATATTTATTATGTACCAAATCAGTTAACAGATCCACATGTTGTTCAGGGAGACAAATACTCCAATCTTCGTTAGTGTTCTTTCTCCTCCTAAAAAGAATATCTTTATAAACTTGGAAATATTCTGCCAGCTTTGGAAAATCGGAGTGAGCTTTTCACCAATTTGAGATTATCATCCTGATTTTGTTCCCGTCTAAGGTTCTTACAGATGCGTTTAATTGGTCCCTCTTCCTGTAGTTGAAAGACTGCGATCAATATCTCATCACAATCCCTGTTCGTTACAGGATACACCCCCTGCTCTTTATTCTTTACACTTCTGGACAGTGCATCTGCCACTAAGTTTTCAGAACCCTTTATATACTGTATCTCATACTTAAATTGTTGCAAATACATAGACCACTTCCTGAGTCTACCATGTTTGAGCTGACAAATATTTAAATAGGTTAGAGCACTATCGTCCGTAAAAATCAACACTTTATGTCCTAACAGGTATTGCCCAAACTTCTCCAAACCGAAAATAACCGCTAAATCTTCCAGTTCAGAGATGCTGTAATTTTTCTCCGCTTGTTGTAACGATTGGCTTGCAAATGCTATCGTTTCTCCAACCATCTCAGTCTGGAACAATTCTACCCCCAGAGCTTAACCACAGGCTTCTGATCCTAAGCAAAACGGTTTTGAAAAGTCAGGATGATTCAAAATCTGGCTGTTCACTAGTGCTTCCTAAAGTTTTTGAAAAGCGGTTTGACATTCCGGGGACAACTTTTAGGGTAGGGAACATTTTTCTTCAACAATTCCCTTACACAAGGGTCATTAAATAATTGCCCTGCCACAAATTTGCGATTAAATCCAAACAAACCAAACATTCATTTTAGTTCCTTATGTGTGGTCGGTGCTGCATAGTCCCTAATAGCATTTATTTTACTTGGATCGGGTATAATTCTTTCACCGCTTACTATATGTCCCAGGAATTCTATCTCTTTTATGACAAATTCTGTCGTATCTAACTTCAATTTCATCCCTCCAATTTTAATAGCATTTAATACACTGTCTAACAACAAACAGTGCTCTTCCCAAGTGGGCGTCGAAATCAATACATCGCCCACGTAAACAGTAATGCGCCTCAATAACTGATCACCTAAAACCTAAGACATTGCCCTGGCAAATGCACAAACACTGATATTCAACCCAAAAGGCACAACCTTATACTGGTAACATCGCCCTTTAAACAGGAACGCTGTATACTTTCTGGATTCCATAGCCAGAGGTAGATTCCAGTACCCACACGTAACATCCAGAGATGTAAAAAAAAAATTAGCCCCTTTAAACTTCTGTAATAGTTCTTCCATGTTTTCTCGCCTGTCACTTGCTGATAAAACAATCTTATTCATCGCCCTAGCGTCTAAAACCAGCCTAATTGAGACGTTCGTCTTAGGTACTACAACCAATGGTTTATTGTATACACTAACAGCCTTTTCAGTTATCCCCCAATCGAGCATTTTCTGTATTTAGTCTCGAACGGCTTCCTTATGCACTTTTGGAACGGCAACTGTTTTTTTGAAAAAAAATGTACATTTTCTTTCGCTGTTAAATAGCATTCGTAATTTCGAACTAATCCAGGCTGATCTCAAAATACCTCACAATGTTTATTCAAAATTTGTCTCAAGTCATCCATTTGTATATCACTTAATTCAGTAAGTTCCTCTAGATTTTTATCTATCCTGATTCTGACATTTTCTAGTTGAGAAGGATCCACTTCCTCTCTTTCACCATATTCATTATAGCCTTTGATCAATGCAGCCGCCCTGCAGTATCGTATTGGAATGCCACTTTGTTCTTCGTTTACACTCTGTCTTTTACCAATGAATGGAATAACTACAGTTTTTCCACATATTCTTATAATTACATCACTGGACCCAAAATTTACCCATCCTTCATATTTATGCAAGAAGTTGGCACCTACCAACATTTTAACACTGTTTTATTGCTACCCCACTTACAGTTATGGGTAATAGGACTTCTTGTTTAACCACTTTCTTAGTTTTTCCAGTAGCTACAGTAATGTCTAGCCCACTCACTGGCATTATAACTATTTGTTTATTCATTGGAAGAAGGTTTTTTTCAAAATTCTGTGACACAGCACACACTTCCGAACCGGTATCAGATAGACAAGGAACTTTGTCTACAAAAATCCTTACTTCAGTAATGGGTTGTCATACATACTCTCTCCTGATTACAGTCTCAGGCTGCTCTAACAAATCCTGCAGCACCTCTCGTCCGTCGAATCCTACCTCACTTGTGGAAACCATACTTATATTTACTGGGTCCTCCTTTTGCTTATTAATAGTAGTGGCAGCTTCCACAAGTCTGTCCACTACAGGCAACTTAAAATACTCCTCCAACTTCTCACCATAATTTTCCTCTAATTCTGCAACCCCTTCCAAGGTACTGTCACAAATTTCTACACCATTTTCTTCTTCCCGTTTTTCCGATTCTCCATTCTCACTTTCAGAAATTACTTCAATTAATTTACTCAAAACTTCCTCGACCCTAACTCCCGCATTAATTCCACAATTAATTGGTAGCCTCTCATCTGTTTGGCAGTGCCGATTCACCTCCATTTCCTGATCTGAATCTTCACTTAAATTTACTTGTTCCTTATGACCTTTATTTGCACTGTCTCTATCATATAAAGCTACGTTATTTACTGGGTGTACCTTTAGTATCTCCGTGTCACTCTCCCCTGCTCTCTTAGTAGCTAAATTACTATTACCAATATATTGTTTCGTAGGTGCCTTCCTCACAAGGGGTGTCGTTAGCGCGTTTAACCTGTAACGTTTCCATCTGCGAGCGCGAGCTTCATCGCAGACTGCTAACAACTTTCCTGTCGGGTGTTGTTAATATGTCTAAGATGCGTGTCATCAGACGGGCACCGCCTCTCTGTTACGTCATCAGCCGACAGCTGACGGCAGTCGTAATACTGAACCCGCTCGCTGAACCTATTCCCACTAGTACCTCCTCGTCCTCTAAATCTACCTCTGTATCCATTACCTCTTTGGACGCTGATTATGTGTACATTAACTTCGCTCCACTATCATTCTGCCTGACAGGAGGCCTATATTCTCTCCTGGCATTTTCTTCTTCCTTTAAAATATTTTCTGCCCTTTCCATATGGTGAATAAATTTACCAAGATTATCTCTATGAGCTGAAATTATTTTGTCTCTCCAGTACAATGGTAGCTTATTTTCTATCCCTATAATTATTTGCTCAGTTTCTACTTTTGAACTTACATACGATAAATTAGTTACCCATTTTTTTTCACAAACCTTTTAATATTATCTTTTTTGGGATCGTATTTCACAACTGACCAAAATTTATTCAAAACATCCATCTGTTTCCTCTTGCTCGAATATTCTTCAAAAAATGCCTGTTTGAGGTCCGCCAACTTATCATACATATCAGAAGCTAAATTACCCCAAATTCTAGCTTCTCCCATTAAATTAGATGTAATAAAAATCTATTTTTTGCTTGTTATTCCATACTTTAGGTAACACATCATCGAAGCCGCTCCAGAATTCCTTCAGGTGCACATTCTTGTCGATTACACTGTTACATAGGATACTACCACTACTGCTGTAGACACACCGCTCTACTTTTGTTAGTCTACAGTCATGTTCACACAACTGCTCATTCAAACTGGTACCTAACTGACTAATATTAGTTTCTAGGTTAGTGATTTTATTAGCCACTTGTGCTCCAAACTTTGTACACCTGTCTTTCCCTTCTTTAATTTTACTTTATAAAGCAGCATGGTTAACCTCACAGTAATTTCCTATACTCTGCACATGTTCATGAATTTTATCCATTTCTGAATTTACATATTCTTTGAACTGTTCTCTATCCTCAGCAACCTGCTTAATTTGGAAAGTTAGTTCACTTTCCACTGTTACAATTGCAGCATTACATTCTAGCCTGACCTGATTAATACCGCTCTTAATATTATGTCCAAACAATGTCAGGTCATTTTTCCACAAAACCCTCAAATCCGAAATTATAGTTTCCATTTTGGATTTCCTTTCTACAACCTCACTATGTAACTCATTTATATCCAAACCTACACTACTGGCCATTAAAATTGCTACACCAAGAAGAAATGCAGATGATAAACGGGTATTAATTGAACAAATATTATACTAGAACTGACATGTGATTACATTTTCACACAATTTGGGTGGATAGTTCCTGAGAAATCAGCACCCAGAACAACCACCTCTGGCCGTAATAACGGCCTTCATGCTCCTGGGCATTGAGTCAAACAGAGCCTGGATGGCGTCTACAGGTACAGGTACCCATGCAGCTTTACACGATACCACAGTTCATCAAGAGTAGTGACTGTCGTATTATGACGAGCCAGCTGCTCGGCCACCATTGAACAGACGTTTTCAGTTGGTGAGAGATCTGGAGAATGTGCTGGCCAGGGCAGCAGTCGAACATTTTCTGAATCCAGAAATGCCCGTACAGGACCTGCAACATGTGTTCGTGCATTATCCTACTGAAATGTAGGGTTTCGCAGGGATCGAATGAAGGGTAGAGCCACGAGTAGTAACACATTTGAAATGTATCGTCCACTGTTCAAAGTGCCGTCAATGCGAACAAGAGGTGACCGAGACGTGTAACCAATGGAACCCCATACCATCACGCCGGGTGATACGCCAGTATGGCGATGACGAATACACGCTTCCAATGTGCGTTCACCTCCATGTCGCCAAACACGGATGCGACCATCATGATGCTGTAAACAGAACCTGGATTCATCCGAAAGAATGACGTTTTGCCATTCGTGCACCCAGGTTCGTCGTTGAGTAAGCCATCGCAGGCGCTTCTGTCTGTGATACAGTGTCAAGGGTAACCGCAGCCATGGTCTCCGAGCTGGTAGTCCATGCTGCTGCAAACGTCGTCGAACTGTTCGTGCAGATGGTTGTTGTCTTGTAAACGTCCCCATCTGTTGGCTCAGGGATCAAGACGTGGGTGCACGATCCGTTACAGCCATGCGGATAAGATGCCTGTCATCTCGACTGCTAGTGATACGAGACCGTTGGGATCCAGCACGGCGTTCCGTATTACCCTCCTGAAATCACCGATTCTATTTTCTGCTAACAGTCATTGGATCTCGACCAACGCGAGCAGCAATGTCGCGATACGATAAACCACAATCGCGATAGGCTACAATCCGACCCTTATCAAAGTCGGAAACGTGATGGTACGCATTTCTCCTTCGTACACGAGGCATCACAATAACGTTTCACCAGGCAACGCCGGTCAACTGCTGATTGTGTATGAGAAATCGATTGGAAACTTTCCTCATGTCAGCACGTTGTAGGTGTCACCACCGATTCCAACCTTGTGTGAAAGCTCCGAATAGCTAATCATTTGCATAGCACAGCAGCTTCTTCCTGTCGGTTAAATTTCGCGTCTGCAGCACGTCATCTTCGTGGTGTAGCAATTTTAATGGCCAGTAGTGTAGTTTATTCATTTTAGTATCAATGTCAGAAATTTAATATCTGAACCCATTTTACCGAATTTTTCGTCAATATCAGAACTCAATGACGTTTCAATTTCGGAACCCAACCCATTCACCTTGGTCAAAATGTTCATTAACATCCCTGACACACTGTCTTTTGTTTCACAATCACCTGACACTGGTTCTGGCTAGATTTCGTTTACCACAACAGGTAGATAGGGGACACTGGGTTTCGATACATTTTGTTCAGTATCTATTTCATAGCTAGAAGGTATTGATTCAGGTAAACCACTGTCATTATATTGCGATACATCAAAACTAAAATTTATTCATCATTTTCTTCCTTTCCTTGATTTAATTCTCTCTTCTGCTCCTCATGTACAATATTCTGCTTACTTTCAGCCACTTCAGACTGTCTTTTTTTTTCTAGCACACACACAATGAAGTAAAACACTACTTAACTTTTTTCTTCAGACGTCATTAGAAAAGTGAGTAAATCGCCTGGGATAATTTTCCCACGATAGGCTAGTGTAATTCTTTGACGTTACTTAAGACGGTATGTAATGCAATACTTAAATTTGACGAATGTCCCACATACACACTCTCATTTACTCACAGGCTCACATGACACATAATAAAATAAATATTGATTTTAATAGTTCTTTCTGAAGTTATTCAAGGTTTCATTCTATGAAAATTGTAAGGTATTTGAATTTTTTATATTAAATTTCAATTAATAAGTCTATATCCTAATACTTCAGGTGAGTATTTCAACTGACAGCCAAAACATGTCATAAATGTTCCCAGGTGAATTTCATTTCTTAAGAGTAGTTTTCTTAACTTTAAAGTAAATTTTTCTATCTCCGAAAATATGTCCGTTGGAATGTTGAGATTTTCACACCACCTTCCTATTAATAACAAAGTGCAGTATAGAAATTTTGAAAGCGATTACACAAAAACTACTATCCTTTATTTAGATTCTTATAGGTGGTGAACGTACGCGTTAAGAGACATTGAACAGCCTTCCCACAGCTGGCAGTGACAGATGCACGTGTGTCTTCTGGGTAGGCCGCTAGATATCAGCCCCCGAAGTTACATACAGCAAGCTATCCTAAAACAAACGTTCGCTCGGAACAACTTGCGGCGCTATAAGTGCGCCATATGTCAGTATCTACACGTTCTTAAAATTTAATGAGTTCACAAACCGTGCTAAAATAGGAGGATGTTCACCTGGGACACCAAATGTCGCGTAACTAGTCATACCTTTTATGGAATAACCCTTGGAACATGCGCTGTTGCGCTGGACCACCACCAGAAAGTGCTGCTCAAGGACTTATTCTTAAAATGAATAACCAGAAGCTTCTTTCTTTAAGTTCAAAAATAGGAAGTTCAACAATTTTTTATCGCGTCCTTAAGATCCTGCCGATTATGACCAGATGTCTTTCAGTCTCTAATGTTTACAAACAGGTAGTTAGTATGGAAATATGCAGACATTAGTGGTTCTTATCTGGTCAGAAAGTAAAAGAGCCCTTATTAAAAATGAAGTTTCTTCACACGCCGTTAAGTAGAAAAATCGCAGAACTGTTGCTATAGCCACAAATATTCTTCAAATGACCTAAAACACTCATTTTGATGTCAGTTGCTTCTAATTATAATGTATATTTTCTCAACTTAAATTGAACTTAAGGAGAGGAAATTCGAACAGTTGCCAAAGATGATCTAAAATACAGAGTAGCACATCTGAAGCTATAACATATGAAGACCAGAATGAACAGAATGACAGAAACCTAAGAGCAGACTGACAAAATGGCACGAGCTTATGCCTCATGAAGACTCGCTCCAGGATATTACCGCACTTTGCTTGTTTATAATACGTTTCAAATTCTGTTAATCAGAAAGCTCAACTTTTATCAGCTGTTGATTTTGTCATACTTTGTTTGTATATTATTTATGATGAACAGAATCTATTGAAAAATGCAGTACCAATGCATGCTTACGCAGTTGTGAATCCCGGTTTTATGATGATGAGATCCATTTTAGACACTCAAATTTAATTATTAAAGTTTTATTAGTTTGTAATCAAGGGTTTTTGTCCATTAATATAGGCTGCAATAGACTCAGAAGGAATAGCTGATCAAAAGTATATCAATAGATCCCGGAAATTTACAGTGTTTGGGCCATAATTGGCAGTGAAAGTTTGGACCAGGTGAAATGTTCAGTCATCAATATCTTATACACTAATTAAATTTTCTTTACTGTAAGTATTTTACTGAAAAGAGGGTAAATAGCTCTTTAATTTGAAAGTGGTCCTTTATTCTGAGTTTACATATTAGTTCATAAGACTTTCCCTTTTTCAAGATGTACGAATTTTTATGATATCATAATTTTTGATGGATATCATTTCTGATGAAACTAACCGTCTCATTGACATCAAAACAACAAACTGAATTATGGGAATAATAATGTTTTGTGGAAGCATTTGTTTACAGTCTTGACAATTTGCGTAAGATGTGATTAATGTAGGAACCCTAACTGCGGAATTTTTAAAATAAATAATCATATCATTTGAAGAGAAAGTGAGGGAAAGTTTCATGTATTCATAGACCTTATTACACTAAATAGGAGTGCGTGCAGAGTAGGAATTTGAGAGTCAACCTCGTTTTGTCACAAATTGCCATTCAACATATTCTAGTGTAACAATTATTTTGAGCTCCTCCAATTGAGGTAATCTTTGGCTGACCTCTGCTTTCCTGTTGATGGCCTCTAATTAATTTTGTTGCTTATCTTTGCTTTCCGTAAATTCTTCCGTATTTGGGCTTCCCGGGTTTTGTTACTAAGTTTGTCTACATCTGAAGTCTAAGTTGTCTTTGTCAGCGGTAAAATTGATGGAATTTACTTCTGTATTATAGATCTACGTAGCTCTGAAGTATATTGTAGTTGTTAGGTTTACACGACTGATATCGTAAGAACTTCTACTCAAGTATCTAACGAATTTTATACTCCGCACCTTCCATTAAAACGGCTGTTATTTGAGCCTGAAAGTTGCTATCCTATACCAGTCGTCTAGTTTAGTTGACAAAAATTTCTCCTTCTTGTTCAGATTTTTATCAGTTTATGCCTCTTCCTTTCTGTTGTCGTATTCCTCTAGTTCATTACTCGTCCGCTGTTCATAGTTAAACTATTGACGTGATTTCCTTCTTATCAGTTAGTTCATATGTTTCGCTCTTTTTACAATCGTATGTCTTCTGGCACAAGACTGCATTCAGTTAGTTGCTTATCCGTGGGGGGAATCTATCCTTTGGTAACCTTCCTCTAAGCATTGACCAAATGCTGTTATTTTAGATTTACAGCATTTAGCGATACATGCATGATCATTATAGGTGTGCCAAGGCATTTTGAAATCACCAGAAAATATTTCAGTGTTATTGCTAAAAAGCCAATATATACACGTTTTCATTTTTTATAGTAGCACGAAGTGTTGGTGAACATTGTGATTTATTTTTCATCTTGTTCTAAATCTGTCTTATAGCTCTTTTGTAACCCTTCGTTTATCTAACGTATCTGAAAATGTTGGTAATTAACGTATGCACAAACTTATTGTCGCTCATCTCTGGTTGTAAATCGGGACGAGTGTGACGCTTTCCATTTGGTGCCTTATAACACACTTACCCTTTTAATTATGGATTTTCCTTTATTTTGCTCCCATCTTTCTCAGTTTTCATGACTATGATTTCTATTTCGTTTGCAGATCTGTTGCTCCTGTGTTTCACTTACTAACCACACGAAGCACTTTTTAAATTATTTCTCATTTTCGTCATCTACAGTTTTTGTGAATGACACATTTGTTTTCTTGGCTTCGATTTTTACCTTACTTTGCGGCTATCGTTGGTGCAGGAAGTGAGCACAATTATGTAAGTCGGCATTTTCCATGTTCTCAGTAGTTTGTTTTCAGTATTTCGTGTCACTCTACTTCCCCAATGCAGTTGGAAGTAACTACAACTGCTGTTTCTGTTGTTATTAGTGTTTGTTTACGGCTTACACTTTAAGGAAAGCAGATCGTTGTCCTAACCTGCAAGGTGTACTACAGCTTTCCTGTGCACGCAGCGAAGTCCGTTTTTGGGCTGTGTTCTATGAGGAGCAGCGAGAGCAGACACACCTCCTCTGTGTGACGTTTGGATAGCGGACTGAGACCTCCGGCCTGTGTCACCACCTCGGCCCCGGGCACTACTCTCTGACGTAGTGCGGTCGTGACCCCGCGCTGACCAAGCGTTGCTGGGCAGCAGCTGTTAGCCGCCACGCACCGACGTGTGCGGTACTGGCTGCACGCATGTAGCTAACACCGAGGGACTTCCTACCACGTTATCCGTGGCTCAGTGATCTCGTTTCTTTCCCGTTGTACAAATTCACTAGCGGATATTAGACGAGGAATCATATTGTTGTTTGGCGTTACATGCTGTTGTCAACGAAAGCGAATAATCTTCCAGGTTACTTCCACATCTACGTCCTCTTCCACTCCTATAATATGGATAAGAATTTGACAATGCAATGATAGATCGATGCCGAAACAAGGCTCCGGGGGTAGACGACATTCCGTCAGAACTACTGATAGCCAAGGGAGAGCCGCTCATGACAAAACTCTTCCATCTGGTATGAAAGCTGTGTGGGACAGACAAAGTACCCTCAGATCTCAAGAAGAATGTAATAATTACAATTCCAAAGAAGGCAGGTGATGACAGGTATAAACATTACCGAACCATCAGCTTAGTAAGTTATGGTTGCTAAATACTAACACGAATTCTTTGCAGATGAATGAAAAAAGTGGTAGAAGGCGATCTCAGGGAAGATCGATTTAGATTCCATAAAAATGTAGAAACACGAAAGGCAATACTGGCCCTACGACTTGTCTTAGAAGATAGATTTCAGGAAAGACAAACCTACGTTTATAGCAAACGTAAACGCAGAGGAAGCTTTTGAAGATGTCGACTGTTGTTGAAGTTTTGAAGATAGCAGGGGTAAAATACGGTGACCAAAAGGCTACTAACAACTAGTACAGAAACGAGATGACAGTTAAAAGAGTCGAGGGGCGTGGAAGGGAAGTCGTGTTTCAGAAGGGTGTGAGACAGGTTTGTAGCCTAATTCCGATGTTGTTCAGTCTCTACATCGAGAAAAAATATTCACGTAGAAGAAATAAAGCTTTGAGGCTTGCCGATGACATTGTTATTCCGTCACAGACCGCAAAACGACTTAAAAGAGCAGCTGAATGGAATGGATACAGGCTTGAAAGAAGGATAGAAGATGAACATCAACAAAATCAAAACGAGGATAATGGAATGTAGTCTAATTAATCAGGTGATGCTGAGTAAATTAGATTAGGAAACGAGGCAAATTGGTATATGAGTTTCATTATTTGGCCAGCAAAAATACTGATGAGGGACGAAGTAGAGAGGTTATAAAATGTGGACTGGCAATGGCAAGAAAAGCGTTTATGGGGAAGATGAATTTGTTGACGCAGAATATTGATTTAAATGCTATGAAGTATTTTCTGAAAGCATTTGTATGGAGTGTAGCCATGTATGTAGGTGAAACATGAGCAATAATCAGTTTAGACAAGAAGAGAATAGAAAATCAGGTGATCCTGAGGGAATTAGATTAGGAAACGAGGCAAGGTGGTAGATGAGTTTTATCATTTAGGCAGCAAGAGAACTGATTATGGACGATGTAGTGAGGTTATAAAATGCAGACTGGCAGTGGCAAGAACAGCGTTTCTGAAGAAGATAAATTTGTTAACACAGAACTTAGATTTAAGTGGTACCGAGTCTTTTCTGAAAGTATCTGTATAGAGTGTAGCCACGTAAGGAAATGAAACATGGACGATAAAAAGTTTGGACACGAAAGGAATTTGAAGCTTTTGAAATGTAGTCCTACAGAAGAATGCTGAAGATTACGTGGGTAGACCGCGTAAGTAATGAGGACGTGCTGAATAGAATTGGTGAGAAAAGAAATCTGTGACACAATCTGACTAGAAAAAGGGATCCGTTGATAGGACACATTCTGAGGTATCAAGGGATCACCAGTCTAATATTGGAGGGAAGCGTGACGGGTAAAATTTGCAGAGGGAGACCGAGAGGAGACTGCAGTAAGCAGATTCAGAAGCATGTAAGTTGAAGTAGTTATTCGGAGATGAAGAGGCATGAGCAGGGTACAGCAGCATGGAGAGCGACATTAAACCAGTTTTCGGACTGAAGATTGTTGTGGCGTAGCAAGGCAGCCACGCCACGGAAGTAGCCGAAAGGCACGCGCTAAGCTCACGCAGATCGGCGTGGGGTCTGAAACAGGATACGTAATGAATGCTATAAAGAAAAGTACGTAGCTTCTGGAATACTTAACTTTAATCCATACTTGTGGTACATCGCTCTTGGCGATACAAGTGAGACTCTGTAGATACATGCTATGTTACTAATGGCGCCTTGCTAGGTCGTAGCCATTGACTTAGCTGAAGGCTATTCTAACTATCTGCCCTGCAAATGAGCGAGGCTTCGACAGTGTGCATCGCTAGCTACGTCGTCCGTACAACCGGGGCGAGTGCTAGTTCGTATCTTGAGACCTGCCTTGTGGTGGCGCTCGGTCTGCGATCACACAGTGGCGACACGCGGGTCCGACATGTACTAATGGACCGCGGCCGATTTAAAACTACCACCTAGCAAGTGTGGTGTCTGGCGGTGACACCACATTCCTCCCCCGCAAATCGGCGAACGGTCGTGTTATAAGGCTTCCGCCCGCCGTGGGGAGGACCCCATGTTGACGTATGCGATGAGGTGGGGAGCCTAACAACAGGCGAGGCTGTGCCACCCGCACCCGGCCATTCGGTCCGAGGGGAGCTAGGAAACGCCTGAAAACCTAGTCCAGGGTGCACGTCAACATGCGGTGTATGCGCCCGTAGAGAGACAGGAGGGGCCGAAGGGTCGACCTCCATTGCGTCGGGGTACCCGACGCGCGAAGACGCCATGTGGTCCGGAGCGGGCAAATGTTCCATGGCGGAGGACATCTGGTCACGGGAAGCGATCGGCGGCGCGGGACCCAGGGAGGCGCCAGGCGGTTGCAGCGACGCGTCTACTGCGGGCGTCGCCGGCGGGAGAACAGGCGGCGGCGGCGGCGGCGGCGGCGCGTCGCCATGGGGCAAAATGGAAGGCAGCGTCGATGAGGGATGAGGCGAGCCAGTAGATGGGTCCCCAGGGCGCTGAAAGCAGACGGGGAGCGGCAGAACCCAGGCGACGACAGAGGCGCAGCTGATTGAGATGCCGACGCACCTCACTAGAGGCCACCAAAACCAAATACATCGCGCGGCCGAGGCAGCGAAGAATGCGCCCTGCGAGCCAACGCCGTGAACCTCGATAGTTGCGATAGAATACAACGTCGCCTGGAGCAAAAGCATGAGTCTGCCGCTGCACAGGAACCTGATGCGGCGGATGCAGCAAAGACATCAAGGTTCGATGAGAACGACCGTGGAGCAACTCAGCCGGCGAGCGACCATCTCGGGGCTGAGAGCGATACGATGACAAAAAGAGCAACAACGCGTCCTCCCGAGAATGCGACTCTTTCAACTTCAACATCTGTGACTTGAAAGTCCGGACCAGTCGTTCAGCTGCACCGTTTGACTGAGGCGAAAACGGCGCGGACGTCAGATGTTGAATACCATTGGCCTTGCAGAATGACTGAAATGCTGCGGACATGAATTGTGGGCCATTGTCGGAAACAATAGTCTGTGGAAGGCCTTCAATGCAAAAGATAGCAGATAACGCTTGGATGGTGGCAGAAGACGTCGTGGAAGACATCCGGACAACAAAAGGAAAATTACTGAAGGAATCCACCACAACCAACCATCGATCATTCCAGAACGGACCAGCAAAATCGATGTGCAAGCGTTGCCAAGGGGAAGTGGCTTGCGGCCATGTAAAGAATTTCCGCGGCGGGGCGGTATGTTCTTCGTTCGGCACACGCCATGCAAGAAGAGCACATATTCGTAATCGGAGCATCGATTCCGAACCAAATACAGTGCTGACGAGCAAGTTGTTTCGTTCGCACCATACCCCAATGTCCTTGGTGGAGAAGCCGTAAAACAGAGGACTGTAACGAACGTGGTACCACGGCTCTGGACTGATCATTATCAGAACGCAACAACAAAACACCACGTCATACAAAAAGTCTCTCTTTGTGAGCAAAAAATCGGCGAACCAACGGACGAAAATCAATCGGAAACGATTCGACCACGTCATCGGTTTCCGAATCAATGAACATGCAAGCAAGTTCGGAAGAATCGAATGCTTTATCCTCAGCAACAGGCAAACGGGACAATGCATCGGCGTTGCCGTGCTGAGCAGTGGACCGATACAAGATATCGTAGTGATACTGCGAGAGGAAAATAGACCAGCGAATGAATTTCTGCGCTGTACGTGGAGGTACAGGCTTGTTAGGATGAAAAAGCGATGTCAAAGGTTTGTGGTCGCTGACGATAGTGAAGTGACGACCATACAAGAAATCATGAAACTTAGTAAGACCAAATACGAGAGCCAAAGCTTCTTTCTCTATCTGTGAATAATTTCTTTGCGCAGATGAGAGCAATTTGGACGCAAAGGCAATAGGGCGATCATGCGATCCATCTTTGTGCGCAAGCACAGCACCGATCCCGAAATCCGATGCATCTACCATCAACAAAAGTGGTTTCTGGGGATCGAATGCCGTAAGGCAAGTATTAGAAAGCAACGCCGATTTCAACTGGCGAAAGGCGCGTTCGCATTCCGTCGTCCAGACGAACGGAACACCTTTACGGCGTAAGCGATGAAGCGGAGCTGAAATGGAAGAGGTATTGCGCAGAAAGCGATGATAATAGTTAATTTTACCCAACACACTCTGTAGCTGCTTCAAATTCTGCGGCGAAGGCAAGTCTTGTATAGCACGGAGGTGCTCTGGACTGGGATGTATGCCTTGGGCATTGATTACATGTCCCAGATATGTCAAGTCACGAGCAAAAAACACACATTTGTCCTTCCGCAAGCGAAGACCATTTTGCCGCAATACCTGAAATAATGTCCGGAGGTTTGCTAAATGTTCTTCTGCTGTCTTTCCGGAGATCACAATATCGTCCAGATAGTTCGCTGCAGTAGGGACCGACGCACAAACAGTTTGTAAATATTGCTGAAACAATGCAGGGGCGGATGCACACCCGATTGGCAGTCTTTTGAATCGGTACAAACCAAGATGCGTGTTAACCACCAAGACGCGCTGGGATTCCTCGTCCACTGGTATTTGCAAGTATGCATCTGCTAGGTCCAACTTTGAAAAGCCCGTATCTCGTGGTCGTGCGGTAGCGTTCTCGCTTCCCACGCCCGGGTTCCCGGGTTCGATTCCCGGCGGGGTCAGGGATTTTCTCTGCCTCGTGATGGCTGGGTGTTGTGTGCTGTCCTTAGGTTAGTTAGGTTTAAGTAGTTCTAAGTTCTAGGGGACTTACGACCACGGCAGTTGAGTCCCATAGTGCTCAGAGCCATTTGAACCATTTTTGAACTTTGAAAAATATTTACCCGGGCACAGTTTATCAAAAAGATCTTCCGGGCGGGGTAAAGGATAAGTTGCAATCACTAATTGTGGATTCACTGTTGCCTTGAAGTCCACACAAAGTCTCAATTTTCTGGAAGGTTTCGGCAAAATTTCTAATGGTGAGGCCCAGAGAGAAGCTTGCACACGTTCCAGTACACCTTGTGATTCTAAATCGTGTAATTTTCTTGCGACCTCATCACGCAATGTGTGAGGAACATTGCGCACTCTGAAAAATTTAGGTTGCGCGTTGACTTTCAGTTCCAAATGTGCTTCATAGTTCTGAGCGCAACCTAAGCCCGGTGCAAAAATGTCTACAAATTCTTCACACAGACAAGAAACACTGTCTGAAGGCACAGTCTGATGCACTGATAGGACCCGGTTTACTATAGACATGTTAAACAACTGAAATAAATCTAAACCAAACAAGTTCACTGCAGTAGAAGAACGAAGAACGTAAAATGACACAAGTTTTGTTTGTCCCTTGTATGATGCAAGAAGAGTGCACTGTCTTAACACAGGGATCTGCTGTCCTGAATAACTATGTAACTTAACAGTTGCGGCACGCAACGGAGGTTTGCCCAGTTGTTTGTACGTGTCATGATTGACCAATGAAGCTGCAGCTCCGGTATCGAGCTGGAATGGTATGACTTGCCATTAAAGTCCAAATCTACAAAAAGTTTATTGTCCTGCTGGCGACAAGAGCGACTTTCCCGTGCAAGTTGAACCGATACAGGTACAGAAGCACTTGCGACCGGACGAGATTTTCGTCGACGTCGACGCACACGTTTGGTGGGACGAACACAGTCACCGTTAGAGAAAGTGTCACTGGACGGAGTGGAATTAACGACATGAATGTCCACGGGTGAAGGTCCACGAGCCTGAGTGTCCTTAGTTCGATTCCGGCGCGAAGCAAAGGGCCTGGAATGATTAAGAGTGTCGGATCTGAGCTTTTTCTGGCAAACACTTTGAACATGTCCTTTTTTATTACAGAAAAAGCAAATAGCTTGGCGTGACGGGCAATTCTCACGCAAATGTCTAGTAGCACACCGTGGGCATGATTTCACTGCATTTGCGTGCGTGCGCGGGACACGTGGCTGCGTGGACGTGCGCGAGGGCTGTTTATAGTTCCATGCAGCTCGCGCGGCGGGCCGGTTAATGTGACACACAGCTGGCGAAGTTGCAAATGATTCCTGAGCAAAGTCAAGTGTGTCTTGCCTATCCAATATGTCTATCACTTGTTGAAGGGAGGGATTGGCTAGTTTCAAAATTTGCTCCCGTATACGAACATCAGAAACCTTCTGTACAATTGCATCACATACCATAGTATCTGAATAAGGGAGTCCACATTCACACTCAAAAGCATAATCCCTTGTAAGGCCTTGCAAAGTTGCAACCCACTCCCGATTAGTTTGCCAGGCCGTACGTTTTGTACGAAAGAACGTATACCTTTTTGCAACTACATTGACTGTTTCCTTGAAATAGGCATCTAAAGCAGACAAAATTTCTTCGTAGGACAGAGTTGCTACGTCGCGTCGGGGAAATAATTTCACTATCACACGGTACGTTTGCACTCCTACACACGACAATAACTGAGGCTGCCGCTCGTTACCTTGAATTCTGTAGGTGGCGAGATGAAATCCAAATTGGCGTGACCACTCCGTCCGTGTTTCCACGTCCGCTTGAAAATTACGGAATGGGGGTGCAACTGCATGTTGTGGCTGCGGTAGCGGTGAAGCGGCGGCTGCCGCATCGTTTTGCAGTGCACGTTGACCCTGGACAAGCTGTCCAAGGGCATCCAATAACGCCTGCGTCTGCTGATTCTGCAAGCGATAAAATTCGGAAAGTACATCTGGAGATTGTGGCGAAGCCATGGCACAAGTAAATGTAAGCAAGTAGAAAGACCAAGACCCTTTTTTGACTCGTCGCCAACTGTTGTGGGGTAGCAAGACAGCCACGCCACGGAAGTAGCCGAAAGGCATGCGCTAAGCTCACGCAGATGGGCGTGAGGTCTGAAACAGGATACGTAATGAATGCTATAAAGAAAAGTACGTAGCTTCTGGAATACTTAACTTTAATCCATACTTGTGGTACATCGCTCTTGGCGATACAAGTGAGACTCTGTAGATACATGCAATGTTACTAATGGCGCCTTGCTAGGTCGTAGCCATTGACTTAGCTGAAGGCTATTCTAACTATCTGCTCTGCAAATGAGCGAGGCTTCGACAGTGTGCATCGCTAGCTACGTCGTCTGTACAACTGGGGCGAGTGCTAGTCCGTATCTCGAGACCTGCCTTGTGGTGGCGCTCGGTCTGCGATCACACAGTGGCGACACGCGGGTCCGACATGTACTAATGGACCGCGGCCGATTTAAAACTACCACCTAGCAAGTGTGGTGTCTGGCGGTGACACCACAAAGATCACAAGAAACATCTACATCTACGTACCTACTGTGCAAACCACTATTAAGTATATCACAGACGGTACTTACCACTGTACCACATGTTACAGATTCTTCGTGTTCCTATCACTAGTGGAATATGCAAAGAACGATTCCTTAAAGGGCTGTATGTATGCTATAATTAGTAGAACTTTGTCTTCACGGTCTCTAAGGGTTGGTACAACTGATACTACCTTTCAGGTACTAAATGTATAATATAAAGAGTAATAAAACAATTACAGTCCCTGCGGTGCATCATGTTTTAACTCTGAATACGTTCTAGAATCCTGTTACAGACAGACGTATATGAGTGAAACAGGACTGTAGTTCTGGGATCAGTTCAAACACCATTTTAGTACGTTGGCGTAACATGACGTGTTTCGCAGTCATCTCAGAGGGTATCCTTCAGGATCTCACGGAATCCCTGTGATAACTGCAAATCGTTTAACTGAATTTGTGCGAATCGCATTGTTAAACTTCTGAATAATGAAACCATTTTTAAATCACCGTCGTCTGCTGGTAGTTCCTTCATGCAAGATGCCTTTATTGCGCCATGTATCTATATGACATAACTGGCCAGTTTCGTCCTGTGGCCATATCCAAATTTATCGCGTCGGTAATGCAGGTGTGCACACCCTGCACATTTGAAAACACCCACAGCCGAAAGTGACCAGTGATGTCATACACATACGGGATGAAATCAGGACATATTGAATAACAGGACTGACAGTGGTTTTTTAAAATTATTTTATCTTTCAGAAGTTACGTTTAGACTGCCGACCCACAGATGCAGAAATTAATTGCCTGGTCGAAGACAACATTGCGTTTGCGTATGTATTGGATGTCGAAGTTAAAACATAAGGAAAATGAGAAGTGGATAATAGTTGTTGAAGTGGTGGAGTGAGTCGTGGACAAAAACAAAAAGAAAAGAAAAGGAAAGAAAGAACAATAGAAGCATCGGAAGGCGATTCTTAAAAGAGATAGCTGGGTTAACACTTACCGACAGGAGGAGGAATCTTGACATCATAGAAAAACTGGGAGTGAAACGCTTAAAATATGCACAGTAAGGAATAAAGAAACAGCTGGAACGACCACGAGAGAAATTTCGAGACGACAGAATACCAAAATTATTCATGAATTATTACCCAGTGGGTCTGTAGGAAGACAGAGGAAGAGATAGAAGGATCAATAATTTTAACCAAGAGATCATAACAGCAAGTTACTACTATATGCAGAATGAAGAAGATCAGGAAGAAGACGAAAACAAGAGGCATAGAGATATCACGAAAATAATTCCCATAAGGCTTATAAGAAACGTATCAAACTGATCTGAACCATGTCAGCCTGGATGTTCAGTGGGTAAGAGCACTACCAGCTAGAGGAAGATTCCAGGTTCAAGTGCTGGTTCGACACACAGTGTTAATCTGCCAGGAAGTGTCATAACAGCGCACACTCGTCTGCAGAGTGAAAGATTCACTGTTGCCAGACAATATCCATGTCATCTCCAATTGATCTTTAGAAAACATGTTGACACCTACCTTCCATAGTTCATGCCAATGTAGAAAGCTATCTATAGTAATATCTTACCATTTAAATACATCACAGCAGAAAACAGTTGTTCGCTAGAAGCTGCTTGTTGGTAGTATTTTATGTTACTGAAATTCTTTCGGATGTTGCTCATCTTCATATCGTTATTACACAACAGCCAGGTATTTATTACAGTACATAACTTGCAATACAATTATATAGTAGTGTTTTATGCATATGATACATTTCAATTCACTATAATGAGGTTTGCCTAGATGTAACGCTCCCTACTGTATGCCAACGACAGTATTTTGTAACATTTATGTAATAATATGATTACGTGATTTATATGTACATATATACAGCGTATAACGGGAATAAGTGCAGATATTTTTATATGTGGTACCTTAATATGCACAAAAATCAATGTGTTGGTTTGTTTTTTCTCTGCATCGAGCAGTCTTCCACAAACACGTCACGTACCTTACCACCTGATGCTTTATACATGGTCGTAATTGCACCACTAAGAAGACTACGCCCGTCACTGAGACTTACTCTTTGGTATCGACATGTCCACACTTCAGCAGCTGACCTTATGCCCTTAGGAAAATAAGGGTCAAGGGCTTGTTCTTGCGTGTACTTGGAGGTATTAACTAACCTAGAAACGTTCGACTTGTACCAGCTGTAACTGTCAGTGTACAAATGATGTAAATACTGATATAATGTTGTTCAGTACACCGTCCTCAGTCACTAAAAGATATATCTGTACTTATACCCATTACACCCTGCATATAATTTGTATAAAAAATTTTTACGAGAATACATGCAGTTGTCTTCGGTAATTGCTGTACATGAAGAGATTACTTTCGATACACTTCATTGTCTCTGGAATACGGTACAGAACATTAAATGCAAGGAAAGCCACATTAAAATGAATTGAAATATCTCATATGCATGAAACACTACTGTAAGCAACGTATTATAACAAATACGTGTCTTTTGTGTAATACAGATACCGCTGATGACGGACAACAGCCGAATCTAACTCGGTAACATAAAATACAACCAACAAGCAGCTTCCGTCGAACGATTAAATATTATTTTCACATATTTACAATTTCTACAAGCTACGGAGTACCAAATGTACAACACGTAATTAACTCTGCAACCGGAGGAAGAGACTCTGAGTGCGGTTAAATGTGAAGTTAAAATTCGGTAGGTCAGAAATTTTTACATGGGGTTAAAAAAAAGGTGATGTAAAAACTTATATTCCCTCACTCGTGTACACTGGTACATTAAGGTCATAGAGAAGACCCTCTTCGTTTGTATTGGCAGTGTCCGCTGCTCTGTGACACCGTCCACTAGAGTACTAGGCAGTGCTTCAAATGACGTCTAATTGGCCGCAGTAGTGAACAGCGCAGAACCATTCAAAGGAGCGTCCACATCGTGACACGACGGCGTGCGATACGATCGCTCTGCTATTTGTGCCCACTATTTGGACGCAATACACATCAAACGGTCGACGCTCTTCTCAGTACATTCAAATTAAACGAGAAATGGCTTATGTAGGCGTTCCAAGTCAATACACTGCAGACGTGGGCGGTAGTATGAAGTACGATACCCTTGTATCGGCAGTCTCTCTTGTAACATCAAAACATGACTGCCCTTTCATCACAGACGAAATTTGATATATATACGTAAGCAATAGGGACTCCACAACGGTATTACTATCAGTTTCTGAATCAAACACACTACATCATGTCATACAATGTAAACCACTCACTTCGTTTTCTGCATCGAAACCACAATCTGCAATAAGCGACTCTCGTGGAGATACTGACGAAGCACATATCCTCTAATACGAGTTGTTCATATGAGAACTGTTTTGACGACTACGTGCTACTAGCCTAATTTCATTGCGTCTTATTAAGGGAGGATGAACTGTGTTGGTAATTTCTAAAAGGCCTATTTTCACGATGTTTTGTATAAGTGTTTCGTTGTGGTTTGTGATTTTCCAAGGGTAGATACATCACACTACGGTATAACATCTTCTCTCCGGCACCTGGCACTAACACAGGAATCTCATATTATTGTCCGTCTCTTCTGAAAGAAATCGCCTCCTAGCGATGAGTAACTTCACCAGTCAACCGTCCTCGTAAAGTATGCTAAGAAAGTATCAGTTCACAATGCACGTAATAAATACGAAAACTTCTAAATGGGTGGTGGCTAAATTTCTACCAGAAAAGTTAACTCTCCATTGAATAGAAAGGAAGAAAAGTAGACGTCATCCGAAGGAAGCAAATTATCCACAATTTAGTTACACCTCAGACAATACATATACGAAAATCAGTTTTCAATTAAATGGCTGACGTATGAAGCACACACACGACTGAAGTTTGCTATCAGCTAAATGTCTGATTCTTTCTGGGTGTCCAGTGTACAGTAAAAGTTTTCGAATCAGACAAAATAAAATATAGGATCAAGTAGGTCATATAATACATCTCACGTCCGCAGCTCGTGGTCGTGCGGTAGCGTTCTCGCTTCCCGCGCCCGGGTTCCCGGGTTCGATTCCTGGCGGGGTTAGGGATTTTCTCTGCCTCGTGATGACTGGGTGTTGTGTGCTGTCCTTAGGTTAGTTAGGTTTAAGTAGTTCTAAGTTCTAGGGGACTGATGACCATAGATGTTAAGTCCCATAGTGCTCAGAGCCATTTTGAACCAATACATCTCACACAGACATGTATAATGTTATGTGACAGAATTTCCGGGGGCCGATCGAAAGGCCTCCGCAGTTAGTCTGAGAAACAGATCCATGTGCTGTTTTGCGCCGTTACCTAACCTTTTTCTGCTGACTACTTGCTCTCTAAACAGTAGTCAATACGAGGAAAACAATTGCAAAGTCACCTGATGTTGTTCGTAAGTTAGATGCATCGGCTATGCACGGCTTTGTTTACATAGAATAGCTGGGGTAGTCACAGCGTCGAGTCACATGCGTCTCTGCTTTCGTCCCCAGTAGGAGACTTTCTGCAAATAATAATCTGTAGTTGTGACCCCGGAATTAAATTGTCTACGCATTGGCTGTCATTGCGAATTAATAAAAAATACAGTAATATAAAATAAAAGACACAAGAACAATTTTATAAAAGGGCTTCTATTCTAATATCTGTAACTTATTTAAATGTCAGAGAATTATGCTTAGTAATGTTTTATTCAAGAAAGTGGAACTCATACACCATCCAATTAAAATAGAGAGAGGAAACACTCTTAAGAATTCAGTAAAGTTACACTGAGAGCATCACGAGAATTGTAGCAGAACCCCAAGCTAAATAATCGTCAAAAATGTGCGGAAACTAAGACAATTTCGTTATAACAATACACTAAATATTGACCAGCTCAAAATAGTTTAAAGCTCAACATGACGATTTACAAACTAACATATACGAGATAACAGTAGAAACCTAAGCTCTGTCTAGTATCAATTCCATAATGCAGTCTGAAAAGCTAGAGCTCTGCAGAGGCCGTTCACCGCCAAGAATCAGTTAGCTACATAAGCTAATATCTCACTTCACCTCACGGAGGTCCACTTACTTGAGAACATCGACGTAAAGTGGCTTCAGAAATTAAAGTATTGTAGAGGCCGTTCACCGACCAGAATCAGTCACCTACTCGACCAAATACACTACTGGCCATTAAAATTGTTACACCACGAAGATGACGTGCTACAGACGCGAAATTTAACCGACAGGAAGCAGATGCTGTGATATGCAAATGATTAGCCTTTCAGAGCATTCACGCAAGATTGGCGCCGGTGACGGCACCTACAACTTGAAGACATGAGGCAAGTTTCCAACCGATTTCTCATACACAAACAGCAGTTGCCTGGTGAAACGTTGTTGTGATGCCTCGTGTAAGGAACATAAATGCGTACCATCACGTTTCCGACTTTGATAAAGGTCGGATTGTAGCCTATCGCGATTGCGGTTTATCGTATTGCGACATTGCTGCTTGCGTTGGTCGAGATCTAATGACTGTTAGCAGAATATGGAATCGGCATGTTCAGGAGGGTAATACAGAACGCCGTGCTGGATCCCAACGGTCTCGTATCACTAGCACTCAAGATGACAGGCATATTATCCGCATCGCTGTAACGGATCGTGCAGCCACGTCTCGATCCCTGAGTCAACAGATGGGGACGTTTGCAAGACAACAACCATCTACACGAACAGTTTGACGACGTTTGCAGCAGGATGGACTATCAGCTCGGAGACCATGGCTGCGGTTATCCTTGACGCTGCATCACAGACAGGAGCGCATGCGATGGTGTACTCAACGACGAACCTGGGTGCACGAATGGCAAAACGTTATTTTTTCGGATGAATCCAGGTCCTATTTACAGCATCATGATGGTCGCATCCATGTTTGGTGACATCGCGGTGAACGCACATTGGAAGCGAAAATTCGTCATCGCCATACTGGCGTATCACCCTGCGTGATGGAATGGGGTGCCATTGGTTACACGTCTCGGTCAACTCTTGTTCGCATTGACAGCACTTAGAACAGTGGATGTTACATTTCAGATATTTTACGAGCCGTGGCTTCATTCGATCCCTGCGAAACCCTTCATTTCAGCAGGATAATGCATGACCGCATGTTGCAGGTCCTGTACGGGCCTTTCTGGATACAGAAAATGTTCGACTGCTGCCCTGACCAGCACATTCTCCAAATTTCTCACCAACTGAAAACGTCTGGTCAATGGTGGCCGAGCAACTGGCTCATCACAATACTCTTGATGAACTGTGGTATCGTGTTGAGGCTGCATGGGCAGGTGTACATGTACACGCCATCCAAGCTCTGACTCACTGCCAAGGCATATCAAGGCCGTTATTACGGCCAGATGTGGTTGTTCTGGGTACTGATTTCTCAGGATCTATGCACCCAAATTGCGTGAAAATGTAATCACATGTCAGGTCTGTTATAATATATTTGCCCAATGAATACCCGTTTATCATCTGCATTTCTTCTTGGTGTAGCAATTTTAATGACCAGTAGTGTATCACAGGCATTTCAGTGTTCTTGAAGCGTCCAGAGTGGTTTCCCTCAGCGCACAACTCGAAAAATGTCTGTCTCAACTTCATTCCAGTGGTGGAACCCATTGGCTTAAGGGTATCCCCACCGAAAACACAGGGCGACAACTATTGAAATACATGAAAGAAAACGTAATTTAGTTGCAAACTATGGCGTGCACACACTTCATTCAACATGTTAACGTAGCTACAGATATGCAGATTTGCGTTATGACGGTGCCGACGAATAACGACATTCTGCATGACCCACTGAAGTGTTGGCACATCGATACTGTGGATGACATCTTGAATGGCTGTTTTCAGATCGGAAGTCGTTTTGTGGTTATTGCTGTACACCATGTCCTTAATATAACCCGACAAAAAAGAGTCGTATGTGTTCAGATACAAAGAATATGGCAGCGAATCGAGACCCATGCCAGGGGCTTCTGTGTCCCCCAGATCCAGAATGCGGTCCCCAAAGTGCTCCTCCAGGACATCGAACACTCTCCTGCTTCGATAGGGTCGAGCTCCGGCTGGCAAGAACCACATCTTGTCGAAATCAGGGTCAGTTTGGATAATGGAGGTGAAACCATCTTCCAAAACTTTCACGTACCATTCGGTAGTCAGCGTGCCATCAAGTAAAATCGCACCGATTATTCCGTGGCATTACACGCCACGGCAACGGCCTTGCCGCAGTGGATACAACGGTTCCCGTCAGATCACCGAAGTTAAGCGCTGTCGGGCGTGGCCGGCACTTGGATGGGTGACCATCCGAGCCGCCATGTGCTGTTGCCATTTTTCGGGGTGCACACAGCCTCGTGACGCCAAGTGAGGAGCTACTGGACCGAATAGTAGCGGCTCCTGTCAAAGAAAACCATCATAACGACCGGGAGAGTGGTGTGCTGACCACACGGCCCTCCTATACGCATCCTCAGCTAAGGATGAAACGGCGGTCGGCTGGTCCCGATTCTAATATGTTGTTACAGACAATATCATAAATTAATTTTATTAATTTTCCTTTGTTTATTTACTGACTGATTTATTTAACGTGTCAAGATTAGGGCCATCAGACCCACTCTTACATCTAATCAGACAGTCTACATATTTTCCTTTCATATGTTTTTGTAGGCGTGCTACACTACATCTATTAAAAAAGTGAAAGAAACAATTACAAAGGTACACTTGGGAAAATCCAAACACACAGTATATATTCGTAGATGATAAGTACTGCAATAATTAGACATTACGATAAAGACAGATTTTAGAAAGGCGTTTTGTAACATTTATACCGATTAGAAGTAGTACTGTGTATCTGCAATTTAGGAGGTGAGTATTCTGTGTTGTTTAAACTCTTTGGTCTATGGCAAGAAAATTAGAGTTTTGTAATGCATATATGAAAAAGCAAAAGAATATGTTGAAATGGTAAATTATTGCAATGCGAACATATTTATAAAAAGAAAATGTTTATTAAAGGCTGGTATATGCTTAGGGCACCCGTATTAGTAACATGTAAACGCTGTAGGGAAGTCCCTCCACAAAGGAAATGGAATGGCGTGATGTAAAAGATGGGTTTGGCGGTCGAACTGAGCGGCTCCTTTGTGCGAACGACACGCAGTATGTGGCTAGCCTTAGCACGGTACACTTAGACAGTGCTAAGAGAGGCAAACGTAATCTGCATTATAAGAGATTTACTTCGAATGTGGATCTGGCTATCATTTGGTATTCACATCATAATGGAGTGGCTCTGATATGTTGATAATCCGACGTCAAGAAGAGATTTTATAGAGAATTCGTACATCAATAGCCGTGAGTACAGTTAGCCGCCATGTCGCCTGCCACCAATCTTCGCTACTGCTTCACCAACTTCATTTATTCTTTTAAGTAATATATATACACATGGACCATTTAATTTGTGTGTTGTTTCAATAACAATCACATGAAACATAAATTCTTGTGCGGAACCATATTTTCAATCCTGATCACGAACCTACGTAGGGTGCTCACCTAAGTGCTACTAAAACCGATTAAACTGATTTAAATGAACTATTAATGCATTCATGTTTTTAAAAGTGATTTTTTTGTCTAAAGTAAAAGGTGTAGTAAAAGTTAAAGCTAAAACCACAATAGTGAAGTTGGATAGGCTTTTGCTAAAGTATCCTTAGTGTATTATAAAATATAGTTTTGTAGGATTACAGTGCAAGATTGTGTAAATATTATTGCAAAGAATATCTGCTCCACAGGTAATTAAAGTTCAAGTATATATAGATCTTAAATGAACAGATTTACGATAGTATTGTTAGAAGAAGAATTATGCACAATTCTAAAAAAAGTGTACGTTTGGTTCCAATCATGAAAGGTTCCTTTTTGAAGTTAATTAAAGCCAGTGTTGTGTTTTACCTTCTTGCAAAGTAGTTTATGAACTACTCCAAGTGAAGTGAATGATTACCTTCCAGAGTTAGTCTTTACTATTGTAATAATCAAAGAGCTTTGGCTAGTGAAACTATACTAGTTTATGGGTCCACATCATATTCCCCACCAATTAGGAAAAAAATGAACTATTTCTGTTACTAAGGAAAATTGACATATGTAGAGGAGCTTAAACAGTGTATTTCTTATGGTATACATCTTTCTTTGTGTTTTTCGTATCATTCAAGATAGAAGCCCCTCATGTCCAAATGTAGTTCTGAACTTCATGTAGTGACAGTTCAGTATGTCATTAAATAATGCTCTTGAGTGTGGCTGTCTTTAGTATGAGTTTGATGGAAATTGGCTCCCCAGAATTTACTGTGTCAGTTTGTACCCTGTTTGCTATAGAAAGAGAAATCTCAACAAAAGCAACTTCAATAACCAATATTCAATTTTCTCATATATATATATATATATATATATATATATATATATATATATATATATATATATATATATATTCCCTAATTAATGTGCCTAACTGGGCTGGCGACAGTTCATTTTTTATTCATTTATGATTTTAGCAATTTCGTTAACTCCCAAGATTAAAGCCCGTTTGGTTTTTCTGTTATTTCACCAGATTCGAAATTATAGTCCGATTCCCTTGTTCATTGGACACACGCGCGGTCGAACTTCAAAATCCTAGCAGGTGGTAACATTAGGGTGTTTCACAGCATGTTAGTGTTATATGTGGCCTTTCACGTGAGAGGACTAAAGTTTCGGTTGTGAGTGAAGAGTGGTATAGTTTCCTTGAATGGAACAGTGGTCCGTTCATGGGAGCTAGTTGTTCAATCGTGGCAACACCGTAACATCCGCTATGCACGCCAGTAGATTGTAATTTGTGGCAAATAATGCGAATCTAATTACAGTAAGGCAACAAAAGTCATCGGACAACGATATGCACATATAGAGATGACGGTAATATCGCGTGCGCAGGTATAAAAGGGCAGTGTATAGGCAGAACTGTTATTTGTTTTCAGGTGATTCATGTGAAAACGTTTCCGACGTGATTATGGCTGCACGACGCATTGTGAAAGCGTAATTTTAGTTGGAGCTAGAACATTCCATTTCGGAAATCGTTAGAGAAATCAGTACTCCGAGAGAAGCAGTGTCAAGAGTGAGCCGAGAATACCAGATTTCTAGAAGACCCTAGAAGACAGGAAAAACGTGTCCTTGCCAGATGAGTCCCGATTTCAGTTGGTACGAGCTTATGATAGGGTTCGAGTCTGGGGCAGATGCCACAAAGCCATCTACCCAAGCTGTTAACAAGACACTGTGCAAGCTGGTGGTGACCCATAATGGTGTGAGCTGTGTTTACATGCAATGGAATGTGCCCACTGGTCCTTCTGAACCGATCATTGACTGAAAATGGCGTTGTTTCGCTAGCTGGATTGATTCACAGACTTCAGTTTCCCAACCAACGAAGTCATTGGGCCATAACTGTCCGCGATTTGTTTGAAAAATATTGTGGACAAATGCGAGTGAAGGATTTGGCCACGCAGGTCGCCCGACATTAATGATATCGAACATTTATTGGACATAATCGACAGGTCATCTCGTGAACAGAAACCTGCACTGGCAACAATTTCGCAATTACGAACGGCTATAGAGGCAGCATATCTCATTATTTATGTAGGGGACTTGCAGTCTTGTTCAGTCCATACCAAGTCGTCGAGTTGCTGCAGTATGTCGGCCAAAAGGGAGTTACAACGCGATATTAGGTGGAATCCCATTACTTTTGCCTCCTCAGTTTATACTCATGAAAAGTAGATACAGTTCATTTACCAATGGCATACGCCAAGTAGACCTGGAATAGCCGATGCTGCAGCGCGGGATTGGCCGAGCGGTCTTGGGTGCTGCAGTCATGGACTGCTCGGCTGATCCCGGCGGAGATTCGAGTCCTCCCTCGGGCATGCATGTGTGTGTTTGTCTTTAGGATACTTTACGTTAAGTAGTGTGTAAGCTTTGGGACTGATGACCTTAGAAGTTAAGTCCCGTAAGATTTCACACACATTTGAACATTTTTTGAATAGCCGATGTTATCACCATTTACAATCCAGTTTAAATCCGCCGTTACATTAAATAACACAATTTTCTTCATATATTTACATCAGGTCTACAGTGTAACCTAAACCTTCGAACAAAGTCGGTGGGATATTTGTCAACTGGTTAGTCAGCTCAGCTGGCAGCAGCTATCGACCAAACAAAACCATGACGATGGTTCATACATGAACCACCGTGCACTGATGGCAACCTTACCATAAATAATAGTTTGTTCGTAAATAAATAAGCCAGCATTTTCCGCAAGTTTGCCCTATTAAGTAACAACAGATTCTTGTTAAATATTGTTGAAACAATTATTTAGGCTTTCTCTACACAAGCACCATTTGGCAGTCTTTACAATAATAATATCAGCCAACACATGCGATTGACAGCTTCTTAAATTACAATGATTTTGTATTAGTAACTGTAGTCAATAGTCAAATAAATATCTATCAAAATAGTAACATGCTCATGAAATAAGTACACAATGATGTCAACGCATGAGGTTCTCATGCTGTAATATTGCGGAGAATACGATTTTCAGCAAAAATTTGCTTAGTAAAAAAGACATAAAAGACGTCATAAATCAAGAAATAAATTAAGTACTGATAAGTATCTTTCAGGGATGACAGCTGTAGTAAAATAATATCATCTCAGATATCGTTTGTTGAAATCAACTGAAGCGTTTACAAGTTGTTACTTCATAGGTTCACTGTTTAGTCACATGTTTACATCCGTACTTTTACTGAATTGAAAATACTGTGTCTTTGGCTGAGCCTCATTTTTCTGATATCGCAGATGTGTTCAGCTTATTGTCGAATTTCTAAGAGCTGTCACTTAGCCATCTTTCAGATTGTCTCAAATTCCGCCATTGCTGGGTCACGGCACAGTCGAATCACCTTGCCCGGGCGACCTAAATCTCTCTCACACTCATGCCCCTGCTGTGACTAGAGGCGCATAACAGGTAGCTCCAGGTAGGCAGTTCTTCCGCCTCCTCGGCGGAAAGCGTTGACTGCACACCACTGTGAGAAATTCTTTGGACCAGCATTCTCTCGAATGCTTCGAGATATTCCTTCCCCTAATGGGTGCACATGGCTTCCAAGCCCCAAGCGTCCCCTGCAAGATTTGCTGTTAATTTAACAAACTGCCTTCTTGTTCTCAGCGCCAGAAAATACTGTTCAAAGGAGAGCCACAGTAAAGATCCTGCATGCTACGATCAATGGCTGCTCGTGTTGATAACTTCCTGTGGTCTCACAAACATGATGTCTTGGGTGTAAAATTAACGTTAAAAATTATCCTTTAATATGAAAAATAGTGAGAGAGTGACTCATCCTCTCTGAAAACTTCAGTATCATCTAAAATAGGTACCAATGTCATTCAACTGTGTTTGATGGTGTCAGACCGGCACACAGTTTTAATCTGCCAGGAAGTTTCATATAAGCCCACAGTACGCTGCCGAGTGAAAATCTCATTCTGGAAACATCCTCCAGGCTGTGGCTAAGCCATGTCTCCGCAATATCCTTTCTTCAGGGAGTGTTAGTTCTACAAGGTTCGCAGAAGAGCTTCTGTGAAGTGTGGAAGGGTCTGCCAGAAATGAAGCTGTGAGGGCGGGTTGTGAGTCATGCTTGGGTAGCTCAGTCGGTAGATCACTTGCCCACGAAAGCTGAAGGTCCCGCGTTCAAGTCTCGGTCCTGCAGACAGTTTTAATCTGCTAGGAAGTTTAATACCACCGACATGGTGGCGAAGATAAATGTTGAGAGCAGGTGGTAGACACAAAACATCGTCTGACACTGAACTAAGTGCTTTTTCAGGAAATTATTTTGCACAGTTATCTTAGAATCCCACTCGAAGTGTTAAGTGGTTGCGAAAACGTACATAGCACCAAATAATCCTCAGTAAATAGAGAGTAACATGACGAATACAGAGATTAGTGACCACAAGGTAGTTTAAGTGAAGCTGACTAATGTAATATCAACCAAACACAAAAGTAAAATACATTTTCTCAAACGTCAGATAGAAATTCACGTGACATCTTCCTAAAAGACAATCTCCAATCTTTCCAAATGATCTATATGGGCGTTCACCACCTGTAGCTTGAATTGATAAAAATAGTATTGTCATCAGTTGAGATGTTTATACCAAATAAATTAATAGTAGACGGAATTGATCCCCATGGTTCGCAAAACACGTCACAACGCTGTACCAAATATACAAGAATCCAAAATAACTAATGACGGTGACCTTTTACAGAAGATTGAAGCTTTTAGTACTTCCACAAGGAAAGTTAGTCTCGAAACGTTGCAGAAAATCCAGAGATTCTGGTTGTATATAAAACATGCTAGTTGCAAGACACAATCAGTGCCACTCGATAACAATGGAATTACTATCGACGACAGTGCTGTTAAAGCAGGGATTCTAAACACAGCCTTCCGAAATTCCTTCACCAAAGAAGACAAAATAAATATTTCAGAAATCGAATCAGGAATAGCTGACAACCTGAGTAACTTATAAGTAGATATCAACGGAGTAGTGAAACAATTTAAATCGCTTGATAGATGCAAATCTTTTGGTACAGTCTGTATGCTAATTGGGTTCCATTCAGAGTATGCTGATGCAATAGCTCAATAGTTAACAATCATATACAACCATTCGTTCGACGAAAGATATGTACCAAAAGACTGGAAAGTTGCACAGGTCACAACAATATTCGAGAAAGGCAATTGGAGTAATCCCCTAAACTACAGGCTTATATCATTTACGTTGATATGCACCACGATTTTGTAACATATATTGTGTGCGAACATGATGGGTTATCTCGAAGATAACGATCTATCGAAACATACGCAGCACAGATTCAGAAAGTATTGTTCTTATGTAACAAAACTAACTCTGTATTCTCATGAAATAATGAGTGCTATCGGCAGAGGATCTAAAATTGATTGAGTATAGATAGATTTCCAGAATTCTTTTGATGCATTTCCTCAAAAGCGGCTTCTACCGAAGTGTGTGCCTGTGGTGTACCTAGATTCGTGATTTCTGCCAGAAAGGTTACAGTTCTTCTGACGGAAAGTAATCGATTAAAACAGTGTTGATACCTTGCGTTCCCAACGAAGTGTTATAGGTTTTTTGCTGTTTCTTATCTATATGAATGATATGGAAGACAATACGAACATCCATCTTAAACTGTTTTCAAATAATTCTGCCATTTACCCTCTAATAAAGTTGTCCGAAAACCAAAACAAATTGCAATATGATTTCGACAAGATATCTGTATGGTGTGAAAAGTATCAGTTGACCCTAAATAATGAAAAGTGTGTAGTCATTCCCATGATCCCCTAAATTTCGGTTACACTGGAAATCACACGAATCTAAAGACTCTCAATGCATCTACATACCTAGGTACTACAATTACGAACAGCTTACATTGGAACGATCAGTTAGAAAATGTTGTGGAGAAGGAGAACTGAAGATTGAGTTTTACTGACAGAACTCTTACAAGACGCAACAGATCCACTAAAGACACAGCCTACACTAAGTTTATCCATACTCTACACTAAGTTTATCCATACTCTGCTCGAGTATTGCTGTGCGGTACGAAATCCGTGCCAGCTGAGATTCAGGCAGGACATCGAAAAAGTTCAAAGAAGGGCAGCTCGTTTTGTAATATCGTGAAACGGGGAAGAGAGTGTCATTGATATGATGGGCGAGTGGTGTGGTAATCTTTGTAACAACGGCGGTTTTCGTTGCAGCGAGATCTTTTCACGAAATTTCAATCATCCACTTCCTGTTCTGAACGCGAAAATATTCCGTTGACGGCCACCTACATAGGGCGAAATGTTCATCTTAATAAAACGAGAGGAATCAGAGGTCACGCGAAAAAGTTTAAGTATTCGATTTTCCCTCGAACTGTTCGTGAGTGGAACGCAAGAGGAATAGTTTGAAATTGCTTCGATGAACCCTCTGCCAGAAACTTAAGTTTGAACTCCGGAGCCTTCATGTAGATATGGTATGTACCTGCAAATGTCGACAGGCAAAATGTGGTGGAAATTCGTGTGCAGTTCAATTTACGAAGCATACAACTTCCACCTTCATACTATAACAAAAGATCTTACCGTGAACCCTAGAAAAGTCTGGCTGTACGTAAAATCACTAAGCTGGGAGAAGACATTCGTTCACTTACTGGTCGGCCAGTCTGGGCTGGAAATAGAAGATGGTAAAAGGAAACATGAAGTTTTAAATTTCACGTTTAAGAAATGATTCACACAGGAGGATCATATGAACATATTGTCGTTTGACTGTCGCACCAAACCCCTCACGGACGACGTAGAAATAGCCATCACTAGCGTAGAGAAGGAACTAAAGGAGTTTAAAGCAAATGAGTTGCCATGTCCAGATGTATTCCCTATTCGGTTATCCAGAGTGTACTCAGCGTCATTCGCCCCTTATTTAGCTTGCATTTATCGTGAATCTCTCGCGCAATCAAAGTCTCGAGTGCCTGGACGAAAGCTCAAGTGACTCCTGTCAATAAGAAAGGTAAAAGCATGGACTGGCATAATGAGAAACCAATATCCTTAACATCGGTTTGCTGCAGAGTTCTTCAACACATTCTGAGCTGTAATATAATAAATTTTCTTGAGACAGAAATGGCTCTGTCCACACCAGCGAGGGCTTGGATGGCACCGCTCGTGGGAATCTCAACTTCCCATTTTCTCACAAGATATCATACAAAGCATTAATGGGGGCCCACAGCCAGATTCCTTATTCCCAGGTTTCTGGAAAGCGTTTGACGTGGAGCCCCACTGCAGACAGCTGAAGATGGTTCGAAGATACGGATTAGGGTCCCAGATGTACGAGTGACTCGAAGGCATTTTAAATAATAGAACCCACTACGTTGTCCTCGACGGTGAGTGTTCATCAAAGACAAGGGTTTCGCCATGAGAGCCCCACGGAAGTGTGATAGGACCATTCTTATTCTCTATACACATAAGTGACCTGACGGGCAGCTTGAAAAGCAATTTATGTCTGTTTGCTAATGACGATGTGGTGTAAGGGATTGTGTCGACGTTGAGTGATAGAAGGTGCCTTAGACGGAAACTCTAGTTGGTGTGATGAACGGCATCTTGTTCCAAATGTAGAAAAATGTAAGCTACTGCGGATCAGTCGGAAAAATAATGGTTCAAATGGCTCTGAGCACTATGGGACTCAACTGCTGAGGTCATTAGTCCCCTAGAACTTAGAACTAGTTAAACCTAACTAACCTAAGGACATCACATACAGCCATGCCCGAGGCAGGATTCGAACCTGCGACCGTAGCGGTCTTGCGGTTCCAGACTGCAGCGCCTTTAACCGCACGGCCACTTCGGCCGGCTCGGAAAAATAATGCCATACCGTTCTAACTCCGCTTTACACAGTCATCGATTACGTACATAGATGTAATGTTGCAAAGCAATATGAAATGGAATGATCACTTAAGGTTTATAGGAGGGAAGGCGAATGGTCGACCTCGATTTATTGTGAGCATTTATGGAAAGTGTAGCTCATCCATAAAGGAGACGGCGTATAAAACTCTAGTGCGACCTATTATTGAGACAACACGAACGTTAGGGATCCCTACCACCTCGGGTTAAGGGAATACGTCGAAGCTAGTCATAGGCATACTGCTGGATTTACATTAGTGGTAGGTTGGATGAGCACGCAGTACTCCGTAGATGCTTCGTGAACTCAAATGCAAAGCGCTAGAACAGAGCCGGCCAGAACTTATGCACATGTGAGGAGCTGCTGCAGACGTGCAGCTTCCTGGCCACAGTGTGCACACTTACTAGACTTGTGAACAGGGAAACGGAACCGTGTACGTCTCTAACAAGGGAATCTTCCCATCGCACCCTCCTCATATTTAGTAGTAGAGGGCCCAGTGGACAGCCCTTCAAAACTGAATTCAGATCAAGCATGAAAACAGGAAGAAGGTGTACAGAACTGCGAAAAAAGCAAACTAGAAACAGTGAACGTTCCATGAACAACACGTGCAATACAGAGAAGCTTGACAGAACAATTCCACCGTGGTTAAGGATACAGGGTACTTATAAATAGTAGAAAAATCGATTTTTATGACTTTACTCAGTTCTGTATTCTTTCTTCATTACACTGATGTTGTGTACATAGTTCCGCGTAGTCAGCGCGTACACAACTTTCCCACTAGAGCGCGCCCCACTAAGCACAACAGCGCAGGCGCAGCGCTCGTCCGTCTCCGCACTACGAGATAGCGCTGCCATAGAGACGGACCAAATTCTTCTTCCGCCGACCCGCGCAGTAATATGTAGCGCAGCCAATGAGATTGCTGCTAACGTAGAACCTTCTCTCCTCACGGATCACACTCGTGCAGTCATACATGAACGCGCGAGGTATTATAACGAGTGTACAGACCTCCGACTGGTCAGTCTGCATTTGTCTGCAACAGTCTGTACAAGTTCTACATTTGTCTGTACCAGTCTATAGTCAAGTTTCAGTCTGCGCCTAATAAGATTACCATATTTCTGTACATAGCCATGAAGATAAATGTATAGACACTTTTGTCAAGTGTCAGAGATATATGTGAGAATAAGATTAACGTACGAATACCAAAGGAACTTCAGATTGTCAATTGTAAATAGCATCCAGAACCAAGTTTAGTAATTTTTATGCTTGTTATTATTTTAATAAATGTGTGTGAAAATTAATCAGGTTCTGTTTAAAGTTGGTCACCGTCAATCTGCTACTCTAAGCATGCAAGTGGCATTTCTATCGTCTGACCTAACAGCAGACGATAAACACGCCACGATAAAACCACGAGACATGTTACTGACTCTCGCCTACTTCGTTAGAGCGACAAGTCAAATAATCTGATGGTGTGTGTACTGAAGGTCTTACAGTACGCATACCACAATTGATATGTACATTATAGGGTTTCAAATGAAAAAAGAGCTGTATATATACCAAATTTTAAAGTTACTGTCATGTATGCCGCCATACCCCCTTTATTTCTGTTACAGCAACCAGTATTATTTCGAAAAGAACTGAAATTTCTGTTTCCAGCGATTACATGTATGATATATTGTGTATGTTGGTAACAGTGCAGGTTTCTAGTGACTGTAAATGATTATCTTTGCTAGTATTTACTTTTGTTTCGTTGAAGCAGTTTGTTAACGTGTTACTGAATGTTTGTTGCTCATGTGCTACATATATTTGTGGAAGTACATATCCTTTTGTCTGCAATAAATACGAACTATGCAGGGCATCAAGAAATTCAATAAAAGGAAATTCCGTGGTAACCCGTTCACAAACAAAGCAAGCCACAATGTTGAAAGTAACCTATGTATCAGTTCTTCAGGGAAGAAACTCCCACATGGCACACCTCCTGGTGATTCAAATTTTTATGTTAACTATGACGCTGTTTGTTGGTGTGGACATCTTATCTTCTTTGATAAAGGAAGTGGCGAAATGTAAACAATGTGATGGTGTGGGCTGTCTGAAAATAACTGAACAACAAACTAGCAGGAAGGATTTAGCGTCAAAATTAGATGTTCTGTGTAGATCCTGAAATAAATCTACCTCGAAAATGACTTCGAACATTGTGCATAACTCATATGATGTGAATTTGAAGTTAGTGTATGCAATGCGCGCAATAGAAAAAGGGAAAAAGGGTGCTCAAACCTTTTGTGATTTGATGGACGTTCCTCCACCTCCTCCCAGTAGGTTCAGCAAGTACATAAAAGTACTTTTACGTGCCTTGACGGTTGTGTCTAAAGCATCCATCAAACGTGCAGTACGAGAAACTGTAAACATTAGTGGAACCAGGGGCATTGCTGTTGCACTTGATGGGACATGGCAACGTCGAGGACATCGTTCCTTGAATGGTGTTGTAAGTGCTACTTCTCTGGAGAATGGAAAAGTTGTTGATGTTGAGTCTTATCTAAGTACTGACACATCTGCCATGGCAACACTGAAGGACATATTGAACACGAGTGTTCTAAGAATTATGATTGTTGCAGTGGAGGTATGAAGTGTGATGGAACTCTAAAAATATTTTAGAGGTCGTTGCCCGTTTATAACGTTAGATATACGAAGTACCTAGGCGATGGGGACTCTAAAACTTTCAGTAAAATTAATGAGTTCAGTGTTTATGATGATACCTTCGTATCAAAACTGGAGTGTTGTGGACATGTGCAAAAGAGGATTGGTGCTAGATTGAGGAGGCTACAAAGAGAAATCAAAGGAAAGTTGCTATCTGATGGAAAATCTCTGTCTGGCCGAGGCAGATTGACAGAAACTGAAACAGACCTCCTTCAGAGTTATTATGGACTGGCCATTAGACGAACTGCACCTCTGAATGGTGTTACAGCAATGCAAAAAGCTGCATTGCCCACCTACTTTCATTAGTTGTCCAGTGATGACCACACTGTTCACGGACTTTGCCCTAAAGGAGCAGATTCTTGGTGTGGTTACCAAAAAGCCAAAAACAGTGGTGAAATGTGCCATCATAAGCATACTCTTCCTGAGCCTCTTATGAATGAAATGAAAACATTATTTAGAGACGTGAGTGACCTTGTTTTTCTTAGTAAATGTCTTCACGGGAGCACTCAGAATACAAATGAAAATTCCAACAATTGCATATGGGAAAGATTACCCAAGAATGTGTTTGTAGGACTAAATACATTGAACGTTGGTGTCCTAGATGCAGTGATATGTTTCAATGATGGAGTGGTAAGAAGGTTGTTAGTCCTGAGAAGTTTAGGTATAAAATGTGGCTCTAATATGGAAGATCAACTGCTTGCTTGTGACAGACAACAGGTGCATGAAGCTGAAACATTCGCTCTTCAAGTTACCAAAGAAGCAAGAAGTGCTGAAAAGAATGCCAAGAGGAAATTTGAAGATGTAGAAATGCTGCAGGATGAAGACTGTGCTTCAGGAATGTTCTGAGGCACAGTTATATTGGACTCATATCTTCAATCGCAATTTCCTGCAAGTTGTATTTTTCAGCATTCCGGTACAAATATTTCCAAGTTTATAAAGCATTGCTCTAATTCTTTTTCTGTAACTTGCAATAGTTCATACTTATGTGATAGCCCTAAGCTTTATTGCAGAATCAATTGAATTACTGAAAAAATAATTTTTGTTAGAAAAAAATTAAAAATTAAAATGTAAGATATATTTTTTTATCCTTATACTATACATAATAGGTGGAATGAAATAGGTCTAGTACAACAGCCATCATGTCATGCATATCTGGTAAAAAATTTTTCTCCTTCAAATGTATAATATTGGATTAAATTGTACCTCAATTTGAGGAAGCATTTTGGAAAAAGAAACTGCATCAATTTCTTTGTAATTTTTGTAATAACACTAAGAGGGTTCAAAAGTATTCAAAATGCTTCTAATGTGTTTAGAAAGTGTTCTGCATTACCTGATATCAACATAAAATCTGTAAACATGTACATTATAAACAGTGCCTGAAAGAATTAGGAATTGATTTTTACATAATATTGAGCCATAAAATACCCTGTACCCTTGAGTGATCATGGTGCTGAACTGTTGATTAGGAGACGCGTGTTAAAACCATCTTTGCCAATTTTCTTTCGCTGATCGCTTTATTCAGATTTTATGACAAGACTTCAAGTCAACCGATTGGTTCAAATGGTTCAAATGGCTCTGAGCACTATGGGACTCAACTGCTGTGGTCATCAGTCCCCTAGAACTCAGAACTACTTAAACCTAACTAACCTAAGGACATCACATACACCCATGCCCGAGGCAGGATTCGAACCTGCGACCGTAGCAACAGCGCAGCTCCGGATTGGAGCGCCTAGAACCGCACGGCCACCGAGGCCGGCTCAAGTCAACCGAATCCTCCACCGGAAATACACGGCATTAGTGACAGTAGGTGTGTCACATGACAGGAAGCTCTTATCGGCGCACCTAATTTGTACACGTAGTAAGTAAGTGAGTGAGATATGTCTCCTTGCCCGATTTAGGTGTTCGTATGAATGTGACTGCGATCACTCACAAGGAAATGATGAAATCATAATAGCTTGTCACAAAAGCTGAGAAAAACGAACGCTACAGTTTCAGACAGTTTCTCTGTATTCTGTCAGAATATATGTTTATAACGTTTTGGAAGTTGGGACCCGTTTCGGAAGGTTTTACTCTTCGATTCCTTTGTTGTAACGTAGTTCACACCCGTTTATTTGTTGTTTTATTTCTGTGAGACGTCTATATGGTATCTCGGCTGCTCTCACTATTTACTGGTGACGGTAATGTACTCTTACCACATAAATCATATTCTATAACCAATGCATAGTAAGACAACTGCCAAGACTGCAGAAAGAGAACAAACATTTCAATGACCAGATCGGAAAAAATTATGGCAGGAGGGAGTTTTGAACACGGCTCGCCGGGTTTGCGTTCCAACACCATGAGCGCTTACCGACGACACAATGGCTGTTCAGGTTTGCTCAATATCCACTTGTTAGACTTGTACCTTTCACTATATCTATCTTGATTTCTGTCACAGTTCAGCACACCTTCCTCCTGTTTTCACGATTGATCTGTGTTCAGTTTTTGATGGGCTATCCACTAGGCCATCTTATACCTAAATCTGATGGGAGTGGGATGGGGAGTTTTCCTTGTAAACACAGACGTCGCCACTTCACTTTACCCACTAGCCAGGATAGACTTTACCTGGGGCACTCTCGTGTTCTTTTCAGAATGTAATGCAATCACGGGAAAGTATCGTGTTAAATGGTTCAAATGGCTCTGAGCACTTTGGGACTTAACTTCTGAGGTCATCAGTCCCCTTGAACTTAGAACTACTTAAACCTAACTAACCTAAGGACATCACACACACTCATGCCCGAGGCAGGATTCGAACCTGCGACCGTAGCGGACGCGCGGTTCCAGACTGTAGCGCCTAGAACCGCTCGGCCACCTCGGCCGGCTTCACACAAGATCTCAATACAAAAACTGTGAAACGGAATTCTGCACTGAGTCCACATCACAGTCATACAACACCGTCACATAAAGTCTTTATATGACCGAAGTTACAAGTGGTAAGTCGTAACACTTCGCGAGACTGCAGCCTGACTTTGCACTGCCGTCCGTGCTGCTTTCAACTAGACAGGGCGTGTAGGAGTACACAGGCTGCCAGTGAGCGGGACGTGACTTGGCATGGCGTGGTTTGGCGCGTAGTCGGTAGTTTGCTATTTTCCGTTTGTACGGCGGCTGGCACTGGAGGGGTTACCGTGGAAGCGGCTTAGGGGCGGTCGCGCCTGCCCCGTTAAGCGTGGGTGGTGCCGCCTCCTATCAGCCGTAATCTGAACGCCGTCTGATCCCTGGCCGCGAAAAGCTGTGGGCCACGGTGCGGTCATTGATACTGCATAGGTTATCACATATGTCTCTCAATAATTAAAGGACAATTTTTAACCATGTAAATATACCTTGAACAACCGGTTTAATACAAAATATTTCAGGTAACAATGTTCGCCTACGCCACATGGAGCAGGATGAGGCTCACTTAGCAAGTAACACTTTCAAATTTGGAAAGAAAATGAAATTTGTAACGTGTTTATCGTTGGTGATGACAAACGATAAAGTTAATGTCGGGCACAAAAGGATGGCACGTTGATATACGCGCCGGCCACTGTGGCCGAGCTGTTCTAGGCTCTTCAGTCCGGAACCGTTCGAATCCTGCCTCTGGCATGGATGTGTGTGATGTCCTTAGGTTAGTTAGATTTACGTGGTTCTAGGTCTAGGGGACTGATGACTTCAGATGTTAAGTCCCATCGTGCTTAGAGCCATTTTTTGATAAACGCAAGCTGTTGATAAGATTTTCGTCACTAATACTCGATCGAACCCTTGATTTATTGATTTTCCTTATGCAAAAAAATCTTACAGACTCGTAAGTAGATCCGAACATGGATATATCTCTTGCGGCTTCGTGATGCAGGCATGGAAATTCTTGAAACTTCCTGGCAGATTGAAACTGTGTGCCGGACCGAGACTCGAACTCCGGACCTTTGCATTTCGCGGGCACAGTTTTAATCTGCCAGGAAGTTTCATATCAGCGTACACTCCGCTGCAGAGTGAAAATCTCATTATGGAAATTCTTGTGTGGAAAGTTGTCGTAGAATTCTTTTGTACTTCCTACTGCATAGAACTTGTCCGACAGCCGTGCACTGCACTGCAGGTCGATCAGTTCCACCCGTTGATGATTCGGAGCATTTTAAAATGATGCTGGAAACGGTAGTTCAAAACGAAATATGGTGGGATACACACTCATAATATCTACAAAAAAAAAAGTTCAAATGTGCGTGAAAACTTATAGGACTTAACTGGTAAGGTCATCAGTCCCTAAGCTTACACACTACTTAAGCTAAATTATCCGAAGGGCAAACACACCCACCCATGCCCGAGAGAGGACTCGAAGCTCGGCCTGGACCAGCCGCACAGTCCATGACTGCAGCGCCTTAGACCGCTCGGCTAATATCTACAAATCGTGCTGTAAATTGCTCGTTATTTTTTACAATTATGACGCCTGTTCTTGATATCCATTACTTTCGTGGAGCCAAAAATGGGTAGGTAAATATGTAGTGTTTTCAAAAAATCTTTTTAGCATTTTACCTCGACTCAGCCAGGTTTGTGCTACATAGTAAGTCTTACTCCTCTCCTAATTCCTCCAACACCCGCAGAAACTGGCGATGAGTAAGTCCAAGTGTTCTGTGATAGTTTCAGTACGCAAACAATTTGCATGACTTTTTCTGACGTTACTGATTCCCACAAACCCTTCACGATGTAAAACGCAGTGAATTCCATACAACGTCTCATCTGTGCGAACTGGCTTTTTCCACAGGAGTTCTATGAGTCCCCTCTGATAGTCTCACATTACCGGTGCTCCATCCGTGATCACTGAGATTAACCGATTCCTGTTCATACCGACACCATCAATCACTTAGTCGACAGCCTGGAGTAAGTCTACACTTGTTGTTGGCCCTTTCAAAGGCACTAATTCCAAAATGTCCTCTTACACGCAGAGCATTATAGACACCTCGTATGTATGTTACTACTTGAGCTATGTCTGCAAGATCCGTTGCTTCAACCAATGCAACAGAGAAAGCAACAGCCCATAGCCCTATTTATTAACAGCCTGGCATATCGCCGGCGTTAGCACTTATACGTCGTGTCACTGTTTGAAAAAGTCGATTTCTTAAACCTGCTAACGTTTTTGGGATAGAAAAATTTTGCAGCATCAGTGAGACAGTCTTTCACTACAAATACTCCTCATCAGAAACCGGTTTCCCGGATCTTTCTGCTTTTTATGCAGTTTTGATACTTGTTCGCAGTGAATATGTAGTGTGATAATCAATCTGGAAAACTAAAAACGGTACGTTGTATAGTAAAATTCACTGAAGAGCCAAGGAAACTGGTACACCAGCCTACTATCGTGCAGGGCCCCCGCGAGCACTCCGAAGTGCCGCAACATGACGTGGCATGGACTCGACTAATGTCTGAAGTAGTGCTGGAGGGAAATGACACCATGAATCCTGCAGGGCTGTCCATAAATCCGGAAGAGCACGAGAGGGTGGAGATCTCTTCTAAATAGCACGTTGTAAGGGATCCCAGATATGTTCAGTAATGGGGAGTTTGGTGTCCAGAGGGAATGTTTAAACTCGGAAGAGTGTTCCTGGTTCCATTCTGTGGCAATTCTGGACATGTGGGGTGTCGCATTGTCCTGCTGGAACTGCCCAAGACCAACATAATGCGCAATGGATATGAATGGAAGCATGTGACCAGACAGGATGGTTACGTACGTGTCACCTGTCAGAGTAGCATCTAGACGTATCAGGGGTCGCGCCAACTGCACACGCCCCATAGCATTACAGAACCTCCACCAGTCTGAACAGTCCCCTGCTGACACGCAGGGTTCATGGATTCATGAGGATGTCTCCATACCAGTACACGCTCATCCGTTCGATACAATTTGAAACGAGACTCGTCCGACCGGGCAACATCTATCCAGTCATTAACGGTCCATTGTCGGTGTTGACCAGCCTAGGCAAGGCATAAAGGTATGTGTCGTGCAGTCATCAAGCGTACACGAGTGGACTTTCGGCTCCGAAAGCCCATATCGATGATGTTTCGTTTAATCGTTCGCGCGCTGACACTTGTTGATTGCCCTGCATTGATATCTACAGCAATTTGTTGAAGGTTTGCACTTCTGACACGTTGAACGATTCTCTTCCGTCGTCGTTGGTTACGTTCCTGCAGGGTCTTTTCCCGGCCGCAGCGATGTCGGAGATTTGATTTTTTACCGGATTCCTGATATTCATGGTACACTCGTGAAATGGTCGTACGGGAAAATCCCCACTCCAGTGCTGCCTCGGAGACACTGTGTCCCATCGATCGTGCGCCGACCATAACACCACGTTCAAACTCAAATATTGAAAACGGGCCATTGTAGCAGTAGTATCTGAGATAACAACTACGGTAGACACTTTTTGTCTTATATAGGTGTGACACCGTATTCTGCCTGTTTGCATATCTCTGTATTTGAATACGCTGCCTATAGCAGTTTCTTTGGCGCTTCAGTGCAGATACGAATGTAATACAAGAAACGAAGAGTTCAAGAGACATCAATTATTGTGTCTTACATTAAAAACTGTCGATATGACTCATCGATTTTCTTAAGCGCACTTAATTTGGCTTGCGGTTGTTTACAGTTTAGTATACTACAATCGTCCTTATGTGATGAGATCTAGTGTCGTTCAGTATTGAAATTGCGCTGATCGCCTATTATCCGGCGGCACAGCAAACGTTGTTGGTTTTCACCTCCTGCTATAAACAAGAATTGCAATTCCAGTCATGTTTAAATAACTGAGAACATATGTCCCTTTCTTTGTTTTTTTGCAGTACTCGTCGTTTCGAAATACGTCTCATGTAAGGCTATAGTCGCCAGAAGGTAGCAAGACTGGGTATGCTTCAGTCCTTCTGGTACTGCGTTAACAAGGACGCGGAACCGTCGCCGGACATTAGGTATGCGTGTCTAGTTACACATGTCCCTGTTCGCCTTTGCCCGCTGGCTGGAAGGTGCGCACCTGTGTCGCACTTTTGCACAGTGTGCAGTATTTCGCCGGCTCTGGCCCAGAACGAAGACGACACTGTTTTTTTGTATTTATGTTAGTTAAATGTGTACCAATGGAACACTTTCTGTTTCAGATATTTCCCGTGTGTAATTGGCGCAGAGTGATAAATAAACCGTTAATATGCAATTGTAGTGTTTCCTGAATACAACATTTCATCAACCATCTTTCTGTTTTACATTGTTTTCTACAAGATGATAAAGAATCTCCCACACCCCATCCTCGTCCATACACCTCTCAAAAGAAAAAAGAAAAATCACACCTGAAATATTTAGAATCTTTGCTTTATTTTAGTTTCATTTTACTGCTTAGTATATTACATACTTTGCGTCACCGTTTCTAACAGGTTTGATACAAATGCAATGAAAATGGGTCTCAAAGTTTTTATTTGCCATTTCACGTAATCTCGCTCTATGATCCTGTGTCAACAACGTAGGCACATTCATATATGTTCTCTGTCAGAAAGATCTCTGTAAGCTGGCTTCATTATGTCCATAACAGATTAAGACAGCCTATCGTGCCGTTTCTGATCTGTCTTCAGATCAATATGACTTTCCCATATGCTTCAGTGTTATTTTTATGGGCCATTTGCTTCAGAAAGTTTGCAGAGAAAGCGAGGTGGCGCAGTGGTTGAAGTACTTGACTCGCATTCGGGAGGACCATGGTTCAAACCAGCATGCGGCCATACTGATTTAGAGTTTCCAGGATTTCCTTAAATCACTTCAGGCATATGCCGGGATAGTTCCTTTGAAAGAACACGGCCAACTTCCTTCCCCATCCTTCCCTAATCCGATGGGAACGATGACGTCGCTTTTTGGTCCCCTCCGTCGATCACCTAACCAACCAAAAATCATATGCCTAGCACCAAACAGTTTCCAAGGTAAACCTGTTTAGTTTATCCATTTTCATATATTTCGACAGTCACTGCTCTCTATCAAGTGTTTAATAACACTGCCAACAATCAGATTTCACATTTAATTTTAAGAGCACAATGCAGTTCAAGGCCTGTTAGTTTCTATTCAGGTATTGCACGTGTTTACATATCGGTTGAATTTTTGGTGACTGCAGTACAAATGAGATGTCCAATGAAGATAAGTATTCATTTTCTAACCATCTCTTCATTAAAAATTTCTTGCTGTGCTGGGATTTCACCCTCCATAGTCGATGTATTTCTCAACGTTGAAATAGGATTCCGCATAATTTGTACTTACTCTTACAATCTATATATGACATTACTGTAGCTAACACCAGTTTAGCGACGGTTGTGGAAGACAGACGCGATTTTGCTTGTCCTTTATCTAATAAATGTTTTCTTAATTTACCTCGCAGTACCATTTTTTATGCTGGAAAGTGCATTAAATGTGTAACTATGGGGCGAATGTAAAGATTACGCTATCCTTTAGGTTAATCTGTTACCACATCTTCCACGTGGCATCCAAATTCTTGGGCTTCACGAACTCTCAGCCAAATCACCACTTTTGGACCCAACCTAGACCTCGGGCTACACTATGCAACTATGATTTGGGGATTGGAAACGAGGGTAGAGAGTTCAGTGTCACACGTCACACTCTAGTCAAATATATCAAGTGCTGCTGCCACATAAAACACCACATGGAAAAATGTTCTTACATGAAACACCACATGGAAAAATGTTCTTACGACAAATTAGCTTCTTGGTTCATTTCTTATGCCATAGGCAGGTTATGCAGTAACAGCACGAGACACGAAGTTCTTAGAACGAAGTACGAACCTCAGATACACTGCGGCGAATATTATACTGCTTAAATAGCACGTTTTGTTACTACTTGGTAGTGACCTAGATGACACAGAAATCTCATCCAGATGTCATAATGCTGTTATTATGAAAACTGCAACTTCTCAGCCACTGTGATGGGTAACAGATACGTGATATCTTGCCTACCCCTAGTGTTCCATTAATGAAGATGACACTGAATGAATATCTTTGCTCCGAATTTTACGTGTGTGCTAACAAAAAGTTTCATCTAAAATTAGAACAACATACACATAAATCTTCTCATTATTTCTCTTGCTTTTGACAATATGAGAGTAGTGGGACAGAGTACACATCTCCCCACTCTCCATTGTTGCACAATGTATTCAAGATGGTGGATCCAAGATGGCGGATCCATGACGGCGGCGATAGATACGGCAACATCGCAGTGACATCATGGCAGGAAGTTCTAATTTTGGCGGGAAGATAGGTCAACTGGGCTACCACCACTAACTTAACCCCCTCTCCGCTTCCCCAGAAAATGGTGGGAAGTTCACATTCCAGCAGAACAATGCTAAAAATCACGGCTACTTCTACTAACCTAAGAAACAGCGGCAAAAAAGGTCACTTGGGTTACCTTCACTAACCTAAGTCACACGACCGCCACCTCTTCCTAGTAACTGTTGGGAAATGGACTGAGCCTGTGCTGGATGGGATGGATGTAAGTCCTAATTTTGCATTCAGTGTTTATTTAAACAATTTGAGGCAGTAGCTCCATCCAGTGTGTTCACCACGAGGTGTGGAGTCCTACTGACCTAGTACACAGTACTGCCACCAGAGGGCACCATCGTCCCTCCCACAATGTAATCCAAGATGGCGCTCTGGGGAGGAGGAAAAATGGCAGGAAAAGTACTCAGTCTGTTCTGGGTTTCTGGAGAGAGGAATGGGTGTACTTTATTCATTTTGGAACAATTTCTTTAGGGACAGATTTGACATATTATATTTATTATGCTGAATCAAAACACTCACCCTGGCCAGCCGCTGTGGCCTCTACAGTTAGAATTCTTCGAGTGCTATACTGACGTCACGTGTCTATGTAAATAAGGACCACGCTCGTGTGTTTACCATTGCTGGTGCGAAACCTCTCTACCTGGGGATACTGATGTCACAGGTCACATTATAGAAATCTGTTCCAATGCTTCCCAGAACAGCACAAGGTGCATTGTTCCTACAAACCTAATGGAACATGTGAAACGCCTCCGGCTGTGTACATGCTTACCCAGCCACTTCGCATACCTTTTAGTCCACCGCAGATCTAATTGCCAAATGAGAGATATCTGCGTAGAAACTCACCTTTGCAGGTGCAGTTAAATGCTCTCAATGTTATACTGATGTCTCGGGACTATGTAAATAACATCCAAGCCCCCCTCTGGACGCACTATAGAAATGTTCTGCAATGCTTTCACAAACTATTAACGAAAATAGCCCACAATAACGCCTAATGCCTTCTCCCTCGCGATCCTAACAGCACAGCCTGCCCATTACCTATCAGTACCTTCTAGGAATTGGTAAACAGACATAGAAATAGTTAGCCCTCGCTTTTGTTGTAGCTATCGTGATGTCTTAGCTTGTCTGAATGGAAATTGCTGTTCTAACAGGACCGATTAACGAAAATAGCCCAGAGTAACACTGATTGTAATCTTCCTGATGGTCCTAAGGAGACACCCCGTCCATCAGGTGTTATCCTTCCTGGAAATCGTTAAGTCCTCCTTTCAACAAACATCTCCGAAACACAAACTTTCTCACCACTATGTAGAGGCTCCTATGCCCCAGCACAAATAATGTTTTGTGAATGAATGGAGCATTCTGATTGGCTCTTACTGAACTTACCCGCCAAATTACTAATGCTGCTGCTGTGGAAGCACTGTCCACCTTTTTTAGTCCAGATGAGACTTTCAGCACCAAAAAACAATTTTGTACAGATCACCATATTACACTGACAGTTTAACCCTGCAAAAGTGATATAAGTTGTATTCGCCATGCCACTGTGCAGCGCCGAGACAAGATACACAACTCATGACCACAGCTGCACAAGAGTGTGTCAACGAGAGAGAGAGGGCTTCAAATGGCTCTGAGCACTATGGGACTTATCTTCTAAGGTCATCAGTCCCCTAGAACTTAGAACTACTTAAACCTGACTAACATAAGGACATGACACACATCCATGTCCGAGGCAGGATTCGAACCTGCGACCGTAACGCGGTTCCAGACTGTAGTGCCTAGAACCGCTCGGCCACCACGGCCGGCCTACGAGAGAGAGAGAGGCCAGCCAGCCACGAACTACCCCACATCCCGGGAGAAAGCTATCAATACTGCCAGCAAAATCACTCATCGTTGAATCTACTCAAATTTCAACAGAGTATACGCATGACACATCCGGTCCCGAAGGCAATTCAATGCAAACTGGGTATTAGTACACTAATCACCTGTCTAAAGGGAGCCACGAGCAAAATCGTCATAAGCCATAAGCTTTCTCAGACTCTCTGACCTGATGTACAAAGGATGGGCAAGCCCCATCTCAGAACAAAGGCGTTAATGTTCCGGCTCCGACCTGTTTGCTTGCTGCTACACTTTCTACGGCAACCTACAGACTCACAAGAATATTCAGAACCAGACACATATTTATCAGTGTAACTACAATTAAATACTAGGATTGCTACCGTAGTAGGACACCAAGCAATATACTAGATATGTCTCGTCTTTACGTCCTTGGTTGTGGTGTGAATCTCAGTATCTATAGCACACATAATTATCCACGAAAAAAAAGAAATAAATCTTTCATTCCCCTTATGGCTTTCGATGTGCTGAATCTATACCTTCCACATGATAGGACAAGCAGTAGCGAACACCAGACACTCATACATATACCTCGAAGACTGTTTTACAGAGGCTGGGTCAGTTCCCCTAGACACTATGGCGTTACTGCTTCTGGCCCTGACCTATATGCTTGTTTGCTTGCTTTCTACACACATCTCCCGACTCTGGGATTACAAGAACACATGTATTTTCACGTTGTTTGCCAGAACATTATACCATATATTCTATACTTATAGCTATCAACTACATAGCAATATTCTACCGATCGCTGACGCAACATAATTCCGAAGATATAGTCTGGAAATTATTTCTCTCCAAACCCGAAACTTTAGTGAGGCGAAGCGTGCTGTAAACCATTGAGTAAATAGAAACTTATCCCGTCTGCGATGACCTTTACATGAAAACACGCATAACTGGTATTTCTCCTAGCAAATACCGATGTCGGTGATATAACACATTAGAAATCATCCTTATAATTTACAAACTCAACTAAGCTTTTTCTCATGTCTAGAAAACCAGCAAACGTATCCTCCACCCGTCTTTCACCTGCTAGATGCACTCAACACGCACCACAATCGCGGTTCTCTCAACCAAAAAAAGACTGGAAATGTGATGGAGCAGTCTATCAGGCAATTTACATTGCAGGGAATAATGGTCCAGAGCAAACACATGCCCATATTGCATCTTCTCAAATTTTCACGTGATCGTGAAAGCTGTCCAACACATACCAAGTATTAGTTCGCTATTCAGCCGTCTCTAGAGGACGACGTGGTTAAGTCAGCAGCCTGAGAGCAATAGCTCACGCTAGGTGCTGGCTTGCATCTGCTGGGAGCTTGCAGCGACGTCTGCGCATGCGTGCCTTGGAACAGTTCACTGTATGTCGCGGTTGACGATTGCTCGAAAGCGTTTTTTTTTCATGTGCAGTGATTGTTTGTGCACTGCATTATTTTCGGTAGTTTAAGCGGTGTAAGCGTGTTTGCAGAGCCTTTTACATGCACTATTTCGGTGATCTACGAGTAGTTTCCACGTCGGTACGCTATGTACTGCATTATTTCGGTAATTTACAAGTTGTTTGCATCTCTGCACATGAGTGTACTGTATTATTTACGAGTAGTTAGCAGGTCTGTAGACTATTTTCTGCGACCTCAAGCACGTCAGGGTGAGTCTTTTTATCAGCATAATAAATATGCTATTTCAAATCCGTCCCTAAATAAATTGTTCCAAAATAAATAAAGTTCACTCCTTCCTCTCTCCAGCAGCCCAGAACATTCTGAGGCCTTTTCCTGACATTTTCCCCCTCTCCAGACCGCCATCTAGGATTGTGTCACGGGAGGAACGACAGTGCCCTCTGGTGGCACTACTGTGTACTAGGTCAGTTGGTCTTCAGACCTCATGTTGAACACACAAGATGGAGCCTCTGCGTCAAATTGTTTAAATAATCACTGCATCCACAGCAAAGGTTTATGTACACCCTAGCCAGCAAAGGCTGAGTCCTTTTCCCACCAATTCCTAGGAAAAGGTTGCGGTCAAATGACTTAGGTTAGTGGAGGTAGCCCAAGTGACCTTTTTTCCGCCGTTTCTTAGGTTAGTAGAGGGAGCCTTGGTGTGTTTCTTTGTCCTGCTGGGATTTGAACTTCCCACCATTTTCTGGGGAGAGGTGGGAGGGGGGAGGGGAGGGGCCTAGGTTAATGGAGGTAGTTCAACTGACCTATCTTCCCACCAAAATTGGAACTTCCCACCACGACGTCATTGCGACGTTGCCATATCTATTGCCGCCATCTTGGTTGCAACCTGTGGATGTACAGATTTGAGCAGCCCATAATGGCTCCCCTTCATGCATTCCTTTTGATAAATTTTGTGACTAAAGCCCTTCTAGCCTGTTATTTATTTTATACGTGACATGTAAGTACTGTCTCTGTCTTCTATTGTTAGTCAGTACTTACACTTTTATGTAAGAAATTTCTATTCCATTAAATTCTGATGAAGGCACTCTTCGAAGTGTTGAAACCTGGTTAATAAGACTAAAAATTGTGATCGAGGGTTCGTTTGTTTCAATTTTAATACGTCACTTTGTTTCGAAACCGTTTAAGAGTACTCAGAAATGAATGGAAAAATAAAACAATTTCGTCATTTCAAAGAGGAAATGTTGCCATTCCATAAATTATCAGACGGGCCGGTCTCGGACTACGTTCAATGACGTCACTTCTTGTGTGCAGGCTTTTAGGAGGTGCTGCTTCAACGGATCGATCCGTTGTTCAGGATCCTGTGCACAGATAGTAGGTAAGCCGGCAACAACATTTCTATTTTCATATCATCAGGACTACACGTGGAAAGTAAATGTAAAATAACATAGTCTATATAATATACTGAAGATGTGTTGAGTAACACTCTACTGCTGCGTGAAACTGGATCGAAAAATGTATTAAAAATTATGGAATGACTGCTTACTTGAAGTATCATCACTATACTCACGAATTGCAGTTAAAAACTCGATGATGATGCTGTAATGTGGCAGCTTCTGTGTGGTTCATAAGATGCATCTGCTTCACAGTTAAAAATCTGGATTACTTTCTTACACGACGACGTCGTCGACGGCTTTCCATCACCAACGAGGAAGTTTTGTTAATTGAAATTAGTATTATGTTTTCGATTAGCCTGCGGACATTTGCCAGCCGGAGTGGCCGAGCGGTTCTAGGCGCTACGGTCGCAGGTTCGAATCCTGCCTCGGGCATGGATGGTTGTGATGTCCTTAGGTTAGTTAGGTTTAGGTAGTTCTAAGTTCTAGGGGACTGATGACCTCAGATATTTAATCCCATAGTACTCAGAGCCATTAGAACCAGGGCCATATTTGTAATGTAATATTCATTCAGTTAGTAGCTTCCCACTTTAGAAATTATCAGCTCAACAGCCTCGGAGTCTCTCACTCTCTTCCCTCCCCCCCTCTCCCCCACCCATTCCCCACCCTCTCTCCATCTCTCTCTTCTCCACAGAGTCTTATACTTCCTAACGCTCTAATAAAAATTATTCCGAAGCCAATGGATAACAAAACTATTTTCAAAATAATCTGCATTTGCATAATAACAACTGACTGACGGTCACCTTCATCATTTTACTACTGTCTCATTAAGAGTTGTTGTCTGATCTAGTTTACAATTGGTCACATTTTTCTATTATATCGTATTCCACTTACATAGTGGAAGTGACAATTCTTAATATATTGCATCATGTCACAAAGTCAGAATATTTTAATCTATTGCACGAATAGAAACAAATGTGACGAATAACTTACTAAACAACCTGCATATGCATGAATTTTGATTAAACTGCCTCCATGAATAATAGTAAATTATTTACTGCGGGTGCTACAAAGGTAATAGAAGTGGATACAGTGTGGACCTGGCGCTGTGGAAACAAATTTTCAACAGAAATTTACACAGTTTGCCAATGAAAGTGTGCCCGGGTTCCCGGGTTCGATTCCCGGCGGGGTCAGGGATTTTCTCTGCCTCGTGATGACTGGGTGTTGTGTGCTGTCCTTAGGTTAGTTAGGTTTAAGTAGTTCTAAGTTCTAGGGGACTGATGACCATAGATGTTAAGTTCCATAGTGCTCAGAGCCACCACCACCAATGAAAGTGTACTTTATATTCTCTTCAAGTATTTGTAATGCTGTTGGGTCTGGAGTGCGTTCTGTTTTCCGCATTTAAGGCTGTCATTTGTAGCGTGTAGGTGTTAGCCAGGAAAATTTCCTTTCAAAGATAGAAAATCTAAGTGTCTTGAAGCTAATGCTATATTTCACTGTGAGACGCAAATGCAGAAGGTATTGACTGCATTCCGAAACAATGCGGCAAGGGTTTTCTAACGTAATAAGGTACTCTTGAGTAAATATTTACAACACTTATGTTGTTCGTCCACCTCCGTGGGTGAGTGGCAGTTTGCGGAGCGGCGAGCACATGTGCTTAGGTCCAGCCAGTCTAGTGGCGTACGTGAGCGTGTTTACTTCCCTCGGGTGCGAGTCGCTTACTACAAGTTCAAAAATAAATATGGCGGACTCCTATGACAAAGACACTATTAAGATTACAATCCAAGGAGAATATCCACGACCCCGAGCATCTGAAGTAGAAAACTTATTGCATGATGAACTAAATCTAAATCCACAGGACATCAGTGGTATCCTATTTTCGATCACGGCTATTTTCGTCAATGTTAAGATGATTAACAAAGAAGTTTGCACAAAGGTGGTTACCGGCTTTGCCAGAAAGCTCCAGTTCAGGTCCTCTGATCTATATCTACATCTACATATACATGGATACTCTGAAAATAACATTTAAGTGCCTAGCAGAGGGTTCATCGAACCACCTTCACAATTCTCTATTATTCCTATCTCATATAGCGCCCGGAAAGAATGAACACCTATATCTTTCCGTACGAGCTCCGATTTCCCTTATTTTATCGTGGTGATCGTTCCTCCCTATGTAGGTCGCTGTCAACAAAATATTTTCGCATTCGGAGGAGAAAGTTTGTGATTGGAATTTCGTGAGAAGATTCCGTCGCAACGAAAAATGCCTTTCTTTTAATGATGTCCAGCCCAAATCCTGTATCATTTCTGTAACACTCTCTCCCCTATTTCACGATAATACAAAACGTGCTGCCTTTCTTTGAACTTTTTCGATGTACTCCGTCAGTCCGGTCTGGTAAGAATCCCACGCCGCGCAGTAGTATTCTAAAAGAGGACGGACAGGCGTAGTGTAGGCAGTCTCCTTAGTAGGTCTGTTACAGCTTCTAAGTGTCCTGCCAATAAAACGCAGTCTCTTGTTAGCCTTCCCCACGACATTTCCTAAGTTGTTTGTAATTGTAATTCCTAGGTATTTAGTTGAATTTACGGCTTTTAGATTATACTGATTTATCGTGTAACGAGTTCCTTTTAGCACTCATGTGGATGACTTCACACTCTTCCTTATTTAGGGTCAATTGCCACTTTTCGCACCATTCAGATATCTTTTCTAAATTGTTTTGCAGTTTGTTTTGATCTTCTGATGACTTTATTAGTCGATAAACGACGGCGTCATCTGCAAACAATCAAAGACGGATGTTCAGATTGTCTCCCAAATCATTTATATAAATAAGGAACAGCCAAGGGCCTATAACACTACCTTGTTGAACGCCTCAAATCACTTCTGTTTCACTCGATGACTTTCCGTCAATTACAACAAACTGTGACCTCTCCGACAGGAAATCGCAAATCCAGTCACATAACTGAGACGATATTCCATAAGCACGTAATTTCAGTACGAGCCGGTTGTGTGGTACAGTGTCAAAAGCCTTCCGGAAATTCAGGAATACGGAATCGATCTGAAATCCCTTGTAAATAGCACTCAACACTTAATGTGAATAAAGAGCTAGTTGTGTTTCAAAAGAACGATGTTTTCTAAACCCATGTTGACGGTGTGTCAATAGACCGTTTCCTTCGAGGCAATTCATAATGTACGAACACAATATATGTTCTACAATTCTGCTGCATGTCGACGTTAACGATATGGGCCTGTAATTTAGAGGATTACTCCTACTACCCTTCTTGAATATTGGCGTGACCTGTGCAACTTTCCAGTCTTTAGGTACGGATCTTTCGTCGAGCGAACGGTTGTATATGATTGCTAACAAGGGAACCTCCCCATCGCACCCCCCTCAGATTTAGTTATAACTTGACACAGTGGATTGGCCTTGATAAACTGAACACAGATCAATTGAGAAAACAGGAAGAAGTTGTGTGGAACTGTGAAAAAATAAGCAAAATATACAAACTGAGTAGTTAATGGGCCACATAGGCAACATCAAGGAGAAAAACGAGCTCAGGAGCGCCGTTGTCCCGTGGTAGAGTGAGCAGCTGCAGCAGGACAGGTCCTTGGTTAAAGTCTTCCCACGAGTGAAAATTTTACTTTCTTTATTTTTGCATAGTTATTATCTGTCCGTTCGTTCATTGACGTCTCTGTTCACTGTAATAAGTTTAGTGTCTGTGTTTTGCGACCGCATCGCAAAACCGTGCGATTAGTAGACGAAAGGACGTGCCTCCCCAATCGGAACCGAAAACATTTGATCGCAAGGTCATAGGTCAACCGATTCGTCCACAGGAAACCACATCTGATATATTCTATACGACACTGGTGACGGCATGTGCGTCATATGACAGGAATATGTTGTCGACGCATCTAACTTGTACACTTGGCGAATGGGTAAAAATATTCTTCTACCTTGCCCGATTTAGGTTTTCTTGTGGATGTGATAATCACTCCCAAAAAAGTGATGAAAACATAAGAGTTTGTCACATGAGCTGAAAATAAAACATTAAAGCTTTCACTCGATGGAAGATTTGAACCAAGGAGCTTTCGTTCCGCAGCTGCTCACGTTACCACGAGACCACGGCGCTCCTGCGGTCCTAGTGTCCTTAATGTTGCCTATGTTGCCATGAACTACTCAGTTTGTATATTTTGATTATTTTTTCACAGTTCCACACAACTTCTTCCTGTTTTCTCAATTGATCTGTGTTCAGTTTTTCAAGGCCTATCCGCTGTGCCAACTTATAACTAAATCTGAGGGGGGTGCGATGGGGAGGTTCCCCTGTAAGTATGGAGCTAATGCATCAGAATACTCCGAAAGGAACCTAATTGGTATTCAGTCTGGACCAGAAGACTGGATACATCGGCACTTTTACCGTTGAACGTGCAGGCCTAGCCATGTCAAAATTCATCAAGAGTAGTGACTGGCGTATTGTGATGAGCCAGTTGCTCGGCCACCATTGACAAGGCGTTTTTAATTGGTGAGGGGTCTGGAGAATGTGTTGGCCAAGGCATCAGTAGAACATTTTCTGTATCCAGAAAGGCCCGTACAGGACCTGCCACTTGCGGTCGTGCATTATTCTGCTGTAATGTAGCGTTTCGCAGGGATCGAATGAAGAGTAGGTTCAAATGGTTCAAATGGCTCTGAGCACTATGGGACTCAACTGCTGTGGTCATAAGTCCCCTAGAACTTAGAACTACTTAAACCTAACTAACCTAAGGACAGCACACAACACCCAGCCATCACGAGGCAGAGAAAATCTCTGACCCCGCCGGGAATCGAACCCGGGAACCCGGGCGTGGGAAGCAAGAACGCTACCGCACGACCACGAGATGCGGGCAATGAAGAGTAGAGCCACGGGTCGTAACACATCTGAAATGTAACGTCCACTGTTCAAAGTGCCGTCAGTGCGAACAAGAGGTGACCGAGACGTGTAACCAGTGGTACGCCACACCATTACGACGGGTGATACGCCAATAATGCGATGACGAATACACGCTTCCAGTGTGCGTTCACCGCGATGTCGCCAAACACGGATGCGACCATCATGATGCTGTAAACAGAACCTGGATTCTTCCTAAAAAATGACTTTTTGGCAGTCGTGCACCCAGGTTCGTCGTTGAGTACACCATCGCAGTCGCTCCTGTCTGTGATGCAGCGTCAAGGCTAACCGCAGCCATAGTCTCCGAGCTGATAGTCCATGCCGCTGCAAACGTCGTCGAACTATTCGTGCAGATGGTTGTTGTCTTGCAAACGTCCCCATCTGTTGCTTCAGGGATCGAGACGTGGCTGCACGATCCGTTACAGCCATGCGGATAAGATGCCTGTCATCTCGACTGCTAGTGATACAAGGCTGTTGGGATCCTGAACCCACCGATTCCATATTCTGCTAAAAGTCATTGGATCTCGAACAACGCGAGCAGCAATGTCGCGATACGATAAACCGCAATCGCGATAGGCTACAATCCGACCTTTATCAAAGTCGAAAACGTGATGGTACGCATTTCTCCTCCTTACACGAGGCATCACAACAACGTTTCACCAGGCCACTCCGGTCAACTGCTGTTAGTGTATGAGAATTCGGTTGGAAACTTTCCTCATGTCAACACGTTCTAGGTGTCGCCACCGGCGCCAACCTTGTGTGAATCGTCCCAAAAGCTAATCATTTGCATATCACAGCATCTTCTTCCTGTTGGTTAAATTTCGCGTCTGTAGCACGTCATCTTCGTCGTGTAGCAATTTTTATGGCGAGTAGTGTATCTCTTCCTTATGCACGTTTACGACGTCTGGCGGTGTGGGTCAGGATAGGTTACCACGGCATACGGACGTACACGTTATTGACGAGGCACATGCCATCTTCTCGCTACAGAGGGAGTCGACAAATAGCCCCAAACAGCAACTGCCACTGTAAGGACATGATGATCGACGAGTCGAGTCAACTCAAGCTTTCTTGTCACAAGGCGCATGGAAGTCAGATTTACACGCACTACCAACACGGAGACGCACGTCCGGAAGCAGCGTTCTCCCTGCAAGTAAAAGAAACGTCTACAGGCGCCTTCTGGAGACTGTGTCTTGCGGACAGACACAAGCGATTATGCTGATCTCGGTCGTGCCGTGGACGCACTTGCTAGAGAGGCTTCTACCGACATTGATTACCGTTTCGGAACTGAGATCATGCATTCTTCTTCTCCAGGACATCCGTTTGGTAGCGGCTGTAACACACAGGCAGCCTCTCTCCAGTGACTCGTGGGCGTACGACGTGGAAGACGACTCTTTTTGATATATGTAATTACCTGACACCAAAGCATGACTTCTGTGTGCGAGGAGCCTACCAAGGAAACAGCAGTATTACTGTGAACAAAGATAAGATCTTTGGAACAAATAGTGTACTGTAGATAAGCTCCAATTGTAGAATAAATATGTATGACAAATTCATATGTGAAATTAAACTCCCTGGAGTGAATAATATCAGTAACAACTTATCCGTACTATAAAGTGCACTGATATGTGTCTATGAGAAACTTTTACTTCGTCGTTGGCTAAAGATCATGGTATTAACCAAATGAGCTTACAATTTATGTTTACTGATTGGATTATTAGTTTAACCCCGTGGCAGGCTGTCAAAGTGTGTAAAATACCAACTAACAATATTTACGATGTACTATGCTTTACTTAGTGCCTATCGCTTCTATGGGGATTAGTCAATTCTACAGATTACGCAACATTTGCCGCATTGTCTTTAATAATATTCTGTGCCTCCTGGACCAATAAGAATACACGGAACTTCACTGACGTACAGGTAAACTTCCTAGAAAATTAAGACCGAGAAAATGTTATAAATTTTGTCTGTCTTCCTGTAGTTTCAGTTGGTCACCAGTAAGCTATGTCCAGATTTCTCAACACGGACTACAACGAGGATAATACAAGAGCAGCATTAAAGCTAGAGGAACACTTATTGCTCAGTCCAGGACATAATTTTGCGCGTACCATGAAATATACACTGAAGTGCAGAAGAAACTGATACAGGCATGCGTGTACAAATACAGATGTATGTAAACAGGCAGAATACGTCGCTGCGGTCGGCAACGCCTATATAAGACGTCAAGGGAGTGGCAGAGTTGTTAGATCGGTTACTGCTGCTGCAGTGGCACATTATCAAGATTTAAGTGAGTTTGACCGTGGTGTTATAGTAGGACCACGAGCGATGGGACACAGCATCTCGGAGGTAGGGATGTAGCGGGAATTTTCCCATACGACCATTTCACGAGTGTACCGTGAATATCAGGAATTCGGTAAAACGTCAAATCTCCGACATCCCTGGGGCCTGAAAAAAAATCCTGCAAAAACCGGAACAACAACGACTGAAAAGTATTGTTCAACGTGACAGAAGTGCAACCCTCCAACAAATTGCGGCATATTTCAGTGCTGCAGCGCTGGGCCATCAACAAGTGTCAGCGTGCGAACCATTCAACGAAACATCATCGACATGGACTTTCGGAGCCAAAGGCCCACTAGTGTAACCTTCATGACTGAACGGCACAAAGCCTTACGCCTTGCCTGACATTGGACCGTCGATGACTAGAAACATGTTGCCTTGTCGGACGAGTTTCGTTTCAAATTGTATCGAGTGGATGGACGTGTAAAAGTACTGAGGATATCTCTCGAATCCATGGATCCTGCGTGTCACCAGGGCACTGCTGAAGCTGATGGTGCCTCTGTAATGGTGTGGGGAGTGTACTGTTGGAGTGATATGGGACCACTGATACGTCTAGATACTACTCTGACGGGTGAGAAGTACGCAAGCATCCTTTCTGATCACCTGCATCTGTCCACGTCCATCGTGCATGCAGCCTCACTTGGGCAATTCCAGCAGGAGAATGCGACAACCCACACGTTCATAATTGTTACACAGTGGCTCCAGGAATAGTCTTCTTGGTTTAAACACTTCCGCTGGCCACTGAACTCCCTAGATATGAACATTATTTAGTATATCTGGGATCCCTTGCAACGTGCTGTTCAGAATAGTTCTTCACCCCCTCGTACTTTTACGGGCAGCCCTGCAGGATTCATGGAAACAATTCCCTCCAGCAGTACTCCACACATTAGTCGAATCCGCAACACGTCGCGGTGTGGCACTTCCACGTGCTCACACGATATGAAGCAGGTACACGAGTTTCTTTGGCTCTTCAATGTAGATATCGCTACATTAGAATGTTTTCCACAGTACCATCAGATACTGCCAAATTAACACTGGTTGTCACGAATAATGTTCCACAAGTCTTAAGTAAAAGATGAAACGTATCTTATATAGGGTGTTACAAAGAGGTACGGCCAAACTTCCAGGAAACATTCCTCACACACAAAGAAAGAAAATATGTTATATGGACATGTGTCCGGAAACGCTTACTTTCCATCTTAGAGCTCATTTTATTACTTCTCTTCAAATCACATTAATCATGGAATGGAAACACACAGCAACAGAACGTACCAGCGTGACTTCAAACACTTTGTTACAGGAAATGTTCAAAATGTCCTCCGTTAGCGAGGATAAATGCATCCACCCTCCGTCGCATGGAATCCCTGATGCGCTGATGCAGCCCTGGAGAATGGCGTATTGTATCACAGCCGTCCACAATACGAGCACGAAGAACCTCTACTTTTGGTACCGGGGTTGCGTAGACAAGAGCTTTCAAATGCCCCCATAAATGAAAGTAAAGAGGGTTGAGGTCAGGAGAGCGTGGAGGCCATGGAATTGGTCCATCTCTACCAATCCATAGGTCACCGAATCAGTTGTTGAGAAGCGTACGAACACTTCGACTGAAATGTGCAGGAGCTCCATCATGCACGAACCACATGTTGTGTCGTACTTGTAAAGGCCCCTGTTCTAGCAGCACAGGTAGAGTATCCCGTATGAAATCATGATAACGTACTCCATTGAGCAAAGGTGGAAGAACATGGGGCCCAATCAAGACATCACCAACAATGCCTGCCCAAACGTTCACAGAAAATCTGTGTTGATGACGTGATTACACGATGGCGTGCGGATTCTTGTCAGCCCACACATGTTGATTGTGAAAATTTACAATTTGATCACGTTGGAATGAAGCCTCATCCGTAAAGAGAACATTTGCACTGAAATGAGGATTGACACATTGTTGGATGAACCATTCGCAGAAGTGTACCCGTGGAGGCCAATCAGCTGCTGTTAGTGCCTGCATACGCTGTACATGGTACGGAAACAACTGGTTCTCCCGTAGCACTCTCCATACAGTGACGTGGTCAACGTTACCTCGTATAGCAGCCACTTCTCTGACGCTGATTCAAATGGTTCAAATGGCTCTGAGCACTATGGGACTCAACATCTTAGGTCATAAGTCCCCTAGAACTTAGAACTACTTAAACCTAACTAACCTAAGGACATCACACACACCCATGCCCGAGGCAGGATTCGAACCTGCGGCCGTAGCAGACCCGCGGTTACGGACTGCAGCGCCAGAACCGCACGGCCACCGCGGCCGGCTCTGACGCTGACATTAGGGTTATCGTCAACTGCATGAAGAATTGCCTCGTGCATTACAGGTGTCCTCGTCGTTCTAGGTCTTCCCCAGTTGCGAGTCATAGGCTGGAATGTTCCGTGCTCCCTAAGACGCCGATCACTTGCTTCGAACGTCTTCCTGTCGGGACACCTTCGTTCTGGAAATCTGTCTCGATACAAACGTACCGCGCCACGGCTATTGCCCCGTGCTAATCCATACATCAAATGGGCATCTGCCAACTCCGTATTTGTAAACATTGCACTGACTGCAAAACCACGTTCGTGACGAACACTAACCTGTTGATGCTACTTACTGATGTGCTTGATGCTAGTACTGTAGAGCAATGAGTCGCATGTCAACACAAGCACCGAAGTCAACACTACCTTCCTTCAATTGGGCCAACTGGCGGTGAATCGAGGAAGTACAGTACATACTGACGAAACTAAAATGAGCTCTAACATAGAAATTAAGCGTTTCCACATAACATCTTTTCTTTATTTGTGTGTGAGGAATGTTTCCTGAAAGTTTGGCCGTACCTTTTTGTAACACCCTGAATTCTTGAACTATACCCTGTTACAGAAATTACTTTTATGTAAAGATCCGTTTTACTTAGTCCCAATCGCATCTTTGAGGTTTAATCTATGTTATAGATTACAAAACATCGCCGCGTGGAGTGGCCACGCGGTTTTAGGCGCCATGTCGCAGACTGTGCGGCCACTCCCACCGGAGGTTTGAGTCCTCCCTCGGGCATGTGTATGTGTGTGTTGTTCTTAATATAGGTTAGTTTAAGTAGTGTGTAAGTCAAGGGACCGACGACGTCAGCAGTTTGTTCCGTTAGGGATTTACACACATTAAATTACAAAACATCTGCATTTTTGTGTCTAACAGCGTAAACACGAAATGGAAGAGGTCGAAGTCAGAAAACGCTGACTAGAGTATTTGACCAAAACAGTTTCTATGAAGCAAGGTTATAAACTGATACTGTATAAAGAACTAGACATAGTAAATGTTTCCAAGAAAGTTTCGGGCATGGATGTGTGTGATGCCCTTAGGCTAGTTATGTTCAATTAGTTCTAAGAATAGGCGACTGATGACCTCAGATATTAAGTCCCACAGTGCTTCGAGCCATTTCAACCCTTTTAAAAGTAGAGGTGAGTCATATGGGGCTGCTGCCGTGGGGCTCATTTGTGCTGCCTTTCTTTATAGACCCATGGATATTTCCTGTCATTAGGATCAGTTCACAACCCAAGGGATTTGCGGAAATTATGGTTGCAAATGGACATAATTCACATAAAAATTCTTCATTGGAACCAGCAGGGATCCCGACGGACCCTGAGGATTTGTTGCGTTTCAGCGATTTCAGCTGCTCTTGACTACTGGCAGAGATCATCTCTATTTCACCCATGTTTGCACATGTTCTGCTGTTGAACTGACGAAAATATTTTTTCAAAGAAAATCTTAATACCAAATAAAACATTTTGATTTTCCTTTGGAAATTTTCCTTTCCTTTTCCCGTATAATCTACTAGTACCTGGACACTAGCTTTTGTGTCAATGGCAAACTCAGTAGACAATCAAAATGTCTTGTTATTGTGAAAGTGATCCTGCTATATTTTGCTACGGTACGTGCTGGAGTTTTCACGCATTCTCTCTATGACATCCAAGGGATTTCACTTAAAACTTTCTGTGTGCATCTGCATCTACGTAACTGCTCAGCAGATCACATCCAGGTGTTTCGCAGAGGGTTCACAGAGAATTTTCATACTATCTCTCGAATGGCTCGTGGGGAAAAATGGATACCGACATTTCTCCAGGAAAACACTGATTTGTTTTATTTTATTACAATGTCATTTCTTCCTAAGTAGAAGAGAGTAAATAAAATATTTTCGCATTCAGAGAAGAAACCGGAGTGGCATAATTTATATCGTCCACGACTTCCCAAAATAGATTGAGGGGAATGCTGAAATCATACCTTTTGAAATGATGCAGCCGATTTCCTTCTCCTTCGTTATTTTTTCCAAGCTTATTCGCCGTCTATAATTACCTCGCTATCGTTGAGATGTTAAATATTAGCCGGCCGCGGTGGTCTAGCGGTTCTAGGCGCTCAGTCCGGAGCCGCGCGACTGCTACGGTCTCAGGTTCGAATCCTGCCTCGGGCATGGACGTGTGTGATGTCCTTAGGTTAGTTAGGTTTAAGTAGTTCTAAGTTCTAGGGGACTGATGACCATAGATGTTAAGTCCCATAGTGCTCAGAGACATTTGTACCATTTTTTGTTAAATATTATTGCATTCTTTTCCACATACAAAATCTGACTGTAAGCGCAGTTAAAATTTACACCTAGTCATAACATTCTTCCTGAAATGGCTAAAGCTGGTTCTGAACTCCTAAAACGATGGATGTAAGATTAGTGCTTATTGTCCCAGTCGACTTCAAGGTAAGCAGAGAGGGACTGAGTTGATACCGATCTAGCCATTCGGCAAGGTCCTTTTCCAAGGGACTATTTCGGAGTTTCCCATGAGGGAGTTAATGAAACCACGGGAAACGCAAAAGAGGATGGCTGGAAGGCGAGTTTATTACCGGTCCTCATAAATACTAGTCTTTTGAGTGAAACTGAACTTGGTGGTTTTTATAGCATCTGGAAATACGTCTTTACTTCAGAAGACATTATCTGTATGTTTCTGACCGAAATTATGATTCCAGCCTATCTCAAATATTCTTGTTATCCGGCTTTGTTTCATAAATCAATTTTTTGTACATAAGCCATATAAATACAGATAGGAACGCATTATGAATTTCACGAATTCCCTGCTGTCTGTACTCAATAGCAAGCACGCAGTCGAAAACTCCTGGATTGCTTCGAATGCAAGCTGTAACACCCCCAGTCATGTACTACACTTTCTTTGTAATGACACGTGCTCTTAATGATCCCTACAATATGCAATAAGGCACGTGATTCGAAGTAAAACTGTCCTGTAGTAACGTAGTGGGTGTTATAACCGATTAGTAATGAGTTACCTTTCTACTAATGACGATAAACAAAGTGTCGGTTAGCTGAAACATTGTTTAAAGGTGGATTTGAAATTTTAGTCGTTACTGGTTTCTGATTTCCTGTTCATTAATATGCAGAGTTAACAGAAACAATCTTACGGTCGCCAGCTCGCTCATGAGCAACTCGAAAATACTGAAATATTGAAATAATGATAATAGCAGCGTAACTCAGCTCGTATTGTTATTAGCATACGACACTACTCACCTTCTCACAACACACTGAAACAGTTATGAAATGGAAATGCTACAGCGAAATGGAGGTTTCTTTTCTAGCTGTTAAACAGAATGGCTGCTCAAAGCACTGTCACTGCCCACTGAATTCCCATTACGAAGTTGCTTACCCTTAATGCTTAATGTTGGGAATATGTTCGCACTCGCTCTTAGATATTAGATTTGAAAATGGAGCAATAATGGAATATATTTTCTAGTGTAGTGACTTAAGCAAAAACTGTAGCATAATACTCACTGCAACGCTTAATACGTTTACTTCGTTAATCGGTAACAAATAATGTAAAATCAAACACTGACATTCATGTTTTGACAGTTGTAACATAATGCCCTTTCTATCTAGGAAATAATGTTTAATAAAAGAAATGGTTCAAATGGCTCTAAGCACTATGGGACGTAACATCTGAAGTCATCAGTCCCCTAGACTTAGAACTACTTTAACATAACTAATCGAAGGACATCACACACATCCTTGCCCGAGGCAGGATTCGAACCTGCGACCGTAGCAGCAGCGCGGTTCCGGACTGAAGCGCCTAGAACCGCTCGGCCACAGCGGCCGGCGTTTAATAAAAATGCTATCACTAGGAACTTGATGGTACAGACTATTGTTAAAATCATTTAATCTGAGAATGACCAGTTACTTTTATAAAGTACTTTTTGAATAGGCTTTGCAAGAAATTAAGGATATTACATTTCAATTTCAGAAAAGACAGAACACACTGTAATTATTATTTAACTGTCGTTCCGTTATGAGCAGTTAAGATATGGCATTTTCAAAGTTTCGACTGTTTCAAACTGATCACAAAAAATGTTATTAGACTGTTGTTCACTCATTTAAAGATGTTTCTTTTTCTTAATACAACTCGGCATTTCATTCAAGGAAAGGAATGGTCGTATCATGGAAGATGTTCGCGTTAAAACATAACAATTACTAACACAATGAAAATATTTAATTTTTACACTGAGAGTCCTAAACGCTGAAATGACTGTACAAACTCGTACGATAAAATGGTTAGACCTTATTCTGCGCTGAATCATCTCAAGTACTTCGACGGAAAACATTGTGTAGCAATCAATGGTACAGGCTCTCATGGCGTCGATTTACAATGTACTGCATTTGGACCACACTACGGTTTGTTGCCAGTTAAGCTCTTGAAGTTTTGTGTTGTGCCCACATAATTCCAAATATGGACTGTCCACACAAAACCTTCTCACTGCAGCATAACGACGAACATTTAAGCATCATCATAAGCACACACAAGTCTCAGCACACTTTGACTATAATACATTTTACGTTTGAACCAGAAGCAGCCTAGTAAGGCAGTACAATGGCTGTCTCACCAACAACTAATTCTCGTGCAGTCGCGTCTAAGGCGTTAATAAGGCCTACCGACTGATACTCTTAGAGATAATGTTACACCATTGACTATACTAGCGTGTCTATAAATATTTGTCATTAATGTATTGACACATAGCTCAGTGAATCAAATAACATTAATAAAAATATTCACAGCATAAATATTACAGAAAAAATTATGCACAACTGTAACCACACAATAAAGCGAAAAATCGATAATCCACTGTGTTGTGTTGCTATAAAGCCTTTTGGTTTGTTATTCGTGGTGGAATACAATATGCAGTTTAGGATTCAACTTAGGATTCCTTATAATCCCCTGCATTAAAAAAAAAATACTGACTATTTTATATAATTAATTCCACCAAATATCAGCATATGAATCAGGATTTCACTGCAATTTTCCTTTTTTGAGGTAATTTCTCATAAGGCTAACATATTTCTGCTTCCTTAATCACTATTTGTCTACAATTAAAAAAAAAGCTTTGTAGAGAGTAGCTCCCATGCACCTAACCCACCAAATCTTTGATATGAAATAAGTGCAGAGTATTTTAGTGGCTACATATCACAGACTGAATTTCGGAGTAACCGAGGTATTTCAATTGAAACTGGTCAAAATACTTCAGTTCAGACACTTAGCTTTCCTAGAAAAATTTCATTATGTGATAGTTAAAACGTCGAAATTATATTGATTATTACTTTATCATAAGCGCCACCTAGAGAATATATGACTCCATAAAAAATGCCATCGTGTGGTATTCATATCCTTTATATTACACGTATTTTTTTAATTCTCTTTGTATTTGTAACACCATTACAAGTATGTTTGGCCAGTTCAATAGCTTCCTTTTAAAAACGATCTATAGGGTGACAATTATTGAACTATATGGAATAAAATCGTCATAACTTCTAAACGGTTTGCGTTAGATCGTTCAAGCAGAACGGTTGACCGCGGGGCATGATCGGGATTGTACGGTTTGGTTTATCGACTTAGCTCACTTTTATTTGGATGGATTCGTCAATAAGAAAAACTGTAGCATTTGGCGTACTGGTGCGATATTCCTTGATGGCGCGGTGACTGCCGAACGGTACATGAAGGTTTTGGAAGAGGTTTCATATTCATTATCCAAAGTGACCCATATTTCGCTAAGATGTGGTTCATGCAATACGAAGCTCGACCCCATCGAAGAAGGAGAGTGTTTGACGTCCTGGAGGAGCACTTTCAGGACCGCATTCTGGATCTGGCATACCCAGAGGCCACTGGCATGGGCCTCGATTGGCCGCCATGTTCTTTTGATCTGGACACATGTGACTCCTTTTTGTGGAGCTGGATTAAAAAGAAGGTTTACAGCAATAGCACCCAAAAACATTGGCCGAGCTGAAAACAACGATTCAGGTGATCATCGACAGCATCGATTTTCCGACACTTCAGCGGCTCATGCATAATTTCGCTATTCGCCTGCGCCACATCATCGCCAATGATGGCAGGCATATCGAACATGTCATAACCTAAATCCGGGACATCTGTAGTGACGTTTACATGTTGAATAAAGTGTGTGCACGCCGTAGTTTCTAACTAATTTACGTTTTCTTCATACAGTTCGGTAATTTTCACCCTGTACATAAACGAAGGGTCGAAGCCCTTCGAGGAACACCCTTTGTTGTTATTAATTACCGAATAATACGGTATACCGACGTTTAGCTTAAATATTAATTGACGAAAGAGGCATCGTAACGTACAACATGTTTTATGGTCGAGGAGTGACGTAATGAGTCACAGTTAACAAAGAAATAAATAGGGGAGTTATATGATACGAAAGGATGTGTGGATGTGCACAAATCATTTAACTTATAGTTCGCAGTGCGTGCGTGTAACAGTTATTATGTTGTCGATTTTGATTTCCGCCAAAATTCTTTGTGAGTGACTCAGTGGTAGCGTCGGCTATCACTTTGAAGAATTCTCTCTGTGGACACAAAAAAACAAACCTCAGCACTGAAGATATCCCGAGGAACTAAACCTGTAGACACCGGCTCCAAACAAGTAACACATGTATTCTATTCACAGAATCGGTTGACTAGACTACGTATTTATTTAAAAGCACGGAAGCTCGTAACATGTGTAAAAACAGATAAATGACCAAATAAACTTAGGAACAAGGAGAAACTAAATGAAATAAACGTCCAAGTTTTCGTCTCATTGTTTTGATCCGTAAATATGTTTCGAAATACTCCTCATGATACAATTTGCTAATAAGTTGAATTTTATTATCTGTCTACAGAGGTACGATTTGCCATCAACAACGAAATAATCACAGTGGTTCAAATCGGCAGTAGAATTTGAAACTCCGATGGAAATCGACTGTAAGGAGAGTGTGTGATCTGCGGGTAGCAGCGGAAATCTTCTAAGCGCGCGCAAAAACTGCGGGCCCAGCAGAGGACAGAGGGAAGAGGGTGGAGGCGGCCAGCTTCTCTCCTCCGCAAGTACTTCCTCAATTCCCCGGAAGACGCCCTGGAGATCAGGCCGGCCTGATACAGAAATCGAAGGGCCCGCCGTGCTTGAGCCACGGCCGCTACCCTCGGGAAACAGAAGCCGCCTGCGCCTCCTCTCCATAAACAAGCGTCCTCCAGACAACGCATATCGACATCTCCATCGCTATCGATTCACCAAACCACTACGCAGTTCTACTGTTTACGTGTTTATCTCTTGTGTTTCAACGGTTATTTAACTGTATTTCGTCGTGTCATCATCATTATTAGCCTTATCAGCAGTCGCAGCAACCGCCGTTTGACATCCACTGTCTGATAACGACTTCCTGTAGCTTACGGGAAAACTACAGTCTTCGTCTTCACGTATAAACACTGAAGACCCTAAGAAACTGGTGCAGCTGCCTAATATCGTGCAGGGCACCCGCGAGCACGCTGAAGTGCCGCAACGCGACGTGGCATGGACGTAATTAATGACTGAAGTAGTGCTGGAGGGAACTGACACCACGAATCCTGCAGGGCTGTCCATAAACCCGTAAGAGTTCGAGCGTGTGGAGACCTCTTCTGAAGAGCACGTTACAAGGCATCTAAGATACGCTCAAGAATGTTCAAAAAAATGGTTCAAATGGCTCTGAGCACTATGGGACTCTACTGCTGAGGTCATTAGTCCCCTAGAACTTAGAACTAGTTAAACCTAACTAACCTAAGGACATCACAAACATCCATGCCCGAGGCAGGATTCGAACCTGCGACCGTAGCGGTCCTGCGGTTCCAGACTGCAGCGCCTTTAACCGCACGGCCACTTCGGCCGGCAAGAATGTTCACGCCTGGGGAGTTTGGTGGTCAGCGAAAGTATTTAAACTTAGAAGGGTGTTCTTGGAGGTACTGTGTGGCAATTGTGGATGTGTGGGGTGTCGCATTGTTCTGCTGGAATTTCCGAAGTCCGTCGGGATGCACAATGAACATGAATGGATGCAGGTGATCAGACAGGATGCTTACGTACATGTCACTTGTCAGAGTCGTATGTAGACGTATCAGGGATGCCATATCACTCCTACTGCAAACGCCCCACACCATCACAGAGGCTCCATCATCTAGAACAGTCTCCTGCTGATTCCGTGGATTCATGAGGTCTTCTCCACACTCTTACGTGACCATCCGCTCGATACAATTTGAAAAGAGACTCGTCCGACCAGGCAACATGTTTCCAGTCATCAACAGCGCAATGTCGGTGTTGACGTGCCCAGGCGAGGTGTGAAGCTTTGTGCTGTGCAGTCACGAAGGGTACACGAGTGAGCCTTCGGCTCCGAAAGCCCATATCGTTGATGATTCGTTCCATGGTTCGCACTCGGACACTTGTTAATGGTCCAGCACTGAAATCTGCAGCAGCAATCTACGGTAGGTTTGCAATTCTGTCACGTTAAATGACTATCTTCAGTCGTCGTTGGTCCTATTCCTGCAGGATGTTTTTCCGACCGCAGAGTTGTCGCAGACTTGATATTTGCCGTACAGTATTCCTGATATTCACGGTACACTCGTGAAATGGTCTTACGGGAAAATCCCCACTTCATCGCTACCTCAGAGATGCTGTGTCTCATCGCTCGTGCTGCGACGATGACACCACGTTGAACCTCACTTAAATGCTGATAACCTGCGATTGTAGCAGTAGTAACCGATCTAACAACTGTGACAGAGAGTTGTTGTCTGATACAGACGTTGCCGACCGCAGTGCCGCAATCTGCCTGTTTACATATCTCTGTATTTGAATACGCATGCCTACACCAGTTTCTTTGGCGCTTCAGTTTATGTCGGGCCTGTATATTTTCTAATGTCATGGACCCAGCTTCTAATACGTTATCACAATTTTTTTCATTTTTGCGTCTTCTAATCCAAATACGCACTTCCTCCATCGACTATCTATTTGCCTGTCCACCTCCATTTCTTTTTCATATTCGTACATCATGGTCATAGTCATAACTCAAAACTCATTTCCATTTCGACTCCTAGGAAGCTTAGTTTTGGAAACCGCTTTTCGTTTATTAGTAGAAGCCCAGAACAATTTATTACTTTAATTTCTTTCCCTCTCTGTATAGTCGCCGTTGTCAGCTCCCCTAAATACACTGCCGAGCTGTACAATTGAAACACCAGGAAGGTGGCACTCAACAAGTTTAAAATTTACATGGTGCGTGCTGGCTGCTTGGATATGCAAATGATGTGTGTTTCACTGCAACTGCACAAAGCAGTTAAGAGTAACATCATCCACATTCCGCATGCAAGGAAATATTATGAAGCGAGTTTTGCATCAAGAAATCACATTTGACTGCTGATTGTTTGTGAGAAGTATTTGTTATGCCTGGTGTAAGAGAAAGTAATTTCTAGCAGTACGTGTCAGACTAAACAACTCCAGGATTACGATCTATTGGAACTGTGGTTTATCGATCTACGGTGTGGCTGCTGGTGTTGTTCCAGATCCCACAACTGTCATGTGAATACGGAATCGATGGGCTGAGAAGGCCCATAATCAACGTTATGCAGAATTTCGAAGGCCCTACGCGATTACACCCGAAATGACAGACAAGTTGTACGCTTGGTCGTGCAACCACATCTCGTGGCTTGCGTCAAGAATTGACCTCTTTAGCAGCACTACAGGTATCCACACTGACGGTGGGACGACTTTTAGAGCACCTTGGACTGCCGACACAGCGACCATTGTTGCTTCTTCGCATGACACCAGAGAAAGAAGCTTCGTCACTGGTGCGCTCAAAGATATCACTGGGCACTAAAGTGGCAGCACGTCTTCTTTTCAGAGAAACCAGGTTTCGCATACAGCATCATGATGGACGCTTCTACGAACAGAGACCCCACGGTGAAGGATAGATAGTCAGTTCGTTATTTACATGTTCCGTCGATCATTTGAACAATTATTTTATCGAAATGGTGTGGACCGTGTCAATTTAAAGGATATACATACGTGCCTAGTGTTAACATTAATGGCCGGTTGGGGTGGCCGAGCGGCTCTAGGCGCTACAGTCTGGAACCGCGCGATCGCTGCGGTCGCAGGTTCGAATCCTGCCTCGGGCATGGGTGTGTGTGTGATGTCCTTAAGTTAGTTAGGTTTAAGTAGTTCTAAGTTCTAGGGGACTGATGACCTCAGCAGTTAAGTCCCATAGTGCTCAGTGCCATTTGAACCATTTTTGTTAACATTAATGAACACATTATCATTTTATTCCTACACATGCAATTACATTTAAAACATTTCTTTTACTGTCTACCAGGTTTCAAATAGAAAATCATCCATGGAATAGAAGGAGGTGTCCAAGAGAAATGATTTTAAAGTGGAAGTAATATTGTTTCTCAACCTCTCAGCCGATTAATGGACAGATGACCAAAAGTTTTTGTCGCTGCATACTGAACTGCTCTTTAATTCACTGGCAACTTTAACAATGGATAATAAAGATCAGTTTTCCCTATAGTGTTGTAGGTATAAACATCACTGTCTTCTCAAATTGTGATGGATATTTTATAGTGAATTTCATCAGTGAATAACTGTATCGTGACGGCCCAGTTAACATGCCTAGCTCCTAGCTTTTGTGCGATCAATACATTCGCCCTAAGTGATGAGTTACCCAAGAAAATTATTCCATACGACATTATTGACAAGAAATATGCAAAATAAATCAGGAGGTCCATACGTTTGCTTCCAAGAATAGCAGCGGTACGAAGGGCAGAAGTAGTTAAACTTAATTCTTTGAAAAGCTCAGTCATGTGCTTCTTCTAGTTCAAGTTTTCATCAGTATGTACACAGAAAAATTTCAGTCATTCCACCTTACTTATTGACTTTTACTCATGCGCTACATCACTTGTTGGCATGACCATACTTTTTGTGCAGAACTGTTACTATTTAGGGCTTGTATTATTTGACGAATGAATTTATAAATAGCATTCTCAGTCGAGCAGCATTTCTGGAATCCAAACTGTGACGTGCTAAGTAAACTGTTTCCGCTTAAGTGTGCAACTACTCTTGAGTACATCACTTTTCCGAATATTTTGGAAAAATGTGTCAGTAAGGAAATTGGACGATAATTGTTTAAGTCTATATTATCACCTGTCTCACGAAGTTGTTTAATAATTGCATGTTTTAACTTGCCTGGGAAATTTCCCTGTGCCATTGATGCACTGCTTATATCACGAAGGAAATTAATTATTAAGTTAAAACGACTACCACTTGACGAGTCGCTGGTCCTTGACCACATTTCAGAATCTCCACCAGGTCGTGCTGAAAGAAGACAAAAAATAGTTCAGAATCTTGCTGGTAGATTTGTTACCTGTAGAATCGATTACCACGCAAGTGTTACAGAGATGCTTCATGAACTCACTTGAGAATCCCTGGAGAGAGGACGTCGTCCTTTACGGGAAACGGTACTGAGAAAGTTCAAAGAAGCGGCGATTGCGACTGACTGCAGAATGACTGCTCTGCCATCAACCTAGTTCTCGAGTAAGGACCACGAAGACAAGATAAAGAGAAATTACAACTTGTGTGGAGGTATACACTGAGGTGACAAAAACCATGGAATACCTCCTCATATCGTGTCAGACTTCCTCTTGCCCGGCGTTGTGCCGCAATTCGACTGAACTGGAAGTCCCCTGAAGAAATACTGAGCCATTCGAACCTAACAATTAGCTATTACTGACTGAAATCGAGTTTTCCAGTTGTCTAGGCTCCAACCGATGTGGTCACAAGCGCAGGAGAGGCTCTGCAGGCAATGCCATTCTGTTACCAAAGGTACGTGCGTCGGTCGTCTGTAGCCCATTAAAGCCGAATTTCGCCGCACATGTCATAACAGATTCGTTCGTCGTATGTCCCAGATTGATTTCTACGGAAATTTCACGTAGTATCGCTTGTCCGTTAGCACTGTGAACTCTAAGCAAACGCCGCTGCTCTCCGTCGTTAAGTGAAGAACGTCGACCACTGCGTTATCCGTGGTGAGAAGCAAAGCCTGAAACTTACTGTTCTCAACACACTCTTCACACCATGGATTTCGGAATATTGAATTCCCTAACGACTTCCGAAATGGAGTGATCCATGCGTCTAGCTCTATCTGCCACTCCGCAGTCAAAAATGGCTCTGAGCACTATGGGACTTAACATCTGAGGTCATCAGTCCCCCAGAACTTAGAACTACTTAAACCTAACTAACCTAAGGACATCACACACATCCATGCCCGCGGCAGGATTCGAACCTACTGCCGAGGCAGTCGCTCGGATCCGGACTGAAGCGCCTAGAACCGCTCGGCCACCACGGTCGGCCCATTCCGCATTCAGAATGTATTAATTCCAAAGTGTCCCCATATTTACGTCGGAATCCTTTTCACACAAATCAGTAGAGTGCAAATGATAGGTCCGCCAATGCACTGTGTACACGATACCACCACCGTCTGTAGATTTGCATATCGCTATTCCTTGACTTTTGTAGCCTCAGTGTATTGTAATCCTACCCTCCCATACATCACCGTTAAATTGTTTTTACTGTCTTCATTAGTTTCAAAAGCTTCGAAAGGCGTAAGATACACAAAAGGAAATACATTTTACTCATCTTCATTTTCGCTTGTTGTTGTTGGCTCCAGGTCTTGCGTCTAGGGGTACATTCCTGAGGCTTTAATTTTAACTTACTAGATTCCAGATGACTAAATAACTGACGAAGTACTATCTGTTGCTATGATTTTCTTTTATTTCACCCCATTCGTCAAAATCATACTGACTTCACAATCTCCATTTTCATAAAACCATCAATTACATTGTTGCAGACAAAACTGAAAAACATGTGCGTTTCCATCAGAGGCATGCCCACAACTACTTACATTCTGCGGTACTCAAAATATTCCAAAGAGTATACAAAGCAAAAGAGTTTACAAACTTTCTTGACAAAAGTAGAACCTTTCCACATTATATCTTTATATTACAGATGAATCCGGAAATAAATTTAATAATTCGCGCTAGATTCTGCAATTAATAATATGAATTTTAAGTATGTCACAAATTTCGTAATTTCAAATATTTCTAAAAGAAGATAAATTTTAAGCATTGGTACATATTTATTGTAACAAATTAAATTCTTTCTGTACATTTTAGCCTGAAATCTAATACATCGCAGGCAAAGTCAGATGAAATTCTTTCAGTGAGACAGCCGACAATTTCGGGATAAATCCTGGTATCGGCTACTTCTATAAAAGAAAAAAGGTTATGTTAGAAACGGGTGTCCCATTGTAGTATGCACTATTGATCAAATGTGTCCAAACATCTATTAACGGGCATGAACCCTTTCTGATCTCAATTTTTTTCTGGAGGTATGAAACATTTCGTCGGCCATTGCAACCGAGCGGATCTAGAAGAGGTATTGATGTTGGGCGATGGAGTCTACACTGGAGTCCACATTCTAACTCATCCCGAAGGTGTTCCATTGGACTTAGGTCGGGACTCTTGGCACACCAGTCCTGTTCAGGAATGTTGTTGTCCATAAAACTATTGCCTCACAGAAGCTGCTTTATGACAGGATACACTGCTATGCTACCACAAACAGCCATCGCCTTCGAACTTATCCCCTACATTACTCAGTACACAATGTTGTAAAATGTGTTTATATCCTTCTGCGTTTAGAGATCCCTGAAGCGCAAGAGGGGACCACACCCTGACCACGAAAAGCACCCCCTACAGTGACGGCATCGCCTCTGAACTTCACTGTTGTCGCTACACATGACGGCAAGTAACGTTCTACAGGCATTCACCGAACTCAAACCCTTAAATCGGAATGTCACAGGATATAGCACTTTGGAACTCTCAAGTGCTTCATTACGTTGATTTCATGTAACTTGTTAGAACCACCATTCGCAATGCTCAACATTCAATGTGCGTAAGTGCGTGAGGTCTCGATGTTCTTGGTTTAGCTGTGCTTGTCCCTTCACGTTTCCACTTCACATTCACATTATCAACAGCCGACTTGTGCTGTTATTTAAGGTTTGAAATGTCCCTGAGGTACTGTAGTAATATTCAAAGACTGGTTCACGTTCGAACACATGCAGGTCACCAGACCGACCACTTCGCTGCTGCTACGGTCGCAGGTTCGAATCATGCCTCGGGCATGGATGTGTGTGATGTCCTTAGGTTAGTTAGATTTCAGTAGTTCTAAGTCCTAGGATACTGATGACCTCAGACGTTAAGTCCCATAGTGCTTAGAGCCATTCGACCGTCCACTTCTGGTGTTACTGCTTCTCTACTGACGTCACACTGCACTGCACTGCACTGCAAATCTCTGGTTACATCTACCAGGAGTGAGACAGGCTAAGCAGCGAAGCTGCTGTCCCTGTGTGGACCTCAAGAACTATTGTTTGGCTTCACGGTTAGGATTGGCCTATGTGAGCGGCCGCGTGGGGGCGGACGCTGCGTCAAAAGCGGCATAGGGAAGAAACTACTCCCGCAGCAGATCAGGCCAACGCGTGGTCGGCCTGCGGTGGACTTGGTGTCCCAGTCCGCGTATAAGACGACTGCCAGAGTGTTCTGCAGAGGCTTAGAACACCCTGGCGGACTGCCTGAAGCGATCCCGCAACAACGGGACGCCAGCTTCCTCATGAAGTAACGAGGCGGCTTGTGGAGAGCGAGTCGCAGCGCCCGATTCTGGACACGCTGGAGCATCGCAACGTGCGATGGAGCGGCATACCCCCACACTACGGTGGCGTACTCGAGTACCGGCCGGACGAGGGCCAAGTACACGGTCAGGCCGTGCCGAGGGGGAGGGTGGACGCGGGGTTCAGCAGCGGGTAGAGCGCCCGGAGACGCCCAATCGCTCGCCCCCTGATGTCTCGGATGTGCGGCAGCCAGGTGTGATACCTGTCCAGCGTCACACCAAGGTATTTGCCGGTTGGTGACCACGGGATGGGGCCTCCGGAGATCGAGACAGGCGGCAGGGCAGGAGGTAGCCGTCTCCGAGTGAAGACGACCACCTGGCTCTTGGAGGCGTTAAATTTGAGGCGCACTTGGTGAACCACGCCCCCAGGACGTCGCACGCTAGTTGGAGTCGGGGGCGCATCGTGACCACGTTCATGCTGCGGGTGAACAGCGCAGTGTCGTCGACATAAAGAGCCAACTCCACGTGCGCCACCCGCGGTGCGTCAGCGGTGTACAAGGTGTACAGCAGGGGGCCGAGAACCGACCCCTGCGGTACCCCCGCACGAATCGGCCGGTCAGTGGAGGTGCCGGCGGCGGCCCGGAAGTGGAAGGTGTGGCCCGCGAGGTAGGACCGCAGCACAAGGGCGTGGGACGTCGGAACCCCTTGTACAAGGAGCTTGTACACGAGGCCCTCGTGCCACATGCAGTCGAACGCCTTGGAGACGTCGAGGAGTACCGCCCCAAGGTACTCCCGCGACTCCAGCGCTCGCATCGCCTGTTCCACCAGGCGTAAGAGCTGATGCGTGGTCGAGTGGCCCCGCTGGAATCCGAACTGCTCCGCTGGAAGGAGCCCTTCAGCAGTGACGTGGTGCCACAGCCGCTCCACGTACAGTCTCTCAAAGATCTTGGAGAGAGACGGGAGCAGGCTGATCGGCCGGTAGTGCTGCACCGGACGCGGATCCTTGCCGGCCTTGGGGATAGCCACCACTTCCACGTGTTTCCACGCGGAAGGGAAGATCCCGGAGCGGAGAACGCAGGTGAAAGTGTCCGCCAGTGATTGATGGAGTGCCGGCGGCAATAACCACAGGAGGTGGTTCGTGACACCATCGGAGCCACCCGCCTTCCTGGGGTTGAGGCGGCGGAGCTGGAGTCCAACCTCATCGGCAGTGATGGGTATGATCACATCGTCAGCGGCCCTGGCGGCGAGGATAACCGGCAGGCGGTCTTCCACGAGACGGACGTGGTCGGCATCGAAGACGTCCGCGATCGGGCGGAAATTGTCGGCGAACACGTCGGCGAGGGCGTTGGCCTTGGCGTCCAGGGCACAGACAACGTCGCCGCCGACGAGGAGCGGAGGAACAGGCTGATGGCAGCGGAGGAAGCGCTTGGCGGTCCGCCAGGCACTCCCATCAGTCGGGTTCAGGGTGGCCACAAGGCCAGCCCAGTCACGGTTCAGGTGTTGGTCGATAGCGGCCCGGATGTCGCGCTGTGCCCGATTGAGGCGGCGCTTGGTCGCAGGCTGGCGAGTGAGCTGCCACTCACGGAAGAGACGGTTTTTGGCCGTTATAGCCTCCAAGATGTGCGGTGGAAGCTGCCGGGACATCTCGCGACGCCGCCGCGGCTGTCGGGGAGACGCAGCGGCAGCAGCGCTGAGAGTGTGCTGCGTAAAGAAGGCCAGTGCAGCATCGACCCCCTCCAGGGCAGGATCCGGAGCACCGTCAAAGCGACCGAGCAGTTCAGCCCGAAATCGGGCCTCGTCAATGCCGCGGAAGGTGCGGCGGTCAGGCGGCAGGGAGGTGCCGACGGCGTCCATGTCGTAGACCACTGGAAGGTGGTCGGAGGACCGGGCTCAGCGGACGGTAGCCGACGTGACGGCGGTGACGAGCACCGGGAGCTGCTCGAGCACCTGGCTCAACGAACGCAGGAGCGTACGGAGCTCAGCCGCATCGGGAGCCATGGGGGCCCCTGCGGCGGCCTCCAAGGCAGGAACAGCAGGCTGCGGTGGGACCGCAGGAGGCGGCGTTTGCGGGGGCACAGCCCGAGGGGCAGACCGCCGCCGTTGCGGGGCATCAGTGGCCGGACGTTCTGCCGCGGGGGCGGTAAGCCGCGGCCGTCGGCGGCACAGGCGGGGGACGGCAGCTGCGGGAGACGTGGGTGTAGGGGCAGCAGCTGCATCAGACGAGGCAGGCCGCTGTGGCGCAGCGCCATCCAAGGCAGCAGGCCGCTGAGTGGAGGGGGCGGGCGCCCCCCCCCCCCCCATGGCGGCATCAGCGAAGCTGGTGCCAGGCTGTACCTTGCGGGAAGGGGCAGCCCGGCCACGGTGCTGATGTCGGCCACGCTGTTAGGCCGGACAGCCCCAGTAGCTCGCGACGTGCGCGCCACTGCAGTTGCAGCACGTCGGCTTATCCTCTCATGGGAGCGTGCATTCCTTGCTCTGATGCTGTGCCCCGCACTTGACGCAGCGGGGCGGCATCGAACAGTAGCGAGACACATGGTCAAGCCGTTGGCAAGAGAAGCACTGGGCCCTCCTGCCTTTGGCCCGCAGTGGCTCCACTTCGACGTCGACCCGCCCAACCCGCCGCACCTGAAAGATCTTGCGATTTTCCAGGTTGTCGACAAGAACGACCTGGTACAGTGGCATGGGGCGGTGGGTGCGTGGGGAGTTCATGAGCCCCATGTGGCGGATGCCGAAGCCCATGTCCTCCAGTTCTTCGCGTAGGTAATCCGCCCCAAACTGGAAGGGGTGGCGGCGGAACACCACCTTCAACAGCTTGAGCGGTTCTGACGGGTGCGTGTAGTAATGGAGGCCATCTTTGCAGATGACATCCATGACTGCACGGTAGTCCTCAACACAGGTCATGGAGAGCCGGTAAAGATCATTGCCGGCAGTCCTGACGCTGGCAGAGGGCGCCACCCGAGTGATCTTCTGTTTGAACGACTTATAAGGGCCGTCCCATTGGACCACAATCGGCGGGGGGCGCGGCGCTGCTGTCCAGGGCGGAACCCCGGCGTCGTCTGGGACGTCATCAGACGCGTGCTGGAAGGCGTTGGCGGTCGGCAGCGGCAGCGCAGGCTGTAGGCCAGCCGCCCTTGCTGTGTGCCGCCTGGCAGGGGTGACGAAACCGTCCTCATCAGTAGGCCCTGTGGAGGACCGCTGCTCCCTCGCGCGCAACGTCTTCATGACCGTCTGGGCCGCGGCGGCAGCAGCGGCTCTGGAGGCCTTAGGGGCCTTCTTCCGCGGCCGAGCAGTGTCGGAGGCTTGGGAGCGGACGTCAGAGTCGTCAGCCGTGTCAGCACGGCGCTTCCGGAGCGCGCTAGCATCGTCAGCGTCACGTCTGTCTGCGTCAGCAATGGCCTCCGCAAGATTTGCGTCTGGCAATTCCTCGTCGGCGGCAATCACGGCGGCCTCTTGAGCTGGCTTTGCACCCGCCCAGACCGCGGTAGTGCCCTTCGCACAGGGCGGGGCAGAAACTGTCGTGGCTACGGGTTTTTGCTGTTGCAGGGCTGTAGCAGCAGCCACGAGCGAACCGACCTCTTGCCTGGTCGGCCCCTGTGGCGCCCCCAGTGAGACCGCCGTCGCCAGGGACGCAGAGTTTGCGCCTGGCGAGGCCCCCACCGGCTCACCTGCCTCCTGTCGCCCCGTGCCCGGCAGTGCAGCAGCCTTCCGGATCCTGCAGTATGCAAGCACGGCAGCTACGTCGTCCTCACGACCAGGGTAGTCACCCCCATGCGCAAGCTTGTGCATGCGCACAAGCATGCGCTCCTGGGAGCGAGAAACGTCACCAGAAGATACATCCAAGTCATTGTCAGGTAGTCGGCGCCGGTTCGTCATAAGTGGGGGGCCGGATGGGGCCGCCGACGGGAGCAACTCAGTCGCCTGAGCTGACCCCACCGGACAGCGATCCGCCACACCCTTCGCTCGATCGTCAAACACGTCCTTCCGCCTCGACATCGCAACTCGGAATGTGCGTGCGTGCGTGACTGACGTCACAATACTCCCCGTCTCCTTTTATACTCATAGGTCCGCCTCTCGTGACTTCGACTGGTCAATTCTGCACTACATAGGATGTCCGGATACATCTGATCAGAGAGTGTAGCCAGCTGATTTTCCTCTCTCCATTTTCACGCAGAAGAGGAGGTGAAACGATGGGTAGCGGTAACTTGAAGCAACCGTCATGCTCCAAGTGATGGCTTGCCGATTATGTATGCAGGTGCAGAAGTGGAATTGGGAGGTGGGCGGGCGCTGGAGGGAGGCATGGTGGAGAGTCTGTCTAACTATCAACTCCTCCCAGTAAGCTTTCTAGATTGGACATGAGAACAAAATGTTTGTTTATAGAACTCAAAATCCCTCATACAGTTTCTACCACCAAATAAAGAAGTAGTGGTTGTATTGATACCTGTTTTAAGTACTTCGTTACTGTTATTACTTTCATTAAACCGAGGCGTATATGATTTATATATAAAATTCAATGTTTAGACAACCATTCGTGACATCATGCACAAAACCGTTGCGACCCGCAGAATTTTGGTTCCATTATCAATAGCAGGCCGAGCGAGTGATCCAGTACATGCCGGGAGCTGTCAGTGACGCAGTAGTATCTACAGTAACATATACACTAAGGAGCCAAAGAAAGTGATACTTCTGTGAAATATCGTGTTGGGATCCCGACAGCACGCAGAAGTGACGCAATACGACGTGGTATAGACTCGAATAATGTCTGAAGTAGTGCTGGAAGGAACTGATTTCATGAATCCTGCAGGGCTGTCCATATATCCGTAAGAGTACGAGGGGGTGGAGATCTCTTCTGAACAGCAAGTTGCAAAGCATCCCAGATAAGCTCAATAATTTTCATGTCTGGGTAGTTTGGTGGCCAACAATAGTGTTTAAACTCAGAAGAGTGTTCCTGGAGCCACTCTGTAGCAATTATGAACTGGTGAGGTGTCGCATTGTTCTGCTGGAATTGCGCAAATCCGTTGGAATGCACAGTGGACATGAATGGAAGCAGGTGATCAGACAGGATGCTTACGTACGTGTGACCTGTCAGAGTCGTATCTAGACGTATCAGGAATCGCATATCACTCCAACTGCACACATCCCACACCATCAGAAAGCCTCCACCTGCTTGAACTGTCCTCTTCTGACACGCAGGGTCTGTGTATTTATGAGGCAGTCTCCGTACCCATACAAATCTCTCCGCTTGATAACGTTTGAAATAAGACTCGTCCGACCAGGCAACACGTATCAAGTCATCTAAAGTCCAATTTCAGTGTTGATGCGCTCAGGTGAGGCGTAAAGCTTTATGTCGTGCAGTCATCAAGGGTATACGAGAGGGCTTTCGGCCCCGAAAGCCCATAACGATGTTGTTTCGTTAAATGGTTCGTGCGCTATCACTTGTTGATGGCCAAGCATTGATATCTACAGCATTTTGCCGAAGGTTTGCATTTCCGTCACGTTCAACGATTCTCTTCATTCATCGCTGGTTCCGTTCTTACAGGATCTTTTACCGGCCGCCGAGATGTCGGAGAGTTGATGTTTTACCGGATACCTGATATTCACAGTACGCTCGTGAAATGGACATACGGAAAGATCCCCACTTTTTCGCTACCTTGAAGATACTGTGTCCCATCGCTCGTGCCCCAACTGTAACACCACGTTCAAACTCACAAAAATTTTGACAACATGTCATTGTAGCAGCAGTAGTCGATCTAGCAACTGCCCCAGACATTTGTCGTCTTATACAGGCGTTGCCGACCACAGCGCCGTATTCTGCCTGTAAACATGTCTCTGTATTTGAATACGCATGCCGACACCAGTTTCTGTGGCGCTTCAGTGTATTTCTCGTGAAAAGTGATTGAGTTCTAAGTGTCTTGAAAGAGACGGTAGGCGACCGGGCATAAACGTGTATGCCCTTAGGCGTTGCTGGTAACTCGTCAGTGAATTGGGACATCTTCCCATAGGTCAGTGCCACGGCCGCGTGCTGTGGTGCCAGCAGTGTAGGGATGAGTATGTTTCCTCCACGAACGTTCCACGACTCCCACCTCAGTGCCCTCGAAGGATATCCGACATATGCTCTGGTAGAGACTGCCTAGGTCATAGCGGCCCAATATGTCAATTTTCGTGAATACTAGGCCCTGATCTTTCACCATGAATCGATCAAGATACTAGCTGATATTCAGGAGGCGTCCAGGAGGCTCGACGAACTCACCATGCATGGCCGGTGTAGAGATGAAAGCTTGCTGATCATCTGTGAAGACCCATAGTCCAGGAGGGTTAGCCTAGCGCCAGTCTTCTCTTCCGGAATGATGCAGCAGACAGCAACAGAAGACTACAGCTGTGGTATGCATCAGCTTGGCTGCGTCTCGGTGTTGAAGTCGGCAAGCATACAGCAGGCAGACCATTATCGATCAGGGCTAACCTCTGTTCTGGGCCTGCCTCGGTGAACTTTCGGAAATGTGATAACATATACATGAAAATTATTCTGCTGCCCTACGCTCCTGCCCTGTTTCAAAAAATCTGTCCCGAATTTTGCTTTGTTTATCTTCTGTACTAATATTAGAGATCTGCTTACGTAATTGGACATTGTACCCATTGCACCAACTCTCTTGCTCGTGAAAGACGAGTTACATGGATTGGCTCTTTGTTTTCTAATTTTGTATTATTATTTTTTGATTCGGTTTGCTGAACCTTTTTTACAGTCATGCTACATTATATCTGTTTCAGCTTTTCAAGTTACACCAATTTCAATGCTTTCTCAGGCTACGGTTCCCGGGTTACGTTTCTGAGACAAAAGGATAGCACACTAATTGCCATCAGAAACACGGCAAAATTAGTGGTTTTAATGGTTACTGTTACCACTTTCCAGTGTCGAAGCTCTCTGTATTGGTGAATATGTTGCAACCTCTTCCCCGTGGAAATTTTGCTTCCCTGAGATGCTGTCAGTGTTTCTAAGGAGTGTACAAGATCAGGATTGATCAGGAGTGATATTAAAGTAGGTTATATTCCGCTTTGGCAGCTATTCCAACTGTTCTCTGGCCAATGCAATGCAGAATCAGTGAGTGGGAGTACAGTCGTACACGTGAGCGTAGCTCGAAGGCGGAAATTCGCTCTGGCCTTAAGAAAATATTGTTACTACGTAACTCGACCTTAATCATGCCCTGAGGTTCTCCATTCTTATAGCAATTAATAATCACGATTTCCTGTGCTGACTCTGTGTGCATCTAATGTGCTCCTACTTTATGAAAATGAGGCTGAATTGCCAATATTTCTATCTGTCATTCCGTTGCCTCTGTTTTCCTCAAAACTGTTGTACTTTGCATTAGTCTGCACTTCTCTCTCTGGAAAAATGATGATATTTCCATGCAAAAACTCCTGTCGTCCCCTAAGGGACAGAAGAGCGTGAGCTTCTCCATGCGCAGAGTTTCTTAATACCTCTCAAGTGTTTACTTACACCCATTTACCAATTATTACTCCTGTGAAGTTGCACATACCGTGTCAAACATTGTGCTGGACTGTCCCGTACGTATTTTCACCGGATGCATGGAAGACCTGCATATTTGCTGTACATACAGGGTGTTGCGAAATTCTCGTTACAAATTTCTAGGACTTGTAGAGGCGAGTGAGTACACAATATTCTGAATGTTAATACACATCCGAAAACGTACCGTTTCCGTTTTGCGATGATATCAGGTAAGATGTGCAACACATCCACGTCTGCTGGGGTAAAGAGAAAAGTCTCAGAGTGGCTTGTTCTGGTGTGCAGTCGAGGAGATGGGATGTCTGTAACAACATCGGCTGTCACTACATCGAACCGCTGTTGTACTGCAGCAGTACTGTTCTGTACGTAAGGTTATCTTGGTCCAGTCTTTCTTTTGAAACAATGTAAACAGACACTGTTTAATTGTTAGTACAAACAAACCCGCCCTGAAACCATGGACCTTCACGTTGGTGGGGAGGTTTGCGTGCCTCAGCGATACAGATTGCCGTACCGTAGTTGCAACCAAAAGGGAGTGGTATGTGTTGAGAGGCCAGACAAACGTGTGGTTCCTGAAGAGGTGCAGCAGCCTCTTCAGTAGTTGCAGGGGCAACAGTGCGGACTGGCCTTGTAACATTAACCAAAACGGCCCTGCTGTGCTGGCACTGCGAACGGCTGAAAGCAAGGGGAAACTACAGGCGTAGTTTTTCCTGAGGACATGCAGCTCTACTGTATGGTCAAATGATGATGGCGTCCTCTTGGGTAAAATATTCTGGAGGTAAAATAGTACCCCTTTCGGATCTCCGGGAGGGGACGACTCAGGGGGATGTCGTTATCAAAAGAAACAAAACTGGTGATTTGCGAATCGGAGAGTGGAATTTCAGAGCCCTTAATCGGGCAGGTAGGTTTAGAACATTTACAAAGGGAAATGGATAGGTTAAAGTTAGATATAGTGGGAATTAGTGAAGTTCGGTGGCACGAGGAACAAGACTTCTGGTCAGGTGGATATAAGGTTATAAATGCAAAATCAAATAGGGTTAATGCAGGAGTAGGTTTAAAAATGAACAAAAAAGTAGGAGAGCGGCTAAGCTACTACGGACAGCATAGTGAAGCCATTACTGTAGCGAAGATAGACACGAAGCCCACGCCTAGCAGAGTAGTAGAAGTTTATATGACGACTACCTCCACAGATGACGAATAGATTGAAGAAATGTACGATGAGATAAAAGAAATTATTCAGATAGTGCACGGAGACGAAATTTCAGTAGTCATGGGGGACTGGAATTCGACAGTAGAAAAAGGAAGAGAAGGAAAAGTAGTATGGAATTGGGGTAAGGAGTGAAATAGGAAGCCATCTGGTAGCATAACTTAATCATAGTTAACACCTGATTTAAGAATGATGAAAGAAGGTTGTACACGTGAAAGAGGCCTGGAGACACTGGAAGATTTCAGGTAGATTATAAATGACGTGGGGCTACGGCCTCCCGTCAGGTAGACAGGTCGCCTGGTGTAAGTCTTTCGAGTTGAAGCCACGTCGACGACTTATGCGTCTGCATATAGATTATATAATGGTAAGACAGAGGTTTAGGAACTGGGTTTTAAACTGTAAGACATTTCCCGGGGCAGATGTGGACTCTGACCACAATCTATTGGTTATGAACTGTAGATTAAAAACGAAGAAATTGCAAAAAGGTGAGAATTTAAGGAGATGGGACCTGGATAAATTGAAAGAATCAGAGGTTTTAGAGTGGTTGAAATAGAGCATTAGTGAACGACTGAGAAGAATGAGGCAAAGAAATACAGTAGAAGCAGAATGGGTAGCTTTGAGAGATGAATTAGTGATCAAGTGGGTAAAAAGACAAGGGCTAGTAGAAATGTAAAAATTCAGTAAATAAAACAGGCAAAAAGGAATACAAGCGTCTCAAAAATGAGATCGACAGGAAGTGCAAAATGGCTAAGCAGGCAGCGCTGGAGGACAAATGTAAGGAAGTAGAGGCGTATATCACTAGGGGTAAGATAGATACTGCCTACAGCAAAATTAAAGAGACCTTTGGAGAAAAGAGAACCACTTGCATGAACATTAAGGGCTCAGATGGAAAACCAGTTCTAAGCAAAGAAGGCAAAGGAGAAAGGTGTAAGGAGTATATGGAGGGTCTGTTCTGTACCCCTCCTGGAAGGCGGCGCGTGGGTCTGCTCTTGAAATCTGACAAAGAGGCCGAATTAAGTAAGCAACTAGGAGCAGGTGAGGTAAAGCTTTCGGTACTGCAAGTAAAGTAAAAGTGGTTTTACTGAAGTATAAACATATGAAAACAAATTGCATAACTTTAGGTGATGAGCACGTAGATGTGCAGCGAAAGTCCAAATAAGAAAGTCTCAATAGCAAGCTAAGGTAAAGCGATGGTTATGGCCGTCTGCTCTTCATGAGCTGGGCGAAAGTGGAGCGGCGTTCGTGGAGCTGCACAGCGTCGGCTAGAGGGCGCTGTGGTCGGGGAAGATCTTCCGCTCTCGTAGTGCCAACCTACGCTGTGGCATCGGAATTATCGATACCACAGTCTGTACAAGGATGATGTACTTGAGGACATTATTATGGAAATGGAAGAGGACGTAGATGAAGATGAAATGGGAGACATGATACTGCGAGAAGAATTTGACAGGGCACTGAAAGACCAGAGTCGAAACAAGGCCCCGGGAGTAGACAGCATTCCATTAGAACTTCTGACAGCCTTGGGACAAAACTCTACCATCTGGATAGCAATATGTATGAGACAGTCGAAATTACCTCAGATCTCAAGAAGAATATAATAATTCCAATCACATAGAAAGCTGGTGTAGACAGGCGTGAAATTGACCAAACTATCAATTTAATAAGTCACGGCTGCGTAATACTAACACGAATTCTTTACAGACAAGAGGAAAAACTGGTAGGATTCGACCTCGGGGAAGATCAATTTGGATTCCGTAGAAATGTAGGAACGCGTGAGGAAATACTGGCCCTATGACTTACCTTAGAAAATTGCTTAAGGCAAGGTAAACCAACGTTTCTAGCATTTGTAGACTTAGAGAAGGCTTTTGACAATGTTGACTGGAATACTCTCTTTCAAATTCTGAAGGTGGAATGGTTCCAATACATGGAGCGAAAGGCTATTTACAATTATTACAAAAATCAGATGGCAGTTATAAGAGTAGAGGGGCATGAAAGGGAAGCAGTGGTAGAGAAGGGTGTGGAACAGGGTTGTAGCCTATCCCCGATGTTATTCAGTCTGTATATTGAGCAAGCAGTAAATGAAACAAAAGAAGAATTAGGAGTAGAAATTAAAATCCATGGAGAAGAAATAAAAACCTTGAGGTTTGCTGATGACATTGTAATTCTGTCAGCGACAGCAAAGGACCTGGAAAAGCAGTTAAACCGAGTGGACAGTGTCTTGAAAGGAGAATATTTGGCGAACATCAAGAAAAACCAAACGAGGATAATAGAATTTAGTTGAATTAAATCCGGTGATGTTTAGGCAATTAGATTAGGGGATGAGACACTTAAAGTAGTAAATGAGTTTTGCTATTTGGGGAGCAAAATAACTCCAGAATGAGATTTTCACTCTGCAGCGGAGTGTGCGCTTATATGAAACTTCCTGGCAGATTAAAATTGTATGCCGCACCGAGACTCCAACTCGGGAGTTCGAGTGTCGGTCCGGCACACAGTTTTAATCTGCCATAAAGTTTCAGCAAAATAACTGATAATGGTCGAAGTAGAGACGATATAAAATGTAGACTGGCAATCGCAAGGAAAGCGTTTATGAAGAAGAGAAATTTGTTAACATCGAGTATAGATTTAAGTGTAGGGAAATCTTTTCTAAAAGTATTTGTATGGAGTGTAGCCATCTATTAAAGTGAAACATGGACTGTAAATAGTTTAGACAAGAAGAGAATAGAAACTTTCGAAATGTGGTGCTACAGAAGAATGCTGAAAATTAGATGGGTAGATCACGCAACTAATGCGGAGGCACTGAATAGCACTGGGAAGAAGAGGAATTTTTGGCACAACTTAACTAGAAGAAGGGATCGGTTGGTAGGACATGTCTCAGGCATAAAGGAATCATCAATTTAGTGCTGGAGGGCAGTATGGAGGGTAAATATCGTAGAGGGAGACCAAGAGATGAATTCACTTAGCAGATTCAGAAGGATGTAGGTTGCAACAGTTACTTAGAGATGAAGAAACGTGCACAGGATAGAGTAGCATGGAGAGCTGCATCAAACCAGTCTCTGGACTGAAGACAACAACAACAAACAAATATGTTTGAGTGATAAATGAATGTTTCGAACTGTTTCCTAATGACTGTACTGCGTCACGCCTAATTCATTTCCTGAAGCAGAAGTTCAAAATGGCTCTGAGCACTATGGGACTTAACATCTATAATCATCAGTCCCCTAGAACTTAGAACTACTTAAACCTAACTAACCTAAGGACATCACACAACACACAGTCATCACGAGGAAGCAGAAGTATATGAATTAAACATCGAATTGAAACCGTAGTAGAACGGAAACAATATATTTTCGGACATGGGTGCCTGTTACAAATATTATTTTCTCATTCCTATCTACAAAACCCAGAAGTTTATAACGGGAATTACGGAACACTCTGTATGTAGGGTATTACGTTTGAACGTGTAGCAGTAACGCATTATATAGAACAGCTGAAGAATCTTAATAAGTACTCTAAGAAGCAGCTATTATTCAAGATAGCTACAAATGATCTTGTAGATAACGTCGGAAGTTTTGTGAGGCTGCTCGCAGACGAAGGCATTGTACGCTGCTGATCATCATTAAAATAGATACACTATGAAACTAGCATGCAAGCAACGTCAAGCTGACATAAAGGGTACTATGAGTGTTGACAAGCAAATGATTATCTTTTTAACGCATGTGAGTGATGCTATATACGTTCTGTATACGTGGGAACATTACCGTTAGGATTTCTCCTTCAAAAATCGCATCTGAAAGCTTGTTTGTGATAGGGTCGTGTTATGCCTCGAGTAAGAAAGAGAATCGGCAACGGGAGGACTGTGGCCTTTCGAGACTGTTGTTTAGCTTTTGCAATATTTATTGATGTTTGTGTAGCTCTAAAATCGAAAACCGTAATCCCAATAATTCGATAGGTTCAGGAGGGCCATACTCAAACGCCAAACGCGATTAGTACCCGAGAGGACAAGCCACGCATGATCGTTCAGCAACGTCATGTATCGTGACACAACAGAAGGCCTTGATTGGAGCACGGCAGGTATCCATGTTGACTGTACGATGACGTCGGCAGCACTAAACATTGTCAGCACTGCAATAACTGTGTCAGCTTCCCTTAATGCAGCAGTATAGAAAGGCTCGCAAACAGTGGCACGCCCAATGATAAAATTGGACACAAGAGCATCATCATTTCGCCTTTTCAAAGGAGTCCCGGTTCCGCGAAAAGAACTGATTGGGCGTATCTGATGTGTCCCTCGGTGGGGACACTCCAACAAGAACACATCAATGCCCAAGACGTAACATATTCTATTTTTAAGTTTCATTTCTACATGTTTGCGGCACAAATTGGTAAGTGAAGGTTTATCACTCCACCACAAAGAAACAAGTTGAAAATGGAATCGACAAACGTTCTTCTCATGGAAATTTCTAAACGAAAGAATATAGTGTCTTCCAACTACAATTAATTAATTCTTGCATAACTACTTTCAATACGAATCACTGTCTGTTGGGCAATATACTAGCAAGGATATCCAATGAGAAAAGTAAGTCAGTTCGTTGGCGTATGAGGACAGGTCTGAATTATACTGGCAAAAGACTACAGTCTGCTCTTAAAGTGCCTCTGTAAACTTAAAGCCTACTAAGGCCACTTGATACAAGTCCGCCGATCAGTTCGGCTAAAATTAGACACTTCCAGCAGAACAGCGCACTGGCAGACAGAGCTGATGAGAAGCGGGCGGCGCGGCGTCAGACAGTGACTGGCTGTGTCGTCGGCGGCATCGGGTAGCTGTCTGCGACGAAACTCCTTACAGAGCCGCCAGTGCTGTCCTAAATACGCTGGCGGTGGATGCATACAGGATTCATTTTAGCGGGAGGATGTGTTCGCAGAAGCTAATATTATGCAAAAATCTCCACGATGAAGCTGGCAGTGCGCGTACGTCCTTTCCACGGAACGAGGTGGGGCATTGGTTATCACACTCGACTCCGTGTAGTCGACGGTCCAAAGCTGCGTCCAGTCATCCTGATCTGAGTTTTCCGTGATTTCACTGAATCGCTCTAGACAAATTCCGGGATGGTTCCTTTGAAAGGACATGGCAGATTTCCTTCCCAATCCTTGAAACAGTCCGAGGTTGTGTTCCGTCACTTATGACCTCGATGACGACGTGGTGTTAAACCCTAGTATTCCTTTTACGCCCTTGCCGCGTGACCTCCGCGATGAAGGGGCTATCTGACGCTGGCCCTTGAGCTTCGCAGAACGCTTGTCTGTTGCCACTGGCCTGCTTCAGGAGTCAAGCGGTAGGCCACCGCCATGCTGTTTGGGAGGTGTGACATTGTCACATAATCGTGACACGCCAGTAACCATGTCTGGCTCCGAGTAGAAGGAACAATGCCAGTTTACACTTGGCATCATCGTGTGATCCCAGCACCTGACGTTGTGATGCGCGTTGCCATTGTGTACACATGACGATTACATCTGGTAATTTGGACAGCAGGCCTTACATTTGTGACCTGATAAGTTCGGTACCATACCATTCCTTTGAGGTCCGCATGAGGTTAACTTTCAACAAAATAAGCCTGGCCTCACGTTGCCCCGTTGTCCTGACCCACATCAATAAAGAAAGTGTTCAAATGGGCAGCACGTTTATCAGATTTATAAACCGTTTAAAACATATGGTCATAGGTCACAGAGAGATTGGCTCTCCACCACTTGCTTATCTCTACGATTGATAAACTCAGGCACTGACTTGAAGCAGTATGGACAAATGTACCCGTATCTGCCTTCCAAGCTCTGTTCAACTCGATGCCCAGTCAGCTTAATGTCACTAATATTGCCAGAGTAGAAATATCTGTGCAATAAACTTTGCATCCTGTAAACGTCAAAATCACCTAAAAATTTAACCATGTGTTCCCTCTTTTATACCGTACTCGCACAACAAGTAAAACTTCGTTCCTCTTCATCCTTTTTGATGCTGCATTCTTTACGTACAGATGTGTATATAAGAAGTCTGCAACGGAAGGAAACTGTAGAAAAATTCGAGGAGAACTGCAGAAGATCGTCGTTTTGTAGAAAGATAGGCATTTTACAATCAAGGTAAATAAATGCAACGTACTGCACAAAAAGCGTTGGGATGTTCACACTGTTGAGTATAAGTCACAGGATTTAGATACAGCCGCAAAATATCTAAGATTAACTGTCAGTAACATAAAAATCAGATGCCAGGTTCAGATTCATTAGAACACTTGTATGGAAGCAAATTCCAACAAAGAATTAATTGGTTTGTAAAATGATCGTTCTTCCAGTTCTTATTACTAGACAGTCTAGAAGTCTTACCAGTTGAATTAACTGAGGTGATAGAGAAAATTCAAGGAAGAGCAAAATATTTCGTCATGAGTTGGTTTATTAAGCGCAATAGCGTTACGCAAATACTCATGAGACTCCGGTGGCAGACGCTACAAGTGAGTCATAGTGTATTACAGAGAAGTTTCCCGAGAAATTTCTTAGAATATATGTTCCTAGAAATCATGAAACTGCACTTTTCCCTAATACATGTGGCGAAATGATCACAACAATAAAATGTGGGAAATTATAGCCCGTACGCACGCTTACAGACCATCGGTATTCCCGCACACCATTCGCGAATACGAACTGGAAAAGGAGGAGATAATAGTCGGACAGTGGTACTAAAAGCACCATCCGGAGACAGTTTAAGGTGATTTTGCAGGTTGTATCTGTACATGCAGGAAACTAACATAATTAATTTTACCTATACGACCCTCTTAGTAAAGAAATCATGTAAGGAGTAACCAAAATTTATTTATTTTTACAGTTATTTTAGTTTAGAAAAGTGTTTGGTTAAATGCACAGGTACAAAAATTTGAAACCGTTCTATCGGTTTTGCTTATATAAGAATATGTTTCAAGGTTGACATTGCGATGACACTGAAGTTCAATGGACATTCCTTCTGCAGCTGTTCAGTTCAGAGTCCCTTGTTATTCGTACTCTGAACTGCTAATAGTTCGTCGCTAACTTGCGTTAGGATTATTAACAAACGTGCAGTAGATTGCAAAATATGCAATGTCATGGTGTAAATAAAAGGGAGCAGGAAATAAAATGAAGCCATTTAAGACTTTTATCACCATTAACAAGGTATATCAGATTGCTGGTCAACTTTTGCAAAAAAAAAGAAAAATCGATAGACTTAATATCTTAATATGTTACCAACAACAATGAATATGTGATGTTACTTTTTCTCCGAGTTACCACTTCGGAACAATAATAACGCTCTAAGGAAATAGGTAAATTGCAGGTTAAAGGCTCCAAGTACACTGAGCCATAGTTGGTAGCACACGGAGGTTCGTAGTCGATTTCGATTTCCGACATTCGCTGTTCGCGTTGATGTTCCTTCATTTTCCGCCACAGCTCCTGGGCCAGGTCGGATCCACAGTCAAATGATTAAACACCTCTCGTCTGACTACAAGTGACATCTCCTCATCATCTTCAACCGGATCTGGTACGATGGCGTCTTTCCATCGCAATGGCGGCAGAGCACCATCATACCAGTACTCAAACTTGGCAACAACCCACTTCACGTGGAGCTATCGGCCCATCGGCCCATCAGCCTCACCAATGTTCTTTCTAAGATGCTAGAAAGTATGGTGTGTCGGCGGTTGGGTTTGGTCCTGCAGTCACGTGGCCTAGTGGCTCCATGCCAGGGCGGTTTCCACCAAGGTCGCTCTAACACTGATAATCTTGTGTCCCTCGAGTCTGCCAGCCTTTTCCAGACGCCAACACCTTGTTGCCGTATTTTTTGACTTACGAAAAGCTTACGACACGACTCGGCGACATCATACCCCTGCCACATTGTATGAGTGTGGTCTCCGGGGCCCGCTCCCGATTTTTATACAAAATTTCCTGTCGCTCCATACTTTCCGTGTCCAGTTTGGAGCCTCCCACGGTTCAAAATGGTTCAAATGGCTCTGAGCACTATGGGACTCAACTGCTGAGGTCATTAGTCCCCTAGAACTTAGAACTAGTTAAACCTAACTAACCTAAGGACATCACAAACATCCATGCCCGAGGCAGGATTCGAACCTGCGACCGTAGCGGTCTTGCGGTTCCAGACCCTCCCACGGTCCCCCGCACCCACCCACCCACCCATATCAAGGAGAATTGAGTCCCATAGGGCTCTGTACTGAGTGTCGCTCTATTTTTAGTGACCATTAACGGCCTAGTGGCAGCTGTAGGGCTATCCGTCTCACCTTCTCTGTATGCAGACTACTTCTACATTTCGTACTGTTGCTCCAGTACTGTTGATGCTGAGCGACGCCTAGAGGGAGCCATCCACAAGGCGCAGTCATGGGCTCTAGGCCACGGCTTCCAGTTTTCAGCCACAAAGTAGTGTGTTATGCACTTCTGTCGGCGTTGTACCGTTCATGCGGAACCGGAACTGTACCGTAATGACGCTTCACTGACTGTAGTGGAGACATATAGATTCTTAGGACTTGTTTTCGACGCCAGATTGACTTGGTTTCCTCACCTTCGTCGGCTTAAGTAGTGTGCTGGCAGCACCTTAGTGCCCTCCGCTGCCTGAGCAACACTCACTGGGGTGCGGATCGCTCTACGCTGCTGCAGTTCTACAGAGCCCTAGTTCAATCCCGCCTTGACGATGGGGGTTTTGTTTATGGTTCGGTGGCGCTCTCAGCGTTGCGTTTACTCGACCCAGTGCACCACTGTGGTGTTCGCCTAACGTCGGGTGCTTTTAGGACGAGTCCGGTGACCAGCGTCCTGGTGGAGGCTGGAGTCCCTCCATTGAAGGTTAGGCGTCCACAACTGCTCGCCAGTTGCGTTGCACACGTTCGTAGTTCTCATGAGCATACGAATTACCATTTCCTTTTCCCACTCGAGGCGGTTTATCTACCGCATCCGCGGCCCAGGTCAGGGTTCACGATTGCGATTCGCGTCAGATCCCTTCTATCGCAGCTGGAGTCCTTCCCTTCACCGCCTCCCATCCAGTTCCCTCCGCATACACCTCCATGGTGCACACCTAGGCCGAAGATTTGTCTGGACCTTTCGCATGACCCTAAAGACTCAGTTGCCCCAGCGGATCTCCGCTGTCACTTACCCTCGATTCTTGACGTGTTCCGAGGCTCTGAAGTGGTTTGCACCGACGGATCGACGGCTGATGGTCATGTTGGCTTCGCTTATGTACACAGAGGCCATATTGAACAGCATTCCTTGCTCGATGGCTGCAGTGTATTCACTGCAGAGCTGGTGGCCATATCTCGTGCACTTCAGTATATCCGTTCATGTCCTGGGGAGACGTTTCTTCTGTATACTGACTCCATGAGCAGCCTGCAAGCTATCGACCAGTGCTACCCTCGTCATCCTTTGGCAGCGACCATCCAGGAGTCCATCTATGCCCTGGTGTTTGTCTGGACCCCTGGACACGTCGGAATTGCTGGCAACGAAGTTGCTGACAAGCTGGCCAAACAGGCTACACGGAAACCGCTTCTGGAGATAGGCATCTCTGAATCTCACCTGCATTCATTATTACGCCGCCATGTTTTTCGACTTTGGAAAACGAAATGGCGTAACCTCCGTACTCACGACAAACTACGTGTCACTAAGGAGACTATGAATGTGTGTAAGTCCTCCATGCGGGCCTCTCGCAGGAACTCTGTGGTTGTCCGTCTACTCCGCGTTGGCCACGCTTGGGCGACCCACGACTACCTCCTGCACCTTGAAGTGCCGCCTCAGTGTCTGTGCGGCTCCCGGTTGACAGTGTCCCGTATTCCGGTGCACCGTCCTCCTCTGACTGCCCTGCAACGAAATCTTCGATTACCGGACTCGTTGCCGCTAATTTTATCTGACAACGCCTCATTGTCTGATCTAGTTTTACGTTTTATTCGTGAGGTTGGGTTTTATCATTTGATCTACGTTTTAGCTCATTTCCTTTATCCCTCTGAGTCCTCCAACCTAGTGCTTTTAGGGACGAGATTCTAATGTGTTGCAGAGTGGCTGGCTTCTCCATTGTATTCTCATGGTCAGCCAACCACGGTAATCTGCTTTCTTATTTTTATCCCTTCTACCTGTTTCTTGCGTCTCTCTGTGGTTTTCTTGTACAATTTTGTACAATTTACTGTTTGTTGCCCTTCTGTTGTTCTTGTGTGGCCGGCCGAGGTGGCCGTGCGGTTAAAGGCGCTACAGTCTGGAACCGCAAGACCGCTACGGTCGCAGGTTCGAATCCTGCCTCGGGCATGGATGTTTGTGATGTCCTTAGGTTAGTTAGGTTTAACTAGTTCTAAGTTCCAGGGGACTAATGACCTCAGCAGTTGAGTCCCATAGTGCTCAGAGCCATTTGAACCATTTTTGTTGTTCTTGTGGTTTTTTTCCTTTCTTCCAGCTGTGTTTTGTATGTCTCGATTGTTTTACTGCCACGGTTGGGGCATTATTTTAATCGGAACGAGAGACCGATGACCTAGCAGTTTGGTCCTTCCCCCTCCCCCCACCTCTTTTAAACCAACCAACCATTTTCTCTGCCACCTGCGGTCCGTGGGCTGCACGGCAACCGACAATTGCGACCGGAGCCAGATGTCACTTGGGCCAGTAATTAAATGACCGTCTGTTGTTCCAAAGTACTGTTAGGAACGTTTCTGTCCTAGGAACTTGGAACCTGACCCACATTAGTGTACCAGTCATACCTCATTTCTATTCTGAAAATAGTTCCCACTCTCCGCAAGCAAACGTGCAATGTATGACGTAAATTGTTTTGCCCATCAGTGTCTTTTCACGGTCCGTTCTCGGATGGTGCGATCCATGATACATCGCCTGCAAGCCTCCGAGTCAGCTCAACTTTTTTCGATTTCACCATCATGGTTAATTAGATGTATGTGGGAACGATATGCTGTTGGAGGACGAACTGACGGACACATACTGGGTGACAACGTAGATTAGTTACAAACTACAGCATGCACACACTTTATTCAACACGTAAACGTCACTACAGATATTCTGATTTAGGTTAGGACGTGTTTGATATGCCTGCCATCATTGGCGATGATGTGTCGCAAGCGAATAGCGAAATCCTGCATATCCCGCTGAACTGTCGGAATATCGATGCTGTCGATGACCTCCTGAATGGCTGCTTTCAGCTCAGCATTTGTTTTGGGATTAGTACCTCTAACATAGCCCCACAGAAAGGAGTAGCATGTGTTTAGATACGGAGAATATGGCGGCCAATCGAGGCCGATACCAGTGGCCTCTGGGTACCCCAGAGCCAGAATGGGGTCCCCAAATAGCTCCTCCAGGACATCAAATACTCTACTGCTGCGATGGGGTCGAGCTACGGATTGCATGAACCACATCTTATCGATATCAGGGCGGACAATGAGGATGAAATCATCTTCCAAAACATTCACGTACAGTTCGGTAGTCAGCGTGCCATAAAGGAAAATCGCACCCACTATTCCGTCGCATCACGTAAAACAGGCACCCGTTCATGGTGAAGAGACTTCTCGATCGCAAAATGCAGATTCTCAGTCCTGCAAATTCGCCAATTTTGCTTATTGACGAACCCATCCAAATGAAAGTAGGCTTCGTCGCTAAACCAAACGGTGCGCATACTAGTTCCCATCATTCCCCGCGGCCAACTGTGCAGTTTGAACGTCCTGACACAAACCGTTCATAAACTATGACAGTTTTACTTCATATACTTCAATAATTGTCATCCTTTACTAGTGTCCTCTCCGACATGCATAACACCTCCCCTGTTGTCTCTAACGCTAGATTTCGCTCTGGTCCTGAGAAGACGAACACATAACAATTAGAGCTACTTTTGTTTTCATTACCAATGTCGTCTTTACACATTCTGCGGAGTAAGCACCCAGAATGAAGTGTAATACTGAGGAGAGTGGATTACATTTCCTTAGGATTCTTCCAATGAATCGCAATACTACTAGTTTCACGCGACTATCACTCTTCAAACTGTCGCACACCTGTACGTCTAAGTATCTAATATCTGTGATTGTTTACTGTGATTGAGTACCGGTCGCGGATTCAAACTCTAATCTTTTCTTTCCATCTAGCTTTGTCGGTATACTTGATTCTGCTGAGGATCAACTGTCAGTCCCTGGCACAGCGGCGCTCCTCTGTACGCCTTCCTACATTTAGCTATAATTTTACAGTGTTACTACTTCCTATTTCTACATCTGCGTCCAAACTCCGTAAGACATCTCAAGTTCTGCGGCAGAGGGTAATTCACTATCGTTTTACCCTTCTCTGTTGCATTCACAATTAGTCGATAAACTTCGGTATGAACTCGTATTTTCTCATTATGTTCACTTCACGAGACTGGGCACGTGATAAGTGAGAATGTGTGAGAAAGTGATAAGTTTGCCGACACTTCGTCGAACTTACGTTATCGGAATTTTAGCAGTAAACCTCTCTGTGATACACATCGCCTCCCTTTTAGCGCCTGCCATTGGAGTTTATTGATAATTTCCGTAACGCTATCGCGTATGCTACATACAATCTGGTCGGAAACAACCAGAGACCTCTGTGTAACGCCGAAATGACTACTTCATGTCATGGTTGCTAGAGCCGCTAATATAAATGCGGGCAGAGAGTATTGTGCTGTCCGTAGAGAAGCAGAAACAGCAGGATGGGTCCGTCACGAGAACTCAGTGACTTCGAGCGTGGACTAGACACTGGATATTACCTAACTGACAGAACCATCAGAGACAGTTCAACACTTCTAAGACTGCCCAGGTGAACTGTTGGTGTTTGATTCAGAAGTGTAAACGGGAGAGAACAACAACATCCAAAGCGAGATTAGGCTGACGTCACATAGTGACCCACAGGCACCATCGAGTAATGTGGAGAATAGTTGTAAAAACAACGCATGAAATCTGTGGAAGTAATCATTCCTGAGTTCGAAAGTGTTATCGGTAGCTCAGCTAGCCCATTAACTGTGCGCAAGGTGTTGAAAATAATGTGGTATAATTGTTAAGAAGCTCCTCGTAAGTAAACAGTTTTGTAGTCAGTGTTAAGCGACGCTTGAGGTGGTGTATTAAGCGACGCAACTAGACAATGGATGGTTGGAAACGGCAGATTTGGGCTGACAAGTCGTGACATACCCTGTGGCAATCCGATGGAAGGGTTTGGGATGAGCGAATACCTGGGGAACGTTATCTGCCATTATGTGTAGTGCTGACAGTTAAGTATGCAGAAGGTGATTTTAAGGTATGGGCGTGTTTCTTGTGATTGAGATGGGGTCACCCTAAAGACAAATCGCTAGCTGTGGAATGATACGAACACATTTTATAGAATTTTGTACTGCGTACTGTAGAGCAACATTTCGGAGACGACAACTGTATTAGCATAGCAATGCATACTCTCATAAAATATCAAATGTTAGCGAATGATTTGTAGACAATAACGTAAATGAAACCGATTGGCCTGCCCAGTTTCCCGGCCTCAGTCCAGTTGAACACATTTGCGACTAGTGAGAACGTCGTATTTGCTCCAGACTCCAATGCCAAAATCTTTACCTTCTCTGGTTGCGACTCTTGAGGAAGAATGCGCTGCTGTTTCTCCAAAATCATTCAGAAATCTCACTGAAAGAGTCTTCAGCAGAGCTGAAGTCATCGTAATGACGAAGGGTGGACACACTACACATTATAGGTCTCAAGATACTTTTGATCGATAGGATACATGCCTCGGTAGAAAGCCTCTTTTCTGTTATCCTGCCTTCACCGTAATGACTCGACGTTTACGTTGACAACAGTAGTATCGTTCTGGAGTCAGTAGTAAATGCCGGTCCTCTAAACTTTCTCAATGTTGTTTCACAAAATGAAAGTCGTCTTCTCTACAAGGATTCCCATTTGAGCTCATGAAGCAACTCCGTAACTCTTGCATTGTGATCGACCCACCTGGTAACAAATCTAGCAACATGCCTCTGAATTAATTCATTGTCTTCCTTCAATACGAAATGGTGAGAATTGCAAAGGATAGTAAGAGGCCGTGAAGCCACAAAGAGGAGAAGGGAATTTTACATAATTTATTTATAATCAAATAAGTTTTCTTCCTATACTTCTATTCACTGGCATGACTAAAGTTATGCATCAACCAAGAACTTTTTAACTACGATGGGCTGAGGTCCAAAGTTTTGCTTCTATCCTGGGTTTGTGATCTCATCTAAAAGATGTGAATAACTGAATTCGGGATTGCTCGTTTAATAATAGATGTGGGGATGTACACACCTGTGTTTTAAATTCTAAAATTTATAATTGTTTGAGTTGAGTCCCTTTTTCCCCTGTGTGTTAAGACTTGTACATTTATTATGTATTTGTGGTTGTTATTCAGGCAATGTTCCGCAAAGGCTGAATCAGGCTTCTTCAATCTCCAGCTTCCGTGGTGTTCTTTAAGGCTGGTGCAGACTGACCTCCCCATCTGTCTAATGTAGCAAGACTGACACTCACGGCATGTGATTTTATAAACCCCACTTTTTGCGATGGCTGGTTGTTTGTCTTTCACATTGAACAAGCAACTACCTGTTGTCTGAGGGACACAGAAAAACACATTCGACAGACGGGGAGGCCAATCTGCACCAGACTTAAAGAACACCACAGAAGCTGGAGACTGAAAAAGCCTGATTCAGTCTTTGCGGAACAAGCCTGAACAACAACCACAAATACGTAATAGATGTACAAGTGTTACCCACGGAGTGAAAGGAGGTTAAACTCATCCAATTAGAAACTTTAGAAATTAAAAGACAGATTTGTACTTCCCCACACCTTTTATTAAACGACCAAGCCCAATAGAGTTACTCACCTCTCTTAGATGAGATCACAACCCCAGGATGGATGCAAACCCTTGGGTCTCCGTCCATTGTAGTTAGTAAGTTCTTAGCCGATGCATAACTTTAGTCCTGCCAAGTTAGTGTAATTGCTGAATTGTGTAATTAGGTATACAATTTGTTAAAAATGGTCACTGACGTAGTTTTATATGAAGCTATGGATCGATACCTTAAGAAGCTGGAATCATAATCTTCCCTTCCATCACGTTTATCTGTGCATTATCATGTTTGGATATCAAAAATGTGCTTGTAAATGGGCTTATAATCCAATACATAGGCTATGCAGTAACATTAATAACAAAATTGTGAAACAAGACAAAAACAGTGTTTTTTTTAATTAGTTGAAATACATTCCTTTAATGTTCTTACAATCAGAACAGTTAAGAGTATCAATGGGCTTTTACGTCATCTACCAGGTCATCAGGATATTTATACAGACTGCTTAAAAAAAGTATTCCATATTACCAGAGATGATAATTTAGGCCAAAGCAAACAACAAACAAATATGGTCGGCACAATGCGTCCGCAGCTCGTGGTCTCGTGGCTAGCCTTGCTGCTTCTGGGTCACACAGTCTCGGATTCGATTCCTGACCGAGTTGGGGATTATCTCTGCCTGGGGACTGGGTGTTTGTGTTGTCCTCATCATTTCATCATCATCACCATCGTGACAGTGGCTCGATTGGACTGTGAATGAATTGGGACTTTGTACGGAAGCTGATGACCGCGCAGTTGGTCGCCCACGAATTAAACATCATCATCATTATCGGCGCAATGCACAATAAACATCGGTTAGTGTCTGACTATAAACTGTATTCACACTTCTGGATAAGTGCACTGCATTAATTAGTTGTAATGGAATCAGTTTGCATGTTGATATGCTTGTGAAACGCCTTTACAGTTCAGTTTTGTTTCTACACTTATCGGGATAACGGATGCCTGCTTTCCATATGAAAAATTGCAGACGTGTTTTGGTATGACAAATGGAAGCAAACGTGAAGCCATTTACCGAGTGAATTAATAGGTTTCCACTATGCAAGTAGGTACAAAGACAAAACTAAAATTTGAAAACTTATCACAAAGCAAACTGATTTCTTTAGAACTAATGTATGCAGCGCACTTACACAGAAGTGTGAATACAGTTTACAGTGTTGACACTAACAGACGTTTACAGCATCCTGCATCTGCGACAAAATCAGAGGAATGTCTCGTTATTTGTGTATTGCATTCTGTAGGTCGTTCATAAAAGGACTGAGCTCGCAGTGGAGGAGATGTGTTTCATAGTAGCGAAGATGAACAAGTGCTCAAAGCTCTTAACTCGTTAATGCCGAGCATCTCGTATTCACGTGACACCAAAGTGACTCCAAGAAATTGAAGGTTAATTATCTTTGGGTGCCAGTGGCGGATGGTGTAGATTTTACATGAGCCTACCACCGCCTATGAAACTCCTTAGTGCTTTTGGTACTTGTAGAGCGACTGGCTGTTCGTGCCTTTGTTCAAGACACACACACGAGAAGTTATCGTCATTGTTTCTACCATTACGGCTAGGCAGAGCAGTAAGTTCAGTTCCGTAAATTGTTTATTTGTTCTATAATATCTGTGACACAACACAAATCCAATTTTGATGTAATGAACTAATTGACTGTGGAAATGAATTCGAAAATACAGTTTGTGTAAAATATGCATTATTCGACGTTCGTTTATCTTCATGAGCGCATGAAACAATTAAATCAAGTGAAGGTAAAGCAATTATTTCCTTTAATTTGTAGCACCAGAATACTTCAGTGGCTAATTTACTTCATTGTTCACGTATTCATACATCAGTTCATTACAGGTTTCCCACAATTCATATGAACAACCGACCACTTCACTGTTTTCACCGATTACAATTCCCTTTTATTGCGCTGTGGAAATTATAATGAACTGATAATACTCTCAATCTTTTATTTCATTAGCGGTGCGTACCCCAGTTTCTGTGCTCCACGAAATGTGTACGGAGATTTCAAAGTTCGTGTAACACGTGCGGAGATAACTGTGCCAGTTTCAAAATTCCCCGTACCAAAGAAAATCGTGTACCAGAATCCAGTTCGAGAAAAGTAAAGGAACTCTGCAAGCAGGAAGAAGACATGACAAATAAAAAGAGACGTAGACTTCAGCCAGTATAGCCAGTGCTATGCAAGAAGCATCAGGCTACTAAAGAATCGTTTCCAGATGTGCCCACCCAAATATATGCAGTAGATCATTGGCCTCAAGTTACAGACACAAGGCAAAGATGTAAAAGACCAAACTGTAAGGACAAACAATACTCACACGTTCTAATTTTAACGTTACACTGGCTCTAAACAACAGAATAGACTGCTCCCGAGAATTTCAGAAATAAAGCTGTACTGTATCACACACATGATTATTTAAAATACAGCTCGCCATGTAGTTTTGATTTTTAACCATGTAAATTTCGTCAATGTATGGTCAAATACTTTTTCTAAATGAAATGTTGTAAATGTTCGTTTTCTCAAACGCCTTTTGTCATAAATTAGCGACATAAGCAGTGAGTGTAAAAACATAAATTAGATTTGACCTTTAATACTCAGTAACAATTTAGTACTTGTTACAGAATATGGTTTTTGATTTTTTCTTTCAAGCAGAAAGTTATTCCGGTGTTAGCGATTTACGGTATGGAATTTATAGTCCGTGTTTACTGCTCATTTCTTTCTTGTTTTGGTCCATGTTACCACCTCACAAACTGTGGAACATCTTTTTCACCCCCCTGAATAGATTGTGGTCAATAACGGTCCTATAAAGTTCTCTTAACGTACTCTAGAAGTTTCCTTTAATTTACATCTATGGTCACAATCTTTTCTGTTTAACAGAAGTTTCGTAAGTACGTGATTATATTTCCCTCTTAAGAATGAATCGCAAAGATCGTCCTAAATTCCACAAACTCAAATTTTGGTCACAACTCTACACCGCGGAGCTGCCTCGAAGCCCTCTGAAAGTCAAGGAAAACGGCATCAACCAAGCCACTATCTACTGAGGTGACAAAAGTCATGGGATACCTCCTAATATCGTGTCGGACTTTCTTGTGCCCGGCGTCGTGTGCCAGCTCAACGTGGTGTGGACTCAACATGTCGTTGCAAGTCTCCTGCAGAGACACTGAACCATGCTGTCTCTATAGTCGTTCACAATTATGCGGATTTTGTGCACGGAAACCCTACCAGCCGGCCGCGGTGGCCGTGCGGTTCTAGGCACTGCAGTCCGGAACCGTGGGACTGCTACGGTCGCAGGTTCGAATCCTGCCTCGGGCATGGATGTGTGTGATGTCCTTAGGTTAGTTAGGTTTAAGTAGTTCTAAGTTCTAGGGGACTGATGACCTAAGATGTTAATTCCCATAGTGCTCAGAGCCATTTGAACCATTTTTTGAAACCCTACCATCAGCTCTTACTATCTGAAATTGGGACTCTTCTGACCAGCCCACAGTTTTCCAGTCTTCTACGGTTCAACCGATGTGGTTACGATCCCAGGATAGGCGCTGCAGGGGACGTCGTGGTGTTAGGCAAGGCACTCGCGCTGGTCGTCTGCTGCCACAGCCCATTAACGCCAAATTTCGCGGCACTGTCCTACCGGATACGTTCGTCGTACGCTCCACGTTCATTTCTGCGGTTATTTCATACAGTGTTGATGTCTGTTAGCACAGAAAACTCTACGCATACGTCGCTGCTTTCGGTCATCAAGTGACGGCCATCGGTCAATGGTGAGAGGTGAAACACCCCCCTAGAAAAATTAATGAGTTACTGTGCTGATAAACCTCTTACGTTATTTGATTTTCAAACAGCTGAGCAGAACTGGACGTACTCAGACATTTCTCTCTTTACTTATTCTGATCAATACTAAACTGACACACAATATTTTTAGCGCAACGGAATCTGACTTTCAATAATACCTACAAAAGAATGGCCCTGACTAACAATAACCTATACCTTTCATGACTCACTTACCTCACAAAAATCTTCGTTACTCGAACTACTGCAATACAGCGAGCGCCAATACTGCCAGCTAAATAAAAGATTCTAACTACTGAAGGCACTAACTACTGATAGGCATACTTAGCATTGGAAAGATTTTGATAGAGAACAAGCAATGTATTTACCTGAATATTATTCAAAAGTCATTATATATATATATATATATATATATATATATATATATATATATATATATATATATATATAAGTTAATGATACACAGAATTATAAATTTACTCTTTCTGATGGACAGACGTCCAGATCGTCCGCTCTCAAAATTCTGCAATCTCTCTCCCCACATCCACCACTGCTGGCGGCTCACCTCCAACTGCGCAACGCTACATGCTGTTCACATCCAACTTCCCAACACTACAACAGCAAATATTCCAACAATGCAAACCAGCCACATACTGCACACAGTACAGTCAGTGATTTTCATACAGAGCGCTACGTGGCGTTACCAATATAAAAACCTAAACAGCCTACTTACAGAGGTAATGTCTGAAATTTGGTATTCTTGGCAAACTCTTCACATTGTGGGTCTCTGGACATTAAATTTTCCTATGATATCCGAAATGGAGTGCCCCATATGTCTAGCTCCAACTACCATTTCACTTTCACAGTTTGTTAAATTTCTTCGTGTTGCCATAATCACGCCTGAAACATTTTTACATGAATCACCTGAGTACAAATGACAGCTCCGTCAATGAACTGTCCTTTTATATGTTGTATATGCCATACTACCGACATCTGTATGTGTGCATATCGCTATTCCGTGACTATGGCCAGTTCAGTGAATATTATGGGCGAACAGAGAGACCTGTATTTCGCATAGTTTTTGGTGAATCGAGATTGATTTCAAGATAGATTTCATTCTCCAAGAATTTCATAATACGTGAGCATAAAACCTTCAGTAATACCGTAGAAGCTCATTTGTCTGTGTACCGTTCTTGAAACAGGCTTTTACCTGCCTCTTTCCCCAATCGCGTAGAACACCACTTGTTCAAATGGTTCAAATGGCGCTGAGCACAATGGGACTTAACTTCTGAGGACATCAGTCCCCTATAACTTAGAACTACTTAAACCTAATCAACCTAAGGACATTACACACATCCATGCCCGAGGCAGGATTAGAACCTGCGACGGTAGCATTCGCGCGGTTCCAGACTATAGCGCCTAAAACCGCTCGGCCACTCCGGCCGACCAACACCACTTGTCTCAAGCGTCCAACAATTAATTGCTGGAAGAAAATGAAAATATTATTTCAAATAATCTAATTAAAATTGTTGCGGTATCCCGTCTGGTCCAGTAGCCTTACCTTTCTTGTACATTTGTGTTTCAGTTTCTCATATTTCTATCTGTCGTTTGAGTTTCGTGTGGCAGTCAGAAAGGAGAAACTGTGCTATAATCTTTCTCACTGTAACAGATCATAGAAGATGGAATTCAGAAATTTGACATTCTCATTCTCGCCCTGCGTTTAAGTCCCAGTGTGATTTTACGCCAGACTGAATTTTTTGGAATATTTCGTTGGATCGGTTGACAGAATTTCCCCTTCAGTGTAACTGAACGGTTTTCTCGTTGGTCCTTTTACGCTAATTTTCGATTTTTTCGAGCTTTCGTATGTCAGCAGGTTCTTGCCATTGTTTAAATTCATAATGAAGCTCTCATTTTGCGCAGCCAGCTTCTAACACAGTTACTGAATTACTTCAGGTTTCGGCAATTGCTAACTGTGTGTGTGTGTGTGTGTGTGTGTGTGTGTGTGTGTGTGTGTGTGTGTGAATTGCTCGGTACCTAGACTTACACAAAACTTAAACTAATTTAAACTAACTACTCCTAAGAATAGCAGGCACACCCATCCCCGAGGGAGGACTCGAATCTCCGCTGGGAGGGGCCGCGCAATCCGTGTAATGGTTCCTCGAACCGCGCGGCCGCTTCGCGCGGCTCTTGCTCACTACCTTGCTCAATACTCTGTTGTCAGAAGCTTGATGTATAGTGCTGTACTGACTGGTCACGTGCGAATTAAATTATTGCTGATTAAAACATTTGATTTATCCATTTAACTGCGTACTAATTCCTTTTAGAACATTTAATATCATCATGTGCGGGCACGGAAAACATTCATATATGCAATATAACAATACCAGTTAATAAGTTACATATGTTCAAAACGAAGAGTGCAGGAATGTTGAAGTTTTCTTTAACCATCAAAAGAAAACTGACGCCAGCGTATGAATTTACATACGGAAGGTCTCATGGCTTTTTTTCGTCTAAGGTGTGAAGCAAGACCTGTAAATGGATAAGATCTTCGAGTCGAAAAAGCATGAAAGACCGACAAAATTGGTTAGTATTACGTGACAGCCGTTTGCAGTTAGGCGAGTGGCACGCATCTGGCGGGTACGGCACAGTCATCGAGGTTGCTGAACTAACTGCGTGACTTGGTTATGGCACTCCCAAAATGACATGTGTGGTTTCCGTATCACGGCCGGGAAAGCGGTGTACTGACCACACGCCCCTCCATACCCGCATCTAGTGACGCCTATAGGCTGAGGAATAAGCTGAGGACGACATGCTGATCGGTCAGTACCGTTACGATCTTCCGAGACCTGGTCGGATGGAGTTTAGTTTAGTTATGGCATCACTCATGTGACTCATCTGTCAAAGATCATAGCACACTGAAACAAAATTTAAAATACTTAGGTCAGTGACGGAGTGAACTAGCAACTCACATTGCATCTGAATTGAAATTTACGGTGATAGTACCATCTAGTTCTGCGTGACGGCTGTGCTGGCATGGGTGTCTCTTTTCTCGCAGTGTTGCGCCAGGAATGCTGCTTTTTCTTGGCATTTGGGTATTTTGAGTTCGCATTTCTGTCGCTTTCATTTCTGGCCAAGCCCTACATGTCACACGGATTTGGGTAATGACAAGTGGGTTCGGCCTCCGTGATAAAGCAACCAGTGCAGCCATCAAATAATTCTATCCCAAACATGGGCAAAGTGCAACACGAACAACCCTCTGCATCCATCTCTATGACTAATACCTGACCATTTAGGAACTAAATACAATTAACTGCAGAAGAGTTCTGAATAAGTTTCCAGAACCACTACCGAGTGAGTTGGCGTAGCGGTAAGACACTGAATTCCTGTTCGGTAGGACAGCGATTCAAGTTTCCGTCAGGTCACCCTGATTTAGGTTTTCCGCCGCTCCCCTAAATAACTTAAGGCGAATACCGAGATGGTTCCTTTGAAAGAGGAGGAGAAGGAGGAAAGAGGTTCCTTTCTCAGTTCGGAACTTGTGCTCAGTACCCCATTGACCTCGTCGTCGAAGAGACGTTAAACCCTAATACTCCTTCCCTCCCAACGTCAGTCATGGCACAAGCGATGCGTGGAACAGAAAGGTTCAGAAACCAGAAGTAAAAAGCAGTGAAATATTAAACATAGAATGGAGTATATTGAGCGAAGCCTCAATCACCGGAAAAGATTTGGGAAATGGTTTGGGGATGTTTTTAGGGTGTTTTGGTGAAGCGGTTATCGATTCAACTGAATACCTGAGGATCGCAGTTACGAGCAACGTAAATTGCAATCATCACCTGCAAAATGTTGTGATGAAGGTAAAGCAAAGACTGATTTTTATTGGCATAACACTTAGAATATGCAAGAAATCTATTAAAGAGACACTACATTACGATTGTCCGCCCTCTGCTAGAGTAATATTGTGCAGTGCGGGGTCCAGATAGGATTGACGGAGGACACCGAAAAAATTTCAAAGAAGGACACTTCGTTTTGTATTGTCACGAAATAAGGTAAAGAGTCTCACAGATATGATACGCCGAGTGTGGTGTCAATCCTTGATACAAAAGCGTTTTTATTTCGAGTGAGATCTTTTCACGAAATTTCAGTTACCAACTTTCTCCTTGGAATGAGAAAATATTTTGTTGAGTCCCACTTACAAAGAAAGAAATTACCATCGTAATAGAATAAGAGAAATCAGAACTCACAGGAATACATTTAGGTGTTCGTTTTTCCCACATTTTATTCGAGAGTGGAACGGTAAAAAAATTGTCTGAAAATGCTTCGGCGAATCCATTGCCAAACACATAAGTGTGAGCTGCAGGGTAGTCATGTAGACGTAGAATGCTACCCGTACTGAGACAGCATTCGAATGCGATTTTAAGTCCATGCGGTCTTCTTCACATCTTCAATAGGCTCACTGGTTCTTATCATCTGGAACAGACGTCATAGTTCTCTTGCGATTTGTGCATCCTCTATTCATTCTTGTGGTTACATAATTCAAGGTGAGACATAAAGGATCTTACAACTTTGTATTGATATCGAAATGTTTCGAGGTAACTTACAGAATCGGTAGATGTTTCATTTTGTAGGAAACAACCTCAAATCAAATACAGTACTCCACTCAGCCACCAGGGCCGTGAACGTAGTGCACAGTTAAAATGGCTACTTTCACTGGTGCGGAGTGTGCTCGCTGTGTGTTTTGGTTTCCTCGAACAAACTTTGAGAGAACTGTTCGGAGTAAATTTTGCACAGAATACGTTAAAACACCTCCACGCTGGCCTACAATTACTCGTAGCACAAGAATTTTGGTGAGGCCAGTTGTTCACTGGAACGCGATAGATCACCAGGTGGCCTTCGTGTCAATGGTGTTGTGTATCTGGATATGCTTGAAAACTTTTTAATTTCATAAGTCTATGAAGATGACGGAGATGGGATCGTTTGCTACCATCAAGACGGTGCACCACGTCATTTCCTGACGTAAATTTCCCAGGTCAGTGGACTGGCTGTGAAGAGAAAATCACGTGGCTGCCCTGCTCCACAGACTTGACACATTGGATTTTGTTGTCTGGGGTTTCATTAAATACCGTGTGTATGTTCCTCCCAAACAATTCAGCTGAACTGAAAAATCGAATCTACCCCGCCCTTGCGCAAGTTACGTCCGATTTGCTGCAACAAGTTTGGGAAGAAATTGGTTGCCTGTGGGATGTTTGCCGCATCACAAATGGTAGTCCCACTGAACCGAAATGTCCTTTGACACCTTTATGTGAAACTGGAGTTTGTTTGCTACAAAATTACACATCTACCGATTCTGTAAGTTATCTCGATAAATTTCTATGTCATTCCAAAGTTGTAAAGTCATTTTTGACTCACCTTCAATTCCCCACTCTCTTTCTGACAGTGGTTTATCAAACTGCTCATTTCATCGTGTTGACAGCGGTTACCAGCCAAAGCGAAAACTCCCTAGTTACGTGCAAATAGAGACCTTTGTAAGGCGATTGCTTTCTGAGATGGCGTTAGCTGGGTCGCTTTTATTGTGCTGCAGAACGTCCAGTCTGTCGGCATTCATATCCGGCCTCAGCAGGATCTATTATTGTTTTACCTACAGTACCGTTTCTTCGTAGCAGAGGTCAATTAATCCAAGGGGGACAGAGCGCCAACATCCGCGGGCGAAAACAGTTTCCGTCAGCTACTTCTCACCAGCAGATTTCTACAAATTCGTATGTCAGCAATGGAAGCTCTTCTCGTTATTAGATTCTCATAAAGTCTCTCCTCTAACCTGTGTTCTACGGCTTATTAGCTACACCGCTGGCCACTAAAATTACATCACCAAGAAGAGTAGCAAACAATGAAATTTTGATTACTGTGTGTATACTATATAGTGTCCGCGCACGTGGTCCCGCTTCCCGCGCACGGGGTCCCGGGTTCGGTTCCCGGCGAGGTCAGGGATTCTTACCTGCCTCCAAATGAATAGGTGTGTTGTGTCGTCTTCATCATCATCATCATTCATGCCCATTATGGTCGGCGGAAGGCAACAGCAAACTACCGCCATTAGGACCTTGCCTAGCAGGGCGGTGCAGGTCTCCCGCATCGTAACCCTACGCTCTGTCAAGAAGCATGGGACTTCATCATCATATGGTATAGTAGGAAGAATACATGATTAAACAGTAGTTGGCTTGGGATTATACAGAATGCAGCACTTAGTACACACGGATGTGACCTTTGACATGAGCAAATGCCGTAACCTGGCTAGGCATCGAATCGAAATACGCTTGGTTGAAGGTACAGTTATTTAATTCCATCTTGCTTCAACTCTATGCACTAGTTTACCAATCGTAGTGGCTCACGAGTGGTGGCGAGCCAGGCTCTCAGCAAACCATAAGCGAATGTTTTCATTAGGAGAGAGGTCTGGAGTATGTACTGGCCAGGGCAACAGTTAAATACCCTTTCTGACGTAATAGGTAAGGACACCATGGACAATATGCAGGAGTCCTGGGCAGAAAATTGCTGACGTCAGTATCAGAAGTAGTGGAACTGAAGATATCAGCATCAGCATTACAGGAACTGATGACACCACCACATGATTCTCAGGCAGTTATGCTTGCTATATTTCGCTGTCATCAGCATGAGCATTTGTAGAAGTCTGACATCATCGAGTCCGCACAATTGCACCAAGGCTGTGACATCATCATGTCACTGCTCTGTGAAGACCACCCAATCCCATGGTGACTGGCCCAATGTCCCCTTTCGAGCACCCTCATATGTCACAGCAGAGCTCTAATCATTTGAATGTGGTACTATTTAAATAGGCCAATGACGTTACGTGATATCATCATACTCTCAGTCAAAAGCGTTGGGCTCAAGAGCACCAGTGGTGTTGAAGCTAAGATGCCCCTCACGCCTCTAGCAGTTTTAATTTTCATAATTCGATTGTGTGAGCACTGTCACTTCTTCGCTGTTTGCACATATATGTTTCTTTGACGAGACACTTGAGCTTTATCAAATCTATCTGTTGTAAATATCTATTAGAGAAATGTACTCACAGCTTACTACATTGAGAACAGAAAGGCATGATAACGGAAGACCATATGACTGCAGACAAGAGGAATGTGGTTCAACAAATAATGGCAATCCAACATAACAACATTAAGATGCATTATCTCATTAGGTCCACCAACATGAAGTGCGGCACTTGTTCGAAATGTATACACTTTTTAAAACGTCTGTCCATCCTCCCACTAAGCAAGAATCAGTTACAGATTGTGTTTGAAGTTCCTATGAGCATGGGGCATGAATCAGCACGCAGCCAGAGCACACACCAGCCATATAGAATACTCAGAACTTGAAATCTCTTATACCAATTGAATTGCATAACTTCCTATAACAAGGTTTACCCACTTGGATTTGCACTCACTGCTAAGATGAAAATGAGTATTCCACTTAGTGTCAAAGATAGTAGTATTTCCCATTACACCGAAACTTATGTATTTACAGCTGGCGATAAACTGTTCACCCAGCCATATGTCGAAATGTATATCGGCGAGAAAACCATTATATCAGTGGTAATAATGATGAATATAAAAAAACTATGGCTTACATATATTTTTGTTTATGTATTTACTGCTTATTCAACCTGACTAGATTAGGTCCCGAAGACCGTCTCTTAAACCTGACCACGGGCAACAGATACAGAAGTATTAAATACTGATACTTTACACAAATCTTTGGACGTAAAGACAGATGTATTCAGATCTCTCTGAGCTGCGAGCTGTGATTTCTTTGTTGCTGATTTTTGTGTATCAGTACAGTATAGTTACGAACTACAAGCACTTGCTGATTTACATGTGTACCAAACAGTAGTCAGAATCTTCTCGAGTTGTGAGTCAGTAGTAGTTGTGTGATAACATAGTTATCTGAACTCTGGATCTTGTATCGTACAGCTATGATGGAATGAGAGGCAAGCAGTCATGATGTAGTGTAATGAATACTGGTTTTGTAAATGTTTTCTTTGATATGTGTAAAGTGTTTTGAATTTTTTGATCTGAATGAATCGATACACATTAGAAGAGTTGAAGTGAAAATAGAGTTCCTGCTTCGTTATTATATTTAATGGTACATATATTATGAAACCAACAACTCCAACCTCTCGTAGGAAACGAGATAATCGAACTAGACAACCTAGTAAAAAAAATTCTAAACCAACAAGAACAAAACTTAAGTAACACATATTGTTTTTAAACACCACTTGCTCATTTTCTGTTATCACGCAAATAGTCGCATTGTTTATAAATGACAAACTTTGCTCATTTTTTGTTGGTTGTATTGCAGTCGAAGCCAACAAAGCGAGAAGGTCCAATTAAATCTACAGATCACAAATGACATCGAGCAAATCGAACTATAAAAATTAAAATTTTTCGACGGGTGTGTGTGTGGGGGGGGGGGGGGGGGGAGGAGTAACGCTTGTACGCCATTATTTGTGCCCCGGGGTCCGTCGGCGTAACCACATCACATTGGTTACAGGGAGAGGGGGAGGGATGAAGGGATGATATCATGTCAGAGTGGCAGTGGTGGCGTCAGCGATTCTTTGAAAGCTGATGCTGATGTCGTCAGTTACAGGGACGCTGATGTCAGTGAACATGTGGCCAGAAACTGAAGTGATCCCTTAATTATATCACAAAAAGCATAGACACACATCTAAAAAAGTTTTGCATCACCTCGGTTCCGAGAGTTCCCGAACCTGTACAGAAAATTAGAATAGAGATCAACATACACACCATTTCCACCCTTTTTACTGTTCATGAAAACCACATATTGCATGTTATACCACCATACAGCGAGACCGAGACCTTCAGATGCGGTGGTCCAGACTACTGCACACACCGGTACCTCTAATACCCAGTAGCACATCCTCTTGCATTGATGCGTGGCTGTATTCGTCGTGGCATGTTATCCAAAAGTTCATCAACACACTGTTGGTTCATATTGCCCCACCCCTCAATGCCAATTCGGCGTAGATCCCTCAGAGTGGTTGGTGGGCCACGTGGTCCACAAACAGCCCTTTTCAATCTATTCCAGGCATGTTCGACAAGGTTCATGTCTGGAGAACATTCAGGACACTCTAGTCGAGCGATGTCGTTATCCTGAAGGAAGTCATTCACAAGATGTGCACGATGGGGTTGAATTGTCGTCTGTGAAGACGAATGCCTCGCCAATATGCTGCCAATATGGTTGCACTATCGGAGAATGGCATTCACGTATCGTACAGCCGTTAAGGCGTCTTCCATGATCACCGGGACGTACATCGGCCCCACATAATGCCACCCCAAAACAGCAGGGAACCTCCACCTTCCTGCACTTGCTGGACAGTGTGTCTAGGGCGTTCAGCCAGATCGGGTTGCCTCCAACCACGTCTCCGACGATTGTCTGGTTGAAGCCATATGTGACATTCATCGGCGAAGAGAACGTGAGCGGTCCATTCGGCAGGGAACCTCCACCTTCCTGCACTTGCTGGACAGTGTGTCTAGGGCGTTCAGCCAGATCGGGTTGCCTCCAACCACGTCTCCGACGATTGTCTGGTTGAAGCCATATGTGACATTCATCGGCGAAGAGAACGTGAGCGGTCCATTCGGCATGTTGTTGGGCCCAACTGTACCACACTGCGTGGTTTCGTGGTTGCAAAGATGGACCTCGCCATGGACGTCTGGAGTGAAGTTTCGCATGATGCAGCCTATTGCGCACAGTTTGTGTGGTAACACGACGCGCTGTGGTTGCCGAAATCCATTATTCAACATGGTGGGGTTGCTGTTAGGGTTCTTACGAGCTATAATCAGTAGATAGCGGTCATTCACTCTAGCAGTAGCCCTTGGGCGGCCTCAGCGAGACATGTCATCGACAGTTCCTGTCTCTCTGTATCTCCTCCATGTCCGAACAAAACCGCTTTCGTTCACTCTGAGACGCCTGGATACTTCCGTTGTTGAGAGACGTTCCTGGCAGAAAGTAACAATGCGGACGCCATCGAACCGCGGTATTGACCGTCTAGGCATGGTGGAACTATAGGCAACACGATCCGTGTACCTTCTTCTTGGTGGAATGACTGTAACTGATCGGCTGTCGGACCCCCTCCGTCTAATAGGTGCCGCTCATGTATGGTTGTTTACACCTTTGGGCTGGCTTAGCGACATCTCTGAACAGTCAAAGTGGCTGTCTCTGTGATACAATATCAACAGTCAACGTCTATCTTCAGGATTTCTGGGAACAGGGGTGGTGAAAAACTTTTTCATGTGTGTATAAGGAAAAACCTAAAAAAAACAAGTAGCAGGGTTTTGAACTGGCGTAAATAAAAGGTTTTATGTTACCTGGCACTGAGCATTATGTGCAAGCTCATTACAAAATACATCTTAAGCTATGTACGTACTTTGCCACAGAAAAAGTACAATCAAAAGCATTTGTCACGAAGTTTACTTTAGCCTCCACGCAGGTTCTCATTATGGATTATCATCAGACTTTCAAACATTTTAGTTAGTGACAAGTACCCCTAAGGTTATGAGAGAAAATCTTCAAAATTGGGGAAACGTTAGTTACGTCCCAATAGCCCCTGAAGTTCAACACGATGGCACGACCTAATTAAATAGAAGTCACTGCCTCAACACTTCACTTCGTTTCTAAAACTTTTAACAATGAGCGTGGCCAATTATTCTTGGACTGTGTTAGCAAGAGACCACACTATCCCCGTGTCACTGCACTGCGCTGTTAAAACTTACAAGAAATCTTTGAAATACAGCGACTCTCGTGGGGAGACTGAAAGTTAGTTACACGGTCTATAGGCATTAAAAAGAATTTTCTACCGCAACGAGTCAGTTTACACAATATGTGTAAATTATTAATTTTAACATCAATAAGTATTATGTTTCAGTCCTAATTGTGCAACAATGCTTACAAATTAGTCCTTCTTATTCGTTACCAGGTGTAAGACAAAAATTCGGCTGTGGAATAGACCAGGAAAAAAAAATGATTCTAGAGTAGATTAAAACTTTCTTTGCTACCTGTGATTCATTTTATGTTAATGGGCAAATGTTGAAAGATTTTTGTAGATGCGTACTGATCTCTAGCCTTAGAACATAACAGCTTTCATAATGGATAATAAAGGGTATTTTTGCTTCACTATTCTTCTCAAACTGTGATAGATTATTTATTACGATTTTAACTAGCGAATGCCCACCCCCAATGAACCATGGACCTTGCCGTTGGTGGGGCCACTTGCGTGCCTCAGCGATACAGATAGCCGTACCGTAGGTGCAACCACAACGGAGGGGTATCTGTTGAGAGGCCAGACAAACGTGTGGTTCCTGAAGAGGGGCAGCAGCCTCTTCAGTAGTTGCTGGGGCAACAGTCTGGATGATTGACTGATCTGACCTTGTAACACTAACCAAAACAGCCTTGCTGTGCTGGTACTGCGAACGGCTGAAAGCAAGTGGAAACTACAGCCGTAATTTTTCCCGAGGGCATGCAGCTTTACTGAATGGTTAATGAAGATGGCGTCCTCTTGGGTAAAATATTCGGGATATAAAATAGCCCCCATTCGGATCTCCGGGCGGGGACTGCTCAAGAGGATGTCGTTATCAGGAGAAAGAAAACTGGCGTTATACGGATTGGAGCGTGGAATGAAAGATCCCTTAATCGGGCAGGTAGGTTAGAAAATATAAAAAGGGAAATGGATAGGTTAAAGTTAGATATAGTGGGAATTAGTGAAGTTCGGTGGCAGGAGGTACAAGACTTTTGGTCAGGCGAATACAGGGTTATAAATACAAAGTCAAATAGGGGTAATGCTGGAATAGGTTTAATAATGAAGAAAAAAATAGGAATGCGGGTAAGCTACTACAAACAGCATAGTGAACGCATTATTGTGGCCATGATAGACACGAAACCCACTCCTACTACAGCAGTACAAGTTTATACGCCAATTAGCTCTGCAGATGACGAAGAAATTGAAGAAATATATGACGAAATAAAAGAAATAATTCAGATAGTGAAGGGAGACGAAAATTTAATAGTCATGGGTGAATGGAATTCGGTAGTAGGAAAAGGGAGAGAAGGAAACGTAGTAGGTGAATATGGATTGGGGGTAAGAAATGAAAGAGGAAGCCGCCTGATAGAATTTTGCACAGAGCACAACTTAATCATAACTAATACTTGGTTCAAGAATCATAAAAGAAGGTTGTATACATGGAAGAAGCCTGGAGATACTGACAGATTTCAGATAGATTATATAATGGTAAGACAGAGATTTATGAACCAGGTTTTAAATTGTAAGACATTTCCAGGGGCAGATGTGGACTCTGACCACATTCTATTGGTTATGAACTGTAGATTAAAACTGAAGAAACTGCAAAAAGTGGGAATTTAAGGAGATGGGATCTGGATAAACTGACTAAACCAGAGGTTGTACAGAGTTTCGGGGAGAGCGTAAGGGAACAAATGGCAGGAATGGGGGAAAGAAATACAGTAGAAGAAGAATGGGTAGCTTTGAGGGATGAAGTAGTGAAGGCAGCAGAGGATCAAGTAGGTAAAAAGACGAGGACTAGTAGAAATCCTTGGGTAAGAGAAGAAATATTGAATTTAATTGATGGGAGGAGAAAATAAAAAATGCAGTAAATGAAGCAGGCAAAAAGGAATACAAACGTATCAAAAATGAAATCGACAGGAAGTGCAAAATGGCTAAGCAGGGATGACTAGAGGATAAATGTAAGGATGTAGAGGCTTATCTCACTAGGGGTAATTAAGATACTGCCTACAGGCAAATTAAAGAGACCGTTGGAGAAAAGAGAACCACTCGTATGAATATTAAGAGCTTAGATGGAAACCCAGTTCTAAGCAAAGAAGGGAAAGCAGAAAGGTGGAAGGAGTATATAGAGGGCGATGTACTAGAGGACAAAATTATGGAAATGGAAGAGGATGTAGATGAAGATGAAATGGGAGATATGATACTGCGTGAAGAGTTTGACAGAGCACTGAAAGACCTGAGTCGAAAAAAGGCCCCGGGAGTAGACAACCTTCCATTAGAACTACTGACGGCCTTGGGAGAGCCAGTCCTGACTAAACTCTACCATCTGGTGAGCAAGATGTATGAGACAGGCGAAATACCCTCAGACTTCAAGAAGAATATTATAATTCCAATCCCAAAAAAAGCAGGTGTTGACAGATGTGAAAATTACCGAACAATCAGTTTAATAAGTCACGGCTGCAAAATACTAACGCGAATTCTTTACAGACGAATGGAAAAACTAGTAGAAGCAGACCTAGGGGAAGATCAGTTTGGATTCCGTAGAAATATTAGGACACGTGAGGCAATACTGACCTTACGACTTATCTTAGAAAGTAGATTAAGGAAAGGCAAACCTACGTTTCTATCATTTGTAGACTTAGAGAAAGCTTTAGACAATGTTGACTGGAATACCCTCTTTCAAATTCTGAAGGTGGCAGGGGTAAAATATATGGAGCGAAAGGCTATTTACAATTTATATAGAAACCAAAATGCAGTTATAAGAGTTGAGGGGCATGAAAGGAAAACAGTGGTTGGGAAGGGAGTCAGACAGTGTTGTAGCCTCTCCCCGATGATATTCAATCTGTATATTGAGCAAGCAGTAAAGGAAACAAAAGAAAAGTTCGGAGTAGGTATTAAATTCCACGGAGAATAAATAAAAACTTTGAGGTTTGCCGATGACATTGTAATTCTGTCAGAGACATCAAAGGACTTGGAAGAGCAGTTGAACGGAATGGACAGTGTCTTGAAAGGAGGGTATAAGATGAACATCAACAAAAGCAAAACGAGGATAATGGAATGTAGTCCAATTAAGTCGGGTGATGCTGAGGGAATTAGAGTAGGAAATGAGACAATTAAAGTAGTAAAGTACTTTTGCTATTTGGGGAGCAAAATAACTGATGATGGTCGAAGTAGAGAGGATATAAAATGTAGACTGGCAATGGGAAGGAAAGCGTTTCTGAAGAAGAGAAATTTGTTAACATCGAGTATAGAATTAAGTGTCAGGAAGTCGTTTCTGAAAGTATTTGTATGGAGTGTAGCCACGTATGGAAGTGAGACATGGACGATAAATAGTTTAGCCAAGAAGAGAATAGAAGCTTTCGAAATGTGGTGCTACAGAAGAATGCGGAAGATTAGATGGGTAGATCACACAACTAATGAGGGGGTGTTGAATAGAATTGGGGAGAAGAGGCGTTTGTGTCACAACTTGACTAGAAGAAGGGACATGTTCTGAGGTATCAAGGGATCACCAATTTAGTACTGGAGGAGAGCGTGAGAGGTAAAAATCGTAGAGGGAGACCAAGAGATGAATACACCAAGCAGATTCAGAAGGATGTAGGTTGCAGTAGGTACTGGAAGATGGAGAAGCTTGCACAGGATAGAGTAGCATGGAGAGCTGCATCAAAGCATTCTCAGGACTGAAGACCACAACAACAACAAAAACAACTAGCGAGTATACTAGGTGTCCCAACATGATATTTAAAACATTGTCATGTATATTTCACAAATGTGGAAAGGTAGAAAAACACAGTTTGCTTCTTAGTATTCACACTCACCTAAAGTTTTGTATTTGCTTTTTCAGGTTAGTTATTGACGAAAATGGTTTGCTTTCGTATGTCTGGGGAGACAAACTGACATAATATGTGGATATGTGGCTTATAAAACCCTTGTTTTAGCACGGAAATTGTGCACATTAGTCCAAAAATGTAACTTGTCATGTGGTCTGCTTCATGACCGAGTTGTAAGATGATTTTCCTTTGCAGAGGCGTCAATAACCTTAACTGTTTATCTTGACATGTTGAAAAAGTTTGCTTTTCCACGGGTCAAAGAACCGCAGCCTGATATCATGCTGGTGCAGGATGGCGCCTCTCCGTGTAGACCATAGATCGTTAGTAAGGCTATGGATGGAGTGGGACCTGCAAGAACTGCAATCTCGCAACAGAGCAGCAGTTTCACACATTGATGAAGACATGCTAGGCTGGACTTGGAAGGAACTGGAATATCGCTGAGGTACTCTGCGCGTTGCAGCTGGTGCAGACACTGATTTCTATTGAACAATTTATAAACATTTTGTGGTGTGTGAACATTATGCCACAAACCGCATCTTGCTACCGATCCCTCTTTGTGGAATATGCATGATCTAAGTTATAAGAATCATTTTGGAACACTTTACGTGTTGTGAAGGTATCGTTACAATGCCAGCTTCCTTGCAGACGTACAGTCGTGCTCAAAAGTATCCGAACGACCTGAATTGTATTTCGCCTGATTCGCATGCAACTGGCATAACGCATTTGTCTAGCAGGTACTCTACTCGCCCTTCGGTACAGTCGTTTGACTATTGAAAATGGTCCCAAGAAGTAACCACCAGAAAACACTGCTCTGTATCGCAATAACTCAAGATGTAATGTAATACCACGATACTACAAATATCAGGGAACACCTTACCACAGGTAAGATGGTCTTTAGGTTTGGTAGCTCACATTTATTACAATAAATGACATACCTGAAATGTTACCACCCTCATTATTACATCAGATATTTAATGCACGTAGTAAGTTCGTGGTATTCATGATTTCCTCTTCAAAGTAACATACCGTAATTATTATTTAACACAAAATAACATTAAAAATTTAAGTTATTCACGAGAAGCTACTTGAGAATATGCATGAACATCAAATGTCACGACAAACCGTCTCGTTCAGCATATGGATTCAAACCCAGGTCATGCACACTAAGCAAAGATATCGTGACTGACGGAAACTAACAGTCATTCCTGATTAGGTATACAGAGAGTGATATACCTCGATTTTAGACAGTATCAGTTAGCAAATATCAACTTTAAGTTATATAACGTAAACATTTTTAACGGACGCGATTTCCTACCCCAATCGTTTGTCCCCATTAACGGACTGCGAGAGATGTTAAACATTGCTTCATCACAAGTAACTTACTTGAAATGTCGTGAGGTCAAGCTTTGTGTTGGACAGGGATTCGAACCCAGAACGTAATCGGATTGATGTCGAAGCACAATCATCTGTGACATATCGCATTTTCTCAGCAGTAGCTAGATGTTTTAACTGAAATGACAACTCGAAACATTAATTTTTTCTTTGCCAGGACTCCAACCCGGCACCTATCACTGTTATATTCTCGAGAAAACGAACGTTAAATATGGAGTTGTGACACCAGCAGCGACATGTGAGCATGCTTGAACTAGAAATAATATGACGAAGAGTTCAGTGGTGACTGGGAATCGAACCCCACACATGTCGTTGTTGACTACACACAAAGGGACGTCAGCTACCGAATTTTTCTCCAACAGCAGCTCGGAATAATATCCTTGAACTTACAGTGATCTCGCAAATAGTTCTGCGTCTCACTGGGAGTAAAAAACGTCAGATATCGTTAGTGTTGACAATGAATGAAAATACATTAAGAATCAAAATTATTATCCACCAGCAGATATGTGTTCTCATGCTAGAGTTTGATAATACATAATGAAAACTTTACTGCCGGGACAGGATTCGAACCCATTCACGCCCAGTATGTGGAGATGTCGAGGAATCTGTAGTTTTGAGGAAACAACAAATTGTAGTTGAGCTGCATCGTCACGAAGGGATCAAATTCTGCGTTAAGGGTGGTCTGAGTTGCATTCCCAGTTCAAAACCAATTTTATCGACATACAGAATCTCAAATAAAAGATGGAATAAGTGTCCTGTGACCCTACATAGCGCTTGTTTCGTCACTAGAAATTAATAAGTAGTATAAGACAGGTTACTGGCGATAGAGTTTCTACATGTCACCACTCCTATCTTTATTGTGGTTTAACCTAACGTCTACATGGTAGTGAATGAATATCATGTTTAATGAGAATTTCAGACCACAATTTTATTATACCTTCTTCACTTGGCGTAGGCAGAAGAGAACAGAATATGTTTCTTCCTATCAAAAATCATCTGCAGAAAATGGAATGTTCACTTGGCGTAGCCAGAAGAGAATAGAATATGTTTCTTCCTATCAAAAATCATCTGCAGAAGTTGGAATCGAACCCAGACTGGAAGTATATAAACCTATCATCAATCCAACAGAGCACCAAATCCTCTGCTCTCAGACTCATTTTTCTATCATAACGCTGTTGCGCCACACTGGATGAGAAATCTGACACACAGGCTCCCTGTAGTGGTTTGCAGCATGTTCAGTTCATTCATTTACTTGATTGACTGAATCGCCGTAAACTAGCTACCTCGGCTACCCAGTGCATACATTCGACTCTATTTTGTAATCACCGAAATAAAATCACGTAACTGCCACCTACACAGAACTGCCAACAGTGTAGGATTCAGAAATTTAAATGGGAAGTGTTCCTTTCCACTTGAGCTGCTCTATTGCGCTATATGTTTGTTGAAAACGTCGTCCACTGCAAAAGAAAAGCTGTAACTGTCTGTCTCTCAGAAGTCTAGATCCGGCCATATGCTTTATTTCACAGCACCGTGGAATGCGGAAGTTATGGAGGAATCGTTGTTGACTTTTGTAGCTCCTCTAACTCTCAGTCAGCTAATAGCATAACGCTAAGCGTCGTGCACCGTCAGTAAGATGTCGCGAGTTCGTGTACATTCACTGCTACTTTCTTTTAAAACGCATTTTGCTGACTGCTGGAGTTATCAATCTGATGGAACTTTGAACATAATTCCCTTCACTTCTCAACCCAAAATAGTCACATGTGGTAAAAGGGCTAACTTCTGTGACATTTTGTTCTTTTGAGGTAGAGTTGACGGCCAGGCAGCAGATGCATCTCGAAACTTTTGTATTATGTGTGGGGAAAGTGCATCGTGCCAAAATACGTCAGACAAAGTATTTTCGATATTAGTTGTCGTATGGTAGTAGCATTTTATTCTTCTTCAAACCTTGTTTGACAGCTTTAACTCAAAACAAGGTTTATACATGCATTTAATCAATAAATTGCATGTCAGCTTGTTACAGATTACATCAGAGACTTCTCATGTATCATTGATGATTAATTTCTATCTCATATTTACTATTGTTTTAACAACACTAAAAGAGACCTTACGAAAATCTTGCACTGTATTATAAGAAATGAAACAAAACTACCCACGATAACCTTATGACGAAAGCCTGTTTTAATAAAACTGAGTATCTGTACACAAGTGTGCCTCAATCGGCACGAAATAGTAAAATACTACTTATATTTCGATTTGGTCTGTGTTTAATTGGTATCCTGTGTCATACTCAAGAGGTATGCAAATGTGGCACTAAATAAATAAAGTTCACCTGTTGCGCTGCATTGTAAGGTTTTCACCATTGCACTATTAGCTGAAAGTATTTTCTTACGATTTCCTTATCGATGTTGGATCTGACTGCTTATAGCTCTTTCACAGAACGCATAAAAACGTCACACTCAGAAAGACTGGAATCGCGAACCATAACAGATGCTTTTTTACAAGCCGACACCTCACAACAGGACTAGCGAAGAGATAGTGTTCTGGTTTCCTCTTATGAGGCCAATAGTGGCTAGAACTCGTAAACTGGTATTTAAAGGACAAGATTAGTTGAGATTTCCACGTGCAACTACTTTCCTGGGCTGAATACCATAAATTTACAATCTTTTGTTACACCTCAAGCGACAATAACTCAGATTATTCAATGGGAATGACAGGAAAAATCAAGTGAACTTAAGGTTTACTTCCGTACACACCAGGAAGTAACTCGTCGATCTCAGAGTTGCCAAACATACTTGCCTTGTTGCCAAATCTCAGTTACAGCCCCGGCAGGAAGAAGACGAACCGATGTGATCCTACAGCGGGCTGAGATGTGACCATAGCTGGCGTCTCAATGATGGGGCTGCTACAGCCTGGAATACGTAATGTGTCTTATTCGCATTTCGGTAACTAGGTTTAGGGACTGGAGCGTAGTTACTAATAATACTCACAACTGACTGCAAACTAAGCATCATAAATCAGGAACTCTCATAGTTGTTTTTATATTTCTTTCGTATGCATACTCAAAACTAAGAAACTCATTCATGGGCGTTTTTGTGCCTCGCCGATAGTGGAGCATAACAAACAAATAAAAATATAAAAAGAATGTGTGTGTGTGTGTGTTGTGTGTGTGTGTGAGAGAGAGAGAGAGAGAGAGAGAGAGAGAGAGAGAGAGACAGACAGAGAGAGAGAGAGAGAGAGAGAGAGCGATAAAAATAAAAAGGAATGAGAGAGAGAGTAAAAAACTGTTGTAAAGATATTGAATCATGGTACGTAAAGAAATCTCATTAAAACGACATGTTTCGCATTATTATGAAATGTCGTATTCATGATCTATGGAACAAGTATTAATGTAATCTAATCTAATCATATATTTCTGACTAGCCATCAAGAGTCATGAATTACCGAAATTTTTGCCAATATCAGTAACCAAATCTAAAGTTGAAAATAAAATACGACAGTTTTTGCAATAAACCAAGACTCCTTTCAAGACCCATTCGTTCCTGTTAACTAACCACGAGAGATGTCTGATATATCTCTATTCATAAGTAACAATGTGTGCATATATTTATAGATGATGCGCATGATGTGAAGTTCTGTGACGGAGATACGAACCCAACACGTAATCAGATTATTAACTAAGTAAAATCAAATGCTACGTATCGGTTTTTCTTACCACCTGCTAGGTATTCGAATCTGAAATAAGGATATTAATGTTTCTGCCTGAGCGACAATCGAACCGCACACCTATCGGCCTTCTTTATCATCCACGAATATAGCATAAGTATCAATTGCTTACTCACAAACAGTAAGATGTGTGCGTGTTTGACCAGAAATATCGACACCTATTGCGATTGTTGGCAACACATGAACAGACATTAAAAATGCACGTTAATTTTCACTAGCAGGCCAGTGTGCACGTGATAGGGCTTGAAATGAAATTATGAATATTTTTGTACTGGATCAGGATTCGGATCCACATATTTACCTTCGGAGGAGACCTAGTGAAGACTACAGTCTTGGGAAAAGGAACTAAATGATGGAACTATACTGTTCCGAGAGATTGAGATCCTTGAAAGAGGAGATACGAATTTGAATCACAGTCCACCACCAAATCTTTCAACGTCTCTAGTTCAATGGAGCAGACGTAGAATAAGAGCCCTGGTCCTTTAAATGAATATCGGTTCATCAAATAAAATATAATTTTCTAATGTAAGTAAGTTTACTGGCGACAGTATTTCTGTTTACCTTGTCTTCCGCATATGTCATTTCCCAACGTAAACTGGCTCTGCCCAGTTGGTAGTGAAGGAACGTGATGTTTAGTGCGGAGTCTGGATTACAACGTGTTTCTCTTGAGGTTTACCAGAGGTAAAGTAAATCTGTTTGTGCCTCTTAATAGTAAATGCCTGAACTTACGAATTTCACCTGTGATAGTTCATTCCATCAGACCATTGTGGCCAAATTTCCCAGCCGCCTTAGTGTGCTGTAAGAAAAGATGTGCTTACCTTACAAAATTAGTCACGGTGGAAAAAATGCGAGTCTATTAAATGGTTTATTGGACAAAGCTTATGATGCGGAGACTAAGCTGTTCTCATGTCAGCAGGATGTAAAGACTCTTCTAGGCATCATAGCCTCGATGTGAAGCCATTTTGAAACTTTCAATATTTCAGCAAATTTCATAGTTTGAGTTAATCCACTGTGAAGTGTGAAGTTTCCGAATAATTCGATTATTACCGTCATTATTACTATCATTTTTTTCATACCGCTCCTGCAATACATGTGCTTGAAGATCATTTAACGCCTTTTCGTCATTATAGAAGTACAGGGTGGTCCGAAAGTCGGGAAACACACTCATAAAATCAAAATGGAGTAGCAAACAAGGAAACAGAGTCCCTACACACGAGGAACGGGAAGGGGGAAACTTTATAGGCTAATCCACCAACATGGCGGCCATCTTGAAAGCCGCCATCTTGGATTCAACTCCAGAATTTCAAATGGGAATGTGGTCATGTGACATATCAAACAGATAGGGAATTTCACCAGAAAAACTATGCCGTTGTTATTTTAAACATAGCTTTACTCATTCTCGGGTTATAGCCAGTTACGTGTGGCAGCGGTGGGGCGCTCGGCAGCATGTGTGTTATGTGCCGAAGAGACATTACGCTGATGTTACACAGTCCCGAGAGACCACCAACGTGGTGGCCACTCCACAGCACCCCTACGACCAATCCACTTTTGAGGGAACTGCACATCCAGGTATGCTCGCAAATTTTGCCCATAATGTGGTGGGGCTCCTTCATGGTGGAAGCATTCCGAAAATGTCCCGTCCTCCGTTAACAATGAGGGAAACACTTCTTCATACAATAACCTCAGATAACCGTTGGCTGTTAACGTACCATCAATAAAAATATGGTCCAACGACTCTGGTACCCCACACACCACACCAGACCATCACTTTTTGTGAGTCGACCGTTTTGGAAGAATCAATCCAATGCCAATTTGTGTCGGACCAGTATCTGTGATTCTGATTGTTCACTTCACCATTGATAAACCAAATGGCTTCATCACTGATCAGCACCTGATAGGGGAAACGTGGGTGTATCTGCAGCTGCTGTGTCACCTATTCTGCGAACTGTACCCGACGGTCTGGTTCATCCTCGTTCAGGTGCTGGAGCAGCTGAATTTTGTACGGGTGCCATTTGTACTGCGATAAAATTCGCAGTATGGAGGTACGGCTAACCCCACATTCTTGTGACAGGCGACGAGTACTCCGTTGCGGACTCCTGCTAAATGATGCCAACACGCTCACTGTTGTTGCTTCTTTGGTGGCGGATTTTGGTCTTCCAGCCTTATGTTTATCTTCAACAGAACCTGTTGCTCGGAATTTGGCCAAAAGCTTGGCAACTGCGCTGTGAATGATGGGCTGTCTGATTGGGTGACGGCTGTTTAAATCCTCAGCAATGACCCGTGTGCATCTTTCTCCTGATATCAAGATGATTTCAATGCATTCTTCATAAGTTAAGGACATTTTGTAACATGTAAATAAGGAAACAATGACTAAAACGTTAGCATGAGTAAAAGATACCTAACAGTTAAACACATGTAACGTATCAGGCATGGGATAGTCACTTTGCACCGTTTCAGACTCCATTTTATGACTTCTCAGTGCGTAATAAACGCTGCCGAGCGTCCCACTGCTGCCGCAAGTAATTGGCTATAACCCAAGAATGAATAAAGCTATGTTTAAAATAACAACGGAATTGTTTTTCTGGTGAAATTCTCTATCTGTTTGATATGTCACATGACCACATTCCCATTTGAAATTTTGGAGTTGAATCCAAGATGGCGGCTTTCAAGATGGCCGCCATGTTGGTGGCATAGCCTATAAAGTTTCCCCCTTCCCGTTCCTCGTGTGTAGGGACTATGTTTCCTTGTTTGCTATTCCATTTGGATTTTATCAGGGTGTTTCCGGACTTTTGGACCACCCTGTAGTTGCCCAAGAACAGGTTCTTTCTCTGTTTACGGAATCCTTTTCACATTAATATCAAACATCAGCAATTACTCGTATATTACATTAAGACTACAGTAATTGGTGAAGACGTTACTTGATAGCAAAAACGTGCTGCCTTTCTTCATTTACTTGGTCCTAGAAATGGCTGTCGAATACTGCCAAACCAAAAGCCAAGGGATCTTACTGCCTTCCGATGTACGTCGCTGCCAGTTCTTGCATGTGATTTGGTCGACGTGACCTGTTTCAAGTAGTGTATGACAGAGAATTTTTTAGAAAATCAATAGTTTTCCTTTGCAATAAACAGAAAGATTTTCATTCTAAGCTATCCTAGTTCAAAATTTCCGCAGTATTAGTTCAAATTTAATATTCGCTGCTATAATGTAGGAAAGTAATTCACAGTTGCCAAACCCGCATCCGACTCATTGACCTTACACTTCGTCGCTGACCATAAATTCTAGCTCAGAGTGAGACTAGTTTAAGTAACCTAATGTAGCGAAGACTGTTTGCCAGTGCTCTTTCTCATCGGAAAATACGTAGTTCACTCATTGGGCTCCATAAGTAGACTGTAACAGTAATTTCTGTGTGTATGCAATGCATACGGATTGAAGAATTTAGTGCTGCTCTCTCTTCCACTTCTGTATACAATATGCCTGACCCAAAGGGGCCATTTATCATTACAGGCCCTCGGCAGTCCAACATCATACTGACCACAATAATGTGCTTATACTGACAACCTCACTGTTCGTTTCACTTGATTTTGTAATAATTTAAATAAAACAACATGACCTTCCAGTGGGAGACATTTCGTCCCCCTTTTCCTTCTGTGAAATTTGTCAGTAAGCTTTTTGGCTTCCAGCTAGCGAAATGCCGAAGAGTACGGCCGGTAAACGATTCACAAACCACGATTTAGTGCCGTTAAGACGATTTCTTCAAACATTGTCGTAGCTAAAGGAATTTAGTTTCTTCATAAATCGTCTTATGCAGCAACGTTCACAGATATCTCAAATAGGAAAAGCTCTTTATCCAGGTACGAAGGTTGTGAAACAAACGTCCCACAGTTTGTGTCAGGTTGATCTTTTCGTCTCATAGCACTGCGTAAGTATTTTGTCTAAGAGGCATCACATGTTGTGTTCCTGTAGCTGTGGGAATCATTGGTTGAAAACGAGTTTAACACCAATAGGTACACTACTGCTAAATATTCAAAATGATTATCAACCTAAGTCTGAGTTCATCCACAAACTAAGGCGTATTTATAACATTGAAGCTAGAGTGTGTATCCTTGTCTTCCTTGAGTGGGCATTGGAAGGCGCTTACACACTAGTATACAGTACTGTTAATACTTCGAACGCTATAGTTAACGTTGCTCTCATAAACTAATTTTGTTTTTTTAATTCTTATGGGTCTTCAGCGTGCAATATGTGTTGTAGATACAGTCATAGACAAAAAAATTGACCACCGATTCGTTCACGTAAGGTGGACAATACAGTCGTGCTCCCCTCAGAATTCCATGTAGAGCATTATGCTCGATCTGCCAACATTGTAGACTGCGGCACATCCCGGAGGAAGTCTTGACTATAGTCTGAGTACATCACTCTTGACAACGATCGTAGTCTTCAGGTAAAACGCGAGACTAGCTAATACGACGTCTGGCAACCGAAAGGACACGTCGACAAAATGTTTATCGCCCCTTTCCTCTAAGTGCTGAAGCTGTGAGTGTAATTCAAGCCAATCTGCAATGTATTTCGCTTTCTGTCACATTGGTAATAACAGTCTGGTTCAAGTATATTTTAGCGAGAGATTTCTTGGCCGACCTTCTGCCTCTGAACACGGCATGCGTCTGAGTTCTCTGGGACCCGTTTGCTGCCTTCCGGCGGGGGCTAAGGCACTGCGCTGTCTCACCTTCTGTCGACAATGTCTGCTCCACTCGCCACTCTCGACGGTGTAAAATGCTTTAATGTTGTTGAGTGGTGACCCATAAAATCTGTCTACGATTTGTGTTTCACACTCGAAAGCATCAGAGGCACAAAACCGTTTTTATTTGACGAGTATTTTATTACACTAGTATGCAATACATCAATGTGGCACAGAATAATTTTGTTTCTGATCCAGTTCGCTATAATTAAGGCGTTACATCCTGTTCTTTTTCCTTTCACAGGAGATTCTCCAAATAATTTATTTTTGTCAAGGATTCATATGTATTAGTCAAGGCACAGAGAGTATATGCAATGTATGTGTTTGGTTTGTTTCTTTGATTCCCTATAGTAAATGGATGCAGAACATTGTGTCAATACCTTTCAGAACCTGCTCTATAGCTGCTGAGGCAAATTGCGCTTTGAGGTCCATATATTAATTAATGGAAAAGTGAACGCTGTTCAAAAGTGGTGTTTAAAGTATTCAATTGGATTTAAGGCAACAAAATTGCCCGTGTTTGAAGCTACCCAGAAGAAAAGTAAGTTGCTAGAGCCGCTGTTAGCAAACGTCTGCAGAGAGTTCCTAATAGTTATTGTGGAAATTTGGCATAGAGGCCCTGTAGTAATCAAGAGGTTCCTTTCCTTATCACCCTGGTATGCGAGTCTTAAGTGAAGACCAATACTGAATTTCGTATCGTTGACGGTCGATTCGAATTTCTTCAGAAACGCCTGTATTGTGAAGCAGCTTGTCAGTCAGAAAGCCAAGATATATGACCATTAACACAACTTACTGTGTCGAGCTACCAGGAGGACTTGATGTGTAAAGGTTTTCTTCCGATTTCGTCAGAGAATTTTTTCTAGAAATTCACACCTCCGTAAAATAAATTAGAAAAAAAAGCTCGCACACGTTGGCCCCTACCACGGTTAGAACTGACGACTCACTGAGCCGTCGCGATACGAGACACGGGCGATACAACGGTGCTACGGACACACTGCTGCCAGCACGTCACTCTCATCATGGTATTAGTCGGTAAGCCTCATAACGTATCGTGAAAGATAGTAGAAGTCGTTACTGATGTGAAGAATAGCATTTCTTTAGCCAAAAAATTGAATTTTCAGTCTCAGTGTCTGAGTTAACATGAGGATTATATAACACGAGTCATTCAAATGGAAAGGGAATATCAAGTGAATTTAGTGAGTCAGTTCAGGACCATACGCGGAAGTGATTGCACTGTCACATTGTTGCCAAATGTTTGTGACGATGTTGCCAATTCTCAGCTGTGCTAGGAAGAGCTCTGTAGCGTTATAGGAGGAGAATCCCGTGCTCGTGTCATAGGAGGATACGGAGAGGAGGCGCAGGGTTTGGTTAATATGCAGCGTTTTGTCCTACCAGTTGTGTCAAACATTCAGGTGTATAATCTTCCCTTACGATTACAGTTTCTCACAAAATATATACGAATAAAACACTTACCTTGTTACTTTGTGACAGTACAATAAAAAATCGTTGGAAACCAACTTTGTCCACCTGTCACGAAAAGTAAGATAACAAGCACTTTGCACCTCGAAATCGATTGCATCTATGTGCAGTCTTGTGATCATATAAGTAGAATTTCATGAATTGCACGAGAGTGTAGAAAAATGTTGGTGCGAATGGAAGCTATGAGAAACACAGTTAACTAATTATTCTGTGCCACGTAATAATCAATTCATTTGAAAATTTAGAAGAGAAGAAACTAAAAATTATACCCATTAAGACAGAAACTAAAATGCAGATGCAGGCACTGTGCAGATCTTCGCTTTTCACCTTCAGATCTATACAAATAATGTTTACTAACCAGCGTATTCATTGCTTTCGTAATGTTTCCCTCTTGTTTAGTCTTCTATTAATGAACTGGATCCACACCCATGAGTCTGATTGTTTCTTTGTATCCTTCCATCTACTGTCTTTGTGTGTTATTGCTCGGTGTTCAAAAAGCAAAATATTATGCCTTCTCCCACGAGGTATTAGAATGAGGTTGCAAGAAGGCTAACGAATTATAATTAAAATACACTGAGACACCAATTTGTCTATCGTCATGGTGTTAAGTCGACAGAAATAGCTGGGTATCATTGCCTGCATCACCGGCATCTTCTCTTACTGAGATTTTCGTATTTCCCAGAACACAAGACGCCGAGATAAATGAGTATATTCTCCGTGACGAAACACCCCACATTCCATTCATCCTGATCCATTCGTTACGTGCATGGGCAGCAATGAGTGATAGGAAAGCTCTTGTGAGGTGACGAATAACAACAACAATGGTAGTAATAACAAATCAGTAATCAAGGATGTTTACTGCATAACAAACAATTGTTAACAAGTAACAAAACAGCGAAGAGAGCCTGAGTGTTTAATTGGCGCACTGCATAGGTGTTCTTACCACTTCGTTACTGAATTTTGTTCTGGTTGTTTGCAGAGAGAAAAGAAAGAACCCTGTAGCCATACATATCGCTAGTACAATGAGATATTACCTATCAACTATACTTGCTTTACATTACGAGACGAACATGGCATCACCAAGCTGATATTTGAAATACATATCTGTTTTCTCTCTCTCTATCTCCCTATCTCCTCATTTTCCTTTTATTTTTTGAGGAAAGCATCAAGAAGCGCGAGTAATAACCAAGTAGGCATATAATCTATTTACAGTTATTTTCATCGGGATACATAATACAAAAATACAACTTTTAAGTGGATTAATGTGTAATTCCAGTTACTGACAGTCTATTCGTGACCCTGCTTGCATTCAGTGGGTGGGAACCTGTCACAGAAGCAAACCAAACACAAATATTTCTTGCACCACGCCCAACACACAAACGAAATCTCGCTGAACTGACGTGTTGCCGATATATTTCTCGGAAAAATATCTGATTCGCTCTGCCAGATATCAGTTTGGATGCGTACCTAGTGTATAAAACTGTATCTAGAAATACACAGAAAGGCACATAGAGGTATTCAACTGGAACATAGACATGACCAAGATTGTAACTGGGGTCGACAGCATCGTCGTCTACCACCTCGACGACACGAACGGTGACAGTGCTCGGCAGGTTACTTACGTTTACTGATATCAAAGCTACAGCATGAAAGCACAAAAATGTTAATAAACCGAAGATCATTACCTTTGGAACCCATAGTAAAGTAAAGCAGTCATCAGTCGGAAGATTGGTTTGAACACCACAGAGCTTTAATAGGCATGGTCTTGTTCGGCGTGGTATGCCGTTACCTTCCTCCGACCTTTGAGTTGACTTACCTATACAGTTAATAGGGAAACCTACAGTTTAACGTGGCTTTTGGACCACAGTGCAACTCGGCAATTTTCACATCAACAAGCACTGCCCGAGAGGAAATAAGTGCCAAAAGGCACATAAAAATAGCACATAAAAATGGTGGAACGAACTATGGCAGGTGCAGTGCGTGGGTTCAGGCATTTACTTTTAAGAGGCACGAACAGATTTACTTTACCTCTGGTAAACCTCAAGAGAAACACGTTATAATACAGAATCCGCACGAAACATCACGTTCCTTCATTACCAACTGGGCAGATCCGGTTTACGTTGGGAAATGACATATGCGGAAGGCATGGTAAACAGAAATACTGTCGCCAGTAAACTTACCTACATTAGAAAATTTTATTTTATTTGATGAACCGATAGCCATTTAAAGGACCAGGGCTCTCATTTTACGTCTACTCCATTGAACTAGAGACGTTGAAAAATTTGGTGGTGGACTGTGATTCAAATTCGTATATCCTCTTTCAAGGATCTGAATCTCTCGGAACAGTATAGTTCAATCATTTCATTCCTTTTCCCAAGACTGTAGTCTTCGCTAGGTCTCCTCCAAAGGTAAATATGTGGATCCGAATCCTGATCCAGTACAAAAATATTCCTAATTTTATTTCAAGCCCTATCACGTGCACACCGGCCTGCTAGTGAAAATTAACGTGCATTTTTAATGTCTGTTCACGTGTTGCCAACAATCGCATTAGGTGTCGATATTTCTGGTCAAACACGCACACATCGTACTGTTGGTGAGTAAGCAATTAATACTTATGCTATATTCGTGGACGATAAAGAAGGTCGATAGGCGTGCAGTTCGATTGTCGCTCAGGCACAAAAATTTGTATCCTTACTTTAGATTGCAACACCTAGCAGGTGGTAAGAAAAACCGATACGTAACATTTGATTTTACTTAGTTAACAATCTGATTACGTGTTGGGCTCGTATCTCCATCACAGAACTTCACATCATGCGCTTCATCTATAAATATATGCACACATTGTTACTTATGAATGGAGATATACCAGACATCTCTCGTCTTTAGTTAACAGGAACGAAAGGGTCTTGAAAGGAGTCCTGGTTTATTACAAAAACTGTCGTATTTTATTTTCAAGTTTACGTTTGGTTACTGATATTGGCAAAAATTTCGGTAATTCATGACTCTTCATGGCTAGTCAGAAATATATGATTAGATTAGATTAGATTAATACTTGTTCCATAGATCATGAATACGACATTTCGTAATCATGTGGAACATGTCATTTTAATGAAAGATTTCTTTACGTACCATGATTTAATTTCTTTACAACAATTTTGTACTCTCTCTCTCTCATTCTTTTTTATTTTTATCGCTCTCTCTCTGTCTCTCTCTGTCTCTCTCTCTCTCTCTCTCTCTCTCTCTCTCTCTCTCACACACACACACACACACACACACACACACACACACACGCACAAAAACACACACACACATACACACACACACACACACATTCTTTTTTTATTTTTATTTGTTTGTTATGCTCCACTATCGGCGAGGCTCGAAAACGCCCGTGAATGAGTTTCTTAGTTTTGAGTATGCATACGAAAGAAATATATAAACAACTATGAGAGTTCCTGATTTATGATGCTTACTTTGCAGTCAGATGTGAGTATTATTAGTAACTACGCTCCAGTCCCTAAACCTAGTTACCGAAATGCGAATAAGACACATTGCGTATTCCAGGCTGTAGCAGCCCCATCATTGAGACGCCAGCTATGGTCACATCTCAGCCCGCTGTAGGATCTCATCGCTTCGTCTTCTTCCTCCCGGTGCTGTAATTGAGATTTGGCAACAAGGCAAGTATGTTTGGCAACTCTGAGATCGACGAGTTACTTCCTGGTGTGTACGGAATTAATCCTTAAGTTTATATGCTTTTTCCTGTCATTTCCGTTGAATAATCTGAGTTATTATCGCTTGAGGTGTAACAAAAGATTGTAAATTTACGGTTTTCAGCCCAGGAAAGTCGTTGCACGTGGAAATCTCAACTAATCTCGTTCATCAAATAGCAGTTTACGAGTTCTAGCCACTACTGGCCTCGTAAGAGGAAGCCAGACCATTAGCTCTTCGCTAGCCCTGTTGTGAGGTATCGGCTTGCAAAAAAGCGTCTGTTATGGTCCGCGGTTCCAGTCTCTCTGAGTGTAACGTTTTTATGCGTTCTGTGAAAGAGCTATAAGCAGCCAGATCAACATCGATAAAGAAATTGCAAGAAAATACTTTCGGCTTGTAACACTACGCTCGGGCGCACGATACTCATTAAAGCCTGTACTATGGTAAGATGACGGGCTTCACCTTAAGAGTAAGGATTTTTGTATAGATATTAACCGCGTGTACCTAAATGGAGGCAAAATCAGACTTACACCCACTCAGTAATAATAATGATACGGCAAGCAAGTCAGAAGTGCAACCACACGTTAGGACGGACAAGAAACAACACAGCAGATGCAACCAAATTGTTAATAATACGGTCGCCAGCCTAATTAGGCATCAACTGAGTCTCTTCCATGTACAAGTTGTACGTTTATACAAAACAACACGTAATAACACTGCATAATATGGTAAATTTTAGAACCAGAAAATCTACTGAACTAATAATTTCACTCTCTGTACTAATATGGACAAGCCATAAATACACAACATTACAGTATAATGTTTACTACAAAACTTCGTACTGTCCATCGATCTGATTAAAATCGGGCATAGGTTACCCTAGAAATAGCACTTTTGAAACACACACACAATGTCGATTTTGATAAATGTAAAACAGTGATAAATTTTGGGTTTTATATTGGCTTTAACTTTACTGATCTAATCAGTTTACAACACTTCAGAATTCAAATGAATAAAAAAGAGGGGAGGGTGGGCCTGAAACTGTTATGATCACTGTAATGAAACTATTAACTATTCAAAGCATTAAGCACTCAAGATTTCCAATATATGAATTACTACTCTTTTTATCATATTTCCTGCTCATTTAACTACCATTATTTTTGTCTCAAATTAATTAAACTTCATTACTAAACCAATTTCAACATTATCTTCCAACTTTGTCAGACCTATATTATTTGTCTATTATTTCATTAACAACAAAGTTCTTTAAACATCATTCTAACATAGCTAGGTCTGCAGGTATTTATTATTAACATAAATTTTAATTCTTCATCTCGGGACACCGGATTTCACAACATGTGGAAAGGACCCTGTCTAGGTTAGTTGTGAGGATAATTAAATGATAGGACAGTTCTGGTAAAATTTAAGTTGTTATTGAACAGTGTGGAACAAAAGTAACACTGGTCCACACGAATACAGTACTAAAAGTTCAACCTGTTCGTATCGATGCGGCGGTTGGCGGGCGGCGAGATGGCGAGGCACCGAGCACGCATACAATCACAGCAATGGCTCTTGATGTATCGGCACTTTGCTTCTTCTTAGCGTCGCAATACTTTTCCATTTAGTGCCTATGGAATATTGCCATGCTGTATAGGCGTCGGAAACGGCACATCCGAGGCTCAACGAAATCACGTTTTCCTGGAGAGCCTCCTCGACCCAGAACGTGTTTCTCAGACCGATGCCCAACTCCGATTACTACTGCTGAGCCCGTTGTGCCGTGCAGCGCCCGTGTACATTTCCCCGCGCTCGCCTGCCATCCACCTTTTACCGCTCCCCTACAGACAGGGTATTCACCCGAGGTTTTGCATTCTACATATCCTAATACATTGCCTACGTATGGACCAGGCGCACAATTACAACTTTAACATCTTACAACAGTTTCAACATTTCTTACATTTCAATGTTGTTATAATATTGCTTGCAATTTGACATAAACATTAATATTCACATCGAAAATTGTTTACAGTTTCTTTAACATAATGACATGAAACAAAAAAGAAATGAAATCAGAACATTGATTACACTAATTTATCGAAAATCAGAACAAAAAAATTATCATATGTACAATAGTACAGCGTTGTTGTTGTTACAGGCTCATAGTGCAATGGCGAAAAACTTACAATGCCGTACAACAGATAACGCCCTTTCCGCTGCTGACAAACAAATTTTGGGGTATAGATTTGAGCTACGTCCCTTATTTCGAACAATTATAGGGCCCTGCCGTGCAATAAACTCTGCGGTTTCAAGGGTTCCAATGGCTTGTCCAATGAGAAAGTTGCCAGACAGGAAAAAAAGACAATGACGCTGGTATGGGATACGTCCAGGGGACAGACTTTAAACATCTCGCCAGTTTCCATGACGCTCACAGTAGTTTGCTGCTGTGTTAGGAGCGCAGTGAAATACACTCCTGGAAATGGAAAAAAGAACACATTGACACCGGTGTGTCAGACCCACCATACTTGCTCCGGACACTGCGAGAGGGCTGTACAAGCAATGATCACACGCACGGCACAGCGGACACACCAGGAACCGCGGCGTTGGCCGTCGAATGCCGCTAGCTGCGCAGCATTTGTGCACCGCCGCCGTCAGTGTCAGCCAGTTTGCCGTGGCATACGGAGCTCCATCGCAGTCTTTAACACTGGTAGGATGCCGCGACAGCGTGGACGTGAACCGTATGTGCAGTTGACGGACTTTGAGCGAGGGCGTATAGTGGGCATGCGAGAGGCCGGGTGGACGTACCGCCGAATTGCTCAACATGTGGGGCGTGAGGTTTACACAGTACATCGATGTTGTCGCCAGTGGTCGGCGGAAGGTGCACGTGCCCGTCGACCTGGGACCGGACCGCAGCGACGCACGGATGCACGCCAAGACCGTAGGATCCTACGCAGTGCCGTAGGGGACCGCACCGCCACTTCCCAGCAAATTAGGGACACTGTTGCTCCTGGGGTATCGGCGAGGACCATTCGCAACCGTCTCCGTGAAGCTGGGCTACGGTCCCGCACACCGTTAGGCCGTCTTCCGCTCACGCCCCAACATCGTGCAGCCCGCCTCCAGTGGTGTCGCGACAGGCGTGAATGGAGGGACGAATGGAGACGTGTCGTCTTCAGCGATGAGAGTCGCTTCTGCCTTGGTGCAAATGATGGTCGTATGCGTGTTTGGCGCCGTGCAGGTGAGCGCCACAATCAGGACTGCATACGACCGAGGCACACAGGGCCAACACCCGGCATCATGGTGTGGGGAGCGATCTCCTACACTGGCCGTACACCACTGGTGATCGTCGAGGGGACACTGAATAGTGCACGGTACATCCAAACCGTCATCGAACCCATCGTTCTACCATTCCTAGACCGGCAAGGGAACTTGCTGTTCCAACAGGACAATGCACGTCCGCATGTATCCCGTGCCACCCAACGTGCTCTAGAAGGTGTAAGTCAACTACCCTGGCCAGCAAGATCTCCGGATCTGTCCCCCATTGAGCATGTTTGGGACTGGATGAAGCGTCGTCTCACGCGGTCTGCACGTCCAGCACGAACGCTGGTCCAACTGAGGCGCCAGGTGGAAATGGCATGGCAAGCCGTTCCACAGGACTACATCCAGCATCTCTACGATCGTCTCCATGGGAGAATAGCAGCCTGCATTGCTGCGAAAGGTGGATATACACTGTACTAGTGCCGACATTGTGCATGCTCTGTTGCCTGTGTCTATGTGCCTGTGGTTCTGTCAGTGTGATCATGTGATGTATCTGACCCCAGGAATGTGTCAATAAAGTTTCCCCTTCCTGGGACAATGAATTCACGGTGTTCTTATTTCAATTTCCAGGAGTGTAGTTCCATATTCAAGCTGATGACAACTCAGGGGAATAAGCAGAGATACGTCTACACTATAGAGACCTCCAGCAATGTCTCAAGTTGGGTATGGCATTTAGTAAAATCACTGGGTGCATCTCTTTCAAACAGCGTCCCTGACTGAATGAGTATATTGATGTTAATTCTGAAAGGAGGTCTCTTCCGACCTGTAATTTTGAAAAGGATTTTTGTAAATAAATTAATAATTCAGTTTTTGGCAGAACCATGGAGAATATTACGAACCAATGTCCATTTCATTTAGTTTACCGCTGAGATGGCCATTATGACGCGAGAGATTACACAACCATGCCAAACTCAAAGTGGGCCACAATGTTCAGTGTGTAGCTAGTACCTATGGAGATTACTAAGGTTTCAGTGAAGTTCGCGAAACTTTGTATATCGGCATGTGTATTCTTGATGTCTCAAAACTCTGCATGTACCGACTGCAACGTTACGCGTATTGAGGTGAACTAATCGGCCTGCCAGTATTGGTGCGAGTGAGATGAATTTGTTGTATGGATGAATGCTGGCCCGACCGATCCTCAGGGCCCGCCGATGTAGTTCCGGTTTCCGACTAGATGACTGGTATGAGTGGGTACAGGTACAAGGGCTAGCAGTGTACCGGAGAAACCCAGTTCACGAAAATTTGACGGCTGTTGCTCTTATGGCCTTGGTGTAAGAGACAATGTTCCAAAAATGGCGGAGAGTCAGACAATCTGAAAGATGGCTCTTTGAGATTCAACAATAGATCACATCAAATATTAATGCAAGTACTAATTCATCGGCGATCCCAGAGAAACGAGGTGCGTTCTTCGACAGAACAATAAAAAATGGTTCAAATGGCTCTGAGCACTATGGGACTTAACATCTATGGTCATCAGTCCCCTAGAACTTAGAACTACTTAAACCTAACTAACCTAAAGACATCACACAACACCCAGCCATCACGAGGCAGAGAAAATCCCTGACCCCGCCGGGAATCGAACCCGGGAACCCGGGCGTGGGAAGCGAGAACGCTACCGCACGACCACTAGATGCGGGCACAGAACAATAATTTCAATACTTTTAGAACTGTAGAAGTTAATACTCCACAGTGAATAAACGTTCTCACTATGAACCTCTGAATTAACAACTTTTAATCACTTCATGCGACGTCAAAAAACGATATCGCATATGATAGTATTACCCTATAGCTATAATTTTCCAAACCTACATACATGTATCCATTTTATTTCTTGATTAATTACGGCTTTTATATCTTTTTTATTACGCAGGTGTTTGTCAGAACATCGTATTCTCCACATTTACACAGCAAATGAGCAGAGAATCAATAACTCATATTTTGTTGTACTTGTGTAGTTATTTAATGAACAGTTTACTATTTTTGCAGCAACTTTATTCAAATTTAGATTGAAAAAGTTGTTAAAAAACTGTTAAAAGTGATTTTCGTTTCGCGACCGATCGAACCTTACTTTCCGAACATCCCTCGTATTTGAAGACATTAGGTACAGTCCTGAGGAAAATCGTGTTAATTAACAGGTTCAAGAAGTTTAAACTGCACTGTAGCTGAAAGTCGACCTGTCGCACCATGACGACAAATGCTTCATCTGTGTAGATTGGGTCGGGGCACTCCCATTTTCACACTGTTCGCTCCAGAATGACTGAGATTGCACGTTGTGTGATGACTGTATACATGCATGTGCCCATATGTGGGTGTTTATGTGTGTTCGCGGAATAGACACATGAAACGTTTGTTGTAGTTGTGTGTATGTATATGAATGACTGCACAAAATTTTCGCTTCGAAATTGAATGTAGTATTATAGTATCTATTGTGTATATGTTTTATTTGCACGCTATGTGTGCTTGTATTTGTTGTATATATGTGTGCTAAGGTATATATGTGAAGTTCTTTCTCCTTCACGCCGCGCAGGGTAGCCGTGCGGTCTAACGTGCCTTGCCACGGTTTGCGCGGTTGCCTCCGTCGGAGGTTCGAGTCCTCCCTTGGACATGGGTGTTTGTGTTGTCCTTAGCTTTAGTTAATGTAAGTTAGATTAAGTAGTGTGTAAGCCTAGGGACCGATGACCTCAGCAGTTTGGTCCAATTGAACTTACCACAGTTTTCCCATTTTTACTTCTTCACATGTAGCTGATAGCCTCCATGCAGTGTAAATACCAGAAATGAAAATCTACAGTAGTAGTAGAACAATGTATCTCAGTGTAAATAAGCAACTGGCTGCTGTTTGTCGTGCAGGTATTGTATATAACGTTCTTCGGCCACTTTCTTAATAGTATACTGACGGAAAAAGAAACTGATACACGAAGAAAGGGTTTTGCGACATTAACGAAAGATGGTTGGCATGATTCGACATCTGAATGGCGATGTCTACTCAGATTTTGCACCAGTCACACAAGAGTGGCACTAGAAGAATGTTCACCTGTCTCGACATAACTGGGTGTTAGTGTTGTCCTCATCATTTCATCATCATTCATGAAAGTGGCGACATTGGGTTGAGTCAAGGTTGGGGATTTGTACGGGCGCTGATAACCGCGCAGTTGAGCGCGCACAAACCAAACATCATCATCATCATCTAGTAGAATGACTATTGGGGTGCAAAACATGTTTGCTTTAAATACACGCTGTAACGATTATGAGCGTTAGTTACCTTTGAGACTGGACGTGGAGAGTTGAAATTAGTCATGAATGCCTTTAGGGCGACAGGAATGTCATTAGCAACACCCCACTGAGTTTGAACGTGGCAGTGTAATAGGGCTGCGAGAAGCTGATATTCCTTCTGAGATACTGCAGAAATCCTTGGCAGAAATGTAGTGACTGTGCATAACTGCTGTCAGCGGTTATCACAAGAATTTACAGTTTCAAGAAGACCAGACTCTGGGTGGCCACGTGGCACTGCAAGAGGGAAGACCATTGTGTTTGGGTTATGGCTCTGTTGCCTCGTACTGCATCTACACTAGCAATCCGAGCAGCAGATGGCACCTCAGTGACACAACGAACTGTTAAAAATCGGTTTCTTGAAGGACAGCTCGGAGCCAGATGCCGTGTAGCGTGAATTCCATTGACTATACACCATCATCATTTGCCACATAAGTGATGTCATGCGAGACCTCGTTAGATGGTAGGTTTTTCTGATGGGAGCTGGTTCTAACTCGGTGTCAGTGATGGCCATGTGTTGGTTGGTAAAAGACTGGTTGAGGATCTGCAACAAACTTGTGTGCGTGGTAGACACTTTGGACCGTCTTCTACTCATGCCATGACATCGAGGTGCACAGCTACACTGGTGCCATCAGAGGATCTCTTGGAAGATTATTCTTGCGAATAAAGCAGATTCTGTCTGCAAGCAAGTGATGGTCGTTTGCGTGTACAATGTAGACCTCGTGAGCGCTGTCTCGTAGAGTGCATTCGTCCAAGAAACGCTGACCCAACTACAGTTCTTATGGTCTCGGATGCGATAAATTACAACTCTCGTTCATCTTTTGTGTTTCTGGATGGGAAGCTAACCAGTTCTCGATATGTGCAAAATGTCGTTAGATACGTTATTTTGACACTCTTGCAAATGGAATATGATGTGTTGTTCTAGCAGGGTAATATTCGCCAAAAGTCCGCCCCCCGTAGCTGAATGGTCTACGTGACAGATTGTCAATCCTCTGGGCTCAGGTTCGATTCCCGGCTGGGTCGGGGAATTTCTTCCTCCCAGAGACTGGGTGTTGTGCTGTCCTCACCATCATCCTATTATCCTCATCGACTGCAGGTCGCCGAAGTGGCCTCAAATTGAAAAACCTGCACCCGGCGAATGGTCTGCCCGACGGGGGGCCCTAGCCATACGATTAAATAAAATAAATAAATTCTACAACACACTTCGAGGGTAACACAACGCGCTCTGCAAGACGTGTAGCAAATTCCATGAAAAGCATGAACACCACACTTGTCCCCAATAGATCACGCATGGGATATGATGGGGCGAGAAGAGACTCGTGCAACACTTCAGCCAACAACTCTCATAGAGCTACGTGAACAGGTCGATCAGGGTTAGCATAACGTATCCCAGGACGAGTATTTGCCATCTGTACGGGCGACTAGATGCACTGCTGCCCATATAAGTTACACCACATAATAATATAAGTGTGTCAGCATGTGTCGATACTCAGCACTTTTAGAACCGCTTGTGCTATCGATCTGTATAGGTAATCATTTCATATACTCCATATACACTATTGCAACAATATATCTTGATGGAACTGGAAACCTCTAAAAGGATGTACGAATTTGTTTTCCATTGAATTCCATACTATCCTATATAACATATTATTCGAACATTGAATCCTTTTGTCATTAACAAGCCTCACTGTTTTATATGAACATCCCTACAGTGCTCCATCGCCGAGTCGTCTTCGTAGACTAAACTGTATGATTTGATATGTCTATTTACCTTTCTGTTGGGACCCTGTGTCGACCATAACGAACTCGTCGCTACAGACGAACGACATTTATTTTTCCAAACACTAGTGTCTTTCATGTTAGCAACAGCAGCAGCACTAAGTATCTGGTCACACAGGAGACACCACTGCTGAGCCTACAGTAGCCAACACACACTAAACTTGTTTGGTTGTTACTGGTACGTTTGGCTATGCATTCTCTGAGTTTAGATCCCCTCCGACAATTATTTCAGGGTTTTGCAACTTTTAGGAACAATAGTTGACGTAGAAGTGACGCTGCCGAACATAATGGGCATATGCACGCTGCTGCCTAGTGGTGGCGGGGTACACTTTAAATGTCGCTTGGTTCGTTCATGCGCTCTGCTGCCGAGGCGCCTTGTGGTGTATCCGATGTGGGGGAACAGCACTCGCTGCAGAGTGACTGCCCTGCTGAAATTGGTTCGCGTCGCTTCAAGCGGAGTGTGAATAGGAGTATACAGAGTGGTCCTAAACAGTCTCAAAAGCTTGAAAGTGTGTTGCTGAGTGAGCCACGCTGAGAAATAATGATTAAGAAAAAATTCCGATCCCTTGCGCCATTTGCGAGTTAATTAGCATTGAAATTTCTCCAATTAGGCCGTTGCACACGCTAATTCAAGTGGCCTGGCTGATACAATTAGTGATAATGTTTTTCATAGCGTAGATGATCGCACAGGAGATTGCTCAGCCTTTGCCATGTGGTTCGATTCTTACCACCGTCCCATGTTCAGTTTTTGTATCAGTCTCATGTTCGGTTGTAGGAAATCAAAGAGGCAGCATGTCTGACGACACCGTCTCAGGAGGGCAGCATGAATTTGCGCACGCAATGGCCTAATTGCCTAACTTCAACATACGACAATTAACTCGGAAATGGCGCAACGTCCTGATTATTTTCTTAACTATGATTTCTGCCCTGCTACACCCTTAGAAGCTCTTTCGAAGGTTTCTGACCACCCTGTACATTCGCCTGATGACTCAACAAGCGACTGTTTGTTCAGTCCGATCGGGTCAGGAGTTTCTGTGTTGGGTACATTATTTAGCCCTTTCTGAAACATATCCTCTAGGACTCGAAAAAAGTCCGTATGGGCTCAGTAAGCCTGCTGGGTGGCCTTATCCGAGATGTGGAGGAGGCCCAACCTACAGCTATCGAGGGTGCAAGGTGCACTCATCTTCATGTTGTGGCTCACGTCGGCACTAAAGACACGAGTTGCTTAGGTTCAGAGGCCATCTTCAGTTCGTTCAGTAGATGTTGAGGAGACAATTGGTGTCGCTCATGGGGTGCACGCAGAGCTATATCGTGCCCAAAATTGACTATAGTCAGTTTGTTTGGAGCCGAGTGGAGGGTCTCAACCAAAGGGCCGATCGGTTCTGTGATGGTCTTGGCTTCAGATTTTTAGACTTGCGTTATGGAATGGAGAATTGCAGGATTCCCCTTGATAGATGAGGAGTGCACTTCTCAAAGGAATCAGTTACTCGACTAGTGAAAAGGAGAGCAAATGATGGGCTCCTAGGCTAGGCAGTTGTTTGAGGTACTCCAATGAAAGATCGACAATCGAAGCTGATACAACGGAATCAGTTCACATAGAAGATAAAGAAATTTCGAATGACAAAACAAGCCATGAAAATTGACGCTCTTATACCGTACTCGAAACCGAGAGCTGTATGCTACCCGAAGAAGTATGCTCAAAACTATTTAACGAGTCATAGAACGCATGTCGAAATGACAGGTTGCTCACCATAGGAGATGGAGTGTTCATTGCAGTTGATTATAATAATGTGTCTATCAAGGTCGATATTAAGTCTGTGAATTTATCTGGACTCGACTACCCGACCTATGTGAACACAAGATAATCATCAGTTTTTTTACCAGGCACCTAATACCGCCATAACAGTTGCCACAAATGGTTCAAATGGCTCTAAGCACTATGGGACTTAACATCTGACGTCATTAGTCCCCTAGACGTAGACCTACTCAAACCTCACTAACCTAAGGACATCACACACATCCATGCCCGAGGCAAGATTCGACCCTGCGACCGTAGCAGCAGTGCGGTTCCGGACTGAAGCGGCCGGCCACAACAGTTGCAGAACCACTCAAAAGGAAGTCTACACACAGAAGCGCGGAAGTGTCGATTTCACGCAATTTTAATTAGAGGTGAGTTGAACGTGCCGAGGATAGACTCAGACCAGAAATGATGGTGGTGCACTTTGCTCATCAAGGAAACCATTTACAAAGGACAAAAAATGAGCTTAGTGCTCATATTTTGGTAATCCATGATGTAAATAGATCGCTCGCTCATGTCTCTGCAACATAACACCAGAACATGTACACAGTATAAAGAATTTCTTTGGAGAATAAAACAGAATTAAGATGAATTGCTACTCTATATCCATATAAACTAGTAGGCGTATTAACGCCAGAACATGTACACAGCATAAAATATTACTTCAGGAATAAAACAGAGTAACATGAACGGTAACTGTATGTACCTATAAACTACTAGGCCTGCCTTATTCACCCTTCCCTGCAAAACCGATGTAAACGCCATTCTATTGTATCCATGCCGTTTGATGTAGTTGCAAATTTCTTGTACTGGAATGTCGTTCTTTATTTCTTTCATATTTCTAAATTTTTCAATCACTCTCTGAACTCAGGAATTACTAAACTAACTCTCATTTCATAGGAACAATGAAACCCAACAAGCTCAAAGCTCCACACATACTTCCGTACTCCTCTCGTCCATACACAACAGAGAGTTTCGTTACATGTTTCTTTGCTTTCAACAGAGAATTGCATTCAGTAACAGCACCAAAAGAAATTTCTGGAAAATTGGAAGAGTAAGTGTGAATTGTTGAAGGAGTGTATAGAGGGTCTATACAAGGGCGATTTACTTGAGGACAATATTATGGAAATGGAAGAGAATGTAGATGAAGGCGAAATGGGAGATACGATACTGCGTGAAGAGTTTGCCAGAGCACTGAAAGACCTGAGTCGAAACAAGGCCCCGGGAGTAGACAACATTACATTAGAACTACTGACAGCCTAGGGAGAGCCAGTCCTGACAAAACTCTACCAACTGGTGAGCAAGATGTATGAGACAGGCGAAATATCCTCAGACTTCAAGAAGAATATGATAATTCCAATCCCAAAGAAAGCAGGTGTTGACAGATGTGAAAATTACCGAACAATCAGTTTAATAAGCCACAGCTGTAAAATACTAACGCGAATTATTTACAGACGAATGGAAAAACTAGTATAAACCGACCTCGGGGAAGATCAGTTTGGATTGTGCAGAAATGTTGGAGCACGCGAGGCAATACTGACTCTACGACTTATCTTAGAAAATAGATTAAGGAAACGCAAACCTACATTTCTAGCATTTGTAGACTTACAGAAAACTTTTGACAATGTTGACTGGAATACTCTCTTTCAAATTCTAAAGGTGGCAGGGGTAAAATACAGGGAGCGAAAGCCTATTTACAATTTGTACAGAAACCAAATGACAGAAAGGGAAGCAGCGGTTGGGAAGGGAGTGAGACAGGGTTGTAGCCTGTCCCCGATGTTATTCAATCTGTATATTGAGCAAGTAGTAGAGGAAACAAAAGAAAAATTCGGAATGGGTATTACAGTCCACGGAGAAGAAATAAAAATGTTAAGGTTCGCCGATGACATTGTAATTCTGTCAGAGACAGCAAAGGACTTGGAAGAGCAGTTGAGCGGAATGGACAGTGTCTTGAAAGGAGGATATAAGATGAACCTCAACAAAAGCAAAACGAGGATAATGGAATGCAGTCGAAGTAAGACGGGTGACGCTGAGGGAATTAGATTAGGAAATGAGACATTTAAAGTAGTAAAGGAGTTTTGCTATTTGGGGAGCAAAATAACTGATGATGGTCGAAGTAGAGAGGATATAGAATGTAGACTGGCAATGGCAAGGAAAGCGTTTCTGAAGAAGAGAAATTTGTTAACATCGAGTATAGATTTAAGTGTCAGGAAGTCGTTTCTGAAAGTATTTGTATGGAGTGTAGCCATGTATGGAAGTGAAACATGGACGATAAATAGCTTAGACAAGAAGAGAATAGAAGCTTTCGAAATGTATTGCTACAGAAGAATGCTGAAGATTAGATGGGTAGATCACATAACTAATGAGGAGGTATTGAATAGAATTGGGGAGAAGAGGAGTTTGTGGCACAACTTGACAAGAAGACGGGACCGGTTGCTAGGACATGTTCTGAGGCATCAAGGGATCACAAATTTAGCATTGGAAGGCAGCGTGGAGGGTAAAAATCGTAGAGGGAGACCAAGAGATGAATACACAAAGCAGATTCAGAAGGGTGTAGGGGAGGACGACGGTTCAGTCCCGCGTCCGGCCATCCTGATTTCGGTTTTCCGTGATTTCCCTAAATCGCTCCAGGCAAATGCCGGGATGGTTCCTTTCAAAGGGCACGGCCGACTTCCTTCCCCGTCCTTCCCTAATCCGATGAGACAGATGACCTCGCTGTCTGGTCTCCTTCTCCCCAACAATCAACCAACCAGAAGGATGTAGTTTGCAGTAAGTACTGGGAGATGAAGAAGCTTGCACAGGATAGAGTAGCATGGAGAGCTGCATCGAAGCAGTCTCAGGACTGAAGACTACAACAACAACAACAAGTGTGAATTTCTATGGTACAAAGAGAGAGGCTGTAACTAGGTTTCTAGTAAATTTAAATCTTTCTTTCACCTCGTAACTTACAAGATCCATACTTCCAGAATGAAATTTTCACTCTGCAGCGGAATTTGCGCTGATATGCAACTTCCTGGCAGATTAAAACTGTGTGCCGGATTGAGACTCGACCTCGGGATCTTAGCCTTTTACTGGCAAGTGCTCTACCGGTCTCGATCCGGCATACAGTTTCAATCTGCCAGGAAGTTTCAACATCCATATTTGTTTTGACTCCTGCAGTAGATTATCCGTCTTCAGTTCTCGCTCTTTTATAATATTCGTGCAAATCTGTTGAATTTTCAGTCACACCTTCCCTAATGTTTGTAACTTTATGCTCAAAACTTGTCAGCTGATTTTGTGAGTAAGTTGGGTCATTATCCCTTTTCTGTAGCTCAATACAAAATTTCGAAATAGATCATAACTCTGCCAAAAAAAAAAAAAGGAAACCGAGAGCCATAAAAAGAACCATTCCCCTTCAAAGCGATTGCTATGTCGCAGGCTTACACAATTTTTCCCCACTGGTCATATCATTCACGCACTTGACAATATCTTCCCTATATTCGAATCCGGTATTGACTCACATTCACTGCAAATCCCAACGAGTGGAAACTCAATGTGACAGTCGTTTTCGTACTATTTCATCGAAAATTACTGCAATGTCATTGAATTTTGGTGAAAAACATTCGCTCATTTTGATTAATCGAAATGACTGTGAGCAAAATGAGATTCACATAGTGGTCCAACAATGTATGTACGGTTGATTAGAGAACTTTCCTTTTACACGACCTTCACACCGTGTGACGAACCATTCATGACTGAAACACGATCTTATATTTGTGCTATTAGTTTGTGTGAACACTTCTTCAAACCGCGCGGGGTAACGTCGTGGTCTGGGGCGTCCTGTCACGGTTCGCGTGGCTCCTCCCGTCGGAGGTTCGAGTCCTCCCTCGGGAATGGGTGTGTGTGTTGTCTTAGCGTAAGTTAGTTTAAGTAAGATTGAGTAGTGTGTAAGCTTAGGGACCGATGACTTCAGCAGTTTGGTCCCATAAGATCTTACCCGATAATTAATTAATTAACTTGTTCAAAATTGATTTATCTGTTCTACGATGTACGTTGCCAAAATCTGGGCATCATGCTCCTGATGCTAGGTCTTCATAACAGTTTTCAACTGGTGTTGCACTAATTATGTCTGCATATATTAATACCATCAGGAAAATGCAGTCTATGTCACTGGTTTCGTCAGTTCCTTCAGCCAAAAACTCCGGACTCTTAATTTCCTTTCAGACTTCCTCTTGGAAGCGTTCATTCTGGATGGTTTTAGAAGTGCCATTGGAAACTGTTTCTTTTGCTGAATGCGACATTAATACCAGCCCCAAGCCTAATTCAGCGCTAAAATTTATCAAGGCAGGAAAAACGACAAGACTGGGAAATAATGAAGTCTCATCGTGTCACCTGAGGGCAAGTTCCAAAGCACCACAAAATCGAATGCAATTAACAGTTAGATTTTGTGCTTACTTATTATTGGTAACTTTTTGGCTGTGAATGCCTAAATCTAATTTAGGCATTGCTATTTCGAAGACTGCTGAAAATAGTTTCAAGATCCAGTGTCATCTTGAAACTTCACTGAAAATCTCATTCCAGTGTCTTCTTGTTTTATCGCCCTTTTCGATGGGAAATTCATTGGTTTCTTCAACTACATTCACAAACGCTATGGAGGTTATTTATATTTTTTATGAGAACTTAATGCAAGTGCGCTCTATTCCTTGCTCTGCTAAGGCCACAAACACCGCTGGGTTAGTCATCGAACTGAATTCCTTTTCAAAATCTGTGAAGGCAAGGAAAAGCGGTAGATGGTATTCATTTGTTCCACTAATTGTCTCGCGTACAGTGAGGATATGATCGATTGTATTTTTTGTATCCCGCCTGGGAGGTGGCGCGTGGGTAGGAACGGGAAAAGGTAATGCAAGTCGGTACTGCAAGAACGTGGTTTACTGGTGCAAAAACAAGGTGATAAACGATTACATAACTTTATACGTAGATACGATGCTGAAGCGAAGTGTCCTGGCTGGCTGCACCTGATCAAATGGGCTGAAGCAGTCGCGGAGCTCGTAGACCTCAACAGCACCTGCTAGAGGGCGCTCTCGTCGGTGTCTCGTAGTAGTGCCAACCTACCAGAGCGCACCTACGTTGTGGCATCGTAGCTATCGATACCACAGTATCAAACCCTGTGCTGAACACGGCTCGCTGAATTAGCTGGGTCGGGTCAAGCATAGTGCTGAATCCAGTAGTCAAAATTCTCGAAAAAACTTCGTACAATAAGGGCGGGAGACTGATAGGGCGATAGCTCCTTAAATCTTAAGTACCACCTTTCTAATTTAGTAGGATTATTTTCGCTTTATTCCGATCTCTTGGTAATTTTCCACTGTGCAGACAGTTTGGAAATATTTTAGGTAAATCATTTATAGATTTGTCATCCATCATCTTTAAAATATCGACTTACAGTTTGTCGCTTCCTGAGCGGATCCTTTTTTCATCTTTCTCTTAGTACGTTTTTCTTCTGAGGGGAATATTTCTGGGATTTGAGAAACAGAGGCATCCAATTAGTCTAGGATTAACATATCATCGTTCACTCTACTGTTTAGGTTAATATAAAAATTCTCAACGTATTCGGGTATTTCTCTCTTATCTGTGATTCGGCATAGGTCTGAGTCTTATGCTATTAGTTGGTTCTTTCCGATCATAAGCTTGCGCTTGGCCATCTTTATACTACATGTATTTTCAAGACGGCTTTAGCTTATCTTCTTCATACTTCTTGATAGCATCTTTCATGCTCTTTCTCAGAGCTTTGCACAGTTCTGCACATTTTATCTACTCTTTATCTTTTACTACTTTCAGTTTCCTTCTATTGTACAAGTGAATTATTATCTTATTTGTCAGTTTCTTTGGCTGGCTTTGAGATTTTCACAAACCACCCATTTCTTCAGCTGTTGTGATTAGTATCTTTTTTACTGCTTCTGCTTCATATTATTTAATTTTCTCTTAATTCATTCTTGAAACTCCTCTTTCCATGCTTCGTGATTTTGAAAATTTAAAATTTTTCCTTTTGCTTTTAATTAGTTTCAGTATTTCATATTTTCTATTCATTTCAAATATTACTCTTATTTGTTGATGATCACTATTTGCATTGACCTGTTCAGCAAAGAGAGACCTTTAACGTTTTCAGGCCTGTTGATAAGAATGAAGCCTATTTCATTTTGGATCCCTCCATGTCCATTTGCGACTAGAATGTTTCTCGAAGAACGTATTCATAATAGGTGTTTTTACACATTCCACAAATTGAACCAGTCACTCACCTCTGTGATTTCTTTCATGTATTCCATATTTGCCAACAACTGAATCACTTTTCTTGTACGTTCCAGCCTTGACATTAAAGTCATCAATTATAAAATGTATAACAGCAGTCTCGACCTTTTCCATAGGTTTGTTTCAGGCACTCATAGAAGGATCCTCTCATCTCATCCGAGTGACTAGAAGTAGATTCATATGCATGAACTATTTGTATTTTATACCTTTCTGATATTTTGATGACCAAAAGTGGACTTCTGCCTGAAGTTACGTTTAATACTGCTGTATTGTGCACTTTGCTGGGCGGGATTAGCCGAGCGGTCAGGGACGCTGCAGTCATGGACTGTGCGGCTGGCCCCGGCGGAGGTTCGAGTCCTCCCTCGGGCATGGCTGTGTGTGTTTATCCTTAGGATAATTTAGGTTAAGTAGTGTGTAAGCTTATGGACTGATGACCTTAGCAGTTAAGTCCCATAAGATTTCACTCACATTTGAACATTTGTCGTCTACTTTAGTTTTGTTTACCAAAAACCTGACGCCATATAGTTTTCCATTTCGTTCATCGTAGTAATAGAAGAGATATCCCGAATTCAGTCGAAGGCAGTTTTCACCTTTACAGCGTACTTCATTTACGTAAACAATGCTTCAATAAAGTTTTCCTAATTCCTCTTCTATTTCTGTCATTCTGTCCTCTCCCAGTAGCGAGCGATACTTATCTGTACATATTTGAAAGCTCTGCTTCTCCCGTTTCGTATACTTAGGATTTTGTGACATAAAAGCAGCTGCTACCCGGAGATTCGAATGTGGAGCTAATTTAAGTCCGGAATATTTTACCTTATTGTCACACATCAAGACTCAAAGGTGAGAAGCATAATCGCCGGGCTTGCTTCAGAATGGATTGGCGATCTGATTTTCGACGTCACCACTATCTGCGGCTACTCACTGATGATACTATGATGTATAGAAACGTGTAATCGTTGAGTGACTTTAGGAGAATACATTATAACTTCGACAAAACGTCTTGTTGATGTAATGAATGGCAGTTAGCTCTAAATGTAGAAAAATGTAGGTTAATGCCTATGAGTAGAGAAACAAACCCATGATACTTGACACAGTCAGATAGTTTAAACATTTGAGCGTAAATTTCCATGGTGGTATGAAATGGAATGAGCAGTTAAGGATTGTAGTAGGGGATGCGAATGGTCGACGTCAACTTATTGGGAGAATTTTAGGAAAGCGGGGTTCATCTGTAAATGAGACCGAACGTAGGAGACTAGTGCTACTTATTTTTGACTACTGTTAGAGTGTCTGGGATCCCCGTCAGGTCATGTTAAAGGAATACATCGGTACAATTCAGAGGCGTACTGTCAAATTAGTTACCGGTAAGTTCGAACAACTGGGATATATTAGGGAGATACTTCGGGAGCTCAAATGGGAATCCCTCCTAGTAAGACGACGTTCTTTTCGCGGAACACTAGCGAGAAAACTTAAAGAACCGATATTTGAGGGTAACTGCAGAAAGATTCTTCTCCCGACAACGAACATTTCGCGTAAGGACCACGAAGATAAGACAAATGAGGACTCATATGGAGGCATATAGACAGTCGTTTTTCCTTCCCTATGTTTGCGAGTAGAACATGAAATAAGATGACTGGTAGTGTCACAAGGTACCCTCCACTACGCACCTTACGGCGGCTTGCGCATTATGAATTTACTCATTTGTATGTTAAAATTTGCCCCGTTTATTTTTGTGAAACGTTCTTCTTCAAGTCATAAACAACATTATTTGAATAAGTCATCCTTTTCAAGAGGTTTCGAATGTTAATAAAAAATTTATTACAGTGTGTTTACGCTTTAACTTTATTCCGCCTCCGTAGCGTAGCGGTAGCGTTACCGACAACCACGCACGGTGCTCGGGTTCGATTCCAGGCAAGGGAGTGGATGCTGCGTGTCCGTCATCATCATTTTGGACTTAATTTTGCTCGCACACCTAGGTTCACGCTGGTAGCGGACATTGTCAGTGCAGTCGAACAGGTTGCTGCGCGACTACCACCTGAAACATCTGAAGCAGGACGCCGGGAAACCTGCCGTGCTCTGACGAGAACTAAACCGATCGTGTCGAGTATTACCAGCAGGAAGAGGGCAGCCATTCCAGACCTGAGACAGAGCTCTGAGATTGTTGTCTTACTCGCTGACAAAGGCAATGCTACGGTTGTTCTTTCCCATAAGGACTACATTGAGAAGATGCAGAGCCTGCTAAAGGACGAATCTTACAGGAAGATCAACGCGGACCCCACTAAGAAGGTGGAGAACAATACTAGAGCTCTTCTCAAGGACGCAGATTTAGCAGAGGATGTTGTCAAGGAATTGACACTTCAAGGACCTTTACCGCCAAGACTTCATGGACTCCCTAAAGGCAACAAAGAGGGGGAGCGTATACGCCCAATTGTCAGCAACATTAGGGCTCCTACATATTTGCTGGCCAAATACCTGACCGAATTACTAAGCCCTTATGTGGGTAAATGCCCTCATCACGTTCGTAATTCTGTGGATTTCGTAAAACGTCTCGACAACTTCAAGCTCAAAGACTCAGATATCCTGTTGAGTTTTGACGTAGTTTCATTATTCACCAGGGTGACTCTTCGAGAGTCAGTTGAGCTTATTGACGAGAAGACGACCGACCTTTTCAAGCACGTTCTGACCTCCACGTATTTTCTCTTTAATGGAGAATACTATGAACAAACAGAAGCAGTCGCAATGTGGAGCCCACTCTCGCCTGTGGTCGCGAATTGCTATATGGAGTACTTTGAGGAGGAAATTATGGCGTCATCCAAATTGAAACCTACTTATTTTCTACTTTATGTGGATGACACGTTCGTGATCTGGACCCATGGAAGGAACAAGCTCCTAGACTTCCTTACACACCTGAACTACATACATCCGAACATCAGAGTTACTACGGAGTCCGAAGCAGAAGGAAGATTAAAATTCCTGGACGTCATGGTCAAAAGAGAAGCAGATGGCACCATGGGCCACGAGGTATACAGGAAGAATGTGGTGTCACCGCCAGACACCACACTTGCTAGGTGGTAGCTTAAATCGGCCGCGGTCCATTTAGTACATGTCGGACCCGCGTGTCGCCACTGTGTGATCGCAGACCGAGCGCCACCACAAGGCAGGTCTCGAGATACGGACGAGCTCTCGCCCCAGTTGTACGGACGACATTGCTAGCGACAATACGGACAAAGCCTCCCTCTCATTTGCCGAGAGACAGTTAGAATAGCCTTCTGCTAAGTCCATGGCTATGACCTAGCAAGGCGCCATTAGCCTTACCTAGTTTGAGAGTTATCGTATAAATGTCTCAAGAAGAACGTTACTTGACGCCAGTCGGCGTGTGTGTACGCGTGCCTTTCGGCTCCCTTCTCAGTGTGGCGTAGCTAGCTTGTTACGCTACAACAGATTGGCGACGAGGCTTAAAGGATCGTGTTCTTTCTACTTGCTTTGCTCTGATTTATTTGTGTCATGGCTTCGCCACAATCTCCAGATGTACTGTCCGAATTTTATCGCTTGCAGAATCAGCAGACGCAGGCGTTATTGGGTGCCCTTGGACAGCTCGTCCAGGGTCAACGTGCCATTCAAACCGATGCGGCAGCCGCCGCTTCACCGCTACCGCAGCCACAAGATGCAGTTGCACCGCAGTTTCGCCAGTTTGACCAAACCCACGAGACTTGGACGGAATGGTCCCGCCAGTTTGCATTTCATCTCGCCGCCTACAGAATTCAAGGTAACGAGCGGCAGCCTCATTTATTGTCGTGTGTAGGGGTGCAAACGTACCGTGTGATAGTGAAATTGTTTCCCCAACGCGACATAGCAACTCTGTCCTACGAGGAAATTTTGTTGGCATTGGACGCCTATTTCAAAGAAACAGTTAATCTGGTTGCAAAACGGTATACGTTTTTCCGTACAAAACCTACGGCCGGTGAAACTAATAGGGATTGGGTAGCAACATTGCAAGGACTTACTAGGGACTGTGCCTTTGACTGTGACTGTGGCCTTTCTTATTCAGATACAATGGTTCGTGATGCAATTGCACAGAACGTTTCTGATGTTCGCATACGGGAGCAAATTTTGAAACTAGTTAATCCCTCCCTTCAACAAGTGATAGACATATTGGATAGACAAGACACACTTGACTGTGCTCAGGCATCTTTTGAAACTTCGCCAGCCGTGTGTAACATTAACCGGCCCGCTGGACGCGCTGCACGGCCCGGTAACTGGCCCTCGCGCACTTCGACGCAACTGCCGCCGCGCTCTAAACCAGGTGTGCCGCGCCAGCACACAAATGCAGTGAAATCATGCCCGCGGTGTGCTACTAGACATTCGCGAGAACATTGCCCGTCACGCCAAGCTATTTGCTTTTTCTGCAATAGGAAAGGACATGTTCAAAGTGTTTGCCAGAAAAAGCTCAGATCAAACAATCACAACCATTCCAGGCCCTTTGCTTCGCGCCGGAATCGAACCAAGGACACTCAGGCTCGTGGACCTTCGCCCATGGACATTCATGTCGTTACTTCCACCCCATCCAGTGCCACTTTCTCTAACAGTGACTGTGTTCGTCCCACAAAAACTGTGCGTCGACGTCGGCGGAAATCACGTCAATTAGCAAGTGGTTCTGTACCAGTGTCTGTTCAAATTGCCCAAAACAGTCGCTCTTGTCGTCAGCAGGACAATAAACTTTTTGTAGATTTGGACTTTAATGGCAAGATCATACCATTCCAGCTCGATACCGGAGCTGCAGTTTCATTGCTCAATCACGACACGTACAAACAACTGGGCGCACCTCCGTTGCGTGCCGCAAATGTTAAGTTACATAGTTATTCAGGACGGAATATACCTGTGTCAGGACAGTGCGGTCTTCTTGCAACATATAAAGGACAAACAAAACTTGTGTCATTTTATGTTCTTAGTTCTTCTACTGCAGTGAACTTGTTTGGTTTAGATTTATTTCAGTGGTTTAACTTGTCTATTGTAAATCAGGTCCTATCAGTGACTCAGACTGTGCCTTCAGACAGTGTTTCTCGGCTATGTGACGAATTTGCAGACATTTTTGCACCGGGCCTTGGTTGCACTAAGAACTATGAAGCACATTTGGAGCTGAAAGTCAACGCGCAACCGAAATTTTTCAGAGCGCGCAATGTTCCTCACGCATTGCGTGATGAGGTCGGAAGAACATTCAACGATTTGGAATCACAAGGTGTGAGTGAATGTGTGCAATGCCTCTTCTCTTTCAGCTCCGCATCATCGCTTACGCCGTACAGGTGTTCCGTTCGTCTGGACGACGGAATGCGAACGCGCCTTTCGCCAGTTGAAATCGGCGTTGCTTTCTCATACTTGCCTTACGCCTTTCGATCCCCAGAAACCCCTTTTGTTGATGGTAGATGCATCGGATTTCGGGATCGGTGCTGTGCTTGCGCACAAAGTTGGCTCCCATGATCGCCCTATTGCCTTTGCGTCCAAATTGCTCTCGTCTGCGCAAAGAAATTATTCCCAGATAGAGAAAGAAGCTTTGGCTCTCGTGTTTGGTGTTACTAAGTTCCATGATTTCTTGTATGGTCGTCACTTTACCATCATCACAGACCACAAACCTTTGACATCGCTTTTTCATCCGACCAAGCCTGTACCTCCACGTACAGCGCAGAAATTCATTTGCTGGTCTATTTTCCTCTCGCAGTACCGCTACGATATCTTGTATCGGTCCACTGCTAAGCACGGAAACGCCGATGCGTTGTCCTGTTTGCCTGTTGCTGAGGATAAAGCATTCGATTCTTCCGAACTTGCTTGCATGTTCATTGATTCGGAAACCGATGAAGTGGTCGAATCGTTTCCGATTGATTTTCGTCGTGTAGCTACAGCCACAGCTGCTGACCCTGTCCTTGTTACCGTTTTGCGTTTTATTGCTACGCAATGGCCTTTGTCAAAGTCTCGGATCGAGGATCCGTTGGTTCGCCGATTTTTTGCTCACAAGGAGAGACTTTTTGTTCGACATGGTGTTTTGTTGTTGCGTTCTGATAATGATCAGTCCAGAGTAGTGGTCCCACGTTCGTTACAGTCCTCTGTTTTACGGCTTCTTCACCAAGGATATTGGGGTATAGTGCGATCGAAACAACTTGCTCGTCAGCACTGTACTTGGTTGGGAATCGATGCTGCGATTACGAATATGTGTTCTGTCACAGATGTTGAAGTTGAAAGAGTCGCATTCTCGGGAGGACGCGTTGTTGCTCTTTTTGTCCTCGTATCGCTCTCAGCCCCGAGATGGTCGCTCGCCGGCTGAGTTGCTCCACGGTCGTCCTCATCGAACCTTGATGTCTTTGCTGCATCCGCCGCATCAGGTTCCTGTGCAGCGGCAGACTCCTGCTTTTGCTCCAGGCGACGTTGTATTCTATCGCAACTATCGCGGTTCACGGCGTCGGCTCGCCGGGCGCATTCTTCGCTGCCTCGGCCGCGCGATGTATTTGGTTTTGGGGGCCTCTGGTGAGGTGCGTCGGCGTCTCAATCAGCTGCGCCTCTGTCGTCGCACGGGTTCTGCCGCTCCCCGTCTGCTTTCAGCGACGGTGCCGTCCGGTCAGCGCCCTGGGGACCCATCTACTGGCTCGCCTCATCCCTAGGTGTTACCGACGATGCCTTCCATTTTGTCCCATGGCGACGCGCCGCCGCAGCCGCCGCCGCCGCCGCCTGTTCTCCAGCCGGCGCCGCCCGCAGTGGACGCTTCGCTGCAGCCGCCAAGCGCCTCCCTGGGTCACACGCCGCCGATCGCTTCCCGTGACCAGCCGTCCTCCGCCATGGAACTCTTGCCCGCTCCGGACCACATGGCGTCTTCGCGCGTCGGATGCCCCGACGCAATGGAGGTCGACCCTTCAGCCCCTCCTGTCTCTTTACGGGCGCATACACCGCATGTTGACGTGCACCCTGGACTAGGTTTTCAGGCGTTTCCTAGCTCCCCACGGACCGAATGGCCGGGTGCGGGTGGCACAGCCTCGCCTGTTGTTAGGCTCCCCACCTCATCGCATACGTCAACATGGGGTCCCCCCCATGGCGGGCGGAAGCCTTACCACACGACCGTTCGCCGATTTGCGGGGGAGGAATGTGGTGTCACCGCCAGACACCACACTTGCTAGGTGGTAGCTTAAATCGGCCGCGGTCCATTTAGTACATGTCGGACCCGCGTGTGCCACCGTGTGATCGCAGACCGAGCGCCACCACAAGGCAGGTCTCGAGATACGGACGAGCACTCGCCCCAGTTGTACGGACGACATTGCTAGCGACAATACGGACAAAGCCTCCCTCTCATTTGCCGAGAGACAGTTAGAATAGCCTTCTGCTATGTCCATGGCTACGACCTAGTAAGGCGCCATTAGCCTTACCTAGTTTGAGAGTTATCGTATAAATGTCTCAAGAAGAACGTTACTTGACGCCAGTCGGCGTGTGTGTACGCGTGCCTTTCGGCTCCCTTCTCAGTGTGGCGTAGCTAGCTTGTTACGCTACAACAAAGAAAACGCACACCGACCTGTATTTGCATGCGGACAGCTGCCACCACCCTGCGCAGAGGAATCGGGTGCTAAAAACAATGGTAAACAGGGCGCGCACCATTTCTGATGCAGAGAGTCTGCCCCAAGAGCTGGAACACCGCATAACTGTATTCCAGAAAAACGGGTACTCGGAATGGCAGATCAGACGCGCTCTCCACCCCACCTCTACAGTACAGCGTGTGAAGACGGAAGAATTCACGGAGAAAGAGATAGCCACTGCCTATACAGGGTGTTACAAAAAGGTACATTCCTCACACACAAAGAAAGAAAATATGTTACGTGGACATGTGTCCGGAAACGCTTACTTTCCATCTTAGAGCTCATCTTATTACTTCTCTTCAAATCACATTAATCATGGAATGGAAACACACAGCAACAGAACGTACCAGCGTGACTTCAAACACTTTGTTACAGGAAATGTTCAAAATGTCCTCCGTTAGTGAGGATACATGCATCCACCCTCCGTCGCATGGAATCCCTGATGCGCTGATGCAGCCCTTGAGAATGGCGTATTGTATCACAGCCGTCCACAATACGAGCACGAAGAACCTCTACTTTTGGTACCGGGGTTGCGTAGACAAGAGCTTTCAAATGCCCCCATAAATGAAAGTCAAGAGGGTTGAGGTCAGGAGAGCGTGGAGGCCATGGAATTAGTCCGCCTCTACCAATCCATCCGTCACCGAATCAGTTGTTTAGAAGCGTACGAACACTTCCACTGAAATGTGCAGGAGCTCCATCGTGCACGATCCACATGTTGTGTCGTACTTGTAAAGGCACATGTTCTAGCAACACAGGTAGAGTATCCCGTATGAAATCATGATAACGTGCTCCATTGAGCGTAGGTGGAAGAACATGGGGCCCAATCAAGACATCACCAACAATGCCTGCCCAAACGTTCACAAAAAATCGGTGTTGATGGCGTGATTGCACGATTTCGTGCGGATTCTCGTCAGCCCACACATGTTGATTGTGAAAATTTACAATTTGATCACGTTGGAACGAAGCGTCATCCGTAAAGAGAACATTTGCACTGAAATGAGGATTGACACATTGTTGGATGAACCATTCGCAGAAGTGTACCCGTGGAGGCCAATCAGCTGCTGATAGTGCCTGCACACGCTGTACATGGAATGGAAACAACTGGTTCTCCCGTAGCACTCTCCATACAGTGACGTGGTCAACGTTACCTTGTACAGCAGCAACTTCTCTGACGCTGACATTAGGGTTATCGTCAACTGCACGAATAATTGCCTCGTTCATTGCAGGTGTCCTCGTCGTTCTAGGTCTTCCCCAGGCGCGAGTCATAGGCTGGAATGTTCCGTGCCCCCTAAGATGCTGATCAATTGCTTCGAACGTCTTCCTGTCGGGACACTTTCGTTCTGGAAACGCGTCTCGATACAAACGTTCCGCGCCACGGCTATTGCCCCGTGCTAATCCATACATCAAATGGGCATCTGCCAACTCCGCATTTGTAAACATTGCACTGACTGCAAAATCACGTTCGTGATGAACACTAACCTGTTGATGCTACGTACTGATGTGCTTGACGCTAGTACTGTAGAGCAATGAGTCGCATGTCAACACAAGCACCGAAGTCAACATTACCTTCCTTCAATTGGGCCAACTGGCGGTGAATCGAGAAGTACAGTACATACTGACGAAACTAAAATGAGCTCTAACATGGAAATTAAGCTTTTCCGGACACATGTCCTCGTAACATCTTTTCTTTATTTGTGTGTGAGGAATGTTTCCTGAAAGTTTGGCAGTGCCTTTTTGTACCACCCTGTATACCGTATACTGGCGCATTATCGGGGAAAATAGGTCGAATGTTGAGGAAACACCGAGTAGGAACAGTCTTTTGCCCACCAAATAAAATGCGAGCATTGTTGGGAAATGTCAAAGACGATCTCGGTTTGCGGAAGGGCGGCATGTACCAGATTCCGTGCGACTGCTACTCTCGCAGGTTCGAATCCTGCCTCAGGCTTGGATCTGTGTAATGTCCTTAGGTTAGTTAGGTTTAATTAGTTCTAAGTTCTAGGCGACTGATGACCTCAGAAGTTTAGTCTCATAGTGCTCAGAGCCATTTGAACCATTTGAACCATATTCCGTGTCAATGTGGGAAGACTTATATTGGACAGACACTGCGCACCATCGAAGATCGTTGGCGAGAACATCAAAGGCACACTTGACTTGGGTACCCCAACAAGTCGGCGGACGTAGAGCACTGTTTGTCCGAAAATCACGAAATGGACCAGCATCATACCAGGGTCCTGGCACAGACATCTAAATACTGGGACAGAGTCGTTAGAGAGGCTATCGAAAGACGTACCAGGGACGGACTCATCAACCGAAAATGCGGCTGCAATCTCAGCAGGACAAGGGAACCAGCATTGAGCCTAATTAAAAATACGCTCAGCAAAGTATACGAACGGGCGACTAGGGGGGACGAGGTAATTACACCGACACCACCACAGACGCCGATGCCAGCGTCTCACCGACCGCTGACGCGCGGGCGCGGATCGCGGAGAGAACGCCTCGCGAGGGGAGGGGATTTAAGACGGCCAACCGCCCTCAGGAGCTCAGTTCACACGCACGGTCGCTAAGATGTGCAGCCGCGAGAAGGACGCACCTGCGCTTGCTAGCGACGCGAAGGGTGTGGCAGATCGTCATCCGGCCGCGCTTGCGCCGTCGGCGGCCCCATCTGGCCCCGCGGTTACGACGACCAGTGCTATGGCTATGGATTTGATAGACACAGCTACGGAAACCTTGAAGACAGCGCTGTCTGCTCCGCTCCTCGATTCTGAAGATGAGAGCTTCACCTCGCCTCAGCCACTCGGAGGAAGCGGGAAAAATAAGAGGAGGGCAACAGCCGCGGCGTCCGCTATTCGCAGCTCGCCGATCGAGAAGAGGGCCAAGCAAGATTTCGCCCCTGACGCCGACGGTTTTGTCCCGGCCCGGCGAACTGCAAGGCGCATGCAGTCATCGACGACGCTTCCAACTGCCGTCGCCAACTCATTCGACGCGCTCGCTGACGCGCAGGAACAGCTGCCGCGCGATCCTGCGCCGAAGAAAGACTCCCATCTTCCGCCGGTGGTCCTCCAGTTTCGGCCGCCATATGGGGAACTGCAGCAGTTGTTGCGCAGCTGGACAACGGCCGTGTACCCCGCGAAGCCTGCCGGGCGTGGCCTGTGCAAGGTCACACTCCGCACAGCTGACGATTATCGCCGGGTCACTCAGGAGGCGTCTGAGCATGGTATACCATTCTATACCCACGCTTCCGCACCTGACAAGGTCTTGAAAATTGTAATAAGCGACCTCCCGTTTAACATGGAAACCGATCATCTGCATCGTGAACTCGCTGACCTGGGCTTCTACGTTCGGGCAGTCGTGAAGATGAAGTCGCCTAAGTCACGCAATGATATGCCACTCTTCCTGGTCATCTGCTCTGACACCGTGGAGAATCGCAAGCTCTACCAATTGACGCGGGTCGCCGACATCCCGGTTCGGACCGAAGATCTTCGCTCCAGGAGAGGCCCAGTGCAGTACTTTCGCTGCCAGCGGATAAATCACGTCGCGCGCCACTGCTCTATTCCGGACAGATGTGCACACGTGGCCAGTTACCGTGGGTGAGAGGTGTGGAAGCTTGCCATCGCTCGCCAACGTGGCCAAACACCCGCGCCACGTCCGAAGAAGCCAGCAACGAGACGGCCCGGCATCAGGGGCGCCCTCCGCTGTACCGACGGCGTCGGCCGCTCCTGCTCCCGCCGCACACGAGGCCGTGCCGACACCTGAGGCTCCAGCGCCTCCACCACAGCTGCTAGTGGCGGAACCGGGAGCTGCCTCTCCCGAGACGTCGGCCGGACCGCGCCCCGCCAACCGCCGGCGCGGGGGTCACCGCCCCATGGGTGCCCAGCGCTCAGCACCGTCAGTCGAGCAGCCCCAGGTGGACTCTCACAGCGAAGCAGTCACGCCTCCCCCTTCCAGCGACGGGGCCGCGCCTAGTGCCTCCACCGCCGACCTGGCCAACCTCGTCGCGCAGCTCACTGCCCTGGTGACCAGTGCCACGAAGTTGACCGAGGTCCTGTCGCAGCAACTCACCGCTGCAGTGCCGATGGCCGCTCCGGCCCCGACCGCTGCCAACCCTCACCAGGTGCACCGTGGCAAGCGTTAGAGGGCTCACGGTCGTCGCGTGGAATGCCAGGAATGCCAACGGCGTCCGTACCCGAGCCGGGGAACTTCGCCAAATTCTTCGAGACGAAGCCGTCGACGTCTGCCTTATCAACGAAACCCACCTGAAGCCTGGGGCCGACTTCAGGGCGGAAAACTACTCCAGCTACCGCACCTATCGACTGACGGCGGGTGGTGGGACAGCCGTTTACGTCCGCAATGGCATTCGTCATCACGTGATACAACTTCCACCACTGGCAACGCTGAAGGCCACTGGTGTCGTCGTTCATACCTCGGCGGGCGCCATCACGTTCGTCGCTGCCTATCGACCGCCGTCCCGTCCACTGGACCCTACTGACATCGATGCTCTGCTCTCCTTGAGGGGGCAGGTGTTCGTCGCCGGGGACTTCAATAGTAAACATGTCACCTGGCACTGCAGGATCACCAATGCCGCTGGACGCCGTCTGCTCAGGGTAGCAGAACGTCACCATGCGCTTGTGGTGGGGCCGTACGACCCGACTATCTTCCCTGCCCGTGGCCTCCCGGATATAGCCGACATCGCGGTCGTCAAGGGCATCCTTCACCAGATAACTGCCACTACGAGGACGGCGCTGTCTTCTGATCATGTCCTAGTGGTTTTTGATATAGACCTGGACGCCCTACAACAGCCCAGGGGAGGCATCTCACTTGCTGGCATCGACTGGGGCAGGTTTCAAGCAGCCGTGACGGACTCACTCGCCGCCGCGCCGCCCCCTGCGGACGCTGGAGCGGACGCAGCACTTCTACACTTCGCGGCAACCACGATCGACGCCGCCAAAATAGCAACGCCGCCCCGACCAAGCACTCCGCCTGACTACTCCCGACAGCTGCCGCCGGACATCCTTGCGGCCATCACTGAGAAGAACCGGGTCTACCGGGAGTGGCAGAGGACAAGAAATGCCGACACCAAGCGCCTCCTCAACAGGATGCGTCGCTACATCCGGGCCGCCATTGACAACCATCGCCATCGCGACTCGAATAACAAGGTCGCCACCCTCTGCCTTGACGACGTCACGGCCTGGCGGACGACGAAGAGTTTCCTACGCCGCACGCAACGTATCCCTCCGCTGATAGTCCATGGTCAGGCTGTCTGCGGACCAGCTGGGAAGGCTGATCCTCTCGCAGACGTCTCTGAGGCCGCGTTTACGCCGATGGAAGACCCGACCGACGCTGTCCACGACTACCTGGTTGCTGACCGGCTCCCGCGCTACTTGGAGGCACGATGACGTCATTGAAGAGACGACGGCGGAAGAGGTGTCGTCCATCCTGCGTGCCCTGAACCCCAGGAAAGCTGCGGGCCCAGACGAAATTTTGCAACGCCCTTCTCAAGAAGTTACCGCCGGTGGCTGTTACGCATCTCGCCGACGTCTTTAATGAAATCCTCCGGTCCTGCAGTTTTCCTCAGTCCTGGAAGCATGCAGAGATCGTAGCGATTCCGAAGATCTGCGCCAGCCCGCGGACTACAGACCTATTAGTTTACTGCCGGTCGTCTCCAAGGTCTTTGAAAGGGTGTGCATCAGACGACTGCAGCGCCACGTTGACGAGGAAGGCCTCCTGCCCGAAGAGCAGTTCGGCTTTCGCAGGGGCCACTCGGCAGTTCACCAACTCCTTCAGCTAGTGGAAGATGCGTTCGTCGCCCTCGAGCAGCGCGAGTTCTTCGGCGCGGTGTTCCTGGACGTGTCGCGTGCTTTCGACAGTGTGTGGCACCGCGGCCTCTTATTCAAACTTTTTGAACTTGGGGTACCGGCGTCGCACGTCCGTATCATCCGTTTCTAACTTGAAGATCGGGCCTTCCATGTGCGGGCCGCGCATGGCTTGTCCTCCGTCCGCCGTATCAACGCCGGTGTACCGCAGGGCTCGGTCTTAGGGCCACTCCTGTACTCGCTGTACACTTCTGGTGCGCCGAAGATCGACCGTGTGCGGCTCGCCCTGTACGCGGATGACACGGCTCTATATACGAGGAGCCTCAATGCCGCCGTCATTCGCCGCCGTCTGCAGCTCGCCGTTGACACCCTGGCAGCCTGGGCAGTCAAGTGGCGTCTACAATTGAATGGGGCCAAGACGCAGCTCCTGATCGTCACCAGAAGACTCGTTCCTGCAGGTCTGCAACCGCTCACCGTCGGTGGAAGCCCTGTCCCGTGGCGTCCAACGGCGCATTACCTCGGCGTCACCATCGACCGCCGACTCACGTGGGGTCCGCACATCCGCGAAGTGAAGAACAAAGTGCGGAACTGGCTCCGCATACTCTACCCGGTGCTGAACCCCGGTTCCCAACTACCACCACGGCTGAGCATGACTCTGTACAAGGCGCTGCTCCACCCTGTACTCCAATACGCTGCCGTCGTCTGGGGGAACGCCGACGACACCAACCTGAAGAAGCTGGAGACACTGCAGAATCGCATCCTTTGGCTGGCCTTACACCTGCCTTACGATTTCCCCACCGCTCATCTTCACGACGTACCTCTGCTCCGTGACCTCTTCCAGACGACCGCCCTCACCTTTTACGAACGTGCTGGCCGGTCACACAACGCCCAAATCCGGACGCTGGGCCGTAAACTGCCGCGCAGCGTCACCACCCGATTGCCACACCAGCTCGCTGCCTCGCTGCAGAACTGTGCTGAGGAGACACCCAAGAAGACAATTTACACGTGAGGACGCATTGCATCGGCATGCATGGGAGGCAAAGCAATAACTGCTGCGAACTCCGTCACCCATCGGAGGGCAAGTTATCTCCGTGAAGATCCACGCGAGGAGCTCAGTTCGTCAGCACACCTGACGATGGCGACATGTCTGATCGCCGAAATGGACCGGCAGTACACCCGTGGACTGTTCGAGCAGGATATACGCCGGGACAAACTGAAGAATCACAACTTTATTCCTGTTCGCACAATAACGTATTTGTGTTCTTACAAGAGTGTTAATGGAAGTTAGCATATTTCACTTTACAATAGAGCACTTAAACATTCTTTCTCACTGTTCTCTCACCCCCCTCCCCTCCCTCAATGTATTTCCACTTATTTGCCGTTAATGTCGCAAACGTACTTCGATCCCGGCAGACGCGCTAGCTGTCTTGTTTTGTAGGTGGCTCACCATTTCCCGTAGATCGGCGTGTAGCACGTAACATGACCTGACATTTTATTTGATTAGTTTTGTTTTTGGATATTAGCTATTTTATTTCACAAGTCCTGATCATAGGGGCCAGCATATTTATAATGCATACAGTGATGTGCACTGACGACATATTTCCATTGGACAGATGTCATATCAGTTCCTTATTTGGTTTTAAAATGCGAAATTTCACAAGTACTAGTTTTATACTTTTGGTTATGTTTTACGATATACATAATGGTTCAAATGGCTCTGAGCACTATGGGGCTTACCTGCAGTGGTCATCAGTCCCCTAGAACTTAGAACTACTTAAACCTAACTAACCTAAGGACATCACACACATCCATGCCCGAGGCAGGATTCGAACCTGCGACCGTAGCGGTCGCGCAGTTCCAGACTGACGCGCCTAGAACCGCTCGGCCTCTCCGGCCGGCGGTATACATAATATCCCCACCAGTTTGTGGAAATATAGTCTTATTATGACGCTTCATTTTGAGATGCATAATTCCGAGTTTGTAATTACTGGTATTGCAGTGCCTTCAGGTTATATATCTTTCTGAAGATTACGGATTTACATCTGTTGAAGCCGTGGTAAAAGACTGAATCAAACCACGTTTCGTTGCTACTGGTTGGCTGCTAAGGATTAATTTACTTATCTCTTACCACTGCTGAAGCCATGTTCAAAATATTGTTAAAATACTTTGCCCCACTTAAAAAATAAAGTGTCTGTCGGTAAAATATTGTGAGCACTGACTTTAGATCAGAATACTTAGTTTTTCATCATAATTTAAGTATCTCAAAAATGTTTTCCACACATTGAATAGTTCATTAAACATTAAAGAGATTCACCATAGGTCAGATTTCTTCCCTATAACGAAAGCTCTTTATGGAGCTACAACCCTTACACATGAAAGATTCACTGCTTTGGACAAGTCCATATTTTGAAGAACGTTTGTATTAAAAAAAAAAAAAAAAAAAAAAAAAAAGTTTGCTGACGTTCATTTTAGGTTTGAACTGAAACTCAAACATGGGTCAGGACATTCAACTGAGAGATCAATGCTTCTCTAAATGCAGGTATTGTCTACGTGAACCAGCTATGCAAGTAACACCTGCCGCTTTAGCTGCTTGGTAACAGATGGTCGCGTTGGAAGCGCAGCCTTAGTCACAGATTCGACACAGGACGTTAATCTAAAAACCCTTTCGTCATCTACTCAGGTCACATCGTGTAACTTTCAATGCATGAACACGACATCGTTTCACGTTATTGTGCTTCTCCCATTTTACTATAAAAGAACTCTTAATGTTTTCTCGCATTTCACTGTTTCATTCAGATAGTACGTTAGCCACAGTTTTCCCACTTTACTTCCGCAGATAATCTACTTAGCGTCCGTATTTAGATTGTGAGCATTAAGTTTAATCTCTCTAGATGTGCGAGTCATGAACAAGGAATAGTCACAAAATTTTAATTATTACCTCGAATAAATTGGTTGCGTAATTAATGTTAAATTTTTTAATTTTTTTGTATGTGTCTTCAGTCCTGGTGCTGACTGAATTCTGCACTGCACGGTACCCTAGCACGCAAGTAGAGGATTCAGGTTAAAATGTTCCAACATGTTGATAAACTGAAGTACGACTGGATGAACCATTTTCTGCATTTGAAAGGGAACAGTGTAGCAACAGTACACGTTAAGTTGGTAGATGCGTGCAGCAGAAATTTACAACCAAATTACACAGTTGTTAAACGGCGCAGACGTTTCCAGAGTAGTTCTAGAATTGTTAATGACGAAGAACGAGTTGGCATATATATCTCTGTGGAGAACTGCGAATCGCAACAGATCTGGAGGCACACGTGTTCGAAGCCCGGCATATCGTAATCGGAGTGATACTGAAAAGATTCAAAATTAATCGTGGATCGGTTTTCAGCGTGTTGTATGACATTTTGAACATGACAAAAGTGGACACCCGTTGGAGTCCACGACTGCTCACACCAATTGGAAATGACAGACCCGGGGCAGTTGCGACAGGCCTTTAGTAAGTGACATAACACATATTTTTTGTAGGTCTATTTCGGTTGAAATATTCTGAATCCTTTGTGGAATATCGTGGAATATTCTCGCTGAAGCCCCTCAAATTTCATGAACTTCCGATCGGTAGCAGCGCTATACATAACTTTCAAAATGGCATGTGTTAACGGAGGCGCGTTCCAAGGCAGATATTCATAGGTGCTTGCAGAATGTCTACGGAAACCTGGCAGTGAACAAAAGCATGGTGAGACGTTTGGTGAGGCGTCTGTCATCATCGAAACAAGACTGCGCACTGCTGTCTGATCTCCGGAGTGCCTACAGGCCGCACAAAGCTGACTCCTGCAATGCAGGAACGTGCGGACTCTTCCATTCGATGTCATCGACGGATCACAATAAGGGCGTCTTTGTTGGTAGTGATGACACCCTCGTCCACGAGCTAAGTAATCAATGGTGTGTGCCCGCTGACTTCCTCGCTGCCTAATAGAAGACCGACCATAAACAGCAACGAAGGATTATCTGTGCGGAATTACGAAACATGGGTTCACCACTTCGCACCGGAAACAAATTGGCAATCCATGGAGCGGCGCTACACCACCTCTCCTCTGAAGGAAATGCTCAAAGCCGTACTCTCAGTCGTTAAAGTTATCAACGACGATCTTCTGGGACTCTGGAGGGGTTATTCCGTTTGATGTCCTCCCTCATGAATCAACAGTCGACTCTGAAGTGTACCTTGCTACTCTCAGGGAACTGAAGAAACGACTTCACCGTCTTCGCCGCCACGTAAATGGAAACGAGCGTACTCTCCTGCAAGAAAACGCAAGGCCTCACACAAGTCTGTTCACGCGAGAGGAGATCACTTCATTGGACTGTTCTTCAGAAATGGTTACAGAATGTAACGCCTAGAAGCTCTCGGCCACGGACTGTTCTTCCCCAACCCACCTACATCCCGGATCTCGCTCCTTCCGACTTCCCTATGTTTGGGCCAATGAATGGTTCATCCGCGGGAAGCAGTATGTGGATGATGGGGAGGTTACTGATGCAGGCATATAGGCCCTATCAGTAAGGTTGTGTAAGGCCGACACACTGGGCGGAGATTATGTTGAAAAATAGGTTTTTGTAGCCGAAGCAGTGGTGAACAGTATGGTGTACTGGAATCCTGAATAAAAAATACCATTTTCAGAAAGAAATGTGTTGAATTACTTATTAAGCATTTCGTACTATGGCCCCAAGACAGAGGAGAAAGCAAGCAGCAGTTACATGTGAATGCATCATCGTCGATAATGACGAGACTGCCGTTGTGTGGTTGCAGCAGGTTATGCTCGTAAGGAGAAAGCCATCACAAGAGTATACTTCGGAAATGTGATTCTTCAGTTTCTCCCTGCGTATTTGTTGATCGAACAGTCCAAGGGTGTACTGCCGGTTCATAGAGTCCAACAGGTACAATATTTCGGCGATTAGGCATGTCGCCATCATCAGGAACCCTAACGAACTGAGCTCCTGACGACTACGCTCTCCTTACTGATAGGATATTCATATTATGCTTTTATGTGAAGTATCAATACTTTGTGTTTTACCTTCGGTTATCGAGAGATATCTAGTCGCTGTGGTCTTAGCTGTTTGATAATGTCTTGACGACTTAGGACGTTTTCCTTTACTTGATTATATCATCCGGCATGTTGGTGTTTTTACCGATCAGTGCCGCTTGTGTCGATTATTCTAGTAACAGGTCAGGCCATCTTGTTCTTGGAATCCAATGTAACCGCTGACCAAGGCAGCAGATGTTTTCATTATTTGATCGTGGACAATTCTCATAAAAAGAACGCGCTGTTTCCTTGATTCTTTCTTTGAGAGGCTGCGCTTCAGCTAGGTCATGCAGCTCCTGCATGCTGCAGCAAGGGCTTTGTTTTGAAGACACTCTCGTCTGTTGACATGGGTATCCGCAACATTGCCCCACACTACAACCGCATATTCCAGAAGTGGCCGGATGAGACACGTGTATAAGGTAACGCCAAGATGCGGTGGAAGTGTCAATGACTTGTTGAGGACCAGGTAGAGATTTCTCAGTCATCCTAACCCTTTACATCGCGCTTCTTGATACGGTGTCTCCATGTTACTCTGCGGTCGATCGTAATTCCCGGATATCTTGTTGTTTCCTTCCACTCTGCTGGGCTTCTGCGGATGACAACTGGTGGAATTTCTGCTGGAATATGTTTGCGTTTATAATGGCTTGAGTCTTGGTAACATTAAAGGACAATATCCAGGTTGTTGTCCATTCAGACACATCATCCACTGCTTGCTGAAATCGAAGCAGAATGAGATACGATGCTCTGCTTTTTGTGTAGATCGTCGTGTCATCAGCTTAGAGTGCAAGGTGTATTCTAGGCGTACGAGACTGGCTCAAAGTGTACGATATGTACGACTGGGGCCCAAGTACTGAGCCTTGTGGAACGCCAGTCTGGATATGGCGTCGGGTGAAGATGTCTGTAACGGCTCGTACATAAAATGTTCTGCCATGCAAGTAACTGTTTAGGACTTGTAGATGAGAGGTCAGCATTCCCAGGGTGCATAGTTTCTATAAGAGACCCTCGCGTCACACAGAGTCGAAGCCTCGGGTAACATCCAGCAGGAAAGCACCAAAGCATTCTGATCGATCTGTAGCGTCCATAGCCTCTTCGACTAAGCGGAGAAGCTGGTAAGCTGCAGAGTGACCTAGACAAAACCCATGCTGTTCATCAGGTAGGATGCCCTCTTATGTGACATGATGAAGTAGTCGGCACATATATATTTGTTGGAAAACTTTCGGCAGGGCTGGAAGTAAGCTGATGGGCGATAACTAATTGTAGGATGTGGATCCTTTCCAGGTTTGGGGATAGCAAATCTCTGCGTCCTTGCAGAATGTTGGAAAGATACCAGTTTCCAGAATGTTGTTTCAAACAGAAGCAGTATTCTGCGGATACCGGTGGCAGTGGTTTCAGCATGACGTTGAAGACGAGGTCTACTCCTCTTGCTTTTCGAGAGTTTAGGTAGCAAAGCTGCTTCCTGACTTCCTGTGCTCTGACTGGTGTATGTGGACCTCGTCATCTCGTGCAGCCAGGAGCGCAGGCAGTCGCTCATAGACCAGAGCGATATGGTCCAGATCTGACGGGTTATCAATCGGCGTAAATGTTTCAGCAAACGCATTTGCCTCTGCTTCAGCCTTCGCATTTGGTTCGTTAATGTTTCACCTCCACCTTTCAATGGAAACATTCTCGGCAGGGCGCGTGGCCACTGGCGTCGGCGTCGGCGGTCGCGGAGACGCTAGCGTTGGCGTCTTCGATGGCGATGATTTAAGTTCTCTGTAAGCCCTGGTCACCATATCGTTTTCTTTGCTGACAGTTTTTTCTTAATTAAACTCATTGCTGATTCCCGAGCGTTCTACATCTACATCTACATTTATACTCCGCAAGCCACCCAACGGTGTGTGGCGGAGGGCACTTTACGTGCCACTGTCATTACCTTCCTTTCCTGTTCCAGTCGCGTATGGTTCGCGGGAAGAACGACTGTCTGAAAGCCTCCGTGCGCGCTCTAATTTCTCTAATTTTACATTCGTGATCTCCTCGGGAGGTATAAGTATCGGGAAGCAATATATTCGATACCTCATCCAGAAACGCACCCTCTCGAAACCTGGCGAGCAATCTACACCGCGAGGCAGAGCACCTCTCTTGCAGAGTCTGCCACTTGAGTTTGCTAAACATCTCCGTAACGCTATCACGGTTACCAAATAGCCCTGTGACGAAACGCGCCGCTCTTCTTTGGATCTTCCCTATCTCCTCCGTCAACCCGATCTGGTACGGATCCCACACTGATGAGCAATACTCAAGTATAGGTCGAACGAGTGTTTTGTAAGCCACCTCCTTTGTTGATGGACTACATTTTCTAAGCACTCTCCCAATGAATCTCAACCTGGTACCCGCCTAACCAACAATTAATTTTATATGATCATTCCACTTCAAATCGTTCCGCACGCATACTCCCAGATATTTTACAGAAGTAACTGCTACCAGTGTTTGTTCCGCTATCATATAATCACACAATAAAGGATCCTTCTTTCTATATATTCGCAATACATTACATTTGTCTATGTTAAGGGACAGTTGCCACTCCCTGCACCACGTCTCTATCCGCTGCAGATCGTCCTGCATTTCGCTACAATTTTCTAATGCTGCAACTTCTCTGTATACTACAGCATCATCCGCGACAGCCGCATGGAACTTCCGACACTATCTACTAGGTCATTTATATATATTGTGAAAAGCAATGGTCCCATAACACTCCCCTGTGGCACGCCAGAGGTTACTTTAACGTCTGTAGACGTCTCTCCATTGATAACAACATGCTGTGTTCTGTTTGCTAAAAACTCTTCAATCCAGCCACACAGATGGTCTGATATTCCGTAGGCTCTTACTTTGTTTATCAGGCGACAGTGCGGAACTGAATCGAACGCCTTCCGAAAGTCAAGAAAAATAGCATCCACCTGGGAGCCTGTATCTAATATTTTCTCGGTCTCATGAACAAATAAAGCGAGTTGGGTCTCACACGATCGCTGTTTCCGGAATCCATGTTGATTCCTACATAGTAGATTCTGGGTTTCCAAAAACAACATGATACTCGAGCAAAAAACCTGTTCTAAAATTCTACAACAGATCGACGTCAAAGATATAGCTCTATAGTTTTGCGCATCTACTCGACGACCCTTCTTGAAGACTGGGACTACCTGTGCTCTTTTCCAATCATTTGGAACCCTCCGTTCCTCTAGAGACTTGCGGTACACGGCTGTTAGAAGGGGGGCAAGTTCTTTCGCGTACTCTGTGTAGAATTGAATTGGTATCCCGTCAGGTCCAGTGAACTTTCCTCTATTGAGTGATTCCAGTTGCTTTTCTATTCCTTGGACACTTATTTCGATGTCAGCCATTTTTTCGTTTGTGCGAGGATTTAGAGAAGGAACTGCAGTGCGGTCTTCCTCTGTGAAACAGCTTTGGAAAAAGGTGTTTAGTATTTCAGCTTTACGCGTGTCATCCTCTGTTTCAATGCCATCATCATCCCGGAGTGTCTGGATATGCTGTTTCGAGCCACTTACTGATATAACGTAAGACCAGAACTTCCTAGGATTTTCTGTCAAGTCGGTACATAGAATTTTACTTTCGAATTCACTGAACGCTTCTCGCATAACCCTCCTTACGCTAACTTTGACATCGTTTAGCTTCTGTTTGTCTAAGAGGTTTTGGCTGCGTTTAAACTTGGAGTGAAGCTCTCTTTGCTTTCGCAGTAGTTACCTAACTTTGTTGTTGTACCACGGTGGGTTTTTCCCGTCCCTCACAGTTTTACTCGGCACGTACCTGTCTAAAACGCATTTTCCGATTGCCTTGAACTTTTTCCATAAACACTCAACATTGTCAGTGTCGGAACAGAAATTTTCGTTTTGATCTGTTAGGTAGTCTGAAATATGCCTTCTATTACTCTTGCTAAACAGATAAACCTTCCTCACTTTTTTATATTCCTATTAACTTCCATATTCAGGGATGCTGCAACGGCCTTATGATCACTGATGCCCTGTTCTGCACTTAAAGAGTCGAAAAGTTCGGGTCTGTTTGTTATCAGTAGGTCCAAGATGTTATCTCCACGAGTCGGTTCTCTGTTTAATTGCTCGAGGTAATTTTCGGATAGTGCACTCAGTGTAATGTCACTCGATGCTCTGTCCCTACCACCCGTCCTAAACATCTGAGTGTCCCAGTCTATGCCTGGTAAATTGAAATCTCCACCTAAGACTATAACATGCTGAGAAAATTTATGTGAAATGTATTCCAAATTTTCTCTCAGTTGTTCTGCCACTAATGCTGCTGAGTCGAGAGGTCGGTAAAAGGAGCCAATTATTAACCTAGCTCGATTGTTGAGTGTAACCTCCACCCATAATAATTCACAGGAACTATCCACTTCTACTTCACTACAGGATAAACTACTACTAACAGCGACGAACACTCCACCACCAGTTGCATGCAATCTATCCTTTCTAAACACCGTCTGTACCTTTGTAAAAATTTCAGCAGAATTTATCTCTGGCTTAAGCCAGCTTTCTGTACCTATAACGATTTCAGCTTCGGTGCTTCCAATCAGCGCTTGAAGTTCTGGTACTTTACCAACGCAGCTTCGACAGTTGACAATTACAATACCGATTGCTGCTTGGTCCCCACATGTCCTGACTTTGCCCCGCAACCGTTGAGGCTGTTGCCCTTTCTGTACTTGCCCAAGGCCATCTAACCTAAAAAAACCGCCCAGCCCACGCCACACAACCCCTGCTACCCGTGTAGCTACTTGTTGCGTGTAGTGGACTCCTAACCTATCCAGCGGAACCCGAAACCCCACCACCCTATGGCGCAAGTCGAGGAATCTGCAGCTCACACGGTCGCAGAACCGTCTCAGCCTCTGATTCAGACCCTCCACTCGGCTCTGTACCAAAGGTCCGCAGTCAGTCCTGTCGACGATGCTGCAGATGGTGAGCTCTGCTTTCATCCCGCTAGCGAGACTGGCAGTCTTCACCAAATCAGATAGCCGCCGGAAGCCAGAGAGGATTTCCTCCGATCCATAGCGACACACATCATTGGTGCCGGCATGAGCGACCACCTGCAGATGGGTCCACCCTGTACCCTTCATGGCATCCGGAAGGACCCTTTCCACATCTGGAATGACTCCCCCCGGTATGCATACGGAGTGCACATTGGTTTTCTTCCCCTCTCTTGCTGCCATTACCCTAAGGGGCCCCATTAAGCGCCTGACGTTGGAGCTCCCAACTACCAGTAAGCCCACCCTGTGCGACCGCTCGGATCTTGCAGACTGAGGGGCAACCTCTGGAACAGGACAAGCAGCCATGTCAGGCCGAAGATCAGTATCAGCCTGAGACAGAGCCTGAAACCGGTTCGTCAGACAAACTGGAGAGGCCTTCCGTTCAGCCCTCCGGAATGTCTTTCGCCCCCTGCCACACCTTGAGACGACCTCCCACTCTACCACAGGTGAGGGATCAGCCTCAATGCGGGCAGTATCCCGGGCAACCACAGTCGTAGTCCGATCGGGGGATGCGTGGGACGAGCTGGCCGTCCCCGACAAACCCCCGTCCGGACCCCCACAGTGATGCCCATTGGCAACAGCCTCAAGCTGTGTGACCGAAGCCAACACTGCCTGAAGCTGGGAGCGAAGGGATGCCAACTCAGCCTGCGTCCAAACACAGCAGTTGCAGTCCCTATCCATGCTGAAAACTTTTTTGCAAAGAACGTCTGATCTAATCTGCAGAGAGCGCAAACAAATCGACAAAATTTAAACGGTTATTAAAATACAAGAATGCCTAGTAAATGCAGTAATGCTGCTACTTGCGCACTGCTGACACTGCTCGGCGGCGGAAGGAGACTACGCGAATTTACACTATTCAGGTACTAAAACGCGATGCTACAACTCTCAAATACTATAATACGCCCGAAATTTATGAATTAAACAATACAAGTACCAAAAACACGCAAAGAAATTAGGAATTAAACCATGTAACAAATGAGTGAGCTAGGAGTATACGACTTGCTGCTGCAGCTGCTTATCCAACGGCGGCAGGGAGCACACTGACTGTGACCAACCGACACTGGCCGTTCAAAACAAAAACAGAAGACAAACGACTACGCGAATTTACACTATTCAGGTACTAAAACGCGATGCTACAACTCTCAAATACTATAATACGCCCGAAATTTATGAATTAAACAATACAAGTACCAAAAACACGCAAAGAAATTAAGAATTAAACTATGTAACAAATGAGTGAGCTAGGAGTATACGACTTGCTGCTCAGCTGGTTATCCAACGGCGGCAGGGAGCACACTGACTGTGACCAACCGACACTGACCGTTCAAAACAAAAACAGAAGACAAACGACTACGCGAATTTGCACTATTCAGGTACTAAAACGCGATGCTACAACTCTCAAATACTATAATACGCCCGAAATTTATGAATTAAACAATGCAAGTACCAAAAACACGCAAAGAAATTAAGAATTAAACTATGTAACAAATGAGTGAGCTAGGAGGATACGACTTGCTGCTGCAACTGCTTATACAACAGCGGCAGGGAGCACACAGCGTTGCTATGATTACAGCCGCAATCTCGGTTGAACTGATCGAATTTCTGTGGGCTCTCTAACGACGCTGTCTCAGTATTTGGAAGTCTTTGTCAAGGTTCTGGTACGTTCGCACGCCATCGCATGATTCTCAGACAAGCAGTGCTCTGCGGCAGCCTACTTGTAGAGATACATCAGCCTTGTGTGCCTCTTATGTTCTCGGCGTCGGCCTTCGACGTTGCGCACTCTCTGTCCAATACATGTCATCCCACTTTATATGAAATCCGGTATACGCCGACCTTCCGCAAACCGAGATCATCTTTTACACTTGCCAATAATACTCTCGTTATATTGGGCGGGCAAATGACGGTTTTTACTCGGTTCTTCTTCAATATGCGTCCGATTCTTACCGATAGAGCCCCAGTGTACGGTATAAAGACAGTGGCTACCTCTTCCTCCGCGGTTTCTTCCGGCTCCACAGGTTGTGCTTTTTTTGTGAGGCGGAAAGTGCGCCCAATCTGCCATTCTGGTTACCCGTTTTCTCGGAATACAGCTGTAATGTGTTCCAGCTCCTAGGGTAGACTTTCTGCGTCTGAAATGGTGTGCGCCTTGTGTACTAGCCCTGTGTACCCCATTCCTCTACGAAGGGTGGTGGCAGCTCTATGCATGCAAATAAATGTCAGTGTGCGTTTTTCTTCCGATGCGCACTGTGGCCTAGGGTGCCATCAGCTCTTGTCTCGACCATGAGGTCCAGGAATCGTGATCTTCCTTCTGCTTCGATTCCCATAATGAATTTGATGTTGGGCTATATGGAGTTCAAATGTGTAAGGAAGTCAAGGAGTTTCTCCCTTCCGCCGGCCAGAGTGGCCGAGCGGTTCTAGGCGCTATAGTCTGGAACCGCGCGACCGCTACGGTCGCAGGTTCGAATCCTGCCTCGGGCATGGATGTGTGTGATGTCCTTAGGTTAGTTAGGTTTAATTTGTTCTAAGTTCTAGGCGACTGATGACCACAGAAGTTAAGTGGCATAGTGCTCAGAGCCATTTGAACCATTTTTTTCCCTTTCATGGAGCCAGATGACAAACGTGTCATCCACATTACGGGAAAAACACGTGGGTTTCCATTTGGATGCGCACTGTCGAAGATCGTTGCCGAGAGCACTAGAATCACACCCGACTGATGTACCCCAACAAATCAGCGGTCGCAGAACACTGTTTATCCGAGAATCACGTGATGGAGTACTAACGTACCAGGGTCTTGGCACAGACTTCCAAATACTGGGACAGAGTGGTTAGAGAGGCCATACAAATCCGTACAAGGAACGATATCATCAACCGAGGTTGCAGCTATAATCTTAACAAAGGTTGGGAACTAGCACTGGGTTTAATTAAGAAGACTCTTAGGAAGTAAAATGATATGGCGACAAGGGTGGTCAGAGAGCTTACATCACCGCCATCAAAGACGCCGACGCTACCGTATTCGCGACCGCCGAAGCCGACGAGCGGCCGCGGACGCAGACCGTGGATGGAGCGGCTCGCGGGGACAGCGGTATTAGTCGGCCATGCGAGCTTACTATGTCAGTTCGTTGGTCACTATGAACCCGCAGTACACCCGTGGACTGTTTCATCATACTTCGGAAATGTTCTCACGAGTTTACAGGAGGCTGTCGTGAGGAAGCGTCACGAGGTGCGGGAGGGAGCGTTTTGCTCCGCGACAACGCCCCAGCTCCTTCTCCACAGGATTCAGTGACATATGCTACTTCTTTCACCTTTCAAAATTTGATTACCCCCTCCCCTGTTATCCTGACAGCATTAAGTGTTTCCTTGTTATTTTCCCGGATGGAAAAACGTTTGTGATGCACGAATGCCTAGGATGACCACGAAGTGATTTGCGAGTTCGAACGTCTCCTGAAAAGTCAGAATGCTGTACAGATGCAGAAGACATCTGGCCAGCAGAGGCTCGGTGGGGGCATCCTTTAGGGACTCTGAATTACAAGGCGTAAATTTTCGTGGGCCAAAATGTAGAAACCACTTTGGTTTGTAAAGTGTTAGTAATGGTGATATCAAGAAGTTAATATCGATGTTACATCCAGGTCTGAGAAAAAAGGAGTAGGAAAGTAATGATGTCACTGCTAGCCGAAAAGGGAGGCAGAGTGAGCGTCCAGCCAGAACCCAAAGCTCCAGGCTGCGGCAAGTAATTCATCTGAGTTTTATCTTCCACTTCTCCTCTTTGCTACCCACAGCTGGTGAATAGTGGGACTGTTCTCAGCAGGTCACACTCCACACGAATAAAGAATCATACCTAGCGAGGTGGCGAAGTGGTTAGCACACTGGAGACACATTCGGGAGTACGACGGTTCAAAATACCCCGCTCGCCATCTATAATTTAGATTTCCGTATTTTCCCTAGACTGCTTACTGCATACGCCGCCATGTTTCCCTGGAAACGAAATGGAAGATTTCCTTTTCCATTCTTCCTTAATCCAAGATTGTACTCCACCTCTACTGACCTCGCTGTTGAGGGTTCTTTCAATTCTAATCTTCTTCCCTTCTTTTACAAATAAACTTCCTTGAAGCGACGCTCCTACTAGGCATGAGAGTCACAGAAAATTGTACTTTAACATGACATGGAAATATTAAAAGGAAAAGTGGAAATTGAAATACTTCTTAAATACGCAACATACAGGCTAGGCGACCTGCACAGTATAGTTTTCTACAGCCAAGCTCTTCACTGTCGACTGCGATATGTAATTTAACATTGTCGTACTAATGTTAATGAGGGACGATAGTATATTCGTATATTGCATAATATGGCGGAAGTAATTATGTATAACGACACTAACAACATTCAATACATTAATAAGGTTCGCCGCTCGACCTTAAACATTTAATCACATATTTAATTACCTTTGTAGTGAATCGTTAGCACCGAACTATTGTGGCATTATAGGGCTACTCTTACGAACTCCCAGCCGCGTTCAGTATGAAATCTGCTCCGCCAACGTGGCATAGCAAGTGAAATTAAGTCGCTCCTCTGCAACACACGCCGCTTGCCTCCACATGCTTTAACGTAGCACGCAACATTTCTTATCGTTGCAAATTTGTGTGTGCCAGTATCGTGTTTGCAATTTACCTGTTGCCTACTACATGCCATTACACTTTACAGTTTTGCCCGCTTCGTAATGCAGCTTCGATCCTGACATCGTTACATAACAGACGCTGTCGCTGGCAGCTTGTTTCGTGGTCCAAGCCAATACCCGAACATCAGAAAGTAGAGGGTGATAGCTACCGAACTCTATGAAATGAAATCGTCATAACTTCGGAACGGCTTACGTTAGGAAGTACAAAAAGCACGGTTGGCTGCGGGGAATGATGGGACGAAGCCTTCTTTCTTTTGGATGATTTCGTCAATAAGCAAACAGGCGCATTTAGGGGACTGAGGAACGGTATTTTGCGGTCAAGAAGACTCCTCACCCTCAGCGAGTGACTTTGTGCTGTGCAATGTCCAGCCATGGAATCATCGATGCGATATTCCTTGATGGCACACTGACTACCAAACAGTACGTGAAGGTTTGAGAAGATGATTTCATCTCCATTACCCAAAGTGACTCTGAATTCGAAAAGATGTGGTTCGTGCAAGGCGGAGCTCGACCCCATCGAAGCAGGAGAGTGTTTGATGTCCTGGCGGAGTGCTTTGGGGATCGCATTCCGTCTCTGGGGTACCCATAGGCAGTATGGTAGTTAGCCGCACGTGCCGTTTCCCACAGTGAATATACCGATATGAAACTCAGTGAACTTCAAGTTATTAATTGATTGAATATTCATTTTTACTGAGATAATCGAAACAGTGGAATGTTGGGAGAGTCCACTCGAAGGGATGTAACCCAGGCAGGCGAAGAATCATGCGGCACTCCGGAGAGACTTTTTGAACACCCACACAAGGTGTAGAGCGATAACCCCAAACCATTGCTGAACAGAAAACTACAATTCAGGTGGTCATCGACACCACTGATGTTCCGATACTTCAGCGTGTCATGCAGAATTTCGCTATTTGTCTGCGCCACATCATCGCCAATAATAGGAGGCATATCGAACATGTCATAACCTAAATCTGAATATCTGTAGTTATCTTTACGTGTTGAATACAGTGTGTGCATGCACCACTTTTTAACTAATTTATGTTCCATTTCATATAGTTCAATAATTGTCATCCTGTAAGTTACATGAGCTGGCCCACATCGTCTCCATAGTATTTCACACATTTCAATAAATACCCTGGATTGCTGTATGGATACTCCATGACTCCTATCATTGCTCATATGATCAGTCGTTCTCTGCTCTCTAAATATTAGAGCGTACATTTATAAAACGAGCCACACACCTTTACACCATTAAAACCACATAACAGCGGACATTATTTGACAGAAATGCTACGGTGTTTGTACACTTAGATGGAAAAAGTTATGGAATACCTTAATTTCCTGTCGGACTTCCTTTTTCACGATGTAGTGCAGCAACACCAAGGGGCATTATTCAATAAGTCGTTCGAAGTCCACTACAGAACTATTGAGCCATGCTGCCTCTACAGCCGTTCGTAATTGCAAACGTGTTGCTGGTATAGGATTTTGTGCACGAACTAACCTCTCGATTATCTCCCATAAATGTTCGATAGTATTCTGTCGGGCGCTCTGGTTGACAAAATCATTCGCTCGAATAGTCCAGACTGTTCTTCAAACAAATCGCGGACAACTGTGGCCCGGTGACGGGGCGCAAAGCAACCACAAAAATTTGGTCTTTATTAGGGAACATTAAGTCCCGAATGGTTACAAATGGTCTCCAAGTAGCCGATCATGACCATTTCCAATCAATGATCTATTCAGTTGGTCTAGAGGACTCAGTCCGTTCTATGTAAATTAGTCCACACCACTACATAGCCATCACCGGCTCGCGCAGTGTTTTGTTGACAAGTTGAGGTCCATGGCTTCGGTGAGTGTGCGCCACATTCGAAACCTACCATCAGCTCTTACCACCTGAAATCGGGACTCATCTGACCAGGCCACAGTTTTATAGTCTTCTAGGGTCCAGTCAATACGGTTACGAGCCCAAGAGAGGGGCTGCAGGCAATGTCGTATTGTCAGCGAAGGTACTCGCGTCGGTCGTCTGCTGCCACAGCCCATTAACCTCAAATTTTCCGGCACTGTCCTAACGGATACGTTAGTCGTACGTCCCACGTTCATTTCCATTGTTATTTCAGGCAGTGTCGCGTGTTTGTTAGCACTTACAATTCTACGCAAACACTGCTGCTCTCGGTCGTTACGTGAAGGCTGTTGGGCACCGTGTTGTCCGTGGTGAGAGGTAATTCCGGAAATTTTGTATTCTCGGCTTACTTTGACTCCGTAGATCTATGAATAAATAATTCCCTAACGAGTTCCGAAATGGAATGTCCCATGCGTCTAACTCCAACTATCATTCCGCGTGCAGATACAATCACGCCGGAAACCTTTTCGAGCCGGCCGCGGTGGTCACGCGGTTCTAGGCGCTCAGTCCGGAACCGCGTGACTGCTACGGTCGCAGGTTCGAATCCTGCCTCGGGCATGGATGTGTGTGATGTCCTTAGGTTAGTTAGGTTTAAGTAGTTCTAAGTTCTTGGGGACTGATGAACTCAGAAGTTAAGTCCCATAGTGCTAAGAGCCATTTTTTTGCCATCTCTATATGTGCATATCGCTATCCCATGACTTTCGGCAACTCTGTGTATACTGGGGCTGTCTGCCTGCACGACATACGTTTGGGCACACTCTGACACAGGCGGCAAGTCCAAAAACACGACGACGAAGCCCAGATGCAGTCAACAGTGCGGACACTGAAGTGAAATGTTCTAAGATAAGGCGTAAGGCTTACGTTACAAGAACCGTGTCCTGCTTCGCAGAAATCTCTCAGATATCCATGTGCCTACGTTCCATACTGAGGCAGTAAACAAACTATTTTATCCATATATCTTTTGCAGTAGCCACGACAACATAATAGGAGATGTTTACGTTTTCACAGAGAGGTAGAGACGTGCCATTCATCACTGGGATAGGAAAGGTTTAAAATAGTACCATTCAATGTGTATCACTCACCAACACTCGTTCGGTGACTTTAGGTGAACAGATATATGTGTAGTTTTAAGTAACTTACCACAAAAATTAAATAAGTACCGTGAATCGGGAAATGGTTGGATTCCGTACGACCTTCTTCATATCAGTCACGACAGCCAAACATCTGATGAATGAAAGCGACAATTTCCCTTGTAGAATGTAATAGCTCTGAAAACCTCTTATTAGTTACACAATTAATTTCAGCTAAAAAAGTCATATTTTAGTGTTTGTCAAGAACAAGTTGCCACGCGCTTGGAAATGGCAATAATTTGTAAACCTTCCCTAGCGATACAGTGTGGTCTGAAATTGCTGCCCTTTTAATGCGTATGGCATCATATTCTGGTAAAACTCTCTAAAATGTCTTTTTGAGTAGAAAAGATTTTTGTAGCTGTGAAAAGCTTTTCATAAATCACACCTTAGAGGAACAATGTCGCCTTCAATCGAATTAACACTACATCTCTTAAACATCTAATTTTTTTTGTTGCCTGCATGCGATTATTGCAAATGAAATTATTTGATTTGATGAGTGCTAAAATCAGTCTTCGGATTGGCCGAGCTACTTAATTGCCAGGTATAGTTCTCGACTACATGGTAGTATGGCTCTCACGTTTCTGTCCGCAGCTCGTGGTCTAACGTTGCTGCCTCTGGATCACGGGGTCCCAGGTCAGGTTTCCGTCCGCAGCTCGTGGTCTAGCGTTGCTGCCTCTGGATCACGGGCTCCCAGGGTTCGATTCCGGCCGGCTTGGGGCTTGGGCGTTTGTGTTGTCCTCATCAACATCATCATAATCATTCGTGACAGTGGGTAGATTGAATTGGGTAAAAAAATTAGACTGTAAAAAATTGTGACTTGTTACGGGAAATACGAAGGTAATGAGAAGTAGTAGAAATGAGGACAGCGAGGAACTTAACATCAGGATTGATGGTCACGAAGTGAACGAAGTTAAGGAATTCTGCTACTTTGGCAGTAAAATAACCAATGACGGACTGAGCAAGGAGGACATCAAAAGCAGACTCGCTATGGCAAAAAAGGCATTTCTGGCCAAGAGAAGTCTACTAATATCAAATACCGGCCTTAATTTCAGGAAGAAATTTCTGAGGATGTACGTCTGGAGTACAGCATTGTATGGTAGTGAAACATGGACTGTGGGAAAACCGGAACAGAAGAGAATCGAAGTATTTGAGATGTGGTGCTATAGACGAATGTTGAAAATTAGGTGGACTGATAACGTAAGGCATGAGGAGGTTCTACGCAGAATCGGAGAGGAAAGGAATATGTGGAAAATACTGATAAGGAGAAGGGACAGGATGATAGGACATCTGCTAAGACATGAGGGAATGACTTCCATGGTACTAGAGGGAGCTGTAGAGGGCAAAAACTGTGGAGGAAGACAGAGATTGGAATACGTCAAGCAAATAATTGAGGACGTAGGTTGCAAGTGCTACTCTGGGATGAAGAGGTTAGGACAGGAAAGGAATTCGTGGCGGGCCGCATCAAACCAGTCAGTAGACTGACGAAAAAAAAAAAAAAAAAAAAAAAAAAAAAAAAAAAAAAAAAAAAAAAAAAAAAAAAAAAAAAAACGGGCGCTAACAACCGCACAGTTGAGCGCCCCGCAAACCAAACATCATCGTCATCATCATCATCTCAGGTTTCCAGTGCATAACCCACATTTCTCACCTACAGCTTTCTCATTTAAGGCAAAACTTCGAGTAGCTCATCCTCAGTAAGCAATAAAATTATGAAAAACTACAGTTACTTACTGAATAATAGTCTACCAGTCACTGCTACATTGTATCCAAATAAATCGTCAAGTTTTCCGAACTTCTGTATGCTTTAGTCAAAAACAAAAAAACATAAAAAGCATTAAATCAATCGTAGCAAGCTTGAAGTTTCATCCGATTTGGATGTGCCAAATGAGTTTGCATTGTTTTGTTGAAGAATGGCATCACCCCACCTTTAGTAATTACAATTTTCGGGAAATTATGAAAAACACAGAAAGACAAAACATTTTCCTCGTCATCTGTCATGACAGTGTCGCAGGCATTATAATGATGTAAAAAGATTACTAGGCACTGAAAGCGAGCCTTTTTAATGCTAGCATTTTAAATTCATTCATTTCGACTACAGAAATGGACAAAAGATTGATCTGCCAGGAAGTGCAAGTCCTTTCCGCCTACGACTGCATGCTGCTGGTGTCCACAACCAGTAGCATGCTACAGAAGCCTCTACATATCGTTATCTAAAAACTCCTACTGCATTCCTCTCCAGTACCTCTCTGCTGCCAAAATCTTCCGCGACTTCGCTGTACGAGTTGGCGAAAAGTTTGTTCAGATGAGGATGGACGACCCTCCTTATGGGGACTGTCATTGGCCGATGTATGGAATGTATAATAGCTCGCGAGGTCTCCCGACTTCAGTCTAATAAATCAGGTGCGGCATCTTTTGGTTTCAGATATATAGCTGCGTCCATGACGCACGTTAGATACTCATCAGAATCGTGTTATTGCCACACAGGACAGTGTTAGAGGACGTTAGAATATTTGTAATTCTGTATCTCCTGAATCCCTCATATAAATGGGAAAAGTACAATCTTTTTTTTCCAGTTTCTCAATTTCATTCTTTAATTTTATCATTGTTGCAATAATAAATGTCATTGAAGAACACCAGTTTTTCTCATTGTTTTAAGATTGTTTTTGGATAGCCTTCTCAATTACAACCAAAAACTCCTCTCATTGTAATTTTGTAACGACACATTATCTCAATGTAGCCAAGCTTACAATTGGAAAGTTTCTTTATGAAGCCTGCAAAGTGCAATCTTACCAGATAAACTGCTCAAAAAATTTTATCCACGCCATTAGTTCAATGTTTTTGTCCTGCTGATCTGAAACGTCGGTCTCAGTTATATTTTGAACACTGGAAACAGGTGTAATGGAGGTGAAAGAAAACCAGCATTATCATAGCTGTTCTACGGTGCCCGATATCTCTTAATTCGTAAACGGAGCTATGGGGCTTGTGTACACGGAAGTCTCTCTAAAAATGACTCGAAGTGTCATTTTCTGTCTAGACAGTTTGAGTTTACTGTAAGAAGGGTTGTCAGCACAGAAGCCGAACACCGAAGTGGTCCACACCACAATGATCCCACTTCAACTGTCAGCCGCTGTAGGGAGTCACAAAACAAACAGCTTTATTTTGCTCCGAAATAAATTCACTGATTGCGAATATATTGGTATTAGCTGTGTTTGGTATAGATATATTACCTATGAGTGACATATGAAAATTTGTGCCGAATCGGGACTCGACAACTGATTTCCCGCTTATCGCATTTGACATCTGTATTTGTTACAGGCCCAAAACGTGAAGGACCCACTTCCATTCTGAATTCGGAGAATCACATGTCTGAACCGTGCACTGGTTACCAGGCCGCCTCCACACTCTTCTATACCGACCATCGCTATCAGTGAACGTATTCCGCACCGACCAAAGCTTCCATAAGTCACACTATCTAAATCTCCATATCACAGTCCTCTACACTTATAACTTATTCTGGCACCTTTACTCTGTATTTCCGCACCAATGAGAAAATCGTCTTGTGCCCATCTCCACACGTAATATTTACTAGCATGTCTGGATGAACAGACATTGCCCGGCATAATTTTTCGTATACCACTAATAGGTACTACCGTATATCGACACTGCTGATAACAAGATATCATTCAGCGAACTTATTTCGAGTTAATGTTGGACGACTGTCAATCGCCGCTAATGTTTGTTCATCCAGACATGCAAATAAATCTTACATGCCAAGAAGGGCACAGGACGATGATATCAGGACTTTCGATTCCTCAAAAATTCTTTTTTACCAGTGCTGGAATACATAGCAGAGCTGCCAGCATTGAGAGATGAATGTAGAAGACTATAGTGTAGGGATGTAGGCTGTGTGACTTATGGAAGTTTATATCGGTCCGGAAGGCGGGCAAACATAGCTGAAGCAATCAAGGCGACGGCTCGCGTTAAGCTAGAAATCCAGGTTCGAGTCCCGGTCCAGCAAAAATTTTCATATATCTCTAATAGGCAGTATATCTACACCTAACACTGCTGACGCCAATGTATTCGCATTAATTTTGGGCGGGTGTCAGTCGTCGTTAATGTCTTTTCATCCAAACACGCAAGTCAGGGTTTATTTTGATAATTGTTTTGTTTTCATTGAGGACTAAATCTACTTCTTCGTAAGGCTTATCCTTTCATTCTCTGCATCCCTTGAGTCTAAGCCCTCGGACTTTCACACATACCCTGGAGATGCCCTTTGAAATTCTTGGCACCACACGTACAGAACTTTTCTCTGCAACAGTTCTGGTCCATGATTATGTGTCATTCTCTCGAATGAAAACAAATAAACAAATTCACTTAGGTGATAAACTGTTATTATGCGCTCCCTTTCAAGCAAAAGATACTGTTTTCGTTTTGAAACTGCCATTCAGTAAACGTATGTTGTCATTAATACTATTTTTAGGCTACAGAGGCGAGTGGAAACAGTAACGGTTAGATCATAGGCTTCTAGATAATTTGTAAACATTCATTACATCTCAACTATACGTCATACATAAAGAGCATATTAGTAGCAATAAAGGAAGTAGAGACTGACGGATCTCATGTTGCTGACCGTGTCTTCCACATCTAAAGGATGTACGCTGCTAGAACGGTTGTAATTCAAATGCTGGCCAACTACTGTCGAACAGTAGGCGTAAACAAATCACCAGCTTGTTTGAGTGACACAAGATGGCAGTCTCCTAGGGCCGGAATTAATACCGGAGACAACAGAATCAAGTTAAGTGGCCGAAGCAAACAATATCCTCAGCTCTGATATAAACTCTATGCCATAAGTGATCAGTTACAACATTAATATGGAAGCGTAGTAACGAGATTACAATTCTCCTGTACTGAAAAATATTCACTGACAAATTTGTGTATTTCATCACCACGTTTGGCTAACAAGTGCTGAGGTCAGTTACACAGGAAACAGATATTCGGAGAGAATATCTTGCATGCTCTAAAATTACTTTTAATTCCGGAACCATTACAATGGCTACTGATAAAATGATAGTGTCAATGGAGAATGAAGTTAGTAGCTTCATGCCAATGATAGGCGCTTCGAGGGAAGCCTTAAAATTGCTACTTGTTGTTATTCTAAGAAATACTAAACTTCTTCAGATCTATTCCATACTTATTACATTAACATCCTTTTCCAACTAAAGAGTCACAACAGCATCTATTTGGGTATAACATCTCAACTACCTGGCTGAGATAAGGGACTTCGAAGCGGGCAGTGTACTTTAACGCCACTCAATATATTATCATTTAGTGTATTACAACCTAACTTGGGCAGGACAAGTAAAATAACTAAAAACACTGTCCCGCACTGAGATCACATTCGGACAAATAACAACGCTTAATTCATTTAACATTGTTTTAGTTTGTCTCATGCACATAAGGAAAATGCAGTACATATGTTCTGGAACCCTCTTACGTAGTCTGGCGTCACAGTTTAAATGTCACGTTCGCAGATTAAGTTAGACGAGTTAATCCTGACATAGGGTCCAAATCAGATTATTATATATTTTATCAATTACGTGTCTTTAACAAAATATCTCCAAGCTATTTACGTCGTCGGATAATAATTAATACGATTTTAAGAAATTTACGTCTAAAAATGCACACACTTCCACTTCATGGTTGTTGTGGGTTGGCAAGAGAGCCAACCCGGTATACTAGAGGAAGCCGATAGGCACGCGTTTTAGCTCACGCAGGCTGGCGTGAGGTCTGGAACAGGACAAGGAAATTAGACTTTAGCAAAAAAAAACGTACGTAACTGCTGGAATACTTAACTTTAATCCATAAATGGTGAACGTCGCTCTTGACGGTACATGTTTTACAGCATCAATAGTAACTGGTAATGGCGCCTTGCTAGGTCGTAGCAAATGACGTAGCTGAAGGCTATACTAACTGTCGTCTCGGCAAATGAAAGCGTATTTTGTCAGTGAACCATCGCTAGCAAAGTCGGTTGTACCACTGGGGCGAGTGCTAGGAACTCTCTCTAGACCTGCCGTGTGGCGGCGCTCGGTCTGCAATCCTGATAGTGGCGACACGCGGGTCCGACGTATACTAACGGACCGCGGCCGATTTAAAGGCTACCACCTAGCAAGTGTGGTGTCTGGCGGTGACACCACAATGGTGTTCACCTATTTCGAGTTTAAATGGGTTACCCGCCAAGACGTAGACGTGTTTTTAAAGCAATAAGCCATACGCACAGCACGCGTGTCTGCAGCTCAGCTGCATTCAAGTATTATGTTGGTAACACTGGCAGAGTTCATAGCTGGCAGACTCTATCCTGTGCCGCTGTTTTGTAAGGTAGGCAGTCGAGAATCTTTACAACAGTTCTCTAACTGTGTTATAAGAAGAACCGATTAATAAAGAAAACAGTACACTTAAAATCCATACAATGTTTTGAGTGACCCAGCTAACATTTTCGACACTCAATACAATTTTAAGAACAGTGTCGTATTCGATTGTGCATTTTTTCCATTAAAAGTAAGTGGCCCTACGAATATTATTTTAAAAATGAACTCGAACAACCTTAAAACACTACCACCAAATTCGGAAATTTCGTATGAATACGTGCTAGCAGCACCGCTAACGCATCCAAAGAACTGTTTCCGAATTCATACGATTTTCCTGGTGTGTGCCTGTCTACTACATTTTTAGATGGCAAGAACCCGAACTTGGATCCTTTCAACCCAATGGTTGGGCATAATGTTAAGATAAATAATTAGGAATGCGGATAGCAAAACTTTCAACATCCCTACAATCTGTGTTTGTGTTAAAACTGAGACTGCATCTGCGCATTCTTATCTTCATTGATTGATATAATAGTTAACAGTAAGATGATCAAACCTAATGAATAGATGTCACGATAACGTTTAGGCATTAGTTTCAATTCTTTATCACCATTACATAAGGTAAAATAGTCACTAACATTGAATACTGCGTTTCAGTAAATATAGTGAGGTGCTCTCACAAAACACATTAATGGAACTAGATCTTCGGACGTATGTACATGCTGCCATTTAAGGCACAAGACTCCCGCTTGATAATCGAACAACGGTGTGGAATGTGTATTCCAACTGTACTAAACGGCACGGTTTCAATATATAATCTTCGCAATCGCAATACACCAGAGGGGAGCCAGCCGCACATAGCTAATGATTTGGTTACCATGCGGCCGATTCTGTGCGTGACGTACCCACACAGACGATCACACCTCAACAAAGCCTAACACTCTCAGGCACATTAAAGGAAAACGTACATACCAATTCGTGGCACAAAACGACATCTTATTCCAAAGAACCTTTGCTGTCACAGAATAAGAAACAGGCACAGTCGCAGCACAACAGGCCCCACGTATGCTGTTGAAAATTTTACACTGTCGCCGTCCTCCTCTGCGACAAGCAATACATCTGCTATGCTAAATTTCCTTTCTTCCCAATAACTTGACATTATTCCACTGGCACCGCAGCCGACTCAGCACGGCGAAAATTCCCAGACTCGGAACGCACAATTCAATCTACGCGACCGTTCGCCGAGCGTCTCGCATAATGCACCGACGGCGTCGCAGGTTATACCTCAGCGCACCCAATTCCCTCCATCACTGCATATTGCGACATCATTGCTGAAGTTAAATATAATAATTAGCGTTCCATTTCGGAGAGCGCTTGGAATAAGGAAGGATGGAAGTTAAGAACTTAAAGATATGTCGACATAGAGATCGGAAGCCTTTGATACCCTGCACACAAATGACATACAGTGGTCTGTTATAGCGGTGTACTACTTCGGCATTTATATCTGTACTCCACAAGCTACCTTATGATGCGTGGCAGTGGGTACTTCGTGCACTACTGTCACTTTCCCCATTCCCATTCAGGTCGCGAAATTCGTGGGAAGTAAGATTATTGCTAAGCCTCCGTGTAAGCTGCAGTCTAATTTTACATTCACAGTCTTTTCTTGAGATATACGTCGGAGGATGGAATACAGAGTGATTATAATTAAAGTCAGAACGAGGTCAAATTAAAACGGAATGTTATCAGAGAAGGGGGAAAACATATGGAGAAGAAAAAAAATAGTGTGAAAGTTGATCAATAGATGACGCTGTACGTGTCAGAATACGTAAATAACAACATCTGTCATGCGCACGACCAGTTGATGTTGGTATAAACATGTCGGGTACACGGCTTTTCCTCCTTTCGCGTCTGCGACGTTTGCTATGACTGTCTCAATGCAGCATCGCGCTTTATTACAAGAATGACGACTGTGCACACGTCGTTCCGGACATTGAATAAAGGCGTTGGTCCGATGACTGCCGTGGGTCTGAAGTAATTGATTCAGAAATTCGAAAAGACGGGTTCTTTCGGTGTGCAACCTGGTAGAGGGAGGAAACGAATTGATTCGACGTGAGTGGAAGCAGTGCCCACACCAATGCAGGAGGAGACGAGTGGTGGTGTGCAAATATGTAGTGAACGGACATTTACCTGCACATTGGACATACCCGTGAGCACGGTGCGTAAAATCCTACGAAACATCCCTTGCTGTCCATTCATAAAACCACCCATGCGCACTAGTTGCTTCCCGTTGATCTGCCATCAACAGAAACTTTTTCTTTAGAATTTCTTGCTCCGGTGGAAGAGGACAATGATTGGCCGTGGAAGATTTTGTTGACAGACGATGCCCACTTCCATCTGACAACATATGTCAATACACAGAATTGTCGAATGTGGGCAACTGAAAATCCACACGCAAATCAGCCAGTATCACTTCATCCTGAAAAGGTCACTGTGTGGTGCTGGTTTACGGCATTATTTACCATAAGGCCATATTTTTTCTAAGAGAGGTTCTTCCGGTCCTGTTACCTGTACCGTGAACTGGCAAGCGCTACAATATGAGTGTCTTTTGCGCAACCTCTCCAACAGTGTGGCTGTGTGGATGGGATCATTTTTATGCAAGATGGAGCACCTCCGCACATTGCAAATCCAGTTAAGCAGCCGCTGAAGTGTCATTTCGGAAATGCTAGAATTATCAGCCACCATTTCCCTACAGCCTGGCCCTCCCGATCACCTGATCTTAATCCGTGTTACTTCTGATTGTGGGGCTGTCTGAAAGATGTTGTGTTCAGTGTTCCGATTGCAAACTTAGCTGCGCTGAAGGCACACATTGCGCAACACATTCTGAACATGACCTCGGAAACACTTCGATCAGTTGTGGAACATGCTGTTTCTCGATTTCAACTTGTTGCACAAAACGGTGGACAGCTTATTGAACATGTTTTGCCCCAGTCACACTGAAATTAATAATCCGATTTGATTTTGACTGATGCTTTTTATGCGGTTTTTGGCCTCACGACAGATAAAAACCGATGTGATTGATGATTTTTATGCAGTTTTTGGCTTAAGGACAGTTAAAAACCGATGTGATTGATGATTTTTGTGCGGGTTTTAGCCTCAGAACAATTAAAAACCGATTTTCCCATCCGATAGGGTATGACCTTGCCGTGGTGGATGGGCTTACGTAACTAACAGTATCACAACTGTACAGTTTGTTTAACGTCAAACGTTCACCTTAGGCATTGTTGTATGATTCATTTATTAATTATTAAATTATGATGCTTACAGCGCCATTAATTGCTACGTTTTGTAACTATTTATTTATCTTCTGTCATACGTTTTCCCCCTTCACCGACAATATTCCGTTGCAATTTGACGCAATTCTGACCAGTAGTGTTATTTCTACAGCGGTTTGAAAGTTTCACTTTAATTATAATCACCCTGTATATTGCTTGCACACTTCTAGGAAAGCACAGTTTCGTAACATTAACAGTAAACTACACCACGAAGCAGATCACGTCTCGTAGAGCGTCTACCACTGTAATTTGCCGAACGTGTGTTTCACGCACCCGCGTTTACTAAATGAAACTGTAATGAAAACCGCACAACTATATTGGATTTTCTCCATTTCCTATGTGGTACGGATGCCAGTCTGACGAGAAATACCGGGTGTCTATAATTAAACTTTCCCTATTTAACACGTTATAACACGGAAACTAATTACCGTACTAATACCAAACTTGGTACATGTATGTCTAGAGTATGGGTTGTATGAATTCCATGCGTCACAGCGCCACTTTTCAGTTCGAACTATGGCCACCACGTGCCGTCAACAGTCATCGTGATTCATACTCTCACACACTTGGCCAGTCGCTTTGTTGACGTATCAATATGAGCTCGGACAAAAGGAGCAAAGCACTATTATTGAACCTCTACTATCAAAACAACAGTAATGCTGCACCTGCACTTCCAGAATATCGCCGGCTGAAAGGATTAAAGAAGGGTCCTCTTTCTCCGCCTGCTGTTTGGAGCATGGTGGAGAAGTCTGAACGAATTGGAGAACTGTGCGTCGCTCAGGGAAGAGGCCGACGACCGGTTTTACCACAGGTGGTTGATGAAATAGGTGTTGCTATGGCAGACAGCGCTGCGTGCAATTCCCGATCGTCAGGCAGAACGCGTGCTGTGTCACGACAATTGAACATCCCGTGGTCCATTGTACGAAAGGTGCTTCGAACCATTCTCATATGGTATCCGTACAAGATCCATATCGTACAGCAGTTTGCACCACAGGACGCACAACGACGTGTTGAATACGCTCTCCACTTTCTCGCAAGAATTGAAGTTCACGATGGCTGGCCCTGGACCATTCTATGGACAGACAAAGCTCGTTTTTCTTTGACGGGTGAGGTGAATATACAGAATTACCTAGGGTGAGGATCTTCACTTCCAGTCACTGTGCATGAAGTTCCTCTGTATGGTGAACGTGTCACCGTATGGTGTGGCTTCACGGCTACGTTCATCGTTGGCCCTGCCTTTTTTTGAACATGTTGGCACTCAAGGAAAAAAGACGTGCAGTGTGACTGGTAGCGTTACTGCGATATGCTTCGCCAGTACGTCATACCCGCCCTACAGGAGAGAGACGCATTGAACTCAACAGTTTTCATGCAAGACGGTGCCCCAACGCACATCGCTCGTGAAGTTCACCTGCTTCTCCGAAACACGTTTGCAAAAGGTCGAATTATCAGCCGCGCTTTTCCAAATGCTTGGCCGACATGATCACCTGATCTCACTCCCTGCGATTTCTGGTTGTGGGGTTACCTCAAGGACAGGGTTTACCAGCGGAACATTCACACATGTGCTGATCTGCAGCGCAGGATATCAAGAGAGGTAGCTAGAATACCTCCGGACGTGTTTCGTTCTGCTGTGCAGAAAGCAATCCTGCGGTCTCAGACAACTCTGGACACTTACGGGTGGCATATTGAGTCCCTTTTGTAGCAGTATTGGTACCGGTATGTAATGGTATGATGTATCGTAGCAGCCCATTAAAAGTGTTTCACTGATCTGATTCTGAATTATCTCCCCCATGTCCTTGACACTAATGCTACTAAATTTGTTCCTCGTACGATAATTAGTTTCCGTGTTGTAACGTATTAAACAGGAAAAAGGTTTAATTATAACTATCCGGTATTCAAGAATTCGTGGAACGAGGGTTTGTAAATGAATGAGGGAAGGTGGGGTTATTGTTTCGTCTGTATTTGAAAGTCTTTCCCACTCACCTCGTAAATCTAATCGTCATTCGCTTCTTCTCTTGCAGTCTAGAAGCAGCAGCTTCAGTGTTGCTGTAATAAATTATAACTAACAAGGGGAATAAAAATGTGCCAACTACCGAAATTTAAGTTTCAGCAGCCGGCCGTGGTGGCTGAGCGGTGCTACGCGCTTCAGTCTGGAACCGCGCGACCGCTACGTTCGCAGGTTCGAATCCTGCCTCGGGTATGGATGTGTGTGATGTCCTTAGGTTAGTTAGATTTAAGTAGTTCTAAGTTCTAGGGGACTGATGACCTCATAAGTTAAGTCCCATAGCGCTCAGAGCCATTTGAGCCATTTTTTTAAGTTTCAGCTTAGTATGATCCACTGATGTATTTTTTTAGTACTTGCACTACACAGGGCTGCGCTGTTATACGCTTCACAACGTAACAAATATGTCGATACACTGATACATACAGTAACACTACACCACAATACATCATCCCACACTGCAATCGCCGCCCGGTGTGGCCGAGCGGTTCTAGGCGCTTCAGTCTGGAACCGCGCGACCGCTACGGTCGCAGGTTCGAATCCTGCCTCGGGCATGGATGTGTGTGATGTTCTTAGGTTAGTTAGGTTTAAGTAGTTCTAAGTTGTTAAGTCCCATAGTGCTCAGAGTCATTTGAACCATATTGAACACTGCAATCCAGATGCGGCGTTCGCGGCAATATAGGTAATCCAAGATTCATTTACCGGCGCGGATGAGATGCTCGCGGCATCTAATGATTTTCTCTTTATTGTTCTCGTGGTTTTTATTTTCGCGAACCGCGGATTACGTCTCGAGAGGTACACGAATGATTACACAGCATCAAACTCCTCTATAGTCACAAAATGTACTTGTTCTCTTAGCGTGATTCCTTAACATTTTCACACCAGGCACACGGTTAAACACCTCCTCGTGACTCCCTCGCTCGTTCTGGTGCGGAAAAAAAAGAAGCGACCATAGCACTGTCATCTTAATCGATATCAGCGTTACTGGAAATATGGTTACAGATTCTGTAAGGTACCTGTTTTGAGGGTGAAATACACTTCCTGGAGATTCTTGTAATGCAACCTGTGGTTGTACGGATATGAGCAGTCGTTAGAGGCTAGCCTTCAAACATTCCTTTAAAATATTTTGTGACTAAAGACCTTCTGACCTGTTATTTATTTTATACGTGACATGTAAGTGCTGTCTCCGTCTTGTATTGTTAGTCAGTACTTATAACTTTTTTACATAAAAAAAATTTTCTTCCCACAAATTTGTAATTATGTTATATGTCACTTAAATGTCTAAATTCTGATCAAGGTGGAACATTCCTTTAGAAAAATTAGTGAATTACTGTGCTGATAAACCTCTTACGTTATTTGATTTTGAAACAGCTGAGCAGAACTGAATGTACTCAGAATTTTCGCTTTTTACTTATTCTCATCAACACTAAACTGACACACACTATTTATAGCGCAACGCAATCTGACTGTCAGTAATCCCTACAAAAGAATGGCCCTGACTAACAATAACCTATATCTTTCTTGAATCACTTACCTCACAAAAATCTTCGTTACTCGACCTAATGCCATACAGCGAGCGCCAATACTGACAGCTAAATAAAAGATTCTAACTACTGAAGGCACTAACTACTGATAGGCATACTTAGCAAATGAAAGATTTTGATAGAGAACAAACAATGTATTTACCTTTATAATATTCAAAAGTCATCATATATATATATATATATATATATATATATATATATATATATATATATATATATATATGTATATCAGTTCATGATATATATATGTATATATATCAGTTCATGATATACAGTATTAAAAATTTACTCTTTCTGATGGACACACGTCCAGATCGTCCGCTCTCAAAATTCTACCACCTCTCTCTCCACATCCACCACTGCTGGCGGTTCACCTCCAACTGCGCAACGCTACGCCCTGTTCACACCCAACTGCCCAACACTATAATAGCACATATTCCAAGAATGCAAACCAGCCACAGACTTCACACAGCACAGTCAATGGTTTTCACATTGAGCGCTACGTGGCGTTACCAACATAAAAACCTAACAGTCTACTTACATAGCCTCCATGCTCCCCACAAAAAAATTTACAAATTATTTTGGGCAGTGGCCAATAATGATTTTATAAAATTTTTCATAATTACAATAAGAAAGATATCGAATGCACACACTTATTGATGCAATGTTGGTCGAAAGCAAAAATTGCTCTCATAAAGGCAGTCCTCATCATTTATCACAATAGTAATTACAGTTTTCTTTTTTTTCTCAATGTCTGAGCAGTAAACGAAATTGCACACGGAAGTAGTGGATTTCCGTGGGTCTTGAAGAAGTAGTGTTGTCGTTCCAACGGAAAGACATTGCTGACTCTTGACGTGCAGACAGGTAATGGGCCACAACAGAGCAAACCCACAGCAGAATCAGTCGAAGTTTTGAAGAATATTGGTAAGTAGGTTATCACAGAGCAGACCCACTGTAGACCTGGTATTGGTGGGCCACCAGAGGTGCAGACCCACTGCAGTCCTTGTAGAAATTATGGTATTGGTGGGCCATCAAAGGTGCAGTCACACTGTAGTCCTTGTAGAGGTGGCTAGCAGCCATCCATTGCGGCAATGCGGGTGCGCAATCACCACTGAAGAGTCTTGCAGATAATATAGCAAGTCCATGAACCACCACTTGTGCACTCACACACTTTTTGGAATGTTCTTAGAACCAACAGTGCTGTTAACCAGTTCCTTGCTGAATTATCAACACACCTGCAAACGCTAACAGTCCCCCTTATTTTTACTTTTTCATCAATTATGTATATACTATGACCAACAGAAATGTATGCAGTGAAGTGAATGCTTACAAGTTACTTAATTTGATGAATTGGGGTCAATTACAATTTTATAACATGAGAATACAACTACAAAGGTACAGAAAGCATCATTAAAAACATAATAATACAGATAACACTTGTAGTAATACAGACTTTACAAAGGAATAGAAATAAACATGTACATCAGTGTTACAGGAATTATGACATAAGTAAATAAATAAAATAATGAGAATAGTTTTCGAAAAATTAATTTCACACATGAGCATTAAAACAGAACAGAATAAATAAAGTCTAAACATCTTTACAAAGAAAATAACATATTGTTAGAAAAATTCTAACCGTTCAGGTTCTTCGTTGATCCATTCATTCAGTTTTTTATTACAGAGGGTAGCTATCCCTCTGACCGAATACGCTGAGCTACCGTGCCGGCAATTTTTTTCGTTTTTTTTTCTATATTGTTCGTGGAATTTGTTGGGGGCGGACGTCCGATAACACCCGTTTAGGTTCTTCGTTGATCCGTTCACTGAGTTTTTCATTACAGAGAGTAACTAACTCTCTGACCGAACACGCTGATCTACCGTGCCAGCTAACAACTAGACTATGGCGACTGTGCTACTCGTCTTTTTCTGCGACATTGCTCCCTCCTGAAAGGAACAGCGTCTTGGTGTTACATCCTCCTAGTCCGGAACTGATGTTCGCTATGGCGATGATCTTCTTAGAACTTCCCTTGCCGCTACGTTCTTAGTTGCCTTTCCGCTTGTTGCCTGTCGCTGGACCTTCGAATTTACCCTGGGTTGCAGGATGCTTAAAGTGCTTCATTCGAATTACGTGGACCGTAACTCTGATCTTTCGTCGTCTTGTGTCGGGGTTGATATCTTCAACTTCATACGCAACATCAGACAACTGTCTTACAACATTATAAGGTCCAAAGTAGCGCCTGAGGACCTTTTCAGGGAGACCAACCTTCCGAACAGGAGTGAAGATCCAGACGAGGTCACCGGGCTGGTAGACAACAGGGCGGCGGCTCGCGTCATACCTTTGACGATCGTTTTCTTGAGCCTGCAGCGTGCGGAGTCGAGCTAGCTGCCGAGCTTCCTCAGCACTGTTTAACACCTGGCTGATGTAGTCGTCGTCTACGTCATCAGGGTGTAATGGAAACACAGTGTCCATCGTCGTCGCCGCCTCACGCCCATGCACCAGGAAAAATGGCGTAAATCCTGTTGTGTCTTGTTTGGCGGTGTTGTAGGCAAACGTCACGAGAGGTAGCACTCCATCCCAGTTGCTCTGCTCAGCATTGACGAACATTGATAGCATGTCAGCCAAGGTCTTATTAAGGCGTTAAGTAAGCTGGTTAGTTTGCAGATGGTAGGAAGTCGTCATGTGGTGAGTAATGTTGCACCGACGGTTTACCTCTGTCACAAGATTCGATTGAAAAACTTTTCCTCGATCCGTAACTAACGACCTTGGGGCACCGTGTTTTAATACAACGTCTTCCACGATGAATTTGGCTACCTCGAATGCTTCGGCTGTTTTCACGGCTTTTGTAATAGCATAGCGTGTCAGATAATCAGTGCAAACAATAATCCATCTATTTCCACTAGCAGACGTTGCAAATCGACCGAGGAAGTCAATCCCAACACGCTGGAAACGAGTTTCGGCTGGTGGAATTGGTATGAGTCGGCCAGGTGGTTTCTCAGGAACTGCCTTTCTCCTCTGGCACTCTCGACAGCGCGACACATAGTGACGGGCACTCCTAAATAAACCTGGCCAGAAAAATCTCTTGCAGATCCTATCGTATGTCTTAATAAATCCTAAATGTCCAGCCTCAGATGTGTCATGGAATTTCTGTAGAACATCTAAGCGCATGTGTTTACTAATCACTGGTAGCCACCGCTTTCCTAACGGAAAGTTTTTCTTGCAAAGTAATCCATTAACTACCTTAAATTGTCCTTTTAAATCCTCTAACCGAATTAAGGCAAGCATAATTTAAGATATCTTGGCGTCCTCCTTCTGCTCAACAGAGAGATCCTGGAGTGCAGCGAGACAGTCACTATCTTCATCAAACTATTGATGGTCTCTCGGCTTTTGTAAGTGTCCTAGAATCATAGGCTATAACCCTCTCTTTTCTATCCGAAATCTGCATCACAACAGCACCGATCCCATATCCACTGGCATCTGTGTGTTGCTCTGTAGGTGCATCATACTGACCAAGTACAGGATCTGTCATCAGAGCTTTTCGTAGCACATCGAAAGAATCTTGTTGAACACCACCCCAGATCAATTAAGCATCGGCTTTTAACAACCCTTGCAGTGGCCTGGCTTGATACAAAAGTCTTTTGTAAAACGACGATAATAAGAACACAATCTGAGGAAGCTTCTCACGTCTCTAATACTTTTAGCAATAGGCAATTCCGTTATAGCTCTCACCTCTTCTGGGTCTGGCCGCACACCTTCGTTTGACACAAGGTGACCAAGTATTTTGATTTATTTTGCTCCAAAGAGACACTTTCTTGGATTAAGTTCCAGTCTGGCTTGTTGGAGACACTTGCGAACGGCCCTCAGTCTTTTTATGTATTCATCAAATGTCTCTGTGAACACTATAATGTCATCTAAATAACAAAGACACATCGTCCACTTCAGGTGCCTTAGGAGATTATCCATTATTCGTTCAAAATTTGCTGGTGCATTACACAAATCAAACGGTATTACACTAAAATGATACAGGCCCTCAGGGCTGACGAATGCAGCTTTCTCACGATCAGCCTCATCTACGTCGATTTGCCAGTATCCCGAGTACATGTCCATGGTTGAGAAAAACTTAGCCCCCTTCAGACAATCTAGTGTATCGTCAATCCGTGGAAGAGGGTAAACGTCCTTTTTAGTTATCTTATTAATCTTCCTGTAACCAACACAAAAGCGCCAACTGTCATCCTTCTTCCTGACGAGAACCACTGGTGACGACCATGGGCTCTGCGAAGGCTAAATGATGTCATTCTTCATCATTTCCCTACCTCGTCGCGAATTATTCGACGTTCCGTTGCTGACACGCGGTATACTCTCTGGCTTATGGGTTGATGGTCTCCAGTGCTAATCCGGTGCTTCACCGTCGATTTGTCTAATTTGCTTTTCATCTGTGGAATGAAGCATTCAGAGAACTCTTGATGAATGGCAAGTAGCTTCTTCCGTTGTTCCTTAGTGAGATCTGGTAATATTCATGCTAGAAGACCTTGCCTCGTAGGGGTAGCGCTAATTTCGCCCACAGACTCGGTATGGGAGGTTTCCATGACGCTCAGCTGTTCTGCAATTAACGGCTCAGTATTAGCTACGCACATGCGTCTTGGATGGATCTGTGGTTCTTGGCGACAGTTAACTATCCACAATTCACCGAATCCGTTCTTAAACGAGACGACAGAGGCTGAGATGGCCAAGTTACTCTTCAGTGGTATGCTTCTCTTACATTAAACTACAAGATCCATGGGTTGATGCATGGCAGGACACGTGACAGCTACCTTTCTAGCGCTGACTGCAGGAATCGATCACTTCATCCAGCTCAAATAGTCTCCACACACGCGGATGCGCATCTTTCTGTCCACAGTATCTCATCTCGTCTAGCATTATCTTCGAGTGACCACAATCTATAATTGCTTGAGAAGCTTTCAAAAAGTCCCATCCGAAAATGACGTAATGACTACACTCTTGTAAGACGATGAATTCTATGGGCTATCTATGGCCACTTATATCCACACCAATGGGACATCTTAATGTAGGTTTTACATATTTCCCATTAGCTACCTTTAGCAGAGATGTTTTGCTGTCGACGAATACGGTTTTCTGAGCCTGGGGACGGTACTTTTCCGAGAAGACTGAATATGATGCTCCAGAGTCCACAAGAGCTTGGGCCATCCATGAGGATATCGATGTAGTTTCCTGTCATTTTTGCTGACACGGTGGAGGATTTTTCTCTTGGGTGGCCTCACCTCGAAAAAAGGTCGCACCCTTTGGTTTTCCAGGTTGCGGCGGCTAGGTGATCGGCTGGAGCTTCTAAACGGCGATCGAGACCTTGATCGGCGTGTTGTGTAGTGTCCTCTCCAGCGGCTAGCTTGCGGCGATGGTGACCTACGTCGTCCTGCACCCACATCTTCTTGTTCATCTTCGTTATCCCGGAGTTGGAGTCGTCTAAGATCGGTCTGCTGTCTTCCGGCGCGGACGTCATCAAATATCCGCCGTCCTTCTCGACAATAGCGCATCACATGTCCCGGTCGTCCGCAGTGGAAACATACTGTTTGGTTATCCTGGGTCCTCCAGACATCAGTCTTCCTATGTGTCCAAACAGGTTACTCATGTGCATTGCTGTAACGTAACTTCAACTTTTTTAGCGTTTTAAAGAGAAATAAAGGACGAGAGATTCGGTTCAATGTCTGTTCCACTCCCTCCCTTTTGACCTCTTGAAGCGTCTCGGTTTTCTGCTCGCCGTGCAATGCAAGTGCCTTGTGAACTTTCTCTCTCACTATCTGACGAAGAACACTTGCGAAAGCAGTTACTTCCTCCATCACAGACATCTATACGACGTTTGGAAGCCGTTCAAACTTCTTGCGTGTAATTCTTTTTTGATGCATTGTCTCGATATACTGGCACCATTTTATGAAGTCGGCTGCTGTCGAAACCTCATTCAGGAGTAGGGCTTGATGCATATCCTCAGCAACACCCTTCATGAGATGTGCAACCTTATGTTCCTCCTTCATTCTCGGATCCACTATTTTACACAGCTCCAAGACGTCTTGAATGTAGGATGCTGTAGTTTCTCCTGGACGCTGTGCCCTGCACTTTAATTTATCATCAGCCTTGCACTGCTGTCGTGATGTGTCGCCGAAATACTTGTGCAGTCCCACCTGTAATACTTCCCAGCTTGTGAAATTCTCCTCATTGTTCTCATACCATTGCTTGGCAGTGCCCTCCAAGAAGAAAAATACGTTAGCCAAACACACGGTCTCATCCCATTTGTTAAATTTGGCTATACGCTTGTATACCTTCAGCCGCTTGTTTGTATCTTGGTCATCGTCACCAGAGAATCCGGAAGGATGTCTCAATAGGTAGCACACCGTTGCTGTCATCGTGATGACCTCTCATTCCTCTGTCTCCGATAGATTGCGATCTGTTGAATATGGCTCGAACTCGGGTTTCTCGCCACGTAAACGGCGGCTCTGTCGTGGCATGATGGGAGCCTCTTTGTCGCCGATAATGTACGCTTTCACAAGTTCCAATACCCAGCGTCTCCACCAGAATATCGTCAGGTAGAAGAAGGTGTAATTCGATGAATGACGAACACTAAATTCACTTAACAAATCTTTATTCAGCACTTGCACATACAAGAGCGCGGAGCAAAATGCCTCCGGCCAGAACACATACGGTATATATACAGCTACAGAACATTCCTGTACTATGCTTCTTGCCTTTTGTGGATACTTCTAGAATGTACTCGAACCGAATATAGAAATTAATATTTTTCAGTTCAGGTGAGCTTTGAACTCACGACTCTCCATGCAACAATCTTGTATCATAACCACTGCACTGCGGCGACTGCGTTACTGCACTTCTTCTGCGACATTACTTTACGTTATTAACTATTTTCACTTGCACTCGAATTATCTTTCCTTTTACAATAAACTTACTTAACATCTTATCATACAAAATTCCCCGTCCTCTGCATTCGCACTGTCTTAAAACTATCTCACAGTAATTCGTACAGCGTCCATCAGTACAACAATGACCTACATATTTACTTCAGACCACATTTACGCAACTAAAAGCATATACAAAACTGTATAAACATTAATAACCAAAACATCCTTCAAGAAATAAACAGAAAAATCCACAAAAACATTCTCTTAACCTGTTTCTTTAATGTCTCTCAGCATTACTGGATTCTGGTGATCAAAATTCATAACTACATTATAGTTCTTTCTGTTTATTCCTGTCCGCTACTGTCCACTAGCAGATGAAAATTGAAACTACGTACGGGCGGACTGCGAACAACGTTGGCATGGTGGATGGTATATGCAAACCCATTGTTCCGGCGGGTGCTAATACCATATGGGAAGGACATGACTGCTTGGCACCGTCATACTTTCGCCTTTCATTACTCGACGCTTCTCGAACTCGCTTTCCAACCGTCGTCACCAGACTGACAGATGATAAGACCCCGAATTATATCCCAAATATTGGCTCTTCTGCGATGAAAACTGGAAAGGGTCGTCGTGCGGTTGCGGCGTCAAGACGGAGAAAGCGGAAAATCCCAACTGTGCACCACATTGTGGTCGATACCCGTCGAGGCCGAAGGCAGCTGATCACAGCTGATCACAGACCTTACTTTGCCGAATGGATGATCCTTAAGGACGTAGGCAGACATTGTGGAAGCCTTTGCAGACCATTATGATCAATTTTATCAGGAGGAGAAGGTGGAGGTGGGGGCGATAATGATTTTTGCAGCGGAGATTATACCAGACAATGTTAAGCATACGCTGGACAAGGGTGCGCTTAACAAATCGCCCTGACCAGACGAACTGGTATTCGTATTCTATCAGACTTCCCGCACCCTGATGGTACCACTTTGGATCACCATGTACTAAGAACTGACCCCCCCCCCCCCCCCCCCACGTTTTTGCGTGTCATCTGCCTTTGTCGGTAGACTACTCGTACCGACACATAAGTCTTCAAGGGATCGGACGATCGAGTGCTATCGCCAGATTACGATGTTAAATTCGGGATATGAGATCTTCGCCCAGCTTCTGACAGCACGCATGAAGATTATCCTGCCACTAACCCTTTTCAATGGAGCAAAAGGCACAGGGAAAGAGACAAACGGGCAAAAGTCACTGGAGAATGTAGGAATTTGATCGCTTTCGCCATATCCTGTCGCATATTAGGTGCTGTGATATCAACTGATTTCGATCACGTTTTCGACGGAGTGCATCACAAGTTTGTTATGCCAGTTCTGGCCTGAATGGGCTTCCAACCTGAGTGCTTCGACGTAGTTTTGAACCCCTTACGCGAAGATACATCCAATATACTCTTTTACATGGAAATACGGTGGGTCCATTGCCCATCTAGCGCTCGGTTCGACAAGTATGTCTACTCTCCATGATTTTTTACGCCAACGCACTGTAACCGCTCATAGGAAGGCTGTAACAAAGACTTTCTAGGATTACGTTGAGAAGCCACACCTTCAATACAGAGCAAATTCTGATGACACTCTACTGCTTTCTCTATCACGTGATGAGATACACCTGTGCTCGAATCGATCAAGCGATATCGAGTGGCGGCCAGAAGCCAAGTGAATATAGCCATGTCGACGGTGATGTTTATTGCAAGAGGACTCTAGGAGGGCTGCGTGGCGCCCGTACTACCGCTAGATTTGATCAGATATTGGGCATTACATTTACACGGCATATCCGCTGCACTGTTTCCAGGAACTATGGACGACTACTGCACACAATATGCACAGAAGTTCGCTGTAACCTACTTTGACATATGGACCCCAAACAGCTAGTCAGATACCTGAACATCCACGTGCCGACCAAGTTTATACACAGGACTAAGATTCTCCCTCTATCAACAGCAATGGCACACAGGCAGCATGCGGCGTCTTGATATACCTCAGTGCTGGGTTCCTGTTTAAATTCCACTATGACACCCTCAGTCTTCCTCTGTATGTGGGCGTGCTATAAATTATAAACGTAAGAGTGAAGGTTGTAGCCTCGCGTTTGTGTACGATCGCAAACATTTGGACACGTTAATACACTTCATCTGCAGGCCGCCTGTTGCATGAACTGATACTGCCATCCATACTGCCACCAGTTACGTGAGTTGTGTTCTGGGGTTATAGCAGAGTGGAGGGGGCAGTTTTAGAGCGTAGAAGTGGGAGGTGAGGTCGGAAGCCGGACTGTGCACGTGCACTTCCCTCCTTGACAGGCTGCAAACTGAAGCACATATTGCTTGCAACGTGGTTCAGAGTAAAGGCCAGCCATAGTATCACCTGCAGTGTAGAGAGCAGTCCCACAGCCCTTTTTCCCTACATGGGGTACGAGCAACGTGATACCTTACTGGATAATGTAATGAGAAACAGGTTGCACGCTATCGAGCTGACGAAGTCTCCCCTCTGCCTGCAATGGCACCTCCCAGACACCCACAAACGCCGTGTAACATGTGGTTTAGCGTTTGACGTGTGGATGCTTGTACAGAAGATCCTCACATGCTATCTTCATGCCCCGCCTCGCACGACTGACCCTTGGCACCTCCTATGCCTGAAGAATAGTTACTTCTCGACTGCATAGAGTCATGCTACCACGTAGTTTAAAGGCATGTCCATTTATTACTTATTCCGAGATGATGAGAGGATAGTTTTTGACTACTGGTAATATCTCCAATACTATCATACCACACTTGAGCACACTCGTTGCCATCAAAAACTTTTTTGCAAATGACTTGCTAAGTATCTTCATGAAGCACCCTCACATTTGGAGAGTACTGGGCAAGGGACGACCCCTGCAGTGGAGCTTGCCACGAGGCTAAATGGTTATTGACTGCGAAGCGTTCGTGAAATGGCGCGCTAGAATTTATTTACATCATTATTTTGATTTCCTTCAACTATATATATATATATATATATATATATATATATATATATATATATATATATATATATATATATATATATATATACAGGGTGAGTCGCCGGCCGAAGTGGCCGTGCGGTTAAAGGCGCTGCAGTCTGGAACCGCAAGACCGCTACGGTCGCAGGTTCAAATCCTGCCTCGGGCATGGATGTTTGTGATGTCCTTAGGTGAGTTAGGTTTAACTAGTTCTGAGTTCTAGGGGACTAATGACCTCAGCAGTTGAGTCCCATAGTGCTCAGAGCCATTTGAACCAGGGTGAGTCACCTAACGTTACCGCTGGATATATTTCGTAAACCACATCAAATACTGACGAACCGATTCCACAGACCGAACGTGAGGAGAGGGGCTAGTGTAATTGTTTAATACAAACCATACAAAAATGCACGGAAGTATGTTTTTAACACAAACCTACGTTTTTTTAAATGGAACCACGTTAGTTTTGTTAGCACATCTGAACATATAAACAAATACGTAATCAGTGCCGTTTGTTGCATTGTAAAATGTTAATTACATCCGGAGATATTGTAACCTAAAGTTGACGCTTGAAACCTCCGACGATCAGTTGCGTGTTGTAACAAACACGGGCCACGGTCGGCGAGCAACATCTGCAGGGACATGTTTACGATGACGATCGTGTTTACGAGTGTGGCTGTAGTGCACTGTTGTGGTTTGGTCTAACTGTCGCAGTGTCCGCATGTAGCGCTTGCTGCTATTGTTATTCTGCATTCGTCTCCGCACGCAGACCAACTGTAGTACACCGTGTTACCAGACGTCTGTGATAGTGTAGTGTTGTAGGAACTGTGACCATGGTGTATTCGACATCTGAAAGGCGGAGATGATACTCATCTATGACGAGTGACGACGAAATGCATCTGAAGCCTGCAGGGTGTATGCAGAACGGTGCCCGGACAGAGAGCATCCATCGTGCCGCACATTGCAAAACATCTACGCCAGCTGTATGCAACAGGTATGGTCGTAGCAAACAAACGGGTCCGTAACAGGCCCGTCACAGGAGAAGCGGGTGCAGTTGGTATGTTAGCTGCTGTTGCCATGAACCCACACATGAGTACACGGGACATTGCGAGAGCCGGTGGACTAAGTAGTGTCATGCGTATACTGCATCGTCACCGCTTTCACCCGTTTCATGTGTCGCTACATCAGCAATTACATGGTGATGACTTTAATCATCGAGTGGAATTCTGTCAATGGGCATTAACAGAGATTGCGTTGCAGTTCTACCTGTTTACCGATGAAGCGGGTTTCACAAACCACGGGGCCGTGAATCTACGGAACATGCATTACTGGTCCGTGGACAATCCTCGCTGGCTCAGACAGGTAGAGCGACAGCGACCGTGGACTGTAAATGTATGGTGCGGAATCATTGGCGACCACCTCATTGGTCCTCACTTCATTGCAGGAGCCCAAACAGCTGCAACACACATCGCGTTTCTACAGAATGATCTGCCAACGTTGCTCGAAAATGTCCCACTGGAAACGCGTCGACGTATGTGGTATCAGCATGATGGTGCACCTGCACATTCCGCATTTAACACTAGGCTGACCCTTGACAGGATGTTCGACGGGCGTTTCATAGGACGTGGAGGACGCATAAATTGGCTAGCCCGTTCTCCAGATCTTACACCGTTGGACTTCTTTCTGTGGGGTACGTCAAAGGAGAATGTGTACCGTGATGTGCCTACAACCCCACACGATATGAAACAACGTATTGTGGCAGCCTGCGGCGACATTACACCAGATGTATTGCGGCGTGTACGACATACATTGCGCCAGAGATTGCATTTGTGTGCAGCAAATGATGGCCACCACATAGAACATCTATTGGCCTGACATGTCGGGACACACTCTATTCCACTCCGTAATTGAAAACGGAAACCACGTGTGTACGTGTACCTCACCCCTCATGGTAATGTACATGTGTGTCAGTGAAAAAGACCAATAAAAAGGTGTTAGCATGTGGACGTAATATGCTGTTCCAGTCTCTTCTGTACCTAAGGTCCATCACCGTTCCCTTTGGATCGCTACGTAATTCGATCGAACAGCGGAGGAGCGGTGCTCAAGCGTCAAATTTAGGTTACAATATCTCCGGATGTAATTAACATTTTACAATGCAACAAAGGGCACTGATTACGTACTTGTTTATATGTTCAGGTGTGCTAACAAACCTAACGGGGTTCCATTTAAAAAAGCGTAGGTTTGTGTTAAAAAACATACTTCCGTGCATTTTTTTATGGATTGTATTAACCAATTACACTATCCTCTCTCCTCGCGTTCGGTCTGTGGAATCGATTCGTCAGTATTTGATGTGGTTTACGAAATATATCCAGCGGTAATGTTAGGTGACTCACCCTGTATAAAATCTTATCCTTGTGGGACGGCGGGTGGAATTAATTGTTATACAGATGTAGAATAAGTAAATATATGACTAACCTGCATTGCTCAGAGAGTAGAGTGCGCAATGTGATGACTGGTCATTTGAGTGTTAGTGAGAGCAACATCTCAATTTACAAATAGTGGCTTTAAATATTTCATTTTACAATCGTTATTCTGGAAGATGTAATTGAATGTGTCACTGAAAAGTAAAATTTGGGTAATTAATGATTTAACTTCATCACATCTACTGAAAGAAACTATTTTCACTGGAATTATTACCTGAGATTACACCTGCCGAATATTAATGAATTCAGACTGTGGACTTTTGAAGTAAGCTTCATTGTCACCTTCACAACTCATCAGACATCTTTCACATAAAATCTGTTTATCGCCGATATACACCAACTGCATTTTCGAACACAGAATTTGTCGATATATCAGGTACCATATTCTGGTTTTATGACTATAAAATGTAAACTGACTTTAGCACGTGTAACATAGGACTGGAAAACACTCACTACGTACTGAATAGAACGCGCAAAACCACATACATTAACTAATCCAATAATTATTCAAATAAAACCATACAGTTGAGAGAGGTTGACTTTGCGATAGTGAAAAAGAATTGACTTTGCATAGAAGGGTCACGTAAACAAATTTACTGTTTGCGCAACACTTGCGATAACAAAACTTAAGTTCTGTTGTCATGTTAGTCAGTAGCTTTGTGCCTTTATTGTATGTGCTACGTAACTTCGACAGCTGCAGTAACTTAGATACACTCCTGGAAATGGAAAAAAGAACACATTGACACCGGTGTGTCAGACCCACCATACTTGCTCCGGACACTGCGAGACGGCTGTACAAGCAATGATCACACGCACGGCACAGCGGACACACTAGGAACCGCGGTGTTGGCCGTCGAATGGCGCTAGCTGCGCAGCATTTGTGCACCGCCGCCGTTAGTGTCAGCCAGTTTGCCGTGGCATACGGAGCTCCATCGCAGTCTTTAACACTGGTAGCATGCCGCGACAGCGTGGACGTGAACCGTATGTGCAGTTGACGGACTTTGAGCGAGGGCGTATAGTGGGCATGCGGGAGGCCGGGTGGACGTACCGCCGAATTGCTCAACACGTGGGGCGTGAGGTCTCCACAGTGGATCGATGTTGTCGCCAGTGGTCGGCGGAAGGTGCACGTGCCCGTCGACCTGGGACCGGACCGCAGCGACGCACGGATGCACGCCAAGACCGTAGGATCCTACGCAGTGCCGTAGGGGACCGCACCGCCACTTCCCAGCAAATTAGGGACACTGTTGCTCCTGGGGTATCGGCGAGGACCATTCGCAACCGTCTCCATGAAGCTGGGCTACGGTCCCGCACACCGTTAGGCCGTCTTCCGCTCACGCCCCAACATCGTGCAGCCCGCCTCCAGTGGTGTCGCGACAGGCGTGAATGGAGGGACGAATGGAGACGTGTCGTCTTCAGCGATGAGAGTCGCTTCTGCCTTGGTGCCAATGATGGTCGTATGCGTGTTTGGCGCCGTGCAGGTGAGCGCCACAATCAGGACTGCATACGACCTAGGCACACAGGGCCAACACCCGGCATCATGGTGTGGGGAGCGATCTCCTACACTGGCCGTACACCACTGGTGATCGTCGAGGGGACACTGAATAGTGCACGGTACATCCAAACCGTCATCGAACCCATCGTTCTACCATTCCTAGACCGGCAAGGGAACTTGCTGTTCCAACAGGACAATGCACGTCCGCATGTATCCCGTGCCACCCAACGTGCTCTAGAAGGTGTAAGTCAAGTACCCTGGCCAGCAAGATCTCCGGATCTGTCCCCCATTGAGCATGTTTGGGACTGGATGAAGCGTCGTCTCACGCGGTCTGCACGTCCAGCACGAACGCTGGTCCAACTGAGGCGCCAGGTGGAAATGGCATGGCAAGCCGTTCCACAGGACTACATCCAGCATCTCTACGATCGTCTCCATGGGAGAATAGCAGCCTGCATTGCTGCGAAAGGTGGATATACACTGTACTAGTGCGGACATTGTGCATGCTCTGTTGCCTGTGTCTATGTGCCTGTGGTTCTGTCAGTGTGATCATGTGATGTATCTGACCCCAGGAATGTGTCAATAAAGTTTCCCCTTCCTGGGACAATGAATTCACGGTGTTCTTATTTCAATTTCCAGGAGTGTATTTGGTTGTATTCAACAAGTCATATTCCATTTGATCTGCTGCTTCCTTTATGTAGCTATCCATCTAAAAGCCCAAGCTAAGTTGTGATGTCTGTTTCATCCTTACATAAGCTGGTTGTTAAAACAGAACAAAAATTTTACTAACAATCTCCATGATGTTGGTGTGTGGTTGGAATGTAACTGACGGCTCAGCAGTAGCATTTTATATACAATAAATTAGAAGCTGGGTCCATGTTGCTCACTACAAACACCTTTATCGACTGCATAGACTTAAAAAGAAGACCCTTGAAAAGGTGCGATGATAATCTGATCTTTGATCATCGTTCTTCCCCTAACTGACATACATTGCTGTTCTCTCTACAGACTTTACTCTGTTTTTAGTTATATTTATTCTTTGAAAGTAACATCTACTTATTTATTTTATACACAATATTATTTAAGTATGAAACATTTTTGTGAATAAATACTACTTGATACATAATTCTCTGTGTAACTAGTCATTTGTTTTGTATATAAAATAGGATGTATGTGTATGTCGAGGAACTTCTCCAAAATCCCTGGATAGATTTCAGCCAAATTTCGCACAGATGCAGCAAGCCTTACATATATCAGTACTATGGGCTTTATAAACTCCTAGGTCCAGTAGGAATGGGAATATGGGTAAAAACATATTTTTATCAGCCCTTGACATATACACTGCACTGCACAACAGATATATTGTGTGGGAACAGTACTGACCTGCCAAAGTAACTTGCTTTGCAGGGCGGCTTACATGTAAGGGGCAAGAAGTGGGTTTCTGGGCCCTGACATGTAGGCTGCCATACATGACAGATATGTTCTGTTGGAGTAATATCAGCCTGCTATTATCAACCTACTTTACATAGTAGCCTGTAGGTCAGGGACACATAAGTAATTTTCAAGCCTCTGATGTGCAGCTTGCCTCGCATGACAGGCACATTGTGGGATTACTATCAGCTGCTTTATTAAACTGTATTGGCAGCTCTACACATCCTGGTGAAAATGGCTGGAGATGGTTGAGATGGAAAGAAGAGGGGATGGACAGTGTTAGTGAGAGAAGGATGTGGAAATGGACAAAGAGAGGGAGAGGAGAAGATGAAGACAAAGAGTGGGGAGGAAAAGAGAGACAGAGGGGATAAGGTGGACAGACAGAGGGAGGAAGTGCTGGACAAAGAAAAGGGCGAGGGGCAGAAAGAGTTGTGTCTAGCACGCACACAGGTGAAAAAGTCTAGTCACAATTTTTCAGTAAGTGGTGGCACAACATAGTATGTCCTCTAACCTCTCATTAACTCTTACTGCTGGAACATGATGACATAACTGTGCACAAAGCTAACAGCCACCTGGGTGTATACATGTAGATACATGCCTTCGCGCATTCGGGAGGACGACGGTTCAATCCCGTCTCCGGCCATCCTGATTTAGGTTTTCCGTGATTTCCCTAAATCGCTTCAGGCAAATGCCGGGATGGTTCGTTTGAAAGGGCACGGCCGATTTCCTTCCCCATCCTTCCCTCACCCGAGCTTGCGCTCCGTCTCTAATGACCTCGTTGTCGACGGGACGTTAAACACTAATATCCTCCTCCTCCATGCCTTCGCTATATACACTTGTAGCCAATGGAAGAAAATGAAAGAGTACTTTTAGAATGGTGTGCATTGTTACAATTGATGATGACAACTCAAATTTTGGGGAACATTAGAATTGGACTCTTGAAGTAAAAGAGCATGTTGCAATGGTAACAAATGTTGTGAAAACAAAGAACAATTTAATAATTGTGAAAGACACTATTCTGAAAGTGCAGAAACCAAATGTGGTGAAGAATCTTCGACCAACAAAGGTACCATGCTGAAAAAACCTGTGGGAAATGGATGAAATAACATATCCTCTACTGCACTGCGTTAGTCACAATAATATTTATTGGGTAAGTAAGCAACAGAATCTAGTTCAAAACGTGCAATATATAAGGCGAAGAAGCTGAGGAACGAATGGCAAACCCTTATCTCGAATTTCAAAAAACGTAAAAGGGGACAGAATGGCGATGAAGTCGTGCCAACCTGAATGATGCATGTCAAAGAATTCCATGAGCTGAAAAATATGGCTGAGGAGCAAAACGTGTCCTAGGCAGATGATGAATACAACTCAATGGATGGAGCGTAACTTCGACTATGCCGCAAGCAGTAATGAAAATCTGAAACGGAATGGCAGAGATCACATACAAACCAGTGCAGCAAAAAGAAGTGCTAAAACTGCTCATGACAGAAAGTGGATCTGTCACTGAAAATTTGTATCCGTACTGACACATCACTTCATTGTCAACGTCGATATGGTTGTTACGACCCTAGCTCTCAGTATCTCTAGTATAATCACCTCGTCCAAATGGGCAGTTTTCGGGAAAATTCTTCCTGCAGAAGTAGTACGTCAAGACATTTCCCTTACACCCGCATATGACATCTACAATGTTGTTGTTGTAGTCTTCAGTCCAAAGACTGCTTTTATGCAGCTCCCCACGCTACTTCATCCTGTGCAAGCCTCTTCATCTCCGAGTAACTGCTGCAACCTACATACTTCTGAATCCGCTTACTGAATTCATTTCTTGGTCTCCCTCTACGATTTTTACCCTCCACGCTTCCCTCCAGTACTAAATTGGGAATCCCCTGATGCCTCAGAAATTGCGCTACCATCCGATCCCTTCTTCTAGTCAGGTTGTACCACAAATTTCTCTTTACCCCACTTCTCTTCAGTACGTCCTCAATAGTTACGTGATATACCCACCTAATCTTCAGGAATCATCTGTAGCACCACATCTCAAAAGCTTCTATTCTCTTCCTGAGCCGCACGCAGTGGAAGTGCCATGTCACGGATTGCGCGGACCCTCCCGGCGGAGGTTCGAGTACTCCCTCTGGCATGGGTGTGTGTGTTGTTCGTAGCAAAAGTTAAAGTCAGTTTAAGTATAGGGACCAATAACCTCAGCAGTTTCGTCCCTTAGGTATTCACACACATTTGAACATTTCTTTTTTCCCTTCTTGTCTAAACTGTTATTCGTCCACGTTTCACCTCCATACATGACTACACACCATACGAATACTTTCAGAAAGGACTTCTTGACACTTAAATCTATAATCGATATTAACAAATTTGAATAGCATATTATTAGCATGGTGCAGCAGAGTCAGCAACTGTATAATGAAACTATATTAAATTTCTGACTACGCCCCATACGAATACTTTCAGAAAGGACTTCTTGACACTTAAATCTGTAAGGGATATTAACAAATTTGAATAGCCTGTTATTAACATGGTGCAGCAGAGTCAGCAGCTGTATAATAAAACTATATTAAATTTGTCACACTTAAAATGTTAGTACTACAGTACATAATCGTAAGAATGCTTCACTTCTACTAATATTTTGCCGATAGGCCACACAAACAGGCTAGACAGGTGGGCCGCAGGCGCTAAGTGGTAACTGAGCGCCGCAGGCAGCGACACAGCGGGCTCAGCTGGTCGTTGCGCGCATGCGCATGCGGAGTAATACTGACTTAAAACCAGAAAATGTTAATTGAGAATACTATGGAAAATAGTTTATTACAATAGTTCGAACTATTAATGGCATTAAAACCATCAGTCACAAATTAACATTCCATAAAAGGCAAAAGACGTATAACAAGTGTGCTGCACATAAGTAGGAATAAACATTAATTGATAACATTATTTGTTACAACTGCCTGTTCTGATTTGTCTGAAATCGTGTCTTTCGATATCAGAAGTTTATACACAAACCTCCCAGTAGACCAAATCTTGGATATATTAGAAGCCAATGTTCGTTTTCACAAAAAATTATCCATTATCGAAGTAGACGAATTAATGACCCTTTTACACACAATTCTAAAGTACAACTGTTTCTCATTTAATGACAGACTGTATTCACAACCATTTGGTCTAGCCATGGGCAGCCCGTTGCCAGGCATTTTGTCATAAATTTTTGTAAATTCTATGGAGCACTCTTTTTCTTTCAAAATTACCCTGATTTAGCGAACAGAATAATTTTTTATGCAAGATACGTAGATGATTTAATATTTTTAATTGAAGGCACCCACGTTCACACAGATCATATTTATACCGCGTTTAATAACCTCCACGAGAAAATAAGCGTCACCCAACAAACTGAAACAGCTAATAGACATTTGAATTACCTTGACGTAACTTTGGCAGTATCAGTTTTAACATTTTCCGTAAAGACACATTCTCCAATAATATTATTCCTGCTGGTTCCACACACCCCCAAGCCCACAAAATGGCCTTTTTCCACTCAAGTATACACCGAGCACTATCTATCCCGCTTTCTTCAGACAATTTACAGAATGAATTAAATACACTTGCCTATATTGCCCAAAATAATGGTTACAAAACCAAACATCGTGAAACAGATCCATGACAATAAAACACATATAAACATTACGAACTTATCTACACTAGGTACCGCTTATAAAGATTACTCCATTAATTTCATTTCTATCCCGTTTATAGGCAAAGCTTCTTACAAACTAGGGCGCATCTTAAAGAGTCGGGGCTTTAAAGTCGTCTATTCCACTAATAATAGCCTTAAAAAGAACCTAATCCACTCTCTAGGCAACACTAACTATAAATTTTCACGATGAGATATTTACAATATTACCTGTAGCGATTGCCCTAGTTGTTACATAGGTCAGTCAGAAAGAGGTATATCGGCTACGTACAAGGAGCATTTACCCACAAAAAGTGGAGATGGCACCCGTATATCAACATTTGCAGAACATCTAACACAAATGGCCCATGCCCCTAACCCACTTATAAACACAGAGCTCTTAAACCAAGAAGCTAAAGGATGCATGCTAGATACACTCGAAGAACTGCAAATTTTCAAGCACCTCCTTTATGATAAAGACAACTTGCTTAATGACCAATTTCAGTTGAAAAATAAGACCTTCTTCGAAGGATTTCAGCCCTTGCTTCGTCTACCATGATGATGCGGTACTTTCTATGTCGCCCGATGCCAGTGCCCTCTTATCTTTATGTTTACATACGCATTTCATGTAATCGTTGTTATTTACTATAAGTTTAAGGCTTTTATCATAACTGATATAAGTCAAATGATGTATCTCTAATTTCGAGCTTCCTGAAGTTTGCATACACATGACTTCTTGTAACTGCCTTTATAATAACTTGTGGCGTGGTACGTCCCTACGTACTACTTATTAACCCGTTAAATCTAATACTGTATATTGCTTACTACCCAGTACCTGGCTACAACGTACAGCCTTTTTTATTCTTATTAGTAGCTTCGAGTATTCCCCGATTAGACAATGCATATTTAATACACTAACCTATGTTCCATGCTGTTTCACAATTTGTTACGCATCAAATGGGGTATTTATATTTAAGAGAATCACAAAGTTTGCATATAACTCCACTGGCTATTCTGTCTTCATAACGTTTTGTGGCGTTGCGCGAACCTAATATCCGATAAATCCATTACTTTATACGATTTTCTACCTACGTCAGTAGCTGGCTGTGACATACAGCCTACTGGTTTTCTTATGTATTAATTGCTGATCACATATTGTATAACCAACCGCTAAGCTGTATGTGACAATTGTCCTTATTATCATTTACAGCCGTTAATTCTTAGCTAAGTTCCACGTATTTCAGGCACTGTTAACCTTAAATTATGGCCTTTTCTTATTAAAATGTTCCTTTACGCTATATAATGTTATTTGCCTCTCATAGAACTGTACCTTCAGTTATTATTGTTTATTTGCTAGTAACATTTTTATATGTTGTAATGTTATCAATTAATGTATATTCTTACGTATGTACAGTACACTTGTTATACGTCTTTTGCCTTCTATGGAATGTTAATTTGTGACTTACTGTTTTAATGCCATTAATAGTCCGAACTATTGTAATAAACTATTTGCCATAGTATTCTCAGATAACATCTTCTGGTTTGAAGTCAGTATTACTCCGCACGCGCATGCGCGCGACCACCAGCTGAGCTCGCTGCGTCCCTGCCGCGGCGCCCAGTTACGACTCAGCGCCTGCGGCCCACCTGTAGGGCCCGTTTGCGTGGCCTATCGGCAAAACATTAGTAGAAGTGACGCAGTCTTGTGACTGTTTACTGTAGTACAAACATTTTAAGTTTGACAGGGCCAATATCTGACATGTTTTAATTTTATTTTTATATTGTGATATTTATGAAGAAGGCTACATTATTATAGTCGAAATCTAGGTAAAATTTCTTTGCTTATGCAATTTGAGGCTGAAATTTAATATAGTTAACAAATGTCTCTTCTTCAGAAATGCTTTTCTTGCAATTGCCAGTTCACATTTTATATCCTTCCTATTTTGACCATCATCAGTTATTTTGCTTCCCTAATACCAAAACTCATCTACAACTTTAAGTGTCTCATTTCTTAATCTAGTTCCTCCAGCATCATTTGATTTAATTCGACTACATTGCATTATCCTCATTCAGCTTTTGTTGATGTTCACCTTATTTCCTCCTTTCAAGACTCTGTGCATTCCGTTCAACTGCTCTGCCAAGTCCTTTGCTGTCTCTGACAAAATTACAATGTCATCGGCAGGGCCTAGCAGTACATGAACTACGTTTTTCACAAACTGTGCTCTTGACTTGTAATCGAAGTCTACCATGTCGATCCCGCCTTCATTCATCGGAGCATTAATTGTTCTATAGCCATGCGGAAGAGCACCCCTCTTAATAGGAACCACCCCAAAATGTTTGTACTCCTGGCAACATATTAATTTTTGTGAAAGTGCCAGTGGTATATACCACGACTTTGTCAGCGTGTAGGTTTTAAGGTATTCTACACGTAATTTTATGTTTAGATATTTTTGCTGTAAGCATATCACAGCTCCTCTAAGGTTCTGCAGAATTTATTTTGCCTTCTCCGTCGAGAACTAATCCTCTTTCTTGTCCAAATCGAATGCCTAATGCAAGGGCGTACTGAAAAGTAATTCCTCCGAATTCTGTACGGGAAACCTCTTAAGGCTTTTTAAATAAAGCGAATGTTATTAACAGTCTACTATTTTTTCATTATGTCCACATATTTATTTCTCAACATGGTCAACTTGGCGACGAACACATTTCTCCCAGTGAGAGGCCAATTTGTTCTTACCGTCACAGCCGGCCGCTGTGGCCGAGCGGTTCTAGGCGCTTAAGTCCGGAACCGCGCTGCTGCTACGGTCGCAGGTTAGAATCCTACCTCGGGCATGGATGTATGTGATGTCCTTAGGTTAGTTAGGTTTAAGTAGTTCTAAGTCTACGGGATTGATGACCTCAGATAGTCCCGTAGTGCTTAGAGCCATTTTGATACCGTCACTGTAAAACATTCGAATCTGTTGACGGAGCTACAACCCACCTCCTCTTGCACTTCTTAATCGCTATCATAGTGAAGTCCTCGAAGGTGTTCTTTAAGTTTTGGAAGGAGATGAAAATCGGATGGGACCAAGTAGGGAGTGTATGAAGGATGGTCGATAACAATGAATCCATGGCGCCGGATTGTTGCAGATGTCGCCACGCTCGTGTGTATTCTGGCACTACACTGTCCGTGTGTGGACGAACTCTTAGAATTCGAAACTGGATTACACCACACTGTTTCTCATGCACCGCCATAGTTACGTTACATACCGCCAAATTACGCGCAACGATTGGGCGCCCTATAGCGACAGGGACCCAACAATGTTTACATATGAAGAATAGAGATGTCGAATGTTAATAACGTAGGTTTTATTCAAGAGGCTTTAAGAGCTTTCACGTAAAAAATCGGAGGCATTGGCTTTCAGCAGGTCCTTTTATTTTTCTTTCGGCACATTCTTCAAAGGAATGAGTCCCGAGATGTATGTGATTCGTTACTCTGAGTTTTTGCTTTTCCTGGTATTAATACGTGCACGACGTGCCAACTCTTACGTTTCCAATATGTGATTAATTCGTATATTTTCAACGAGATTTTTAGATGTTATGGATAAGTCATCTACTAACGAATTAATTGTAAATCTGCAGTTTTCAATCCCTTTACCTTGAATGTGTTTATGCACTGCACGTTTTAGTTACTCTACGAACGCAATAAATAAAGCCGTGAACAACGGGCACCCTTATCTAATAGATCCCCTTACTGAATGTCATTTTGTTAGTTAATCCTTCTTTTGGACGCTTGAAATATTTCCTGTCTTTATCGGTAATACAGTGTGTATTATTGATTCAGGCAAATCTCTTCTCAAGTCACTGGACACGTGATTTTCAAGTAAAATGTCTTCCTGGACGGGAATGTACATAACGGATGAACGGATACATTTTGAAGACGCATTGTTGACGACTTACGGAATTTTGGGTCTGGCTGTGACTCCTGCCCCGTTAGCCAACTAATAAGGCAACCGTTCGCGATAAGCAGGAAATCCGGACTAGAGTCCCGATCTGGTGAAATTTCCATTGTCATCATTCCACCTCACAGCTGAATTGTTGCCCATATTCGCAACTGCGAATACAATGCATGTATTTCATAACGGCTGTACTCACCGTAGTGCCTTTTCCTTCCGACATGCATGCATGCCTGTATGATGTATTATTGGTTAGTTGGTTGATTCGGGAGAGGGGAGCAAATAGCGAGGTCATCGGTCACATCGGATTAGGGAAGGATGAGTATGGAATTCGGTCGTGCACTTTCAAAGATCCATCACGGCATTTGTCTGAATCGATTTAGGAAGATCACGGAAAACGTAAATCCGGATGGCAGGACGCAGGTCTGAACCGTCGTCCTCCCGAATGCTAGTCCAGTGTGCTAACCACTGCACCACCTCGCTCATTATCTATTATCGCCGCCAAGTACTGCGACTTGCTAGTCGTTGCTGTTATCGTTCTTTGTTTCTCTCCCGTAATGCTAGAGATTTCACTTTTCATCAGTATAAGATGAGTTATCTTTGGATCTAACGGTATTCCTTATCAGTCGGTCCGCCTGTAATTCGAATATTTTCTCTTTGACCATTTTCACTTCATCTACTTTATCATCGCTACCATCTATTTGCTTTTGTATTCCCCGCAAGGCGCTGTCATGAACTTCGGATGTATGATGTCTTTCTCTCTATATTTGGTATGAAGAATTTAAGAAGAAAAACTTATAGTAACTGATATAGCTATCTTCTCCCACATTCACTGTGATTTCTATAAAATCGTTTCCTTATTTTCCAGTTGGAGAACACAATGCTGAAGTTACCTTCTACACAATTGTCATTTAGGACGCTAGTGTTTACTTTCCAGTACCTGTCACCATGCAGGACTGACATCAGTAATCCTTGGACTTTAATTAGAACTGTGTGGTTATCAGTTACCTTGAATGGCATGACTTCGTATCTGTCTGCACCGAAACATAAAACCTGTCCAGGAGGCACGCTGCTTTTGAGCTAACGTTGGTGTAATGAGTTCTTTTTGACCACATCTTTCACACCGCAGCAGCTGTTACATCTCGCACGGGCTCACAGGTTGGAGTGTTATTCTTGGTTTCCATTGTTTGTAACACACAATCATACAAACCTCCAAGTATCAGTCTATGAATAATAGGTGACATTTTCCTGGAAAACAGTTTGTCGAGCCCCTTCCTAGTTTGATGCCGACGGATCATACAGATTTACAGAAGTGATAGTACGGATTATTCATTTTATCACCCATAACTCTGGATTAGACTCTATATGACTCATTTACAAAGCTCACTTTGCTAAGACTGCACAACCACGTCCGTTTTCTCCCACATTATTAAAGAATCATGGACCTTGCCGTTCGTCGGGTGGCTTGCTTATCTCAGCGATGAAGATAGCTGCGCCGTAGGTGCAACCACAACGGAGGGGTATCTGTTGGGAGACCAGACAAACGTTTGGCTCCTGAAGAGAGGCAGCAGACTTTTCAGTAGTTGCAGGGGCAACAGTCTGGATGATTGACTGATCTGGCCTTGTAACATTAAACAAAACGACCTTGCTGTGCTGGTACTGTGAACGGCTGAAAGTAAGGGGAAACTGCCGCCGTAATTGATCCCGAGGACATGAAGCTCTACTGTATACTTAAGTGATGATGGCATCCTCTTCGGTAAAATATTCTGGAGGTAAAATAATCCCCCATTCGAAGCTCCAGTCGGGGACTACTCTGCAGGACGTCGTTATCAGGAGAAACAAAACTGGCGTTCTACGGATCGGAGCGTGGAATGTCAGATCCAATAGTAGTGCAGGTAGGTTAGAAAATTTAAAAAGGGAAATGGATAGGTTAAAGCTAGATATAGTGTGGATTAGTAAAGTTTGGTGGCAGATGGAACAGCACTTTTGATCAGGTGAGTACAGGGTTATAAATACAAAATCAAATAGGAGTAACGGAGGAGTAAGTTTAATAATGAATAAAAAAAATTAACGAGGGTAAGCTACTATGAACAGCATAATGAACTCATTATTGTAGCCAAGACACACACGAAGCCAACGTCCACCACAGTAGTACAAATTTATATGTCAACTAGCTACGCAGACGTTGAGGAGACTGGGTAAATGTATGATGAAATAAAAGAAATTATTCAGACAGTGAATGGAGACGAAAATTTAATAGTCATGGTGTACTGGAATTCGAAGCGAGCGAAAAGTAGTAGGTGAATATGGACTGAGGGGAAAGGTACGAAACAGGAAGCCGTCTGGTAGAACTTTACAGAGAGCATAATTTAATCATAGCTAATAATTGATTTAAGAGTCAAGGAAGAAGGTTGTATGCGTTGAAAGGACATGGAGAAACCTCTAGGTTTCATATTCATTATATAATGGTAGGGCAGAGATTTTGGAACCAGGTTTTAAATTGTAAGACATTTCCGGGAGAAGACGTGGACTCTGACTCCAATTTATTGTTTATGAACTGCAGGTTAAAAGTGAAGAAACTACAAAAAGGTGGGAATCTAAGGACATGGAACCTGAATAAACTGAAAGAACCAGAGGTAATAGAGAGTTTCAGACAGAGCATTAGGGAACGATTGACAAGAACAGGGAGGAGGAATACAGTAGAAGAAGAATGGGTAGCTTTGAAAGACGAAATAGTGAACGCAGCAAAGGGGCAAGTAGGTAAAATGACGAAGGCTAGTAGAATTACGGAAACGGAAGAGAATCTAGATGAAGATGAGAAGGGAGATATGATACCGCGTGAAGAATTTGACAGGGCGCTGAAAGACGTAAGTCGAAACAAGGTCCCAGGAGTAGATATTCCGTTAGAGCTACTGATTGCTTTGGAAGAGCCAGCCATGGCACAACTCTTCGACCTAGCGAGCAAGATGTATGAGACAGGTTAAATACTTGCAGACTCCAAGAAGAATGCAGTCATTCCAATACCAAAGAAAGCAGGTGTTAATAAGTGCGAAAATTACTGACCTATCAGTTTAATAAGTCACGGTTGCAAAACACTAACGCGAATCCTGTACAGAAGAATGAAAAAACTGGTAGAACCCGAACTCGGGCAAGATCAGGTTGGATTCCATGGAAATATAGGAACACACGAGGAAATATTGAGCCTGGGACTTTACATAGAAGACAGGTTAAGGAAAGATAAACCTACGTTTATAGCATTTGTAGACGTAGATAAAGCTTTTGACAGTGTTGACTGGAATACTCTTTTTCAAATTCTAAAGGTGCAGGGGTAAAATACAGTGAGTGAAAGGCTATTTACAATTTGTACAAAATCCAGATTGCAATTATAAGAGTCGAGGGGCACGAAAGGGAAGCAGTGGTTGAAAAGGCAGTGAGACAGGGTTGTAGCCTATTCTCAATATTATTCAATCTGTAGATTGAGCAAGCAGTAAAAGAAACAAATGAAAAACTTAGGGTAGTAACACTGCACATTCAGTATAAAATATTAGATGTTCACTGGAAGACTGCAAGGCAACATCTCTCTGATCACTGCATAGCTTTACAAGTATACTCGTATGTACACATCTTCGCCAACGATCTTTTACTCACCGCAGAGCTACGATGCGGGATCCACCTGGAGCGGAACCCATGCTATCAATACTGACATACGAGAGACATTGCCATACGTAGAATGGTTGGGTGTTCGAAAACCGTAGACGTTTCGAAATGGAAAAAGCAAGGATGCGCAGACATGCTACAGGAGCAGCTACACGATATACCGATCACGAAGCTGATTTAGTTAGACTTTCGAGCCTTCCTGCGCAGAAGTGACAGTGTTAACATGGTTATTTTGTAAATACCTTTCGCCTATAATTTTAAATAATGAAACCAGTTGCAAGAGTTTCCAGGACAATCTAAGGGAAACAAAGGTGCCAAATAGTAATAAACTAGGAACAAATACAACCATTAATATATATAGTCGTTTGGGACCAACAACAAAGTAAAACTTCGTTGGCAGTCCTACCGTTCTAGACACCCATCTCTCAACCATCCGATGAAAGAGTTCCACCTTTAATACCTACCGGGACCTAATCTAACTGAGAAACATTTTCCTGGTTAACAACCTAAAACACTTCGCAATGCGAAAAGGTTGTATCTGAGACTTATTACATTCGCCAGAAGACTCAGCTCTAATTTACAGTTTCAGTTCGTAAGAGGAAAAATTACTGAGTTGATCTCATATTTTAAGGAGTGCGGGACATCAGTCCCACCAAGCGATCTCGCACGAAAATTTGGGCCATAATTTTTATAATACGCAGTGATGACGTTCTGAATGGAGAGCATTTGATTTTCGCGAGCACCTGTTGTTTATCACTCGTTCCGTCCTAATGCTGCCTCCTACTGCCAAAGCACGAAGTACTGTAAAAGGAGAGACAACTAGACCCCTCCTGTTCACGGAATGTTGAAGGCGAGGAAAAAGGCTGTGAGGCGGGGAGGGGGGGGGGGAGGAGGGAAGAGTACATGTTTGGCCAATGTGTAACGAAATCTTTTTTGAGAGCACCTGTTATTCTACGCGAAAAATAGGTAAGAAATATGAGACTCAATTTATCAATTTCACATATACAGGGTGTTACAAAAAGGTATGGCCAAACTTTCAGGAAACATTCCTCACACACAAAGAAAGAAAATATGTTATGTGGACATGTGTCCGGAAACGCTTACTTTCCATGTTAGAGCTCATTTTATTACTTCTCTTCAAATCACATTAATCATGGAATGGAAACACACAGCAACAGAACGTACCAGCGTGACTTCAAACACTTTGTTACAGGAAATGTTCAAAATGTCCTCCGTTAGTGAGGATACATGCATCCACCCTCTGTCGCATGGAATCCCTGATGCGCTGATGCAGCCCTGGAGAATGGCGTATTGTATCACAGCCGTCCACAATACGAGCACGAAGAGTCTCTACATTTGGTACCGGGTTTGCGTAGACAAGAGCTTTCAAATGCCCCCATAAATGAAAGTCAAGAGGGTTGAGGTCAGGAGAGCGTGGAGGCCATGGAATTGGTCCGCCTCTACCAATCCATCGGTCACCGAATCTGTTGTTGAGAAGCGTACGAACACTTCGACTGAAATGTGCAGGAGCTCCACCGTGCATGAACCACATGTTGTGTCGTACTTGTAAAGGCACATGTTCTAGCAGCACAGGTAGAGTATCCCGTATGAAATCATGATAACGTGCTCCATTGAGAGTAGGTGGAAGAACATGGGACCCAATCAAGACATCACCATCAATGCCTGCCCAAACGTTTACAGAAAATCTGTGTTGATGACGTGATTGCACAATTGCATGCGGATTCTCGTCAGCCCACACATGTTGATTGTGAAAATTTACAATTTGATCATCAGAATCGAGGAAGTAAAGTATATACTGACGAAATTAAATGAGCTCTAACATGGAAATTAAGCGTTTCCGGACACATGTCCACATAACATCTTTTCTTTATTTGTGTGTGAGGAATGTTTCCTGAAAGTTTGGCCGTACCTTTTTATAACACCCTGTATATATGTGTTGAATATTATTTTAATAATATTCTCGTATGGATATTCTGCAGATATGTACACCTCAAGAAGAAATGAGAAGACCGAAACAGCCGAAAACTTATTATGAAATGAAGTTAATGATTTTCAGTTTACAGATTTGTCTCGCCAACCAAGTTGAAAAATAGTGGAATTCCTGTAGAAGTACCATACTTTAACACTGTGAGCTTTAAAATCCGAAAAACGTAACGCAAAACATTGATGTTAGAAATGAAATAGCGCTCTTCTATTTCTATAACGACACTTATTCGTTTCATCCATTTGCACATCGTTGTGGATTGGAACGTAAAAATGTTCAAAGCAAGCAGATCGATGGCACCGGCTATCGGTTAGAAACTGAGCACTTTGACACAATAAATAAACTGTCTTGCCAATGTCCTAATAGTATTTTACAAATCCCTTATTCATTCCACAGTGCAGTACATCGCGCTCTAGCATTAGGCGGCTGCAGTTGGAGTGAGCGAGTGGCAACTGATGCGCGCGAATGTTAGAAGCTGTATTCTCAGAACGTCGTAACTAATACTGTCAGAACTAAGGCCCAGATTTTCGAGCGGGATCGATTGCTGGGGCTGATATCCTGTACGAGTGCTTCGTTCTTCATGAAATACGAGGTTAAGTTGATGATATTTTCTTGTTGACACTGTCTTGTCACTTGCTCTGATTTTATAATAAAACTTGCAGCTATGGAACGCCACTCATCAGGTTGACATTGATTTTAATTTTTCTTTCCTGTTAAATTTTTTTCCATTAATAAAGGGTTATTTATTTTAGTGGAAGAGAAAACCATTGTAATTGATACACAGTGAAGTAGTGAAATTACCACTTCGCTTAAAAATATTATTATAAGTTTAACGAGAGGAATCACTTTAATTTCATCTGGATATATTAAATTTAACTTACCTCACGAAGACTTACTCCTTTTCCTTATTAATACCGTCTGTAATGGGACCACATAAAGGGAAAGTACTGACAGTACGCGATTTTCTTAAATATAGCAGTGAAAATCCACAATGAAAACAAAAGAAATGTTAATCTAGGGGTATGATTTTTACTTCTCGTGTAATAAAGTAAAATCACCAGACTGACGTACAAATTTGCTGTCAGGTTGCGTGGGATGACAAGGAGAGTGCTTCTGTTGCCATACGAAATTGCGACCCACACCATAACTCCAGGTGTAGGTCTAATATGTCTAGCACGCAAACAGGTTGGATGCAGGCCCTCAACTGGTCTCCCTGTAACTAAAACACGGCCATCACTGGCATCGAGGAGGGACTACATTTCATCAGAGAACACAACAGACCTTCACCCTGCCCTCCAATGAGCTCTCGCATGAAACCACTGAACTCACAAATGCCAGTGATTTGGGCCAGTGAAATGAACGCTATATGACATCTAGCTTGTAGTAACCGGTTTGTAAACGTTTGTTGTGTCACTATAGTGTCAACTGCTCCTCAGACTGCTGCTCTCTATGCAGTACGATGCGCCACAGCCATATGCCGAAGATGGTGGTCTTCCATTCTACACGACCTCTTTTATGCTCAGTGAGGTAATAATAGTGAGCCGGCCGCTGCGGCCGAGCGGTTCTAGGCGCTTCAGTCCGGAACCGCGCTGCTGCTACGGTCGCAGGTTCGAACCCTGCCTCGGTCATGGATGTGTGTGATGTCCTTAGGTTAGTTAGGTTTAAGTAGTTCTAAGTCTAGGGGACTGATGATCTAAGATGTTAAGTCCCATAGTGCTTAGAGCCATTTGAACCATTTGAACGATAATGGTATCTTTGTCGTTTAAAGGTATTCTTGACTAACATCAATTCACCACGTCCATTTCCAAAGGTAACTAACGCTTACGATCATTACAGCGTGTATTTAAGGCAAACATCACTTGCATCCTCATAGTGGCACTGCTAACGTCACTCTTATGCAACTGGCGCCGAATGTAAGTATACATCATCTTTTATATGTAGAAACACGCTCTTGATAGTGCGTAATTTACGACTACGATTGGCCATTTTTCTCTTTTTGGGTGGGAGTCACGAAGTATTCTCGTATTCATAGGATAAAGTAGGAGGTTGAAATATCTCTCCGAACTGTCATTCATCAACACTCCCTGCAACAATGTCGCCAATTTAATTTGCAACTGACCAGAGGTAGGAGGGTACTATAGCCGCCACATTCCACGTCTCACGAAGCAACAGAACGAGCTGAGTCCATAACAGCCTTTCAGAGAAGACTGTTCCGCAACAATCTTACTCACGGCACCCATCCGAGTGCACAAGACCTCTCCAGATGCTCGATGTCGAGGAAGTTGATGCATCTTATCGGTGTCTAGTGGACATGAAAGTGTTGTGATGATATAACAGACAATTAAGGAGAAACGTGTGGTTAATGCGTTATGGAGCTCCAGACAGACGGAGTTTGAAGCGTTTTACATAAATCAACTGTGCTATCAATTCTTAACTATTGTTCTAGTACCTGGGGTCACTACCAAGAAGCTATTGCCAAGAGAGAAATGAATGTAGAACATAAACACACTCACTCCTAAGGCTACACAGTTCTGCTCTTGAACACGTTATAATATTAAAGCCATGTGGCTTCCGAAATATTAGTCTTCCGGAGTGCAACGCTCTTAATACTCTAATGCAGGACATAAATACCAACATTTGACATACATCCACCCAGCTAGTTGTCTATCCTACTCACTATGGTAACAAACTCTAAGATGGTAAAATTACTTCCTTCTACACCAAAGAAAAACATCTATTCCTTGTGATACATAGACAGTATAACTTTCCAGGGACGTATATCGCCCAGTGCTTACATCCGATTTCAATCCAGAAATTATGCTATGCTCACAGCAGTCTCATAAAATGATCGCCAGCAATGGAAAATGCGTCTTGTGGTAAAACAGACAAATTGACAGCAGCAGTGTTTGACACGTGAAATTACGCACCATGCGGCACTGATTTCATAAATAGTACAACTTTCGAGCAAATGTATGCATAGGGCTTGCAATACCTTACTAACTTCTTTCAATGACATAGAAAAAAAAAAGGTTTTCGTCTCGTCGTTTCAATTTCAGTCATCTCACTACTATTGAAAACATTCGATTCTGGCATTTGATTGTGCTTAGTTACTTATCCGATTAGATGATGTGTTCGAATTCCCGTCCAACACTAACTTCACGTCACGACATTTCATGCATATCCACACATACATTTTGTTACCTGTATATCATACATATTGAAAGTCTTTGGTGGTTTTCTATCAAGTACAGTAGTAGCTACGTGGGTGTGCTGGTTCCCGGTCCAGAACAAATACTATTGTCAGATAATTTCAAGCTGAAACTTCGTTTGCAAAATGTAATTTATTGTAATAAATTTGAGTTTACAGCAGTTAAAACTGTGTCATCTCTAAAAACATGTTTTCCGATATTTACGTTATCTTGGTATTAATTTACATCTTGACTGAGGGACATAGTGAGCAGCGTTCAGTAGTGGTCTCTCATAGTAACAATTTTATGTAGTCAGACGTCTCTACCAAAAAGATATTAGAGTACTTGCAAGAAGATTAAGTTATGTGGGTTGAATACAAATAGGCCTGAAAGCAATTAGTGTCTTTCGAATACTTCTCAACATGATGGTGTATGTGGATGTACATTTATTGGAATTGTGAGACAATGGACAGTCCTATATATTTGTACTAAAATACTGTTATTCCGATTTTTTATTTTATACTTTTGTAAACCGCACAAAAAGTATGCTAGTTATAAAATGGAATTTCTGTGATATAACATGAAAAATCACAAAATGTGCGACCTGCTATACAGCAACAGGCAGGAAGTCTTTTCTTGAGAAGTAAATAAATAAATGAAAAAGTCCTTCCCCAAAACGTTATTCCTCTGCATCTGCATGTGCTGTACGAACATGAAGCGTCACTCATCAGACGAGGTGAACTTCGTTCGAGCTTCAGAAGCGGAGTGACAGGGCTGGTGGTTATCAGCGTAACTGTGCTTCGCTGAGGGCCCTCTGAGGTCAGTGCAAGAGGAGCAGCGCGCTTATCTCTTCTGTGCAGTGTCCGCTAGCTCCGCCCCTAACTACCGCTACGTAAGCATCCCGCTGCACACAGGGGAATCGTCCCTGCGCGTACACAGCGAAGCTTACAGGTTCCTTCTCTCTGCCTGATAATGCGCTGGCTGATGGGGCCACATGTGGATTTCAAGTGGTACTAGTTTATTCGGCATCTGTCTTACGGACCATCTAGAGACAGCCATCCAAGTGGAAGGAGCGTATAGCAGCGGCAGCGCCAGCCGTTTGCGCCAGTACACCGCGTCTAGTTTAGATCAGTGCCTTTTTTTAACTTATGGTAAGAACTGAACAATATATGTGTATTTCTGTGACTGGCTAATGTTCACCTACGAATTTATTTGCTGCAGTAACTTTTGTAAAATCCGAGTCTTTAGTGGTGAGTATTTGTTAGTACATCTTTTGTGAGCAGATAGCTTGCCGGAGTGGCCGTGCGGTTCTAGGCGCTACAGTATGGAGCCGAGCGACCGCTACGGTCGCAGGTTCGAATCCTGCCTCGGGCATGGATGTGTTTGATGTCCTTAGGTTAGTTAGGTTTAATTAGTTCTAAGTTCTAGGCGACTAATGACCTCAGAAGTTAAGTCGCATAGTACTCAGAGCCATTTGCACCATTTTTTCAGCAGATAAATGTAAATTCTGTTTAAAGGTTCAGATATTGCGATCTTAGACTACAATGAGTACACAGTGGAGCAGATTTTCATATTTGTTTATTATTCTCATTTTTATTTTGCCTACGTCCCAACTTTAATAGTGCCATAGTCCTATGACTTTCTCTTTTGCAGCGTCTGCTTGTTCTTTCTCAGTAAGTGGGGGATAACGATCGTTCGCGTCCGTAGCATAACTAATACACCCATGTCCACTGGGTAGTGCTAAGGAACAGTCACTTTGAGGCAGTCAAACAATCCTCGATCTTGATCATTGATCTCCTGGCTAATTATACATCGACTATCACTGATATTAGGCACAGGCAAGCCTGACTATAGAAAAGACCCTTCTCAGAGACCATGGACGAGGCCCCATGGACATATCATGAGGATTTGCCAATTTAACCTAGAAGGAACAGATTGAGATAAATGCCAAGTATTAAGTAAGATTTTGTGGGATGACAACATCGATCTGATTGCGATTCAGGAAACACACGCTGAAGATGAAGATCAACTCAAACGGAGAGGCACGATCATAGGTTACAATCTAGTTGGCGCAACGTATCATCGTGCCTATAGCGTGGCCACGTATGTTCGGTCTACGACTGGAGATGCCCAGTACACGATGACATACATGAAGTTGTTGTCAATATAAACTGTCAGTGAGTAATGTGTACAAACCACCTGGCCTCAAGAAGTCCTGGCCTACCTACAACATCCAGTCATATATGTGAGGGACCTTAATAGCCACCATCCCATGTGCAAACACGCGACATCTGATGGAACTGACGAGGCCCTTGTTCACTGGGCAGACAATAACGAGTTGTTCTTACTTTTCGACCCAAAGGACCGAGGAACATACAGGTCAGCTGCTTGGAGAAAGGAATACAGCGCAGATCTCTGCTTTGTGACGACTGGCAAAAACCAAACGCCACGAAGTTCTAGAGGATGCGTATTAACAAACTTATCTCACAGCCAACATCGTCCAGTCCTGATCTAAATTGAAACTAATATACCACCAACAACAACCATACAACGCCCAAGGTGGACTTCCAGATAAGCAAAGTGGAATATCTACGCGGAGAAACTGGATAAATGCTTGGGATAGATCCAACCACCAACCAGTATGTATGACCGGTTCATAGGTTCAGTTAAAAGTGCAGCAAAAGCCGCTGTCCCATGGAGGTTCCGCATACAATATGTACCACGCTGGGACAAAAAGTGTGAAAGGAAGTATCGATTGGGTGGTTGATTTGTGGCAGGGGAGCAAACACCGAGGTCATCGGTCGGGTTAGGAAAAGATGGGGAAGGAAGTCGGACGCGCCCTTCAAAATGAACCATCCTGGCATTTGCTTGAAGCGATTTAGGGAAATGAGGGAAAACCTGAATCAGTATGGCCAGACACTGGTTAGAACCGTCGTCCTCCCGAATGAGAGTCAGAAAGCAAATATCAAAAATTCCATGCTAGTGGAGGCTCTGAGATTGCAGACGACCAGCCGGCAGAAGTGGCCGTGCGGTTAAAAGCGCTGCAGTCTGGAACCGCAAGACCGCTACGGTTGCAGGTTCGAATCCTGCCTCGGGCATGGATGTTTGTGATGTCGTTAGGTTAGTTAGGTTTAACTAGTTCTAAGTTCTAGGGGACTAATGACCTCAGCAGTTGAGTCCCATAGTGCTCAGAGCCATTTGAACCATTTTTGCAGACGACCAGCTGCACAGCCTAGACGATGCTCGGCGAGAGAAATGGGTCTAAACCATAGTATCGCTCGATTTCAAAACATCTAGTAGAAAGGCCTGGTCTCTCCTCCGAAAACTAGGAGGACCCAACAGATTACATCATTACTCTATAGATATATCTGCAAATAACATTGCAGCCTACTTACGGGCTATATGTCGCCGTACCGAGAGGGCGCGCAGCAGAGCAGCAGCAGCACTTGTGTGATAGACCGTAAATTAATTTATTCTTTGTTTTTTGTTCACATGCTTCTGCAAAGAAGTGAACTGTACGTTTGTATTTTACTGTGTAGACAAGTGGATACAAAATTAATCCTAGTTTTTGTTTTTGCGTAAGTCTTGTGAATATCCTTGCGTAGGGCGGCTTCCTAGAGTAAATTTTCCGTGTACAAAATCTTATTTCTGTTTAATAACTTGCGGTCTCAGAGTTCAGTGAGAAATCTGCACACCAACTTTTAGTGTTACTTTATTCACCTCTGGTATATTTTCAAACTCAGTAGCGTCATTTGAGACCTTATATCTATTTTATACACAATAGGATATGGCTAGTGACTGCGATTGTTGTGAGCGGGCACAAGGAGAATTGTCTGTTATCCGTAAACTCGCGGTGGCAGAGCAGTTCTAGGCGCTTCAGTCCGGAACCGCGCGACTGCTACGGTCGCAGGTTCGAATCCTGCATGGGTGTGGATGAGTGTGATGTCATTAGGTTAGTTAGGTTTAAGTAGTTCTAAGTTATAGGGGACTGATGACCTACGATGTTAAGTCCCAAAGTCCTCAGAGCCACTTGAACCACTTTTTTGTCCGTAAACACCTGGAAGATGCGTTGGCTACCGTCGACAAGCTTCTAGCTAATGCTCGAAGTTTCGGTGACTTTGGGGCGCCAGTGACGATACCTGCGACACCTTTCGTGTCGCTGGAATCCCCTGGTGGCACGGACGTCACTGATGCTTCCGATACTCAACATCTGACCGATCCGTCCTCACTCCAGAGTGGGTGGCAGACAGTGGTGGGTTCGCGTGTCACTGGGCGGAAGGCGAAAGAGGGAGCAGGCCGTGCGGCTGGCTCCCTACGTCTTAGCAACAGGTACGAGGTGCTACACAGTGTTGATGATATCTCTCAGCCAGCTCGGGATGCCTCTCCTGTTGGGCCAGCGGTCGATTTTCCTGCCCAGTTCGGACAAGTACAGAGGGTGCGTATGCCAGTCATTGGAAGCTCCAATGTTAGGCGGGTGATGGAGCCCCTTACGGAAATAGCAGGCAAGCCGAGAAAGAATGCCAGTGTGCACTCGGTATGTCTGCCGGGAGGTCTCATCCGTGATGTGGAGGAGGCCCTGCCGGCGGCTATCGAGCGCACTGGGTGCCACCGGCTGCATGTAGTGGCACATGTCGGCACGAATGACGCCTGCTGCATGGGTTCTGAGGCCATCCTCGGCTCCTTTCGGCGACTAGCTGATTTGGTGAAGGCAACTAGCAACGCACGAGGGTTGCAGTCTAAGCTGTCTATTTGTAGTATCGTACCGATGGTTGATCGCGGTCCTCTGGTTTGGAGCAGAGTTAAAGGTCTACACCAGAGGCTCAGACGGCTGTGCGACGGTATTGGATGCGAATTTCTCGACCTCCGCTATCGGGTGCATAATTGTAGTGTTCCCCTTAACAGGTCAAGCGTGCACTACACGCAGGAAGCGGCTACTAGGGTAGCGGAGTACATGTGGTGTGCTCATGGGGCTTTTTTAGGTTAGAGGACCCCTCCAATAGGAGCAAACACGATTTACGTGTTAAATCTGCCACAGCGATCTCAGAGAACCTTCGTCTTCGCAGATCAGAGATAGGAAAGATTAATATGATTTTAGTAAACTGCAAGAGCATCCAAGGAAAGGTATCACAATTATTATAGCTTATTGAAGGTTATAATGCACAGATAGTATTGGAAACAGAAAGCTGGTTGAAGCCAGAAGTCAATGACAACCAAATTTTAAGTTCAGACTGGAATGTTTATCGTAAGGGTAGGTTAGTCGGCAGAGGTGTAGGAGTGTTCATTGCAGTAAAGACTTCGATAAAGTCGAGCGAGGTTATCACGGATTGGGTTTGTGATTTAATCTAGGTAAGGTTAAGTATCAAAGATCGGTCAAAAATGGTGACTGGATGCGCTTATAGACCGCTTGCGACAGGAGACCAAGTGACAGAGCGTTTCAGACACAACTTGCAGAACATCCTTAGTAATTTTCCTGATCATGCTGTTGTAATAGGGTATGACTTCAGCTTCTCAGATATAATTTGGGAGTATCATGCTGTCAAAACTGGTACCAAAGACAGGGATTCATGTGACATTGTTCTGGATGTCTCGTCAGAAAATTACTTTGAGCAGATAGTTACAAAATCAACTCTGAGGGTTAAATCTTCGACCTCCTGGCCACAAACAGACCTTAAATTATTGAATCGGTAAACGTAGAGGAAGGTAGCAGTGATCATAAGGCTGTGATAGCATCTATGAGAACTGGTCTGAAAAAGGATGTTAAGAAAGGTGGGAAGATATTTTTGCTTGGGATACAAATTTCAGAGTATCTGAGCAACTAGCATCAAATATTCGGTGGTGAGGACACGATGTGGAAAATGAATGGAAAAAATTCAAAATGAACGTGCAATATGCCCTAGACAAGTATTTTCCCAGTAATATCTTAAGTGATGGGAAACACCCATGAATCATGTTAGAAAACTGCTACGTAAACAAATAGTACGTCATCCCAGATTCAAGAGAAGTAAATACCTAGCAGACAAACAAAAGCTGAACGAAGCGAAAATGAGCGTAAGGAGAGCAATGAGAGAAGCGTTCAATGATTTCGAAAGTACGACATTGTCAACCGACCTGAGTAAAGACCCTAAGAGATTTTGGTCGTATGTAAAATCAGTTAGTGGGCCAAAATCTTCTATTCATTCTCTCAGTGACCACACCGGCACCGAAACGGAAGATAACGGAGAAAATGCCGAAATACTGAATTCGGTCTTCCGAAGTTGTTTCACCGTGGAAGATCGTAACACTGTCCCTCCTTTCAATCGTCGTGCGAACGTCGAAATGGCAGATCGCAGTACGGAAAAGCAGCTACAATTGTTTCGTAGTGGAAACACTTCAGGACCAGATGAGATACGTATAAGATTCTATAAAGATTATGCTAAAGAACTTGCTCCCCTTCTAGCAGTAAAATATCGTAGAGTGCTTGAGCTACGAAAGGTACCTAACGACTGGAAAAACGCACAAGTCATTCCCGTTTTTGAGAAAGGCCGTAAGACAGATCCAAAAAATTATAGATCTATATCGTTGACGTGAATCTGTTGTACAATTATGGAACATGTTTAATGCTTAAGAATTATAATGTTCTTGGAAAATGAACAGCTCCTCTATAAAAAGCAACATGGATTCCGCAAACAGAGATCCTGCGAGACTCAGCTCGCTCTGTTCCTCCATGAGATCCACAGCGCAGTGGACAACGGCGCTCTGGCTGATGCCGTGTTCCTTAATTTCAGTAAGGCGTTTGTCACCGTCCCGCATTGCCGTTTAATGAAAAAAATACGAGCTTACGCAGTATCGGAGCGGACATGCGACTGGCTTCAAGACTTTCTTGCAGACAGAATTCAACAAGTCGCTCTCAACGGAACTAAATCGACGGATGTAAAGGTAATATCCGGAGTACCACAGGGAAGAGTAATAGGACCGTTGCTGTGCTCAATATATGTAAATGACCTAGCAGAAAGCGTCGGATGCTCTTTAAGGCTATTCGCAGATGATGCATTTGCTTATACCAAAGTAGCGACGCTAGAAGGTAGTAAGAATTTGCAGAACGACCGGCAGAGAATTGATGAATGGAGCAGACTCTGGCAGTTGACCTTGAACGTAAATAAATGTAACACATTGCGCACAAATAGAAAAAGAAATACACTACGGTACAGCTACACTATTGATGACAAACAGCTGGGGACAGCGTCTGCCGTAAAATATCTAGGTGTAATTGTCCAGAGCGACCTTAAGTGGAATGTCCATGTAAAACAAATTGTGGGGAAAGAGACACAAGATTACCGACAATCATTCTTCCCACGCACTATTCGCAAGTGGAACAGGGTTGGAGTGATCAGATAGAGGTACCGAAAGTACCCTCCACCATTAGGTGGCTTGCAGAGTATGATGTAGATGTAGATCCAGAGCTCTAAGGGACAAAAATCATACAAGGACAATACGCTGTGAACATAGTGCCCCTAAGAGTGCCCGTAAGACAAACAGCACATCTTTGGACCCACATTCTTCCAAATTTACCGCTACTGAAATCATACACACGCTGCAGAACGCCAAGATAGGAAAGGCACCTAGACTAGAAGGAATACTCCCAGAGTTTGTTCTTCATTGTGGGTAGAATACCAAAAAATGGTTTGAAGAGTTTTATACAAATTTAATGACAACAGGGAACACCCAAGAGAAAATTCAGAACTCAAAAATCATCGCACTGCTTACTTTGGAAAAACCCTGCGACCAGCCATAGGGTTATAGACCAGTCGCACTGCTCTGTGTCGTATATATATAAGCTACTCGAAAGATCCATATATAACAGACTGAGCCGAAAACTACTGCAATAAATCCCTGACGATCAAGTAGGATTTCGACCTAACAGAAGCTGCACTGACCAAGTGATTTCCCTGACAACCTCTATAGGGGCAGGCTATCAGAAAAAGCAAAAAGTATCAACTGCATTCATAGATGTGAGCGCAGCTTATGACACTCTCTGGGGACAAGGGCTGTTGTACAAACGAATTCAAATACTTCCATGCAGCAATACTATCAATTGATCGATAACAAACTTGCTGGGAGAGCTTTTATAGTGTTTATTGGAGACAGAAAGAGCTCCACCAAGGTACTCAGCAACGGGCTACTACAGGGCTCAGTCCTTGACACTCTGTTCACTTTACATTTCTGACATTCCAAATACACAATTTCGGAAGTGTGGCTACGCGGATGACAGGGCTGTAGCTGCACAACACGGATCATCTGAGGCCACTGTTCCTCCAAAAGATCAAAAATGCTGTAGACATCGGCGATCAGATTGGTGCCGTGTTCCTCAATTTCAGGAAGGTATCTGACACTCTCCCGAACTGCGAGCTTACCAAGTATCGGTCTAGATTTGCAACTGAATTCAAGACTTCCATGTGGATAGAACTGAACACATATACTTATATGCCATGTAAGCAAGAGATCCCGGGTTCGAGTCCCGGTTGGAGCACACATTTTCACCTGTCCCCGTTGATATATATCAACGCCCGTCAGCAGCTGAAGATATTGATATATCATTCTAATTTCGTTAGAACTGAACATGTCGCTCTCAACGGAACAAAACCGACAGATGCAAATGTAAATTCAGGAGTTCACCAGGGAAGTTTGATATGACGGTTACTGTTTAAATGTATAATATTGATTTATTACAATTCGCCGGACTCTTTCTAAGGCAGTTATTAAATAATGCGGTTATCTGTAAGGAGGCGGCAGCATCAGAAGACAGTAACTGTTTGCGTAAGGGCCTACAGATTGATGAATGGCGCAGGGACCAGCGGTTGACCCTGAACGAAAATAAATGTAACATATTGCGCATACATAGGAAAAGAAATACACTACTGTACCACTACACTTTGGGTGACAAATTTCTGGAAACAGTAACTACGGTAAGATATCTAGGAGTATTCACACAGAGCAATCTCAAGTGGTATGACTACATAAAACATTGTAGGATAAGAAGATACAACACTAAATTTCATAGGAAGAATTTTAAGGAAATATAATTCATCCACTAAAGAAGTGGCATACAAGGCGCTTGTTCGACCGATTCTTGAGTACTGTTCGTCAAGCTGACACTTTACCTGGTGGAAGATCTGGAAGATACGACGATGGGTGGCGCATTTCGTCACGGGATCCCTTAGTCGACGAGAGAGCGTTATAGAGGTGCTCAAAAATTACAGTGTCAGACACTACAAGACAGGCGTCGTGCATCACGGAGAGGTTTTCTCTTGAAATTTCGAGAGAGTACTTACCGGTGCTCCTATGTACAGAGACTTACCGACAATCATTCGCGAATTCAGCAGGGTAGGGGGAATCAGTTAACGGTACCCGAAGTACACTCCGCCACACAACGGCAATATTGATGAAGATGTAGTCCTTCCATGCGTATGGTTTTGGTTGGCGTACTGCATTCGAAATTCAGCGGGGATCTCCAAAACCAGCACCACTGAACTATTGTGAATTGGCGCTGCCGATGGCACATTACATTCGCAAACAGCAGGAACTCGCGCCATATTTGGGTTTTTCTGTGGATTCTCTAAACTTATTAAGAACAATTTCTCAGTCATATTTTTCGTATTTAAATAACAAATTAATCAGACTGCCAATTTGTTTTTGTAAAAAGTTAGAAGCTGGTGTTTGTGTGATACGTAGAAACTGAAAAAATAAGGAAAACATAACTTTTAGCATTGAGGAATACATTACTTTAATAGCAATAGAGTCTAACAAATGTTTATCATTTTAAAAGAGTTAAACACTGAAACTTTCACGAATGAAATGAAATATATAGGATAAAGACATTGTTCAGTCTGATATATCCTTGACATTCCGCAAATGTATCACCCACATTTTGAAGAAATGAAACTTAGGAAAATAGCATGTTCCTTGTGCAACTAGAGCAAATACCATATAACAATAAATTATTAATACAGTTTATTTTATATTGTTTGCAGCAAGTAATTTCTGATTTCTGGTGTTTTCATACTTTACAATAGTGCTACAAAGTGCTAGAAGCCAGATTTCAGCAGCTGTTCATAGTTCCTGCGCATCGGTGATGCATCCTTGGTGAAAACGATTTTCAAAAAATTTTCTTAATGTACAAGTATTTGTACATAAAGTCATTGACGATCAGATCAAGTAATTCACAAATATGAGGGTAAAATCTTAGTCTTCTTTCCTCTAACGTTCTGTAATACATTCAGGTTGGAGTCAATGCTTGGTCAGGTGAAAATCTTGGTATGCGACAGTGTCACTCTGGTAAACATGCCATCCGTCAGATAGTCTCTTAGCGATTGCTTCCTCTCGTCTACCACACTGGAGCGCGTGGCTAACAGAGCGAGACTGTGTCATAATATGTCATGTTAATATACTGGAATCGTATTACGGAGGACAGCGCGTCAAACCTGCGTCCGAACATCGAAATTTAGGTTTTCCGTGATTACACTAAACCTTTAAATATGAATATTTTAGGTTAGACTGTACCGTGACTGTTATTGACGTTAAATGAAACAACAAGTTTACTGTTACCAATCACTGTTTACAGATTTTCACCTGTAAACTCTAAACCTCATAAAGTGAATTTCGGGATGGTTCCATACAAGTTCCCGAGCTTGTACTCCGTCTCTGCTGACCTCGACATCGACTTGGCGATAAGCCTCAATCATTTATTTTTACTCTTGTTTCCTCAGTGTCGTGACATTGCCTGAGTTGTATCAGAAACTTTGGCCCTTCTTCACAATTTTTATTTGCCTTTCAGACTTCCGTAAATATGATCGAATTCGATACGTGAGAAGTGAATCAAAATGCTGAAAAGACGGCGTTCAAGTTTATTTTAAGAATTATTTCGAAGTTGCGCATCCCGTTAATATATACTCGTTTTGCATCAAATCCACAGTCGTAATGCTGAACACACAAACTCTCGTTACATATAACTCCAGTGCTCCTGTGGGAGGCGAGACTGAAACCCACACTCTCCACTTTACGGGACAGTGGCTCTTGCCTGTTATCATTTAAGGTTTCTCAGCCGCTCTTAGTCTGTTCTATGGCACAGCTGCGAGTCAAAGTTGAGATACGGAAGAGTCATGCTGAATACCACAAAGACTGTCTGTGTGTCCATTTAGAGTTTCTAACATTCTGCGTGGTGTCTGTTCTTCTATATCGTGTCTCCCTACCACTTCCGCGCAATGACGCTCTGAGCGTGTTTTTTAGGGAATTGACTAGTCTGAACCTGGGACCTGTTGCTGGTAAGGAGGCGTCAGACCACACATGACATGTAGAGTTCAGAAGAGTTCAGTGAGACCAGCGATGATATAACCAAATACTTAATGTTTTTTAAGAAGTTTGTTATTGAAAGTGAGGAGTCTTTCACATCGATTTTCTTAGATATATTGTTTTTATAAATGTAGTAATTAAGTAAAATCTATTCCTAACACATTTTCTAAATATCATGTACAAGTAAAATGTTTTTGTTTCTAGACACTCATTTCAACATTGTTACACTAACAAATAAGAATTATTTCCAAGAATTGCTTTGACAAAGTAATATACATACACAAATATTGAGCTATTATCCTAACAAATGGTACAAACGTTAAAAAAAAGGGAAAACATCCAACAAGATAATTTTTTATTCTTTGTTTTTATAAGGAGAAAATAAGTAAAATATAGTTATTCTTTTATTTTTACTAGGAGAAAATAAGTGGCATATAGTTTTAGTGTTTATTATATCTTACTTTTGTTCTTTATATACTGTCCATTTCAGAACTAATGACATATTTTTATCGATAGTCTATTTTTTACTTAAGTCCATAGTCAATGACTGTTATTTTGTAGTTTATCAGCTGTCTGGTGGGCTTAACTTATTTAGTTTTTCACGTGTTTCTTTTGCACAATTCCTACATCACATAATTTGATTTCACACATTCACACAATCCTATGAATGTTTAAGCATGAGGTTGGTGAATGTTTCTTTTTGCATGAAGGTGATGGACTTGAGCGAGATGGATGTGGGCAAGTATTTGATGTACAGCTTCATTCATTGTTCCTTGTTGGCTTTGCAATTGTGTGTTGCTGTTGTGGAGGTCCCATAATGGAATGGAGCTGTGAGTGCAGAATCTCGTGGTTTACTTGCTTTGTATGTGTGAAAGTCATCGTTATGTGTCGCTGAAAGCGGTCGTTTTTCGTGGTAATACTTCGCAGAAAACTAGTCTACAATGAGATAGGGATTTGGGAAGGTATGTCGTCTATTCTTCACCCATCTTCTTGCTTGATCTCAATCTTGCGAATCTTCAAGTTCTTTTCTTCCTACTTTTTCTGTGCTTCTTACTTGCTTCTTGGTTCTTCTCTGGGCAGGATATGGAAATATTTATTGATAACTAGTCGCTATGAAGTTCTCCTCCTAGTAACAGTTTGATAAATTGTTTGGGCATGTCATTTTTACTTTGTGGAAGTTTTCTTCAGTTTCGTGCATCAGCGTGCTGTTTAATATTTTTTTTGCCAGTGGTGGCTTGCCCAAGCGGTCTTCTTGTCGGGCCGTTATTTGCTCGCTCCACTGAGTCGGGGCGTTCGGAGACCCTTCAGGCGTTCGGTGTCCTGTCGTGTCTCTGCAGGGTTCTGCCACTGTGTGGTTCCGTATTCTGTCACAGCAGGGTTCCGCCACCCTGTGGTTCAGCTTGGCAGCAGATTTATTTACTGCCCACTTCGGCTACAAGGGCCTTCTGTTGGTCTCACTGTCCTTTCCCTTCTCTCGACGCTTCTGCCTTGTAGGAATCGTGTCTTGCTAATTACGTCCTTTCCTTTCTTGATACTTCTCGCGTTGCAACTTGTGGGTCATTGCATCTCGTCCTTGCTGAAGTTTTTACAATGGTTCTTACAAAATGTTTTACTTATAATCATCTAACATATGTCTAGTACCTTCATTGCTTTACACCTTCTTAAAAGCGTTACAAATTTCAGCACCCTTTCGATGTTACAATTCTAAGATATTTTGAGTCTTAACGTCTACAAGAATCCTCAAATTCGTTTTTTATTTTTGTGTAGTGTCATGATGTATAGCATCTTAGTATTTCATGCTGTTAGACTATCTACGCTTTATCCCTTCACCTTAGTCTATGGTACTATTGGTGTTATTTTTGTTTTTGTTTTTATTCAAACTACTTTATTTTTCCCACCTTCCTCTCTCTTCATTCTTCTTTCTCCTGACGATCTTATCTGCAACATAATCTTCAAATATTGTGCTGATTATTTATCAGTAATAAAATAATCTTCAAACTTGTATTAAAAGTGTTTAATACTGCCAGTCCTAGGTAAAAATACCTCTGCGTCATCTCATAAAATACCCTCTAATTCTCTTTTACTGTGTTCCGTAATACCTTGAACTTCTTGCAATTTTTCGTCAACTTCTTTATGGACTTCTAACATGAGTTCAGGCGATTCCCCCTTTTGTGCATACCATTCTAATTCTTCATCCTCTTTATCTCGTATCATTCTTAATTGTTTGTTTATAACTGGTATTTCTTCTAATTCTAGCTTTTGCTCAAAGAGAAGTGTGACATTCCCAAATGTTATGCTACCTTTCCCCATATCTATTATCGCTTGTCTCTCATTTAAAAAATCTGTACCTATAATCAAATCTACAGTTAGTTTAGGTATAATCACGAAGTTGGCTTCGATATTTTGACCTTGACGCGAAAGAGTTTTCCTTGCTTGTCTCGTAACTTCCACAGCATTGTTTCTAATAGGACCTCTTACTTTAATCTTACGTGTTTTCAGAACTGACAATTTCTCATTGGCATTACACTGCATGAATAAATTTTCTGAGGTCGCAGTCAGTTCACTTCTGCTATCAATTACAATATTGACTGGGATATGCTTTACCATGGCATTCACAATTGGTTGAACGTGAAAGGGTTAGTTCTGTTCTTCTTCTTCTTGCATCAACGAATCCTCCACTGAATCATACATGGGTCTTTTTAGGAATTTCCCTTGTGAATTCGAACTTTCTGTAGGATAAGCTTTGACTGCTACTTCTCTCTCTTTTATTTCCTCTTCTCTATTTCTTCCTTCATTTACGCGTTCTTCAGCATCCTCTACTTTTTCCTCATCCTCGTCTATCTTCTCCTTCTTCGTCGCTACTTCCACATAATCGCATCTAAATGCTCTAATTATCGCTTCGTAACTTCCTTCATTATATACGTTGGGTTGTGTGTCCACTCGTAACTTATTTTCAACTTCTGTCGACTGCACATTATCCTCACTGAATTCGCTTTCCCTGGTTTCCATCTCAAATAGCTCTACAATACTCATTACATCGTCCTTTCCTCCTACATTCGTTGTGCATGCCTCTGGTAATTCATCTTCCACGTTAGTATTCTCCCAATTAATTTCGTCCTAACACTATATTGTTATTTTCTTGCTTCGTTTTCATCTGGTCCCTGCGGATTTGTTTCTTCCTTCTTCTCTTCTCGTGATAAGATTTTTACTTCTCTGTTCAAGGTGCTGCAGTTGTCCTGGGTCGGTGCGTCATTCTCTTTGGCATGGGCTCTTAGCTGTCAATTCGGACGTTTATCGGGGATTGGTGGTCTTACCTCCACCTCTTCTATCTGTATTCTCTTTTCTTGTTCAGCTTGTTGATAGTGGTTTCTTTGTTGATAATTTGTCGGTCTATTGGTTCTCCAGTACCCTTTCCGGTTGTCGTTATTCCCTCTGTAATAGTTGTTGCCGTTCCTGGGTGAATTATAGTTATTGGCATATTCTCTTCTAAATCCATAACCGGTTCTTTGTTTAAATCTATTGTCGTTTCTTGGTGCGAAGTTATCACATGGTTCGTAATTATTGTTTCTTCGTACTGTTTCTTGTGGATTCCACTGCTTTTTGCTTTCGTTTTCACGTGCGCTTCGTCTTTTTCTTGCGACATCTTCCGAAAATATGAACTCTAGTTCCCTTAGAATACCATTAAATGCTTCGACGTCATTGCCTCCGCGACCTACTAATGATTGCTGGTATTTCAATGGTAGCTTCATCGCGCATAATTTAATCAACTCTCCGTCACTGTATGGTACAAAAAAATGTTCAAATGTGTGTGAAATCTTATGGGACTTATCTGCTATGGTCATCAGTCCCTAAGCTTACACACTACTTAACCTAAATTATCCTAAGGACAAACACACACACCCATGCCCGAAGGAGGACTCGAACCTCCGCCGGGATCAGCCGCACAGTCCACGAGTGCAGCGCCTTAGACCGCTCGGCTAATCCTGCGCGGCACTGTATGGTACATCTAAGCATTGATTTTTCTTTGCCATTAATTCGAAAAATTTCACGGGACTCTTCTCACCTGAATTTTCAAAATATGGGTTCTGTAATAATTCGTACTTCACTCTGTTCTGTGCTTCGCTGGACCAATATCGTGAGAGAAACTTCTCTCTGAAATTTTCGTACGATCGGCATGTCGCTGCATCATTCTGCATGGTTTCTGCGACTGTTCCTGAAATGTGTGCACATATAAAGTCTAATTTGTGTGCTAGCGTCCAGTGTTCTGGTAATCCCACTCGGAGTTGATCAATAAACGTTCGTGGATGTAATGAGTTTCCTTCTCGAAAGTGTTGACATTTTCTGACTGTGAGGAAATGATCGTTGTCGTACTTCGTCATAGTTCCATATGAAATTCGCGATTCTTCGCCACTTTTGTTTCTGATCATTTCTCCCGTCGTTCTTTCCGGTTGTGGTAGATCCATTGGATATTGTCCACTGTAACTTTCGCCTACCCTTGCGTAGTATCGTTGGAGTGGTACGCAATAATTTTCTTCCATCGGTTGTGAACGTGTAGCTGAATGCATTGCACTGTACTCTTCGCGACCTGGCTTTCCATTGTCAGGTATTGGTTCGGTATCTTGTCTGGCTAACCTTGCTGCTTCATTGCACGATCCAAACTGTCTTGAAACATACATTTGTGGTTCCGCATGTGTTTGTGATGACGTTTGTTCATCAAGAATTTCGAAACGTGTTTGTTGCTGTGCAGGCTGTCTGATTTCACTTAGGTTACTTAACGCCTGTGATTGGAATCGCAAATGCGTAATATCTTCATTAATTGCTTGTTTTTCCGGTGCTGTTACAGATACGGATGTGGTTGCAGACTCTGTGCTTGTTCGATCCTGTTCACTACGCTCTTCAATGGTTTGCAACAACTCTGTTCGCAATTTCTGAAATTGTCGCTTCGTTTGCGCTTCTATTTTGACAGTGTAACACACTGTTTGCAACAACTTCACGCGCTGTACCTGCTGCTTGTCTAGTAATGTCGTTTATCTGTTTCTCTAGTTTCTTGACTTCTCCCTGGATGTTGTTACGTAATGTTTTGATCAGCTACTGTTTTCGACTATGTATGCCTTTCAAAAAAAATTTTTTTAACAGGATATTTTTCTGACCTAGTTATGCATGTGGTCGACCTTCAATCATGGTATTTTACCATCCTGGCAGGGTCGCCATTCTCTAACATTCTGCATGGTGTCTGTTCTTCTATATCGTGTCTCCCTACAACTTTCGCGCAATGACGCTCTGAGCGTGTCTTTTAGGGAATTGACTAGTCTGAACCGGGGACCTGTTGCTGGTAAGGAGACGTCAGACCACACATGACATGTAGAGTTCAGAAGAGTTCAGTGAGACTAGCGATGATATAACCAAATACTTAATGATTTCATCGTCAGCTCCACTGCACTCCCTGTAAAAAAATCTTAATACTAACTAAATTTAGTGGAAGGGGTTAAAGGCTATCCTATTTTTATTCAGCTGGTAAAATAGCGTCGAAAAAGCAGTTAAGTTTACTGTTGGAAATTTTATTCTACTCACAAAACATTGTTTATAAATTGCACTATTGATAAAAGGAAATGTTTTCATGCAGGATGGTAAAAACCAACTGCGTTCAACAAAAATGTGAACGAAAATTCCCTGAATGGGTTTCCAAGTTCTACGATGGATTGAAGGATGACCTATGCCATATCACATCTATAATCTAGGTTTAAATTAAGTTTCGCAAAAGAGAAAACTATCAAAAGTGACCCTCATTTATCTTTAATTACTTATCTAACTTGCTGTAAATTACAGTGGCTGATGTGGCTTCTCAATAACTATATAACAGAAAAATCATCGCGTTTCAGATTTTTACTTCAAGTGGCAAATGTGAACACCATGAGCTTTAATTGACGATCGACACTAGTATTACGCAAAAAGGGGGTGTAACAGATGAGACTTCTGCAGTTCTGAGTGAAGCTTTATGCGCTGTTATGCGGCATTGCGTGCGTACATTACTTTGTCCGTGTTCGTCAGGGTGCGGCGGGCATCACAGCTCCACTCACCTCGCTATCTCGGAAGCAACTCTCTCCTAACTTCCCCTTACTACAATTTACCGAAGTTGGTTTAAAAAACTATCTGGCTGTGTTTCCATCTGACAAATCAGGGTCTCAATGTTAACCTTAAGCTCCGCCTACAAAAATTCTGTCTATCCAATGAGAAACGTTATACTTCTCGTGGTGGGGCAATGTTTTTAAAGTTTGCAACGTAACAGAGACGCGAAAAAGTCTCACGCTAAAACTTGGAGCTGGTATGGTCCTTTTAGTGTTATCGTAAGATCTATACTGTTCTTCTGGAGGGCTCTATCTTTTAACATGGGCTGGGGGGTGGTCCTGACGTAACAGAGACGTGAAAAAGTCTCACGCCAAAAATTGCGGCTGGGGTGGCCCTTTTAGTGTTATCGTAAGATGTATACTGTTCTTCTGGAGGGCTCTAGCTTTTAACATGGGCTAGGGGGTGGTCCTAGCGGTTAGCTGGCGACGTGGGTGTACGTCCCTTATCGTAGGGCCTTCAGCTTAACACGGTTCTGCTCTCGGCTTCTGTTCTCGTTTCTCCCCTCGGAACTGCGTCTGTCTCACGGTGGGAAGGTATGACATGCATTTAGGCATTCTTGTGTTAGTCTGTGGTAATCCATTTGCTCACTCGTTACTCGTATTACTTTGGTTAATTTAATGTCACGATTTATTCGGAGCTATGTGACGTACTACTGGATTTGCTTATCATGTCAGGGTTTTCATGAAAGGTGTTGGATTTGCCTGACACCTTACAAGTTTAACACCCCGTCCATGGCATCATTAGAGATGGAGCATGGGACATGGAGAAGGAAGCCGACCATATCATTTTCAAAGGAAGCATCCCGGCATTCACCTTCATGGATTTTGAGAAATCACAGATAATTTAGATCAGCATTGTTGGACAAGTATCTGAAGCCCACAGTACATCTATAACAACAACTGTGCAGAGCAATGTGCTTTATGGCGTGTGGCAGAGGATAGCTGTAGCATCACTGTCATTTTCCTCCTTTCCTGTTCCACTCGTATATGTTGCGTTGGAGCGATGATAGCGAGCATGCATCCGTGTGAGCTGTTATTTCCGTTATTTTCGTGTGTTGATCATTCCGCGAGAAGTATATGGCAGGAAACGATATGTTGTCCGACACTTCTAGAAACGTATGCTCTTGGAAGTTTATGAATTATTTAACCGTAATGCTCAGCTCGTATCAGAGAGCGTCAACACATGATTGTCGAGCACCTTCGTAACGCTATCGCACCTACTGAACGATCCTATGACAAAATGCGACTTCGTTTTGTTGTATCTTCTTTATATATTCTAATAATCCAACTTGGTAAGTTCAAAAATGGTTCAAATGGCTCTGAGCACTATTGGACTTAACAGCTATGGTCATCAGTCCCCTAGAACTTAGAACTACTTAAACCTAACTAACCTAAGGACATCACACAACACCCAGTCATCACGAGGCAGAGAAAATCCCTGACCCCGCCGGGAAACGAACCCGGGAACCCGGGCGCGGGAAGCGAGAACGCTACTGCACGACCACGAGCTGCGGACACCTGGTAAGTGTCCAACAATGACGAGCAATACTTAAAAATCGACTGAACCAATATTTTTGTGATCCGCGCTTTACGTAGATGAATTATATTTTCTTCACATTTTTCCAATGAATTTCAGCCTAAGCTCTGCTTTTCCGAGAAGTAGTTTTATGTGATCATTATACCTGATTGCTACATCTAGATATTTTATGGTTCTTAGTATATCCTGTGATTACTGAACAATTTAAACGAACAGTAATGGATACCTTCGCCTAATTGCTACCTTCTTATGGTATTGTAACCTTCCTGTAAACAGCAGCGTCATCCCCGAACAGCCTCACAGAGTTTCATATGTTATCTACAACGGGTGATCAAAAATATGGACACAAAAGAAAACACATTACCACGACTAATCAGTATAGGAAAACAGTCGGCATTCAAAAAATGGTTCAAATGGCTCTGAGCACTATGGGACTCAACTGCTGTGGTCATAAGTCCCCTAGAACTTAGAACTACTTAAACCTAACTAACCTAAGGACAGCACACAACACCCAGCCATCACGAGGCAGAGAAAATCCCTGACCCCGCCGGGAATCGAACCCGGGAACCCGGGCGTGGGAAGCGAAGTTGGCATTCAAATCAGTTTGAAGTCGTCTCGGAATGAACAGATACAGGTCCCGTATGGTTTTCAACTCAATAATATACCATTTTTCTTTCAAAATAGTGGCCACTTCAGGTAACGACGATGGTGATTATGTTTGATTTTTGGGGCGCTCAACTACGCGGTCATCAGCGCCCGTACAAAGTCCCACTTTTTACACGGTTCATTTTCTTTTCACAGTGCAGTCTAATCACTCTCATAAATGCTGATGACGATGATGAAATTATGAGGACAACATAAACACCCAGTCCCCGAACAGAGAAAATCCTCAACGCGGCTGGTAATCGAACCCGGGACCCCGTGATCCAGAAGCAGCATCGCTAGCCCCTAGACCACGAGCTGCGGACGAACGATGATGGGGATCGATAGCGATCACGCACCCTTCTCTAATAAGTAGACAACAGGGCTCAGTAATATTGAGTACTGAGATCTGGTGAGTATGGTGAGCAGAGCAGATGCGATAATTCATCCTCGTGCTCACAAAATCAGGTTTGAATAGGTGCCCTGTCGTCTTGGTGCACAGCATCACCATTGGTAAACAAACATTGCACCATGGGTTGAACATTATCAGCCAAAAGTATCACATAATGTTACGTTTTGTAACAATCCTCTTCAATGGCCGCCTGTCATCATACTCAACGTAAGAGTTAGTCCTCGTTGCGACTAGCTGGACGATGTTCTCTCGCTTTACCAGCATGCGGTAGAAATCTCCGACACAGTGACTCTTGAAGTACCAAATACTTCGGATACTTTGGTTACGGAAGTACTCACCATACTAACGCCACCTACTCGATCACGTTCGAATTCTCGTAGGCCCGACATAATGCACTCACAACTACACAGAGCATTGTTCTGAGCACGACTGACAACTGCAATGTATTGAGAGCATTACACTGGTGCCTTTCGTAGTCAGATACTACAGCGCCAATTGCATCATTGGCTAGTAGCTGCGTTGATGTTCAAGCATGAATTTCTCGCATTGTTTACTTATTTTTGTCCAACCCTTTTGCTAGATAATTTATATAGACTGCGAAGAATTATGACACTATAAGACTCCCTTCTGGTATAACCCAAGTCACTTTTACCACTGTCGATGTGGCTCCGTTAAGGAAGGCGTGCTGAGTTCAGCTGTAAATTCTGGAGCGGTAATCGATAAGCCCGTGTTTTATTCACTAATCGACAGCGCAAAACTGCGTCGAACGCCTTCGGGATTTCGAGGCAAACAGTTTACTTCACCCTGACTGTCACGGACGAATAAAGCGAACTGCGTTTCAAAAATTTTCTGATTAATGGACTGATGTTGATTTTTATGGAGGATATTTCATTTTCCCAAATAGCCCATAATGCATGAGCGTGAAATGACTTTCATAAATCGGCCAAAATTTGATGTCAAAAAATGGTTCAAATGGCTCTGAGCACTATTGGACTTAACATCTATGGTCATCTGTCCCCTAGAACTTAGAACTACTTAAACCTAACTAACCTAAGGACATCACACAACACCCAGTCATCACGAGGCAGAGAAAATCCCCGACCCTGCTGGGAATCGAACCCAGGAATCCGGGCGTGGGAAGCGAGAACGCTACAGCACGACCACGAGCTGCGGACTATTTGACAACAGCACTATACGTCTGTAATTACGTACATCAGTGCAACGACCCTTCTCGAAAGTGAGAATATGAATTCAGTGGCTTAACTACTGCCCTGCCTCAAGACGAGGCCTTACTACGTACCATACAACATTGAATTAAAGAAAGAACTGCATGTCGAAGGTATTTCATTGTGATGACATGGGTGTTAACATGTGGTTCTCCTTACTGAAAGATAAATCACAAGGGAAATTATACACAGATTCAACACCTTACTGGGGCAATTTTCAACAAAATGATTCGAAATTATTCTAGTTTCTTCATATTCCTCTTCTTGAATTTTAGTGTTTAACCCCGAGGTTGGCTACCAGCATGAAACAATGCAAGGGTTGTATCATGTGTGAGATACAGAGGCGAGCGAGTGTGCCGGGATTTAGCCCAATTCAATGCTAGTAGCGCAACGTCACCTTAACGCGTTTGCGCGTAGCGCTCAAGTATTGCACCACAATTAAATATGAAATTAAAAATCTAAATTTATGTTTAAGACTTTGTTAAAATATAGTTTAGTGTTATAATGTTCCAAATACCAAGTCTTTATATTCTAGACTTAATAGTTTACGTCAAAATGCCGTTTTAAGAGAAAAATAAGTGGAGCTAAATAATGAAGCTAGAAAGCCAGAATTTGCAGTTAGATCTCATAAATAAGTGGCACAGGATTCCAAAACCATATAACAAAAAATAACACCAGAATTTACGTTTTTAGGAAAAAGCAGAATCAGTAAATAATGGACTTAGAAACATGAAAATTTGTTTTATGTTTTAGTTCACCCCAAAAATGATAACTAAAATACCACGTAAAGCTGCCTTTTATTGTTTTTGAGTAATTAAGTAAAAAACCTATTTTGTAACTAAAACGTAACCAATTGTTGTAGATTAAGTACCTGTGATTTTAGTGATTGAGGATTTGATTAAAGTGGATGATAAAACATACCAAGTGATAGGGCTATACTAAATTTGAGAGTTGTAGTATTAATACTGCAGACAAGTTCTAGTAGAGATATGGTTCAGAGGTAACGATCTACCGTTAGTTACACTTTAAAAATTCTAGCAGGCAAAGTTTTCATTCCAGCGAGCTGAAACTTTTTCGGTGATTTCAAACAACTTAACTGAATACAAATAAAAATTAAGAGTTTTCTGAAGTAATTTGTAACTATATTGTTAAAGTTTATGTGCCCGAGAAAGCGGACGTTCGGAGGCTGCTGCAGTATGCAGATAGCTGTAGACAACAGATGTTCCCTCGGCCGTCCGCTCTGGCACTTAAATAAATACAGCCCGAGAGGCAGTAGCAAGGTTCACTTCGCATTCAGCTACTGTAAAATCCACGTGTGTTAATCGTCGGAAAGCGCTCTGCCTCCGATGACGTCAGAGCCGAACTGTGCCAAAGCGCGTATTTTGCAGTAAAAACGGATAGTGAACTCGCGAGGACTGTACACCGTCCTGGATCGCTTAAAATTCGCCAGGGTAACTGTTAGTGTACCGTCCGTGTGAATTATAATTCTGCGTGGCAAGTGGTGACTTTATTCCCACTTATATGGCGAGCATTAATTTTGAACATTTATTGGAAACTTTCATTGAGTAATTTTAGTCAGGGTGAAAGACAATCTGGTAGGAACGTAACGTAGAAGTCGCCTCTGAACTGCTAAATATGCTGTGAGAATACAGAGACTTGCTTTCAGTGGAAAATAGCGAATTTACAAGTGTTGTATGTGAGAAACGTTACGCAATATAATTTTGATTCGAACTTTATACTTTTATTTAGCATCATAGTCTTGATCCTGCAAAGAAATATCTCTTAATAAATTTTTAATTTAACTTTTGTGTCAAAAGTCTTAAATTCTTTTTTGGGACGAGTCTCCGCTTTGCATTTGTCTTCCTCATCGTTTCTGTTGTGTTGGCAGAAGAGCCAACACCGTGTTACTAGAGGAGGCCGAAATGCACGGGTTTTTGCTCACGCAGGATGGCGTGAGGAGGGAAGGACTATACTGATGTGAGGTCTGGAACATGACAAGGAATTCGAATTCAGAAAGCGGACGTAATTAGTTTGATACTTAACTTTAATCTATTAGGGATGAACGTCGCTCTTGACGGTACATGATTCACAATATTATCTGTTCAGGATACATAGTAACTGAATATGGCGCCTTGCTAGGTCGTAGCAAATGACGTAGCTGAAGGCTATGCTAAACTGTCGTCTCTGCAAATGAGAGCGTATGTAGGCAGTGAACCATCGCTAGCAAAGTCGGCTGTACAACTGGGGCGAGTGCTAGGGAGTCTCTCTAGATTAGACCTGCCCTGTGCCAGCGCTCGGTCTGCAATCACTGATAGTGGCGACACGCGGGTCCGACGTATACTAACGGACCGCGGCCGGTTTAAATGCTACCACCTAGCAAATGTGGTGTCTGGCGGTGACACGACAGTTTCTGCATACCTAGGGCACCCTAAATCCCTCGTAATATGCTGCATTTATAACATAATTTGGTTGTCGCTGGTGGTTCCTTGCCTCAGTAACTTTTCTGCTGTTGTCCTAATGATGCTATTGAATCTTAAAATTTATCCTACGAGTTTGTCTCTTATTGTTTGGATGTGCATCTGGTTTGTTGTTATCGGTCAAGAACCTCTTCATTGGTGACCCTGTGTCTCCAGCTGATCCTCAACATCTTTCGGTAACACCAAATCTCTAGGTCCTCTAGCCATCTTCTCTCTTACTTTCCTACTGTATAAATTTCACACCTGTACAAGAAAACACTTCAAACAAATGCTTTTACGATCCGTTTCCTTAGTTCTAGACTGATGTTCTTGCTTGTAAGTTATTTCTCAAATGAAATGCAGTTTTGGCGTATTGCGTTCTTCTCACAATATATTTCCAGCTTCTGCTATCCTGTGTAATCGCGTTTCCCATATAGGTAAATTCTTCTAACACTTGTATCTCCTCTATTCAGATTTTTGTAGTTAGAGGCTCATATTCTTCTTCTGTACTGCAGACAATCACTTTAATCTGTCCCTTGTTTCTCTCCTGTTATACTGGTCACCAAAAATACGTTGCTCTCACTGATCACGAAAACATTTATGTATCACAGCATGTCTATCTTCTGTCCAATATTTTTGGTTCTCCCATTATTTTGTTCGGGAACTAGGTCCATGGCTTCCTAAATGTATCCATTCAGTGTAAGAGGAGAGAGAGCACACGCTTGGCTCATACATTTTTCTAAAATTTGCTTTTTGTTCGTTACGAAAACTGCTAACCACTGCCACTTCGTTCTCTTAAGAACTGTACACCACCGCCATGTCTTTGTATTTTCGACCAGCACTCTGAACATCTCTTGCTCGATAACTTCATCAAATGCCTCTACCAGGTTTACGAAGACAATATAAATTGGTTTAGTTAACTATAATTGCATTTCCATAATAATCCTCAGTGCCAGAACCGCCACTCTTAATTCTAATCCCCTCCTGAATCGAAACTGATCTTCGCTCGGCATGTCTGTCCCCCTTGCAACATGTGTTGTCTGCATACCGTTTTTGGACAGATTTCAGAAGCAATGTTCTCGATCACTTCGTGTGACACAATTGACAAACAAAACATATGGCTTCATCTGTATATTCATCTGCCTGTCTGATAATAAAAAAAATTGGAAATCATACGTTTTCAGCAAAAATCCTTTTTACTCTTACACCTACTACGATTTTTGCTCCTACTGCTGAGGTGTAAGTGCCTAGGCTTGGCGACGACGGGAGTAAGTGGGTGTTCAGAGGAGGTGGGGATTTCAAGATATTGTCGTAAATGCACTGCACCTACCTACATTTGGCGCTACCCTGACCAGCTGCCGCCTACTGGTTAGTGCGTGCAACTCACTGTCCTTAGCTCAGGAGCCTACCTTAACAAAGGAGCAGCTTCTCAAGTTGCACACAGGTGGCCGGACCCACTTAACTGTGCTGTGCTCACAGTTAACCTCATCGATACCGAGCATAGCTTGTTATACTTGGTGACCCTAACCTCTAGGGACCAAGTTATACAGGCCGTAGGAGATCCTAAACTGAGTAATTTCATATTATGAACCAGCAGTCGAAAATTGGTACGCCTCGAATGAGCAAAGGCATGAGGCTCGTTGTCCACGGTGATATTTAATAACTATTTACAGTTTTTGATTGGTTGTAGTAAATGAGTCATTACTCTTTACAGGAACTTGCAGATACGTATTTAATGTGTATTGCAGTAGGATGCATTGCACGTAAACCGCACGGAAATACAGTGAACAGATGACTGTTCTATTCATTTCGGAGCGACGTTTCGACAAGTTTCTTACTCATCATGGGAGCTGTCAGTTCCATTACACTTTGTCGAGAGTCGCTCCGCTAGCAACACATTACTCGATTGACTTTCCGAGAAATATTCGTTAGTTCAGCTTGCTCTTAAAACCTAAATTAACGTGCAACACAACGAGACGCTTTTAATGAATTCCACAACGAAACTCTGTCTCGGAATCTGCCAAAAAACCCAAAGAGATCCTGGTCATACATAAAGCACACCAGAAGCTAGACGTAATCAATATCTTCACTGCGCGAGAACAACAGTGAAGTCACTCTTGACAGTGCCACTAAATCACAGTTATTAAACACGGTTTTGCGAAACTCCTTCGCCAAAGAAGACGAAGTAATTATTCCTGAATTTCAATCAAGAACAACAGCCAAGACGAGACACATAGAAGTAGATATCCAAGGTGTAGCAAAGCAGCATAAATCACTTAATAAAGGCAAGGCCTCCGGTCCAGATTGTATAGTAGTCAGGTTCCTCTCAGAGTATGCTGATGCGATAGCTCCATATTTAACAGTTATATACAACCCCTTGGTCTCAGAAAGTTCCGTACCTAAAGACTGGAAAATTGCTCAAGTCACACCAATACCCCAAAAGGGAAATAGAAGTAACCCGCTGAATTACAGACCCCTATCACTAACGTTGATTTGCTGTAGGGTTTTGGAACATATGCTGTGTTGGAACATTATGAATTACATTCAAGAAAACGATTTATTGACACATAGTCAGCACGGATTCAGGAAACACCGTTCTTATGAAACACAACCAGCTCTTTATACTCATGAAGTAATAACTTCTGTCGACAGGGGATGTCAAATTGATTCCATATTTTTAGACTTCCAAAAGGCTTTCGACACCGTTCCTCACTTCTGACCAAACTGCGTGCCTATGGAATACCGCCTCAGCTGTGCGACTAGATTCGTGATTTTCTGTCAGAAAGGTCACAATTCGTAGTAACTGACGGAAAGTCATCGAGTAAAGCAGAAGTAATATCCGGCGTTCCCCAAGGAAGTGTTATAGACCCTCTACTGTTCCTGGTCTATATTAACGACGTAGCAGACAATCTGAGTAGCCCTCTTAGATTATTTGCAAATGATCCTTTCATTTACCGTTTTGTAAGGTCATCAGATGACCAAAACGAATTGCATAATTGTTTAGATAAGATATCTGGATGGTGCGAAAAGTGGAAATTGACCCTGAATAAAGAAAAGTGTGAAGTTATTCACATGAGTATTAAAAGATAAATGCCAAATTTCGATTACGCTGTAAGTCACACAAATCTGAAGGCTATAAATTTAACAAAATACTTAGGGATTACAATTACAAATAACGTAAATTGGAATGATCACATAGATAATGTTGTGGGTAGTGCAAATCAAAGACTGCGATTCATTGGCAGAACACTTACACGATGCAACAGAGATACTAAAGAGACTGCTTACACCACGCTTGTCCACCATATTCTGGAGTATTGCTGCACGGTGTGGGAACCGCATCAGGTGGACTGACGGATGACATCGAAATAGTTCAAAGAAGGGCGGCTCGTTTTGTATTATCGCCAAATTGGTGAGATAGGGCCACAGCCATGATATGTGAATTTGAGTGGCAATCATTAAAACATAGGCGATTTCGTTGCTACGGGATCTTCTCATCATATTTCATTCACCAGTTTTCTCCTACGATTGCGAAAATATTCTGTTGGGACCTACCTACACAGGGAGAAATGGTCTTCACGATAAAATAAGAGAAATCAGGGTTCGCACAGAAAAATTCAAGTGCTCGTTTTTTCCGCGCGCCGTTCGAGAGTGGAACGGCAGAGACAGGCACTTAATTGTGAATAGCAGAGTAATCACGTAGAGGTAGATGTAGAAGAGTTTTTCAGCAGTCATAACAACGATAAGAATTTCTGTTTAATTTGAGCAACGCTCATATAGCAATCATCATACTTACAAGGTTTAACACTTTAAAGACATTGACGCATACTGGGTTTAATAGAGTATACATCAAAATAAAATTACAGTAGAATCATATTAAAACTTGACCTGCTCTTCCTTCAGAAACATATATAAAAGACAATTTGTTCTCAAGTCTTCCAAGCAGAACAGTACGATGTGCATATTGGCAAACAGCAGTCAATAGTGCCCAGAAATTGTAGTGGGTGAGAACTGTAAGAAATGTATCACCGTGGATTGAACCTTACGAGAGGGCTAGTTCTCGAAAGAACATAGCTGGCTATGTATAGTTTGAGAAAATGGCATTACATCATGTGGAAGATGGTTACCCAGTGATCACAAAACTTCGCATAATATATTCTGGAGATAAATGTGTAGTGGCTGCTACACCTCTTTCATAAACAAAGAGTGCAGGGACCAATAGAAATTGGAACGAGAGTTCAGTTCTGTCCGGATTATCCAGCGTAAAACAGTAGCACGGATTTTTCTAGCTTGTCTTGTTCACTGGTGAGGCCACTTAAAATTGTGATAAAGTTTTTAGTCGATGCACACATGAAAATATGTATTATGCGCTCCTTTCTGATTATCAGCAGCTATTATTGTTCATGTTTTCGTTTTGAATATGGCGACATTAAACGTATGTGGTCACTAAACACATACTCATCGCGTACTGCTCATTCGGAAACCTCAACCGTCTGATACAATTTCCGACAACTGATTACTAATAGTAAAAGACTGAATTTAGTATTCTCTGCCATATGTATAATTTTATTATCCTATATGTCTGGGGTACCGGTATCCTAGTTCTGACTAGGTTTCTTTCACATTGTTTACCACGAGCCCTCAAAAAAGTTTTAATGCACATATTTACGTTGCTAATGTCTTGACTAACATTGTGGCCTTAAATGTGCACAAAGGATAACGCAGTATCTCCGTCCTAGCCAAAATTTTAGTACAGTTTTAGGACGTTTCATCGGAGTTGCCTTAGTCTCTTATCGTACGAGTCAATTAAAGTGTTGTTCCACAGTTAATTAATTGTGTTCTTTGAACCGAACAATTCAGGAAACACAGCGCTCTCGATGCAGGATCGTCACAATAATGTATAACAGCGTTCTATATTTATTATCATTACAATTTTTATGACTGTTGTGTAAAATTTCTGTATTTAATAAGTGAGAAAAGAATCATTTTATGAAACATCCACCTGTTAAATACTTTATCAGAACTGCTCTTAAATTCAGTGATTGGACGCGAGATTACAGTTCTCTATAATTCACTACGGTATTTTATCAACTCTGCTCTTTGTTAGTACTTTTTCTGTGATTTCTATTTCAATTTATTGCATAACACATTGCATATCATACTTTCTAAGCTTACCATTGTTTCATAAGTGCACAGTATGTGTTAATACGAGTATAACAGGCATTTCTTCTGAGTTCTACGTGTGAAGGTGCCTAAAGCCAAACTCGTGTAATGAAACTGGCTGTGACATGGATCCGTAGAATAGTAGTATCACGTTTTTGTTCTTGATAACAATAGGATAGGGGAATAGCAATGGCATAGTGGGTAAGGGGTTGATCTAGAATTCGGGAGGATCGATGTTCCACACAAAACCCGTCTAACCGGATTTACGTTTCTCGTGATTTATTTGTCTCACTTACGGTGAGCATCGGAATGTTTCTTGTTAAAGATATTGGCGAACGTCTTTCTCTTCCCAACAACCTGAGCTTGTGATCAGTCAATAATATCCTGTTCATCTATGGACTTTCTAATCGTAACTTTCTTACCTTCTAAGATATGTTTTATAGCAGCTGAAATGCGAGGTTTCGTGAACTGCTGGGGCTTCGGCCGAAAATATATCCTGTTGTCTTTAATTTTATTTTATCCCCTGTTTTCAGTACCGTTTTCCAAGTTCAAAATTGTTTTCCATGATAGAAAATCATCGACCTTTAAACAGTCAATAAGTGTAAATGCAATGCAGTCATTGATAGTGAACAAAATGTTCGATAAGCGTAGTGGTAAGACGCTATAAGATTTAAAAAAATGTTTCATCAGTTCAGTGGTTGGTAGCTGTTATAAATCATGTTTTACCGCACATGCTTCCTCCTTCCTTGAGACAGACAAGAAGGGGTGGAATTCAGTGTCGGGACGAAATCTACCAGTTCTGAATATCTGTATAACAGTCACAGGGATTAATGTCGCCACCTGATCCATAATACCGTGAGAATGTCACATGTCCTCACTTGTAGAGTTGTGTGAAATATAACCTGAATCCGTGTCTGTCCTCCAGTAATTGGCCAAATATTGGCTCACCTTAGAGTAGAAGTGACCACCTCCACGCCGGCCTCTGTGACCGAGCGGTTCAAGGCGCTTCAGTCCGGAACCGCGCTGCTGCTACGGTCGCAGGTTCGAATCCTGCCTCGGGCATGGATGTGTGCGATGTCCTTAGGTTAGTTACAATTAAGTAGTTCTAAGTTCTAGGGGACTGATGACCTCAGATGTTAAGTCACATAGTGCTCAGAGCCATTTGAACCATTTGACTATGTCAGACCACACGATACCTTACAAGTATGCCGTTATGTCCTTGGCCACAACAACAAATGTCTTCCTTAAAGTGTCCTGGACACGAATAACGTTAGAGAAGTCATTGGCTTTGCAAAGTTGCTATTAATGTGGGCATTCTGCCACAACATAGAGCAAGTCCAATTTGGTTCACTGGCGTTTATTACACATCTTGTCTATCTGTTTGACAAGACCAGTCAACGTTAATGAAGGTTGGAATATGGTCCATCGATGTCAACCGGTTTGTAACGGAGAACAAGCTCAGTACATTTGTCGTCAGAAGAGGATGACGCAAATGATCATTCCGACACTTTAACTGCGAAATTCAGAATGCCTAAACGTGAATTTGGCCAAGCTTGCCCAGATTTGGCCTGCAGTATAAAAGCTCCTCTTGTGGTGATCAATAATTTATGTTAGCATGTGCAGTAGCGTGTCCAGTAACCTAAGTCAACAGGCTCACAAGCTGCATGTAATATAGTCCTGCGGATGGACTGAGTTGTTAGACATGTGTAATTTATTGTTGTAGTGAAAGAACACAGAATCATCTGTTTCTTCGGTCATCATGAAGAATTCAGGGAGTGAACAAAGATATGGGAACACCAAAAACGCAACACATTACCATCCCTAATACGATGTAGAGAAGCAGTTGGCATACTAAATAGCTTCCAATTTTCCCGGAATGGATAATACACGTTCTGTATATTTTTCAAGGGAATGCAATACCATTCTTTCTACAAAACAGTGGCAAGTTCAGCTAAATATGATGAAGGTGGATCACCCAACCTTCCCTCCAAAGCAGACAACAAATGCCCAATAATACTGAGATCCGATTACGGAGCTGGCCACGGGAAAGGTGACAATTCATCCTCGTGCTCAGAAGACCAGTACCGCGCGGAGTAGCCGCGTGGTCGTACGCTCCTTGCTAAGGTTAGCATGGCTCCCCCCCCCCCCCCCCACACCCCCACCTCCGTTGGAGGTTCGAGTCCTACGTCGTACATGGAGGTGTGTGTTGTCCTGAACGTAAGTTAGTTTAAGTTAGATTAAGTAGTGTGTAAATCCTGGGACCGATGACCTCAGCAGTTCGGTCCCATAGGGACTTACCACCACCACGAGAAAACCAGTCCTGGACGATACGAGGTATGTGAACAGGTACCCTGTCGTCTTGGACCACAGCATCACCATTGGGGAACAAGCATCGTATCATGGAATGGACGTGATCAAACAAAGTGGTCACATAATTCTTGGCGGTAACGTGACCATACAGAGCAACCATGGGTCCTGGAGTACCACAATATGGCTGAGCAAATCATCACTGAATCCAAGCTATGTTTCACCCTTGGAAGGTAGCGTCGGCCAGAAATTGGAAGAAAACTGTAATGTGCTTACAGTATATCAATCCAGGAGTCTCCTTCTGGGGAGTTCGGCCCCATGGTGCAAGTCCTTTTTTTGACGCCACATAGGCGAGGTGGTCACGAAACACACCACGCAGAGTTTTAAAAGCGACAAGAAAGTTCACACAAAACTTCCAAACTAAGTTACTAATATTTCCAAACTTTCATTAACAGGTTTAACACTGTAGGCTCTTTACAGTTCCGATAAAATAATCGACAGAAAACATTTTCTTCATCTTAACAAAAATTTGGGTGCCGCGGTTCCACATTACTATCTGCAGTAAGACTGTTCCCGAGTGACTTTTAGACACACACACACACACACACACACACACACACACACACACACACACACACATACAAATGAAGCATAAGGCCATCCACAAAGCGCAGTTCATCATAAGAATAAACATGATGTAGACATTAGACCATGTATTCTTCGACGCCTGCTTGAATCTCATAGGATTTCGTTTCACGTGCAGCGGAAGCAAAGCCATGTCCAGAAAAGTCAAGTATGATCATAAGGATACGTTTTATGCTGCGTTACACGTGCACAGACAGAGCTCCAATGCGGGACAACAGCTTTAGCGGCGCATTGAACGTATACAGCACTGGCCAGCCAGCTGGTCCAGCTCACCTGCAATGACGTGAGCATTGTAGTTCAGATGTAGAAAGAGACGAGCAAAGGAACAATATAGCTTCGAATATCATTTAATTTTTGAAGAGAATGGAATAACATTTATCAAAACTCGAACACTACCGCACGCTTCTAACGAGACCAGACGGGAATCATAAAATGCTCTCGTTCTCACCTAACATAATATTCTAATTACAAACAAGAGTATCCAAAATTCCTGACGTAAAAGCGGGGTAATTTTTCTGAGCGAGCGATGTGTTATAAAAAACGCATACTGCAGGGATTTCACCATATTGTTGAATACTGAAGCCACTGAAGATATTAATTACACTCAGTCGTCTGATAATCTCCTAGCTCCTTCCTTATCCAAATCCGAGATATACGTTTCAGTTCTGGAACTGTCACCTGCTTCATTGATAACGACTCAATCAACAACAGAATCCACGAAACCACCCAGGTGCCGTATTTTCGACCTTTTCTTTTATGACGTAGCGTTCTATATGCTGCCAGCATTCGTCTGTGACGTGTGAAAAAGCTGCGTGCGTTAGTTCCAGTACGTCTGGCAGCTTGACAGTCTTGTTATTTCTCACGTCAAATCCCTTAACTTGCCTCCAGATCAGTTCTGTTTGGTTCATAATGTTATGGTACAGTGGCAGATGTAACAATGCAGCACGTTTGGTGTGCTCGATGCTGTGAAGAAGATTGTTTTTCATGTTTCTACGACACTTATCACTCTGGCCCATGTGAGATTACATCTCTGGTATAAAACAAATGACATAATCCAAATAAAGGGTATTTACTTTTTCACTTTTGTAGTAAAAAAATTTGTTGTTATGTTTTCTTAATTTTAGCTACATTTATTAAAAATCTTTAATAAAATATCGATAATTAAAAATTTTTATTTGAAACGAAAACATGAATATCGCGTGCAATATGTAATTAGAAACTCTGCTACATGACCAGACAAACTACAGATGACAGATTTCACTGTAAGGTGGAAAGACTCGAAATAATTTGCTACGTTACGCCTTGTTTCGACTTAGTTCTTTTAGTATTCTGTCAAATTTTTCCCGAACTATCAAATTTCCGATCTTACCTTTATTTATTTCCTCTTTCCTTATAATATTATTCTCTTAAAGGTCGTTTCCATTGCATAGCCCTTATGTATTTCCCTTCTACCTTTCAGCATTTCCTTCTTAGAAAAATACTGGCTTGTCGTCTGAGCTTTTGATATTTATATAGCTCTTTTTCGTTAGCTCTTTTTCTTTTTTGTCGTCTGAGCTTTTGATATTTATATAGCTCTTTTCTTTTCTCCGAAGATTTCTTTAATTTTTCTACAGGCGGCAGTTACCTTTCCCCTAGTCGTGCATGCTTCTCCTTGCATTTGTCATCTAGCCATTTTGAGGTTTTCTGTCTGTCTGCCTGTATTTGCTTTGTGTGCTTCGTCGGCTACATTTTCATTGCATCTTTTTTCATCAATTAAGTTTTTTGAGTGTTATCCACAGACTTCTGCGGGTACCTGTCTTTTGCCTATTGTACCATTACGCCAATTTAGGCGAGCTAATCGCCGTTACAGAATTGTTACGAGGTAAGGTGTACTTGATGTACGGCTGAACGCTAGCGGGTCCGGGGCTCAGAGCGGACCGCAGCGGTCTTGCCATGTCAGCCCGGGACGATCACCAGATGTGGGTAAATACCAATAGAGTGGAGCTCGGCAATGGTCGCTCGCTTAGCAGAATGCAGAATAACACCCAAAGGCGGACTTTGAGACAAGCTGAAAGATGGTGTTTTAAAGCTCTTTAACAGTCTTCAACAACTTACAATCAAATAAAAATTCAAACCTGAATACATTTGCGATCTCGGAAAAATGAGGCGCATACAATGACACAACAGTATTTCAAGATAATTAAAACTACAGAAGTTAATATTTCACAGTGAATAAACATTTATAAAATGAACCTCTGAATTAACAAATTTGAATCGCTTCATGTGATTTCAACAAACGGTAACTCAGATGATAACACTGACTCTGACTATCATCCCTGTTATGTGTCAGTATCTATTTTATTTATTGATTTTCGATGTATTTTATATTTTTTCATTATGCAACTGTTTGTCAGAACGTCGAATATTCCAGATTTACACATCTAATGAATACAGCATGACCACCTCACGTATTGACGTAAGTGTGTATTTAGTTAATGAACAGTTTACTATTTTTCCAATAACTTTATTTGAATGTTGATTGCAAGTGCTATTAAACACCACAGTAATTTAAAAACGGTCAGTCGCTTGTGTTACCTGAGACCATTATTGTAAAGAGTACAAAATGACACTTCTGTCGAGCAAGCATAAATAATTGTTGAAACAATACTTAGCGATAATCTGTAGTCATTTAGTGCGAGAGCGCTTGCCTAGGAATAATGACTTATTTACTTATGAACCGATTATTACTTACATTTTCGGTAAATTATCTGAGTGTAACTGAATGCTTATGATATTACTTTATTTAAATATTGTTGTAAAGTAGTAGTATAGTCTAGGAAGTGGCCATGTTGAGTCATACCATGTCTAGGAGTTCGTTGGTGAAAGGAAAAAGGAGGGGACGAATTTGACAGGGTGAAAAAGCGAAAAAAGTGAGATTCAGAACATACTCATACTGCCGAGAAAAATGTTATAAGAGTCAACGGTTTGCACCATGTGAATGAAAAACGTGGCTTGTACTAATATAAGTGTGTATGTAAGTATAATTTCATGTATAGTATGTAGGAATTGCTTGTTTAAAGGATAAAAAAAAACTTAATTTAAGATATGTAAGATGTAAAGGAGTCACAACTTAGTGCAAGGAGAGTGTGAACGTTGATATGTGCGCGGAGGTCGCAAAACATAATTAACTTCATTATTTACATAAGAGAAATATATAAATTGTTCTGTACATAAGATTTTGGGGGAAATTTACAAGGATTATTTACATGTGTTACCTATGTAACAAGTAAGAAAGACATATTTTTGGTAGGGATGGCCGTCAGCCAATTGAATAGCAGACAGCGGCAGAACACCACTGGAGTCAAGTTGAGACTCGGACTTTTCGAGTGAGGAGTTCATGGGAGCAATTCTACAAAATACGCCGAGTACTGGAAGAAATCAGACCTGCCTATGGTAATTTTCGTGATTCACACATATGGGCGATTGATTCTGGGCAGTGAACGGCCGCTACAATACTTTTGAAGGGACTTTACACTTCGAGAGATCTGAATGTGCTCCAGAATAGGACTTCAAATTTTTCCGCTTGCGTTAAGAAACTGAGGACAGAGAGAGTGTGAGTTAATATTCTGTGCATCGTGTGTGTTAATTTGTGAATCATCATGTTGAACTTTGAACTGTTATGAGCTGGTGAATGTTGCCTATATTGTGATTAGGAAATGGACTTAATTTTCTGGTGCTCTCGATGACTCTTGAGTTCGGAGATCTCGCTACCATTCTTGTAACCCTCTCAACGTAGCTTTGCAGCATTTGATAAGGATGTTTTCTCTCTGTATTTTAACTGAATATCATAATACCACTTCCCGTTTATTTAAGATGTCCTTTCTTAAATAAACTTTATTCAACATAATTATCTGTCATCTACATCAGTTACAGACGTTGGAATAGGAAGCTTGCTACTAAATTATTCATTTAACATTTATTTTGGATATTTTCATTAATTCGCAATTCTAGGTGATGCAGAGAATATTCGACTGCAGGATCAAAGAAGCTGGTTACTATTTGGAGCGAGTTTACTGCAGGGCATGAAAACAGACGTGCGCGGCTCGACCCCAGGCTATCAGCAGTAACCGTTACGTACCGTCGCAATTGGGTCACTCTCGTACAGGATACGAATGCAATTCCTTTAGAATGAAAACTGTAATAGTAACACTTCAGAATATTCTGTGATCCAGGTCACAAATGTATTGCATGATAGGCAGGGGCTCCAATCATAATACCGGGTGATCAAAAAGTCTGTATAAATTTGAAAACATAATAAACAACGGAATAGTGAAGATGGAGAGGTAAAAATTGACACACATGCTTGGAATGACATGGTGTTTTATTAGAACAAAAGAATACGAAGTTCACAAAATGTCCGACACATGGGGGTGGACAGAAAAACGTCAGCGAGTGCGCATGACAATCGTGTATAAAAGGAGCTGTAATGAGAGAGAGAGAATCAGATGCGCCAGCACTCGCAGGATGTTGACGTTACCTGAAAAGGCGCTTTTAGTGAAGCTGTATTATCAGAATGGGGAATGTGCTAGTTCAGCGTTACGGTCCTATCGCCATGGGAATGGGATTCGAAGGGTAAAGGTCCGTTGACAAATGCAGCTGTGGCGAGATTGATTGCGAAGTTCGAAGCCACGGGTTGTTTAGACGATAGACCCGGTAGTGGTCGACCGAGCACAAGGCGTAATGATGCTGAGACAGTTCAGGAGGAAATGGAGACTATAGCGGGTTCGTCTATGCACGGTGAAGTCAGCGCTCGTGCAGTCGCACGTCGCACCGGCATTCCATACACCACTGTTTGGTTGGCACTGAGGCGTACCCTCCGATGCTATCCGTACAAAATCCATCGGTATCATGAACTGTTACCTGAGGATTTAGTGAAGCGGAGGGCATCTGCGGTGTGGGCGTTTCAAAAGATGGCGGAAGATGACGATTGGTTGAGTAACCGACGAAGCTCATTTCACGCTCCGAGGGTCTACCAACGCCCACAACTGCAGAATTTGGGCTACCGAAAATCCTAGAACTGTCGTGGGAACTCCATTGCACGACGAGAAAGTCACGGTATGGGTTGGATTTACCACATCTACCATTATCGGGTCTTTTTTCTTCTAGGAAGTTCGTGATTCTGGGTTTGTAACTGCTACCGTAACGGGTGAGAGGTACGCCGATATGTTACAGAATCGCATCATCCCCAGCCTGGTTGATAAACACCTGCCGGAACGTACGATGTTTATGCAGGATGGCGCTCCACTCCATATTGCTAGACGTGTGAATGATCTCTTGTGCGCGTCGTTTGGTGATGATCCTGTGCTCAACCGCCACTTTCGTCATGCTTGGCCTCCCAGGTCCCCAGACCTCAGTCCGTGCGAGTATTGGCTTTGGGGTTAGCTGAAGTCGCAAGTGTATCGTGATCGACCGACATCTCTAGGGATGCTGAAAGACAACATCCGACGCCAATGCCTCACCATAACTCCGGACATGCTTTACAGCGCTGTTCACAACATTATTCATCGACTACAGGTATTGTTGAGGAATGATGGTGGACATATTGAGCATTTCCTGTAAAGAACATCATCTTTGCTTTGTCTTACTTTGTTATGCTAATTATTGCTATTCTGATCAGATGAAGCGCCATCTGTCGGAGATTTTGTGAACTTTGTTTTTTTTTCTAATAAAACCCCATGTCATTCCAAGCATGTGTGTCAATTTTTACCTCTCAATCCACATTATTCCGTGATTTATTCAGTTTTCAAATTTATACTGACTTTTTGATCACCCAGTACTTCGTAGCACTTGCGGGAGGGAGACTTGGTAGCAGAAGCTAGGTGTGGGGAAGTTTACCACGGAGCTTCAAGAAAGAAGTAGAAGTCTACGCAGAGGCGTGCTGACTTCGAGTCTGAAGCTGCCAGCAGGTGCGGAGACCTCGACGGCAGCATAGCGGCAGCGGCGGCCACGGCAACGCTGGCCACCGTCGGCGACTTCGAGGTCTTCAGCATCGACACTCCGGGCAGCAGCATTACAGCAGAAGCAGCTAGCTTGACCGAGAAGTTAAGTACTTGGGCCGATGGTGTTAATATATGTGAACCCCCTGAGTTATCGCCAGTAATGGAGCTTCAAGCGATTAAGCAATCACCCAGTGCGTGGTTCAGATAATTTCAGTTGGCCAGTTAATCCAAAGTGTTAACTTTGTAGTGATAATGGGGCAAATAGTCCGAAATCAGAGAAAGGAGATGTAATTACAAGGGATTCAATGGCGTGGTTAAGGGAAATTATGACAAATCTGAAATCTCAAATGGGTATACTGGGTGTGGAGATAGGTTCACTAAAAGCAGAGGTATGTTCAGTAAGGAAAAATATACTAGAATCATTAAAAGCTGAGATGAAGAAAATTAAATCAGATATAGAACGAAGGATTGGGTCAAAACTTGAAGCTGTACGGCCAGATGTAGACAAAATTTTTGAGGAAGTTGACCTACTTAACACCTGAGTCGACACAATTGAGAAATATTTCGGAAACAAGTTGGTAAAGATGTAGGACGAACTGATTGGTGAAGAGAAAAATTGTGTGAAGACAAAATGCGCTTGAAAACGTGACCGGTAAATCTGTTAGTAATTTGTCAGGTGCAGTAGCAGAATGAGAAGGGGAGGTGCATAAAGACAGAGAACATTTTTAATCAAGATTAAATAAAGAAGCTGTGGAGTATGAACAGCAGCTGAAAAACATGAAGGCAGAATTAAATTGTTTAGCAGCAAATCGGGATACTACTGTGATAAATGTTGCATGGGTTGTTTCACAAATGACAAAGTGCTTTGCAAATTATGAAATGCACCATGCAGTTGATTTTCTTGCTGCTTGTAAGGATATTTTTGTGAGAGGAATGTTGGAAGCGGCAAAAATTAATTCACTAAAAGGCATCTAGAGGGCACATTCATGACCAGATTTATTAAGCGCTTCATTCGCTACCTGCGAAGTGTTTGAGAATTGTTTCCTAAACAAATTCTGAAGTGAAGCAAAGCACACACGACTTCAGAATGAGTGAGTGAACTTACCAAGTTTCTATCACTTAAGTGGGTTGATACAGGATTTGTGTGTGTGTGAGCTCGTTTAGTTGTCTCATATAAACCGTCCACTGGGAATGCTGACCAAAATCACGACGCTCTATAGACGCTTAACAGAATATTTAAATTGGATCTTATCCACAGCCCAACAAATTCCATTGAGAATTTTTTAGATTTTATTGAGAAGCTTGCAAAGAAATTGAAATTCAAGCCCCTCAATGTTAACAGTGAACAGGGAAATGGGTACCAGAACAAGAACAATAGTGATATCCACATTAATTATAATGATCGTAACAGAAATAATTATCACCGTAATAATAATTTTCAAAGGAGAAATGGAAACTTTTATAATGGAAATCAAAACCGAGATCGAAGATGTGAGGGGCAGGAGCCTCACAAAATGCAACGCCGGAGTACGAGGCCAGGAAACTCCAGATCGCCGCATCTCAGGACCGGGGGTGGTGAAATAAATCGACGTTGAAAAGGACACGTTATTTTAAAAACTCTAGGGATGGCAAAAACTCGGCAAACGAGATTTAAATGTTGGACATGGAGGTTATAACAAGTAAGAATAAAATGATGAGTAATATTAAGCAGCACAGCCGTAAAGGGGGTGCAAGGCAGGTTGTAAAATATGTAGAAAAATTTAATAATGAGGATATGGGGTTGAAATACTCATTTTCTGAAAAGGAAGTGAATGACAGATTGAATCCATGATCAGAAGAGAGGCTGAAGTGGATCTGAATTTGGTAGAGATGGAATGTATGATGAATTCTAATGAGACACAAGTCAGTATCAACAGTTACAACTGTTCCGGTGTAACGACAAGCGCCGGCACGAAGATCAAGAACGATACAGCAGAGAGGACTGTGAGACGACGTCAGCCTATAGCACGCAGACTGGGACGTCATAATGACAGGAGCGGAACCGGTACGAACAGAATAAAAGCGACGCGTCGCTTGCCTCGGGCGTATTAGTAGAAGCCGGAGGACTAGGAGACCAGTACTAGAAGACGCGCACTGCAAGAGAGGCACTAGAAGAGCCGTCACTTGTAACCCATATTAATTTATGTGATTGAATTAGGCACCCTATACCATACGAGTGGGGAAGATACCACAGTAGCAATGTAAGTGAAAGTAATATAGATGATACTGTAGCGACGGAAATATGTGAGGATATCTGTGAAGGTGGGGAAGCTGTAGTCTTGTCAACTGGAGATGAATTTTGTCGTGCATCAACGGAAGTATGTTAAAGTATTTGTGAATGCGGCGTAGCAATAGTCTCGTCAGCATGTGATGAATTTTATTATGTGTCGGCACACGTGGGTGATTTATTGTTAAAGGGAGGTAAAGGTGATCTCTTAGGTACTAAAATGGAGAAGGTTGAAGCTACTGATTCAGATATCTTCGAGAAAGCAATTTGTGTATTTATTTCTGATGATGGAAGTGAACCGGTCTCTCTTCATGAAAACATCAATGGCGGAGGCGTCTGGGAGTAGAGAAAATGAAACGGAGACAGAGTGAGATCCCAGTTTGGAGGAATTCAAGTGTGCCGTGAGTTCTACTGTGGGGCGATGCAATAACGACAATTTATATGGTGTATTAGCGGAGGTCGACTGAGTTATTGGTGGTGATTCCTATAAGATATATCGACGGATGTAACGAATGTTTTAAGTAATGAATCTTATGAGTTATCGGTGGACGTTAATAGAGTTATTTACGATAAAGTTTGTAGTGATTTGGCTGAAAGAAGTGAGGATTTGTTTAAGAATGGTGAAGTTTACAATTGTATGGTTAATTGTGATAGTGTTACAGCTATTGATATCATTAATTTGGAGGAAGTGAAGCGTATTTGATGCTGAGAGGATGACCAAACGACGTGTTCTGAGGATGATTTAAATCCTACAGATGAGTTTGAGGTAGACCGGGAGAATGTAGGAATCGATTATGAGATTGAGGGTTATTCTGATATGGTAATACGCACCATTAACATGGATGAAAAAGGAAGGGACGTTGAAACTATTTTAGGGCGTAATCTTTAGAAAGGGTTGAAATTAAAATGTGTAACCTGTATGTGAAATAAACGATGCTGATGAAGAATGGTGTTCCAGCTGTGGTCACAAATTAAGTCTGTAAACGTTGGAGTCCGTTGGTGGAAGAGGAAAGAGGGGACGAATCTGACCGGGTGAAAAAGCGAGAAAAGTGAGGTTCCGAGCATACACCGCCGAGAAAAATGTCATAAGAGGCCACGGTGGCCGTGCGGTTCTAGGCGCTGCAGTCCGGAACCGCGCGACTGCTACGGTCGCAGGTTCGAATCCTGCCTCGGGCATGGATGTGTATGATGTCCTTAGGTTAGTTAGGTTTAAGTAGTTCTAAGTTCTAGGGGACTGATGACCTCAGATGTTAAGTCTCATAGTGCTCAGAGCCTTTTGAACCATTTAGACCTCGTCAAAATTTTAATTACTTGTAGGAGTAAAACACATAGCTATGTGCAAAGTTTGAGCAAAGATTTTGGTGATATATTAGCGGGTTAATTTTATAATGTATGTTATTTTGGAAGAGATTTGATTAGATTTCTATGTTAAATTTTGGGTACAGCTTTGTAATATGCTTAGAGAATATAACTTAGAGGTGTTTTATTATGCAAATAGGATGTTGATGAGTTTAGGATGCAAGTATCCTCAGAATTGAAAGGAAAGTTAAATGAACGATATGTGAACAGGGCAGTATTAGTTCTGATGCTTATAATTAGATGCGGTAAAATTGTAGAGAAATCATAAAATATTAGTTGATTTATGATATCGAACAAATTTCAAAGTACGAAAGACATGTTTGCTAGAGGGAACATTATGATAGTGTTTGAAAAGTCGAGCTGAATCATGTGTTTTGTCAATGCTAAGAATCAGTTTTTTTTTTACTATCCAGTTTGTGAGCGGATCGATTCGATAGGGGAGGGCGTTCGGTGCCTCATCTATGGGGATTCGGGAAGTCGTATTGTTATTGCTAACTACACCACATACGTATTTCGACAGCTATCGTCTAGCTCTGACGGTGACTGCGGATTGACACATGTTCGGCGCCTTACTCGGCCAATGCCGTCATAAATTTCTGCGATGGCGACTGGACTGCAAACGATCTAAGCTTCGACGCCAGACACCGATCATGTGCTTTGTTTGTGTTGGTGAAGTGCTACGAAGGTGTAAAAGCGAAAGACGCTATCAAATGACCGCAAAAGAGCTAAAAACTTTTGAAAAGATCGATATGTCTCCTAACTTACACAAATATTACGTGTTTAGATGGACATTTAATTAATATGCTGCAATTTTTATAACTTGTATTAGATTTAGTAAATGTATGCTGATAAGATGTTATGGCATCTCCTAGGAGATACATGCTGTTTCAAACATCACCACAAAGATAGATATTTACTCTGTTGTTTTGTTATGCAAGTAGGGTATTCATTTATTATGTTACGTATGTCAAATTTGGTGCGACTTAATGGGCCAAATTAGGGAGCTGATATGCGACAGTGAGTGGAAGTGCGTGACGTTACTCGTATTTAGGCGAGCTAATGGGCCGCCCAGAATCGCTGCGAGGTAAGGTGTGTTTGATGTACGGCTGAACGCAAGCTGGCCCGGGCTCAGGCGGACCGCAGCAGCGCTCCAGGTCTATTCCAGACGTTCATCAGAGTGGAGCTGGACAGTGGTCCCTCGCTTAGCAGAATACACAATGACCAGCAATAACAGACTTTGGGACAAGCTGAAAGATGCTCTTTGACAGTCTATATCAACCTACAATCAAATATTAATGCAAATATTATTACATCTGCGATCTCACAAAGTGGGAGGTATCGAATAACACAAAAGTATTTCAATACAATTAAAACTATAGCAATTAAGATTTCACAGTGAATAGATGACTGAATTACTACTTCCAATCGCGTCATGAGATTTCAACAAGTAGTATCTCAGATGAAAGCATTGCACTATAGCTGTCATCTCTGAAAGCTATGTATCTGAATCTATTTTATTTACTGATGTTCGATGCCTTTTGTATCTTTTCATTATGAAAAGGTTTGTCAGAACTTCGCGTTCTCCATATTTACACACTTAATGAATACAGAATAAATACCTCACGTATTGTCATACGTCTATATTCGTTTAAATAACAGTTTACTATTTTGCCAGTAACTTTATTTGAATGTTGATTGCAAGTATGTTGACTGACACCACTATTGGAAAGGGTGCCAAAAGACACCTTTGGCAGGCAAGCATAAACAACTGTTTAATAAATACTTAGCGATACTCTGTTGTCATTTTGTGTGAGAGCACTTGCGCAAGGAACTGGCTTATTTATTTATGAATAAACTATTACTTACATTTAATGTAAATGATTTGAGTGTAACCGAATGTTTATGACCTTTCTTTTTTTAAATATTGTTGTAAAATATTAGTTTAGTCCAGGAAGTGGTCATGTTGAGTCAAATCATGTCTGTAACACGTAAGAACGATGTATTTTTCGTAGGGATGGCCGTCAGCCAATGGACAAGAAGACATTATCGGAACACTATGGGAGTCAAGTAGAAACTGGGACTTCTCGAGTGAAGAGCTCAAGGGAACGATTCCACAGTTGATGTCGAGTGTTGGAAGAAGGCAGACCTGCCTATGGTAATGTACTTGAATATATATGTGATTGATTCTGGACAGTGAACGGCAGCTACAATACTTTTGAAGGGACTTTATATTTCTAAAGGTCGAATGTGCTTCAAAGTAGAACTCTAACTGTTTCCGCTTGTATTAAGGAACTGAGAATAGACAGAGGAAGAGCTACTATTCTGTGCATCGTGAGTATTAATTTCTGAATCATCATGTTGAACTCTGAACTGTTATGAGCTGGTGAATATTGCCTACGTTGTGATTACGAAATGGACTTAATTTTGGCGTGTCTTCGATGACTATTTAGTTTCGGGATTTTGCTACGATTCTCGTAACGTCTCAACGTAACTTGACTGCATTTTATAAGAGCATTTTCTGTCTGTATTTTAACTGAATATTATAGTACCACTTTCCGTTTCTTTGAGATGTTCTTTCTTAAATAAACATTATTCAACATAATTATCTGTCATCTACATCAATTACAAACGTTGGAATAGGACGCTTGTTATTAAATTATTCAGTTAGCATTTATTTTGGATATTTTTATTAATTCGCAAATCTACGCGATGCAGAGAACATTTGACTGCAGGATCACAGTTACAGGTTACTATTTGGAGTGAGTTAGCAGCAGGGCATAAAAGTAGAAGTGTACAACTACATCGAGGTGTTTGTTTTAACCAGAGCCGTGCAAAGGCCAAGTACGTAAAGCACGAGTAACCACATGTGAACAATAAATTATTTTGCTCGTATGGGATGCTGTTTATGAAGAGCACCTACTCAGCAGTAACCGTTAGGTACTGCCGCATTATTCATCTTCTGCTACCTCCACTGTTTTACATCTCAAATCTATCCAACTTACCTTCGCTTGTATCTATTTCTCCTGTTTACTTTATACTGAAAGTCAACTGTCGCATTTTAATCCCGATATTTCCTACTAAATTTACTCTTTCATCTTTCGGCTTGTTGAGATATGCCATCAATTATTGCAGACAGAGATATTAGAATGATTCTTTTATTCCGATAGAGGTGTTTGTTGTGTGTGCTGCAAGTGAATTTGTTTGCTGTTCTTTTTATCGTTACATGCCGATTTAGTCCCTCCGAAACTATAGTGTTACATAGATATGAGAAGTGGTTTATTACCTAGGAGATTCGCTTGACATTTGCGGTTAAACTATATTGCTTCTGTTAACGAAGAAATTCGCTGTGTCATTAGATGGCAGGCCATCAACGTGAATTTTATTTAAGAGCCATTTCCAGATATTGATATCATCAGTTTTGTGTTCTCCGCTGCTGATCACGTTTTTTATAACTGAACTGTACAGTGACTAAGATTAACTTTATCTCGACATGAAAAATTTCAGAAAACTGAGGGATCACGATTCCCATCTGTTCACAAAACTTATCTGTACGTTGTGGATTTTACGTGGCAGTAGTTATCCAGTCCGGAATGGCTGTCTTTTGAGCTATACGAGGACGTTAAAACCACATCTGTAGTGTCTAACCCTCTCTGTGTAGACGTGTAGTAATCGTTACTCAAACGAACCCAATTTTTTGAAACATATTCTAGTAACAGTAATATAAAACTCTGTGACAAATCGGCCGCTATCGTCCTAGTATAATTAACTTAGAATATAAAAAGTGAGAACACGTTTAATTTGTGCAGCTTATCGCTATGTTTCCCCGCGTGACATTTTTCACTCGGGCTCTCATACAGAAAATGAAGAATCTCTGCTAGAAACAGTACCGATTCTCATCGGTACTTGTGAAGCCAGAGAGGAGGCGATGTGTATCACTTCTCCATAATTGAGTGCACGGGTGAGAGCCACGGCTCGCGCCGAGCACCCTCACTACTAAGGCTCTCACCAAATTGCGCTCTCCCATCTTCTCATCTGATAATCAAGCGCACATAAGGCCACTCTGCTGTGGACACAGCACTTTGTGTCGGCTGCCGTGACAGTCGCTCTATGCAGCGTGACCAAGTATCCCATCGTCTACGGAGAGGACAAGCCTCCTCCTTTGTGTTCTTCATTCGACGTTTTACCATAATCACTTTTGTGCAATGTACTTGTTCGTCTACATCACAAAGAGCATACAAACCACAAACCCCTAAACCAAATTACTGGCTTTCTAATTTTATTCGGAGGTAGGAGGGTGGGCTCACCAATCTTTTAACTGGTTTGATGCGGCCCATCACTAATACCTCTCTTGTGTCAACCTCTAATCTCCTAGTAACGTATCCTCCATTTTTACCTCCTTTCATGTTAATATGCAACGATCTGACGTGGATGGGGCGTGGTTAACATAGTGAACACATTTCGTTGCGAAACCTGACCGTGCAGCCTACAACTAAAACGCCACTCATTACTTTATTACTCTTCTAATTTTTATTGTGAAAATATTGTTTTTAAAGGATAACTGTATACATCATTTTACATCGTTTATTGGCGTTTTACAAGTAAAACACTTCCTAACTATGCCCATACAAAACCAGGCTTATATTAACAATTAAACAGTTCCCAATTTCACACTGAAGTTTGCCACTGCTATACTGCCTTACGTAATTAATATTTCACATTAAAATTGTTCACGGTAGTTTTTTCATAAGTGTTCAGACAAATATGTACTAAAAGGCCTTGAGCAGACTCTTGTTTTGGAGGAGTGGTCTAAGTGCTCAGTTCCTATTTGTTCTTGTAATACTGGTTAAAAAGTTTGTTTAGCCCGGACAGCCGACCATTTCTATAGCCATCGAACATCCGTCTTACTGTAGCTATGTTACAGTACATTAAGCAACGTTTGAATGACGAACTGGAGCCGGCGCCCAGCCAAATCGTGCCAATCGATTAATTCCCTTTGTAAAAGATTTTAATTGGGCTGAAATTAATGCTCAGCTAATGGAACCATTTGTATGTTTACCCGTTCGGATTTTACGTGCGAAAACAGTCACCCTCGTTCAGATTTTACGTACAAACACGTGTTTTTGTCAATTTTGGTTAACGAATAACTTTCAGAATTGGGCAGATCGGTTCAAATTTTGTAAGAAGGTAGACAAATACACGCAATTAATTTGTTTTGTGAAAGTTTTATCCATTGCAACGACACAGCGGCCTGAACTTGCACATGATGTGCACGTAAAACCTGGTTTTATGCGAATTGCACGTCGTGAGATGGTTTAAAACGATACTGATGCTTTAAAAAAAAATTGCTTACGGCAGTTATAAGAAGGAAATACACAACTGTTTCATCGTTCAGATTTTACATGCGAAGAATCACGCGTTTGCACCTGAAACTGTGTTCCGTAGCAATGCGTTGAATTTTAAGCGCTGAATTTGGAAGAATTAAAAAAAAACTGGTTATTACAATTGACTATGGATTCAATGTTTATATGTTAAAGATTTAATTCGTCAGTGGCTTAAAATCTGAAATCTTTGGACGTGCAAAACAATGCGTGTACCAAAGTACAATCATGTCCAGCCCTGTACAAAATGACGTAGTTTGATAGAGGTTTTTAAGCTATGTCGATGACCACACAGAAGGTTAAGCTAATCTGAAAACTACTATAAGAACAACTGTCAGAAAACGTCACCTTATTTAAAACCAACAGAAGATGCTGTAATGCGGTTTCTTCCGAAACTACTACGGTACCTTGTAGAAAATTTATTTTCCGAAAAACAAACTTAAATTCATCAGTTTTCGTGCATGATTGAAAATTTTATTTTACTTTGTCGTGCATACATTCTTTCGCAGTTCTGCTTATTCCAGCCAATCATACTCATACTTATTTCCGATTAGCTGTTGCAACATTTCGCTCCAAAATTATTCACATGGGTTTTTGAGCAGCAGTTTCTTAATTTTTATTTTTATTATTGCATACTTTAAATAAACATTGACAAGCATTATAAAAAAAGAGATAATGAGAAGATGGCTGAAGAGCATACATTTAATAGCTAAAATAGTTTTCCTTGGGGGTAAAATTTCTGGAGATAGTTTTATTCCGAGGGGGGAGGGAGGCTAAAAACACAATTAGATATCTTTGTGTGTGGGGGGACCATGTACCATCTGATGACGAATCACTGGGCGATTCATAACCAGTAATGGAAAATAAAAATTGAACAATATAACAAAATTTCTGGAATCCAAAATAGACACAAATTGGTGTAGTTCCAGAGAGTGGAAGCATCCTAGAGTGGTGGTGCATCTATAACTGAACGTATCGCAGACAGTGGATCCAGGCCTCCTAAAATTTAATGACACATTGTATCATACTGCACCACATGACAAATGTTAGTTTCTGTTGATCCATTGTGGACGTGGGACAGCGGCCGGTGAACTATTTAACCAAGAGATTGCCAAATAGCCGTGTAAACTGAGGAGTTATTTCATTTTATTTTCGCTACCAGTTTCGGCATTTCAGTATGCCACCTTCAAGCCCTATATGCACTCTCAGTAATGTCTGAGAAGTGCATATGGGCTATATATAATATTGCACTGCCGAAAATGGTAGTGAAAATACATTAAAATAACTTGTCAATTTGCACGGCAGTTTGGCGAATTTCTAGGGTCAAACAAATAACAACTGCCATGTCGGATGACGTGACAACCTGTGTCATGTTATATGACATGACAGCTAACATCATGTTGCTTTATTTGACACGATATTACATGACACGAGTACTAATATTAACACGTAAAGAAGAGCGAATATGTAAATATGTTCCGACTGAACTGTCTTTGAAACTTCCAAATAGGTTTATTTTATTTTTACTTACTCGTCAGGTTCTGTAGGACCAAATTGAGGAGCAAATCTCCAAGCCCATGGAACGTGTCAGCATCTGAAATTACAACATAAACGTAACGATAGATAGAAATAAAATGGTTATGAACCCAAAAAAGTCGAGGAATAAATTGAAGTAAAAGCAATCAACAATATAACATAAGAATAAGCTTAAATTTTCAAGGAACTCATCGACAGAGTGGGAATGACCCACGAGAAAACTATTCAGTTTCCATTGGAAATCTCATGGATTACTGCTAAGATTTTTGAATTCTTGTAGTAGCTCATTGAAGACGGATGCAGCGGTATACTGCACACCTTTCTGCACAAGAGCTAAGGATGTCCGATGGAAATGCAGGTAGGATTTCTGGCGAATATTAACTGAGTGAAAGATGCTTACTCTCTGTAATAAGCCGATACTGTTAGCAAGAAACGACAGTGAAGAACATATGTATTGGGAGCCCAATGTCAAAATACCTAGAATAGTGAACAGGGGTTGACAAGAGTTTCGCGAACTTACCACTTATTGCCCGAACCGCATTTTTATGAGCCAAAAATATCCTTTTAGAACGGGAAGAGTTACCCCAAAATATAATACCATACAACATTAGCGAATGAAAATGAGCAAAGTAGACTAATTTTTGTGTCGAACGATCACTTACTTCAGATAGCGTTCGAATAGTAATATTGGCAGCATTAAGTCTTTGATCAAGATTCTGAACGTGAACTTTCCACGACAGTTTACTATCTGAATACCTAGAAATTTGGACTCTGCAGTTTCACTAATCGTATGCCCATTCTGTGAAATTAAAACGTCGGGTTTTGTTGAATTGTGTGTTAGAAACTGTAAAAACTGAGTCTTATTGCAATGTAGCGTTAGTTTATTTTCTAAAAGTCTTGAACTTAAGTGAAGAAATGCACTATTTGAAACCGAGCCAGTGCCACACACAACATCCTTTACTACCAAGCTAGTGTCATCAGCAAACAGAAATATTTTAAAGTTACCCATAATACTAGAGGGCATATCATTTTTATAAACAAGGAACAGGAGCGGAACCAACACTGATCCCTGGGGAACCCCTCATTTGTCTGTACCCCACTAAGACCCCATATCACAGCCAGTCTCAACATTGTGAATAATGGCCTTTTACTGTCTGTTGTTACAGTAAGAGGTGCACTGATTGTTAGCTAATCCCCGTATTCGGTAATATGGCTGCTGGTGGTGTGTGGTCGACAGTAACCCCACTGAAAGAGCATAGAGAATTAGTTATATATTTCCGTAAAAATACAGGTAGCGTCATGTCTCGTGGTTCGCATCGTCTGTCAACGTCCACTGAGGAACCACGTTGTAAGTGGTCTTCGGCCGGTGCTCGGCAGCTGATACCACACACTTCGTTCAAGCCAGCTGCTGCACTGGTGGTTCGCCGCTTGTGGCAGCCGTGGCTCTGGCTGGGAGGTGCTCTGTCCCCTCATGCTTACCACCGTACTTCGTCATACATCGCACCACGATGACAGTAGCAGTGTAGCCGTGAAGTATGAAGATACTGGTCTGCCATCTGCTGCCACATCGAAGGGAGCAGGCATTTGCGTCCACATACCACCTTGTAAGATGATGACACTGTTCCATATGAGTTTCTGAGATGTACGAGCAAATGAAAAAATCTGTCTCTCCATCCCTATCTAGATCTTGAGAATTCGCGTAGTGGCTCAGCATCTTAGATATAATACCATGAACTCTTTCTGTACAGCCATTTGCCTATAGGTGGAATGCACTTGTACGCAATTTCTTAACTTTCAGTAAGAGACAAAACTGCTTAATGAGATCGGATATGAAATTTTTGCCCTGGTCCATAATAATCGTTTATGGTACAACATATTTAACAATCTAATGATACACGATAGATTGGGCTACTGTGCTTGCTTTCTAATCTTATCAGATACCTCGAGAACTGACGATAATTGTTAAAACATGCTTGTTACTTGATTGAATCCTGTGAAATGGCAGCAAAATATCTGCTCCCATCATTTGGAATGCATAGTCAGACTCTGGTAGCCTTTGTAATTGTATCTCTTGATGGTATAAATCAGCATGTTGTGTGCTCAGAATACAGTTATTGACGTACTGTTGAACATCACCATGTCTTGTTCTCCTCCAGAACTTTTCTGATAAGCTTCTATCTCCTATTCTCTTAACCCCATGACCCGATAACATATAATCATGTGCTTGCCATAGTACTTCTGTCCTCACAGCTGCTGGAACTATAACACGTGGTCCATGGTTGCTCGATCTGCACAAAACTCCATCTTGTATGACTAACTGTGGCTATTTGGAATACAGCTAATACTCTTTATCATTTGCTTGTGCTGTCTTCAGATCTTTTAGATAAAAAAATGGCTCTGAGCACTATGGGACTTAACTTCTCAGGTCATCAGTCCCCTAGAACTTAGAAACTACTTAAACCTAACTAACCCAAGGACATCACACACATCCATGCCCGAGGCAGGATTCGAACCTGCGACCGTAGCGGTCTCGCGGTTCCAGACTGTAGCGCCTAGAACCGCACGGCCACTTCGGCCGGCTTTTAGATAAAAACCAAGGGACTTGCAATGCCCCAATCTTCCTACTAAATGTATCTCCATTTTAGTGTTTAACACCGGATTTGTGAATCACTTTGTATGGAAATTCACTTAGTTTCAAAGACCACCACGTTAGACAGTTTGAAGGATCTTTTAGCGATAGTAGCCCTATTAAAGCTGCATGATGAGTAATCACTGTGGACTTTCATTCATACAGTTAATATCTAAAATAAGAAATACCATATATTAACCCTAACATCTCCTTTTCAGTGGTAGAATAATATGGTTCGTCCTTATTAAGCTGATGCGATGCTTATGTAACTAAGTGTTCTTTCCCATCAATGATTTTTCCTAAAATCCGTTATCAAAGCTCTTTCACTTGCGTCACATGACAATATGAATTCTTTTTTGAAATCTGAAAAAATCAAACCTGGATCTGAAATTAATGTATCTTTTCAATTTAGAAATGCTGTCTGAGACTCAGGTCTTGAGCTAAATGTAACACCTTTCTGCAACAATTTTGTTAGTGGTTATGCTATTTCAGGAAACTCCTTCACGAATTTTCTATAGTAATTTGCCAATCCAAGGAAAGATTGTAATTGTTTAACTTCTGAGTGACCAAAAAGTCATGTACTGGTGATCTATGGCATAGATCTGTCCATACTCCCTCTTGGCTTATTATAAGCACCATATAGTTTACTTTTGATTGTGGGAAGTGACACTTATGGACATTATGTGTAAGTCGAGCCTTTCTCAACCTGTCAAATACCAATTCCCAATGCTGAACATGCTCCTCGAGGTTTATTGCAAATATAATTATATCGTCAATATACACCACGAATTTTTTTAAACCTCTGAAGACAACCTAATAAACGTTGAAATGTAGCTGGTGCGTTTTTCAGCTCAAAAAGCATCCTACAACATTGGTAGGGACCAGAATTCGTCGTAAAAGCTGTTATAGGTCTATCTTCGGGGTGTACCTCAATTTGGTGATATCCACTTCTTAAATCAAGAGTTAAAAGAACTTTTACTGACACAAATTATCTAATGTTTCGGTAATATTAGAGATTGGGTATGCATATGTTACGGTTTTTTCATTTAATAATTTGTAGTCGCAACAAAACCGACATTTTTTTGTTCCATCGGGTGACTTCTTACCCACAATCACGATATTCGCTGACCATGGGCTGTTACTATGTTCTATAATACCATCTTATAACGGCTGATTCACCATTTCCTCTGCTGAAGGCTGTAAATGAATAAGTAGAAAATACTGTTTTCTGAATACTAGCGGGTGATTACCTGTTGGTATTCTGTGTTGTGTGATTGGTGTAGCAGGTAACACTCCTTCTGAACTGAACAGATCCTTATACCTTATTAACACTGATTCCATTAACGCCCTACCTCTAGCCTGAAGGTGTTCAACTTTTTATGGCAGTTCAGGTACGTCGACGGTTTGCTCTGTACCCTAGAATCCTCAATATCTTCCTCTTCGAGAACCCCTAACGTGGCTTTCAGTAATACCTTTGGAAGACTCACTTCATCTCCCCCAAAATCATCCAGGCTTACAGTCACCATAACCTGACCATTAATATCCCTTGCGAGCGTTATACACGTATGTACAGCACAATGTTGCTCATCCAACATGTTATTACTTGGTAGTGGTTTTACCAAACACACTACACCCTGTGCAATGTAGTTTTCCTGTTCCTGCTGGTACTCTTGTCATGCAAAACAACTTTTATTGCACTTATATACAGTTTATCCGATGCCACCTTTGCAGTGGGTGCACCTTGTGTTATAGAAACATTTGCAACTTTTGTACCTAACGAAAATAACTTACCACTGACTTCAACGGCCCGTTACCAAAGGTTTATCCTAGCGTGAAGTCTAACTAGAAATTCTAACCCAAGTATCGCAGCGACACCTTGTACCACAGATGGCAACAGTTCCATTTCCTCATGAGACCTTGTGTTTCCTATTTTCAACCAGAGCCGTGCTGTCCCGTTCGAATTAACTGCATTGCCGCCTATTGCACGCAACCTATAACTTGGCTCTAGTAGTCTCCTCTTATCCACGAGTTCCAGACTGACAACTGATACATGTGACCCTGTATCTCAAAAAACTCGTGTTGTTCCTCTTTCAAACAAGCCACCATCGAACAATTCGTGTTTGCGTGCCTGTTTCTTTGACTTACATTCCTGTCCCCTAAGACCAATCCGTTGACAATTAAAACATTCCAGTTGGCTTCACTGTGATTTAAAATAACCCTGTATTCCGCAACGATAACATTCTTCGTTCGACACAAACGTTTCCTGATCATTCCAAGAGTTTGTAGAACTATCTATCTCTTGCAGATAACTGATTACTAGCAGCGTTGCTTCTACATCTTGCTGATTTTCCATTCTCACTACGCGAGAATATTCTGGAGAAAACCCCTCTTAGAAGTCCGTCCAGCGCCCTGTCCTCAGCCTTTCTCAATAAAACTGCATCAGCGTTAGATTTGTTAGTCAACTAATAAGTCTGGGAGATAAATCTGCGTATCCTGTTCGAAAACGCTTCGACAGTCTTATTTGGCAGTTGTCTCTAACTACTTAACTTCTGTGGAAAGAAAGGACCACAATTTGGTTTCTGCACCGTTGCTTTAATCCATTTGCCATTTCCGTAAATGTGCTTACTTTACTTGAAGCCGGCTGGTGTGGCTGAGCGGTTCTAGGCGCTTCAGTCTGGAACCGCGCGATCGCTACGGTCGCAGGTTCGAATCCTGCCTCGGGCATGGATGTGTGTGATGTCCTTAGGTTAGTTAGGTTTAAGTAGTTCTTAGTTCTAGGGGACTGATGACCTCAGATGTAAAGTCCCATAGTGCTCAGAGCCATTTGAACCATTTTACTTGAAACCTCATAGTACATTATGTACGTCTTAGCCTCACCCGACAGGCACAATTTTGCCATCTGCCATGTTTGTTCACATCAGCTGCACAAGCTGGCTGCGGATAACACGTCCTGCATAAAAATAGTGACATCCTCCATAGTTCTCCAGAAAAAAGGGAAGTAAGGCTAACGGATACAGGCTCCATGGATGGGGAAAGTACTGAAAGTATAGATTTAACTTCACTAAGATCTGATTATGAAGGATCTCGCATTTGACTATGTAACTTCTGTGCCACTTGCTCGTTCTGTTCTTTTAATAATTTCACCTGTTCTCTCATAACTGATACCGTGTCAGCTGTAGCAGCTGCTCGCGTTGGTGCCATATTTGTGCAGTTCCCTTTTCCATCATAGTAAGCCTTATACATCACACGCAATATACGACACAATGAATACAAAAATTTACTTATTACTTCCACTCATCGACCATCGAAACCCAGTGACAATTAACGAAGTCCTCTTTTGCATGATCATACTGCAAGCGGACTGTATTACAGGAATAAACCTATTACAAGGCGCTCTGTGCCTAGGCAAATTACAAGTTTTGCAGTCCACCGGTACATAATACACTTTACCGTAACTCCTCTTCAGTTCAGATACAAGGCTTTGCATAAGAATACTCTGAACTCACTGTATCTTATTCTGGACATGATCACCAGCAGAGCGTTCTTCTGTGAGAATCAAGGCTTTTCAGTGACTCACCGCACAATACTGTAACTGCAGGAGTGGCGAAGTACGAAACATTTAGTACACTTTTCTGATATAGATGCCGCAAACGTCAGAAGCACGACCACTTTCTGACACAGATTTTGTGCCAGCCGGGGTGGCCGAGTGGTTCTAGGCGCTACAGTCTGGAACAGCGCGATCGCTACGGTCGCAGGTTCGAATCCAGCCTCGGGCATGGATGTGTGTGATGTCCTTAGGTTAGTTAGGTTTAAGTAGTTCTACGTTCTAGGGGACTGATGACCTCAGAAGTTAAGTCCCATAGTGCTCAGAGCCATTTGAACCATTTGAACACAGATTTTGCAGAAGACGACAACTGGGAGGGGGTGAGTAAAGTTGGTTCTGTGTCAGGAGGTATTGCCCAGTTCTCTATTTGCCGCTATTCCTCGGCAGGATGGTAGTGACCTGTGATCGCCGTTAAACGCAGTGAAAGAACATGCAGAATTAGTTATTTCTTTCCATAAAAGTACAGGTACCATCTTGACTCGTGGTTGGGATCGTCTGTCAATGGCGGCCCCGTCGTAAGCGGCCTCCAGCCAGCTCACGGCAGGTGACACCACACACATCGTTCCAGCCGGCTGCTGCACCGGTTGTTCGCAGGTTGTGGCGGCCCAGGTTCTTGCTGTACCGCGACGCCGCGGCAGTGAATGACGGAGGCATGTGTATTGAACTTACACTGTCCCCTCAATCTTACCACCCTCCTTCGTCATCCATCGTACCAAAAGATGGTTCAAATGAGTTAGTGACCCGCCTCGTATGAATTCCAACCTATTATGTGGAGATGCTCTTTTACTTTTATGTCCCCTTGAGATTAGATTAGATCAGATTAGATTTACATTCCAATTGATCCATAGTGAGGAGGTCCTCCAGGATGTAGAACATGTTAGAAAAACAACAATGCATGACAAATATTTACAAGTAAAGCAAATAAGCTAATGTACCATTCCGCAGGTCCCAAGTGGAATGATCGTCATTTTGTAATGAACACTATATGAAAGAGTCATTTTACAAATACTAATGCTCTGAATTTAAAATAAAAGTTTTTTTTATTTATTTATAAGATTGTACTTGCACACACACACACACACACACACACATATATATATATATATATATATATATATATATATATATATATATATATATATATAATGAACACATTACTGCACCGAAATTGTGCAGAAGTTATATTAGTTGGTTTTACTGAGAAATTCATCAATGAAGTAGAAAGAGTTGGCCACCAATAAATCCTTTAGGCTTCTGTTAAACTGAATTTCATTGGTTGTTAAGCTTTTTATGGCTGCTGGCAAGTTATTGAAAATGTGTGTTCCTGAATAACGCACACCTTTTTGTACAAGACTAAGTGACTTTAAGTCCTTGTGAAGATTATTCTTATTTCTAGTATTGATTCTACGAATTGAACTGTTGATTTGAAAAAGTGATATATTTTTAATGACAAATTTCACTAAGGAATAAATATATTGGGAAGCAGTAGTTAGTATCCCTAGTTCCGTAAACAGGCTTCTGCAGGATGTTCTTGAGTTCACACCACATACAACTCTTACTGCACGTTTTTGTGCCCGGAAAACTTTAGCTTGGCTTGATGGATTACCCCAAAAAATAATCCCATATGACATTATGGAATGAAAGTAAGCATAGTATACCAGATTTTTCATTTTGATACGCCCTATGTCTGACAGAATTTGCATTGCAAATAGAGATTTGTTAAGATGCTTCAGCAGTTCTGTGGTGTGCTCCTCCCAGTTGAATTTATTATCAAGCTGTAATCCCAAGTATTTAACACTGTCCACTTCTTCTATCTGCCTGTCATAGCCGTCCGATTCTTGAAGTACAATACTATTGTCTAGATTTTCGTAAGGAAGCGGGAACAAGAATTTGTGCAAATAATTTTTACACGGGTGCCATTATAATGCGTTAATTTAAAAAAGACTGGTTGCAAGCTAGCTATTTACGGTATACGACTATGGTCTACTGCATGACTAGATCGAAAGGGATCCTATCGACGACTGCCGACTATGGCGCACAGTCTGTAACTTGGGCGTGGAATCGGTCTAGTTCGTATAAGAGCGTACAACTTTTTTAGTGCCAAAACTGTTCATTTATTTATGAATATCAACGTTTCCTGGCATTGTAAATTTACTGAAAGATGGTATATATATTTATGAATAGCAATAACTTGATTTGCGCCAGAATAAATTTACTTTCCCTACGTATCTATTTGTGGACGTCACTAGTCATTTCTTATTCAGCAACTCCTCCTAGTGGCTCTGAAAGCGGCAGATGGCCAACGGCCTCTGCTAGCCAGCGTGGGAACCTTCCGCTCGCTTCTTACTCCATACGTACTGCAGCGCTGGTACATTCAGTTCACGTATATGAAGTACCAAAACTGGAAATAAAGTAAAATGTTCCTTTATCTGCAAATAAGGGCTACCTTACAGATTCATCTGAGAAGGCCACAGTTTTCCAGTCGTCTATGGTCCAACCGACATGGACAAGAGTCCAGGAGAGGCGCTGTGAGGGATGTCGGGCTGTTCACAAAGGCATTTGCATCTGCTGCAATAACCCATTCAAGCCAAATTTCGTCACCATGTGCTAACGGATGCGTTACTCTTATGCCTGACGTTGATTTCCGGTTACTTCACGCAGTGACGCTTGTCTGTTAGCAGTGTCAACTCTAAGCAAACACCGGAGTTCTCTGTCGTTAAGTGAAGACCGTCATCCATTGTGCTGTCCGTGGTGAGAGGTAATCCATGAAATTTGGTATTCTCGGCACCCACTTGACACTGTGGATCTGTATTGAGTTCCCTAGTGAAATAGATAATGGAATGTCCCATGCATCTAGCTTCAACTACCATTCCACTTTAAGTCTGTTAAATCCCGACGTGCGACCATAACCACATTGGAAGCTTTTTACATGAATCACTTGAGTACAAATGACAGTTTCGCTAGTGCTCTGCCCTTTTATACTTTGTAATCTTTTTAAGTGCATATCGCTATCACAAGACCTTTGTCACATCAGTGTATATATACTACGTTTAAATGTCATGTAAGTTATACATATAGATACATCTAGCTCTATTGGCTTGCGTCGTATGCTAGACCAGTATATCGTGTCCTTCAATAGAGAACGAATGAGCAGCGCAAACCATTTTCGTTACAGGCACCTGTACTAAAAATTATAAGTAATCATGAGAAGAGTATTTTCTTCAGAGAAGTAATGTCGTAGTATGCAGCAGACTGAAACTCTTCCTCCTGTGCAACACGCCATATAAACACGATTCTTTTAGGTGACACATTGCGACTAATTGTATGTCTTGCTCGTATGGTAAGATAACGATGCTAGAAACAGAAATATAAGCGACGAAACAACGGAGTGAGAACGCTATTACGAGATCTGTTGCAATAGCATTGGCGGTAGGAAAAGCAATTCGCTTTCGGAAGCTATCGGACAGCCTTCATTCACGAAGGGCTCGTAAACCTTCACAGTTCCCTCACGTGGAAAAATCGGAGATAAAAGCGGGATTAGTGTCCGAAGTCCTAAATAAATGTTCCTGAAGCGACCTACAAAGTAGCATCGTAAATTTTCAACGTTCCGACTGAAGCGACCGTCTCCCTGGGCTTAAGTGTTTTGCTATATGTACTGCACGCTAGGCGGATGACAATTTCCAGAACTCTGCAGAGGAATGCGCACTGATTTGAAATTTCCTAACAGATCAAAATTTTGTGATCGTCCTGGGGTCTTTACGTTTATTCGGCAAGCGCTATACCGACTGAGTTATCCAACCACTATTCACGGTTAACTTTTGCATCCTACGTTCTCACACTTTGGAAGATAGGAGAAGAGCTACTAGTGGAAGTAAAGCTGTGAGGGCGTGTAGTGAGTCGTATGTGGATGGCTCATGCAGCGGAACACTTGCTTGCGTAAAGCAAAGGTTCGGTATTCGCGTACCGATCTGACTCTTAGTTTTCCTCTGCCACAAAGTTTTACATGAACCGCCATTAAGGTTGTGATATCATTTTCAACAACCGGGCTGGGTCCATCAGCCTACATAATGAGTGCGTATGGCGCTATTTCTCAGTCTCTGTCACTTTTTCCCATTTTCTGTCATTATTTTCGTATGGGTTGTCATTATTCGCTGTTGACCCAACTGCCATCAATATATACGTAACCTGATTTAACATCACACGAAATGGTGAACGATTTCTGACGGCAGAATTATGTCACTCATACTGTACTTACAATTCCACACCACATCTACGCTGGGAAAGGGTCCACCAATAACCTTGTCGACGACGGTATATTTAATTTCAGAATTTCTCCACACAGAGAGCGTTGCTTCTGTTATAACAAGATTCTCTGTTGTATTAGCGCTAGCTTCGAAATAACGGTATCTTGCGTCGTAGTGTTTATAGTTTAGAGTTGGAAATAAGATATTATTAAAAACCATTTAAAAGCCAAGGTCGCACAAAATATCTTTTTTCCAAGACAACCGGTTTCAGCAGTCTTAGCTATCATCTACAGATCTATAAGAATTTATTTTATTCCTTTATTGACATTTCATTCCCCTGCCCCATGAGGGCAAGGGTGGCCCAGAAGTGGCACAATTCGCCGCTCTTCAGCCAGGAGATTACATAAAATAACATAGGAGAACATGCATACATAAAATATGGGGATGGACGATGAAATATACACATGAGAAGGTCGAAGCGATTGGAGTTAATATATCCAAAAAAAGAATAGGGTAGTTGGATGAGGCGTATTCACATAAAATCCACATACAGTTAAAATGCCGCTCGATGAACGTATTGCACGGTAACACTGGCGGCACGAACAGCACAGTTAAAAACGGCGTTCACAGTATGAGATGACTGTTGCGGCGTATCGACAAGCGCCGGCACGACGGTGAAGAACGAAAGACCAGAGACAGCTGTCAGACGACGTCAGCCAATAGTCGTCTCTAGGACGACATCAAAACTGGAGCGGCATCTACACGAAGAGAACATAAACGCCGTGCCGCCTAGCCGCGGCCGGAGTGGAAGAAGTGCTGTCGTACAAACACTACAACAGTGACTTATGAATTAATTTTCTTTTTTTTTTTTTTTGCATTGAAGTATACATGCCGAAGGACATTGACTGTTTGCATGTCACCATTTGATTGTGACGCAGCTTTGTGAAGTCGCAAATTTAAGTATTATCAATTTAACTTATTTTAATAAACGCCATTAAGGGGAGACGGGAGGCAATTTTTACCCCCATTCTGCCAAAGTTATTTTACCCTTTGAATAGGTACCTTTCAAAAGAACTATAAGTGATAAAACAGTGAAATTTTTACTGCATGTATATAACATATATGCCTCAATTAAAACTAAAATGAACGTAATACCTCTTATGGTTTTGAAGCAAAATATTATTCTTTCACTAGTAAAATTTTACTTTTTTTGTACATTAATTATTATAAAACAGTTTCTGGTTGTTCGGTGGGTCTCAATTTACTTGTAATAACTTATTACCACCTGCAGTACAAATTGATCAAATTTCATGTTTCTTACCCCATCAGTTAATCAATAATGGCACCTGAAAGTAAAAAAAAAGTAGTTTTGAGAAAAACCCATTTAATGTTTAATATTGTAATTCTAGTATAGATATTGGTGAGAATTACTTACCACAAATATTTTCCTGCACCATACCGAGCATCATCCTAATCATACTGATCTCCTCTTCTCTTGGTCCCTCCTCTTTTCTGTCTGGCTTCTTTTGTGCATTTTAAATTAGTAACATCTGCTTTGCGGATTCTCTCTTTATCTATTTGCACCAAGGAGTTTGCAGTATTTCCACTAGATTTTATGCCCAATAATTCCAAAACATCCTGTGTTCTAATTACACCATCACTGAAGCATAAAATAGCATCATAAACACCAAATTTGAGGGTTGTTAGATGAACAAATACCATTTTCGGTAACCGGTTCCAAATGACAGAATTCACACATTCATTTAAATTTTGGGGTTTCCCATGAAGACATTTCTTCAACAAGATATCTTTACAAAGATCTTTAGAAAGAGACCTTTACAAATGTCTCTAATTATGGGTTTAATTTCCTTCATTACTGATGCACGTAAGGAATGTTTGTGGTCATATCTGGCACCTCTCCTGTACTTGCACCAAGTGTCAGGATTATTTGAGCAAAGGCCGTGCATTGGATTTTCATTTGTGGAAAGCTTATGGAAAAAGATAGCCCATATATCTTTTTTCATGTTTTCTAAATTCCCTACATGTCTCCTTATGGCCAAGCCATAATAATTCTGTAATCTATCTATTTCAGCATTTGTCAGGCGACCTTTACCACGCATCTTCTTACCATATTCCAATACTATTTTTGACTTTCCTTTCAATAATTTCTCAATCTGGATCCCATTCTCTTCTGGACATGCCCAATGCACTCGAATTTAGAAATTGTGACATTAGGACCATAGGGTTGTTCTGCACATACCCAGTCATAAACCTTGCTGTTACCATCCTTCATCCTCTTTCTCATGTCCACTGTCACAAGTTTTGCAGTACTTGTTTAGAATCTCTACATCAATTACCATGCCGGCATCAAATGATGTAGCTGTTACGACTCACGACACCATTTAACAAAGTGTGTCCATGTTTTTGCCATTTGTCGTCAAAACATCCACAAATATCACCGCTTTCACTGTCATCACCTTCCGTCAGTACTTGTTCAATTGCTTCTTTCATTGAGATGTTACAAAATTCAGCAACTGCAGTACCAATAATATTTTTGTAAGTAATAAACTTTGCAGGAGGATTTGGAATGTCAAGTAATGCACATAAGAGTTGGCTGCCTCCATCCCTTTACCAATAGATTTGAGACAATAACATAGCCTTATGTTGTTTTCCCATAAATTATTATTTGCCATTTTTGAGGTCATTGTTGTAGCAACTGCGCCACACTTCGTACAACTCAATGTCAGGTTTGACACAATCCCTTTACGAAGACGCTGATTCTCACCCAAAGATACGTCACCACCATCTATTCTGCACACAGTATGTTTGGAAATGAAATCACAGAGCATGCTAAGGTTCACCATAATATCTCCAAAGGAATGTTCATCTTCATAAGCTCACTAGGAGGAAATGCCTTGAAGACACTGCAGTTTCTTTCTTGATGTGCTGATTTTCTTTATGTATAACATTCTTGGGTACTTTGACTCACTAACCTCATTTACCTTTACGTATTTATATCCTCTTAATTTTAATTTATGCCAGATTTTCTTTATTCGCGACATTTTTATGAAAACACGCGGAAACAAAGAAAATACAAATCAACACGTACTTCACTCACAACAATTTTCACTGAGCACAACCATTAACGCTCGAAACAATAAAAAAACGATATCAGAAAAACGAGTATCGATAGGAGCTACAAGGTAGGAAACGTTGAAGCGATAAAATAATAGAATCATGAAATAATATACAAGGAGTAAAAGAATGCTGTGCATTATTTGTGCATTGTGCGAAAAGGAAGGCGTGGCATTTAAAAGCCAGATTGCACAGAGCTTCAGGAAAACCATCATATCTCACGAAGAAATTGTCGTGTTTATATAAAACAAAAACTGTTTCACACAGGAAAGCCCAGGCATTTCAAATATGCTATAATCTAAAAATCGAATTTTTGAAGCCCACTTGCCTTCTGTCTCCCCTTAATACGATTTGCTTGAATAATTGTCTAGCAATCCGAGAAAGCGGCTTCCTAGGCACCCTATATTAGCCGAGTGGGCAGGATAATACATTGGCGACGAGTTTTAGGAAGAACCCAGTGCCTCGGGGCCACGGAATTTTCTTTTGTGTTATGCTGGCGTCTTAATTCACTCTTGTCTCATCTTTGCAGGAGTGTTTACTTCCGTTAACAGAAAAAAAGTGTGTGAAATCCTATGGGACTTAACTCCTAAGGTCATCAGTCCCTAAGCTTACACACTACTTAACCTAAATTATCCTAAGGACAAACACACACACCCATGCCCGAGGGAGGACTCGAATCTCCGCCGGGACCAGCCGCACAGTCCATGACTGCAGCGCCCCTAGACCGCTCGGCTAATCCCGCGTGATTTTCCGTTAACAGTCTCTTATCGTGTCCTTGCTAATCAGTGTTTTCAGATGTGTGTTGCAGGACTTCTCTTTGCTTTTGTACTTATTTTTCTTGCTTGCGTTGTCTGTTTGTTGCATTTGTCTCTTCCAGCATGTCCATCCCACCTATCCCACACCGTGCTCAGGCACCGCAGCGGCCAGCGTTGGATACATTGCAGTTAAGGCAGATGTTTCAATTTCAGAGCCAGTAAATATCCTCGCAGCTGGACACGGTACAGCAGCTCCTGCCGAACCGAACTATTACTACAGCACAAGTAACATCTACAACTGCTCCAAGTGCTCTAGTGCCTTTCGCCAGTTTCATGAACAAGAAGAGGAATGGCTCGAGTGATTGCAACAGTTTGAAGCCAATATAATTGCTCACAATGTGCCAGGTCCTGTGAATGCCACTACTTTCTGTCTACAGTAGGAAGTGCAGTGTTTAGGCTTCTACAAAAATTGTCCCCTAACGCCACTCCGAGTGAACTTTCGTATGATCAGGTAGTAGATTCGCTAACTATTATGACCACGAAGTGAATGTGTTAACAGCTAGGTATCAAAAACCGTCAGAACAAACTTATCGCAAGTGAGTAACAGATTTTCAGGGTATGACGGCGAAATGAAAATTCAAAATTGCTTGTTGTGCTTTATATTCAGATGTTATGTTGAGCGCTGCGATCGTGTACAATGTAAATAATGTCAGACTCAGAGAACAGATTTTGAAACTGTCCGATCCATCATTTCAGCAAGTAGTGCAAGTACTAAATCAGTACGATTCAGGTGCCCTGTCGGCCGATAAATTTGAGCAGCCAGCAATGTGTCGTGTAGAGTCCCTTGTCTGCGACGAGCCCATTTGGCAGCGGCAGCTTGCTCTCGCCATGATGTGTAAACAACTCTCCACGTCACGTAAGCACCTCGCTAAACAGGCGGCTACACAAGCGCCAATGGAATTAAGTCGTGCCTTCGGTGTCATTCATAGTACTAACACCATGATTGCCCCTCCTGTCAAGCACACTGTTACGCTTGAGGCAGGAGAGGACATGTACAATCTGTATGGTTGCAATGGAACAAACATAAGGATTCTGACCGATCACAAAAATCTAGTCACAAGGCTCATGTCATTAATGCGGTATATTCAAAGTCTGCAACAGGTGTTAGCAAACCTAGCAAGCGAGCAGTTTCATCATTGATATACGAGTCCAACAAACTATTTGTGCATTTGCTTCTTTGTGGGAAATGTGGGAAATTTCAGTTGGACACAGGTGCCTCTGTTATATTTCTGAATTGTAGCACATATGAAATGTTAGGCTCGCCACACCTGTCTAAAACTATCACGCACCTGATGGCTTATAAAGGGCAAGACATTACCATTCTCAGTAAATGTACTTTGCCTGCCATGTATCGCTCGCATACACGAACAGTGACTTAAGGTGCTACGGTCACATGATTGTGAGAATATATTTGGTCTTGGTTCATTTGATTTGCTTGGTTTTAACATTCAGGAAAATGTGTTGTCAGTGTCTGCATTCCACGCAAAAGACAGTGTAGCTAGCTTGCTGAAAGAATTCCCAAAAAAACTTTTCTGAAGTTTTAGGCAAGGCTAACAATTTGGTTGCACATTTACTCTGGAAGGCAGCCGAAATTTTTCCGGACCAGAACTGTTCCATTTGCATTGTGGCTCAAAGTCGCTGCTGGACGTAAAGAAAGGCAAGATAGCAGAGCTACTGCGCCCATACAAGACAATCAACGGGCAAGTCCAGTGGTTGTGCTCCCCAAATCATTAGGTTGCATTCGCCTCTGTGTTGATTTTAAGTCTACGGTCAACCCACAAACTGTGATTAGCACGTACCCCATGCCATACCCAGAGGACGTCATGGACAGATTAGGCACTGGTTGCTGTTTTTCAAAAATTGATTTGTACGACGCGCATCTTCAAATATTGTTCGATGGAGAAGCTCAAAATGTGTGTGTAGTGAATACTCATTTGGACTTGATCAAATATTTGCGTTTGCCTTTTGGCAGTGCTTCCGTACCCGCCATTTTACAATGGTATTTGAAACAGCTGACTGCTCAACTGCCAAACGGTTAAAACTATTTGAACGATATTGTTATAGAAAGTCGTACACGTGAAGACCATATTGCAAATTTTCGTGCTTTGTTTCGCGAGTTATCTGAAGCAGGATCAAAGTGTAGACTGGAAAGTGTGATTTTTTTTAAACCTGAGTTGCAGTTTCTTGGTCATCTCATAAGCAGTCAAAGTGTACATCCTCTTCAGTCGCATTTGTTAACCATACGAGATGTGTCAGTTCCTCGCAATGTCACAGAACTGCAGTCAGTCTTAGTGAAAACGAACCATTATATTTGCTTCATATCGAATTTTGCACAAATCGCATCTCCCCTGCATAGCTTACGTCGCAAGAATGTCCCATTTTTTTTGGACAGATGAGTGCCAAGTAGCTTTTCAAAAACTTAAAGTTGCATTGGTCAGTGATCGCTGCTTAGTTCACTTTGGTGCTGACAATCCAGTTGTATTGCAGGTTGATGCCTCCTATTACGGAATTGCTACAGTGATTTTGCATAGAATTGGTGATGTAGACAGGCGTATCACTTTCGCATCCATTGTGTTGTCCAAAGACCAGCGTAAAACAGTAACGTATGTGACTGTAACGTGAAACACGCTAATGTTACCCTCTGATGGGATTTAGAAGATTGACCACGCGTGTGTCTAATGGACAAAGATAGTGGACTATAATTTAGAATTTTTTGAAATTATCGGAAAAACCAAACGGATTTTAACACTGGGAGATAATGAAAGTTGTAAAATCGTAAGCGAATGAAAAAAATGAACGGTCGCCAACCCAATTAGGCACATTAATTTGGAAATATATGTTTAAGAATATTGAATATTAGTTATTGAAGGTACTTTCGTTGAGATTTCCCTTTTAATAGCAAACAGGATACAAACTGACACAGTAGCCTCTGAACTGTGTGTAGTAGCAGTTACCAATAACGTACACACCAGTATATTATAGGAAGTAATTTTGCAACCAAGCTCATACTAATTCCAGCTACTCTCAAGAGCATTACTTAATCAAATACTGAAATGTTACTGCATGAAGTGCAGAACTAAATTTGGACATCTTGACTCAGATAAATACATAAATACAAATGAATAATATCATAAGTACACAGTTTAAGCTCCTCTACATATATCAGTTTTCCTTTGCAACAGTAATAGTTCCATTTTTTTCTGATAGGTAGAGAATATGATGGGTACCCATAAACTAGAATAGTTTCCCTAGTCAACGCTCTTTGATTATTACAGTAAAAAGGACTAATGCGAAAAATTAATCATTCACTTCACTTGGAGTAGTTCATAATTTACCTTGCAAGACCATAGGAAACAACCGTTCATGGTAGGAATAAAAACCATACGAATTTTGAAAATGACCTTAACTTACATGCCTTTTTATCACCTGCGAAGCAGGTATTCTAGACAATAATATTTACGCAGTCTTGCACTGTAATCCTACAAAATTATATTTTGTAATAAACTAAGGATACTTGAGCAAAATCCTATCCAACTTCACCTTTCTGGTTTTTGCTTTAACGTTTACTACTCACTTTACATTAGACAAGAAATTCTTTAAACACTTGAATGCAAGAATTGTTCATTTAATTCAGGATACTCGGTTTTAGTAGCACTTAGGTGAGGACCCTGCATAGGTTCGTGATCAGGATAGAAAATATGGTTCCAGATGCGAATTTTTTTTTTTTTTTTGTGAACAAAAAAGTTTTGCAGCACCCAAGTTCCTGGAACTCCTGAAGATAGACGTTGACTGTGGATATTTTAACACAGACATAGTCTCTTTGACTGTTCAGAGATGTCACCAAACCCGCCCAAACATGTAAAAAAACATACATGATTAGCGCCTATTAGACGGAAGGGGTCCGAAAGTCGATCAGTTCCAGTTTTTCCACCAGGAAGGAGCTACACGGCTCGTGTTGTCCGTAGTTCAACCACGCCAAGACGGTAAATACCTCGGTTCGATCGCGTCCACATTGTTACTTTATGGGAAGGGCGCTAAAACAAGGGAAGTGTCCAGGTGTCTTGGAGTGAACAAAAGCGATATTGTTCGGGCGTGGAGGAGATAAGACAGACAGGAAACATCGATGACATGCGTCACTTAGGCTGCCCGCAACCTACGGATTATGGCTTGGAGGAACCCTGACAGCAACGCCATCATGTTGAATAATGCTTTTCGTGCAGCCACATGAGGTCGTGTTACGACTCAAACTGTGCTCAATAGGTTGCATGATGCGAAACTTCACTCCCGACACCCATGGCGTGGTCGATCTTTCCAACCACGACATCACGCAGCGCGGTACAGATGGGCCCAAAAACATGCCGAAGGGACTGCTCAGGATTAGCATCACGTTCTCTTCACTGATGAGTGTCGCATATACCTACAACCAGACAATCCTTGGAGACTTGTTTGGAGGCAACCCGATCAGGCTGAACGCCTTAGACGCACTGCCCAGCGAGTGCAGGAAGGTGGAGGTTCCCTGCTGTTTTTGGTGGCATTATGTGGGGCCGATGTACGGCCCGGTGATCATGGAAGACGTCTTAACGGCTGTACGATACGTGAATGCCATCCTCCGATAGTGCAACCATATTGGCAGCATATTGGCGAGGCATTCGTCTTCACAGACGACAATTCAACCCCATCGTGCATATCTTGTGAATGACTTCCTTCAGGGTATCGACATCGCTCGACTAAAGTGGCCAGCATGTTCTCCAGACATGAATCTTGTCGCAAATGCCTGGAATGGATTGAAAAGTGCTGTTTATGGACGACGTAACCAACCAGCCACTCTGAGGTTCAAATGGTTCAAATGGCTCTGAGCACTATGGGACTCAACTGCTGAGGTCATAAGTCCCCTAGAACTTAGAACTACTTAAACCTAACTAACCTAAGGACAACACACACATCCATGGCCGAGGCAGGATTCGAACCTGCGACCGTAGCGGTCGCGCGATTCCAGACTGTAGCGCCAGAACCGCTCGGCCACCAGAGGCCGGACCCACTCTGAGGAATCTACGCCGAATCGCCATTGAGCAGTGGGACAATCTGGACCAACAGTGCCTTGATGAACTGGTGGATAGTATGCCACGACGAATACAGGCATGCATCAATGCAAGAGGACGTGCTACTGGGTATTAGAGGTTTCGGTGTGTACAGCAATCTGTACAACCACCTCTGAAGGTCTTACTGTATGCAATGTGAGGTTTTCATGAGCAATAAGAAGGGAGGAAATGATGTTTATGTTGATCTCTATTCTAGTTTCCTGTACAGGTTCCGGAATTCTCGGAACCGAGGCGATGCAAAACTTCCTTTGATGTGTGTATAAACCTACTCCTAATCGATATATGTGTTACAAGTGAAACTGTTCACAAACTGAGAAAGAGGCTTTGGCTATCGTGTATGGTGTCACCAAATTCCACCACTATTTGTATGGCATACAGCATCTAACTAGTGCACCGTTTCTCCCAGAGTCAAACGACGAAACGGAGCTTTTTGTCAGAACCTTCAAGCTGCTGATGGCCAAACGTCACTCTGCACACACCAGGGATCGAGCAGTGCAACTGTTTCTCACCTCCTATCTTTCGCCCCCACGAGATGGACCCTCGCCGGCGGAATTGCTTCACGGTCGTCGCCATCGGACACTGCTCCACCTGCTCCAAACTCCTCAGCATCCGGCACTGAAGGGAGGCGGCAAGTATCGCTTTGCGCCGCATTATATTGTGTTTTACAGGGTTTTTAGAGACAGCAGACTGTGGGCGAGAGGCGAGATCATCCGCCGACTAGGCGTTTTCATGTATCTCATTTCAGGTTCAGATGGACTGCAGAGCCGACATCATAACCAACTTCGCCACTGTCATGTGCATGGTGTCCCTTCTGTGTCTCTTCCCCCAGATTCACAGATCCCAGGGATACCGCAGTCACTGTAGCTGCCGGAGGATGTTGTCACAGCACCACGGGACGATCCCATGGAGACGGAGACTTCGCCTCCTCCGCCTCCTCTCGTCCTACCGATGGAGCTGGACCCACCCACACCGCAGCAGCCGATGCCTTCCACATCTGATTATTGGACTCCGGAGGTGCACGCGAACCCTTCTGTTCATTTTCCGTCGGATGTTTCCGCCAGAGGGAATGTCCGTCTCTTTGGGAATGTGGGGGGGGGGGGGGGAGGGGAGGAATGTTCCGGAGTACCGACAAGCGCCTATCTTCGGCCCGAGTAGAAGAAGAGCTGTCATACAAACTCTACAGTAGTGACTTATGAAATGTTTTGTTTTGCTTGCATTGAAATTGTATATTCTGAAGGACATTAATTATTTGCATGTCGCCATTTGCTTGCTACGTACCTTTTTGAATACGCATAGTTAAGTACTGTCATTTGAACTCACTATAATAAATGTCATTAATACGATTTGCTTGTATTGTTGTCTAGCGATCCGAGAAAACAGCTTCCTAGGCACTATGTATTAGATTAGTGGGCAGGATACTACAATCACGATGCTGAACACACACTGCACTAATATGACATACACTGTGAGCACGAAAACACAACAAAGTAACTGCAGTAAGATCTGAAGGGCCTGTCAAGGGAAGAGAGTTCGGAGAAGAGGGAGAGAGAACAGGGAGATGGTGGCTTGATGGAGGAGAGAGGTAGGAGGTGGGGGAAAGGGTTTAAGGCTGTAGCCCACCAAGGGGCAGGGGATGGGGAAGGCGTGCATGGACTGGGAAAGGAGAAGTGAGAAGGATGGGGAGGGAGGTAGAAACAGCCGAGTGGGGAAGGGGAGGAGAGGGAGCCCAAGGGTGGAGGGAGTAGGAGGGTCAGAGTTTAAAGGAAGAATAAATATTGGGGCGAAGCACTTCATCTGGGATGGGGAGATGGTGGAAGTTTCTTTGGGAGAGGAGGTAGAGGGTGTAGAGATGGAGTGAGAAGTGACACATCAGTGAATGTGCGGCCCGAGGTGGGGAGTGGAGAGGAATTGGGACACCAGATGGTAAGGGGGATTGAGGCGGTGGTTAGTGTAGAGGATACGGATGTGTTCAAGAGAAAGGAGGAGGCGTGGGAAGGGGATGATGTCATAGAAGGTCCTTGTGAGGACTGGAGACGCATACGGAAAGCGAGGCGGAGCACATCGCGTTCAAAGATTCGGAGGGCTTTATAAGATTTAGGAGGGGCAGAGATCCAGCCAACACTGGAGTAATAAAGTATGGTACAGATCAAGGATTTTATAAGAAAATGAAATATACAGAATATGTTTTACTTGATATACAAGTTTAACGGTGATATTACAAAAAAGAAAAACTGGAAGAGGACCTGTGCATCTACATATCTGAGAACATTGTTTCCATGAATATGTACATTTTACGCTGCCCTCAGGCACAAAATGTTAAGTGGATGAAACTTAGCACATTATGATTGTTCGTCATCGCTCAAATATTCAAAAACACACACCATCTTGTGGAAAGGGCCATATGTTTATACATATTGCTCACGGATGCTTGTTACACGATAGAAATATGCTACACAGTAGCATATATGTTTAAATGTGCGAGGCACATATTAAACAGTGCAAATCCACATTAAATGATGTACGTGGTAAGACTTGCAGGTATTATTGCAAAGATAAGATTTGTAGAGTGTGTTGCGTCCCCTAGATGGCTCTTAAATAGGAACTACGTAACAGATCGTAAATACTTCTCTGTTCATATTTAAAACCAACTGCTTTAGGGAATTGCTTTTGAGAATAGTAGAGATTACACAATTGTACTTTACTAAGATCTGAAACACGTATATCATTCTCACAATCTCCCGTATACGTTCTTATTACTGCATGCATAATAGGAAAAGTAAGTTATTTTCTCAGCAATAGTTTATAACGCTGTTGTTGTGGCTCTTACCCACCGTCACCGTGACAGGCGCATAAGCACACTGCTGCAGGTGGGAGGGAGGCATTGGGACAATACAAAAGCGCAACTTGCAGTACCCAAGTTCAGCAGACACCAACAAAGCATGGCACACGTATAACTGCCGGTGGCCGGGCAGAGAGCTACTTAAAAACCTTGCTATGGACGGACAGAAGTCATACTCTGCTATGTTGAGAACCACAACAAAAAAGTGTGGCACATATTATTTATGTTATGCAGGCAGCAACGTAGTTGATGTTTTTTTAGGTTGGTGCATACAAAATCACACATATTCTACCAATAAAGGTTTCAGCACAGTGACAGCTTGCATTATAGCTCATTTCTGCCATGGGTACCCGTAGGAGTGCAACTGAAGGTCTAACCTAGAGGTGCTCTCAGTTTTTGAGTAAAATAACGGACATTAAAAACAGAGGAATACAGTCATTTAAGATAAAAATTCACAGTAGCTCTTCTCACTGGGGGGACGTGTGGGATATCATCTTGCATATAATGCATGTAATGCATGCTAGAAGAGCATGTCTGCCTGTATTCAAACTTCATTTTTCCTTATTATTACATTTATTATTTTTTATCCTGGCAGTATGGCTGAAAGCAAGGAGAAACTACAGGCATGCAGCTTTACTGTATGGTTATTAAGAAAAGGCAAACCTACGTTTCTAGCATTTGTAGACTAAGGGAAAGCATTTGACAATATTGACTGGAATACTCTCTTTCAAAATCTGAAGGTGTCAGGGATCAAATACAGGGAGCGAAAGGCTATTTACAATTTCTACAGATACCAGACGGCAGTCCAGGGGCATGAAAGGGAAGCAGTGGTTGGGAAAGGAGTGAGACAGGATTGTAGCCTGTCCCCAATGTTATTCAATCTGTATATTGAGCAAGCAGTAAAGGAAACAAAAGAAAAATTCGGATTAGGAAATAAAATACATGGAGAAGGAATAAAAACTTTGAGGGGCGCCGGTGGCAATGTAACTCTGGGAGAGACAGCAAAGGACCGGGGAGAGTAGTTGAATGGAATGGACAGTGTCTTGAAAGGAGGATATAAGATGAACATCAACAAAAGCAAAACGAGGATGAAGGAATGAAATCGCCTTAAATCAGATGATGTTGAGGGAATTAGATTAGGAAAAAAAGAGACACTTAATGTAGTAGATGAGTTTTGCTATTTGGGGAGCAAAATGAGTGATGATGGTCGAGGTAGAGTGGATATAAAATGTAGACTGGCAATGGCAAGGAAAGCGTTACTGAAGAAGAGAAATCTGTTAAAATCGAATAAAGATTTAAGTCTCAGGAAGTCTTTTCTGCAGGTATTTGTATCGAGCGTAGCCATGTATGGAAGGGAAACATGGACGATAACTAGTTTAGACAAGAAGAAAATAGAAGCTTCCGAAAGGTGGTGCTACAGACGAATGCTGAAGATTTGATGGGTAGATCACGTAACTAATGGGGAGGGACTGAATAGAACTGGGGAGAAAAGGAATTTGTAGCACAACGTAATTCGAAGATGGGATCGGTTGGTAGGACACGTTCTGAGGCATCAAGTAATCACCAGTTTAGTATTGGAGGGAAGCGTGGATGGTAAAGGTCGTAGAGGGAGACCAAGGGATGAATACACTAAGCAGATTCAGAAGGATGTAGGTTGCAGTAGTTATTCGGAGATGAAGAAGCTTGCAGAGGATAGAGTAGCATGGAGAGCTGCATCAGACGAGTCTCTGGACTGAAGAACACATCAACAACATCGTGGCAGTTGACAGTTGAGAATATATGATAATATTGTAACAAGGCTATAATCATACCTTACATTGGAATCTATCGTAATTATTAATTATATAAAATAACAATAATAATTTTCGCTTTTCATGTGTTGTAGCTTCCCTAGATCTTATGTCCCATTTGGCTTATCGTTTGAAGCAATGTTTTTGACTGTACGCTATTTCGCCGACTTATTTATGTGAAGTGTAATGTACAACCTCGATGACAGTAAAGAGTAAGTGTAGAGCGAAGTTTAACGTCTGTGTTGTTGGCAAAGAATGAGAAGGAAGAAGATGAAACCTGGAAGCTGGATATAACACGCTCAGAGCAAAATGGATCAATGGGCCCCATACCTACGTCCGACGAACGTGTAGCATCGCGACTGGCATCATGCCATATGGTTTACTTGATAAGCCATCTGACTCGTATTAATGATCAATGAAACTCGACTTCCTATGCGACCTTCCAGATTTATGTTTCATTAACAGATTACGGCGATCTCGTTTCGCAGCCGTGTCCTATGGCAGTGGTGTTTCGTCTCATATGACATTTTCATCGAATGGCACCTGACTTTAAACTTCCTAGCTACCTACCGAGCTACGTTGTACAATGGTGCGACAGCAGACGCGTATTCCAGAGGTCGGCTGGTTTTGGTTCTCTCGATTTCCGTAAGTCGCTTAAGGCGGATGGTTCCTTTGAGAGGACCGATTTCCTTCGCTGTTCTTCCCCAGTCCGGGATTATACTGTCTTTCTAATGATGTCATCGTGGACGTGGCGTTAGATCGTAATCTTGGTTCCACTCTTTCGTTTCTTTCAACTGCTTCACATGGGAGATGTTTGGACTATAGTCCACGACATTAGTTCAAATTCTGATGATCATTAGTTTTACGCCATCGGCGTGGTTCAGTTTACTGATGAGATATTTTCGATGGCATGGATTCGTACTATCAGCCAACGAGTTTAGTGTCACTGCACTTGTCGCTGTATGTTACACCGCTCGAGTAGTTTAGAGGAGGCGAATGCTTAACAGCGATCTTGACGGAGTAACCGTGTAGGTACCTAGCTGTTATTTAGATTTCACGTAAAGTTCCGGGTTCAACGTGTCATACAATTTTTACAAGCAACAATGTGTTTTCATTCAGAATATCAGGTTGCGGAAAGATAGGTGCGATTGTTTTGAATCAAAGCACTTCCCTGATGTCGTTATTTGCTTAACGTTACTGAGATAATAAAGCAGTGTCTCTATAATAAAAAAAGAGATGCGGTGCATTGTTTTTCTTTGTTTCACTTTTGACATCTGTATTTTCCCGTGCTGGGTTAGGTGGACGAGGTTCCTGCACTAAAGAAGACGACTACTGGTGACCACCGCTACAGCCGCCGTTCTTCTATTTCCAAATCACCTGCTCATTCAGAAATGTCGTTGAACACCAGGCAAATTTGTTGAATGTCGTTACACCTGCAGCAGCTTCTAGAGCAGTGACTGAGAAACACCTCATACTGTGATGGCAACAGTCGTGCAAAAATCTAAATAATAGGTGAAGAGTACCGGTTGATTACCTGTTTGGGCTTCGCAGCCATCATCAAATCCAATGATTGCTGCAGCGAAACGAAGCCACACAGTCAGAACATAAGCCATACAGACGACGTGATACATTTTCTCTCTGGTCGTTATGTGACGTATCATAATACTGAAAACGTCGTGATTAATTGCGGATGACGAACTGGAGAAAATATCAACTGCAGGACAGAGCGGTACCATGTTCAGACTGTCTCCTCTAGCCAGCCGTGTAATAGCAGCTTAAGATCTTTCATATTCAGTTTTTAGATGACAGGACTAACTTTTTTAGGACTACACTCTTTTTCTAAAATTACTGATAAAATTTTTTTCCAAGTTGCCGAATGGTCACGCACCTTAAATATTCTATTGATACTTAAAAGCGTTACAATCGAGAAAATGTTGTCAACACAGTAAACGTTTATCTGTTACATCATTGCTCAACTGCACGCCAGTAATCGGTAAGTGAAATCAAATTAAACGGACTATTACCGGAAGCCATTTACAAGTTACATGCGTAGGCGTACCGAAAATGACACCCTCCCCTCCCCCCTTGAATTTCTTAAGTGAAACCAGTTATAAAAACTTTTCAAATAAAACAAATGTCACATAATTGTTTTTCATATCTACATATTTAAAGCCCTCTGCCGCTAGAGGGCTCCGAATTGTAGCCTGTAACACAATAGTGTGTAACGTAACTATGTCGGTGTTTGAGAAACAGAGTGGTGTAACCAACATCTGAATTCGAAAAGTTCGACCACACATGGAGCACCCCATCCTTCGCATAGAAATGCCAAACCACATACTAGCGCTGCGGCATCTCCAACAACCCGACATCTTGGGTTCACTTTCATCTATCATCCTGCATACAGTCCCGTCACGTCCCCATCCGATTTTCATTTATTTTCAACATCTTTGAGGACTTCACTTTGTTAGTGATGAAGCGGTGCAAGAAGAGGTAAACTTGTGGCCCCGTCAACAGTGTCAAACATTAATAACGTTGGTTTTACTTGAATAACTATAAGAGTTTTCATCTGAAAACTTCGGAAGCATTACTTTTCAGTACGTACTCGTAAATGCTGAAATAGAAGCCGTGGGATACTTACACAGATTTGGAGTTTCAAGACAGATAAAACTATTAAGATATTAAAGACGCTCAGTTCATTTGCAAGTATCACCTGTTCGATGGTAAGAAATATTCCGTTTCAAGATACAAAATGCTTCACGACCGAAGAAGTATGACACATGTTACAAAAATATGTAGCATTTTACTCACCATAATTTTCTGTACGTGAAGAATTAACAACATATACCAAACGCCCTTTAATATTGAACAATATTTAAATGTGCAGAACACGAAATATCTACAAAAGTTGTACTAAACATAGTGTCATGCCTAAGAAGAATAAAAACTGTAGGAAATGGCGGGACCTGCTTACGGGGGTATGTTCATCCACATAGAGATATACACACATATTCAACAAGCCGTCGTAAGGCGCGTGGTGGAGGGTACCCCGTACCAAGTATAGAAATTTCGTTCCATGTGGCACGTGCAAATAGAGCGAAGGGAAAAAAGAACGTCACGCTTCCTGCAGGGATTTGCATGTGATTTCCTGAAGCATCTCCGTAACATTTGCGACTTTTTAACCTACCGGAAATAAATCTAGCAGCTTGCCTCTGAACTGCTGCAGTGTTTTTCTTCAATTCAACCTGGTTTGGATCCCAAACACTCACGCAGTACTGCAAAACATGTCGCACTAGCATCCCACACTTGGGCACCTTTACAGATGAACCGTATTTTCCTAAAATTCTCCCAGTAAACCGAAGTCGACCATTTGCCTTCCCTTCCACATTCCTCACATGCAATGGAGCATTCCTTCATGTAATTCTAAAGTCAGTCCCCACGCTGAAGTTCCGACCAAAACACATGATTTGTTACTAAATACGTTATTGTCTTGGTACAACACTCTCCCCTGCTGCAGATGTGATAATTTTATAAATGTAAATACAATAATTTCAGGAATATTATGTACCAGTGGAAAAATGCTCCTATCAGAGCATGAAAAATGTGATTACGCTCCTGTTTACTTCAAATATTTTGACAGAAAATTGGCGCACCAACTGTCTCAGTCTGCCTTCCTCAGCACCTTTAAAAATTTCCTCAAAATTTTTTACAGCAGTCCCCTTCGTTGTGTCCTACTATTAGCCTCTTCTCACTGTCACTGTCTCCTTCTTACTCTCTCTTACTGTTACTATTCCATCCTTCCTACCACGGCTGTCTCTTCTCACTGTTACTATCTCTCTCTCTTCTTGATTATCATCGTTATATATTCTGTCTCTCGTTATCACTGTCTTTTTCACTCTTTTCCTAGCACTGTTTTGTCACTATCAACTACGCTCCACACCAACGTGTCTCTCTATTTCTCTCACACTGTTATTTTTGAGTATTAAAAATGTAAATGTTGTGTGACTAGGGCCTCCCGTCGGATAGACCGTTCCCCGGGTGCAAGTCTTTCGATGTGACGCCACTTCTGCGACTTGCTCGTCGATGGGGATGACATGATGATGATGATTAGGACAACACAACAGCCTGTCCCTGACTGGAGAAAATCTCCGACCCAGCCGGGAATCGAAGCCAGGCGCTTAGGATTGATAGGCTGGCGCGCTGACCGCTCAGCTACCGGAGGCGGACACACTGTTATTGTCTCCTTCGCTTTCTCTACAACACAACCACTTTTTCTCTTTCAGGGCTAGCAGAGTAATATACGTGTGATAACGACATGATTGCTACAGTAGATACAACAAATAGCTGCTTATAATGAGTAATCTTTATTTACCACTTACGACAGACTGTTTCGGCTTTATCGACATTTTCAAATACGTCTAGATTGATGTGAAGTCCATACTTTGTCGTTAGTGGGCTGTTTTGTAACTGTCACTGCTTTAATAAGATAGTAAATGTTGTTGTCAAGATGTTAAAATGAAATGTTAATTACGACGTGACAGCAGTTTGACAGTTCCACTATTGCGACGTCGTAATGGCGATGAAGACGAAACCGTCTGTTGTAATTGTTAATAAAGATTACTCATTATAAGCAGCTATTTGGTGTATATACTGTAACTATCTACTATCTTGTGGCATTTATTACTTTTCGGTCTTTATGCCAATGCCACTGTTTTCTTCTCTGAGCATAAAAAAGTGTCAATATGTTCGAAAGCCGAAATTTTTGGGAAAGCTTTTATAAGTATTGAGGAAGGTGGAATTGGGCAGCTGGTACCCCACGTTTACTCAGTCTTTTCAATAAACAGGAACGTATTCGCATTTTTTGAGCTCCGATGGGAGCATTTTGTTCTTCTTTTCCCTTCTGCAGCAGGACAAGTAACTCATAAAGAACAAACATATTGGTTAGAAAAATTTAGATAGTTTTCTTACGTGAAACTGAAATAAAGACCGGATTTCACATGCAAAAAATTTTGCATGTCCTTCAGTATTACAACATGGGGTCCCCAGATGATAACGGAGACTTTTTACACCATATTTCTTCGTGCTACGTCACCTATAAAGTACGTGTTTGCTCACAAAGGACTTTACGTGCGTATTTCATGTGTATGTAGGGTAACTTTGAACCTCTGTATCTCGGAAATAGACAAAGATATGAAGAAACTTTTCAGGGAAAGTCGAGATTGGGATCTTAGGTAACCTTGTAAAAATTACAGCCATTTGCTGTGCATAGCCATCTCGGGATGCGCGGCTGGGTTTCTCGATAACGGATAAAGATTTTGGGAAACGGGGAGTTGGCTCTTGTAGATAAATGCCTATAGAATATAGTATTAAAATTTGAGCAATTTGCTGCTGTTTTTTCATAATTTAATCGTCGCCTCATACCGTATCCAAGGAATAGAGCGCAAAAATTTCAGCCATTTGCTTTTGCATAGCAGTCTTGGAATTCTCGGGGTGCAACGGTGGTAAATACTTTTGCGCGTCTCATGGGACACCTCAGGTGTCTCTTGGCGGATTCGCCGCCACAGAGGTGTGAGTTGCGGGCGGTTTCTCATCGCCCAAGGCGAAGGACCATTTTGGAAGCTGGCTGTCTGGTCTCGCCCATTCGCCCTGTGAATGAACAGGTGGCCGTTTCTTCAGCAGGGTCGAAGGAGGCACACGTGGGCAGCGGTTTGCTAGTTATCGGGAGATCCAGTGTTAGGCGCGTTATGGAGTTCCTTAGGAAGAGCGTTTGAGGCTATAAGGAATGCCAATGTGCACTCGGCATGCTTGCTCATCCGAGAAGTGGATGCGGCGTTGCTAGCGGCTATCCAGCATTCAGGGTGAGTGGTCTACATGTTGTGGTTCATGTCTGCACCAACGACGCCTGTCGCAAAGGTTCTGAGGACATCATCAGTGCATACGGGTATTGGCTTTAATTACTCGGATTCCTCCCTCTTGGTCATTACGTGAGACATATGTGGGGGAAAGTAATACGATGTCAGTCTCTTCCTGGAAAGTGCTCTCCTAAAAGTCCTGTAATAAATCTCTCCGTGATGCATAATGCCTCTCTTGTAACGGCCTTAAGTGAAGTTTGTTGAGTATTCCGTAAGGCTCTGGCGCCATCTAAACGATCCCGTGACGAAACACACCGCTCTTGGTTGGCTCTCCTGTCTCTTCTATCACTCCTACCTGGTAGGGTACCAGACAGATGAACAATACTGAAGAATCGGTCGAACAAGCGCCTTATAAAGCCACTTTCTTCGTGGATGAGTTACATTTGTTTAACATTCTTCCTATAATTCTGAGTCTGGCATCTACTTTTCCCACTATTTGTTTTATGTGGTTATTCCACTTAAGGTCGCTCTGGATAGCTACGCCTAGATATTTTACGACAGCGGTTTGTTATCAATACTATAGCAGCACAGTAGTGTATTTCCTTTTCCTATATATGCTCAATATGTTACATTTATTTACGTTCAACGTCAACTGCCCGAGCCTACACCATTCATAAATTCTCTGGAAGCCATTCTGAAAATCTTTACAACGTTCTGGCACTGCTACTTTGGCTCTAAGCACTATGGGACTTAACACCTGAGGTCCCTAGACTTAGAACTATTTAAACCTAACCAACCTAAGGACGTCACACACATCCATGTCCGAGGTAGGATTCAAAGCTGCGACCGTAGCAGCAGCGCGGTTCCGGACTGAAGCGCCTAGAACCGCTCGGCCACAAGTGCCCGCTCATGGCTACTTTGCTATAAACAAACACATTAACTCCAAACAGCCTTAAAGAGCATCCGACGTTTTCTAATAGATCATTTACATACAGGATGAGTCACTAACTATTACCACCAAGAATGACTCCGGAAGTATGATAGGAACTGAAAGGTTTGTGGGACAAATGTTGCATGGAACAACGGGGGCCATAATATGACGTTGATTTCTTGTTGCTAGGTGGGGTCGCGTCGGAGATATCAACTTCAACTTTGCTTTGTAAATGGGAAGCTATAGTCTGGTACTTATTTTCTGATAGCGACTATCGAGACAAATCCAATTATGTGTAACAGCAAGGTCTTTGAAGGTCAATGAAGGTCAAAAAGGTGGCATGAACGTATATTTACAGGTGTTCGGGGTGAAGGCCATTGGCATTAATACAATGCTGCAATCTTCTTATCGTGGAGTGAGTGTTATTCCTTATCACTTCGGCACTTATCGAAGCACGTGCTCTGACAATTCCCTCTCGTATATCGTGCAAATAGTAAATGTTCGCCGAATACGGTGTATCCATCTAACGTGCTACTGACATGTAAAAACCATTCGACAGTTTCGCAATACTACACTAATAGGAACGGTAAGACTAGTATCGTCGAATCAAGCGAATATGAATGATGTATTCCTTCGAAGAACAAGTCGATATGCTTTTCACTTACGGAGAATGTGAACGAAATTCAGTGAGAGTTAGAGACTTATATGCTTAAGATATCCTCAACGTGCTCACCCAACACGTCGTGCATTTAGATATGTGTATGATAAATTGAGAACAACTAGATCTTTAACTCATCCGAAACATATGCGGCAAAGGAAAGCTACTGACGAGGAAACGAAAATTGGTACTCTAGCCACTGTGGTTGGAATCTGCCATGGGCCAGAGTAGTGTTGTTTGTGGTCTGTATCGCCATAAATGTCCTCCTTGCTATATCAGTCTTCACCAAGAATTAAGTGGTACGGATTGTATGTGTCCATTGAATTCTGCCGATGGGCTCAACTTGAGATTCAGAAGGATGACGCACATATTAATTTGATTTTATTTACTGACGAGGCTACATTCACGAACCATGGAAATGATAATTTGCATAACATGCATTACTGAGCACTGAAAATCCATGTTGACTGCCTCAAGTTGCACACCAAAAATCGTGGTCGGTGAGTGTATGGTGTGGGATTCTGGAGGACAGAATTATAGGCCCCTATTTCATCGAAGAAAATCTTAATGGTAGGAAGTTCACCACATTACTGCAGTAAACATTAGGTCTGTTATTGGAAGAAATATTTTTAGGAACAACGAACAGAATGTGGCATCAACACGGTGGGTGTCCGGCAAATTTTTCGCTGATGGCTAGAAATGTTTTACAGACAATTCCAAATCGTTGGATTGGACACGGAGGAGATGTGTCGTGACCGGCTGTTTCGCCATACTTGATTTTTTCTTGCGAGGATTCGTAAAAGACATTGCATATAAAGACGTTCCAAATATACCTGAAGATATACGAGAGAGAAATGTCAGAGCATGTGCTTCGATAAGTGCCGATGTGATAAGGAATATCACTCTATAACCATGATAAGAAGATTTCAGCATTGCACTGATACCAGTGGTCGTCACTTCGAACACCTTCTGCAAATGTACGTTCGTGTCATCTTTGTTACCTTCGTTGACCTTCAAAGACCTTATTGTTATACATCATTGGATTCGTCTTGATAGCCGCTATCACAAAGTAAGTATCAAACTACAGCATTCCATCTAAAAAACAAAGTTGACCTTAGTATCTCTGAAGGGACCCCACCTAGCAACAAATAACCAACATCATATTATGGCCCCCGTTGTCCCATGCAACTTTTGTACCACAAACTTTTCAGCTCCTGTCATACTTTCGGAGTTATTCTTGGTGGCATTAGTTAGTGACTCACCCCGTATATTATAAACAGTAATTGTCCTATCACACTTCCTTGGGGTACTCTGGAAATTTACTGTATATCTGTCGATTTATTCCGTTAAGACCAACGTGTTGATTTGTATCTGGAAGGAAGTCTTGAATCCAGTAGCAAAAATGCTCCGATACTGGATAAGCTAGTATTTTATTTCACTAAACGGCAAAGCAACACGGAGTCAAATGCCTTCCTAAAATCAAGGAACACTGCATCAACCTCAGTGCCTTTGTCTACCGAGCTGAGTCTCGCAGGATCTCTTGTTGCGGAACCCACGTTGATTTTTATGGAGGAGATTTTCATTCTCTAAAAACCTCATAATTCTTGAGCATAAAACATGTTCCATAATTCTACAACAGATAGACGTCAACGATATAGGCCTGTAACTGTATGCATCTGTGCTACGGCACTTCTTAAAACGGCAATGACCTACGCTTTCTTTCAGTCGCTAGGTACCGTCTCCTGTTCAAGCGATCTACGATAAATTACTGTTAGGAGGGAAGCTAGTTAAGCAGCATAATCTTTGTAGAATCTTATAGGTATCTCATCTGGTCCTGACGCCTATCCACTACTAAGTGATTGTGGTTGTTTTCCTTTTCAGCGATCGGTTATCTCAATATCTGTCATTTATAAGTTCGTACAACGATTCAAAAGAGGAACCGTGTTACCATATTCCGCAGTGAAACAATTTCGGAACATCGAATTCAGCATTTCGGCCTTCCGTTTTGGTGCCATTATGGTCACTAAGCGAATAAATAGATGAATTTGTCCCACTTACTGATTTTACATACGACCAAAACCACTTAGGGTTTTAACACAGATCGGGTGGCAAAATTTTACTTTTAAAGTCATTGACCGCTTCTCTCATTGCTCTCATCACCTCATTTTCGCTTCGTTCAGCTTTTGTTTTTCAGCTAGGTTTTTAGTTCCCTTGAATAATCTGAGATCTCTTTTTCTACGTAGCAGTTTTCTAACACCCCTAAAGCATGGTGTGCATTTCCCATCAGTTAAGACCTGACCAGGAATATACTTGTCCAGGGCATACTCCATCAGGTCCTTAAATTTTTTTCCATCTTCATGTTCTTCACCGAATATTTGCTGCTGACTGCTCAGAAGTAGTGGGAGCCTGGGAAGATGGGAGCCTGGGAAAAATGATGGGATATAAAAATTTATTTAAAAGTGTACCAAATTTTGTTTGTTTATCTTGAGGTCCAGAGACCAACTGATCTCGTTCACAACACCACCACCAACACAGAGCGTAGCTGGCCCTCTCCCACTCCCCATTCCCCACTGCCCTCCCTCTCCCCCTCCTGCCTCCCCCTCCCCCTCCCCGTCGCCCTCACCACTCTCCCTCTTCGCTACCCATCTGGAAATTGGCAGGAAAAGAACTAAGCCTGTGCTGTGCTGCTAGATGAACTTAGCCTTTATTTTCTGTGCATGGTGGTATATTGTTTATTCAAACAGTTTGAGTTGCTATTGATCAATCACTGGACTGCAGCTCCATCCTGTTTCATCCATAACTGTTAAATGTGAAGTGAATATTTACGCTATTAGTCTAGTACTGAAGAGTTGCACCAGCCAGTCTAGCCCACATGGGAAATAATGATAGGACAGCAAACTCTAACTGAAGTACAGGGAAGTCGCCTTCTGCAGATCTACAAGTGAATGGCTGCTGCAGGGAGGAACATAAGGATGGATAAAAATGATTTTAGAACAGTAACCCACTGTCCCACAGTGCCTTTAACAGTCTGTCCTATAGACAGAATTCCTATAGTAACATCATTTCAGAACAAACCACGCCGGCCGCTGTGGCATAGAGGTTCTAGGCGCTTCAGTCTGGAACCGCGTGACCACTACGGTCGCAGGTTCGAATCCTGCCTCGGGCATGGATGTGTCTGATGTCCTTAGGTTGGTTAGGTTTAAGTAGTTCTACGTTATAGGGGACTGATGACCTCATATGTTAAGTCTCATAGTGCTCATAGGCATTTGAACCATTTTGAACCATTTGAACAAACCACACTTATACCTATTTATGAGTCACAAGTGGCATCCTATCCAACAAAAACAGAGGAAATATATTGTGTGCTTGTTTATGAATGTACTGCTCATTATCTTATCTGAACATGGTATCTCTGTACAAAAATGAAACTGACCAGTTCCCCCACCCCCGCCGGTCACCTGCAGCTTAGTCCAGGGCCATCTACCGAGTAAATTCTGTATCTGAAAAGCCAGCCAGCAGGGGAGCTCCTGACCATCACATGCCATGCTAATCCTCTGCTTCTGGCCACCCGACTTCTCCCACTGCCAAGTGCGGCGCAATGCGACCTGACTCATTCTGCAGCCCCCTCCATGACATAGACCCCCAGTTTCAAAAAAAAATCTCTAATGGATATGTTCGATATACCAACAATTTGTCACGTGAAATATAGATTTATCCCTTCCATGCAAGTCAGTTTCGAAGATAGAAGAAATTTTGGTATCAGAGGACGTGATTACCTAGCCTGGAAGTGTCTGTAATGCTTACCTGGCGAGTGTAATCTGGCTGCAGGAAAAAAATTATTCACCATGCAATGGTACTCTCCTGATCAATTTAATTAATCAGCCTATCAATTTGATAGCAAGGACGTGCTACCAGGCAGGTGGAAGTAAGTGCAAGTATACTACAGATATGATTCAAAAGTTGTAGTGGAAATCAGACATATTCTCATTGCGGCAAGATCCCTTAATGGAATTTCAATCTCCTGCCTACACAGGATAGATGATCATCATAATAAAATCAGCTACATTACCGAATTAATAAAGTGATAAATAGTATAAAACTGATATTTACAACTTCTCTGTGCTGTTCCTTTGAGAAATGTCGTACGTGATGAGACATTTGTTCTCTTTAAGAGTGAGTTCGAAAGGAGGAGGCATCCTGTGACAGAGTTAGAGTATGCTCTCAGCACTCTGTCATGAGCCAAAAATCAGTTTAACATTCTAGTAGTGTATTGCAGGATGCAGCAGTTGAGAAAAGATATTTTCGTACCTGATGAGAAAATACTTAGAGAAAATATAACCCATGCCATACTATTGTACATGATTTTCACAACAAGTAATGGGACTTCAGCTCCGTAAAAACGCATGTATGGTCCGGTTTCTTAAAATTTTTTTTCTTTATGGTAATTTTTATTCCCCCGCCCAACGCTGGCAGGGGAGGGCTGGCAATGGCACAGACCACCGCTCTTCAGCCAAAGCTCTGTACAAAAAAAAAAAAAAAAAAAAAAAAAAGTACAGAAAGACCAACTTTTACATAAAAAGGGGACATAAGAACACTGTAAATGGAGATGATGGAAGATAAAATACACACTAATATGGGGGCATGCACTAGGAGACAGTTAAAAAGTCGAAATAAATTTAAAAGAACACAGCTGACAATTTGAAGTGCACTTAAAAAACACTGGAGGCAAAAACAAAAGTCAGCCACAGTATGAAAAGCACATGAGCAATCATGGACTATATACAGGTCGAGCACACAATTAAAACCACATCACTAGATGACACTGTATAATGACACCAAACACAACACTAATACAGCACACATGATACTAAATAAAAACCTGGTAGGATGTGCCAGGGGGAGGGAGGAGGAAGGGAGAAGGGAGACGGAGGTGAGAGGGAGAGGAGAGAAAGGGGGATGAGGGGGGGGGGGGGCACGCTGACGGGCGTCTGGGGAGGGAAGGGACGAGAGAGGAAAGCAGCCAAGGACGGGGTGCAGGGACTAGGGGGGAGGGGGAGGGAGGGTAATCCGCTCTTGGAGAAGGAGGGGAGAGGAAAAGGGGACCACTGGAGAGGGGGGAGGGGTCAAGGCCAGGCTACAGTTGGTAGGAAGGGTAGATATCACAGCAAAGTTCAACATCTGGGGGGGGGGGGGAGGTGCTGGAAGTTTCTCTGATGAAGAAGATGGAGGGTGTGGAGGTGGAGAGAGGGAGGGATATATCCATAGAGGTTCAGCAAGGGGCAGAGAGTGGAGAGTAAGGAGGAAACCATGGGGTAGGGGTGGGGATCAAGCCTTCAGACAGTGTAAAGGATGAGGAAATATCGGAGGTAAAGGAAGAGGTGGAGTAAGGGGATGAGGTCATACATAAATCGTGTGGGGGAAGGAAGGCAGATATGGAATGCAAGGTGGAGCGCGTGGCGTTCTAGGACGTGGAGGGCAGAGATATAGACAATGCTGGCATAACAGAGGATAGGATGGGTGAGGGATTTGTAGTTGAAGGTGTGGCGGATGGTGGAAGGATGCAATCCCCATGTCCGGCCAGACAGGAGTTTCAGGAGGCAGAGGTGGGAATCGGCTTTCTGCTGGATGGTCAGGAGATGAGGGGTCCAGGTGAGGTGACAGTCGAGGATGAGGCCAAGGTATCTCAGGGTGGGGGTGAGCTGGATGGGATAACCATAAATGGTGAGGTAGAAATCTTGGAGACAGAAGGAGCAGGTGGTGTGGCCTATGATGATTGCCTGGGTTTTGGAAGGGTTGATACAAAAGAACGACTGGGGACGCCAAGTGGTGAACTGGTCAAGGTAGGTTTGGAGGGTGCATTGGGACCGTTGACGGGGTATCTTCTACTTTCAAGACTAACTCATATAAAAGGCAGAAATCTACATTTTTTGTGAGAAATTCTAAGTGTATTGAACATCCGCATTTGGGATTTTTTAAACTGAGGGTGTTTTATGTGAGGGATCGGACTGCAGTTTCTCTGAGTCAGGCTGCACTGTGTCATGGCTGGTGGTGGGGTGGTTAGCTGGCAGCATGTAGAGTATTAGCTTGGATTTGTCTACCCCTGGTAGCTGAGTGGTCAGCGCGATGGAATGACATGCCAAACGGCCCAGGTTCGATGCCTGGCTGGGTCGGAGATTTTCTCAGCTCAGGGACTGGGTGTTGTTTTGGCCTTATCATCATCATTTCATCCCCACGACACGCAAGTCGCCGAAGTGGCGTCAACTCGAAAGACTTATACCAGGCGAACGGCCTACCCGATAGGAGGCCCTAGCCACACGGCATTTACGTTTTTATTTAGCTTGGCCTACGATGGGTTTCAGGTACATAGTACACTCATCAGGTGAAGCTGAATTAAACTGGAGGTGACTGGTCAGTTTTCTTTTTGCCTTGTGATACTGTTTTCAGGAAAGATAATGAGCATGACATTCATAAAAAGTATTGCACAATATGTTTCCCACGTTACTGTTGGCTAGGATGCAACTTGTATCTCATAAATAGGCGTAAGTCTGTTTCGTTCTCAACAGATGTTGCTAGAGGAGTCCTGTATAGATTGCAGGCTGTTACTCATAAGTGGGACATTCCAATGCTGTTCTAATATTATTATTACGCATCCTTACGCTCCCGCAGCAGCTGTTCACCTGTGCTTCAGTGATCGCCATTTTTTTCTAGGTCGCCATCCTTGATTACATCAAGGGAGAGGGAGAGGAGGGGGAGGTAATTTCCTGAGGTGGATCCACATGCCGGCTGGAGAAACCCATGATGGCATCAATGGGTGGGGGTGGTTAATTGATCAAAGTAGGCGACCGCCCTATCTTTAAGATAATAATTATTTTTGTATCAAAAGTTCGCCAGAAGTCCCTTCAGCGCACTGTACTCAGATACTCTGGAGTTCGTATCTTGTCACTCTTACTATGAAAAAATGTCTTCCTACCTTTCTTAACATTCTTTGTAAGACCCATTGTCATAGATGCTATCACAGCATTATGATGACTGATACCTTCCTCTACGTTATCTGATTCGATAAGTTCAGGTGTGTTTACTGCCAAGAGGTATAAGATGTTAGTCTCACGAGTTGGTTTTCTATCTATCTGCACAAGATAAGTTTCGGACGCGACATCCAGAACAATGTCACACGAATCGCTGTTGTGGCACAGATTTTGATCGCATGACAGTCCCAGTCTCCACCTGGCAAGTTGAAGCCACGTTCTATGAAAACGGAATGATCAGGAAAATTATTAACGATATTCTGCAACTTCTGTCTGAAGCGCTCTACCACTAGATCTCCTGAACCAGGGAGTCTATAGAAGCGTCCGATTAACATTTTGAAGTACGTTTGATACTTAACTCCATCCAGATTAAATCACAATCGGAATCCGCGCGCGCGCGCGCGCGCGTGTGTGTGTGTGTGTGTGTGTGTGTGTGTGTGTGTGATTTCCTAAGGGACCTAACTGCTGAGGTCATCGGTCCCTAGACTTACACACTACTTAAACTAACTTACGCTAGGAACAACACACACACAGCCATGCTCGAGGGAGGACTCGAACCTCCGGCGGAAGAGGCCGCGCAATCCGTGACATCGCGCCTCAAACCGCACGGCCACTAAGCACGGCTCGAAATCCGTGATAACTACGATGTATTTTATCACCTTCTTTACTGCAATAAACACGTCACCAAAGTAGGCGACCGCCCTATCCTTAAGATAACTATTGCAATATGGACTTGGGATTTCGTTGTCAGTAATGTCCTGTTTCAACTAACTTTCTGTTCCTAGTACTATCCGTGCATTATAACCTTCAGTAAGCGATACTAATTCTGAAACCTTTCCCTTGATGTTCCAACAGTGTACTAAAGTTATATTAACTTTTTCTATCTCTAATCTGAAACGACTATCATTCTCTGAGAACACTGTGGCTAATTTACCAGGCAAATCGTCTTTGATCCCAAGATAGCGTTCCGCTAACTTAATAAAGCCCCGTGTGCACGCCACACGTACTCTGCTGCCCTTGTGGCCTCTTCCTGCTTGTATTGCACGTCTGACCTTTTAAGGAGGACCTACAGTTCCGCACCCAATAGTAGAGGTCGAGGGATTCGTATCCGATACCGTCAGAGAGTCGTGTAAGCCTCTGGCTTAGACCTTCCACTCTTCTCCAAACCAGAGGACCGTGATTACCACTGGGTACGATGCTACAAACGGACAGCTTAGCCTGCACCCCGCGTGCAACGCTAGTTCCCTTTACCACATTAGCCATGCGCCGAAAGGAGCAGAGGACGCCCTCAGAACCCAAGCGGCAGGCGTCATTCGTGCCGACATGTGCCACTATATTCTGCCGGTTGCTCCCAGTGTGCTCTATAGCCGCTGACAGGGCCTCCTCCACATCACGGACAAGGCCCCCACGCCGGCAAACATACCGAGTGCACACTGCCATTTTTTCGCGACTTTCCTTCTGTTACCCAGAGGGGTTCCATCGACCGCCTAACATTGGTCCCCAATGAAACGCATACCCACCCTCTGCACTTGTCCGGACTCGGCAGGAAAATCGGCCGCTGATCAAACTGCAGAGGCATCCCCAGCTACTTCAGAGTTATCATCAACAGTAGGTAGCACCTCGTACCTGTTGCTACGGCGTAGGGAGACAGCCGCACGACCTGCTTCCTCTTTCGCCTTCCGCCCATTGACACGCGAATCCAACGTTGACTATCACCGACTCTCGAGTAAGGACGGACCGGCCAGATGTTGCGTATCAGAAGATACAGCGACGCCCGGGTCACCAGGGGATTCCAGCGTACCAAAGGTGACACAGATTTCGTTCCCGGCGACCCGAAATTGCAGAAACTTTGAGTATTAACGAGAAGCATGTTGACGGTAGCCAAATATGCTTCCAGCTGTTTACGGACAGCAGTCAATTCTCCTTGTGTCCGCTAGCAACAAGCGAAAACCGTAACCGTACCGTAGTGTGTAAAAATAGATAAAAGATCTTATATGCCGCTACTGAGTTTGGAATGTGCGCAAAATATAACGAGAAATATAAAAAAACCACTAAAAACTGCTCTGCAGTATGCAAACTAGAATGCACTGATCGAAACTGTATGCTGTGTAGCAGCACCAGATTTAAAAAATGGTTCAAATGGCTCTGAGCACTAAGGGACTTTACTTCTGAGGTCATCAGTCCCCTAGAACTTAGAACTACTTAAACCTAACTAACCTAAGGACATCACACACATCCATGCCCGAGGCAGGATTCGAATCTGCGACCACAGCGGTCGCGCGGTTCCAGACTGCAGCGCCTAGAACCGCTCGGCCACCCCGGCCGGCCCAGATTTAAACTTAGTGGCGTAAATTTGACCTTCTGGCGACGGGAAAATTACACTTGGAAGTCGCCTTACACAAGAATATGCACCAACATTTACGCAATAACAAACTTATAGTTATTTTCTAACCACTAGTGTACATAGTAAGATACACATGTATAGTTCACTTCTTTGCAGTAGCACGTGAAACAAAAAAAAGAAACTTTACTAAATTACTGTGTATCAGACAACTGCTGCTGCTGCTACAGTGGATGGCGCGTCCACTCTGCTCGGCGTCTGTCGAGTGGAGTTTCTCAGCCAAAGGCTTCGTCGTCTCTGTGACAGTCTTGATTGCGGATTTCCAGACCTGCATTATCACATTTAGATTTGTAGGACTCCCCTTGATAGGTTCCCAGGACAAAGGAAGCAACTACTCGGGTAACAGGGAACTCGTGGAGTGCACATGGGGTTCTTCTACGCTATGCGGCACTTTGGGGTACTCTGATAAACACTCTCAACTCGAAATGCAGAATGGGAACTCAGATTGCGTACGGAGTACAGACACTTCTCCTGTCAATATTTTATCGGTAAATTTTCGAAGTTCTCTTAACAAAGTTCCCACATTTCCTGCCCTCCAGGAAAGTTCTGGCGCTCATATCATTCTTGGGACCGATAGCTCGCAGAAACCCAAAGTAGAAAGCTCTGAGATATTTAGCGAGTTATTTATTTATTTAATCGTATGGCTAGGGCCCCCCGTCGGGCAGACCGTTCGCCGGGTGCCGGTCTTTCAATTTAAAGCCTCTCCCTGGGCGGAGAAAATTCCTCGACCCAGCCGGAAATCGAACCCGGGCCCAGAGGATTGACAATCCGTCACGCTGACCATTCAGCTACCGGGGGCGGACATTTAGCGAGTTAAGGAACGTATGTCGGGAAGACAGATTAGACGCTGTAGGAAGGGGAGTGTTCACTGCAGTTCGCAACGATATTGTCTCTATTTAGGGCGAAGCTGAGTTTGGTAATCAAGTTACCTGGCCGCATACAACAGGTCTAGGTGAAAGTAAACTAGTTGTAATATATTTTCACTGGTCACCTGATTCTACAGTGACAGTTCTAGTGTCAGTAAAAGGATGTCTACAGTTAGTAGCACGTATATACCTAGATCAGGCAATCCTACTTGAAGGCGAATTTAACCCACCAAGTAGAGAATGGGACGTCTGTGGACTCATTGTGAGGGATACAGACAGACAGTCATGTCGTTATAGCAACTGTGGTTACGAAAGTTAATAAAGGCTATGAGAGTGTTTCTGTTACAAAGAGCAGGTAAGCAGTCGTTAGTATCTCAGGTAGACAGTGAACTATTATCACTTAGTTCCAGAAAGATACACATAAAGGAATGACGGTTAAAGTTTAAACAGACTGTAAATCGTGGTCTGGAGAAGTATTTGCCCAGTAAGTGGATTTAGCATCGAGAAGATCCACCATGGTTTAACGACAAAACGAAAGCCTGTTACACTCTCCGTTCAAAAGATAACGCGAAAATAACGGCAGGCGAAGTCTAGAAGAGATTGTGGGTCGTGAAAAAATCTGTGCGCATAGCATACAACAACGATCACCGTCTTACCTTAGAAAAGGATCTGGCCGATAACCTGACAAGAACTATTGTCCAATGTAAAGTCGATAAGCAGGTCATATAATTCCATTCAGTAACACGTTGATCGGCCGGGTGTGGGAGCTGAAGATAGCAAAACGAAAATCGAAGTTTTAAATTTCGTTTTCGGAAATCGTTAACGCGGTAGAATCGTACAAAACGTATCGCCGTTTGACCATCGAACAGACGCCCTTATGGAAGACAGAGTAAGAAGCATTCTTTGGATTGAGACACAATTGGAAGAGCTGAATAGAAATAAGGCGTCGGGTCCGGATGGAATCTCAGTTCGGGTTTACAAAGAGTGCTCTATGACGTTGGCCCCTTACTTAGCTTGCATTTATCGTGAATCTCTTGTCCAGAGCAAAGTCCAAAGAGACTAAAAAAAAGCGTATGTGACTCTTGTATATAAAAAGGGTAAAAGAACGGACCGACAAAATTACAGACTAATATCCGTAATATCTCTTTGCTGCAGAATCATTGAACAGTTTTCTTGAGACCGAGAAGCTTACGTCCACGAATAAGCACGGTTTTAGAAAGCATCGCTCTTGTGAAGCTCATGATACACTGCGAACTATGACTGAATGGCAACAGATAGATTCCATATTCCAGATTTCCAAAAAGTATCAGACATTGTGCCTCACTGCAGGTTGTTAACGAAGGTACGAGCATGTGGAATAAGTTTCCTGATATATCAGTACCTCGAAGACTTATTAAGGAATAGAACCCAGTATGTTTTCCTCGATGGCGAGTGTTCATCAGAGACAGGGTTATCGTGAGGAGTTCCCCAGGTAAGTGTGTTAAGACATCTACTATTTTGTATATACATAAATGATCTGGCGGTTGTTTCCTGATGATGCTGAGCAGTGTTGGAAACTGTCGAAGATACGTGACTGTAGGAGGATGTAAGTTGACTATGTCGAACCTTCAGGTTGGTGTGATGAATGGCATCTGGCTATAAATGTAGTAAAATGTGAGTTAATTCGGATGAGTAGGAAACCAAACGTGTAATGTTCGGTTTCAGCGTTAATAGTGACCTGTTTGGCACAGTCACGTCGTTTAAATACCTGAGCATAGCGTTGCAAAGCGATATGAAATGAAACGATCATGTGAGGACTGTGGTATGGAAGGCAAACGGTCGGCTCCTGTTAATTGGGAGGGTTTTGAGAATGTGTCGTTCGTCTGTAAAGGAGACCGCATATAAGACACTAGTTTGACCTATACTTGTGTACTGCTCGGGTATTTCGGATCATTACCAGGTCGGATTTCTCGATTTGTTTGCAGTCGGTCCGAACAACATGCAAGTGTTACAGAGATACTTAGAGAATTCAAATGAGAATCCCTGGAGGGAATTAGATGTTCTTTTCGAGGAACACTATTGCGAGAATTTAGAGAACCAGCATTTTAAGCTGGCTGCAGAATAATTCTACCGTCGCCAGCAAACGTTTCGCATTAAGGACTATGAAGAGAAAATATGAGAAATTACGGCTCGTACGGATGCTTATAGATAGTAGTTTTCTCCTCTCTCTATTTGCGAGGGGAAATGTAAAGCAAATGACTATATAGCACGTCACGAAAATAGGTCCATTAAGGTCGTCTTACCGAGTTACAGCATTCCTAGCTAGCCGCTAATAATTTCAAATGATAGTAAAAATTTCGAAAAAAAATATTAGACATCTTTACTTTTAGTCTGTAACTTGAAGTATTATCCAAACGAAAATTATTGCTAGTTGTCACGAAATATTAAATAAATAAAAACAACAGCTTCAAGAAATTTTCAAGAAATGTAAGTTTCTTCCGTACTGTGGAAAAAAACAGAAGCACTTAAATAATTGAACCAAAAGAATATATGAACATTCTCAAAGTTTGTAGGTGCGTGCCCTAAGTACTTTATCGTGAAAGAGTCGAAGTATTCCGAGATAAAAGAATAAAATACCGTAAGAGACGTGAAACCGTTTAGCTTGTGTAAAGAAAAATGCCGTCAGTGATGAATTTGCGTTCTGTTGGACGTCTTAGAAACTTTCAGCTAGAAAGTTGCTAAGGAGAATATAAAATTAATTTTGGTAACATTTAAGACATAATTACTGTGGTGTCACCGCCAGACACCACACTTGCTAGGTGGTAGCTTAAATCGGCCGCAGTCCATTTAGTACACGTCGGACCCGCGTGTCGCCACTGTGTGATCGCAGACCGAGCGCCACCACAAGGCAGGTCTCGAGATACGGACGAGCACTCGCCCCAGTTCTACGACGACTTTGGTAGCGACTACACTGACGAAGCCTTTCTCTCATTTGCCGAGAGACAGTTAGAATAGCCTTCAGCTAAGTCCATGGCTACGACCTAGCAAGGCGCCATTAGCCTTACATAGTTTGATAGTTATCATATGAAATGTCTCATCAAGAACGATGTATACAACAAGGACGATATTAAAAGTTAAGTATTCCAGCAGCTACATACTTTTCTTTATAACATTAATAAGTATCCTGTTTCAGACCTTTCTCTAGCCTAAGTGAGATTACGCGTGCCTTTTGGCTACTTCAGTGTGGCGTAGCTGTCTTGTTACGCCACAACAGTTGGCGACGAGGATGGGATACGAACCCACGCGTGCATAGCACATTGGATAGACAAGACACGCTTGACTTTGCTCAGGAATCATTTGCGACTTCGCCGGCCGTGTGTAACATTAACCGGCCCGCCGGGCGCGCTGCGCGGCCCGGTAAACTGCCCTCGCGCACGTCCACGCAGCTGCTGCCACGCTCTAAACGAGGTGTGCTGCGCCAGCACACAAATGCAGTGAAATCATGCCCGCGGTGTGCAACTAGACATTCGCGTGACAATTGCCCGTCACGCCAAGCTATTTGCTTTTTCTGTAATAAGAAAGGACATGTTCAAAGTGTTTGCCAGAAAAAGCTCAGATCAGACAATCACAACCATTCCAGGCCCTTTGCTTCGCGCCAGAATCGAACCAAGGACACTCAGGCTCGTGGACGTTCACCCATGGACATTCATGTAGTTACTTCCACCCCGTCCAGTGCCACTTTCTCTAACAGTGACTGTGTTCGTCCCACAAAAAGTGTGCATCGACGTCGCCGGAAATCACGTCAATTAGCGAGTGATGCTGTACCTGTAACAGTTCAAATTGCACGAGACAGTCGCTCTTGTCGTCAGCAGGACAATAAACTTTTTGTAGATTTGGACTTTAATGGCAAGGTCATACCACTCCAGCTCGATACCGGAGCTGCAGTTTTATTGCACAATCACGACACGTACAAACAACTGGGCAAACCTCTGTTGCGTGCCGCAAATGTTAAGTTACATACATATTCAGGACAGCAGATCCCTGTGTTAGGACAGTGCACTCTTCTTGCAACATACAAGGGACAAACAAAACTTGTGTCATTTTACGTTCTTCGTCCTTCTACTGCAGTGAACTTGTTTGGTTTAGATTTATTTCAGTTGTTTAACATGTCTATAGTCAATCAGGTCCTATCAGTGAATCAGACTGTGCCTTCAGACAGTGTTTCTCGTCTATGTGAAGAATTTGCAGACATTTTTGCACCGGGCTTCGGTTGCGCTAAGAACTATGAAGCACATTTGGAACTGAAAGTCAACGCGCAACCGAAATTTTTCAGAGCGCGCAATGTTCCCCACGCATTGCGTGATGAGGTCGCAAGAACATTACACGATTTATAATCACAAGGTGTGAGTGAATGTGCGCAATGCCTCTTCCCTTTCAGCTCCGCTTCTTCGCTTACGCCGTACAGGTGTTCCGTTCGTCTGGACGACGGAATGCGAACGCGCCATCCGCCAGTTGTAATCGGCGTTGCTTTCAAATACTTGCCTTACGCCATTCGATCCCCAGAAACACCTTTTGTTGATGGTAGATGCATCGGATTTCGGGATCGGTGCTGTGCTTGCGCACAAAGATGGATCGCATGATCGCCCTATTGCCTTTGCGTCCAAATTGTTCTCGTCTGCGCAAAGAAATTATTCACAGATAGAGAAAGAAGCTTTGGCTCTCGTGTTTGGTGTTACTAAGTTCCATGATTTCTTGTATGGTCGTCACTTTACCATCATCACAGACCACAAACCTTTGACGTCGCTTTTTCATCCGAACAAGCCTGTACCTCCGCGTACAGCGCAGAAATTCATTCGCTGGTCTATTTTCCTCTTGCAGTACCGCTATGATATCTTGTATCGGTCCACTGCTAAGCACGGAAACGCCGATGCATTGTCCCGTTTGCCTGTTGCTGAGGATAAAGCATTCAATTCTTCCGAACTTGCTTGCATGTTCATTGATTCGGAAACCGGTGAAGTGGTCGAATCGTTTCCGATTGATTTTCGTCGTGTAGCTACAGCCACAGCTGCTGACCCGGTCCTTGCTACCGTTTTGCGTTTTGTTGCTACGCAATGGCCTTTGTCAAGGTCTCGGATCGAGGATCCGTTGGTTCGCCGATTTTTTGCTCATAAGGAGAGACTTTTTGTTCGACGTGGTGTTTTGTTGTTGCGTTCTGATAATGATCAGTCCAGAGTCGTGGTCCCACGTTCGTTACAGTCCTCTGTCTTACGGCTTCTTCACCAAGGACATTGGGGTATAGTGCGAACGAAACAACTTGCTCGTCAGCACTGTACTTGGTTCGGAATCGATGCTGCGATTACGAATATGTGTTCTTCTTGCATGGCGTGTGCCGAACAACAATCCGTACCGCCGCGGAAAGTCTTTGCATGGCCAAAAGCCACTTCCCCTTGGCAACGCTTGCACATAGATTTTGCTGGTCCATTCTGGAATGCTCGATGGTTGGTTCTGGTAGATGCCTTCAGTAATTTTCCTTTTGTCGTCCGGATGTCTTCCACGACGTCCTCTGCCACCATCCAAGTGTTGTCTGCTATCTTTTGCATTGAAGGTCTTCCGCAGACTATTATTTCCGACAATGGCCCACAATTCATGTCCGCAGAATTTCAGTCATTCTGTCAGGCCAATGGTATTCAACATCTGACATCCGCGCCGTTTTCGCCTCAGTCAAACGGTGCCGCTGAACGATTGGTCCGGACTTTCAAGTCACAGATGTTGAAGTTGAAAGAGTCGCATTCTCGGGAGGACGCGTTGTTGCTCATTTTGTCATCGTATCGCTCTCAACCCCGAGATGGTCGCTCGCCGGCTGAGTTGCTCCACGGTCGTCCTCATCGAACCTTGATGTCTTTGCGGCATCCGCCGCATCAGGTTCCTGTGCAGCGGCAGACTTCTGCTTTTGCTCCAGGCAACGTTGTATTTTATCGCAACTATCGAGGTTCACGGCGTTGGCTCGCAGGGCGCATTCTTCGCTGCCTCGGCCGCGCGATGTATGTGGTTTTGGGGGCCTCTGGTGAGGTGCGTCGGCATCTCAATCAGCTGCGCCTCTGTCGTCGCACGGGTTCTGCCGCTCCCCGTCTGCTTTCAGCGACGGTGCCGTCCGGTCAGCGCCCTGGGGACCCATCTACTGGCTCGCCTCATCCCCAGGTGTTACCGACGATGCCTTCCATTTTGCGCCATGGCGACGCGCCGCCGCAGCCGCCGCCGCCGCCGCCGCCTGTTCTCCCGCCGGCGCCGCCCGCATTCGGCGCTTCGCTGCAGCCGCCAAGTGCCTCCCTGGGTCACGCGCAGCCGATCGCTTCCCGTGACCAGCTGTCCTCCGCCATGGCCCTCTTGCCCGCTCCGGACCACATGACGTCTTCGCGCGTCGGCTACCCCGACGCAATGGAGGTCGACCCTTCGGCCCCTCCTGTCTCTTTACGGGCGTATACACCGCATGTTGGCGTGCACCCTGGACTAGGTTTTCAGGCGTTTCCTAGCTCCCCTCGGACCGAATGGCCGGGTGCGGGTGGCACAGCCTCGCCTGTTGTTAGGCTCCCCACCTCATCGCATACGTCAACATGGGGTCCTCCCCACGGCGGGCGGAAGCCTTATACCACGACCGTTCGCCGATTTGCGGGGGAGAAATGTGGTGTCACCGCTTGACACCACACTTGCTAGGTGGTAGCTTAAATCGGCCGCGGTCCATTTAGTACATGTCGGACCCGCGTGTCGCCACTGTGTGATCGCAGACCGAGCGCCACCACAAGGCAGGTCTCGAGATACGGACGAGCACTCGCCCCAGTTCTACGACGACTTTGCTAGCGACTACACTGACGAAGCCTTTCTCTCATTTGCCGAGAGACAGTTAGAATAGCCTTCAGCTAAGTCCATGGCTACGACCTAGCAAGGCGCCATTAGCCTTACATAGTTTGATAGTTATCGTATGAAATGTCTCATCAAGAACGATGTATACAACAAGGACGATATTAAAAGTTAAGTATTCCAGCAGCTACATACTTTTCTTTATAACATTAATAAGTATCCTGTTTCAGACCTTTCTCTAGCCTAAGTGAGATTACGCGTGCCTTTCGGCTACTTCAGTGTGGCGTAGCTGTCTTGTTACGCCACAACAATTACTGCACCCTGTCGGCAATGAACATAAATTTAATTTCGAGATACTCCGTGCGTGGCAGCGCGCATTTACTTGCATGCCGCCGCCAGGATTTTTGTTCGGACAGCTTCCCATTACAGAACAGACAATGTTCGCTAATTCCCCAAATTTACAGATGTTACAGGCCATCCTTCACTGCACCCAACACTAAAAACGCCGATATAAGCGGAACAAACGAGTAGGCACTGGAACAAATTCCGGAGTTCCGCTGAACTTGAACAAAATATATTTGTTCGTGTGGGTTTGAAAAACCCAAGTCTTATGTGAATACACCACACGCCTATTCTCCGCAGCACCGAATAAGTCCATTGTGCCCAAAACTCAACTCTTGCTGCTGCAATACCACTGTATTCCATTAAAAATTATCCTCCACCTTCTGAACTGAAAATCAAGTATACAAATAAGAAAAGAAACGGAGGTCTCTGTGCCAGAATAATTAATTTTTTCACAAAGATCACTCTATGTTTTTCCAGCTGTCGCATACTTTCCTCTGTCCCAAGTAAGAAGTACAGTTCGGCACAGTAACTTATTGTTAAAATCATCAAATTCCGTAGATTTTTGTTCTCGATTATATCCCTTTCTTGAAGAATCAGAACACGTGTTCACATCTGGAGATCCTGCGGATGTTAAAATACTGTTAATACTGCGTAGAGTTGAATCTGAAACACCACAAGCTTTTACTGTCGTATTATTAATCTATCCAAAATTTATATTATTCCTGGTTTTCTTATTGTTGGGCGGATCAGTAAGAAGCATCAGTACGTTCGACACGACAGCTGAGAATGTCTCGTCTGCCTTTACGTACCACGACTGGTGTAGTACTAGACATTCGTCCGTGTTCCTACATTACGCTCACTACAAAGAACAAGCCAAAGCACGTTTCCACGGAAGACTGTAACCACACGTTAATACGCGACACCGCGCGGCAATGCTCAGCATTACAACTGGCACTAGCCTCCTCATTGCTGTAGTGTGAATATGGCAACAAGTCACAGCGATTCGCGTCTGAAGACGTTACGCAGGGGGTTCGATCTTGAGTTGCCTGTTTCGGTGATTCCCACTTCGGTAATAGTACAAGATACTCTCCGCTACATGCCGTACGGTGGCTTGCAGAGTATGTATGTGCATGTAGGAATGGTGAGATGCTTTTGATATTAATTAATGCCGTACCTACTGCAGTAATGAGTATCTAAATAGCCAGCTCAGTTCAGGCGGAATGGTCCACTGTAAACAGGCCAATCACACAAATTGATCAGACATATCTACGTACAAGGAAGTCAACGGCGAAGAAACATTGGGTAACAGAAGGAATAATTCACTTTATCGACGAAAGGAAGAAGAACAGAAATATTTAGGAAAACAGAGAAATACAGAAATATGTCACGTAGGAATGAAATGCACAGGAAGTGCAATAGAGTCAAGGGGAAATGACTGCAAGAAAAATGCGAAGCAATCGAAAAATAAATTAGCATTGGAACGATTGATTCAGCTTGTGGATAATTCCGAACAGCCTCTAGTGAAATTAAAATCGAAGGTGTGCCTTAGGATTGCAGAGGAATTCCACTATTAAACGCAGAGAATATAGCAGACAAGTACAGAGAGTACACTGAAGACCTCCACGAAGTATTAATGCAAGGTGGCATGAAATTTGATGCGAAAGACGCAGAGGATCCACAAACAGAGTCTTTCGTTATTTCTAAGGTAATTAGAGAATGTGGCAACCAAGTACGAATTCAAGTTGTTTTGTATTCTCTGAGTTTCTGGATTTATAGCATCAGATTGTGGCAAGAATATCATCCTCACAATCCCGAAGGTACTAAGTGCAGGTAAGTGCTGATTAACAGCTGATGCACCCAAGTTGCTTCATATATGTAAAAATGTAAAAAAAGTTGAGGGTCCGTTGGGTGATAATGGATTTGATTTCGGGACCAGAAAGGTATTAGAAAAGCAATTCTGATGTTGTGCTTGACAAAGGATGGAAGACTTACGAAAAACCAGGACACAGTAATAGGATTTGTCGAACTAGAAAAAGCATTCGAAAATATAAAATGATGTCAGGTTCCCAGTAATGTACACCATGTGATCAAAAGGGTCCGGACACCATCAAAAACACACATTTTTCATATTCGGTTTATTGTGCTGCCACCAACAGCCAGGTACTCCATATCAGCGATGAGGAGAAGGAATTCCGGGAAATGGGCGAGGGGAAGGGAATTCCGGGAGAACTAGTGCTGGCGTCAGCAATTCTTGGGCCAGAATCCGCTTTGACCCTCAACTGGAATGTACCCAACAAATAACTATGTGCTTTGGCCGCAAGTTCTTCTCTGGGGTTACAGTGTTGCAGTGGAGAGGAATTTGAGGTGGACCACATCAAATAAGCCCAAGTGCTGACGAATACACACTCCCTGTCTCCTACCCCAAAAAAGCAGCAATAGAACTAATGGATTCAATTTAATGAATTAATGTAATTAAATACTTCATTTAGTAACGATGTTGTTCATTTGGAATCAATATATTACTTCGAACTGGTAACCACTCATCGGGAGAGGCTAAGAACATACGTTCATACACGTGTATATTATAGTTGTTCTAGTTCTATTGTTAGCAGTCATCCCGCTGCCTTCGATGTGTTTCAACGAAAAACCCACGGTTATAATAGACAAATGCGCTACCAACACTTATAACTATAATTAAAGCGAATGCGCAAACATCAAACGGCCTTACAAAATATACCGTCTTGAATTTTCTCCAAACATTTCACCCATATAATGATTTACCACTTTATAAACATACTTGGCACAGGTTATTAAAAGATGTATTGGACAAAAATACGAAAGAGTTACTCTGTATGGCAGTAAGCACGAGTACAAGATGTTCGGTTGGTGTGACAAGATTCTAGCATACTATGTTGAAGGTACAAAATACAGTCATTCCCTATCAAAGTCTTATGAAATATAGTGTTTATCAGGTAACGTAAATTAGTGTCAATCAAGTGGAAAATTATGTTCTTGTGCCCGAGGCACGTTGTATAAAGCTAATCTCCTTAGTAATACCGACAAAGTAGTTTATGTCATTTACGTTAAGAAATTACTCTATAATTTATTAATTACAATATTTTAGCTGCTATCTCGTTCCTTAAATTATTAATTTGAGGCTACTGTAATAATTTAGTTTACAATTAGAAATGGTATTTAGTACTGCCCTGTATTAACGGTAAAATATCACTATCCATTTTATCATTCAGGTGTACAATTTGTAATTGTGATAAATATGACTTGTCTCAGCTACTAGGTAACAAGTCACTAAAAAGATATAATCATTGTGTTGAAGTTGTAGCAATGCTTGTGTCAGTAAATTTTCGATCTATTCATTTCAACTGAAGAATGTGTACAGACATCTAAAAGCACTGGGAAACAAAATCACCTCTGCTCTGAGTAACCATTCCATGCAAATTTTATCAGAATTATACACTCTACTTCTTTGTAATAGTATAACGCAAACATCGTGTGTTATACTAGAAAAGTAAAGCTGTCGTTTCATACAACGATATTGTCATTTGCTAACAGTTCAATACTGTTGAGTTCTGTTTCCTTGTGGCAACATAGACACTGAACCATTTCCTATGCTATTACGACGATCGTACAGCTCTTGGATGACCAAATCACATACTATTAATCGCCATTGTTGCTCAAACGAGTAATGTCAGCATTTGCAGGCGGATTTATTAATTCGTTGTATGTGTGGCAGAATCTGCCGAATTCAAATAGCAGAAATGCTTATGGTAATGTTACCATAAGTAATCACGGTCCATCAAGTATTGGAACAGTCGGAAGATTCACAAGTACGAATGCAGCACATGTTCGAAGCATCATCTGTTTGCTCAACTTCACGTAATAATTTTCGCACACGAGCAACAAGCCCTCCTAGTTTCAAACAACGTTGTTCGAACCTAAAATCCCATAACTCACCGATGTGATCACAACCGACCTCCCCAGCATCGTTTCCAAGTTTATTCTGTTTCTACGACAACTATAGGCTCTGGCGTTTTCCTTTCCTCTCGTCTGGAATTGTTTAGTATACACGACCGATAACAATACCCGTACAGGCGAGCTGTAGACGTCTATTGTAGCAATCAAGGACCTGTAGCAAATGTATGCCATAGCTGTTCCCTCAGGTCCCTCCAGGCGTTTCCTTATGACCGTGTAGCCGCAAACATGATTACAGCCTCGCAGATATTGACGCAGTCCACGCCACAAAGCAACTTGGTTGTCTTAACAATCAACATCACACCTGTAAATCTACGAGGGACACTTTCAAAGTTAGTCATTACGTTTTGAAACTAAAATCTTCATATTTTTTTGAAATTCACATCATGATTTTCTATATGCTGTTGAATCAGTTCATACCCTTATTGGAACCTTGATGGTAGGCTCCTTTGGGGAGGTTCATTAGTTAGGCATCATGCGCTGTGACTGCTCCTTTCGCTTTGCAAAAGTACACCGACTGAAAAAAATAACGACAAGAAGAAGGAGTTTCGTGACATAAACGAAAGTTAGTAGGCTTGTTTTCATATCTGAAACATGATGTATATTCGGATTTCGTGCCAATCGGATAATAGTGTTACTAGCGCCTCTATGAGGATGCAAATCTGGTTTGCCTTAAATACACGCTAGAAAGGTCGTGAACGTTATTTCCCTATGAGATAGGACGTGGCGAGATGATGTTACTCAAGAATGCGTTTAATGGACAAAGGGCCTATTATCAGCACCTCATTGAGTTTGAATGAGATCGTGTAATAGGGAGACGAGAAGCCATATGTCCCTCATGCGATGCTGCAGAAAGACTTGGCAGTAATGTAGCGACTTTACATGGTTGCTGCCAGCGGTGATCACAAGAATGTACGGTACCAAGAAGACCGAGCTCCGGACGGCAAAGTGCCACTATCGAGAGGGAGGACCGTCTTGTTCAGCGTATTGCTCTGGCTCATCACACTGCATCTGCAGTAGCATTTAGAGCGCCAGTTGGCACCACAGTGACACAACGAACTGTTACAAATCGCTTACTTCGAGGACTAATCAGCCTCTCTTCGTGATGGACACAATGGAGCCATTCCTGGAGTTATTGTTCGGAGTGCGATTTCGTATTTCAGCAAGAGCACTCTCGTGGTTGTTCCACGCAAAGTGACTGCCAAACTGTACGTCAGTCTGGTGATTCGACCTTTTGTGCTACCATTAATGAACAGCATTCCAGGTAGTGTCTTCCAACAGGATAACGGTGGCCCACATACCGTTATTGTAACCCAACACGCTCTACAAAGTTTCGACATGTTGCCTTGGTCTGCTCGACCACCAGATATGTCTCGAATAAGGACATATGGGAAATCATGGGACGACAACCCCAGCGTTACTCACAAACAGCATTAACCCTCCTTGTACTGACCGACCATATGCAACAGGCATGGGACTCTTTCCCCCAAACTGACAAATGGCACCTGTACAACACAGTGCATGCACGTTTGCACCCTTACATTCAACATTCTGTCGGCAACACCGGTTATTAATGTACCAGCATGTCACATTTGCAGTCGCTTATCTTACGCTGACATTAACCTGTGACCTAGTTATACTAATCACTTAAATATGTTACCTAAACAAATGTATTTCCGGGATTTCATTGTTCTACATTAATTATTTTTCAGTTTTTCGACTTTTTTCCGTAAGTGTAGTAAGACGTCGCGCGAAGCTAAGCTATGGCTATAGGGTGGGTGAGGAAGTGTCTGGACGCGAGAATCTTCGAGTCCAGGATTCGGCCGCACGGAGCTGAGGAGTTATCGTTATGGAGCAGGATCTCACGTTAACCTTATTTCATAAAATTCTCCTTGACGATGAATATGAAGTGTGGCCGGCCGGTGTGGTCGAGCGGTTCTAGGCGCTTTACTCTGGAACCGCGCAATCGCTAGAGTCGCAGGTTCGAATCCTGCCTCGGGCATGGGTGTGTGTGATGTCCTTAGGTTAGTTAGGTGTAAGTAGTTCTAAGTTCTAGGGGACTGATGACCGCAGATGTTAAGTCCCATAGTCCTCAGAGTCATTTGAACCATTTGAATTCGAAGTGTCTGTCCAGGAAAACTTCAGAAAACCTTTTGCCTCAGTAATTATAGAGATGGTGAGACTTGCTGCACAGAAGCAGTACGATTTCTTCCCCACACTTAGTGATTTTTGCACTTTCATCTATAGGACACATGTTCTCCGTAAAGATATCGTATTTAATACGTCTATTTGCCTTCAAGGTTGCTCCGAAATCTTAAGATAACCGTATTCGTTCAACTTAACAATCTTCAGATCATAAAATTGTGATATAAATACAAATGACCGAATTAAATCACATAAGCGGTGCAGTAACGTACTTTAAAGTTAATTTACAACTGTCCATTTATCATACCGTGAACTGGCCGCTTAATAACAAATTAGACAAATAGATAAAAATCTAAAATACTAAGACGAAAACCGTTATGACAATCAGCTCCTGACAGTAAAGTCAGGAGAAGTTGCCGTAAGCTTGAGTTATAGCTAAAACCCAATGTGATAAGAAAACAGAAAGAAACTGATCTAAGATGAAACTTCTTCCGAAGTCAGCCCCCCACGAGTTAGTTCACTTAGCATAGAGATATTCTTAAGTTTGTATTAGATTTCTGAAACGTTATTCTGCAAGATCAGAAAAATACTCTTCTGTGCCTGCTGTAACAACGTTACTGGACACAGAAATTTTATGATTTTACAGTCATAAATTCCTGTAGGCAATGGAAAAGGTGGTCGGCAGTTTGTTTTAAATCTGGGAAATGTGTTTTTCATTTCCAAAGCCCGTTTAGCAGTAAGTTCATTCTCCTGATGAAAGATTTTTTTGCCCCACTTGCAATCTAGATCCTTTTTCATGTATTTTTGACCCTTCCGTTACAGAAGGAAGTAGGTTTCATACTACGCAAGATAATTAATACGAAGGATATCTTCAGCGTCCCAAGAAACTTTGCCATTACGTTCCTAGTAGTAGGACTCGGTAATTTTTTTAAGGGTCACCGGCTTTCACTCATTAATTTGATTACTGTTTTGTTTCTGGCATGAAAACAACTCGACACACAGAAACAATGGCATTTTTTCCATGGTACAAATGTTGTCGAAAAGTACGTTTTATCGTTTCCATTTATTTGTCATTCAACAAACAGAACGCAGAATATAAAACTACCTTTTATTGTAGATAAACAGAATACCCTTTCCGAAATTAGACAACATAATTCTTTAAAACTTGTGTTTCCAGCCAGAAATATCTTCTTAGCAGCGTTGGAGATCAAATGTCACACTCTTTCCATTGCCAGCTGCGAAATATCCTATTCTCTCTGTCATTGGCGCCATAGGGAAAAAATGATGACGATTTAGCGACCCCTCGATGACGAAGCAATTGGAGATGGTGCGCAAGCTCAGAGAGAAAAAACAGGAGGCGGGGGGGGGGGGGGGGGGGGTGAATCGGTCGTGTTCTTCTCGAAGAACTCATCCCAGTAATTATATTAAAAGATTTGGAGAAACTACAGAAAACGCTAATCTCAGCTACTGAAGCATCTTTGTCTTGTATGGGTTATTTTGATGGCTGTGTGCGTTTACCGTATGCCGCTGTGTAAGGCGGGTGACCTTGAGCGGGACTTGGCCGCAGAGCGAGGCTGCCGGGCAACACGGTCCCTAGTTTTACTAGGACCGTGTTGCAGAAGAATTCAGTTCCGGTTGCGCAACGGCGCTGATAACTGCAATTTGAATAGGCAACCTCCAGACTATGAGTCCAGCGTTTTGTCACTGCGGCACTTCACTCGTTATACGTGGTTGCAGATTTTATGACATCTTTCACACTCGTAGTCTTCAAGACAACCACGGGCACGTTAGAATTCCTCCACACCTTTCTGAACTGCTTAAACTAAAGAAAGAGGCTTTCTATCATCGTCCACTTTCTTTGGAAGGATTTCCGTAATCATTAAACTCTCCTGCCAATTTTAAAAATTTATTTTCTTCGCATGTTATATCATTTAGTCCAACGGTCGTTCGGTAAGGAAAATTAAGAAATTATGTCATTACACAACTGCAGAACTTCATCAAATTTGGGTGAACTAGATACCACAATTAATCTTGAAATCGCTGGGAGTCAGCTAGCCCACAGTGATCCCATAGAGACCCTGTCACGCCCTAAGTAAAAGAGCCAAGTGAATCAGCTCCATAACTTCGCAGATCCCTTGGGCAGGGTCATGTTCCGTGTAGCCAAGAGAGAGAAACCCACACCCATCCATACATCTACAAACCTAAAATATATCACGAGTTCAAAGGGAATAACCCACTGAGAGTGAAAGAATCTTCAGGGTAGTAACCTCGGATGATAATGAAAACGTTAATAATGCAAAACGCAGCCTATGTTATTCGTTTATGATATTGACAGAGTCATACGTACTAGAGGTCACCAAGTGGATTAGATTACTGCAGGCCTTAGAAAAATTTTAAACTCGCTACTTCTACGAAGCCTACTAAATAAATACTTTTCGACAGAAATTTCTTATTTTTTAACATAACCTGTTGATGACTTATCCGGGCGAAACGTGTTGTTTTTAAGTTAATAAAAATATTGTGCTATGTACGACTGTTTTTTAAATAGTAGCAATAGAAGGTTGCCGTATCACAACGCAGGATGGAATGGAACGTACAAAGGAACGTGTATCAAGCTGTACTGCCGCACCTGTCTGAACAGACTTCTGCGAAATCAAACCCATGTCTTCCATCCCGTTGCGGTTCAAATCCTCTCCAGGTTCCTTTCTTTTATTTTTTAGACGTCAGTTTCCTAGCTCTCGCCGTTTATAAGCAGGTCATCACTTAGTCACATGTTAATAAACTATCACGCGACAGTGTGATACATTAAACAGCATACATTTTTCCACTAAACGCGCAGTGCCCAACCATAACTGGTCCTGTAAAGTTCATGTTGGGCTGCTTCCCGATGGCGCAAACGAACGATGAACACGTCGAAATGCTTTTGGTGGTAGCTGGATCCGGTAGTCAAGCTGCTACTGCTGCTGCTCGTACGTATGCTGCACGGTATCGTCAAACGCAGGACGGATGCAGGTGTGTAGCATAGGGCCAAGACAGGTATGATACAGAGAGAGACGAAGTGTTCGAAAATGCAAGATAATCACTTTCAACATATCTAAGGCGAATGTTGCTTGAATGTTTACCTAGGGGCTGTGTATAGAAAAGCCTGCATGTCTAACAAATAGAATGGAATTATTGTGCGTAGCGTATTATTCAGTCCAGTGTAGACACCCTACGGAATTTTTGGTCCCAAATTTGATACAGTCGCTGTTCCTACATCAACTATTGTGTTCTAGGCTTTATTTGTGTCATGGACGAAACAAAGATGTCGTTTATGTCTGTAAGAAGTTCATATTATGTCTTAATCTTTAAATAAAAGTAACTGTAACAGAAATAAATGCACAAGATACCTCATTGTGGAATAGTAAATTGGATGCAATTTTTTTCAGATTAAAAGTGTAAGCCGCACCGGGAATGGAAGCTGGGACCTATGACTTTCGTCGGCAAGAGCTCTACCAACTTTTTAAGACTTGTTTCCTCTTTTATTATTAAGTTCTTCACAATCCTGAATACACTTAAGCTCACAAAAAAGAGGAGAAGCTAATGCCATCGCCACTTTTACCTTTAAATTAAGAAGAAGCTCGTCCCCAAAGAAAAGCTCTAACACTTCAGGCGTAGGCTCCTGTCAATAAAGACTCCCAAAAGCGTCTACCAAAAACAGGAAAGGTGGACGCAAGGAATGTTTTTTTCTTTTTCTTTTTAAATCCATCTCCGTCGCATTAGCAAGTTCTCGCGAAGCGCCTTCGACATCAGCGGGAGGAAACCGGAATAGTGGTGACTCTTCAGCATACCGTCGACGCACGTCTTCTTGCATGTGTGTATGAATAGCTATTTAGGGGACAGAATCTGTAAAATGGAAGAAGGAACGTATTTCAGCTGCTCCTAGCATGGATGATACAGCTGAAAGGGCGATTGCGGAAAACACTCTGGAGAAATTTCGAGAAATATTGCCTGCACTTACAATTTTTAACAGCTGCACATTTGTCACAGCCACCAAACACATAGTGGATAGCGCTACCGGTAATCGAAGTCACTGAGACGGCCTTCGACCACGCGAAATAGCGTTCGGGAAGAGAAGCATTTGTGCGGTGAATCTATGAGGAGTCGTGCGTGTTATAAACGACAACGTCTGGCTGACAAAACGTCAAATACTTCTTGCCTCGTCGCGGACAAGTCGATGACCATCGTCGTCTTGCACGGCACACGTGACATATAACGGCTTTGCCGATACATGTATCCGGTGGAAACATAACTGGAATACCTGCTTCCGGTTAACCGTCACGTACCAGGTGGACTGGACATCTAGCGCAAGAGTAGGGGCGTACACTGAATGCCACACGATATTCCAGAAGAGAGGGAGTGGTTTTTTTCAACCACATTCGGCGGAAGCCGTGGCTGTAGTGAGGTATCACTATCTTGGCCGTTGGTAGACGTGGAGGGAGGAGTGCGGTTCCGATGTAGATGTATTCAAGAAAGAAATAGGGCAAGTAAAAATAAGGGTGCTGGGATAACTTTCAGCTGAACTGGGTAACGAGCGAGGTCGGAACAGAGGCTGTCATCAGTAGGTTGGTGAGGCAAGTTGGAGTAAGTTGCCACATCTTGACTCGCGTGCTTAACAAGAGGGCTGTTGTTCGATGTAGGACATAATTAAGACTGAGGCTCCCTATGTCACACAGGAAGTTGAGGGGCCCATAGCTGACTTTCAATAACATGCCTTGGCTCACAAAGGAACCCACTGCGGCCAACATGCGTCTGGCCATTGACGGCTGGCCCAGTATCATACCGGTGAGGCGTTCGTGGAGGCCACAAAGTAACGATTCCATTGGGAGAGCGTGCAGGATCGCGGAAAGAGGGCATCCTTGTCGCACCGATCGTTGCACTAGGATGTGTTACGGCGTAAAGTCAAGCGCCAGCACGCCAGTCGGGAACGATAGAGAAGAGATGACTGTGAGAAGATTTCAGCCAATTGCATGCTGACCGACCGCCCTCCAGGATGACAACGCGACAGCAGCGGTTCCTGTGCGAAGAGAATATAAGCGCCGCGCCCGACTTGTCGCGGCCCAGTTCAACAGTAGCTTCAAGACTAGTGACTTAGATAGAAGCGTCAACGCTCGTTACTTCGCTTGTCCACTCTATGTATCACGACTTCAGATTGTTTATACTGAAGAGACTGCTTATCTTGTATGTCTGCATCTACATCCATACTCCGCAAGACTCCTGACGGTGTGTGGCGGAGGGTACCTTGAGTACCTCTATCGGTTCTCCCTTCTATTCCAGTCTCGTATTGTTCGTGGAAAGAAAGGTTGTCGGTATGCCTCTGTGTGGGCCCTAATCTCTCTGATTTTATCCTCATGGTCTCTTCGCGAGATATACGTAGGAGGGAGCAATATACTGTTCGACTCCTCGGTGAAGGTATGTTCTCGAAACTTCAAGAAAATCCCGTATCGAACTACTGAGCGGCTCTCTTGCAGAGCCTTCCACTGGAGTTTATCTATCATCTCCGTAACGCTTTCGTGATTACTAAATGATCCTGTAACGAAGCACGCTGCTCTCCGTTGGATCTTCTCTATCTCTTCTATCAATCCTATCTGGTACGGATCCCACACCGGTGAGCAGTATTCAAGCAGTGGGCGAACAAGTGTACTGTAACCTACTTTCTTTGTTTCCGGACTGCATTTCCTTAAGATTCTTCCAATGAATCTCAGTCTGGCATCTGCTTTACCGACAACTAATTTTATATGGTCATTCCATTTTAAATCACTCCTAATGCGTACTCCCAGATAATTTATGGAATTAACTGCTTCCAGTTGTTGAACTGCTACATTGTAACTAAATGATAAAGGACCTTTCTTTCTATGCATTCGCAGCACATTACACTTGTCTATACTGAGATTCAATTGCCAGTCCGTGCACCATGCGTCAATTCGTTGCAGATCCTCCTGCATTTCAGTACAATTTGCCATTGTTATAACCTCTCTATATACTACAGCATCATCCGCAAAAAACCTCAGTGAACGTCCAATGTTATCCACAAGGTCATATATACATAGAAACCGTCCTACGACACTCCCTTGCGGCTCACCTGAAATCACTCTTACTTCGGAAGACTTCTCTCCATTGAGAATAACATACTGCGTTCTGTTATCTAGGAACTCTTAATCCAACCACACAATTGATCTGATAGTCCATATGCTCTCACATTTTTTTCATTAAACGGCAGTGGGGAACTGTATCAAACTTGCGGAAGTCAAGGAACACGGCATCTACCTTGGAACCCGTGTCTATGATCCTGGGTCTCGTGGACGAATAGCGCGAGCTGGGTTTCACACGATCGTCTTTTTCAAAACCCATGCTTATTCCTACAGAGTAGTTTTCTAGTCTCCAGAAAAGTCATTACACTCGATCATAATACGTGTTCCAAAATTCTACAACTCATCGACGATAGAGATATAGGTCTACAGTTCTGCACATCTGTCCGTTCTTGAAAACGGAGATGACCAATCTTTTGGAACGCTATGCTCTTCTAGAGACCTACAGTATACCGCTACAAGAAGGGGGGCAAGTTCCTTCGCGTTCTCTGTGTAAAATCGGACTGGTATCCCATCAGGTCCAGCGGCCTTTCCTCTTTTGAACGATTTTAATTGTTTGCTATCCCTCTGTCATCTATGTCGATATCTACCATTTTGTCATCTGTGCGACAATCTAGAGAAGGAACTACAGTGTAGTCTTCCTCTGTAAAACAGCTTTGGAAAAGACATTTATTATTTCGGCCTTTAGACTGTCGTCCTCTGTTTCAGTACGATTTTGGTCACAGCGTGTCTGGACATTTTGTTTTGCTCCACCTACCGCTTTGACATAAGATCAAAATTTCTTAGTATTTTCTGCCAAGTCAGTACACAGAAATTCGTCGCCCTTTCCTTGCGACAGATCTGTGTAATTCCAAAGTATTGTCTCATTACATTTTGTAATAAAACTCATTAATACGCTTTGTTTGAACGTTATCTAGCGATCCGAGTAAGAAGGTTTCCTAACACCCCATATTTGACGACGAGCAGGGAGACATAATAGGATGAGCGACTATTGTACAGGATCCTAGACGTCGCGCCCCAGAGTAGACGCAGTCTTACTTCCACGAAGCTGTCTAGAAATCCTATATTCGGCATCATCAAGGAGAGATCAACCCTATCGAAGGCCTGGCTGAAATCAAGAGAGGCCAAGATCCCAGTCATGCACCATGGAGACCACAAAGCCGTCGTCTCCCAAAGTCCAGGTAACGATGTTCGCGTCAGATTTTAGGAGTGATAGGGGCGGTAGTTACTGATGCAGATTCTAACATCTGGTTCACAGAGAGGAACGAGCAACCCTTCGATGAGGACACCACTAAGCTCTACCGCAGGGGACACCAGGTCACGGCATATGTCCGTCCACGTCGGGGTTAGTAACCTGCGGTAGGTCCTGTAGAGCTCTAATGGGATGCCATCGGATCCTGGCGACTTCTGAGGTACGCCGTCCAGTATAGCTGCAGCGCCCTCCTCCTCCATCACGTCCTCAAGTAATTCCATTTGCACGTCCCGCGGTAGCGTGCCACATGTACGTCGAGAGATTTCCTCAATCACGTCCATGGGATGAGGTGGTTTGCGAACAGTTAACTGAAGTGAGTATGGAGAGAATATCCAATCCCACGTTGCGTAGTGACGTTAGTGACCGTCGGCCAAAGCTACAGCATGGATCAGTGCCCTCCCGATGCCGGCATTCAGTGATGATGTGATACATCGACGACTCTAGATAGTCTATTCTAAGCACGGTTCGCGCGCAAACAATAATCCCTTTGAGGTGCGCCTCGTGGGTGTCGTGATCCGGGCTTTCATTGCTCATTGGCGTGCAGAAGAGTGCGGCATTCCGGAATAATCAAGCAGAATCCGGTAATAAAAACCTAGTGCGGGCCGCCTCCGAACTGTGACCTCCCTGCCGTGAGCAATCAGCGCCTTCAGAAGAGCCATCTTGGGGCACATCAGCCACCAAGAAAATGTGGTCGGAAAGGCCCTCGCTGGCGGACGCAGGAAATCAGCATTGTCTCCACGAGCTTTCGACAGTAAGGCGAATGTAGGAGAGAGACGCTGAATTTCCAGGAGTTTCGCCCATACCATACCATCCGGCGGCCCAGGGAGACAGTGCGTATATAGTCCACACAGTGAGAAAAGCCAACGGGCCGTATTTCAGCGTGTGTGAATCCCTCCCTATCGCCATGTACGTACTCCCATGTATGCAAGTCAATCGATGGTTATGATGGTGGAGAGCGCCACACTTGGAGCGTAGGTAGGCAGTTAGTCGTTCGGCGTCTAGGTGGAGTTATAATCCCCACCGAATATTAAGGCATCAGATGTCGCATGAAGAGGGGCACGACCGCATCCGCGAAGCAACTGGACCTTTCACTGCGACGGCCCGATCAGGAGAACGCGTAGGTATTTCTGATTCTGACTACATGAACAATGAGCGCCATGCCTCCCAGGTCAGAGACGAAAATGACGTCTTCATCAGTTAAGCCATCACGGAGAAGGAGTGTTACGCCACTGCCAATGGCAGACACGTCGGATACACGAGCTACGTACCCAAAAGGACCGACGAAATCCGCTACATAGACCTCCTGGAGTAAGTCTATGTCTACATCCGCCGCCGGCCATTGTGGCAGTGCGGCTCTAGGCGCTTCAGTCTGGAACCGCGTGACGGTCGCAGGTTCGAATCCTGCCTCGGGCATGGATGTGTGTGATGTCCTTAGGTTAGTTAGGTTTGAGTAGTTCTAAGTTCTAGGGGTCTGATGACCACAGATGTTAAGACTCATAGTGCTGCCGGCCGCGGTGGTCTCGCGGTTCTAGGCGCGTAGTCCGGAACCGTGCGACTGCTACGGTCGCAGGTTCGAATCCTGCCTCGGGCATGGATGTGTGTGATGTCCTTAGGTTAGTTAGGTTTAAGTAGTTCTAAGTTCTAGGGGACTGATAACCACAGCAGTTGAGTCCCATAGTGCTCAGAGCCATTTGAACCATTTGAACTCATAGTGCTCAGAGCCATTTGAATCATTTTTTCTACATCCGCTGCGTTCACCATATTTTATAACATCATGAGTTTACGATGCGCACAGATGTTATTGACTCTGAAAGGAACCTGTCGGTATTGTTGAGTCTGCGGGTCCGCCGCGAAAGTGACATCTGCTCCTGCGGTGGCCGTCTGGAGCGGACCAGGCGCAGCATCCATCACGTCAGCAGTTACTGTGTCGTTGCTGAGCCAGATGTCTTCTTCGGGACACTCCCTACCGTGCAGGAGCTCGTCAGTACAGATGCGGCTGTCCAATGCTCAGGCAGGTGGAGTCGGCACCGCAGGAGGGCCACTATTCGAGACGCACGCACGAAGGTATCTACTACTCCATGTCACCACGACGTGAAGCAGCCGTGGGGTGAGTTGGTGAAACATTACCGTCTACATCAGAGCGTCAGAGGACTTGTCGTCGTCGGACATTTGGCAGTGATCATACGGCCCCATTCGGTGAAGGTAATCATCTGACGGTGCACGGTGTCGCCACTGGCGCTTCCGAGGTGATTTTTGTTTAGTTATGTGCTGTTCACAATGGGAATGGTAGCGGCTGTCTGGCGTCTCCTTGTCAGATGGGATGAAGACAGAAACCAGTACAACACCAGGTGCCATTTCCATCTCAATTTCGCTGCCATCGGTGTTAGGCAGGCAAGTGTCTCCTCCCGAGAAGGCCTCTGATTGCAGTGATGTGACAAGTGCTGGATCAGTTTCTGCGACATCAGTCGTCGTCTGTAATGTTCGTGGGTCGTGCGGAAGATCGGCATTTGGTGCGGTGAGCGCTGTGTACGCGACAGGAAGCACTGCGGGCGGCACAGTGGGTGCTGCGTCGTCGAGCGATGGGTGTACAAGCCGGAGTCACAGTTTCGGCGGAAACATCTTCCCTCGCTGCAGCAAGCTCAGGTAAGGGGCTGCACGTCGAAAGTGATGATGGCCCTGCATCCTCCTTTAACCAGTTATGACGGCACGTACTTCACCAATTCAATTTTGAGTTGACGGATGCCGTTGAGACTTGGGTACATGTCAAAGGTTTCACATTTTCCAGCCTGGTGCCTGAGTATATTGCCATACGGCTTTAAAACCGACATGACGACGCCTGGTATGACTGCGAAAGGGAGCTCGAGGACCTTGATTGTACGCAGGACGAAACCGGCATGGTATATCTCGACGGTACCTACGGATCCGTCGTAGTGCTTAAACATGAGGTCTCCCGTAGTGGCGGCTGTCAGTTTTGGGACACAGTTCTTTGGTGTGCATCTTGATATATACAACATTTCCAGTGAAACTTCTTGGCAGATTAAAACTGCGTGCTGGACCACGACTCGAACCTTCCCGACCTTCGCCTTTCGCGGGCAAGTGCTCTACCATCTGAGCTATCCAAGCACGACTCACACCCCGTCATCACAGCTTTACTTCCGCCAGTAACTCGTTTCCTACCTACCGAACTTTACAGAAGTTCTCCTGCGAACCTTACAGGACTAGCGCTCCTGAAAGAAAGGATATTGCGGAGACATGGCTTAGCTACAGCCTGGGGGATGTTTCCAGAATGAGAGTTTCACTCTGTACGTTCGGAAGGTAGGAGACGAGGTACTGGCGGAAGTGGAGCTGTGAGGACGGGGCATGAGTTGTGCTTGGGTAGTTCAGATGGTAGAGCACTTGCCCGCGAAAGGCAAAGGTCCAAGTTCGAGTATTGGTCCGGCACACAGTTTTAATCTGCCAGGAAGTATCATATTAGCGCACACTCCGCTGCAGAGTGAAAATCTCATTCTGGGAACGTTTCCAGTGATTTAAAAGTGAATGCCAGTTAAATACTGTGGATCCAGGTAACGAGAATCCCGTATAAAGTTCTCAACTTCAGAAGATCGTGGTCGTGCATATTCTGTTTGGAATGTTATCTCGATCGTTGCCCGGCCGTAAGAGCTCGTTAGTAAGAGGTACGCAGTACTCGAAACTGCGGCGAGAGGTAAACAAGAAAACGACGCTTAAAATTTGATGCTTTAACTGAAAAAGGCGCGAAAGTGAAAGAACATCAGCGAGTCTGAACATCGGCTCCCCCCAACAGTGCCTTGTCTCACTGAGCCCATGGGACAGTTCCAGGACATCCCAAAGCTCGTGCTACCTGTTCTTGGCCACGCTGCACGCAGTTACAAGGTTGTCAGAGCCTCGTTTTTTAAATCGCATTTCCATTAAACATATTTGGGGGGCAAGGTTTAACTAGGTACAATTTTTTCTTGAACTGTAATGAGAAATCACGTGCCTATCGCCAAGCAGGGCATTTTTCCTTCACCGCGTATTTTCCGTATTTTTATTTATTATACTGCTTCCTATTCATATCCTGCTCTATATGTGTGAGTGTGGATCTTTTACTGTCAGTGTGGTCTTTGTCAAAGTGGTGAGAAGGTGGTCGTCCTGTAGGAAAGTGTGTGTCTATGTGAGTGCTTAGAATGTTGTAAAAGTTTGGCTTTTCTAATTAGCATCTTATACGAATCAGGAATTTGAAGGACAAATTAATTTTGCAACGGTACGTAAGATTACGGCTGTGTAGTTGCTCTTCCAAACAACATACCACAAGGGCAAACCGGCTGCATCTCTACCTGCGGTTATTCGTATTCTAGGTACTTGGACTATGCACGACTTTGTTTAAAAATGATAGCTCGATGTAGTCATAGACTACACACTGCAAATAATGACCCGTAGGTGTGACCATGTAGTAAATAGTCTCTGCATTGGCTAGAGATGCGAGTTAATGAAATACACAGAAACACAAAATAGAAGTTAAATGACTAATTCAAAAACAAAGGTTATATTCGAACGTCTGTAATTGATCCAGATGATAGAGAATTATGTTGGATAATGTTTATTCAAGAAAGGAGGTCTGAAATGAACCGGAAGTGGTCGTATTATATTCAGTTAAAATACACGCAGAGAATACTCTTATCGAATGCAGAAAAGTTACGGTGAGAACGTTACGAGGCTGATAGCAAAATCCCGAAACCGGCTAGTTATGAAAGAAAGCGAAAACTAAGTCAGTTTCATAATCAGAATACACGAAATATTCACCAGCCGAAAACAGTTTAGAGTTCAGCATAATGATTTAAAAATTATGACACGTAATACAAATAATAGTAACTCATACTGTGTCTATCCTCAGTTCTATAATACCAGCTGAAAAAATTAGTCTTACTCTGGAGCACGTTCAGAACACTCGAAATATAAAGTCCCTTCAGAAGTTAATGTATAGCAGTGACCCGTTCACTGTTCAGAATCAATCTCCTACATGATAAAATACCACTCGTTCCACAAACAGATCGTCCTCCTTCAAGAACAAATGTAAAACTCCCCCACTAGACTCCCATAGTGCTCCGCTGCTGTTTGCTTTCCATTGGCTGAAGGTCGTTCCCACGAAAAATACATCGTTCCTAGACTCTACAGACACAATCTGACTCAACATGACCATTTCCCAAACTAAACTAACATGTTACAACAGCACAATATTCGGTCACACTTGGACCACTCACAAGAAATACAAATAAAAATAATTAAGCTATTATTCTTGCGCAAGTGCGCTTACGATAAATGACCACGGACAGACATTAAACAAGGTTTAACTATTTACTTTCGCCCGATTGTCAAAACCGTCTCTTGGCACTTTTTTCACAAACATGGTGTCAGGTAACACATAAAACAGACGACTCTTTCAATTACCACGATTTTGTATTACCAACTGCAGATAATATTTAAATAAAGACACTGGCAAAATTGTAAATTGTTCATTAAATAATTCCACAAGAATGACATATGTGAGGTACTCATGATGTATTCATTTGCTGTGTGATTGTGGAGGATATGGTGTTCTGACAAATATTTCCATAATGGAAAGATAAAAAACCTAGTAACTCAAGAAATAAAATAGATACGAGGGCTATTCGGAAAGTGCGGTCCGATGGGGTGCAAAATGGAAACCACATTGAAAAACCGATGACACTTTGCACAGATGTGTTGGACAGTGTCTCTAGTATGTCCCTCGATAGCATCATGTTGCTCTTTTCAGTTCTGGGCGCACAGTGAGCACGTAAAAACGCTTAGAGCAAGTGTCCCCCGCCAAGTAATGGGGCCTGGTGTGATACTGCGCCTGATGTCTTGCAGCCCACATAACATAACTGTCACACGTTTTCTTCTAGATGACAATTCTAGGGCCGCAATCTGAAGGGGCAATGAGGATGCACCAGCAGCGTATTCGATGGGAAATGTTTGATCAACCACAATAGAGCCCTTATTTGGCTCTCCTGGAGTTTCATCTCTGTTCACAACAACCGCTAGCTACGAAGACAACGTTATGCCACAGACAACAAGCTGTAGACCAGCGTAGAGAATTGGCAGGAAGCACAGGCGGCTTGCTTCTATGACGAGGATATTAGAAAGGTGGTACAACGATACGACAAATGTCTATATCGGAGCTGCGACAATGTAGAGAAGTGACTGGAAGGTGTAGCCAACTGTCAGGAGATAATAGCTATAGTGCAATGCTACCGTCTGAGATAACGAATGTTGAAGTCGCATGAAGCATTTAAAGGTTGTTAATTCAGAGGTTCATTATGAAAATGTTTATTCGCTGTGAAATATTAACCTCTATCGGTTTAAATGTATTGAAATGTTGTGTCATTCGATGTACCTCATTTTTCTGAGATTGCAGATATATTCAGATTTCCTTCAATCCTTGAGCGTAAAATATAATAAGTTCTCGAAGAAGCCATCTTTTAGCTTGTCTTACACTCCGCCATTTTTGGCACCTCATCTTTGCAAAGTCCTTGTGAGCAACAGCCGTCCAAATTTCCCAAAAAAATGGTTCAAATGGATCTGAGCACTATGGGACTTAACTTCTAAGGTCATCAGTCCCCTAGAACATAGAACTACTTAAACCTAACTAATCTAAAGACATCACACACATCCATGCCCGAGGCAGGATTCGAACCAGCGACCGTAGCGGTCGCGCGGTTCCACACTGTAGCGCCTAGAACCGCTCGGTCACCTCGGCCGGCCCAAATTTCCAGATTTGGGGTTTTTACCTCGACCAGTCACCACCAGTAATCTAGCCGGACCTGCTGCGGCGCACCCTGAGCCATGGGCCCGCTACCGTTCAGCCATTCCACAATCTCACCTTACCTCGTACCAATACTGGGCGACCGATTACTTCACCTAAACACGTCGAATCCTATATGTACAGCTCCACTTAACATGGCCCATTAGCTCGCTACTTAAGTGATAAATAAATTCACAACATTGATAAACAGAGTGCCCCACTTTCATGTCACAACAGTAGTGTAAGTATCTTTGTTGTGGTGTATGAAACAGCAAGTATCACCTAGGACATGTCGTAACATATTATTGTAAGGCCAAATTTACTGAATCTAACACAAATTATAAAAATTATGGCATGTTAATTAAATTCCCCAAATAAACTGAAATCATATGAATATGTGCAAAAGTCGATTTTTGCTCTTTTGAAATCACGTTTTCAAAAAATGGTTGAAATGGCTCTGAGCACTGAGGTCATCAGTGCCCTAGAACTTAGAACTACTTAAACCTAAATAACCTAAGAACATCACACACATCCATGCCAGAGGCAGGATTCGAACCTGCGACCGTAGCGGTCGCGCGGTTCCAGACTGAAGCGCCTAGAACCGATCGGCCACACAGGCCGGCAAATCTCGTTTTTCTTGGAGCACTTCTTCGTAGCACTTCACTAACACAAAGGCAGTACACAATCGAGTTTCTGAAGTCCAAGTTCAGTTCGCTCACAGTCTAGCCACCTCTGCAGAATTCCATGAGCCCCTTGATCACGTACTTCGCCTAAAATGTGTCAATCCGCAAACACTGTCAGTGATGAAGGATGATAGCTGTCGAAATAAGACTGTTGTATAGTTGGCAATAATCATATAACTTACCAAATGCCCATACATCAGGCACTGAACGTCCTTCCCAGTGGAATCAAAACATTCAGAAAGAGGATAGCAAGTAAACCTTGAGTTATAGCTTACGCGAAACACTGTATTCAGCTCGACATTTCAAACATACCGTCCACCACAAAACATGTATTTCGTACTACGCCATGAATCAACTAACGTTTTATCATTTCTCTTTAATTTTACTGTGTCTAATTAGAATGCTTAGAACAAATATTACCCTGTGCATAAATCGCAGCCTACTATTAAATTTCGTTTTTAGCTCAGCAGACAGGTGGATCACAGATTCAGTAAATTTTTCATTCTCAGTAACACTAAAATACTACTTGTCCTCAGACATTATTCTCATAAACGTATAGTGAATTTATCCCCACAGTTTTACATACATAAACCTATTCAAAACCCTTCCAAACGTACATCCTATGATTAACCTATGTAATATACTCCAAAAAGCTTTATTACAAATAAACTACACATATTGCACTAGAAACCAATACAAAATAATACAAATAACACATTTAAATAACACCATTAAATATCCTGCTAAATATTACCTGCAGTACAATTTATTCCTTTCTTTCGGAAATAAGGAAATTAATTTTGATCTGCCGTCCTCCTTGCACCAAGAATCGTGTGGCCAATGTTGACATTCTCATTGCATTAAGTTCGGCCCCCATACTTTATCACTTACACCTTAAATTTACCCAATTACAAAACAGAAGAAGCGCCCTAAATTATGAAAACTACACATGAAATTAGACATACATGCAACACATTCGTACACACCTGCTACTTTCTTCTTTCTATGTATAATCGCAGCTCTGGCACGTTTCGTAGCCACAGTAATTTTCCCTATACAGGATTCAGAACCTGTACACAATGTGTGTCGACATCCAGCGACAACAAATGGGCCATAGTATAGCTTGAAGTGGTTTTTTTTTTCTTTCTCCATCTGCTTCACTACATTTTTCTTTGGTCTCCAGCAAGACGCAGTCCCCAATCTTGTACTTAATCGTCTTATAACGCCCATCATGTTGCTGTTTTGCTCCGTCTGCCATCTTCTCCGTTCGAATATTAACTGCGTCCTGTCTTTCGGCTTACTTTACTGGTTAACCTAGCGGAAAATTCACAACCTCATTAATTAAGAACTTCGGCTTGTTTCCTGTCGTTACTTCTAATGGCTAGCAACCTGTAGTGCTCTTAACACTGTTTGGTACGTCTTCAAATTGTTTGATAAACTCCATCCACTTGAATGTTTGTTGCTTGGAAACGTTCTACATAAGCGTCTAGTTTCTCGCTTATAGCGCTAACATGGGTTACTTGCCCGGTGGTATACTGATATATTTATGTGTTTGATGCCTTGATTATTCATGAAATCATTCCAAATTTTACATCTGTATTTTGATCCGCTGACAGACAACAGCCCCTCTGGTTTTATCCCTTTATTATTAAACTCTTTTTCCAGTTTGGCGATCAGAGTTTTGCTGTCAGCTTTACGTATCAGATACAATTTGATGAAGTTTCAAACCACATCAATAACCACAGTTATGTACTTCATACCACCAAGACCATTTGGGAGTGGTCCGAAATTGTCTACAGCCAATTTATCTAACTTTGCTAAGCATAATAATTTGCATTTCATCCCCGTACGAGATAATTCAATTTTCACCCGCTGGCATTTGTCACAAGTAGTCAACTGAGCGCGCACCCATCTGGCTAGATTGTTTACGTGCACATACCCTAAATGATTTCTACACACATTTGTGCCCCGCAATGCCCGTAACTTCTGTGGATGTAGTCTATCAGCTGCGCAACACTCTTCTTCGGAAAGAACTGTCTCCACCGCTCCGTTTTCTTGTGTTTCCTACGAAATAAAACTCTCTTATGAATTTTATAGTATCGAGATATCTTTTCCTAACCATTGGTGCCATTATCTGTTTTTATCATCGGGGACGTGATTTTGGGCTCGTCGCATGTCCTTGCAGGCAGCACGAATCTCTCTTTTAACTTCTACTACCATCATGTATAAACGTCGAAATTGTTCACTTACTTGTTTCTCATCACTGCGTTCCTTCCCAACAGATAGCCGTGACAGTGCGTCAGCTATGCAGTTTTCTACTCCTTTTATATATCTCATTCTATAGTTGAATTGCTGCAAAGACAATGCTAGCGCATAATACGATGATATAGCAACATACAATTCCGCAGAAAACTAAAAGCTTTATGATCCGATAGCAATGGCACCTCGCTACCCTGCAGATATAGCCGGAACTTTCTGAACCCCTCCACAACAGCGGTATCTCTTTTTCAGAAATGCTTTAGCCACGCTAACGTTTATTTAACATACGTATGGCAAAAGCTACACTCCTGTGTTCTATCTCTTCTCCCATCAAATTTTCCTTTAACATCTCTCATTCAATGCCGCAATCTGAACTGTTCATAGGTAGACAGAGCGACAACGACATGACGTGCTAGTATAACATTTAACTTCTGCTAAAGCTGTTCTTTATGGCCAAGAATTCTCTCTCACAGTCGTCGCTCCATATCCATGTCGAGTTCTTTCTTAATAGTTTGTATAGGTTTGAAGCATTCATCGCTCCATTACCCAGATATTTTCGGTGAAAACAGCACAAATCTAGGAATGAATTTAGTTGTTTCCTGGTAGTTGGTCGGTTCAAATGGCTCTGAGCACTATGGGACTTAACATCTGTGGTCATCAGTCCCCTAGAACTTAGAACTACTTAAACCTAACTAACCTAAGGACATCATACACATCCATGCCCGAGGTGGGATTCAAACTTGCGACAGTAGCGGTCACGCGGTTCCAGACTGTAGCGCCTAGAACCGTACGGCCACACCGGCCGGCCTGGTAGTTGGCTTCTTGCACTCTGAAACTGCTTTATGTTTCTCGCTGCTTGGCAAAATACCTACGGATGAGAGTTTACGAACTAAGAAGTGAATTTCGCTTTAACAAATTCATAGTTAGAGAGTTTTAAGGTCATTCCTCCCTTTCTTAATCCATAGAGCGCTTCCTCCAACAACTCCCAACGTTCGCGCCACGATTCTGTGCCATCAAAACATCATCGTATAGGCAACAAGTTTTCTCATTAACCGATCTCCCCGTAAGTGACTTAGCGCTCTCACGAAACTGCAACTGATATTGTTAATCGGGAAGGCGCTACTCTGAAGCGATAACTTTGCCCTTCGATTAGGAAAGCAGTGTATCGCCTACACCCTTCAACCAACGGAATTTGCCAAAAGCCAGAGGTCAAACCGACACTCGACACCAGTTTTACGTTGCAAAAATTCTGTAAGACTGTTCTTGCTTGTTGTCTAGCTGGTCTAGTTCTCTTACGAAGACCTTATTCAATTTGGTGCGTCTGAAACTGCTCTAACCGACTTATCCTTCTTTTTGAAATTACATTCGAGTTGCAGTAATCACGCCTACATTGTTTCACAATATCCCATTCTAACATCCCCTTCAATCTAGTCCGCACAACCTCCCGGTTAACAACACAGGAAATACGTATCCAGTATGATATCTTTAACTAAACCATTCACTATAAAATATTTCATACTAAAACAATAACCACTACACTTCAGCACTAAATGCATTTCATGTTTTATGGGTTTACTTAGCCGACCAACTGCAGTCTTAATATTAACACCGTTAATCCAAAAAATTACACATTTCTTATTCTATTTAAAAATTTCTCTGATACGGCCGACACATAAGTAGCCGAATCTAAAATGTGCACTTGTATTTTCATTACTCACTTCGATTTCTAATATACGTTGCACGTTGATGATTTCCTTCTCTAAACGCTGCTCCCTCAAAAGATCATTTTCAATATCCCTTCCTTTCTCCTCCGTATCTGTTATACGCATTACAACATCACACTGACCTTCAGTTTCAGTATCACAATCAAACAAGTAATTAAATACTTTCTCTACTTTATATTTCTCCTGTGCCCACCAGTGAGGTACTAACGACTTCAAAATTTCCCCGCAGCATTTCCAATCATTTATGTAGTAGTCACTTTCTTCCTAGGGATGCCATTCAGTTCTAACGACTCTTAAACAAATACTTTCCTCACTATTCACTTCTATATTCTCCCGATCGACCTCCAAATCACCTGGAAGTTTTAAATCACCCTAAAAATCCTTCGACTTTTCATCCCCGTAAGCATCAAATATACTGTTCCCTTCCTCTGAAGGAACGATATCAGTAGCTTCAATATTCTCACAATTAACCAAACAACTTAAAATTAGCCATACAACTTACACAAAACCTCACTCACTTCCACCAAATCACTAGAAACTTATCCACATTAACTCCATTAACATTCGCCAATAACTCATCAGATTCATTACGTAAAACATTCATTAGATTCATCGATACATTATAGAAATCACCGACAGTTATTCTGTCAACCTCCGCCTCTACTGTATCGCTCCACATTAGACTTCACGGTACTCTCGAGTTGCGCCCATCTCAAATCTACGTTTGTCTCCGTTACATTTTCTCTACTCTCAGACTACTCCGACACTTTGCATTCTGATATACTACCTAACACATTAGTTTCACATTCATCCATTGATCCTTCCACATTCACTCATGATTCATGCTTCCGTCAAGAGCTATCGGTTCACGTCCGTCAATATTAAATAAATTCACATATTCCTTCCTCCGAGATATTTAGATTAGTAGCTTCAACCCTCGTAACTTCAGCACCTAAAATATAATCTTTACCTCCCTTTAACAATAAATCACCCACATTCGCTGATACATAAAAAAATTCATCACCAGCTGACGAGAATATTGCTACGCTGCCTTCACAAATAGCTTCACATGCTTCCGTCAGTACACCATAAAATTCATATGCAGCTGACGATACTACAGGTAGCTTCACCTATTTCCTGAGATAAAAAAGTTATCTACATTCCTATCACCTACATAAGTATAATTTTAGCTACACTCTAGAGCCTCATCAGAATTCGTCATACGTTCCACTTCCACAACATTCAGATCCACCTCAGCCATACTTCTGGTCACAGAGTTTTCAACCAAAATTACATTCATTCCATAATCCAGTTCCCTTCTCAAAATAAATATTTGAAGGCCATATCATCATCATCAACCTTCTTTACCCGTTTTACAATATTTCATTTACCCTCTTTATTGTTGCACTGCTTAAAATTATTCTGTATTTTAGTTTTATTTCTTGTAACCTCCACTTCCAAAATTTTTGGATTCTTTGTCAAATTTTCGACACCCACAGAATTTATAAAATAACATGTCCTCTTCAACGCCGGTTTATTTCGCCACACCCGACCTGAAATGTGACGATCTCTAGTTTCCCGACCTCCTTTTCTGACGTTTCATTTCCCCTGCCCCTCAATACTTCGTTCCCAGTTTTGATTTCCATTACGAAAATTCCCATTTCTCCTTTGAAAATTGTTGTTACGGTGATAATTATTTCTGTTATGATTATTATAATTGGCGGTTCTAGGCGCTCAGTCTGGAATCGCGCGACTGCTACGGTCGCAGGTTCGAATCCTGCCTCGGGCATGGATGTGTGTGTTGTCCTTAGGTTAGTTAGGTTTAAGTAGTTCTAAGTTCTAGGGGACTGATGACCACATATGTCAAGTCCCATAGTGCTCAGAGCCATTTTTTGAACCCTCTCTGCTGTTCTCATTATGTTGCTTGAATTTCAGTTCCTAGATAAGTTTCTCAACGAAATCTAACAATTTATCCACGGCACTTCTCGGACTGAGGACAAGATCCCATTGCAGATGTTCTGGTAAGTATCTTTTGGAAGTCTTAATCTCCGTCTGCACTCCCCGAGGACAATTTATATGCGTCAAATTACTCAGTTCACGCATACAGCAATCCCACATCTACCCACTGCCGTATCTCTGCACTCAACGCCCCTATACTAGACTGCAACTGAAACAAGATTCTCATTAATTGTGACGACGTACTGTCTGAAAGCCCATTTTCCCTCTCTGATTTCGGACTATCTGCGGGACTTACATCGTCCCTATCAACATCACCACGTTCAGATTTTGGGCTAACTGGCCCACTAGCATTATCTAAACTACGCATGCTGGGTGATTGTTTGTTCGTGGGTTGGGGGAAGAGACAAAACAGCGAGGTTATCGGTCTTATCAGATTAGGGAAGGAGGGGGAAGGAAGTCGGCCGTGCCCTTCCTAAGGAACCATCCCGGTATTTGCCTGGAGCGATTTAGGGAAATCACGGAAAAGCTAAATCAGGATGGCCGGACGCGGGATTGAACCGTCGTCCTCCCGAATGCGAGTCCAGTGTGCTACCCACTGCGCCACCTCGCTCGGTTGCTGGGTGATTGTTTAATCTTTGGAAGCTCCACCACTGACGGTAACTCTACTGGTTCACACATTCACACATTGTACATTATCAACGCATGTACTTCACTTGTCGGTCAAACTGGCTTCTTCCGCTGTTCTGCTGCTGGCCGAAGTGTCGATACTGATAACTCAAAATCGCCACCAGCTGCCGCCCTGACGATGCCGCTGTTGCTGCTCTCGCGCTATCGAAGTCTCCAACTGCTGCTGGCCGCTGAGGACTATAGCTCGGCAAGCCTCTGCATAGCCTTCTTCTTCTTTCTTGAAATTCCACCCCTAACTTCCCCACACCTCACTTTTGATGCAGATCCTCACACACGCAACTGCTGCAAAATTTTAAGGTCGGAGCGCCCACGCAAACTGTCCATCAAGTAACAGCTTTTGGACCTGGATCAAAGAATATGGTAATGTATTAGAATTACGCTTGTAATTCTAAGGGGATTTGATCCATACCGCGGCCCCGCGGCCAAGCCCCCAGTTGTGACGGTACGTAACCGTTTACTACTGTGTAGTTGCTCTTTCGAACAGCATCCCATACGAGCAAACCAGCTGCGCCTTAATCTGTGGTCACTCGTATTTTAGGTGTATGGCCTGTACTCGGGTCTGTTTAAAAACATTAGCTCGATGTAGTCATAGACTCGAGCCGGTGACGTCTGCTTTCATTCCCGCAGGTAATTTGTTGCAAATAAAATCCTTCAGTCAAATAGTCTGTGCATCGGCGAGAATTGCGAATTGATGAAATAGTAATACAAAATAAAAGTTAAACGAATAATTTAATAACAAGGGTGGTATTCTAAAGTTTGTAATTGATGTAGGCGATAGAGAATTATGTTGAATAATGTAAAAGGATGTCTCAAAAATATTAAAACTCAAATCAGACGCCTTTAGGGAGAGAAGATGCCCTCACATGTTTCGACAAGCTATGTTGTAAGAAAGCAAAACTGTCAAGTTCTTTAACCTTTTTACTGAGACGTCGGGACCATGGCATAATACCAACATTTTCCCGAATGACGCATTTTATTAAGACTGCCGCTACACAGAAGATTACTAAGAAGGCTTGTCATGCTATTGGCAAAGATAGGATTTGCTATGCAGGACGATGACTGGATGCCATTTCCGTAGAATTATACCAGTTACGTCTAAAGGTATCAACATATTTCTCTGCTATATCATGGCATTGGTTGATGGAGTGACTTTAGTCTCGTTTCATTGGATCCGTGATGGTGAAGGTTTTCGTTAGTTGTCAAAATTTGATTGTCTGTTACCACAGCAGTCGTCGCAACAAGAGGTAACTGCACAACGTTCTGCTGCCAGTTTCACGGAGAAAAATTTGGACGATGCTGCACTATATTTATTAAGCAATGGGCCCAATTTTAGAGCACGGCCTTTAGTAAGTTTTGTTAGTGGTTCTGAACAAGCCTACAACGACTTCCTTCGAATGATACAGAAGAAATGAGAAGGGAAACTTGCCGTTCTCTTTTGAAAGCTCCACCTCAACGTAGTTACTTAACGTCCGCAGTAAGGGCTGCAATACGAAATCAATGAGAGGATATAATTGTAGTGGTATTTAAGGCTTATAAAAGTAATACAACCATTTTGTAACCTCGTAGAGTGTATGATGATAACATAAATGGTCTGCTAAGTGACTCTGCCTATATGAGAACTGAGTACGGCCTCACGCGACGTGTGCAACTGAAGACTTCTGCACTATTGTATTCCTCTTCCTTACCTCAAGACATCATTAAGAGCTTAAAACGACATGGTTTTGTACCATCGAGAATGTATGGCCTTCCAAAAGGTCATAAGGAAATTGTTCCATTATGTACAACAGTGAGCAATATCGGAACTCCTACATATGATTTAGCCAAACACCTCGCCTCTTTGCTGAGATCGCTAGTGGAAAAATGTTCACATCACATCCGTAACTCAACTGACTTTATCGGGAGACTGGGTGCTCTCCGCTTTTATGTGGTATCACTTTTTACAAAGTTTCCTCTTGCTGATTCTTTGGTAATAATTGGCAAAAAGTTTCAGGTAGACATCACTGCTTTGTTTCGACGTACTCTATCCTCAATCTATTTTATGATCAGCCAAGAATATTTTCAACATACTGACGACGTCGGTATGGGCAGCACTTTGTCTGCCTTGACGGCCAACCTTTTCGTGGGGGATTTCGAGTAGAGAGCGCTTGAGTCAGCTGCCGTTAATCCAAATGTATTTTGGAGGTATGTGGACGATACTTTCATAGTGTTGCCTCATGAATAAGATAAATTCATGGAGTCTGTTTTCCACTTCAAGTCCATTCATAACAACATTCGGTTCACTATGGAATCTGAGGAAGATGGTTGTCTGCCTTTCTTAGGAGTCTTGGTTAGGCGAGAATACGATGGTTCTCTGGGGCAGCCAGTTTACAGTAAGCCCACTTATAATGAATTACATTTGTAAGCGTCAGGTGGTATACGTCTCTGTTATTTGTCAGTTTTGGGGTGTATTTTGTATAGAATTGTCTGTTGTGTACGCTATGCTTATTCCCTGACTTTTGAAAGTGTTGGTGATTTTATGAGTGAGTTTGTGTTTGTATTTCATTGTGTACCATCTTGTGTTTTCTTTTACCTTTTTCTGACTATCCTGTGTAGTTGTTATGGCACCTCGTGCCAACCGTTTCTGAAGCTTTGTCCCAGGTCCACATTATACCGGGCGATCAAAAAGTCAGTATAAATTTGAAAACTTAATAAACCACTGAATAATGTAGATAGAGAGATAAAAATTGACACACATGCTTGCAATGACATGGTGTTTAATTAGAACCAAAAAAAAGAAAAACACCCAATATTGCTAGACGCGTGAAAGATCTCTTGCGCGCGTCGTTTGGCGATGATCGTGTGCTCAGCCGCCACTTTCGTCATGCTTGGACTCCCAGGTCCCCAGACCTCAGTCCGTGCGATTATTGGCTTTGGGGTTACCTGAAGTCGCAAGTGTATCGTGATCGACCGACATCTCTAGGGATGCTGAAAGACAACACCCGACGCCAATGCCTCACCATAACTCCGGACATGCTTTACAGTGCTGTTCACAACATTATTCCTCGACTACATCTATTGTTGAGGAATGATGGTGGACATATTGAGCTTTTCCTGTAAAGAACATCATCTTTGCTTTGTCTTACGTTGTTATACTACTTATTGCTATTCTGATCAGATGAAGCGCCATCTGTTGGACATTATTTGAACGTTTGTATTTCTTTGGTTCTAATAAAACCCCATGTCATTCCAAGCCTGTGTGTCAATTTGTACCTCTGTATCTACATTATTCCGTGATTTATTCAGTTTTCAAATTTATACTGACTTTTTGATCACCCGGTATATACCCTGGGATGTGTAATTCCACTGGAAGTTTGTCTATAATACCACTACCTCCTCTAATGCATATCCCAGCACGCATGTTATGCTATTGCGGTGGCTGTGGACTGTGCGCCCCCATTATACAACAAATCGTCGGCATCAATGTAACTCTTTTGTGCAGCAGGAAAACCAAGCCATTTGACTAGTGCTTTATTTCACCGACGTCTTATGACTCTCTCCACGAGAAACACATCCGGTTCTGAGCTTTTATGCAACTCCTCGGTGTAGAAGCAGCCTGCAATTTCTTCACCTTCACTATCCTTCAATGTATAAGTTCTAGGATCCGTTCTTTGCAACTTTTAAACTATAAATATCTCTGTTGTCCAGTTCGGTAGGTATGATTTCTCAAATGCTGCCTTGTGTTTTGAGATACGTACCAAATCACCTATATTAAATTTCTGTCTACGTTGATCCAGCATTTTGCGACAGTACACCGTATCTGTGAGTCCATTATCCCGAACATCGATAGGTCTCATTTTTATTGTGGTATGTTTGGTTCGATTATACTGAGCAATTATTTCTGGGAGGATATGTGTCCATTTGTACGAGACGCGAAGGTTAAAACGCATCCACTTTCGACCTTTCATTGTACCGTTGAGACGCTCCACGATACTTGCCTTCAGGTGAGTGATTGTTGAGTAGTGATGTATTCTGTACCGCTGCATCACGATCTTGAAATACATATTGCAAAACTCTCCACCATGATCGGTTTTTAGATTGCCTGGGCATCGATTCGTCCCTGTCTGTAGCAAACACACAAAAACATCCGCGACATTTCTACCCGTTCTTGTTTTAAGAGGTAATGCCTAGGCAAATTTGGAGTATGTACCAATAACCATTAAAATATATTTGAACACATAATTCTCATGTGAATATTCTCTCATATCTACAATATCAGCTTGCCATAAGTCATCCAAACCTTTGTCATACCATGCCTACGAGGGTATGTTTTGCGTGCTGATTTGTGCAGTTCTCGAGCTACTGTCTCCATACTTATTAGATGATACCTCTCTCTCTAAGCTCACAGATTATTAAAACAGCCTCATTCGAATGAGCTGTATTACTTGTAGCAGCTGATGCCCTGAGCAGCCGTAGTCGATCTATTAGCTCGGTGCATATTAATTAGACATCTCAGAAGCGTGAGGCTATATATATCCGCTCTTCTTCTTCCTCTTACTATGTACCTGCTCCCCCTTCTCAACAACAAGGAACTCTACATCTATTTTCCCCTCAATAGCGTCGACCTTTTCAGTTTAGTCGGTTACCTTCTTACCGACTTCATTAACTATCTCAATTAACGCATTCACCATTCTCAAAAGAGTCTGGTAATACGTCTCTAGTTCCCTGCGCACACCTCCAACTTTGTGAACAATAGCCTGATTTTTCGCATCTATGTTCAGTCGAATGTTCTGTCTGTGTAGTTGACATTTATAGAAAGATACACTCGAAGGGACGGTAATAGTACGTGTAGCCACTATAGCTCCATCACTTAACAGACTGAGCTATATCGACTACACATAGAAATCAGCTATATATATATATAGACCGATGACCACGCTGTCTGGTCTCCTTCCCCAAATAACCAAACCATATATATATATATATATATATATATATATATATATATATATATATATATATATATATATATATATAGTACGCATGAAGAGTAAATTCATCATTCGTTTTGAGAATAACTGTAGTAGTATTGAAAAAATAATGATATCAATAAGCGTAATACTTTGACTATAATGAGAAAGGTATGAAATAAAACACAAACGCAGTTTGAGATTACATATACATACATTATTTATTTATTTAAATATCATACATAGGATGCATTATTTCAAGAAAATCATTAGACTCTTTCTTTATCTTCTTCTCCACACCTGTACAGTATTTCCCAAGCGAAGCTTTTTGACATGCAATAAATTCCACGCGTATCTCACTCAAACCAATGGATGCCTCACAGTACGCAGGTTTTTTCACACGTGCATTTAACCTGTTTCTCTTTCGGTTCAGCGTTCATGTGCAAACAAAAGTACTGCTTCAAATCATCGACATGTACACTATGCACACGTAGGAAGTATACAACATCATTGTATGCAGAGTCTATGCTCGGCAACCAGCGGTTCAATCTCTCCAAAGCAAGACGTAGTGCAATATCCAGATCGTATAACTCAATAACTGAGGCGTGCATTAGATAAATACAGTTGTCACCCGATTTCACACATAGTGCACAATCATCATACACTGTTGTAACAGATAGTGTTATACCAGTAAGACGAATGTCTGGAGGAGAACGAGTTGGATAATTCTCTGTAGTCTTCTGTTAATTGATGTAGCTCTCTGCACGACATATTTCGTCCCAGTCGAACTCGGAAATTGGCACTTTAAGACCCTTCGATGCATTTTCAATTTCTGTTGTCGCATGCAAGCCCCAGACATGATGTTCTTCTATACCTACGGCTAAACGTTTTGTTCCACTGGGAGTTAAATTGTATGTGGAACTGAAAAGCATGGGTACACTTGATGCCTTCTTATCCACTGCATCTGCACTCTGTGGATGCACTAGCACAGGGATGTTCTGTTGGAATGGGTCGTATGTTGTTGACCGAGTCTGTCCTCCATCTAGCTGTTGTTTAGGACCACAAGCAGCGTTCGATATGTTGGGTGCAGATTGTATGTCCTCATCACATAAATCGATGAGTGGGACAGACAACTACAGCTTTTTGTCCTGCTCCAGCAAATGGGCTATGTGGGCTACAGGATCCCACGTGGTCACTACAGGTTCAGACATGCTTGAAGTTGTTGCTGCCACAGATCCAGAGGTCAGTGCAGGTCTCGACAAGATGCCAGCCAGGGTTGCTACAGGTCCGGACAGGGTAGAGTTTGGCATGTTGGCCCTCGACCCTGCGGGCTTGGATTCATTGATGGCTACTGCTGAACAAAGACGAAGAAGCATTACATATGGACCAAGATGCGAGAACAACCTATAATAATAATAATAATAATGCTAATTATAGACAAAGATATAGTAGTTTCCTCCTGTTCTGCAGGGCTGTGTTGGATTGCGACTGTTGTTGACGCTTCATGGTTCTTCTTCTTCTGCTGCTGCTGCTGGCTGACTGAGCAAGACTGAGATCCCAGAGCTGCTGAGCATGCCCTATTTCCCCTCGAATGATGTTACCAGATGTTTTAGATATTTTTCCATGTCTCAAGAGATTAATTGTAGCATTGCTTCACCATACATATCGACTACTGACATTTGAGTATCAGTATGGGTGTAAGATGAGTCATACCCACCTGTCATCTTCCCATCTATAAATTTCATAATACTGCAAACGCAGTCCCACTCATATAGTGAATACTGCAGTTTAGCGCTGGCACATAGTACATTTTCCACCTCTATAAGTGCATGAAAGTCATTGTCAGGTGCTAGGTCAATATTCACATATTTAGAAACACTGAGAGCTACAATGTGTGTGTTGACGTATAACAGTACTCTTGTGGAACTTGGATGCAGTGATTGTGCTACAGTACAGTCAGGTGAAACCAGATACCAAAAGCTGGGAAGGCATTCTGTGAGCTGTGACTGTGGGAAGACCTGACTGTCCTCGTTGAGCACTAGATCAGGCACTCATTGCTGCTTCTCTGCTCATGCTACAGCATAACGTAACAACATCAGACATCATGTGGGCTACACTGCTGCTGTGTGTCTGTGATTATTATGGCAAAAAAACTAAGTACAAGAAAGCATACACAATAATAATTATTATAGAGGGACTGTAGCCTCCTTCTTCATCCCAGCTGATCGTAGATGCTGGTGGCTAGGAATCAGATTATTATAAACTGATCTTCCATGCAGTTGGCTGTGGAGTGGGGTCAGTTGGGTAGGGAGGTGCTTCATGCAAATTGCAAAAGTTTAAGGCAGGTGGGACAGCAATCTCCTTGGCCTCCTTGCCCTTGGAATGTGACAAAGCATCATGATTCACGGTATGGTCTTGGAGATAAGGAAATACTGAAGGCGTCGTCTGCAAAATGTAAGATACGCAGTTGTCTCATATGTAATATGTCACCACAGATAAGAAAGCACTGATGCTGATGCAAGAGAATTCCTAGTGTGGAACGGCAATGCGGTACTGCTGCCGGAAAGATGACCATAAAAGAACAAATGGATGAAGAAGGATTAAAATTTCCGTGGAAGAGAACAGTTTGTTTGTAGTTGATTTTATTTTATAATGTTAATACTTTCTTGACATATCTATGTTGTGCGTTTGGTTGTCCAGAGGTGAGCTGTTTGTGCCAAGAATATTGGATGGCCGGCCTGAGTGGCCGAGAGGTTCTAGGCGCTACAGTCTGGAACGTCTTTGAGCTTCGCTGAGGACGAGCATAAAATGGAGAATTTACTTAAAAAGATCTGCGCAGCCCTCGACGTTTGCTACAAGTGGCAATGTGGGAAGCGAATGAAAATAGAAAAAAGTAAACTATTTCTTTTTCGATTTAACAATATCTTTTATCTGATTTTAGGTAAGCGTAATTAGCTAACTACACAGTCGCGGGAGCAGGGAACCTACATAGAGATGTTGAGAATCTCATTTGCCAACAGACCTTGTAATGGTTGGAATTATGTTAGGTAAGCAGGAGGCCAACAACGTAGAAAGCGCACCACTTTCCGATAATACCACTGGACGCAGAATAAACGATATGGCCGGTGACATTAGAGAACATGTACTCGAAGAACTAAAGAAGAACCCACGTTGGAGAATCACTCCAACAGAAAGAGATTCCTACTCAATGGTCTGAGGATGACCACAGTAGTGGTCGAAACCGGTCACCTTGATAAATAAATCGTGATCAAGACTGTTTTAATAGTAAATGTTTGTAAGACATTGATCGCTGCCTTTCCCATTATGTATTCAAAAGTAAATCAGTAAATTCATCAAACTGCAAAACAAAACGTGGGTTCTTCTTTAGTTCTTCGAGAATCACTCCCACAGAAAGAGGTTCCTACTCAATGGTCTGAAGATAACCACAGTAGTGGTCGAAACCGGTGATAATAGTGATCAAGACTGTTTTTAATAGTAAATACATAATTTACTGATGTTTCAGGTTGTGCATAATTCATAGTGTCTGTGCAGTTTGAAGCAGATGAAAGTAACGTGGAAAAAATTAGTTTGGAAAGCTCTTTCTGCAAACACTACTGGGCAGGGTTTCTACGAAATGTTGTTATAAAGGACCCGCAATTACGAGACTAATTGAACAAAACATATCGCCATTTGCAGTGATGGTGATAGAGCTATGACTGACAATAGAAGTAGGCTCGTTGCTAAATTAAAATCAATGATGTCCAATTGTCCATGGACACACTGCTTTCTTCAGAGAAAAGTTCAGGCAGCCATTGTTTTGCCTTCCGATTTAAATGATGTCCTTAAATAGGTGATCAAAACTCTATTAAAGCTAAAGCATTGCAAACTGGACTATAGACTATCATTTATTAAGACATGGATTCGCTCCCTCAAAACCTTATTTATGACACAGAAATCAAGTGACTTACCAACGGAAAGGTATTGACACGAGTTCTGGATCTAAAAGCTGAACTGGCAATGTTTTTACAAGATTCCGAATCGGGATATACGAACTTCTTTTGTGACCCTTCGTGGCTGTTAAATTAGTATTTCTTGCTGATCTTTTTAACTACCTAAAAATTTTAAAGAAGAGCCTGCAGGGGATAGCAGAGAAAGCTAAAACGGCCAAGGATAAATCAAACGATCCCTTGAAAAACTTCGTTTGCGGTTAACATCTTTACAAAAGATGCGTTCAGAAGATTGACATAGAAATTTGCAGTGGACTAGTCGGTGATATTACGTTTTCACATTCCTTGCATGATACAGAGCTTGCATATTTTGGAAGAGAAACTATCATGTTACTTTCCAGATCTGAATCCTGAAGCTGACGTCAGGCATAATTGGATACTAAATTCTTTTTTGAATACGTCAATACAGGTGACTATCTCAGCATGAGGAAGAAAGAAACAAGTATAGATTTTGCTGCTACAGAATGGGTAAAACGGAATTTAATTAGCAAAAGATTTACGTCTTCTGAACGAAGTGAAAAGAAGAATATCCATAGCTGGCAAGGGAGTCTTTAAATTAATTTGTGCCATCCACCAGTCTAACCTGGTGACGAGGAGGCGACATCTTCCTGGTGCCTGTCATAGGCATTTCTGAGCTGAAATAATGGCGGCTGAGATATCATATGTGCCTGTCGCTATACACTCTATTCCGACACACTGCTGTCACTTGTTGGATGGCGGACGAGGTGAACTGGACCATGGAGATGGGTTGAGGTACAACGTGAGATGTCAAGCTGATCGCTGTCATTGCTGTCATCAAAGCCCCTCTGCACCGAGATGCAGCCACAAAAACCCTCCCAAATGTTCCTCCAAGTCAACTACTGAACAAGTTAACCTCGAGTTGCTCCACTGAATCGCCCACACCGCCTGGTATAAGGGAACAGTGAAGTGTAATTAATGGCTTTAGCACGATGAACATGTGACCATGTGTAAATGTTGCTTGCAAGTCTGTGTTCTACTTATTATGTTAGATCGTGTGCATCCGTAATTGCGATTTTCTTGTGACTATGTCACGTATCCTTAATCTAATGTTTTCTTGCCAAACAACACCGGTTGGTGAATCTTAAGGTGGCCTATAAGCAGCCTCTACTTCACTGTCCACTTTTTAACTTGACTTAGATCACTTTTTTACTTGTAGATTTGTTGTTAACTATGGTACACACAGTTTACTATCGTTATTTTTTGTGTATATTATTGATCTTGTATGTCCAGGGTTTCTCTAACTTTTTCATCAGCACAATTCCACCTAAAATTAGCTCCAGTATGAGACCCTAAGTACACGAATGTGTTGATACTTCTTGTCCTCACAATATGATCTCTAACGAATTATTACGTCTCTTTTTATTTTCATTGGCCATTTTTGTTGCATATTTCCGTAGAAATGTTGGGACATATGAGGCAATACTGACCCAACGATTTATCTTCGAAAATAGATTAAGGAAAGGCAAACCTACGTTTCTAGCATTTGTAGACATAGAGAAAGCTTTTGACAGTGTTACTGGAATACACTGTTTCAAATTCTGAAGGTGCAAGGGGTAAAATACAGGGAGCGAAAGGCTATTTACAATTTGAACACACACCAGATGCCAGTTATAATAGTCAAAAAATGGTGCAAATGGCTCTGAGCACTATGGGACTCAACTGCTGAGGTCATTAGTCCCCTAGAACTTAGAACTAGTTAAACCCAACTAACCTAAGGACATCACAAACATCCATGCCCGAGGCAGGATTCGAACCTGCGACCGTAGCGGTCTTGCGGTTCCAGACTGCAGCGCCTTTAACCGCACGGCCACTTCGGCCGGCTATGAGAGTCAAATGACATGAAAGGGAAGCAGTGGATGAGAAGGGAGTGAGACAGGGTTGTAGCCTATCCACGATGTTATTCAATCTGTATATAGAGCAAGCAGTAAAGGAAACAAAAGAAAAATTTGGAGTAGGTATTAAAATCCATGGAGAGGAAATTAAAACTTTGAGATTCGCCGCTGACATTGTAATTCTGTCAGAGACAGCAAAGGACTTGGAAGAGCAGCTGAATGGAATGGACAGTGTCTTGAAAGGAGGATATAAGATGAACATCAAAAAAAGCAAAACGAGGATAATGGAATGTAGTCGAATTAAGTCGGGTGGTGCTGATGGATTTAGATTAGGAAATGAGACACTTAAAGTAGTAAAGGAGTTTTGCTATTTGGGGATCATAATAACTGATGATGGTCGAAGTAGAAAGGATATCAAATGTAGACTGGCAATGGCAAGGAAAGCGTTTCTGAAGAAGAGAAACTTGTCAACATCGAGTATAGATTTAAGTGTCAGGAAGTCTATTCTGAAAGTATTTGTATGGAGTATAGCCATGCAAGGTAGTGAAACGTGGACAATAAATAGTTTAGACAAAAAGAGAATAGAAGCTTTCGAAATGTGGTGCTACAGAAGAATACTGAAGATTAGATGGGTAGATCACATAACTAATGAGGAGGTATTGAATAGAATTGGGGAGAAGAGGGGTTTGTGGCACAACTTGGCTAGTAGAAGGGATCGGTTGGTAGGGCATATTCTGAGGCATCAAGGGATCACCAATTTAGTATTTGAGGGCAGCGCGGAGGGTAAAAACCGTAGAGGGAGGCCAAGAGATGAATACACTAAACAGATTCAGAACGATGTAGGTTGCAGTAGGTACTGAGAGATGAAGAATGTTGCATCAAACCAGTCTGGACTGAAGACCACAACAACAACAGCATTTGTTACCTACTTACAAGTCCAGTTCGTTTTATATGATTATACGTACTGTAGTTGTTTGGTAGGGCTAGCCCTTTTGACTTCATTTACATGATCCTATTTCTTGTATGTTTGTAGTTACTCAGTAGTATGCACAATTTGTTATCATTGTTTTTTAAATGTTACTGATCGGTACTTGTGTATAAAGCGCTTCTATAAAAAAATTTTATGCACGTTAATTTCCTTTCTAAATTAGCTTCAGTATGTAACAATGAGTACCTGCACATCTTTTACTCTTCTTGTAGTCTCACAGTGACCCTTTAGGAATCATTATTTTACTTTTTTCTTGTACATGCTTTTCAATTTCATTGTTCACTGTGTTGTTGCCTGCTTAGTAATCTTTTTGTTGTGCGGGTTTATTAATATGATTGCATGCATAGCAGTTTTCTTTTTGTAGTAACATCTAGTGATTTCGTTTTGTTTTCGCTGGGTCAATTTAATGAAACCAGACGAGGTAAACTGATTTTATATTTATTCTGAACTGTGTTTGGAGATGTTTATTCGCGTGACTGAATTATGATTGTTATAGATATGTTGATGCCTCGTCGCTACTTTCATAGCACAGACTGATTAACAGTCCCGACGTTTTCCTTAAATCGGACATAATTTTGAGCGAGCGAGGTGAGAAAAAACAATAACAAATGTAAGAAAAAGCGCTTTTGTGTGATTGAATCTGTCAGATCCCTCTCACGTATTTTTGCTTTTATAAACTGTACATTGGCTTCTGCCAGTTGCTAAATGTTTTTAAAAAAAAACCAACCACTTGGAAGAAAGAGTGCCATAGGTTTCTATAGGTGGGCATCTTTCACAAATGACAATCTGGATCCATACACCTCGCTATCTTTCATATCCAACTAATATGAAAAACACAATGGGACAACAAACGACAAAGAGACAGATTTATAGAAGGAACGTGGGAAGATGCTGGCGTGTGTCCACTACGTGTACTTTGACAGAGACATCCGTCTGCTGCAATGAGTAGTCAGTTAAAATTGGTTTCTACCAGTAATTTCAGTGTGAACTGAACAGATACATTTACTGTGACCGTCATAATCAGCTCATTGTAACAGAATTTGGGTAGCTATTTTAATGCTCCTCATAAACTGACAGCATGCGGATTAAGTAGAAAGTTAAGCCCGTGGCAGACAAACGATACCAAAGCTGTTTACCAAAACCGTGGGAAGAATTAAGTCGCTTTCGAAAAATATTCAGGATGGTAGGAGAGAAACAATCGTTTGATCATGTCATATAGGCTACCGCTAAAGCAGAGCATTCATTGGCCGCTAATATGTGGCGTAGATCTTATTAAGGTCATGAGACGAGAAGTGGGGACTCGTGTGGAAATTTTTCTCTCTTGCGTTAGATCAAAAAAATATGCACGAGCTCTGACTGTCTGACGCAAATTTTTGGACAAATTCTTTCTGTGGAAACGCGGAGAGTTAGAAAACGAAGAAGTAGAGGACATTCGCGTCCAGAAGGCGGTACGAACAACATTCGGTTTCGGAGATCGGCAGAGAGAAGATCCTGTTTCGGAGAGCGCCGGAGAACAGTGGCCTTCTTGATTCCAGATCGTTGGGGGGCTGTTGGCTCCGTTCGACATCCGAGATGGCAGCCAGAATGGTCAGTATTCGTGCTGCAGTTTTAGGATTTAACTTATATCGGTATTGTGTGAATTTTAGGAACCTTACGAACAATTTTAAGTCGTTTCACAACCATTTCAACTTTTTATTTCAACTCATTCGCTTTTCAGGAGGTAACATTTGTTGCTGTGAAACTTTGTTTTCCATTGACATTGTCGTTAAATATCCTGGTGCACATAATAATTCTGGTGCATGTCTAGCCTCTCCTTCACACCATGTTGTTGTTGTGGTCTTCAGTCCTGAGACTGGCTTGATGCAGCTCTACATGCAACCCTATCCTGTGCAAGCTTCTTCATCTCCCAGTACTTACTGCAACCTACATCCTTCTGAATCTGCTTAGTGTATTCATCTCTTTGTCTCCCTCTACGATTTTTACCCTCCACGCTGCCCTCCAATGCTAAATTTGTGATCCCTTGATGCCTCAGAACATGTCCTACCAACCGATCCCTTCTTCTTGTGAAGTTGTGCCACAAACTCCTTTTCTCCCCAATTCTATTCAGTACCTCCTCGTTAGTTATGTGATATACCCACCTAATCTTCACCATTCTTCTGTAGCACCACATTTCGAAAGCTTCTATTCTCTTCTTATTTTAACTATTTATCGTCCATGTTTCACTTCCATGCATGGACACACTCCGTACAAATACTTTCAGAAACGACTTCCTGACCCTTAAATCTATACTCGATGTTAACTAACTTCTGTTCTTCAGAAACGCTTTCCTTGCCATTGCCACTCTACTTCGACCATCGTCAGTTATTTTGATCCCCAAATAGCAAAACTCCTTTACTACTTTAAGTGTCTTATTCCCTAAGCTAATTCCCTCAGCATCACCCGACTTAATTCGACTACATTCCATTATCCTCGTTTTGATTTTGTTGATGTTCATCTTATATCCTCCTTTCAAAACACTGTCCATTCCGTTCAACTGCTCTTCCAAATGCTTTGCTCCCTCTGACAGAATTACAGTGGCATCGGCGAACCTCAAAGTTTTAATTTCTTCTCCATGGATTTTAATACCTACTCCGAATTTTTCTTTTGTTCGCTTTACTGCTTGCTCAATATACAGATTGAATAACATTGAGGAGAGGTTACAACCCCGTCTCACTCCCTTCCCAACCACTGCTTCCCTTTCATGCCCCTCGACGCTTATAAGTGCCATCTGCTTTCTGTACAAATTGTAAATAGCCTTTCGCTCCCTGTATTTTACCCCTGCCACCTTCAGAATTTCAAAGAGAGTATTCCAGTAAACATTGTCAAAAGCTTTCTCTATGTCTACAAATGCTACAAACGTAGGTTTGCCTTTCCTTATTCTTTATTCTAAGATAAGTCGTAAGGTCAGTATTGCCTCATGTGTTCCAACATTTCTACGGAATCCAAACTGATATTCCCCGAGGTTGGCTTCTACCAGTTTTTCCATTCGTCTGTAAAGAATTCGTGTTAGTATTTTGCAGCTGTGGGTTATTAAACTGATAGTACGGTAATTTTCACATGTGTCAACCCCTGCTATCTTTGTGTTTGGATACCGCAATTATTCCAGCCACTGCAAATAAAGCCCATTCAATCGCGATCTATGGACGTATAACTTCTCTTACACTGTATTTCCCAGTAACTTGTTGACCCTCCAAATATTCTTCACTTTTTATTGAGGCAGTTTAATACTTCATGGTTTTGTAGTTACTTTCGACGAAGATGTTCGCCATGTTTGCTTTTCCCATGTACACGGGTCTTGTAAAATGAATTTGTGGTAACTGAATTATTCTGGATATCAATTAGAGTAGTCAACTGATCTCATGTCATTTGAATATGGATTTACCAAGACCAACTTATATGTGAGAGACATTGTTTCCTGTGATAGTTCCGTGGTGCAAAGCCGCTTTTAAATAATAAATAGCTTCCAATCAGTCTACAGGCCGTAGTATCTATATCTCTATTTGTATAATCATTGGCGCTCAGGCATCTGACGAACCTGTTTTTGACCATTAAAAGAATCAGATTGCAAGAGCTTACTGAGTAGCTCCCTCCATAATGGATATCTTCCAAAATTAATAATAATTTCTTCAGAGCTAACTTAACAACTCAGTTGCAACGGCCGTCCGTAGATGAAGCCAGCGTGAGCAGTAGCCTTTCTATAATTTAGTTGTAGATGTGCAGCTAATATAGTTCGATTGAAACTGGTATTACAGATAAATAAAACCGTGATTTAAACTGTTTTGCTCCTGAAATACAACCAAAATACTGTACATATCAACTGCCCATCTCGGAGTATCCGTGTTCACAATTACTCAAGTGTAGACGTTTCGCTGTCTATTAGTTATGTTTCGTAAAATTTGCGTCTAAAAATCATTTTGCCTCTATGTAAATTCTTTGATCTTTATGTGTACCAGTGTACAAGGTGGTACAATGGTTAAGAAACACTGAAGAGCCAAAGAAACTGGTACACCTGCCTAATATGGTGTAGGGTTCCCGCGAGCACGCCGAAGTGTCCCAAAAAGATGTGGCATGGACTCGACTAATGTCTGAAGTGGTGCTGGAGGGAACTGACACCAGCAGTCCTGCAGGGCTGTCCATAAATTCGCAAGAGGACGAGGAGGTGGAGATCTCTTATGAGCATTACGTTGCAAGGCATCCCAGACACGCTCAATGACGTTCATGTCTGGGGAGTCTGGTTGTCAGCGGAAGTGTTTAAACTAAGAAAAGTGTTCCTCTAGCTTCTCTGTATCAATTCTGGACGCATGGGGAGCAGCATTGTCCTACTGGAAATGCCCAAGTCTGTCGGAATGCACAACTGAAATAAATGGATACATGTGATCAGATAGGGTGCTTACCTACACTCTTTGACATAAAACTCGACCGGCGGCCGGCCGCTGCAGAGGCTAAATCAGCACCGATCGCAACATGGGACAAATAAACTGACCAACTCGCTAATTCTGTAAGTCCGGCTAACTGCACAATCTGGCAACACGATAGACTGCGAAACTTCCTGGAGGATGTCTTGTACCATGTTGCACAAACCTAGACTGTATACGCCCGTGGCCGAGCGGTGCCGGCATGGTAGCTCAGCGTGTTCGGTCAGCTGCCGGCACGATAGCTCAGCGTGTTCGGTCAGAGGATTAGCTACCGTCTGTAATAAACAAACTGAGTGAACGGATCAACGAACAACCTGAACAGATGTCATGAGACGTCCGCCACGAACAAATACAATGAACAAAATAGAACAAAATGTGATAAAAAGTCAGAGGGTTAGCTGAACACTGTAATAAGAAAACTGAGTTAATCAATTAACAACGAACTTAAACGGGTGTCTTACGACGTCCGCCCCAAGCAGATGCAACGAACGAAGGCGAACAAAATGAGTTTAAAAAGAAAGCGGTAGTGTGTGTTGTTTCTGTTTACAATGTCTGCGGATCGAGACCAGCTACCGTAAAAACATTTCATAGCGTCTTCTGTCTGAAAGCTGAAGACGTGAATGTAATGATAGCGCAGATTCAATCTATTTCACTTTCTGACACACCGATAACAAAATTTTATACAGTAACCATTTTGCGGCGGATTTCTTGCAGACTGTCCTTCTCTGGACGCCATATGCGACAAAGCCACGGGATCCATTTGCTGGCTACCGGCAGCGGCCGTGGTGACAGCAGCGGCGCTGCCCTCCCCCGTTCTTTATCGAAAGCGCCTGCTACCGCTCATCGCTTTTTATAATTTCAAACGCTTTATTATTATTAAATGTTGCTCCATAGAAAATTTCTACGATTTCCATCCACGCTCGAATGCAACGGAGACAGACGCCCTGACTAGTAGATGGGTACTGTATTACATTAATCGGCAAGAGCTGAGTATGGCCCGAAATTAATTCTATAGACTGGGACGAAATTAAACCACCTCACTACATTAGATGAATTTAAAAATGCTTCACACCTCGTTTCTTTTGCTTTCAAAGTCAATTGTGCAACTTTTGGTCAGTTTTCGGATGTTTTCGACAAGCCCGAGTGAGCGTCTGTGGTGAAAAGTGTATTACAGTTTTTGTTTCATTCCTTATGGTAAATCTATGCGATAAACTATGTGAATACCTTGCAATGCATGCTCTGTAGCAGTGCAGGAACACTGCACATTTGGAGTTCCATGTATGGAACATGAAGTCTTTAATGTTGAATCGGAAGTGACAGTTAAGGTCATCAGATTTAAACCAGAAAAAAGTTATTGTTTTTGAGGTTTCAGCGCACGGAAAGGAATTGCTAACGCCGGTGTCAGAAAACGTCTACAGTTAAATGCTATTGCAAAAATTTAAAGGAGAGGAACTATATTAATCAACATTTTCACTTCATAAACAACCTCCTGACATGTGAGACCTATATGACAAACAAAGCTCAAATTCGTATCGTTGACAGTCGGTTTGAATCTTTTCAGAAACTATTTTACAGTGAAGCACCTTGGCAAGTTGTAATTGCACGAGGATTTATTGTAAAGGTATTCTTCAGATCTCGTATAAAGAATTTTTACTAGCTGTTTGCAACTCCTGTAATTAAAATGGAAAGTAAAAGGTTGTGTTCAGCAGTTTTCGCTGAGACTGGAACTGCCCTCTCATACAGCAGTAGCATCGCAACGCATAAGGGAACCACATTTTTTTAAACATATACAAATGATTGTTTGTTAAACAAAAATTTTAGAAAATAGTAAATACAACAAAATGTAACATATTCTGTCTTCTTCCTTGTCTCTCTTTTTAGATCAAATAAATTTTATCGAACAAACTAACAGTAGATATATATAAACAACGCAGCAGTTCTTCAAGGTACCATTTAAACATATAAAAATGATTGTTAAAAATCAAATGGCTCTGAGCACTATGGGACTTAACATCTGAGGTCATCAGTCCCCTGGAACTTAGAACTACTTAAACCTAACTAACCTAAGGGCATGACACACATGCATGACCGAGGCAGGATTCGAACCTGCGACCGTAGCGGTCGCGCGGTTCCAGATCAGCGCCTAGAACAGCTCGGCCACACCGGCCGGCAAATGGTTGTTAGTTAAACAAAAATATTAGAAATAAATTAAATACAACAAAATATAACATTCTGTCTTTTTTTTTTTTGTCGATGCATGAGAACATGGATAGGGGTGTTGCATCATGTGACGGGTAGGCATGGCACACCCAAACTGTGAGGGGGGTCAAGGAAGTCGCTGCGGAGATAACAACCAAAAGTTTGTCAGTAAGATGGTTTTCGGGTGAGGGTGCTATGCGCGGTCACAATTTTGTACCAGAAGTCAAGGACTGTATGCGGACCACTCTGAAACAGTTGTTCTAAAGCCTGCCCTCAAAACCAGATGAGTGTATCGTGCTTAGCAAGAGGGTAGTGAAATGTCTGGGGCAACAACAAGAAATCTGGGGTTACAGTCGTTCGCGGGGCACGGAGGTAAAAGCCCACGATCCTTTGGATGAGGAGCCAAACGTTTCGTTTGAGGGGACACGTAAGACATTGCTCGTCGGTGTCTGCGAGCTGACAGTCAGGGCAGAGTAGGGAGGTGGCCAGTCTTATGCGATAAAGTCGAATATTTGTCGGGAATTTGCCACATACCAGAGTGCAGACACAGACGACGGTAAAAAGGGTGCATGCACACACCCCCAAATCGTTCGGCATTTAATGTCAGGGTCCTGTAGCAGGATGGGGTCGCAAGGATTGGACAGCATAAACAAACGATAACAGTCTTTTGTACAGGGAGGACGGGTGACTGGAAGATCGGCCCGAACGTACCTGAGTTCTATGAAACAATTGGCGACATGATACAATAATGGAGAAATATGTGCCACATGGATTGCTGGATCGAGAGAAGCTGGTCGGAGGATATCCAAGTGACTGCGTGTTAAGGACGGGACCGGCCCCCGCCAGAGCCACAATATAGTATGGACAAAGAGTGCAGAAGATCGTGCCCCCACGTTGACGAGTCGGAGGCCATCTTTTGCAGGAGTCAGTGTTAGAGTGTTGTAGCAGACTTTGAAAAGTGCCCCTGCTGACACGAAATATCAAAAGGCTGATTGGATGCGGCGGCCAAGGAGTAACGGCATTGGGAGGATCTGGGCGATGTGTACCAGTTTAGGGGCGACATATATTTTGACATAGGACACACGTTGAAGTTGGTTTAAGTTACGGTGCACTTGACCGCAGACATGATGCCGAATCGACTGCAAAAGCCGCCGGTAAGCGAGGGCCACTGTGCGGTGTGTGGAGCTCGTAAATTAGATACTCAAGTAACGAAGGGTGCTACTGACTGGGAGAGGGATCGGCACCATAACCGGAATGCCGCGCCCATTGTCCATCATAGTCGATTTACGGACATCAAGAATGCTGCCAGAAAGACGTCCATACTGGTGGATCCATTGGATAGCGTCATTGAGTTCCGTGGAGGAGGAGGTGAGAAAGAGGAGGTCGTCCGCATAAGCCCTGCAATGAAAGGTGCAGTCACGTAAAGTGAGACCCTGCAGTCTAGAGGTAAGACCAGTGATGAGGGGCTCAAGTGCGATGTCATATAGTAAAGTAGACACAGGGAATCCTTGACGCACAGAGCGGCATATAGGAATCGGTCCGACAAGCCTCCCATTGACTTGTACCATCGAGATCGCGGGAGGTAGTAACCGGCGAATGGCATCGACAAAGAGTAATGGGAACACCATACGTGTCGCCACCATGAGAAGGAATAGGTGTCGAGTACGATCAAAGGCACTCGTGAAATCGATGGATACCAGAGCTGCACGAAGGTGACAAACTGCCGCCAGCGAGATGAGGTCACGGCGTTCACCTAGGGCTGTTTGTAAGGTGGCCCCACAACCACGTGCAGTCTGCTCCGGTGAAAGGACCATAGGTAAGACGGTGCGTATGCGTGCTTCTAAGAGGCGTCCATAAATTTTGTAGTCTGGATTCATTAATGTAAGGGGCCGATATGCAGAGACATGAGACCCTCCCTTCGGCTAAGGCACAGGTAGAAGAATGCCAGTGACGAATTCAGGTGGAATTGGGAAGGACGGAGTAGTGAGTTCCTGAATCAAGTCCGTCCAGCGAGGAAGCATTAACGTGGTGAACGCCCGGTAAAACTGCACGGGGAGACCATCCGGTCCTGGTGATTTGTTCATGGCCCCCTTGTTGATAGCTTCAACCACCTCTTCTGCGGTGACTGCAGACCTGGACGTTGACTCCGCTACGGTGAGGGTCCGATCAGGGGAAGGCCGGAGATCATCAGGAATTGGTGTTGTCATCAGTTCGTCGTCAAAAAATTGGCGATAATGTTCATCAAAGGCAGAAACCACTGCCGTCTGTGTTGTGTGGTGAACACCGTCGGAGGTCGTAATGTTGGGGACGAAAAGTCGACGCCGACGACGATGGTCAGATGCGGCATGGATTGTTGATTAGGTTTCGTTGTGGAGGAGGTCCTGTCGTTGGGAACGCACCGCGACACCATACAGTCGTGCACGTTGCAGAGAGAGGAGACGAGCTTTAGTACGCTGTCGTTCCCTATGGGTTTCAGCTGATGGAGGGAGCGCATCGAGCTCACGGAGGACGGCGTAGGGAAAATTTGTGTTGTCTCCATGCTATGCTGCTGCTTCCTTGCCGCATTGCATGAAGACCTCTCTGATCGCAGGTTTGGCACATTTGAACCACCAATGGAACGTGGATGTGTACTGCGAGAGGCGTCTTTCGCAAGACGCCCATGTAGTGGCAATACATTGTCGGCAGTGTGGATCATTAAGGAGGAAGGTATTAAGCTTCCAGTAACCTCTGCTGCGCCGTACGGGTTCAGGTGGCAAAGCCAGGGAGCATATGACGGCACAATGGTCCGAAAATGCGAGGGGCCGGCGCTCTGCTTGGGATACTTCGTTGCGAAGGTGGGCAGACATATAAAACCGGTCCCGTCTGCTCGTAGAATGTGCTGTATAATGGGTAAAACCGGGGGAATTGCCATGAATTTTCTCCCAAACGACCACTAGATGAAAATATTCGATTAAGGTGAGCAGCTCCGGGCATGGCGAATAACCAGGCATTTGATCCTACGGATGAAGGATGAAGCTGAAATCGCCTCCCATGATAAGGCGATCATAGCGCCCAGAAAACATGGGCGCCACGTCATGTCAGAAAAAAGTTGACCGCTGTCGACGGTTCGTGGAGCCAGACGGAGCGTAGATGTTGATGACGCACGTGACGAAGATGGTAACAGCCATGCCTCTACCAGAGGGAAGGATTGTCGTATCCGTGAGTGAGATTCCTTCGCGTATGTATAAAGCCACTCCACGCCCTGACTGATCACATGTGGACGTGTATGAGTCGTAGCTGTAGACCGATGGTAGTGTGGCAACGCGTACTTCCTGAAGAAGGGCGACGTTGACGTCAGCGGCCCGTAGCATGTCACATAGGAGCTGCAACTTGGGTGCAGTGCCGATCATGTTGATGCTCAGTATGGCGAACCGGTACGTTTGTTTTAGTGGTGGTGTACGCGCATCTACCATCACCTAGGGAAGTATGAGGAGAGCACCGACAGGAACTCCAGTCCCATCTGATGCAGTGCCTCGCTTTTGATGTTAACAGACTGCCTCGTCCGGGGGAGGCAACTCATCCGGAGGAGGGGGCGTACCTTTCTCAACGTCGTCGGCCCATGCTTCTGTGCCATGCGTCTGTCCAATGTCCATGGGAATTGCATCGTGGTGAGAGAGATCTGGAGCTGTCGGCGGGCAGACAGGCGTCTCAATCTGCGCACCGATCGTTTCATTGTGCGTGCTGACCTCCATGGTGGTCCCGTCCTGCGAAACGTCTTGGTCATCGTGAAAGATGTCCGCTGAGATCTACGTGGAAAGGTCGGCTGGCTGGATGTCGTCTTCGTCGACTTGGCTGGCGACGCTTTGAGAGCCCGTGGGTGAACGGTCGCGGCGTTTGCGCCTACGTGGCGAGCGTTGTTTGTGCACTTGTTCCTGAGTGTCGGACGACGGCAAGGAGGAGCGTCGACCTGGTTCGAAGGCGTCGGTGGGTACAATGAAATTGTCAAACAGTTGTTGTGAAGAAGTACTGATCTCCTCAGCGGTGCTGGAACCTGTTCGGCGGCAAGGTTGTCAGGTGGGACGTCTGCACCGTCCGTAGGTGAATGGGATGATGGGACGTGCCGATCGGAGAGACCGGGCGACGGACGAAACTGTAGACGTTGTGAGAGCCAATGCGTAAGTGACTGGTAGGGCGGTCATCATGGATGTGACTGACGCTTCCGACAACGAGAGCTGTGCGATACGCCGTTGAATGCATTCAGACCGTAGATGACCTTCTTTCCCGCAACCGGAACAGGTCCGTGGTTGACCGTCGTACATTGTAATGGCACGGCAGCCACTGATAGAATAGGGAGGCACGTGTTTCTGCAACTCGATGCGGACCTGTCTGACCCGGTTTAAAAGGGGATAGGTTCGAAATTGTACCCGTCGTTCGGCGACATGTTCCAGAACGTTGCCTGTTGTGGACTGACAAGACAGCCAGTCCACAGTGACGGGTAACCGAAAGGCACGCGCTTAAACTCACGCAGGCTGGCGTGAGGTCTGAAACAGGATACGTAACGAATGCTATAAAGAAAAGTACGTAGCTGCTGGAATACTTAACTTTAATCCACAATTGGTGAACATTGGTCTTGTTACTGTACATGCTTCATTAGACACATAGCAAAGGATAAATGGCGCCTTGCTAGGTCGTAGCAATTGACTTAGCTGAAGGCTATGCTAACTATCGTCTCGGCAATTGAGAGCGTAATTCTCAGTGAACCTTTCCTAGCAACGATGGCTGTACAACTGGGACGAGTGCTAGTAAGTCTCTCTAGACCTGCCGTGTGGCGGCGCTCGGTCTGCAATTACTGACAGTGGCGACACGGGGGTCCGTCGTATACTAGCGGACCGCGACCGATTTAAAAGGCTACCACCTAGCAAGTGTGGTGTCTGGCGGTGACACCACATTCCTCCCCCGCAAATCGGCGGACGGTTGTGGTATAAGGCCTCCGCCCGCCGTGGAGAGGACCCCATGTTGGCGTATGCGACGAGGTCGGGAGCCTAACAACAGGCGAGGCTGTGCCACCCGCACCCGGCCATTCGGTCCGAGGGGAGCTAGGAAACTCCTGAAAACCTAGTCCAGAGTGCACGACAACATGCGGTGTATGCGCCCGTAGATAGTCAGGAGGGGCCGAAGGGTCGACCTCCATCGAGTCGGAGCACCCGACGGGCGAAGACGACATCAGGTCCGGAGCGGGCAAGAGTTCCATGTCGGAGGACAGCTGGTCACGGGAAGCGATGGCGGCGCGTGACCCAGGGAGGCGCATGGCGGCTGCAGTGAAGCGTCCACTGCGGGCGACGCCGGCGAGCGAACAGGCGGCGGCGGCGGCGGCGGCGGCGGCGGCGGCGGCGCGTCGCCATGGGGCAAAATGGAAGGCAGCGTCGGTAACACCTGGGGATGAGGCGAGCCAGGAGATGGGTCCCCAGGGCGCTGACCGGACAGCACCGTCGCTGAAAGCAGACGGGGAGCGGCAGAACCCGTGCGACGACAGAGGCGCAGCTGATTGAGATGCCGACGCACCTCACCAGTGGCCCCCAAAACCAGATACATAGCGCGGCCGAGGCAGCGAAGAATGCGCCCTGCGAGCCAACGCCGTGAACCTCGATAGTTGCGATAGTATACAACGTCGCCTGGAGCAAAATCAGGCGTCTGCCGCTGCACAGGAACCTGATGCGGCGGATGCAGCAAAGACATCAAGGTTCGATGAGGACGACCATGGAGCAACTCAGCCGGCGAGCGACCATCTCTGGGCTGAGAGCGATACGAAGACAAAAAGAGCAATAACGCGTCCTCCCGCGAATGCGACTCTTTCAACTTCAACTTCTGTGACTTGAAAGTCCGGACCAATCGTTCAGCGGCACCGTTTGACTGAGGCGAAAACGGCGCGGATGTCAGATGTTGAATACCATTGGCCTTGCAGAATGACTGAAATTCTGCGGACATGAATTGTGGGCCATTGTCGGAAACAATAGTCTGCGGAAGACCTTCAATGCAAAAGATAGCAGATAACGCTTGGATGGTGGCAGAGGACAAATATTAGATTTCTCATGGCATTCATTTCATTTGAAATTTAAGAAGAGGTAAAGCGGAATATTACTTTCGTTAACACGAAAGATGTGTCCCATATCTGGATAACGAGGAAGCCTGCATCTTCATACATTTCCTCCTTGAAATCAGTATACTAAGTAACCTGATCATTGTTTCCGTAATGTTACCCTCTTGTTTGGCCCCTAAACGATGAACAGATTCCAAAATGTTCAAATGTGTGTGAAATCTTATGGGACTTAACTGCTAAGGTCATAAGTCCCTAAGCTTACACACTACTTAATCTAAATTATCCTAAGGACAAACACACACACCCATGCCCGAGGGAGGACTCGAACCTCCGCCGGGACCAGCCGCACAGTCCATGACTGCATCGGCTGAGACCGCTCGGCTAATCCCGCGCGGCTGAACAGATTCCAAATGCAGGTCTCTGCATGAATGTAGGTGTTCGAAACGTTCCTGCTTTCTTTTGTGTTTTTTGGCTTGGAATTCATGAAGCAGACCGCCATGACTCCCCCCGTCGAGGGATAGGTTTCGAAACTAAACCGTTTTTTATCCAGTGGCATAATTTATTCAGACAGCATCAGCCCAAGACTATCAAACAAAGCCTTCCATTTACACCTGCAACATGTTAAGCAACAGCTGACCCAAGGGTAATTCAGGGTCATGGTCCGAAATTAGCAGCTCTCTGCAACTGTGGCAAAGTCCGTACCACATTTTCGATTCCGCAGCACCAGTTTATCAGGTAACACTGTGTTAAATCAAAATGAGCAGTTGCAGAGTTGTGGCAGCGTATTTGTCCTCTCACTGTCATATTTATGTATCTCACTTCTCCTGTAGCCTTGATCACGAGGTGCCGGAATAAATGAGTGTATTCTGCATGACGTAACATTCAGTATTCCCTTCTTTTGTAGCCACTCTTCATATGCATCAATACCAAATAGAGATGTGAAAACTCTTGCGAGTGAGCTAATGACAATAATAATCGTAACAAGAACAAGCAAATAAAGAATGAAGTTTACTGCAATGCAGAAAGAGAATGGCTGTGAAAATAAAAATCTATAAAATAGGTTGATCGATGAGTTGGCACAATGCAAACACCTGCTTAGCATTTTGTTACTGAATTTTGTACTGGATGTTTGCACAGAAAAAGAAAAATTCGGTAGTTCTAGCTAGAGTAATATAATGCGAACCCGCAACTACCCTTTCCTTAGAACACGACTCAAGCAGGTCCCCAAGTAGCTAACAAGGCCCTGCTGCATTCTGTTTCCTGACATTGCGCTGGTGATGGTTAATTCAGACAGTTCCGATTATGAAATACAAAACGTATTGCAGGTTAGTTCCTAGGATCGTAATATTAAATTTCCGATTTACATGGCACTTGAACGTGACGACTATCCAGATTACTCGTCAATATAAAAAGACAATACAGGGTGAAAAGTATTTAAACCGACAAACTCTGGGAGGTTGTAGGGGACATCAAAACAAATATTTTTCCCTAATGTCATTTTTTCCTATAAGGAGTATTTAAACCGGTAGAGGAGCTGTGCACTGGGTGGACAATCAACTGGTTCCAGGTTGTGGATACACAGTAGGTGAAATGGACGTAACAATTGCTCTCGAAGGACAGTTCTTACATTCGTCTGATTCGTCCCCATGTTACGTACAATTGCACGAGTGCTGATTGAAAGATCCCACTCCACATGCTGCAGGACAGCTTCCTCAAATTACAGCGTTCTTACCGTGCGACGGTGTCCCTGTCCAGGTAATCTGCTAAGTGACCCAGTCTCAAGCAGACGTTGGTACACAGCAGCAAAGGTCGTATGATCCGGGATACGGCGATTAGGATATTGTTGTTGATAGACCCGCTCTGCAGCTCGTCCGTTGTGGTGCACTACGTAGTATGCACCAACCATATCAGTGTACTCACTCCAGGTGTATCGCTCCATTAGTAATCAGAGACAATTCACTACTTCATTGGTGGACAGCAGTTGCCTACAACTGAAGAGCGTAATACGCCCTCTAACAACTGAAGATCGTAATACGGCTTCTAACAAATGAAGAGCGTAATACGCCCTCCACCGGTTTAAATAATCCTCATAGGAAAAAATGACATTAGGGAAAAATATTTGTTTTGATGTCCCGTGCAACCTCCCAGAGTTTGTCGGTTTAAATACTTTTCACCCTGTATAATGGGAATTGAGCAAGATCCCTCGGCACCATTCCTGAAAGAGAGTGAATGACCATAGGCGTGCCAAACACTTTCAAAACGTCTGCCAGGCACCAAAAACAGTAGCAATATGAAGAAAGCATTGGACAGACCAGAAAGGCCTCACTGCTATCCACAGCCTTTTTCTGTCAGCCCTAGTGGAGCTGTGCTGCCAGAAGCCAACCCGATAGCACATTATACCACTGAAGCCTACGAATGAATTGTGTGCTTATACTGATGAGCTTCAGTGAAATTTGTTATACATGACTAGAATATCAGGTGTAATTATAGAAAATAGTCCAACTCATCTAACTCACATGGTGGATTCACAAAGAAAAATGTAATGTCAGACTAATGAAGAAGAAAGGAAACAATGGGAAAATGCACTGATGTGCATTTTCATATGTTTTTAGTTTCATAGCTGCCATAGTTAATACATCAATAATAGCCTCGTTTATTGCTTCAGTAACTGTTACCGTTTTGTTTCACACCGAGATGATGTGAACAACACAAATTCGTTTCACTGGCAGTTAATTCTAGTGTCTTCACGGAATTAGTCTTGTTTTGTTGTTAATGTAAATTGGTATTCGTGAAGAATGATACTGTCGCAAACCCTGAGTGGTTTCCAGAACACATATGATACGGAGGGTTAAGAATAGTCCCTTATTTTTGACCTTTAGAACAGCAGTTGTCGCGCGGGGTGTCACAGATCCCGTGGCCGCATCCGCCAGAGGTTCTAGTCCTCCCCCGGGCATGGATGTGTGTGTTTTCCTTACAGTAGGTTAGTGTAAGTAGTTTCTACGTCTAGGGACTGATGACCCTAGCAGTTAGAACTTAAAAAAGAGCAGTAGCGGACGGAATTGATAAGATAAAGCTTTTGCAGAAAAACTGGAATTAATGAAAAAAACAGCTATAGTTATGTAAATTGAGCACTTTGCTGCTGCTATGCCTTGTTCGCACAGTAGTAAATACTGCCCTTACCATAATCGTAGCTGACGTTTACAGCTTGTAACGTGAAGCATGAGAGTACGGCCACCTTTTGCATGAAGCGACCATTTGGAACTGAATTACGTTTCCTAACTCAAAACCACTCCGTCTGTGGTAATTATTCACAATATTTTATCGAGATGACAAGAAGATATTAAACAGATGTAGTAGATGCAACACAGTGCCACAGCCGCAAATCATTCTCATACCAACACAGTTGCCAAATAAGGCGCACGACGTTGTGAGTCCTTGACTACGTTAGTGGCAGGAAGATTCTGTGTTCTTACCGGGAATTCTTCAGGAACGCATGCGGATGCAATGCAATCCTAATGACAGATATGGCGGTATTACTACATGTCTAAAAAGAGCCAAAAAACTGATTGTTAATCCTTTGAGTAATTATTCCCACGTCTGTAACTCGTATCATGATTAATGCCCATTTATTACCACTGTTCATGATTACCGACTATTACCTACATCATCAAATAACTGCAGGAACGGAGAGAAATACTTTCGGAGTAGACGCCTTGATATCTGAATTCATTTTCGGATGTAGCAGGTTTTCTTTTTCAATAGAGCAATTGTTTCTATTTCCAGACAACATTTCATAGCCGGTCTGAGTGGCCGAGCGGTTCTAGGCGCTACAGTCTGGAACCTCGCGACCGCTACGGTCGCAGGTTTGAATCCTGCCTCGGGCATGGATGTGTGTGATGTCCTTAGGCTAGTTAGGTTTAAATAGTTCTAGGGGACTGATGATCAAAGAAGTTAAGTCCCATAGTGCTCAGAGCCATTTGAACCATTTTTTGAAAATTTCATATCCTTCTTACTTCTGCCGCAGTAGTTAATTTGCTGCCCACATGGGAAACCACGCCTACGACTACCATCGTCTCATTTCCTGACCTAATACCCTCTGCATAGCCTTACTTAATTTTACTAGTGCTCATTACCCTTTTATTACAGGCTATACACCAAGGAAAGAGAAATAACATCTACATATAATGTTCACCGTGATGCAATCAGGAAACTGTGCGTATAAAAGCGTTCAGAACCGCTGAACGAGCCTTTCAGTTTGCAGCACACTCCAGACCGAATGAAAGAAAATAATATTCAGAGGAGCAAGTTGACCATAGCGAGCTTGGGGAGGGTTTGATGTAGTGTCGTGAAGTCGGACCAGTTTCCGTCGAATTTACACTCCTGGAAATGGAAAAAAGAACACATTGACACCGGTGTGTCAGACCCACCATACTTGCTCCGGACACTGCGAGAGGGCTGTACAAGCAATGATCACACGCACGGCACAGCGGACACACCAGGAATCGCGGTGTTGGCCGTCGAATGGCGCTAGCTGCGCAGCATTTGTGCACCGCCACCGTCAGTGTCAGCCAGTTTGCCGTGGCATACGGAGCTCCATCGCAGTCTTTAACACTGGTAGCATGCCGCGACAGCGTGGACGTGAACCGTATGTGCAATTGACGGACTTTGAGCGAGGGCATATAGTGGACATGCGGGAGGCCGGGTGGACGTACCGCCGAACTGCTCAACACGTGGGGCGTGAGGTCTCCACAGTACATCGATGTTGTCGCCAGTGGTCGGCGGAAGGTGCACGTGCCCGTCGACCTGGGACCGGACCGCAGCGACGCACGGATGCACGCCAAGACCGTAGGATCCTACGCAGTGCCGTAGGGGACCGCACCGCCACTTCCCAGCAAATTAGGGACACTGTTGCTCCTGGGGTATCGGCGAGGACCATTCGCAACCGTCTCCATGAAGCTTGGCTACGGTCCCGCACACCGTTAGGCCGTCTTCCGCTCACGCCCCAACATCGTGCAGCCCGCCTCCAGTGGTGTCGCGACAGGCGTGAATGGAGGGACGAATGGAAACGTGTCGTCTTCAGCGATGAGAGTCGCTTCTGCCTTGGTGCCAATGATGGTCGTATGCGTGTTTGGCGCCGTGCAGGTGAGCGCCACAATCAGGACTGCATACGACCGAGGCACACAGGGCCAACACCCGGCATCATGGTGTGGGGAGCGATCTCCTACACTGGCCGTACACCACTGGTGATCGTCGAGGGGACACTGAATAGTACACGGTACATCCAAACTGTCATCGAACCCATCGTTCTACCATTCCTAGACCGGCAAGGGAACTTGCTGTTCCAACAGGACAATGCACGTCCGCATGTATCCCGTGCCACCCAACGTGCTCTAGAAGGTGTAAGGCAACTACCCTTGCCAGCAAGATCTCCGGATCTGTCCCCCATTGAGCATGTTTGGGACTGGATGAAGCGTCGTCTCACGCGGTCTGCACGTCCAGCACGAACGCTGGTCCAACTGAGGCGCCAGGTGGAAATGGCATGGCAAGCCGTTCCACAGGACTACATCCAGCATCTCTACGATCGTCTCCATGGGAGAATAGCAGCCTGCATTGCTGCGAAAGGTGGATATACACTGTACTAGTGCCGACATTATGCATGCTCTGTTGCCTGTGTCTATGTGCCTGTGGTTCTGTCAGTGTGATCATGTGATGTATCTGACCCCAGGAATGTGTCAATAAAGTTTCCCCTTCCTGGGACAATGAATTCACGGTGTTCTTATTTCAATTTCCAGGAGTGTAGTTCCTGATGGACCACAATGTGATCTTGATACAAAAGCATCAGTGTAGTCGTATGGGAACTACTTGCAGCGTGTAATTGATAGAATACTTGTCACGTTATGATGCGTTTCGCTTGCGGCCATCACTAATTTTAATTTTTTTAAAAAGTGTTCAAATGTGTGTGAAATCTTATGGGACTTAATTGCTAAGATCATCAGTCCCTAAGCCCACACAGTACTTAACCTAAATTATCCTAAGGACAAACACATACACCCATGCCCGAGGGAGGACTCGAACCTCCGCTGGGACCAGCCGTTTTAATTTCAGACCACTCCTTGATGACGCAGTGAAATGTTTTCGAACTTTTCTCGTTGTTTCCTACCTCAGAAATTTCCTAAAGCGTTGCATCGTGTGTTAGTCACACCGTAAGTCAGTCACCCATAAAGCTCTGACTTACTGTAGAACATCAAATCATTTGAGCAAAGATTCGAAAATACCAAAGACCAGTTGTGAAGAAGGGCCTGCTAGCAGCAAGTCCAGGAATGCAACACTGTAGGCAGTAACAATGCCCATGTTTTACGTCACAGGATGCAAAAGTGATTTATATGCTTTTCGAAAAACTCATTTCATGAATGTATTCGAGTCTGGTAGCGATGGGAATGGTGTTTTTGTGATGATAAGAAGTCGGGTAACGCAGATTTCACTAGCTCCATTGGATTTGAGATTGGGAGTCAGTTTTTGGGTAGTCGAGTGATGTGCTCATGGTCAAGACCGACTGCTATTTCTACATCACAGTGGCTGCCGCAGCGTTCCTGTTTCGTCAACACAAACACCACTGCTCATCACGTCACATGCTGCAAGTGGCAGTGTCAAGAGGGCGCAGTGTTTTTTCAACATGTTACTCAACTAATAAGTCAAATGGTTTACATGAATATTGCAAGTGGGACAGAAACCTTCATTTACCTTTTATTGCTTATCTGTGGTCTGACTTAAATGAACAATAGCATCGCTTAATATCTTACCTAATGCTTGTCATTTCTTTCTTAATAGTGATTCTTCACAAAGCATTTTAACGAAGTTTACATTTTTGTGTGCCAGTTAACTGAAAAAAGATTTTACATTATTTCGTCAGTCTTCGTTTCTCCACTGAGTTGTAAATTGTTCTCTTTATAAAACGCGTGGTAACGTCACAAGGGTGACAGTCGAAATGCAGTCACAGTGGAATCGAGACAGTAGGGTGCGTGTGGTTGCACTGATTGAGCGTGGCAACTACTCGGCTACAGAAGCTGGAGAAAAGTGTGGAGTATCGGCAAGAACAGCTAGTTCCTTGTGGAAAGACTACCAGGCAAGGGGCTATATAGGTCGGAAAATAGAAAGTGCCCGGCCCCGTGTGTCTACTGCAGCAGATGATCAACGTGTTCTGGAGAATATACGTGCTAATCCATTCCTCAGTTGCGTGCTCTGAAAGAGATATATCACCTTCCTGCCGGCGGAAACACTTACGAGGAGACTGAAAGACGCCGGATTATATTGTCGGAGAGCTGCTATAATGCAGCCATTGACCGAATATGGCTTTTGCAGCAGAATATATCGACTTTGAGTGGGTAGAATAATGTTTTCGGATGAAAAACTATTTTCTTCCTGTAGCAACGCCCCTGTTCAGGTGAGACACGAAATTGTCTCCATAAAGTTATTAGTTTATGCTGATAGTGACTTTACATTTTTATTAGGCATAAAATAATAAATGTAAACAGTTCCCTACATCATGATTTTAGTAGTTAGTCCCTCATCTGATAAATAAATGTGACCCCTGAATTTGTGAATATTTGCATTAACACGCAAATGTTTTTTGCGTTAGGTATACCGCCCACGAGGACAATGCTTCCAGCCAATGGATCTTAACGAAAGACAAAGAAGTGGACTGTTCTCTGTAGCTGTATGGAGCTATATCTCGGCTCATGGGCCAGGTCCTCTCTGGAGAATAGAGGGAATTCTCAACGGAGTGGGCAACATTAACATACTGAATTCCATTATGAAGCCGAGTGCTGAAATGCTGTACCCAGACAGTGAAATATATCTTCTGCAGGTATGAACAGTGGACGTGTGGACCAAATTAAGAGTATTTCCGATTTTTCCTACGATTTATCCATTACTTTCATAAGCTCTACTTCTTATCGAAGCGACTACTCTACTTTGTCAGTCGTATAATTTTGATTTCTCCACCTCGCTTTGATATTGATAGCCGTATACTGTAGCTTTGCCGGGCATCATCTTAACATCTTAATTTCTTCCTTAGTGCCGCGTTCCAATATATATATATTTCATTTTCCTACTTATCTTTTCTCTTCTTAGGCTTCTCTCCACAGTTACTTCTTATACGACTCTGCGATTCGTTTCTGTCTCCTTCTACCTTGTTTTGGTCATTTTCCACTACATTCAGTATCCTGTTACCTGTAGGCGGACCATACTTTATTTTTTCAGATCCCATCTTTCACTTCCAAGGAAAAAGAGTACTCCACATCATCCATTTTGCAGTGTGTTTCTATATTTCTATCACTTGTATGTTTACTTGAAAGTATATTATTCGTGAAAATAAATGGTTTGCTAGCGCTATTCTTCGCTTTACTTTTGTTAAGGGGAAGATTACTATCTTTGGCCCGAAAAAGACCTGTTCTTTGATAATTTTTTTCTCTGGGTGTGTTATAGATAGCAATGCCAAATTTGGTGAAAATGTTCATTGATATTTCCTCTATAAACTGCAATATTTTAGACCGCAGATGTCGAAGAGCGATGGCAGAAGTGCCGTAGGAACGAAACAAAATTACGATGTAGACCTCCACGCGCGATATGTCACAGGTCAACCGGCTAGTCTGAAATCAAAATTGAGTTGACGTTAGCGAAGTATATAAGATTCTTTAGGAGTTGCAATTCGCTTAAGTTATTTGGACCATAGGAAACAACGTGGCGGCCATTAAAAATGGGGTTTTTTATCTATTTTTCGAATTCGTCGGCCAAGTAAAAATATTTATATTGATGGATTGGAATAAAAGTGGTACAACTACTAGACAATTTAGTTACGTTCGTCGGAAATAAAGAATCATGTCAATCGGTTCAGTAGATTTGAAGTTGCCATACCGCGCGATAAAAAAAAAAGTCATTTCGAGAAAAACGCGTTAGAAGTTTTGACTACGTATAAATGAGATATTATGCAACGTACTTTCAATCTGCTATTCCGGGTCCACAAATTAGTCCTTCCTCTTCCTCATAGAGGGCGTTCTGCTCGATCTGGGCCATCCTGCGTTGCTCCAGAGCCGCTCGTACGGCCGGTGACAAGCGGTTTTCGGCCGCTTGAATCCGGTGGTCGTCCGAATGCTTGGCGAACTGCGTCGAATAGAGTCCCAGGGTGACGTCCATCGTTGTCATGGTCTTCAGAATTGCTGAATGCCCTTCGTTGAAGCTGCTCACTGCCAGGAAAGTCGCCGTCTCCACAGTCTTCGCACCAGAATGCAAATGCTTGTGGGATAACTTCCAAACACATGCGTTCAATCTTTCATTTGAATTTTGTGTGTTTGCTCCCAAGCACCTGTACAATAACTCGTCCTCCTAAAAAAAAATACTGGTGTGTGAAAAAGGCCGATTTCAGGCAGGTACATTTTTTAGTTCAACCACGAATAACAAACATTTCCGTTCCGTATTCGGAAAAACCGTTTCAGGGGTGGATTCTAAACACTTTTATATATTCAAACATGCAATTTAGTAAACCTCCCCTTAAGCATCTATTTCTCTCTCATTCTGGTCCTGAAGTGGCTGAAGTGCTGTACTTTTAATGCCATCTGTTTTTATTTCTGTGTTCATATGTTTATTACTTTTCTTCATTGCCATTACCATTTGTTGTTGTTCTTACAATCCAGTGTTATTCTTTTCTCGACTTTCGGATAATTCCTGTAAAATGTTGTTCATTTTGTTTCTAAATCTGGAACTATTAGGAAATTGTTAACAAATGTGATGCAGCGTATCTCTTCACACTTGAATTTAACTGTTAATGTTTCCTGTTCCGTTGTTTGTATTGCTTCCGTAATATATATACACGGTGTTAAGGAAAGTGGTATTCCATACTTTGCGAGTCTGTAGTATGGACTAAATCAAGACAAATTGCATATCGTAGGAGCTACACGCACTTATTCAGTACAAGAGAAGTGTTTTAAGTAAAACAGCAGATGTGTTTCACAGTAGTCAAGGTGAAGAAATGCTCATTGTTCTTCAGATATTCATTTCAGACTCGTTGCTCTTGTTTACTGGATATGTTTGCCTTGTTTCTGTCCTTTCTATCAGCTCTAGAAATATGGATCACTTGTTTTTAATACCCTATATTGGAAGCAGATATGTAGACAAAGGACGTCCACGCATACTCATTTCCAGACTTTATATTCCTACTTTATTCCATTTGTATTGATTATTGGGTTATAATATATTCAAAAATTGGAATTAATCAACTCAATCCAGGAGAGTTTTTTATAATAGTAAAATTATACCTTCCATTTCAAACCATTCCTAAATCAATGAGGGAATTATTTCTTTACTGGTTCATTTCTTCTCTTTTAACTAGCAGCACATACAAACCTGTAACTGATTTGGTTGTTCTTACTTTGTTCCGGAATATTCCTGCCCCAATAAACCGATATATATTTCCTATTATTAAACTGTACGATATTCGTACGCTTCTTGGAGGCAGCTGTACTTTTCACTGTTGATTGCCTTGACTGATTTTTCTTTTAAAGTTAAGCATCAGATAAAATATACACTACAGTACTTTACTAACATTACAATCATGATCTATAACATATCCAGCCGGCCGGTGTGGCCGAGCGGTTCTAGGTGCATCAGTCTGGAACCGCGCGACCGCTACGGTCGCAGATTCGAATCCTGTCTCGGGCATGGATGTGTGTGACGTCCTTAGGTTAGTTAGGTTTAAGTAGTTCTAAGTTCTAGGGGACTGATGACCTCAGACGTTAAGTCCCGCCGGCCGGAGTGGCCAAGCGGTTCTAGGTGCTACAGTTTGGAACCGTGCGACCGCTACGGTCGCAGGTTCGAATCCTGCCTCGGGCATTGATGTGTGTGATGTCCTTAGGTTAGTTAGGTTTAAGTACTTCTAAGTTCTAGGGGAATGATGACCAAAGTCCCATAGTGCTCAGAGCCATTTGAACCATTTATAACATATCCCCAAGGTATGCATTCTCTTTCTCCAGGTCACTTCTCGTAACTTAGAATATAATCGCCCAGTAATGTCCACATGTAAAATTAAAATGTGTTCAACGTTTCGTAAGTGTATTTTCTGACCTGCTGGCATGGGTGAATGATAATACATCTGTCAAACACGAGAGGCGAGGTCTGTATCTTCTAATTCCAGGTCGTTCGCGCTCGTTTCTGCCATCCACTTTGACGTGGGAAGTGAGTGATGACGGGGCTACGAATTGGAGGGTGAACGTATTGGTGACGTAGTTTGAGGTTCGTGTTGTCTAAACCTAAAGTCGTTCGAATGGTTCAAATGGCTCTGAGCACTATGGGATTTAACATCTATGGTCATCAGTCCCCTAGAACTTAGAACTACTTAAACCTAACTAACCTAAGGACATCACACAACACCCAGTCATCACGAGGCAGAGAAAATCCCTGACACCGCCGGGAATCGAACCCGGGAACCCGGGCGCGGGAAGCGAGAACGCTACCACACGACCACGAGCTGCGGACTAACGTTGTTCACCCTAGTTTGTTTTCTGTCAGGAAATATCGTCCTCCGAAAGTGGACAGGATTGTTTTCTCATCCTTCGAAATTGTGAGCTAACCGCATCTGCACGTTTCCGGGATAATACACAATGGATTCGAGATTTGTTCGTTGTATATCTTTTTCTTTATCCCTCCTTTACAATCAATTTTGATATCAGCTGACAACTGCCTGCATTGCCTTGATTAAAAATTATATGACAAAGAAACAAATTGTTTCCATGTTTAATATTCCGTAGGCGCATGCAAATATGTGAATTGGGTTACGATTTACAGATTATTTTTATGATCTTAGTCATAACAGCAACGTTGCATAAACGAATTGTTCTTGAGTAATGATCATCACATAAAGATACGTACTCCTAGTGGTATTTAGTTCTCATTAATATGAAGGGAAGATTTCTTTCATTAACATTCCTGAAATCAGCTATTTATCTCAACTGTAGGCGCCTACTCCGAGCGCGGACCCGCGTTGACACGAGGTGTGGACAGGCTACATCAGCGACCACGGTCGCCTTCTGTAAATGCAACAAGTCCAGAGAAATTATCTCGCTTTAAAACAGATCTGTTTCTTCTATACATCTTTGTCAGTGGAAAGATAGAAAAAAGAATTGTACAGTGAAGGCTAGCTATCGTTTTGAATAAGCGAAGCAGATTTGCTTTACAACCATGCAAAAGAGTCTAACAGTTCAACAGACTGTTGCACTGTATTGAACAATTTACACTCCACCTCATTATTACCAAAGCAAAGGAGGACGGTATATTCTGAAAGAAGGCCTACCTGCGTGTTATAACTGGCGCCTTAAACTATATTACCACTCACTCTGTATTCTGACCTCCGTCCAAGCACCCTCCCCTTGTCAATGTAGGTTTTGTCAACAGCTATCAGCATATTATTTTGGAATGTGGAATCCTTCAAATAATTTATAAACCTGTAGCTTGGACTACAAAGCCATAGCAGTTGTCTAATTTTTTCACACTATGGAAATTAAGTATTCATAATATTAGTCAGAAGTATTCAATTTCTAAGTTAATGGATGATCATTTCTTTACAGGTCAATAGCCCGATTCATAATAGCAAAGCCGTCCAGAATTGGTTCCAAGGTCAGCAGAGATGAAAACTTCTTCCTATAGTGCCAAAATCACCATACCTCAACCCCATTGAAAATACGTGGGCGGGGTTTACGAGGTCGTTGCCACCTGGGTCAAAGAATTCAGAAACTATGTGGGAAAACATAGAGAATACATGGTGGGAGATAACCGATCATCACAATCTTTCGAGGAATGTAGCCTTATCACTACCCCGACGCCTTCGAGCAATTATAGAAAACGAGGGAGGATGGGTAGGGTACTAAAAGAAAAATAATGGCCAAACCAGTTGCGAGATCCTAAAGTGTTCCGGGAACCTACTAAAGCTAAATGGTCCCTGTGTATTCTGATTAAATGTGTCACTGCGTGATTCTTACACGTAGCAACTACTAATTAAACTGTTTACTCAAAGAAACAAATAAACAAACTTATGCGCAACGGATAAATGTTTCATTTTGAAGTATTTACCCCAAATTTGGTAACCTGTTAATCACCCGACTGTGTTTAAAGAAAATGCGTAAGTAACCGGAATCGTAACTGGGCCTGCATAGTAACTGCTCCTCCATTCTGTAAGCTATTTCTTTTCATTCTGCCTCACTTTCATCTCTCAAAACATAATAACGGTATTACCAGTAACATACAGAATAAAATAGCCTAACAGCTGATCTTGTAACAGCGTATATAAAGATACTTCTGCTTCCTATGGTCTCTTACGAAGATAACCTTTTTCTCACCCACTGGAAGGAATGAAGGGCAGCCCACAATGCTTGAGTCAAAACGCCACAGCAACACACTAATCACTCTTATTACCACTGGGCAAAGCAATGATCGTACCTCCACACGGACCAGAACTAGAAATATTCTGTAACTTCATCAATCACTGTCTGATCCAAAAAAAAAAAAAAAACTCTCATTTATTGACGTGCCTCGATGTTAACTAAGTCTCGCGTGGTTGGAAAGTACGCGCGGTCGCGATTCCGAAATTTACGTTCCCCTCATATTCGTGCGCGGCACGTTATTGCTACTGAAGAAAAACCCTCCACAAGTTACCTAGACTGATTTCCTAATTATATCTCGGCACCATTAAATAATATACCATCCAAAGCCACCCCTGGAAAGATACGTAAATACACATACAGTACTTTTCAGAATACTAACAGTTCGTGTATAGCATGCATAGCATGACTTCACCAATTACTATTATGCTGTTTCCTCTGTATTTAATTCAAGAAAGCGATTTAACTGATTCCCACGTATCTTTAAAATCCCGTTGTTCTAAAACTGAGCTTCACACGTAAATCTCTACTGACTCATTTCACAAAAGGTGACTTCTTATTCTTTCATATTAAATTAGCAACGTTGCCTTTATCCATGTATTTCAGAAACTCGTCAAATTACAAATTGAAACACACGCAAGCTACGAATGGCTTCTTTGAAAACTAATTCTTTCAGATCAAAATTAAGAGCATTGCTTCCTACCATGAATTTCTGTTAACAGCTCGATTAGTTAAGGCCACGAGATGATATTTCCCTATACTTCCAGATCAGATTTTGAAACAAACTAACCAAAATGATGAATTTAAATTGACCATTACTAAAAATAATTATGGTAAATGAACACATTCCTACTTATAAACTAATGGTTCCCAGCACTCAGTCATCCACTCTTCATCATTTTCTTCATCAGCCCCATGTGGTGAGTTCCAGGTCTTTAGGCTACAATAGTTCGTCACATGCATCCTATTCGTGTCGTACCTGCTTTTCAGTTGAATTCCAACACTTTACTGTTCACCAAATTACTCAAACGAAATATCAAATTCCGTTAACTTTCAAGTTACTCTTCTCGATCGCGACACAGTATTCTCACATTCGTCTATCTTTTACCTGCCTATAAACAATTTGGTTCCCCCCAAAATAGTATATTAAATTAAATCTACCCTGAAAGAGAAGGTTTCGACGTAAGGTGGAACATTAAAACCTTAAATAACTCATTTCCTTTCCCTTTACGGAGAGCATTTTGCTCCGCCACTTCCTCATTCCATCCGGCTGCTTCAATCGTCCCCAGGCAAGTGCTTTCTCTTACCACGCTACCGCTCTCCCTTCCTACGGCGAGGGTGCTGTGCACCCTGGCCAATCAAGGCTCCAGAATTTCAAGCGTTTGAAACTCCCGGCTTTCTTCTCCCCAGCACAGAATGAAATCTGCCCGCGCTTTTCTACTCAATGAGCTTAACTTAAGAATGCAGACAATCCTAGCACCTTTCTCTCCAATGTCAGAGACAGACCTTTACCTCAGAAAACTCTCATGTCGCTGCATAACGATACATCATTGCCTTCCCATGATTCTAATAATTTCGTTTCAATATTCACTACCATTCTATCCACACTGCATTTCACTTACCTTGCTCTCAACACAATCGTGGACTATTTAGGATAGGATAAGTGGAAAAAGTGGGTTTTTATACATTATACCAAAATAATAAGCCGGCCGCGGTGGTCTCGCGGTTCTAGGCGCTCAGTCCGGAACCGCGCGACTGCTACGGTCGCAGGTTCGAATCCTGCCTCGGGCATGGATGAGTGTGATGTCCTTAGGTTAGTTAGGTTTAAATAGATCTAAGTTCTAGGGGACTGATGACCATAGATGTTAAGTCCCATAGTGCTCAGAGCCATTTGAACTATTTGAACCAAAATAACAAACTCATCCAGTTACTCTGATCAACAGCAGATTGGTTCAATAAAACTTAACAGCTCAGATCGAGTGTCTGATAACAGATACCTGATACCTGACGTAGCAAGGTATTCTAGTAATAACATGTGGATAGTAATTCCCGGGTGAATATGCTGATATTTTTGTAGTGACAGCGCCTTTGGGCTATCAGGAAGTAAATTCGTAGGAATATGGCCAAATTCAGGGCCGGCCGCTGTGGCCGAGCTGTTCTAGGCGCTTAAGTCTGAAACCTTGCTGCTGCTACGGTCGCAGGTTCGAATCCTGCCCCGGGCATGGATATGTGTGATGTTCTTAGGTTAGTTAGGTTTAAGTAGTTCTAAGTCTAGTGGACTGATGATCTCAGATGTTAAGTCCTATTGTGCTTAGAGCCATTTGAACCATTTGAATCTAATTCATGGCGACGCGTTGATCGTGCCCTCGCTCAATATGATGAGCCTGCTGCTCTTACTGTTGTTTTGTTCCTTTCGTTCTGAGGTGTAACACGAAATAAAATTCCTATCCGCTAGGCGATTTTCGCTTCTGTTCGAAAAGCTTCTCGAGTAGCCCCACAGTGAACATTAGGTAGAGATGATACTTGTAGTTTTTGACGTATAAGCATATGATTAAGGATAACGAACTGTAGTCGAAATTAAACCAGATGATGCTGAAGGAATTAGTTTATGACAAGCGACAATGAGAGTGGTAGCCACTGTTTGCTATGTGGGAAGCAAAAATGCAATAACAAGAAATCCTTTTTGGTGGTGTAAGGATGCTAATATCATATATATCTGAGGTTCAGGAAACCTTATCTGAAAGTAATGACAGGCTTCCTGCTGTTATGTAATGTCGCTTGCTTTCAATAGACATACAGATAACCCATGGCAGGACTTTCTCGTCATCCGAATCACTTAAATCAATCAGAAGGTTATTACTAAATTGTAGGCACATGGCCATACCACATATCTAAAATTTGGAGAGCACAATCTCTCGCGATAGACTGGATGTCTGGATCCTATCATGAAATATTCAGGCTACGAAAACACGTTCTTCTTGCTGTCAGCGTGGTCCAGACTGCAACGATGTAGGCGTCCTTTGGCAACCCTGTTAGCATAACAATTATTTGCAGCTGTGAGATTGATTTATGCTGCTAAATTCACCTGAAATTTTTTTGTCATCTGTATAAAATATTCTGAATATTCCTTCCGAAGATATCTTACTAAGTTAGTAATATTTTGTCAGTACAAGGTCATTTCATGCAGAAAGTAACCCTTGTCTTATCCTCCACGTTGCGAGTTATCAGTTATCTACTGTAGCCGCAATTATGGCAATGAGAGTGCTTATGCTGGAATTCCTTGGCAGCATAGTTGTAAAGTAGTGACTTTATAAAACGGTAGTTGCCTCCGAAAGCAGTTCCAGGTTTGCTGCAAACATGTGTCTTATCAATTCCCTTCAGTAAATTTTAAACCAGGTGCTACCTGTCACATGTAAATGTGCTCTAGCAAACTGCCAGGAGTTTCCATTATCGTAGACATCACTAATCTTAAGTCACATCAAAATTACTGAACAGATTCGAAGTATCTGCAAGATTCACGAATTTGTACTTTGTTCATCAACTCGGTCTGAAATAAGAGGGGAAAAGTTACAGGGACAGTGACCAGGTTTGTTAGTATGCATTATCTGTGGTAGATCTGGAGGTGAAAACGTACGAAAATGCACAACTGCACTTTTGCGAACTTTTGTTTTACTCTCGCATCAGTAGTTTGTGAACCCACCACCTGGTATTAGTGCATTACATTAGCATCCATTATATCTAATCATTTTGATAGTATACCTGATATTATAGATGAGTAGGACAGAAGACACGAAGTAGATAATGCCCATTTAACGTCAGCAGTGTGTAACATTTCACTTTTTTTGAGTAGGTCATCGTTGCTATCCAATCATTTTTAGTTTAGTTAAAATAAGCTTACTCTGCAAGAGAATTCGCTTGTACATTTCAATGTGTGGTCTGTTCTTGGTGAGAAGGCCTTCCATTACTTCGGCAGCTTAGTGCAGCTCCACATGTCCGGAGTAGGGTGGAGATAGCAATGTGAAAGTTGCGAGATGTCGAAGATGATCTTCATATTGTTAGTGCGACTGGGACTTCGTATAATTTTGACGACGTTTAGCACCTGTACGGTCAGTCACAAAATTTTAGAATTCATGTTGAGTAATCCTGCTAAACTGTCATAGTATTGACTTTTTATATTGACGAGTAATTTAGAGAGTCGTCACGTTCAAGTGCCATCTACATCGTAAATTTAATATTACGGTCCTAGGAACTACCATGCAATACGTTTTGTGTTTCATAATCGGGACTATCTGCATTAGCCACCATCAGAGCTATGTCAGGGAACAGACTGCAGCAGTGACTTTGTAGATACTTGGTTACCTGCTTGAGTCTTGTTCAAAAGAAAGGGTAGTTCCTGGTTCACATTGTATTACACTAGCGAGGAGTGCCGAATTTTCCTTTTTCTCTGAAAACATCCAGAACTAAATCCAGTAACAAAATGCTAAGAAGATATCTGCATTGTGGCAACTCAACGATCAACTTATTTTGTAGATTTTTGTTTTCACAGCCATTCTCGTTCTGCATTACAATAAACTTCATTCTTTATTTGCTTGTTCTTGTTACGATTACTATTGTCATTCTCTCACTCACAAGAGCTTTCACATCCCTGGTATTGATGCACATGAAGAGTGGCTATGAAAGAAGGGAATTCTGAATGTTACGACATGCAGAATACACTCATTTTCTTCGGCACCTTGTGATCAATGCTACAAGAGAAGTGAGATACATGAAGATGACAGTGGGAGGACAGATACGCTGGCACAACTCTGCAACAACTCCTTTTGATTTAACACAGTGTTACCTGACAAACTGGTGCTGCGGAATCGAAAATGTAGTACGGACTTTGCCACAGTAGCAGAGAGCTGCTAATTTCGGACCATGACCCTGAATTACCCTTGGGTCAGCTGTTGGTTAGAGTGTTGCAGCTGTAAATGGAAGGCTTTGTTTGATAGTCTTGCGCTGATGCTCTCTGAATAAATTATGCCACTAGATAAAAAACGGTTTAGTTTCGAGACCTATCCCTCGACGGGGGGAGGCACAGCGGTTAGCTTCATGAATTCCAAGCGAAAAAACACAAAAGAACTCAGGAACGTTTCGAACAACTTCATTCACCCAGAGACCTGAATTTGGAATCTGGTCATCATTTAGGGGCCAAACAAGAGGGTAACATTACGGAAACAATGTTTAGGTTACTTAGTATATAATATAGCATACATTTCTCAAGGAGGCAACGTATGAAGACGCAGGCTTCCTCGTTATCCATGTATACGGCATATAATTCGTGTTAACGAAAGTAATATCCCACTTTACCTCTTCTTAAATATAAAATGAAATGAATTCCATGACGAATCGAATATTTTTTGACTGCGTCTCTTCTTGAGTCCAACCCTACCAACATATTTCTTCGTTCTCGTGGTAATCATGACGTTCTATATGTATGCTGCAAAGGATTGCACCTGGACACATTCGACATCGAGGTGCAAAGCGTTCGCCGGCTTGGTTGGCCTTGCGGTTCTAGGCGCTTCAGCCTGGAACCGCGCGACCGCTATGGTCGCAGGTTCGAATCCTGCCTCGGGCAAGGATATGTGTGATGTCCTTATGTTAGTTAGGTTTAAGAGAGCTGAAATTTGGCAGCGTCGTAGCAAGTATTTGTCAACACTGTGATAGTGCATTTACTTCCGGGTGTAGCCCGGCGTTACGTCGCTGAATTCACATGGCATTCGTTTTTCAAATTGAGGGCTCATACGATAGAATCCACTGTAAGATGAGACACTTTGAAAGTATATATATTATTTCTGGCTTCCAAGAACGGCGTTCTTCACATACCTGTTGACGTGTTTAATGTTGCGTTTTGAGCTTCAGGCAATATTGCAGTGACTGTTGTCACCAGTGTGTTGTTAGCTCACTGGTTCCTTAAGCTTTGCGATGCTAGTGCTATATGAGATGGCAGTTCCAATCTCAACGAAAGCTGCAGATCACAACCTTTTATTTTCCATTTATATTAACAGAATTGCAAACTGCTAGTAAAAACTCCTTGGACGAATTCTGAAGAATGCCTTTACAATAAATCTTCGTGAAATTTCGACTTAGTAAATTGTGTTAATATAATGGATGCCTGCTGTGCAAATGTCAAGGTGCTTCACTGTAAAATAGTTTCTCAAAAGATTCAAACCGATTGTGAACGATACGAATTCGAGCTTTGTTCGTCATATAGTTCCTGTCTTCTAAATTTTTGCAATAGCATTTAACCGTAGACGTTTTCTGACACCAGTGTTAGCAATTCCTTTCCGTGCGCTGAAACCAAAAAAACGATACCTCTTTCTGGTTTCAATCTGATGACCTTAACTATCACTTCCGATTCAACATTAAATACTTCAAGTTCCATACATGGAACTCCAAATGTGCATTGTTCCTGCGCTGCTACAGAGCATGCATTGCAAGGTATTCACACAGTTTATCGCATAGATTTACCATAAGGAATGAAACAAAAGCTGTAATATACTTTACACCACCACGAAAACATCCGAATACTGGCCAAAATTTGCACAAATAATTGACTTTGAAAGCAAAAGAAACGAGGTGTGAAGCATTTTTAAATTCATCGAATTTAGTGAGGTTGTTTTAATTTTGTCCCAGTATATAAAATTAATTTCGGGCCATACTCAGATCTTGCCGATTAATGTCTTACAGTACCCATCTACTAATCAGGGCGTCTGTCTCCGTTGCATTCTAGATGAAAATCGTAGAAATTTTCTGCGGAGCAACATTTAATAACAATAAAGCGTTTGAAATCATTAAAAGCGATGAGCGGTAGCAGGCGCTTTCGATAAAGAACAGGGGAGGGAAGGGCTGCGCCGCTGCTGTCGCCACGGCCGCTGCCGGTAGCATGCAAATGGATCCCGGGGCTTTGCCGCATACGGCGTCCAGAGAAGGACAGTGTGGAAGAAATCTGCCGCAAAATAGTTACTGCATAACATTTTGCTATCGGTGTGTCAGAAAGAGAAATAGATTGAATCTGCGCTATCATTACATTCACGTCTTCAGCATTCAGACAAAAGAGGCTATGAAAATTTTTTGCACCAGCTGGTTTCGCTCCTCAGACATTGCAAACAGAAACATGACTAGCTACCGCTACACCACGGGAGTAAACAGCCGCCGGTTTGTCTAACGTGGGAAAAGACTTTCTCCAGAAAGTGCCACAGTCTACCATGTCGCCAGATTCTGCAGATAGCCAGCCTTAGATATTTAGCAAGTTGGTCAGTGTATTTGTCACATGTCGTGATCGGCGCGGACTTAGCCTCACAGCGGCCCGCCACCGGTCGAGTTTTATGTCAAAGAGTGTACGTGTCACCTGTCAGAATCGTACCTAGACGTGTCAAGGGTCCCATATCATTCCAACTGCACACGCCCCACACCGTCACAGAGCCTCCAGCACCTCGAACAGTCCCCTGTTAACTTGCAGCGTCCATGGATTTATAACGCTGTCTCCAAATCCGTACATTTCCATCCGCTCGTTACAATTTGAAACGTGACTCGTTCGACCAGGCAACATGTTTCCAGTCATCTACAGTCCCGTGTCGGTGTTGACTGGCCGAGGCGAGGCGTAAAGCTTTGTGTCGTGCTGTCATCAAGAGAACGCGAGTGGGCCTTCGGCCCCAAATTTCCATATCGATGATGTTTCCTTGAATGGCCCACACGCTGACACTTTTTGCTGCTCCAGCATTAGAAAGCAGCAGCAATTTGCGGAAGGCTTACACTTCTGTCACGTTAAATGATTTTCTTCAGTCGTCGTGGGTCCCGTTCTTGCAGGATATTTTTCCGGCCGCAGAGATGTGGGAGATTTGATGTTTTATCAGATTCCAGATATTCACGGTACACTCATTAAATGGTCGTACGGGAAAATCCCCACTTCATTGCTACCTTGGAGAGGCTGTGTCCCATTCCACGTTCAGACTCACTTAAATCTTGATACCCTCCCATTGTAGCAGCAGTAACCGATCTAACAACTGTGCCAGACACTTGTCTTATATACGTGTTGCCGACCGCAGTGCCATATTCTGCCTGTTTACATGTCTCTGTATTTGAATACGCATGCCCATACCAGTTTCTTTGTCGCTTCAGTGTATAAGATTAGCACTCGTAAAGACTATGTTCCGAATCATCATCCAGCTGCTCACGCTTAGGCGTTCCTGTAACTTCCTTTATCACTGAAGGTGAATTTCAAGGTCAATCCTTAGAACAGAAAACGACTGACTTTCTTCCTGTACTTCGCCATTCCAAGTTTGTGCTCTATTCTCGTTATCGACGTGACATTAAACCTGGCTCATTCGTCGTTTCTTTCGTATTAATCCAGCCGTTTGAAGATCTCAGACTGATGAACAATGTTCCTAAATCTTTCCGATTAACATTTTATGAGCTATCGTATTCATAGTCAAATTAGAGTTCTCGAAGTTTCTCCTAATGTAGCTCATGCTTTCATCCCCCGTCGCCACAACTGGATTTATATGATAGATTCAACAAAATCTCCAGGTATCGATACTCACAGTTATTTTCTGAGCTGAAATAATTTCTTCTGAACAACTGCTTCGATTCTATAGACGAATGTATACTTGAACACTTGTATTACGTTGATGTGACATCTCATTTTTCTTCAACTGAAGCTTCTGTATGTGTGTGTGTATGTGTGTGTGTGTGTGTGTGTGTGTGTGTGTGTGATAGAGAGAGAGAGAGAGAGAGAGAGAGAGAGAATGAATATCCAGCAATGCAGTTACTATCGCTCACACTCCTGGTCTAATTACCATCGTTAAAAGACCTCTCTGATAGTATTCACGAGGAGAACACTGCAAGTTCCACAACCCGATTTCCTAGAAGTGTCGATAAGTGAAAGAGGAGTCAAAAGAAGCGAACACTATATGAATGCTATGTTTCTACGATCTGTGTTATCCAAGGCAATGTACCAACTCTTCCTGAAGAATTAACGTATGAATAAAATGTGAAAATTAAGAGTGGGTATCAGAACTATATGTAACAATATCCGAATTTAAAAAGAAACAAAACCCTAAAAATACCATGCACACATATATTACATAATAAATTTATGACACTTACTGTAAAATCCAGTTGTAATTCTACAATTAATATCACGCCTTTCTATCCTCTAACTTCATAACAACCATTCGAGTAGTTACCTTCTACGGACATGGGCAGATGAATTAAAAAATTTATAAAGAATGAAAATCTATAATCTGGTTTCGAATACGGGACGCAAACATAAAAGACTAGCTACTATGCCACGAGTTAGGCTGAGAATAATCGAGTGATATAAGACATCCAAATTACCTCAAAAACTTTGACCGTCGTGTTCTCGGAAAAGGTTGAGTATCTTCGAATATGTGGAGTCGCGCCAGTCTGTGTGGCCGAGCGGTTCTAGGCATTTCAGTCTGGAACTGCGCTACCCCTACGGTCGCAGGTTCTAATCCTGCCTGGATGTCTGTGATATCCTTGGGTTAGTTAGGTTTAAGTAGTTCTAAGTTTTGGGGACTGATGACCTCAGAAGTTAAGTCCCATTGTGCTCAGAGCCATTTGAACCACTTGAAGTCGAGTCGCGTTTTCGATTACTTTAGCTCCTATCCCACTCAGTGAAATTTGCCACGTTCTCCTCGTTAGACAATAATTTCAATAGAACCACGCTCGCTCTATCCCAGTGCCAACTACATCTACAAAGCCATCGCACGATGAGTGGAGGAGGGTACCCTGTACCACAACTAGTCGTTTCGTTTCCCGTTTCAAGACAGAGCGAGGGAAAAACGACTATACGCCTCCGTATGAGCCATGATTTCTAGTATCTTATCTTCGTGGTCCCTACACGAAATGTACACTACTGGCCATTAAAATTCCTACACCAAGAAGAAATGTAGATGATAAACGGGTATTCATTGGACAAATATATTGTACTAGAACTGACATGTGATTACATTTTCACGCAGTTTGAGTGCATAGATCCTGAGAAATCAGTTCCCAGAGCAACCACCTCTGGCCGTAATAACGGCCTTGATACGCCTGGGCATTGAGTCAAACAGAGCGTGGATGGCGTGTACAGGTACAGCTGCACATGCAGCTTCAACACGATACCACAGTTCATCAAGAGTAGTGACTGGCGGATTGTGACTTGCCAGTTGTTCGGCCACCATTAAACGGACGTTTTCAATTGGTGAGAGAGCTGGAGAATGTGCTGGCCAGGGCAGCAGTCGAACATTTTCTGTATCCAGAAAGGCCGGTACAAGACCTGCAACATGCGGCCGTGCATTATCCTTCTGAAATGTAGGGTTTCGCAGGGATCGAATGAAGGGTAGAGCCACGGGTCGTAACACATCTGAAATGTAACGTCCACTGTTCAATGTGAAGTCAATGCGAACAAGAGGTGACCGAAAAGTGTAACCAATGGCACCCCATACCATCACGCCGGGTGATACGCCATTATGGCTATGACGAATGCACGCTTCCAATGTGCGATCACCGCGATGTCGCCAAACACGGATGCGACCATCATGACGCTGTAAACAGAACATGGATTCATCCGAAAAAATGACGTTTTGCCATTCGTACACTCAGGTTCGTCGTTAAGTACACCATCGCAGGCGCTCCTGTCTGTGATGCAGCGTCAAGGGTAACCGCAGCCATAGTCTCCGAGCTGATAGTCCATGCTGCTGCAAACGCTGTCGAACTGTTCGTGCAAATGTTTGTTGTCTTGCAAACGTCCCCATCTGTTGACTCAGGGATCGACACGTGGCTTCACGATCCGTTACGGCCATGCGGATAAGATGCCTGTCATCTCGACTGCTAGTGATACGAGGCCGTTGGGATCCAGCACGGCGTTCCGTATTACCCTCCTGAACCCACCGATTCCATATTCTGCTAACAGTCATTGGATCTCGACCAACGCGACCAGCAATGTCGCGATACGATAAATCACAATCGCGATAGGCTACAATCCGACCTTTTTCAAAGTCGGGAACGTGATGGTACGCATTTCTCCTCCTTACACGAGGCATCACAACAACGCTTCACCAGGCAACGTTGGTCAACTGCTGTTTGTGTATGAGAAATCGGCTGGAAACTTTCCTCATGTCAGCACGTTGTAGGTGTCACCACCGGCGCCGACCTTGTGTAAATGCTCTGAAACGCTAATCATTTGCATATCACAGCATCTTCTTCGTGTCGGTTGAATTTCGCGTCTGTAGTACGTCATCTTCGTGGTGTAGCAATTTTAATGGCCAGTAGTGCATGTTGACGGGAGTATGGTTGTTCTGCAGTCGTGTACAAATACCGGTTCTCTAAACCTTCTCAGAAGTTTTCTTCAAAATGAATGTCTTATATCACGACGATAATACCTAAATTTATGTGGCGAGCGAGTATTTCGACCTCCATCGCACTATTAATGAAAACAGTAAGGAAGAAAATGTTGGCTTTGGGCTGTCGTCGACGACGAAGCCATCAAAGTCGAATACTGTGTGAACATCCTATTCGTCGCAGACTGTAAGTGGAAGGAGGCTTATTTGCGTCGAGGTCATCCTACACCTACGTCTACATTTAGCCAGCCATCATACCTTCTGTGTTCCATTCGCAAGTGGTACAGGGGAAGAATTACTGTCGATAAACTTTCGTATCTGCTCCAATTTCTCCAAATATTTCGTCCTCATCATTTCACGAGGCTCGATGGGGTGTGGAGTGGGGGGGGGGGGGGGGAGGGGGTGAAGGAGGAAGTGATATTTTGACCACTTTTTCATCGAACGTATTCTCTTGTAATTTCACCATCAACGTAGTCTAATGTAAATTCTTCAGCGTGATTCCGGCCGCCGGTAATTTGCGACAGTGACTAAATCCGAGCTGCATGATTAATGACAGTAAACATGTACGTCCATAGAATTCTATGACTGACAGCTTACACAGTCTGTAAACGCTACTGACTACGGAAATCTGTGGGGGTGGTGTTGCCTACACGCGAGCGATCATTTGTTGTAGATTCTAGTGGGATGGATTTGTTCTGGTTCTTCCTTCCGGTTACTAAACTGTAAATAATACTTGGTGCTTATTCGTCACCGAATCAGAAGATTGATTTTATTTCACATAAGGAACTAAATTTTCCTTTACTAGAATTTTTTCTTTTTCTTTGATAAGGCTAGAGACCTCAAACAGACTGTAGTTCCTAACACAATAGTCAATTTCTCAGAATATTTCCCATTAACAAATGAACATCTAGTATATAAAAAGATTCTAACTGCCAAGGATATTTTATTTAGAAATAAGTCCTGGTTTTAAAACTTTATTTTCCTTTTATTTTCTGAAAATTATTTTTATTCTTAATGATACTTTGTATTTCAGACGTCAATTAATTTTTCAAAAACATATTTCCTGTTGAGAACTAATGGAGATGAAGCCAATATAGGCGAGTGAAAGATGAACTCGAGGAAGAAATGGTTATAGTGGTAAATGGCGTGTTTTGTAATAACATCTTTTCAGATTTTGTGTTACGAAAGAGTTGTTACGTAGTTTTGAAATTATCATGTTGTTCATTTTCATCACGGGTATCCAGTTACGTCCAGTCTGTGGTACTCCAAACAGATGCCGTGGTGCCACAAGTAAACAAAATTTAGGGAAGCGTCCAAATTTTTGAGAAAATTGGTTAGTCAGTACACTGTGACGTGCTGTGACACACGGGACTAGAAGTGTCAGGTGGGGCCACTTTCAGGGCAGGCGCCTACGCTGGTTGCCCAGAACCGACTGTCATTATCAGCGACAGTGGAATGGCTCGTTCTTGCCGTAGATTAGTTTTACGATGTGTTAGAACGGTATTGAGATTACATTAGGGTTATATTTTAGTCTTTACTTAAGTTTAATCATATCATTAACAACTGTGTGATTTTTTCAACTTCGGTTGCATTTGTAAGTGCCATATTGCCTCCAACTGGTGGATCAGTATATTGACCTATATAAATAAATGTATGTAGTGAATGCAGTATCCTAGTTCATTTCGCTTGCTGACACGGAAGTAATCTCAGTTCCATCCAAGAATGTCTCCGCGCCGAGTAATTAGCTGTCTGTCCAGCTGATGCCCAAGGGTGACCCACGACGCAGAGGAAGCCGCCTGTAGCTGACGGCCACCATCTGCCGTCTGCGGTGTCTGCAAAGTCTTCTGCTGCTCTAACTTTGTTAAATATGAAGTGACTGTTGTGTGAAATTACACGAAAGATGTCTATAATAAACTGAGCGAACACAGGTCCGATGTAGCTTCAAACTGCCCGTCTGATTTCGTCTTCCGTCTATAGATTCAGCGTAACGTAAAGCTGATCTTGAATGTAGTGACTGGTATTTAACTACATATTATGAAAAATAGCCTACTTCGTAAGACGTTGTGGAGAATGCTGCAAGAACTTGGCGGATGCTAACCTGTATATCAGAAAATTTCGACATAGATATGGCGAAGATAGTCACGCGAAACTGCTCATGCGGCGTACAGCTCAATTAGAGTGCATATAAACCATCCAGATTAAAATTCATCTGAAAATTAAGATGAATTACCCACTTATCATGATTGGCTTATGAGGAAAGTATGTTCTAGTAAAAGAGAAACGCAACTGTTAAATGAGTTTGCTCAAAACGTCACGCAGACGTATTACATTCTTTCTGTCTCGAAATGGTCTGTGGTGACGTGATGTCGTGTGTCACACACAATTAGTATTCGTGAAGTACGGTGAAAATCTAGAGGTAATGTGATAGCAGTAAAGCATTAAAAAGCATAGTATTCTATGCTTCAAGATAATCAACCAAATTACAAATTCACGAGGAACTTAATATTATGTCGGTTAATGCAAAAACAATAATGCCGATACTAACAATTTTCATACTTTTCTCATCTATAGAATCCCCCACAAAAATTTTCGTTCTGTGGATATGTCTCTCATTGGCGAATAGATCCGTGTCATTAACGAACGATTTATTTCCTTATGTACCGAGATGACTAAACTGAGTCTGACCTTTTGCAGCTTGATAAAACCCTGAGAAAGTATACTATTTCCCGGTGATATTTAACGCGTCAGTTGAAGCAGCTTTCTCACAAGTCTAACGAGCTGTATTCAGCACCTCTGAGTGCTTCAATCGTGGCGAATACAGCATTTAGCAATGTCGAAGATGAGAGTGGTTTTAGCTATTGAGTGGAACGACATTCCTATATAGTAAAAAAAGATTAAGTATTCAGTGTCACATCTTAGGTGAAAATCGTTCAGAATATTTCATCTGCAGTTGAGCAGTTATAGAGTTGCCAAAAGTGCCCAACCACGTGGCGAAGCCTCATCTAGCCCCGGGGGGTAGAAAACGTGTTTCCGGAGCCGATATCCTGCTTTAGCGGGCCCGGACGCCTCGCAATACTAGGGAGACAGCGTTGCCCAGCTGCAAGATATCCTCCGTGCCTCAAACAGGGACGAAAATGCAGAAAAAAATCTAATTCATACCATCATGTTCTTCAGTCCCATTTATGTAACTAAGGCTAGGGCTGAAACGAAGCTACGATTATTGTTCGTGTGCACGGACGCAATCAGCATCACAAAATAAGAGCAGCAGATTTGTTCCGATGATGTTTCTCCTGCAGCAGTTGCAACATGTTACCCACAGTGTGATTTTTTTTTTTTTTTGAGATGCTGCGAGGGGGGGGGGGGGGGGAGAAATGGAGAGTGGGCTACATTACGAACCTTATTACCATGCGCGTTCAGCTAGTAATACAACACATTTTTCTGAAAGTAGATTTATCTTACTCAGGTTTCGAATATACCGTATTATTGCCACCCGGTGTGGCCGAGCGGTTCTAGGCGCTTCAGTCAGGAACCGGGTGACCGCTACGGTCGCAGCTTCGAATCCTACCTCGGGCATGGATGTGTGTGATGTCCTTATGTTAGTTAGGCTTAATTAGTTCTAAGTTCTAGGGGACTGATGACCTCAGATGTTAAGTCCCATAGTGCTCAGATCCATTTGAACCATTTGAACACCGTATTATTCCCTATTCTTTTGGCTACAAAATCATGTTTTTCAACATAATCTCCGTTCAGTGTGACGACCATTTGGCACCTTACTGGAGGGGCCTGTATACACTATGTGATCGAAAGTATCCGAACATTTCGCTGAAAATGACTTACAAGTTAGTGGCAACCTCCATCGGTAATGCTGGAATTAGGTATGGTGTTGGCCCACCCTTAGCACTGATGACAACTTCCACTCTCGAAGTCATACGTTCAATCAGGTGCTGGAAGGTTTCTTAGGGAATAGCAGCCCATTCTTCACGGAGTGCTGCACTGAGGAGAGGTATCGATGTCGGTCGGTGAGGCCTGGCACGAATTAGGCGTTCCAAAGCATCCCTAACGTGTTCTATAGGATTCAGATCAGGACTCTGTGGAGGCCAGTCCATTACAGGGATGTTATTGTCGTGTAACCACTCCGCCACAGGAAGTGCATTCTGAAGAGGTGCTCGATCGTGTTGAATGATGCAATCGCCATCCCCGAATTGCTCTTCAGCAGTGGGAAGTAAGAAGGTGCTTAAAACATCAATGTATGCCTGCGCTGTGATAGTGCCACGCAAAACAATGAGGGGTGCAAGCCCCCATCCATGAAAAACACGACCACCGCTCCGAATTTTACTGTTGGCACTACACACGCTGGCAGATGACGTGCACCGGGCATTCGCCATACCCACACTCTGCCATCGGATTGGCACATTGTGTTTCGTCATTCGTCACTCCACACAACGTTTTTCCACTATTCAGTCGTCCAATGTTTACGTTCCTTACACCAAGCGAGGCGTCGTTTGGCATTTACCGGCGTGATGTGTGGCTTATGAGCAGCCGCTCGACCGTGAAATCCAAATTTTCTCACCTCCCGCTTACTTGCAATGAAGCCTGATGCAATTTGGAATTCCTGTGTGATGGTCTGTATGGATGTCTGCCTATTACCCACTACGACCCTCTTCAACTGTCGGCGGTCGCTGTCAGTCAGTAGACGAGGTAGGTCTACACGGTTTTGTGCTGTACGTGTCCCTTCACGATTCCACTTCACTATCACATCGGAAACAGTGGACCTTGGGATGTCTAGGAGTGTGGAAATCTCGTGACACAAGTGACACCCAATCACCTGACCACGTTCGAAGTCCGCGAATTCAGCGGAGCGCCCCATTCTGCTCTCGCACGGTATGGAGTACCTGATAGTAGGTGGCAGCACACTGCACCTACTATGAAAAACGTATGTTTTCGCGGGGTGTCCGGATACTTTTGATCACATAGTCGTAACTACGTGGTATTCCTCCACTGGTCGACGACGAAGCCAACGTCTCGCTACAGTAACCTTCCGATTATGCACGTACTGCTTCCCGCGCAATGCAACCTTCATTGAGCCAGACATATGGAAGTCGGAAGGTGCGAGATCTAGGCTGTGGTGTGTATGAAGAATAGTTGTTCATTGAAGTTTTATTAGCTCCCCTCAGTGTGCGTCGTTATGTGGGGTCTTGCATTGTCACGCAGAAGGAGAAGTTGTGGTGACGAATATGTTGAAGTCGCTTCTTCGATTTTCTAAGGGTAGCGCAATACACTTTAGAGTTGACCTGGCACCATGACGGAGACCATCAAACGGAATAACCCTTTCAGAGCCCTAGAAGACCGTAGCCATGGTTTTACCCTCTGAGAGTGTGGTTTTGAACTTTTTCTTTGGAGAGGGGATCATATGGCGCCACTCTATGGGTTCCTGTTATGTTTCCGCAACCGAGTGATGAACCCATGTTTCATCACCTGTGACCATGTTCGACAAAAATTATTACGATCAGTCTTGTAACGCGCAAGGAATTCCGCACAGAGTGTCCTTCATTGCTGTTTATTGTTTTTTAGTAAGCTGGGACTAACGAAGCGGGCACACACCTTTCAGTACCCCAGCTGGTGGACTACCAACAGAGACGTTCATTTGTGCAGAGAGGTGTTTGACAGTGATCTGTCGATCACCTCGAATGAGTGTGTTCGCACGTTCAACCATTGCAGGAGTCACAGCTTTTTCAGGCCGACCGGCACGCGAGAGATCGGACAGGTTCGCGCTGTGGGGCGGCGGATGTGTTGTTTGTAATAATAATTAATCTATTGCTGTATAAACGCTTGCGTGTTGAATCAGTTTCTAGCTTTTTGTATGTTGTTATTGCTGTCTTTTGCCGTTCTCAACACTGGCTCTCTATTTACTCCGTGGCCCCCAGAAAGTGATTTAATAAAACTTGGAGCCAGTAAATAGATATCCTAGTGCCCACTTTACCTGAGAATGTTCTTATAGCTGCAGCTTATAGCTCTGAGGAATTAGGAGATTGTCCGGGATTTCTAATCAAAAACGGTTTTCCAAAATAGTTGAGTATATTCTGAAATTCACTAATAAAAACACAAGTATCCCTACAACCTAACTAACAGAACAGTTCAGAGTCTAATACGCTGATGCAACTATAAATGTCCGAATCAAATGTTAAAAAGAATGCTCGCCATAATTTGATGAAAATATTTCATCAAACGCCACGCTAAATATTTGGTAGAATGTCTGTCTCGCGACGGCACGTGAAAATACGACAATACGCAAACTGAAGCTAGATAATGAAAATCATTCCAGAATTAACACTTCACATGAAATGTTTTCATGGTTCCGCATATCTCTAATAACTTAATACGGCACCCGAGGCTGTTTGTAGCAGATACACTGATGCGACGCGACTACCGACACAGATGGCGTGTCATTCAGCGTCTGGAGAGAACTGGGGCCTTGCTTCCTCGCGCAGTGTTCTTATATATAAAGCCGCGGTGCGGACGGCTGAGGGATCGCCTGATCAAATCCGCTCTCCCGACTAGCCGCTGGGCTAGTAACGCACCACTTCAAGTTACATAATAATTTATAGCTTCTTTGGCTGATGGCCGAAGAAGCTCTCAATTTAAACGTGCATTCAGCACGCAGGTAAGTATTGATAATAAAATTTTGACGTGGCTAAGTTAAATACTTTGGGCGAGAGAATTAATCTAATTACCCTGCACGCAGCAGATGAGCTCTGAACTGTCCCTTTTGAGATCCGCTATCGCTATAATTTTATAGGTATTAAAAAGAAACTTTACACATCTTCATAATCATAGCGGACCTCCAACCTATTTAAATCTAAACATCCTAGCCTTATTTACTAGCCTACTTAATCTATCTTGCTTCCTTCAGTTTTGAGACGAAAACCAGAAAATCATGAATTTCCACTAAAGTCTTAATTTGTGAAATCCAAAGTACTGTTTTTATTAAATCATTATGAAAGATGAATCTAAATATAAATTTTGAAGTCTCTAGCTCTTTTCTGTTGCGCCAATGATTTTTCCAGAAAAACGTCCAAATCTCGGAAATGGCTGAAGTTATCGAACTGATTTTTAACACACATTAATTTAGTATTATTTCTGACCTGCTAGAAAAGTTTTAGTTCATTTGCTTGATTTTAAGGTATTGCGCAACATTTATGACGTCAGGGCTAGTTACAGCAGACTGGCCGACACACAATGGAAACTGATGTGAATTTACTACAGCGTGAGTAGGCTGCTTCCCTACATCACCCTCTACTTAAATTTTTTTTTTATGAATGTTAATGAATGAAAAAAAATTTAATTACAAAAAGGGAAGCAAGAGTACAGTTTAACTCCCTATGAAAAATCAAAATTGAAATATAAACCTGTAGAAACATTAAAGAAAACTGATTACCTACATTAATTATTTAAATTGTAGGCATGTTCACTGCCTTTTAAACAATGTCATTACTCAGAATTTTAAGCAAAGTCAATGAAATATTTTGGCATACATATTGCCTTAGACAAACAAACACATAGAAATTGAAAAATTATGAAAATCTTAGATCCATTAAATACATTAAATACACTTTTACATACACAAATTCAAAGAAAATAACATGATACATAAACAGATGATTATCTCTTAGCAGTCTTTTCTAAACCTGAAAGAAAAGTTCACAAATAATTTTTACACACGTGGTTGTAGCCGCTTTGGCTGGCGTCCTACACTTCCATTCACAAGGGTAGAGAAGGGGAAGTTGCTATGGTGTGCGTCCTTCACGTTCTCTCTAAATTACATGGGGGAAAGGGGAGGGGTCACTGTGAGTTGTGTCCAAGTCACTCCACGCTTTCACGCAGCTACCAGGCTGCCATTATCTGGTTTGTCCTGTAGAACAAACAAAAAGAGTGCCTCAGACTCTGTTCACTTAATATCTATGGGTGGGTCACAATGAAATGGGGATATATACATTTTATCCTTCAGTATGTTACTGGAACAAAGTTAACAGAATTTTTTTCAATTCTACTCTCGTGGTTACTTAATTGTCATAAAATCGGTAAACAAATGGTTCAAAACGCCGTTAGTCACGTACTGGAGAAAATTTATGCTCCAGGCATACAATCATAAATCCTATTTAATCTGAATTTATTAGTTCTGGGCCGGAACACTGAACCAATGCTCGGTACATTCCTGACAAATCTGCATCTTATTTACTTAACTGACTCATCTTTGATTACTTTATTCTTAGAGATAGTATGAGTATGATTAGTGGTTGTTTTCTCAGCTTCCATGTACATGTGAGTAACTTTTGGTAATAGTACAGTTTTGAGTGTTCAAAACACACTACGTTTAGTTGACTACTAAATCCACTTATTGGTCCTCTGCTGTTGTCAGTTCCACATCTGCAATTACGTACTTACTTACTTTGAAGTGTATTTATGCGGAGCTAAAATAATGTTTTACGTCTGTCAGTATGTTATTTATTTATTTTGCTAGTGTATGTACTTATTTAACACTCACTTTATTAATATTTAAAGCATAGGAAAGCACATTTATTTCATATCTTTAGTGTATTGCAGCTGATCAGTTTGCTCACGTGGCAATCCATTTCCACTCAATCGGACGCTGAAACCACAGGTAGTCTCTCTCAGACCTACCACTAAACTGCATCAAATAATTATGGACGAGCGTAATGCTAAATTCCTTAAACCTATAGGACACCATGAGCTGCTCTGTCTCATCTAACATAAGGGTACCTATGGTCGCATTCACGCCTCCAACTCATAACCTCAATACGTGTAGGTGTATCCTGTCACACACTACACTAAATTAATGGCCAGCTCCAACCTTATAAATACTTCAGGGACGTGTCCTTCACGTCTCAACCACAAACACTGCCCAATTCTATTACACTGCCTTTCCTTGCTACACCAGGTGAGTTTATACTTACAACTTATCTGCATATTTTTCATAACACTAAGCAATCTCTTTTATTATTAATTAGTTAGCTCTACAGCATACACTAGGTTTCACTACCACTTCAGATCCTGCTTGTACATGAATTCATACATCTTTTTAAGTTACTGTTGGTGGACCATTTCCAATAAAACAACACTTTGTAGTTACTATATTACCAGGGTACTATACATAATTGTTACTTAAATACATTTGTATCTTCATTACGTCATACTTCTCTATTGTTTGTCACTATTAGGTTTGTCACATTAGGTATTTTTCTTCACTAATCGGTAGATAGAATGGTTACATAACTCATGGCTTGATAGTCATAACGGAAAATTTTAATGCATGAAAGAAGAGGTCGAAATTTTTGTAGATAGGAAAGATGAAGAATGAGTGAGACCTGAAAGGGAAAGAAGATCTCACACAGCTGGGACTGCACAGCTGCCACACTGTGTAGAGGTTACAGAACAACCTCCTCCCTACAGCATTCATTGGTTTAATGCTGTAAAGAAGAGTTAGAAATTTTTAGGTGGATAGAAAAGATGAAGAGTGAGTGAGACCTGAAAAGGAAAGAAGATCTCACACAGCTGGGACTGCACAGCTGCCACACTGTGTAGAGGTTGCAGAACAACCTCCTCCCTACAGCATTCATTAGCTTAATGCTGTAAAGAAGAGTTATAACGGAAAATTTTATGTGTTGTAAGAAGATGTCGAAATTTTTGTAGATAGGAAAGATGAAGAATGAGTGAGATCTGAAATGGGAAAGAAGATCTCACACAGCTGGGACTGCACAGCTGCCACACTGTGTAGAGGTTACAGAACAACCTCCTCCCTACAGCATTCATTAGCTTAATGCTGGCTTGATAGTCATAACGGAAAATTTAATGTGTGAAAGAAGACGTCGAAATTTTTGTAGATAGGAAAGAGGAAGAATGAGTGAGACCTGAAAGGGAAAGAAGATCTCACACAGCTGGGACTGCACAGCTGCCACACTGTGTAGAGGTTACAGAACAACCTCCTCCCTACAGCATTCATTGGCTACCTATGAATCTGCCAGGTCGATCTGAAAATACTTTATGATGCCTTTTTAGAACCTGTCCCAGTTCTTCCTTTTGATTGGCTGAAATCCTATCGATTTCCTGCAATTTAGTGTCTATTTTGTCTAAAATAATTGCTTCTTCTTCTTCTTCTGTGTTCAACTTATTGTTATTAAGATTAACATCCTCGTCCCAATACCTCCTATTTTTCAGAACTCGTATAGGCAGCTCCCAAGTTCCATCATCAGTTACTACATGTTTATCACTAAAAGGTACTATAATTACTCCGGTTATTGGCAAGACCATTTTTAACTGGCTTCTTTCAAAGTCAACAACACTCTGATATTTTGACAAGAAATCTATGCCAATTAAAACCTCAATACTGAGATTGTTTACAATTAAACATGGATGATCAATTAAATTACCATTAATGTTAAAGGGTAGTAAAACTTCTTGCTTTACCGTTTTTGACACCTTGCCAGTAGCACCAATTATTCTTAGTCCTGATACCCTCATTACAGTAAGTTTGTCTTTACCAGGTAATGCATCAAAGAAGGACTGAGATATTGCACTCACCTCACTTCCACTGTCTAAGAGACAACGTACATTGATACCCAACATATTCACTATTATTATAGGGTGGCTTATTCTAGGTTGTACAGGTGGTTCCTCACATTCATCTAGTAGTTCCTTTTGGATTTGTCTCCAACTAAAGTGATCAACATCTGTCTTCATTACATTTAGGTCACAGTGTGTAGGGGTTTCCTGAATTACATTTTCAGCTGCCTTTTCCAGTCTGTCTATTAATTTTAAATCGAAACACCGCACGACTTCATTACATTTAGTTTGCTGAACATGACCCAAATTACTGTAGTCTGAGCGATTCTGCGCCTCCAGACCGGGCATAACATTAGTTACAGCTAAACCACTTTCACCATTATCGTCGGTTTCCTTCTCAAGTGACAACTGGTCACAGCTACTGGGTTCATCGACCCCAAACTGCCTACCCTCTACATTCCCACTTATCTCCTGTTCTAAATCTATTAGTACATTATCAACATCCTGCACAGGCACTTTAGATAAGAGCACATCATCCTCATCGTAAATATAAGCATGAATTTCTTCTGCTTCTTCACCTGACAATTCAGTATTTTGTAGCTCGTCCCTACTGTTACACTGCTGCGCCTTCTCTTTCTCTTCCCACTTAGAAAGCGTTTCTAACACGGTATCTATCAAATACTGTGAGTGATCTAATATTTCTGTTGTATCCTTAGGTGCTACCGACTCTTCATCCACATGTTCAGTTTGAGTATTCTGATCTGTCTTACCAATTCCCTTAACTGGCTTAGGAAAAGTAACCGCCTGGTGAGCGCCAGTGTCCTCATAGACGGGAACTAGTTTTCCTGCCTCGGCATACTACTGTTTCCTTTAGTTTCATTATAGTTAGCTGGCATAGCCTTACTTTCCGTACTGTTGTTTACATGCATATTTCTGTTTGGAACGAAATTATTATCCCTTGGACGCCATTGTTGGTTCTGATAATTATTTCCCCAATTCCTATCTCTCTTAGGATGACGAACACCTACTGTTCTGATGTTTACATTGCCATTTTGATCGTTCCTAAAATTACTACCATTATTATTAGCATTTCTATTATTACGTGCTTGCTCCTCATTGGCAGCAACACGTTCTACACGTTCCAAGTACTCAATGAAACGATCCAGATTGTCTCTAGGGGCTGATATAATTCTAGTTTGCCAGTACCATGGCAGTTTAGCTTCCAGACCTAGTATAATCATTTCTGGTTTTAGCTTTTCCACCACATGTGACAAACGTGAAATCCATGACCTAGCAAACTCTTTAATAGATTCCTTGCCTGCATTGAAGCGTTTTCCACTCCAAAATTCTCTCAACACTTCATTTTGCTTATTGCTAGACCAATATTCATTAATAAAAGCTATTTTAAACTCCGCTAATGTTTTACACTTTAACATAACATCAGCTGACCAACGCATAGCGTCGCCTGCTAAATGGCTTTTAATAAATGAGATTTTCTCTCGTTCAGACCAAGTCGGTGGAATCACATCTTCAAAATCGTTCCAGAAATCTAGCGGGTGGATATTTTTATCTGGATCGAACCGCAAGAACTGCCGACACCCGATAAAAGCGGCGTTTGCAGCTACAACTTGTTGTACACTACCATTACCAGAAGTTACTGAAGCTACGTTACTTTCAATGTTAGCAATGTTAGTACTGATATTTTCTACTTTCATTTCAACATTATCTACTCTTTGTACAATATGAGTAGTGTCAGTTTTGATTGCTTCTACTTCTGGTTGACATATGTTTACTTTTATATTAACATCTTTAAATCTATCTGAGCACAGTTCAGACTCCGCCTCGATCTTTACTGTTAACTTGTGCTCCAGCTTCGCATCTTCCATTTGGAAGTCTTTGCGAACCTCAGCGACTTCGGATTTTATTGTCTTATACATTTCAGAAAATTGTTGAGCAACCTTTTTCTTAATATCCTCATGATTGCAATCAATTTTATAATTCAAACTGTCTAGATCCTCTTTCAACTTATTGCAACCAGCCTTGAAAGTATCGTCCATTACCTCCAATCGTTTATTAAAATTTGTTTGGCTGGCCACAATCTCAGACTTTAATTCAGCATTACTGTTTTTGACCTCAGTTATTTCAAACTTTAATTCAGCATTACTGCTTTTGACCTGTTCACTTATTTCAGACTTTAACTCAGCTGTCATTTGTGCATTACTGGCAGCTATTGCTTGCAATATAACATTTAGATCAACCGCCCCAGCACCTTTGGGTTGCTCACTAGCTGGCTTTTTATCACACTCAGGTGACAAAAAACTAGCTCCAATACCAGAATCATCAAAATTAAATGAAACTTCTGATTGATTAGTCATCTCTAACTTCTCCTTCTTAAACTCTACCATCTCTGATGACTGTTTCATTTTTAATTCATCAGAGAAACTATCATCCAATAAATTTACAATTTTTACTTTCCGCTTTACTACAGGGGTCTCTATTATTGAATCATTGCCCCTTCGCACACTACTGTCAGGAGACAATACTTCATATTTCACTTTAACATTACTACTTTCATGCATATTTACACTCGAACCGTTGTCTGTATTTACAGTTCCCTCAACAGACATAGGTTCTGATTTAAGTTTAAACTCAGTTTCTTTTGGCGGTTCCATCGCCAACAGTCTTTTAGTGCAGGTTAGTAAAATTTTTTAACAGCTTTTCACTTAACTTAGTTCCTTCTGCACGACGTATGTCGTTGCCGGCGCGGCGTACCAGGATTCCTGATGCGACGTGGCCCGTTGAACTGCAGACGGCTGTTGTGTGTTTGCGCGGCCCGCAATTGCAGGCTCTGCGTCGGCTGCTCCAGCGGACGACTGCGGTGCGGCGAGACTGGCTTCTCGCGATGCCGGCAGCACCGCTAGACTCAGTGCCAGCTCCGTCAATCCAGATGCGTTGTTAATCCAATTGCGTCGTCCATATGCACACGTAACACATTCACTGTTCTATACTCAGTTGCGTGTCGCATTTCACTCGCGAATCCGAATAGTTAAAAATCACTTTCACTTAGTTGATTTCCCGGCCGATGCACCATATGTGGGGCGGCGGATGTGTTGTTTGTAATAATAATTAATCTATTGCTGTATAAACGCTTGCGTGTTGAATCAGTTTCTAGCTTTTTGTATGTTGTTATTGCTGTCTTTTGCCGTTCTCAACACTGGCTCTCTATTTACTCCGTGGCCCCCAGAAAGTGATTTAATAAAACTTGGAGCCAGTAAATAGATATCCTAGTGCCCACTTTACCTGAGAATGTTCTTATAGCTGCAGCTTATAGCTCTGAGGAATTAGGAGATTGTCCGGGATTTCTAATCAAAAACGGTTTTCCAAAATAGTTGAGTATATTCTGAAATTCACTAATAAAAACACAAGTATCCCTACAACCTAACTAACAGAACAGTTCAGAGTCTAATACGCTGATGCAACTATAAATGTCCGAATCAAATGTTAAAAAGAATGCTCGCCATAATTTGATGAAAATATTTCATCAAACGCCACGCTAAATATTTGGTAGAATGTCTGTCTCGCGACGGCACGTGAAAATACGACAATACGCAAACTGAAGCTAGATAATGAAAATCATTCCAGAATTAACACTTCACATGAAATGTTTTCATGGTTCCGCATATCTCTAATAACTTAATACGGCACCCGAGGCTGTTTGTAGCAGATACACTGATGCGACGCGACTACCGACACAGATGGCGTGTCATTCAGCGTCTGGAGAGAACTGGGACCTTGCTTCCTCGCGCAGTGTTCTTATATATAAAGCCGCGGTGCGGACGGCTGAGGGATCGCCTGATCAAATCCGCTCTCCCGACTAGCCGCTGGGCTAGTAACGCACCACTTCAAGTTACATAATAATTTATAGCTTCTTTGGCTGATGGCCGAAGAAGCTCTCAATTTAAACGTGCATTCAGCACGCAGGTAAGTATTGATAATAAAATTTTGACGTGGCTAAGTTAAATACTTTGGGCGAGAGAATTAATCTAATTACCCTGCACGCAGCAGATGAGCTCTGAACTGTCCCTTTTGAGATCCGCTATCGCTATAATTTTATAGGTATTAAAAAGAAACTTTACACATCTTCATAATCATAGCGGACCTCCAACCTATTTAAATCTAAACATCCTAGCCTTATTTACTAGCCTACTTAATCTATCTTGCTTCCTTCAGTTTTGAGACGAAAACCAGAAAATCATGAATTTCCACTAAAGTCTTAATTTGTGAAATCCAAAGTACTGTTTTTATTAAATCATTATGAAAGATGAATCTAAATATAAATTTTGAAGTCTCTAGCTCTTTTCTGTTGCGCCAATGATTTTTCCAGAGAAACGTCCAAATCTCGGAAATGGCTGAAGTTATCGAACTGATTTTTAACACACATTAATTTAGTATTATTTCTGACCTGCTAGAAAAGTTTTAGTTCATTTGCTTGATTTTAAGGTATTGCGCAACATTTATGACGTCAGGGCTAGTTACAGCAGACTGGCTGACACACAATGGAAACTGATGTGAATTTACTACAGCGTGAGTAGGCTGCTTCCCTACAGCGCGACTTTGCGATGATGACAGACGCGCCGCCCAACGACTCAGTGCGGTTTTGTTCACTGTCAGGTCTCCGTAGACTTCCTTCAGGCGCCTATGAATATCTGTTATGCTCTGGTTTTTGCCAAAAACAGCTCAATAACAGGTCTCTGTTTGGAACGCACTTCCGTTACAGACGCCATTTTGAAGACTATGTATAGTGCGGCCACATATCGGATTTTCATGAAACTATAGGGGCTGAAGCGGGATCTTCCACGATGTCCCATAACAAATTCTCCGTTTTTTCATCCAAAATTGGCTCAGAAATATAATGTGTTGCACTAGTTATTGAACGCCCCTCGTACTAAAGAAAGAAAGAGCTGTGTGGAACTGGTTGGCTCTGAGCACTATGGGACTCAACAGCTCAGGTCATCGGCTCCCTAGAACTTAGAACTACTTAAACCTAACTAACCTGAGGACATCATACACACCCATGCCCGAGGCAGGATTCGAACCTGCGACCGTATCGGTCGCACGGTTCCAGACTGAAGCGCCTAGAACCTCTCGGCCACACTGGCCGGCTGTGTAGAATTGTCTACTGGCACTCCCCGAGGTAATGTTCAGAGAAAGAATTCTCTTTCTCGCTCCCAACGACTCATTTATGTATGCGGTTGTGCGTTAAGTGTATATGCTTAGTGTAGGCAACTGAACGGATGTGTGTACAGTAAGGTGTCAGATTTGTATTGTTTGATGATGAAAGAAGTAGGGGGGAGGGGTGAATCTTGTTCCGGTTCATAGTCTACGCCTCATGAATAGCAGGAAGGAAACCGCCAGGCTTAAAGTACACTTGTCTGTACAAAAACTTCCCGTGGCTTAAACTCCAAATACCCGCCTTGTTGTGCAGTACCCATCCACAGTACGAGGTGTGCAGATACGTTCATGAAAGTAGAGAAATCGTGTAATTCTGAGTGTAGCAGAAGGATTAACATCTTTTTGATACTTAGCGTAAAGGCGCACCATCTAAACACTTGCAAGAAAAGTACACCGCGTCATTCGCTGCATTCCAGTCCCAGAAAAGGCAATTCATTTCGTGATGTGGAGTCAAGAACGGTAAGAAGTATCTAAATGTCGGCAGCTGTGGCAGGACTGATTCGTAGCTTTGTGTCATAGTCGGCAGTACAGTAGGCAATTTTTTGCAGGCAGTGTTCGTCTCGTATCTGGTTTAATGCAATTTTTGGCGTTACTACGTTAATTTAGGTATACGGGCCAGAATGAAGTTGACCATCAATCCTGTGAAGGATTCCAAGACCAAGAGAACACATTCATCCCCAAACTGACACAGAGACACGGCCACTCCGTGATGAGTCATGAGTCGAAATGGACACCTTTCGGACTGTATATTCGGTCTGGGCCATCACTCACTTAGGACAGTACCGATTCGTAAGGAAACATCACGTTACGCCAGTCACGATTGACATTGTCCTCGATGAACGCTAATCGGTAGAGTCGATGGTCATAACGGGGTCTCTGCTTGGTGGCTGCACGTTTGCTAAGAAGACCGGCCTCCCGAACCCGGCGCCGAACCCTATTCACAGACCCGGCAAACGCAGTAGTATGTTTCATCTGCACCGCATTTGAAAGATGATTTTGTCGTGAAGTGTTGACATGTTCATTATAATGGACAGGCATTTTTACACGTGGAAGTCCGGTTCCACACATCTACTGGATTCTCCAGTATCTCCGTAAAGTTTTGTCCGTCTTCGCTCACTTCTCTCGGGAATACCATACCGTGTGCATCCTCAGACTCCGTCAAATTCTCTTTGTCCAGAAGAGCAATGACACTGTCTAAAATAGCATGTAGACAATTAGGTACGGGGCATGGGTAATGTACCCGATTGTAACCTTTGTGGTGCAGGTATTTCACCTTCCTCATGTACTGTAATTGGCTACTGTAGAACGAATGGCGCTCTTACAGATCTAACTCGCCGTGATAGTATACTGCTGTGTAATATCAATGAGCCTTTGTCAGTAACTCTCACGTATTATGCCAAATAGACGTAGTAAATGTAATTTTTCGACTGCAAAGATGACATTCCTTCCCAGAAGTGACTCTCATTAAGTTTTACCCAAAATTCCGTCGCATCTTCTGTGGGTAATTAGCTGAACATCATGGAAATGTTTTTCTGGTAATGCAATAAGAGCTTCAGAGGCAACAAAGTGGTGAACCGGAAAAATGTGTCTCTTATACCAAAAAAAAAAAAAAAAAAAAATCGCATACACCTGAACACGAGACACTTCACGTGTAAAGCCTTGGCGTTGTTCATTCAGCTACAGTTACGATTTACGAACTTGTTTGTATTCCATTAACATGCTCTATATCTACAGATAATATAAGCATACTCTGTTTGCAAAAACGATTTTGTGCCTTCTTAGAGGAGACGCAGAATACTAACAAGATCAGTTTCCTGTGATTTCTGAAGTAATGTTTCCTCGTCTGTATGTTCCAAAGGTAATAAAAATATGGCATGTTGCATTTAATTCACGTCAGTGCTGCACCGAACTTTTAACTCCGCCTACGACTTCCGACGGCCAATTTTTATGCAGTCTAGGTGTACACATCTCACGGACGCTCCGCCTTCAACAGTATCACATGCTCTCACTTCACGAGTCATTAAGGGGCAGCTTGGGATTTTAATCGGGACAATGGCGTAGGGCCTAGTGATCAGGAGATTTACACCACAGTTGTTCCTCCCATCCTCCCACTACCGGCCAAATACTTCCGGTGAAAACTTATTTCACCACTAGGATTCGAAACGGCTTCCACTTAGTGGCGCGCCACCGCACAGCTCTATGTTACGAACTTGGCTGCGGAGGTGTGTGGAGGCGTTGTGCGCTGCAGCCGTAAAGTTTCACTCACCTTGTGGTGAATCTCTTCTCACACGCACGCCTCCTTGAAGTTACTGAAATGCAGTTCACAGCCGGAAAAAGCTATAGAAAAACAGCTGTACACATCGTAGCCACGAGTCGCACTAGAATTTGTTTTGTCGGTAGAAGGTTAGTAGCAGTTAAATGAAGGTATTTATGTGCGTAAAATTTCACTCTATTACGGTAAGAACGCATACACCGGCAACTACCAAGCCTTAATCTAAGCTGTACACCGTCTGAAAAATCCACACGCACATATCGTTCGCAACGGTAGCCAGTTTATAGTATTTGTTAATGATACTTCCCAAAAAATTTACAAACTGTTTGTTTCTTTTAGAATAGCTCTCTCAAATGTTGCTATGATCAGTACCACGTAACAAAATATTCACTTTCGTGAGTAAGCAACACACCATGCAGAATTTAATTATATAAAATGCCGCCAAATATTCTGAATTACACATCGTGCATTAAATCGAACCCTCTTCTACACTTTACGGCACTTTTCAAACGTTTTGATACTGAAATATCTCAATAGTAATAATTTTCATCGGAGCATCTACTAATACGTCTCATCACTGTAAGGTCGCAACCCATCTCTACTAATCTCACTTCACAAAAGGAGTTTCTAGTTCCCGAAATACGCTCGAATATGCTAATTTCTGATTGGCAGGGAAACATCACAGCCAATCGGAAAGCAGCATCAAATCCGCTAAATCCCGCTCAAATACACAAAACCAATCAAAATTTGTCACTGAATCAGAACAGTAAATTAACATAAAAAGATTTGAAAATCCACAAATATAAAATTAACTGTCTCTTAACAATAGCCGGCCGTGGTGGCTGAGCGGTTCTACGCGCTTCAGTCTGGAACCGCGCGACCGCTACATTCACAGGTTCGAATCCTGCCTCTGGCATGGATGTGTGTGATGACCTTAGGTTAGTTACGTTTAATTAGTTCTAGGTTCTAGGGGACTGATGACCTCAGATGTTAAGTCCCATAGTGCTCAGAGCCATTTTTTTCTTAACAAAACTAGTTTACCGAAATCATAATCTCATTTCCTCAGTACCATACACTGACGATAGGGTTTATAACAAATTCCCGATACGAATGACTAACATACACTTCATCCTCGAACATTCCTCACGAGACCAGTTACTTCAATGTATAGGATAAAAAGTTTACATAAACCATTATTTCACATTCACACCTTCATTATCTCACATAACTAAGCACAGTTACAATAGTAACTAATGAACAATTACAAAATTAAACTAACAGAACTGCAAACAATAATGACAGTATTTTGACTGCAATTCAAAAAGTGTTCATCACCTACTTAATTCTACCAGATCGCATACGGACTACAATGAAGTGCCAAAGAAGCTAGTATAGGCATGCGTATTCAAATATAGAGATATGTAAATAGGCAAAATACGGCGCTGCGGTCGGCAACACCTAAATAAGACAAGTGTGTGGCGCTGTTGTTAGATCGGCTGCCGCTACTACAATGACAGGTTATCAAGATTTAAGTGTTGTGTTATAGTCGGCGCACGAGCGATGGGACACAGCATCTCTGAGGCAGCGATGAAGTGGGGATTTTCCCGTACGACCATTTCACGAGTGTACCCTGAATATCAGTAATCCGGTAAAACATCAAATCTCCGACATCGCTGCGCTGGAGAAAGGTCCCGCAAGAATGGGACTGAAGAGAATCGTTCAACGTGACAGAGCTGCCACCCTTTCGCAAATTACTGCAGATATCAATGCTTGGCCATCAACAAGTGCCAGCGTTCGAGCGATTCAGCGAAACTTCATTGATATGGGCTTTCGGAGCCGAAAGCTCACTCGTTTACCCTTGAAGGTTTACGACACAAAGCTTTACACCTCGTATGGGCCTATCAACACTGACAATGGCCTGTTGATGACTGGAAACATGTTGCGTAGTCGGACGAGTCTCGTTTCAAATTGTATCGAGCGGATGGACGTGTACGGGTATGGAAACAACCTCATGAATCCATGGGCCCTGCATGTCAGCAGGGGACTGATCAAGGTGGTGGAGGCTATGTAATGGTGTGGGGCGTGTGCGATTGAAGTGATATTGGACCCCTGATAGAGCTACATATGACTCTCACAGGTGTCAGGTACTTAAGCATCCTGTCTGATCACCTGCATCCATTCACGTCCATTGTGCATTCCGACGGACTTGGGCAATTCCAGCAGTACAATGCGACACCGCACAAGTCCGGAAGTGCTACGGAGTGGCTCCCGGAACACTATTCTGAGTTAAACATTTCCGATGGCCACTAAACTCCCCAGACTTGAATTTTATTGAGCATATCTGAGATGCCTTGCAGCGTGCTGTTCAGACGAGATCTCCACCCCCTCGTACTCTTACGGATTTATGGACAGCTCTGCAAGATTCAAGGTGCCTGTTCCCTCTAGCCCCACGTCGTGGTGCGGCACTTGTGTGTGCTCGCGGGGGCCCTACACGGTATTAGGCTGGTGTAACAGTTTCTTTGGTTCTTCAGTTTATATCTCTCAGGCATCTGCCCTGGTCGTGACTAGCTGCTGTTCGATCTCAATAGGCACGATGTAACACGGTAGGCGTCAGTGGAGACAATAATGTGCAAGGAAACCACGAGTAATTACCGAGAAAGCGAACTTTATAAAGCCACGGTGGAAGTTTATTCGTAACCAAACTGTCAATAAGCCCGTAATAATGAAAAAGGAAGTGGTGTTATCGTGATTTTTTTTTAGTGTGACCACTTTGAAAGTTTCGTCAGAAAAAGCAGTGGGCTCCACTTGTCTCTTATGCAATGGCGACGCCAATGTTAATGTTGGTACATCTACTGATAACACATTGAATGAATGAATTCTGAACTACTCTGTTTCCTGCCTCTTGAATACCGCCAAGTGTTGCATGGGCTGACATCAAGACTGATTGCAGGCGTCTGCAAAACTCTTCATTGTTTTAGTAGAGAGGATCGAATCATCTTGGCTGCACACTGATCGGTCCAGGAATTACTAAATTAACTAAGGGTTCAATCTGCTAAAGGTTCTAATTACAACAAGTACTTCAATAATTAAAATTTGGAATGATAAGAACATATCCCTGGAAGTAAACCGACATGCGGAAACTTGGATAACTCACTGAATTTAACAATGTTACCTACTGTAGGTATCGGATTACATACTGAGCTACAGAAAAGGAGAGATGAGTATGTTCTCATTTCGTCACAAAATATGATTCATATCACAAGAGAAGGAAGTGAATTATATGCTAATAATGGGAACTATTTGAACATAATCAGTTTAGAGTTCAGAATATATCTTGATTTCATCCTCTACACTTCATGAATTTTACTAGCATCTATCGATCCCCGTAGTCTATGTTGCTATCCAAGGCTTGTACGCTGGTGCTAATCTCGACGGTAGGTGATTAAGCTCAAATGGTGACAAAAATTTTCACTGCTGGATACTTGGCCAGCTCGGAGAAGAAAGGTCGTAGCATTTAGTTTCTCACTGTGGTGTTTTACATTAATGTCGTGGTTTAAATTTGAGTGCCTCAGAGTGACGTTATTGCCACACTGTTGATGGCCATCTGTCCTAATCGAGATGAGTCGGTTGTATGACAACAAATGGTATCACCAGCTCACTTCCCCACATCCATAACAACGCAACCACAGCACTGAGTCGTAAAACCGCTCATCACATTCTTTGACTCGTCAAAGATGGTCGTCTGACACGTCATAACAGCTCGGAGGAAGGCAGCAAGTTCCTTTCCAGTGCAGCAGTAGCGCAATACTGCGCCTGACCCCAACACTCATTTCATTGCTCCTGGTAAAACGCTACGCGATAGCATTTCCGAACTAATATTCAAAAATATCTTCGGCAATAGAGCGTAGATGTTTCACAGAACAAATAAGTAAAGAAGGAAAATATCCTTTTACAGATGTTTAGGATTGCGTCCTTCTACAAACCATACCAGGGCGTTGCTGAAGGTACCATCTTCTCATACAACTGTCGTCAAATACAAAAACCAAGGAAAACAGCGCAGGTTGACTGACCTGGGTTGTATGTCGAACCACTTTTCCAATTTCTTAACCATTGCATCGCATGGCCTGGTAAGAGCTGAAAGGTCGCTGGTTCACGTAATATAGACACATCCAGTTTGGGAGAGATTACGGATTTTGAATCAGTAGGAGTCTACTAAGGGATATGCCATCGGTCAAATCACTATTGTTCGCTGATGAGATCAATCGAGTCCCATTATAGCACTGAAGCACTGTTGGTTTGCCTTTAGTGTCCAACCAGCTCTCGAATAAGAAATGTACAGGCGAAGACAATTTGTACAGGGTGTTTCAAAAATGACCGGTAAATTTGAAACGGCAATAAAAACTAAACGAGCAGCGATAGAAATACACCGTTTGTTGCAATATGCTTGGGACAACAGTACATTTTCAGGCGGACAAACTTTCGAAATTACAGTAGTTACAATTTTCAACAACAGATGGCGCTGCAAGTGATGTGAAAGATATAGAAGACAACGCAGTCTGTGGGTGCGCCATTCTGTACGTCGTCTTTCTGCTGTAAGCGTGTGCTGTTCACAACGTGCAAGTGTGCTGTGGACAACATGGTTTATTCCTTAGAACAGACGATTTTTCTGGTGTTGGAATTCCACCGCCTAGAACACGGTGTTGTTGCAACAAGACGAAGTTTTCAACGGAGGTTTAATGTAACCAAAGGACCGAAAAGCGAAACAATAAAGGATCTGTTTGAAAAATTTCAACGGACTGGGAACGTGACGGATGAACATGCTGGAAAGATAGGGCGACCGCGTACGGCAACCACAGAGGGCAACGCGCAGCTAGTGCAGCAGGTGATCCAACAGCGGCCTCGGGTTTCCGTTCGCCGTGTTGCAGCTGCGGTCCAAATGACGCCAACGTCCACGTATCGTCTCATGCGCCAGAGTTTACACCTCTATCCATACAAAATTCAAACGCGGCAACCCCTCAGCGCCGCTACCATTGCTGCACGAGAGACATTCGCTAACGATATAGTGCACAGGATTGATGGCGGCGATATGCATGTGGGCAGCATTTGGTTTACTGACGAAGCTTATTTTTACCTGGACGGCTTCGTCAATAAACAGAACTGGCGCATATGGGGAACGGAAAAGCCCCATGTTGCAGTCCCATCGTCCCTGCACCCTCAAAAAGTACTGGTCTGGGCCGCCATTTCTTCCAAAGGAATCATTGGCCCATTTTTCAGATCCGAAACGATTACTACATCACGCTATCTGGACATTCTTCGTGAATTTGTGGCGGTACAAACTGCCTTAGACGACACTGCGAACACCTCGTGGTTTATGCAAGATGGTGCCCGGCCACATCGCACGGCCGACGTCTTTAATTTCCTGAACGAATATTTCGATGATCGTGTGATTGCTTTGGGCTATCCGAAACATACAGGAGGCGGCGTGGATTGGCCTCCCTATTCGCCAGACATGAACCCCTGTGACTTCTTTCTGTGGGGACACTTGAAAGACCAGGTGTACCGCCAGAATCCAGAAACAATTGAATAGCTGAAGCAGTACATCTCATCTGCATGTGAAGCCATTCCGCCAGACACGTTGTCAAAGGTTTCGGGTAATTTCATTCAGAGACTACGCCATATTATTGCTACGCATGGTGGATATGTGGAAAATATCGTACTATAGAGTTTCCCAGACCGCAGCGCCATCTGTTGTTGACAATTGTAACTACTGTAATTTCGAAAGTTTGTCTGCCTGTAAATGTACTGTTGTCCCAAGCATATTGCAACAAACGGTGTATTTCTATCGCTGCTCGTTTAGTTTGTATTGCCGTTTCAAATATACCGGTCATTTTTGAAACACCCAGTAGATAGTGCCTCAACGCAATTCCAGTTTATGAAATTTATTACATGCAGCCACACTTTACCTCAGTGTCATAATTCAATTTCCTTATGTATTTGCGTCATTCCATGAGAATATCAGGTTCTAAGAATTAAACAGTCAGTTAACTACATTATCATTGCAGAACGCTGCTTTCAACATAACTAAAAGACCAAAGCTGTCGCCGGCCGCGGTGGCCGAGCGGTTCTAGGCGCTTCAGTCCGGAACCGCGCGACTGCTACGGTCGCAGGTTCGAATCCTGCCTCGGGAATGGATGTGTGTGATGTCCTTAGGTTAGTTAGGTTTAAGTAAGTCTAAGTTCTAGGGGACTGATGACCTCAGATGTTAAGTCCCATAGTACTCAGAGCCATTTAGAGCCACCAAAGCTGCCTGAATTGTAGGAGTGACTAATTAGCTTGATGCATGTATTGGATATCATTGCGATTTGTTAATGCAAGAACTTCGTTAATTAGCACAACGTTCTAGAACCAAGTGAAGTGGCCACATAAGTTCTTAATACCTGTGGCTCCTAATGCGCAGACACTTGGTGCTGTTAATTACACATTCGAAAATCCGTCATTACTGCCTTGCGGCGAATTACCATTTCCTTACTCCAAGTTTCTCCCAAGCGTCGAGAAGGACTCAGTATCCTGTGGATGGCAGCACCAAGGTATTATGCCGTGTAGTGGTGGTTTAATTTACGTAGAGATGGAGCCTGAAGAAGGAGTGAGTTTAAGTCAGTTTATTGCGCGGAGCATACTCCAACGCCCGCCAAGCTTCCTGTCGCTATCGAACGGCTGCATTTCCTTAACCACTGCACGAGAATTCACTCAACTGAGACTGCAGAGATGTTTCGGATAGAGCTGAGGGCATTGGCTGACCAGCTGGTGATCTGAAGTTGCGTACCGCCATCCACTCTCCTGTGGGAGTGGACAATCTGGTGATGAGAAATTCTTACATTCCTAGCATATAATCGCTGTGTACTCATGACCACAGATACTGAGGTGGTTCATGCGTTTAAATACTCATAATGGAATTTAAAGTTCTGTTCTCGTGTTAAAAAAAGTAATAATGAATTAACGATAGTTCACCTTTTGTAATTACAGAAATATTGTTTTTCTTTAACTTGTTTCACTACAGTTGTTGGTTGTTTGCGTTTATTTTTCCTGAAATACATACATATAGATTTTAATTTAGGTTAAGAAATATGCTACATCGAATTTGGTTGTAGTTTACATTGTATATGTACTTGTAAGGCGTCTAGATTTACGGACCTTACAAGAGCTTGATCCATAACGACTGAAGCCATACCTGGCGACACAGACGCGACACGGTGTGGAAATCCCCATTGTATAAAAGCACTTTGAGACCTTAAGGCTCTATCAATGTCTCTCTCTCGTCTCACGGTGGACTGCACAGGTGTGTGGAAACGAGAGAGGCCGTTGAGTGTTTTGCTTTCTGCAGAGTGAGGACGATATGCTTCACGTATCATGGTGACACAAGTGATAGTTAATTATTCCTGTGGTAATTTTTGCGGGCAAAGAAATTGTGGAGGTCGCTCCAACCCATACCGAGTTATTTAACTAGGGAAAGGTTAACGTTCTACGGAACGCTGGACAGTTGTGACTGAGTGAATTCAGTCAAGGCCAGAATAGGGAATTGGCGTTTCAGATTCAGCATGGAGACAACGCCATTGCAGATGCTGCTTGCTAAAGTACCATCACGTATTAGGTCACAATAAATGTTGAGTCTAGATTTTGCTCACTCCAACATGCAAACACTTTAATCATTGAATATCAAAAGCTAGGATACTAACCTACACTCACATTCAGTACATGAGGGTTATTTTATTGGTTGAAAAAGTAAATTTATTCTCCACCAACCAGCTACAACATAGATTTAAATGACCTGATGAGGATTTTTAATAATCATTCTTTCCTGTGGTAAAAAATTTTCATGTATAGAGTTAACGATTTTGTTTTTAATAATCATCATTTCAACATGGCCAAGACTTAAATATTTTGTTATTGAGTGTAAAAAGTAGCTGAACATGATTGTTGTTTATCACTTGACCCCTGAAAGCAACTGTTGATAAATTATATGTAGAAGAAAAGGGAATAGCTGTGTTGTCTTCCTAAAATAGACGATAAACTTTCACTTTTATTAATTCATGCATTCTAGGTACGTGACAGCAGCATTTATAATGATTTTTGTTGCGATACACACCTGACATTAGCTGCCTTTCATGGCCTTATTTAGAATCTCTGTTTGACACCCAGGGCTTGAGAAGACAGTTCTGATGTTTTGTCCAATTGCACGTTAAGTGGTAAGCTAAGTTTGCACATGTTGGTATACTCAATGTGCCGATACAAAGGTTGGAAGTACGACATACTTTAGCTCTTATTTACATTGTGTGTGTCCTCCAGCTTCCAGCCAAAGTCAGTCACAGGTATAAGATAATACGCCATGTCATCAGCCAGCAGAGGGATGTGGTAGAACAAGCTTGGGTATGAAAGAATAACAATAATTGTATACTTGCAAAACGGCACACCATGTTTCATTCAACATTGTTGACATGTCTGGAGGACCGCAGTACATATCGATTTCTGACCATTCATATGTAAGTTTTCAGGTGTTAGCGCAAGTTACATGTCGATAACCAATTTCAAGGACACTTTTAATTTTTTCCAGAAAAAAAATGGTTCAAATGGCTCTGAGCACTATGGGACTCAACTGCTGTTGTCATAAGTCCCCTAGAACTTAGAACTACTTAAACCTAACTAACCTAAGGACATCACACACATCCATGCCCGAGGCAGGATTCGAACTTGCGACCGTAGCGGTCGTGCGGTTCCAGACTGTAGCGCCTTTAACCGCTCGGCCACTCCGGCCGGCTTTTCCAGAAAAGTTTTGCAGGAAATGGAATATATATGTTAACAGGGAATAAGTGTCAAAGAGCATATCAGGCATCTGCTTGAGTTCACAGGTGTAGTAATAGACATATTATCTCTCCCAGAAAATCTCTATAAAATATCTACATTACTCCGACAACTGTGACTTCCCTGTCAGTTCTAAAAGTTGCAGTAAGTCGTCGAGGATGAAACAAACAGCCTGAAAAACAGTGAAACATCTAGAAAACATGGTCAGGTGTCATTATAACTTGTTGAATGAACACAGAATTGGCGGGTATGTAAATCATTAAAGTTGCAATTCTCTGTGACAGAACTGTCAAGAGGGTGCATTAGTGTCGTTCGTGTTTAGTGTTATTACCAGCCCTGGCAGGGTACATAAGGCGTGTGACTGCATCATGTGCTGAGCAATCACTATGAAGGAAACGTTGATACCGCGCACTCGCGTGAGACAACAGTATCAGCACTTGGCAGCTTGAAATAGCCCCCACTGTGGGACTCAATTTGGCCGGCTGGTGAAATTGTGCCTTACCCAGAAATTTGCGGCATTCTGATGTGCCAGTAGTCCGATGTTGTTCTGCATAGAAAGGTATACTCGTAGCACTTGTAGCCTCTTCATATGTGTGTCTGCCATCCGGGAATGAGTTATGGACTCCCCGCAACCATCTGTGGAATCCCACACCACTGGTTGGAGACTAACACCAGCCGGGCTACGGAATTACCGTCTCATGGTTAGGCCGCCGGTATCACCACAACACAAACGGCTGCGTCTGGAGTGGTGCCATGATCGCGAAGCACGAAACGCTAATGAACCGAAATATTCTGTCCAATAATGAATTGAGGTTCTTCACTACCTCAGATGAAACTCGTCGGTGCCTATCGCGGCGACCTGGCGAGAAGTCCCATTCTTCTGAGGTTTTGGAGAGGCATAATGGTGTTACACCTGACATATTGGTGTGTGGAACCGTGGATACTTGAGGACACGTCTGGTAGTGACTGAGGAAACTGCGACAGTACAACCGTACGTCATGTGCGTCACAGACATCCTGCACCCTCATATGTTACCACTCTTGCGATCAAATGACAATATCGTTGTGCCATTTTTCAACAACACAAATGCTAGACCACACACGGCAAGTGTCTCTATGAACCGTCTGAGTGATGTTGAGGAACTCCAGAGGCCAGCAAGATCGCCTGATCTGTCCCTATAAGAACATCTGTGGGAGCAGTTCAGACATCAACTCCCTACCACTGCCAGTATCCAGGATAAAAAGAGCAATTATAACATTTCGCGGCCAGGTTGCTTCAGGAGATGATTTAACGACTTTTTGTCAAATCGTTTCATAGATCCAGGCCACAAAGGATTCAGTATCATTCACATAAATGGGCTCATAGAACCAATTTCTTAGTATAACTGACTGGTTTTTTTAATCACAAAAATAACGTCACATCCACTCTCAGCCAGTGAAGTTCCATTTCGTTTCCTCCCACCCTTCTGGGTGCATCATTTCTTTTTGTCACTCATTGTAACAAACAGTGACAATCTACAGTTACACTAACTGAGACTTAATAGTCAGCTGATTGTTTACTCAACTGATCGAATCACAGTCAGCTTTGTACAATTTTATTTCCTAAATGAACAAGTATCACAGCTGCTACTATAGCCAACATGACCACGATCGATGTTGCCAAACTAAATCACTCAAGTGGGGTAAAGCAATTGGTAACACACGTCTCATTCAAAAAAATTGTTCAAATGGCTCTGAACACTATGGGACTGAACTTCTCAGGTCATGAGTCCCCTAGAACTTAGAACTACTTAAACCTAACTAACCTAAGGACATCACACACATCCATGCCCGAGCAGGATTCGAACCTGCGACCGTAGCAGCAGCGCGGTTCCAGACTGTAGCGCCTAGAACCGCTCGGCCACCCCGGCCGGCGTCGTCTCATTCATACAAGAGTTCATCGACGACTCCACTCCGGCAGAAGAAGACTAGGTGTCATAAATTACTACTTTTCCCCAAAAATGTAAACCTGGATGAATTAACTTGCTGATGCTCAACATTCAATCGCATTTTGTACACAAAATTTATTTCCAGACTTAAAATCACTCTGTAGTAGATGAATTTCGGATAATTAATTATCTAGCAGACTATCAGTTTGAATTGAAAAGGAGCAGAGGAACAAGAGAAGCTATCTTACTGTTTCCAGAATGATATTTTCACTCTGCTTCGGAGTGTGGGCTGGTATGAAACTTCCTGGCAGATTAAAACTGTATGCCGGACCGTAACTCGAAATCGGGACCTTTGTCTTTCGCAGGCAACAAACATAAGCTGCTTCTATCAGTTTTTTTTTTTTTTGTAAAAATAAGACGATGTCGTTTATAAAATAAAATATTTCTGAAAAACTTAAAGTAAGGCCCAAAAGTCGAATACATTCTTATTGCCCTCCCTGTAAAGGTAAAGCACAGTCAGACTCCCAATCCAAGTCACTGCCTTTGCCTTCGTTCGAGGATATAGGTCATTTCTGGGAGAAGTAGTATCTGTGGTTCTATTGCTTGCGGCATCACCCGAAGGAGGAAGGCGATCATTTTTTGGACCAAACACCACTCGTCCGCCGAAGGCCCATATGTCAGATGATGTTCCTCTGTGTCTATAACATTGCACAGTCGACACAGTGACTCATCCGCCATAAGAATTGTATGCAACCTGAAATGAGTCGCGTATTTCCCATTTACCACCTGATACCACAGTGCGCGCGTCCCCAAATCAAAGTGTGGGTGGTGCACCACACGCCATACCACTGGTCATGCCACTGTTGGCTCTCGGCGCTCTACGGCATTTTTCGGCCGTCGTCGAGTCAAGATGCGATATATATCACGTGCCGTTGCTGTCCTGATAGTCGGTAGTTACATATACACATAACAGTGTTCCACAAAAAACTTCGCATGCGGGCAAGCGATGGTGAGATGTGAGCCACCGCTACTGGTGCCAGACGAGAAGACGGAGCTAGTTCGTCTATCAAGGTGCCAGTCGGACATGGCTCTGGCTAAGCCATGTCTCCGCAATATTCTTTCTTCGAGTGCTAGTTCTGCAAGGTTCGCAGAAGAGCTTTTGTGAAGTTTGGAAGGTAGAAGACGAGTAACTGGCAGAACTGAAGCTGTGATGAGGCGTCGTGAGTCGTGCTTGGGTAGCTCAGTCGTCCGCAGCTCGTGGTGTAGTGGCTAGCGTCGCTACCTCTGGGTCCAGGGGTCCCTGATTCGATTCCCGGCTGGGTTGAGGATTTTCTCTGCCCAGGAAATGGGTGTTTGTGTTGTCCTGGTCATTTTGTCATCATCATCAATCTTGACAGAGGCTAGATTCGACTGTAAAAAAAAAAGTAGGAATAGCCCTTGCCCGCGAAATGCAAAGGTCCAGAGTTAGAGTCTCGGTCCGGCACTCAGTTTTAATTTGCCAGGAAGTTTCATATCTTAATGTTATGTCGTGTTATAGAAAAATTTCTGGACATACGCAAACTTTTATTTACTTTATTCTTAAAAAGCCTTCGTTAGAGTTTCTGTATTATTTTAATGAACATATTTTGTCCATGTCAAAAAAATGGAAAAGGCAAGGATAGCAAACCAATGGCTAAACACAGTTGTGATTGGTGAAACAACAAGGCTGGACCAAGGACATGAGTATGTAGGGGTAAGAGTAGTCAGTTGGGATACAATGATGAGAGAACGCCCGCATCTCGTGGTCGTGCGGTAGCGTTCTCGCTTCCCACGCCCGGGTTCCCGGGTTCGATTCCCGGCGGGGTCAGGGATTTTCTCTGCCTCGTGATGGCTGGGTGTTGTGTGCTGTCCTTAGGTTAGTTAGGTTTAAGTAGTTCTAAGTTCTAGGGGACTGATGACCATAGATGTTAAGTCCCATAGTGTTCAGAGCCATTTTTGAATGATGAGAGAACAATGGTACAAGGACAGACAAAAGTGGAAAGCTCTCGTAAACCACATCCCGGCAACTACAGACTTGAAAAACCGACGATGACGATGAAGATTATGTCTAATTCGGTGGCAGAGATGTAATATTGTAACCGTACAAAAACGGAAGAGTCACTGTTCACAAAAATGCATCTCTACGAAATGCATGAGGGATGTACATGGTCACCAGTGTTGTTTAACGTGTTCACTATATGATCAAAAGTATCCGGACACCTGGCTGAAAATGGCGTACAAGACCGTGATATCGGTAATGCTGGAATTCAGTATGGTGTTGGCCGACCATTATCCTTGATGACAGCTTCCACTCTCGCTGGCATACCTTCAATCAGGTGCTGGAAGGTTTCTTGGGGAATGGAAGCCCATTCTTCTCGTAGTGCTTCACTAAGGAGACGTATCAATAACGGTCGGTGAGGCCTGGCAGGAAGTCACGTTCCAAAACACACCGAAGGTGTCCTATATCATTCAGGTCAAGACTCTGTGCAAGTCAGCCCATTGCAGGGATGTTATTGTCGTGTAACCACTCCGCCACAGGCCGTACATTATGAACAGGTGCTCGATTGTGTTGAAAGATGCAGTCGCCATCACCGAATTGCTCTTCAACAGTGGGAAGCAAGAAGGTGCTTAAAACATCAATGTAGGCATGTGCTGTGATAATGCCACGTAAAACAACGATGGGTGCAAGCCCCTTCCATGAAAAATACGGCCACACCATAACAGCACCGCCTACGAATTTTACTTTTGCCACTACACACACTGGCAGATGACCTTCGCCGTACCCACACTCTGCCATCGGATAGCCACATTGTGTACCGTGATTCGTCACTCCGTTCAACGTTTTTCCACTGTTAAATTGTTCAATGTTTACGCTTCTTACACCAAGCGAAGTGTCGTTTGACATTTACCGGCGTGATTTGTGGCTTATGAGCAGCCTTTCGACCACGAAATCCAAGTTTTCTCACTTCCCGCCTAACTGTCATAGTACTTGCAGTGGATCGTGATGCAGTTAGGAATTTCTGTGTGATGGTCTGGATAGATGTGTGCCTATTACGACCCTCTTCAACAGTCGGCGGTCTCTGTCCGTCAATAGACGAGGCCGGTGACATGTCTGCGTAAGCAGAAAAAACTAACGATCAGAGTCCAAAAACAAATTATTGGACTGTTCAACTAACCAAAACAAATTCTTCAAGTATAACACCAACACAAAATAGTGATCCGTTTTCGAATCACAACTACATAGAAGAGTAATATAGAAAACAACAGAAATAATTCCTACTAGTCTCCGCCAGAGACTTCTCCGATATACTAAGCATAATCCAGAGATTAGCGAGAAGATCCAAGCCGGGCTGCCGGGCCGGCAGCTATCCACGTCTGCTGGCGGTCGATGAACTGCCGACGTGCGGGGTTTTTTTTTTTTAATTGTTATTTTGAAACCTGTAGTAAAGGTAGGCCGGCAGCAGCATACGACGCCGCTCTTTGGCCGCCGAGAAACACAGATATACAAATGAAGACATTTAAAGAAAAAACATGGTGGACATATAAACGGAGACAAACACTTTTTAAAATACAAGGTGCCGTTCACGGGCGTAGAGTCCAAGATAAAATTGTTCAGACACTTGGACACAGACAGAAACGAGAATTGTCACACGTGAACGTAGGTGCACAAAACGAATAACACTGAACCACTTAAGCCCAAAACGACGGCACACACAGAACATGAGGCGTTGATCTCTGGCGCTCGAATGTTCACTAACCGTGTACGAGTCCGGGAACCAGCCAAGAGAGGAGGAGTGGGGGAGGGAGGGAGAGGGAAGAGCAGATGCCATGGGCAGGGGAGACAGGGGGCAGGGAGGAAGGGGGAGGGGAAGCCCGGGGGAAGAGGGGTGGAGGGAGGGGACGGGGGAGAAGGAAAAGGAAGGGAGGGAGGGTGCCTAAAGGAAAGGACACAGAAAGTGGGGGGAGGATCAAAGTTGATAGGAGGGGTAGATGGAGGGGAGGAGGACATCATCAGGGAGGGGGAGCTGGCGGAAGCCACCTTGGGAGAGGGTAAGGAGGGTGGAGAGATAGAGACCGGGTGGGACGTGGGAATACAGGCGCGGCAGTGGTTGGGGGAGGGAGAGGATGGGTGAGACAAGCGGATGAGGAGGATCGAGTTTGCAGGAGGTGTACAGGATCCGTATCCTTTCAAGGAAGAGGAGGAGGTGGGGCAAGGGGATGAGATCGTACAGGATCCGCATGGGGGATGGGAGACGGATGCGATAGGCGAGGCGGCGAACATGGCGTTCAAGGATTTGGAGGGATTTATAAAAGGTAGGGGGGTGGAGATCCAGGCTGGATGGGCATAACAAAGGATAGGACGGATGAGGGATTTATAGGTGTGGAGGATGGTGGAGGGGTCCAGACCCCACGTACGGCCGGAAAGGAGCTTGAGGAGACGGAGTCGGGAGTGTGCCTTGGCTTGGATTGTCCGGAGATGGGAAGTCCAGGGGAGGCGATGGTCGAGGGTGACGCCAGGGTACCTAAGGGTGGGAGTGAGGGCGATAGGACGGCCATAGATGGTGAGATAGAAATCAAGGAGGCGGAAGGAAGGGGTGGTTTTGCCTACAATGATCGCCTGGGTTTTGGAGGGATTGACCTTGAGCAACCACTGGTTGCACCAAGCGGTGAACCGGTCAAGATGGGACTGGAGAAGGTGTTGGGAGCGCTGCAGGGTGGGGGCAATGGCATGGAAGGCGGTGTCATCGGCAAACTGGAGAAGGTGGCCGGGGGGTGACGGCGGCGGCATGTCCACCGTGTACAAAAGGTACAGAAGGGGGGAGAGGACGGAGCCTTGGGGCACACCGGCGGAGGGGAAAAAGGTGTTGGAATCGGTGTTATGGATAGTGACGTAGGAAGGACGGTGGGAGAGAAAGGAACCGATCAGACGGACATAGTTAATGGGAAGGGCGAAGGTTAGGAGCTTGAAGAGGAGACCGGAATGCCATACGCGGTCATAAGCACGTTCGAGGTCCGGGGAGAGGAAGATTGCGGAGCGACGGGAATTAAGCTGTTCGGAAAGGAGATGAGTGAGGTGAAGGAGAAGGTCGTTGGAAGAGAAGGACGGTCGAAAGCCACAGTGGGAAACGGGAAGGAGGTGGTGCTGGCGGAGATGCTGGTGGATGCGACGGGTGAGGATAGATTCCAGGACCTTGCTGAAGACCGAGGTAAGGCTGATGGGACGGTGGGAGGAGACGGCGGACGGCGGTTTGCCAGGTTTAAGGAACATCAGGATACGGAAGGTTTTTCACAGGTCGGGGTAGTAACCGGTGGACAGGACTACATTGTAGAGCCTGGGCAGAGTGGAGAGGAAAGAGACATGAGCTTCACGAAGGTGACGGTAGGTGACACGATCGTGAGCAGGAGCGGTGTTGCGTTTTGTGCGGAGTGTAGCAATGAGATCCTGTGTATTGATAGGGGTATTGAGTTCTGTGTGTGCAATGTTGTCCAAGTACTGGAAACCACTTGCGAGGGGAGGTATAGAGGTGTCAGTTCGATCGCAGACATCCGGGAAGAGGGAGTAATCGAACTGGGGATCATCGGGGATGGAAAACACATCAGAGAGGTAGGAGGCAAAGTGATTGGCCTTACTAAGGGTGTCAGGGAAGGGGTGGTCGTCATGGAGAAGAGGATAGTAGGGGGAGGGTTTAGTTCCGGTAAGGCGACGGAAGGCTGACCAGAACTCGGACGAGTTGATAGGTAGGGTAGCATTGAAACGGGTGCATGTCTGCCGCCAGTCCCGGCGTTTCTTAGCCGCGAGCAAATTACGAATGTGTCGCTGAAGTTGCCGGTGGCATCGTAGTGTGTCCGGGTCACGCGTGCGGAGGAAGGCACGGTAGAGACGGCGGGATTCACGGAGGAGGAGGACAGCCTGTGGGGGTAAGGTAGGACGGTGGGGGTGGATGGCGACAGTAGGGACGTGGGCCTCCACGACCTCAGACAAGGTCTGCTGGAGAAAGGAGGCGGCATGGGTTACATCGTCAGCGTGGTGCTAGGTGAAGGGGTGGCTATCGACCTGGGTGGAGAGGGTATCCCGGTAGGCATTCCAGTTGGCACGGGAATAGTCATGGACGTACTTAGGGGGAGGGTCAGTACGAGGATCGGGGCGGGGGCGACGACCGTCTGAAATGGTGAGAAGGACAGGGAGATGGTCGCTACCAATAGGCTCCAGGACATCCACCATTATGCGGCCAAGCCGATGTGCGGCCGAGCGCCGGCCTTTACAGCGCTTCGGCGGATGAGTACCTCGGAACTATTTTCCATCACGTGGTTTGACGTGTGAAAATAGTTCCGGGATCTGCAGCGACCTCTTCCTTATGTTTATGTGGGCCGGTAGTGGCCCCTGGTGGCCGCTGGTGTCTTTGCAGTGGTGTTGTTGTTGTTGCTGTTGTGGCCGTTCATCAATATTGCCTGTCGGTTGTGTAGTGCTTCGGTGTGTCTGCGAGTGGGCAACCCGCGGCTGCAGGCTGTCAGTTTGGTTGCTGATACTGTAGGCGCCGTGATGTCTGCTGGAGAAGGCCACAGCAGTCGGCGTGTACGCTTTTGTGGTCTACGTTTCCCTTCGCGATTCCACTTCACTGTCACATCGGAAACAGTGGACCTAGGGATGTTTGGGAGTGTGGAAATCTCACGTACAGACGTTTAACACAAGTGACAATTACCTGACCACGTTCGATGTCCGTGAGTTCCATGGAGTTCCCCATTCTGCTCTCTCACGATGTATAATAACTACTGAGGGCGCTTATTTGGATTACCTGGCAGCGATTTTCGATGATCATAGAAAATGTGAACTTAATTTACGTGAACTAGAATAACCGTAATAAACATTTCACCAAAGATGAAAAATGTGCAAACCAACGGGGCTTATGGCCGTGTGCAGTGATGTGGGCATGTGGACCCATTTACAAGACATCAAATAATTACTCTTTATGTAGCATGAAGGACTGCCACTCTGTCAACTGCATCATTTCCTACCCTTTCTAGTCAAAGATAATGCACATAAGCGCGAAATATAATGATCACAGCTTCTGAATTGATGAACGCAGGATTGTCGTCGCGAGTCTGAATCCCGTAACCCCCAAATCCCCGAAAATAAACGAAAAATAGATCTATTAAAGAAAAGCAGATAAAAATTCGCTTGACGCCTTCCTGAGAGACAGTCTCCACTCCATCTAAATTAACAAGATAACAGTAGTCCTGATCTGTCAAGAATTGAAAGAAATGGAACCGACAGCATTTGATTTATACCAAATATATTAACAAACGACGGAGCTGATCCCCTGGGTACACAAATGGGGTCACAACACTGTTCCAGAAACACCAAAAAACCATGCCAAATTTAAAGGAATGGAAAATCACCAAGATTGGCGATCTGTTACAGAAGCTCGAAATTTATTGTGTACTTCAATGCGAGATGCTTATAATAGTTTCCACAACGAAACTTTGTCTCTGAACCTGGCAGAAAATCCAAAGAGATTCTGGTCGTATATAAAGTATGCTAGCAGCAAGACACAATCAATGCCTTCTCTGGGCGATAGCAATGGAAATGCTGTCGATGACAGTTCTGCTAAAGCAGAGTTACTAAACCCAGCCTTCCAAAATGATCTGTTCCCAAACCCTGGGAAGTTGCACAGGTCACACCAACATGCAAGGAAGACAGCAGTAATACATTAAATTACAGGCTCATATCATTATCGTCGATATGCAGCTGCATTTTTGAACATAAATTGTGTTCAAACGTTATGAAATATCTTGAATAGAACGGTCTATTGCCATACGGTCAACACGGGTTTAGAAAACATCGTTCTTGCGAAAGATAACTAGCTCTACTCACACGAAATGTTGAGAGCTATCGACAGTGAATTTCAGATTAATCTCGTATTTCTAGATTTCCACAAGGCGTTCGACACCGTACCTTACAAGTAGCTTGTAATGAAGTTGCGTGTTTATGGATTACAGTCACAATTATGTGACTGTATTCGTTATTTCCTTCCAGAGAGGTCATATCTATGAGAACTTCACTCTGACTGTGACGAATAGGTGCAAGCAGACGTAAGTTTGTGGCTTCGTCAACAAAGTCAAACATTCCGCACTGACAGTATCAACAAACTGGTCTCTCATTGGGAGACATGTGTTCCCCGCCAGGGTGAAAGTCGATAAATAATTATGCAAACATGCAGAATCAAGATGTAGTATGCCAATAAAGATTTTTTATTTAAACAATAAAGAGTTTTCACATAAGCTGACGGAAACTGAAGGAAAGTAACTGAGTAAAACAGAAGCGCTTTCTGGCTTTCGCTATGGTACTGTTATAGGTCCCCTGCTGTTCCTTATCTACGTAAACGATTTATGAGACAATCTGAGCAGCCGTCTTAGGCTGTTTACAGATGATGATGTTGTTTATTGTCTAGTCAAGTTATCAGAAGATAAACAGATTGAAAAACGATTTGTAAAAGGTATTGTATGGTGCGAAAATTGGCAATTGGACCTTAATAATGAAAAGTACGATGTCATGCACATGAATGCTAGAAGTAATCCGTTAAACTTCGGTTACACAATAAATCAATCATATCTGATGGCCGTAAAGTCCGTTAAATATCTATGAACTACAATTACGAATAACTTAAATTGGAAAGAACATATAGAAAATGTTGTGGGGAAAGTGGGTCAAAGACTCCGTTTCTTTGGCAGAACACTTAGATTATGCAACAGATCTACCTAAGGTACTGTCTACACGACGCTTGACCGTCCTCTTTTGGAGTACTGCTGTGCGAGGGAGAGGGGGATGGGTCCTTACCAGATACAATTAACGGAGTACACTGAGAGAGTTTAAAGAAGGGCAGCACGTTTTGTATTGTCGAGAAATAAGGGAGGGAATATCACAGACATGATACAGGATTTGGGGTGGACATCATTAAAACAAACATGTGGCAGGAACTTCTCAAGAAATTCCAGTCACCATCTCTCTCGTTGGAATGCGAAAATATTTTGTTGACACCCACCTACTTAGGGAGGAACCATCATCAAAATAAAATAAGAGAAATCAGAACCCGTAAAGAAAGATGTAGGTGTTCGTTTTTTCCACGCACTGTTCGAGAAAGGAATAATAGAGATTTAGTGTTAAAGCGGTTCAAAAAAAATGGTTCAAATGGCTCTGAGCACTATGGGACTCAACTGCTGTGGTTATCAGTCCCCTAGAACTTAGAACTACTTAAACCTAACTAACCTAAGGACATCACACACATCCATGCCCGAGGCAGGATTCGAACCTGCGACCGTAGCAGTCGCACGGTTCCGGACTGCGCGCCTAGAACCGCGAGACCACGGCGGCCGGCTAAAGCGGTTCGATGAACACTCTGCCAGGCACTAAGTTGTAATTTGCGGAGTATCCATGTAGATAGATGGAAGCAGACGAATCTAGGTTTTACATCAACTGCAGTGAGAAATGCATAGGACTGTAGAACCTTTCACATTGTGTGATCGTATGCTGTCTGCTGAGCATGAATCATTATACACTAGATAGAACAGAAGAATGACTAGCAAAAAAAAATTGATTTAAAAGAACGTTTGAATATAAACTGAGGTGGCAAAAGTCATGGGATATCTCCCAATATCGTGTCGCACATTCTTTTGCCCGACGTAGTGCAGGTAGTGCAGCAGTATCTCGTGGCAGCGACTCAATAAGGCTTTGGTAGTCCCCTGCGGATAAACTGAGCCATATTACCCTTGTAGCCGTCCACAATTTCGGAAGCCTTGGTGCTTTAGGATTTTCTGCACCAACTGGCCTCTCGATTATGTCCCATTAATATTTGATAGCATTCATGTCGGGTGAACAAGGTGGCCAAATCAGTCTCTCGAATTGTCCACAATGTTCTTCAAAGCATTCGCGAACAACTCTGGGTTGGCCACATGGCACATTATCATCCATAAAAATTCCATTGTTGTTTGGGAACATGGAATTCCATAAATGGCTGCAAATGGTCTTCAAGCAGCCAAAAACAGCCATTTCCAGTCAAAGATCTGTTCGCCTGGAACAGAGGACCCAGTCCATTCCATGAAAACACAGCCACGCCACTGTGTAGCCACCACTAACTTGCACAGTACCTTATTGACAAATTGGGTCATGACTTCAGGGGGGTCTGCGCCACACTAGAGCCCTACTATCGACTCTTACCAACTGAAATCGGGGCTAATCTGGTCAGGCCACCGTTTTTCAGTCGTCTAGGGACCAAATGAAAAGGTCTCGAGCCCAGGAGATACGTCGTAGTCGATGGCGTACTGTTATCAAAGGCACTCGCTTTGATCTTCTGCTGTCATAACCTATTAACGCCAAATTTCGCCGCACTGTCCTAACGGATGAATTCGTCGTACGTCCCACATTGATTTCTGCGGTTATTTCACGCAGTGTTGCTTGTCTGTTAGCACTGACTCTACGCATACGCCGCTGCTCTCGGTCGATAAGTGAATGCCGTCAGCCACTGCGTTGTCCATGGTGAGAGGTAATGCCTAAAATTTGGTATTCTCGGCATACTGTGTAGATCGGAATATTGAATTCCCTAACGATTTCCGAGACAGAAAATTCCATGGATCTAGTTCCAAGTATCACTGCACGTTTAAAGCACATTAATTCCCGCTGTCCGGATATATTCACACCGTAAACCTTTTCACATGAATGACCTGAGTACAAATGACAGCTTCGCCAGTGCGTTGCCTTTTTACACCTTTTGTATTGGATACTACCGCCGCCTCTGTACGTGCGTATTGCTATCCCATAGCTTTTGTCACCTCTCTGTATACCTTATAATTGCCCCTACAGATGGTAAAATCACAGTATCGCGTGTAAGAAAGTTTTCTAACAGACAGAGAGCAGTATGTCGTCCACAATGGGGTGACTTCAACAGAAACAAGTGTAACTCCACGTGTGCCCCAGGCAAGCGTAATAGGACCGCTGCTTTTTACGATTTACATAAACGGTCTGGTTGATGGTATTGACAGCGACATTAGACTGTTTGCCGATGATGCTGTAATCTACAGGAAAGTAGTATCACACGAAAGTTGTGAACAAATCAATGAGGATTTGCAGAAAATAAATGCGTGGTGTAATGACTGGCAGCTATCTCTCAACATTAGTAAGTGTGACCTAATGAGTACAACAAGGCGAAAATCCCCATTAATGTACGAGTACAAAATAAATGCCCAGTCTTTGGAAGTGGTAACATCCGTCAAGTATCTGGGCATGACTGTTCGAAATGATCTCAAATGGAAAGATCAGATTACACAAGTAACGGGCAAGGCGAACTCTAGATTCCGGTTTATTGGTAGAATCCTGAAGCGGTGCAGTTCTTTAGCAAAGTAAATTGCTTACAATGCGTTCGTTCGTCCAGTCTTAGAGTATTGTTCCTCTGTATGGATCCCTTACCAGTTGGGCCTGATTCAAGAGATTCGTGACTGGTACATTTAGCCATCGCGAGAGCGTTACGAATCTCATAGAAAATTTGAAGTGGGACACGCTTGCAGATAGACGACCCGCTAAACGGAAGGGGCTGCACACCAAATTCCAAAATTCGATCTTCGCCGAGGATGTAAAGCATATATTATTACCACCAACTTTCAAATCGGGCAATGATCACCATTCAAAGATAAGGGAAATTAGAACTCGTACTGAGGCGTTCAGACAGTCGTTCTTCCCTCGCGCAATCCCCGAGTGGAACAGGGGGGAATATGAAATTGGCACGAATTGTGCCCTCCGCCAGCTAGCGGAGTATATATGTAGATGTAGATGTAGAACAGTGGCACACACAGCTTCCACGTGAGAAAATGAAACAAAGCAAAGACAGTGTAAGTCGAGAAACATTGGCATGCCTCATTGATAGGGAATGTAACGAAATTAATTGTTACACAAATCATGTGAATTAGAAACAAACAGATTCTGTACAAAGTACTGAAAGTACTGTTGTTACCAAAGCACAAAGAATGGATCCCCACTTTGGAGACACGGTTATAACGAATGAAAGTCTCAGTGAAATTCTTTACCTTCAATTTCACGATGCTGACAGAGAACATGTTTATGCATTAACTATACAATTTGCGTGAACAAATACTACTAATATGCTCACACTGTATAGCTTCAGAGTACGAGTGCGTGCTGGAAAATAATGCCTCCTAATATTTAATGTGGAAACTCTTCAAGCTTTATAATAAAACAAACGTTATTAATATTTTACATTTTTATTCTTCACGTACACAGTATGCTAATAACTTTTGTTTTATGTAAAAACCTTAATAGTCTTCACATCAAAGATTCGGAGATATTACTTTTCAGCACGCCCTCGTGCGTCGTATCACACTGCAAAGCTGCAACCACACAGCGAAACAAGACGACACCGCATGCGTGCCAGAACATCCCTCTGCCGCTAAAATCTCCGTATGATAGCATGTAACACGGCGGTGCGTGACGTAACTACGTCGGTTTGTGAGAAACAGCGTGCATTAATCGAGTTTTGAATTCGAAGAGTTCGTCCACACGTGGAGCACCCTTTCCTTCAGCAATCACACTAGCGCTCCAATATCCGTAACAGTCAGACATCTTGGGTTCACTGTCATCGATCGTCCTCAATACAATCCCGGCCTGGCCCCATACGAGTTTATCTATTTCCAACACATTTAAGGACTTCACTTTGATAGTTATGATGCGGTGCAAGCAGAGGTAAGGTTATGCCTCCGCCAACAAGGGCAAACATTTTGCAGTGAGGCTATCGTTGGGAGCGATGTGTCCGTCGCCAGGGTTACTATATCGATAAATAATTATTAAATATGCAGAATAAATACACGGTATGCTAATAACTTTGGTTTTATGCAAAAACCTTAAGAGTCTTCACATCAAAGATTCGGAGGTATTACTTTTCAGCACGCCCTCGTGCGTCGTACCACACTGCAAAGCTGCAAACTGGCAACTGCACAGTGAAACAAGACTCAACCGCACGTGTGACAGAACGCAAAGTGCTTCTTCCAACTGGCAACCCAGAACGATGGCACGACGCCGACTGTGACCTGGCTGGTCATTTCAGCCGGAACTCGAAGACTGCTTCCTGGACACCGCAAAGGCAGACCCAAAGGTGATCGACGCTGTCGGCAGTCGATACCTAGGCACAGAACTGTATCTATGCAGAAGACCTGCGTTAAGTAATACGCGAAATAATGAAAAGGTGAAAATTTCAGTTAAACAGTGAAATCTGCTAATGCAACAGCCAAGTTTCATCCTTTACCTACTTTGGAGATATGATCTCCACTGATGGCAAAAATTAAGCCTACGTGAAAAGCAGAAATGCACAGGAAAAGCAGCGTATTACAAGAAAAAGGTGCTGCATATATCAAGGACGCCAAATTTAGGGAGCAAAAAAGAACTGTAAAGGAACTTTGTTTGGAGTGTAGCTCGGAAACATGTGCTATTGGAGGCAATTGAAAAGAGGTGCTGGAAGATGTGCAGACACTCTCCCCAACTGGGGGAATTCGTTACAATCATTAAGCGACTTTTGTGCTGAGCGACAGACAGTTTACTATGTTGTACCAAAATGTTCTTCACAACCGCACTGGGTAACAGTGCTGTCTAGGGCGCTTCGTCACGGTTCGCACGGCTCCCGCCGTCGGAGGTTCGAGTCCTCCCTCAGGCATGGGTGTGTGTGTTGTCCTTAGCGTAAGCTAGTTTAAGTTAGATTAAGTAGTTTGTCAGCCTAGGGGAGGATGACCCCAGCAGTTTGTTTCCATAGGAACTCACAACAAATTTCCAAATTTGTCCTTCACATGGCTGCAGGGGTTCTTTCGAAGAATTCCTGATAGTGGCATACTGGGTGATAATCTATGTAAGAGACTTCGATAAAAACCTATAATTATAGTCGTCTGTATTATTTTGTGCTGGAGGGCTATATTGAAGTGTTGGTAAGTGTTACTTTACTAATCTTTGGATATGTATAGCTATCCAGGTGATTGAAAATGGTTTTACGTATGCCCTACGGTTAATAAATAAATGTGGAGTTAGAGGAGGGAGCAGAAGACGTCGGGGACACCAACAAAACTCGCAGATGGAGACATTTATAGCGAATAGGTGAAAAATGATCTCTGCCACCATCATACTGAACAGAATAAATCAATCAATTATCCCCTTCTACCGCTACAATTCTTTTCTTGCTACCGTAATGGATGAAATGAGTCAAGGCAAGATACGAAGAGGAACACCTAAGCTGCCGTACTACAGACAGAGCAGATATGATGCAAGGGTAGGCTCGTATAAGGAAATGAAAAGAATAGGAGGAAACAGAGAAGAGAGGAAACGCGAAATGTTGCCAATTAATCTTCGGGTTGAGACTTGAGAAGAGTAATTAATTATTAACTGACTTATAATCCTTTACTTACTTTTAAGGCCTGTAAATACATGATCTTACACTCTACGTCCGAAAGGACAAACACCATCCAGTCGTGCAACTGATTCACCTCGATGGACAATGAAACCAAAACCTTCAGTTAGGACGTATATTAACGTTCGACCCATTGTCGGAATGTACAATTAGCGAGCATGGAGTTCATGCAAGGGGTCTGCGGATAGGTGTTACTAGCTGAGTGTGGGTCGGCCGGGAAGCACGCCGAGATACATAGTCACAGGATAGTGATACACACATATACAGGTAGTGGTAGTATCCCACACACGTTCTAAAAGGGCAGTGCATTTAGAGAGCTGTCATTTGTAGTCAGATAATTCATGTGAAAAGATTTCCGACTTGTTAGTGGCAGCACGACGAGGATTAACAGACTTTGAACATGGGATGGAAGTTGGAGCTAGACGCATAGGAGATTCCATTTCGGAAATCGTTTGGGAATTCAGTATTTCCCGATCCACAGTATCAAGAGTATGCCGAGAATAGCTAATTTGAAGCATCCACATCCAACACAGGGGCCGACGGCCTTCACTTAGAGACAGAGAGCAGTGGCAATTGCTTAGGGTTCTCAGTGCTAACTGACAAGTAACACTGTGAAATAACCTCAGAAATGTGGGACCTACAATGATCATATCCGTTAGAACGTTGGGGCGAAATTCGGCGTTAATGGGCTGTGGCACCAGAAGACCGACCCAAGTGCCTTTGCTAACAGTGCGACATCGCCTGTAGCGCCTCTCCTGGTCTCGTGACCATATAGGTTGCACCCTAGAGGACTGGAAAACCGTGGTCTGGTCAGATGAGTCTCGGTTTCAGTTGGTACGAGTTGGTGTAGTGTTCGAGTGTGGCGCAGGCCTCACGAAGCCATGATCCCAAGTTGTCAACAAGGCACTGAGCAAGCTGGTGGTGGCGCCACAACGGTGTGGGTCGCGTTTACGTGGAATGAACCGATCATTGACTGGAAATCGTTATGTTCTGCTACTGGAAGGCGATTTGCATTCATGGACTTCTTGTTCCAAAACAACGAAGGAATTTTTGTGGATGACAATGCGCCATGTCATCGGACCACAGCAGTTCACGATTGGTAGAAGAGCATTCTGGGCAGTTGGAGCGAATTGTTTGGCCAGCCAGTTCACCCGACATGACTCTCATCGAACATGTGTGGTACATAATCGAGAGGTTAGTTAGTGCGCAAAATCATGTACCTGCAACACTTTCGCAATTATGGATGGCAATAGAGTCAGCATGGCTCAATAAATCATCAGGGGCGTTCCTACGACTTGTTGAGTCTTTGCGACGTCGAGTTGCTGCACTGCGCCTTGCTAAAGAATGTCAGAAACGATATTGGAAGGCAACCGATGAGTTTTTCAATTCATGATTGAACTAACTTTTCCTTCGATCATGAATGAAAAGTGGTTCAAATGGCTCTAAGCACTATGGGACTTAACATGTGAGGTCATCAGTCCCCTTGACTTAGAATTACTTAAACCTAACTAACCTAAGGACATCACACACATCGACGCCCGAGGCAGGATTCGAACCTGCGACCATAGCAGCAGCGCCTAGAACCACTAGGCCACAGCGGTCGGCGATCATGAACGACCAAAAGCGTAAGAAGTAGATCGGTTTATACGGGATGAAATGTATCTTCCATAGCAAGATGTTCTCGAGATTAATTTTTCTGTCATTAGTACCACTGTGAATATCAGACGGCGCACCAAGAGACGTGCACCGACGTTGTGGGCGCCATTGCAACTGTCTCAAGTTCCGATACACCGACAGGCATACTGGCGCTATCGTGGTTGATCATGCTGGTTTTGGCCTCCGATTGTTGACAGTGTTGAGTAGAATACTCTCCTTCAAATTATAAAGGTGGTAGGGGTAAAGCACAGGGAGCGAAAGGCTATTTACAAATGATACAGAAACCAGACGGCAGTTATAATAGTCGAGGGGCACGAAGGGAAGCAGTGGTTGAGAAGGGAGTGAGGTTTGTAGCCTATCCCCAGTGTTATTCAGCCTGCATATTGAGCAAACAGTAAAGGAATCAGAAGAATAATTTCTCAACGACGCCTTGGACGTTTTGCTTGTCTCTGCTACACTGCCGTCGGTGGAAGTAGAAATGAGCGATGGCCTTCAGCAGTCGTAAGACGTTGTCCTGACCCCATGAATGTTGATATGCAGCTGTACCTACCTCCGCTTTTCTGCCGTCTCGACGAATGTCGGACGACAGCCGTCCGCCATCCGACACGGAACTGCATGTTAGGAAACGACGGTCGCCGAGGTTGCTCGAGTATCATGTCGTTTTTGGAAACCCAGAATCTACTATGTAGAAATCAACATGGATTCCGGAAACAGCGATCGTGTGAGACCCAACTCGCTTTATATGTTCATGAGACCCAGAAAATATTATATACAGGCTCCCAGGTACGTGCTATTTTTCTTGACTTCCGGAAGGCGTTCGACACAGTTGCGCACTGTGTCCACACGTATGGACCTTCGGCTCCGATGATGTTTCGTTGAATGGTTCGAACACCGACATTTGTTGATGGCTCGCATTGAAATCTGCAGCAATTTCTGGATGGGTTGCACTTCAGTCACGCTGAACGATTCTCTTCAGTCGTCGTTGGTCCCGATCCCGCGGTATCTTTTCCGGCCGCAGCGATGTTGGAGATCTGACGTTTTACTGGATTCTTGATATTCACGGTGCACTCGTGAAATGACCGTACGGGAAAATCCCCACTTCATCGCTACCTCGGAGATGCTGGTGCCTGTGCGTCAACTGTAACACCACATTCAAACTCACTTGAATCTTGATAAACTTACGTTGTAGCAGCAGTAACCCATATAACAACTGCGCCAGACATTTGTCGTCTATATAGGCGTTGCCGACGTCAGCGCCGTATTCTGTCTGTTTACATATCTTTGTATTTCAATACACATGCCTATACTAGTTTCTTTGGCGCTTCAGTGTAATATCGTACAGCCACACTCCATCGATTAGTATGGAAATCTACACCTCCAGGGTTCATTTTGGATTAACATGACCTTGCGTATCAGTTTATACTGATATGTTAAGCAATTACGGGGTATCAGGTCACATACTGAGGCAATTAGGCGAGATCACTCCTCCCCTCTCCCCCCACACACTCGCTTCCATCTAGGACCCATCATCCAGCACAGGCAGCTGACTCTGTTCTGCGAGTTATATTCAGAATCACTCAAGGGAACCCCCACTTACCCACACAGTTCAGGCATTTGTATGTCCCTGGACCAATAACATTAAAGCTCCCCCCCACTCTCCTTGTCCTCTCTACCTAGTTCATTTGCATACGCCTCTGCGTTCAGGGTCTTTGGATCACAGGGAGAGTATCATTACAACGAAATTATTATTAACTTTAACTTTTTCTCTATCTTTCAATACTGAGAGGGCCCAGAAATTATAACAGTGTTGTTGTTGTTGTTGTGGTCTTCAGTCCTGAGACTGGTTTGATGCAGCTCTCCACGCTACTCCATCGCGCGCGAGCTTCTTCATCTCCCAGTACCTACTGAAGCCTACATCCTTCTGAATCTGCTTAGTGTATTCATCTCTTGGTCTCCCTCTACGATTTTTACCTCCCACGCTGTCCTCCAGTACTAAATTGGTGATCCCTTGATGCCTCAGAACATGTCCCTTCTTCTAGTCAAGTTGTGCCACAAACTCCTCTTCTCCCCAATTCTATTCAACACCCCCTCATTAGTTGTGTGATCTACCCATCTAATCTTCAGCATTCTTCTGTAGCACCACATTTCGAAAGCTTCTATTCTCTTCTTGGCTAAACTATTTATCGTCCATGTTTCACTTCCATACGTGGCTACACTCCATACAAATACTTTCAGAAACGACTTCCTAACACTTGAATCAATACGCGATGTTAACAAATTTCTCTTCTTCAGAAACGCTTTCCTTGCCATTGCCAGTCTACATTTTATATCCTCTCTACTTCGACCATCATCAGTTATTTTGCTCCCCAAATAGCAAAACTACTTTACTACTTTAATTGTCTCATTTCCTACTCTAATTCCCTCAGCATCACCCGACTTAATTCGACTACATTCCATTATCCTCGTTTTGCTTTTGACGATGTTCATCTTATACCCTCCTTTCAAGACACTGTCCTTTCCGTTCAACTGCTCTTCCAAGTCCTTTGCTGTCTCTGACAGAATTACAATGTCATCGGCAAACCTCAAAGTTTTTATTTATTCTCCATGGAATTTAATACCTACTCCGAACTTTTCTTTTGTTTCCTTTACTGCTTGCTCAATATACAGATTGAATAACATCGGGGAGAGGATACAACCCTGTCTGACTCCCTTCCCAACCACTGCTTTCCTTTCATGTCCCTCGACTCTTATAATTGTCATCTGGTTTCTGTACAAATAGTAACTAGCCTTTCGCTCCCTGTATTGTAACCCTGCCACCTTCAGAATTTGAAAGAGAGTATTCCAGTCAACATTGTCAAAAGCTTTCTCTAAGTCTACAAATGCTAGAAACGTAGGTTTGCCTTTCCTTAATCTTTCTTCTAAGATAAGTCGTAGGGTCAGTATTGCCTCACGTAGGAATCCACATGGATTCCGGAAACAGCGATCGTGTGAGACCCAACTCGCTTTATTTGTTCATGAGACCCAGAAAATATTAGATACAGGCTCCCAGGTAGATGCTATTTTCCTTGATTTCCGGAAGGCATTCGATACAGTTCCGCGCTGTCGACTGATAAACAAAGTAAGAGCCTACGGAATATCAGACCAGCTGTGTGGCTGGATTGAAGAGTTTTTAGCAAGCAGAACACAGCATGTTGTTATCAATGGAGAGACGTCTACAGACGTTAAGGTAACCTCTGGCGTGCCACAGGGGAGTGTTACGGGACCATTGCTTTTCACAATATATATAAATGGCCTTGTAGATAGTGTCGGAAGTTCCATGCGGCTTTTCGCGGATGATGCTGTAGTATACAGAGAAGTTGCAGCATTAGAAAATTGTAGCGAAATGCAGCAAGATCTGCAGCGGATAGGCACTTGGTGCAGGGAGTGGCAACTGACCCTTAACATAGATAAATGTAATGTATTGCGAATACATAGAAACAAGGATCCTTTATTGTATGATTATATGATATCGGAACAAACACTGGTAGCAGTTATTTCTGTAAAATATCTGGGACTATGCGTGCGGAACGATTTGAAGTGGAATGATCACATAAAACTAATTGTTGGTAAGGCGGGTACCAGGTTGAGATTCATTGGGAGAGTCCTTAGAAAATGTAGTCCATCAACAAACGAGGTGGCTTACAAAACACTCGCTCGACCTATACTTGAGTATTGCTCATCAGTGTGGGATCCGTACCAGATCGGGTTGACGGAGGAGATAGAGAAGATCCAAAGAAGAGCGGCGCGTTTCGTCACAGGGCTATTTGGTAACTGTGATAGCGTTACGGAGATGTTTAGCAAACTCAAGTGGCAGACTGCAAGACAGGCGCTCTGCATCACGGTGTAGCTTGCTCGCCAGGTTTCGAGAGGGTGCGTTTCTGGATGAGGTATCGAATACATTGCTTCCCCCTACTTATACATCCCGGGGAGATCACGAATGTAAAATTAGAGAGATTCGAGTGCGCACGGAGGCTTTCAGACAGTCGTTCTTCCTGCGAACCATACGCGACTGGAACAGAAAAGGGAGGTAATGACAGTAACACGTAAAGTGCCCTCCGCCACACACCGTTGGGTGGCTTGCGGAGTATAAATGTAGATGTAGATGTGTTCCAACATTTCTACGGAATCCAAACTGATCTACTCCGAGGTCAGCTTCTACCAGTTTTTCCATTCGTCTGTAAAGAATTCGCGTTAGTATTTTGCAGCTGTGACTTATTAAACTGATATTTCGGTAATTTTCACATCTGTCAACACCTGCTTTCTATGGGATTGGAATTACTATATTCTTCTTGAAGTCTGAGGGAATTTCGCCTGTCTCATACATCTTGCTCACCAGACGGTAGAGTTTTGTTAGGCCTGGCTCTCCCAAGGCTGCCATTAGTTCTAATGGAATGTTGTCTACTCCCGGGCCTTGTTTCGACTTAGGTCTTTAATGCAAAATTATGTTGTTATTAATAAACCATATGCTAATTTTTGTTATACCATTATTACAGTGTTATAACAATTTAGCATATGGTTTATTAGTAACAACATTTTTTGCATTAAAATTTTAATAATAACTTTGTTGTTGCTCCTTATCAATGTTTTCCAATATTTTAATGGATTTATATAGAAACGTAATTTACGGAATTTTTTGTTGGAAGAACGTAAATATTATCTTTCCCATTCAAAAAAATGGTTCAAATGGCTCTGAGCACTATGGGACTTAACATCTGTGGTCATCAGTCCCCTAGATCTTAGAACTACTTAAACCTAACTAACCTAAGGACATCACACACACATCCATGCCCGAGGCAGGATTCGAACCTGCGACCGCAGCAGTCGCGCGGTTCCGGACTGAGCGCCTAGAACCGCTACACCACCGCGGCCGGCTTTCCCATTCAGTCATGTTTTTTCTGATTGGTTTGACCATTCTGTACACCGTACTTACACTTTAATCATATGCAGAACAGGGAATAGCATCACCAGGTGAAGAATATTCACACATGTTCGTATACAATATTAACATGCACACTTAGTTTAACGTAAGTTGTATGCACACACAGTGTCCAGTCATGTACATATACTATCACACACAGCAACGACCTATTCGACATACACAACCAGTATTTAGAAATGAAGAAAAATGCACAGCCACACACTTAATCACTCAACGAACAGTGTGAGTATGGTAGGGACCCAGCCCTATTCCCACGTATGAACGGATTGTAGTCATGATCTGAAAGCCCGACTTTCAGCTGCTGTTCAGTATGTACCTGAAGGACTCACGACTCATTGACTACTTGGTGGACCATACGTAGGGTGGTGTATAGTGCTGGAGCAGACACCTCCTGTAATCCTTGATCGTTACAGCTTTTGAAGGTGCACAGTGGGAACCCTTAGCCTGCCTCTCGTTAGCACCTGCATCTGCATGGTATGAATAAATTTTGTACCCGAGTGCTACAAACCTTAGAATCAGTGAACCATTCGCCTCGTCTTTCATCTGAAGAATAACCTTCTTTCGCGGTGTTATTCCCTATCGATATTATGCCACGTATCCAGACAATTCTAATGCACTGGCATTGTGCCTAATTACTTGATATGGATCCCTGCCTTTTAACCAGTCGATGAACAGATGAAACTGCCTGTACGCATTGCAAATAATTTGGTATCAGTAAAATTTGGGAAACTGGCAGTGGAATCAGTACATGTGAAGCCTGGAAAGTGTTACACTCTGTATGTACAGTTAAAAGTACTCTTCTTTTAAAAATATTTGAAATTACGAAATTTCTGTTATACTTAAAATTCATATTATTAATTGCACAATCTAAGGCTAATTATTAAACTTATTTCTGGATTCATTTATAAAATAATATCACATCTTGGTGATGATTCTTCTCTTGCCAAGAAAGATTGTAAACTCTTCGAATATTGGGAGTACCGCAGAATGTAAATAGAAGTGGACATGCCTCTGATGGGAACGCAAGAATATTTTTAATTTGGTTTACAACAATGTAATTCATGGTTTTATGAAAATGGATATGGTGAAGTCAGTGCTATACAGAAGATTGGGGTAAAATAAAAGAAATAGCAACAGATAGTACTTAATCGGTTATTTAGTCATCTGGAACCCACAACGTTAAATAAAAATGTCAGCCGCATGAATGTTCCCCTACACGCAAGAAGTGTAGCCAACAACAAGAAGAGATAATGAAGATCAGTAAAAAGTTTCTCTTTTGTATATCTTACGTTTCTCGAAGCTGTGAAACTAATGAAGACACTAAGAAAAATTTAGTAGTGATGTCTGGGAGACTACGATTACAGTGAACTGCACTGAAAACTTGGCCATCTCCACACCAGATAGTCGTCTATGGGAGACAATTGCCTGCTTCAAATTTGGTTTCACGATGTAACTTTTTGCCCCATGACGTTCATACCATCGTTAACTAAATGAATTTCGTGGTATTCTGTAAGTTTTCCATTGTTGTTCCGAAAAATGGATTATTCATTCATTAATTTAAAAGTGTCGTTTTCACAGTCAGACACGTCGCGAGAGCTCTGCGTTCGGTCTTTACCTTAATATATTCTTTCAGCGAGCGACGCTAATTGAATCACATGCCGCAGGAGATTCTAACTCGTTTCATCCCGAAACTGAGACATTGTTGGAAGTTTCTACACTGTTGAATATACCTCTTATTATTCCCCAGTATTGTCAACAGCTTGAGGACAGAACCATTATATGGGACTAGATACTTCGAATACAGAGGAATGTTGCTGTGTACATCAAAGATGTATCAGTTCTGATTCCAGGACAAATCCTTATGGAGAATCAGCAGCCACGTTTTGGATCTCATCTTCCAGTGTATTGATTTCCTCTCTGGACATCCATCAGAACCCTCCCTACAGCAGATATTGTAGCATGGCATGCTCATAAAGCTGAGTAAGTGATGTTACTCAAATCATCAAATGGCCTGTTCTCTTCCTCACTCATTCGTGAGTTATTCGCCTTCTTATATCTATGCACACAGTGCAAAGCCTCTCACAAATCCCATGTTCGAAGAAGTGAAGCATGTCATCATCAGTATCGACAATGACATTTACACGTGTTCCTCTTACCATTGCGTTCCACGAATGTGTAATAGATGGGTGGACGGAAGTGGATGTTCCCGTGCACATACTTTGGAATTTCTGAAAAATATCTAAGAGCAGTACAATGTAACATATTCCTCTCAGTCATAGATGTCGAACTCATGCCAAAAGTATACCGCCTGTTCGTACTCCACATTAATCTTGTCAGTACCTGGTAGGTAGTTTGCTAGAGAATACGGTCATTTCGGGGAACGTGGTTTCGTGGAGTCTCTGCAACGGATCGAGGTATTCATACAGAAAGACCCAATTCTTGGTCAAAAAATTGAAACTTGGCACAATCGGGATATTCAACGCTGGTTATGTTCGTATCCTCCTGACGCGCTGTTTGAGAAAGTTCCTGAAAAGACGATAGAAATAAACGTGCCGAAACGAGGACGCATATATTTATTTTTGGCACGATTTGCTTGGAAAATAAAATATACTTTTTATCGGTGTCAAGTATGACACTTACCTTATCACCTTTTAAGCCGAAAGGCCGCAAGTGCACAACAAGGAAGTATGTGTGCTGAGAGCTGACATTTTAAGTTGCATGCATTGTGAGCTGAACTTCGACGTAGATGACAGTGGTTCCCGCGTGTAGTTTCCGCTTTTCTATCCAACAGCAGATAGCTAATGTGATTATCGATTGCCTTCTAGTATAATGCATCATTGTCCTGTGAATCGACCAAGGAAATATTTTTTCTGATTCGGATCGTCAACTTCGCACACAATTTTTCATGCTCAGAGTGAAGCCTGCAGTATTATCCTAGATGTATGACTCAAATTTGTTGATGTTAGAGTTATAGGGACATAAAACTCGATATGACAAACTGCCTATTGGCTTCTGTCTCGGGTTCTTAGTCCGACGTTCATATAATGATTTTTCTGACGTTTCGCCAGCACGAGTGGCTGGCATTGTCAAAGCTTCACCCTCCATTGCCGGTGGTGAACTGGAGCCGAGCTCGCGGGCGCAGACTATATGTACCTGGCGCGCCAACGTCCGAGGGCTTCTCTGCGGTCATTTCTGGTGCGGTACTCCTCTTGCTACCTGCGACGGTCGTTCGCTGCAGTACGGGAAGCCAGGATCCGTTTACCTTAAGGCTTTCCTCTTTCTTGTTCAAACTGTTCGCGTGTTTTTGTATTTCTACAGCTTCTCTGAACAAGCGCGTGTGATAGTGTTTCTCTACAGCCAGAGCTTCCGTGTCGGCGAATTTTATTACGTGGTCGGTCTCATTCAGTGCGTACTCTGCCGCGGCCGATTTCTCCACCTGCCCCAACCTGCAATGTCGCTTATGCTCTTTGATCCTGGTGTTGATGGAACGTCCAGTCATTCCGACATAAACTTTCCCGCATGTGCATGGTATACGGTATATTCCCGACATTGCAAGTGGGTCTCTTTTCTCCTTCGCCGATCTAAGACACTCTTTGATCTTCCTTGTCGGTTTGAAAATCGTCTTTACGCCATGTTTGCGCAATATTCACAGATTGACGGACAGAATCGGCCGTATATTGCGCCTTCACACTTCACAATATAGAGCTGCATTGCGCTTAACTGTGGGGTACTGTGGGTCGTTGACGAATCCAGTGCTCTCCCTCTCCAAAATGACTTCTCAAGCACTTGGGAAAGTCTTAGAATGTCAGTAGCCCACGTCCGTGTTGTCACTGCGATCTTGTGAGATCCTGTTCCCAGCAGCGCTAGCAACCACAGAGTAGTCAAATGCAACAGCTGTGCTTACCTAATGATCCGGAACAGCGGATTCCGGGGCTGCTGCTGTTATGCTGAGGGTGATCATGTGGCGACGACTGTGAGACGGTCCACGGTGCTGCGTGCATCGCTGAATTGTCAGACGAGCAGATGTCATCCACCCACACCACGTTGATGATGCCGGCCGGAGTGGCCGTTCGATTCTAGGCGCTACAGCCTGGAACCGCGCGACCGGTACCTTCGCAGGTTCGAATCCTGCCTCGGGCATGCATGTGTGTGATGTCCTTAGGTTAGTTAGGTTTAAGTAGTTCTAAGTTCTAGGGGACTGATGACCTCAGAAGTTAAGTCCCATAGTGCTTAGAGCCATTTGAAGTAAGCATTCTAACTACACACAGCTTACACAAGAACTAGACAATAACGCAACTAACAGCTCCAGCACACACAGAGCACTAATACCCCATCCTACCACTGCAGGTCCATGGAAAACGTACAGGCGAGGCTTGAAGGTACTGCCAACCTTACACGCCTCGTAAGGCGAGACACACGAGGCTTGTTGCTGCCAAGAGACTTTGTGGACTCGCGGTATTTCAGTGCAATACCTTTTCTGTGAATTTCTGACGCTGGATGATTAGTCATGTACAAGTAATTTGGCCTCATTCGCCGCTGGCCGACGCGCAGTGGCCTTTATCGGCGGAGAACTGCTCACGACTCAGATCCCGTGGGCCCACGTGTGTTGGTCACCGAGCACTGAGGTGAGTGACTCTGTGTGTCTATAAAAAAACGGCGGCATACACGTTGAACACCAGAAAGGTCATATGTAAGCATCAGGAATGGCTCAGAGTGTGGTAGCTACCACGATAAGTACTGCCTCCACAGTACTAATAATATAATGTACCCAGTGAGATTAACTTTTTACTTCGCCATTGAGACAACACGCTAGTGCAACGCAGCATGCATTATCAGTCAGCTGCTATCAAACGCAGTTCCCCAACAGCCCTGATTATGCTCTTCTGCAGTCAGCAGATACAGGCGCACATTTGTATAAGGGCATGCATTAAAATACACTGTCGGAAAAAAATGTGTGTCCGTTTCCAATGCACTCAATATTTATTGTTGTAACATTGCATATGAAGTACATGAAATTATTACACTTCCAGATCAATAGCACAAGCGGTTCTGAGCTACCAAGTATCGACCCACGCCGAAATACCCATGTTAGTACATGGTGAAGTGTCCACTGGTGGCTATGCAGGTGATGACTCAGGCATCCAGTCAATCGTACAGATGGCGAATAGTGTTCTATGATACGTTATGCATCGCCTTCTCGATCTGTTCCGTGGTTTAAAAAACCCCCTTCCTCTCCGGGAGGAAGACTAATTAAAGAATTAGAATGGTTTGATATTAATTTGATATAAGGCATCGAATCCGAAGTGAAAGTATCACCCGGAAGAAGTCAGGTGCTGTCGTAACCTGATCGTCACTGTCCAATTTACTTCACGCAGTAAAGATCGGCAGAATTAAAAAATGTACAAAGTAGCTTCCTGGCAGATTAAAACTTTGTGCCCGACCGAGACTCAAACTCGGGACCTTTGCCTTTTCCGTCACGGACAAATTCAAACTTGCAACTACTTCATGTATTAATTACTAGTTCTTTACACTACTAGTTACAGAGCAACTGTACTGTGTTTCTCATTGGGATGCTAACTGCTATTAAACTGTTTTGCAAAGGGTAAACTTTTCGAAAAGAGTAATTTTAGTATTCAAATTGACTGTTCTACAGCAATAAGTGGTTTTTAAAATGATTACAAGGTTCGATACTTTGACTTATTGTTACATATATTACATCTCATACAAAATTGTTTGAACATTAAGTATTGTTATCTATACTGCTTTGTCAAATTATTTATCAGTAATCAGCACTTAATATGCAAGTCCTAAAAAACTTTTTGTTCGCTTTCATTTAAACTATTAATCAATAATTCTTAATGATAGACTAGTCGGGTCTTAGCTCATAGCCGTGCGGTCGGTGCGGCTAGGTCCATGATACCACGCAATGTTCGGCCACAGGCTCTTTACCGCAATTAACTTTGGACCCCAGCGTTCTTCTTAAACACTGGTTAACCTTGATGTTTTGCGCTGTGCCCAATTACTTCTCTACATTATGCCTAGCCATACCGTCCACGGGATCTTGCAGTGCAAGTCTTGCGTCCTCTAGCAGCAGAATTCCTCCTTTGAGTCCGACCCGCTCACTCGCTACTAACCAAATCTCGTTACCACCAGACAGACACTGCCTGACTGCGCCGCGCTTCTGCGCCCAGCGACAGTACGACAGTAACAACAACCTCTTTGGTTTTCATTACGAAAGTTCTTGACTTGGCCAGTGCGTCTAATTCAATTCTTTACATTCTCTTTCATTGGTTATTTGCTCACGGGTAATTATTAAAACATATATACATTACAATATTATATACAAATTATTTATACACTTCATTTAGATGTACATAGCTAATAAAGCAGGAAAAAAATTGTATGTGGGCACGTGGTGATGTGTTGCAAATTCTGGAAGGATTGATGGTTGACGAGTCGCATGAGTCACTTCTCAACCCGTCATATCCCACATGTGCTCGACTGGAAATAGGTCCAGAGATTATTCCGGCCAGATAAGTTTCTGTACGTCTTGCAGAACAGGCTGAGTTTCACCTGCAGTGAGTGCGCAAGCATTATCCTGTTGGAAGAGCAGCAAAAGGGTGAGTCCAAGAACATTCTGCATGTTCTAAGTGCCGGTTAACATCCCCTCGAGAAACACCAAAAGCGAACGAGAATGTGGAGTCAATGTGCCTTGCACGAATGAACCAGTCGAACAGTACACGTGGATGCTGTGGCGTTAGTGGAAGACAGGATAGAGTCGTATGTGCCCATAGTCCCACTGCCAATAACCAGTTTGCAACACTTTGAGTGTACACGTCTGCCCTCGCAAGCCACTTTTTCTGTGCTGTGGTAGCTGTACGATCTGCCACTGCTGCCCTTAAAATACGACGATCATTTTATTTTATTTTATTTACACGTCTAGTTCCGTAGGACCAAATTGAGGAGCAAATCTCCAAGGCCATGGAACGTGTCCGTGTATGAAATTGCAATGTAAAAGTAATAACAGATAAACTTACTTATACTAACTTATACTAAGAACAACAGACACACACCCATGCCCGAGGGCGGACTCGAATCTCCGGCGGGAAGGGCCGCCCAATCCGTTACGTCGCGGCTCAAACAACGCGGCCACACAATGCGGCTTTCAAGTAACTCGTCGACAGAATAGAAGGAGTGATCCATGAGGAAACTCTTCAGTTTCGATTTGAAAGAGGGTGGATTACTGCTAAGGTTTTTGGATTCTCGTGATAGCTTATTGAAAATGGACGTATCAGTATACCGCACACCTTTCTGGACGAGATTTAAGGAACTGCGATCCAAATGCACATTGGATTTATGCCTAGTATTAACTGAGTAAAAGCTGTTAATTCTTAGGAATAAGCTGATATTGTCAACAAGAAAAGACAGTAAATAATATATATTGAGAGGCCAATGTCAGAATACCCAGACTAGTGAACAGAGGACAGAGGTCGACAAGAGGTTCGCAAACTTACACTACTTACAGACCGAACTGCCCATTTCTGAACCAAAAATGTCCTTTGAGAATGGCGAGAGTTATGCCAAAATATAACACCATATGACATAAGTGAATGAAAATAAGCTAAGTAGTCGAACGATCACTTACTTTAGGTATCGTTCGGATGGTAAAAATGGCAGCATTAAGTCTTAGAACAAGATCCTGAACGTGGGCTTTCCAGAACAGTTTACTATTCATCTGAACATCTAGAAATTTGGACTCTTCAATTTCGCTAATCATATGCTCATTATGTGAAAGTAAAACGGCGGATCTTGTTGAATTGTGTGCCACAAACTATAAAAACTGAGTCTTACTGTGATTATGCGTTAGTATATTTTCTATAAGCCGTGAACTTATGTCATGAACTGTACTAATTGAAACAGAGTCAATGTCGCACATAACATCCTTACTAACAAGCTAGTGTCATCAGCAAACTGAAATATTTTAGAATTACCTGTAACACTACAGGACAAATCATTTATATAAATAAGGAACAAGAGTGGCCCCAACACTGATCCCAGGGACACACCCATTTGACTGTGCCCCATCAGACCCCACATCACAGCCATTCTCAACACTATGAATAATTACCTTTTGCTGTCTGTTGTTAAAGTAAGAGGAGAACCAATTGTGAGCCACTCCCCGTATTCCACAATGGTTCAACTTCTGTAGCAATATTTTGTGTTCAGCACAACCAAACGTCTTAGTTAAATCAAAAAATATTCCTAGCCTTCGAAAGCTCTGTGCCTCGCAGAGAAAAGAGAATACACTCCATTTTGTCGCTTTTAAAACGAACTGCACATTTGACAGCAAATTATGTGACACCACATGATTAATTATCCTTATATACACAGCCTTTTCAATAACTTTATCAAACACTGATTTCATAGAAATAGTTTTAAAATCGTACACATTATCCCTAATTCTCTTTTTATAAAGCGGCTTTACTACTGAGTACTTTAATCGTTCAGTAAACTGACCATTCTTAAAGGTAATATTACGAATATGGCTAAATACTGGGCCAACATGTGCAGCACAGTACTTTAATATTCTGCTAGGCACTCCATCATATCCATGAGAGTCCTTGTCTTCAGTGATTTAATCACTGACTAAGTCTTCCCTATGTCAGTATCACAAGAGGGGTATTTCAGTCATCAATCACAGAAATAGATTTTCCAAGAGACTTATATGGTTCCCTGTAGAAACTACGTTTTTATTTAATTCACCAGCAATGCTCAGAAAATGATCGCTAAATGCTGTAAATATATCTGACCTATCAGTAACAGAAATGCCGGCCGGAGTGGCCGTGCGGTTCTAGGCGCTACAGTCTGGAGCCGAGCGACCGCTACGATCGCAGGTTCGAATCCTGCCTCGGGCATGGATGTGTGTGATGTCCTTAGGTTAGTTAGGTTTAATTAGTTCTAAGTTCTAGGCGACTGATGATCTCAGAAGTTAAGTCGAATAGTGCTCAGAGCCATTTGAAGTTGAAACGTCCCCTTTGAACAATTATACACGACTGTCCTTAAACTGATACACAATATTTTTTTTATCGCAACGCAATCTGACTTTCAAAAATCCCTACAAAAGAATGGCCCTGACTAACATTAAACTATACCTTTCACAAATCACTTACCTCACAAAAATCTTCACTGCTCAAGCTACTGCAATACAGCGAGCGCCACTACTGCCAGCTAAATAAAAGATTCAAACTATGGAAGGCACTAACTACTGATAGGGATAGTTAGCAAATGAAAGATATTAGTAGAGAACAAACAATGTATTTACCTTGATATCATCATATATAAATATAGCAGTTCATGACAAATTACAAATCTCCGCCATCTCTCTCCCCACATCCACCACTGCTGGCGGCTCACCTCCAACTGCCCAACGCTACGCGCTGTTCACATCCAGCTGCCGCTGCCCAACACTACAATGGCAGACAACAATGCAAACTAGAACAGACTGCGCACAGCACAGCCAGTGATTTTCATACAGAGGTGGCGTTACCAATAAAAAAACCTAAACAGCCTACTTACATAGAGAAAACATAAACAGCCTACTTACATAGCCCCCATGCTCCCCACAAAAAATTTTTCCAATTGGTTTTGGGTGAAGAAAGCCTGAAAACAGGGAATACATAAAAAAACATATAAATCTTCACATAATTACAAAGAAAATGAGATTTTTTCCAATTACACAGGCTTACGAAAAGAGCGGAGGTTGCAAATACACAAAACTAAAATTTACAACTGTTAAATTATAAATATAATTCTTATCCGAGGATATATATCTTTATAATAATATTAATATTTAGACACAATGCTAGAGTTTTGATCACACTCATGATGACAATATTTCTGCATTATAACATTCAGGACACATATAAAATATAGTCATATACATATATACATACATATACGTTGTGTAAACACATAAATGCATACCACTGCACACGTTTCTGTTGGTCATAGTACATGGACAATATGTGAGAAGTAGGGACTGATGGTGTTTGCACGTGTGTTAATGATTCAGCAAGGGACTGGATAACAGCATTGCTGGATCTAAGGACAATTCCAGAAACTTTGTGAGTGCACAAGTGGTGGTTTATGGACTTGCTATATTGTCCGCAAGACTCTTCGATGGTGATTGTGCACCTGCACATTTGCAACAGATGGCTGCTGGCCGTCTCTACCAGGACTACAGTGGGTCTGCATCTTTGATGGCCCACCATTACCATTATCTCTACAAGGACTACTGTGGGTCTGCATCTATGATGACCCACCAACGCCATTATTTCTACAAGGACTGCAGTGGGTCTGCACCTCTGGTGGCCCACCAATACCACAATCTCTACCAGGACTACAGTGGGTCTGCTCGGCTGTGATGACCTAACTACCAATAGTCTTCAAAACGTCGACTGACTCTGCTGTGGGTTTACTCTGTTGTGGCCCATTACCTGTCTGCATGTCGAGTCAGCACTGTCTTTCCGTTGGAAGGACAACACTACTTCTTCAAGACTGCATGGAAATCCACTACGTCTGTGTGCATTGTCTTTTACTGCTCAGACTTTGAGAAAAACACTGCAATTTTACTGTGACGAATGATGAGGACTGTCTTTATGGACTGTGAGAAAATTTTAGCTTTTGACCAACATTGTATCAATAAGTGTGTGCCTTTGATTTCTTTGTTATTGTAATTGTGAAAAAAATTTTAACAAATATGTATTGGCCAGTGCCCAAAAAAAATTTGTAAAATTTTTTGTGGGGAGCATGGGGGCTATGTAAGTAGGCTGTTTATGTTTTCTCTATGTAAGTAGGCTGTTTAGGTTTTTTTATTGGTAACGCCACCTCTGTATGAAAATCACTGGCTGTGCTGTGCGCAGTCTGTTCTAGTTTGCATTGTTGTCTGCCATTGTAGTGTTGGGCAGCGGCAGCTGGATGTGAACAGCGCGTAGCGTTGGGCAGTTGGAGGTGAGCCGCCAGCAGTGGTGGATGTGGGGAGAGAGATGGCGGAGATTTGTAATTTGTCGTGAACTGCTATATTTATATATGATGATATCAAGGTAAATACATTGTTTGTTCTCTACTAATATGTTTCATTTGCTAACTATCCCTATCAGTAGTTAGTGCCTTCCATAGTTTGAATCTTTTATTTAGCTGGTAGTAGTGGCGCTCGCTGTATTGCATTAGCTTGAGCAGCGAAGATTTTTGTGAGGTAAGTGATTTGTGAAAGGTATAGTTTAATGTTAGTCAGGGCCATTCTTTTGTAGGGATTTTTGAAAGTCAGATTGCGTTGCGCTAACAAAATATTGTGTGTCAGGTTAAGGACAGTCGTGTATAATTGTTTAAAGGGGACGTTTCAAAGTAACAGAAATATTTTTACTATGAACTGACTTTATATTGTCGATCTTGTCCTGCTGACCAGACACTTACTTCACAACTGGACATATGGTTTTAATTTTATTCTGTGAATTAGCTATTCTGTTTACGTACCACATACTCTTTGCCTTCCTAGTGACATTTTTAAGCACCTTACAGTACTGTCTGCAATGGGCTACTGTAGCTTGACTGTGACTACTTATAACATTTTGATATAATTCCCGCTTTGTTCTACATGATAATCTTAATCTCACTAACCAACCACTCAGTCAGCCTTTTACTGCTAGTAAGCTGTTTAGATCGTTATAATGATAAGCAGCTCTCAAAGGGCATGAGAAATGTGTTAAGGAAAGCATTATATTTGTCATCTATGTTATTGTCACTGTTAACATCCTGCCATTTTTGTTCTTTAACGAGGTTTAAAGAACTCTCTATTGCCGTTGAATTAGCTTTCCTACATTCTTTGTAAATATGTGTCACTTTTGGTTGAGTACAAAAGCCTTTTATTGTTAAAATTTATTCATCATGGTCTGAAAGGCCATTCACCCTTTTACTAACAGAATAACCATCTAGTAACGAAGAATGAACAAAAGTATTGTCTATGGCTGTGCTACTGTTCCCTGCACCCTGACTGGAAAAACCAAAGTCTGCATGAGACCATATGAGTTTAGGATATCTGCTAACATCCTTCCTCTTCCACAATTACATACGAAATTCAGATTGAAGTCACCATATATGACTAATTTTTGGTAGTTCCTATAAAGTGCGCCAAGAACCCTCTCTAGCTTGAGCAGAAATGCTCTGACGTCAGAGTTAGGAGACCTATAAACAACATTAGTTAGATGTTTAGTTTCAATAAATTCAATAGTCCTTGCACAACATTCTAATGCCTGTTCAGAGTAGTGCTGTGATACGTCTACAGACTCAAGTAAAATAATTGATTTTTATGTACATGGCCACTCCCCCACTCCGCAAATGACTCCTTGAAAAACAGCCATTTAATCTGTATCCTGGTAAAGGGAGCCTCTGAACTGACAATTATTTAAGTGGTTCTCCGGTACAACAATAATGTCAGAGCCAACATCTGTAAGCAATTCTTTAACTTTATCTCTAATACCTCTTATATTTTGACGAAATATGCTAATTCCTTCTCTACTTGGATACCTGACCTCCTCTCAAGGTGATTCCATTGTTAGAGGGACATTCTTTAAGCAGATATACATATCGGATGACTTCAGCCAAAAAAAGGTGCAGCTATAACACCAACTGCTACTGGAATTTTTCCGTGAGTGATCCCACCACCACCCACTAGACTGTCACCTGTAAGCTTTGCCAGCCTACCCTTCCCATACCTACTGAGGTGCACGCCATGCCTAGTGAAATCCGATCTATTGATGGACTCAACTGGTACCACTGCAATGTGCGCCATGCTCTCCAACATCGCTGCCTGCTCTAGCCCCATGTTAACACACCTAACAGCAGCGTTAAGGTGACGCTGCAACAGTTGCACGAAATGCACTTTACTGCCACCAGTTTGAGTAGCTATCTCTACCAGGTTACCAACTACGTCATATTCCCTGCTCCACCCACAATCACTACATTATCCTCTATCGTAAAATTCCTACATAACTCCCTTATGCTGTCAGTCGTCTTAGCCAACTCTGCACTAGGCTTCACAATGCTGGCGGGTGGGCGTCTGTGCTGTACGACGCAGCACTTCGAATTAATGTGACAATTGTCCGAAAGAACCATCTGGCTACTCGGAAGGCCAGTATTTGGCCTGATTCAGACTCGCTAAGTTTTCTGTAGGTAGCACCTCTGCGTCTCCGTAGCATGGCTGCATATTTGCTTTACATGTTTGCACCACACCTTCTGGACTATTAAAGTGTAGTCACAGATGGCGATCTGATAGCTATTCCACCATAATACATGTTGGTGGACAACAATGAAACCATTATCACTATCTCCACCATTCTCCATGTGGCATATGCCGTCATCAGATCAAAATAGACGTCTTTTTCCCATGTGTAGTATTTTACCCAGCTGTTTATGATATAAACTGAATGGTTTCCCAATAGAACCTCAAACGAATTAAAAATGCCTACTTAACACCTACAGAAGAAATTCCACATTGAGAAAAAAGCTGGTACTTTCTGCTAATTCACATGGACCATGCTGTATCAGAAACAGACATAACAGGAAAAATTTTAGCAGGAACGGCCAGAAATCGTATAAAACTAACCCACAGTGCCTATGGCTATGTCATAGGTCAATGGTACATGTATGTTCTAATAGATCAAATAATTTGGAGGTGATTATTATCTTACGAAGGTGTATGTAATGCAAGACTTTTCTGGAAATATTTAAAAAAAAACTAGTTGTTTAGAGGAAATACATGGCATTCTGTTCAGTTTACATTGCGCCAGAGAGCCTATTGCTGAGTTAGCAAGTTATCCTACATAATTATTGATGTCGCACACATCACATTCTAAATGGAGATACGTAATACCTAGATGAATCAATAAAATTTCCTTCAAAGAAACTGGTCAACATTAGGGAGTCATGATTTTAATGCTAAAACATGAGACTGGCAGACAACACTAACTTTTTTTTCGGCTTGGTCTTCGTGTTGGAGGTTTAAAAGTATGGATTTTTTTTTTCCTTGCGGAGTGTTATTGTCGAACCATTCAGTTTGTATAATATTCTAATTCATGTCCGAGGATAGTAGCATCTTGATACGGATGTAAGCCTCTATCCCCATATATCAAAACACCATGCTCAGGGCGATAACAGGGCTGGGTGTGATAGTGGCTGTCCACTAATGTATGATGTGCAGCTCTAAGGTGTCGTCTCACTGGCTGAATAAATAATTATACTCACTTTCTACCTTCCATTATTATTCTTGCATAAGCAGTACATACATTGGTAGCTAACTGACATTGAGCAATTCCTGACTCTTACATTGGACCTTAGTGGTGTTCAACGTGTATGCCTCCAACTTTTTATAGACATGCATAGTCACTCACCACAGTATACACTGGCCAGTACACGTGAACTGGAAGGGTGTAAATTGTGAGCAGTTCTCTGCAGATAATGGTCGGGGCATGCCGACCGGTGGTCGCTGAGGTCGAATTTCTAACATGTAGGTGATATTTCACTGTAAATTGGGGCTGCAAAGTGTATAACAAATATTATTTTGTTCAATCGATGACTGCATTCCACTGCAGCCCAGTTGTAGCTATGGAAATGACACAGCACACACCTGCACAGAAATATAATCATTTATTGAAGAACACCAGTCGAAGCAGGCTATGATAGTGTCACTTAAGCCGGCCGCGGTGGCCGAGCGGTTCTAGGTGCTTCAGTCCGGAACCGCGCGACTGCTACAGTCGCAGGTTTGAATCCTCCCTCGGCATGGATGTGTGTGATGTCCTTAGGTTAGTCAGGTTTAAGTAGTTCTAAGTTCTAGGGGACTGATGACCTCAGATGTTAAGTCCCATAGTGCTCAGAGCCATGTGAACCATTTATCACTTAAATGGTCAGTAGCATGTGTCATTTTGTCTAAAACCATGTGACTAGAGATACGCATACTCGCTTTATGTTGTTTAAAATAAACAATGGGCAGCAGTTTTCGACAGTAAATATGAGGCAAGAAATGAAATGATCATGTGGCATTGTTGGCCGGCAGGCACCATCCAGGGAAGTTTGGCAGCCCCAGGTTTCAAGTCTTATTTCAGGTGACATCACAATGGACGACTTACGCGTCGGTGATGGTGAGACAATGACGTGGACAACACAACATCCAATCTACAAGCGGAGAAAAGCCAAAACCCAGCCGGGAATCGAACCCAGGCCCACTGCATGGAAGGCAAACACGTTACTACTCTGCTAAGTGGGCCGACAAATATGAAGCATTTTAGCGTGAGAAAGTCATTCAAGTCTGAGACCTGATACCAGCAGCATCAACAGCACTAGCAGCATCAGCAAAGACTGAGAACCATAATTGAAACGGTTATCATCACGGTTCATCAAAGTGTAATGAGCATCTCTTATCTGACTCTAGTGATCAATCTAATGATTAATTCTTTCTTCTTCTGTTGCAGATGCGACTGGCATTGTGGACTCGGTTTGTGCTTGTATATGATGTGATGAAGATGCATCAGCACCCTGATCCATCGATGATGTACTGCAAACACTACCACAGCCAAGTCCATCAACACTGGCATGGTGGCAGATAATGACACCAACTCATTTGCCAACGCAGCCATGCTCTCCTCATACCGGACCGCCTAGCAATAATTATGGACTTTCGTTTAGAAGCACACTTGATAATAATGGGATGGATCTTAATGCACAGGATGAACTCTACAAGATTTTACGACAAGTGACGGCCAATAATAATGTGATGGGAGCCCTATGGACTTATTCAGAGGCTGATAACATTTCACGTAACGAGAATTGCCACTTAATTTTTATGCATGATACTTACCAATATTTTTTCTTTGCAGATTAGATAGAAGACCTATGCAGACATCGCTTGACCCAATGGCGATGTGTATGTCGCCCTAGACTGATCCATTGCTGTGAATGCAAACACTACAGCTTGCTCCATCATCATAAATGTGGATTGGCAAGATGACACCAGCTTGTTTGCCAATGTCGTCATTGTCTCTGTGCCGTGGATAATCTTGCAGTCATCACCTTTAAAGATCATCATGATAATGCCCTAGGCATAGCACCACCAGCCCTACAGCCCACTCTGCTACCGATCATCAGGTACATCTTCTGCTGCATTTGACTACTCTGGGGTTGCTGGCGCTGTTGGGGATAGGCTCTCACAAGAATGCATTGGAAGCAAGAATGTGGGATACTGAGATTTTGAAATTTTCCTTGATGCCTCTCTAGCCATTTTGTAAAGGGAGCTCCTGGAATTCATCAACAGCTCTTGGTATTTCTATACTGCGAACTCACACACTCCCAGAAACATCTCCGCAAGCCACCTAATAGTGTGTAAAGGAAGGTACTTTCGGTAACACTATCTGATCCCTCCAACCCCGTTCCACTGTCTAATAGTACATGGGAAGAATGATTGTCGGTAAGCCTCTTTACTGGCTCTAATTTCTCGGATTTTCTCCTCGTGGTCAATACGCGAGACTTATGTGGGGGAAAATGCTATGTTGTCCGACTTTCCCTGAAAAGTGTTGTCCCGAAATTTCAATAGTTAATCTCTCCGTGATGCACAACGCCTCTCTTGCAACGTCTGCCAGTGGAGTTTGTTTAGTATCTCTGTAACGCTCTCTCGCCAGCTAAATGATCCCGTGACGAAACACGCCGCTCTTCGTGTGATCTTCTCTATCCGCTCTATCAGTCCTACCTGTTAGGGATCTCAGAGAGATGAACAATATTCAAGAATCGGGCGTACAAGCGCCTTATAAGCCACTTCTTTCGTGGATGAGTTACATTTCTTTCAGTTTCTTCTGATGAATATTAGTCTTGTGCCTGCTTTTCCCACTATATGTTTTATATGGTCATTCCACTAAAGGTTCTTCTGAATAGTTATGCCGAGATATTTTACGGCAGACGCTGTCTCCAGCTGTTTGTCATCAGCAGTGTAGCTGTACGGTAGCGGATTTCTTTTCCTATGTATGCACAATATGTTACATTTGCTTACGTTCAGAGTCAACTGCCTGAGCCTACTCCGTTCATAAATTCTCTGCAGGTCGTTCTGCAAATTCTTACTATCTTCTGGCATTGCTACTTTGGTATAGACAACTGCATCATCTGCGACCAGCCTTCCAGAGCATCTTACGCTTCCTACTAGATCAACAACCGTTCTATCACGCTTCTCTGTCGTACTCCGGATATTACCTTTACGTCTGTCGTTTTAGTTCCGTTAAGAGCAACGTGTTGAGTTCTACCTGCAAGAAAGTCTTGAATCAAGTCGCTGGTCTGCTCCTATACTCCGTAAGCTCTTTTTATCCATTAAACGGCAATGTGGGATGGTGTCAAAAGCCTTACTGAAGTCAAGGAGCACGGCACCAACCTGTGCGCCGTCGTCCACTGTGCTGTGGAGCTCATGGCAGAACAGAGCGAGCTGAGTTTAGCAGGATCTATGTGGGCTGAAGGGGTGCCAGTCCCCGGCACGAATCCGCCCGTCGGATTAGTGTCGAGGTCTGGTATGCCGGCCAGTCTGCGGATGGATTTTAAGGCGGTCTTCCATCTGCCTCGGCGAATGCAGGCTGGTTCCCCTATTTCCGCTTCAGTTACACTATGTCGGCGATTGCTGTGCAAACACTTTCTCCACGTACGGGTACACCATAGTTACTCTACCACGCAAAAATTGGGGCTACACTTGTCCGGTGTGAGACGTTCCCGAGGGGTGAGGGGGGGGGGGGGGGGGTGTCCACCGGGGGCCTCGAACCGCACAATAACCCTGGGTTCGTTGTGGCTCGACGGTGGGGTGAGTGGTGGACTGCTGTAGCCTGTTGTGGGGTTATTGCTATGGCGGGGACTAAGCCTCTCCGTCGTTTCTAGATCTCCGGTTCCATGCAATACAACACAATTAGAAGGATCTCTGTTCGCGGGATCCATGTTGATTTTTTTAGAGGAGATGTTCATTTTCCAGAACCGTCATAATTCGTGAGCATAAAACATGTTTCATAATTCTACAACAGATTGACGTCAACGATATAGGAGGCCGGCCGGGTTGGCCGAGCGGTTCTAGGCGCTACAGTTTGGAACCGCGCGACCGCTCCGGTCGCAGGTTCGAATCCTGCCTCGGGCATGGATGTGTGTGATGTCCTTAGGTTAGTTAGGTTTAAGTAGTTGTAAGTTCTAGGGGACTGATGACCTCAGAAGTTAAGTCCCATAGTGCTCAGAGCCATTTGAACCATTTGAACCATCAACGATATAGGTCTATAATTTTGTCGATCTGTCTTACGGCCTTTCTTAAAAACGGGAATGACCTGCCCTTTTTTCCAATCGTTAGGTATCTTTGGTTGCTCAGGTGATCTACGATAAATTACTGCTAGAAAGGAAGCAAGTTCTTTCGCATAATCTTTATAGATTTCTATGCGTATCCGTTCTTGTTCTGAATCCTTTCCGCTACTAAGTGATTGGAGCTGCTTTTCAGTTCCGCGGTTATCTCAATATCTGCCATTTCGATGTTCGTACGACGATTGGAAGGATCTTCCGCGATCTTCCGCTGTGAAACAACTTCGGAAGACCGAATTAAGTATTTCGGCCTCTTCTCTGTTATCTTCCGTTTCGGTGGCGGTGTGGTCGCTGAGAGAATGAATTGACGATTTTCACCCACTTATTAATTTTACATACGACCAAAATCTCTTAGGGTTTTTACTCAGGTCGATTGACAACGTCATACTTTCAAAATCATTGAACGCTTCTCTCACTGCTCACCTTACACTCATTTTCACTTCGTTAAGCTTTTGTTTGTCAGCTACGTTTTTACGTCTCTTGAATCTGAGATGAAGTGCTCTTTGTTTACGCAACGCTTTTCTAACACGGCTATTAAACGACGGTGGATCTTTCGCATCCGTTGAAACCTTACGCGGAACATAATTGTCAAGGGCATTTTGAACGATGCCTTTGAACTTTTTCCATAATGTTGAAGAAACGAGCGTCGTCCTGTTTTAGGGGGCCAATGGTGTTATATGACGGAGTAAGTCAATCACAGAGTGGTTTGGATCATTTACTAAGAACATCATACTCAGAGATTTTCTTCTTAAATCCCGGAAAGAGGATCATTTCCATTCCAGCTGAGTAAAGACGAACATAAATGAAGTTTCTCCCATATGGACTACAAGTCGATTGCGACGAGTGAGTATCTTTGAAAGACACATCATTGACTGCTGTAACCAGAACTTGTACATATGAAAATGCCTACGCAGGATACAAAGTTTTGAAGTTCAAGGACAACCACCATCAGGAGCGACATCCCTCGTCACATATGCTGAATTCAAGTGCCTTCTAGCTCATGTGACGTGTTGTGAAGGTGACCCTAATGTCTTGCACACTAACTGCACAGAGCATCATGAACTGTGTACAGCATCTTATCGAGTTGTATGCCCGTATGACTCTAACCTTACGAAACATGAATTATACATCACGGATTATACAGCATGCTTCTCTCTGAGCTCGAAAAATTGAGTGGGAAGGTGATGAGATTTATTGAACAATATTCCCTTTGCCTACTAGCAGGATAATGATACATTATACCAGAAGGCCATTGACTACCACATTTGTGGGCTGCTGTTAGATGGAAAAGCGGAAACTCCATGCAGAGAGCACTATCGTTCAACGGGGAAGTTCCGTGATGCAACTGACAATGCATGAAACTTGAAATACGAACTGCCACAACTCGTATCCAAGTGTCAAGCCATGTCGTTCATCCTTGTCAGACAGCAAGCCACAAATCCCGCCTCCACTAACACGCAGTAAAGGACAATCGTTGTCGGAGGAGCGGGTACTGAACATAATTCCGTACATTGAAAAAAGTTACGAAGAGATTTCGAATAAATCCGCAGCAGTATTCCCGTGTAGTGCATAAGAAAAACAATGGATACTCGAGGCAGGACAAAGCGCACTTGTTACAACAACTGGTGTTTGCACGTTTCAACGATGGTCAGTACAATTTACAGGATGTGCATGATAGTGACCTACTATATTATGTACATCAAATTGTCCGCGACATAGATTACACTGACTTCAACGGAAGCAGTGGATGGTTGCATAACTTCAAACAGTGCTACAGAATTGTAAGACGAAGGGTAACGAAACTTTAAACAAAGCGTCAATTTGACGATGCACAGTAAACGGCGAAATCGGTTCGAAAATTTGTAGATGAGATAAACAAACTCATCCCGTCGTTCGGTAAGGAATTTGTTTACAGCTCCGACCAGTCGAGATTTGAAGAGTAAATGCATATGAAAGGAAACCTGGAAATTACTGTTAATCTGTGCGGTAATCTGCCTGGAAAATTATTTAATGTGCTGAGAGAAGTTGGAGGTACTCTGTCCGCTACAATTCTGATGCATGATCTTACAAGGGCAGTAGGGAATATTTACGTCGCAGCTAGCAAGAGTGAGAAAATGGCCATGAGAAAACTACAACTATGGCACGACCACTGCTTTTAACCAATATCTGGTGAATATAGTTTACATTTGCTGAATTCCTAGTCTGCATGTAAAAATCATACTCCTTTAGAGTAATCTATCTCTCCTGAAAAGTGTGTGACATTGTAGTTCATACCACCTTGAACCACTGAAAAATTCAGGTTTTGGATGTTGGTATTTTCCTTGCCTAAAAAGCATAGTGCTGCAGCTAAACCTTGAAAGATAACCAGTTTCGCGACAAGCACCATGACAAAAAATGGTTCAAATGGTTCTGAGCACTATGGGACTTAACATCTGTGGTCATCAGTCCCCTAGAACTTAGAACTACTTAAACCTAACTAACCTAAGGACATCACACACATCCATGCCCGAGGCAGGATTCGAACCTGCGACCGTAGCAGTCGCGCGGTTCCGGACTGTGCGCCTAGAACCGCTAGACCACCGCGGCCGGCCCCCATGATAGGTTGTTTCGTATTCAGTTACATACCATCACATTCCATCAGGTCTCATCAGTCCGTTACACCTAACATTCTATATGCATTCAGTAAGAGTAGATACCTAGCTGAACGTTCTGCACGGTTTATAACTCTCAAGGAGTTCGCCTTCGATCTTCATGATACGAACTTTCGTGGTCACTGCGGTGCGCCATTTTTCATTCTGTGTTCATGGTACAAGTTAATGGTTTGTTCGGAGCATTTCTTGAATATCGACGATGTCTATTTTGTGAAGTGCGACACATACATCGCATAAAACGTTGATCTCTGCACCTCCCAGACAATCATTTTCGGTCGCCCTCCTGATGTCCATGGAGAGTCGTAATAATTAACACTACACTTTCAAATGACTGAACGTGCAGTCTTGGGCTCAAGGGGTTCCTTGTTAGTGTTATACATGACACCACTGACAAGTATGTTTCAATAATTTTCTGCACACTTGATTCGCTACGTTTCATTCAAGAACTCCTTCACATTCAAGAATTTCTTCAGAAACTTGCTAAGACAAGTGACAGTAAGGCATGCACATCACCAGAGCTGTATGTCACGATGATGTAGAATTTCGGCTTCTGATGTTGAATGGGGCCCATCCGAATCAATACCTGGATTCAGTGGGGAGACTTAATGAAACCTCCTAGACCGACGTGATCATCCTTGATACGTTACGTTTCATTCAAGAATTTCTCCACATTAAAATTTCTTCATAAACTTGTTAAGGCATGTGACAGTAAGATATGCACATCACCAGAGCTGAATATCACGATGATGTGGACTTTCCGCTTCCGATGTTGAATGGGACCCTTATGAATCAATACCCGGATTCAGTGGAGAGACTCAATGAAACGTAGTACGGGATGATCACGTTCTCCAGTAAACTACCGGGCACTGTCATAAGTGATGTGTAGTAGTAGCACATGGTCAACGTTTTGCATGACGTTAACTTGCCTCATTTAGAGGAGTATGCTAGATTGTACATGAATACTGATGCACACTTTCTTGCAGACATTTTTGAGAAATTCGGGAGTGTATTCCTGCGCTCATACCTTTTGGACCCTGCCTTCTATTACAACACACCAGAGCTTTCATGGAACGCAGTGGTAAGAAGAACATGTGTCAGTGTCAAACTGTGGACTGATAGCACGCTTCTCTTCTTTGATCATGGGATTCGTGGGAGCTTTACCAGTGTATTGTGTGTGCACAAGTACATCAAGGTGAATAGGTCACGAATGAGAGAGATAGAATGCATGCCATCTGATGATTTGTATAACATCTTTTACTTGGATGTAAACAACCTTTATGGGCACGTCATGTTACACTCTCTGCCATATGGAGGGTTCTGATGGGAGTCCAAAGGGGAAACGTTTAGATTGGAACATGAGATCCAAGAGGTGGCTGCTGATTCTGGTGAGGAGTATGTCCTTGGGACAGTACTGACGTATTCCACCCATTCCTGTGACATGGAAAGCGACTTTCTGCTATGTCCAGAGCGTCTAGTATCTAATCATGTGAAATGTCAAAGCTGTGGAAGAAAACGGAGATATATTCTACACTACGGACACCTCTAGCAGTATCTTAGATGGCGGAGGAAACTTGTTACAATCACCCGCAGCTCCTCCTTGATGCAGCGTCATTGGTTGGAGGAGTATATTGACATACGATTATGTCGCCAAGCCAAATTTTATTCGGGTCACTATCTTCTATTAAGGACATGGGCAACTTCAGTGCAGTTGGCGAAGCCTGCCTACATCGGCGTTTGTGTTCTGGAGTTCTCCAGATTCCGCGTGTACGGACTCCATTACGAATTTTTGAAGCCAAACCTTCCTTATCCCAAACTACTTTGTGTCGGTACAGACAATTTCATCCACTGGGTGAAAGGCTGCGATCCATATGAAGTAATTAGGCGCAGTGCCGAAATATTCAGCATGTCTGGATATGCAGAATACAATCCTTGGGAATAACAGCACAAAACAAGAAGGATACTGGTCTGATGAAAGACGAGGCGAATGATATACCGACAGTGGGGTTTGTAAGACTCAGGTAAGAAACGTATACATACCTGCAGAGACATGTGCTAAAGAGAGACAGGCTAAGGGTGCCCACAGCGCAGCTTCTAAGGCTCCCACGATTGAGGATTACAGCTGTTGTTTACTTGAACACTAGGCACCACTGCCGGCCGCGGTGGTCTAGCGGTTCTAGGCGCTCAGCCAGGAACCGCGCGACTGCTTCGGTCGCAGGTTCGAATCCTGCCTCGGGCATGGATGTGTGTGATGTCCTTAGGTTAGTTAGGTTTAAGTAGGTTTAAGTTCTAGGGGACTTATGACCACAGATGTTGAGTCCCATAGTGCTCAGAGCCATTTGAACCATTTTTGAACTAGGCACCACTCTGAGTTTGGTCAACCACATAGAACTGCGATCCTATCTTACTCGCACTATTCTTTGAGTGAGTGAGTGTGTGGGTGTGTATTTTTTTCCCCCTAAGTAGTGGCTGTGTATCAGAACTTGGTTGAAATGCTTGTCTTAGCTCAGTGTAGGTGTATGCGTGAATTACTGGACACTATGTGTGCATCCAAATTTTGTTAGTCTACCTGTTCGCCATTCGGCGACCAACAATGGAATCTCTGCAACATTTTTTCATCATTCTCCGTTGGCCAGACACTAGCAGCACCCGGGCAAGGGATTTACAATTCCATGTGCAGGCTGCCATTAACACCAAAATACAAACGGTTGCATTTTGAGTGGTGCCTTTATCAGGAAACATGGACTGCTGATGAATAGCGTCGCACTATGTTCGCGTTGTCCCAGACAACCATCATCGGTGGCTATGGCGGCGACATGGGGATAGGCCCCAGTCTTCAGTTCTTACAATGTTTTAAAAAGGTGTCATGGTGTGGGGAGACCTCGGTTCAAGTCACGCCTGAAAGTGACTGAGGGAATTCTGACGGCACAATGATACGTCATCTGCATCGTGTATCCTCATGTGTTACTTCCCATGCGACAGTATGATGGTGCCATTTTTCAGAAGCTCAATGCTCGTCTACACATGGCACTTGTTTCTATGAACTATCTGCGTGATGTTTAGGTACTTCCTTAGCTATTAACATCTCCATATCTATCCCCTATAGAACAACTGAACGTCAGCTCCATCCCAGTGCCAGTACCCATTCAATGACTGTTGACAGCAGTTGTGGTCCAGCTTGCCTCAGGAGGGGATAAAACGGCTTTGCGATATCCTTACGAAGGAAATTAGTGACTGTATCCAGTCTAGAGTGGGTGCAGCGTCATAATGATAAGTGGGGTCATACTGTTAAGTTCTTTGCAATTCTTACCTCTTTAAGGTAATCACAGAAATTACAACACATTTTCCCTCTCTACTCGTTAAGTTTCAGTTCGCTTACTCCTTCCCTTCTAGGCGCTTCTCATGTTTTTTGTCAGACAGTGTATTACTTCAAACCACGCCACCTCCGTAGTTTGTAATGTTACTTGCATCAGTCGCGAAGCAGTCTTGATTTATTGTTAGTGCATCAACACAGGTAAAATTAACAACAGGTTTTGTCATTTTCCACTCCGAGTAGCACTGCCTACTGGAAATGTAAAGTTGCTGCCTTCATTTGCTGTTTCAAACGTCACTTACTAGTGACGCACTCCCCACACCGCCTTTTATTACTTTTATTTTTTTACCACACTTCAACGTACATAGTCGTTGGGAGGCTCCCATTTAACTTGCAGCAAAGGTTGACAGTTTGAGTGTATTCTACATTTTAAGAATATGCGTCATTTATCGCATCAGAATCTAAACCTTTCGTTACGGCAACATAATGACACTGTTTCTTTCGTTCCGCCCTCGGAGTTCCGCACGCGTCGGGTGAAGTCCGACTCACAGTCGCGGCCCGAATACTCTCTTATGAATATTTTGCGCGTGGCAGAAATTAATCGACGCATTGGATAGCAGGTTTGGTGGCTTCCAGATTAATCCTCTGCACTGTTACACTGCTAAATCAGTCTACATAAAGGTTACCAGCCTTGGTTATTTCGCGCGAAACATAGTTTTTTTTCCAAAGGCTGGTACATACGACCACTATATTCGAATACATACACCGCACACCGTAATTACATTAACAGCAGCAGGTTTCTATCAACTCCTGGGCAACTGCAGCTGTCAATAAAGTAATCAGGCAGGAAAGAATTCATCAATGATTTTATTGTGCCCTCCATCGATGCATAAAGGACCCTGAAGATGGTGTACTGTAGCGCCAAAACCGATATCAATAAATATCTTTGTGATATCCGCAGAATTCATCCACAGTTTAAAACCAATCTAGAGGTTCGAAGTCAAAATGAACAGAAGACACACAAAAACAGCACACATCAAGTTTCTACTCGAACAAATTGAAAAAAAAACAAAAAGAAAAATTCCAAGTAGGTATTAATATCCATGGAGAAGAAATAAAAACTTTGAGGTTTCCCGATGACATTGTAATTCTGTCAGACACAGCAAAGGACTTGGAAGAGCAGTTGAACGGAATGGACAGTGTCTTGAAAGGAGGGTATAAGATGAACATCAACAAAAGCAAAACGAGGATAATGGAATGTAGTCGAATTAAGTCGGGTGATGCTGAGGGAATTAGATTAGGAAATGAGACACTTAAAGTAGTAAAGGAATTTTGCTATCTGGGGAGCAAAATAACTGATGATGGTCGAACTAGAGAGGATATAAAATGTAGACTGGCAAGGAAAGCGTTTCTGAAGAAGAGAAATTTGTTAACATCGAGTATCGATTTAAGTGTCAGGAAGTCGTTTCTGAAAGTATTTTTATGGAGTGTAGCCATGTATGGCAGTGAAGCATGGACGATAAATAGTTTAGACAAGAAGAGAATAGAAGCTTTCGATATGTGGTGCTACAGAAGAATGCTGAAGATTAGATGGGTAGATCACATAACTAATGAGGTGGTATTGAATAGAATTGGGGAGGAGTTCGTGGCACAACTTGACTAGAAGAAGGGATGTGATTTGACGAGGATCGGTTGGTAGGACACGTTCTGGGGCATCAAAGGATCACCAATTTAGTACTGGAGGGCAGCGTGGAGGGTAAAAAACGTAGAGGGAGACCAAGAGATGAATACACTAAACATATTCAGAAGGATGTAGGTTGCAGTAGTACTGGGTGATGAAGAAGCTAGCACAGGATAGGGTAGCATGGAGAGCTGCATCAAACCAGTCTCTGAACTGAAGATCACAACAACAACAACAACAACATTGCGTTCTCACACTGACAAAACTGGTTAGGGAAACTACGCCCATGGCTACATTTAAATCTCTTAAAAAGTTTGAGGAATTCAATTTGTTGTTGTTGTTGTTGTTGTGGTCTTCTGTCCTGAAACTGGTTTGATGCAGCTCTCCATGCTACTCTATCCTGTGCCAGCTTCTTCATCTCCCAGCACCTACTGCAGCCTACATCCTTCTGAATCTGCTTGGTGTATTCATCTCTTGGTCTCCCTCTACGATTTTTACCCTCCACGCTGCCCTCCAGTGCTAAATTGGTGATCCCTTGACGCCTCAGAACATGTCCTACCAACCGATCCTCGTCAAATCACATCATAATTTGACCATTTTCCTGTCATTCTACCAGAATTTAGATTAGTTCTTTAAGTACATATTGACCTATGTCAGTCAATTATTTTAAGTGTGTTGACTGGAGCGATTTTCGCCAAGTCCCACTTTACCTTTGAGCATAATTTACCCCCGTCGGTCAATAGTTTTAAGTGTGTTGACTGGAGCGATGTTCGCCAAGTCACACTTTAACTTTAAACATAATTCCGCTCTCATTCCGTAAGTTCAATGGCAGTGGTCTCCGGGCCCGAATTATGATGGCAATGGTCCACTCACAGTTTTTACAGTATGTGTGTGGATCACCTCCATGAAGGCAAATTGAGTACCCCATTGCCGCCACATTATCCCCTACTTTAGTGTTTTCTGTAACTCATAACCATAACTGCGTCAAGAAGGTCAATCAGGCACGTCCCTTAGTTTTTGACTTGAATCTAGACCATTTCAGGTCAAATATACTAATCTTGAATAATGATCATCTATTTTATGTGGCCGGTTTGCCGTATGTTACAGATTAGATATAGACTTGTTCATAAGTTCAATCACGACCATTTGTGTGCTAAGTCAATAGGATGTTCATGCGTTGCAACCATAGCTAATCAAGTGCTTCACAATTACGTCATAAAAATATCTAGACGTAGTCATAATAATGACGATGTTGTCTTCATATTATCCTACACTCTCCTAAGTTCTTTTTAGTTGACTACACAAAATTTTCCTAGACAGGCCATACCTTGTAAGCTTATGATGTCTTCCTCATATCATGACCAATGAATACTTCATAAATGTTAAGACAGTCGATCTAAGTACGTTCTGCACAGGATAACACATACGCCCTTTTCCTCAGCTATACCTTTTATTTCACTTAACTAATAAATTCAAGGGTCAAATGGTTCAAATGGCTCTGAGCACTATGAGACTTAACTTCTGTGGTCATCAGTCCCCTAGAACTTAGAACTACTTAAACCTAACTAACCTAAGGACATCACACACATCCATGCCCGAGGCAGGATTCGAACCTGCGACCGTAGCAGTCCCGCGGATCCGGACTGCGCGCCGAGAACCACGAGACTACCGCGGCCGGCTAAATTCAAGGTCAGGAGTTAAGTTCGCGTCCTGTCCGAGCAAGTAACTATCATACAGTTTATGCGCAGGCGTAAGGTATTGTGTCCGCCTAGACGGGCCTCATGACGCTACGGTCAGTTCCAATACAGCACTCGTGCCTGCCGCGTCGCGGTCGCGAAGTGGGGCTGAGGCAGTTTCAGGTAAGTTTTTACAGTCTGACGATAATTTATGGATTAATAGTATTAGCTTGACGATGTCCACTATGGACAAAAGGTAGTTATTCTGGAGAAGGTTGGGTTATCCCAACTGAAACCTGGGTAAATTCTAGGTAAACGGTGCAACTGAGGCTGTTGGTTATTAAAATTAAAATTAAAATGCCAGGATGGTACCTTTGAAAGGGCACGGCCTATTTCCTTCCCCATGCTTGACCCAATCCGAGTTTGAGCTCCGTCTCTAAAGACTTCAGTGACGACGGGACGTTGAACCCAATCTTCGTTCCTCGTATACTATCGGACCCCGGTGAACGAACATTTACTTCGATTAAAATTACTTCGTGGTTGATGTCTCAGTAAGCCGAGCGGTATGGGCTTGTACTCAGCCATCACAACTGTTTCTTCGACTCGCCGTGTGGCCTGCTCTGCAGACACGAGTCTTGCCGGGTGACGCAGCCTGCTGGGTTATGATGGGCAGGCGGGGGGAAGGGGAAGGAGCGCTAACGGGCAAACATGTAGTCAATTTTGCGTCTTCTGTTGCACTACTATAAAAATATGTTTGTGCAAATAAGGCAAAGTTGGGAAGTGCTCTAGTTTATACAAAAATTGCTGAAAAGAACAATGGCAGACTCACAATCCTTAAGAAGCGATCATAAATAAACTACTGTTTTTAATAGTTACAATTCATAGCGTGACCCCACCGAAACCGGTCACGGGTGCCACTTAGCCAGATAAAAGCAAGCGAGTGTTGTAGGTTATACACTACAATAGAAATACTACAGTTTCAATGAGAAGGCTGTGCCTGTTTGATTACTAATCATTTGTCAAATAGTAGTTCTATTATTAAGGCATAAATAACCAAATCATTTCTAATTGAAGGCTATTGCTCTTCTTAGCCTTTATTGTCACCATTGAAGAGAACACTAAGTCACATAGGTTGAAACTGGTGAATAGCGCGAATAATTTTAAAGCTTTATTTGCCACCTGTGGATGTTCTTCTTTTCCCTTCATTCAGTAGACGTAAATCTTTTGCGAATTAAATTCCGCTCGTCGCATGCCGGCAGAAGTGTCGGAAGGTCCATACGGATTTTCGCGGATGATGCTGTAGTATACAGAGAAGTTGCAGCATTAGAAAATTGTAGCGAAATGCAGGAAGATCTGCAGCGGATAGGCACTTGGTGTAGGGAGAGGCAACTGACCCTTAACAGAGACAAATGTAATGTATTGCGAATACATAGAAAGAAGGACTCTTTATTGTATAATTATATGATAGCGGAACAAACACTGGTTGCAGTTGCTTCTGTAAAATATGTGGGAGTATGCGTACGGAACGAATTGAAGTGGAATGATTACATAAAATTAATTCTTGGTACGGCGGGTGCCAGGTTGAGATTCATTGAGAGAGTCCTTAGAAAATGCAGTCCATCAACAAGGGAGGCGGCTTACAAAACACTCGTTCGACCTATACTTGAGTATTGCTCGTCAGTGTGGGATCCGTGGCAGGTTGGGTTGACGGAGGAGATAGAGAAGATCCAAAGAAGAGCGGCGCGTTTCGTCACAGGGTTATTTGGTATGCATGATAGCGTTACGGAGATGTTTATCAAACTCAAGTGGCAGACTCTGCGAGAGAGGCGCTGTGCATCGAGGTGTAGCTTGCTGTCCAGGTTTCGAGAGGGTGTGTTTCTGGATGAGGTACCGAATATATTGCTTCCCTCTACTTATACCTCCCGAGAAGATCACGAATGTAAAATTAGAGAGATTCGAGCGCGCACGGAGGCTTTCCGGCAGTCGTTCTTCCCGCGAACCATACGCGACTGGAACAGGAAAGGGAAGTAATGACAGTGGCACGTAAAGTGCATTCTGCCACACACCGTTGGGTGGCTTGTGGAGTATAAACGTGGATGTAGATGTATAAGAATATTCTGTACTTGTTTCTTCCATCCTCGTGCTCATATCAACCAGATGTATTGATTTATTCAAAAAAGAAATTGCTTTGCAACTATGCCCGTAGTCAACTTCAGAGTTCAGTCCTGGAAAGTAGCTTAATAGTATCATATTATGCCAGCTCTGTACCATACGAAGAATGTGAGAACTTCCCACCGTCGACTGGTCCATTGCAATTTCATTGTCAATCTTCTGAACACATCTTTTGTAATGACGTTGCCAACAAAAGAAGTTTTGCGGGGAAACCTTGTTTTATCCTTGGCCTCCATAACTTTTCCTTCTCTCCCCTGTTGGCTCTTCTTTAAAATATTTAGATACTTAAACGTATCAACTTGAAATAGTAATTTTAATTGCCACAGAGGGTCACAAAAATAATTCACATATCCTGATTCAGATTCGTGGAAGGACATTTACAGTTCAGCTTGTAATTCCAGAACTCGTGTCAATGCCTTACCTTTGGTACATCACCTGGTTTCTGTGTCATAAGTGTGATTTTGGTGGAGCGAACCCATACCTTCACAAACGATTCTCTACAGTTGATTTTGAAACGCGTTGGCCTTAATAGAGTCCACAGCTTTGAGCACCTCTTTAAGGACATCACTGAAATCAGAAGTTAAAATCATAGCTGCCAGAGCATGTCAATGAAGAAAGCAGTGTGTCCATGAAAGACTTGATATCACTGATTCTAATTTCGCAGCGAACCCGTTTTTATTGCCAGTCATAGCTTTAGCACTATAGCTACAAATGCGAAAAACTTTGTCCAATCAGTCTCGTAGTTGAGAGTCCTTTATAACAACATTTCTTACAAACACTGCCAGTAGCGTTCGAAGGAAGTGCTTCGCAAAATAAAAAGGTTTCCATGACAAATTCATCGCCTTCAAAGCGCACAAATACCATGAATTGCGCACAATCTGAAACATCAGTAAATTCATCAAATTGCACAGCAAAATGTGGGCTCTTCTTTAGAATTTAGACCAACTGTTCTCCAACGTCACCGGCGATATCGTTTATTCTGCCAGTGGTATGATTTTTAGATTGTTGGCCTCCAGCTTACCGAACATAATTTCAACCATATCCAGGTCTGTTTGCAAAATAAGATTCTCAGCATCGGTATGCGGCCTTCGTGTCTCAGCGGCTCGGAAGCTACTTAATAACGTCTTCTCGTTGACACTGTGCAAGATCCCCTCGCTTCTAAACAGATACTGTTATTACTCAGCTTAGCCGCGAGTCCGTAGAGGGTGGTATATGTGACGTACAGTATGACTGGTCAGCATTTACACCCGCAATTTGCAAGTGTAAGCGGACCTTCCTTGATCCGCCTTGGTGGGTGGTGTCGTCGGATTTCCTCCTACTTGTGCGCGGTGCAGCTCTCGTAAATGTCGTCCCGTGCTGATTCTTCATTGGCGCATTGGATGTCTCTGTCGGTGGAAGCTAATTACCTCAAATTGCTGTCGATCAACTTTGGGGTATCTATTTACTCGAAATTAACATTCAGAATGCCGTAATATCACTTTTATTCCTATGAGATCAATAACGAAACACTCATGTCACAAACTACTCGTAACCGAGAGCATGGCTACCATCGAACAAAACAGGAAGAGCTCTTAACGCCGACTGCCGACTTTGGCGCGCAGTCCTTATCACTTACTAGTTTCGTCATAGTTCGTGGATTTCCGATCAAGTTCGTACTTACTAAGATATGCATTTGTTAATGAACGGGTGTGAATTTTAACGAGGCAAAATTATGATAAATAGTTTTAAACATCCAGATGCTCCCCCTAATATTCATGTTGTCATAAATGACTTCAATTATTAAATATAAATAAACAAAATCGGTGACTTTGGCGCCAAGATGGCGGTACTTCCCGTCATGTATATTTCCCAGGCTGACGCTTGCTGCTACGGTCCAGCGCCTAGCCCCGCCCCACTACGCGCGACATATGGTCGCTTCGTCAGCTAGCCAGCCAGCGTGGGAAATGCTCTCCGACTCATGGCCGGCTACGGACTACAGCACTTCCTAACTATCGTGAACACATCAGTAAGAGACAATAATTTATTAAACCTGGTAAAAAGTCTTCCTCGCGTAAGAGGCACCTTACAACTGGATACCTGAAATCAGAGAAAACATATTTTGTAATCATAAAAACAAATAATTAGTCTATTTCCTTCGATTTTGAATCGCTTCCGTCACTGCAAGTTATTCCAGACGTGGACGGCTGCGCAACTATGCCGAGAAAATTCTCCATTTTATGCTCCCTCGGAGTGGAGCACGAAGACACAGTGATCACATCCGTACTCGCTATCGTACTGGGACAATTGACTGAAGCGACTGGAAACGTGCATCTATGTGATCGTTCACCTCTTTTCGCCCCTACACCTGCACCGCGGCAAAGAATATGAAGAGCCAAAGAAACTGGTACACCTGCCTACTACCGTGTAAGGAACCCGCGAACACACAGAAGTAACGCAACACTCGACTCGACTAAATCTGAAGTACTGCTGGAGGGAACTGACATCGTGAATCGTGCAGGGCTGTCCATAAATCCGTAATAGTACGAGGGGGTGGAGATCTCTTCTGAACAGCACGTTGCAAGGCATCTCAGATATTCTCAATAATGCTCATGTCTAGGGAGTTTGGTGGCCAGCAGTAGTCTTTAAATTCAGAAGAGTGTTCCTGGAGCCACTCTGTAGCAATTCTGGACGTGTGGGGTGTTGCATTGTCCTGCTGGAATTGCCCATATCCATCGGAATGCAGAATGGACATGAATGGATGCAGGTGATGTGTCACCTGTCAGGGTCGTATCAAGACGCATCAGTGGAGCACACGCCCCACGCCATTACAGAGCCTCTAGTACCTTGAACAGTCCCCTGCTGACGTACAGCCGGCCGAAGTGGCCGTGCGGTTAAAGGCGCTGCAGTCTGGAACCGCAAGACCGCTACGGTCGCAGGTTCGAATCCTGCCTCGGGCATGGATGTTTGTGATGTCCTTAGGTTAGTTAGGTTTAACTAGTTCTAAGTTCTAGGGGACTAATGACCTCAGCAGTTGAGTCCCATAGTGCTCAGAGCCATTTGAACCATTTTGACGTACAGCATCCATGGATTCATAAGGTTGTCTCCATAGCCGTACACGTCCATCCGCTCGATACAATTTGAAACGAGACTCGTCCGTCCAGGCAACATGTTTCCAGTCGTCAACAGTCCACTGTCGGTGTTGACGCGCCAAGGCGAGGCGTAAAGCTTAGTGTAGTGCTGTCATCAAGAGTAGGCTCGTTTCACACTGGGACACTTGTGACGGTCACCGGTGACTGTGGCGAACACTCCTGGGTCACTGGTGTCCCACACTGCAGCTGTTGCCAACTGATTAGTTGGTGAAATGGACTGGAGCGAGGAGGAACTGTTGTTAGTACTTGTAATGAGGAGGAGGAGGAGGAGGAGAATGAAGACAAAACGCTCATTACACATACATCCACTGCTACGTGATCGGCTGGAGAAAGGATTGTATTACAACCTTTATGACGATCTGAGACAATCTGAGAAGAAGTTTTTTCAGTATTTTCGAATATCACAAACTTCATTTGATGAACTACTAGAAAATGTGAAAGTAGCAATCACAGGAAAAGACACTATACTAAGGAAAGCTATCCCACCAGAGGAAAAACTTGCTCTTACATTAAGGTAGGTACTGTAGTATTATTTTATTTTATTGAAAGCACATTTTACAGATTTTAACTGGTATTAATATACATTACAAACTATTGTAAAACTTTCACTAATAGTTTTAAGTTCATTGTTTCTCTGCCTGTGCTGTTGAAAAGTATATTAACGACTCGTCACTGTACTCGGAGGCCGCTGGCGAGCACGCAGTTGGTAACTGATCGGACAACCTCGACTGTCCTCCAGCGTAGCCTTGAACTGTTCCATGATATGCACTGTCGTGATGCGGATCCCCCGTAGCGTAATTTGGTACCGGCGCAAATCCTATTTGGGACGAAGAGGAAGCAGAAGCGCTGTAATATTGTTGGGCATTAATAATGACATTCATCAAATCTGATTTCACTTTCAATCTTGCATGACTGGGTAATTTTTTTTTAATTCAGGTACTAAAGACTGCATAAACAAGCTATCTTCGTCGGCTTGCTGTGATGAATTGTCCTTTCTGGCGTACTTTTCCTTCAAAATGTTATATAGGATATCTTCTTCTTCAAGACTCTTCTTTTCACGTGGCGTTTTTTGCCGTCGCTCAGCAGTTTTTTCACGTGCCTCCTTCTCTAAATTTTCTCCTTCATCAAACTCATTTCTGTCTTCATCATCATCGTTGTCAATACTAGAAGTAGTGTTCTTACAGTCAGTTGTTAGGAATCGCAGCTGATCGAAGTAGATATACTTCTTCCTACCAGCTGCTGCAGAACCACTCTTTTCTGTTTTTTGCCTTAATAACTCTCTGGTATAACTGGCCCTTAAGCTCTTCTATTTCCTTCGGAGGATTGTCCCTGCAACAAACAAAAACCACCATAGTATTGTAATATCTAATATATAAAAATGAATGTTTGTTTGGTTTTGTTCGTATTTTATGCGCAGCCGTACCGTTCATCCGATTGCGATGAAACTTTGTCACTTGCGCGAAAGTTATAGGCATAGTACAATTATTAACATTTATTAAAATTATAGTTGCCGGGTGTTTCAGCTAGTTATCTATAACCTCTACGTGTGCGTACGTTGTGTATGCTTGTGTGTAACCTGCATAATTTTGTAGTTTTGGCTCAAAATGGTTCAAATGGCTCTGAGCACTATGCGACGTAACGTCTGAGGTCATCAGTCGCCTAGAACTTAGAACTAATTAAACCTAACTAACCAAAGGACATCACACACATCCATGCCCGAGGCAGGATTCGAACCTGCGACCGTAGCGGTCGCTCGGTTCCAGACTGTAGCGCCCAGAACCGCACGGCCACTCGGCCGGCTTTGTAGTTTTGCTCCATATGCTTTATCTCTTTTTTACAAGTACTTGGGGGCCGGATCTTCCATGATGGACTCACATTTTCAGTACAGAATTGGAGTATCAACTATCTCGTATATTATACGAGACGTTTGCTCTGGCATATGGCGTAAAATGAAGTCAAAATGTTTTCCCGACCTCTCGAAAGATCTGTGGCTTGCCTCAGCTGAAAGATTCCATAAGAGGGCCAACTTTCCTCATTGTGTGGGTGCAGTGGACAGGAAGCACATCAGAAATGTAAAACCCACTTCCAGTGGTTCACTCTACTATAATTATAAGAACTATTTTTCCGTTCTGTTGTTAGCTGTTTGTGATTCGACGTACAAATTCTTATTTATAGACGTTGGAGCATATGGGAAATCGTCCGACTCAACTGTGTTTGGTAATACAGTGTTAATAATAAACTAGAAGATGGTACGCTAGATTTACCTGCACCAAAACAACTATCATTATCGTTTGAAAGACCTATGTCATTCATGTTAGTAGGAGATGAAGGTTTCGGATTGTCAAAATTCATGTTGCGCCCTTATGGTGGAAAGTATTTGGACATTAAAAAACCTGTGTTCAACTATAGACTGTGCAGAGCTAGAAGGTACATCGAGTGTACTTTTGGAATTCCTGCAAACAAGTGGCGCATTTTCTATCGATCACTGGATGTTAAATTAGATTTGGCAGAGTCTATTGTGAAGATATGTTGCCTCCTCCATAACTTTGTGCGTGATCGTGATGGAATACAGTTTGAGGATACGTTAACTATTCAGGGATTGCAGGACATGTCACCTTGCTTGGTCCGTGGAGGAAATATTGCGAACGGTATCAGAGAAGGTTACGCCAACTACTTCATCAGCCCTGAAGGCGAAGTGCCATGGCAGCTGCAAAAAATCTAAGTGCTAGAAATGTTATGTGAACATTAATGTCGTTAGGCCTAAATGTTCATTGGAATTGTATTTGAAATGTGCAGTGTTCAATTATTACCATGTTAACTGTAACAAACCATACTGTTGCGTTCACTGAACTGATTAAAACTTGCAATTAAAATTATAATTACAATGCACTTTTTTATATTACAGTTGTGTGTACCTAATTGAACAGAACCCAAGCACGAGCACTGTTCTCATTCGGGTGTCAAAAACTTTTAAGTCAATAGAATTATGGTAAATAAATAAAATTCATTGTTATAGTAACAACATATTCGTAAATTATTGCTGTTTTGAATAATATTTTAACTCTATTTTTCGGACCATAAGGCGGAGCGCCTTATTAGACTACGAAAACACGTACCCTTAATTTTGTTATGAAAATGTTGAAATAAAACTATTTATTTTATTTTACTTTCATTCGCCCTGTAGGGGTGAGTACATGCTTTCTGCGCTCATCCATTTTGTCCATTCTTCACGCATTGAGACTGCATAACAGTACACTTGCTATTGGTAATGCAAAAGAAAAGGGGTGAGGGATAGCATTCTCCTTGTAGGTTATTAACCTCCTAGCCTGGTACAGGGGTAGAAAATATATTTCGCTATTCTTGTGGTCCGAAAAATACGGTATTAAAGTGAAAAAAGAATATAGAACTTACCAATTTTGTTTCTTTCATCTATGCTCTTTTCATCGAAATCAGGCACAAACTTTGTAATAATTTCTTGCCACCCTTTCATTTTCATGACTTTGTTACTGTAGTCATCGCTTTTCATATCCCAAATAACGGGACGACTTTCCACTTCACTTATAAAATCTTCTGTGTTGATGAACTCTAAACTCATGGCTGCACTGTGTGGAGAACCACTGGGCTCAGCAACGGCTGCCTGTCTGTTGGCAACTCTGCACTGCTGTGTCTGTGATCGGTGTCCCAGTGTGAACACTCCAATACAAGCTAATGCATGTCCGGCGGTGACCGCAGCGAACACAGTGTCGGTGTCCGTCACATGTGGCGAGGGTGAGTCACTGCTGGGTCACCGTGACTCGGTGACTCAGTGCAGTGTCCCGGTGTGAATGCTCCAATTCAAACGAATGTATCTCTATCAGCGACCGTCACCGGTGGCCGTCACAAGTGTCCCAGTGTGAAACGAGCCTAGGAGAGTGGGCCTTCGGCTCCGAAAGCCCATATCGATGATGTTTCCTTCAATGGTCCGCACGCTGACACTTTTTGTAGGCCCAGCATTTGAAAGCAACAGCAATTTCAGGAAGGCTTACACTTCTGTCACGTTGAACGATTTTCTTCAGTCGTCGTTGGTCTCGTTCTTGCAGGATTTTTTTCCGGCTGCAGCGATGCCACTTCATCGCCTACTCGGAGATTCTGAGTTCCATCGCTCGTGGACTCACTATAGCACCATGTTCAAACACATTTAAATTTTGATATCCTGCCGTTGTACCAGCAATAACCGATCTAACAACTGCGCCTGACACTTGTTTTCTTATATAGGCGCTGCTGACCGCAGCTTCGTATTCTGCCTGTTTACATATCTCCGTATTTAAATCGCATGTCTATAATAGGCTCTTTGGCGCTTCAGTGTCTATCTGCCTAGAGAGCGCTGTCACTACCTTGAACAGTGCACTTTATTTCCCTGCCGGTATGGTATCAATAGAAAGAACATTAATTACGTTGCCTCTGAAATCACTGACGTAATTTTATTGCGGTTCTAGGCGTCGCCAGAATTTCTTTACTCGGAAAGGGGTCGCGTATTCAAAAAGGTAACAAAACCCTGCTCTTTATATACATATTATGTATGTTCACCCAGTTAGACATAAATTTCAGTAGGAGGACGCTGTCGTCTGCCAGTTTGGGAGTGACATTTAATTATAGATAACATACCCGCATCCACAGCGGAGATGTCTGAGGCACGCGCTACTGTGTTGGCGTTCAACTCAGAGGCAGCCGGACGAAATCAGGCCGCGATAGAAATTTTCACTGCCAAAATTTGTCTGGGAAGAGGAGAAGAAATGGTGGCATAAGGTTCCTGATCACCAGAAGTTGAGACAAAATTCTGGACTAAATTATAAACCTTTCTACAACACCTAATGGAGAGAGGTGTTGGTGATCAGTTCTTCGGATTGTAACGATAAACTTGGTGGTTCTTGGTGCCATTTGAGAGGAGTGTGGTGTCTACCAGCACTGGGTTTCTGCCTCTCCCATCTCTCGTCATCATACAACACAAATATTACCGTACACTATACCCGCATCGACCGGCCAGTGTGGTCGTGCGGTTCTGGGCTCTACAGTCTGGAACCGCGCCACCGCTACGGTCGCAGGTTCGACTCCTGCTTCGGGCATGGGTGTGTGAGATTTCCTTAGGTTACTGTTTTGCTCGCGTATCATGTAATTTCTGGACACCCAGAATCTATTCTGTAGGAATCAACATGGATTCCGGAAACAGCGATCGTGTGAGACCCAACTCGCTTTATTTGTTCATGAGACCCAGAAAATATTAGATACAGGCTCCCAGGTAGATGTCATTTTCCTTGACTTCCGGAAGGCGTTGGATACAGTTCCGCACTGTCGCCTGATAAACAAAGTAAGAGCCTACGGAATATCAGACCACCTGTTTGGCTGGATTGAAGAGTTTTTAGCAAACAGAACACAACATGTTGTTCTCAATGGAGAGACGCCTACAGACGTTAAAGTAACCTCTAGCGTGCCACAGGGGAGTGTTATGGGACCACTGCTTTTCACAATATATAAATGACCTAGTAGATAGCGTCGGAAGTTCCACGCGGCTTTTCGCGGATGATGCTGTAGTATACAGAGAAGTTGCAGCATAAGAAAATTGCAGCGAAATGCAGGAAGATCTGCAGCGGATAGGCACTTGATGCAGGTAGTGGCAACTGACCGTTAACATAGACAAATGCAATGTATTGCGAATACATAGAAAGAAAGATCCTTTATTGTATGATTATATGATAGCGGAACAAACACTGGTAGCAGTTACTTCTGTAAAATATCTGGGAGTATGCGTGCGGAACAATTTGAAGTGGAATGATCATATAAAATTAATTCTTGGTAAGGCTGGTGCCAGGTTGAGATTCATTGGGAGAGTCCTTAGAAAATGTAGTCCATCAACAAAGGAGGTGGCTTACAAAACACTCGTTCGACCTATACTTGAGTATTGCAATCAGTGTGGGATCCGTACCAGGTCGTGTTGACAGAGGAGATAGAGAAGATCCAAATAAGAGCGGCGCGTTTCGTCACAGAGCTATTTGGTAAACGTGATAGCATTACGGACATGTTTAGCAAACTCAAGTGGCAGACTCTGCAAGAGAGGCGCTGTGCATCGCGGTGTAGCTTGCTGTCCAGGTTTCGCGAGGGTGTGATTCAGGATGAGGTATCGAATATATTGCTTCCCCCTGCTAATACCTCCCGAGGAGATCATGAATGTAAAATTAGAGAGATTCGAGCGCGCACGGAGGCTTTCCGGCTGTCGTTCTTCCCGCGAACCATACGCGACTGGAACAGGAAAGGGAGGTAATGACAGTGGCACGCAATGTGTCCTCCGCCACACACCGTTTGGTGGCTTGCGCAGCATAAATGTAGATGTAGATGCAGGTTTAAATAGTTCTAAGTTCTAGGGGACTGATGACATTCAGAAGTTAAGTCCCATTGTACTCAGAGACATTTGAACCATATACCCGCATCCATTACATTCTCCTGCACTCAACAGATACCCCTAAGACACAACTCTATCGTGCTGCGAGAAATGTGCTGTTCCACGGAGGAAGAGAACTCTTGCCTGTTAGGCGGCTGAGTTTGCCCCTCGAGGACTCCGAACCAGTGATTCCATAAGAGTTATTCATTTATTCGAACAGCTAATCTGATAGGTTTTTTGTTCAAGAAACGATATAATAGTGCACTACAAGGGTATATTGGAACAGTTTGTACTCTAATATCAGTCCTAGGTCGTCTATTTATAGTTGTTGAGTCGGCCATAGTGTTGCAATGATCATCACTCCAGTGGCACTTTTGTACATAGGCTATCGTCTGTATTGCCATACTTACGATACGGACTGTTTCAAAATGGACACAGCTTATGACGGAGTTACAACCATCTATTTCGACGAAGATTATGTGTTTTTCCAACACGGTAATGCTTTCCCACACAGAGCCCGCGAAACTCGACGTGCTGCGCAAGACGTGCAGCAACTTTCCTGGCTAGTACGATCTCAGGACATATCTGCAATCAACAACGCGTGGGACGTGATGGCACGAGAAGCGACCAGTGCGACACGTCAACGAACAACTCTTACGGAACTACGTGATCAGGACTAGCAGGCGGGGTATTACGTATCCCAGCGCAGTGTTCGCCATCGGCAGAGTCAACGCAGGCATTACCGACCGTGGAGGCTAGACCACGTAATAATACTAGTGTTTCAGTACCGGTCGATATCTGGTGCCTCAGAACCGCTTGTGCTATTGATCTATAATTGTAGTCACTTCATGTACTCCATATGCAACGTTGCAACAATAAATCTTGAGTGAATTGGAAACCTCTAGGAGAATGTACTAAGTGTATATGTTCCATTTCATACTTCATTGAAGCATTGTGTAACTCTCGTCAATTTTGTTAACATACCTCACAGGTTTTCTAAGGTTATAAAATAGCAGTTATGTAGAATTATACCGCTATAGTCTGTTTGTAAACTCAAGAGCGAGCAGCGCTTTTGGTGGGGGAAGTGGCCTTTCAGGGAAGAAAGCTGCCACCGGCCTACAGGGGCAACCAAAATCTGTTGCCTGTTACCTGTCTAGCGGTGTAGATTGGTGTGCACTGATATACGTTGTTTCTGTTCGTGGGATCTTAATTGTCAGTGTCAGCGAGTTAACTTTGTGTACTTACTGATATACTTCGATATCCGAAAGTGATGGATAATAGTCTAGCATTGCAAGAAAATGTGCAGAATACTAAGAAGAGGAAGTATTTGCGGAGTAACAAGCGTTCAATCGTCTCTAATGTTATTACAGCGTGTACTAAAGAGGCGACCCAGAAAGAACTGTTGGCTAATATTACCAGTCCCATTCAAAGGGCTGCAATTTATGCAAACGTCAGCCTATCCCAATAGGACGCATAAGGAAGGAACGCAAAAATAAACCGCATGGTTTACTGGAATCGCCACGAAGGAAAGTTAATAAGTTTGGGAGGAAACCCATCGTTATAGACAATCTCAAAATCACGTAAAACCTTTGATGCTTATGGAACACTAAATCTCTATCTCTGTCACTATTCATCTGATTCTAAGATATAGTGCTTAAAACATGTGCGCAATAGCTATTCTTAGACACTGGTGAAATTTCCTTCGAAACATGTACACTGATTCTGGACATCTAAGAAAAAAAGCTTGACATACGAGTTAGGTTCGCATATTAATTTTTATTTTTTGGTAAGAGCTTTATTTGTTAATCTACAGCAATGTTATCCTCAAAATTACATACTATACACTTATGCCAGTGCTTTTTCCAATTCCCGAAACACTTTTAGGAACTGTTTCTTCAGGTTAGTTTATAGCCTCTTAACTGTGCATTTTTAATCTCATCCATGCTTGTAAAACCGCTGTCCTTAAAGGCCTGCTTTGAAATGTTTGTAGGCCCTACCACTTGTCTTCCCTTGGTTTACCCATAACAGGCTCACCAAAATGAATATTTAACATTTCTAAAAATTTCATACACTTTATTACATTCTTGTAACAAAACTTAATACAGATTCTACAATTTATTTTTATACAAAACAAATAAACGTTGATGCTACCAAAACACATGTAACCTTTCTGACAGCTGACAACAGAGTAAATACCCAATATGGATAACATTGTACACATATTTTTGAGGCATGTTTATGAAGATAGTGACAAAAAAGTAGTGCAAATCTAATACAACACACAAAATTATAAATTTCTTCTTACCTTTTAAACACTCTTCATGTCGCAAGAGTTGTTAAGTTTCAATGCAGTCCTTGAAAGAAAACTACTACATTTTAGTAGGAACACAAAGTAAGAACAAGCCTTAAATTCTACAGACTGATTACATTATATGGGGTTCATTTTTCCAATAGCAATAGAGGAACATACATTCACATGAACAGGCAATTCGTTCTATGTTTGCAGTAGAATCCTGACTTCCATTCTGATGTTAATATTATTTATTCTATAATGTTGTGTTTCGGAAGAAGCTATCTTTTTTTGTATTCCTTATCGTCTTAATGCATTTGTATAAAAATAAACGCAGCCGAGATGTATCAATCTGTACACGGCGTCGCCACAGATTTGAAGCGCGCGCCGCGGCGGGTCCAGTACAACGTTGTGAAACAGCCTGTAGAAGCGCCTCGTGGCGTAGCTGGGTAGGCAGAGTGGGGACTCGCTCGCTCGCTCTTCAGTTTACCGGCAGACTATATTTACCTGTTCCAGGAAAATTTTGTTTTATGGTTCAAATGACTCTAAGCAGTATGGGACTTAACATCTGAGATCATCAGTGCCCTAGACTTAGAACTACTTAAACCTAACTAACCTAAGGACATCACACACATCCTTGCCCAAGGCAGGATTCGAAGCTGCGAGCGTAGCAGCAGCGTGGTTCCCGACTGAAGCGCCTATAACCGCTCGGCAACGGTGCCGGCTTTGTTTTATGATGTAGCCGGAAACAAACGAGGTAGGCCACTACCGCGATCCACGTATACTGTGGAGGCTAGGATAAACGCACTGTCGATGGGCGGAAAAAGTGGGAAATTTACATACAACTACATGTAATGTGGACTCCAATCAGTACCAATACCCAAAACAGGAATCGACTGAAGCAACAGCACATCATTACACAAAGTTTGAAAGATTTGAGCATCGACATACAAACTGTCGACCCTAATTGAACTGAGTGTGTAAAGAAACAGCATTACGCATGTCTGATTTGAGACTGTATCATAAGTGAAAAAAAAAAAGAGAGAGGAAATGGACTGTGTGGAGTATTACTTTTTGTGCAGCCTGTGTATTTGCACCAGAGTTGCGTGAGGGACATCTTGGGTCATATAGGAAGCGATTTTGGGAGTTTTTGGTCTAGTGAATTGATGAAATTTGTGGGGAGAGGAAGTTGTTATTATACAGAATCTTATGGATTTCCTGTGGATGATATAGTGGCTGGATTGTTGCCTAAAATGTGGCTTCAAAGTATAGTGGTGCGTCAGTTATAGAATCCACAGTCTTTTCACATGTTCGTCGCCGCCCATTGACCACACTTCCAAACCGTACAAGACCTGCAAGTCCATTGCTGAATTGGTGCTCCCGCATACCGGCCGGCAATTTGTTTCCTATAGCTGGCCATTAGCCATTCCCTGTAGACTGAAGTTCCATAAGCAGAGCTTTGCAAGTGACGTGTTCGCCGTGACTTTTTAGAATCGCCATCGAAAGCGGAAATATCTGCAACCCAAATGCTACACCCGATTCTGAGTCAGTTTACAATTCGCTGGAGGAGATTTAACATGTACTGCATCAATAGCAACAGAGTTATCGTACCTGCCTATCTAAAGTGATGAGAAGGTATGTTTTAAATCAACAGTGGAAGCAGTAATGAGGGGGTGTGAAGTGTGTGTAGTATTACTGTTTGTGCAGTCTGTATGTGTGCCAGTCGCTAGGGAGACGCAGGAACTGAAAGTCAAGAATACAGTTAAATTGCCCCCGTACGTAGGTGTTTGACGTTGCAGAATAACAGTGTGCATACAAATAGACGTTTATCCAAAAAAGACGGTACATGTGTTTGCTTACGGGTCGCTGATTGTCGATTGCAAATATAGCAAACGCTGCAAACTGATTACGCTTTAAGAAGTTTAACAAGTTTGTTTGCGTGGCCATCCTCGCAACAAGCACAGAAATATTTGTTTTGTAAATAAAACGGCCTTTTCTTGCGACACTTTAATTTATTTTTCCCAGACACGTTTCGCCGTTTTCTTTATTCTAAGGCATATTCAGAGAGCTATAGAACGATACAGTTTTGTTCTGATATGTGTTATTATTAGATTATCAAACAGGCACGTGGCGTTCTTCATGTAAATAAGTAATTACTTGCAGGGAAGCAAACCAAACAGGAGGAAACACATAATGAACTCTAATATTTAAGTCATTAAAAGCGCTGTTTTCGAACATCTATCTATAACTACTGACGAAAGAGTAATAGTGCACCACAAAAATAAAGGTAAACAGGGTGAACAGTGTGAAGAAGAAGTTCGGAATATAAAAATTAGCTTATGTTTCGGAAATGAAGTGGTTATGCGACCTCCAGACCAAATGAGAAGAAACGCAGATGCCAACGAACAGTAAGTAATCACTTATTTACAGAAAAAAACGCAATGTGAACTGTCTGGTAATCCAAATATCACAGATATGAAAACAAAACTGCATCGTTCTGGATCCCACTGAAAATGGCTTAGAGAATTAAAAAAAGGCGAAACGTAAATGGGAAAAATAAATTACAGTGATTATGCTTTGCTTTACTGGGCAATGATGTAATACAGTTGAGAGTTCCCATTGTGCAGATACTAAGACCTACTGATATGGAAGGAGCCGAAAACAGCACCTTCCAGGCAATTAGGAATGATATTTGGCTACACAAACTATCACACAGAATATTATAGTACTTACCATCTGAGGTCATCAGTCCCCTAGAACTTAGAACTACACTTCTTGATTATTAATGTTGGGGGGGGGGGGGGGGGGGTGAGGCGGGCACAGATTTGTCATCGATTCTAAACTTATTGGTAACATTTGTATTGGTCATTAGAGAAGAAATGAAGTACTTCAAGGCAAATACAACTCCGAAAAAACGGCTTGTTCTGGCTAGCTACTTTCCCAGTAACATTTCGTAGCGTGCGTGCAACCCCCCCCCCCCCCCCCCCTTTTTCTCTTTCTCTCTCTCTCTCCCTCTCTCTCTCTCTCTCTCTCTCTCTCTCTCTCTCTGTGTGTGTGTGTGTGTGTGTGTCTGTGTCTGTGTAGTGGCTTCATACGGTTACTGAGAGTAGTGACAGCCAGTAGCAACATATTGCAACAATTCTCTCTCTATAGGGGTTTTAACCGATAGAAGCTGAGTGTCACAGCTCTTACAAGAATTTCCGTAGATAACGTCTATTGGTCGTTTAATATACCTAGTCTGTTAGGGAACATAATTACGTTACATCGATAATTATTGGCATTTCCCCAACGCTATTGCTGCTGTAATCTCATTATGTTGTTCCTGTTTATGTTTCTTAGGAGTGCTTCATGTAAGTACTGGTACATCTGAGCTGTATTTCAACTGACCATCATAAGTGACTTTACTGCACTATTTATGTCAAAATTTACTCTTAGAATTTACTGTTTTACTCCACTGTTAGGTACAAGTAAGGAACGTACATACATGTGTAACTGCTTTAAGGCAAAAATTTAACATTTGGTGCTTTATATTAGCTGCTACAGAAAGATTCAAGTAATATTTGCCACACAGAATTGCCAGTGTAGAGTGAAGAATAATAACCAGCACAATTTTAGAACAGTGATAAAGAGGCCGTTTGGTGTGGCTGAGTGGTTATAGGCACTTCACTCTTTAACCGCGCGACTGCTACGGTCGCGGGTTCGAGTCCTGCCTCAGGGATGGATGTGTGTTCTGTCCCTAGGTTAGTTAGGTTTAATTAGTTCTAAGTTCTAGGGGACTGATGACCTCAGATGGTAAGTCCTATAGTATTCAGAGCCATTTGAACCAGTGATAAAGAGTGACCGCCAATCGTACCCAAGAACTTTCACGAGTATTTATTGAGATAACAGCAGCAAATATTGAAAGGAAGATTTACTCGCTGCGGGCATTGATTTGGTACACTAGGTGACTGAGCAATACTTCTCTGTCAGAAGAAAAGAGGGGCCCTTATGATTAGAATGTTTTATATGAAGGGTGATTATTACTAACGCTTAAAAAACCCCGAACCGATGTAGATGACGCTGAGACAAGTAATTTCATACAAGATTTATGGGGCCGCAATTGACGGCAAATGTTCCAAATGAGGATGACAAATGTTGAACATGTGACGTTACCAGATGGTATACGTTGCCACAGAAATGTCGATCCTCCCCTAGCCGGTAGGGGTAGTACTACACATTGCTCGGCTAAAATACTCTGTTTTCGTTCTTTCATTATCCAATGTGATACGGTAGCGGTCGCGATAGTGGTAATACAAGACTGTGACGAGTCGGTTTAGTTTTACGAAGACAGAGTTGCAGAGAGGAGCGATGTACAGTCAGTGCCACGAGGAAGTGTACGTCATAATTTTAAATGTAATGTTCGCAGCGACATTGCGACTTAACGCTGTGGGGACTATATAAAACCACTGAGAATGTGTGCAAAATTTGCTAGAGTTCTAACAACATTTATTTAAAAAAAACAGACATAAATTATGTTAAACAAGTTATTGAGTGAATATTGTAAACAACTAACGGGTGGTTTAAGACTACAATGGACAAGGATCCTAAGGTGGCAGAAGTGAGTCAAGTACTCTGGCCCTAAAAATGTGGATAACGCAACCTGAATTGATCTGACGCTGAGCAGGCTTTGATTGTTCTAATCTACAGAAGTTTCTCTTTATCGGTGCAGCTGCGAGCAAGTGGCGATTATCTGTACGCCCTGACTAGGCCGCAGCAGTACGTTACCCTGTTTGCTTCATGCGGCGATGTAACTTGCAGCTGGCGAGATGTGTGCGGCGGAGGCGAGGCGTGAGGTGGCACCTGTGAATCGATCACGGCCACGAAAGAAATGCAAAAATCTCACAGCCTAGCGATTAGGCATACGGATCGCAAATTACTGTCTACCAGAGCTCTGATATCACGATCTTTCAGTGTGTGACACACCCGTACGGTGGTCGTACCAAGGACCAATTTGGCTCACTTATACGACAGACCACTCGAGGACACCAAACGTCAAGACTGGTAAACCAAAAAACGAATAAGTACCTTCGGCAAACGAGTAATCCGAGATGTTTAAAGTCACGCTGTGGGTACAGTAAGAACTTCACCACAGACTCCGTGCGGTTCTAGGCGCTACAGTTTGGAACCGCGAGACCGCCACGGTCGCAGGTTCGAATCCTGCCTCGGGCATGGATGTGTGTGATGTCCTTAGGTTAGTTAGGTTTATGTAGTTCTAAGTTCTAGGGGACTGATGATCTTAGAAGTTAGGTCCCATAGTGCTCAGAGCCATTTGAACCAACTCCGCAGTCTAAACTACTCACACGTGAAGTCGGTCTAAGGATAGGTCGCAAGCACCTACGACACATCCAGAGCATCGACCAGAAGGTGCTCTTACCAGACCAGAGTCCAGCACCCGAGTGCCTCACACCTCTCCAGAAAAAAAAGAATCCGTTTTCCCGCAAAGTGCACGACGACACCGCCTTCACGCCGTCTTGAGCCAGTCATAGGGCTCTAGAGACGCTAAATCTCTCCTCCCACACGACAACACAAACTCATGTCGAACCAGGGCAAGAGTTAGGAAACCTGCGTCTCTGAAAAAGCGGGAAACCACCAATTCTGGCTTTTTTAAGTTTTCGTAGAGGGGGAGGATGATTTTCTCCGATGTTGCGTCGCTTCCCATGGCAGAAAGTGAACAGATACAATCTAGAAGATATTTACGTAAACTGTCCTTGCATTTGAGCTTGTTAGCGCTAGCTGTGACGTGTAATAAAGATTCTATCTCTAAAAGTTTCTCAGACGCCACCGTTTCTTATACAACCGAGGTGGCCAATGGAAATAGGTCACAGGCCTATTTGCAGTATCGGCGAACACGAAAACTTGTGAATTTTTATTACATGTGTCTCTGCACACAATGCCCGTTTTACGACTCCATTGTGTAGACACATTCCTTTAGTCCATTGACCGCAGCCCAGCCATCGGTGGCGCCAATGCAGATACTGCAGCGTTGTTCTACTGGAGACCTGTCTCGGTGAGGGGCTGCTCTGTCTGCCCTGTACGGCTGTGAGCCTCTCCGGCAAGATTTATTGAGGGATGGCTTTCAACTTCCAACATTCTGTTACTATGACTAAGAACAATGAAAGTACCTCATGCTTTTAGCGCCCTACCAGGCTCTATCAACGTCTACTCAGGCCTTTAACTTTCTAGAGTCTCGCTCTAGGTGTGTCAGGTTGTAGCAAGATCTTTAACAATTTTCCGTGTACGGTAAATAGGTGAGAGAGTAACTTCTCCTCTCTCAACATATCTGGTAGTGGTCTCGAATTTGTACTCAATGCGCTTTTGCACAGTGTATAGATAAACAGTGTGACCGGCCGGTGTGGCCGAGCGGTTCTAGGCTCTTCAATCTGGAACCGTGTGACCGCTACGGTCGCAGGTTCGAATTCTGCCTCGGGCATGGATGTGTGTGATGTCCCTAGGTTAGTTAGGTTTAAGTAGTTCTAAGATCTAGGGGACTGATGACCTCGGGTGTTAAGTCCCATAGTGCTCGGAGCCATTTTTTTTAAACAGTGTGAGAGTCGAACGTTTTGTTTCGTCGCTTGCAGTTTAAAATGAGCGCTGAAAAAAATGTGCATTATTTATCAAATATTTCAATGTGGTCCGTTAAGAAGCTATTTTATTCGAACTAGGGAAACTGGATGCTTCAACAGAATAATGATCTGAAAGGTTGCAGCTGTCTCTGTACAGCATAGAAACTAGACAATTGGGTGTCCAAGATGGATTGGCCTGCATAGTCTCCGGATGCAAATCCGATCTAAAATGATGGTCATACATTAAGATGAAGCTTAAAGAAAAGCCAGTATAACTTCGAAACTGTTGTCATATAAAATCAGGACGATATGAAGATCGTTACCGAGACAATAACTGGGGAAAAGCATGCCGAAAAGGTGCCAAGCTACAATCGATAATGACAAGGATTGGATTAACTATTATGTAAATGTGTAATTAGCAATAACAGGTATTTCCATTTAAACAAATATTTATAATAGCGTTTTTTATTTCATACAGATAACGGCGTACACTTTATCGTGGAACTGACTACATAGCATTGTCCCCTATGAACGAGAGTAGGATCGACAAGCTCAGTCGTTTTATGTGTCGCGAGGTACTTCATTGAGGCCCACGAGAAAGACAGGTCGTGGAGCTTAAGTCACAGTAGGTGGCATTGCAGATCTTACGAGTGCCAGCATCCATCTCCGGTGGGAAGCGAGTGACGACTTCAGACGAGTTTAATTGAGTGCGTGTTTAAATGCATGCAAGCTCTCGATGGTACACAACGAAGTTGAGAACTTTAATCAATACCTTGTCAGTTACATACATTGGTGTCCAAAATTAAAGCAACAAACCTCTGTTTCTCCGCTGTGTGTCTAAGTCACGATATAGTCACACCAACTATAGACAGATGTACGTACGATCGTGTTCTGCTCGGAAGATGGTGTTCCGGTCAACAGACAACCACGCCAGCGGTGACGTCAGGGCACCCATCAAACGGGACAGTGATTTTCGGATGCCCCACATCCACAATCGCTGTGTACACAGACACAGACGCTGCAATATGGCACAGAAAAGACGCCTGTTAGACTCGCTGCAGTGGAGAGGCGTAGGAAAAATGGAAGCAGGACAGTCGCAAATTGATGTGGCCCCATGGCTTCATGTGAATCGTTCTGTTGTTTTTCGAATGTGGTGACAGTTTATAGTATCCCAAAGATCATGAGAGGCCCGACCACGTGTGACATCTGATAGAAAAGGCCGTTATTTGGCTGTAAGAGGACAATGGTACCGCCCTAGTACTGCACGGCAACTGGCATCTGCCCTTGCAGTATCCACTTGACGTATTGCATCGAGGAAAACGGCGAATAGTAGGTTTCGGCAGAGAGGTCTTTATTGTCAAAGACTTGCTGTAAGTGTACCTCTGACGCGTATTTTCAGAAGGGAACGTCTAGAGTGGAGTCGTCAACATGCCACCTGGCCGATCGAACAGTGGGGCAATATTCTTCCCAGATGAGTCCCGAATTGGTGTTGTGAGTGAGTCTCGACGGATTCACATCTGGAGGGAGCGTGGAACACGAATTTGGGACCCAAAATTTGCGGGAAGAGACAGATACCGTGGAGGGTCCCAAATGCTGTGGACAGGGATTATGATGACCATGAAACTGTACGGGTGAATCGACAAGGTTTAACTGCTGTCAGGTATTGTGACGAGAACTTGAGACCTCATGTACCGTTGTTGCGAGATGCTGTTGGCCCAGACTTCCTATTGATGGACAATAGGCTGGTTTATGTTTTCTTGGAAACAGAAGATATTGCACGTGTGACGTGGTCTCTCCATCTTCCGATCTGAATCCCATAGAGCATTTCTGGGATGCAGTACGGAGGCGGATTGCATCACGTCACCATCCACCAACCACTTTTCAAGACTTGTGAGCAGCTCTGCAGGAAAAATGGGCGTTATTTCCTCAACACGAGATTGATGACATTCACAGTAAGCCCCGTCGTTGTCAGGCTTATATTGCTGCCAGAGATGGTCACACCACACACTGGTCAAATTGAGCAGTTGTTGGAATGTGTGTGCAAATCCGTTAAGTTGAAAAAAAACGAAGAACATTTTTGTCTACCGTTATATACGTTGCAGTTATTTACGTTCTGTATTCTTTGCACTGTTTCTACTTTACTACCACCTGTTTATAGTGTTTTGTGGCCAAATAAACGCCACCTTGAAGAATTTCCGTTTGTTGCTATGATTTTGGAACCCAGTCTATTTATTTCTCATGGGCCCTGCACGGAGCCGAGCGCTCGCGAAGTGTGGCGGACAAACCGACTAACGTGACGTCACAAGTTCGTTGCGAGACCCGTATTTCTCGTGAGGCCCGGTACGTCATCTGATGACGTCACATGTTGATGAGATTCGCTAAAACTATGGCTACTTCGTAAAGGTAGTTGTCCAGAAAGGAATATTTCAATAAACACCAGTCGTTTTTCATTAACTATGTGATATTTAACGTTAATAATGACCTATTGAGTTAACCGTTTTTCTTGCATTTCATCGGATTGCTCACTGCTGACTTTGACCACTAAACCACGTGATTCAGTAGTAAATATGTAAAACTTCTCACCAAGTTTGAAACCTTAGTATACGACACTGAATATTTACAAAAAAAGGTAAGACGACGCCTCAGCACAGATCCAACTTCGTTACGAAGATTCCGTAGGAATGACTTGGACCGTGCGTCTTATTGTGAAGTGATTTATTTGTTTGACGGTATCTGTAGTTCGTCTTTATTTCCCTCTCGTGAAACTCTGCTACCTTCACACAAGGGAAGGATGGCTCTGACGTTAGCCCTGTATTAAATCAATCAGTGCTTATGAAGATTATGAGTAGTAGATTTTTCTTACTCTCGTAGTAACATTGACAGTATTGTCATTTTATGGTAAGAACCCAAAAAATGTAAAACTTGTCCTCATTACCACGAAATTTTCAATTGTTGTCAACTACCGTCCTCCTCTAACCTACTGCTTAACGATTTTGTACCTCTTTTTTGCACAATTGTGTTTGTACGTTTTCGGTAAACGATTTCTACATATTAAAACGACCGACTGCGGTTCCCCGCATTCATATTCGTGTTTCTGCATCCTCATAATTTAGCATAATTACAGTTGCTGTTACTCTTCATTAAACTGTACATCGCCAAGAGGACTGCAGGCACAAACTGTGTAGTGTTGGACTGCAGCTGAGTCACTGTCCCGCGCATTGTTTCGTCCGACCCGCTGCGCCATGGCTCTGAAAGCTTCTGCGAGGACACTATCCATTCACGTCAAGGGGTTTATGTTTTGTTATAACCCAGATGCAGTGTGTACCAGTCAATCTCTTACTGATACAACCGCTCCCATGCATCGATTACTATTCTTTTCCTAATTTTCCACAAGAAGTTTGCGACCTCTGGTTTGATTTTTTTCTTTTTTGCAAGACCAGTCAGCACTCCACTGCCACGGCTTCTGTCAACCATGAATATATTCAGGAATCCTTCAACCTGATTATTTGGTCGCTGGAAAGAAACGCGGTTATTGAAGAAAATTGGAACTATATTTCTTGCTCTACACTACACTAACATGTTTTCCACTTTTAAAAGTCACACTTTCCTCAGTTTTTCATAACTGTACAAAGAGTGTCATATGTGACATTTTGGACATCGCAGGGCAGCCTACCGTCGGAAGACCGTCGCTGCACATCAATCTGGGGTTCCAAAAACACAGGGTTTTTCCAAGCAAGTCAGAGAAAAGTGAGTATAGGAAACTGAGAGAACTAGGATTTTCAAAAAGACTACACTTTTATACTACAATATCTTCAGTTGATTGTAAAACAATGGTGCTTGAAAGCACTAGAGACGCTAAAGCTGTAGGGCGCTGTTTCTTTCAGTAACAATTCCTGAGGCGTTAAACTGGTTACCCGCAGTCCCTTCGAGACATCGGAAATTTTACAAGCAATTTTTAAACAATTGTAACAATCTCACTACCACTGAGATTAAAAGCGAAATAACTGGGATACTAAGATTCAGTAAAGGAGAGTAGCTACTATGACTGTTATAACGTCATACTGATGAGAAAACTACTACAGTTACTTTGCGATGTGTGCTATGATTATATATTTCACCTGCGTTATATAATGTGTTTTCTGAGTCCCTGTATTTTGTGATTTTTCTTCTGCACTACATTTCATGTGTGCAAGAGACAGGGTTATGACACTTACTTTCCCCTGAGACGAACCGAAACAATTACGCAAGAAGTTATAGTGGGACTGATGTGAAAAATAGTGATGACAGTATTTTTGAATGAATTATTATGTTGGAATGTGGGATTTTTATACAAGCTATCGTAATGGCTCCGGTATGGCTAGTACGGGATATGTTTCGTGCAATATACATCATCATAATTATGTGGGAACGAAGAAGTGAGATGTATTCATGTGCAGCATTTCTTATACGGTTATTTGAAGTATTGTGGAACTTACGCCTAGAAGACCTTTCGGGGACTTGATATTTCTTTTCATAATGGATTTAAGTATTTTCCTTTATGGTCAGTCAAGTGATTGTGATTCGCACTCCTTTTGGCAAACTGCTCACTCTGAGTACTGCAGTGGTATGCGTTATCTTTCCATTGAGTTGGGTACAGTGAGCTAAGCTACCTGTATTCTAACAAAACGTTCCGTGTTGTTTTCTTGATGGTGGCTACGCTCATACTGTGGCCACCACTATTTAAATGTATAGGAGTATTTAGTTGAGCTGTTTTCCACAATACCTGGCAGTTCCTGCCCATCGACCGTTCTCTCACAGGGGTGAACTATTTATCGATCACTGTAAATACGTATGAGTATATACTATTCGCGATTTCTACTGCCAGTTCATCAAGGTTATTATTATTTATGGCACTAAATTTACAATTACCCCTCTCTATGCACGAATGCTTAAAACATTTACGAAGGTGCTAAAGGTAGCTTGCGGAAGTGTGGGTGCGGCAACGATGCGCGCTGAATGCTGAATACCACACCGAATGGGTGTTAATGCCGGCGCAGTACATTTAAAGTTAAAATTGCAACTGTGTGATTGATTGTAGGAAATATTTACTTACAATATTCTTCTTGACTGCTGGTTCTGCTGATATGAACACCTGCTTTTCGTATGAATCTCACTAGGAAACAAAACGTTTCAACATTACTGAAGATTTCAAGAGTTGGCAGTACTTTCACCGCCACCCAATCACAGTGCAGCATATGTTTCCGAAAACTGGCGTTAGCCACGATATACTACAGGAATTTCGCCGAAAACAATTTCAAATAATTTTTTAATTCACTTGTTGTTTCCTTCATTCAGTCACAAGACAATTAGTAGACAAATAGCGACAACATCGTTACAGCATACATGGGAAAAATTTCGTGTAGTAATTTACTATGGAGAAGGGTAGATAAACGGAAAACAAAAACAATAATCGGATTTCGAACACGGGCCAAAGATGTAAAACCGCGATGCTACCCACTGTGTCACCGGTAAGGTTAAACTTGTTAAGCGTTAAAAGGCATATAAACTATCTCGAAAACTTTCACTTCATTTTCTCAGAACTGTCGAGTATCTACCGATAAGTCGGCACACGGGTTCGCTTATTTTGACATCTCTTCCACCGAGTGATGTTTCCCCGTGTTCTCCTCGTCAGCAGTATGTGCGAACCACAGACGCCTCTCGCTACAACGAAAGGTGTTGTGGGGCGGCGGGTAGAAAATATACTGTTGTATAAATGTTTGAATGTTGAAACACTTCCCGGCCGATGCACCATATGTGGGGCGGCGGTTAGGAAATTTACTTACTGTTCTATAAATGTTTGAATGTTGAAACACTTCCCGGCCGATGCACCATATGTTGGGCGGCGGGTGGAATTTAATCAATTTTATGTTGTTTATATAAATGTTTGGTTTGTAGAATGTAAAACCAGTTCCTATTATTTATGCTGTTGTTTGCCGTTCTCAACACTGGCTCTGTAACTACAATATTGGCAACCAGAAAGTGATTAGCAAAACGTGAAGCCTGTAATTAGAATTCCTAGTGCCCACTTCATCTGAGAAATACACTTATAGCTACAGCTTATAGCTCTGAGGAATTAGGAGATTGTCTGGGATTTATGATCAACAACGATCGTGAAAAAAAAACTTTCTCTATATTCTGAAAGTCACAGACGAAAAAAAAAAAAGAATCCACACAATCTAACTAACAGAGCAGTTCAGAGTCTAATGCGCTGATGCCACTATAACTGTCCAAATTAAATATTTAAATGAATGCTCGCCATAATTTGATGATTAGGTTCATCAAACGCCACGCTAAATAATGGTAGAATGTCTGTCCCGCGACGGCACGTGAAAATACGACATACGCAAACTGAAGATAGATAACTAAAGTCAACCCAGAATTAACACTTCACTCGAAAATGATTGCAGGGTTACGCGTATCCCGAGTAACTTAATACGGCATCCGAGGCTGTTTATAGCAATTATACCGACGCGACGCGACTCCCGATACAGATGGCGTGCTATTCAGCGTCTGGAGAGAACTGGGGCCTTGCTTCCTTGAACCTGCACAATGGACTGAGGAAGATAACCTCGACGGGGGGCGAAGTACTAGCGCAACAAGGCGCTTCACCTTCTGGCATGACGGTTTGGCTAGGGAAATTTCATGGCGTTATTGTTCGGCTTGACTCTTTGTGCATTTTTTTTTTTGTTGTTAAATAAAAGAAAGATGAAAGGATAGTAAGAGAGACAGTGAGAGAAATGGAAAACGAAGGGCCGAAGTGACTGGCCGGTGGTTTAAGCTAAAGGCTCCGCTACTGGGGTAATGGCCGCGCGTGGTGTCCGTTACTGAAACTGGCGTTGTTTACGTTCAATGTCTTCCATGGCTTCCATAGCTTCGCTGTCCATCTTCCGCCGACCAGACCGGTACCCTTCCTTCAGGAATACGTCTATAACGTCGACTAAGGCATCCCATTGAGAGGGGGTGAAGATGGGGTGTGAATTTAGCAGGGCTAGTTCCTTCTTCGTGAGCACTTCCATAAACACGTCACGGTATCTGTACGTGCGAAGGTGGAGCGGCCGATGGGGGAGGGAAGGTATGGGCTGGTCTGGCGGAGTGAAGGGATATGGTTGGTCGGCATAGGGGTAGGACCCGTTCTTCAGTGCCGCGGCAATGTTCTTCAGGACGACCTGCACGTTGGGCACGTCAGGAAATGGGAGGCGAATCCACTTCTTCGTTGGCTTCTCGGCGTGCGAGGAGACAGGTGGCGCCTTAGCGCCCGTCCTGGCGGCTGCCACCGCGGAGGGGGGCAGCTCAGGCGGCACATCATCCGTTTCCATGGGCGCCACCTCCTGCATTGCTGCGGGAGGGGGAGCGGCGGTCGTTTGCGTGGCCACGTCGACCCCCACCGGACGACTCACAGCGGGGGCGGCGGCGGGAACTGGCGGCTTCTTCATGAGAACCCGGAGCTCATCGCGCAGCTGTAGGAGCTGGCGATGGACAGCTGCGAGCTCCTCCTTCAGGGCGGCCCGTTCGGCCGCAAAGGCGGCTTGGAAGCCGGCCAGAGCGTCATCGGTGGCGGCCTCACGTCGGCGCGACGAGCACCCCTCGCCGGAGCGGGGGGGCGGGGCGGCCGTCGTGGCGCTCGACGCCGCCGCAGAACGTGGTGCGGCGGACAGACGGCGGAACTCCCGAAGGTAGCCGCAGCTACGCGAGTTTGCGGCGTGGGACCCGCCACAGTTCGCGCATCTGCTGGCCATACCACGAGGCTTCGTACAACTGCGGGTGTCGTGAGCCGCCGCGCACTTCAAGCACGCGACGGCGTTCGTGCACTCCCGCGCGGCATGCCCCAGCTGCTGGCAATTGTAGCACTGGAGGCCCTTCCGGTGCTGCTGCGTTCGCCTGCGCTTCGGCGGACGTGGGCGGCGGCCGGTGAACCCCATCGCATGGATGAGAGCTTCTAGTGCGGCGGCAAACTGCTTCACAGCCATAGCGTTACGTGCGCGGTGACAGTAGCAAGTGTGTCGCAGCGAGTCGAGCAGCGATTACTAACTCGGAATGCCTTGCTTCCTCGCGCAGCGTTCTTTTATACACTCCTGGAAATGGAAAAAAGAACACATTGACACCGGTGTGTCAGACCCACCATACTTGCTCCGGACACTGCGAGAGGGCTGTACAAGCAATGATCACACGCACGGCACAGCGGACACACCAGGAACCGCGGTGTTGGCCGTCGAATGGCGCTAGCTGCGCAGCATTTGTGCACCGCCGCCGTCAGTGTCAGCCAGTTTGCCGTGGCATACGGAGCTCCATCGCAGTCTTTAACACTGGTAGCATGCCGCGACAGCGTGGACGTGAACCGTATGTGCAGTTGACGGACTTTGAGCGAGGGCGTATAGTGGGCATGCGGGAGGCCGGGTGGACATACCGCCGAATTGCTCAACACGTGGGGCGTGAGGTCTCCACAGTACATCGTTGTTGACGCCAGTGGTCGGCGGAAGGTGCACGTGCCCGTCGACCTGGGACCGGACCGCAGCGACGCACGGATGCACGCCAAGACCGTAGGATCCCACGCAGTGCCGTAGGGGACCGCACCGCCACTTCCCAGCAAATTAGGGACACTGTTGCTCCTGGGGTATCGGCGAGGACCATTCGCAACCGTCTCCATGAATCTGGGCTACGGTTCCGCACACCGTTAGGCCGTCTTCCGCTCACGCCCCAACATCGTGCAGCCCGCCTCCAGTGGTGTCGCGACAGGCGTGAATGGAGGGACGAATGGAGACGTGTCGTCTTCAGCGATGAGATTCGCTTCTGCCTTGGTGCCAATGATGGTCGTATGCGTGTTTGGCGCCGTGCAGGTGAGCGCCACAATCAGGACTGCATACGACCGAGGCACACAGGGCCAACACCCGGCATCGTGGTGTGGGGAGCGATCTCCTACACTGGCCGTACACCACTGGTGATCGTCGAAGGGACACTGAATAGTGCACGGTACATCCAAACCGTCATCGAACCCATCGTTCTACCATTTCTAGACCGGCAAGGGAACTTGCTGTTCCAACAGGACAATGCACGTCCGCATGTATCCCGTGCCACCCAACGTGCTCTAGAAGGTGTAAGTCAACTACCCTGGCCAGCAAGATCTCCGGATCTGTCCCCCATTGAGCATGTTTGGGACTGGATGAAGCGTCGTCTCACGCGGTCTGCACGTCCAGCACGAACGCTGGTCCAACTGAGGCGCCAGGTGGAAATGGCATGGCAAGCCGTTCCACAGGACTACATCCAGCATCTCTACGATCGTCTCCATGGGAGAATAGCAGCCTGCATTGCTGCGAAATGTGGATATACACTGTACTAGTGCCGACATTGTGCATGCTCTGTTGCCTGTGTCTATGTGCCTGTGGTTCTGTCAGTGTGATCATGTGATGTATCTGACCCCAGGAATGTGTCAATAAAGTTTCCCCTTCCTGGGACAATGAATTCACGGTGTTCTTATTTCGATTTCCAGGAGTGTATAAGGCCGCGGTGCGGACGGCTAAGGGAACGCCTGATCAAATCGGCTCTCCCGACTAGCCGCTGGGCTAGTAATGCACCACTTTAAGTTATTGAATAAATCATAGCTTCTTTTGCTGATGGCCGATGAAGCTCTCAATTTAAATGTGCATTCAGCACACAGGTAAGTAATCATAATAAACGTTTTACGTGGCTAAGTTAAATCTTTTGGGCGAGAGAATTATTTTAATTACATTGCACGCAGTAGACGAGCTCTGAACTTGCCCTTTGGAGATACGCTATCGCTATAGTTTTATAGTTATTCAAATGAAACTTCTCACATCTTTATGGTTATAGCGGATCTCCATTCTACTTAAATATACACATCCTAGCCTTATTTATTGGCCTACTTAATCAATCTTGCTTCCTTAATTTTTAAGACCAAAAACCAGAAAATTATGAATTTCAACTAAAATCTTAATTCGTGAGATCCAGAAGACTGTTTCTATTAAATAATTATGAAAAAGGAATCTAAATATAAATTTTGAAGTTTCTAGCTCTTTTCTGTTGCGCCAACGATTTTTACAGGAAAACGTCCAAATTTCGAAAATGGTTAAAGTTATCGAACTGATATTCAACACATATTAATTTAGTATTACTCCTGACATGCTAAAACTGTTTCAGGTTATTTCCTTAATTTTTAAAGTATTACGCAACATTTATGACGTCAGAGCTAGTTACAGCGGACTGGTTGGCACGCAGTGGAAAGACTGATGTGAATTTACTATGCCGTGAGTAGGCTGCTTCCCTACATCACCCTCTACTTAAATTTTTTTGTTTTTGAATGTTAATGAACGAAAAAAAAATTTAATTACGAAAAGGGAAGCAAGAGTACAGCTTAACTTCCTATGAAAAATTAAAATTGAAATGCAAACATATAGAAACATTAAAAGAAAACTGATTACCTATTTCAACTATTTGAATTGTTGGCATGTTCTCTGCCTCTTAAGCAACATTATCCCTCAAAATTTAAGCAAAGTCAATGAAACACTTTGGCATACATATTGCCTTAGACAAACAAACACATAAAATATGTAAAACTATAAAAATCTTAAATCCATTAAATACATTTTTACGTACACAAATTCAAAGAAAATAACAGTTATTAAAGATACATAAACAGATGATTATATCTTAGCAGTCTTTTCTAAACCTGAAAGAAAATTTCACAAATAATTTTTACACACGTGGTTGTAGCCGCTTTGGCTGGCGTTCTACACTTCCATTCTTTAGGGTAGAGGAGGGGAAGCTGCTATGGTGTGCGTCCTTCAATTTCACTCTAAATTACATGGGGAAAGGGGAGGGGTCAACGTTCGCTCTAAATTACGTGGGGAAAGGGGAGGGGTCACTGTGAGTTGTGTCCAAGTCACTCCACGCTTTCACGCAGCTACCAGGCTGCCATTATCTGGTTTGTCCTGAAGAACAAACAAAAAGAGTGCCTCAGACTCTGTTCACTTAATATCTAAGGGTGGGTCACAATGAAATGGGCATATACACATTTTGTCTTTCAATATTTTGCTGAAACAAAGTTAACAGAACTTTTTCAATTTTACTCTCGCGGTTACTTAACTGTCATAAAATTGGTAAACAAATGGCTCAAAACGCCGTTAGTCACGTACTAGAGAAAATTTATGCTCAAGGCATACAATCATAAAGCCTATTTAATTTCAATTTATTATTTCTGTGCCGGAATACTGAACCAATACTCGGTACTTTCCTGACAAATCTGTATTTTATTTACTTAACTGACTCATCTCTGATTACCTTATTCTTAGAGATAGTATGAGTAAATTTGATTAGTAGTTGTTTTTTTTCAGCTTCTTTGTACATGTGAGTAACTTTTGGTAATAGTACAGTTCTGAGTGTTCAAAACACACTACGTTTAGTTGACTACAAAATCCACTTATTGGTCCTCAGCTGCTGTGTCAGTTCCACATCTGCAATTATGTACTTACTTCATCGAAGTGTATTTATGCTGAGCTATAAATAATGTTTCACGTCTGCCATTATGTTACTCAAATATGTTGCTAGTGTATGTACTTATTTAATACTCACTCTATTAACATTTAACGCATAGGATAGCACATTTATTTCACATCTATAGTGTATTGCAGCTGATCAGTTTGCTCACGTGGCAATCCATTTCCACTCGATCGGACGCTGAAACCACAGGCAGTCTCTCTCGACCTACCACTAAAGTGCATTAAATAATTATGGCCAAGCGTAATGCTAAATTCCCTAAACCTATAGGACACCATGAGCTGCTCTGTCTCATCTAACATAAGGGTACCTATGGTCGCATTCACGCCTCCAACTCATAACCTCAATACGTGTAGGTGTGTCCTGTCACACACTACTACAAATAACGGCCAGCTCCAACCTTATAAATATTTCAAAGACGTGTCCTTCACGTCTCAACCACAAACACTGTTCAATTCTATTACACTGCCATTCCTTGCTACACAAGGTGAGTTTATTCTTACAACTTGTCTGCATATTTTTCATAACACTAAGCACTCTCTTTTACTATTAATTAGTTAGCTTTACAGCATACAATAGGTTTCATTGTCACTTCAGATCGTGCTTGTACACGAATTAGTATATCTCTTTAAAATATTATTGTGGGACCATTTCCAGTAAAACAACACTTTGTAGTTACAATGTTACCAGGGTTCTATACATACTTGTTACTCAAATACATTTGTATCTTAATTACGTCATACTTCTCTGTTGTTTATGCCACTGTTAGGTTTGTCACATTAGGTTTTTTTTCCTTCACTAATCGGTGGATAGAATGGTTACAGAACTCATGGCTTGATAGCCATGACGGAAAATTTTTGTGTTACAAAGAAGGAGTCGAAACTTTAGTGGATAGGAAAGATGAAGAATGGGTGAGACCTGAAATGGAAAGAAGATCTCACACAGCTGGGACTGCACAGCTGCCACACTGTGTAGAGGTTACAAAACAACCTCCTCCCTACAGCATTCATTGGTTTCAGAAACTTTTCGTATTGGAAAGAAGGGGTCGAAAATTTTAGGTGGATAGGAAAGATGAAGAATGAGTGAGATCTGAAATGGGAAAGAAGATTTCACACAGCTGGGACTGCACAGCTGCCACACTGTGTAGAGGTTACAGAACAACCTCTTCCCTACAGCATTCATTGGCTTCAGAAAATTTTCACATTGGAAAGAAGGGGTCGAAATTTTTGTGGATAGGAATTATGAAGAGTGAGTGAGACCTGAAAAGGAAAGAAGATCTCACACAGCTGGGACTGCACAGCTGCCACACTGTGTAGAGGTTACAGAACAACCTCCTCGCTACAGCAATCATTCACTAGCTATGAACTTCTTTAGGTCGATCACGTTCCTGAGACCTAATAGCTTTTTACTCTTAGGGTACTCTAGCCTATATGCATTGGCATGTGGTTTTCCTATGATCCTGAAAGGTCCTTGGTATACGAACATGAATTTCTTTGTTTCTGCATTTATTTTCTTTGGTTTTTCCTTGGTTTTGACAAGGACTAACTGACCTATTTCAAAACTGATGGGTACAGCTTTTGCGTCATGACGCTTCTTCCTTTTCAATGCTCTTTTTCTTATATTTGCCCTAGCCTTTAACTTCTTCTCGTCTGTGGATATTTGCGTTAGAATAGGGAATTCTACCATATCTGCAATCACATTGTGCGGTTCTTGGCCAAACATCAATTCGCAAGGCGCAAAACCAGTTGCATCATGCCTTAAGTTATTAATTACATTCTCAAAATACTTAATGTGCTCTGCCCAACTTGAGTGTTTCCGAGCACAAAAAGTTCTTCAAAGCCTATTCAATTCTCTCATAATACGTTCACTCATATTTCCTTGGGGGAAATACGCAGATATTTTCAGATGTTTCACTCCGGCCTTAGCCAGACATTCTTTAAATCTATCAGAAGTAAACTGAGGCCCATTGTCTGACAGCAAATTCTTCGGAACGCCAACGTTCACGAAGAAATCTTTTTCCAATTTTTCTACCAATGTTTTTGCATTTGCTCTTTTAATAGGGTATAGCTTAACATATTTACTGAATCCATCCACAACAACAAAAACATTGGTGCAACCACCTCTCGAAACAGGAAGAGGGCCAAACAAATCACAAGCCAGTAATTCTAGGGTTTCAGTTGGCTCTACTGAATGCATATCCCCTTGTATTCTGGTGTTAGCAGCACGGACTTTCTGGCACACTACACAAGATGCTAGACACTTGGCCACACGGCGGTACATGTTGTCAAACACAACCTTCTCTTTTAATTTTGCAATGCACTTCTTTGCACCGTAGTGCTCATACCTCAGGTGTACATAGTCGATTAGTAAGTCTACATGTTGTGAGGGAAAGCACAGCTACCACTCAGAAACACCTACCTTTTTTCTCCTAAACAGAATACCTTTATGCAGACAATAGTATTGCGAAACCTTAGGATAGTTCGCATTTCCTAAATAGCTCTTCACTAATTTCAGCTGGTCATCTGCATTCTGCTCACGTCTCAAGTTCTTAATCACCCTCTTTAATGCACTTTCTTCCTTTACTTCGCGCAACGCAAACATTCGTACTTCACTTAGGTCTGTTGCTGTAATTCCTGCGTCATCACAGAGCTCCGCACTTCTAGATAACCCATCAGCTACCAGGTTGTCTTTCCCTTGAATATATCTAACCTCAAGGTCAAACTGCTGGAGATACAATGACCATCTTACCAAACGAGCATTCCTCAACTTACAGGTCTTTAAAAAGGTCAACGCCTTATGGTTACTGTAAACAATTATCTTGTGACCTAATAGATACTGCTCAAACTTCTGTACCCCAAATACAATTGCCAATGCTTCTAGTTCTGAGATGCCATAATTTCTTTCTGCTGCCTGTAAAGATCGACTTGCGAAAGCTATAGTCTTGTGCACTTCTTGTTCGTTCTCTATTTCTACTTGGAATACCTCCACAGCTATACCATAGCCACTAGCATCAACAGACATGCAGAATGGTTTTTCAAAATCAGGATGATGTAATAGGACTATTAATTAAAGATTGTTTAAGCACCTCGAACGCCTGTTGACATTCTGCTGTCCCAACCCAAGGGGTATTCTTTTTCAGCAGGAGGTGAAGACAGGGCGCATTAAAAGTCTGATCACTAACAAAACGCCTATAGAAGCCGAAAAGACCGAACATCGATCTCAACTGCTTCTTGTTTCTGGGAGCCTCAAATTTTTCAATGACTGCTAACTTGCCTGGGTCATGCCACCTCTCTCAATAGCCTCTAACACTTCCTCTAATAAAGCTATGTGTTCTTCCCAGGTAGGAGTTGCTATTAACAGATCATCTACGTAGACTGTTATTTTATTACTTAAAGCTGGTCCTAAAACATGGCACATCACACGTACGAAGGCACAAACAGAGATATTAAGTCCGAAAGGTACCACACGGTATTGGTAACAAACTCCTTCGTACAAGAAAGCTGTGTACTTCCTTGAACTTTCCGCCAGTGGCAAATTCCAATATCCACACGTGATGTCCATAGAAGTTAAGAATTTTACTCCCCGGAACTTTTGCAATAACTCGTCCATGTTCTGCGGTCTATCACTTTCCCTAACCACTATTTCATTCAACCAACGAGCGTCCAAGACCAATCTGACACTCCCGTCTCTTTTTAGTACAACAACAAGAGGATTATTGTACTCACTGACCGCTTTTTCAATCACACCCCACTCCAGCATTCTCTGTATCTCCTTTCGAACCGCCTCCTTCCTAGCTACATGTATTTGGTATGGCTTCCTGAAAAACACTTGGCCGGGTTTCACCTTTAATTGACATTCATAACCTTTGACCACGCCAGGTCGATCTGAAAATACCTTATGATGCCTTTTTAAAACCCGTCTCAGTTCTTCCTTCTGATTAGCTGAAATTTTATCGATTTCCTGCAATTTAGCTTCTATTTTGTCTAAAATAATTGCTTCTTCTTCTTCTGTGTTCAGCTTATTTTTACTTAGATTAACACCTTCGTCCCAATACCTCCTATTTTTCAGAACTCATATGGGCAGCTCCCAATTGTCATCATTAGTTACTACATGTTTATCAATGAAAGGTACCGTAATTACTCCAGTTATCGGCAAGACCATTTTTAACTGGCTTCTTTCAAAGTCAACAACACTCTGATATTTTGACAAGAAATCTATGCCAATTAAAACTTCAATACTGAGATTGTTTACAATTAAGCATGGCTGATCAATTAAATTACCATTAATGTTAAAGGGCAGCAAAGCTTCTTGCTTTACCGTTTTAGACACCTTGCCAGTAGCACCAATTATTCTTAGTCCTGATACCCTCATTACTGTAAGCTTGTCTTTACCAGGCAATGCATCAAAGAAGGACTGAGATATCGCACTCACTTCACTTCCACTGTCTAAGAGACAACGTACATTGATACCCAACATATTCACTATTATTATAGGGTGGCTTATTCTAGGTTGTACAGGTGGTTCCTCAAACTCATCCAATAGTTCCTTTTGGATTTGTCTCCAACTAAAGTGATCGACATCTATCTTCATTACATTTAGGTCACAGTGTGTAGGGGTTTCCTGAATTACATTTTCAGCTGCCTTTTCCAGTCGGTCTATTAATTTTAAATCGAAACACCGTACGACTTCGTTACCTTTAGTTTGCTGAACATGACCCAAATTACTGTAGTCTGAGCGATTCTGCGCCTCCAGACCGGGCATAACACTAGTTACAGCTAAACCACTTTCACCATTATCGTCAGGTTCCTTCTCATCTGACAACTGGTCACAGCTACTGGGTTCATCGACCCCCAACAGGCTACCCTCTACATTCTCACTTACCTCCTGTCCTAAATCTATTAGTACAGTATCAACATCCTGCACAGGCACTTTAGATAAGAGCACATCATCCTCATCGTAAATATAAGCATGAATTTCTTCTGCTTCTTCACCTGACAATTCAGTATTTTGTAGCTCATCCCTATCGTTACACTGCTGCGCCTTCTCTTTCTTTTCCCACTTAGAAAGCGTCTCTAACACGGTATCTATCAAATATTGTGAGTGATCTAATATTTCTGTTGTATCAAATGGCTCTGAGCACTATGCGACTTAACTTCTGAGGTCATCAGTCGCCTAGAACTTAGAACTAATTAAACCTAACTAACCTAAGGACATCACACACATCCATGCCCGAGGCAGGATTCGAACCTGCGACCGTAGCTGTCCCGCGGTTCCGGACTGAGCGCCTAGAACCGCTAGACCACCGCGGCCGGCTCTGTTGTATCCTTAGATGCTACCGACCCTTCATCCACATGTTCAGTCTGAGTATTCTGATCTGTCTTACCAATTATTGTAATTACAGGCTTAGGAAAAGTAGCCGCCTGGTGAGCGCCACTGTCCTCATAGACGGGAACTAGTTTTCCTGCCTCGGCCTACTACTGTTTCCTTTACTTCCATTATAGTTAACTGGCACAGCATTGCTTTCTGTACTGTTGTTTACCTGCATAATTTTGTTCAGAACAAAATTACTATCATTTGGATGCCATTGTTGGTTCTGATAATTATTTCTCCAATTCCTACCTCTCTTAGGATGGCGTACACCTACTGTTCTGATGTTTACGTTGCCATTCTGCTCGTGCTTACAATTACTACTAGTGTTATTAGCATTTCTGTTATTACGTGTTTGCTCCTCATTGGCAGCCACACGCTCTACACGTTTCAAATATTCAATGAAACGATCCAGATCGTCTCTAGGGGCAGATATAATTCTAGTTTGCCAATACCATGGCAGTTTGGCTTCAAGACCTAGTATTATCATTTCAGGTTTTAAATTTTCATCCAAATGTGACAAACGTGAGATCCATGACCTGGCAAACTCTTTAATAGATTCATTGCCTGCATTGAAGCGTTTTCCACTCCAAAATCCTCTCAACACTTCATTTTGCTTATTGATAGACCAATACTCATTAATGAAAGCTGTTTTAAACTCCGCTAATGTTTTACACTTCAACATAACATCAGCTGACCAACGCATGGCGTCACCTGCTAAATGGCTTCTAATACATGAGATTTTCTCTCGTTCAGACCAAGCTGGTGGAATCACATCTTCAAAATCGTTCCAGAAATCTAGTGGGTGGATATTTTTATCTGGATCGAACCGCAAGAACTGCCGACACCCGATAAAAGCGGCGTTTGCAGCTACAATTTGTTGCATACTACCATTACCAGAAGTTACTGAAGCTACTTTACTCTCAATGTTAGCAATGTTAGTACTAATATTTTCTACTCTCATTTCAACATTATCTACTCTTTGCACAATATGAGTAGTATCAGTTTTGATTGCTTCTACTTCTGCTTGACATATGTTTACTTTTATATTAACATCTTTAAATCTATATGAGCACAGTCCAGATTCCGCCTCGATCTTTTCTGTTCGCATCTTCCATTTGGAAGTCTCTGCGGACCTCAGCAACTTCGGATTTTACTGTTTTATGCATTTCAGAAAATTGTTGAGCAACTTTTTTCTTAATATCCTCATGGTTGTAATCAATTTTATAATTCAAACTATCCAGATCCTCTTTCAACTTACTGCAGCCAGTCTTGAAGAAAGTTTCTAATTCAGCTTTATTGGATTCTAATTTATTGTCCATTACCTCAAACCGTTTATTAAAATTGGTCTGGCTGGCCACAATCCTGTTAGTTACCTCAATTATATCCGATATTAATTCAGCTGTCATTTTAGCATTACTGGCAGCTATTGCCTGTAATATAACATTGAAATCCATAGCCCCAGTATCTTTGGGTTGCTCACTAGTTGGTTTCTTTTCACACTCAGGTGATGAAAAACTAGCTCCAACACCAGAATCATCAAAACTAAATGAAACTTCTGATTGATCAGTCATATCTAAATTATCCTTTTTAAACTGTACCACCTCTGTTGACTGTTTCGTTTTGAACTCATCAGGTAAACTATCATCCAATAAATTAACAATTTCTGATTTCTGTTTTACTACAGGTGTCTCTATTATTGAATCATTGCCCCTTTTTACACTACTGCCAGGAGACAATACTTCATATTTCACTTTAGCATTACTACTTTCATGCATATTTACACTTGAACCATTGTCTGAATTTACAGTTCCCTCAACAGACATAGGTTCTGATTTAAGTTTAACCTCAGTTTCTTTTGGCGGTTCCATCGCCGACAGTCTTTTAGTGCAGGTTAGTAAAATTTTTAACAGCTTTTCACTTAACTTAGTTCCTTGTGCACGATGTATGGCGTTGCCAGCGTGGCGTACCAGGATTACTGATGCGACGCAGCGCGCTGAACTGCAGACGGCTGTTGTGTGTTTGCGTGGCCCGCAACTGCAGGCGCGGCTCCGGGTGCTCCGGCGGACGACTACGATGAGGCGAAACTGGCTTCTCTCGATGCCGGCAGCGCCGCTAGACTCGGTGCCAGCTCCGTCAATCCAGATGCGTTGTTAATCCAATTACATCGTCCACATGCACATGTAACACTTTCACTGTTCTATTACTCAGTTGTGTGTCGCATTTCACTCCCGAATTCGAATATTTAAAAATCACTTTCACCTCTACTCAGTTTGTTTCTTTTCCCGGCTGATGCACCAAATGTGGGGCAGCGGTTAGAAAATTTACTGTTGTATAAATGTGTGAATGTTGAAACACTTCCCGGCCGATGCACCACATGTGGGGCAGCGATTAGGAAATTTACTTACTGTTCTATAAATGTTTGAATGTTGAAACACTTCCCGGCTGATGCACCATATGTGGGGCGGTGGGTGGAATTTAATCAATTTTATGTTGTTTATATAAATGTTTGGTTTGTAGAATGCAAAACCAGTTCCTATTATTTATGCTGTTGTTTGCCGTTCTCAACACTGGCTCTCTAACTACAATATTGGCAACCAGAAAGTGATTAGCAAAACGTGAAGCCGGTAATTAGAATTCCTAGTGCCCACTTCATCTGAGAAATACACTTATAGCTACAGCTTATAGCTCTGAGGAATTAGGAGAGTGTCTGGGATTTATAATCAACAACGATCGTGAAAAAAAAACTTTCTCTATATTCTGAAAGTCACAGATGAAAAAAAAAAAGAATCCACACAATCTAACTAACAGAGCAGTTCAGGGTCTAATGCGCTGATGCCACTATAACTGTCCAAATTAAATATTTAAATGAATGCTCGCCATAATTTGATGATTAGGTTCATCAAACGCCACGCTAAATAATGGTAGAATGTCTGTCCCGCGACGGCACGTGAAAATACGACATACGCAAATTGAAGATAGATAATTAAAGTCAACCCAGAATTAACACTTCACTCGAAAATGATTTCAGGGTTACGCGTATTCCGAGTAACTTAATACGCCATCCGAGGCTGTTTATAGCAGTTATACCGAGTATGGAGTATGGAGTGTAGCCATGTATGGAAGTGAGACATGGACGATAACTAGTTTGGACAAGAAGAGAATAGAAGCTTTCGAAATGTGGTGCTACGGAAGAATGCTGAAGATAAGGTGGGTAGATCACGTAACTAATGAGGAGGTATTGAATAGGATTGGGGAGAAGAGAAGTTTGTGGCACAACGTGACTAGAAGAAGGGATCGGTTGGTAGGACATGTTTTGAGGCATCAAGGGATCTCAAATTTAGCATTGGAGGGCAGCGTGGAGGGTAAAAATCGTAGAGGGAGACCAAGAGATGAATACACCAAGCAGATTACGAAGGATGTAGGTTGTAGTAGGTACTGGGAGATGAAGAAGCTTGCACAGGATAGAGTAGCATGGAGAGCTGCATCAAACCAGTCTCAGGACTGAAGACCACAACAACAACAACCGACGCGACGCGACTCCCGACACAGACGGCGTGCTATTCAGCGTCTGGAGAGAACTGGGGCCTTGCTTCCTTGCGCAGCGTTCTTACAGGGTGTTTCAAAAATGACCTGTATATTTGAAACGACAATAAAAACTAAACGAGCAGCGATAGAAATACACCGTTTGTTGCAATATGCTTGGGACAACAGTACATTTTCAGACGGACAAACTTTCGAAATTACAGTAGTTACAATTTTCAACAACAGATGGCGCTGCTAGTGATGTGAAAGATATAGAAGACATCGCAGTCTGTGGGTGCGCCATTCTGTACGTCGTCTTTCTGCTGTAAGCGTGTGCTGTTCACAACGTGCAAGTGTGCTGTAGACAACATGGTTTATTCCTTAGAACAGAGGATTTTTCTTGTGTTGGAATTCCACCGCCTAGAACACAGTGTTGTTGCAACAAGACGAAGTTTTCAACGGAGGTTTAATGTAACCAAAGGACCGAAAAGCGATACAATAAAGGGTCTGTTTGAAAAATTTCAACGGACTGGGAACGTGACGGATGAACGTGCTGGAAAGGTAGGGCGACCGCGTACGGCAACCACAGAGGGCAACGCGCAGCTAGTGCAGCAGGTGATCCAACAGCGACCTCAGGTTTCCGTTCGCCTTGTTGCAGCTGCGGTCCAAATGACGCCAACGTCTGCGTATCGTCTCATGCGCCAGAGTTTACACCTCTATCCATACAAAATTCAAACACGGCAACCCCTCAGCGCCGCTACCATTGCTGCACGAGAGACATTCCCTAACGATATAGTGCACAGGATTGATGACGGCGATATGCATGTGGGCAGCATTTTGTTTTCCTGACGAAGCTTATTTTTACCTGGACGGCTTCGTCAATAAACAGAACTGGCGCATATGGGGAACCGAAAAGCCCCATGTTGCAGTCCCATCGACCCTGCATCCTCAAAAAGTACTGGTCTGGGCCGCCATTTCTTCCAAAGGAATCACTGGCCCATTTTTCAGATCCGAAACGATTACTGCATCACGCTATCTGGACATTCTTCGTGAATTTGTGGTGGTACAAACTGCTTTAGACGACACTGCGAATACCTCGTGGTTTATGCAAGATGGTGCCCGGCCACATCGCACGGCTGACGTCTTTAATTTTCTGAATGAATATTTCGATGATCGTGTGATTGCTTTGGGCTATCTGAAACATACAGGAGGCGGCGTGGATTGCCCTCCCTATTCGCCAGACATGAACCCCTGTGACTTCTTTCTGTGGGGACACTTGAAAGACCAGGTGTACGGCAAGAATCCAGAAACAATTGAACAGCTGAAGCAGTACATCTCATCTGCATGTGAAGTCATTCCGCCAGACACGTTGTCAAAGGTTTCGGGTAATTTCATTCAGAGACTACGCCATATTATTGCTACGCATGGTGGATATGTGGAAAATATCGTACTATAGAGTTTCCCAGACCGCAGTTCCATCTGTTGTTGAAAATAGTAACTACTGTAATTTCGAAAGTTTGTCTGCCTGAAAATGTACTGTTGTCCCAAGCACATTGCAACAAACGGTGTATTTCTATCGCTGCTCGTTTAGTTTTTATTGCCGTTTCAAATATACCGGTCATTTTTGAAACACCCTGTATATATAAAGCCGCAGTGCGGATGGCTAAGGGAACGCCTGATCAAATCGGCTCTCCCAACTAGCCGCTGGGCTAGTAATGCACCACATTAAGTTATTGAATAAATCACAGCTTCTTTTGCTGATGGCCGATGAAGCTCTCAATTTAAATGTGCATTCAGCACACAAGTAGGTAATCGTAATAAACGTTTTACGTGGCTAAGTTAAATCTTTTGGGCGAGAGAATTATTTTAATTACATTGCACGCAGTAGACGAGCTCTGAACTTGCCCTTTGGAGATACGCTATCGCTATAGTTTTATAGTTATTCAAATGAAACTTCTCACATCTTTATGGTTATAGCGGATCTCCATTCTACTTAAATATAAACATCCTAGCCTTATTTATTGGCCTACTTAATCAATCTTGCTTCCTTAATTTTTAAGACCAAAAACCAGAAAATTATGAATTTCAACTAAAATCTTAATTCGTGAGATCCAGAAGACTGTTTCTATTAAATAATTATGAAAAAGGAATCTAAATACAAATTTTGAAGTTTCTAGCTCTTTTCTGTTGCGCCAACGATTTTTACAGAAAAACGTCCAAATTTCGAAAATGGTTAAAGTTATCGAACTGATATTCAACACATATTAATTTAGTATTACTCCTGACATGCTAAAACCGTTTCAGGTTATTTCCTTAATTTTTAAAGTATTGTGCAACATTTATGACGTCAGAGCTAGTTACAGCGGACTGGCTGGCACACAGTGGAAAGACTGATGTGAATTTACTATGGCGTGAGTAGGCTGCTTCCCTACAGTGTGAACGCAATAACTAAGTGCTACTGCGTCTCTCCTGTGCTACATTATGAATGTTATCACTCAGAACAGTATATATACAGGGTGTCCTACTCAAACCTCCCTGATTTCAAAGACCCAGGAAAAAAAGCCACAGTAGATACGTCAATGAAAAGTGGACCACATTGTAGAGCATCTCAAATAATTTATTTATTTATCGTCAAAACACCTCTACATGTGAACCATTTGTAGCAAGAATAATATCGAGTCTATATTCAATTTCTTGCCTAGTTCTTTGTAACATTTCCTCTGTTATTGTTGCAATCACATTAGTGATACGATGTCGCAACGTAGGAACATCAATCATTCCGTCGCATACATACGATTCTTGAAGAATCCCCACATGAAGAAATCAAGCGGCGTAATGTCGGGGAAACGTAGTGGCCAGGCAATGGGTCCTCCGCGTCCGGTCCAACGACTGGGGACTTTCCTGTCCAGGAACCTGTGAACAGCCGTTGACCAATGTGGTGGAGCTCCATCCTGTTGAAAAATGATGTTGGGTTGCAAGTATTGTATCTGAGGTTTCACAAACTGCTCCAACAAGTCCAGATACACTGACCCATCTACTGTTTGTTCTGCAAAGAAGAACGATCCAACAATCCTGTCGTGCATTAGCCCGCACCAGATGTTTAGTTTAGGGCTATCACGAACCTGTTCAATGACAACGTGCGGATTTTGCGAACACCAAATCCGAACACTATGCCCATTAAACCTTCCTGATAGATGAAAGGTTGCCTCATCTAAGAATAGACTTCTTTCCTGGAAGCTGGCCTCCATATCAATACGCTGTAGCATAACCGCAGCAAATTGTTGTCGGCGTGGTTTGTCGTTCGGCGTCAGATGTTGCAGAATCTGCACTTTGTAAGCACACATACGAAGATGCTGGTGAACTACACGATGCATTGTTGATCGAGGTACATCAAGTTCCCTAGATGCTTGACGAATTGACTTACGTGGGTTTCTGAGAAACGTTTGTCTGATGTCCTCCAATGTCTCTTCTGAAGCTCCGTAACGTGCACCATCTGAATGTTTCAGAACACTTCATGTTGCCAGAAACTTCCTATACCATTCCTTAATTGTTTTCACATCAGATGGATCACATTCATAACCACAACGATAATTTCTTTGCGCAGTAACCGGCGATTTTGTTGTGAACCACACTACTGCTTGCGCACTACTGTGGAGTCGCCATTTTCGCTTCATGTGACCATGCTGCACTCTTGCGACGATACTTGGCACTTCTGAAGCGGGAATATAAATTCTTTAAGATGCTCTACAATGTGGTGCATTTTTCATTGTCGTATCTACTGCTGTTTTTCTCTCCTGGGTCCTTGAAATGAGGGAGGTTTGAGTGGGACACCCTGTATAATGCGTTTCAAAAGTAAACTCTTATTCCATATAGTATTAGTGTGGAAACTCCGCCATAGCCGGTCACAAATCCTGCTGATAAAGGAGAAGGGGAGGAGTAGCACCTAGTTAAAAAACCTTGGTTCACCCGGCCCGCGTGATGGTACCTTGTCAGGGCCCCTTGTCAGGGTACGGTGAAGACTTCAACGATAGCGAAGGCGGAGATGGAGACCATCGGAATGGCGGAAGTGACACGTGAAGAAAACCTCGATTTTTGGCCCAACGGCGAAACCGTCAGAGGAGGAATCTTCTTTTTGCGGTTCTAAACGGCCGTAGAGGCGAATGAGGTCATGCCAGACGGACTGACCATCAAGGAGCAACTCAATGGCATTTTCAGCCTGCGGCAGTCTATTACAGCGGCGGTACCAGAACCTGCACGTATCATTTCATCTCAGCCGCAGAGTATTAAACAAAACACCGCTTGCGGCACGTTTTCCTGCTGTCAAACCTTCAATTCAACTCCAACTGCAATTGGTTAAGTATGGTGGAGACAGGTTTTTAGGTGAAAGTGGGAGCCTCTAGTTCGGACCGGCAGGTTGGCAGCAGATGTGTGATGGTCATCTTACTGAGACCCCGTGACTACTCACGAATTCGGTCCTGCACCTGCTTTTGGGCAGGCCTCTTAAGAATCACCACTGCCCAATATGAATGGGGAAGGCCCTAGAAAATGTGGGCTTAACATCGGCAGCTACACTCTCAGCCCGCTGGGAGGCACCACCCAGCAGGCCACCCCTAATGTGGTCGAAAAACAAAGATTGCCATAACTCTAATGATCGAAACCTGCAATGTTCGAACCTTACTTCACTTAAAAAGCAATAACAAGCCTGAAAGAAGAAAAGCTCTAGCCAGCTGGGAGCTTGATCGAACGAACAGTGATATAGCTGCCTTAAGTGGAACTATATTGTCCAGCGAAGGTAAAATTACAGAGTTCAGTTCAGATTACACGATCTTCTGGAAAGGAAAAGCTGAGGGAGAACTCCACATTCGTGTTGTTGGATTCACTATGAAGACTTAATTGGTGAATGATTATCAGCTAACTCCAACGGCTGTCAGCGAAAAAATTATGTCTCCCCGAATCCCACTGTCTGGAGGTAAATTTAACACTTACATCTCTGCATATCCTCCCAACATAGATGCTGATATGGACACTAAAGATTAGTTCCATAACCCGTTGAGGAGTGCCATCACGAAAGTACCACTTAGAGACAATCTCTTATTTCTTGGAGTTTTCAACACCAGAGCTGGTAAAGATCATTAACTATGGAGCAATGTGATGGGGAAACAAGGACTTGGCAACTGCAGCGCTAATGGTCTGCTGCTCCTTGGTTTATGTGCTGAACATGAGCTCTAGTTCCGCCTGCCTAATCGCTATAAGACCACTTGGATGCATCCTCACTCGAAGCACTACCACGTACTTGACTACATCATCACCAGCCAATGTGGTGGAAAGGATGTTCTTGTCACTAGGACAGCAAGAAATTTCGATGACTGCTAGACAGATAATAAGCTCATTTTCTGTCGATTGAGGATCTTAATCTGTTGCAAACCCTGTTCAGACGGAAATTCGACACTTCTAAACTTGAAATTAGATCCATTGGTACGGATTACAGAAACGTAATCTCAAGCAAGCTTGTTAGTCATTCAGAGCCAGCACTAACAGTGAAAATCAAGAATGGGCGTTACTACTGAGTCAGCTAAAGAAGTAATTGGTTTTGTGAAGAAAAAAACGACATGATTGCTTTGATGAAAATAATGAAGAAATTACGCACCTGATCAATGTCAAACGATAAGCCCATCTGTCCTTTCTTCAATATCCATCTTCCCGTGTGAAGAAATCACATTTCATGAAACTTAAGGGGAAATTTTGGGCCCAAATTATGTAAATCAAGAACAACTAACGGCAACAAAAGAACTGAAGAACTGAAGAACTGCAGAGATTATCTGATGCCTGTGAGCTGAAAAACTTCTGTGCAGGCAGAAAGGAGATGTATGGCCCAATTAGATCCTCAGCAGGAACACTGTAGACTAGTGATAATTCCATCACTTTGACTGAGTATGAAAAAGTCTTAGAGTGTTGGAACAAACACTTATCTGTGTTTCTAAATCGTGCCTCCAGTGTTGCATTGCTAAGGAGTTTCTATATAATGTACCTTAGCAACCCCAACAACCTTGAATGGCACATCCACCCACATATATAGTGTTTAGCAAAGCACTCTATCAATAAAGGCTTCTGGTCCTGATAAAATTCCTTTGATACTGATGCGAAATGCAGGTACAATCTTGAAACTTGAGAAGTGCCTGATGACTTGAAGAATGCTACTATCTTCATTATCTTAAAAAAGGCGACAGTAGTTTATGTGGGAACTATCGTGGAATACCGCTTTTGTCAGCTGCAGGTAAGAGTTTCCCTGAATCTCAATGCGGTTTCCTGACCTTATGAAACGTCCCCTTTGAACAATTATACATGACTGTGTTTAAACTGACACACAATATTTTTTAGCGCAACGCAGTCTGACTTTCAATAATCCCTACAAAAGAATGGCCCTGACTAACATTAACCTATACCTTTCACAAATCACTTACCTCACAAAAATCTTCGTTACTCGAACTACTGCAATACAGCAAGCGCCACTACTGCCAGCTAAATAAAAGATTCAAACTACGGAAGGCACTAACTACTGATAGGCATAGTTAGCAAAATGAAAGATTTTAATGGAGAATAAACAATGTATTTACCTTAATAGTGTTGAAAAATCATAATATACATAGCAGTTCATGACATCCAGTCTTACAAATTTCAAAACTCCGCCATTTCTCTCCCCAAATCCACCACTGCTGGCGGCTCACCTCCAACTGCGCAACGCTACGCGCTGTTAACAGCCAACTGCCCAACGCTACAATGACAGACAACAATGCAAACTAGCCACAGACTGCACACAGCACAGCCAGTAATTTTTCATACAGAGCGCTACGTGGCGTTACCAATATGAAAACCTAAACAGCCTACTTACATAGCCCCCATGCTCCCCACAAAAAAATTTTAGAAATTGTTTTGGGCACTGGCCAATAATGATTTGATAAAATTTTTCATAATTACAATAGCAAAGATATCAAATGCACACACTTATTGATACAGTGTTGGTCAAAAGCTAAAATTTTCTCACAGTCCATAAAGACAGTCCTGATCATTCATCACAGTAAAATTGCAGTGTTTTTCTCAAAGGCTGAGCAGTAAAAGAAAATGCACATGGAAGTAGTGGATTTCCATGCAGTCTTGAAGAAGTAGTGTTGTCCTTCCAACGGAAAGACAGTGCTGACTCTCGACGTGCAGACAGGTAACGGGTCACAAGAGAGCAAACACACAGCAGAGTCATTCGAAGTTTTGAAGAATATCGTTAGGTAGGTCATCACAGAGCAGACCCACTGTAGTCCTGGTAGAGATTACGGTATTGGTGGGCCACCAGAGCTGCAGACCCACTGCAGTCCTTGTAGAAATAATGGTATTGGTGAGTCATCAAAGGTGTAGACCCACTGTAGTCGTTGTAGAGATGGCCAGCAGCCATCTGCTGCGACTGTGCAGGTGCACAAACACCATCGAAGAGTCTTGGAGATAATATAGCAAGTCCATAAACCACCACTTGTCCACTCACAAAAAATTTGTTTGAAATGTCCTTAGAAACAGCAATACTGTTATCCAGTCCCTTGCTGAATTATTAACACACGTGCAAACACTATCAGTCCCTACTTCTCACATATTGTCCATATACTATGACCAACAGAAATGTGTGCAGTGAAATGTAACTTACAGGTTACTTCATTTGATGAACTGGTGTCAATTACAATTTTATAACATAAGAATACAATAACAAAGGTACAAAATACATCATTAAAGAACATAACAATACAGATAACATTTGTAGTAACACAGACTTTACAAAAAAATAGAAATAAACATATACATCCGTGTTTCAGGATTTATGAAATAAGTAAATATATAAAATAGTGAGAATAGTTTTCTAAACATTAATTTCCCACATGAGCATTGAAACAGAACAGAATTAATAATGTCTAAACGTCTTTACAAAGTAAATAACATAGTATTTGAAAAATTCTACAACATACATCTTATTAGCTAAACACATAAAGACAGGAAAAAGACAAATACACAAGGATACATAAACACGTAGACAGATAACACAAAAGTAAAGGACAGGGTTTGTTTTACTGCCGTATCTTGCAAACAAAACTTTCTTTACTTCTTGGAGAAATCCCTTCGTTCTTCATTATTTCAAAAAGCGCTATCTATACCTGCTTTCTGTACTTTTTTCGTAAAATTTATCAATGCATTTCTTCCAATTCATCGCAACTCATTCTCTTATATAGTCTACCCCCTCTTAAGCTAACTTAAATCTACTGAGCTCAGATGCTAAACTAAGGGACGAGGCAATGCAGCTGCGTAAAACAATTAATACAAACAGCAATGAAAAAAATGGAAATTGTCAAAGCAAGCTGCTGTAAATCTAAATTACCAAGCAATGCAACATTACAACTAATATGAGCCAATGTGCAGCAACAAGAAAAATAAATCAGTAGTAAAACTAGCTTAACAGAGTAATACAAAGTGAAATTTAGTAGCACTATGCCTGGCAAACAGCAGCAGCAAACGCAATAACTTATATCTAAACATGACAAAGCTCAAGCAAAAAAAATATTACACTAAAAATGGCCATGTTTAATACCTATGTCACATCTTAACGCTAGGGTAATGCATCACCTTAACTTACACTACTAAATAAGTTACCCAGTCATTGACAAAAATTATGTATGTAATTCCTGTGAAGGGAAATGTCTTTTTGTGCTCCCTCGTTTTTTTGAAGTAGATTATAAAATGGTTATTTACTGGATCTGTAGGCATAAAATGTCTATATTAGTACATCTATTAAATTTTATTTTAACCAATGCTGCAGTGCAGCTAGAAACTAGATATTAAACGAAATGAGCAAATATATATAGCCTACATAGAGCAATGCATGAAATGTCATTCACTAGGCAAATGGCGTCTCCAAAGGCAAAAGAATCTCTCAACTAGAAAGACAATAAATGTAAAATGTTTCTCATCATTTCATTAGGCATTTCAGTAAATGTCATAAATTAAGAGCTCCACAGTGCAATCATATGTTTTCAAGTTTGAGTGTGTCGTATTTGCGATGCTTTCTACAAAGAAATGTCAATAGCGAGGATTATGGCCTCCCTTTTTTTTTTTACCTGTGCCTCTGAAAAGGCACACACTAATGGCTTTTTCTCCAGGCGTCTGACACAGCTGGCCGCTCAAGACACACTGCGTCAAGGTCACTTGGCTTTCTTACCGAAATATTTACGACACCAGTTTGCACTACTGTGACAGTCTCATATAAAAATTTCACAGTTCGAGAATTTGCGTTGCAAATCTGTAGAAACAAAATCCTATAAATATAACAGTGTCCAAAAAATATTCGTTGGCATTGTGATACATTCACGCATTTAGACACATTTCATAACTCTGAAAGTACGATTCTTGGTTTCCAACATACTTTTTCACAAGTCAGAGTCCCTAACCACTACTCATTATTCCTTACCTTATTACACATGTACATATTCGTCGATATTTCATCATAATAAATACGTAGCATAGTCAAATTCCTCATATAGCATCAGCTTATTGATCATAAACATACCGCAACACATTGTCATCATAACATCATAAAACTTCAGCCAAATCTCAAAAAAGGCGTAGCTTTCTGCAATAATGTCAAAACCTAAAAAAAATTCTCTCCTCATTTCAATAGTGTCATCTACCTCCAACATACTTGAAAAATCATGCTCCCTTACCAAATACATCATTCAAAGCTCTCATAGTACCACAATGGTTCCAAAAAAATATGAACAGTTCACAAAGTACAGACAAAATACAATTTCATAAGTGTGAAGTTACCCAACTGTGTAATTGCGTAAACATGTGTCACTGATGTAGTAAAAAAGAATGTTTGCCTCTCTCTCAGTTAAATGATCAGATAGCTGTGTAATTTATGTGTTAGAGAAATATGGTACCGATGTGTAAAGTTGTATAAGCAAATACCACATTAGCTAGGTCTCCTTGTGCTTGCCACACACATGGTACACAAAGTAAGCATGTACCCCCTGAGGATTAATGTAATTATACCCTCAGGTGTTACAGATTACAGCAATGGAATGAAATGTATCACGGAAAACCTTTGCATCATCGTACTTCAAATATCTTTAAAAATAAATTATGTAAGTACAAAATTAATCACTCAAATACGTGTCCTGTAGCGCTAAATGTGCGTCTTGCTGTAAGATAATCTCTGTGGTAGTGTCGTAGTTATTGTCCTCCAAAAGCTAAGTTCTGCAAAAGCCAATGTACTTATGTACTTACCTCATGATAAACAAAGGTGAAATGCTTTGCTTATAGATATCTTAGTTATTACGTTACTTACCGTGATCAAGAAAGTACTATAATGTAACGTATTGTTGTGCTATGGAAAAGGCTGTCTCATTGTAGCTATACCACAAGAGTTACTACTAAAACATGTTTTACTTTCCAGAATAATACAGAAAAACTGTGCAGATATAAAACAGAAACCCTGCAAAAGCAACATTGTAAATTGTCACTCATTAGTGGCGTCATGATAAAATCGTGTAGCTGTCACATAAACTAACCACTGTGTCATCTGGTATCTCGCAGAACGTACTTTAAATTCAGAATGTATTTTCAAGTAAACCAAAATGTTGCCTTAAAATCTCATTAGAAGTACTATTACATGTTCTAAGTATGTCAGCCTTATAGTCGTTACATAATCGTGCAACTAACAAGCAAGAATGTACACACAATAACACTGTGTCGTCTGTTCACTGTAACAATGCACTCGTAAACACTGTCTAAATATGTTCCCTAGGTTCTAGACTGGATAGTGAACTTCAAAACATTGTTGCAAGTTAACAGTTTATAAGTCTGACAAGGCATACTAATAACGTGAAGTGAAAAATTTTATGGCAAAGACTAAGTTATAAAGCAGATTATCTTTCAATAAACGGTTTTACATGTGAAATGTGGTGCAATCCTTTACTCTTCCTAGTATGCAGAGTTTCAACTTCAATGCAATTATCATGCGGTATACGTCGGTAAAGAATACTGGAATTTTTCTCAAGGTTAGCCTCTATGTTATTTTTCTCTGAGCCAGCCGGCGTACATGGCTGCCTGCGGTGCGAGTCATTGTCTGTCTCTTTGTTGGCGTGCGTCGTTATTGGGATTAGGAGACCTAAATTCTACAAATTCACCTTGTCGAGAGGGCCCTGCTCTGTTTGAATCCCGCCAGTTCTGATGGAATTCAGGTCTGTCGTTTTGTCGGTAGTTTACGTAGTTTCTTGTTTGTCGGTCATGTGGTGGAGAATTTCTCCCGGAATCGTAACTGCGTGCTGAACTGTTGCGTCTGAAGTTATTCTGTCTCCCGTGATAATAATAGCTCTGGTTGCCAAATTGTCTGTTTCTCTGATTGTCTCTGTGATAGTCACTACCGCGGAAAGGTGATCTTTCCCTGTAATTATTACTACTCTGCCTACGGTTGTCATACGGGTGGTGTCTGTTTTGGTCACGATTTGTGTTGTGAGAATAGCCTTGTCGTGTCCAGTTATTATTTCTTTCATCGCGGAATTGCGACAGATGTGACCTGTAATTGTTGTGTTCCTGTTTTCGCGTTCCGCGATTGTCACTGTCAATTTCTAATTCTTGTAAGAGTCTGTGAAAAGCTTCAGTGTCGTCTTTGCAACGTCTTGCCAAAATAATATGTCGTAAATGTTCAGGTAATTTGATTAAGCAAATGCAGATGAGTTCTGAGTGGCTGTATGTGTTTGACAGGTACTGATTCTTGTGCAACATGTCTTCAAAATATTTCACAAGACTGGAAAATTCAGATTGTTCGAAATGTTTCATCATTATGATGCTATGTTTTACTCGGTCTTGTGTAGCTTGAGACCAATATGCTGAGAGGAAGGCATGGTAAAATTCTCCTTCACTGTGGCAATCGTGAATGACTGATCGCATTCTTACAGCTGGTTCATTCTCTAAATAGCCACACATAAATTATAATCTGTGCTCTAATGACCAGTTGGGAGGAAAACAATGGGAGAATTGATGGAGCCATGCTTGTGGATGAATGTCGTTGCCAGAATTCTTAAATGTTTTGAATTTACGTGTAGTAATGAACAGCTTATAGTCAAAATCATCATATCGGCGAGTCGCATGTCGGTCATTGTTACGTCGTTTCGGCGGTTCCATCTCAAAATTCGGTGTACCTTGCCAATTTCTTTCATAATTTCCGAAGTGCCCTGAGTTATTATTTTGTGGCTGTTCCGTATTTCTATGTCCCTCTTCCTGTATTGGAGCGCGAGTGGCCTCTGAAATACGTAATTCTTGTATTACCTGTGTCAGCTGATCTTGTACTTCCCGGATTTCTCTTTGGTGTTGCGTATTAATTTGATTCTGATTTTGTTTGAATTTCCTAATTTGTTCGCACTCTTCTGTGTCATTAAAGACTACCGGTTTTGTGTCATTCAGATTATCATCTACCTTTGTAGGTAAATTATTTAGCTGATCCGAAAGTTCAGCTAGTTTCTCTGATAATGAACTAATTTCCTCCATGTGTCTTTCTGAACCAATTTTCAGAGTATCTACTGTGTCCTTTAAGATTTCCTGAGTTTTTGCAAGTTGCGTAACCAAATTGGTAGATGCAACTGAGTCAGTTTTAACTTGCAAGGTCTCATGATTTTCATGAACAATAGTTTGCAGTTCTTTTATGGCTGCTTCGTGATTCTGTAATGCATTTTCATGGCGCGAAAAAATAGGTTGGAAATGCTCACAAATTTTTGTTTTTACGTCACTACAGACTTTTTGACATTTCGATTCTATTTTATGTAACTCAGTAGTTAAATCTTCACGTGTTTGTTCAAGCATGGTGTGAAGATTTTGTTCCATTGCGTCTAACTGTTGCTGTGTTTGTCTCTGGTGTTGTTCCATTGTGTCTAACTTTTGAAGATTTTGTTCCATTGTGTCTAACTTTTGAAGCTTTTGCTTTGTTTGTCCCATTTGTTGTATTAATTGTAATAACAATGCACTGGTGTCTGAAACATGTTCCTCAGTGCTTTTCGTCTGTGAATTCGCACCGGCAACATTCACATTTTGACAAGCAGAAAATGTGTCTTGACTTATTTGAGAAAACGGTGAGGACCCAAAACCTGAATCTACAGTATTTGCGAGATTGTGTCCTGTCATTTCGGATTCTTGAGGCGAGCTATTGCCGACCGATCGATCGATAATGCTTCCCTATTCACTAATTGTTTCACTGTCTACGCCATTATTTGCCGCCTGCTCCATTTCCCTATGCACAATTGCCAAATTACTAGTTCGAACATTAGTTAATTCATCACACGGTGGCGCTAACACACTGCTTCCGTCTTCACTGTCATTTCTCAGTTTACTTTGGAGCCTAGTATTACGTTTTTCACACGCCATTATTGTCACAATATTTCACACGATAACACAGAAAAGCACAATTTGAAGAGCAAAATAAGAAAACACATTAACATAGCATTGAAAATAATATCTAGTTAATCGCAAGCGCAGCTGCGAAGTACTTGGTGCTAATCTACATGCATCCCACAACTGTTTTGCTGTACAAGAATGAAAAACTACAACTACAAAGGAAATTCTCTCTACAATTACGCGCTAGCAATAAACAAAAGCTACACTAATTACACAAACTACAAGAAAAAATCTGAATATTCCAGTGAGGTATCCTGGACTAAGGGTCGACATATGAAACGTCCCCTTTGAACAATTATACATGACTGTGTTTAAACTGACACACAATATTTTTTAGCGCAACGCAATCTGACTTTCAATAATCCCTACAAAAGAATGGCCCTGACTAACATTAACCTATACCTTTTATAAATCACTTACCTCACAAAAATCTTCGTTACTCGAACTACTGCAATACAGCGAGCGCCACTACTGCCAGCTAAATAAAAGATTCAAACTACGGAAGGCACTAACTACTGATAGGCATAGTTAGCAAAATGAAAGATTTTAATAGAGAACAAACAATGTATTTACCTTAATAGTGTTGAAAAATCGTAATATACATAGCAGTTCATGACATCCAGTCTTAGAAATTTCAAAACTCCGCCATTTCTCTCCCCACATCCACCACTGCTGGCGGCTCACCTCCAACTGCGCAACGCTACGCGCTGTTAACAGCCAACTGCCCAACGCTACAATGGCAGACAACAATGCAAACTAGCCACAGACTGCACACAGCACAGCCAGTCATTTTTCATACAGAGCGCTACGTGGCGTTACCAATAAGAAAACCTAAACAGCCTACTTACAACCTACAGACGAACAAAAGATATGAGCCTTTGTGGTAGACAACTGCAGAAAACGTACAGAGAGCCACATAAGCCTCTATTTAGTTTGCTATGACCTGGAAAAAGTCTTTGATTTAGTGCCTAGATTTGCCATGGTGAAGGTACTGAGACAACGTGGATATCCTGAGCACTATGTGGACCTGATTCGAGCTCTGCGTGATGGCATGTCCGCGCAGGTACTTCATGGTAACGCTGCATCTGGGTTGTTTCCAGCCACTCAAGATTTGAAACTGTGTGCTTCCTCCAACCATCTTTGCTCTGTACATGTCTGCCATGCTATATGAATCATCTAGAAACAACCAGGGCATGGAGATTAAATTTCGTTTTGATGGACGTGTCTTCAGTCCGGCAAGACTTCGTTCACCAGAAAGTACCCAGGTAACCCGGCGACAGAGCTACAGTATGCTGATTACACTGCATCTCCTGGTCTAACCTTGACATTGTTACAACTGTCAGTCAACTGCTTTAAGTCTACAGCTTATCACTTTGGTCTTACAATCAATTCGGGAAAAGCGAAGGTACTCGCAAAATCTGCCCCAGAATTAACTCTCCTTGTGTTTAGTATCTCTATCCTAGATACGGCATTGAAGTAGGTCGACCAATTCTCATATCTTGGATGCATCTTGTCTAAACGGTGTACCTGCAAACAAGATGTTGATAAAAGAATTGGGGCTGCCCAAGTAGCATTTGTATGGTTAACACACAGAATCTTCATGAATAAAGACCTAAAGCTACACACTAAACACACCGTGTACAGAGCTGTTGCCATTCCTTCGCTCCTGTATGGCTGTGAAACTTGGACACTCTGTCTTGTTGATATCAAGAAATTTGAACGCTTCCACCAACAGAATGTCTGATACATATTGACCATTTAGTGGGAGGATCATGCGACCCACACTGTGGTTTTCAAGAAAGCACATCTAAGCAGTATTGAGGCAACCCTCATTGCTCATCAGCTGAAATGATTAGACCATGAGCATCGCATGAGTGATACAAGGCTTCCCTGCCACATCCTTTACGGTGAACTCTGCTCTGGCTGTAGACTTCATGGAGCCCCTCTCAAGCGCTTCAAGGACCAGATGAAAGAGATCATGAAGATAACCGGCGTAAACATACAAATATGGGCAGAATGTGCTGTGAACCGTTCACTGTGGAAGAACACTACATCCACCGCTATCAACATTTTTTTCAGGAGAACGCCGCAGACACGAAGAGGTCAAATGACAAGCAAGGAAGCTCTGTCAGTTACAACCCCGCCCTCCTCCAACCGTTCACTGCGAGGTATGTGGACACATGTTTCATGCCAGGGTTGGTCTCTTCAGCTATCTGAAACATACCCGTAAGTTGAACTGAAACGCTCATAATATGCAGGAAGAAGCTGTGCATACTCGGAATCGAGTTGTAGCGGACGACGACGATTAGTGTGAAAAATGCATCTCTGCATATAAATTGTTAGTCATATTAATCTAATTATACAGTAATATTTTTGCTGTATCAGTGTTATTATTTAGAAAAATGTCCATGATCTTCTCTCATTATGTAAATCACACAATCATTCAGTTTTGAAGAAGAAGCATGGTTTTTATGTGTTATTAATTCAGTCCAAATGGTGTTCAGATCTATAGGAGCAACTGCATACCTTGGCATTCCTTCAGTGAACTGGGCTTCCGCAGATTTTATCCTTATAGGACTTATAGTTACATATTATTTTTGCCAGGTCGAGATAGCCATTTATACACTGTTCTATTTGATTTATATTCGCACCGTTTTCACGCAAACATCAATAAAGTGATAGTATGCAGCTCTCGTACAAGCACGCCAGCGGCTCCGTCTCTGTCAGCAATCAGTAACGCATTATACAGCTTACTTAAATTTGCCACACCACAATTTTTAACACATATGCTTGCATCCTCAGGTTTTAACTCAAGAACTGGCTCTCTATACATATCAATAATTGACGTCTCACCTTTTAACATGATAACGTTAATGGGGGTAGCCGATTCATTGTATTTATTCCTCATCTTCCTCTCTATGAATTCCATTATGCTACACAGATAGTCTCATACAAACAACGCATGCTGAACACTAGCACCAAGACACTGAACATTCTTTGTTTCAGTCACCATATCAAAGTCACTGTGAGGTGCTAGACATACATTCAGACGTGAAACCTATTCGTAGCTAAATAGCATGCATTGGTGAACAGCAGTGTTCTGCAATCAATTGACTGTGACTCAGCTTCGGGCTGGTACTGCTGCTGATGCTGCAGTGGCTCCGCTCCAGCGTAGTCGGACGAAAACCTGTCTAATCCGTCAGATAGACTTTCTGTGGGCTGTGGCTGCCCCAGGGTTGTAGGAAACGGCTGCGCGATCTCTTCCAGAATCGGATTATATTCTGTAAAAATAATAGCAATAAAAAGTAAATACAATGAACCACACATAATTAATAATAATAATTAGAGATTAATGGGCAAAGTACCTACCAGTAACCTCCTTCTTCCTAGAATGAAATTTTCACTCTACAGTGGAGGGTGCGCTGATATGAAACTTCCTGGCAGATTAAAACTGTGTGCCAGACCGAGACTCGAACTCGGGACCTCTGCAATTCGCGGGCAAGTGCTCTACCAACTGAGCTACCCAAGCACGACTCATATCAGCGCACACTCCGCTGTAGAGTGAAAATTTCATCCTAGAAACATCCCCCAGGCTGTGGCTGAGCCATGTCTCCGCAATATCCTTTCTTCCAGGAGTGCTAGTTCTGCAAGGTTCGCAGGAGAGCTCCTGTGAAGTTTGGAAGGTACTGGCGGAATTAAAGCTTTGAGGACGGGGCGTGAGTCGTGCGTGGGTAGCTCAGTTGGTAGAGCACTTGCCCGCGAAAGGCAAAGGTCCTGAGCTCGAGTCTCGGTCCGGCACACAGTTTTAATCAGCCAGGAAGGCTCCTTCTTATTCTGTCCGGCAGACGCCGAGCCGAGAGATCAACCAGAAGCGGCAGCAGAGCAGAAGATGTCTGATACACAGTAACTTGATCTAGTTTCCATTTTTTTCATGTGATTCTGCAAAGGAGTGAACTATACCGGTGTATTTTACTGTGAAGACTAGTGGTTAGCAACTTACTGTAAGTTTTGTTTTGTGTAAATTTTGGTGTATGTCCTTGTGTAACGCGGCTTGCTAGTGTAATTTTCCCACAGCCAGACCACAGCGTCACGCCACTAAGTTAAAATCTCGTGCTGGTACACAGCATATAGTTCAGAGCAGTGCATTTTAGTTTGCATGCTTATCTTGTGCAGTAGCTTTCGGGTAACCAACGTTACTTGTAATGGGTAACTGTAGTTACATCCACTTCTGTAGAGAAATTTGTTCCTGTTTAAGAGTTTGCCGTACCAGGACATAGTGAGAACTCTGCAGAGCAGTTTCTAGTGTTTCTTTATTGTTATCATTGTGTTTTGCGTGCATACCACACTCCATACGGTCATTTGAGATCTTATATCCATTTTTACACGCTTCAATATGGCTACGAATTGTGCTTGTTATGAGCGGACACAAGGAGAATTGGCTGCTGTCCGTAAACAGCTGCAAGCAGTTATGGCTTCCGTCGACATGCTTCTGGCTAATACTCAAAGTTGCGGCGACATCGGGGAGCCAGGAACGAGATCTGCGACACCGTTGGCGTCGTTGGATTCTCCTGGTGACCCGGGCATCGCTGCATCTTCTGATACTCAACATCTGGCCGGTCCATCCTCACTCGATAGTGAATGGAAATCAATAGTGGGTTCCGGTGTCAATGGGTGGAAGGCGAAATAGGGAGCAGGTAGCGCGGCTGGCTTCCTACGACTTAGCAACTGGTACGAGATGCCACCCAATGCTGATGATAACTCTGAGCCAGCACGAGATGCCTTTCCTGTTGAGCAAACGTCCTGTTTTCCTGGCCACTCCGGACAAGTACAGAGGATGGGTATGCGTTTCATTGGGAGCTCCAATGTTAAGGAGCTGATGGAGCCCCTCACGGAAATGGCAGGAAAGGCGGGAAAGAATGCCAGTACGTATTCTATATGTTTGCCCCGGGGGACGGGAACGGGGAGCGGTCTCGTCCGTGATGTGGAACAAGTGCTGCCTGCTGCTACCGAGAGCAAAGGGTGCAACCGGCTGCATACAGTGACACATGTCGGCACGAATGACGCCCTCCGCTTGGGTTCTGAGGTCAGCCTCGGCTCCTTCCGGCGTATGGTTCATTTGGGAAAGGCAACTAGCATTGAGTGCGGGGTGCAGGCTGAGCTATCTGTCTGTAGCATCGTATCCTAGGTTGACTGCGGTCCTTTGATTTGGAGCTGAGTGGAACGTCTAAACGTGAGGATCAGACGACTCAGCGACAGTATCGGATGCGGATTTCTCGACCTCGACTATCGGGTACAGAATTGTAGGGTTGCCGTTAGTAAGTCAGGCGCAGGAAGCGGCTACCAGGCGTGTGGTGTGTACATGGGGCTTTCTCAGGTTAGAGAAACCCTGGTCGAAGACGGTTTGCCTCATAAACTAGCCATAATATCCTCGGAGTAAATTTCGTAATCGCATATCAGAGGCAGAAAAAATTAATATGATCTTAATAAACTGCAGGAACATGCAAGGAAAGATCGCTTACTGAAGGTTACAATCCACAGATAGCATTAGGAACTGAAAGTTGGTTGGAACCAGACATTAATGACAACAAAATCTTATATTTACCGTAAGGATAGGTTAGTCGTCAGTGGTGGCGGCGTGTTTATTGCAGTAGGGGATTCGATAAAATCAAGCGAGGTTATCACGGATCCGGTTTGTGAATTAATGTCGGTGAACTTAAGTGTTGTGTTGGCAGAAGGGCCAACACCGTGTTACGAGAGGAGGCCGAAATACACGCGTTCTAGCTCACGCAGGCTGGCGTGAGGAGGGAAGAACTACACTGACGTGAGGTCTGGAACATGACAAGGAATTAGAATTCAGAAAGCGGACGTAATTAGTTTGATGTAAAGGCTACCACCTAGCAAGTGTGGTGTCTGGCGGTGACATCACATTAAGTATCAAAGATCCGTCAAAAATTGTAATTGGATGATTTTATAGACCCCCTGGTACAAGAGCACAAGTGGTAGAGCGCTTCACACATAGCTTATAGAATATCGTTCATAATTTTCCTGATCATGCTGCTGTATTAGGGGGTGACTTCAACTTTCCAGGTGTAGTTTGGAAGTCTCATGGTATCAAAACTGGTGCCAGAGACTGGAATTTGTATGACATTGTTCTGGATGTCTCGTCCGAAAATTACTTTGAGCAGATCGTTAGAGAACCATCTCTGGCGGTAACGTCTGGCCAACAAACAGACCTGAACTTATCGAATCAGTTAGCGTAGAGGAAGGTAGCAGTGATCGTGAGGCTGCGATAGCATCTATGACAACGGGTCGGGCAAAGAATATTAAGAAAAGTGGGAAGATATTTTCGCTTAGCCGGAGTGACAGGATACAAATTTCAGAGAGCAAATATTCGGTGATTAAGACGAAGATATGGAAAACGAATGGAAAAAATTCGAAGAAATCGTGCAACAGGCCCTAGGCAAGTATGTTCCGAGTAAGATCTTATAACCCGGGCGGGAAGGAGCGACTGGTCCCCGGCACGAATCCGCCCTGCGGATTTGTGTCGAGGTCTGGTGAACCGGCCAGTCTGTGGATGGTTTTTAGGCGGTTTTCCATCTGCCTCGGTGAATGCGGGCTGGTTCCCCTTATTCCGCCTCAGTTACACTATGTTGGCGATTGCTGCGCAAACAAGTTCTCCACGTACACGTACACCACCATTACTCTACCACGCAAACATGGGGTTACACTCGTCTGGTGTGAGACGTTCACTGGGGAGGTGGGGGGTGGTGTGGGGGGAGGGGGTGTGGAGGAGGGGAGGGTCCACCGGGGGCCGAACCGCACAATAACCCTGGGCCTGGGTTCGGTATGGGGCAGCCGAGGGGTGAAGTGGACTGAGGTAGTTATCGTGGGGCTGTGGACCACTGCGGCTGCGGCGGGGACGGAGCCTCTCCGTCATTTCTAGGTCTCCGGTTAACATACAATACACAATACAATACAAGATCTTAAGGGATGGTAAAAACCACCAATGATGTTCGAAAACTGCTACGTAAACAAAGAGAACTTCTTTTCAAATTCAAGAGAAGTCAAAACCTAGATGACAAACAAAAGCTGAATGAAGCGTAAATGAGCGTTAGGAGAGCAATGAGAGAATCATTCAGTCGCTTTCAAGGTAATACTTTGCAACCGATCTGAGTAAAAACCCTAATTGGTATTGGTAGTATGTAAAATCAGTCAGTGGGTTAAAATCATCTATTCATTTACTCAGGGACCACACTGTTACCAAAACGGGTGATGACAGAGAGAAGGCTGAAATGCTGAATTCGGTCTTCTGAAATTGTTTCACCGCGGACGACTGTAGCATGGGCCCTCCTTTCAATAGTCATACGAACGTCGAAATGACAGGTATTGAGATAACCGATCACAGAACAGAACAACAACTACAATCGCTTAATAGTGGAAAGGCGTCAGGATCCGAGGAGATACCTATAAGATTCCACAAAGGCGATGCGAAAGAACTTGCTCCCCTTCTTGCAGTAATTTATCGCAAATCGCTTGAGCAACGGAGAGTGCCTGGGTGACTGGAAGAAAGCGCAGATTCCCGTATTTCGGAAGGGCCGTTGAACAGATGCACACAGTTATAGACCCATATCATTGATGGCAATCTATTGAAGAATTATGGAACATGTTTTATACTCTGGAATTATCACGTTCTTGGTGAAGAAAAATCTGTTCTACAAAAATCAACATGGATTCCGTAAACAGATATCCTGCGAAACTCAGCTCGCTCTGAGTCTCCATTGGATCCACATCGCCGTAGACTACGACGCTCAAGTTGATGCCGTGTTCCTGGACTTCAGAAACGCTTTTGACACCGTCTCGCACTGCCGTTTAATGCAAAAAACCCGAGCTTATCAAGTATCGGAGCAGATTTGCGACTGGAGTCGAGACTTCATTGCAGACAGTACTCATCACATCGCTCTTACAGGAACTACGTACAGATGTACGCTAAGGAAGTGCGATAGGACCTTTACTGTTTCTTACAATAACTTCAATAATCTAGCAGGAAGCGTCGAGTGCTCTCTGAGGCTGTTCACTGTTGATTCGGTTGCCAGTAAGAAATTAGCCACGCCAGAAGACAGAAACGATTTTCAGAATGACATCCAGAGAACTGATGAATGGTGCAGGCCCTGGTAGTTGACTCTGAACGTAAATAAATGTAAGATATTGGGCATACAGAGGAAACGAAATCCACTACTGTATAGCTATACTATTGGTGACACAGCGCTGGAAACAGTATCTGCCGTAGAATATCTAGGAGTAACTATTCTGAGAAACCTTCAGTGGAATGACCATACAAAACAAATAGTGGGAAATGCAGATGACAGACTCCGATTCATAGGAAGAACGTTAAGGAAATGTAACTCATCCACGAAGGAAATGGCTTGTAAGGCGCTTGTCCGACCAATTAGTGAGTATTGTTCATCTATCTGGGATCCTACCAGATACGAATGATAGAAGAGATAGAGAAGAGCCAACGGAGAGTGGTACATTTCACCTCGGGATCGTTTAGTCAGCACGAGAGCGTTACAGAGATGTTCAACAAACTCCGTTGGTAGACGTTACAAGGGGGGCGCTGCGCATCGCGGAGAGATTTACTATTGAACTTTCGAGAAAGTACTTTCCGGGAAGAGTCGGAGACTCGGACAACATATTACTTCCCCAACATAAGTCTCGCGTAATGACTGTGAAGAAAAAATTGGATAAATTAGAACCAATACAGAGGCTTACCGACAGTCATTCTTCCTTCGCAAAAGAATATGAAGCAAATATTTCAGAATCCGAATGAAAAACAACTGTCACCTTGAGTAGATATCCTCGGTGTAGCGAAGCAGCTTAAAACACTTACAAAAGACTAGGATTCTGGTCTAGATTCCATACCAGTCAGGTTCCTTTCAGAGTTCGCTGATACAACAGCCCCATACTTAGCAATCATATACAACCGCTTGGTCGTAGACCGATCCACAGCCGAAGATTGGAAAGTTGCTCAAGTCACATCAATAACCAAGGAAGGAAATAGGAGTAATCCGCTGACTTACAGACCTATATCACTAGCGTCAATTTGTAGTAGGATCTTGGAATATATGCTGTTCTCAAACATTATGAATCACTTCGAAGGAAACGATTTATGGACAAACAGCCAACACAGATTCAGAAAATATCGTTCTTGTGAAGCACAGCTAACTCTTTCGTCTCAAGGAGTAAGAACTGCTATCGACAGGGGATGTCAAATTGATTCCATATATTTAGATTTACAGAAAGTTTTTGACACTGTTCCCCTCAAGTGTGCCTATGGATTATTGAAACAGTTCGTAGTAACTGACGTAAAGCCAAGTAAAACACAGGTAGCACCGGCGTTCCTCAGGGACGTGTTATAGGCCTTCTGTTGTTCCTGATCCACATGAACGATTTAGGACAAAATCTGAGCAGCCCTCTTAGACTGTTTGCAGATGATGCTGTCATATACAGTCATGGAAAGTCAACAGTTGATGAAAACGAATTGCAAAATTATTTAAACAAGATATCTGTAGGGTGCAAAAAGTGGCAATAGACTCAAAATTTTAAAAAAATTTGAAATCATCCACTTGAGCACTAAAATGAATCCGCTAAATTTCAGTTACATAATAAATCACATAAATCTAAAGTCTTTATATTCGATAAAATGCTGGGAAGTTACAATTACATTTAACTTAAACTAGAACGATCACATAGAAAATGTTGTGGGAAAAGCTAATCAAAGACGGCGGTTTATTGGCAGAACACTTAGAAAATGTATCAGGTCTACTAAAGAGACTTTTACGCAACGATTACCCGCCCCTTTCTTGAGTACCGCTATGTGGTGTGAGATCCGCGTCAGATACGACTGATGGAACACAACGAAAAAGTTTAAAGAAGGGCAGCTCGTTTCGTACTACGGTGAAATAAGGGAGAGAGTTCCACGGATATGTTACAGGAATTGGGTGGCAGTAATTAAAACAGAGATAGCGAAAATATTTGTTTGGCGCCCACCTACATTTAGAGAAATGCTCATCAGAATAAAATAAGGAATAGCAGAGTTCGCGCGGGAAGCTTTAAGTATTCGTTTTTTACGCGCGCTGTTTGAAAGTGGAACGGTAGAGAAGTATTTTAAAGATGGCTCGATGAACCCTCTACCAGGTAGTTAATTGTGAATTGTAGAGTGCTCATGTGGCTGATGTAGAAGAAGTGCTGATTCTGACGTCAGCGAAATTCCTGCCTGTACCGGCAGTGATTCACCAATTCACCGATCCAATGCGACTGTGGTCACAAGGCTATTCTCTTCCACAAAAAAAAAAAAAAGACAAATATATCAGGTGATGGCACATAATGCCACTCGGTAGCTTTCTTGCTGTGCAGTGGATGTTGGTGTAGCTGAGCAACATCTTACTCTGCCCTATTACGAAAATTTTGTTTCTGAACAAATGCATTGAAATGGGCTTCGTCCACAGCCAACCAGCGGCTAACAAACTCACTGTTGTAGTTTACCTTTTACAGTTTTCTTCATAAAACTTTCGTCACATTAGATGGCCACTAGGTTTCAGTTCCTGGACGATCTGCAACTTGTATGGATGGTAACGTAAATTGTGTACCAGTATTCTTCGACCACTGGAGCTATAGAACCGTAAAAACAATGCACGACGAGGATTGTTGGACTGGTAGTGAAAGTTTCCTCTAAATTAAATATCTACATTTTCCCTGCATGTACTGCTGGAACATCATCGTGACGTCTTAAATTCAAAACTGTCTTTGTTTTTGTAAAAAAAATCATGCAAATGCACAACTCCAAGTATCCATATTAAAAAAATGAGAAGATGGCGTGAGCTTGTTCCTACATGTTAATTTGTGTTAAAAACCCTCGAAGGCTACCAAAACAGTTTAAAAATTTTCTCGTTTCCTTGAATCACCCTGCAACAACCTCACCAGCTCTTTGTGAATCAAACGTCAGTCTACTTCGCAATCTAAATTATATGGCGAATGTACGTTTGTCTGTTTTCTGCTTACCGTCCACAGAGATAGTGTTTTAAGTGATCTGCTCGAGGCCACCCGACCAAAGCATTGTTCGCCCGGCGGAGTGCCCCATCCAGAGGGCTAATGAACTGGTGGCGAGTGCTTGACAGTGATTGCAGCATAAAGACGGCTTGCATATGTGAAATCCTCCCTCTCGTGAAAGCTGACCTGCTCCTACCGGAGGCAGCGCTTAATTAGGCATCGGGTAGGGTTTCGCTGACATTGATAGTCTACTGTTTCCTCGATTCCCCTACTGAGATCGGCGTCATAGCGATAGGTCGTTTCTGCATGGCAAACACTGCTATAGTAACTCGGGATACGAAATCTCTTAACATGCTTTTCGGTACCAATAAAGAATCAGATTTATCAGATAAGTCTCGAGAATTTCAGTTTAGGCCGAAGAAGTCTTTCGCGGATTCTTTGGTTCCAGTTACTATCAGTGTTGCATTTAACGGTCTTAATATCATTTGCATATCATCTGTTGTTCTCAAGCCTATAATCTCACGTTAATGTATGTTCATATGGTCACAGTTTTAGCAGAGGTTTTCTTTCGTAAATCAACCATTATATCGTGTTCAGCACTGCTGCTACGCTGTGTATATTACATCACCATTTTCATTATCGTCATCAACATCAGTAGCATCAGCAGCCGTTAGGGATCTGATGGTAGATATATTGTCTGTATTACACTTTTAAATGTATTACGTCCTACAGTGATACGCAACCACACAGTCCTTAAATGTTTTCAATGTAATCAACCCACTTGTTGTAACATCGTATCCTCAAACTTTTCTTATATATTGAGATCAATCAAAGAGCGTTCTAAATCCATATACTGTTCCTTCACCTGATTACGTGTCTCAACCACTTTCATCTAATTTTTGTTATTACTAAAATTATGTACTCCATTCGAGTTTGTTTTCCTTTCCCCGCCTGTATTTCCTAAATTCCATCCCTTCCTTCTGTTCTCGCTGAACAATAATCAGCTACTGGATTATTCTTCGTATAGCATACTGCTAACTATTTCATAAGTTCGAAGTCGAAAGTTTCATCTGGAATTCTGTCCTTCCACCAAAGAGTGTCATCTTTTCTCCCGAGTGTGTCCGCCTCCTGATAGCACCACGTTTGCCCCACAGCTGGGAAAGCAGATCTTATTAATTGCATAAATGACAATATACGGTACTGCTCTCGGCGTGCGTGGTATAATCTTCCGCTACTGTAACTGTGTTATTCGTTACATACAGGGTGGTCCATTGACCGTGACCGGGCCAAATATCTCAAGAAATAAACGTGAAAGGAAAAAACTACAAAGAACGAAACTTGTCTAGCTTGAAGGAGGAAACCAGATAGCGGTATGGTTGGCCCGCTAGATGGTGCTGTCATAGGTAAAACGGATATCAACTGCGTTTTTTAAAATGGGAACCCCATTTTTATTACATATTCGCTTTGTGATAGATGGCGCTATAATAGTCACAAACATTCGGGTCACAATTTTAGACGAACAGTGGGTAACAGGCATGTTTTTTAAATTAATACGGTTGCTCCAACGTGATACATGTACCTTTCTGAACTTTTCATTTCTGAGAACGCATGCTGTTACAGTGTGATTACCTGTAAATATCACATTAATGGCCGCGCGTGATTAGCCGAGCGGTCTAGGGCAGCAGTCATGGACTGCGCGGCTGGTCCCGGTGGAGGTTAGAGTCCTCCCTCGGGCATGGGTGTGTGTGTTTGTCCTTAAGATAATTTAGGTTAAGTAGTGTGTAAGCTTAGGGACTGATACCATAGCAGTTAAGTCCCATAAGATTTCACACACACCACATTAATGCAATAAACGCTCAAAATGATGTCCGTCAACCTCAATGCATTTGGCAATACGTGTAGCGACATTCCTCTCAACAGCGAGTAGTTCGCCTTGCGTAATGTTCGCACATGCATTGACAATGCGCTGACGCATGTCGTCAGCCGTTGTTGGTGTATCTCGATAGCAAATATGTTTCAACTTTCCCCACAGAAAGAAATCCAGGGACGCCAGATCCGGTGAGCGTGCGGGCCATGGTATGATGCTTCGACGACCAATCCATCTGTCATGAAATATGCTATTCAATACCGCTTCAACCACACGCGAGCTATGTGCCGGACATCCATCTTGTTGGAAGTACATCGCCATTCTTTCATGCAGTGAAACATCTTGTAGTAACATCGGTAGAACATTACGTAGGAAATCAGCATACATTGCACCATTTAGATTGCCATCGATAAAATGGGGGCCAATTATCCTTCCTCCCATAATGCCGCACCATACATTAACCCGCCAAGGTCGCCGATGTTCCACTTGTCGCAGCCATCGTGGATTTTCCGTTGCCCAATAGTGCATATTATGCCACTTTGCGTTACCGTTGTTGGTGAATCACGCTTCGTCGCTAAATAGAACGCGTGCAAAAGATCTGTCATCGTCCCGTAATTTCACTTGTTCCCAGTGGCAGAACTGTACACGACGTTGAAACTCGTCGCCATGCAATTCCTGGTGCATACAAATATGGTACGGGTGCAGTCGATGTAGCATACTCAACACGGACGTTTTTGAGATTCCTGATCCTCGCGCAATTTGTGTGCTACTGATGGGCGGATTGTCCACGACAGCAGCTAAAACACCTACTTGGACATCATCATTTGTTGCAGGTCGTGTTTGACGTTTCAGATGCGGCTGAACACTTCCTATTTAGTTAAATAACGTAACTATCCACCAAATGGTCCGGACACTTGAATGATGTCGCCCAGGATACCGAGCAGCATACATAGCACACGCCCGTTGGGCATTTTGACCACAATAGCCATATATTAACACGATAGCGACCTTTTCTGCAATTGGTAATCGGTCCATTTTAACAGGAGTAATGTATCACGAAGCAATAACCGTCCGCACTGGCGGAATGTTACGTGATACCACGTACTTATACGTTTGTGACTATTACAGTGCCATCTATCACAAAGCGAAAAAAGTAGTCCAACTAAAACATTCATAAGTCTTACGTAATAAAAAATGGGTGTTCCTATTTTAAAAAAACGCAGTTAATATCCGTTTGACCTATGGCAGCGCCATCTAGCGGGCCATAGCGCCATCTGGTTTCCCCCTTCAAGCTAGACGAGTTTCGTTCTTTGTATTTTTTTCGTTTGATGCTTATTTCGTGAGATATTTGGCCCGGTCACTATCAATGGACCACCCTGTATATAGAATATCGGAAAAGAAAACTTGAATCTGCGCGGCAGCAGGGTAAATAATGAGTGTACCTCACACATTTATAGCTTTACGAAATCAAAAGTCACAGTCTTGGACATAGACGGCATTATATTCAATGTACAAACATCAAATACAGTCTAGTCGATACCTAGGAAAAAACGTTAAACGAAGGCAGCGAATACAAAGGAAACAATTAATAAAAATATTTTTCTTTCCAGTGGAAAAAGTCTCAGTACGAGATTTGTGAAAACAAACATTATACTGGAGTCAGTTATGGTAAACCCAAGCAATGGCCTACCGTGACATGAGGAAACTTCTCGTAACTTTTGTCACTTGTAGTTAACTGCAGGTAAATTCCGCATGCCAAATGTTAGCAACTGATTTAGTGCAAATCACAACAAAATAGGTAAAACTGTTTTTTATCCGCGTGTCGCAAAGTAGATGTCGTGCGAACTGTGTCAATGCGTGTGATCGACAAATTGCAGCTATTCTTAGGATCCACTGAAAAGAATTTCTCTTAGAAGCTGTGTTAAATACAACTGTCAACGTTAAGTTTCTTTTATTTTAATTTTGGGAAATGTTTGAAAATACAGCGTACGGACTGAAGACTGAGCTTCAGAAATACTTAGCACATCACTTACTCTCTCGGCGGAGGTGAGGGATTGTGTGAAGGATTATCTGTTTTCACATTTTATATCTATAACGGGTGTTTTTTGTCAAGTTATCGTCAGAAAACACACGTGAGAATTATTTGATGCGAGAAACTGTGATTACGTATTGAGAGATATATTAAAATTATTGAGCATATCTGTGGAACAGTTGACCATTCAAAAATTCTGGTGTATTGGCTTTACGAAGATGAAAAGATGCATTTCAAGAAAGTTCTGAGGAATATCCGTCTCGAGAGTTTTTAATATAAAATGTGCACCTGCAAAAAATAAGCTGCAGATTGATATACAAGTAAATACGAAATTAAGGCGATATATATATAATTTTCAAAGACTGGACAGTTGCCCTTGTCGTAGTCATATCAGTCTGTGTAAATGAACCATAGATATTGCTGAAGATTCTAGTGCAGCAGATTTTATTGCATTTTCCAAGTTGGGTTACTTGTTTCATTAATCGCGTTAAACTGAGTTGATACACGTATGAAACTTTCTATCGAAAAACTAAGTATTTCAAACGGAAGTATTGAAACTTTCTTGCAAATTCAATAAAAGTACCTCTAACTTTAGGTAATGTTACACCTTTCAAACAGCTAGTTATGGGTTCGAAAAGAAATGCGCCGTGAAATGTACCTGGCATCCAAATCTACAATGACTGTTATCAACCTGAATTATTATTTTTTTACTATTACCACAGTAATAGGACCCTATAGTATTGGGAAAGGAAACTTCCACTACTATCATTTGTCACGCTCTACTTTCGTTTTGCGGAAACAAATTACTTTCACCTCTAGATTTCTGATCAAGCCATAGATATTCTCAGTTACTGTAAGCGCTTTGAACTTAAACTGTCAAAGTAGTACTTCAGTTTCTACGAGGTACGACAAATGTAATTCAATTGTTGGGCCGAGAACGTTTCGGTTAATGTTTCCCATTTTATAGGAAATTACCAGAAAAAATACTGCAGACAGTTCATAGAAGTGTTAAAAACGAAAAAATATAGGTATGGGTTCAAAGTCTCGTCGACGAAGACGCAATCCTAAAAGACGGAAAACAAGCTCTGATTACAGAAAGATTAGGAAGTGTGTCTTTTACGTGCACTAGCCAATGTGGGTTGGCCGGACTGCCCTGAATATGTAAATGAAACTCCACTGAGGAGGGAAGTATTTATATTTGGAAGAGGCAGGCTTTGAGAGGAGGAAGATTGGCGGTTGTGGAGAGACAGGAAGGACGCACGAAGATAGGATAGACCTGGAGTTGTGTGGAAACCGCGGGGCCAAGCGAATGCGCCGGGACTTACTTGATGGAAACTTCGCTGGCAAGAGCGTTTAGCTTCGTGCACGGAGGAAGTAAAGGGCACAGTGACTAAAGCCGGACAGCGGTTCATGTAAAGTATCTCACGTGGCCCGATACGTAAAGTGTTAATGCTGACGCTGGCATAATGGAAAGTTTGTGAAAGGTAATGCCATTCACGACTACTCATCTTGGTAGATCATTGACTTACGATGCGTCGGTCTACACTGCTCATCCTCGTGGTTAAAGCCTTATCTTTTGTGGATTGTGCAGTCTTTGACCTAAAGTCTAACTGGTTGCTTGAGTGTGTTGTGTTAAACATACACTCCTGGAAATGGAAAAAAGAACACATTGACACCGGTGTGTCAGACCCACCATACTTGCTCCGGACACTGCGAGAGGGCTGTACAAGCAATGATCACACGCACGGCACAGCGGACACACCAGGAACCGCGGTGTTGGTCGTCGAATGGCGCTAGCTGCGCAGCATTTGTGCACCGCCGCCGTCAGTGTCAGCCAGTTTGCCGTGGCATACGGAGCTCCATCGCAGTCTTTAACACTGATAGCATGCCGCGACAGCGTGGACGTGAACCGTATGTGCAGTTGACGGACTTTGAGCGAGGGCGTATAGTGGGCATGCGGGAGGCCGGGTGGACGTACCGCCGAATTGCTCAACACGTGGGGCGTGAGGTCTCCACAGTACATCGATGTTGTCGCCAGTGGTCGGCGGAAGGTGCACGTGCCCGTCGACCTGGGACCGGACCGCAGCGACGCACGGATGCACGCCAAGACCGTAGGATCCTACGCAGTGCCGTAGGGGACCGCACCGCCACTTCCCAGCAAATTAGGGACACTGTTGCTCCTGGGGTATCGGCGAGGACCATTCGCAACCGTCTCCATGAAGCTGGGCTACGGTCCCGCACACCGTTAGGCCGTCTTCCGCTCACGCCCAAACATCGTGCAGCCCGCCTCCAGTGGTGTCGCGACAGGCGTGAATGGAGGGACGAATGGAGACGTGTCGTCTTCAGCGATGAGAGTCGCTTCTGCCTTGGTGTCAATGATGGTCGTATGCGTGTTTGGCGCCGTGCAGGTGAGCGCCACAATCAGGACTGCATACGACCGAGGCACACAGGGCCAACACCCGGCATCATGGTGTGGGGAGCGATCTCCTACACTGGCCGTACACCACTGGTGATCGTCGAGGAGACACTGAATAGTGCACGGTACATCCAAACCGTCATCGAACCCATCGTTCTACCATTCCTAGAGCGGCAAGGGAACTTGCTGTTCCAACAGGACAATGCACGTCCGCATGTATCCCGTGACACCCAACGTGCTCTAGAAGGTGTAAGTCAACTACCCTGGCCAGCAAGATCTCCGGATCTGTCCCCCATTGAGCATATTTGGGACTGGATGAAGCGTCGTCTCACGCGGTCTGCACGTCCAGCACGAACGCTGGTCCAACTGAGGCGCCAGGTGGAAATGGCATGGCAAGCCGTTCCACAGGACTACATCCAGCATCTCTACGATCGTCTCCATGGGAGAATAGCAGCCTGCATTGCTGCGAAAGGTGGATATACACTGTACTAGTGCCGACATTGTGCATGCTCTGTTGCCTGTGTCTATGTGCCTGTGGTTCTGTCAGTGTGATCATGTGATGTATCTGACCCCAGGAATGTGTCAATAAAGTTTCCCCTTCCTGGGAGAATGAATTCACGGTGTTCTTATTTCAATTTCCACGAGTGTATTTATGAAAGGGGCCTGTCACTGATCACGGAATTAATTGATGCTCATTTGTGGCTGGTTGTTTATCAGTCACGCTTGTAAAGGCCTCTAACGGGTATTGTGGTGTCAAGTGGCTGCATCTGAAAGTGTTTGTCTTCTTAAAATTGTTTTCATTCCTGTCTCTATTACTGAACTGTTTCAGGTGTAAGACATATGATCGGAACCCATAAACTGGTATAGTTTCACTAGCCAAAGATCATAGATTATTGCAATAGTGTCCGCCCCGATAGCTGAGTGGTCAGTGTGACGGATTGCCGTCCTACGGGCCCGGGTTGGATTACCGGCTGGGTCGGGGATTTTATCCGCTCAGGGACTGGGTGTTGTGCTGTCCTCATCACCATTTTATCCTCATCCGGCGCGCAGGTCGCCAAATGTGGCGTCGAATGTAATAAGACCTGCACCGAAGCGGCCGGACCTGCCCCGCAAGGGGCTTTCCGGCCAATGACGCCAAACGCTCATGTCCGCCTCCATTGCAATAGTAAAAACTAACTCTAAAAGCTAATCATTCACTTAAATTATTTTGCAAGGTAATAAAATACTACACTGCGCTTAGTAATCTTCAAAAGGGATCATTAATGAAGGGTACCAAAACTGTACAATTATTGAAAATGTCCATAACTTCACTTCTAACAGTCTACCATAAATCTATTCATTAAAGATTTATATGTAATTGAACTTTAATCACCTGTGACGCAAGTATTCCTTGCAATAATATTTACACAATCTTGCACTTTAATCCTACAAAACTATATTTCAGAATACACTAAGGATTGTATTGTATGTATTGTATGTTAACGAAGGAGAGGCACCGTCCCCGCGGCAGCAGCAGTGGTCCACAGCCCCACGACGACTACTGCAGTCCATTTCACCCCCCGCCGCCCCACACCGAACCACTCTTTCAGGGTTATAGTGCGGTTCTGCCCCCGGTGGAACCCCTCCCCCCCCCCCCCCCCCCTCACCACCCCGGGAACGTCTCACTCCAGACGAGTGTAACCCCTATGTTTGCGTGGTAGAGTAATGGTGGTGTACGCGTACTTGGAGAACTTGTTTGGCAGCAATCGCCGCCATAGTGTAGCTGAAGAGAAATAAGGGGAACCAGCCCTTATTCGCCGAGGCAGATGGGAAACCGCCTAAAAACCATCCACAGACTGGCCAGCTCACCGGACCTCGACAGAGGTCTGCCGGAAAACTAAGGATACATTATCAAAAGCCTATCCAACTTCACTTTTGTGATTTTAGCTTTTAAATAATTAAGGTTTTAACTTTCCTATTAATTGATCTTTGAATTTTTGTACTTAACTTCATACCTTAACAATTTCACTTGGAGTAGTTCATTAATAAGGCATCCAAATGTTACTCTTACTTTAACTTTTGCTACTCCTTTTCCTTTAGACAAAAAAATCGCTTTTACGCACATGAATGCAAGAATTGATCATTTAAATAAGGACACTCGGTTTCAAAAGCACTTAGGTGAGGACCTTGCGTAGGTTCGTGATCAGGATTGAAGTTATTGTTTCGAACACGAATTGAAGTTTTATGTGATTATTATTGAAACAACACACATATTAACTGGTCCATGCTCATATACATTACCTAACTGAATATATGAAGTCTGTGAAGCAGTGGCGAAAATTAGTGGCAAGGGAACTGGCGGCTAACTGTACTCACCGCTCGTGAAGTGAGAATGCTTTATAGAATCAGTTCTTATCGTAGTATTTTCAACATATTAGAGCCATTCAATTATTCGTTGAATACCAAATAAGAGCGAGATCCACATCCAAGGCAAATCCCTTCTAATGCAGCTTCCAATTGCCTCTCTTAGCACTGTCGAGGTGTACTGCGCTGAGGCTAGCCACACACTGCGTGCCGTTCACACAAAGGAGTCGCGCAGTTCGACCGCACAACCCACCTTTTACATCGTGCCATGCCACTGTCACTGCGGAGGGACTTTCCTACAGCATTTACATGTGGTAAATACAAGTGCCCTAAGCATGACCCAGCTTTTGACAAACATACTTTTTTCATAAACATATTCATATTATAAGAATTTAAAATTTCAACATGTTCTTTTGCCTTTTTGAGGACTCTAATTTTTTGCCATATTTCAAGGGGTTCAAAAAAAAAAAAACACAGAACGCACACTTCATAAATTGCAGGTACACATTTACTTAAAATAAAACTTGTACTCCGAATCAATATAAGTGTTACTACACATGCTCACGTATCATTAAGGTTTCCCCACACGGATACATCAATGAAACATCAATAACAAAAAAATTTGAAATAACGTTACACAACAAACGCTTCAAATAAATGTTTACATAAAACACAGTACCAGATTATGAATTTTTGTTATATTCAGAAAATATATATTTTTCTATTCATGTCTCCATGTTTTGAAAAGCATATATAAGAATTTACATATTGCTTATATACACAGCTTACATTCACAATATTTTCATTTGGATGATAAGATGTGTCAATATTTTAAATGCTTTCCTTTCACATGACTAATTCATACCTATTTTTTACTGTATGATCATTAAGAAACTATGTTTTGTCTGCTGTAAATATTCATGCACTTCATCATGAAAAGCGTAACACTCAGTACACTATATAAACTTTCCATTACTGCCCCTTCAATATTCTAGGCAGTCCACCTTTATTTTCACTTTGGCCCTTGTCTGCCTATTGACGTATTTGGCAGTCCTCCTGATTATGCTGCCAGTATTCAATCAATGCAGTCCTTATTATGTCAAAGCCTGAAGTTTACATATAATTTGTATATCCAATTATATTACACAAGAATGAACCTTACAGGCATGTATCAGTAGTCTCATAACAGAAAAGTTTTCCAACATAACAACACTTGACAACAGAACATAATGAAAAAAAACATGCAGAGTAAAATACTGTTTGATTAATTCCATATACACTTTTTAATGTTGTCCCTTATTACTCATTTATGTGGGTGTAAGGTTTTAAATCTACAATGTCACCAACACCTAATGACTTCTTTGAATTAGGGTAAACAAGATGATATGCGTTAGTGTGCGGAGTCCCCTGCACTTCAAAGGAACCATTATTAAATATATTTGAACTTAGAAATTTCTTGGTTTATTTCACTAGATTTTTCGTGAGTTTTTATGATGATGATTATGATGATGTTCGCTTGGTGGGGCGCTCAACTGCGTGGTTATCAGTGCCCGTACAAAATCCCAAGTTTTACTCAGTCCAATCTCGGCACTTTCAGGAATGATGACGAAATGATGACAATAAAAATACCCAGTCATCTCGAGGCATGTGAAAATCCCTGACCCCGCCAGGAATCGAACCCGGGACCCCGTGCTCGATAAGCAAGAACGCGACCGCGAGACCACTAGCTGCGAACGTGAGTTTTTATGAGAACAAAATGCCCAATTAGAATTTGGTCACATTAAGGCGCTTATCATGCCTTTTACATCTGGCTTCCACTTTCTGTTTCATTCTTTTTCTTACTGATTCTTTTTTCTGCCCCAGATCTAACTCTACACATGGTGGAAATTGTAAGGTTTCTTCAATTATACTTTTCGTCTCATGATTAAGTACAATTTCCTCAGGTGTAAATCCTGTAGTTTCATGGTGGAGGGTATTCATTACAATTTCAAAAAATGGTTCAAATGGCTCTGAGCACTATGGGACTTAACGTCTCAGGTAATCAGTCCCCTAGAACTTAGAACTACTTAAACCTAATTAACCTAAGGACATCACACACATTCATGCCCAAGGCAGGATTCGAACCTGCGACCGTAGCGGTCTCGTGGTTCCAGACTGTAGCGCCTAGAGCCGCTCGGCCACACCGACGGGCTGCAATTTCAAAGTCAGCAATATCCACGCCTTATGATTGTGAAATGGCTCTCATTTGGGATCCAGTGTCTAAAAGTACTTGCTATTTAGTACCGTAAATTTCGACTGGGATATTAGTTTGTTTGATAGTCCTATTTTCTAAATTTTCTTGTTCCTCCCATACCAAACCTTGTTCGACCATCAGATCGCTCCAAGATATGTTACTTACTGGCAAATGACATATGCTTGGGGGATTCTTCGGTTTTCTGCATTCGACGTCTTTCACAACTCTAATCATATCTTGCCCTGGTTTCGTGTTGTCTGATGGCTCTTTCTTTTTTGGTTCGGTATTTACTGCCGGATTTTGTTTCGAGAAGACTTCACTTTGCTTTTCAGATACATCTCTCATTATACTTTGTTCCCTTTCCTTCATTTCTACATATTCCTTACCTGAACTATCATTTATTTGACATTCACTGTCTGATTCTAACGGGAACGCTACTCTTAGCAACGAGCAAGCTCCTCTTTTGACCATTCATCAGTTTTCTTATTTTCAAAATTTCGAATCTTTCCTACAGTTTCTATTTCATTTTTAATCACAGTCGGTTATTCATCTAAATTATCTTCAATATCTCTTCTGATGACGTCAACCTTAACGTCATATTTATTACAATCATCATGAATTTCAGTGGTTCGCATATACTCGTCTGAATCTATGTTCTCTTGTCCATCAACAACAGCTAATTGTGCAAGTCCTTCGTTAGCCAGAATCGCCTCCACTGCAATATCGATGATTTCATACTCCTCCAGATTCTTATTTACACTGAACGTTTTTCTGTTTCTAGCACCAATTTCTTTAACATCGGCAGCTCGCATGCTTTGTGCGGCGCCTTCCTCTCCGTTACCAACCTCTTCGTCTGAAATCGCTGCTCGCACACCTTGCGCAGCGCTAAATACTTTCATCTCCTTTTCATTTTTGGACAACGCCCTCTTTACGAAATATCCACTTTCGTTTCTTCTGTTTATTAAGTCCCTGGTCGTATATCCATTATTAAAATCTTCCCACTCTTATTGCTTTAAACTGTAAAACACATCATTATGCCACTCCGCAATCTCTGAAGACTCCTTTTCACACAAATTTTCTGTCTTTGTTCGGTTGTCGATGTTTTCCGTTTTACGTAACAACATGTCCGATTCCTTTCTCATTTCGGTGATATTTCCCACCAAAGCAGGACCACTGAATTCCCTTGTGGCGTCGTCTCTCCCCGCTGCCGCTACTGCAGCCGCGCTATGGACAGCTGATCGCTCCGCCAAGTTCATTGCACGCAGTTGCACGGTTCGCACGCTCGCCCCTGTAGTATAGTATGTCGCCTGTGACTCACTCATGCCCGCACCTGCTGTTCTGCGTGCACCGTCCTCTGGCGCTGCACTGCCAGTTACTTGTGTCTTAAATTCACTTTCTTTTGGCCGGTATGATTTCCTTAGTTTGGGCCGGTATTATTTGCCCAAGCGAATTTGACCCGTAAAACATGCCGGCCTTAGTTTTCTGTGTCATTTTGGTTTTGACAGTTTCGTGGTGCAAATCCTCTACTGCGAAATGACATGTTACCGCGACCTCTGCCTCTACCTCTCTGCATCATATTTATGCGGTAATGTTCGTTCTCATTCTCTTCATTATTCTCGTGATTATTCCGATTCCGGTTGTTATTATTTTGACAATAATCTCGGTTCCGTCTCCAGTGGTCCTCGTCTTCGACTCTTTCCAAAAATGACCAGAATCGTTTGTGATTACTTCCCATGTAACGTTTTGTATCCTCCGAAAACTTTTTCCATAGTTCCCACACTATTTTGTATCCTGTTCGTCTGTTTCTCAAGTGTGTCAGTTTCTCATACCACATTTCACAAAATTCCTTCATTGAGTTTCTGCCTCTGTTGTCATATAACCTGGCCTTGATAAACTCCCAGCATAGGCAGTCCTGTTCTCGCTCTGAAACAGCACTCCTCTATGAATTTCTGTTTAAATTCGCCTAATGACATATGTTCTGAACTCAAATCTGAGCTCCATGTTTTCGCATTGCCAGCTAATGTGCTAATGATCACAATGATCTTTTCCTGGTCTGTTATGTAATCAGGAAAATTCCTTTCACAGTTTTTCAAAAACTCTAACGAGTGCCATCCATTATGCCTATTAGCTTGATGGAGTCGTTCTTCACACTCTAGCAATTTGCTACACATTATTCTGTCAGTGACTTATTCCGCGCCGGCCCGAGTGGCCGAGCGGTTCTAGGCACTACAGTCTGGAACCGCGCGACCGCTACGGTCGCAGGTTCGAATCCTGCATCGGGCATGGATGCGTGTGATGTCATTAGGTTAGTTAGGTTTCAGTAGTTCTAGGGGACTGATGACCTCAGAAGTTAAGACCCTAGTGCTCAGAGCCATTTTTGAACATATTCCGCTTCTTCTCTTATTTTCCGTTCATGTTCGTTCACTTTACCTTGAACTTTCGAAGTGTTCTGTTCACACTTCTTTTCATATGTAGTCACTTGTTTACTCAGTTCCTTTTCAAAATCATTCACCGTTTGTCTCAATTGAGAAACTTCAGTTTTACATTTGTTTACTATTTCGGTTGGTTCAAATGGTTCAAATGGCTCTGAACACTATGGGACTTAACATCTTAGATCATCAGTCCCCTAGAACTTAGACCTACTTAAACCTAACTAACCTAAGGACATCACACTTATCCATGCCCGAGCAGGATTCGAACCTGCGACCGTAGCAGTCCCGCAGTTGCCGCCCGGAGTGGGCCTGCGGTTCAAGGCGCTACAATCTGGAGCCGAGCGACCGCTACGGTCGCAGGTTCGATTCCTGCCTCGGGAATGGATGTGTGTGATGTCCTTAGGTTAGTTAGGTTTAATTAGTTCTAAGTTCTAGACGACTGATGACCTTAGATGTTGAGTCCCATAGTGTTCCGAGCCATTTGAACCATTTTGAACTTCAGAAGTTAAGTCGCATAGTGCTCAGAGCCATTTGGACCAAGTCCCACGGTTCCGGATTGAAGCGCCTAGAACCGCACGGCCGCCGCGGCCGGCTACTATTTCGGTTTTGAGGCCGAAAACCTTTTCATAATCTTTTGGTACAACCAGAGGTTCTACAGTGTCTTGAATCTTCATTATTTCAGTATGGAACCTATCGTTGATGTCATTACTCTGTCCCTGCATAGTGGTGTCATTTGTACTGATGGTATCTATTTCAGTTAATGCATTACTCAGAACACCTACTTTTGAGTCAACCCTTTCGATCGGTTTACCGATTTTAACACCTTCTTTTTTAATTACATCTGCCTGTGTTTTAAGCTGATTGTTAATATTTCCTTGTGCTGCGTTTTCTTCTTTTTTTTCTTTCTGTATTGAATTTCGATTCCCTCCGAAGGGGGTTGGGTGGCAGCAGCTTATTATGCCGCTCTTCAGCCTACAGATGCTGCAATTTGTGCAGACAACATTTCTAACATATCTTTCATGCTCAGTGGTTTTTTGCTGTCTTGTTCTAAGGTGTCCTCATACTCAGATTCTACTTCTCGTCTTTTGCTCGGCTGACATTCGATGAACTGAACATATCCATTCAGTCATTAACATAACCACTGTATTCATTCGTGCCATCTTTCATACCTTGTTTTATTTTCGACAAGCTCATCATCTGATTTTGATCGTTGGCGTGTGTATGGTACTCAACGTAATCCTGTTGCCGTCCTGTAGCGTCATCTGTGCTCTAGTGAACTACTGCCACCTAGTACTGTAGGTACTTTTGTTTTTCACTTTCTGATCTACTGTCGTCTTTGTATCCGTTTTAGTTTTGTTAACACTTTATATTTTATCTTTTAAAGATTTTTAAAGTTTTCTGTTAATTTTTTGCCCTATCTATTGCAAGTTCGCACTACTGGACATTCAACGCTCGTCCTTCAGGTATTTTATGCCCAATATTTATGTTAGATTCTGTATTTTAGTGAGTAAAACTGACGAATGTCCGCCCCCACCTCATTCCCCTTTCTCTCCTCTCCTTTCCTCCTTCCGCTTCCCCTTCCACTTCCCCTTCTTCCCATTTCCCATGTCCGCACCCTCCCTCCTATAGAGATCCTCTCAGGTTTTTATTCGATATCAGTGTGCTGCGTTAGTGTTGTGTTTTGGTGCCGTTCTACAGTGTCATCTAGTGGTGTGGGTTATAATTGTGTGCTCGATCTGTTTATTGTTCATGAAGTTCCTTGCTACGCCGCTTGTCATGTGGCTGTTTTACCTGTTCTACGGACTTTTATGCTCCGGCCGCACTTTGCCTGGTGCCTTTTAATGTAGTGTGTGGTTTTTTTGTGTAACATATTTTTTTAGATTTTTGTCTCCGATTTACAGTCACCGCTTTGTATGTCTTATATGCTTCTATTCCTCCTTTTTTGTTTCTATATTCTCCATGCTATCTACTTTATATTATTTTTAAATGCTTTCCCGTCTATTTATGTCTCTTTGCTGAAGAGCAGCGCTTATGCTGCTGCCATCCCGCCATTGATGGGGAATGGAAATGACAATAAAGGAAAAAAAAGGAAAACGAATGTCCTGTCACATGGCGCCACATATATCACTAACGTCCCGTGAAACACGCTACTATTGCGCTCCCAGAGGATTTCAAGGAACGACCGTACTTGTGTCTAATGTAAAGGTGTATCGGACTATAATTTCGAATTATGTGAAGTTAACAGGAAAACCAAACGGGCTTTAACCTTGGGAGTGAACAGAAGCGGTAAAATCACAGATGAATGGAAAAAAATGAGGCACATTATTTGTATATATATGAGAAAATTATTGAAGTTACTTTTGTTGATGTTCCCCTTTTAATAGCAAATAGTATAGAAACTGACACAGTGCACTCTGTCCTGTGTGCAGCAGCAGTTACCAATAACACACACAGTAGTAAATTATGGGGAGCAAACTTGCACTGAGCTTTACTAATGACGGGCACACTCAAGAGCATTACGTAATGAAATACTGAAACATCAGTGCATGAAGTGCAGAACTAATTTTTGACATGAGGGGCTTCTATCTTGAGTGACATGAAAAACATAACGATGAATAACGTCTTAAATACACTGTCTAAGCTTCTCTGCACATAGCAGTTTTCCTTAGTAACAGTAATAGTTCTACTTTTTCCTAACAGGTGTAGAACGTGATAGGGACCCGTAAACTGGTATAGTTTCACTAGCCAAGGATCTTGGATTATTGCAATAGAAAAAACTGACTCTAAAAGCTAATCATTCACTTAAATTATATTGCAAGGTAATAAAATACTACACTGGGCTTAATTAACTTCAACACAAACCATTCATGATGGGTACCAAAACTACACTATATTTGAAAATGCGCATAACTTCACTTCTAAAAATGTACTGTAAATCTGTTCGTTAAAGATTTATATGTACTTGACCTTTAATCACCTGTGATGCAAGTACTCTTTGCAATAATATTTACACAATCTTGCACTGTAATCGTGCAAAACTATATTTTATAATAAACTAAGGATACTTTAGCGAAAGCCTATCCAACTTCACTTCTGTGGTTTTAGCTTTTAATAATTAAGGTTTTCCCTTTCCTATTAATTGATATTTGAATTTTTGTACTTAAACTTCCTACCTTAGGAATTTCACTTGGATTAGTTCGTTAATAAAACATCCAAATGTTACTCTTACTTTAACTTTTGCTACTCCTTTTACTTTAGACAGAAAATCACTTTTAAACACATGAATGCAAGAATTTTTCATCTCAATCAGGATACTCGCTTTTAGTACCACTTAGGTGAGGACCTTGTGTAGGTTCGTGATCAGAACTGAAGTTATGGTTTCGAACACAAATTGACGTTTTATGTGATTATTATTGAAACAACACACAAATTAACTGCTACATGCCCATATACATTACTTAAATGAATGTATGATGTCTGTGAAGCAGTGGTGAAGATTAGTGGCTCTTGAAGTGTGCATGCTTCATAAAATCTCTTCTTGTCGTAGTATTTTCAACATATTACAGCCAGTCCATTATTCCTCGAATACCAAATAATAGCGATATCCACATCCTAAGCAAATCCCTTCTAATGCAGCTTCCAGTTGCCTCTCTTAGCACTGTCAAGGTGTACTGTGATAAGGCTAGCCACACACTGCGTGCCGTTCACAGAAAGGAGTCGCGCAGTTCGACCGCCATACCCACCTTTTCAATCGCGTCATGCCACTTTCGTTGCGGAGGGACTTCCCTACCCTACAGCGTTTACATGTAACAAATACAAGTTCCCTAAGCATGAGCCAGCTTTTGACAAACATACTTTTTACATAAACATATTCATATTATAATAATTTAAAATTTCAACATATTCTTTTGCTTTTTTTGTGGAGTGTAATTTTTTTGCCATGTATCAAGGAGTTCAAACAAAAACACAGAATGCTCACTTCATAAATTGCAGGTACACAGTTACTTAAAATAAACCTACTTCTAATCAATAAAAGTTTTACAGTACAGCCTTTAGGACAAAGCTACTTTTCATATCCTCACTTAAAAATGTGATCAAAAATGCGTGTCATTCCGTAAGATATTAAGCCGAAGTCATAAACGGAGAACTAGGAAGTGTCCCTGCGACTGAAATGGCTGTCACGTGTCAGCCGTAAATACATGTGCGTAGCACTCAAGAATTAAACAGCTTTTTCAAAAACATTACAGAAGATTACATATTATGTAATCAGGAAGATACAAAAAAAATTAGCGTGAATTTTAACTTACACATTGAAACTAAAGGTTTAACTCGGAACCAATTGTAAGTTGCTAGTTCGTGTGGTTGCTAATAGATGTCTCCTTCGTGCAGTTATCTCTCTCTCTCTCTCTCTCTCTCTCTCCCTTACATTACTCAATGGTAATAATACTGGAACAGGAGGCGGTCTGCGTTCTCCATTTCAACAGATGCCATTTAGTTAGTACTGTGCGCTGTTATTTTCATTGAGAGTAGGACCCTACACGCTCTACAGGCGAAACAATTGCACAGTGACACAAGCAGTTTTTAGACAAAGATATTTATATAAGATCGAATCCTCAGATCGCCAGATCGCTCCAGTGTCTCCCTTGACCTCGAAAAGGCCTATGATCGTGTCTGGCCTCCCGGTCTCCTGTTTAAACTCCAAACCTACGCCCTTCCTGTCAACTACATCCGTCGGATGGCCTCCTTCCTCTCCAACCACCCCTCCTATGTTACCATCCATAATGACAATTCCCACACCTTCTACCCCTCTGCAGCTGTGCCCTAGGTCTCTGCCCTCTCCCCTCTCCTCTACCTCCTGTACACGGCAGATATGCCCCAACCCCCCCCCCCCCCTCCAGTACACCTCCTGCAGTATGCAGATGACACCGCATTCCTCGCCCTCGCTCCTACCCTCCAATGGTCCCAACGCCTTATCCAGAATCACCTTGACCTTTCTGCCGCTTGGTGTAACCAGTGGCTCCTGATAATCAATCCTTCCAAGACCCAGGCAATCATCGTCTATCGTACCACTTGCTCCTTCTGGCTCCTGGATTTCTCCCTTACCGTCTGCGCCCGCCTTGTCTGCCTCTCCCCCACCCTCACCTACCTTGGCCTCTCCATTGACCGTCACCTCACCTGGATCCCTCATCTCTGCTCCATCCAAACCAAAGCCCACAACTGCCTCCGCCTCCTCAAACTCCTCCCTGCCCGGACATGGGGGTTGCACCCCTCTACCATCCTCCACACCTACAAATCCTTAATCCGTCCCATCCTCTGTTATGCCAGTCCCACCTGGATCTCTGCCGCCCCCCCCCCAAATTCTGTAAGTCCCTCCAGATCCCCATGCACTCCGCCTCGCCTTCCGTATACGCCTTCCGTCCCCCACGTGGATCCTCTATGACCTCATTCCTTTCCCCCATTTACTCCTATTCCCCAAACATATCCACATACACCTCCCGCCGCCTTGATACCCCTCACCCCCTGGTTGCTCCCCTCCTCTCCCGTCCCCGCCCCCTGCCACACCTTCACTGTTGTGTCCCCCCTACCCTCCATCTCTACACCCTTCATCTCCTTTCCCAAGGTGGCTTCCATCAACTCCCCCTCCTGGACGATGCCCTCTGTCCCTCCATTTATCCCCCTATCAACTCTGATCCTCATCCCCCCTTCCTTTCCTCCGTCCTTTCCCTGGGCTCCCTCTTCCCCCCACTTCCATCCTGTGTTTCTCCCCACCTAACCTCTCCCTACCTCCCTTCCCCCTCCCCAAGTCCTTTTGTATTCCCCTCCTCTGCCTTCCCCACTCCCTGTCGTGTCTGCTCAGCACCCCCCACCCCTCTTATTGGTCCTCAATCTCCATTGGCTCCTTTCCCCCCTCCCCCCTTCGCTTTTCCTCTCCTTCACCCACTTTTTTTATTTTCCCATCATCTGTCCAGTTTCCCCCCCCCCACCCCCCCCACCCTGGTTTCGGTTGTGGTAAGTCATATTTGCCAACCTTTTAGTGCAGTGTTCCAGTGTATGTTCAGTGTTGTTTCGTCTTTCCAAGTGTTACGAACAGAAACCATGCTGTCGCTGGGTGTGAATTTTATGTCTTTTGGGAACAGAAGCCAGAGTGTCGCCGTGTTTTTTAATTGTCTGTCTATTATTTTACCTGTCTGCTTCATATGTATTTTATTAGCATCATCATCCCTTTGTTCTATGTTTTAAAGTTCCACGATTTTTTCGCCATGTTACCATTTAAGTCTCTGATTTTATCGCTTGTTTTTATTATGTATTATCTTCACCTTTTTAAAACAAAGTCTGTAAGCTGAAGAGCGGCGTACTAAGCTGCTGCCAGCCCGCCCCCTTCGGGGGTAATCGAAATTCAATAAAGAAAATAAAAAGATCACTCCAGTGTGTTCGTTCAAGACGTAGTACACATCCAACAACTTTGCACGTACTCCACATATGTCTACTCGCCATGTCAGCCATTCCTCATATGTCTGTGTGGGGTGTTCTGCGGCAGCTTCTGTATTTGAAACCGTACAGTATTCAGCTGCCACAAGACCTCCATCACTGTGATGAAGCTACATTCGACTTAAGTCTGATGTTGTACCACCACGACGTAAAATTGTGGGGAATGCAGCAGCCACATATGAAAAGACGGCTACAGTAATCACATACCTGGCTGGATATGTAAGAGGTATTTTTCCATAATTGCAAGACGGAGCACCACAGCTCTGGCGTCTGTACATAAAATCACTTCCCTCCGAAAAGGATCAGCCTTAAGGGACTTACGTATTTCGCATGGCACCATGGGCCTCCATGGCCACCTGATCTTACGGTATTTAATTTTTGTCATAGGGGTTAGTTAAAGTTTCTGTCTATGTGCCTCTCCTTCAGACAATTTCTGTTCCGTTGTGACGACACGTAGCAACAGCAGTGAATGCATTAACTCAAGATACACTCCTGGAAATTGAAATAAGAACACCGTGAATTCATTGTCCCAGGAAGGGGAAACTTTATTGACACATTCCTGGGGTCAGATACATCACATGATCACACTGACAGAACCACAGGCACATAGACACAGGCAACAGAGCATGCACAATGTCGGCACTAGTACAGTGTATATCCACCTTTCGCGGCAATGCAGGCTGCTATTCTCCCATGGAGACGATCGTAGAGATGCTGGATGCAGTCCTGTGGAACGGCTTGCCATGCCATTTCCACCTGGCGCCTCAGTTGGACCAGCGTTCGTGCTGGACGTGCAGACCGCGTGAGACGACGCTTCATCCAGTCCCAAACATGCTCAATGGGGGACAGATCCGGAGATCTTGCTGGCCAGGGTAGTTGACTTACACCTTCTAGAGCACGTTGGGTGGCACGGGATACATGCGGACGTGCATTGTCCTGTTGGAACAGCAAGTTCCCTTGCCGGTCTAGGAATGGTAGAACGATGGGTTCGATGACGGTTTGGATGTACCGTGCACTATTCAGTGTCCCCTCGACGATCACCAGTGGTGTACGGCCAGTGTAGGAGATCGCTCCCCACACCATGATGCCGGGTGTTGGCCCTGTGTGCCTCGGTCGTATGCAGTCCTGATTTTGGCGCTCACCTGCACGGCGCCAAACACGCATACGACCATCATTGGCACCAAGGCAGAAGCGACTCTCATCGCTGAAGACGACACGTCTCCATTCGTCCCTCCATTCACGCCTGTCGCGACGCCACTGGAGGCGGGCTGCACGATGTTGGGGCGTGAGCGGAAGATGGCCTAACGGTGTGCGGGACGGTAGCCCAGCTTCATGGAGACGGTTGCGAATGGTCCTCGCCGATACCCCAGGAGCAACAGTGTCCCTAATTTGCTGGGAAGTGGCGGTGCGGTCCCCTACGGCACTGCGTAGGATCCTACGGTCTTGGCGTGCATCCGTGCGTCGCTGCGGTCCGGTCCCAGGTCGACGGGCACGTGTACCTTCCGCCGACCACTGGCGACAACATCGATGTACTGTGGAGACCTCACGCCCCACGTGTTGAGCAATTCGGCGGTACGTCCACCCGGCCTCCCGCATGCCCACTATACGCCCTCGCTCAAAGTCCGTCAGCTGCACATACGGTTCACGTCCACGCTGTCGCGGCATGCTACCAGTGTTGAAGACTGCGATGGAGCTCCGTATGCCACGGCAAACTGGCTGACACTGACGGCGGGGGTGCACAAATGCTGCGCAGCTAGCGCCATTCGACGGCCAACACCGCGGTTCCCGGTGTGTCCGCTGTGCCGTGCGTGTGATCATTGCTTGTACAGCCCTCTCGCAGTGTCCGGAGCAAGTATGGTGGGTCTGACACACCGGTGTCAATGTGTTCTTTTTTCCATTTCCAGGAGTGTATTTTCGCAGAAGTATGGGACGAGATTAATTGGCGCTTGGATACTTGTCGCGCGTCTGGTGAAAGGCACGAGGTACATTTGTGAAAGATCAAGAGGAAGCAAACGCTGTTTCTGTTTGTCTAATGTGATAAATGAGAGATAGGTTTTCCATGTGTCACTCGACCGAGGTCAGGCCAGCATCGCTTGACGCGTGTGCCAGCAGAGCAAGCAAAGAGTAGCAGAATAATTTAAAGAGAAATTAAATGTTTAAATAATTTTACAAGACTTTGCCAGATCATGTAAACCAATGTCAATGTTTGATGATTTACGAGGGGGGGACCCAAAAAAAACCCGGATTGTTGTCATCAAAAATTTAGTGATGAACCTTTTTACAAAATTACTTCAGTCACCTTCAAAATACTCTCCATTACATGCGATACACTTGTCAAGTCTCTTTTCCCACTGTTGGAAGCATGTTTGGAACTCTTCAAGTTTGATATAGTCCAGTGCCCTTCGCGAATCTGTTTTTAGCGCCCCCACATCGTCATAACGCTCCCCTTTTAGCGTTTTTTTCATTCGTGGAAATAGGAAAAAGTCGCACGGGGCTAGGTCCGGCGAATACGGAGGGTGGGGAACGACAGACCAGCTCTGAGATGCCAAATAGTGGGTCACTCGTAAGGCCGTGTGTGCTGGAGCGTTGTCGTGATGCAGAAACCTGTCACCTGATCGCCAAAGTTCCGGGCGTTTCCTCCTCACATCCTCTCGCAGACACCTTAAAACATCGAAGTAAAAGTGCTGGTTAACTGTCTGGCCAGGGGGTACGAATTCCCGATGCACAATTCCACAGCCGGCCGGGGTGGCCGAGCGGTTCTAGGCGCTACAGTCTGGAACCGCGCGATCGCTAGGGTCACAGGTTCAAATCCTGCCTTGGGCATCGATGTGTGTGATGTCCTTAGGTTAGTTAGGTTTAAGTAGTTCTAAGTTCTAGGGGACTAATGACCTCAGAAGTTAAGTCCCATAGTGCTCAGAGCCATTTGAACCGCAATTCCACGAACATCAAAAAAGACAATGATCATCGTCTTCACATTTGACCTCACTCGACTTGCTTTTTTTGGTCTGGGAGAGTTGGGAGTCCTCCACTGGCTTGACGCTTGCTTTGTTTGTGGGTCATACCTGTAACACCAACTCTCATCCCCTGTAATGACTTTGTTCAAGAAGTTTGGATCACGTGCAATCTCTGTTTTCAAGTCCTGACACACATTCATGCGGATGGTTTTTTGCTCCTGTGTGAGAAGGCGCGGAACAAATTTAGCAGCAACACGTCTCATGTGCAAATCCTCACTCAAAATCCGCTGGCACGAGCTCCAACTGATTCCCGTCTCTGCTGAAATTTGGTCGATCGTTTGACGACGATCCTCGTTGATCTTTTGGAGGACCTTTTCAATGTTCTCCTCATTTTGCGATGTTGAAGGGCGTCCAGAACAAGCTTCGTCTTCAACACACATCTCACCACGTTTAAAGCCCCCAAACCACTCGAAAACCTGTGTGCGGCTCATAGCGTCCTCATGGAAAGCTGCCTGAAGCATTTGGTGTGTATCCGTTGCAGTTTTTTTCTAAGCAGGAAACAAAATTTCACACACACTCTTTGTTCTTTTAAAGTTTCCATAACGACTTCGCAGAGGTAACCCGCAAACAGTCAGAGAAACACAATACCACACTTGCACGTTCAGCTCTACACTGACGCCGTCTGCACAGCTGTTTCATGAAGGTCTCTACTAACACCATCTAGCGTGAGAACCCTGCACTACGTCTTCGAGTGGCAACGCCCTCGGAGTCCGGTTTCCTTTGGGTCCCTCCTCGTATTTCTCAGCATGATCAGCCGATTATTTTCCTAAAAAATACACCGATTACGAAAGTTTTAAAGTACATAATATTAAGGGTAGAAAGTTGTAGTTCTGTATTTAGGGTCTGTTTAATGTAATAAAAACTGGTAGAGGTTTTTAAAAAGCTATCTCCCTTACCTTTTAACTTATTACGTAAAAAGCCGATTTCTGATCAAAAATTGAAAAAAAAAACATGTTGTATTCAAATGGCTCTGAGCACTATGGGACTCAACTGCTGAGGTCATTAGTCCCCTAGAACTTAGAACTAGTTAAACCTAACTAACCTAAGGACATCACAAACATCCATGCCCGAGGCAGGATTCGAACCTGCGACCGTAGCGGTCTTGCGGTTCCAGACTGCAGCGCCTTTAACCGCACGGCCACTTCGGCCGGCCATGTTGTATTAACTAACATTCATATTTAAGGTACAAAGGTAAACTGACATAACAGTATTCAGTTAACTTAACTGACGCGTGCCCCTCAACTTTACTCAGCGGTCGATTCGGACATGCAAAGGTATTGACGTGCGGCGCCGGGCCAGAGGGCGCGAACTGCGGCGGCTGGTGGAGATTTTGACGGGGGGCCGCGCGCGAATTACGGTGAGAGGTGGCCGGCCGGTGTTGTCAACGAAGCGGACGCTGCGAAGGGCCAGTATTGGGGTCACGTGTGTACACGCCCGTGGCGGCAGCACGGCGCGAGCCGAGACGCGTGGCTGGCCGCTGTCAACCGAAGCGTGTGTGGCAGAGCGCGGGAGACTGTTGGTACTGGGCTTATGATCGCGGCACCGGGTTTGTCACCTACACGGGACGGAGGCTGCGATCTGGCTACGATTAATCGTTGCCTTTGGAACTACGGTCAGCATTCCTGAACTTCATAAACGAATTCTTTGATTCTCTCCCAGCTCATCGCAACCTGGCCCTATGTTTCAGACTTAAAGGTCTGCTTTGGGCTGCGGGGGACGAGCATGAAGGCGAGTGTTTGTTCTGTTTTCCCTGGCCTGATGTAAATGTTAAAAACACACTGATTTGACTGGGAGTTACTATGTTAAACGCAGCCGCGCGGGATTAGCCGAGCCGGCACGGTTGCTCAGCGTGTTCGGTCAGAGGGTTAGCTGCCTTTTGTAATAAAAAAACTGAGTGAACGGGTCAACGATGAACTTTAACAGGTGTCATGATGATGCTGTAACTTACCGTCTAGTAAGGTCATCCGAAGACCAGTATCAGTTGCAAAGCGATTTAGAAAAGATTGTTGTATGGTGTGGCAGGTGGCAGTTGAAGCTAAATAACGAAAAGTGTGAGGTGATCCACATGAGTTCCAAAAGAAATCCGTTGGAATTGATTATTCGATAAATAGTACAATTCTCAAGGCTGTCAATTCAACTAAGTACCTGGGTGTTAAAATTACGAACAACTTCAGTTGGAAAGACCACATAGATAATATTGTGGGGAAGGCGAGCCAAAGGTTGCGTTTCATTGGCAGGACACTTAGAAGATGCAACAAGTCCACTAAAGAGACAGCTTACACTACACTCGTTCGTCCTCTGTTAGAATATTGCTGCGCGGTGTGGGATCGTTACCGGGTGGGATTGACGGAGGACATCGAAAGGGTGCAAAAAAGGGCAGCTCGTTTTGTATTATCACGTAATAGGGGAGAGAGTGTGGCAGATATCATACGCGAGTTGGGATGGAAGTCATTAAAGCAAAGACGTTTTTCGTCGCGGCGAGATCTATTTACGAAATTTCAGTCACCAACTTGCTCTTCCGAATGCGAAAATATTTTATTGAGCCCAACCTACATAGGTAGGAATGATCATCAAAATGAAATAAGAGAAATCAGAGCTCGAACAGAAAGGTTTACGTGTTGGTTTTTCCCGCGCGCTGTTCGGGAGTGGAATGGTAGAGAGATAGTATGATTTTGGTTCGATGAACTCTCTGCGAAGTACTTAAATGTGAATTACAGAGTAATCATGTAGATGTAGATGTAGAAGATACACAACGAACAATTACGAACAAAATGAGATCAGCAAAAAAAAAAAAAAAAAAAAAAAAAAAAAAAAAAAAAAAAAAAAAAAAAAAAAAGGGCGGTCTAAGGCTTTGCAATCATGGACTGTGCGGCTGGTCCTGGCGGAGGTTCGAGTCCTTCCGCGGGCATGGGAGTGTGTGTGTTTGTCCTTAGGATAATTTAGGGTAAGTACTCTGTCAGCTTAGGGACTGCTGACCTTAGCAGTTAAGTCCCATAAGATCTCACACACATTTGAACATTTTGTTTTGTTAAACGTAGTTGTGTACAGAGCGTCATTCGTAAAGGTCGCCTTGTGCCAATCGTGCGACGTAATTTATACATTTCTATCAGTTATAGTGTTATGTGTGATTTGGCCATCTTCTGAATTTAACTTGTAGTGTGTGCTGAGGCATTACGTTAAAAAGGTGCCATTGTTTGACGCTCCGCGTGTGAGTACTGTTAGGTAACTCTATTATAAGCTCATGTGCCTTTTACTTGAAATTGTTCTATATTATTAAGTCTGTTGTTCATTGCTTAAAGAGAATTCAGAGCCTTGCTTTTAACCGTGTTGCTATTTGTTATCCCTTGGTTATTCACGGCCGTGTTCTTGCAGAAACGTGGCCTTTAAATGTGCATGGGCTCTTGATTTATTACAGCCGTTCCTGTTGAAAGGAGTGCAAAGGCTTTGTATTTAACTGTAATAGTAATTGTTCTTCCGTGGGTTATCGCGGCCGTTTGTTCAGAAAGTAAACTGTACCTGACATTTCCTGATTTGTCTGACAATTTGTCCCAGCCGTTGTAGCCTGAAGGATTCTCTAGTCTAAATTCCCTTAAACTGTTGTGTGTTCGGCATTGGCCGGTCAGAGTTTAATTTACTAAGGTGTTCGCCAGTAACGGTGGGCTGCTTAATACTATCTAACATTTCCTTTCAAATATTTAAGATAACTATTTTTAATGACCAGCTACGGCCGTCCTTGCTTAATGATTTGCGGATTCATGTACTGATACTGTCAGTTAGTGAAGGCCGTTGTCTCAGTAAATTCCACTCTATTGATTAATTCACTTAGCTGTTGACCAGTGATGGCCGCCTGCTTAATACTATGTCATATTCCTTTTTAAATATTTAAGTTAATTGGTTTTACTGGTTAATCACGGCCGCCCTTCCTTAATGAAAATTTGCATATTTATACTCCGATGCCACCAATTAGTCACGGCCGTAAAATTACGCCTTTTATTTTGATGAAGTTATTGAACAGTTTAACGTTTTGGGTCACGGCCGTTTTCTGAAGAAACTGGTCTTATTAACTGTTCCGGCCGTTGTTGTCCTTAGGCTGATTGAAATTTTGGTGCCTTGGTACTAACTAAATTTGCTCAACTGGATCTAATTCGACCGTGGCCATCTTGCCAAGTAAAAACTACTGTAAATTTTTCTTGTTCATTTGCTATTGCAAGCACCAACACAAGCGTTAGAAACTCCCCACGTCTGCGGGCGGGCATTACGTTGCTGAAATGTAAGCCCAGGATAGTTTGCCATGAAGGCCAACAAAACAGGCCGTAGAATATCGTCGAAAGGTCGCTGTGCTATAAAGATATCGTGGATGACATCCAAAGCTGTCCTGCTATGAGCAGAAGTGCCACCCGAGACCACCACCCTTGATTGTAGGGTCGTGTGGTGGGCAACACGGGCAACAGTCAGGTTAGTATCCCACTGCTGTCTGGGGCGTCTCGGGATTCGACTTCGGCCTGGAATCTCATTAATCAGAGTTGAACAGTCTTCAGTGGTGAGTCCCGCTTCGAACTGCGATGATCACTAGAGAGCTTATGCAACTGATCAAACTATATGATTGGAAAACTCTTATAAAATTCCATAAATGATGAATTTGAGTATTTATCTTTATAAATCCCAGTAGCGGATAACAAGTATTTCCATTTGTAGTAATGGGCCAAGGCTTCCTATGTCGACGATAAAAATGTTTTTAAAAATCTTGATATCGTTTCCACTTCCATGAAAATCTGACAAACGAGACTCAAATTTATTTTTAAAGTGCCGAAAGCTTCATTTGCGAAATCTACGGGAAATAGTCTGTGATTGCTGACTGAATGTTTGGCATGTATTAAAATGTGTGAAACACTTTTGTTGAACTGAGACTAAAACAAAACAATTTTTATGTGTGTACAAACTAGGCAGTAGCTGGTTCTCTCTTTGTAATTCTAATCTGTCGTGCATATGTTTAGTTAAATCTGTATCTAATGATTACTTTCATACACGCTCGTTGCCAACTTAATTCCATTCAAGATGATTTCGATTGTTGTCCGAAGCTAAAAAAATAGCGTCAGAACTTTTCCACAGATAAGCCAGCGTACTGCTGTATAATATGTCATTTTCTTCATTGTCTTCAATAAACTCACGAAATCGACGATCACTGAGAGCATGTGATCTTACATAACTAACAGGTGACATAATTGGCTTTAAAACTTCTGACATATCCAACCATTTTCCCCACGAAGACTGTTGATCAATGATGCATTGTAAGATTAATGGTTTTCATCCTTTGTCATTTTGTACGCCTTTGACGTGAGAGCAACGATACCTCTATTTCTTCCACGCATGTCTTTTCCCCCCTCAGTTGTGATACAGGTTAAGCTTTTCCACTAAAGATTATTTTCTGAACGGCATTTTCTCCTCCTCCAAAATTTTCATCTCCCGTGGCCGTGCAGTGAATGTTATAACGCCAACAAGCTATACATACAATTATACACTTAACATTTTTATCCACTGTTTTCTCAGACAATCGAGTTAATATACTTCCAGCAGTATCATTTACTCTTCAAGCGACAGTCTTTGCTGACAAACTGATGTTTTTAAGTAAATTAACTTTTTTCTGTAGACATTTCTCAAACTGCTGCAGTCATACAAACCTTTATTAGTTCTCCGTGAGTAAGGGGTTATTCATGCTTTACTATTGAGTGAGCCACGCGCAACACTAGCTCGAGCTGCTGCTGCTTCATGTTCAGCATCTACATTTTTAAACAACATTTAGTGGTCCGGACTGTCTACGGGTGTACTGCCGGTCCATATTGTCCAGTGGGCACAATATTTCGGCGATCAGACACGTCGCCAACGAACGGGTGACCAGGACGGACGAGGCAATTACACCGACGCCACCACAGACGCCGACGCCAGCGTCTCACTGACCGTTGACGCGCGGGCGCGCACCGCGGAGAGAACGTTTCGCGAGGGGAGGGGATTTAAGACGGCCGCGCGCCCTCAAGAGCTCAGTTCGTCAGCGCACTTGACGATTACGATATGTCTGGTCTCCAAAATATTGTGCCCGTTGGACACTACGGATCGGCAGTATACCCATGGACTGTTCGACCAAGAAAAACGCCGGAAGAAACTAAAGAATCACAACATTTGCTGGTATTTCAAACCAGGTTTCAAAGACGCATATATTTCTACTATTTAAAAAACAGTTGTCGGTTGCACAATGATCTTTATTAAATTATGAATGAAGAATTTCACCCGGATAGGAAATCAGGTCACGTTACAAAATCAAATTTTTGCCAAAAATTCATCAAAGGAGGTATAGTGCCAGACAATATGCACAAAAAACAGGCAACCTCATGGAAGAGACAAGTATAGCAGCGCTGAACAGGACCTTGTGTGTATACTGCAAACACAGCCGAATGCTAGAACGGCCTCAGAGGCCTGTCTGCGTTCACACAGTACAACACATAAATGATAGCTCATGTTCAACATTAGGCTAATAGTAATGACAGGCGCTATGCGGCGCTGCAGTTGGGTGTACAGTGTGAAAACAGCGTAAAATTCAAATAGTAATGGACAAATTGAGAAAAGAACAATACATAATAGAGCATATGGGAATAAACGGAGTGCAATACGCACTAGACCGGAAGATATGTACAGAGGCATAGAAACCTTTATACTCAAAAGCAGTGTAAAAGGATATTGAAGTAAATTATGTAGAGCAAAAAAATATAGATTAGATTACAAATAAAGGCATAAAGGCAACAATACTAAAGAGATAAAACACAGCTGTATACACATGACAAGAGACCAAGTACCTGGTAATAGAAAAGCTTAAAATTAAAATATTGTTTAAAAATGGGAAACACGCCATCACAGAAAACCTGATTTTTGCCTGATAACTGATCACTGAGTAACATATCCTTCTTAGCGTATGAATGTTCAACAATTTCGATCTCTTCAAGCAGACTGCACTTCTCTCCTTTGGAAGCGTGGTGTGAAACCATTCAATTTCCCGAGTGTCGGTGGCCCGTGGCCACCGGATTTCAGATGCTCAGCGAAAACGGAATTATGCTTGACTTACCCTTGCTTAGTGAGTAAATGATTCTGAAATCTCACTTTAAAATCTCTTCCCGTGTGGCCAATAGAATCTGTTTGATATTCACAGCCATCGAGCATTTATACGCCCGAGGCACCGTATTTATCTCTCTAGGGACGATCATTGTGAATGTATTGATACTGGATTATATTAGAGAAGGTTACAGTATTTTCACATTTTGACCAGGGAGAGATTAGCTATGGCATAAGTTACATCACCTAAAAATGGAAGCATGCAAACGGGTAAGTCTGAGGTGCAGGCAAAGAGTGGTTTCTCATTCGCCTCACTATGTTTTCTGGATGTATAATTTGTCAGTGCTGGAGGGGCCGTAGCCATTACAAAAAGCTGATAAACTTAGAACTACTCGTGAAGCCAATGAAATTATTGAGAAGTACACACATGCTATGTATGATAATAAAGACTGTGTGATTCTGACCTGTATTAACAAAAGGGTTCACTTGGGCGATACAATTATAGTCCGCGATGACAAAGAGAATACTGCTTCCGTAGATAATAAAACTGACTACACCGATAAAACCATGTTGGTTTTCCAGGACAATGATATTCGTGAAACAGATCATAATCCTATCGAGGCCTGTTAAAGAGCCTGAGGCTTGCTTAGATGGATGTGAATATATCATCCCCCTGACCTCGTACCCAACTTTAGAGTAATGATTCCTAAGGCGCCTAAGATGTGGGCATAAACAAAGACTCAGAAGATGAATTTCTCTGTATGTCCTGTTATTAACATGATTGGTAACCAGCCGAGCTGGTCTTTAAATATTAGCTTCAACTGATTCGCAATGAAGTCACTACTCACGAAAATTTTGCCATTTCTAGTAGAAAGGAACTTCTATGACTCATACGAGATAAAACTTTTCCCTTTAGGCTGCACTATACTGTCGCTCAATATAAAAAAAAATTATATACAAACGATCCGCTAAAAGAGTATTTCAATGATTTAGCATAACCCTTTAAGGCACCGACGTCTGTGGACTGAACAGATTGTTGAGGTTATAATTCTTCTTAGGCTGTTGACTTAGTACAGTTACTTTGCTTTTTATAACGAATTTTATAAGCAGTCGGATGGCTTGGCCATGGATAATCATCTTGCGAGTTTTCCTGCTAATGTATTTGTGAACCACTTGGAGTGTGACAATTTCACCTGGGCCTCCACCATTCCCAAAACTATTTGCTTGTACAAGCTATATGTCGATGATATGACAGTTTTTTACTTTGAAGGATCGGATAATACGCTTCTGGTCGAAGAGTTTTACAACCGTCACAGTAAAATGATCTTTACGTACGAAGTTATGAACGGGAATGCTTTCTCGAATTCCTTGATTTGCAGCTTTTATCTCACAAATAATGTCATCAAGTTTTACATTTATCGAAAGCCTCCTACAAGCGACTCAATTGTACACGCTACGTCGTATCGTCCCTATGAGTACAGGATCAGTTACTTCAGATCTATGATACAGCTTATGACTGAAATTCGACTTAGCGCTGGATCTATTACACAGGATCTGCAAGCTTTTCGCTTTTCCTAACGGCTACAGCCCCTCCATTATTGACAGATGATATATGCAAAAAACATCGTGAGGCGAATGAGAAACCACTCCCAGCACTGCACCTCAGAATTATCCGATTGTCAAGCACCATTTTTAGGTGATGTCTTATGCCATAGCTAATCTCTATCTGGTCAAAATATGAAAATATTGTACACCATCTCTACTATAATACAGTATCAATACATTCACAATGAGGGTCCCTAGAGAGATAAATACGGTGCCTCGGGCGTATAAATGCTCGATGATTGTGAATATCAAACAGTTTAAACTGGCACAAGGGTGGAGGTTTTAAAGTGAGGTTTCAGAAGCATTTACTCACTAAGCAGGGGTAGGTTACGCATAATTGGGTCTTCGCTGAGCACCTCAAATCCATTGGCCATAAGCCACCTACACTCGGAAACTTAAACGGTTTCACACCACGATCTCAAAGGAAAGCAGTGTAATCTGCTTGAAGAGATCCAAATTGTTAAATATTCATACGATAAGAAGGATATGTTACTCAATGATCAGTTATCAGGCAAAAATCAGGTTTTCTTTGATGGCGTGTTTACCAGTCTTAAATAATATTTTAATTTTATGCTTCTCTCTTACCAGGGTCTTGGTCTCTTTTCACGTTTATGCACCTGTATCTTATCTCTTTAGAATTGTTGCCTTTTAGCCTTATATTGTAGCCTAATATTTATTTTATTGCTCTACATATTTTACTTCATTATTCTTTTACACCGCTTTTGAGTATAAAGGATTTCTGTGTCTCTGTACATGGATTCCGATCTAGTACGTCTTGCACTCAGTATATTCCCATCTGCTCTGTCATGCTTTGTTCTGTTCTCACTTTGTCCATTACTATTTGAATGTTACGAGTTTTCACACAGTACAACCAACGGCAGCGCCGCATAGCGCCTGTCATTACTACTAGCCCAATGTTGTCCATGAGTTCCTATCTGTCATATGTATGCACTTTGTGAATACAGACTGGTCTCTGTGGCCCTTCTAGTATACGGTTTTGTTTACAGTTGGCACGCAAGGTCCTGTTCTGCACTGTTCTGCAGTCGTCTCCTCCATAAGGTTTTAGTACGTTTCGTCAGGATTTTTCTTAGCAAAATTTTGATTTTTTAACATGGTCTGATGCCCTATCCGGGCGAAATGCGGCGTTCTTAGATTAATAAAGAACGTTGTACAACCAACGACGGTTTTAAATAGTAGCAACTGAAGGCTGCTGTATCGCCACGCCACGGTGGAATGCAATAATTTTTTGAATGGAATAATTTGGACATATTTCCAACAGTTGCTTTCCTGTATATTTGGAATAGCCCTAAGAATGTTATGTCGAATGATGAGTTATATTGTACCCTTTGAGAACTGATATTGTTTCATTTCGAAATATACACATTGCCTTATTACTTGACTCAGTCACGAGATATTGATGCCCAAGGTGCTCTTTACAATTTCTGCCCTCACTATCTCCTGTCACTTTTTCACATTAACACAAATCCACGCCAAAGGAATGTAGCTGCAAATCAAAATGGTGGCAATTAATAAAATTCAGAGCAAGACTTATGAGGAAAGAACTCCATTAGATTTATCTTTAAGGCAATTTTAATTAAATACTTGCTGTTAAACACACGGTATACTCACTAAGAATCCGTAGTCACGAAACACGCTAGTCCGACTATATTTTGCTTTTCAGATCGCGTATGTTGCCGCTACCCACAAGATGGTGCTGTATTAATGCACTAAATTTCTTAACTCTTCGGAAGACGTTACTGTTATATATTTATATTTGCCAGAAGAAGACGTAACAATGCGCACAATCCTGCAAGCGTATCGATTATATCGCGGCAGTAAAATGACCTAACACCCTTAAGTTCAAAAATGGTTCAAATGGCTCTGAGCACTATGGGACTTAAAATCTGAGGTCATCAGTCCCCTAGAACTTAGAACTACTTATACCTAAGTAACCCAAGGACATCACACGCATCCATGCCCGAGGAAGACTGAAGCGCCTAGAAACGCTCGGCCACACCGGCCGCCCACCCTTAAGTGCCAAGAGAAATTGTGTAGTTGAGTCCACCTCTGCTCCGTGTTTCGCAGATGTCGCAACCACCGTCTAGTCCTGAAACGAAAATTTGCGCGTAATTCACCACTACAGTCTGTTCGTACGATGAACTATAGTCCAAGTTTTCTTGACCCATGCCAGCGGTGACCACAGGGAACTGAGGTATCCACTACTGCCGCCACGTGGCGAGGGATTTTACGGCGGGCAGATGTTCTGCCAGGGCTGAGAGCGTATGCATCTCTAGACAACTTGCTGTGATGTTAACGAGGCACGGAAGTAACAAGGTTTCGTGAAACCACGTTACAACTGCCTCCAAGAATGTTATTGATTTGTGGCAATGTATATATGAAATGAGATTAAGGTCACAGCTCAAGGTCTAACAATAAGCAGTTCATTGCTTAATGACTAACGCAGTGCCCTTCTGTGTCAGCTCGTATAGATTGGGAACAGTGAAAAGCGTCACGAAAACTTGTGAATTGGTTTGAGAATGAAATGTTTGGAAACCCCTGGTCTACAGTATGAAAGCAACTGACACTAATTGTATCCCGCGGGCCTCTTGAATTTGCGTGTCAACGCCCTCTTTGGCTAATATCAATGCTAATTAACTCGGAAACGGCGCAACGGTTCGAATTTCTTTCTCATCATTTATTTTTCAGTACATAATACCCTGCAACACCCTTACAAGATTTTCAGACTGTTTTTGACCACCCTGTTTATGGGCCAATGTTTTCTCACTTGGGAGATTATTCGATCTTGTCGTCAGTAGTAGGCGATGCGTCTCGCAACTTGTGAACCGTAATTCTGTCCGTGACTGCGCTACCATGGCAAGCCTCGAAAGCCTGTGCTCCGGTTTCGAGGTTTTCTTTTGCGTGTCGCCCGCTATTTTACAGAAAAGCGCGTGTCTTTCAAGACGCGAAATTAACTGTGCTTAATTATCAGAGCGATACTTAGATATACTTGGAACTTCGAGTGGATGTCTTCCCTGTGTTGTCTTGATTATGATTTGACATTTATTTGTGGTCATAGTTCCCGGCTTCTCTGCATTATACTCAGAGAGGTATTATATTTTATCTCAGTTTCGGCTACCTGAGTTGTGGACTTGTGGACTCAGGATGATGGTGTAGGGAAGCAGCCTACTCACGCCGTAGTAAATTCACATCAGTCTTTCCATTGTGTGCCAGCCAGTCCGCTGTAACTAGCTCTGGCGTCATAAATGTTGCGCAATACTTTAAAAATCAAGTAAATAACCTAAAATGTTTCTAGCATGTCAGGAGTAATACTAAATTAATATGTGTTGAATATCAGTTCGATAACTTTAACCATTTTCGAAATTTGGACGTTTTTCTGTAAAAATCATTGGCGCAACAGATAAGAGCTAGAGGCTTAAAAATTTATATTTAGATTCCTTTTTCATAATTATTTAAAAGAAGCAATCTTCTGGATCTCACAAATTAAGATTTTAGTTGAAATTCATGATTTTCTGATTTTGTCTTAAAAAGTAAGGAAGCAAGATAGATTAAGTAGGCTAATAAATAAGGCTAGGATGTTTATATTTAAGTAGAATCGAGATCCGCTATAACCGTAAAGATGTGAGAAGTTTCATTTGAATAACTATAAAACTATAGTGACAGCGCATCTCCACAGGGCAAGTTCAGAGCTCGTCTACTGCGTGCAGTGTAATTAAAATAATTCTCTCGAGCAAAAGATTTAACTTAGCCACGTCAAACTTTTATTATGATTACTTACCTGTGTGCTGAATGCACATTTAAATTGAGAGCTTCATCGGCCACCAGCAAAAGAAGCTATGATTTATTCAATAACTTAAAGTGGTGCATTACTAGCCCAGCGGCTAGTCGGGAGAGCCGATTTGATCAGGCGTTCCCTTAGCCGTCCGCACCGCGGCTTTATATGTAAGAACGCTGCGCGAGGAAGGAAGGCCCCAGTTCTCTGCAGACGCTGAATAGCACGCCATCTGTGTAGGGAGTCGCGTCGCGTCGGTATCATTGCTATAAACAGCCTCGGATGCCGTAGTAAGTTACTCGGGATACGCGTAACCATGAAATCATTTTCGAGTGAAGTGTTAATTCTGGGATGATTTTAATTATCTATCTTCAGTTTGCGTAAGTCGTATTTTCACGTGCCGTCGCGGGACAGACATTCTACCATTATTTAGCGTGGCGTTTGATGAACATTATCATCAAATTACGGCGAGCATTCATTTAAATATTTAATTTGGACAGTTATAGTGGCATCAGCGCATTAGACTCTGAACTGCTCTGTTAGTCAGATTGTGTGGATTTTTCTTTTTCTTCTCATCTGTGACTTTCAGAATACAGAGAATTTTTAGAAAATCGTTTTTGATTATGAATCCCAGACAATCTCCTAATTTCTCAGAGCTATAAGCTGCAGCTATAAGTGTGTTTCTCAGATGAAGTGGGCACTAGGAATTCTAATTACAGGCTTCACGTTTTGCTAATCACTTTCTGGTTGCCAATATTGTAGTTAGAGAGCCAGTGTTGAGAACGGCAAAAGACAGCATAAATAATAGGAACTGGTTTTGCATTCAGGAACATTTATATAAACAATTAATTTCACCAGCCGCCCCACATATGGTGCATCGGCCGTGAAGTGTTTCAACATTCAAACATTTATACAACAGTAAATTTTCTAACTGCCGCCCCACAATGGGCAGCATGTTCTTCACTTTCTGGCTGTCCATAGAACTGATTTTCAGGCTCTTGTAAACCTCTGTAGTATTGAAAAGTCGCACGAACTGCAAACTATAAATGTAAAAGCTAACAAAAACCTAATAACAAATATTGTATTTGCACCCGCCACCACACATATGGTGCGAAGTGGGCTGGGAAAGTGAACAGTGAAGGTGATCAGTCTACTGATCACTATAGAGTGAACTCTATAGTCACAAATAGGGTACCGAAACGAAACTTAGAGGCACGCTCCAGTGAAGGTTCAAATGGCTCTGAGCACTATAGGACTTTCGTCAAGTGAGCGGTTGTGTCTGCATACTCTGAAACGAACCTGCTTAGTGTATCATCTGGGCTCTTGGTTCAAATGGCTCTGAGCACTATGGAACTTAACATTTGAGGTCATCAGTCCCCTAGAACTTAGAACTACTTAAACCTATCAAACCTAAGGACATCACACACATCCATGCCCGAGGCAGGATTCGAACCTGCGACCGCGGCGGTCGCGCGGTTCCAGACTGAAGTGCCTAGAACCGCTCGGCCACCACGGCCTCCAGTGAAGGAAACAGTGGGAGCATAGCACAGACGTCTGCTGGTGCACGCGGCGGGTATCACTCGTAGAGTTCAAGAAATTAAGTCAAGAGTACTTGTTAACTGCTTCTAACTTGTTCTTAAAAATAGTTTATTGGAAAAAGTGGTGTAAAAATTAAAATCGAACCACTCTCTGACGACGATGGGATAGAAACAGAAAATAAACCAAAGACAGCATGTAGTGAAGAGGGAAATGTTAAAGTAAAAGTAGGGCCAACTTCTGATATGTGGTGATATGAACTGAGGTTAAGAAAGCAGAGGTATATTTCGTGGATGTGTGCTTCGCTACTGAGTTTGATGTTTCAGAAATACGGCCTCGTCAGATAATGCAACAGACTCCTTGGGATCAGTTGGAACGCTCAGTGAAAAGGTAGGGATGCGAGACTGGACCCAGTTGCTACTCGCTACAATAGATGGCGATGTCGAATTGCATAAATTGTAATCTCGTTTCGATATTCACATGAGCTAAAATCCAATAATAATGAACCCATACATATTATAGTAGTGGGTGTATGTATATGTAGGTACATATGTATGTTCCACGTCTCCTTCCACACCACTGGACAGATTTCAACCAAACTGTGTACATATATCAACCAGGAAAGAGTCGCTTTGCAGTAGAAACCACCAAAAAATCCTTGGTGTGGAGGTGAATACCCATACTTCATTCATCCATTATTTGAGAATGATAGCACTTAGTGATTTGCACTAGTAAAAAGTTTTCTCGCTGACAATCCCCACAAAATGAAAAGAAGGGAAAAAGTTTATCGTTTAGGCTTACTACATTTTATCTGTTCGTGCAGTAAAACAGCCACATGAATTATGAAGTTTTAATCTATTACTTCCTTATGAGTAAATGTATTCGTGACACATTTTGCGGGCAATATTCACATGTACCACTGAATGTACTAGCAGAATTATATACTAAGTTCAGGAGATATAACGTCACAGTCAGTGAGATGCATGTAAAACTTCCGCAATACGCATGACGTTTAAATTTATTACTTCTTTGTTACTAGTTTCGTTCGCAAAAAAGGAAAATAATCGCAAACAGTATCTACATCTGCCGCTGCTGAGCTGCATGAAAAGGAAAAAAAAAAAAAAGTTCAAATGTGAGTGAAATCTTATGGGACTTAACTGCTATGGTCATCAGTCCCTAAGCTTACACACTACTTAACCTAAATTATCCTAAGGACAAGCACACACACCCATGCCCGAGGGAGGACTCGAACCTCCGCCGGGACCAGCCGCTCAGTCCATGACTGCAGTGCCATAGACCGCTCGGCTAATCCCGCGCGGCGTGAAGAGGAAACTACAGGGTGAAATTCACAAGAGATACTGGTGAAATTTGTGTACAAATACACATGAAATGTGTAAAATATATGTACCGTATAACTGACATGTGAGTACGCAGGTGAAGCCATGGACAAATAAGTCATCCTTAATCCCTGGCGCAATTTCAACCAAAGTTGGTACAGATATTAGTTACGATCTGGAAAGAATAACTTTGGGGTAAGAACTACCAGCCTCCTCCAGACTGCACAACGTGTTACACCGGAATCGGGTAGTTCGCAATGAATTCAAAAAAGAAAATGAACTATTAGAGGAGAAGTCGACAGAAGGAATAGGCAAGAAATCCGAGCTATACTCTAGTCAGTTTGAAGACGTGAATACTAAAGTAAATATTTATCGAACTGAAGTCAAAAAGGTATGAACTGATTCTAAAATGCTCGTGCAAAAATTGAAACAGTAGAACTCTATAAGTAGAGGTTTTAAGCTCTAGTATCGCTAATATAGGGAGAAGTGTAACCTCAGGCAGTTTCTGTAACTGAGCTGTCACATGGTGTTTGCGTTGATGCAGATTTCATTGAACGTTAACAACTATTACGTTTTGACCCAGACAAGAAAGCACACCCAGTAGGGTTCTGGTATGATTTTGAAGACGTGTTGCTAAGTGGGTGGTCTGAACGCGAGAAAATTTTCTTTATTAAAAGCCATTTGTTGGGAAAATGTTTTGCATTGATCAGCTGATGTAATGATAAGATTTAAAATATCTTTTTTGCATTTAAATCTGCCTTCCTTAATGAGCACTGACCACATAATAAAGCAAATGATGTCTGAAGGGAGTTTCAGAGCGGTAAAAGATACTGCTGGTCGCGAATCTATTAAAGAATCTCTAGGAAGTGGGTTTTGTAATTGTTGCATTTAATAGAGAATATGAAACTGGAAATGATACTAATGGGATTGGAAGGCATAATGCTTTGGTATTGCCAGAAGAGAATCATTTCCGCACGTAATGTACTTACGTTCATTGAATATACAGGATGGGTAGAGAGAGTGGCCGCTAATGAGGAGCTAATGCGTTTTGATATTTAGCCTTCTGATAGAAATGTAAATAACAGAAATGATGAAAACTTGTCTTTATTTTGTTCGGCCATGCTTCCATTGTCAACCGCAAAGTCAGAAGTGCCTCTGCTGCCTCTACGTCTCCTTAAGCGAAACCGATCGTCATCTAACAGATCCTCAGTTTTCTTTTCCATACTGCTTTCTCAGCAGCTTGGATGCATGAGATGATAAGCTGATTGTACAATAGTTCTCGCACTTATCTGCCTTTGCTGATGATATTTTTCTAAAAGTCTCATGGTACGTCACCAGTCTCATACGTTGTACAAACCAATATTCGTTTTGTTGCCACTTAACCAATGATTTTAGAAATTACGATGGAATGTTATCTACCGCTTATGGCTTATTTGATCTTAAGCTGCCCAAAGCTCTTTTTAAATTCCCATTCTAGTACTGAATCCGCTATCTCATCCTTGTCGACGCTTGTTTCTTCTTCTGTCACGTCATCGGAAAAGTTCTCCCCATGACAGTGGAGATCAATGTCCCTATTCGTTCTCTCTAGTGCGTTTAACAGTTGAATTACTGTCGCACTCATAATCACGCCACCCTTGATTTTAATTTAACAGAAGGTGGTTTTGACTTTTTGACATGCAGCTTCAGTCAATCCGGTAATCATTTCTTTACGATGTCTTGACATTTTTCATGCAACCATTTCGCCTTAGCTTCCTTGCACTTCCTATTTATTTCATTCCTAAGTGACTTGCATTTCTGAATTCCTGGATTTCCCTGAACATTTTTGTACTTCCAAACGACAGAGCAGAGCAATCAGTCGTTCTCTTCTTTCTGGTTTTGTTTGGCAAATGTAGATGCTGGCTAGCGCTTAGCCATTATCAATGCACTATTTCATGTTATCAATGCATGTCCTAGTAGTCTTGAACGAACTGTGATAGAAGCCGAACAACAGCGGACTGACGTACTAGGACAGGCATTAATCCAATGAAATAGTGCATTAAAAACGGCTAGGCGCTAGCCAAAGTCTAAATTTGCCTAATAAAACCTGAAACAAAAGGACGACTGATTGTTGTGCTCTGTCATTTGAAAGTCATATTACAGTCGTTGAGTGCACCCACATTCCTAATGGAAGGTAATTTGATTTTTGTACTTTCTTCTTTCGTCGATCAGATGACCTATTCCTTCTGTTACTCATGTGTTCTTCACAGTTACTGTCCTTGTACTTAGGTTTTCTTCCCAGCTTCAGTGATTGCCCTTTTTAGAGATGCCAGTTCCTCTTCCACATAACTCCTTATTGAGTTATTTATTATCGCAGTATGTATAGTGTGAGACACCTTCAAGCATTTCTCTTCATTCCTTAGTACCTCTCTATCCCACTTCTTTGCACATTGCTTCTTCCTGAATAGTCCGTTAAACTTCAACCTGGCCTGAGTCTGTGTGCGCTCCTACGTCGCCTTACAATCCAATTCCTGATTTCATAATCTATGTCTCACCATGGTGTAATTTAACTGGAATCTTCAGGTATCTCCCTACCTTTTACAACCGTACCTCCTCCTCTTGTGATTATAGATAAATGTATTCGCTATAGCTAGTTGAAATTTACTCTAGAACTCGGTTTAGTCTTTCTCCTCTTTAATTCCTACTATCAAGCCCATACTCTCCTGTAGCCTTACGCAGCAATTGCATTTTAGTCCCCCATGATTATTAGATTGTCATCTCCCATTACGTAATGAATTACCCGTTCAATAACCTCATTTACTTCCTCTCTCTCTCTTAATCCTCTGTCTGTGGCGTCGGCATTTATACCTGAACTATTGTACTCAGTGATGGTTCGATGCTGATTTTGGTGAGATCAACCCTGCCACTGAACTATGCATAATAGCTCACTCTCTGCCCTGCCATCCTATTCATAACGAATCCTACTCTCGTTATACCATTTTCTGCTGCTGTTGACGTTACATTATACTCATACAACCAGAAATCCTTGTCCTCTTTCCATTTCACTTCAATGGCCCACACTATAGACTGCGTTTTAGAATTTCCCTTTTCAGATTTTCTATCTTCCCTACCACGTTCAGACTTGTGGCATTCCACGCACCGACTCGTAGAACGTTTACCCTCCGTTAGTTACTCCACCTTCTTCTCATGGTCACCTACCCCTTGGCAGTCCCCTCCAGGAGATCCGAATGGGGAACTACTATAGTCAGAAATCTGTTGTCAGTGGAGAGATCATCGCGACATATTTTCAGTTACAGGCAACTTGTCCTGTGAATACAAATTATGTGTCTTTAATGCAATGGGTCCCATTGCCTTCTGCATCCTGATGTCCTTGATCATTGCTGGTTCTTCCAGCAAGAAAGTGCTCTCAACCTCTTTCCGCTCCTCCGCCCTCTTTGCTAAAGCCGTTGGTAGACTGAGAGTGATCCCTTATGCCGGAAGTTCACGGTCACCATTGTTGATGATTTTCCTTCAAAATTTAAGCAGAGGTGGCATTCACATCAGAGACGCAGGACGTTTCAATTACTTTTATCCTTTGAACATACTAGAAAAGTGGGATAAGCTTCAAGAAAAAAAAGTTATAAGTAGTAAGGAACAGTCAAGATGTTCATTTGTAACATGAAGTAACGAAGTTGAAGTAAATGTCCACACTTATGGTACTCATGTAAATCTACGGGCTAAGATTCCACTGGGGTAAGTAGACTCAGTATTGTATAGTTTTGAGGAGGAAGAGTTAGTAGTTGAACTGCAAGTAGTATGAGTTCTCGTAGTATGTCCAAATAAGCAGAAGTAGCTGATAATTTATATAGAAGTGACGTGAAGGAACGTGTTTGCTCAAAATTTTTAGCTGATGCACAGCCAACGAAAAGAGAAGCCGTAAAATACTTTGGTTTGAAACTGGTACTCGGGTAAGAAAAAGCAGCTGGAAATGTTACTACTGATAATCTTGTGAACCTATAGTAAACGTAATTGCAGATGAAATATATAACTTTTGCTGGAGACAGTTTTAGAAAAATTTGGTCGATGAGATTCACGAGACAACTGTACAAAGTAACATAAGGCAGCCTATCACAGAAGTGAATAATTCCGACAAGATAGTGCGCTGTCTTCTTAAAAAGCAGTGAAACAAGTGCGTTGCCCTAAGCATTCTTTAATTCTATTCCCAACAGGAGTAAGTTAGCTGTAATGAGAGTGACTGGTTTAAGAATAGTAGTTGCGACTGGAAAATTATCTAGACTAGTAAAACAAGGTTTTCTTACCAGTAAATGAAAGTGAAGTAATTATATATATATCCATTTTTAATTTGGGAAGGCTTGAAATTCGATGCATTAATTGGCACTGATTCCGCATCAAAGTTCCAAGGAAAGATTAATTTCTATCTGAAACAAGTAGAGCTGACTTTGCCAGACTCTGATGTAATCACTGTGCCATTAAGTGGAAAGCATATTGTTAAAAATAATAAGACATGGGAGGTATCCCTTAAGTGATGAAATTAGGGGTACTGGGAGAAAGACACTGAATTATTGAATGGGTACCAAGGAACATTTAGAAATATTGGTAAGCCACGAGGAAATCCTTACGCACATGAGCTCCCAAGACAGTGTGGATCTGTTCAGCCGAAACATTATGACCACCTTCCTAATAGCCGTGATTTCCACCTTTGGCAAGGATAACAGCGGCGATGCGTCGTGGCCTGGAAGCAGTGAGGCCTTCGTCGGTTGCTGGAGGAAGTTGGCACCATATCTGTACACGCAAGTCGCCTAATTCCCATAAATTCTGGGAAGGAAGGTGATGAGCTCTGACGCCACTTCAACGCGTGCCAGATGTGTTCGATTGTGCTCAGATCTGACTAGTTGACGGACCAGCACATAAGTTGGAACTCGCTACCCTGTTCCTTGAACCACTCCATCACACTCCTGGTCTTGTAACATGGTGCATTATCTTGTTGAAAAATGTACTGCAGTATGTAAACATGATCGTCATGAACAGGTGTATGTGGTCTGCAACCGGTGTACAATACTCTTTGGCCCTCACGAGCTCCACAGGACCCATGGATGCCCACGTGAACGTTCCCCAGAGCATAACAGAGCCGCAGCCAGCTCGTCTCCATCCCGCAGTATGTGTGTCAGGGAGCTGTTGCTGGAAGACAACGGATTCGGGCCCTCCCATCGGTATGATGAAGAAGATATCAGGGTTCATCAGTCTATGCAACGCTCAGCCCCTTTGCCAACGTCCAGTGCCGATAATAACTTGGCCATTTCAGTTGTAGTTGCCGATGTCGTGGTGTTAACATTGTTAACAGGAGTCGTCGGCTGCCGAGGCCTATGATTAGGAGTGTTAGGTGTACACTTTTACTCTTTCCATCATTAAAGTCTGATGTTAGATCTGCCACAGTTCGCCGCCTGTACTGTTTTACCAGTCGATCCAGCCTTTGACCTCTGACATCTGTATGAGTGGTAGCCGCCCAAACCCACGTCGTCTCGACGTGACCGAGCGAGGTGGCGCAGTGGTTAGCACACTGGACTCGCATTCGGAAGGACGACGGTTCAATCCCGCGTCCGGCAATCCTGATTTAGGTTTTCCGTGATTTCCCTAAATCTCTTGCGGCAAATGCCGGGATGGTTCCTTTGAAAAGGGCACGGCCGACTTCCTTCCCTAATCCGATGAGACCGATGACCTCGCAGTTTGGTCTCTTCCCCCAACACAACCCAACCCGTCTCGACGTGTTTTCCCCTTGGTTTCGCCACGTGTTGAAAACACTCACCGTAGCACGCCACGAACACCCGACAAGTCGTGCAGTTTTCGAAATGTTCGTGCCAAGGCTTGTCCGCAGCTCGTGGTCTTGCGGTACCGTTCTCGCTTCCGGCGCACGGGGTCCCGGGTTCGATTCCTGGTGGGGTCTGGGATTTTCTCAGCCTCGTGATGACTGGAAGTTGTGTGTTCTTCATCATCATTGACTCGCAAGTCGCCGAAGTGGCGTCAACTAAAAAGGACTTGCAATACGGCGGTCGAACTTCCCCGCATGGGGCCTCCCGGCCAACAATGCCAGACGATCATTTCATTTTCCGGACCATTGCAATTTGTCCTCGGTCAAACTCAGATAGATCGCGCTGCTTCCCCATTCTACACACGGCCAGCGCTCTCATTGAACTACATGCGCCATGACTGTGTCTGACTAGCAGTTATTCCTCGCCAGGTGACGCTGCTATCGCCTGGACGGTTTTATACCGATAGTATGTCGGGGGTCATAATGTTCTAGCAGGTAAGTATAGATGATAGCAGTGAGAACCTGTGGGTAGTCTGCAACTCTACGACGGATACACAGCAGAACGAAATCTTATTTCCTAATCAGGTTTAGTTCTGTGGTGTCACCGCCAGACACCACACTTGCTAGGTGGTAGCCTTTAAATCGGCCGCGGTCCGTTAGTATACGTCGGACCCGCGTGTCGCCACTGTCAGTGATTGCAGACCGAGCGCCACCACACGGCAGGTCTAGAGAGACGTACTAGCACTCTCCCCAGTTGTACAGCCGACTTTGCTAGCGAAGCTACACTGACCAAGACGCTCTCATTTGCCGAGACGATAGTTAGCTTATCCGTCAGCTACGTCATTTGCTACGACCTAGCAAGGCGCCATTACCAGTTTATATTCAGTGTAATAATGTCTAACAAGAGCGATGTTCTCCAATTGTGGATTTAAGTTAAGTATTCCAAGAACTACGTTTTTTCTTTATAGGATAATTACTTTACCTTGTTCCAGACCTCACGCCAATCTGCGGGAGCTTAACGCGTGCCTTTCGGCCTCCTCTAGCAACACGGTGTTGGCTCTTCTGCCAACACTTCATATCGGCGACGAGGATGGGATCCAAATTGGCGTGACCACTCCGTCCAGCTTTCCAGTGCCGCATCAAAAGGACGAAAAGGTGGTGCAACTGCATGTTGTGGCTGCGGTAGCGGCGAAGCGGCGGCTTCCGCATCGTTTTGCAGTGCACGTTGACCCTGGACGAGCTGTCCAAGGGCATCCTATAAGGCCTGCGTCTGCTGATTCTGCAAGCGATAAAATTCGGACAGTACATCAGGAGATTGTGGCGAAGCCATGACACAAGTAAATTAGAGCAATACGACCGTTAAATCTTCGTCGCCAATATGAAGTGTTGGCAGAAGAGCCAACACCGTGTTGCTAGAGGAGGCCGAAAGGCACGCGTTAAGCTCCCGCAGATTGGCGTGAGGTCTGGAACAAGGTAAAGTAATTATCCTATAAAGAAAAGAACGTAGTTCTTGGAATACTTAACTTTAATCCACAATTGGAGAACATCGCTCTTGTTAGACATTATTACACTGAATATAAACTGGTAATGGCGCCTTGCTAGGTCGTAGCAAATGACGTAGCTGACGGCTAAGCTAACTATCGTCTCGGCAAATGAGAGCGTCTTGGTCAGTGTAGCTTCGCTAGCAACACGTTGTTGGCTCTTCTGCCAACACTTCAAGTTCCTTCGTCTTTTCTAACCGTAGTGAGTAAGAATTATGTCTTCATCTACACAAGCTACTACTGAATAATAATTTTCATATTACACTCCTGGAAATTGAAATAAGAACACCGTGAATTCATTATCCCAGGAAGGGGAAACTTTATTGACACATTCCTGGGGTCAGATACATCACATGATCACACTGACAGAACCACAGGCACATAGACACAGGCAACAGAGCATGCACAATGTCGGCACTAGTACAGTGTATATCCACCTTTCGCAGCAATGCAGGCTGCTATTCTCCCATGGAGACGATCGTAGAGATGCTGGATGTAGTCCTGTGGAACGGCTTGCCATGCCATTTCCACCTGGCGCCTCAGTTGGACCAGCGTTCGTGCTGGACGTGCAGACCGCGTGAGACGACGCTTCATCCAGTCCCAAATATGCTCAATGGGGGACAGATCCGGAGATCTTGCTGGCCAGGGTAGTTGACTTACACCTTCTAGAGCACGTTGGGTGTCACGGGATACATGCGGACGTGCATTGTCCTGTTGGAACAGCAAGTTCCCTTGCCGCTCTAGGAATGGTAGAACGATGGGTTCGATGACGGTTTGGATGTACCGTGCACTATTCAGTGTCTCCTCGACGATCACCAGTGGTGTACGGCCAGTGTAGGAGATCGCTCCCCACACCATGATGCCGGGTGTTGGCCCTGTGTGCCTCGGTCGTATGCAGTCCTGATTGTGGCGCTCACCTGCACGGCGCCAAACACGCATACGACCATCATTGACACCAAGGCAGAAGCGACTCTCATCGCTGAAGACGACACGTCTCCATTCGTCCCTCCATTCACGCCTGTCGCGACACCACTGGAGGCGGGCTGCACGATGTTTGGGCGTGAGCGGAAGACGGCCTAACGGTGTGCGGGACCGTAGCCCAGCTTCATGGAGACGGTTGCGAATGGTCCTCGCCGATACCCCAGGAGCAACAGTGTCCCTAATTTGCTGGGAAGTGGCGGTGCGGTCCCCTACGGCACTGCGTAGGATCCTACGGTCTTGGCGTGCATCCGTGCGTCGCTGCGGTCCGGTCCCAGGTCGACGGGCACGTGCACCTTCCGCCGACCACTGGCGACAACATCGATGTACTGTGGAGACCTCACGCCCCACGTGTTGAGCAATTCGGCGGTACGTCCACCCGGCCTCCCGCATGCCCACTATACGCCCTCGCTCAAAGTCCGTCAACTGCACATACGGTTCACGTCCACGCTGTCGCGGCATGCTACCAGTGTTAAAGACTGCGATGGAGCTCCGTATGCCACGGCAAACTGGCTGACACTGACGGCGGCGGTGCACAAATGCTGCGCAGTTAGCGCCATTCGACGGCCAACACCGTGGTTCCTGGTGTGTCCGCTGTGCCGTGCGTGTGATCATTGCTTGTACAGCCCTCTCGCAGTGTCCGGAGCAAGTATGGTGGGTCTGACACACCGGTGTCAATGTGTTCTTTTTTCCATTTCCAGGAGTGTATAATAATGTTTCACCGATTTTGAAGAACATGCTTTGTGGCACACAAATTATAAATGAAATTCTGTAACTTAGTCAAGAGTATAAATGTAGATGGTAAAAATCTGAAAGCAACGATTAGTGGGAAAGTATAAGAATACTTTATATGGACCATCGCAAAAGCTGACATTTTATAAATTTATGGGAATGAAGTCTGTATAAAGGCGTATTTTACACTGGTTATTATGCTGACTGTTGCTAAGAGAATGTAACGAGCTTGTGCCATATAGCGGCAAGCAAAAGCGATTTTTGTATTATTTGAAAGTGATGTAAGGGAGTGGCGTGACGCTCATCCCAGAAATTTGTGCACAGAGGTCAGTGGACTGACGTTAGGGAGTGGAAGAGAGGTGATTAGAATGACCCATTCAGAGGAAGAATTATGTGTGGTGATGTAGGTAGGCTGACGTAATCGATGGAGAAATACAAATGGAAAGGACGTTCATATTTATTTCCCTCATGTATCAAGAATCTGCTTTAGAAAAGCGTATACTTACTATAAGGGAAAAGGTCAAATACGATGTAGAAATTGATAAACGAGGACAGACTAAACTTAGACAGATAAAATGGTTTAGGAAATGCAGATTATAGAGAAAGGAAAATGTAAGATACACACTTTTGATAAAGGCAACTGCATACATACTTCGCAAACCACTGTACTAGTCACTTCCCTTCTAGTTCCACTCGCAAATAGACCGGAAAAAGACCGTCTATACGACTCCGTATAAACCCTGATTACTCTTATCTGTCTGGTCCTTACGCGAAATGTTTGTTGGCAGCAGTAGAATCGTTCTGTAGTCAGTTTCAGATGTCGATCCCTTAAACTCTCAATACTGTTCCCCGAAAAGAAAGTCACCTTCCCTCCAGGGATTCCCATTTGAGTTGCCGAAACATCTTTGTAACGATTGCATGTTTCTGGACCCTACCAGTAAAAAATGTAGTACCCGCCTCTGAACTTCTTCGATGTCTTCCTTTAATCCGACCTGATGCGGATCCTCAACACTCGAGCAGGTCACACTAGTGTCCTAGATGCGGTCTACTTTACAGATGAGCCACACTTTCCCACAATTCTCCCAATAAACCGAAGTCTACCAGTCGCCTTCCCTGCCACAATCGTCACATACTCGTTCAACTTCATCTCGGTTTGCAACGATATTAATTATGTAAGTGGAGACCAGATATGGCTCAAATTCAAAGATAAAGTATCGACAGCAATAGATAGATTCATACCGCATAGGTTAATAAGAGATGCGACTGATCCACCATGGTATACAAAGCACGTCAGAACACTGTTGCAGAAGCAACGAAAAAAGCATGCCAAATTAAGAATAATGCAAAATCCCCAAGACTGGCGAAGTTTCACTGAAGCTCGAAATTTATTGCGGACGTAAATGCGAGATGCTTTTAATAGTTTCCACAATGAAACATTGTCTCAACAATCAATACCGTCACTGCACGATAGCATGGAAATGTTACCGATGATGGTGCCACTAAAGCGGAGTTACTCAATACAGTTTTCCATAATTCCTTCACGAAGGAAGACGAAGTAAATATTCCAGAATTCTAAACCAATACAGCTGTTAGCATGAGTGACATAAAAGTAGATATCTTAGGTGTTGCGAAACAACTCAAATTACTTAAGAAAAGCAAGTCTTCCGGTCCAGATGATGCGCCGGCCGTTGTGGCCGAGCGGTTCTAGGCGCTTCAGTCCGGAGCCGCGCGCCTGCTACGGTCGCAGGTTCGAATCCTGCTTCGGGCATGGATGTGTGTGATGTCCTTAGGTTAGTTAGGTTTAAGTAGTTCTAAGTTCTAGAGGACTGATGACCTCAAATGTTAAGTTCCATAGTGCTCAGAGCCATTTGAACCAAGAGCCCAGATGGTACACTAAGCAGGTTCCTTTCAGAGTATGCAGGCACAACCGCTCACTTGACGAAAGGTCTGTTCCTCAAGACCGGAAAGTAGCACAAGTTACACTAATATTCAAGAAGAGAAATAAGAGTAACCCATTGAATTGCAGACCCCTATCGCTGACCTCAATTTGCAGTAGGATTTTGGAGCATGTACTGTACTCGAACATTGTGAATCGCCTTGAAGAAAATGACTTTTTGATACATAACAAAACACGGATTCAGAAAATATCTTTCTTCTGCAACGCAGTTAGCTCTTTATTCCCATGAAGTAATGAGTGCTGTCGACAAGGGATCTCAGATTGATTCCATATTCCTAGATTTCCAGAACGCTTTTGATACCGTTCCTCACTAGCGACCATTAATCAAATTGCGTGCATGTGGGGTGTCGTCTCAATTGTGTGACTGGATTCGTGATTTCCCCTCAGAGAGGTCGCAGTTCGTAGTGATAGACTGTAAATCATCGAGTAAAACAGCAGTGATATCTGGCGTTCCTATCGATCGTGAATATGACGTGGCGATTGGGTTTTTAAAGCACTATATAGTACTTAAATTGTACTTTTGCTACATTCAGAAGGAGGAAGGCCTACTGAATGTTAGGTTAGTGACAACAGCAAATACCACTGCAGGACAGGGTCCACTGCACCGTATTTAGAAGCACTAAACACGACACACTTAAACCACGATCCAGTCCCTAGCAGTAGTTGCCATCGGTAGGTACCTGAGATCGCTAAAACTCTCGCATATTGCTGGCACTCACCTCGTAGACGTCCACATACAGAGCGTCCATCCCCTCATACACCACTGGCGTCGACGTTCAGAGGTCGAAAAAAAATACCGCTACAGTCACAGCGGCAGTTGTGGATGCGCGTCTGTGCCATAGTGCACCATCCCCAGCCATGAAGGGTATGTGGACACCAGACCACTGCTGTACCTGATTTACACAAATGCTCTAGGTGATAATCTGAGGGCCGGCCGAAGTGGCCGTGCGGTTAAAGGCGCGGCAGTCTGGAACCGCAAGACCGCTACGGTCGCAGGTTCGAATCCTGCCTCGGGCATGGATGTTTGTGATGTCCTTAGGTTAGTTAGGTTTAACTAGTTCTAAGTTCTAGGGGACTAATGACCTCAGCAGTTGAGTCCCATAGTGCTCAGAGCCATTTGAACAATTTTTTTTGATAATCTGAGCAGCCCCCTTACATTGTTTGCAGATGACGTTGTAATCTACCGTCTACTAAAATCATCAGACGATCAATTCCAATTACAAAATGATCTGGAGAGAATTTCTGTATGGTGTGAAAAGTGGCAATTGGCACTAAACAAAGAAAGGTGCGAGGTCATCCACATGTGGGTACTAAAAGAAATCCGAAAAATTTTGGGTATACGATAAATCGCACAAATCTATGGGCTGTCAATTCGACTAAATACCTAGGAATTACAATTACGAGCAACTTAAATAGGAAAAACCACATAGATAGTATTGTGGGGAAGGCGAAACAAAGAATGCGCTTTGTCGGCAGAACACTTATTGTCCATCCTCTGCTGGAATGTTGCTGCGCGGTGTGGGATCCTCACCAGGTGGGATTGGCGGAGGGCATCCAGAAAGTGCAAAGAAGGGCAGGTCGTAGGGGTAAGACTGTCACTGATATGATACGCAAGTTGGGGTGGCAGTCACTGACACAAAGGCGGTTTTCTTTGCGGCGAGACCTATTTACGCCGGCCGCGGTGGTCTCGCGGTTCTAGGCGCGCAGTCCGGAACCGTGCGACTGCTACGGTCGCAGGTTCGAATCCTGCCTCGGGCATGGATGTGTGTGATGTCCTTAGGTTAGTTAGGTTTAAGTAGTTCTAAGTTCTAGGGGACTGATAACCACAGCAGTTGAGTCCCATAGTGCTCAGAGCCATTTTTGAGACTTATTTACGAAATTTCAATCACCAACTCGCCGGTCGAAATGGCCGTGTGGTTAAAGGCGCTGCAGTCTGGAACCGCAAGACCGCTACGGTCGCAGGTTCGAATCCTGCCTCGGGCATGGATGTTTGTGATGTCCTTAGGTTAGTTAGGTTTAACTAGTTCTAAGTTCTAGGGGACTAATGACCTCAGAAGTTGAGTCCCATAGTGCTCAGAGCCATTTGAACCATTTTTGAACCAATCACCAACTTTCTCTTCCGAATGCGAAAATATTTCGTTGACACCCACCTACGTAAGGAGAAATGGTCATCATAATAAAATAAATCAGAGCTCAAACGGAAAGATTTAAGTGTTCCCTTTCCCACGCGCCATTCGAGAGTGGAATGGTAGATAAGTAGTATGAAAATGGTACGATGAACCCTCTGCCAGGCACTGAAGTGTGAATTGCATAGTAACCATGTAGATGTTATGCCCAGATATTTAAACGACGTGAATGTGTCGAGCAGGACACTACTAACGGCGTATTTAGCAATAATGGATTCATTTTTCCTATTCTTCGGCATTAACTTACGTTGTTCTACATTTAGAGCTATCTACCATTCATCACACCAACTAGAAATTTTGTCTAAGTCATCCTGAATACTCCTACAGTCAATCAACGACGACATCTTCCCGTACGCCACAGCATCATCAGCAAGCACCTCAGATTGCTGCTCAACCTGTCTGCCAGATCATTTATTTATACAGAAAATAATGGCTGTCCTGTAATACTTCCCTGGCGCCCTCTTAACGATACTATTGTCTGTGATGAACACCAGCAGTCGAGGAAAAAGTCCTGGTTACTATTACGAAAGAAATCTTCGAGCTAATCTCATACCTGGGAGCCTATTCCATACGCTCGTATCTTCATTAATGGTTTGCAGTGGGGCACCGTGCCAGATGCTCTTTGAAAATCTAGTTTGCACTATATCACATGGCAAAAACGCAAACAGTTTCTCATGAGTTACGCTTTCTAAAACCGTGCTTTGTGTACAAAGGTTTTTCGGTCTCAAAGAAATGTATTACATTCGCACTAAAAACATGTTCGAAAATATTGCAACAAATCAGTGTCAATGATGTAGGTCTGTAATTTAGGAGGTCCGTTATCTTATCCTTCTTATATGTACGAGTCACCTGAGATTTTTTTCAGTCGCCTGGAATACAGCACTGGGAGAGATATTCGTGATAAATGCAAGCTAGGTAATAGGCCAATACTGCAGAGTGTTCTTTGTAACACACTTTTGGGTTCCATCCGGATCCGCTTTCAAATCTTTCAGTTTTTCTCCGACAGGCATGCCTATTACTACATCGTCCATATGGGATTCTGTGCGATGGTCAAACGACGGTATATACAAGGGTGACTCAAATGAAATCCTTAAATTTCTGATAACAAATCGAAATTTCGCGCCGTTATCCTGTAAGCTGGTAAGCGTGCTGCAAACAGCGCGCAGAATGGTCTGCAGGTGGCAGCATAGCGCAGATGCACACATACCGTCGCAGTATCAGTATAAAGATGGCCGCCCCACTTGCCACTTGCACCAGGGAAGAACAGCGTTCTGTTATTAGGTTTTTGCGTAGTGAAGGTGTGAAACCTATTGAAATTTACCAACGAATGAAGGGTCTGCACTGTGATGCGTGTTTGTCACAGCAGCAAGTCTACGAATGGAGTCGGAAGTTCGCAAATGGTGTGACTTCAGTGGAAGATTCTCCTCGTCCAGGTCAGGCACAATGAGTTGTGACTCCACAGATCATTGTAGCAGTTGAAGCCATAGTGAAGGAAAACCGCCGAGTGACACTCAATGACATTGCAGCATGTTTACAGATTAGTTATGAGTCAGCACACCACATTGTGCATGATGTGCTCCAGTTTCACAAAGTGTTTGCAAGATGGGTGCCACGGCAGCTGACTCCTAAAAAGAGAGAACGACGGGTTGATGCTTCTGAAGAACTTCTATGGCGCTTTGAACGAGAAGGTGATGGTGTCCTTGCAATAATCGTTACTGGGGACGAAACCTGGGTTCACTTCCACCAACCGGAAACGAAGAGAGCGAGCAAGGAATGGCACCCTTCCTCATCACCAAAACCAAAGAAGTTTCGAACCGAACCATCAGCAGGGAAGGTTATGCTGACTCTCTTTTGGGGCGAAAAAGGCGTCATTTTGGAGCATTACATGCCTAGATGGACCACTGTCACCTGTGCATCATACACAGATCTCCTAAAAAATCATCTGCGGCCTGCAGTCAAATCAAAGCGACGTGGATTGCTGTCAGCAGGTGTCCTTTTGCTATATGACAATGCAAGGCCCCACACTGCCCGTACAACAGTTGCAACAGTCACAGACCTGCATTTTGAGTGTCTTCCTCATCCACCATACCCACCAGACCTTGCCCCAAGTGATTTCCATACGTTTGGACCACTCAAAGACGCAATGGGAGGAAAGAAGTTTCGTTCTGATGAACAGGTACGCCACGCGGTGCATGAGTGGTTGCGCGGGCTACCAAAAGAATTTTTTTCTAAAGGAATTTATGCACTTTGTAAGCGCTGGAGGACTTGCATTGAGCGTGGTGGAGATTATGTTGAAAAGTGATACATCTTTGTACCACTTCTGCACAATAAATATTATTTAAAAAATATTTATGGTTTTCATTTGATCACCCTCGTATATACGATTCTCCTGCTTGAACTATTTCTTAAACGCGAAATTAAAACCTTCAGCTTTCCTTTTGCTATCCTTTACTGCCACAGCAGACTGGTCAACGAGAAACTGGATGGAAGCTTTAGGCCCGCTTAGCAGTTGTACTTATGATCATTATCTACATCATACTCCGCAAGCCACCTCATGGTGTGTGGCGGTGGGGATATCTGGTACCATTAACTCACGCCCCCTACCCTGTCCCACTCGCGAATGGGGCGTGAGAAGAATTATTGGCGGTAAACCTCTGTATTGACTCTAATTTCTCGAATTTTCTCGTTGTGGTCATTACGCAAGCTGTATTTGGGAGAAAGTAATAAGTTGTTCGACCCGTCCCGGAAACTGTTCCCTCGAAATTTCGTTGATAAACCTCTCTGTGATGCACATCGCCTCTCTTGTAGCGTCTACCAATGAAGTTTGTTGAGCATCTAGGTAACGCCCTCGCACCGACTAAACGACCCCGTGACGAAATGTGCAGCTCATCGTTGGATATTCTGTATTCCTTCCATCAGTATTACCTAGTAGTGATCCAATATTGATAAAAAATAATCAAGAACCGGTCGAACAAGCGTCTTGTATGCCACTTCGTTTGAGGATGAATTACATTTCCTTAGGACTCTTCCTATGAAACTCAAGATTGCGCCTACCCTCCTACTATTTGTTTTATGTGGTCATTCTAGTGAAGGTAGCTCTAGATAGTTACTCCCACACATTTCAAAGTAGGTGCAGAGTCCAGCAGTTTCTCATCAGTAGTGTAATTGTACTGTAGAGGCTACCTTTCCCTTGCATGCGTAATGTGTTGCATTTATTAACGTTCAGGATCAATAGCAAGAGCCTGCATCATTCATCAAACCTCTGCTGGTCATTCTGGAAATTGATATAGTCTTCTGGTGTTGCTACTTTGTTATAGACAGCCGAATCATCTGCGAACAGTCTTAAAGAGCTTCCGGTGCTTTCTATATCATTTATATACATTGTAAACAGTAACAGTCCTGTCACACGTCCTTGAGATACTCCGGAAAGTACCTTTACATCTGTTCTGTCTACAACAATATTGTGGCAGATCTGGCCCGATATTTTGTTAGCTCATACTGTTTCACTAATCGGCAGTGTGGGATGGTGTCAAATGCCTTCAAGTCAAGGATCATGCATCAACGTGAGCGCTTCAGCACTATGTGCCCCATGGGGGAATTGGGTGTCAAGAATTTCGCAAGATATGTTTCCTGGTTTTATGTTGATTTTTATTCAGGAGATTTTCGATCACCAAAAGCATCATAATTCTTGATCATAAAACATGTTCCATAATTGTACAACAAATTGACTTCAACGATATAGGACTGTAATTACGTGCATCAATTCTACACCCATTCTTGAAAAGGGGAATGACCTGCGCTTTCTTTCAGTCGCTAGGTACCCTTCGTTGCTCTAGCGATCTGCGATAACCTGCTAGAACTGGACCTAGTTCTTTCGTATAATACACTGGAGAGCCAAAGAAACGAGTGCACCTGCCTAATTTTGTGTAGGGCTCCCGAGAGCACGTAGAAGTGCCGCAACACGAAGTGGCATGGACGGGACTAATGTCCAAAGTAGTGCTGGAAAGAACTGACACCGTGAACCCTGCAAGATTGTCCACAAATCCGAAAGAGTACGAGGGTGTGGAGCACAGCACGTTGCACTGCATCCCAGATATTCACAATAATGTTCGTGTCTGTGGACTCTGGTGGCCAGCAGAAGTATTTAAAGTCAGAAGAGTGTTCCTGGAGCCTCTCTGTAGCAATCCTAGACGTGTGGGGTGTCGCATTATCCTGCTGGAATTTATTAAGCCCGTAGGAATGCACAACTGACACGATTGGATGCTGTTGATCACAGGATGCTTACGTACGTGTTACTTGTCAGAGTCGTATCTAGACGTATCAGCGGTGCCACATCACTCCAACTACACACGCTCCACACCATTACAGTGCCTCCACTAGCTTGAAAAGTCCCCTGCTGATATGCTGGGTCACTGAATTCTTGAGGTTGTCTCCATATCCGAACACGTCCATCCGCTCGATACAAATTGAAACTAGACTAGCCCGACCAGGCAGCATGTTTCCAGTCATAAACAGTCCGATGTCGGTAGTGACGGGCCAAGGCCAGACGTAAAGCTTTGTGTCGTGGGGCTTCGGCTCCGAAAGCCAATATCGAAGATGTTTCGTTGAATGGTTCGCACGCTGCCACTTGTTGATGGCCCAAAATTGAAGTATGCAGGAATTTGCGGAAGGGTTGCACTTCTGTCACGTTGAACGATTCCGTTCAGTTGTCGATGGTCCCGTTCTTGCAGGATTTTTTTCTGGCCGCATCGATGGCGAAGATTTGATGATTTACCAGATTCCTGATATTCACGGGACACTCCTGAAATGGTCGAAAGGGAAAATCTCAACTTCATCGCTACCTCGGAGATTCTGTGTCCCATCGCTCGTACACCGACTATAACACCGCGTTCAAACTCAATTAAATCATGATAACCTGCCACTGTAGCAGCAGTAGCCAGTCTAAAACTGCGCCAGACACAATAAGTGTCAATAACCGCAGCGCCGTGTTAAGCCTGTCTACATATCTCTGTATCTGAAAACACATGCCTATACCAGTTTTTTTGGCGCTTCAGTGTGTGTGTGTGTGTGCAGAATTTTGTAGGAATCTCATCTGGTCTTGATGCCTTTTCTCTAATAAGCGATTGTAGCTCCTTTTCGATTCCGAGAGCGTTTATCTCAGTATTTGTCATTTCGATGATGGGAAGGAAGAACTGTGTTAAAATCGTCCGTAGCGAAAGTTTCGGACGATCGAATTCAATACTTCGGCCTTCTCTCCGTTATCTGGCATTTCTGTGCCAATACGCTCACTGAGTAAATGAAGAGATGATTTCGAGTAGCTTACTGATTTTAAAGAAGACCAAAACCTATTAGGGTCTTTATTGAAATCGGTTAGCAAAATTTTACTCTCAAACTCATTGAACGCTTCTCTCATTGCTCTCCTTACGCTCACTTGTGCTTCGTTCAGGTTTTGTTTGTGAGCTAGGTTTTGACTTCTCTTAAATATGTGATGAAGTTCTCCTTGTTTATGGAGTATTTTTCTGACACTCCTATTAAACCATGGTGAATTTTTCACATTCTTTAAGACCTAATTTGAAACATACAAGTCTAAGGCATATCGAAAGATGCTTTTGAATTTTCGCTCCACACTCCGTCCTCACCACTGAATATTTAATTCTGACTGCTCAGATATTTTGCAGTTTGTATTCTGTCACTCTTGCTAAGCAGAAATATCTCCGTACCTAGCTCTGATTACAGAGAATGAAGACGATGGGATTCTATAAATTGCAGCAGATAGCCTCTGATTACAATCTAACATTTCGGTAGATAAAATGGAAGTGATCGTATTTCAGGGCAGACTATCGGTAAGCTCTCAAATAGTCTTGAATAATAAAACCTCGGAACAAGTGGAACATTTTAAATAACTTGGATGTGACATCACTTACTAATATTACCATGACATGGACCAAAAATTAAATCTGTTTACTTCCATGTGTGTAAACACCGTAAAACGTTTGCAGAATAAAGCCAGGAAAGAAATACCGTTGAAAATTTTATAAAACAGTAACAGTACCAACACTTGCTTTTGTAAATGAAGTATGGGTGACAACAAGACACTAAGAAAGAAGAACAGACTCACGAAATGAGATTTTTAAGAAGAGTGAAAGGACATTCGAGGGAAGATGAAAAACGGAAAGAATTTATAAGGAAAGATTCGGGAATATATAGTCTAAACGACAAAATAATAAAGGAAAATAGGAGAAAATAGAAGGAACATGCCGGCTGCTGTGGCCCAGCGGTTCTAGGAACTGCTACGGTCGCAGGTTCGAATCTTGCCTCGGACACGGATGTGTGTGATGTCCTTAGGTTAGTTAGGTTTAAGTAGTTCTAAGTCTAGGGGACTGATGACCTCTGATGTTAAGTCCCATAGTGCTTAGAGCAATTTGAACCATTTAGAAGGAACGTGTAGATGGTATGGGTGGAGAAAGATTCCCGGTAAAGGCTCTCAGTTATAAATGCATTGGAAGAAGAAAGGTAGGAAGACCATATAAGACATGGAGTACTATCACAGGCAATTTTCCTAACACGTGAAGTGAAGACCTTTCTCAATATGTTTGTAAAACTGTAGTCATATTTGCTATCACAGCCTTATGATTACTGGTAACTTCCTCTCCGTTAACAGATTCGAGACGTTCATGTCTGTTTTTTGCTAGCAGGTTTAAGACATTACTTTCAGGGGTTGGTTCTTTAACAACCTGCTCAAAGTAATTCTCGGACAAGACATTCAGAATAATGTGAAATGAATCCGTCTCTGGCACCAGTTTCGGTGGCATAACTTTACCTATCTATGCCTGGCAAGCTGAAGTCACCCTCCATTACAACATCATGATCAGGAAAGGTATTAACGATATTCCGTAAGATCCTCTCAAGCGCTCTAACACTACAGCTCCTAACCCAGGCAATCTATGAAAGCATCCGATTACCATTTTTGATTGACCTTTGTTGATTAACTTCACCAGATCATCAACAGTGTGGAGCAAGATAACCGTACTAGATGCTACAGAGTTCTTTACTGCGCTAAATAGGCCTCTACCACTGTTGTTGTTGTCTTCAGTCCTGAGACTGGTTTGATGCAGCTCTCCATGCTACTCTATCCTGCGCAAGCTTTTTCATCTCCCAGTACTTACTGCAACCCACATCCTTCTGAATCTGCTTAGTGTATTCATCTCTTGGTCTCCCTCTACGATTTTTACCCTCCACGCTGTCCTCCAATGCTAAATTTGTGATCTCTTGATGCCTCAGAACATGTCCTACCAACTGGTCCCTTCTTCTTCTCAAGTTGTGCCACAAACTCCTCTTCTCCCCAATTCTATTCAATACCTTCTCATCAGTTACGTGATCTGCCCATCTAATTTTCAGCATTCTTCTGTAGCTCCACATTTCGAAAGCTTCTATTCTCTTCTTGTCCAAACTATTTATCGTACATGTTTCACTTCCATTCATGGCTACACTCCATACAAATACTTTCATAAACGACATCCTGACACTTAAATCTGTACTCGATGTTAACAAATTTTTCTTCTTCAGAAACGCTTTCCTTGCCATTGCCAGTCTACATTTTATATCCTCTCTACTTCGGCCATCATCAGTTATTTTGCTCCCCAAATAGCAAAACTCCATTACTAGTTTAAGTGTCTCATTTCCTAATCTAATTCCGTCAGCATCACCCGACTTAATTCGACTACATTCCATTATCTACGTTTTGCTTTTGTTGATGTTCATCTTATACTCTCCTTTCAAGACACTGTCCATTCCGTTCAACTGCTCTTCCAAGTCCTTTGCTGTCTCTGACAGAATTACAAGGTCATCGGCGACCCCAACGTTTTTATTTCTTCTCCATGGACTGTAATACCGAATTTTTCTTTCGTTTCCTTTACTGCTTGCTCAATATACAGATTGAATAACATCGGTGACAGGCTACAAACCTTTCTCACTCCCTTTCCAACCGCTGCTTCCCTTTCATGCTCCTCGACTCTTATAACTGCCATCTAGTTCCTGTACAAATTGTAAATAGCCTTTCGCTCCCTGTATTTTACCCCTGCCACCTTTAGAATTTGAAAGAGAGTATTCCAGTCAACATTGTCAAAAACTTTCTCTAAGTCTACAAATGCTAGAAATGTAGGTTTGCCTTTCCTTAATCTATTTTCTAAGATATGTCGTAGGGTCAGAATTTCCTCACGTGTTCCAACATTTCTGCGGAATCCAAGCTGATCTTCGCCGAGGTCGGCTTCTACCAGTTTTTCCGTTCGTCTGTAAAGAATTCGCTTTAGTATTTTGCAGCTGTGACTTATTAAACTGATAGTTCGGTAATTTTCACACCTTTCTTTGGGATTGGAATTATTATATTCTTCTTGACGCCTGAGGGTATTTCGCCTGTCTCATACATCTTGCTCACCAGATGGTAGAGTTTTGTCAGGACTGGCTCTCCCAAGGCCGTCAGTAGTTCCAATGGAATGTTGTCTACTCCCGGGGCCTTGTTTCGACTCAGGTCTTTAAGTGCTCTGTCAAACTCTTCACTCAGTATCATATCTCCCATTTCATCTTCATCTACATCCTCTTCCATTTCCATAATACTGTCCTCCAGTACATCGCCCTTGTATAGACCCTCTATATACTCCTTCCACCGTTCAGCTTTCCCTTCTTTGCTTAGAACTGGGTTTCTATCTGAGCTCTTGATATGCATACAAGTGGCTCTCTTTTCTCCAAAGGTCTCTTTAATTTTCCTGTTGGCAGTATCTATCTTACCCCTAGTGAGATAAGCCTCTACATTCCTACATTTGTCCTCTAGCCATGCCTGCTTAGCCGTTCTGCACTTCCTGTCGATCTCATTTTTGAGACGTTTGTATTCCATTTTGCCTGCCTCTTTTACTACATTTTTATATTTTCTCCTTTCATCAATTAAATTCAATATTTCTTCTGTTACCCAAGGATTTCTACCAGCCCTCGTCTTATTACCTACATGATCCCCTGCTGCCTTCACTACTTCATCCCTCAGAGCTACCCATTCTTCTTCTACTGAATTTCTTTCCCCTATTCCTGTCAATTGTTCCCTTATGCTCTCCCTGAAACTCTTTACAACCTCTGGTTTAGTCGGTTTATCCAGGTCCTATCTCCTTAAATTCCCACCTTTTTGCAGTTTCTTCAGTTTTAATCTACAGTTCATAACCAGTAGATTGTGGTCAGAGTCCACATCTGCCCCTGCAAATGTCTTACAATTTAAAACCTGTTTCCTAAATCTCTGTCTTACGATTATATAATCTGTCTGAAATCTTCCAGTATCTCCAGGCCTCCTCCATGTATACAACGTTCTTTCATGCTTCTTGAACCAAGTGTTAACTATAATTAAGTTATGCTCTGTGAAAAATTCTACCAGGCTGCTTCCTCTTTCATTCCTTGACCCCCCCCCCATTCCATATTTACCTACAATGGCATATAAACTCGTACTACTGTGGTAGGCGTGGGCTCCGTATCTATGTTGGCCGCAATAATGCGTTCACTATGCTGTTGGTAGTAGCTTACCCGCACTCCTAGATTGTGGTCAGAGTTCACATCTGCCCCTGCAAATGTCTTACAATTTAAAACCTGGTTCCTAAATCTCTGTCTTACCATTATATAATCTATCTGTTACCTTCTAGTATCACCAGGATCCTTCCATGTATACAACCTTCTTTTATGATTCTTGAACCAAGTGTTAGCTATGATTAAGTTATGCTCTGTGCAAAATTCTACCAGATGGCTTCCTGTTTCATTTCTCTCCCCCAATCCATATTCACCCACTATATTTTCTTCTCTCCCTTTTCCTACTCTCGAGTTCCAGTCACCCATGACTATTAAATTTTCGTCTCCCTTCACTACCTGAATAATTTCTTTTATCTCATCATACATTTAATCAATTTCTTCATCATCTGCAGAGCTAGTTGGCATACAAACTTGGACTACTGTAGTAGGCACGGGCTTCGTGTCTATCTTGGCCACAATAATGCGTTCACTATGCTGTTGGTAGTAGCTTACCCGCACTCCTATTTTTTTTATTCATTATTAAACCGACTCCTACATTACCCCTATTTGATTTTGTATTTATAACCGTGTATTCACCTGACCAAAAGTCTTGTTCCTCCCGCCACAGAACTTTACTAATTCCCACTATATCTAACTTTAACCTATCCATTTCCCTTTTCAAATTTTCTAACCTACCTGCTCGATTAAGGGATCTGACATTCCACGCTCCGATCCGTAGAACGCCAGTTTTCTTTCTCCTGATAACGACGTTTTTCTGAGTAGTCCCCGCCCGGAGATCCGAATGGGGGACTCTTTCACCTCCGGAATATTTTACCCAAGATGACGCTATCATCATTTAACCATCCAGTAAAGCTGCATGCCCTCGGGAAAAATTACGGCTGTAGTTTCCCCTTGCTTTCAGCCGTTCGCAGTACCAGCACAGCAAGGCCGTTTTCGTTAGTGTTGCAAGGCCAGATCAGTCAATCATCCAGACCTTTGCCCCTGCAACTACTGAAAAGGCTGCTGCCCCTCTTCAGGAAACACACGTTTGTCTGGCCTCTCAACAGATACCCCTCTGTTGTGGTTGCACCTACGGTACGGCCATCTGTATCGCTGAGGCACGCTAGTCTCCCCACCAACGGCAAGGTCCATGGTTCATGGGGGTAGGCTCTACCACTGGTGACTCCAATTCTTATGATAAATATACCTATCTGAACTTGGGACGTCATTACTATGAACTTCCTGTTCCAACCAACCATTTGATTTTAATACTGTCTGGGCCTTATAATCTTCAGTAAGCAATACTATTTCTGAGACCTTTCCTTCGATGCTTCTGCAGTTTACAAACATCATATTAACCTTCTCTACATCTGATCTGCGAGGAGGAGCACTCTGAGTTCATTGTACATGATGTAACTTTGATTTTGGCAGGCAATTCATCTCTGATCCCGAGGTGGGTTTCTCTAACCTAAAAACGCCCCATGTGCACACCACACGTACTCTTCTACCCTAGTAACCGCTTCCTGCATACAGTGCACACCTCATCTAGGGGAACTTTTCAACAGTCCACCTGATAACGGAAGTCGAGAACTTCCCACGCGATACTATCTCAGAGTCATCTTATCCTCTTGTTTAGACGTTCAGTCTGCTCCAAATCAGCAGACTGCTGATGATCCTGGGTACGATGCTACAAATAGACAACGTAGCCTGCAACTAGCGTGCGTTGGTAGTTGCCTCAAACAAATCAGCCATCCGCCGAAAGGATCCGAGGATGGCCTCGGAACGAAGGCGCCAGGCGTCGTCAGTGCCGACATGTGCCACAATTTGCAGCTGGTTGCACCCATTGCTCTCGATTGCCGCCGGCACGAGTTCCTCCCTCACCCCCGTCACCCTGCCCCCTCCCCCCTTCCCCAGAAAATATACCGATTGCACACTGCTATTCGGTACCATCTTGCATGCTATTTCCTTGAGGGACTCCATCACCCGCCTAACGTTGGAGCTCCCAATGACCAACATACGCACCCGCCCGCCCAGTTAGTCGTGCGGTCTAACGCTTCAAGCAAGGTTCGGGTCCCTCCACGCCCACACCAACGTGGTGACCAAACCAAGAGTTCTACTGTCACCTCCGTATAACATGTTAGTTTTTGAATCAGGAGTCATAGGATGCGGGCTGTGACGTTATCCATGCGTCTGGGTAAGATTACTCATTAACGTTGTCCATCAGGAGATAGAAAGTGGACGAAAGCGATCGAAGGGTAGCGGTTGTAAGGGCAGAGGGAAAAAAGTGCCAAGGCAAGTGCCAAAGGAAAAAAACCTCTGCGATAGTAAGACGGGTAGTAAGGGCAGTAGCGGTCTGCTATCTCCGACAGTGCATGCAAGGTGTGGTTATGTTAGTGCGAGGTATCGTGCATCGTTACCTTTGTCGTTGCTGGAGCTCGTTGCGGGGCTTGCTGCAGTTGCTGCGTCCCTGCAACAGTTCAAGGTCGTTGTACATTAGTGGGCGATCGGTCATAGATCGGCTCACAGACAGTTTAGGTTGTGTGTGTGGTTAGTTTGCGTGCTGTGTACATTACGGTTTCCCTGCGGTTGCCTGTTTTTCGGCAGGTCGAGCATCCGGGGTTACCAGTAGTAGCTGTGTTGCAGGGGCTCGCCAGTACTGTCGTGTTAGCGTGCTGTGGACCATAGATGTTTAGTTCCTAGCCAATAGTGTCTTATGGTTTGTTATGCTTCCATCTATGGTTGTGGTCGTAGTTACCCAGAGAAAGGATAAACGGGTTGCGCGAGTGTCTCGTGTTATTGTACAGTCGTGTGGAGAGTTTTTAGAATACCTGCAAGATGGGATGGTATGGTTGGTTGGTTGGTTGGTTGGTTGTTTTGGCGAAGAAGACCAGACAGTGAGGTCATCGGTATCATCGGGTTAGGGTAGGACGGGGAAGGAAGTCGGCCGTGCCCTTTTAAAGGAACCATCCCGGCATTTGCCGGGAGCGATTTACGGAAATCACGGAAAACCGAAATCAGGATGGCCGGATGCGGGATTGAACCGTCGTCCTCCCGAATGCGAGCCCAGTGTCTAACCACTGCGCCACCTCGCTCGGTCTGCAAGATGGTATCTAGCCGGTATTTCCGGTGAAGGTCCGCGATGCGTGTGTAGCGCGGAGCGTTGCTTATGATTTTGAGTACTTTGTTCTGTATGAGCTGCAGACGGCGCAGGCTAGTGGGCGCAGCGTATCCCTAGACAGGCGCTGGGTATGTCATCAGCGGTCTAACGCACGGCTTGCCCTACTGGTAAGGAGCGCCTCTTCCCCAGCACGATCCGCCCAGGGGACTAGTGTCGAGGTCCGGTGAGCCAGCCAGTCTGTGGATGGTTTTTAGGCTGTTTTCCATCTGCCTCGGCGAATGTGGGCTGGTTTAAGGGAAACCAGACCGCCTCACCTACACTATGTCGGCGATTGCTGCGCAGACAAGTTCTCAACGTACGCGTTCATTCGTCTGGTGTGAGACGTTCCCTGGGGGGCGGGGGGGGGGGGGGGGTGGGGGGGAAGGGGGCGGAGGGTCCACAGGGGGCCGAACCGCACAATAACCCTGAAAGGCTGAAAGGGCGGTTCGGTGTGGGGCGGCGGAGGGGTGAAGTGGACTGCGGTAGTGGTCGTGGGGTTGTGGACCACAGCGGCTGCGGCGGGGATGGAGCCTCTCCGTAGTTTCTAGGCTCCCAGTTAACATACAATATGATACAATACAAAACAACATACACACCCGCTGCTCTTGTCCGGAGTGGGCAGGAGAACAGGCCGCTGGCCCAGCAAGAGAGGCGTCTCGTGATGGCTCAGGAGTATTATCAACACTGCGTAGCACCCCGTACATGTTCATAAGGCGTAATGTGCCAGACCTGGGGCACGTTCCCCCTTTCGCCTTCCGTCCAGTGACGCACTAACCGAGCACTGTCCATCACCCACTCTAGAGTGAGGACAGGCGGGTCATAAGTTGTGTATCGGAAGATGCAGCGACAGCCAGGTCACCAGAGGATTCCAACGGCACCAAAAGTGTAGTAGATCTTGTCACTGGCGCCTTTGTCACTGCAGCTTTGAGCGTTAGCCAGAAGCTTGTCGACTATAGCTTACAGAGCTTCCAACTGTTTAAGAACAGCAGCCAATCCTCCTTGTGTCCGCTCAAAACAAGCACTATCCGTAGCCATATCGCACTGTCAGAAACCGGATTTAACATCTCAAAAAATACAAACAAAACAGTCAAGATTTACTTAGAAAGCTATAGCAGACTCAGCAAAAAAGACAGTTTCCTGACGGTGGCGCTATTGAGGCTGGAACATACGCTAAACATAACGAGGACAATAAACAAACACTAAAATCTGCTTTGCAGCGTTCTCACTATAGCATGATAGCGCAAGATCCGGAAACTCTTAAAACAGATATAAACTTCTCTACCGAAAATGGATTTATCAACAGTAACTTTTTACCAGAAGCTCTGTTTGCCCAAAAGCTACTACAGGAAATAAATATGCAAACTCCAATGCACAGAAATAAACTTTATTCTGTGTACTAACACGATATTTAAATGTAAAGAAGTGACGTTGCGCTTCGGGCGGTGGAATACACTGATATACTTCACTTCCTCCTACAAGTACGTAAAAAAAAGACTAATGTGCAACAGAAAACTGCTACTGCTGCTACCGCTCCAGGCGCGTTCACTCGTCTCGGCCTCTGGCACTGGAATTTTCTCGGGTTCTCGGATAGACCTTCAGCGAAGGTATAACGATGGTACTTGTTATATGGTTCGCACATGGATACTCTTACAGAAGCACGAACCTTCACTAACCTCTGCCGGTCTTCATTTGCGCGTTCTCTTTTGAACCGACAGTAGAACAAGGTTTACTTTTTCAGCATTTTCTGAATTTCGTTGCTAAACCATGGTGGGTCTTTTCCGTCCATAATCACCTATGCACCTACTTTTCAGAAGCGTTATTTACGGTCTGCTTAAACTTCGCCCGTAATTCCTCTACGTCCATCATACTGGGACTAAATGATGTCCAATCACTGCCTGAGTGAGATGCTGAGAACTGCTTATGCGCTCTTTCTAGCATAAACACTCTCCTATCCATCTTGACAGGTTTATTAACTTCAGTAACCATAGTCGCTATGATGACACGATCACTAACCCCCATCACTATACTGACGCCGTCGATGAGGTCCGAGGTTCCACTGCATGTGATCTATCGGAGTAAGTGCTTTAATTTATCGTGCATCGCTTGACCAATTAAAGGTACCTAACGACTGGAAAAAAATGAGCAGGTCATTCCCCTTTTCAAGAAAGGCCGTAAGATTAATCCACATTATTATAGACCTATATCGTTGACGTCAATCTGTTGTAAAATTATGAAACATGTTTTATGCTCAAGAATTACGATGTTTTTGGAAAATGTAACATCTCCTCTATAAAAATAAACATGGATTCCGCAAACCAAGATCCTGCGAAACTCAACTCGCCCTGCTCCACCATGAGATCCACAGCGCAGTGGACAACGGCGGTCAGGCTGATGCCGTGTTCCTTGAGTAAGGCATTTGACACCGTCCCGCACTGCCGTTTAATGCTTACGGAGTATCGGAGCGGACCTGAAATTGAATTCAAGACTTTCTTGCAGACAGAACTCGACACGTCGCTCTTAACGGAACTAAATCGACTGAGGTAAAGTTAATATCCGGAGTACCACAGGAAAGAGTGATAGAAACGTTGCTGTTCACAGTATATAGAAATGGTGTAGTAGAAAGCGGCGGATGCTCTTTAAGGCTATTAGGAGATGATGCACCTGTCTATACCAAAGTAGCAACGCCTAAAGATAGTAATAATTTGCAGAATTGATGAATGGTGCTGGCTCTGGCAGTTGACTTTGAACGTAAAGAAATGAACATATTGTGCATAGATAGGAAAAGAAATCCACTACTGTACAGCTACACTATTAATGACAAACAGCTGGAGACAGCGTCTGCCGTAAAATATCCAGGCTTAACTGTCCATAGAGACCTTAAGTGGAATGATCAAATAAAACAGGTAGGGGAAAAGTAGACACCAGACTCAGACTCATCGGAAGTCGCTTAAGGAAATGTAACTCATCCACGCAAGAAGTGGCTTTTTCGACCGATTCTGGAGTATTGCTCATCTATCTGGGACCCCTATCAGGTAGGACTGATACAGGTGCCACAGAAGATCGAACGAGGAGCGGCCCGTTCGGTCACGGGATCATTTAACTGGCGAGAGAGCGTTACGGAGATGCTAAACAACTCCACTGGCAGACGTTACTAGAGAGACGTTGTGCATCACGGAGAGATTTACTATTGAAATTTCGGGACAGGACTTTTCAGGAGGAGTGCGACTACATTTTACTTCCCTCCACATACATCTCGCGTATTGACCACGAGGAGCAAAGTCGAGAAATTAGAACCATAAAGAGGCTTACCGACAACCATTCTGCCGGCCGAAGTGGCCGTGCGGTTAAAGGCGCTGCAGTCTGGAACCGCAAGACCGCTACGGTCGCAGGTTCGAATCCTGCCTCGGGCATGGATGTTTGTGGTGTCCTTAGGTTAGTTAGGTTTAACTAGTTCTAAGTTCTAGGGGACTAATGACCTCAGCAGTTGAGTCCCATAGTGCTCAGAGCCATTTTTCGACAACCATTCTTCCCACGCACTATTCGCGAGTGGAACAGGGTTGGAGGGATCAGATAGGTAGTTGTACCGAAAGAAACCCCCCCCCCCCCTCCACGCACCATTTGGTGGGTTTCGGAGTATGATTCAGATGTAGACGTAGATTTAGCTACTCAATACAGTTTTTGGGAAAGTCATTCGGAGGTACTTCGCAAGACTGTCTGTCCGTACCACCTCCAGTGAATCCATAGACGTCCCAGTCTATAATCGGTACGTTAAAGTCGCTTCCAATAAGAATTACACGATCTAGCTATTTATTCACAACTGACCTCTCACTTTCTGTGAATGATTCTAACACTGTCACAATGGAATCGGGTGGCTGTTAAAAACATCCAGCACTTAACCTGATTTCATCTACTTCATCTATACGCGACCAGATAACTTCACTGTCACACTCAATTTTGACGCAAACAGAGATGATATTTTTGTCAACTACAGTGAACACTTCCCCTCGTAATGTGTGTAGTCTGTCTCCCCGACGCAGGTTTGACGACTCACTAAATATCTGAGAGCTTTCTGCTTCGGTTTAAACTCACCATATTCCAACTGAACCATGAAAAGGTAAAAACTAACTGGAGTTGCTCAACCTTACGACTTAACGTAACGGGTATTTTAAAAATACGTAATCCAGATTAGCTGCTATTTGACTAAGTAAAATATCGGGTAGTACAGAAAGGCAAAAACTTTTATATAGAGCAGAGTTCGTGAAACAGGTCCAGTAACAAAGATAAAATAAAGATGACAATAATAGCATTGTGCATCTTGCGAGCAATGTGCTGTAAATAACAGTACTGGGAAATATACTTTAAACAGAAACATTCTTTCTCTTCACTTCTGTTATAGTTAACAAAATAAGGTAAAGAGAAAGTAGATTATAATTTATTTTGTACTTCCTTTGTATACTAAGAGAACAGATGCTGAAGCTATGTTATCTGTTTCTCAGGGAGAACAATAGCCAAAGTGTCTCCTCACCATTCCCTTTTAAAGCTATGGAATGGCGAGTAGAACTCTCATCATAGTGACTTCCCCCACTCTACCCAGAGTGAGTAATGAGTGAGTTTTCGATAGTATGCTGTGCCTACGGTCTGTAAAGTTATAAATGTGTACAAAAGCTGTATGTGTTCAGTGTTATATGATCCTTTTCTTTAGGTTACATTGACAGAAATAACAAAGTAAAACATTTTAAATACAAAGATAATTTCATCTGTATGCAGTGAATGATTAAATATGAACAACAAATTTTCTTCCATATTTGCGTATATGTGTAATAATATGTTGATTTGTGTCTTTTGATGTGTATGTATAACAGTGTATTCTATACCTACCAATAAGCAACAGATATTGTTAGTATTAAATTTTATAGAGGTAATGTTTTTAGTAAATCTTGCTTGTAATATTTAATTTGGTACAAAAAATTGTCAGAAAATAAAATGGGGATGATGTGTGGGAAGCTAGAGTGTCTGTATGACTGGTGGCCAGTGAGAGACAGACTTTCTCGCCACTATTTGCCCAATGTCAACTTGGTAAAACCTGGCATGTGTAGGAGCAGAGCAAACAGAGATGCCCAATAATTTATAGTGAAACTAAATATGTAAATAATTTTAAAAACTTGACTAGATTATGTAAAACTGTGTCAGTATCAAATTTTTTTGTCTCAGCATGATATTCTGATTAGTTTCCACAAAAATCCACGTTTTATGAAATATTAAAAACGCGTACTATTAAAGGTAGAAAGTTGTAGTTCTGCATTTAGTGTCTCTCTCACGTATAAAGATTTGGTACGGGTTTCATGAAGCCACCTCTTTTACTTTTCGAATTATTATATAAAATAAATAATTTTACCAAAAATTGTAAGAACGTGTTAAGGTAACCAATCTTCATAAGGATAGAACGCCAAAATAACAGTACTGTATTTAATCCATGCAATGATGGAGTTGCACCAACTTTCAAGGTGATACTGCATTTTCAATAAGGTGCAGAACTTAGAAAAGAGGCAGTTCAGAGAGTGCTATCTACCCTCGATTTCAGATGTAAAATTCAGGAAGTTAATGCTATTGTTACTGTCGTTTCAATCTCCTGTTTCTTTATCCGTTCCGTTTCTGATAACCATAAATATGCCTTCAGATGAGCTAAGGGGAGCTAAGCTATTCTATATCATTCAAAATGCTCTTCACTACTGTTATTATTATTAGTGTAAATTATAATGATTGGAGATGGTCTTAGGCCCTAATCTGGTTAAGCTAATTAAGCAATAAATGGTAATAAAGCTCTTTAGTTATTAAGCTTATACTTTTTTATAACATAAGCAGTGTACAATTTTTATCTATGGAAAACTGAAGTTGTTAGCGCCCAATAAAAAAATGATATAAATGACCTTGTAGTTAATAAGCGTGCTATGTGGGCACTTCTGCAGACCCTGGAAGTTATCTACCTGCAGATGTCCCGTTTGCCGCCAGCACTTAGGATATATAAGGCCCAAAGTGTCTTCATGTCTTTACTTGGGAGATTATTCGAAATTATTCGTCAGTCGCAAGCGAAGTTTCTCGCAACGCTTCAGAGTGTGCCGTGATTCCGTCCGTGTCTGTGTCCACTAAACCTCGGACAGTATTTAAGACGGCTGACAAGATTGTTGTGGTTGCATTTTTATCGAGTTAGTTATCGTGCTTGTCTAGTGTCCATGTATAAAAGTGAAGAGTCATTGATCAGTTATTTCTAGGAAAGGCTGTGTGTCGTTTTCGGGGTATTGTTTTGTATGCCGCCCGCTATGTTAGAAAAAACCGCTTGGTAAGAGACCCTCTTTATTGGTGAGCAATTAATTATACTTAATTAGTAGTTCGAGTGATTATAACGATACCTGGAACTTCAGGTGGATGTCGTCTCTGAACTGTGTGAAGTCCTGGTTAGAGTAGGAATACTTGAATGAATTGCAAAATTAATACGTGTGAGAACGAATTGTAATATTCTATACTGATTCCTCAAACGACAGTAGACTTCTGTTTATCGTCGTAGTTCCAGATTTCTCTCTATTATACTAGGACAGTTTTATTTCGGTTTCGGCAGGCTGACTTATGGACTGATGATTATGGACAGCACATTCTAAATCGCCTTTCAGCTGCCTGTGCAATAATTTTAAGGCTCTTGTAAAAGGCAGTGGCATTTAAAAATGACAGACTAAAAAACTAAAATCTAACCAACGCCAAACAACAGACCTTCGTATTTTTACCTGACGTCACACAAGGTATATGAAAACTTTATTCACAACGTAATTCAGAAACATATCCCACGTTTGTGCATGCCAGTTGCGGCGGCGCGGTTCCTTCCGTCCCTTTACGACGAACCTGCACCTAGCTGTGAACATTGTCTCAGCAGATCATTAGTAGGAGGGCCGAGTGAAACCTACTGTACTTCGACGTGAACCATGCTGCAATTTAAGTCACTAATATACGTTTCGGGAGAAAGTTTTCACACAAATGAAAGGTTGGAAATTTTGTCCTCAATTAATATATTCTGAAACTTAGGTGAACAAGTATCACTGCCAAGCCCGTTCTAGCCTTAACACGGTCAATCACAATCCCTTTCATTCACATTAGCAAGTTTATGGTGTTTCATTTCCCGAAAACGTAATAGCTACAAAAATACTGATTGTTTTTTATTGATAATACTCGTCAAATATTAAGTCTGTCGGTACCAAATGCAGTCACAGATTTTAGCCACCGACCTGCTCAATACGTCACGCGGAATGTATTTCTTTTCTCGTCACAAAATTCACTTAAATATTCCGAAAGTTCTACACGCCCATCGGAATAATTATGCCGTCACTTTACCACACTTTTGATGTATGAAACACTGCTAGATCTGGCAACTTATCGTTTCCATCGGAATTACTACTACACACGTCCGACCTGTTTCATGGCTAGACTCCCACTCTTCTCTAGAATACTCTGTCTTCTCTACCAGCAGAGAAACGTGCGCGAAGAATATTGCTTTGCCATTGGTCAGTTTACTCAACAGCCAATAGCAAAACAACATTCTCCCGCGTCAATCCGCGCTTTTCGTCAATAACCAATCGCAAAATAGTAAACCAAACGACTGCACTTTTTGCCGACGTAACTATCTAATGTGCTGAAGTTTTGCTTATGCATAAAGTTATTTACTACTGTTATTTATACCTGAATTAACTTTCTCTTTACCGTAAACTTACTTTAGAAATCTATTCTACAAAAATCCCCTTTGTCCATATCCATACTTCTTCGAAATTTTCCCATACTAAATCCTACTACATAACTCGTTAAATAATTACCTTCATATTAACCTTAAACCACACTCACGCATCATTCATACTGCTAAAACACATTTATAACATTTTACCTACACAAAAAGACATAATAACACTTTACGAAAATACTAAAACAGTTTATGTGGGCACAATCGAAACTAGAATCACAGTCCCCCTATCCAATATTGTCCTCTATCGGCTGATACATAAACTACGTGCGCGTCCAGTCTCGCATCACAATCTGTCACTATCCAGTTCTGAGACACATCTCCCACTTAACCGCCTCCAAGGCAGGATCGTTATACGGCGCTACGCCTCGCAGTATGTAAAAGATATATCTTCGTAGAACCAGAATGTTCTGTTTAAAATAAGATATTTGTAATCTCATGCACGAGTTACGACTCAACCAAAGTTGATATCTTCATTTATGCTGAAGACAGAGTTCTGTAAAATAGGATGAACCTGTTACAATCACTCTGTTTGTTCGGAAGATTCTGTCATTAATTCCACTTTCTTCAGTACTTTATAAGCATGGTAGGAACCTATTTCTCGTATATAGTCCTTAAAAATTGCGATCGAACCTTCCAGATGCATTATAAGTTGTACTGTCTATGAACATTTAGTAATCTTTCTATTGTTTTCAGTTGAATTCCGGGCTTCGTCTTGCATACCATAGTAGCATAGAGGTACCTCTGACTGGAATACTGTGGCATTAAACGTGAAAGTAGGAACATTGAACTACGCCGAAGAAATGTTAAGTACCTGTATGACGTAACTCCCCGTGGCCTGATAGCGTCTGCATTTATCCGTCGATAAAGCAGTAGTGTTGACGGTGTGGAGTATTTGATGTGATCCGTTCTTGTGGCAGTCATTGTCTCGAATTCCATATAGTGTACAGATATTACAACACCAGTAATCTTAAGCTCCGCTGCTCACGCCTCATTCATTTACCGCTGTACTTAACGGCACTGGGCTTACGCAATTAATCTTCGTCTCGTTCTTACCATACCTATTATTTTTCTAAGACAAGTGTTTTGTAGATACTGTTACTTGCGGTTCACCTTCTTTTCACCTGCATCACTGACTAATGACCCAACAAGGTGGTGCAGTGGTTAGCAAACTGGTCTCGTAATTGGGAAGACGACGGTTCAGACCTGCGTTCAGCCATCCAAATTTGGATTTTCCGTGATTTCCGCAAATCGCTCTAGGCAAATGTCAGGATGGTCCCTTTGAAAGGGCACTGCCGATTTCCTTCCCCATCAGTGACACAATCCGAGCTTGTGCTCCGTCTCTGACACTGATGTCGATGGGACGTTAAACCCAATCTTCCTTCCATCCATCCATCCATCCTTCCTATCTCACTAATGATTTGGGCAGATACACGTAAGGCCCTAGAAATAAGAAATATTGATCACAAAGTAGTAAGAGGCAGTTATTTCCTTGTAGCTGTAGAATAAACGATGTCATTGGGCTCCCAGACCTTCTATTTTATTGCACTTCTCTGGCTTGAGTATCCATTGCGCTGTTCTACATCTAAATCTACGTACATATTCTGCAGACCACCGCCCGGGGCATGTCGAGAGGTAACACTTACCATTATTAGTCATTTCCTCTCCTGCTCTACCCACAATTAGAGCGAGGGAAAAAGACTGTCTCAGAGCGTCTGAACGAGCGCTAATTTCTCGCATCTTATCTTCATGGTCCTTGCGCTTACTGAACGTTGGCGGCAGTAGAATCGAATCGTTCAGTAGTCGGCTTCTACGTTTTCGCAATAGTGCCTTGCCGATAGTGCGTTCCCTCCAGGCATTCCCTTTTGAGTTCACCAGGCATCTCCGTTATGTATGCGTGCTGATAAAACCTACCAGTAACAAATCTAGCAGCCCGCCACTGAATTGCTTCGATTTATTAATTTCTCATTCAGCTTTAGAACCTTGCTACAATTGATAAATCCGATGTGGTCAGCGTGAATCGTACTACCGGTTTCCATATTGGTAGCTAGAACTCTAATCGCTAGACTGTGAGATCATTCTACACTGGTGTCCAAAATTAAAGCAACAAACCGCTGTTTTCCCCCTTCCTCTGTCTAATTTACGATATAATCATACACACCGTCAACCAGCTGTCCGTACGATCGCGTTCTGCACAGGAAATGGCATTCCGGTCAACGGACAACCATACCACCGATGATGTCAGGGCACCTATGAAACGAGATAGTTTGCTGGGTAGCCCCACATCCACAATCGCTGTGTATAGAGTCACAGCCGGTGCAGTATGGCACACAGATGATGCCTTTCAGACTCTCTGCGATGGAGGGCCATAGAAAGAAGGAAGCGGGACAGTAGCAAACTAATTTGGCCCTATAGCTTAATGTGAATTTTTCTGTTGTTTCTAGAATATGGCTGTAGTTTATAGAGACCGAATCTGTATCCCGAAGACCAGGGCAGGGCCGACCACAAGTGACTTCAGAAGACATTTATTTGGCTGTAAGAACACAAAACCTTAGTTCTGCACAGCAACTGGCATGTGAGCTCGCAGCATCCACTGGACGTGTTGTATAGAGGCAAACGGCGTGCAGAAGGCTTTGGCACAGTGACATTTATTGTCAGAGACATGCTGTGTGTCTCCCTCTGACGTGTCTTCACAGAAGGGGACATCGAAAGTGGAGCCATCAACATACCACCTGGACGATGGAACAGTGTCGCAATTTTGTTTTCCCAGATGATTCCCGATTTGTTCTGGAGAGTGATTCTCGATGGATTCGCATCTGGAGGAACTTGGAATACGATTTCGGGGCCCAAACGTCGTGGAAAGAGATGGAAATAGAGGAGGAGCGCTAATGATGTGGGCAGGGATTATACTTACCGCTTGAACCCCTCTTCATGAAATTGCACGGATGAATTGTCAAGGTTTAACTGCTCTCAGGTATCGTGACGAGATCTTCGGAGCTCATTTGCGGTTGTTGGGAGGTGCTGTGGGCCCACACGTCATATTGATTGACCATAATGCACGACGTCATAGAGCACAGGTGGTTGATGTTTTCTTGTAAACGGAAGATAATGCATACGTGGCGTGGCATGCTCGCTCTCCCGATTTGAATCCCATAGAGCATGTCTGGGATGCACTAGGGAGACGGCTTGCGTCACGTCAGCATCCACCAAGCATTCTCAAAGACTGCGAGCAGCTGTACAGGAAGAATGAGCATTACTGCCCCAACATGAGACTGATGACATGATCCACAGCATGCCTCGTCGTTGTCAGGTTTGTATTGCTGCCAGAGGTGGCCACATCCCATACTGACCATTTTAACCAGTTGTCGGAATGTGGGTGCAAATCCGCTGGAAAAATGGAGAACATTTTCCTCTACCGTTATGCATGTTGCAGTTGCTTGCGTTCCGCATTTTTTTATTTGTTTCTACTACGCTACCACCTGTTTATCCTGTTTTGTGGCAACATAAACGCATCCTTGGAAAATTTCCTTTGTTGCTTTAATTTAGGACACCAGTGTATTTTAGCAGTTACTGAATGGAAGTTAGAATTTTATTTCCATTGGCAGACGTAAGGAATATTATGGAAACTCTTGCAGTTAGTGACTAAATAACTATATCTGGCAACAAATATGTCTGACAAGGGGAGGCCGCCAATTGTGAAATTCTGATTCGATTTATACTGCGCATAATAAAAGCTCATGGCCAGAGGTGTAATGTGGCAAAGCACCAAGATGCACTTCTCAGCCGTTGTCGAGAAAATCGACAGTTAAAAGAAACCGTTGCGGTGAAATGCTCTCTACGGTTAATAGTTTTATACAGCGTCGTGGCGCAGCGGTAAGCGCTCGGGTTTGTAATCGGAAGGTCGGTCGCCGGATCGAATCTCGCGCCATGCAACATTTTTTTATTATTATTAGTTTTTTGTAATTCAAATATATATATATATATATATATATATATATATATATATATATATATATATATATATGTGTGTGTAGACACAATTGAATAACAAACAAATACTAAAAAAAAAAATTGCATGGCGCGAGATTCGATCCGGCGACCTTCGGATTACGAACCCGAGCGCTTACCGCTGCGCCAGACGCTATCGACAACTTTTAATCGTTGAGAGTATTTCACCGCAACGGTTTATTTTAACTGTCGATTTTCTCGACAACGGCTGAGAAGTGCATCTTGGTGCTTTGCCACATTACACCTCTGGCCATGAGCTTACATCATGCGCAGTATGAATTGAATCTGAATTTCACAATTGGCGGCCTCCCCTTGTGAGCTGCAGGTTAGAATGAGGGTAAAATGCAGGGCTCAGTGACCACAAAAGTCATCGATTCATAACATACTACAAATGTTCAGAAAAAGAAGTAAACGACAGGAAATATTAAATGATAATCATGACCTTAAGGATATAAATATACAGATTAACTATAAAATACTAGAAATTATCAACTATAACAAAGAAACTGTGGACGTTGAATAAAATCCTTCGGATAGGCTTGCACTGGCAAAGAGGGAGAGAGCGGCAAATTATATGTCGATCGGGCTTCAAATTAGCATTAGTAAGACGTTCAGGGATGTGGGTTAGTGGTACAACATACCTAAAGGAGTGCATCACTTTGCGCGCATAAGCCTGTGATGAATTTAGTTCTATGTACATAGTTATCAAAGAACATGAATGAATTGAAGGTCGTGAGTGAAATGACTAAACCGAATGGCATCATAGATTGTCTGACCATTGTATTCCCTTACAAAAAATACATGCTCTCAGTAGGAATCCAAAACTTATCAGGCTGATATCAACACTGTTGCCGAACTGTATATTTTTTAGATTTTCAGGGGTACAACGTAGAGGAGAATCCACAAAAAATGGTCTTCTCACCTACAAGTCCAAATCCGAACGCAGGCCTGAAAATTGATCACACTTTATGGTAATTGTAAGGCAGTTTAGATATGCTTCTAATGTCTTCGAAAAACGACAGTGTGCTGCACAACAAAGCAAGTTAGTGACGAACATCAACGTACAGCCAGGGCAGAACTGACTTTCTGGACACGGACCGCAGCTATTTATAGGAACATCGAATATTCCAGCATTACTGATATTTAGACACACTAAATATCGCGTTCTGTTCGTGTTGTTATAACTTTTTTACTATGAAGAGCATTGATGTTAGCCAGCCAGCCGAATCTTCGCGATCGTCGAGTCGATCTTCAGTCTTTTTGAACGTCTCATCGTAGATATGCGCCTCTGAACTGTAGCAGGGCTTAACACGAAGGATATGGACTACGTCTCTGCACTTTTGTCTTCTTGATGAAGGAACATAATGCTAGACTTCATATAGATGTGCAACAAGCGAACTGAGGTACGACGCGGTGCAAAGTAGAGTTATACTTACTTTCCAATAGTCCTATTTTCTGCAGGGGCGTAAAAATCAGTACCAAAACTCCCAGACTCTAGATCAATGACTGGTGACGTGTTCCACTAAAGGATTCCTTCAACGGCAGTTTGCGTCCTTTTGTTTGCCTCTGCTTTTATATACCACTGTGACACCGTACTCGTGAAGCCTCAGTGCCCAGCATGTCAGTTGACGTAACGCATCCTTCAGGCTAGCCAGCCAGCATAAAGAACGGCGATCGTTCACAATGGTGAGTGATTTGCCAGATAAACCTGGCTAGAACTTGTTGATGGCCCAAAGAAATGCAAGGCAATCCACCTTTGTTTTAGAGTAGTCTGTTTCGGACTTTGAGAATTCTCTGGAAGCATACGCTAACACCTTCACAGCAACTTCCTGAATTTGCAGTAGAACTGAATCTAAGCCGTAACTGCTAGCCCAGGTGCCAAGTTCTGTATCGGCATTCTGGTAATACTGTGCTGGTACTATAGCTGATGTTATGATGTTAGAACCTCCTTAAAAACAAGGATATATCTTTCCTGCATCTCTTTACAAGAACATTTGAATTCTCTCTGCAGTAGTTCTTGTACAGGACGTATCTTTGTACAGACGTCCTTCATGAATCGTTAGCAGTATCAGCACATTCCTAGGTAACTTACTACATCACGAACGTGCATTCGCTAGATCTCCCAAGATGTTTATTACTTGGTCGACGAAAAAGAGATTTTTTGGATTCAACTGGAGGCCTGCAGTCTGATCACACTTTATGGTAGTTGTAAGGCAGCTTAGAAATTCTTCATCTGTCTTCGAAAAAACGACAGTGTTATCCACATAGCAAGGACAAGTCCTTCGTTTAAGGTGTCGAGCCAAGTTGTCTATCGCACTTTCCAAAGTACCTGGAGCGTGACACGGACCAATGGTATAACTTTATTCTCATAGGGGCCATCAGGAGATATGTAGGTAGTCTTTTTTCTGGTCAGCCTAGTTAACCTCGCCTGTCTGCTATATGTCAATAGCTACTCCTTTCAAGTTGTGTAGGATGTATCAATACACAGCAATGCATAGACATTTTTCTTCATGACTTTGTTCAATCGTCTTTAGTTCCGTAAGAAACGCCTTGTACTCTCCTTCTCAAGAACCACATGAGAGGACGAAGGATGAAAGTTCATTCATGCCATCTTGCAGCATCTACTCCCCCTCCTCCCAAATTATTCGTCGTTGCATAAGAGCAGTGGATAGTTGGTGGATGATCTCCAGCTTTGATAATGAGTTTAGCGCTGGCTCCTCGGTCTGTCTTTTCCCCATTTTCGATCTGTAAGCATCCATATAATGTCACAGAACGGCTAAGACACACCGGCGCTGTTCCTCAGTCAGGCCCTCTGATTTTGCACAAAGACTACTCGTGATGCCTGCAAGAAGTCCCATCCGAGAATAATATTGATTACTTTCTGTTAAAACGACAAATTCGAGATGCTGTGCTGTGTTAGTGATTCTAAGATATTGTTGTCGGCGGGACTTGTTTCCCATTTGGGCCTCTCAACACAACCACCTTCGTATCATGGAACATAGTCTTCTTTAGCTGACGACGATAAGACTCTGACATAACAGAAAAGGAAGGCCCTGAGACGACTAGCGCTCGAAGGGATATGCCATTGGATATGACGTCAATTACATTTCCTGGCAGGTTGGTGACTTTCGTCCATTGAGGCTTTGCGTCTGCGGCGGCCTTATCTCCACATATGGTCGCCACGCTTACTTTTGCTGAGGTCGGCTGCTAGGCGAGCAACTGGTACCTCTGTGTGATGGCGGAAAACACGCTATCCTGGCGAGTTACTTCGTCCAGGCTATTGCGATGTGCCTCGTCCCACAGGTCGATTGTAATAACACGCAGTTGGCTGACGTGAAAATTACTGTTGCGGTGGCTGACGTCTGGCGGCGTAATAGTTGTCATACATTCGTCTTCTCTCTCTCTCGGGTAGCACGCAACGTGTCCAGGCCATTCACAGTGAAAGCGTAATGGCCTGTTTTTCTTCAGCCTCCAACTGTCTGTCCGTCAGAAGGGATCTGTACTTGCTAGAGGAGATGGTTGCACCTGGTTTGGTCAGAAGCCGGATTGTCGCTTGACAGCTGTGGCACAAGTCCTGATTAGCTGAGACGAATATTCATGCTGCATTCGTCTAGTAGCGGAGATTGGTGGTAAAGATCAATATGACTCTACATCTACATCTACATCTACATCTACATATATATTCCGCAAGCCACCCAACGGTGTGTGGCGGAGGGCACTTTACGTGCCACTGTCATTACCTCCCTTTCCTGTTCCAGTCGCGTACGGTTCGCGGGAAGAACGACTGTCTGAAAGGCTCTGTGCGCGCTCTAATCTCTCTAATTTTACACTCGTGATCTCCTCGGGAGGTATAAGTAGGGGGAAGCAATATATTCGATACCTCATCCAGAAACGCACCCTCTCGAAACCTGGCGAGCAAGCTACACCGCGATGCAGAGCGCCTCTCTAGCAGAGTCCGCCACTCGAGCTTATCAAACATCTCCTAACGCTATCACGGTTACCAAATAACCCAGTGACGAAACGCGCCGCTCTTCTTTGGATCTTCTCTATCTCCCCCGTCAAACCGATCTGGTACGGATCCCACACTGATGAGCAACACTCAAGTATAGGTCGAACGAGTGTTTTGTAAGCCACCTTCTTTGTTGTTGGACTACATTTTCTAAGCACTCTCCCAATGAATCTCAACCTGGTACCCGACTTACCAACAATTAATTTTATACGATCATTCCACTTCAAATCGTTCCGCACGCATACTCCCAGATATTTTACAGAAGTAACTGCTACCAGTGTTTGTTCCGCTATCATATAATCATACAATAAAGGATCCTTCTTTCTACGTATTCGCAATACATTAAATTTGTCTATGTTAAGGGACAGTTGCCACTCCCTGCACCAAGTGCCTATCCGCTGCAGATCTTCCTGCATTTCGCTGCAATTTTCTAATGCTGCAACTTCTCTGTATACTACAGCATCATCCGCGAAAAGCCGCATGGAACTTCCGACACTATCTACTAGGTTATTTATATATATTGTGAAAAACAATGGTCCCATAACACTCCCCTGCGGCACGCCAGAGGTTACTTTAACGTCTGTAGACGTCTCTCCATTGATAACAACATGCTGTGTTCTGTTTGCTAAAAACTCTTCAATCCAGCCACACAGCTGGTCTGATATTCGGTAGGCTCTTACTTTGTTTATCAGGCGACAGTGCGGAACTGTATCGAACGCCTTCCGGAAGTCAAGAAAAATAGCATCTACCTGGGAGCCTGTATCTAATATTTTCTGGGTCTCATGAACAAATAAGGCGAGTTGGGTCTCACACGATCGCTGTTTCCGGAATCAATGTTGATTCCTACATAGTAGATTCTGGGTTTCCAAAAACGACTTGATACTCGAGCAAAAAACATGTTCTAAAATTCTACAACAGATCGACGTCAGAGATATAGGTCTATAGTTTTGCGCATCTGCTCGACGACCCTTCTTGAAGACTGGGACTACCTGTGCTCTTTTCCAATCATTTGGAACCCTCCGTTCCTCTAGAGACTTGCGGTAGACGGCTGTTAGAAGGGGGGCAAGTTCTTTCGCGTACTCTGTGTAGAATCGAATTGGTATCCCGTCAGGTCCAGTGGACTTTCCTCTATTGAGTGATTCCAGTTGCTTTTCTATTCCTTGGACACTTAATTCGATGTCAGCCATTTTTTCGTTTGTGCGAGGATTTAGAGAAGGAACTGCAGTGCGGTCTTCCTCTGTGAAACAGCTTTGGAAAAAGGTGTTTAGTATTTCAGCTTTACGCGTGTCATCCTCTGTTTCAATTCCATCATCATCCTGGAGTGTCTGGATATGCTGTTTCGAGCCACTTACTGATTTAACGTAAGACCAGAACTTCCTAGGATTTTCTGTCAAGTCGGTACATAGAATTTTACTTTCAAATTCACTGAACGCTTCACGCATAGCCCTCCTTACGCTAACTTTGACATCGTTTAGCTTCTGTTTGTCTGAGGGATTTTGGCTGCGTTTAAACTTGGAGTGAAGCTCTCTTTGCTTTCGCAGTAGTTTCCTAACTTTGTTGTTGTACCACGGTGGGTTTTTCCCGTCCCTCACAGTTTTACTCGGCACGTACCTGTCTAAAACGCATTTTACGATTGCCTTGAACTTTTTCCATAAACACTCAACATTGTCAGTGTCGGAACAGAAATTTTTGTTTTGATGTGTTAGGTAGTCTGAAATCTGCCTTCTATTACTCTTGCTAAACAGATAAACCTTCCTCCCTTTTTTTATATTCCTATTAACTTCCATATTCAGGGATGCTGCAACGGCCTTATGATCACTGATTCCCTGTTCTGCACTTAAAGAGTCGAAAAGTTCGGGTCTGTTTGTTATCAGTAGGTCCAAGATGTTATCTCCACGAGTCGGTTCTTTGTTTAATTGCTCGAGGTAATTTTCGGATAGTGCACTCAGTATAATGTCACTCGATGCTCTGTCCCTACCACCCGTCCTAAACATCTGAGTGTCCCAGTCTATATCTGGTAAATTGAAATCTCCACCTAAGACTAAAACATGCTGAGAAAATTTATGTGAAATGTATTCCAAATTTTCTCCCAGTTGTTCTGCCACTAATGCTCTTCTTCTACATTCTCTATTACCATCAGACTCTAAAATCGTAGCTGCTAATTTTTACACCATTATTACAAATATACATGTATTTATACATATGCAGATATCCAATGAAGTCTGCTAATTATGAGGTAGTTATTTATTCTTCATAATTACAGACTATTATCTAAAAAGCTACAATATGCTATACAAATAACATTACCATCGATATTAATGAATTATGCATTAATTATTTATATCTGGTACTTAATTAAACATTTTATGCAAGGATATTTAATTAACGCTTAATTTTGGACTGCGAAGTAGTGACACTACAATTTAATTTTGTGGCCAGGAGGGGTATCTACATAATGAAATTCAAAGGTACTATGAATTCTATTGCTTTTTACAGAACTTGTCTTAAACCTACGGAGCAGTTGCATTAGAGTACAATATAAACATGTTTAATTATCCCATTCACTGACAAAGATTTTCACACGTACATGAAACAATTACAACGTACTATGGTTGGCGGAAATACAAGGAAGGAACTCATAGGTAAAGTCAGTTCTTTCCTGCCATAACTGATCCTTTTCCGCGATCTGACGAAAGTGATCATCGAAAGCAATTAGTTCGTATTTTACGCATGCCAAAAGACTGTATTGCTCCTACTCATGAGAAACTCTTGCGTTCACTAAACACATTGTGTGCAATACCCGCTGAAGTCTGTTGAATATTTTACCATTTTTAACTGTATCGTGATGACTGCCAATACTGATGTTGACTAGTTACGGGCGCTTGCATTCGCACAGCCTCTACATCATAAAAGGTCTGCAGCAGACTGTGACTCTGTCAAGTACGATACATGCGAAACCCGAACAGCTACCTAGCCCTAGCTTCACATCTTACTCCAGGCAGACATGCGAATCACTCAACGACTACACATGCTGAAGTCGGAAACCAAATCTGTGAGCAGAATTCGAAGTGTTTCTCCTGCAATAAGAGGCAAGGTGTTTCTTTGGCGCCTCCTGTCCTCCCCCGTCACGTCTGCCCCATCTTGGCGAGCCAATCGAAAAAATCTTACAATCAGTTGTCCAATGACAAGGACCTGTTTTGTTGGAGCATTCTCCCATAAAATAGAAATAAAGGCAAATCCTGCGAATCTGGCTGGAGAGCCTCCTCAACTTCTCAATAATTTTCCAAAAAGTACTACGTCAGAGGAGTCTGTCTAATGAAATTCCCGTGCTTTCTCGCTCACAGGGCTCCGTGACTTCAGCTAAAGAAGAGAAATAGTTTTTCCACTGTCCTGTTAGTGACTCAAAGAAGGCAATTGTTTAACACCACTGCATGTTCCGCTAAACATCTTAAGGTTCCTATCTGCTTTTCTAATGAGAGGCCGTCTACAAGTATTTTGGGACGAGAAAGTTACGGTCTCACACGTTATGCAATCCTCACTCCTCTCGCGGCGTGTCCCGCCAAGAGCCTAGGGTCGTAAACGCCTTCCCTTCTCTCTGTTGCTTTCACAGGGGCCGTGTTGGCCAGCGGTGCATTGTCTTCCTGTCGACAGACTAGCGCTGTGCTCCCTCAGCGTTGCTGCACAAAGCCCGCTGCTGCCTGCTAGCAGAGACCTGTAAGTATTCTTTAGAACATTTTGTAGGCAAAGAAAACGATGGCGAGGCCGTCTAGAATTTCTCCAACACCTTCCGCGGCGTGGTAAGGACTGCCTTCCGCCACAGGGAAGTTACGGATTATTATCCTGCCCAGGCGTCCCCCTAGCGTTCTCAATGCACACAATAGCCATCGGCGAATGCTGTCCTACCTGCAGTCTCCTGTTTTACAACTTGTATTAATGGTGCCCTTGCCTCCGTTTTGCTCTGCTGTCTGTCTGTAAAATTACCAGCCCAGCCAGATGAAGTTCTCAAAAACCAAAACTGCTACAAGTACTAGATGTACTATCAGTCACTTAATTAAATGAAAATAATACATGCATAATATTTAATAAAATAAGTTATTTTAAAATCAAATTTATTCGATTTTAGTACCTCGGTACATAATTTGCATATCACATGTGAATAACGAGAAAGTCGTGAAACCACCAGTTTCGAGGTGTTTCACTACCCCCCTGTTTTGGAAAGAAAATTGATTAAGGCTGTTGGGAACGGAGACATTGACAAACTATAAATGAACGCATAATTTTTCCTGTCACACTCGTACTAACGGGAATCACGTTAAGTCAGTCTTCCTTGGTGCTCAATATGCAAAAGTCACTTACGTATACGTTCCACCTACACCTACCTCTACATAGATACCCCGAAAGCTACAATACGGTGCTGTGTGGCGGAGAGAGCTCTGTACAGCTACTAGTCGTTGCCTTTCCTGTTCCACTCGCAAACGGAGCGAGGGATAAACGACTGTCTGTAACCTCTGTATTAGCCCTAATTTCTAGTATCTTATCTTCGTGGTCCTTATGCGCAGTATGTGTTGATGGCAGTAGAATCGCTTTGCGATCAGCATCAAATGCTGGTTCTATAAATTTTTTCAATGGTGTTCCTCGAAAAGAACATCGCCATCCCTCTTGGGATTCCCATTAGAGTTCCCGAAGCATCTCCATAACACTTAAGAGTTGTTCGGACCTGTCAACAACAAATCTAGCAGCCCGCCACTGAATTGTTTCGATGTTCTTCTTCAATCCGATCTTACACGGATCCCAAGCATTCCAGAATAGCTCGTACAAGTGTCCTATATGGAGTCTCCTTTACATATGAGCCATATTTCCCTAAAATTCCCTACCACGGTTCTCAGATGCTTGTTCCATTTCTTATCGCATTGCAACGTTATACTCAGATATTTCAACGATGGGAACCAGAATACTATTAATGCTGTATCCAAACATGACGGGTTTTTTAATGCCACATATACGAGAAGTTCAGTTATCGAATGGTTACAGCTACAAGAATTTGAACAACCAAGAAAGAAAATCAGACCATCTCTTTCACTGAAAAACAAACAGTCACACTTACTTCGGGACAGGAGGTGCAGAGTGGCCCTGCGGTTTGAGGCGCCATGTCACGGATTGCGCGGCCCCTCCTGCCGGAGATTCGAGTCCTCCCTCGGGCATGGGTGTGTGTGTGTTGTCCTTAGAGTAAGTTAGTTTAAGTTAGTTTACGTGGTGTGTAAGTCTAGGGACCGATGACCTCAGCAGTTTGGTCCCTTAGGAATTCACACATATTTGAATATTTTTTACTTCGGGACAGAGTGCATTTATTTACGACACCAACTATTCACTCATCTCTGTAAACATGGTGGTGCCTTCTTAATGTTAGCTTACAAAGTAAGCGAGATATGACAAGGTCCACTCACATACACACATCTACATCTGAACACTTTTACTTGAAATGAAATGTGAAAAATAAGAAATTTAGTCAGTTACACAATAACTACACACTATATATCACAAAAATCAAACATTTTCAAAGGTAAAGTCACAATATACATATACAGTAGTACTTCACAAAGAGACTCAAAAATTAATAAGATGAGATTCCCACTTTTGCAACGATTCAAACATATAAACAACAATTACAGAATCACATAATAATAAATATACACGTAAATCACAAAGCATAACAGTGACCAACAGTTAAACTGAAAAACAGTACTTCGTTTGTTGATTGTTTAGTGTTGTTATACATAAGAAGTATCCAAATGATCATTTCCAGCTTATACATCAATTTAATGAGATTGTGGTGTTTGGCATTGTTTCCGACATACTGGAATCAAATGACATGATGTTAAATGTTAACAAATAATGTAGTGTTTAAACAAGTAAATGACATTCACGTAACAGATAAACTTTACAACTTTAACAGTCTTTCTGAAAAAGAGAGAAAATACAAAAAATTGTATGCGTTATTAGTTCGTTCGTCAAATAAGAAATATAAATTTAATTCACAAAACACTTTTCATCCTATATTGAATTAGGGGTGACACACGTCACATGGGACAACACTGTGTGTTTTGTCGGGACATCGGGACGCAGAGTGTTAACACAATGTTATGAGAACGAAGATTCATTCCTGTTCGTCTGTGTAGGGCGAAGCTCCAGTTGCTTGGTGAAAAGGTGTGAAATTATTCTTGTTTGTTGAGCAGGAGAAATGCGTCACTGTCGCTGTAGTTCGCCGTCACATCTCATCCATTAGTGACAGCTGGAGAGTCATTATGAAGGTGTCAAGCTCTCAACATTGCACGGTATCAGCATCTTCACACGTCTTGAAACTTCCTGGCAGATTAAAACTTTGTTCCCGACCGAGACTCGAACTCGGGACCTTTGCCTTTCGCGGGCAAGTGCTCTACTGTCTGAGCTACCGAAGCACGACTCACGCTCGGTACTCACAGCTTTACTTCTGCCAGTACCTCGTCTCCTACCTTCCAAACTTTACAGAAGCTCTCCTGCGAACCTTGCGGAACTAGCACTCCTGAAAGAAAGGATATTGCGGAGACATGGCTTAGCCACAGCCTGGAGGATGTTTCCAGAATGAGATTTTCACTCTGCAGCGGAGTGTGCACTGATATGAAGCTTCCTGGCAGGAAGTTTCATATCAGCGCACACTCCGCTGCAGCGTGAAAATCTCATTCTGGATTCATACGTCTTCTTCGTAGACTGGATTACAGGATTCTACTCTTGGATTCTTGTGCTTACTGGCTGACGTTGCTCTTAATCTATTCATCAAGATGCTCTGTGGGTTGCTGCATTTTCCATGTACAAGTGAAGAGCGTAGTTATATGATCAGTCTATAAGGATATGGTGTAGGAAAACAGTTACGGCATTAGGTTTTGAAATGGGTCAACCGGATACACTGTTTTGATACCATTAGTCATGGTATGGCACGAAGGTGCTAGTTGACAATGTTTCCGGATTATTGATTGTCTTATCTCCATTTCATGTGGTGCTAGCTCATTTCGTTGCCGGAATTCCACTGCCATTTGCCGAGTAGTGTTTATCAATGTCCAAACTCTGCCGTTGGCGGACGTTGTAACGAACAATTGCTTTCTGCACACCTCGTATCCCACCGGTAGCGTCTGCCTTGCTGGATGTTTTTCTGTGCACACTGTTGTCTGGCCCTAAGGAAACAAGTCTGTTGGGAAGTCGCAGCCGTCGTTGCCGGACAGGGTGGCGTGCATGCCGTATTGTGACGCTCGGTTCTCACCTCTGTAGTCTCGCCCCGAAGAAAGTTGGTAAGGTTAGGTTAGGTTAGTGTTGTTTAACGTCCCGTCGACAACGAGGTCATTAGAGACGGAGCGCAAGCTCGGGTTAGGGAAGGATGGGGAAGGAAATCGGCCGTGCCCTTTCAAAGGAACCATCCCGGCATTTGCCTGAAACGATTTAGGGAAATCACGGAAAACCTAAATCAGGATGGCTGGAGACGGGATTGAACCGTCGTCCTCCCGAACGCAAAGTTGGTAAGGGGACACCCACTTAAGTTTCCGTGGGCTTTGGTCGCCCTGCTGTGGTCTCCTTCTGTCTGGCGAGTGTCAGTGAAACCCACTCCAGTACCTTGTTATCTGCCTGGCCATTTTCAGACTATTTGCAACTAACGTTATACTCTTACGAACACTTTGTATATTCATAATAATTAAGAAATTATGTTACTTAACGTTATACTGAGAATATGTCTCACAAAAATTATGTATGAAATTACCTGATATACATACGAGACAAAAACCAATTTGAACAGCTGTGTAGGGCAGAAAGACAGCATTAAACGGATTTGACAGTGGGGACCAGGGGTGCCAGTTGAATATTTACGGCACTATGACAGCGTGAAAACAGTGCTCAGTTTCAACATTTTCTACGACATACTTACGTGAATTAAGTAATGGTAAGTCTATGTATAACAGCATATTCATCTATCATTTACTTGGATCTTGTTAGGAAACACAGACATGTGATAGTTTCCATTTCTAAAGAAGTGCTATATGGTGCGTCATCTACGTACGTCATATGTGTATGTGATCCTTCAACGTTTTCTTGTACCCACCATGACGACTGACTAGTCCAAATATTATTTTTACGCATACATCTTCTGTAAATGACATGTCATTTTGAGTAAAAACGTCCTCTGTAGCGCCTAAAATATGCAACTGCGGCCTCAAGTTCCTTCGCTCAGTTTCCTTTGTTTGATGCTGCCCTTCTGCCCCACACTTTGGTCAAATTGTTTCTCGGCACACTGTATACAGGGTGTTACAAAAAGGTACGGCCAAACTTTCAGGAAACATTCCTCACGCACAAATAAAGAGAAGATGTTATGTAGGCATGTGTCCGGAAACGCTTAATTTCCATGTTAGAGCTCATTTTAGTTTCGTCCACCTACGCTCAATGGAGCACGTTATCATGATTTCATACGGGGTACTCTACCTGTGCTGCTAGAACATGTGCCTTTACAAGTACGACACATGTGGTTTATGCACGATGGAGCTCCTGCACATTTTAGTCGAAGTGTTCGTACACTTCTCAACAACAGATTCGATGACCGATGGATTGGTAGAGGCGGACCAATTCCATGGCCTCCACGCTCTCCTGACCTCAACCCTCTTGACTTTCATTTATGGGGGCATTTGAAAGCTCTTGTCTACGCAACCCCGGTACCAAATGTAGAGACTCTTCGTGCTCGTATTGTGGACGGCTGTGATACAATACCCCATTCTCCAGGGCTGCATCAGCGCATCAGGTATTCCATGTGACGGAGGGTGGATGCATGTATCCTCGCTAACGGAGGACATTTTGAACATTTCCTGTAACAAAGTGTTTGAAGTCACGCGGGTACGTTCTGTTGCTGTGTGTATCTATTGCATAATTAATGTGATTTGAAGAGAAGTAATAAAATGAGTTCTAACATGGAAAGTAAGCGTTTCCGGACACATGTCCACATAACATATCTTCTTTCTTTGTGTGCGAGGAATGTTTCCTGAAAGTTTGGCCGTACCTTTTTGTAACACCCTGTATAATAGCTCGATGGCCTTCAAGATGCCGGCTGGGGTGGCCGAGTGGCTCTAGGCGCCACAACCTGGAACCGCGCGACCGCTACGTTCGCAGGTTCGAATCCTGCCTCGGGCATGGATGTGTGTGTTGTCCTTAGGTTAGTTAGGTTTAAGTAGTTCTAAGCTCTAGGAGGCTGATGACCTCAGTAGTTCAGTCCCATAGTGCTCAGAGCCAGAGCCTACAAGAAGCTAAATTCTTTAGCCCAGGAGTCTCAAATCATTCCAAATTATACAAGAAATTCTATATTTATTTCCCTATCTTTATTACCATTTATAAGATTTGTAATAAACTAAAAGATGGGAGTCTAGTCCTTTACGATTACCATTGATTGCACTTGATTGTATTGCACTAATGTATTCAATAACTTAACATGCATTAATCCTTCACCACTGTTATGCTGGTATAATGGTACATATCTCCATGACCTTAGTTAATTTTAGCCTAGTTCAGATTTTCTCATCTTTAGACAAGAAGCTGTGTACAAATTATCTCCTCCTCATCATTCTCTTTATCTACTTCCATTCATCTGCTCAATTCGAGTTTTCATATAGTACCTTCCCCAATTACTCCTCATGTGGTCGTTTCCTGCGACTAGGTGTCGAGTTCTCCTTAAAAAAATCTCATAACAAAGAAAATTGAAACACAAAATGACATATTCTCATCTCCGAACTATTCTAATGTGGCTGATAAAAAAATATAAATTCCAAAAATGGATAAACTATGTCATTACATTTTCTTTTTAAACCTTTATTTCCGTGACATGTTCCTTTACTGCCATCTGATTTAACCTCCATATTTTCGCTCAAATTTCAATCTAACGAAGTAACTGAAAGTTCATTACAACATAAGTCATCCTTTGTTTACGTTGGTGTACGTAGTGCTTACGTTTATAACTTAATTTTTGACTGATGATCATCTAACTTCCGTCGATTCATGTCGTACAGCCTCCGTTTCTGGTTGTCCGTAACATATCACAACTTCCACCATCTCACGTGCTCCTAAACAAATATACAAATAGAATGTCCCCATCTCCTTTCCTCCTGAATGCTCTGAAAATAAAGCATAAATACATCTCGACATGGGTCTCTGGTATCACGGACAATCTTAGACAACTCGCTGGGACCTGTGCCTTAACAGCTTGACTCTGAAAACATATTTGCACGTCTTTCTCTCCTTTCAACGTAATCATGCCACATACCATGTCTCATGAGGACTTGTTTTCCCTCATGAAATCTTTGCCGAATATCATTTCTATGGCAAGCTTATGCGCAATGACGAAATTGCGCTCTAGCTCATGTCCCTGACATGTAAATTCTATTCCAGCCTGTCTGTTTACTCCTGTCTATTTGCCTACTATTGCCCACTTTTTGCGCGTCCTTGACAGCGCTGGCCAACGTTACCTCTCCTCACGTCTTTCAAAGGCGACGTAAGAAATGGCAGAGATGTGACCACCACTGTCCAAAATTCTCTTCTATTCCACCTTTTCTACGTTTATCTTTACTTCTGGCTGTAGCTCCTGACTGCACAACACTTCCTTTTTTTCCAACATGATCTACAACATGTCTACACACTTGAGTAAAGTTACACTGTTTGTCGATTCCACTTACACTCTGTACCCGCTTGATATTTCTGTGAGTTCACCTCTTTAATCACTGTTTACTTCTTTCCCATATTTTCTGCTCTGACATAGATTTTCTACCACCTTTGGTACAAACTGTTTTCCAGTTCTCCTCATCGTACTCAGTTTTGTCTCCAGTGTCTTAAACGTGAATATTATTTTCCGCCTTGTTCATCGTCTGGCTTCGACTCTGTCTTCATTATCCTCTTCTTCCTCATTTTCCTCTTTCTCTAAATCATGGCTTACCGTACAAATACACTCCTGGAAATGGAAAAAAGAACATATTGAGACCGGTGTGTCAGACCCACCATACTTGCTCCGGACACTGCGAGAGGGCTGTACAAGCAATGATCACACGCACGGCACAGCGGACACACCAGGAACCGCGGTGTTGCCGTCGAATGGCGCTAGCTGCGCAGCATTTGTGCACCGCCGCCGTCAGTGTCAGCCAGTTTGCCGTGGCATACGGAGCTCCATCGCAGTCTTTAACACTGGTAACATGCCGCGACAGCGTGGACGTGAACCGTATGTGCAGTTGACGGACTTTGAGCGAGGGCGTATAGTGGGCATGCGGGAGGCCGGGTGGACGTACCGCCGAATTGCTCAACACGTGGGGCGTGAGGTCTCCACAGTACATCGATGTTGTCGCCAGTGGTCGGCGGAAGGGGCACGTGCCCGTCGACCTGGGACCGGACCGCAGCGACGCACGGATGCACGCCAAGACCGTAGGATCCTACGCAGTGCCGTAGGGGACCGCACCGCCACTTCCCAGCAAATTAGGGACACTGTTGCTCCTGGGGTATCGGCGAGGACTATTCGCAACCGTCTCCATGAAGCTGGGCTACGGTCCCGCACACCGTTAGGCCGTCTTCCGCTCACGCCCCAACATCGTGCAGCCCGCCTCCAGTGGTGTCGCGACAGGCGTGAATGGAGGGACGAATGGAGACGTGTCGTCTTCAGCGATGAGAGTCGCTTCTGCCTTGGTGCCAATGATGGTCGTATGCGTGTTTGGCGCCGTGCAGGTGAGCGCCACAATCAGGACTGCATACGACCGAGGCACACAGGGCCAACATCCAGCATCATGGTGTGGGGAGCGATCTCCTACACTGGCCGTACACCACTGGTGATCGTCGAGGGGACACTGAATAGTGCACGGTACATCCAAACCGTTATCGAACCCATCGTTCTACCATTCCTAGACCGGCAAGGGAACTTGCTGTTCCAACAGGACAATGCACGTCCGCATGTATCCCGTGCCACCCAACGTGCTCTAGAAGGTGTAAGTCAACTACCCTGGCCAGCAAGATCTCCGGATCTGTCCCCCATTGAGCATGTTTGGGACTGGATGAAGCGTCGTCTCACGCGGTCTGCACGTCCAGCACGAACGCTGGTCCAACTGAGGCGCCAGGTGGAAATGGCATGGCAAGCCGTTCCACAGGACTACATCCAGCATCTCTACGATCGTCTCCATGGGAGAATAGCAGCCTGCATTGCTGCGAAAGGTGGATATACACTGTACTAGTGCCGACATTGTGCATGCTCTGCTGCCTGTGTCTATGTGCCTGTGGTTCTGTCAGTGTGATCATGTGATGTATCTGACCCCAGGAATGTGTCAATAAAGTTTCCCCTTCCTGGGACAATGAATTCACGGTGTTCTTATTTCAATTTCCAGGAGTGTACTTATTCTTTGATCCCCATCATTATTTACAACTTGTTCCTTTTCATTACTGCCATCGTCTTTGTAATGTGCATCTCTCTCGTCGTCGTCTTCTCTCCCTTGCTGCTCGTCCTCTGACATATTTATAGTATCTGCTGCAGCTTCTAGATCTGCTCCAAATTGATCTGTGGAGGTTCTAATGACCGATCTCGCTTCTTACATTTGCCCCTGCGGATTTTGATTTCCGGTGTGACCGCTGACACGAAGATTTGCTGACCTAATCTCCGTGATATCCACTTGTTGCACCATTCGTAAGGTTGTGGCCACATTGGTACAATTTGTGGGTGATTGTTTGATTGGAAACACTTCCCCTCAGCTTGTGGGAAAGGCTGGAACGGGGCACTGATGGCTGGTGTTTTGTTCCTGTTATTTCCTCTGTTATTCAACCATCGTGGCAGTCCACGAAAATTATTGGGACTGCTCCCTTTATTCTCCATTTCCCTCCAGCTTCCCTTCACCTGATCATCTGTGAAGCGAACTCTAGCACCTGCAATACGTTTATTTTTGAATGCTTCTATGCCTCCGCCACACCTGCTGGCCGATATGATAGCGATTTCATATAGCAAAAGCATAGCATTTCGCTCGAACTATATGTTGTGTAGAAGTACTGGTTTTTGTGTTAAGGATTGTCAAAGAACTCCATCAGACTCCACTGTCCTGATGATTCTAACTGTTTTGCATCCCAGTTTGTTGCTTGATTCGCTTTTGAGTTCCTTTCATCCAATACATTGCAGGGAAGGCAACTTCAGACTCCTGATTTGAGGTTCAAGTTTGTGTGATATCACTCAGACTACCGGATCTCCTTCTAAGAGTGCACACAAGAAGTCTAGCTTATACAGCAATGGCCATGACAATGGCATTGACAAACTGAATCGAGCTATCTACGCCTTGTGATGAATTGATTTTCTGTTGTGCATGTATGTTCGTAATTGCTACAGAGAAAGGAAGTTCTTAAAATCAAATGCTTCTTCCTCCTGGTATACATTCTATCAGCTGTCTGCGTTGTCCTGTGTCCTCATGTCCTGATACAGGACCCTGCCCAACCCGCTTATGTTACTTTCACACTTCTTCTACTTTCCCTGGAGACAAACTCGTTCATATGGCGTACACGTGTCATCATGAGTGGAGTACAATTATTTCGTAGATTTTCAACAGTCTCCATAAGTGAATGTCGCGCATTTTGTTCAAGAAAATCATTACCATTACTGTTCCTTCTTTCCTGTGCTCTATTCAAATAGTCCAGTGATAGATTTTCTTCACTTTCCCAGGACGAGGCTATATTTGAATTTTGTGAATCCATTCCTCTCTGTATTTCACGTGAGATAAATTCATTGTTGCGCAACTTTAACAATACTGTGACTTCACATAATATCGCGACAATATCAGCATCAACATTATCTAATCTTCTTTCGACTTCTCCCATGTGTGTTCGCTGCTCATCCTGAATCCTGTTTACTTTGTCATTCCTGTTCTAGGATTGGAAGTTGTTGTAAATTTGTATTTATTCCTTCTTGCACCTTCTCTCTGTCTTCAGCCAACTGTTTAGCTGATCGCGCTATCTTCTTGGCTTCTGCAGCACCACGTTTTGTTTCTGTAGCTCATCTTTTTAAATCGTCTATTTTTTCACCTAAAATATCCTACTTTTCTTTTATTTTTTTCCTAACTACAATCAATTCATGCAAGGCTTCTTTTCTCACTGTCTCATTCTTCTTTTCGACTCTTCACAACATCTGCAACAAGTAAAGCCCTGAGTTACTTTGCTCATCTCTTCTACAGGCGTTGGTGCTCTTTAACTCAACTGAAAATGCATCTGCAGTGGCGAAACTGCTCTGCTGCTCTCTACCTGATAATCTCTGGTCCTTTTAATAGCAACTGAGTGTTGGGAAGTCACAGTGGTATCCTCTTTCCCTTTCTGTCATTTACAATTGCACCTTCTGACTCGAAATTCTCCATGTCTTCAATTTGAAACACAGATAGACTCTGAATTATCTGTTCCATGGGAAACGTTATCTGCTTCTCCCCCATATCTAATAGTTCCCTATCTTGATTCCGCTCTACACTTGGCATTTGTTTTCATTTAAACAACTTTCTATCTGCACTCCTCTGAACTTCTGGGCCTTATTGAAACATGCGCACTAACCAACTTCATAAACTTTTTTTCCAAAACACCTCACACACAGAAACACAAAATATTCAACCCTTCCTAAACAATTCAGACGATGTATGAACAGTGTTATATTGATAAAATATGGAGCAAAATCCACACAAAACCAGAAAAAACTGAAATATCAAATACATGGATTATTTTATTCGTGCTAACAGATATTCTATATGTAAGACGGATTTACGTCATTAGTAAATTGATTATAAACCAGTCTAATTTTAACTGCTAAATTTTTACTTCTCTCTATGTTAGAGGAGTAGTAAGTTACGCAAAACGTTTAAAAAAATATTTCTGAAAATTTATAATGCAAGGTTTTCCTTTCCTTTTTTTTTATTCCTGACTGCATCATAGAATATCCAATCACTGTCGTTTTCCTGAGATGTGTACGCCAAAGTGTACTACCCCATTGTCTACACATTTATACACTGACAGAAGGAAAACTCGCAACACCAAGCGACGTCATTATTTGTACGTTACTCAGTCTGAACGAAGTCGTGAAATACGGCTACGAGGATTTGGTTTTTCCTTTTGCGATAGCGCAGAAAGACGTGACAAGAATTTAGTCACTGAACACTACTGATGGCAACGGTGGTCACGAGAATGTACAGTCGCAAGATGACAGGGCTCAAGACGGCCACGTTGCACTCCAGAGACGGAAGACCATCGTGTAAGGCATATGGCTCTGATACATCGTACTGCGTGTGGAGTAGCAATTTGGGCAGCAGTTGGCACCACAGTGACACAACGGATTTTGCAAAGCGGTTACTTCAAGGACAGTTCCGACCCAGATCCTCTGTATCGTTCATTCCAATGAACCCAAATCACTGGCATTTACGACTTCGGTCGTGTCAAGCGAGAGCTCGTTGGAGGACATGGTGGAGATCAGTTGTTTTCTAATGAAAGTTGGTTCTGCCTCGGTGCCAGTGGTGGACGTGTGTTGGTTGGACTGTTGGCATTTGAGGGCCTGCAGGTAACCTGTCTGCATCCTAGACACACTGGACATACATTTGAAGTTATGGCCTGGGGCGCGATTCCTTTTGACAGCAGGAACACTCTCGTGATTATACAACGCACCGTGTGATGCAGATTTGTACATCACTGTGCTACTATTCACGAACAGAATTCCAGAGGATGTTTTCCAACAGAATAACGCTCGTCCAAAAACCACTGTTGTAATCGAACATGCTCCTCAGAATGTCGACATGTTGCGTTGGCCTGGTGAATCATCATATATATCTCCAATCCAGCACACATGGGACGTCATTGTTTGACAAGTCCAGCATCATCCACAACCAGAATTAACCGTCCCTTTACTAACTGGCCAAGTGCATAAGGAATGGAAATCCAGGCCACAGACAGACATCCGGCACCTGTACAATACATTTCATACAAATCTACGTGATTGCATTTAAAATTCTGGCAGTTACACCGGTTATTGATATACCAGCATTTCACGTTTGCAATGGCATATCTCGAGCTTACATTCACCTGTGACCTTGCGATGTTGATCACTTAAATATGTTGCCCAGTAAACGTATTCCCGAAATTTCATTACTCTACATTATTTTTTGGTGTTGCGACTATTTTTCGGTATCTTATATCCAACCAGTATGTATATGTAGATACCTAATGAAGACTGTTAATTATTAGTTGTTACACAACGATATTTAACTAACGCTAAGTTAAGCCTGCCCTGTTAGCCGAGCGGTCGTCTGCCTACGGCAGGGCAACAGAGCGGACGCGTACGTGTTGACTTCGTGCGGAGCGCGAGCTCACCTTGTTTACATTCTGACGGCCGTTGCTTAAGTGCCGGCTTACCTTGTACGATCCATGGCGAACCGTTACCGTAAATCAACACTCCGATTTACTTTCTGCAACGATTATGCCCGACCCAAAGCACTCGAGGTGGAACGTTTTCTGCGAGAGGAAGTGAAGATCCCGGCGACCGATATTATCGGCATACATTTGTCAATCGTGAGCAGCATGGTCTATGTGAAAATCATTAACGATGCGGCGTGAGAACGCATACTATGTGAGACCAAACAGGGGCTCCGCTTCTGTCACGCTGATGGCAATGTGGGGGAGGTAACCGTCGACCACGCAGGCTTAGGTATGCAAACGATACGCATTTCGAATTGCCATTCGAACTTCCTGCTGAGGAAGTCGTCGCGGCACTACGCCCATACGGCACAGTCCACGGCCACACTGCGGAGAAGTGGACACAGTTTCGCCCGCATCTCGTGGTCGTGCGGTAGCGTTCTCGCTTCCCACGCCCGGGTTCCCGGGTTCGATTCCCGGCGGGGTCAGGGATTTTCTCTGCCTCGTGATGGCTGGGTGTTGTATGCTGTCCTTAGGTTAGTTAGGTTTAAGTAGTTCTAAGTTCTAGGGGACTGATGACCATAGATGTTAAGTCCCATAGTGCTCAGAGCCATTTGAGCCATTTTGACACAGTTTCGGACGTATCCTGTCCTAAACGGGGTCCGACAGATCACCATTGATCTCCGAAGCCACGTCCCGTCCTACCTACAGATCGGCGGATGCCGTGCAATAATTATATACGACGGCTAGCCTCGGACCTGTTCCGGGTGCAGCAAAGAAGGCCACATTAGATCCGAATGCCTACAACGGCGTATTACGCAACTTCCAGCTGCCGAAGAACCACCCACGTCGCAACCTACAGTGCTACCGGTGACCTATGCCACTGCTCTAGCTTCTCCTACCGCTTTGCTACGTCACCCGGTCACCACAAACGACGCCACCAACGAGCCCGACCAGACACCGACGGAAAGCGCCTCGGACGGCCCGCCGCCTCGGCCGTCCATCGACGCCGCTGCGACGATGCCGACGCAACCGGACGCTGACCCTGACCCCGGAAACACGATGGAGATCGACTCGCTCATCGTTCCTACAGCGGCCTTTCTGCCAGAACGACGCGACTCCCTTCCGTCTTCGGACACGGAGGGTCGCACAAGGAAACAACGTTCTCCGAAACGTCGCAAACGAAGACGTCGCACAGTTTCCGGCCAAGAGGAGACGTTACAAGTCGAAGAGGACGCAACCGTTGACCAGCACGGGGCCTCAGAACCCGCTACTGCTGACGAACACGTTATGAGCGCGGAGACATCTATCGGTGTGCCTGCGCCCCGTGCTGACGCTGAACTAAATCATGAACGTATCACAGGCGACACTACACCACGCACCATTACAACATCTTCTGCAGACAAAATGGAAGATACACCAGTGTCCGCTTCCACGGCGTGGCACGAGGAGGTCGAGGAGCGGGACCTGTTACGGGACCCTGCGACGTCACGGCCGCACCACTAATCATACTCTCCCCAGACTCCCCTGCGGGCCAGCGGGATAACGTTTCGCTGCGACGCCCACACCCTTGCGCGGACAGCAGAGTGGACCAGCCTCCAGCAATCCGACACCAGGCCTACCGGATAGCAACCATCAACACCAACAACATCCGTTCCAGGGTGAAAATCCGCCTTATGCAGGAGATGTTCTGTGCTTCGGATATTGATTTCGCCCTTCTGCAGGAAGTTCACTTACCTTGTCTCCCGGATATCAATGGCTACACCGCCTATGCCTCCGCGAGTGATCCTATGGGCCGCGGAGTGGCCATCTACGTCCGCCACGGGATTTCTGTGACCGATGTCGCCTTCCTTCCATCAGCTCGGGGCATGGCACTCACTGCCATGGGGACACGCATCATTAATGTCTACGCTCCCTCAGGCACCGACCGACGGCATGAAAGAGCCCAGTTTTATTCCGAGGAAATCGCTCCCCTGTTTTTTGGGGCGTTATGACCATTGCCTAGTAGGAGGTGATTTTTAACTGCGTTCTGCATCCTTAAGATCAGATTCCCCACTATACTACATGCCAGGAACTACGTATAGTGGTGCTAGACTTCCTGCTTCACGATACCTGGGAAGTTCAACACGGCGACCGTTCTGGCCATACCTTTCTTATCAGTCATTCCGCAAGCCGACTAGACAGGATATATGTCTCATAAACTCTTAGATCTGCGATACGGGGTGCCGAACGCTGGCCGCTGGCCTTTTCCGACCATTGCGCTTTTATCTGTACGGTCCCCCTTCCGCCGCAATCAGTATGGCGCAGCCGTGCGCCATGGCAACTCAATACTTCAGACTTGCATGACGTGGAGTGTCGCCAACAAGTTACTGAAACGTGGACAGCCTGGGAACGACGCCTTCCCCGCTACCACTCGACATTGACATGGTGGTTGGACTGCGCCAAGCCGGCGATCCGGAGGACACTGATCAGATACGGGATGGACATGACCGACTGGCATCGCACCACTGTTGACTTCTATTATGCGATTCTCCGAGATCTGGACGCTCAACCGCCAACCCCGGACAACTAGTTGGAACGGCAAAGAACTAAGGCGAAGATAATTGCACTGGCACGCCAGAAACTGCAAGGGGTCGTGATACGGACGCGACGCCACGATCACGCGGATTTAGAAATTCCACCTATGCATCATATAGTGTCCGACAAACGACGGCGACGTCGACAGATCATCAGCACTCTGACCACGCCTCATGGCACGCAGGTGACCACTCAGAATGACATCGTCCACGCATTCGTCGAGCACTACCGTCGTACTTATAGTGAAGCAGACGCTGAAACTGCAGCAGACGACTCCATTTTGCATTAAGTCACGCGCACCCTCTCCCACACGTCGGCGGATGCTTTGACAGTGGCGGTTACGCTAGACGAAGTCAACAACGCAATCGCCAAGGGTGCTGTCAACAGATCGCCTGGCATTGACCGCTTACCGATTGAGTTTTACCGTACCTTTCGGAACCTCATGGCACCACGGTGGACGACTATGTATCAAGAACTGATGACATCTGACCAAGCAATCCCTCCCGCCTTTGCTGAGGGCATCATCATACCAGTCCACAAACCAGCTCGTGGTTCGATGGTCACGATTTGCAGACCGCTCACCCTACTCAATGCCGATTACAAGATTTTCGCGCGCTTACTGGCTATGCGGCTCCGAACAATCCTGCCTCATATCCTCTCGCCAGAGCAAACGACGCCTGGAGGACAGGTTAACATACAGACTGCCACAGGGGAATGCCGCGACTTAAATGCGATGGCAGCGGTCTGCAGACTCCGTGCAGCGGTCGTCGCTATAGACCTCGACAGCGCCTTCGATAAAGTGCGTCATCGTTTCCTGTTTTCGGTGGCAGCCCGAATGGGCATCCCCCCTCCGTTTCTAGACGTCATCCGGCGTCTTTTCGACAGTGCCAGTTCACGTGTCCAAGTCAATGGACGTTTAGCAGGGCCGGTACCTATCTGCCGTTCGATAAGGCAGGGGTGCTCCCTCTCTACCCTCCTGTATGCCATTGCCCCTGAGCCCCTTATTGGGGGCTTGACGACCAAGCTCGCTGGCCTCACCCTACGCCAACACTTTTCGATGTCGGGCGTATGCTGATGACCTCCTCCTCCTCATTCGCTCCGGCTCTGAGATTCGAGAAATCCTCTAATTGATTACCAGTTATGGGGCTGCCGCTGGCAGTGCCATGAATGTCACCAAATCTTCTGCAATGCACATTGGACGAGGCCTCCAGGAGGGTGAAGTGGCACCCCTGCCGCTTGTGTGGACTTTCCGGTACCTGGGCATTACCTTTACCCCCACGGTCACACGCACAGCGGCAACGAATTTCCGTCGCCTGTTACACGTCATCCGCAACGACGTCCGCCAGGACACACTTCAACGGGTTGAGTTTCTTAATCTGTATGTGGCATCAAAATTGGTTCCCATCGCGCTAGTTCTCCCTCTGCCAACTGCAATTGGGCGCAACCGTCAGGCGGCTTTTGGCTATTATCTCATGGCTGGTTCAATGTTTAAAGTCCGTTATGAGACACTTACCCTGCCCTCACGGTATGGTGGCGTCGAGCTCGTCAATGTCCGTATGCGAGCTGCAGCCTTGCACATGAGTACCAAGCGAAAACAGTGGATGGGCCAGGGTACATCTCTAACACGCAGCTTGCTTGAGGTCCTCCTACCTGCTTCCACCTCACCACCGGTGTCTGTCGGCCATATCGTGCCTCATTTGTCCCATATTTCGACCTTTTTCGTCGACTACAGTTACATACATACCAGTCTCCCAGACACACGCCCACCCAGGACTAAGGATTTTTACAGCCTGTTGCTACGCTGTGTTTCCCGGAATGTGATGGAGACCAAACATCCCTCCATCCAGTGGCCCAGAGTGTGGACTACCGTCCACCAGCCCTTCCTCCCTACGAACGTCCGGGCACTGTGGTATCACATAGACAACAGGAAATTTGCCACGAAGCAGCGCCTGCACAACATTGGCTTGTCAGAATCCCCTCTTTGTCTCCTTCGCCTGCAACTGAACACTGTTGAACACCGTCTGACATGCGCCTCATCGCAAGATGTATGGCGCTTCGTGCAGCAAATCATTGCCTGCTATCTCCGGGTGCCACCAGACACAATCGAACCTCGAATGTTTCTATACCCGGAGGACAGACGTTTTCCCGCCGCCAAATGTCATGCTATTACGTGGGTCAAAGGGTGGGCGGTCGCTTATCTCTTTCATGAGGGACCTAAATCCCGCCTCGACTTCTGGACCTATTTAGGAACAGCCCATGCAGCTCTAGAAAACACGCCTCGTTACCGAACATTATTTGCTAACTATCGTCGAGCGGTCTTTGTTAGGCCTCCACTGAGTTGGGGGGTGCCTGGCTCAGAGGCCACCTACCCCTCCTCCCCCGGCGGTGTCTGAGTTTCGACCGCCTACGATCTATTTTACTTCTGACCTCCGCGGATGGGAAAGCGCGTCGCAGATTGCGCGGATTTTATTTCTTTTTGTTTTTCCTTTTTCCTTTATTTTTCTTTAACCAGAATTTATGTTTCTTTTCTCTTTCGCCGATGTGTTCACGTAATTTCATGATATTAGTAAATATTACAAAAACACGTGCAAATAAATAAATAACAATGCCTTCCACTACTGTTGATTCCTGTGTCTCCCATTTCGCTAAGCACCGCAGGCTCGGTGGTGGTGGGAGTACACTGTGGCCAGGCCTCAGGTTTCGACCCCTGCCCACTTTGCCCCCCGAGCCCCCACCGGTCCACTACAAATATATATATAAAAAAATAAAAAAAGAGCGCTAATGCGCTATAAAAAAAAAGATGGATAGAGCGTTTGCCATGTAAGCAGGAGATCGCGGGCTCGAGTCCCGGTCGGTAATCTTAAAAAAAAAAAAAAAAAAAAAAAAAAAAAGCAGTCTAACACACGGCTTTCTGGAGTGAGAAGGAGCGCCTGATCTGATCCCCGGCACGGATCCGCCCGACGGACTTTTGTTGAGGTCCGGTGAGCCGGCCAATCTGTGGATGGTTTTTCGCAGTTTTCCATCTGCCTCGGCGAATGCGGGCTGGTTCCCTTATTCCGCCTCAATCCGTCTCTAATGACCTCGTTGTCGACGGGACGTTAATTAGTAATCTCCTCCTCCTCCTCCTCCGCCTCAGCTACACTATGCCGGCGATTGCAGCGCAAACAAATTCTCCACGTACGCGTACACCACCATTACTCTACCACGCAAACATAGGGGCTACACTCGTCTGGTGTGAGACGTTCCCTGGGGTGGGGTTGGGGGGTCCCAGCGGGGGCCGAAGTGGACAATAACCCTGCGTTCTGTGTGGGGCGGCCGAGGGATGAAGTGGACTGCGGTAGTCGTCTTTGGGTTGTGGACCACTGCGGCTGCGGAAGGGACGGAGCCTCTCCGTCGTTTCTAGGTCCCCGGTCAACATACAATACGTACAACGCTAAGTTATGGACCTACTACTTCAAAACTGGTGGCGGAATAGTGCCAAAATAATTTAATTATGTGGACAGGAAAATACCTACGCAATGAAAGAAAAATTACGATAAATTCTATTGTTTATTGCAAAACCTAGAATAAATATGTGTACTAGTTGCACTGAAATACAATGTAACATGTTTCATTATACTATCCACAGTCAAAGATTTTCGTGACGACGCGCCACATACTGCGCAATCGGTCTTTTGTATCTCATACCGTCAGCCTGCACTGTGGCGATGTGTGACTTTGCCTTCGCCAGCGCTGTGTCCCTGAATCTGTTACGCTGGGTCCCGCAGCAAGTAAGAACTTCGCTTTCATTCACACCGACGCTGCTAATATCTAGGACATACTACACTCCTGGAAATTGAAATAAGAACACCGTGAATTCATTGTCCCAGGAAGGGGAAACTTTATTGACACATTCCTGGGGTCAGATACATCACATGATCACACTGACAGAACCACAGGCACATAGACACAGGCAACAGAGCATGCACAATGTCGGCACTAGTACAGTGTATATCCACCTTTCGCAGCAATGCAGGCTGCTATTCTCCCATGGAGACGATCGTAGAGATGCTGGATGTAGTCCTGTGGAACGGCTTGCCATGCCATTTCCACCTGGCACCTCAGTTGGACCAGCGTTCGTGCTGGACGTGCAGACCGCGTGAGACGACGCTTCATCCAGTCCCAAACATGCTCAATGGGGGACAGATCCAGAGATCTTGCTGGCCAGGGTAGTTGACTTACACCTTCTAGAGCACGTTGGGTGGCACGTGATACATGCGGACGTGCATTGTCCTGTTGGAACAGCAAGTTCCCTTGCCGGTCTAGGAATGGTAGAACGATGGGTTCGATGACGGTTTGGATGTACCGTGCACTATTCAGTGTCCCCTCGACGATCACCAGTGGTGTACGGCCAGTGTAGGAGATCGCTCCCCACACCATGATGCCGGGTGTTGGCCCTGTGTGCCTCGGTCGTATGCAGTCCTGATTGTGGCGCTCACCTGCACGGCGCCAAACACGCATACGACCATCATTGGCACCAAGGCAGAAGCGACTCTCATCGCTGAAGACGACACGTCTCCATTCGTCCCTCCATTCACGCCTGTCGCGACACCACTGGAGGCGGGCTGCACGATGTTGGGGCGTGAGCGGAAGACGGCCTAACGGTGTGCGGGACCGTAGCCCAGCTTCATGGAGACGGTTGCGAATAGTCCTCGCCGATACCCCAGGAGCAACAGTGTCCCTAATTTGCTGGGAAGTGGCAGTGCGGTCCCCTACGGCACTGCGTAGGATCCTACGGTCTTGGCGTGCATCCGTGCGCCGCTGCGGTCCGGTCCCAGGTCGACGGGCACGTGCACCTTCCGCCGACCACTGGCGACAACAGCGATGTACTGTGGAGACCTCACGCCCCACGTGTTGAGCAATTCGGCGGTACGTCCACCCGGCCTCCCGCATGCCCACTATACGCCCTCGCTCAAAGTCCGTCAACTGCACATACGGTTCACGTCCACGCTGTCGCGGCATGCTACCAGTGTTAAAGACTGCGATGGAGCTCCGTATGCCACGGCAAACCGGCTGACACCGACGGCGGCGGTGCACAAATGCTGCGCAGCTAGCGCAATTCGACGGCCAACACCGCGGTTCCTGGTGTGTCCGCTGTGCCGTGCGTGTGATCATTGCTTATACAGCCCTCTCGCAGTGTCCGGAGCAAGTATGGTGGGTCTGACACACCGGTGTCAATGTGTTCTTTTTTCCATTTCCAGGAGTGTATGTCAGCTCTGACGCATTTCGATCGACCCACGTTTGGCACCGTTTCAAGCTTAATAAAGGCGATCGACAACTTATTCCAAAGCGACGGTTGTATACAGGGGTTCAACTCTCGCATTATCTCATTATTAACATTAAATGCCTTCAATGTTGTTTTGATATAGTGATGTATCCGTTAGTCCACAGTCGAAGATTCCAACTCAGGAAAGAACAGATCGTGAATCACCTTGTATTTTCCTCCTGTAATAAATACTATTACTAAGTATACTCTTGCTTTCTTTACAATCACCCAGTTGTGATGGAGCTTATTTACTTTGTTTCAGTTGAGAACTGAATTCTGAATGGTTGCGGGATTGTAATTCCAGCTGATGTTCATCACTTTTTTTCAGTACGGACGGTAGCATTCTGATTCATATCGTGCATCACTTTACGGAAATGAATTTTCTTCAGCAAGAATTTAGCTTTCGGTGAAACTTTGAAGTTAATGCAGCAAAATATATATCAAACAGGATAATGGGAAGAAAATATAAACTCACTAAAACTATACTTAAGTGTTAGATTTACTGTGTTTTTTGTGTTATATTTTTCTTCGCCTAGCAATATAAACTAAATTTCGCTGAATTCATACTTGTAGACACAGATATTTAAAAACTTTTCTAGGAAAAACACTTGTTACGAATATCTACACTGGTATTTGCACTCTTTTGATGTGTGTACATAACCTCTGCTTAATTTATTCTCTAATTTCTACAACTTTCTGTTATCTCACAGTTTTTTGTTCACAAAATCACTTCAACTTACAACATGTTACATCAACAATTTTCCTGATGACAACACACCCTTTGGGTTCTTTATATTCTTTTGCTCTCCAACATTCTTTTAACTTCTATGTTATTGAGGCGTCCCTTCTCGCATTAGCTTTACATTACTTTCCTAGTGCTCACTTTTGAAGACAACTTTAGCACAACCCTTTTTGGTTACTTCATTGCCTATTCATGCACATTGTTTTTATTAAACTCCTTCTCCCTCTCTCTCTTCAGTTTGTTTCAGCAATCCTTTTCTTATTTATAACACAATCCGAAACTTGAAAGAATCAATTTATAGACTTCAGAATTACAATCGTATTTGCAAATATATTTTTATAGCGACATTCCTTGAATTTAAACATATTTTTGAGTCCCTTCTGTGTTGACCTCGAGTTGCTTCTTTTGTGCTTTCTCACATCAGTTTCTCTTTGAATAAGCCCTATTAATAACTGTTGATTCATATTTTCTTAAATCTGTAATATCTCTTACACGTAATGGTTTTCCAAGGATCAGAAATTCCCAGTAATATACGTTGTTTATTGCACTGTTATCAATTACAAATGGACTGTCGTACACAAACTTGAACTTATCGAATTATAGCTTCTGCCTGCTTGCTCACATTTTTCTTAACAAATCCCGTTTTACTGCCAGATCTTTCTATGAAATGCGCCCCAGTTTTACTGTTTGAACTTTATCTGGAGATTTCTTCCTACTCTTTTCCTTTACATCTTTCATTGGCTTTTCTCTCTGACGAAAATTATCTTCTCTCCGACTTTCGTTTTTGTCACATTTAAATTGCATCTCTTCAGGGTCATCATGAGCTACAGTAATTTACTAAATGGATCTTTTACTATATACCTTCCCTCTTCATACTCATTTGCCTCTGTTGTATTCTCATTATAGTTGGCCACATTCTCCATATCCCGAGAAGATAACGCAATATCTTCGATGAATTTGTATGCCTTTCTCAAATTCACTCTCTTCTATTCTTAAACTATCAGAATCGTAAACTACATCATCATCAACTACCCATGTGGTTGTTATGTCTTCCTCATTCGCATATGTATTTAGAAGAAAAGTTGCTTTTACATTTCCCAGTACCTCATATTTTTCACTCGCTGTCGTCTGAATCTCTTTCACTGTTGTCAGTTTCCTTATAGTAGACTTTTTAGGGAACACAAATTCGTCATCATTGCTACTAACTGGATCACTGATAAATATAACATTCCTCCTTTATTTCACACACCTCGAAGTTCGTATGTTTTTCCACTAATCTAATGTCTGAATCGTGTTCGCCTCCTTCAATAGTTATCATTTTAACTGGATCGAGTTTCTCTACATCCCCTTCAAATGGGTTTCTATCATCTACAACTTCTGTGGCAAGCATCTTTGTGCTATGCTCCTTCCTCTCTTCCTTTCTCCTTTGAAGTCACTACATTCTTCACCTTCCCATTCCTGAAATCCACCATACAGTTGACAGTTTCTTCACAAATACCTCCTCCTCTTGAGCCTCATCCATTTTCTGGAAATTGTCATGCGAGACGACAACCTGCGTTTCTAGAGGCACTTCCAAACTACTCTCATACAGATCCGTTGCTTTAACTTGCTTCTCGCCATTTGCCTGAGAATTGGATTGTTCACTCTTTACTTCAGTTGGTTTTTGTTCAATCAAAACTGTACTTGCATCCGATTTTTGCACTCCTACTGTATTCAGATTGTGGTTCCTCTTTCGAAACCACCTTCCATTGTGACAACACTTCGTCCTCATCCCACTCACTCCCTAGCGATTACACTTTTGTGCTTTATTGCTTGCATGCCAACTACTTTTATTAGCGCCTGCCCGGCCCTCGTCCTGCACGAAAACTAGTTTACCGTGTCACTGTGAATTCTGTTGTTATTATTTTTATCTTGCACATAGTTAACACAGTTACTCCCACTCTCAGCATATTAACTTACTGTCCACTGTCATCTCTCCCAGACTCATTTAGTTGCCTCAGTTTTGGTTGTTCGTGAGTTTCGCACCAACGATCATCATTTTCAACCTTCTCCATAAACTCGTCGAATGTTTCATAGTTACTCCCAATGTAATGTTTTGAGTCATATGAAAGCTTTTTCCAGACTTCCCATATTATTTCTGACTTAGACTTTCTCCCTTTCAGGTATTCGATTTTTCGAAAGCATGTTTCGCAAAATTCCTTCAGATAATTAATTCCACGATTGTCAGACATTTTGGTGATAATACATTCACGCCACAAACTGTCTTGTTTTTGGATACAATAGTATTCTTCCAAATACTTGTCCATATTCAATTTCAACCCTGTTTTTTTTGCGTCGCCTGCCAGGGCATCTATCATTAAATTTATTCTTTCTCTGTCACTAATATCACTCAGTAGAACTTTTTCACAATTTCTTACATCATCAGCAGTGTGCCAACCTTCTTGCTTCTTTTGCGGATCGTACTTATCCTCCTTGTACAAGAAGTTATGCTCCTGTACCACCACCTGCTCTACTCTGTAATTACTGACGCAACGAGTCGATTTCATTGCGAATTTTAGTCACAGTATTCCTTAACATTTCCTGCTCTATGTAGGAATTTTCGATAGTTTCCGTCGCTCAAAATTTCGCATTTGTTTTTTCAGAAACTTTGTCTTTTTTTTCAAGAACTATAGCATTTATTTTGTCATCTGATATTGGTTCTACTTCATCTCTGATTCTTTGCATTTAGATTTTCTGGTCGATATCGGTAATGTTCTTTTGTACGTCTTTTAGCTCTGACTTTGCCAAACTTATCGATTTACTAAATATCGCTTTGTTTACTCAAAATGAGTAGGTTAACATTCGTCTTGTCGGATAAACTAGCATCTAGATCTGTGATATTCCCATTACGATTCGCCTTCATTTTTTACTATTCTTCTCTAAAGGAGTTGTGAAAGTAGTTTTCACTGTTCTTATTCGGTTCTCGGCCTCCTCTAACTTATTAGTGAAAGTAGGTTTCACTGTTTTCAATAGGTCAGTGATATCAGTATGTAGTTTGCCGTTTGTCAAGTTCGCGTCTTCGTAATTTTTAAAATTATGGATAACATGATCCACAAAAGAAAAACCTTCAGAAAGTTATTTTCCGGAAATTCCTGTCACGGATGCCACGTGCGACTGAACACTTCTGATCATTTACTATTAGTTCAATCCGTGATTTTCAATTAGTGACAAATTGTGTAACAAGCGTGTCAAATTCTCATTTTCACAGTTCTGCAGTGACTGTTGGCTGTCGACCAACAGGTCAGATTTCCTGTTTATAGCTTCAGTTAGTATCGTTTCGTTGACCAGGCCGCTTTAGGATTACTGTTTACTGGTGGTGACAAGCCACATTCTGCACGCCAGGTCGCTGGACGCATCTTCTTGTCTCTTCTATCCTTAGCCCGAATTGTGGCGGTGTGTTACCTTAGCCTACCAGCATTGTGTCCTCGAAACTCTGCCACCGGACCTGCTCCAACCAAGAATCTCCCTTTCATCCAGCGGCACACCGACGCTGTTAATATCTAGCAAATAACTATACCGACTTTGCTGCATTTCGATTGACCCTTAGGTGCCCCACTTGAACTGTTTCGAGCTAATAAAGGCGGTCAACTACTTATTACAAAGCGTGTAGTAGATATAGGGATTTGATCCTCAGCTACACCCACTATGGCTCACAAAGCATTGTCTCAATGTTAACAACTTAGACATCATTTTGAGCCGCGCGGAGTGGCCGCACATTTTGAGGCGCCGTGTCACGGATAACGCGGCACATGTGTGTGTGTGTGTGTGTGTGTGTGTGTGTGTGTGTGTGTTGTTCTTGGCGTAAGTTAGTTTAAGTAATTTAAGAAGTTTGTAAGCCTATGGACCAATGGCCTCAGCAGTTTGGTCCCTTAGGAATTCACACACCCATCATTTTGAAACTGGGGTTATATCTGCCAGTTCACAACGAAGATAGCAGCTCAGAAATGAACAGATAGTGACTCTCCTTACATTTTTCTTCTATAATAAATATTGTTAGTAAGTATTTCTTGTTTTCTTTATGGTCTCCAAGTTCTGATGGAGCTTATTTACGTTGTTTTGATTTTGAATTTGATTGTGGATGGTTGCTGGGTCGTAATTCCAGATCTTTCAATATGGAAGCTACCATTTTAATACATTCATACGCTGTGAAGCAGACATCTTAAATTTCAATTGTAACTTTATGGAAATGAATTTTCTTTACCAATAATTCAGCTTTCAGTAAAACTTTGAAGTTAATACAGCAAAATATTTACATCAAAACGATTTGAATCATAAAGTGACCAATCCACTCAAGTAAAACTTCCGTTCTCTGAGTCAGAATGATCAAAATTACTTCATGAGTATTAATTTAGTTGTTCTCCAGTCTCTTATATTACAAAACACCATGATTTAGAAAAAAACATTCGAGTAGTTCTGAACTTATCTTAGAATTGGGAGCGTGAAATGGATTGGACTGAAATTAACACTGCCTGTAAGAGATAGTTCGCTATACTTCACCACACACCACCTAACATAAAAGTACACTAAGCTTCCCTACAGTTCCAGTATTCAAGACAATTAATTGGATGATACTGCCTTGTTGTGTTGTGACGTTCGTTGGTGCGTGTGTCGTTTAGATGAGGAGTGGGAAAACCAAGATTGCACTGCTGTTTCACTTCTGATATAACTACTCGTCAACCAATATGACGCCATTTGGAGCCGTTGTTACTTATGCGGCCATAGCTCCTAATCTTTGTAGCTTCACTAGCGTGGGAATTCTTGCATTCATGCTTTACATATTTCTGAGATGACTTAATAGCATGCTCATTAATGGTACGTCATTTTATTGTTGTTAAAACGAACTTATTTCCATATAATAAATTTTTAACTCTCCAGTCACTGACAACAAGACTGTTAAGTTCAAAGCCTTGTTGTCTTCCATCCTCCTTGGTTCTGCGCCCGACACAACTGCGCATGCGAGCTGTGCAGCTCATCACAACTCGCCACTCTCGTTATTATGACTTTTAAGTTCAATATGTTATTTCATATACCCAGGGGGCTGTGTAAATACATGTATAAAAATAATTATTGCAACTCTTTCTCCATATTAACTGTTACATAGTCAAAAACTCGTTTCTTGTATAAGCCACAAAGATATCTGTTGTCCATTTGCATATAGGTACTGTCATTATTAAACGTGACAGCATGTTTCCCCATATCTCCTAAGATACCTATCTGCTTTTTTCACGAGGTCCCAGCTACAGTATTTTGGGTCAAGAAAACCGTGGTCTCACGGTTTATGAAATCCTCTCTCCCTCTCGTGGCGTTTCCTGCCCAGAGTGTAGTGTCGTAAATGCCATCCCACCTCTCCCTGCTGCTATTACAGAGGCCGTGGAGCCAAGTGGTGCATTATCTTCCTATAGACAGATTGGCGCCATGCTCTCCGTGCGTTTCTACACAAACCATGTTGCTGCCCGGTAGTCTAGACATGCGTCTGTGTCACTGTTCTTCATAAAGTTACGGCACTGAGAGCGATGGCGAGGCCGTCTACAACTTCACCAACTCGTGCTGGGACGTGCTGAAGGCTGCCTTCCACCACAGGGAAGCTGCGGTACGGCCGGTGGCATGCTGTGTTGCCTTTCCACAGGTGTCGTCCTAGCTGCCTTAATGTACAAAATAGCCTTTCGTGCATGCTAACATACCTGAAGTCATATTTTTACAATATGTGTCAATGGTGCCCTTCCGCCAATTCGCTCTGCTGCGTCTGCAAAACTGCCAGCTCAACCAAAAGCAATTCTAAAAAAAAATAAAACTGCTAGGAATACTTGATGTTTAGCAATCAAAGTCGGTAAGACAGTTGAATGAAGAGAATGTGGATAATCGTTAATAAAATAGGTGTGGACCATCATTAATAAAATCAAGGAAAACATTATTTGCAAATCAAATTAATCCGTATTACCTCTATCGGTATGTAGTTTGCATATCACGTGTGGATAACGTGAAAGTCGGCGAAACCGTCAGTGTCGACGCCTTGTGTACTCTGTCCTACGTTTCTGACTGCTATGCACTATTGTTTCTCTTTTCATACTATCTGGTGTGTGAGAGAGGCGAGCTCATGGGGAACCTCCACAACTGTCACAGGTACCACGTCCGATAGTCGGCCGTACCTCTTTCGTCCGACTCTGTTCTGTTGTATTTGCCTGGAAAATTGTCTCTGTTGTTGTGACATATTTTACCAAAAGAGCTTGGTACATGTCTCTTGTGACTCATTTCATCAAGTGAGACATTTTGTCGGCTTTCGTGACATTCGGATTCACGATGAGGCACAGCGCTAAGACAATCTGCTTGAGTGGCTCGTTTTCCCATGACGTTGGACATTATTCTGATGCTCATTGTCACCAAATATTCCATCAGTTTGATCTAGAATTTGTCCCAGGTATTGAAGTTTTCTTGGTTTTTCTCTGTCTACTGCTGGCTGTGATGTCCAAGTAAAATCACACGTTTGCCAAACAAATAATATCAGCCCACCTGTTCTATTTAGCGACTCTGTCGAATTATTTCCGCCATATAGTCGTGTGGTGTCCAGCGTCTCTGTAAAATGTTGGTGAGTCCCTGATGCTCAAATCTTTATAGACACTAAAATCTGACTGAAGCTGGAGACAAGTTGATCCGAGATTTTTTGGGAGGACGTAACGGTGTTCAGAAATACAGTTGCGTGCTTGTTGCTGTTAGAGGTAGTTTATCTTGTAGCAAAACTGAAGTAGATGGTACCTTTGTGTTAGTATGGGTAGAGGTCATTCTTTGCAATCGGAATACATTAATAGCTAGATTCTTTTACTGATATCCCAACTCAGATGATACAATTGCTAAAAAGTTCAAACTAAACTAGTCTACTTTCAAATACGTACCCAACTCACACAGTCGTAGTCGGTGGTGACATCAGTTTTATCCTTGATATGCAGGCGAAAATACATGTTTAAATCCGTAGGTACGAATAAATCATCACCATCGGAAACTGTGCCAAACGCATTGTCTGAAAATTGTTTTGAGCAATTACTTCATACGTCCACCAGAATGGTAAACGGTTGCGAAAGTACACTTGACCTTTTAGCAACAAATAATTGTGAGCTAATAACGAGCATCAAAATAGGTACAGGAATTAGTGAACACAGGGATTTCGTAGCGAGAGTGAATACCGTAATCCCTAAATCCACCAAAAAGACATATCTATTCAATAAATCAAATAAAGATTCGAAACTTCCTGGCAGATTAAAACTGTCTGCCCGACCGAGACTCCAACTCGGGACCTTTGCCTTTCGCGGGCAAGTGCTCTACCATCTGAGCTACCGAAGCACGATTCACGCCCGGTTCTCACAGCTTTACTTCTGCCAGTATCTCGTCTCCTACCTTCCAAACTTTACAGAAGCTCTCCTGCAAATAAAGATTCGTTTGACGCTTTCTTGAGAGACAGTATTTGATCCTTCCACGCTATCAACGTAAGCACTGACGAGATACTATTTGAATTCAGAGAAATAGTATCGACAGCAATTGAGAGATTTGTACCAAACAAATTGACAAAAGACAACGAAACTTTGTCTCGAAACCTGGCAGAAAATCCAAAGAGATTCTGGTCGTATTTGTAAAGTATCTTAGCTGCAAGACACAATCCAGTACCTTCTCTGCACAATAGGAATGGAAATTCTATCGATGACAGTACTACTAAAGCAGAGTTTCTAAACACAGCCTTCCGAAATTCCTTCGCCAATGAAGACGAAGTAACTATTCCAGAATTCTGATCAAGAACAGGTGCAAACATAGTAACTTACAGGTAGATATCTTTGGAGTAGTGAAGCAACTTACATCAGTTAATGAAAGAGTCTTTTGGTCGCGACTGTATACCAGTTACGTTCCTTTCAGAGTATGCTGGTGCAATAGGTCGATATTTAGCAATCATATACGACCTCTCTATCGACGAAACACCCGTATCCAATGACTGGAAACCTGCACAGGTCACACCAATATTCAAGAAAGGCAATAAGTTTAATCCTCTAAATTACAGGCCGATATTATTAGCGTCGATGAGGAGCAGAAATTTTGGAACGTATGTTGTCTAGGAACATTATGAATAACCTCGAAGAGAATGGGCTATTGACAAATTTAGGAAACATCGTTCTCGTAAAATACAACTAGCTCTTTACTCGTACGAACTGTTGAGTGCGGGCGGATCTTGTCATGAAATTTCAATCACTAACGCTCTCCTCCGAATGCGAAAACATTTTGTTGGAGCCGACGTATCTAGGGAGAAACGATCATAATAATAAAATAAGGGAAACCAGAGCCCGCATGGAAAGATGTAGGAGTTAGTTTTTCCACGCACTGTTCGAGAGTGGAATTATGAAAAGTCAGTGTGAAGGTGGTTCGGTGAGCCCTCTGACAAACACTTAAGCATGGTTTGCAGAGTAGCCATATTGATGTAGATGATGTGCAGCTGTCTTACGGCTGTTTTGGTATATATCTGTCTCCGAAACATACGGATCTTAGGAAAGATTGACTGTTTGTGTTCCTGTTCCTGTCCATGTAGGCGACGGCTTTTGTATTACCTAATTAGAGCCACGGTCATGTAGGTGTTGAAATGCTCGGCGTCCCTACCAGCAAAGTCACGTAGCAACAGCACCCAACCACAATAAAAAAGCAGAGCCTTCAGTTAAATGCAACAATGAGCACTGAAAGCACATTTATCACCAACACCAACGCACAGTCAGAACAGAAGTGGTCAACTGGACGGAGAGTGTTTTCCATCTTATTTATATGGAAGGACTCTGGGCAATTGAATGTGTTTGGGTAAGTTATCCACTTTGAACACTGCGTGAGTGTTCAGGGGTAACACTGGACCGCTGCTTAAACTTCAGACAAACCAACGTCAGACAGAAATCCAGCGCTTGGTAAAACATCTTGAGTAAGTTAAAAGGCACAAATTGAGTAGCTAAGCCACAAGTTCTAACAATTACTACTTTGTACCTGTGCTGCAGCGGAATATGCCTCCAGTATTTGGTACAGATTGTCTTACGTTAAAACTTTAGGGCTGGTTCTGAACGAAGCTTGCAGGGTAATTACAAGTTACCTAAAGCTCATTCTTGTTGAAGATTTACTGTCTTGCCGGTATCGCACTCTCTAATATTCGTCGAGAAGCTAGACTTTTTCGTGTGAAATCCGTGCAACAGGATTGGATGGAATCGCGAGAACGTCTTCCATTCGGCCACAAAGAGGAGTAGGTCGGTTGGAGGCCCCTAAACCACTGTGGAACATCTGTGACAGTGCGGTCTTTGTCAATTTACCTACTCAACGGATGTTGCAAACGATATTGTCCTATGGACAAATTTCATCTGATCTGCAAATTTGGACGATGATATTTCTGAATGGTTTTTGTGTATGTTTACAATTGTATGTACTGTAAAAATAGGTTTCTGTCACTAATAAACTAAATTGTTCCAGCTCATCAAACTGGTATCGAAATGAATTGTTCCAGCTCATCAAACTGGTAATGAAATGAAGATTGTGTATACACCAACTTTGTTTGGTTGATTGACTGATAAAAAAATGGAAGCTGTAGAAATATCTCTCTGCCTACTGAAAATAGAAGCTGTAGGCAGAGCTTCGGACAGGGGACGAAGTATTAAATTTAGTGGAGCTAATAATGATGTTAACAGCACATTAATCAGGCAGATATGCTGGACAACGGAGCTCACTCGTATTCTGTAAAAGTGGTAGGTCCATTCTGTAAAGAAACAAATCTGTATAAGATGTGTCACGAATACATATACAAATCCTTTGGGAGTAGGTTTCTCACGGCACTATAAGAGAAACATCATTTGTTCCGGAATATTTTTCGAAGTTTTTATCATTTTATTCAACCGAAACTAATCGAAGGGATCGATAGGTAGGGCATACACTAAGGCCTAAAGGATGAAGGAATCGTCACTTTTCGTAACTGTAGGAAGTGAGGGGGGGGGGGGTAGGTAGGGGGGAGGAGGGGGTAAAAATATAGGTTCCAACCAGTTTTCGAACTGAAGACCACAACGTTCATCTAGAAACAGTTGCACAGGCCCCGCGCTGCATAACCGATTTCGGATGACGCGGAACCAATCTTCAGCTTATATGGAATTACAGTAAATAATATTCCTTGTACAAATACATGGGACACCAGAGGTTAACTCCCAAAACATTGCATGTTCCCATACAGAGCAATTCAAAACTTTCAGCGGGCCCAGATGTTGCCAAGGTTGTTTAGAGTATGCTGAAGAAGTTTCGTTGGGAAGCCCTTACAAATCTTCCACACAAGCCCCATCTCACTCCATGCGATTTTCATATTTTCAGACTCCTGAAAAAGGACAGTAGTGGCCGTCGGTTTGCTTCGGACGAAGTGGTGCATCCTTGAGTACAACCGAGGATCCATAGGCAAAAACAAACATTTTGCCGTGAAGGCTCTGACACGGTGCGATAAATATCCTAACGGATATTGCCATTGCTTTTAAAAATATGAACAGTGTATTTACTTTTTTTCATGCGCCTCGTCATTATTTGACTGCCCATTATAATCCTCCCAGATGTCACTAAATGCGAAAATTGAAAGGAATCCGGTAGCAAAAACATACACCTCATGAAGCTACCTGTCTGTTTGTCACAGGTAACTGTTCAACAATTTGACGAAAATGTGCTATAGTCTGTTGGTAGAATGCCATCTGACATACGAACAGAAAACCGATTGCGAGTGTGGTGCGCTGAAAAGTTAATGTTACAGCCACTGACAGGTAGACAGCGAGCATAGCAGACATGAAGAAGTAGCTGGAACGAAATATTGCAGACGATGAGGCCGGCGAATTGTCAGGCAGACAGACAGGCGCGCTCTGGTAGAAGGCTAGCAGGTTCTCTCACCTGCAAGTGGAAATGATCGACAGAGTCGTTGTCTATATACAGATCACGTACCCGGGCGTATCGAAGTCCCTCGGGCTTTTAGACAACACCACTCACGAAATGAAAGGGCACACACATATGCACTGCCTGACAAAAACAGTGACGTATCAGAACGAGTGGAGGAAACGATATGAAGCTTCACGGGTTGAAAGGGTATGTGATGTTATTTCAATGACTACAAAACAGTCAAATGAATAAAGAACCTAACAGTATGAGTCTCATTATACACATAACGTTGGTTATGCATGCGCTGATCCAGTTAGAAGGGTGTCATGAAGACATTGCAACCACTCCTGAGGTAAGCTGGCCCACTACTGGTTAACTGTAGTTTGATGTCCTGAGTACTGCCACTGGGACAGAGTTGATGTCAGTGACGGACCCACAAATGTTATATCTGACAAAAATCTGGAGTTCTTATTGGGCACGGGAGTAGCTCAACACCATGCAGGCTGTTCATACACACACGTGCTGTACGTGGACGAACATCATTCTGCTGACACGAGGCAGGTTGTCACCATACCCGACGACGATGAGGCAGAGCGACTCATCACTGATCATAAAGCGACACCATTCCTCACCATTCCAGGCTTCCCGGTCACGACACCACTCCACATTCTGCCGATTGGGTTCTGGTGTTACGGTAACCGCCATACAGCATAGTAATTCTCCAGTCCGGCTGCTGCTAGTCTCCGACCAGTGGTGCAGGACAGCACAGAAAGTTGTAGACACTCCATTACTTGTTTTCGGATGACAACCGCTCATGTGAATGGGCTACGATTTGCTCGGTGATTGATACCGCGATCCGCCCTTGTGGTCGTCAGACGTGGTCGATCGAAATCTTGATGACGAGTATGTCTGCCCTCACCTTCCTATGCAGCATAACATCGAGCCACTGTCAAATGCAAACGGTCCACAAATCTGGATACTGCACGATTCCACCAGCTGGCAAAATGGAAGCCCACGATGAGGCCACTTTCATACACATATCAAAAAAAGTTTTGGATCACCCCGGTTCTCATAACTCCAGATGATGGACGTAGACTGTGGATGTTGTATCACAGTCACAGTCCCTTTGACTGTTCACAGATATAACTAAACCCGCCAAAGGATGTAAACAGCCATGCATAAGCAGCACCGATTGGACGGAGGTGGTCCGACAGCCGATCAGTTCGTCATTCAACCAGGAACGAGGTACATCGCTCATGTTGTCTGTAGTTCAACCATGCCTAGACGGTCAATATAGCGGTTCTATCGCGTCCGCATTGTTACTTTGTGCCAGGAAGGGCTCTCAACAAGGGAAGGGTCTCGTAGTGAACCAAAGCGATGATGTCCAGACATGGAGATACAGAGGGACAAGAAACATCGATGACATGCCTCGCGCATGCCGCCCAAGAGCTACAAATGCAGTGGACGACCGCTATCTACGGATTATGGCTCGGAGGAACCCTGACAGCAACGCCACCATGTTGAGTAATGCTTTTCGTGCACCCACAGGACGTCGCGTTACGACTCAAACTGTGCGCAATGGGCTGCATGATGCGCAAATTCACTCCCGACGTCCATGGCGAGGTCCATCTTCGCAACCACGACACCATGCAGTGCGGTGCAGATGGGCCCAACATCATGCGGAATGGACCGTTCAGGATTGGCATCATGTTCTGTTCACCGATGAGTATCGCATATGCCTTCAACCAGACAATCGTCGGAGACGTGGTTGGAGGCAATCCGGTCAGGCTGAACGCCTTAGACACACTGTCCAGCGAGTGCAGCAAGGTGGAGGTTCCCTGTTGTTTTGGGGTGGCATTACGTGGGGCCGACGTACGCCACTGGTGGTCATAGAAGGCGCCGTGACGGCTGTACGACACGTGAATGACATCCTCCGAGCGGTACTGCGACCATATCGGCAGCATATTGGCAAGGCATTCGTCTTCATGGACGACAGTTCGCACCCCCATCGTCCATGAACGACTTCCTTCACGATAACGACATCGCTCGACTAGAGTGGCCAGTATGTTCTCCAGACAATTAACTCTATCGAACATGCCTGGGTTAGATTGAAAAAGGCTGTTTATGGACGACGGGAACCACGAACATCTCTGAGGGATCTACGCCGAATCACCGTTCAGGAGTGGAAAAATCTGGACCAACAGTGCCTTGATGAACATGTGGATGGTATGCCACGACGAATACAGGCATGCATCAGTGCAAGAGGGCGTACTATTTGGTATTAGAGGTACTGGCGTGTGCAGCAATCTTGCCGCGTGGTTTGAAGCGCCATGTCACGATTGCGCGGCCTTTGACGCCGGACGTTCGAGTTCTCCCTCGTGTGTGTGTGTGTGTGTGTGTGTGTGTGTGTGTGTGTGTGTGTGTGTGTATGTGTGTGTTGTTCTTAGCATAACTTAGTTTAAGTAGTGTGTAAGTCTAGGGACCGATGTCCTCAGCAGTTTGGTCTCTTAGGAATTCGCACACATTTGAACATTAGAACAGCAATCAGGACCACCACTTCTGAAAGTCGCTGTATGGTGGTACAACATGCAGTGAGTGACTTTTATGAGCAATAAAAAGGGCGGAAATGATGTGTATGTTGATCTCTATTCCAGTTTCCTGTACAGGTTCCGGAACTCTCGGAATCGACGTGAAGCAAAAGTTTTTTTGATGGGTGTACTTTGTCAGGTGCCGATTTCGCGTACTAATCTGAGGCAGCGTCATCAGCGTGTCCTCTGTTGCGATTGTCAAACATCTGAAGCTCCTTATGCCCCTTATATATCTAATCAGGCCTGGTAACAATGCTAAACACGAACAACGCCTACACACTCTATCGACCTGTCACAGAGAATTGCAAATCCTAATCATTTACATATCCCCCGATGGTGCGCACGTGTACAAGTTTATACTGGCCTTAGACCATGCCTTCTAGCTGCTTCACTGTTTTTTTTTCAGACTGTGTGGTTGTGTAATAGCTGATACACTAAAGGAAATGTCTCAGCTCTCGCCTCGCACAGGCCGAGTCCAAGCATCTCGCACAGTTGACAAGACGCGGCCTCAAAGCACCCAAAGCAGCGTAGACGCCAGACTGTCGGTAACTTTGGTATCCTTCCGCCTAACGACTAAACCTACTGCCCGTTTTACCGCACCAAAAATGTTGAACCAGTTTTCTTGTACTCATTTGGAACACACGCACTGAATTAAATAAATGTGTCCTCGACGTCGTACTTAATGGGACGAAACTAGAAGTGGGCGACTGCTGCGAAATTTTAAAATTACCACTTTTACGTGGCCTGTTAAGGTTTGATACTCAAAAGACGAGCCGCTTTGTACTAATTATATCACCTGAGCGGACTATTCTGGTGCTATCCACTCATTTCTACAATTGAGAATGTCTAAACAATTTGTCTCCATAAAGACTGGAGGCCATTTGTAGTATCTCTCGCTCGTTTTGGAACCGATATGCTTCAGTGTGATCATTTATAGCTTTATTTCACTTACAGGAATTTTCTGCCGTTTTATACTTAGACAAAATAGCTTTTCTAAATAATATACAGATTCAGTGAAAACTGACATTTTTAATTGCAGAAAATTCGGGCACCTACTGCCTGGGCCGTTTGGAACTGTTCGTAATGAGCCATTCATTGGTCTGTCATACGACTTCTCATAATAACATCTTTTTCAAATATGCCTAACGGCAATTGCACTTTATTGTATTTCTCGCTTGTATTACCTTTCCCAAACACTACTCGAAATTCGCCATAAATAATTTTTTTAGCGATCAAGAATTTTCCATAAATTTACTACACTCCAACTGAAAATATCTATACAACAGCGCAAATGTCGACGTTATGCACTGTATGTGTGTGCACACTGTATTGTGTATTAAACTGGGGACCTATAAACGACAGAGAGGCATTGTCCCGCCGTAGCCCTCAGTGGCTCACAACCCCACAACAGGCCACGGAAGTCCACCCACCTCACCGCCGCCCCACACCGATACCAGGATCATTGTGCTGTTCGCCCCCAGTGGACCCCGCCGACCTCCCCCCTCCCCCGAATGGGAACGTCTTATACCAGATGAGTGTACCCAGAAATGTTTGTGTGGTAGAGTAATGGTGTATGCGTACGTGGAGACAGTGTTTACGCAGCAATCTCCGGCATAGCGTAACTGAGGCGGAATAAGGGGAACCAGCCCACATTTGCCGAGGTAGATGGAAAACCGCCTTAAAAACCATCCACACGCTGGCGGGCACACCGGACCTAGACACTAATCCACCGGTCAGGTTCGTGCCAGGGACCGGCATGACTTCCTGCTTGGGAAGCAGCGAGTTAGACCATGCGGCTAGCTGGGCGGGCAATGTATGTGTACTTTGCAAACAGATTAATTTCATTCTGGCGTGTCAACAGCCGACGCCACATGTCAACACACTGCCGTCGGGTTGGTTGGCAGCTTAGCTCCTGTGGCTACATGACGTTCCACATTAGTGATTTGCAGCGCGAACTCCACAGGGCCTTCAGGTACACTGGATCCCAGTACAGACGGCGTGTAAATCAGCAAGATGGGTCGCTGATGCCACGAACCTTCTGCTGCATCCGCCAATGTCACGGGCAGCCAATCAGGAAGAAGTGTACCTCCACCTGTATGGCATTTAGGACCCTGTCCGCGACAGTCATGGTCACGCCTACAAATCCTGTATTGTACTAGGGTCACTTGGATTTCCGCCCCCTCCCATATTTTATACAGCCCTCCATACCCTAGAACGCCATGCACTCTGCCTCACCTTCCCTATCCGCCTTCTGTCCCCCACACACATCCTCTAATATCTCACCCCCTTCCCTCACCATCTTCTTCCCCTTGAACACATCCGCACCCTGTATATTGTCTGCCGACTCGATACCCTCACCCCTTGTGTCCCCCTTCATCTCCACCCCCCGCCCATTACCACACCTTTACCTTTGTGCCCCACCCTCTTTTCATCTCCACACCCTCCGCCTCCTTTCCCACTGCAACTTCCATCACCTGCCCCTCCCAGATGATGAGCTTCAGCCTGACATCAATCCCTCCTACAAACTCTAACCCCAGCTTCCTCCCCACTACTCCTCAGGGCTCCCTCCCCTCCCCTCTCCTCCCCTCCCCTTCCTTTCTCCTGAACGGTGTTTCCCCTGCTCCACCCCATCCATCTCCCATGGCCGCTTCTGTGTCTCTGCACTCCATCCTACATTGGCTTCCCTCTCTCTCTGCCGCCTGGTCCATCTCCTGCGTCTTGGTGCACCTCTTTCCCTCTTTTATCCTCATCCTCCAGCGCCCCACCGCACCTTGCTCCCCTCCTTTCCCTCTTCCCCAGCCTCCAGTCCATTGGCAGGTCCCTACCAGCTGCTTTTATTCTTCATGAGTGATCTGTCATTTGCAGTGGTTTAAGTGTCTCGCTCTATGAGATTTTTATACTGTGGCCGACTTTTACCTCGTTTGCCTCCAGTATTTTTTTAAGTGCACTTCGAATTGCTAGCTGTGTTCTTTTAACTTCATGTCGACTTTTTAACTGCTCCCAGTGCATGTCCCAGTATTAGTGTATATTTTAACTTCCATCATCTCTGCCTCTATCGGGCAGGGGAATTAAATTACAATACAGAAGAAAAGAAACAATCATGGTTGTTTACTACGCAGCCAGCCAAGAGGGAAAGTCCGGATCCAGCACTGCCGACCACACGTCGCCGTAGCCGCCAAGGGACTTCGGAACTGGCTCGAGGGCCGGCTGGTATTCTGTCGGATTCATTTGGCAAGGCTACAGAAACTCTGAACTCGTACACAACGTAACTTAAGTGTTAATCTGTTCCAATGTGCACCTCTCAAGGAGAGCGTGGAATTAAATATTTGATAGTCAACTAACGTAGAACGAACTCTGACTGTGAAAGCCTTCCTCTTGTGGTTCCAAGTACTTTCGAGTATTGTGAACTTATTTCACTGTTCTGAAAGAGTTACAAAGTTGGTTATTTGTTTTTGACAGTCAACGAAGACCATTTGTGTTGAATTCATTGTGTTCTTAAATATAGAGGATGAACTTGCGAAACACAGGAATATGGATAAGTTTACAAACGACGACTTTTCCGATTATAACCACATGTTTAAGCTCACTGAAAGCAATGGAAGACCCTCACAACGACGTTACCTTGAGCTCTTCCTGCAGCAACCAACACGCAGTACATTTTGTAGATGATGGTTGTTGAATTACTCTGCATTTAATGTTATGCTTATAGGCGACTGCATAGTACAGGTGTTTTCATTATTGTGCGGATAATTACAGTGAAATAAATATGATTAGAATAACAAACCGATTGAATCATAAATATGTTATTGCTCTATAACAAACAACCTGGGACGACCTGTCTCTTATACTAAAATACACAGAAAATATCCCCGAACTGTCTACTAAATTAGTCGGCGTTGTTGGAGTTCAATCAGTGTACAAAGTTTTAACTATCTACAATGGGCTGAAAAATTGTGGACGTATGTTTACGAAACGGTCGCTGATTACAATGTAAAACACTGATACAACCTCCTTAGACTAAGTATGGGATCCAACTTACTTCGTGATTGGCTTATTGAGTTCCTTACAGAATAACGACAGCAATCTAGTTACGAAGTACCTTTTCATCGAGGAGACGTTAAACATAAATCTTACTTCCACTTTAACGACTCCATACACTGAGGTGACAAGTCATGGGATGCCTCCTAATTTTGTGTCAGCCCTCCTTTTGCCCAGAGCAACTCGACGTGGCATGGACACAAGAAGTCGTTGGAGGTCCCCTGCAGCGATAGTGAGCCATATTGCCTTTATAGCCCTCCATAATCGCGAAAGTGTTGCTGGTGCAGGATTTTGTGCACGAACTGACCTTTCGATTATGGTCAAGAGTCTAGGAGAGAGGCTGCAGGCGATGTACTGTTAACAAAGGCACTCGCGTCGTTCTTCTGCTGCCATTGTCCATTAACGCCAAATCTCGCCACGTTGTCCTGGCGGATAGGTTCTTCATAAGTCCCACATTGATTTCTGCGGCTATTTCACGCAGTATTGCTTGTGTCTTAGTACTCGGAATCCAAGCAAAAGCCACTGCTCTCCGTCGTTACATGAGTGCCGTCTGCCACGGTGTTGTCCGTGGTGGAAGGAAATGTCTGAAATTTGAAGTTCTCTGCACACTCTTCACACGGTGGATTTCGGAATACCGAATCACCTTATTATTTACGAAACCGAATACCCATGGGTGTAGCTCCAACAACCATTCCTCATTGAAAGTCTAGTAATTCACGTTGTGCGGTCATAATCACGTGTAAAATGTTTTCATATCAATCACATTAGTGCAAATAACAGCTCCAGCAATTCTCATCCCTTTTGTACCTCCTATATGCAATACGACTGCCATCCCTATATAAGTTCATCACTATCCAGTAACATGTCACCTCAGTGTAAACTGATAAACTCTTTACCTACTGTGACTTGTATTATATGTGGTTTAGAACGAACAATAGTACATTGCAACATTACTTTTGTTTAATTACGGGTGCAGACGTTTTATGAAATAGAGCGAAGCATTAATCCCTACCTCGATGTGGAAAATGTGGATGTTACGGCATCTATAGGTAGTGAAGAGAATTAACTGTTACTAGGCGTCAGTTGTATAAGAGAGCGTATTATGTTAAGAGAGTACATCACACACTGGAGAGCCAAAGAAACTGGTACACCTGCCTATTACCGTGTAGGAACCCCGCGAGCACGCGGAAGTGCAGCAACACGACATGGCATGTACTCGACTAATGTCTGAAGTTGTGCTGGAGGGAACTGACACCATGAATCCGAACTGACACCATGAATCCATCCAGTCTCCATAAATCCGTCAGACTAGGAGAGGGTGGAGATCTCTTCTGAATAGCACGTAGCGAGGCATGCTCAATAATGTTCATGTCTCGGGAGTCTGGTGGCCAGAGAAAGTGTTTAAACTCAGAAGAGTGTTGCTTGAGACACTCTGTAGCATTTCTGGACGCGTGAACAGTCGCATTGTCGTGCTGGAATTGCCCAAGTCAGTCGGAATGCACTATTGACGTGAATGGATGCAGGTGATGAGACAGGATGTTTACGTGCGTGTCAACTATCAGTGTCGTATCTAGACGTATCAAGGGTCCCATATCACTCCAACTGCACACGCCCCACACCATCAGCTTGAACAGTCCCTTGCTGACATGCAGGGCCCATTGATTCATGAGGTTGTCTCCATACCGTACACGTCCATCTGCTGGATACAATTTGAAATGAGACTCGACCGAATAGGCAATAAGTTTCCAGTCATCAATAGTCCAATGTCTGTGTTCACGGGCACAGGCGAGGCGTAAAGCTTCGTGTCGTGCAGTCATCAAGGGTTCATGAGTGGGCCTTCAGCTTCGAAAACCGATATCGATGATGTTTAGTTGAATGGTTCGTACGCATGTTGTTTATGGCCCAGCGTTGAAATCTGCAGGAATTTGCGGAAGGGTTGAACTTCTGCGACGTTGAATGGTTCTCTTCAGTCGTCATTGGTCTCTTTCTTGCAGGCTCTTTTTTCGACCATAGCGATATCAGAGATCTGGTGTTTTACCGGATTCCTGATATTAACGGTGCACTCGTGAAAGGTCGTACGGGAAAATTCCCACGTCATCGCTACCTCGGAGATGCTGTGTCCCATCGCTCGTGACTATAACACCAGATTCAAACTCGCTTAAATCTTGATAACCTGTCATTGTAGCAGCAGTAACCGCTCTAACAACTGCGACAGACACTTGTTGTCGAATACGCGTATTTATACCAGTTTCTTTGGAGCTTCAGTGTAGACTGAAATGCAGATGGTCTGAATACAGAACTGAGTATATTAGCGGCTTTCTGATTTTGCGTGCGCGATCCCCTGATATGACACATCAGTTAGCAAAGTATGGACATACACTATATCTTAATCGATACGGCCTGGAGAAAGACCATCACATTTGCCGATCAAATGAGAGCTTTCAGGAACAACTAGTAAAACTCTATTTTTAGCAAGGCTTTACGAAGTGAAGTTTAGTACTGTAGGTTTAGCTTTGCTTCGATCTGCATCAGTGCTAATGTATTATTAATTTCCTGATTCCAGTTTTGATAAAGAAAATTATTTGAAAGTAATTTTATTTGTTCATGGAAATGGAAATGATGTCGCATGGTTCTTGACAGAGCGTAGTGGAAGGATGCAGGAGACCCGCACAGCCGTACTAGGCAAGGTCTTGAAGGAGATGGTTTGCCGATCCCTTTCTCAGATCGTAATTGGCATGAACGATGATGAAGACAACACAACAACACCCAGTCATCTCGTGGAAGGTGAAAATCCCTGAAGTCGAACCCGAGACCCCGTGCTCGGGAAGCGAGAACGCTACCGCGAGACCACAAGCGGCCGACTTAATTGCTCATACGTTTTAGTTTCTTAGATGTATGAGTCTTATATGGTAACCTCCTCCAAAGATGGACAAGGAATTGGAAGCGATCTGTCACCAGGGGGCATGTCCTCCCCGATAGCTGAATGGTCAGCGTGACGGACTGCCGTCCTATTGGGCCCGGGTTATATTCCCGGCTGGGTCGGGTGTTGTGTTGTCTTCATCATCATTTCATCCCCATCCGGCGCGCAGGTCGCCCAATGTGGAGTTCAATGTAATGAGACCTGCACCAAGGCGGTCGGACCTGCCCCGTAAGGGACCTCCGGGCCAATGACGTCAAACGCTCATTTCCGTTTGCCAGCGGGCATCACACACGCCACGTTTGGCGCGCGTGCGCTAGTTGTCGTGCGCCGTATTTGCTTCAACAATCTGACACTTAGTCCTGGCACCTGTACTAGCTCTTCCCGTGTTGCCGTGTGTAATTATCTCTTCATTCACTTTCGTATGTTGAAAATAAATCACATGGTCGATATTGATTTGGTGATGACTCTTTCCGCGTTAAAAAAATGGTTCAAATGGCTCTGAGCACTATGGGACTCAACTGCTGAGGTCATAAGTCCCCTAGAATTTAGAACTACTTAAACCTAACTAACCTAAGGACATCACACACATCCATGCCCGAGGCAGGATTCGAACCTGCGACCGTAGCGGTCGCGCGGTTCCAGACTGTAGCGCCTAGAACCGCTCGGCCACTTTCCGCGTTAGATGTCGACTTCATGGACATGGCAACTGTGGTACTCCTTGCACAGAAACAGTAGTAACAGGCATTCCAGAAGAAGCAGACTGCTGTACTGGAAGAGCAGTTCTAACAGAACTCACGGGTGGAGTAGCAGCAGAAATTCTGCATCTTATAAACGCAGCAGTAACCTTCCACAGCTCCAGCGTCATTCACTATGCAACCATCAACTTTCAATTCTTACAGGACGTGAAAAATAATTAGGAATTTCACGTTAAACGACTCAAAATTTTCTTTTTCTACGTAAGCTAGTTCCAGCAATAGACCCAGGCGCCGTGTCGTTTGTGGACATTTACTAGTAGCAGACTACCATCAGCAGGCGAATATTATGGCAGCAACGTTACGATCTCATCAAATGTGCAAAAGCGAGAATCAGTCTCATCAAGGTTGAGCAACAGAACTGGGGGAACAAGGACATTACTTGCATGCGATCATCAGCTGTCTGCAGGGCGCTTGGCTGAAATACAGCTGCAAAATTGCAGCATTCTTTAACAACGAACTAGCAGGAAAGATTCTAGCAGCGTTCGGTGCACTGTTGTACCTGCAGAATCTGAGAGAGTGAATGGCTATTTTGCCTAAAATAGTTTACTACGCCAAACATACCAAAAATCAACTAGGTAATACATCCCTTAAGCGTATTTAACGCAAGGAAGTTGCATTCTTATAATCAGAAGCATTTAATGAGAAATATCATACATTTAAGAACAGACTGAGATCAGCGTTGCTCCTCGACACTTATTCGTTTGAAAGCCGTTAACAGTAGGGACGGAAGGCTCGCAGTGGGGCCCTGGAGCAACGCAGGTGTATAGGGACACAGACGGATTGGAACAGAAAACGTCATTTGCGTCTACAATATTAACGGCAGCTCAGATGAACTACAGTGAACTGGAAATTAAGTCTTTCGTTATAGTTTCTGCCGTAAAGAGAATCGACATTTATTTAAATGGAACAATACTCTATTTAGTCATTGACGACAAATTACTTGCAGCACGTTTTCGCCCGAGAGTTAAGATTTCAGAAAAAACTGCTTAGAAGAGACAAGCGTGGACCCTGTTCCTCAACTCCTGTAATTATCAAATGGTTCAAATGGCTCTGAGCACTATGGGACTTAACTTCTGAGGTCATCAGTACCCTAGAACTTAGAGCTACTTAAACCTAACTAACCTAAGAACATCACACACATCCATGCCCGAGGCAGGGTTCGAACCTGCGACCGTAGCGGTCGCGCAGTTCCAGACTGTAGCGCGTAGAACCGATCGCCCACCTCGGCCGGCAATTATCAAATCTGTTACAAGCTCACAGGTAAACATGAAAAATCTGCCGAATTGTCAAGACTTCCTAAGAGTAAAGACGTAGCGTTCGATATAGATAAAACAATGACTTTCTATTTAGACAAGGAGCTGAAGGAAGCTACATGGAATTCTCTCGTAATTCAAACCCCACTGCTCAGTTTAGGAGCACTGATGAAACTTTATACCGATGTTGTTCAGTAAATTAGCAGAAGTGAAAGCAGAAGAAATCACCAGATACCTAATTTTAATCAGATGTTTTTCTACCTTTCGTTAATAAATGCTGTCCTAGTGTAGGGTCCAAAATGAGGAGCAATAGCGCATCATAATCGTTATAGTTTTTTGATTGCAGATTCTAACGTTACTTCACAGAAACGACGGAAGAATGGCGAGAACGGATTCTGGCCATAGAACACGTATATGGGCCAGCCCCCAACATAGAAACTGATCCGACAGCTCATAATCATCAAAAGTTCGCCGAGCAGCTGCAGGTGTCGTAGACAACATTCTCATTTCGATCACCGCCCAAACAGAGTAAGGAACGTATCCTCTTGGATTTTTCATACCGTTTCAGTACGTTCATGTGGTTAACGGTAGCAGATGCGTTATTCAGTTTTCCACTCATTCTCCCAATGTCATCCCTCATCACAGAGGTTACACTAAAAGTGCAATGTAAGATTTTGTAGATTGAAAGCCTTCTCACGATATCAGAAACAGAACGAAATATACATAAAAATCTGTTAGTGATTTCTGTGCCAATAAAGTCATTTGACGTGTCACATCGGCACTGTTTCATGCAGACTACAAGATCCTGTCAGAGAGTCTGCACAGTTAACTATCAATGACAAAAGCAGTGAAGACACGACTGCAGAACCAGCCCTACTGTTGTTTCGAGAATGGTCATGCGCGTAGCCAGTGGACAAAGACCGTACAGTGATTTTTTTTATTAAAAGCTAATGGAAATTTTGAAAAGACTTTTTGATTTACATAAGGAAGACGGCTACGTAAAGAAGTTCTGATCAGCTAAAAGGATGCTGACACGTATAGCCACTCCCAAGAGGAGGAAACTGGGTCACAGAAATTAGGACGAGAACTGTGGATAGTTTCAGGAGTGACACTTCAAGTTTAGCGTAGTTAATGGTGCGTCATAGGTGTTTGGAAAACATTCCATCGCCAAAAACCGGGCATGGAACAAATGTCTGCACGAGGTGACTGTTCTGGTTTAGATTAGCAATAGGAGACCTCCTATTAGATTGGCTTTGCAGGAAAGCGTAGAACACTGTCACGTGACGTTAATCTCTCACTTTCCGATTGATCGTTCAGAGAAATAGAACATGCAGTGCGGGAATTCTGTTGAATCCTAGAGAGGGGTCGGTCAGTGTGGAATTAGCTGACGTCTTGTCACAGCCCTCTCTGCACTGTCGTTCCAGACTGGCGTGCCGGCGCTTGACTTTACGCCGTATATCACGCCCCCCCCCCCCCCCCTCCTAAGCGACGGACCGACGTCGTATAGGGAGTTCGACAACGGCGGGGGAGACAAGAGGAGCATGGATGCTCTGAGGGACTGGAGGCTGTGGCTGCAGGGGACGTCTGGCTTCCAGTCGTACCCCGCCATCCGGTCTGCGCTCCGGCGGAAACGTCCCCCGAAAAACAACCACAATGGTACGCGTTCACCTCCTGAGGCCCGTAGCAAGATGTAGGAAGCGTCGATTGCTGCGGTGGATCTGGGGGAAAAGATACAAAAGGATCACCGTACACAGGACAGTGGCGAATTTCATTGTGATGTCGGCGCTGCAATCCGTTTGGGCCTGAAACGAGATACATGCAAGCGCCAAGGCGACGAAGGCTCTCGCCTCGCAACAACCGTCTGCTGCCACCAAAAACCCTGAAAATTACAATTTCATGCGGCTCGTAACGATACTTGCGGCGCCGGCCGGAGTGGCCGTGCGGTTTTAGGCGCTACAGTCTGGAACCGAGCGACCGCTACGGCCGCAGGTTCGAATCCTGCCTCGGGCATGGATGTGTGTGATGTCCTTAGGTTAGTTAGGTTTAATTAATTCTACGTTTTAGGCGACTGATGACCTCAGAACTTAAGTCGCATAGTGCTCAGAACCATTTGAACCATTTTTGATACTTGCGACCTTCCTTCGGCGCCTGGTGCAGAGGAGGGTGGAGCAGTGTCCGATGGCAGCAGCCGTGAAGCAATTCCGCCGGCGATGGTGTATCTCGTTGATGTGAACGATAGGAGGCGATAAACAGTTGTAATGCTTGATCCCTGGTGTGTGCGGTGCAAAGTTTAGCCATCTGATGCTTCAACGCTCTGACAAAACTTTCCGCTTCGCCATTAGACTGTGGATGGAACGGTGCACTAGTTAGACGCTGTATGCCATTGCGTTCACAGAATGTTTCAAATTCATTTGATGTGAACTGAGCTCCGTTGTCTGACAAAACTATTTCAGGCAAACCTTCGAGGCAGAAAATAGAGGACAACACCTGAATTTTGCTACGTGACGTTGTCGGGTTCATTGGCACAGCAAAAGAAAACTTACTATAAGAGTCTACCAAAATCAACCAACGAGTGTTCCAAAAGGGTCCCGGAAAATCTATGTGCACATGTTGCCATCGTGATTGAGACTTAGGCCAAATAGAGATATTTTGTGGCGTAGCGGGCTGATTTTCCGCACATGCGTGACACTGTGATGTCATCTGTTCTATTTGGGTGTCCATACACTGCCAAGTACACTGTCGACGCGCTAACTGTTTCGTACAAACAATCCCCCAGTGTACTTGGTGAACACTTCTTTTTGCAAAGCTTCGGGGATCAACACACGTGATTGTCCACTGTCATTGTGAACAAGAATCGCACCTTGCTGTATAGCGAGGTGATGCTGACGTGCGAAGTATTGGCACACAACAGATATCTTTATGCAATGCAATGAGCGAGGCCAAGATGTGCGAATATATTTTAGCAAAATGTTCAAATCTGAATCAGCTTCAGTGGCCTGTACAATTTTCCTATAGCTCAGAGGAAACGATTGAAACAATTCAAAATCCTGAACATCGGTGTGATAACCCGAGCCACCACTCCCAGAGTGTTAAGAAGACCGCGCGCCTGGCTGCTAAAAACTTGATTTTTCGTGGGATATTGTGTTTTTACTGGCGCCTTAATTTTACTTTGTTTGCAGGGGCGTGTATACTTACTTTCATAGTGTCTCTCTTCGTGCTTTGCTAATCATTCTTTTCAGGTGGGCGTTGCGGAACTTTTCTTTGCTTTTGCACTTATTTTTATCGTTTGCCTTGTCTGTTTATTGCATTTATCTCTTCTAAAATGAATAGCATCCCCCCCCCCCTACCCCGCTCAGTCTCCACGCCTGCAGGTGTTTCAGTTTCAGACCCAGCAAATATCAACACGGCAAAAGACAGTACAGCAGCTGCTGGCAAATCGAACGAATGAACGAATGCAGTAAAACAGCACCTACTGTCGCTCCAACTACTATACCGCTTTTTTGCCAGTTTCATGAAGAAGACTAAGAATATGAAGATGGTATCTGTTCTTTCGGACAGTTAAGGCTAACCGGCAATTGTCGTTCTTCTTCTGTGCTGGATGCACACGTATTGCCCGAACTCTTACGGGATTCAGTAAGATTGTCTGCCGCGAGTAATGAATTTAATGGGCAGGGGCACTACGAATGTAGTGTGTGGACATTAATTTCGGAATGTGGGTCGCAGGAGCGTGCAAGGGATAAATACCTGCAGTCGAAGTATTCTCTGTGCCCACAGTGGCTCAGATTTACAGAGCGTCTGTCATGTAATCAGGAGGTCCCGGGTTCGAGTCCAGAGCGGGGCACACATTTTCAACTGTCCCCGTTGATTTATGTCAACGCCTGTCGACAACTTAGGGTCTTGATTTAACTACCATTTCAAGAGAAGGAATGGCTCGAATGGTTGCAGCAGTTTGAAGCAGCCCACGTAATTGCTCAAAACGTACCAGGTACTGTGAAACTCCATTATTTATTGTCAACGGTACTAAGCGCAGTGTGTCACCCAGATCTACAGAAGTTTCAAGGCCAGCGACCTGGACAGAAGCATCCACTGCATTACTTAAACTGTAGTGGAATCGTTACACTGAAAGACATTGATTATATCACATGTCGCCCTTTGGTTGCTACACATCTATGTATCACTCAAAGTCAAGTACTGTCATTTATTTTCTGTAATAAAATGCATGAAGACGATTTGCTTGAATTGTTGTCTAGCGATCCGAGAACGGAGATATCCTAGGCATCCTATATTTGACGAGTAGGCAGGGTACAAAAGGAATGGACCAAAATGTCCTTCGTTGCTGGCGACACGCGCAGTGCTGAAACTGCACGATGGTATCTTCAGCAGAAAGAATGAAAAGTTCCTCCAGTTCTGAGACGCATACCGTAAAGGGAAAATACGAAATTAAATCTTTTCTCCGGAGACTGTTTAACTCGTTCGTACAGCGTTGCTTATTATCAGTTACAGAACAACATCTATTAATAGGGTGTGCAGGACACGACTAGGACTTCCACATATGTAAACAGAAAGACGAAACTCTAGACAGTTCTCGAGAAAATCGAGTTTGAAAATTTTTTGCGTGCTTGTATACTTTGTCGCTAGAATTCAAGGATTACGTAGCCAACTGAGTAAGCATTTAGTTTCATAAGTGCTAGGACTCTGGATCAAATCTCGCCACCGTTACTCTTGTTTCGTTCCTACGTAATTTTAACAGCGGATAGGCATGCTACGCCACGGAACTGTGGGATGATCAAAAACCGTTTATGAATGTAAGTCAATTTTTTTGCATTACCCACACTGAAATAACCACGCACATGTAAAAATTCAGCTTTTCTTACGTGTGCTGTACGTCGCAGTAATCATTGTTTCTAAGTTGCTATGGTTAGTATTAACCAGATTCGTGAAGCACTCAGTAGGCTGCAAATTATAATTGTCATAATAATATAAATAAAATGACTACTGATTTCAGTGAAAGTTTTTTTTTTATATCCCTCATTTATTTTCAATTTCCTTACGAACAGTTTCCTTTCTCCTTTTTCTCAGGATAAATATAGGAAAATAATAAGTGAATCATTAAGTACTGATAACTTACATAGTCATAATATCTGTTGTTAGAATTACACGGGGATTAAAGAAATAAGTGCCCGCAGCGAGACTCAATGTAGAGACTTCGCACTTACGCACATACGCGCTTACTCGCTCCGCTGCGCACCCCTTGGTGTCTTGCGACCATACAAAGTATACAGGCACACCTAAAATATTCAGAATCGGTTTTTTCGGGAGTGGTTGGGAGCTGCGTCTCCCTGTTTATATATGTTGAAGTCCTGGTCGTGCCCTACACACCACGTCAATATGAATCAAATCGGCGAGAAGTTCGTACGGTCTCGCTGCCAGCACGCTTTGCACCCGGCATCATAGCGTGTGTGCGTACATTTAAGTTAGCACAGCTCTGCCGTCCCACGGTGGCCCCACGTACGAGGTCACTGCCTTAATGGTGACACCACACACAACTTAGGTTGCAGTACCTGAGGCAACCTGCGCCACTTGTTGGATGAGAACACATGTCGCCAGAGCAGGCTGACGGCACACGCCGCACGCAACGTAGTACTTCACTCACCGCCTCCCCATGGCGTCAAGAAGGCCGACCTCTCCCAACGTCACGCTACCAGGTACCAAGGCAACCACCCAGTTCGTCAGCGAACCGAAGGTATCGTCTAGCGACTTTTGCCCTACATAATAAGCATGGAGGATATATACAGGGTGAGTCACCTAACGTTATCGCTGGATATATTTCGTAAACCACATCAAATACTGACGAACCGATTCCACAGACCGAACGTGAGGAGAGGGGCTAGTGTAATTGTTTAATACAAACCATACAAAAACGCACGGAAGTATGTTTTTTTACACAAACCTACGTTTTTTTTAAAATGGAACCCCGTTAGTTTTGTTAGCACATCTGAACATATAAACAAATACGTAATCAGTGCCGTTTGTTGCATTGTAAAATGTTAATTACATCCGGAGATATTGTAACCTAAAGTTGACGCTTGAAACCTCTGACGTTCAGTTGCGTGTTGTAACAAACACGGGCCACGGTCGGCGAGCAGCATCTGCAGGGACATGTTTACGACGACGACCGTGTTTACGAGTGTGGCTGTAGTGCACTGTTGTGGTTTGGTCTAGGTGTCGCAGTGTCCGCATGTAGCGCTTGCTGCTATCGTTATTCTGCATTCGTCTCCGCACGCAGACCAACTGTAGTACACCGTGTTACCAGACGGCTGTGATAGTGTAGTGTTCTAGGAACTGTGACCATGGTGTATTCGAACTCTGAAAAGGCGGAGATGATACTCATCTATGACGAGTGTCGACGAAATGCAGCTGAAGCCTGCAGGGTGTATGCAGAACGATACCCGGACAGTGAGCATCCAACGTGCCGCACATTGCAAAACATCTACCGCCAACTGTATGCAACAGGTATGGTCGTAGCACGCAAACGGGTACGTAACAGGCCCGTCACAGGAGAAGCGGGTGCAGTTGGTGTGTTAGCTGCAGTTGCCATGAACCCACACATGAGTACACGGGACATTGCGAGAGCCGGTGGACTGAGTTAAAGTAGTGTCATGCGCATACTGCATCGTCACCGCTTTCACCCGTTTCATGTGTCGCTACATCAGCAATTACATGGTGATGACTTTAATCATCGAGTGCAATTCTGTCAATGGGCATTAACAGAGAATGCGTTGCAGTTCTACCTGTTTGCCGATGAAGCGGGTTTCACAAACCACGGGGCAGTGAATCTACGGAACATACATTACTGGTCCGTGGACAATCCTTGCTGGCTCAGACAGGTAGAGCGACAGCGACCGTGTACTGTAAATGTATGGTACGGAATCATTGGCGGCCACCTCATTGGTCCTCACTTCATTGCAGGAACCCAAACAGCTGCAACACACATCGCGTTTCTACACAATGATCTGCCAACGCTGCTCGAAAACGTCCCACTGGAAACGCGTCGACGTGTGTGGTATCAGCATGATGGTGCACCTGCACATTCCGCAATTAACACTAGGCTGACCCTTGACAGGATGTTCGACGGGCGTTTCATAGGACTTGGAGGACGCATAAATTGGCCAGCCCGTTCTCCTGATCTTACACCTCTGGACTTCTTTCTGTGGGGTACGTTAAATGAGATTGTGTACTGTGATGTGCCTACTACCCCAGAGGATATGAAACAACGTATTGTGGCAGCCTGCGGCGACATTACACCAGATGTACTGAGGTGTGTATGACATTCATTACGCCAGAGATTGCAATTGTGTGCAGCAAATGATGGCCATGACATTGAACATCTATTGGCCTGACATGTCGGGACACACTCTATTCCACTCCGTAATTGAAAACGGAAACCACGTGTGTACGTGTACCTCACCCCTCATGGTAATGTACATGTGCTTCAGTGAAAAAGACCAATAAAAGGGTGTTAGCACGTGGACGTAATGTGCTGTTCCAGTCTCTTCTGTACCTAAGGCCCATCACCGTTCCCTTTGGATCGCTACGTAATTCGGTGCTCTCCGATACACACGATCGAACAGCGGAGGACTGGTACTCAAGCGTCAACTTTAGGTTACAATATCTCCGGATGTAATTAACATTTTATAGTGCAACAAACGGCACTGATTACGTATTTGTGTATATGTTCAGATGTGCTAGCAAAACTAACGGGGTTCCATTTAAAAAAATGTAGGTTTGTGTTAAAAACATACTTCCGTGAATTTTTTTATGGTTTGTATTAACCAATTACACTAGCCCCTCTCCTCACGATCGGTCTGTGGAATCGATTCGTCAGTATTTGATGTGGTTTACGAAATATATCCAGCGGTAATGTTAGGTGACTCACCTTGTATATGCAGGGTGGTCCATTGATAGTGACTAGGCCAAATATCTCACGAAATAAGCATCAAACGAAAAAACTACGAAGAACGAAACTCGTCTAGCTTGAAGGGGGAAACCAGATGGCACTATGGTTGGTCCGCTAGATGGCGCTGCCATAGGTCACACGGATATCAACTGCGTTTTTCTTTTTTTAATAGGAACCTCCATTTTTATTATATATGTAAAGAAATATGAATGTTTTACTTGGACCACTTTTTTCGCTTTGTGATAGATGGCGCTGTGATAGTGAAAAACGTGTAAGTACGTGATATCACGTATCATTCCGCCAGTGTGGGCGTTATTTGCTTCGTGATACATTACCCATGTTAAAATGGACCGTTTACCAATTGCAGAAAAGATCGATATCGTGTTGATGTATGGCTATTGCGATCAAAATGCCCAAAGGGCGTGTGCTACGTATGCTGCTCGAATCCTGGACGACATCATCCAAGTGTCCGGACCGTTCGCCGGATAGTAACGTTATTTAAGGTAACAAGAAGTGTTCAGCCACATGTGAAACGGCAACCACGACCTGTAACAAATGATCATGCCCAAGTAGGTGTTTTAGCTACTGTCGCGGCTAATCCGCACATCAGTAGGAGACAAATTGCGCGAGAATCGGGAATCTCAAAAACGTCGTTGTTGAGAATTCTACATCAACATCGATTGCACCGTTACCATATTTCTCTGCACCAGAAATTGCATGGCGACGACTTTGAACGTCGTGTACAGTTCTGCCACTGGGCACAAGTGAAAATAAAGGACGATGACAGATCTTTTGTACGCGTTCTATTTAGCGACGAAGCGTCATTCACCAACAGCGGTAACGTAAACCGGCATAATATGCACTATTGGGCAACGGAAAATCCACGATGGCTGCGACAAGTGGAACATCAGCGACCTTGGCGGGTTAATGTATGGTGCGGCATTATGGTTCAAATGGCTCTGAGCACTATGGGACTTAACATCTGAGGTCACCAGTCCCCTAGAACTTAGAACTACTTAAACCTAACTAACCTAAGGACATCACACCATGCCCGAGGCAGGATTCGATCCTGCGACCGTAGCGGTCGCACGGTTCCAGACTGAAGCGCCTAGAACGCGGAACAGCGTGACATTTGTGACCAGATACGTATACTTAATGTGCGGCAACGGTTCCGCTTCCTTGTTAACGCGAAACCAAGAGGGCGGAAGCACATCCATTCATGCTTCCTTCTGGCCACTGTAGCCTTAAGTAACACCTACTGATAAATGGCGAGTATTGCAAAAAGGCAAAGAAGGGGAGATCTGTGTTCTCAGTCATTTAAACACGACTGCGAACTGTATTCTTCTGTAGAGCAGTGAGTAAAAACGGGCAGTGTTTACTGTGCCGCCGAATAATAGGCGGCCAGAGCAAGTTCACGAGGGAAAGGCACTATAACTCATTTTACAAAGACGAGTGTAGCATACTGAACTGTGAAGAACGGCAAGCCCACTTACGAAAATTGACGAGGCACATAACAATGTTTTAATGTAAATCATAATAATTGATACCTCTTGAACTCTTCGTTTCTTGCTTTACACTCGTAGTTTTCTTACAGTACAAAGTACTGTTTTAATTTTTCCAGAATAACTATCAGAGTACATCTGCACTGCGATCAAGTTTTAAAATTTCATTAAGAGCAGAAAGATCTGAGAAACCCTTTTCAAAAGGTGAATTTGTAAATGACTGTCTCATTGATGTTGCAAAACGTTTGTGTCCCACGAACGTTAGCAGGTTTCAAGATATCGGCCCTTCCAAACAAATAGTGATACGACATATATGTGTTATGGCCGGCGAAGTACACAAGCAGTTAATAAATAAGGCTAAGGACTTCGTTGCTTTCTCTGTTACGCTAGATGAAACAACAGATCTAACAGATATAGCTCAGGTAGGAATACACACTACATGATCAAAAGTATCGGGACACCCCCAAAAACACAAGTTTTTTATATTAGGTGAATTGTGCTGCCACCTACTGCTAGGTGCCCCATTTCAGCGACCTCAGTAGTCATTAGACATGGCGAAAGGGCAGAATGGGGCGCTCCGCCGAACTCACGGACGTCGAACGTGGTCAGGTGATTGGGTGTCACTTGTGTCATACGTCTGTACGCGAGATTTCAACACTCCTAAACATCTCTAGGTCCACTGTTTCCGATGTGATAATGAAGTGGAGACATGAAGGGACACGTGCAGCACAAAAACGTACAGGCCGATCTCGTCTGTTGACTGACAGAGACCGCCCACAGTCGAAGAGGGTCGTAATGTGTAATAGCCAGACATCTATCCAGACCATCACACAGGAATTCCAAACTGCATCACTATCCACTGAAAGTATAATAACAGTTAGGCAGGAGGTGAGAAAATTTGGATTTCATGTGCGAGCGGCTGCTCATAGGCCACATATCACGCCGGTAAATGCCAAACGACGCCTCGCTTTGTGTAAGAAGCATTGGACGACTGAAGAGTCGAAAAACGTTGTGTAGAGTGACGAATCATGGTACACAATGTGGCGATCCGATGGTAGAGCGTGGGTATGGCGAATGCACGGGGAACATCTGCCAGCGTGTGTAGTGCCAACAGTAAAATTCGGAGGCGGTGGTGTTATGGTGTGGTCGTGTTTTTCATGGAGGGGGCTTGCACCTCCCATTGTTTTGCGTGGCACTATCACACCAGAGTCATACATTGATGTTTTAAGCATTTTCTTGCTTCCCACTGTTGAAGAGCACTTCGGGGATGGCGATTGCATCTTTCAACACGATCGAGCACTTCTTCAAAATTCGCGGCCTTTGGCGGAGTGGTTACACTACAATAACATCCCTCTAATGGACTGGCCTGCCGAGAGTCCTGACCTGAATCCTGCAGAACACGTTTGAGATGCTTTGGAACGCCGAATTCCTGACAGGCCTCACCGACCGACATCGGTACCCCTCCTCAGTGCAGCATTCCGTGAAGAATGGGCTGCCATTCCCCAAGAAACCTTCTAGTACCTGACTGAACGTACGCTTGCGATAGGGGAAGCTGTCATCAATGCTAAGGGTGTGCCAACACCATATTGAATTCCTCAATTACCGATGGAGGGCGCCACGAACTTGCAAGTCATTCTCAGCTAGGTGTCCATATACTTTTAATCACGTAGTGTACATACGGGGTGTCGATAACGCTGTGCCTGCCTTGGTGGCCGAGCGGTTCTAGGCGCTACAGTCTGGAACCGCGCGACCGCTACGATCGCATGTTCGAATCCGGCCTCGGGCATGGATGTGTGTGATGTCCTTAGGTTATTTAGGTTTAAGTAGTTCTATGTTCTGGGGACTGATGACCTTAGAAGTTAAGTCACATAGTGCTCAGAGCCATTTGAACCATAATGAAAATGATTAAATCGAGGTTTCGATCGAATATTAGTGACGAAAATCTTCGAAACTGGTTGCGTTTATCGATGCGCCGTGCTTTTGTGCCCGAAGTGAACTTTATTGTTTCTCATCACCAATGATATACAGCCGGCCCCTGTGGCCGAGCGGCTCTAGGCGCTTCAGTCCGGAACCGCACTGCTGCTGCTGCGGTCGCAGGTTCGAATCCTGCTTCGGGCATGGATGTGTGTGATGTCATTACGTTGGTTAGGTTTATGTACTTCTGCATCTAGGGGACTGATGACCTTGGATGGTAAGTCCCATAGTGCTTAGAGCCAAACCAATGATATACAGGGTTAGGATATCTTTCTTTCTTTCCTTTTGAAATGGTTATTTATTGAGTGTGCCACATCCTGCTCCATGTTGCATGGGCGAACATTGTTACCTGAAAAATTTGGTATTAAACAGGTTGTTGAAGGTATACTTACATGCTTAATATTTATCCTTTAATTACCGGGAGAAATGTTTGATACCCTTGCCATGAAGGGTGTTTAGGTACCTAAAATTGGCGTAAAACCAACCCGGCATATTGATGCGCCATTTGTTTTTATGTTTCGTTTTGGAACCGAGACGTATGACGATAGGGCGATGGAATAACACGATATCTTCCACTGATTGCTTTGCACACTGAAAAGAAACGAGAGTGGCCAAGGTACAGTGCATTCTAGATAGTGGATGAAGCGAAGCGGCGAAATCTGTGCTTAGAGACATACACTAAAAGAGCAGTGACGGTTCAGTTTCCTTGTTTATACGTCCGGTAAGTACGCACACTGTGACCAGGATATTGCACGTCTGCAGCAGTTCCACACGTGTGCAGAATTTCTGGCCAGCCCTTGTCTGTAGGGTGAATTACCTACAGCTTTACTGGTATACTGCGGAAGTGAAAAGTGCTATTGACGTGCGGCTTCCCGGAATGGAGTCTTAGTCAGGGACTCGTATTGTTAGCTGGATTCTACTGCGAGTCGTTAACGTGAAATAGTATGTTGAAACTTTTACACACCGACACTGTGCCATTCAATCTGCGCAGTTGCTATGTACGATGTTATGATTGCTTATAGAATGCTTACGTGTTTCTTGCGTGCACTACGACTTGCTAGTCAGTTTGTGTGTGACAGTCCAACAATAGGTCGTGAGTGGATGATGGGATTTACAAACGCAAAATTCTTCCATTTGATAATGTTTCCACAGCGCATATGCAATGTAGAGAAGCTTATACTCTCCTGGAAATTGAAATAAGAACACCGTGAATTCATTGTCCCAAGAAGGGGAAACTTTGTTGACACATTCCTGGGGTCAGATACATCACATGATCACACTGACAGAACCACAGGCACATAGACACAGGCAACAGAGCATGCACAATGTCGGCACTAGTACAGTGTATATCCACCTTTCGCAGCAATGCAGGCTGCTATTCTCCCATGGAGACGATCGTAGAGATGCTGGATGTAGTCCTGTGGAACGGCTTGCCATGCCATTTCCACCTGGCGCCTCAGTTGGACCAGCGTTCGTGCTGGACGTGCAGACCGCGTGAGACGACGCTTCATCCAGTCCCAAACATGCTCAATGGGGGACAGATCCGGAGATCTTGCTGGCCAGGGTAGTTGACTTACACCTTCTAGAGCACGTTGGGTGGCACGGGATACATGCGGACGTGCATTGTCCTGTTGGAATAGCAAGTTCCCTTGCCGGTCTAGGAATGGTAGAACGATGAGTTCGATGACGGTTTGGATGTACCGTGCACTATTCAGTGTCCCCTCGACGATCACCAGTGGTGTACGGCCAGTGTAGGAGATCGCTCCCCACACCATGATGCCGGGTGTTGGCCCTGTGTGCCTCGGTCGTATGCAGTCCTGATTGTGGCGCTCACCTGCACGGCGCCAAACACGCATACGACCATCATTGGCACCAAGGCAGAAGGGACTCTCATCGCTGAAGACGACACGTCTCCATTCGTCCCTCCATTCACGCCTGTCGCGACACCACTGGAGGCGGGCTGCACGATGTTGGGGCGTGAGCGGAAGACGGCCTAACGGTGTGCGGGACCGTAGCCCACCTTCATGGAGACGGTTGCGAATGATCCTCGCCGATACCCCAGGAGCAACAGTGTCCCTAATTTGCTGGGAAGTGGCGGTGCGGTCCCCTACGGCACTGCGTAGGATCCTACGGTCTTGGCGTGCATCCGTGCGTCGCTGCGGTCCGGTCCCAGGCCGACGGGCACGTGCAACTTCCGCCGACCACTGGCGACAACATCGATGTACTGTGGAGACCTCACGCCCCACGTGTTGAGCAATTCGGCGGTACGTCCACCCGGCCTCCCACATGCCCACTATACGCCCTCGCTCAAAGTCCGTCAACTGCACATACGGTTCACGTCCACGCTGTCGCGGCATGCTACCAGTGTTAAAGACTGCGATGGAGCTCCGTATGCCACGGCAAACTGGCTGACACTGACGGCGGCGGTGCACAAATGCTGCGCAGCTAGCGCCATTCGACGGCCAACACCGCGGTTCCCGGTGTGTCCGCTGTGCCGTGCGTGTGATCATTGCTTGTACAGCCCTCTCGCAGTGTCCGGAGCAAGTATGGTGGGTCTGACACACCGGTGTCAATGTGTTCTTTTTTCCATTTCCAGGTGTGTATGTTAGTGGTGTATGGAGAATGTAGGAAGAATGCAGATCGTTTGTATGGCGTATGTAGCAAGATATAAAAAAGGACATCAACAATTTCGGCAGTTATTTATCAATATCTTCAATCGATTACGTGAAAGAGGTAGTGCAAACCCTAGACAATGTAACAGAAAAAGAACTATTGACGATAGAAAAGGGGAAATTAATGTTCTTGCTGTTGTTGCAGTTGATCCGTACGTTTGCTCCCGTCCAACCGCACGAGGAAGTGGCTTGGGTTTTCACAACATTCATATATGAATTATCAAGTTGTAATTGTTAAAACAGGCTGTTATTTAAAATATAACGTGCGACCAAAATTCTTCCATTTGATAATGTTTCCACAGCGCATATGCAATGTAGCGCGACTCCGATGCGGATATATAAGTACCTACATGTAGGCAAGGGGTCATTGTGACATTCCTGTCTTCACGGGGTGAGTGAGGTAAATGCGGAAACATGAACTATGGCGAAGTAACGTGCTGTAATTGTTTTCTTAGCTGCCTAAGGACAAACACAGGTAGACATCCATGAGACTCGTTAACGCACGTCCACATATTTCACATGTCTTAATGGAGGAGTGACGTGAAGTCAAGTGGGAGACAATCGAGCACCCACCCAATATTCCTGATCTGCTCATGCCATTATCCTGCCTTCGGTCCCTTAAAAAAGGCCTTGAAGAGTCGATATTTCCTGTGAGACGATGATGTGCAGCTGGCAGTTGTGAGCCTCTTTATAAAGCAGGCCACACTGTTTTACGAAACGGGTATCTTGATCCCATTTAGTTCGTGGGATGATTGTCTCAATGCTCACGGCGGTTTTGCCAGACTGGCATAACGATTCTGGACTGTACGGCCTTCGAATGGAAACATTTTGACCGCTCCTTATATTATGGCCCTTGTGGCTGAAGTTACTCAGTGGACAACGCTGTTATCCCTTTTCATGCTGGGTAGTGTTGGAAAGGCTTAATAACGTTTTCAATATACTCACTACACACATCAACTTGTCTCCTGAGGCAACTGCTCATCGTCTCCTGCATAGTAAAAACGTTCATGTTCACATAAATATGGCAAAACCAGAAGGACAAACAGGCATGGAGGCAAGACAAAGTGGCTCTGAGCACTATGGGACTTAACTTCTGAGGTCATCAGTCCCCTAGAACTTAGAACTACTTAAACCTAACTAACTTAAGGACATCACACACTTCCATGCCCGAGGCAGGATTCGAACCTCCGACCGTAGCGGTTGCGCGGTTCCAGACTGAAGCGCCTAGAACCGCTCGGCCACTCCGGCCGGCGAGGCAAGATATCTTATACTTTACATCACTGTGCAACAACCTGAAAAAATTAAGCCTTGGTAAGGCAACGAATTTAGGTGAAATAAGGTTAATGAAATAAATTGAATATTTCAAAATGAAACCTAAGCTATTTCTTCCATAAGTATATCCGTTTCTAAAGCGCTCCAATACAGATAACAAACGCCAAATACGCGTAATTGAATATTTATTCAAGTAGTTTTACAGACTTCAATAACTTGAGGTCACAGTGGGGTGTATCTATCAACCTGATACTGTATCCATCCCAATCCCAGTCCCAGTGCGATACAGTTCCCAACTAGCATCCAACAATTTAATCGAAAAGCTCACCAGTGAAATGGTTTCAGGAAGGGCGTCAAAAACAAAGAATAGAAAAGTCAACAAATTGCAAGAAATTGAAACATATCACTTTTTATGGAATGTATACGGTTTAATCTTGCTTCAACAATTCTAATCAAATCATAATAGTCGTTAGGGATGCAGGATGTGGTGATTAATTTCGATAAAACATTAGTTTCTCAAAAACGTCATTTGAGGCCCATTGGTTGTGGACGAGTCATGTTTCCGGTGCAGAAATACTGCAAGAACTCCATGTACTTGCGTGGGCGTTGTGACATATCAGTAGTTTACTGAAACTCTGTTACAAGGAGGAGCTGCAGTAGGTCGCTCTCTGATACAGTCGAACAGTCGATGGTTCTCCTGGTAAAAGAAGGGCTAAAAGAAATTCACACCCATTTTGTCTTAGGTGTCAACGCTCAATAGTTCACGAGAAAGTAAACGTTTTGACGGTACTGCGTGAGTTCGCACAGGGGGTGTCACACCAAGCGAGCTGGTAGCGTAGTAGCTAACAGCACCGGTTATAATCTTTGCGCTACGTGCCAAATCGAATCTTAAGATGTTTTTTTTTTTCCTTTTGTTGTACTGGGAGAATGTGAAATCAACGACATCAATATTTTTGTGACGTCTGGAAACACAAAGGACTTATTTACAAAATAGATAATCATTTCAAAAGTTTCGGAATTTAGATTTTATAATCAAAGATCATGTATAACCTTGCGTAACAGACAGCAATAGAAAATGAAAAACATAAATTCTAGTACGTCAGTTTTTGCTTTTATTTCGCATTCATACGAGGAGAGAACCATTGTATTCCACATGGTAGTACCTTTCATTAACTTGTTCAAAGCGTAAAAGAACACGATATGGCATATATGGTACTGTCATGTTCTTTAGTGTGAACATCACTAGGAAAAGACATGGCGTTAACATTCTAAACATCTCGCGATCTGTCGACAGTTTCGCAGCAAACCAAGCATACTAAAGCATTTTCACGAAAGCTGGAGCCTGCAGTTGATTATGGATTCAGGGGTATATTTGATTAACTTCATCGCTTCTACTTGTGAGTCCCGCTTGCTGTGCGATGACAAGAGCGCACTTTCGAAACGAGCGAGCGTAATTCTCCACCTGTCAGTAAAAATATACATCGTGGAGTTGACAGCACGGTGTGCACTTCCGTGGAATCACTTTTGATGAACACGTCGATATACCGATTTCACCGATAACCCGTCCATTCTGTAACAAGGAAAAAGCGTTTGCCATTCAGCGGGAGCCCGCGTTAGTTTTCGGTTCTATCCTCGCCGCAGATAAGATTTTTTGCCTGTTCTGTGAAAGAGGCACTGTCCGCTAGATCGGTAATCAGTAAAGAAATATGAAGACAACTTCTTCCGCATGAGTTTTGTCACTGCCTTGATTCTAAACCCCGTAAATCTAAAGGGGAAGAACTTGCTGAATTGCACACTTTTGTGTCGTCGTTGACACTGGGTTTCTTGTACCAGGGGAAGCAAGGGAGAGAATGTTGTTTGTTGCCCGGTATCCTTTTTTTAGACCATAAACTGCACACATGTATTAACAGTTTCTTTATTCATAACAACAAAAAACTTCTTATCTTTAAGCAAGTTGTTGTGGTACAAGCTCTTCCGTAATAGTCCGCGTTAGCCTCACTACCGGTAAGCACAAGTCTCGCTATAAACACTACACTCCCGTAACCGGCGACGTGAGCTGACGGATCCTAACTACAATAGTAACTGAGCTGACTGCGACTAGGCTGACTGGGTGACTGGGCCCTCCAGTCCACGGCGGCAATCTAAATACTTCCGGACGAGAGGGTTTGCGAGTTTGCCTTTGGCCTCTCTCTTGATAGGCGCCCTTGATTCAGCGTCTATCATCGATCTTCTTGCAACCTCTTTGCCGACTGGGGTGCTAGCGACAGCTTACACCAGCACACACACTTTTTAGTTCCTGCTTCTGTCTATTGTCTTGAGTTAACTTTGAGACTGAATGATTTCATTGTATTTTGTTATGTATCTACCCCTACTACTACGTTTGCATACTTTCGTGGTAATCCAGTAACATTACTTGAGGACGACTGTGCACTGAACCTAGATACTGACCGCTTCGAAGCCGAAAGTGTGTATTATCCTGCATATTCGTGTCAATCTGGGATACCTTCTATTTTATTACAAGTATATTTTCGTAACGTTATGACGGTAAGCTGTAATTTACTTGTATTACTGCAGTGCATGCGAAATAGCGTTTTTTCGTTACTTTATTGAATATGACATGAAGATAAGACATAAATAAATCAGCTGTAGTATAGTCTCCTACATTATTTAAAACATTATCACAATGTTCGGGTAGTTTCTCGACTTCTGGTCCACAGACAATATATTGGTACCACTCGGTCTCCTTGCGTGTTATACTCTGTGAACAGACATAAAGCTGTATGGTTCAGCATAACCATGAGGCGATGGATCTCGCAATATTAGCTACCAACTGTAACTACTCACAAATAACAATTTTCGGTCGGTACTTCAGTCTAGTGACTGATTTTAGAATCACATGAGGTATGCGCACTGAAGACTGACATAACCAGTTTCCGACATTTTCTACAGTTTTGTTTTTCTTATTAGACATGAAGCTGCGTTTCACGCGGCTTCTGTAAATATGTTGCGTTATACACATTTAAATGCTGCATAACACATTAAATCCATTTGGAATAAATATTTAATTCATTTGTAACAGAAATTTATGGTCAGTATAGTTCCCTACATTTTTAGAACTATTTATATAACATCTGATCAATTACACTATGCTTTATCGATCGTTCATCATCTTGTACCATAGAACAGAAAGGTCTTTTAGGGTGGAGCATGTGATACTAGCTAATAAACTCAGATTCTTAAATGTCGTAATAATTTTACCTGTCTTGAAAATGGAAATTTGTCTTAGTTTCGAACAGCAGCTGAGGCGTCGCAGCTAGGGTACGATCGCCAATTTGTCTATTAAAGCTTTCTTGTATGAATGTATGTGGGCTCCAGTGTGAGCACTCAGAATCTGATACCACCTGCAACGGGCGGGCTGTGTCCTGCAGACGTGCGTCACAACCAAATGGCGTGACGGCAGCGTTTGAAAGTAGCGGACAGGCACTCACAGAGTAGTTACATTCTCTGGAATTATAAAAATTAATAACTGAATTAAAAATAGCCTGAGGAACTTCATATTAGGTACATAACCTTCTGTTGTATAAAAGAACAATCTGTCAAAATCTGAAGTCAATAACTGTCATAATTTGGAAGTTACAAAAAAAAAAAAAAAAAAGTCCGTAAAAACCGTAATTATCCGACACTTAAAAAACTAAATCAATATACATATGTTAATATTTCGCCAACTGTAACTATTTGAAAAGATATAACACCTTCAGTGTTTAGATTCAAATTTGGAAAGTTCTCTTTGTAGAAAACCTTTCGTAAATTTGCTGTAGTAATAACTTTAAGCATTTCGAGTAGATATTTATGTTTTGTGTTAGGGTGAGTGTGAAAGAGAGTACTTGTGTGAGTGTATGTGGGACATTCGCCAATATTAAATTTTCAGTTTGTAACTCTCTATAGGAACTTGCAAGTGTTCCAGCTTTGTATCGTGGGAACGAATCCACCAGTCGTTCCCCTACTAGTGGATGACGGATGTCAAAGTATGTTTGAATATGTAAGAGACAGCCATAATGTTCGCGACTATATAGTTAAATTCCAGACGTAAAGTACAGCTTAAATTTTATTTCATTTTATTTGCTTAACAAGAGAGTTTTGAGTTGCTTATTTTAATGACGTCAATGAGCTGAGAGCAGAGGTTGGTTCTTACTAGGTTTCGGCGCGAGCCGCGCCCTGAAAGTCAGTTCTGATTGGCAGTAATTCTGTACAGCCAATAAGAAGTAAGACGGTTTGCCACCTATCGCAGGAGATAGAGAGGCTTGTAAAGGCAGAGAGAAGAAGGAAGTGGTGGACTAGCTTTCGAAGGAGCTGGTCATGCTGAAAGTGTCCTAACGCATTATGTGTAAAATGAAATGATATTGTGACTTCCGCGTTTCGGTACAGCGATAAAGGTAGCTGGTGTTTACCATTAACTATATGTCAAATTCTAAGAGTCGAGAGATATTTTGTTCTGGAGAAAATCGCGTGTGTAAACTTTGAACTAAAAGCGTGGCGGTGCTAAGTTATTTTTTTTACTGAGTATTTATGGCGAGCAAAAACTTTATTTAAAGACAACCACTGAATGCCGAGTGCAGAAGTAAATAGCAGTTTATTGACTGTGTTACTCTCGTAAATGATTTCGAAGTTGGATAGGAAATGTTCTGGCTGTTTGAGTGTGACGAAGATTGTGAACACGAACTTTAATGATCTGAACTCATGTGGGCTGATGATCTTGCTTAATGGCAATTAAAAAAATCCTAATGCAAGTTTAAAAGGACCCTGGAATTTTGAAATTTGAACAGCAACCCATTTCCGATTTATTCATTAGAGCTCACAAGACTATTTTCAGCTTTTTGTACTTATAGCAGCCTCCAACGTGTAGTTATGAAATCTCAGTTTCTTCAACACTGCTTTTCTGGGGTCTGTTAAGTAGCTGCAGTCAGGAGTTACGTGTGCAGATCTGCAGCAGTATCGAGGTAGCTGGACAATTTATGTTGCAGAATCGCCGTCGATGTGTGAAAGAGCGCATTACGTCGCACAACCATCCCAAAATGTAAATAACCTATAAGTACTTTTTGATATGACCTTTTCTTAATTTGTTTCACTTACTTATTATTGGAGACCAGTAGAGAAATGATGTAACAGATGGACTGTTAAAAATGGATCTGACAAGATAATCCCGACCGCAAAACTTTTAAATTTAAATAGAATATTTGTTTCTAGGCACGCCCAGCACCCAACTACTGGGGCACTGCAAATAAAACGGCCGAAAAATCGGACTATTTCGCAATAGCAACATAAAAACCGGACGATGGTGTGACATCAGACAGAGATATTCTACGCTGACTCTGTGTGCATCTATGGCCCATGTGCTAACAAGGGAACCTCCCCATCGCACCCTCCTCAGATTTAGTTATAAGTTGGCACAGCTGATACATATCAAGAAGCTGGACAAGCTTCGGCAGAAGAAAGGGAAGATGCTGAGTTCTCTCAGTTTTTTGCTGAGGTGTCGAGATGGAGAAGTGGTACCAGTATTTGCCAGAATTAAACATCACATCAACTCCAGAGCGGCGAACAAGATAGAACGCAGAGCACTGGTGAGAGAGAGGATTCGAGATACGCGCCACAGGTTAGATGTTGTGGCCAGGGAGCTGTTACACATTCATCTGTACATGGCAGCCTCCTTAACAAGAGAAGATTGGGATTGGGTAGACCGTGCAACCTGGTCTTTAGCTGAGTGTGCTAGAAGGAATGCCTCATCTTGCCAATCTGCAAAGTTTGACCGCATGAGTAAGATAGCACAGCAGATGGAAGAGACACGCACTGTGACGAATCTGAGTGGCATACAATTTGATGATACAACCTTAAATGTACTCAGCAAGGGTCTCAACTTTGCTACGACCCCTAGAAACGTACTCATCTCAGGTTTCGTCAGTGCAGTAGAGCAAGTTGCAGCCACACTTCCACCTAATGTGTCAGAGGAAGTCCGCCGAGAGACCTGCAGGGCCCTCACCAAGGCCAGGCCGCCGAAATCGAACATCACAACCGAGGAGAGGCTTGCACTCAAGAAACTCCGGGAAGACAACAGCATTGTGGTACTGCCAGCAGACAAAGGGAACTCCACTGTCATCTTGCAGCGGGTGGATTATGATGAGAAAGTACGCCAACTTCTGGAGGACCCTGCGTACAGGATTCTGGAGTGTGACCCCACGGACAAGGTGGCCAAGAAGACTAGTGCTCTCTTGAAGGAAACAGGGATGCCCGATAAGATCATCAGACAACTACGGGAAAAAGCGCCAGTGCCACCTAGACTGTATGGTCTGCCTAAAATACACAAGGAGGGCGTGCCCCTACGTCCAATTGTCAGTAATATTGGGACACCTACGTACACAACAGCCAAGTACTTGTAGGTCTCCTGTCTCCATATGTGGGCAAATGTATTCACCACATCCGCAATTCAGAAGATTTCTTGCAACGCCTCAAGCCACTGCACATCACATATTCGGATATCATGGTTAGTTTTGATGTGGTATCGCTGTTCACCAGGGTCCCACTGAAGGACTCACTAGAACTGATCGCAGAGAAATTTGCGGGTGCTCTGTTGGACCTGTTCAGTCATACACTGACATCCACGTATTTCCTGTACAGGAACCAATATTACGAGCAAACCGAAGGTGTAGCTATGGGCAGCCCACTGTCCCCTGTGGTTGCCAACATGTTTATGGAGAGTTTTGAGGAGAGGGCATTGGAGACAGCCACATTTAAACCCACATGCTTCTTTAGGTATGTGGATGACACTTTCGTGATCTAGCCACATGGCATGGACAGGCTCAATGAGTTTCTTGAACATCTTAACTCATGCCACCCTAATATCAAGTTCACCATGGAACTAGAGAAGAATGGCCACTGTGCCATTTCTGGATGTACTAGTCCAGAGGAAAGCAGATGGATCAATTGGCCACAGTGTGTACCGAAAACAAACACACACTGATTTATATCTGCAGGCCAGCAGCTGTCACCACCCTGCACAGAAGAATGGGGTTCTGAAGAATTAGGTCCACAGAGCACGTGCCCTGTCAGACCAAGAGAATCTACCTATAGAGATAGAACGTCTCAAAACAGTTTTCTCCAAGAATGGATACACGGACAGACAAATTGAGAGGGCACTCCAACCAGCCACCATACTACAGGTCCCTGAAGAAGACCAAGATGAAACAAAGAAGGTGGCATATCTGCCCTATGCTGGCTCTATTTCTGCCAGAATCAGTAGGATCCTCCGTAAACACAATATCAAGTGTGTTTTCTGTCCATCCGACAAGATCAGGGGACTACTGGGGAGTGTCAAAGACGACCTGGGGTTACGAAAACCAGGGATTTACAATATACCTTGTCAATGTGGCATGTCCTACATTGGACAGACAAGAACTGTGGAGATCAGGTGCAAAGAACATCAGAGGCACATTAGATTAAGACAGGTGACTAAGTCAGCCATTGCTGAACACTGTCCAGAACTAGATCATGCCATGAAGTATGAGGATTCCAAGATTCTAGCACAAACACCCAGATTTTGGGACAGTGTTATAAGAGAATCGATAGAAATTAAAATGGCTGACGATCTTATGAACCGTGACACAGGGTACCAGCTAAGCAGAGCCTGGGATCCGGCTCTGGAACTGTTAAAGGAGCAACGGGACCGGCTGCAACACTACACAAACAGAAGAACCAGAGACATGGAGATGGAAAACGAGCACCTGACGGACTGCCAGGCGCACCAGACCGAAGATGGAACACCCAGAAGTGGGACTGGTGGACGCGGACCGCAGAGGGAACATCCAGAGCCGCAGCGGACGAAAAACGGAGCGGCAACGCTCCAACAGGTCGTGGTGAGCGGGCGCGGACCGCTGGGGGAACGCTTGGTACCCCAGACCGTAGATGAAACCCCCAGGAGCGGGTTCGGTGGGCGCGGACTGCAGAGGGAACACCTAGAACCGCAGTGGACGGAAAACGGAGCAGCAACGCTCCAGCAGGTCGCAGGGAATGGGCGCGGACCACAGAGGAGGGGGAAGGCCATAGGGATAAATACTGGACCAGGTCCACTGGAGGAGCAGTCTCAGGTCGCACCTGATGAAGGTTACGACCTACGTGACAGAAATATCGTGCAAGTACGACGCTGATATCCAGCAGAACACCCGACAACCCAAGATGTCAATGTGATGCTGCCTAGAGTGAAGATGCTATGCTTTGAGTAAGGATTCACGTTACAGGAAGATCATCCTCCTGCGCAGAAGTCCCCAATCATTAAACAGAAGCTGATCAACGTGGGCGTTAGCGTCACTGACCGGCCACTACAGACTGCTTGTATGAATCCAGTGGAGAACGAATGTTATGAGAGACCACGCCATGGTGCCAACCGGCTACACCTGATGCCCTGTGGGACTGCGTTCTTGAAACCTGGGGCGAAGATGCCTCTTCTGGCAGTACGTCCGACACCTCATGTGTACCGTGCCAAGTCGAATGACTAAAGTTAGAAATAATGGGTGATTCTGGACAAGACGTTAGAGCACTGAACACATTCTATTTTATTTACTTGTTCTTCCGCTCAGTTTTCTGTCTGTAAGAGACAGTGGAAGACCACTTGGCTACAGAAAAATATCGAACTCGAGATAATAGAATACGAGTTAGTTTTCCATTAAGTTACGCTTTTAGGTGAAATAAATTTCTTATAAATATATATTTCAAATGTTACATTTATTATTTATTACGTTGTACGTGCATACCTGAAAGGTAATCAATTAAGGTGGACTGTTTTAAGACTGTTTTTTTTGTTGTTTCAGAGTCATCTCTCTCTCCGCCCCCCCCCCCCCCCACCCGCCCTCTCTCTCTCTCTCTTTTTCTCTTTCTTTCAGCTTCTTTTTGTCTCTTACACGAACATATACGTTTACTCACGAACACACACACGCACACACACACACACACACACACACACACACACACACACACACACACTCGTCTTGGTATACAGACAGTCGCTTGATGCAGGGACGAATTTCAGTGGCGTATCAGATTCTGCTGATAGATAATTGGAACCAGTGGAGATTGGACAAGCTACATTTCGGGTATCGAGGGGTGTAAGAGCAATAAGTTACGTTACTGTACCAAGGCGTGAACGTTCATAATCAGTTTCCAGTTTCTGAAGTCATGTTGTGATTATGTGGAGGCGTTCGAGAGATTATGGCGGTAGCTCCCAGTAGTGATAGCAGCCATACAGTAGCTATAGCTCCGGTTAACGAAAATGTATCGATCTTAAAATATCTCAAGTGCCGCTTGGATCTTCTGAAATCAACGAGTCGGATGGTATTTCTCGTGGGGGGACGTAATAGAAGTCCTAGTGACTAAAACAGGCGCAGAGTTATTTCTATAGCACATTAATTTACCAAAACTGATATATTGGATCCATACGGACTCGTCCTACTCATTTCGGACATGGGAAGGCTACTACGGTAAGTTGTGCTCCTATGTGTGGACGTTGAGTTTGACCACTAGCATTGAATATCAGAAGTCAAGTGTTGTTATTTAACGCACTAGCGCTTGACTTGACGGTGGGAGCTTCGAATGTATACTGTTGATCAGCAGCTCTGTTCTTCAAACTGTAATGCATGGAACAAAAGCAATAATCCGAAGACAACCTTATAGATCAAATAACAAGCTCGTCAACCTGGGAATAAACATGTTATTTTGACTTGGTTTTCTATTTAGTTGAAATTTCTGATGATATTCCATGATAAAATCTCAAAAACGGTTAATATCACGAATACTGAAAGATTAATAAAAGTAGTAAATAACAACTTACAGGGATGAGCCAGCACTTATTAAAAACGTTTCGTCATAGCGCATCGAGTGCCGTAGTCATATGTTAAGATTCACAAATAATTAAGCCCGTAAAGGGCAATAAACAAAGTTTTATGGAAAAATGTTTATAAAATTCAATAGAAAACTCACGACTTAAAGAACGGCACTGTATAATATTTTGGGTTACATCACACGTATTTTAAACTAGTTAAGTTATACTATACACTTAACTTCCAATAGTTTTCATTGTTTGCAAATTATTACTAACATTTTTCCCCCATAATTAATTGATTATTATAGATATGAGGATTTTGAGTAGCGCAATGTGTAGATCGCTATATATTACGTCTAAAAACGGTGCTATATCCAGTGCTATGTTAAAACTTTGCAGCACGGATGTAAACAAACAAATTTGTGCTAAGTGGAGAAAGTTTGCAAAAACTAAAACTTGATTTACGGATGATAGAATAATCCAAGAAATTAATGTAACGTATTAAATAAGATGTACTTTTTAGCGTGGTTCCGATGGAGTACTTATTTCTGTCGAGGGATGTATGCATAAAAAACTGGTGAGATTGGTACTTGCTTAAGCATGGGGGGGGGGGGGGGGGGGGGTTGACGTCCGACACTAATAAGTGAGCAGCCATCTTGGCCGGGGGTCAGTCGTTTTGGAGGGTGGATGGCGAGCAAGCCCCACTTGAGGGTGGCCAATGTAGTTGTTTGAGAATTTCTTCTCGCGCCGATTTATTTCGACAAACAGTATTGTTTAATAGTGCAAGTGTGCAAGCAAATATTTGGTGAACTGGAAGTGGTACGATTATTTGTATGAGTGCGAGTTACGAGGTGTACATCGGCGTAAGTGAACATATGGCGACCTGTGATATCGAGCCAAAACTGATAGAACAAAGAGGACAGTGGGACTTGTGGTTCTGTTCGAATTATTTGAATAATTTTCGTTTATAGCAGCCTACATTACTGCTATTAATAAACTAAAACTGTAAACCATCTCACCAGTGCTAATTTCATTGTGTGAAGCAAAAGGACAACGCCAATAAGTAGTAACTGAATTGTGTCGTGAAAAACTGATTTTAGTATAGAATCGAATAATTCTTGTTCCCTAGCATAAACTGAACTTATGTCTGAGTGAATAATTAATTCAAAAACTGTAACAAATGCGCGGGTGTGGAAGTGTGCTAATGCACCAAGTGTGGAAATCATCCCCTGAGACTTACGTGAGAATCAAAAATTTTCAATAACATTTTTTACCCAACATTTGTATATGCACATTCGCGTGAGAACGCTTAAACCGCACTTGTTTATTCACCGCCCCGTCGCACTATCCTAACTCTTTCAGTTCAAAAAGGTTTGGTGAGCGACAGTACCTGAAGACAAGTACATGTACTCAGCAGCTAGCTTGAAGGCGTCATTGATCCAGTACAGTAGTGTACAGGTTTTAAGACTGTTTTGTGACATGTTAAACGCTTCAACGGCTGAACTTAGACAAAGGGCGCTGCCTTGCACTGAGGTGATTAGAAGTCATAGGGTACCTCATAATATCGTGTTGGACCTCGTTTTGCCCGGCGTATTGCACCAACTCGATGTGGCATGGACCAACTAGTCGTAGGAAATCCCTTGCAGAACTATTGAGCCCGAACTGACTTCCGATTGTGCACCATAAATGATCGATGTGACTCATGTCGGGCTATCTGGGTGGCCAAACCATTCACTCGAATTGTCCAGAACGTTCTTCAAACGAGTCGAGAAAAATGGGGCCCGTTGACATGGCGTATTGTTATTCGAAAATATTTCATCGTTGTTCGGGAACACAAAATTCATGAATGTCTATAACTGGTGTTCAGGTAGCCGAAGGAAACCATTTACAGTCAATGATCCGTTCATTTGCACCAAAGGACTGTTCACACCAGTATGGAGTCATCACAAACTTGCACAGTGCCTTGTTGACAGCTTCGGTCCATGGCTTCGTGAGGTCTACGACACACTCGATCACCTCTTACCAACCGAAATCTGGACTCATCCGATGGGGACACCATTTTCCGGTCGTCTGGCATCCAACCGGTACGCCGTTATATCCAGAAGCCTAGGAAAGGCACTGAAGACTGTCGTGCTGTCAGCAAATGCAGTTGTATCGGTAGTTTGCTGCCACAGCCCGTAACTTCAAATTTCCCCGAAATGTCCTAACGGATACGTTCGTTGTACGCCCTACATGGATTTCTGTCGTTGCTGCAAGCACTGTTGCTTATCTGTTAGCACTGACAACTGTACGCACACGCTGCTGTGCATGGGCGTAAGTGAAGGCAGTCGGCCACAGCGTTGTCCGGATGACAGGTAATGGTTGAAATCTTGTACTCACGGCACCCTCGTAACACTGTGGATTTCGGAATTTTGAAGTCCCCATCGATATCCAAAACGGAATGTCCCAGGCGTCTACATCCAGCTACCATTTCACGTTCAAAGTCTGTTGAATCCCGTCGTGTGCCAATAATCACGCCGGACACCTTTTCGTATGAAACACCTGAGTGCAAATAACAGCACCTCTAATGCAGTCCTCTTGTATACGTTTTATACGCAATACTTCCGGCATATACATATTGTTGTGTTGTTGTTGTGGTCTTCAGTCCAGAGACTGGTTTGATGCAGCTCTCCACGCTACTCTATCCTGTGCAAGCTTCTTCATCTCCCAGTACCTACCTCAACCTACATCCTCCTGAATTTGTTTTGTGTATTCATCTCTTGGTCTCCCTCTACGATTTTTACCCTACACGCTGCCCTCCAATACTAAATTGGTGATCCCTTGATGCCTCAGAATATGTCCTACCAACCGACCCCTTCTTCTAGTCAAGTTGTGCCACAAATTTCTCTTCTCCCCAATTCTATTCAATACCTCCTCATCTGTTATGTGATCTACCCATCTAATCTTCAGCATTCTTCTATAGCACCACATTTCGAAAGCTTCAATTCTCTTCTTGTCCAAACTATTTATCGTCCATATTTCACTTCCATACATGGTTACACCCCCCCCCCCTCCCCCAATAACCATGGATCTTGCCCCGTTGGTGGGGAGGCTTGCGTGCCTCAGCGATACAGGTAGCCGTACCGTAGGTGCAACCACAACGGAGGGGTATCTGTTGAGAGGCCAGACAATCGTGTGGTTCCTGAAGAGGGGCAGCAGCCTTTTCAGTAATTGCAGGGGCAACAGTCTGGATGATTGACTGATCTGGCTTTGTAACACTAACCAAAACGGCCTTGCTGTGCTGGTACTGCGAACAGCTGAAAGCAATTGGAAACTACAGCCGTAATTTTTCCCTAGGGCATGCAGCTTTACTGTATGGTTAAATGATGATGGCATCCTCTTGGGTAAAATATTCCGGAGGTAAAATAGTCCCCCATTCGGATCTCCGGGCGGGGACTACTCAGGAAAACGTCGTTATCAGGAGAAAGAAAACTGGCGTTCTACGGACCGGAGCGTGGAATGTCAGATCCCTTAATCGAGCAGGTAGGTTAGAAAATTTAAAAAGGGAAATGGATAGGTTAAAGTTAGATATAGTAGGAATTAGTGAAGTTCGGTGGCAGGAGGAACAAGACTTTTGGTCAGGCGAATACAGGGTTATAAATACAAAATCAAATAGGGGTAATGCAGGAGTCGGTTCAATAATGAAAAAAAAATAGGAGTGTGGGTAAGCTACTACAAACAGCATAGTGAACGCATTATTGTGGCCAAGATAGATACGAAGCCTACGCCTACTACAGTAGTATAAGTTTATGTGCCAACTAGCTCTGCAGATGACGAAGAAATTGAAGAAATGTATGATGAGACAAAAGAAATTATTCAGATAGTGAAGGGAGACGAAAATTTAATTGTCATGGGTGACTGGAATTCGGTAGTAGGAAAAGAGAGAGAAGGAAACGTAGTACGTGAATATGGATTGGGGGTAAGAAATGAAAGAGGAAGCCGCCTGATAGAATTTTGCACAGAGCACAACTTAATCATAGCTAACACTTGGTTCAAGAATCATAAAAGAAGGTTATATACATGGAAGAAGTCTGGAGTTACTGGCAGGTTTAAGATAGATTATATAATGGTAAGACAGAGATTTAGGAACCAGGTTTTAAATTGTAAGACATTTCCAGGGGCAGATGTGGACTCTGACCACAATCTATTGGATATGAACTGTAGATTAAAACTGAAGAAACCGCAACAAGGTGGGAATTTAAGGAGATGGGACCTGGATAAACTGACTAAACCAGAGGTTGTACAGAGTTTCAGGGAGAGCATACGGGAACAATTGACAGGAAAGGGGAAAAAATGCAGTAGAAGAAGAATGGGTAGCTCTGAGGGAGGAAGTAGTGAAGGCAGCAGAGGACCAAGTAGGTAAAAAGACGAGGGCTAGTAGAAATCCTGAATTTAATTGATGAAAGGAGAAAATATAAAAATGCAGTAAATGAAGCAGGCAAAAAGGAATACAAACGTCTCGAAAATGAGATCGACAGGAAGTGCAAAATGGCTAAGCAGGGATGGCTAGAGGACAAATGTAAGGATGTAGAGGCTTATCTCACTAGGGGTAAGATAGATACTGCCTACAGGAAAATTAAAGAGACCTTTGGAAAAAAGAGAACCACTTGCATGAATATCAAGAGCTCAGATGGAAACCAAGTTCTAAGCAAAGAAGGGAAAGCAGAAAGGTGGAAGGAGTATATAGAGGGTCTATACAAGGGCAAATTACTTGAGGACAATATTATGGAAATGGAAGAGGATGTAGATGAAGATGAAATGGGAGACACGATACTGAGTGAAGAGTTTGACAGAGCACTGAAAGACCTGAGTCGAAACAAGGCCCCGGGAGTAGACAACATTCCATTAGAACTATTGACGGCCTTGGGAGAGCCAGTCCTGACAAAACTCTACCATCTGGTGAGCAAGATGTATGAAACAGGCGAAATACCCTCAGACTTCAAGAAGAATATAATAATTCCAATCCCAAAGAAAGCAGGTGCTGTCAGATGTAAAATTACCGAACAATCAGTTTAATAAATCTCTGAGCACTATGGGACTTAACATCTATGGTCATCAGTCGCCTAGAACTTAGAACTACTTAAGCCTAACTAACCTAAGGGCATCACACAATACCCAGTCATCACGAGGCAGAGAAAATCCCCGACCCCGCCGGGAATCGAACCCGGGAACCCGGGCGTGGGAAGCGTGAACGTTACCGCACGACCACGAGCTGCGGACCTGTTTAATAAGTCACGCGAATTATTTACAGACGAATGGAAAAACTGGTAGAAGCCGACCTCGGGGAAGATCAGTTTGGATTCCGTAGAAATACTGGAACACGTGAGGCCATACTGACCCTACGACTTATCTTAGAAGCTAGATTAAGGAAAGGCAAACCTACGTTTCTAGCATTTGTAGACTTAGAGAAAGCTTTTGACAATGTTGACTGGAATACTCTCTTTCAAATTCTGAGGGTGGTAGGGGTAAAATACTGGGAGCGAAAGGCTATTTACAGTTTGTACAGAAACCAGATGGCAGTTATAAGAGTCGAGGGGCATGAAAGGGAAGCAGTGATTGGGAAGGGAGTGAGACAGGGTTGTAGCCTATCCCCAATGTTATTCAATTTTTATATTGAGCAAACAAGAAAGGAAACAAAATAAAAATTCAGAGTAGGTATTAAAATCCATGGAGAAGAAATAAAAACTTTGAGGTTCGCCGATGACATTGTAATTCTGTCAGACAGCAAAGGACTTGGAAGAGCAGTTGAACGGAATGGACAGTGGTTTGAAAGGAGGGTATAAGATGAACATCAACTAAAGCAAATCGAGGATAATGGAACGTAGTCGAATTAAGTCGGGTGATGCTGAGGGAATTAGATTAGTAAGTGAGACACTTAAAGTAGTAAAGGAATTTTGCTATTTGAGGAGCAAAATAACTGATGATGGTCGAAGTAGAGAGGATATAAAATGTAGAATGGCAATGGCAAGGAAAGCGTTTCTGAAGAAGAGAAATTTGTTAACATCGAGTTTAGATTTACGTGTCAGCAAGTCGTTTCTGAAAGCATTTGTATGGAGCGTAGCCATGTACTGAAGTGAAACATGGACGATAACTAGTTTGGACAAGAAGAGAATAGAAGCTTTCGAAATGTGGTGCTACAGAAGAATGCTGAAGATTAGATGGGTAGATCATATAACTAATGAGGAGGTATTGAATAGGATTGGGGAGAAGAGACGTTTGTGGCACAACTTGACTAGAAGAAGGGATCGGTTGGTAGGACATGTTCTGAGGCATCAAGGGATCACCAATTTAGTACTGGAGGGCAGTGTGGAGGGTAAAAATCATAGAGGGAGACCAAGAGATGAGTACACTAAACAGATTCAGAAGGATGTAGGTTGCAGTAGGTACTGGGTGACGAAGAAGCTTGCACAGGATAAGGTAGCATGGAGAGCTGCATCAAACCAGTCTCAGGACTGAAGACCACAACAACAACAACATGGCTACACTCCATACAAATTCTTTCAGAAACAACTTCCTGACACTTAAATCTATACTCGATATTAACAAATTTCTCTTCTGCAGAAACGCTTTCCTTGCCATTGCCAGTCTACATTTTATATCCTCTCTACTTCCACCATCATCAGTTATTTTGCCCCCCCCCCCCCCAAATAGCAAAACTCATTTACTACTATTTTGGAAATTGCCACATAACGTTAGTCACTTCTAGCAACTGCTCCTCTCTGATTCTCACATAGATGGTGTGATGGCGTTGGCAAGTTGTTAATATGAAACCATCATGAAAGAAATTAAGAACAAACCTCATTGCTTTGCAAATGCGTCCCTCGCTCAGCTAGGTTAACCTTTAATTTCCGTTTTTCATCTCTCATAAGCATACTGGAAATTGAACAGCTTATTAATCAGATGCTTTCCGCTTTTATATACATAGTATCAGCAATGATTGTTTTGTAAACATTGTGGATAGAATTTACTATGTGTTGTTCTGAATCACAATTTTATTTTAGAATAAAATACCAAATACTGGACTGTTAACGTAGTGTGTTCCTCTTTTAACTCCCAGCTGTAATCTCTTTATGCCTTTGCAGCGCGTTTTCTGTAATGGCACATTGATTCTCTGCACAGTTCACTTAAAAATTTTAGGCTTTTAATTGCTTGTCACTTACGGAATTTATTTCTGGGGGTTCACATTTTTCAATTAATGATCTATTACTGTCTTCTCATTTGCGTTTCTCTGTTTTGTAGGTAGTTCCAATGAGAGTGTTCTCAAGAAATACATTTTTTTTTAATTTGTAAAGGTATGTTAAACACGCATAATGCTTACACTACATCTATCGTAAATTAACCACGTCTGGTGAATGAGATTTTTCAGCTGTAAATCTACGTTGACACTCTACAAGCCACATTACGGTGTGAGGCAGAGGGTACGCTGTACCTCCACCAGTCGTTTCCTTTCCCGTTCCATTCGCAGATACAGCGAAGTAAAAACGACAGTCTACGTTCCTACAAGTGAGCCCTAATTTTTAGTATCTTATCTTCGTGGTCCTAACGGTAAACGCACTTCTTTGGCATCGAATTCATTATGCATACTCCGATTCTTTAAGTTTTCTCAATAGTGGTCCACAAAAAGAACGTCGTCTTCCCTCCAGCGATTCCTGTTTAAGTTCACGTAGCGTCTCCGTAACACTCATATGTTACTCGAACCCACCGGTGACAAATATAGCAGATCCCCTGTAAATTGGTTCGATAGCTTTCTTTAACTCGACCTCGTAGGGATTCCAAACTCTTGAGCTTTACTCAAGAATGGGTTGCACTAGCGTTCCATAAGTGATCTTCTCTACGTATGAGCTACATTTTCCTGAAATTCTCCCAATAAACTGAACCTGAACATTCGCCTTTTCTTCCACCATCCTTAAGTGTTCGTTTCAGTTCAAATCGCTTTGCAACGTTACGCCTAGAAATTTAATCGACATGACTTTATGTATGGGAACATTATTGATTCTTTTTTCCTACTTAACAACCTGCAGCGGGATACCGTGCCAAATGCTTTTTCGGAAAGCTAGGAATATGGAATCTGCATGCTGCCCTTCATCCATATTTCACAATATATCATGCGAGCAAAGGGCAAGCTGAGATTTATACGAGCGACGCTTTCTGAAACGATGCTGATTCGTGGACATAATACTTTCAGTCCCCACGAAAATTATTGTATTCTAACCCATAAAATGTTCTGGAATTCTGTAGCAAGTTGATGATAAGGATATTGGTCTGTAATTTTGCAGGTCCGTTCTTTTACCATTTGAAATAAGCTTAAGGAAGAAAAACACTAATGACTGTTACAGCTACTGATTTATGATTTGCAACTTTCAATCGGTGCATCAGATTATTTTAGTATGTAAGCTGTAGCCCCTAAGCCTGGTTACAGAAATAAGTCATTCCCTAATACACTCCTGGAAATTGAAATAAGAACACCGTGAATTCATTGTCCCAGGAAGGGGAAACTTTATTGACACATTCCTGGGGTCAGATACATCACATGATCACACTGACAGAACCACAGGCACATAGACACAGGCAACAGAGCATGCACAATGTCGGCACTAGTACAGTGTATATCCACCTTTCGCAGCAATGCAGGCTGCTATTCTCCCATGGAGACGATCGTAGAGATGCTGGATGTAGTCCTGTGGAACGGCTTGCCATGCCATTTCCACCTGGCGCCTTAGTTGGACCAGCGTTCGTGCTGGATGTGCAGACCGCGTGAGACGACGCTTCATCCAGTCCCAAACATGCTCAATGGGGGACAGATCCGGAGATCTTGCTGGCCAGGGTAGTTGACTTACACTTTCTAGAGCACGTTGGGTGGCACGGGATACATGCGGACGTGCAGTGTCCTGTTGGAACAGCAAGTTCCCTTGCCGGTCTAGGAATGGTAGAACGATGGGTTCGATGACGGTTTGGATGTACCGTGCACTATTCAGTGTCCCCTCGACGATCACCAGTGGTGTACGGCCAGTGTAGGAGATCGCTCCCCACACCATGATGCCGGGTGTTGGCCCTGTGTGCCTCGGTCGTATGCAGTCCTGATTGTGGCGCTCAGCTGCACTGCGCCAAACACGCATACGACCATCATTGGCACCAAGGCAGAAGCGACTCTCATAGCTGAAGACGACACGTCTCCATTCGTCCCTCCATTCACGCCTGTCGCGACACTACTGGAGGCGGGCTGCACGATGTTGGGGCGTGAGCGGAAGACGGCCTAACGGTGTGCGGGACCGTAGCCCAGCTTCATGGAGACGGTTGCGAATGGTCCTCGCCGATACCCCAGGAGCAACAGTGTCCCTAATTTGCTGGGAAGTGGCGGTGCGGTCCCCTACGGCACTGCGTAGGATCCTACGGTCTTGGCGTGCATCCGTGCGTCGCTGCGGTCCGGTCCCAGGTCGACGGGCACGTGCACCTTCCGCCGACCACTGGCGACAACATCGATATACTGTGGAGACCTCACGCCCCACGTGTTGAGCAATTCGGCGGTACGTCCACCCGGCCTCCCGCATGCCCACTATACGCCCTCGCTCAAAGTCCGTCAACTGCACATACGGTTCACGTCCACGCTGTCGCGGCATGCTACCAGTGTTAAAGACTGCGATGGAGCTCCGTATGCCACGGCAAACTGGCTGACACTGACGGCGGCGGTGCACAAATGCTGCGCATCTAGCGCCATTCGACGGCCAACACCGCGGTTCCTGGTGTGTCCGCTGTGCCGTGCGTGTGATCATTGCTTGTACAGCCCTCTCGCAGTGTCCGGAGCAAGTATGGTGGGTCTGACACACCGGTGTCAATGTGTCCTTTTTTCCATTTCCAGGAGTGTACTTCTGCTATTTTGGTCCTGCGTCACCTCGGGCGATATATCTTTGTTATGTGAACTACATACCCCCCCCCCCCCCCCCGTCAGCCATGGCCGCTCAGGGCAAACGTTTTATTCACTTCGCTAGTATAACTGACAAGATCGCATAAATAACGTGTCTGGCAACTCTGTGATGTTGATGTAACTCCCTGGAGCTGCACGGAATTATTCTGCTAAATTCACTTCCTTTTTCCTTCTCACTTCCATTACATAATTTGAGTGATTTTCAGGTAAGGTGCTACATCGGGTTATCAAATTTATTGTTTTGAGTTCAGTAGGTCGTTCTAAGGAGGAAATACAACTAACCTCGTCTGTTAGCCCGCAAACTAGTTATATTAGCCACTGCAATGGCAATGAGAGAGCAGAGAAAACAACAGTTGCTCGGTAGCGCAGTGGTAACGTACAGGGTGTTTCAAAAATGACCGGTATATTTGAAACGGCAATAAAAACTAAACGAGCAGCGATAGAAATACACCGTTTGTTGCAATATGCTTGGGACAACAGTACATTTTCAGGCGGACAAACTTTCGAAATTACAGTAGTTACAATTTTCAACAACAGATGGCACTGCAAGTGATGTGAAAAATATAGAAGACAACGCAGTCTGTGGGTGCGCCATTCTGTACGTCGTCTTTCTGCTGTAAGCGTGTGCTGTTCACAACGTGCAAGTGTGCTGTAGACAACATGGTTTATTCCTTAGAACAGAGGATTTTTCTGCTGTTGGAATTCCACCGCCTAGAACACAGTGTTGTTGCAACAAGACGAAGTTTTCAAGAGAGGTTTAATGTAACCAAAGGACCGAAAAGCGATACAATAAAGGATCTGTTTGAAAAATTTCAACGGACTGGGAACGTGACGGATGAACGTGCTGGCAAGGTAGGGCGACCGCGTACGGCAACCACAGAGGGCAACGCGCAGCTAGTGCAGCAGGTGATCCAACAGCGGCCTCGGGTTTCCGTTCGCCGTGTTGCAGCTGCGGTCCAAATGACGCCAACGTCCTCGTATCGTCTCATGCGCCAGAGTTACACCTCTATCCATACAAAATTCAAACGCAGCAACCCCTCAGCCCCGCTACAATTGCTGCACGAGAGACATTCGCTAACGATATAGTGCACAGGATTGATGACGGCGATATGCATGTGGGCAGCATTTGGTTTACTGACGAAGCTTAATTTTACCTGGACGGCTTCGTCAATAAACAGAACTGGCGCATATTGGGAACCGAAAAGCCCCATGTTGCAGTCCCATCGTCCCTGCATCCTCAAAAAGTACTGGTCTGGGCCGCCATTTCTTCCAAAGGAATCATTGGCCCATTTTTCAGATCCGAAACGATTACTGCATCACGCTATCTGGACATTCTTCGTGAATTTGTGGCGGTACAAACTGCCTTAGACGACACTGCGAACACCTCGTGGTTTATGCAAGATGGTGCCCGGCCACATCGCACGGCCGACGTCTTTAATTTCCTGAATGAATATTTCGATGATCGTGTGATTGCTTTGGGCTATCCGAAACATACAGGAGGCGGCGTGGATTGGCCTCCCTATTCGCCAGACATGAACCCCTGTGACTTCTTTCTGTGGGGACACTTGAAAGACCAGGTGTACCGCCAGAATCCAGAAACAATTGAACAGCTGAAGCAGTACATCTCTTCTGCATGTGAAGCCATTCCGCCAGACACGTTGTCAGAGGTTTCGGGTAATTTCATTCAGAGACTACGCCATATTATTGCTACGCATGGTGGATATGTGGAAAATATCGTACTATAGAGTTTCCCAGACCGCAGCGCTATCTGTTGTTGAAAATTGTAACTACTATAATTTCGAAAGTTTGTCTGCCTGAAAATGTACTGTTGTCCCAAGCATATTGCAACAAACGGTGTATTTCTATCGCTGCTCGTTTAGTTTTTATTGCCGTTTCAAATATACCGGTTATTTTTGAAACACCCTGTAGCTGCTGTGCGAAGCGCTCGCTGATTTACGTGGATATTCGCCGCTGGCAGGAGAACTAGCATACTGCACCTCCGTTATCAAACTTGTTTAAACCGCCAGGCTGAAAATGTACAATGAAATCTTAAGGAATACTCTGCACTGTAAATCTCATAACCATGAGTCAGTATATGTCAGATCTGAAGGCGAAACAAATATGAAATTCCAGGATTACTCATTCGTTAATACTGTTTTTTTTTTTTTTTTCTCCAGCGAACAATATTTAAAACTTCTGTGAAAACATAGTCTGATTAAATACTGAGTGACACTGAAAAATTTGTTAAGTACATAGACAATTTTGTTTGTATAAGACCGAGGCGTTATCGTGAAAGTAAACGAAATCATTTGATTTCACCCCTTAATGTCCGGAACCAGTCTAAACTCTCCGAGGCTGTTGTAATGATAGAATAGTGCATTCAAGATACATCCGGGGAACATCAACCTGTCTGCTCATATCATTGTTCATCAGATATTGTGGGTCGCATAAATATAACATAAGGGAATGACAAATAGCTGTCAACACTAACAACGCCACACTTGAAACCGTCGTGGAAAAACTTGACAAAGCCATTGAGAAATACCGGGTGTTCCATTTATCTGATGACCGCCTGTGCGGTGCTATAGATGAAGGGCCGTGAGCGCTCCGCTGCTCGCCGATCAGATGCCGTGCCACTCGTCTGCTGCGGCGGTACGATATGACTACATTTAAAGTGTACGTAAGTAAATTTTTTAATCACCCATGTAACGCAAGGAGACGCTGGAACTGCCTCCCATTATTTACCACGCATTTCTGACATCTGCCCGCAGCTCGAGGTCGTGCGGTAGCGTTCTCGCTTCCCACGCCCGGGTTCCCGGCGGGGTTAGGGGTTTTCTCTGCCTCGTGATGACTGGGTGTTGTGTGATGTCCATAGGTTAGTTAGGTTTAAGTAGTTCTAAGTTCTAGGGTACTGATGACCATAGATGTTAAGTCCCATAGTGCTCAGAACCATTTTTTTCTGTCATCTTTTCAAGAAATTATTAATCACACGATGAAATTCTCTCTAAGATATTGCATTAATTGATTCGCGAATACGACCGAGCGGTTCTAGGCGCTTCAGTCTGGAAACGCGCGACCGCTGCGGTCGCAGGTTCGAATCCTGCCTCGGGCATGGATGTGTGTGATGTCCTTAGGTTAGTTCAAAGTTCTAGGGGACTGATGACCTCAGAAGTTGAGCCCCATAGTGCTCAGAGCCATTTTTGATTCACGGATATTATCCTTGAGTTATCCTGTCGTGTGAGGATTTATTGAGTGAACTTTGTCCTTAAGTGCACCCCACGAGTAAAAATTGTACGGTCTGAAGTCAGGTCTTCTAGCGGGCCTGATATTGTTACTAATCACTCTTTTATGAAATGCGTCCTGATTTGCTTGCAAAGAAACCGGTATGAGCCCTTGCCGAATCCTGTTGAAAAATGCGGAGCTTCGTTCACTTCAACTCAGTTCATCAAAAAACTGTCGCAAAATGTTTTGCACATATCTTTTACTTGTAACTATCAGTAAAAGAAATTGGGCCTATTCTGTCACCACTAACTGCGCACCACACTCCTATTTTCTGATAGTGAAGGGATTCCTCATGAAGCAAAACAGGTCTATCTGTGCTTCAGTGTCGACAGTTTTGGGAATTAACATACCCGTGTAAGTGGAACCGAGCTTTGTCTGAAAACAGAATGAGGTAAGGATTCATTTCATTGCCATACACTTGTTTTGACACCCGTTCGCAAAACATAACCCTGTGCGCAGGATCATCAGGGCGAAGTTTTTGCACTACTGAAACTTTGTAGAACCTTAGCCCAAGAAGCTTAATACCTCGTTGTACAGAGGTGCACGACATTTGTGTTTACTGAGAAAGACGTTTGAGATTTTAGGGGAGTTTTCCAGGCGGTATGTAATGCTTCTGTGAGCACACAAGCAGTCAAGCAGTATGTTGCTTCCTCCTACGTATATCTCGCGAAGAGACCGTGAGGATAAAATCAGAGAGATTAGAGCCCACACAGAGGCCTACCGACAATCTTTCTTTCCACGAACAATACGAGACTGGAATAGAAGGGAGAACCGATAGAGGTACTCAACGTACCCTCCACCACACACCGTCAAGTGGCTTGTGGAGTATGGATGTAGATGCACGTCGTCGTTTACGCTGCTTGCTTTGAACACTTACCGTTTCACGAAATATATTCACTAATTTGTAAACTGCATCACGGCTCTGAACTCGAACACCTGAAAACTTCTGTTGAAAGAATCTCCGAACAGTACGATCGGTCTCTGGACGCACATACGAATAGTAAACAAACACTCGTTGTGGTTCAAAATGGCTCTAAGCACTATGAGACTTAACATCTGAGGTGATCAGGCCCCTAGACGTAGAACTATTTAAACCTAACTAACATAAGAACATCACACACATCCATGCCCGAGGCAGGTTTCGAACCTGCGACCGTAGCAGCAGCGCGGTTCCAGACTGAAGCGCCTAGAACCGCTCGGCCACCACGACCGGCTACTCGTTGTGGAACTGAGTAATTCGCTCCTGGCACTGTTGCCTTTGCAGACCTCACTCTTACACTCGTGATTCCTGTTTCACTGCTCTAATGACACTGGCCGACAAGGTACGTATGTCTGGAGAGCCTTTAGGTTAAAACCCACAAAAAAAGGGTGTGGAGGGGGGCTTAGTGTGGTCCCGTTGGACGCATTCGACCGGCAGGGGCGACTTCCGCGACCGGCCTGCAATATCCCGGGCAGGCGGTCATCAGATAAATGGAACACCCAGTAGAAAAATGCTAAAGTAACGGATATAGACGATATGAGAATTGAACAATCTGAACATTCGTGTGCCTAAGGAATTTCATTGCACATATTAGTTGATATGTCTCCAAGTGACAAACAAACAACTAATAAGTGTCATATACGTTTTCTTACTTTCGTAGCTCATGGTCGAGCTGACGAGCGTCAACACAGTACTGGTGGGATAAGGTGTGCTGTCTGACTACGTGAGGCAATTATGCCATTACCAGAAAAATTTTTCAGCGGAGACGGAACGACTGCCAACATTTGAGCATTAGTTTATGTAGTATCATCGATGACCGCATCGTGGCGCTCAACGTTTCGCGGCCAGGAATCAGGCGGCGTTCAGCTCCCGCCCGATAGGCGGCTGCAGCACCGCTGCTTAACAGCGCAGGCGCGACCACCCCTAAGCCGCTTCCGCGTTAACCCCAGCAACACCAGCCCGGCGTACACACGGAAAATAACAACCTACCGATTCGGCCAACAACGCCATGCTACACCACCGCGGGCTCACTGGCGGCCTGTGAGCTCCTGCGCGCCCGGACCAGTAAACAGCGCACGCCCAGCCACGGGCGGCATTGCGAAGTCAGGCCGCATTCCCACTAAGGATTTGGACTCACCGCTTGTAACTACGGACATATACAGACTTGAAGTAACAGTGTTGTATGATTGTGATAGGAACTCACTGTACAAAAGAATGGTTCAGATGGCTCTGAGGACTATGGGACTTAACATCTGAGGTCATCAGTTCCCTAGAACTTAGAACTACTTAAACCTAACTAACCTAAGGACATCACACACTTCCATGCCCTAGGCATGATTCGAACCTGCGACCATAGCGGTCGCGCGGTTCCAAACTGAAGCGCCTAAAACGGCCGGCCGGACTCAGTGTGCAATTCCGTCTGATACAGTACAGTTCATTCTCATTTTAAGGAGTCTCTGATCGCTAGTTACTGCCATGAAGTGCTCTCTTCGATTAACAACACCTTCTTCTACATACCGCCTTTCCACGTCTCTAGTTTGAACTACAATATTGTCGACCAACCATCAGTACTGGCAGCTACCGCCGTAATCTCTGGCACCTCTACGCATAATCACAACACTACTTCAGAAGTCGGAAACTGCTGATGAACATCCACGCCCATTCAAAGTGACATAACATATAGTTCTTTCAGTCTTTCAGTACTCGAAATGAAGCGTTGCCAATCTCCACAGCCCCTACAGCTGCATATAGCTGTCTGGAGACAATTATAGCCAATTGGCATTAACCACCACGTCCTGTGACTCTCTTGGTGCTGAGACCTCTCTATGTACGTGTGTTTTTGTCAGTGAGTAAGCGTGTGTGTTCACATCTATTTGTGTACGAGAGAGAGAAGATAAAAGAGAAGGAGGGATTGAGGGAGCATGGAACAGGGGGGAGGGCAGAAGTACAAAATAAGAGATTAAAAATGAACGAAATTAGATATTACAGAAAAATGAGTAGTTCCTTTTATCTTAGGACACAGAGAAAAAGGGTACGGCAAGGATGTATTCAGAACGAAGAAAGGGAAATAGAACAAAGGATTTAAAAGAAGACTATGTCATAGCTTTTAGTAGGAGTATCAGAAGGAAAGTGAAATAAGAGGTGAGATAGTGGGTGACTTTACAAAGAAAACGAATATTTTCAACGAAGACTTCTTGATATATTTCTTAATTTTGGGAGAATGCAGTGATTCGTAAGTGAGGTGAGAATTTAAGAGAAAGAGAGAGACACGAAGAAATTCGGGGAGGGGAGAGGAAGAAATTAAAGCTGATTGACTATTAGAAGAAATATTTCACACATTTGGGGAGGATGCAAGGGGTAGGAATTGAGGGGAAATGGATATGAACCTGAAGTAACTAAAAAAGACTTGAAACAGTTCCTATTAATTTATTGCTTTTTGTGTATGTAGGTAGAGACGAAATATATGAGAAATGTAATATTCAAAACAAATTTATAAGAAATTTTTCACTTAATGGAAAACTGACTAGTATTCTTTTATCTCCAGTTCTGTACTTCTGTGTAACCAAATCTACCATTGGCTCTCACGCACATTAAATTGAGCAGAAGAACAGGCAAATAAAATATAACATTTCCAGCACTCTAATAGGCCTATCTTGTCCAGAATCCCTCATTATTTCCATCTTTTACCATGCGACGTGGCATGAAATCTGAGGCGTCAGACGTTATTCCCGGAAGAGGCACTTTGTCCCAGGCTCCAAGAACGCAGTCCCAAAGGGCGTCGCAGAAACGCTACCCCGGCGGGAAACCGATAGCCAACCATTTGCGCTACATATCCTTCACGATGTCTTGTCCCTCGCGACCTGTAAACCACACTTGGACACTAGCTACATAAAGGAAACACTTTCTAATCAGGAAAATTGCTTTGTCCCATGCTGCTTCCCGGTGGAGCCTTGTAAATTCCACCCAGTATAAGATATTTTCCTCCCTGAGTTCCTGTTTCACGGCGAAACGTTGTGCATTCACTGAGAGGTGTGACGGGTACTGATGAAGTTGGTCTCTCATAGAAACTGCCTCGGTTGTAGGAATAAAAGCTGTCGGGCCTTATTCACAAAATATGTCCCCCATGTGTGAACTCAGTCTCTTCCTGTCTGAGACAGGAACTGTTTTGGTAGTCCCGCTGTCAGCACAATTCCCCCGCCGTCTCTTCGCAGTAGTAGATGGCACGCCATGCTTCCTGCCAGGATGTATATTTGAAAACCGCCTTTTTCAGTCAGAGCGACGACTCTGTCTCTAACGGATTGCTCCTAATGAGCCACTTCAACTGACTGCCCGCGATGTGGTGTCTGCTGTCTACTTCGTGCTCTTATATTAATGCCTGAGGAAGAAGAAACAGGTTTCCGTTAAAGGGTGTGGCAGTGGTGAGAGCTTGAAGGTAGACCTGTTCATATCTTCTTGCCACTTTCATTCTCTCCATGAGTGTATGAGGAGGTCGAGCGGCCAAGACAAAACCATGCTTCTGCGGTGGTCGTGGGCTGTCTCGAACTTTCAGTCTGTCCATAACCTGTGTCATAAAGTAAGGAATCCTTAGCACTTGGAGCGTAGGTAAATAAACATCTACTGATATAAAGATCCACTCCCTCTGTCTGGCGTCAAGCCCTGGTCCAGTTTTTCTGCTGTTGTTGCCAAACGGTCCGATTCGTCTGCCATTTTTTCTATAGTGGCCCAGTTTTTGGCTGTTGAGTGTACATGACCATGTTACACGTTGGAACATGTCTTCACTTTTGTAGAAATCTTAATTTTACGGAGCAATTTTTTTAATTTTAGGAAAATACTGCAGCGCATAAAAAGTTAATGTCGCCAATTAAAAACGAAGTATGGAAATACATTCAACTTCTGTTAGAGGGCCGAATGGAGGTGAAAGATTGAAAAGTGTTCCACTATGCAGCTCTTCCACCTACACAGTACAAAAAGCAGTAAAATGTGTTTCTTTCCTTCCGCACATGCCATTTTCTTATGACCAATAAGGCGAACACACCACAGCCACAAAAATACCGTCATATCGTAGCACCACCTCTTCCGTACTTCACTGATGGTACTGCACATGACTGCATGTAACGATCCGCAGGCATTCACAACACCTAGCTCTCCCTTTGGACTAACTCACGGTATAGCGTGTCATCATTCAAAGAAATCGTTCAAATGGCTCTGAGCACTATGGGACTTAACTTCTGAGGTCATCTGTCCCCTATAACTTAGAACCACTTAAACCTAACTAACCTAAGGACATCACACACATCCGTGCCCGAGGCAGGATTCGAACCTGCGACCTTAGCGGTCATGCGGTTACAGACTGTAGCACCTAGAACCGCTCGGCCACTCCGGCCGACGTGTCATCATTCCAGATCACTGGTTTCCAGTCATTCACTGTTCAGTGGCGTCACTATTTACACCAGTCGCTTAGCACTGCCTACAGAAATGTGTTGCTTAAGTGGAGATTCTCGAACATTATACCCTATTCCTTGAACATCCTACGCACAGTCACTGTTCACTGTTCTTGCTGGACCGCTTGCAGCGCTTTGGAGTTCACGAGTTATGCCTTCCATTGATTTCATACGTTATATTACGATCACCCTTCACGATGCTCGGTCGTGCGGTAGCGTTCTCACTTCCCACGCCCGGGTTCCCGGGTTCGATTCCCGGCGGGGTCAGGGATTTTCTCTGCCTCGTGATGGCTGGGTGTTGTGTGATGTCCTTAGGTTAGTTAGGTTTAAGTAGTTCTAAGTTCTAGGGGACTGATGACCATAGATGTTACGTCCCATAGTGCTCAGAGCCATCACGATGCTCGACAGATCCCGTCCGTCAGCAAATGAGGTCTGTCTAGTCTCGGTTAGCTGTTGTTGTTCCGTAGCGTTCCCACGTCACAGCTACGTCAACAACAGTCGACTTGGGCAGCTTTAGAAGTATTGAAATATTTCTGATTGGTTTGCTACTCAGATGACATCCAGTGACTGCTCCGCGTTCCAAGTTACTGAGAGCTCCAGACCGATTCATCCTTCTTTTACTGGTACTCCACCGACAATACAATACTGCTTGCCACCTTTTCTATTGGTGGTTCCGCCACATTTAGTGCTCAGTTCCGCATTATGTCAGGGTTCTTTTGATCAGATACTGCAGTTTTAGATAACATCACTCAGAGGAGAGATCATGAGAATGGAGTCACCGTAGAGGGGTGCCCTTGATTTATACGTTCCTAGCATTGTAGCGTGATGTAATACTCACATCTGTAAAAATTCCTGCTTTACTATGAGAGTCTAAACTTTGCTGCTTCTTTTCCTTCTCATATCTTCTACGAGGTTTGCAGTTTTGCGCATCGATTTTTGCAGTGCTAGAGGAATCTGGTTGCCGAATGCCTTTCCCCGACGCCAGAACGACCCGTGTATCTCACCTCTCTGCGTCTAGGGTAGATCATACATACATACATACATACGTACAGATGTTGAAGTTTTCTAAGTGTTTTCGTAGTGTGCATCTGAGGTAGAACGTACACTATGTGATCAAAAGTACCCGGACACCTTGCTGAAAATGACTTATTAGTTCGTGGCACCCTCCATCGGTAATACTGGAATTCAATATGGCATTAGCTCACCCTTAGTATTGATGACAGCTTCCACTCTCGCAAACATACGTTCAATCAGGCACTGGAAAGTTTCTTGGGAAGCGGCAGCCCATTCTTCACGGAGTGCTGCACTGAGGAGAGGTATCGATGTCGGTCGGTGAGGCCTGGCACGAAGTAGGTGTTCAAAACCTCCCAAAGGTGTTCTGTAGGATACAGGTCAGGACTCTCTGTAGGCTAGTCCATTACATGGATGTTATTGTCGTGTAACCACTCCGCCAGAGGCCGTGCATTATGAACAGGTGCTCGATCGTGTTGAAAGATGCAATCACCATCCCAGAATTGCTCTTCAGCAGTGGGAAGCAAGGATCCTTGAAACATCAATGTAGGCCTGTGCTGTGATAGTGTCACGCAAAACAACATGAAAAACACGGCCATACCGTAACACCACCGCCTCCGAATTTTACTGTTGGCACTACACACGCTGGCCGGTGACGGTCACCGGGCACTCTACATACCCACATCCTGCCATCTGATCACCACATTGTGTACCGTGTTTCGTCACTCCACACAACGTTTTGCCACTGTTCAATCGTCCAATGTGTACGCTCCTTGCACCAAAAGAGGTGTCGTTTGGCATTTACCGGCGCGATGTGTGGCTTATGAGCAGCAGCTCGACTGTGAAATCCAAGTTTTCTCACCTCCCGCCTATCTGTCATAGCACTTGCAATGGATGCTGATGCAGTTTGGAATTCCTGTGTGACGGTCTGGATAGATGTCTGCCTATTACACATTACGACCCTCTTCAACCGTCGGCGATATCTTTCAGTCAACAGACGAGGTCGGTCTGTATGCTTCTGTGCTGCACGTCTCCCTTCACGTCTCCACTTCACTATAACATCGGAAACAGTGGACCTAGGGATGTTTAGGAGTGTGGAAATCTCACGTACAGACATATGACGCAAGTGACACCCAATCACCTGATCACGTTCGAAGTCCGTAATTTCCGCAGAATCACACATTCTGCTCTTTCACAATGTCTAATGAGTACTGAGGTCGCCGATATTGAGTACATGGCAGTAGGTGGCATCAAAATGTTGCTCATATGAAAAAGTATTGTTTTGGGGGTGTCCGGATACTTTTGATCGCATAGTGTCTGTTCCAGCCCAGTATTTACCTAAACGACACATCCTGGCTGGCTCAGCTCTCGTCTTTAGTCTGAGGGGTGCATTCTATCCGCTGCCATCTCGCTTCCCTGTTTCCCAAGCGGTCTCCTTAACTGTCTGGCTATACAGACGGATTCTATCGGGATGCAAAAGTAATTCACCATATCAGTGTTACATTAATAAATTGGATTAAAACAAAATGGACAGATCAGATTATGAAATAAATTTTATGATGACTATTAGATTATTAAAAATTATGAAGTAAATTATGTAGATCAAGATTATTTGGACGTCATGAAAGTAGTGACGGATGATGCGGTTAGTTGGTGGTGTTCAGCTGGGTCTACTCTTGACTTTCGTTTCTGAATATGCTGATATTAGAGACAAGTAGTGTAATTAGGAACTACACTCATGCTCATAAATTAAGGATAATGCTGATACATGGTGAAACAACGCTCTGGTGGGCGGTTTGCAGGTTTAAATCACCTCGTGATATGACCATGCAGTGCATTTGACCAGCGGTCGTCGCACGGTGGCGCTCGCAGCATTCCACATACGCAGAGATGTGTAGGTGCATGTCAGAGTACGGTGCAGCGAGTAAGTATGCAGACGTTTTCAGACGTGCTAATGGTGACTGTCTGTTGAAAATGGCTCAAAGAATAGATGCTGATGAAGTTATGAGGAGTAGAATACTTGGCCGACTGGAGGCTGGTCAAACACAGCAGGTCGTAGCACGGGCGCTCCGTGTGCCAAAAAGTGTGATCTCAAGATTATGGCAACGATTCCAGCAGACAGGAAACGTGTCCAGGCACTGCAGTACGGGACGTCCACAGTGTACAACACCACAAGAAGACCGATATCTCGTCAGCAGTGCACCCAGACAGCCACGGAGTACTACAGGTAGCCTTGCTCGGCGCCTTACCGCAGCCACTGGAACAGTTGTCTCCAGACACACAGTCTACAGACGACTTAACAGACATGGTTTATTCGTCTGGAGACCTGCAAGGTACATTCCACTGACCCCTGGTCACAGGAGCGCCCGTAAAGCCTGGTATCAAGAACACAGTATATGGTCATTGGAACAGTGGTCCCAGGTTATGTTCACAGACAAGTCCAGCTATAGTCTGAAAAGTGATTCTCGCTGGGTTTTCATGTAACATGAACCAGGAACCAGATACCAACTCGTTAATGTCCTTGTAAGGGACCTGTATGGAGGTCGTGGTTTGATGGTGTGGGGTGGGATTATGATTGGTGCACGTACACCCCTGCATGTCATTGACAGAGGAACTGTAACAGGTCAGGTGTATCGGGACGTCATTTTGCACCAGTATGTCCGCCTTTTCAGGGGTGCAGTGGGTCCCACCTTCCTCCTGATGGATGATAACGCACGACCCCGCCGAGCTGCCAACGTGGAGGAGTACCTTGAAACAGAAGATATCAGGGGAATGGAGTGGCCTGCCTGTTCTCCAGACCTAAACCCCATCGAGCACGTCTGGAATGTTCTTGGTCGACGTATCGCTGCACGTCTTCACACCCATAGGACACTTCAAATGGTTCAAATGGCTCTGAGCACTATGGGACCTAACTTCTGAGGTCATCAGTCCCCTAGAACTTAGAACTACTGAAACCTAACTAACCTATGGACATCACACACATCCATGCCCGAGGCAGGATTCGAACCTGGGACCTTAGCGGTCGCGTGGTTCCAGACTGAAGCGCCTAGAACCGCTCGGCCACTCCGGCCGGCAAACTGAAGTAAAGTGACGTATGTTTTTTACCGTCTGTCATTTTGTAGAGTTTGTAAGTGTAAGCATTCAAAGAATGTTATTTGTTCATGAATTTGACTTCTTATCTCTACAGTCAATAACAGATATCACTAAATTAACAAGGACGATTGTTTGTAGCAGGTCATATCGTTCTGCTAATATTCGTAAACAGTTGTTTAAACTGGGATGTATGGAACATTGGTCTAAAATACTGAAATTTTTGCCGCCAGACAGGTTTGTAGTATGTTAGAACTATTGTCTCCAATTTTCAGAGTTTAATTCATGCTAGAGATGAAATAAAATATATATAATGCGCAAGGCCACACCCACTCTTTTGCACACGACTTTGCCATTGTTTGCGTTATTTTACTGTTTTCTGTCATCAAAGAACACATCTGTAGAGTACAGGAGGCTGCGAGTCCACTTACGACGCGATTAATTATGATATGTTAAGGAAAATCACACGTGCTGGAACACAAATAGCGAAGGGAAGCTTTAATAACCTCATTTAGAAGAACCACGCAAAGACAACATTTTGCTCATCTACTATTGTTTAAAATTCCCTCATATGACGCTTGTCTGGTGTGCAATGATCGTAACACTTGATGAATGACGTCCGCTAGGAGATTAGAATCTGACGCAGGCTGTTTCCCTGAAGACCTATTGGAAAAGACTGATATTGTGCCTATCGCTACTTCTAAAATGTCAGTGATAGATATTGGCAAAAGGGCACACCGCAAGGACCAGACTAGAAGGAAAGAGCTACATGAATACCGAAAAGACCAAATGTAAGGTTACAGCAAACGTTAAGGTACTTGTTTCAGAATAAATGTTACTAAAATCTTGTTTCTGTTCCTCTCGCATCTTTCATTTTTCAGTGTGTAGGGAACAGTTTCTGCTGAATCATTGCAGACAAAATGTGCAATTTGCCGCATGACTTTGTTCATACTATAACACAGCTTCCTGTCATAAAAATTTTTTCAAAGAGCGATATTGTGAAATTTATTTAAATATTTATGGAATAAAAAATCCTGTGTATCGTACATATAAATTTAAAATCTGTTACGAGAGTTCTAACAATGTCATTAAAAAACTTTTACGCAGATTAGTTTGACTAATTCCTAAGAATAACTTACAACGTTTTGAAAGTGGAAAGTGAAGTGACCTTTCAGAAAATGTTCCTCATGTGATAATATCTAGTCCAGAAATATCCAACAAGATCCTGATTAAATTCGTCGATGAAAAATTTTTAAAAAAATCCAGATTTTAGCCAAAAATATACTGATAAGTGCAAAATTTGGTTCAGTTATCGCTGAATCAGTAAAAGTTACGTTACCTTATATGTCCCTGTCAATTTTCTCGTACGTCCCCTCTTAACAAGAGATTGATAAACTTTACAAAAACTATCAGTCTGCTTCTGGGACGAAGATGGGTTCGTCTTTATTTGTATTCTGGTGAATGAGTGCCAAATCAAAACCGGAATTCCAGGAAGACTACTTCTCCGGCTTGCGCAGCAGTTGAGGAGGAATCAAGAGCAGCAATTCTCCGGTTGGACCGTCGATACAATTGCCACTTACTCTCTTATCGGCTGCGGATTCGCTCCATTTTCTAGTTCCGTGAAATACACTGGCGTAGCGCCCACATGGAGCAGAGGTCCTCGAGGCCTCAGAGTCTGTTATGGGTAGCGACAAAATTCTCGTTAAAGAGGCTTTTCCGCTACTTAGGCAGAATTTACCTGAAGCGAACGTAGCGCCTACCTATTCTCGGAATGCTTGTTACGTATCGAAGCTGGGTCGACGGACACAGAAGTACCTTTACACAGAATATACTCAAAGAACATTACACGGGGGTGGCTATTGCCGCTAAAATAGTGGTACAATAATGGTTGCAAAAAAAAATGGCTCTGAGCGCTATGGGACTTAACATCTGTGGTCATCAGTCCCCTAGAACTTAGAACTACTTAAACCTAACTAACCTAATGACATCACACACATCCATGCCCGAGGAAGGATTCGAACCTGCGACCGTAGCAGTCGCGCGGTTCCGGACTGCGCGCCTAGAACCGCTAGACCACCGCGGCCGGCAATAATGGTTGCACTTGAGCTTTTGCTATTAAGGGAATTAGTATGAAACAATTCATTGCTGTAAAATGTTTTCCTCTTTCGTATTTCGCCGAAGCAAGCACATGATGACCACTTGTAAACAGTAGAACAAAGAAATCAGTTGTACAGGCGCACAGGCGAACACAACAAAAAAATTAAGAATTCTGATAATTGGTCCGTTGTGTCCCAGACCTGGGGCAGAATGGAACCGCATTCACAACTCTAATATAGTTTAAGACTCTCATTCCGAAAAAGTGTTCGGAAGGCCCAATGGTACCGACCGACCACCGTAACATCCTGAGCCGATAGGCGTCACTGGAAGCGAATATGGAGGGGCGTATGTTCAGCACACTGCTCTCGGGGCCGTTTTCAGTTTTCGTGCCCGGAGCCGCTACTTTTCATTCAAGTAACTCCTCAATTGTCCTCACAAGGGCTGAGTGCACCCCGATTGCCAACAGCGCTCGGCAGACAGGGACGGTCACCGATGCAAGTCCAGCCAAGCACGATAGCTCTTAGCTTCGGTGACCTGATGGGAACCGGTGTTATGACTGCGGCAGGGTTGTTGGCTAACACGGATTAAGGACTATTACCGATTTACATTTCCTTAGAAATTTAACCTCAAAACGTGGCAGAATCATAGAGGCCTCGAAAGAAACCTAGTCATCTAGTCTTCACCCAACATTTTCTCTTCTTTATTAAACGGGGGCGTCAGTTTGCTTAATTTTTCTGCCAGCTGAAAAGCTAACGCTCGGAACTCCCTCACTGTCAATCCGCCATCGATGTCTTTTAAAAAACCCCGGAGGGTCAGGGAATTTCTCTGCCTCGTGATGACTGGGTGTTGTGTGATGTCTTTAGGTTAGTTAGGTTTAAGTAGTTCTAAGTTCTAGGGGACTGATGACCATAGATGTTAAGTCCCATAGTGCTCAGAGCCATTTGAACCATTTTTTTTTTTTTTTAAACGGACAAGTTATAGCTCATGCGCATTCACAAAAGCAACACAAAGTTTTAGCGTTGACTTGTCAGTTTGAAAAGTCTCATTTTGAAGTCTGTTCTGAACCGCTCTCTGAAGGTTGTTTTAGGAACAGTGACGCACAGAGTGGCCGCGCTGTTGGGGGCGCTGTCACGCAATGCGCAGGTTCGAGTCCTCCCTAGGGTATGGTTGTGTGTGTCGCTCTTAGCATAAGTTAGTTTAAGTAGTGTGTATGTCTAGGGACCAATGAGCTCAGCAGTTTGGTCCCTTAGGAATTCACACACGCACACACACATTTAGGAACAGTGAACGAACACTGGCTTTCCTAAGTCCCATTCCCTATCTCACAACAGTTTTCACTGCCTCTTGCATGTTCCCTGTAGACCACCTTCGACGAACGGTTTTGTGTTCGTATCTTCTATCCATATACGAATAAAAAATTGTTACTAGCATCAGTATGCAGTATGCAGCAGGTGCGTTAATTGCTTGTGTTGACACAAACCAGGATCGGATGTACATACGTGCAAAGTAAATATATATTCTTGTTAATTACTTGTTCTCCACATCAGATAAGTGAAACTGAACTTCAAACATGTGTAAGCTGAATGTATATACGGTCTTTGTCATTCATTGAGTTACAACTCCTGGGATGCGAACGATTTTCATTCTTTGGACTGCCGCCAAGAAAGATCATCGTTAACAGATCATAAGTCATCAGGTACTTTGCTGCTACAAGTTATATATGCGTTCCTGTCGATTTTCGACCAGGTTACTCTAAACTTCTTTAAAAGTTCCATGCCTGGGCCAGACGTTGTTCCCATCATTGAGTCAAAACACGTCCTCATCACCAACTCAGAAATCTCATACCGGCAGATGAGGTATAACACCAAACGATTAAACAATTTTTCTAGATTGGTACAGCAGTCGTTTACTCTACCTGCATTGCTTGCTTTCAAATCATAGTAAAGTGCCTAAGTTTTGTCAGCTATGCCTCACTTCTCCACTGTCTGGTAAACAGCCACGGCTTGATCTTCTCCAGAAGATATTATAATCTTCTTTGCATTAAAAGGTTGCTAATATTGCCAGTCTGTCTACCATTTTAACACCTTGAAGCGTTGCGAGCAACTATACATCCCAATGCAACACAAATTATTGGTAATCATTACTTAAATTGGTGCTGAATTTCACCATGCCCCTCTTCTCTGAAGTTTCTTCTGCGATTTTGAGAAGAAGTTTGATTTACAACAAGGTTTTCACGGCCGAACGCTTCTGCAGCCGCTTTCAATATGCAAACCCCGTTTCTATCACTGATTTTGCACCTATCAAAACCTTCAAAGAGACGGGGAGTAAAAATGTGCAGTGTACCTCGATACTGTCTTGATGCCGCGGCTTTTACTCTTGATTGTCGTAGCTGCCGTCTGCTTTACGTCTGCTGTGCAGCGAGCTACCTTAATTTAAGTATTAACTGTATTTTTCTTACTTGTCACTTCTTCTTCCGTGTGTTTTTGCTTTTAGGAAGCTTTAATTGTCGAGTGCTAGTAATAGTGTTCCATAGATTTCGTGTTTGTTTTGAATACAGTCAGAGGGAGTGCCTTTAGTCAACCATAGTGCCAGTAGTGCTAGTGTTTGTTTTCAATACAGTCGAGAGACAGGTAGCGCTATTTCCATTGTTTTCTACAAGAAGTGGCTAGCAACCACAGTTTAGTCAACAATCAGCCGCCTTTAGTGAATTAGCAGTCTAGTTAAAAGTTGATTAACTCTCTACAGTAAATTGATTTCTTAGGATGGATAGGATGTGTGACTGCTGTGTACGGACGCAGGAGGAGCTGGCCACTGTTCGCGAACAGCTGAACGTGTTGATGGCCGCGGTCAGCAGTCTTCAGGCTGCTGCCTCGGAGTGTAGCGGCAGTGGGGAGTCTGGTGCGTCGCATGGTACACCCCAGGTGTTACATGCTTCACCCACTGTCCCTGCTGTCGACACATCTTCGCGGGTACCGGGCGCGGTTGGGCCACCCTCTCCCCAAGGGGAGTGGCGGGTTCAGCGGCGTTCACGGCGCACGAGGCGGAGGGTCAATGTGGAGGCTGGCCGTGTGGCATCGCCCGCTCTGCGAGTGGACATGTCGCCGATCCCTCAGCAAGGTCCGAGCAGGCACACGGGGGGGAGGGGTTTATTAGTTATTGGGAGCTCCAACGTTAGGCGGGTGATGCTTGCCAGGGGGGCTCATCCGAGATGTGGAGGAGGCCCTGCCGGCGGCGATAGAGAGCACTGGGTGCACCCGACTGCAAATTGTTGCTCATGTCGGCACCAATGACTCCTGCCGTCTGGGTTCAGAGGTTATCCTCAGTCCGTACAGGCGGTTGGCGGAACTGGTGAAGGCGGAATGCCTCGCTCGCGAGGTGAAATCAGAGGTAACTATTTGTAGTATCGTTCTCAGAACCGATCGCGGTCCTCTGGTTTGGAGCCGAGTGGAAGGCTTGAACCAGAGGTTCAGACGATTCTGCGGAGATCTAGGGTGCAAATTTCTCGACCTCCGCTATCGGGTGGAGAAATGTAGGGTCCCCCTGAATAGGTCAGGCGTGCACTACACGCCGGAAGCGGCTACAAGGGTAGCGGAGTACGTGTGGAGTGCACATGTGGGTTTTTTAGGTTAGAGAATTCCCTCCCTATGCCCGACAAGACACCTCCTGAGACGCGGCAAGGTAGGAGTAGGCAAAATGCAACAGGGAATAACAATATTAATGTGCTAATACTAAACTGCAGGAGCGTCTATAGAAAGGCCCCAGAACTGCTCTCATTAATAAACGGTCACTGTGGTGTCACCGCCAGACACCACACTTACTAGGTGGTAGCCTTTAAATCGGCCGCGGTCCGTTAGTATACGTCGGACCCGCGTGTCGCCACTATCAGTGATTGCAGACCGAGCGCCACCACACGCAGGTCTAGAGACACTTCCTAGAACTCGCCCCAGTTATACAACCGACTTTGCTAGCGATGGTTCACTGACAAAATACGCTCTCATTTGCCAAGACGATAGTTAGCATAGCCTTCAGCTACGTCATTTGCTACGATCTAGCAAGGCGCCATTACCAGTTACTATTGATACTGAATCATGTACAGTCAAGAGCGACGCTCATCATTAATGGATTAAAGTTAAGTATTCCACCAGCTACGTCCGTTTTTTCTAAATTCTAATTTCCTTGTCCTGTTCCAGACCTCACGCCAGCCTGCGTGAGCTAAAACGCGTGCCTTTCGGCTTCCTCTAGTAACCCGGTGTTGGCTCTCCTGCCAACCCACAACAGTCACAACACACATATAGTACTAGGGACAGAAAGTTGGCAGAAACCACACGTAAACAGTAATGAAATCCTAAACTCAGATTGGAATGTATACCACAGAGACAGGCTGGACAGTGAAGGGGGAGGGGTGTTTATAGCGATAAGAAGTGCAATAGTATCGATGGAAATTGACGGAGATCCGAAATGTGAAATAATTTGGATGAAGGTCACGGTTAAAGCAGGCTCAGACATGGTAATTGGATGTCTCTATAGGCCCACTGGCTCAGCAGCTGTTGTGGCTGAGCACTTGAAGGATAATTTGGATAATATTTCGAGTAGATTATTTCCCCACCATATTATAGTTCTGGGTGGAGATTTGAATTTGCCGGATACAAAATGGGAGACTCAAACGTTCATAACGGGTGGCAGGGACAAAGAATCCAGTGAAATTTTTTAAAGTGCTTTATCTGAAAATTACCTTGAGCAGTTAAACAGAGAACCGACTCGTGGCGATAACATATTAAACCTTCTGGTGACAAACAGACCCGAGCTACTTGAAACAGTTAACGCAGAACAGGGAATTAGCGATCATAAAGCGGTTTTTGCATCGATGATTTCAGCCGTAAATAGAAATATTAAAAAAGGTAGGAAGATTTTTCTGTTTAACAAAAGTGACAAAAAGCATATTACAGAGTACCTGACGGCTCAACACAAAAAGTTTTGTCTCAAGTACAGATAGTGTTGAGGATCAGTGGACAAAGTTCAAAACCATCGTACAATATGCGTTAGATGAGTATGTGCCAAGCAAGATCGTAAGAGATGGAAAAGTGCCACCGTGGTACAACAACCGAGTTAGGAAACTGCTGCGGAAGCAAAGGGAACTTCACAGCAAACATAAACATACCCAAAGCCTTGCAGACAAACAAAAATTACGCGAAGCGAAATGTAGTGTGAGGAGGGCTATGCGAGAGGCGTTCAATGAATGCGAAAGTAAAGTTCTATGTACTGACTTGGCAGAAAATCCTAAGATATTTTGGTCTTATGTCAAAGCGGTAGGTGGATCAAAACAAAATGTCCAGACACTCTGTGACCAAAATGGTACTGAAACAGAGGGTGACAGACTAAATGCCGAAATACTAAATGTCTACTGCACTGTAGATTGTCGCACAGATGACAAAATGGTAGATATCGAAATAGACGACAGAGGGATAGAGAAACAATTAAAATCGCTCAAAAGAGGAAAGGCCGCTGTACCTGATGGGATACCAGTTCGATTTTACACAGAGTACGCGAAGGAACTTGTCCTCCTTCTTGCAGCGGTGTACCGTAGGTCTCTAGAAGAGCGTAGCGTTCCAAAGGATTGGAAAAGGGCACGGGTCATTCCCGTTTTCAAGAAGGGACGTTGAACAGATGTGCAGAACTATAGACCTATATCTCTAACGTCGATCAGTTGTAGAATTTTGGGACACGTATTATGTTCGAGTATAATGACTTTTCTGGAGACTAGAAATCTACTCTGTAGGAATCAGCATGGGTTTCGAAAAAGACGGTCGTGTGACACCCAGCTCGCGCTATTCGTCCACGAGACTCAGAGGGCTATAGACACAGGTTCACAGGTAGATGCCGTGTTTCTTGACTTCCGCAAGGCATTCGATACAGTTCCGCACAGTCGTTTAATGAACAAAGTGAGAGCATATAGACTATCAGACCAATTGTGTGATTGGATTCAAGAGTTCCTAGATAACAGAACGCAGCATGTCATTCTCAATGGAGAGAAGTCTTCCGAAGTAGGAGTGATTTCAAGTGGGCCGCAGGGGAGTGTCATAGGACCGTTGCTATTCACAATAAACATAAATGACCTTGTGGATGACATCGGAAGTTCGCTGACCCTTTTTGCAGATGATGCTGTGGTGTATCGAGAGGTTGTAACAATAGAAAATTGTACTGAAATGCAGGAGGATCTGAAGCGAATTGACGCATGGTGCAGGGAATGGCAATTGAATCTCAATGTAGACAAGTGTAAGGTACTGCGAATACATAGAAAGATAGTTCCCTTATCATTTAGCTACAAAATAGCAGGTCAGCAACTGGAAGCAGTTAATTCCATAAATTATCTGGGAGTACGCATTAGGAGTGATTTAAAATGGAATGATCATACGAAGTTGATCGTCGGTAAAGCAGATGCCAGACTGAGATTCATTGGAAGAATCCTAAGGAAATGCAATCCGAAAACAAAGGAAGTAGGTTACAGTACGCTTGTTCGCCCACTGCTTGAATACTGCTCTATAGTGTCGGATCCGTACCAGACAGGGTTGATAGAAGAGATAAAGGAGATCCAACGGAGAGCAGCGCGCTTCGTTACACGATCATTTAGTATTCACGAAAGCGTTACGGAGATGATAGATAAACTCCAGTGGAAGACTGTGCAGGAGAGACGCTCAGTAGCTCGGTACGGGTTTTTGTTAAAGTTTCGAGAACATACATTCACCGAAGAGTCAAGCAGTATATTGCTCCCTCCTACGTATATCTCGCGAAGAGACCATGAGGATAAAATCAGAGAGATTAGAGCCCACACAAAAGCATACCGACAATCCTTCTTTCCACGAACAATACGAGACTGGAATAGAAGGGAGAACCGATAGAGGTACTGTGGGTACCCTCCGCCACACACCGTCAGGTGGCTTGCGGAGTATGGATGTAGATGTAGATGTCGATGTAGATTGTATTTTCTGAGCGTCGAAAGAGGAATTTTCATTGTCGTCACTATCATCACGTCCTTGCCTTCTTGGTACTGAATGATACCTTCTCATTAAGTAATCTCGTAAATCGTAAAATGCTATATTTCGTCATACGTCCTTTTTGTTCTGGTAACTTGCATTGCAGTTCACTCTTGTGCCTTTACTTCCTTGCCCTCTAATTTGCGATCAACACCAGTCATGGAGACATGTCGCCGTGTTTAGCACCAACGTGTTAAAAATTTCTTATTTTCTTGATTGTTAATCCGTCCACAAGCAACAGAATTAGCTATGTCGAAGAGATCATCCATGTTTTCAACAAAAATGTCTTTTTTTTCTTTTTCTTTGTTTGAATTTCTATTCATTTTCTTTTGTAGAACTTTCCATTCATCATGCAGACTGTGTAGCATTCCAAAGCAGTGATGTGTTCTTGTAGTATGAATTCAAACTTTTTGCCAAAAACGAAAACTTCCTGAATCGAGAGAACTGCACATTTCCTCTTTTTAAGACATAGAACTCTCACAGTGTAGAATGAAACACGTAAGACTTGCATCATTGAAGGTAGTTTGCGTCCTATAATTTGATTAGAAATATAATCAGCAAGAATGTGAAAAAGTTGATGCGATTTTCGTCTAGGAAGAACACGTCAGGACAGTCATTTCTCACCAGCAGTAGAAACAGAAAACTTGCTTAATTGAAGGTAGTCGGGCTTCAATAATTTTAATGGAAATGGAATTATCAAGAGAGACATTGAAGTCCTTTCTTGACATCCGTAATGAAGAACATGGAGGATCTGATGCCATTTTCGTCTAGGAAGGATACGACAGTACAGTCATGTTTCGCCAGCTGTACAGACAGCTCTCAAGTAATAATTTAAAAATCAGTGATTTGTATTCTTTACTGTAACTCTAAGAAGGTTCTTCTTATACTTCATATTTTGCGAAAGAAGGTAAATAAACTAATGGCCATGAAAATTGCTACACCAAGAAGAAACGCAGATGATAAACGGGTATTCATTGGACAAATATATTATTCTATAACTGACATGTGATTACATTTTCACACAATTTGGGTGCATAGATCCTGAGAAATCAGTACCCAGAACAGCCACCTCTGGCCGTAATAACGGCCTTGATACGCTTGGGTACTGAGTCAAACAGAGCTTGGATGGCGTGTACAGGTACAGCTGCCCATGCAGCTTCAACACGATACCACAGTTCATCAAGAGCAGTGACTGGCGTATTGTGACGAGCCAATTGCTCGGCCGTCATTGACCAGACGTTTTCAATTACCTGGAGAATGTGCTGGCCAGGGAAGCAGTGGAACATTTTCTGTATCCAGAAAGACCCGTACAGGACCTGTAACATGCGGTCGTGCATTATCCTGCTGAAATGTAGGGTTTTGCAGGGATCGAATGAAGGGTAGAGCCACGGGTCGTAACACATCTGAAATGTAATGTCCACTGTTCAAAGCGCCGTCAAGAGGTGACAGAGACGTGTAACCAATGGCACCCCATACCATCACGCCGGGTGATACGCCAGTATGGCGATGACGAATACACGCTTCCAATGTGCGTTCACCGCGATGTCGCCCAACACGGATGCGACCATCATGATGATGTAAACAGAACCTGGATTCATCCGAAAAATTGACGTTTTGCCATTCGTGCACCCAGATTCGTCGTTGAGTACACCATTGCAATTTCGAGCAGCTGGTTGTTGTTTTGGAAACGTCCCTACCTGTTGACTCAGAGATCGAGACGTGGCTGCACGATCCGTTACAGCCATGCGGATAAGATGCCTGTCATTTCGACTGCTAGTGATACGAGGCCGTTGGGATCCAGCACGGCGTTCCGTATTACCCTCCTGAACCCACCGATTCCATATTCTGCTAACAGTCATTGGATCTCGACCAATGCGAGCAGCAATGTCGCGATGCGATAAACCGCAATCGCGATAGGCTACACTCCGACCTTTATCAAAGTCGGAAACATATGGTACGCATTTCTCCTCCTTACAAGAGGCATCACAACAACGTTTCACCAGGTAACTCCGGTCAACTGCTGTCTGTGTATGAGAAATCGGTTGGAAGCTTTCCTCATGCCAGCACGTTGTAGGTGTCACCACCGGCGCCAACCTTGTGTGAAAGCTCTGAAAAGCTAATCACTTGCATATCACAGCATCTTCTTCTTGTCGGTTAAATGTCGCGTCTGTAGCACGTCATCTTCGGGGTGTAGCAATTTTAATGGCCAGTACTGTATCTTGCAAAAATGTAGTCACTTTTCCATGTCAAGCAACAGACCAGTGACTACCATCACCGAATGAACGAAATATATTGTGGTTACGAATATGGAAAACCATCAGTTGTATAAAGGAATGACGACAAAGAAAATTTTGTTCCGGACTGGGGCTCGAACCCAGATTTCCCGCTTTACGCGAGCGCACCTTCACGGCTTTGGCTACTCGTGCACGACCCACGGCCAGATGTGTCTACAACCTGCACTCGTGCATTCATTATGTATATTCCCGCACAGGGGAGTTACTTCAGTTGAAAGTTGAGTTTTTATTGTCGGTGAATAAATGTGGTATTGCAGTACCTTGTGCCTATGTTGCTCAGTTATACATGCATGCATGTCCGAAGGAACATTGCATAGTACTTCTGAACAACGTAGACACGCCAGTATCAAATTCATTCCCGAACGCACGCCATTACGCTAGAATACGATATCATATAATCGTAACAGAACACAAAGATATACACTCCTGGAAATTGAAATAAGAACACCGTGAATTCATTGTCCCAGGAAGGGGAAACTTTATTGACACATTCCTGGGGTCAGATACATCACATGATCACACTGACAGAACCACAGGCACATAGACACAGGCAACAGAGCATGCACAATGTCGGCACTAGTACAGTGTAAATCCACCTTTCGCAGCAATGCAGGCTGCTATTCTCCCATGGAGACGATCGTAGACATGCTGGATGTAGTCCTGTGGAACGGCTTACCATGCCATTTCCACCTGGCGCCTCAGTTGGACCAGCGTTCGTGCTGGACGTGCAGACCGCGTGAGACGACGCTTCATCCAGTCCCAAACATGCTCAATGGGGGACAGATCCGGAGATCTTGCTGGCCAGGGTAGTTGACTTACACCTTCTAGAGCACGTTGGGTGGCACGGGATACATGCGGACGTGCATTGTCCTGTTGGAACAGCAAGTTCCCTTGCCGGTCTAGGAATGGTAGAACGATGGGTTCGATGACGGTTTGGATGTACCGTGCACTATTCAGTGTCCCCTCGACGATCACCAGTGGTGTACGGCCAGTGTAGGAGATCGCTCCCCACACCATGATGCCGGGTGTTGGCCCTGTGTGCCTCGGTCGTATGCAGTCCTGATTGTGGCGCTCACCTACACGGCGCCAAACACGCATACGACCATCATTGGCACCAAGGCAGAAGCGACTCTCATCGCTGAAGACGACACGTCTCCATTCGTCCCTCCATTCACGCCTGTCGCGACACCACTGGAGGCGGGCTGCACGATGTTGGGGCGTGAGCGGAAGACGGCCTAACGGTGTGCGGGACCGTAGCCCAGCTTCATGGAGACGGTTGCGAATGGTCCTCGCCGATACCCCAGGAGCAACAGTCTCCATAATTTGCTGGGAAGTGGCGGTGCGGTCCCCTACGGCACTGCGTAGGATCCTACGGTCTTGGCGTGCATCCGTGCGTCGCTGCGGTCCGGTCCCAGGTCGACGGGCACGTGCACCTTCCGCCGACCACTGGCGACAACATCGACGTACTGTGGAGACCTCACGCCCCACGTGTTGAGCAATTCGGCGGTACGTCCACCCAGCCTCCCGCATGCCCACTATACGCCCTCGCTCAAAGTCCGTCAACTGCACATACGGTTAACGTCCACGCTGTCGCGGCATGCTACCAGTGTTAAAGACTGCGATGGAGCTCCGTATGCCACGGCAAACTGGCTGACACTGACGGCGGCGGTGCACAAATGCTGCGCAGCTAGCGCCATTCGACGGCCAACACCGCGGTTCCTGGTGTGTCCGCTGTGCCGTGCGTGTGATCATTGCTTGTACAGCCCTCTCGCAGTGTTTGGAGCAAGTACGGTGGGTCTGACACACCGGTGTCAATGTGTTCTTTTTTCCATTTCCAGGAGTGTAGTTGTGAAGACTGGAATATAACGTTGTGCTTGTATCGTAGCAATTAAATATCACGCCATTTATTTTAATACAAAATTTTTCTCTTTTACCTTTTATCGCACATACGGGAAACACAAACAGTAACACATCAGTCGATCGCACGCAGCTGTCACCACAAAACACGCTGACAGTACGTAACCCTACGCTACCGCGCACGATACTCATTAAAGCCTGTACTATGGTAAGTTGACGGGCTTCCCCTTAATAGAAAGGATTTTGGTATCTATGTTGACCGCGTGTACCTGAATGGAGGCTAAATCAGACTTTCACCCATTCAGTAACAACAATGATACGTCAAGCAATTCTGAAGTGCAACTACACGTTAGGACGGATAAGAAACAACACAGCAGATGCTACCAAATTGTTAATAATATGTCGCCAGCCTAATTAGGCATTAACTAAGTTTCTTCCCAATACAACTTGAAGTACGTTCATACAAAACAACACGTAATAACAGTGCATAATATGGTAAATTTTAGAACCAGAAAATCTACTGAACTAATAATTTCACTTTCTGTACTAATATGGACGAGCCACAAATACACAACAACACACTATAATGTTTACTACAAATTTCGAACTGTCTATGGATGTGATTAAAATCGGGCGTAGGTTACCCTAGAAATAGCACTTTCGAAACACACATACAATGTCAATTTTGAAAAAGGTAAAACACTAATAAATTTTGGTTTTATATTGACTTTAACTTTGCTGGTCAAATCAGTTCATTACACTTCAGAATTCAAATGAATAGAAAAGAAAAAGTGGGGGGGGGGGGGGAAGACCCTGAAACTGTTATGATCACTGTAGTGAAATTTTTGATTATCGAAATCGTTAAGTACTCAAGATTTCCAATATACACTCCTGGAAATGGAACAAAGAACACATTGACATCGGTGTGTCAGACCCACCATACTTGCTCCGGACACTGCTAGAGGGCTGTACAAGCTATGATCACACGCACGGCACAGCGGACACACCAGGAACCGCGGTGTTGGCCGTCGAATGGCGCTAGCTGCGCAGCATTTGTGCACCGCCGCCGTCAGTGTCAGCCAGTTTGCCGTGGCATACGGAGCTCCATCGCAGTCTTTAACACTGGTAGCATGCCGCGACAGCGTGGACGTGAACCGTATGTGCAGTTGACCGACTTTGAGCGAGGGCGTATAGTGGGCATGCGGGAGGCCGGGTGGACGTACCGCCGAACTGCTCAACACGTGGGGCGTGAGGTCTCCACAGTACATCGATGTTGTCGCCAGTGGTCGGCGGAAGGTGCACGTGTCCGTCGACCTGGGACCGGACCGCAGCGACGCACGGATGCACGCCAAGACCGTAGGATCCTACGCAGTGCCGTAGGGGACCGCACCGCCATTTCCCAGCAAATTAGGGACACTGTTGCTCCTGGGGTATCGGCGAGGACCATTCGCAACCGTCTCCATGAAGCTGGGCTACGGTCCCGCACACCGTTAGGCCGTCTTCCGCTCACGCCCCAACATCGTGCAGCCCGCCTCCAGTGGTGTCGCGACAGGCGTGAATGGAGGGACGAATGGAGACGTGTCGTCTTCAGCGATGAGAGTCGCTTCTGCCTTGGTGCCAATGATGGTCGTATGCGTGTTTGGCGACGTGCAGGTGAGCGCCACAATCAGGACTGCATACGACCGAGGCACACAGGGCCAACACCCGGCATCATGGTGTGGGGAGCGATCTCCTACACTGGCCGTACACCACTGGTGATCGTCGAGGGGACACTGAATAGTGCACGGTACATCCAAACCGTCATCGAACCCATCGTTCTACCATTCCTAGACCGGCAAGGGAACTTGTTGTTCCAACAGGACAATGCACGTCCGCATGTATCCCGTGCCACCCAACGTGCTCTAGAAGGTGTAAGTCAACTACCCTGGCCAGCAAGATCTCCGGATCTGTCCCCCATTGAGCATGTTTGGGACTGGATGAAGCGTCGTCTCACGCGGTCTGCACGTCCAGCACGAACGCTGGTCCAACTGAGGCGCCAGGTGGAAATGGCATGGTAAGCCGTTCCACAGGACTACATCCAGCATGTCTACGATCGTCTCCATGGGAGAATAGCAGCCTGCATTGCTGCGAAAGGTGGATTTACACTGTACTAGTGCCGACATTGTGCATGCTCTGTTGCCTGTGTCTATGTGCCTGTGGTTCTGTCAGTGTGATCATGTGATGTATCTGACCCCAGGAATGTGTCAATAAAGTTTCCCCTTCCTGGGACAATGAATTCACGGTGTTCTTATTTCAATTTCCAGGAGTGTATGAGCTACTACTCTTTTTGTCTAATTTCTTGCTCCTTTAACTACCATTATTTTTGTCTCAAATTAATTAAACTTCATTACTAAACCAATTTCAACATTATCTTCCAACTTTGTCAGACCTATATTATTTACCTGTTTATTCATTAACAACAAAGTTCTTTAAACATCATTGTAACATAAATAGGTCTGCAGGTAATTCTTATTAACATAAACTTTAAATCTTCATTTCGGGACACTCGGATTGCACAACATGTGGAAATGACCCTGTCTAGGTTAGTGATGAGGATAATTAAATGATAGGACAGTTCTGGTAAAAGTTAAGTTGTTATTGACCAGTCAGGAACAAAAGTAACACTGGTCCACACGAATACAGCACTAAAAGTTTCAACCTGTTCGTATTGATGCGGCGGTTTGGGGGCCGACGAGATGGCGAGACGCAGAGCACACCTACAAACACAGCTATGGCTCTTGATGTATCGGCACTTTACTTCTTCATAGCGTCGCAATATTTTTCCATTTAGTGCCTATGGAATTTTGCCATGCTGTATAGTCGTCGAAACGGCATATCCGAGGCTCAATGAAACTACGTCATCCAGGGGAGCCTCCTCGGTCCAGAACGTGTTACTCAGACCGATGCCCAACTCCGACTACTACTGCTGAGCCCGTTATGCCGTGCCGCGCCCGTGTGCATTTTCCTGCGCTCGCCTGCCATTCACCTTTTACCGCTCCCCTACAGACAGGGTATTCACCCGAGGTTTTGCATTCTACATATCCTAATACATTGCCTACGTATGGACCAGGCGCACAATTACAACTTTAACATCTTACAACACTTTCAACATTTCTTACATTTCAATTTTGTTATAATATTGCTTGCAATTTGACATAAACATTAATATTTACATCGAAAATTGTTTACAGTTTCTTTAACGTAATGACATGAAAAGAAGAAAGAAATGAAATCAGAACATAGCTTACACTAATTTATCGAAAATCAGAAGAGAAAATTATTATATGTACAATAGTATAACGTTGTTGTTGTTACAAGTAACACAGTAGTCTCTGGTTTCAAGTGTTCGCAGCAAGGCTGCACGACTCTAAAAATCAACAAAAGGAGGAGGCCACTTCGATCCTATCCTGGCTACTACTGCCATGTATACTTAGACAATTATTGTTTTACTTTCAATAAAATTATATTTGTAATAAATTATAATGTTAGGATTGAATCATTAAACAGATTTCCTAAAAAGAAACATCTCTAATAATAAGTTTCTATTTAATAATAATAAGAAGAAGAAGAAGAAGAAACTCAATAACAAAATTCAGACAGCAAGAGTTCGAAATTTCATGGTTGATGAGGTTTGTTTTATGGTTCTCTGACTGAGCTTGAATTGTGCAAATATCTCTTTTTTATATAAATCGAAACAAAACAGTTAGGGGCGGGGGCTTAACTTTTAGGAACTTGAAAAGCAAGGGCCACCATCGTATAGGTAACAGGAAGAGTTGACATGGCTCTGAGAGTAGTGTCAGTGAACACTTGTGACAGAGACATCGAAGAGAAGGCACTTGCTGGCGGTGATCGAAGAGTACACACTTGCTTGAAGGGCGCTGCCGAGAACGCACTTGACTTAGGGAGCCGCAGGCAGAGATGTCTGCATCTTCGAGCAGAGTTCAGAGGTCGAGCTGCACTCAGAATTTCGAGCCGCAACTGCCACCGCCTTCCACACTCACACCGTTTAAGAGTGATAAGTATGAGCCGGTGGTGCAATCACCGAGCCGACGAGGAAGCGAAGCTAGTTAATTTACAGAGGGTTTAAATATGCAGTTTTAACGTTCGCAGCCAGTTAGTTGCTACAGTCGCGCACTTTGTCTATTCTATTGGTGTGCTTACTTTTCCGGATTTTCTCTTTAAATTACTAACCATAACTAAGTGTAAGTCCTAGAAACCTGTGCACAGCCATCCAGCTTGCAGATGCCAACTTACTTGCCCTACCACTGTGGACGCACAGTCTAGGTTTGAAACTCCACCCATCTAACAAGCAAGCTGTCTTGGTCGCTCACAAAAGCCTTCTTACCCCTCAGTTCAGAGAACCTCTTCCACTATTAATCCTCAACAGCATAGAAATAACCTTTTCTTCTCCTGCAAAGAACTTGGGAATAATTCTAGACCATCATTTTGACTGCACTGAGCACACAACCGCAGTCTGTAAGAAAGTGTCAACGTCGCATCACTCATTTCAGGAATATAAAGTATTTCGTAGCCGGCACGGTAGCTCAGCGTGTTCGGTCAGAGAGCCGGTTGGTCTCTGTAATAAAAAAACTGAGTCGAAAGATCAACGAACGAACTTTAACGGATGTCATGCGACGTCCGCAACGAACAAACACAACGATAAAAAAAAAGCCGGCACGGTAGCTCAGCGTGTTCGGTCAGAGGGTTTAGCTACCCTCTGTAACAAAAAAACTGATTGAACGAATCAACGATCAACCTGAACAGGTGTCATCGGACGTCCGCCACGAACAAATTCAATGAACAATGTAGAACAAAATGAGATCAACCAACAAAAAAAAAAAAAAGGTAGCGTCTTTGATTCATAATCAAAACGTTTTCGGTCCCGGATTCGATCCCCGCCACTGCCTAAATAATCAGCATTGGCGGCCGAAGACTTCCGGCATAAGAAGTCAGCCTCATTCTGCCAACGGCCTTGTCAAAGAGGGCGGAGGAGCGGATAGAAGTTCAGGGCACTCTCTTGTCCTAGGGGTGGGAAATTGCCCCTAAAGGCGGAAGAATCAGCAATGATCAACGACATGAGGATGCAGAAGGCAATGGAAACCACTGCATTAAAGACACGTAACGTGTATCCACAGGACATGTTGCCTGTAATTGAAGAAGTGTCATGATAATCTCTCCATTGGCAAAAGATTCCGGAATAGTCCCCCATTCGGATCTCCGGGAGGGGACTGCCAAGGGGGAGGTTGCCATGAGAAAAAGATTGAATAATCAACGAAAGGATAACGTTCTATGAGTCGGGGCGTGGAATGTAAGAAGCTTGAACGTGGTAGGGAAACTAGAAAATCTGAAAAGGTAAATGCAAAGGCTCAATCTAGATATAGTAGGGGTCAGTGAAGTGAAGTGGAAGGAAGACAAGGATTTCTGGTCAGATGAGTATCGGGTAATATCAACAGCAGCAGAAAATGGTATAACAGGTGTAGGATTCGTTATGAATAGGAAGGTAGGGCAGAGGGTGTGTTACTGTAAACAGTTAAGTGACCGGGTTGTTCTAATCAGAATCGACAGCAGACCAACACCGACAACGATAGTTCAGGTATACATGCCGACGTCGCAAGCTGAAGATGAACAGATAGAGAATGTGTATGAGGATATTGAAAGGGTAATGCAGTATGTAAAGGTGGACGAAAATCTAATAGTCATGGGCGACTGGAATGCAGTTGTAGGGGAAGGAGTAGAAGAAAAGGTTACAGGAGAATATGGGCTTGGGACAAGGAATGAACGAGGAGAAAGACTAATTGAGTTCTGTAACAAGTTTCAGCTAGTAATAGCGAATACCCTGTTCAAGAATCACAAGAGGAGGAGGTATACTTGGAAAAGGCCGGGAGATACTGGAAGATTTCAATTAGATTACATCATGGTCAGACAGAGATACCGAAATCAGATACTGGATTGTAAGGCGTACCCAGGAGCAGATATAGACTCAGATCACAATATAGTAGTGATGAAGAGTAGGCTGAAGTTGAAGACATAAGTCAGGAAGAATCAATACGCAAAGAAGTGGGATACGGAAGTACTAAGGAATGACGAGATACGTTTGAAGTTCTCTAACGCTATAGATACAGCAATAAGGAATAGCGCAGTAGGCAGAACAGTTGAAGAGGAATGGACATCTCTAAAAAGGGCCATCACAGAAGTTGGGAAGGAAAACATAGGTACAAAGAAGGTAGCTGCGAAGAAACCATGGGTAACAGAAGAAATACTTCAGTTGATTGATGAAAGGAGGAAGTACAAACATGTTCCGGGAAAATCAGGAATACAGAACTACAAGTCGCTGAGGAATGAAATAAATAGGAAGTGCAGGGAAGCTAAGACGAAATGGCTGCAGGAAAAATGTGAAGACATCGAAAAAGATATGATCGTCGGAAGGACAGACTCAACATACAGGAAAGTCTAAACAACCTTTGGTGACATTAAAAGCAACGGTGGTAACATTAAGAGTGCAACGGGAATTCCACTGTTAAATGCAGAGGAGAGAGCAGATAGGTGGAAAGAATACATTGAAAGCCTCTATGAGGGTGAAGATTTGTCTGATGTGATAGAAGAAGAAACAGGAGTCGATTTAGAAGAGATAGGGGATCCAGTATCAGAATCGGAATTTAAAAGAGCTTTGGAGGACTTACGGTCAAATAAGGCAGAAGGGATAGATAACATTCCATCAGAATTTCTAAAATCATTGGGGGAAGTGGCAACAAAATGACTATTCACGTTGGTGTGTAGAATATAAGAGTCTGGTGATATACCATCTGACTTTCGGAAAAGCATCATCCACACAATTCCGAAGACGGCAAGAGCTGACAAGTGCGAGAATTATCGCACAATCAGCTTAACAGCTCATGCATCGAAGCTGCTTACAAGAATAATATACAGAAGAATGGAAAAGAAAGTTGAGAATGCGCTAGGTGACGATCAGTTTGGCTTTAGGGAAAGTAAAGGGACGAGAGAGGCAATTCTGACGTTACGGCTAATAATGGAAGCAAGGCTAAAGAAAAATCAAGACACTTCATAGGATTTGTCGACCTGGAAAAAGCGTTCGACAATATAAAATGGTGCAAGCTGTTCGAGATTCTGAAAAAAGTAGGGGTAAGCTATAGGGAGAGACGGGTCATATACAATATGTACAACAACCAAGAGGGAATAATAAGAGTGGACGATCAAGAACGAAGTGCTCGTATTAAGAAGGGTGTAAGACAAGTCTGTAGCCTTTCGCCCCTACTCTTCAATCTGTACATCGAGGAAGCAATGACGGAAATAAAAGAAAGGTTCAGGAGTGGAATTAAAATACAACGTGAAAGGATATCAATGATACGATTCGCTGATGACATTGCTATCCTGAGTGAAAGTGAAGAAGAATTAAATAATCTGCTGAACGGAATGAACAGTCTAATGAGTACACAGTATGGTTTGAGAGTAAATCGGAGAAAGACGAAGGTAATGAGAAGTAGTAGAAATGAGAACAGCGAGAAACTTAACATCATGATTGATGGTCACGAAGTCAATGAAGTTAAGGAATTCTGCTACCTAGGCAGTAAAGTAACCTATGACGGACGGAGCAAGGAGGACATCAAAAGCAGACTCGCTATGGCAAAAAAGATATTTCTGGCCAAGAGAAGACTATTAATATCAAATACCGGCCTTAATTTGAGGAAGAAATTTCTGAGGATGTACGTCTGGAGTACAGCATTGTATGGTAGTGAAACATGGACTGTGGGAAAACCGGATCAGAAGAGAATCGAAGCATTTGAGATGTGGTGCTATAGACGAATGTTGAAAATTAGGTGGACTGATAAGGTAAGGAATGAGGAGGTTCTACGCAGAATCGGAGAGGAAAGGAATATGTGGCAACACTGATAAGGAGAAGAGACAGGATGATAGGACATCTGCTAAGACATGATGGAATGACTTCCATGGTACTAGAGGGAGCTGTAGAGGGCCAAAACTGTAGAGGAAGACAGAGATTGAAATACGTCAAGCAAATAATTGAGGACGTAGGTTGCAAGTGCTACTCTGAGATGAAGAGGTTAGCACAGGAACGGAATTCGTGGCGGGCCGCATCAAACCAGTCAGTAGACTGATGACAAAAAAAAATGTACTAAAGTGCTGCTATAATTGTTAATTGCTAGACGTTTTACATTAGAAATAGGCCTATTTCGGAATCATCGTCATCTTCAGGCTATCTGCCTCCAAATACGCTTTGTTAAAAGTTATAACATTACGACTAACAATTTTGTTTTATTGTGTGCTAGTACTTACTTCCATATTGGCAAATACCGGGATGATTCCTTTGAAAGGGCATGGCCGACTTCCTTCCCCGTCGTTCCCTAATCCGATGACACCGATGACACCGATGACTTCGCTGTCTAGTCTCCTCCCCCAAAAAACAACAACTACAACTACTTCCATATTGCAGCGTGGCGCTGTCACTGTCTTATAATCGTATTGCTGCATAGGGCGTTTCCAGTTGCAGCCAAGTTTTTAAATATTTATCTTAATCTGTATTAACTGCTATTGTTCCGAAATGTAAGCTAGGTCTTTTATCGCTTGTATATACTATTGTAGTTTTGACAGCTAAGACTGATAATTAATCCACACAGTATGTACAAGCTGTAAAAGATCTAGCTTACATTTACGAACAACAGCAATTAACAGAGATTAAGATAAATATTTAAAAACTTGACTGCAGCTGGAATTACCCTAAGTAGCAATAAGGTAAGAGAGCGACAGCGCCTCGATGCAATACGGAAGTAAGTACTAGCCCACAGTAAAACAAAATGTTAGAGTGTTAAAACTTTTAACAAAGCGCATTTGGTTTAAGACAGACGGAAGATGGCGATAACGCCAAAATACACTTATTGATATTGTAAAACATCTGGCAATAAACAATTATAGCTGCATTCCTGTACATTACCGTCTTTTACTTTACTATGACATTACAAGACATCTACCATGCTGCGGGCCCAAGTGAAATTCAATTTCTTTTCGAATTCAAGAAGAAGCTCGTAGAAACACGAATTGTTCCCATACTTAACTATGGTGATGCCACTCTACAAGTAATTTCTTACTTTGCTACGGATGCTCATTCAGGTTGGAACTGGCGATGAATGCTTGTGTACGATATATTTGTGACGTACGCTTTTTCACCCATACCACACCAGCCTACGAACAACTACCATGGCTACGTGCCGATAAGCGTAGATACTATCATATTCTATGTTTGCTCTTTCGTCTTCTCAATCATTGCACTCCCTCTTATTTGTCCTCAACTATTGCTCTATCTGAACAGCACATGCACGTGAAAAGCACGTCCTTCCATTTTTAATTTGCTCACCCCTAGTAGTTTTCCTTCAATAATTGGTTATCCATTGTGCGACATGGTTTCTCTAAAATTTGCATGATCGTATGGGGAGCTTCTGTGCCCTGTACGTGACCAGAGATCGGACCTACAGCTCAACCGACGCCTCATAATTTCTTTGAACGGAACTGTTCCAACTGAAGTCGGATTCTTCGCCAGTCACCAATAGCCACATCGCCGGAATCATATTTGAGAGCAAGGCTTTTTATGTTTCTCCTTTGTCAAATCGATGCTTCTAACTTAACATTCAAAGGCCCAAATTTATTTTTCTTTGATACCGAACTTATTTTTAGAAGGTGTACAGACAAAACCAGTCAACAAACAGTACTATACCGCTACTGAGTAACATGAAATATCACTTTCAACTAGAGGCTTTCTATTGGAAACAATTAAAAACCGGGAAAAGTTTATTCTTGGAGTCACTGACACAGACACATCTAAGGGGAGTGAATGGTTTGACAGATGTGCTGTTTATGGCTCGGGGAAACTAATAGAGTACCGTTACGTTGTATACCAGTTTTTTTCGTATTGATTTGAAACTCATGATTCCGAGACTCGAAATATCGAGGCTCTACTGAGGTCTAGCTATTTTGATACAACTGACCATATAATACTTATGTAAATTTATAAATATATTATCTTCATTTAAAGAAATTTTGCAAACATTTTAAATATGCGTTTTGACACTAACAAGGTAACCAGATTCCTTATAACGTTGTTTGTAGCTGTCAAATTACCTCAAGAAAGAGGGCTATCTGTATACATGTATGGTTCCAGTTGTTTTCAAACTTTAACTGAGGTCGTAAAAGTGATTTTTATTGTAACGTACAGGACAGTGTGACGTCGGCGATGATTCATAAGCGAGACGCGCCAACACCACAGTATCTCATACTCAACGGTGAGTTCGGCAATAGGTATCTCGGGAGACAGACATTTGTGCTGGGTATCGGCCGCGCCGAATGTAAAAGACTTCAAATTTTACTCTAGGGGTTGAACTTAATCTTAATTCGTTATTCACGAGATAATGGCTGTTCGCAGACTGCGAGAAATTTATCTATCTGTAGGTGTTAGACACTAAGGGGAGCTGAAACGTAACATTTTGCATTGTGTCGCGATGTGCTGCAGTGAACTAAATCCCATTTAAATTAATTCCCATCGAACTAGAAACGCTAATGGGAAAGTCAATATTATTGGACAGTTTTATTACCGCTTTTAAGTGACTACAGAATAACTGAACGAAATTTAATTTCCGATTTTCATGAAGTTAGGGGGCTTTCAGACTGAAATTGAGCGCTCACGTGTGATGGCTGCGTTGTATGGGAGTTCGCTGTGTTCAGAGCTGATGTACTGCTAGCATTACTGAGGGCATTTTATCAAATTTGGTGACGATTTCTTCATATCAAAACTGTGGGGCGGCGGCGCCGTATGTTACAAGAGCCTGAAAACTATTTCTGTGGTCAGCCATCACCCAGAAAGCGATGGAGAACATACTGACCGTAGTTTCCAGTCTGCAAGTCCACTAACAGTAATATTTCTATTCTCTATTTACTGTGTGGGATCAGGAACTATGATTACAAATGAAGATTTTGAGTTCTAATTAATTGACTTTCACACGCACAACGTTGTGATTTTCGTGACGATAGACTACTAATTTATGTCTCTATTCTAAACAGCACTATGAGCAGTTCAGAGGCGACCTCTACGGTAAGTTTCCATTAAATAGACTTTCGCCCTGACTTCTGATGATCAAAATAATTGCTCGCCACAAAAGTGGAAAAATACACTCCTGGAAATTGAAATAAGAACACCGTGAATTCATTGTCCCAGGAAGGGGAAACTTTATTGACACATTCCTGGGGTCAGATACATCACATGATCACACTGACAGAACCACAGGCACATAGACACAGGCAACAGAGCATGCACAATGTCGGCACTAGTACAGTGTATATCCACCTTTCGCAGCAATGCAGGCTGCTATTCTCCCATGGAGACGATCGTAGAGATGCTGGATGTAGTCCTGTGGAACGGCTTGCCATGCCATTTCCACCTGGCGCCTCAGTTGGACCAGCGTTCGTGCTGGACGTGCAGACCGCGTGAGACGACGCTTCATCCAGTCCCAAACATGCTCAATGGGGGACAGATCCGGAGATCTTGCTGGCCAGGTTAGTTGACTTACACCTTCTAGAGCACGTTGGGTGGCACGGGATACATGCGGACGTGCATTGTCCTGTTGGAACAGCAAGTTCCCTTGCCGGTCTAGGAATGGTAGAACGATGGGTTCGATGACGGTTTGGATGTACCGTGCACTATTCAGTGTCCCCTCGACGATCACCAGTGGTGTACGGCCAGTGTAGGAGATCGCTCCCCACACCATGATGCCGGGTGTTGGCCCTGTGTGCCTCGGTCGTATGCAGTCCTGATTGTGGCGCTCACCTGCACGGCGCCAAACACGCATACGACCATCATTGGCACCAAGGCAGAAGCGACTCTCATCGCTGAAGACGACACGTCTCCATTCGTCCCTCCATTCACGCCTGTCGCGACACCACTGGAGGCGGGCTGCACGATGTTGGGGCGTGAGCGGAAGACGGCCTAACGGTGTGCGGGACCGTAGCCCAGCTTCATGGAGACGGTTGCGAATGGTCCTCGCCGATACCCCAGGAGCAACAGTGTCCCTAATTTGCTGGGAAGTGGCGGTGCGGTCCCCTACGGCACTGCGTAGGATCCTACGGTCTTGGCGTGCATCCGTGCGTCGCTGCGGTCCGGTCCCAGGTCGACGGGCACGTGCAACTTCCGCCGACCACTGGCGACAACATCGATGTACTGTGGAGACCTCACGCCCCACGTGTTGAGCAATCCGGCGGTAGGTCCACCCGGCCTCCCGCATGCCCACTATACGCCCTCGCTCAAAGTCCGTCAACTGCACATACGGTTCACGTCCACGCTGTCGCGGCATGCTACCAGTGTTAAAGACTGCGATGGAGCTCCGTATGCCACGGCAAACTGGCTGACACTGACGGCGGCGGTGCACAAATGCTGCGCAGCTAGCGCCATTCGACGGCCAACACCGCGGTTCCTGGTGTGTCCGCTGTGCCGTGCGTGTGATCATTGCTTGTACAGCCCTCTCGCAGTGTCCGAAACAAGTATGGTGGGTCTGACACACCGGTGTCAATGTGTTCTTTTTTCCATTTCCAGGAGTGTAATATCACCACTTACAACACGGTTTTGTTAACAATACGGGCGACACACAAACAGTTACTTCCGCGAAATCCAATCGATCCAGGACGATGAAGTCCTCGCGAATTTATTTCCTATTCTTACCGAAAACATGAGTTAGTTGCAGACTGGTTGTGACGTCACGCAAGGCAGTGCGTAAGCCGGTGTTTGACTTACGTGGACCGTATGGTAGCGGGTGCGAAGTGAAGTCTTTTTCATAAATTTAAACGATCCAGGACAGTGTACAGTTATCTCGAGTTCACCTTCTGTTATTACTGAAAATATGCGTTTAGTAACAGCCTTTGACGTCATCCGAGGCAGCGCGTACTCCGGCATTTGACTGACGAGGACTGTACGTTGTTGCGTGCGAAGTGGAATGAAGTCTGCCTCTCAGGCCGTATTTATATATGGGCGCAGCGGACGGCCAAGGTAACATCCACCTTCAACCGCTCTATGCCCCGGTAGTAGCTTCTAAATGGCCGCTTTCTCGGACACACAATATTTTATTACAGTGTTGTCTATTAACTTAGAATTTTCGTAATTACTGTATGAATGTAATTTATTTGGCTATAACCACAGAAAAAGATTTAGCTCGACTGCCTTTAAACTTTGCGGTATAGAATTTTTAGAACGGAACTGACAGTAGAACATGACCTCTGAACTACAACTTTTAGAGACATTGTATTGATTGTTATTTACATCAAAGTTTTGAAACTTGTAATAGCTCTATTATTTAATGGATTTCATCAGGTGCTGTAATCGAAACTTTCTAGCATTAACGGAAATGATACTTAGTCTTCTACAAATGTTCAAATTTTTGTGAATTCCTAAGAGACCAAACTGTTAAGGTCATCGGTCCCTAGACTTACACATTATTTAAACTAACTCAAACTAACGTATGATAAGAACAACACACACACCCATTCCCGAGGGAGGACTCGAACCTCCAGCGGGAGGGGCCTCGCAATTCGTGACATAGCGCCCTAAACCACGGGGCCACTCCTGATAGCCTACTACAAATAAGGACTTCTTTTTCCAAATGTAGTTTCCAGTTAATTATTCGAAAACTACTAGAGGCAGCTTAATGGGGCGACATAGTTAATGTTTTTATACTAAACTGAATCGTGCTAAAAATTTTCATAATTCTAAGTCTAATATTTAGCGTCTTCAATTTTTCTTAAAAACATGGATTTTGACCAAAATATTGGTCTAATCAAGTTGAGACTTGTACCAGTTAATTTTGACATACATCTGCACATTGTGACCGATTTTTGGCTATATGGCTTTGTTATTTCGCGCTACTTGTTTTTCATTTACGGAAAGATATCCATCCGATGAATCTGAGGGTTGACAATTTAAACATTAATATTTTTAAGCATATGTTGACAAAGTTTGGAAAAGCAGCTTTAATTTTTAATTTCATTCTTAAATTATTTTGCAGTACTTGTGTGCTACGCACAGACGCGCTATGGTGACGTGGCGCTAGTAGCAGTGTACCGGGGTAAGTCCCGACACACTCGCTCGTCTCTGTGTCTCACAAATGACGCAGAGCTTGTTTCGCCACATGGCGTACCAGTGTCACTTGCCCTCTCCGTCTTCCAGTAGTTTACGGTTCGCGGGAAAAACAACTGCTGGTAAGCCTCCGTGTGGTGTCGAATCTCTCTGATTTTAATTTCAAAATCTTTTGGCGAGACATACGTAGTGGGAAGAATTATACTGGTTGACTTTTCTAGGAACGTATGCTCTCGATAATTTAACAGTAGAACGTACCGTAATACTGAACGCCTCTCTTGAAGCATGTGCGAATGAAGTTCGCTGAGAATATTACTGAGGCTTTCTCACTTGCTAAACGAACCTGTAACACAGGGCCGGCCAAACGCTGCACAGTGTGCAGACGTGCGGAAGTGCTGCACATGTGCGCACGTGTGCGACAGCGACACCTGTTATTAGACATGTGTCCTAAATGAACGGCGGCGGCTCCATTTTCCTGTTTATGTGGTAAAAGCAAAACCGCAACATACCCAGTCTCGTTTACCCCTGGTGTCCATAACAATAACAAAGAAGTACTGAGAAATGGCAGGTACTGTGAAAAAGCAAAGGACGTTCTCAGTCGTTTAAAAATGACTGTGAACTGCAATTCTTTTTTGTAGCCGTTGGTGAAAACTCACAGTGTCTGCTGTGCCGCCGAATAATAGGCGGCCAGCGTAAGTTTTCAATTGAAAGACACTACAACACATATCACAAAGACGAGTGTAGTGTACTCAACACTGAAGAACGGAAAGCAAAATTAAATGTCTTTAAGAAAATGGATGAGACACATCAACTCGATTTTACTGTACGTCAAAGTAACTAATACTTCTTGAGCTCTTAGTTTCTTGTGTTACATTTATGTCTATTTTACTGTACGCTGTACAATGTACTGTTTTCAATTTTCCAGAATGACAACCATACTAAATCTTCACTGCGAGCAACTTTTAAAATCGCATTAAGAATTGCACAATCTGGGAAACCCTTTTCCGAAGGGGAGTTTGTGAAAGGGTGTCTAACTGATGCTGCAGAACTTGTGTGTCCCACGAACGTTAGCAGGTTTCAAGAAATCAGTTCATCCAAACAGTGACAAGACGTATGAGTACTATGGCCGGCTATGTGCACAGACAGCTAATAAATAAGGCTAACGACTTTGTTGCTTTCTCTGTTGCTCTCGATGCAGCAACAGATCTTACAGATACAGCTCAGGTTGCGATATACATACGAGGTGTCGATAACGCATTTTGTGTAACAGAGGATGTTTTGGACTTAGTACCTTCGAAAGGGTCTACTACAGGTGCGGACTTACTGCAAGCTGTCGAGCAAGCGATTAATGGTGTCGGTATGGACGAGAATCGGTTAGTCTCAGTGACCACACATGGAGCACCATCAATGCAAGGCCTTCAGAGAGGACTCATAGCACGGATGCGCAAAAAGCTAGGGCGCACAGACGAGATGTTGTATGGAATTCACTGCATTCTGCATCGAGAGGCGCTTTGTGCAAAATCAGTAACGTTAGCAAACGTCATGCAAATTGTTGTGCGTATTGTAAACTATCTGAAGACACATGGGCTTACGCATCGCCAGTTTCGGCGGTTCTTGGAGGAATTAGGAGCGGAGTACGGCGACATACCTTACTATAACGAAGTACGCTGGCTCAGTCGAGGTAAAATGCTGAAAATATTTTTTGGTTTACGTTTGGTCATAGTAACGCTCTTACATGAGAAAGGAAAATGTGAACCTATGTTGGAAGGCCCTTGTTGGCTATCAGACCTTGCATTTCTCGTGGACATTACGTCTCACATGAACAGCCTGAACGTCAGTTTGCAAGGTGAAAATAATTTAATTTCTGACATGTTGGAAAAAGTAAATGCCTTTGAAAGGAAGTTTGCGCTTTGGGAGGGGCAGCTATTGACAGAAAACACTGCACATTTCCCGACTCTTGGACTGGTCCATGAAAGTGCTAGATTTGGAGAATACGTGTCAATAATTGTAAAAATTAAGGAACAGTTTCGAGCAGGATTTGCAGATGTTACGAGTTTGTCTCCTGTCATTCGCCTCTTTGCTCGACCGTCCTCGTCGTAAGTTGAAGATGCTCCGAATGATCTACAGATGGAACTGATCGGCCCACAGTGCAATACGAGACTGAAGGACAAGTTCTTTGCAGTGCGAAGTACAAAAGAATTCTACGAAAATTTTTCACAACAAGAATTTCCACGCCTGCACCGAGAAGCCGTGAGAGTTAAGTCTATGTTCGGGTCGATATATGTTTGTGAAAGATTTTTCTCGGTGATGAAAATGAATAAATCAAGGTTTCGATCAAGCATAAGTGATGAAAATCTTCGCAACTGCTTGTGTTTGTCAATGAGCCGTGCTTTTGTGCCCGATATTAACTATATCATTTCTCATGACCAGTGATAAACTTGTTTGGATTTATTCCTTTCATAATTAAAAATTATTGTGTACTAACTGTGCATTATTGCCTCATTCTGCTCCATGTTACATTATTATCAGGAAAATTGGTCATTGTTCCAATGTATACTTACATTTAGGGTTTTTTTTAATGTGTGAGTGGCTACGCTCAGCTGAAGTCGTGAAACATAACATTCATCTAATTGTCGGTTATTATGCAAATTTCAGACGGAACTGATGAAAGATATGGAAATAATGGTATTGAAATAACAGGTGATCATCGAGAGGTCTGCGCTTATCATTCTGTTCAGAGGTCAGTGAGACAGCCATTATGTGTGTGTAACTGAGGGCACCGAGAATTAGTTATAGGAAATCGTGCATTAGTTTAATCTTATTTGAAATCATGAATAAGGTTCGTTGGAAGTCTCAAATTTTTTTTTCTTTATTGTAATTTTGAAACCTGTATTGGTTGGTTGGTTGTTTCGGGGTAGAAGACCAGACGGCGAGGTCATCGGTCTCATCGGATTAGGGAAGGACGGGGAAGGAAGTCGGCCGTGCCCTTTGAAAGGAACCATCCCGGCATTTGCCTGGAGCGATTTAGGGAAATCACGGAAAACCTAAATCAGGATGGCCGGACGCGGGATTGAACCGTCGTCCTCCCGAATGCGAGTCCAGTGTCTAACCACTGCGCCACCTCGCTCGGTGAAACCTGTATTACAGGCAGGCCTGCAGCAGCATACGACGCCGCTCTTTGGCCGCAGAGAAACACAAATATACAAATGAAGACATTTAGAGAAAAAAACATGGTGGACATATAAACGGAGACAAACACTTTTTAAAATACAAGGTGCCGTTCACGGGCGTAGAGTTCAAGATAAAATTGTTCAGACACTTGGACACAGACAGAGACGAAAATTGTCACACGTGAACGTAGGTGCACAAAACGAATAACACTGAATCACTTAAGCACAAAACGACGGCACAAACAGAACACGAGACGTTGATCTCCGGCGCGCGGAATGTTCACTAACGGTGTACGAGTCTGAAGTCTCTAAGTGCTCTCTTTCTTAAATACTACATCAAAAACATTACTCGTATTTACGTGCCGTCAGCCAAGCTGCCTTAATAAAAACCCACGGTTGTTAGCTGTATTACTTGTCTAACTGGGTTAAACTGTTAACATAAAAGTAGACGTCTCAATGAGTAGGCTGTGACAGTATTTTAAATGTTTAATACGCGAAATACCTTCCCATGGTTGGCTTGCAAGCTGTGGAAAGAGCACTAGAATGCGTCGGTACAGAGTACCTCAGCAAGTGGATAAAGCGACATCTGTGCGTAGAAACATGCACTACATGAACGCTGACGGCTGTGGCGTGCACGCTGTGACCCGGAAGTTGCACGTGTGCAGGAGCACCGCACGCGTGCAGACTTTCTGGCCGGCCCTGCTGTAACTGAACGCGCTGCCGTTCTTCGGATCTTCTCTGTTTCTTCTATCAATTCTATCTTGTACTGATCTCGTACTGACGGGAAATATTCAGATATACGTCAAACGAGTGTTTTGTATGCTACTTCCTTAGTTGATGGACTACGTTTACTGAGTGTTCTTCCAATGATTCTCAGCCTGGCATCTACCATACGAGCGATTAATTTTCTGTCATCGTTCCATTTCAAATCACTCCGTAGGCGTACTCCTAGCCGCTTCCTGTGATTGTTCTGCAATCGTGTAATAATAAAATGTAGGCTCTTTTTGTCTCCGTATTCGCAATATTTGACATTTGTTTATGTTGAGGGTCTGTTCCACTCTCTGCACCAAGCATCTATCCTCTGGAGGTCTTCCTGCATTTTGCAACAACTTTCTAGCCTTACGGCTTCTCTGTATACTACAGCATCATCCGCGGGAAGGCTCATGGGACTCCCGACGTTATGTAGTAGACCAGTGACATTCACTGTAAGCAATAATGGTCCTGTAACACTCCCTTGGGGCAGACCATAAGTTACTTTTTCAGCTGAGGGCTTCTCTCCTTTCAGACTGACATGCTGTGTTCTGTTTGGTAATACCTCATCAGTCAAATCACACAGGTGATGTGATAGTCTGTGGGGCCCTGCCCAATCATCTCTTACAGGGTGCCCAAAAGATGCTGCCTTCTCGGATAGCAAATTACATTAATAGTTTTTATTACAATGAAGAAGATTGACAATACTTAACTTTGGATTTGCAACGAATTGTGGCAAGTGATGGGCGACATGCAAACACTTAGTGTCTTTCACTATACACTATGTCACTAATAAGTCACTGCTATCGTTAATATGACTGCTCATCTAGGCCTCTTTGGTTGTGTCCGTCTTCTACTCTCCGCCCGAGGCTGGCAGGAGCGGCGCTTATATTCTCTTCGTATAGAGGCCGCTCCCGTCGTGGTACGGTCCTGTCAGCGGGCTGTTGGCTGACTTTGTCTCACAGCCTTCTCTGCTCTTGCGTTCTTCATCTTCGTGCCGTCGCTTGTCGTTAGGCCGGAACAGATTCCATACGCTCTTATCTTGTTCATTAGGCGGCAGTGCGGAACTATGTTGAACGAGTTCTGATAGTCAAGGAAATTGACGTCTACCTGCATTGCATCTAGTGCCTTCTGGGTGACGTGGATGAACAGAGCGATCTGTTGTTTTAGGAAACAGGGGATATTTTCGCCTTACAAAAAAAGTCATAAAATGTAGCGCAAAACATGTTCCAAAATTCTACAACAGACCGACGACACAGGCCAAAGTTTTGCGCGTCTGTTCGACGATCCTTCTTGAAAGCGGAGATGACTTGCGCCTTTTTTTCCAATCACTAGGAACGCTTCACTCCTCAAGAAACGCACGGCACACTGTTACTAAAAGATGAGCAATTTCTGTCGCATTTACTGGGTAGATTCGAATTGCTATCCCGTCAGGTAAGAGGAATTTTTTCTGTTGAGCTATTTCAGTTGGTTTTCTATCTCTTTCTCACTTATTCGATACGTGTTACTTTGTCGGTCGTGCAGTGGTTTAAAGGAGGATCTGGCGGACAGTGGGAGGAGCAATCTGTTAATATTTGCTGATGAAGCTGTGAGGAAAGGGAAGGTGTCGTCTCGAATGACTTCAGGAGGATACAAGCTTACTCTAAAAGTAGAAAAACGTAATTTAACGCATATAAGTACAAAAGCTCGAATACAGTACCAGTAGTTTGCTGCTTAAGATAGTCTTCTTGATTCAGTATCTAGGTGTAAGGTTGCAAAGCGATATGAAGACGTACGAGTATGCAAGGACGGTAGTTGGGAAGCCTAATTGTCGATATGTTTATTGGGAGGATTTTAGGAAGGTGTGGTTCAACGCAGAAACCGCTTATAGAACACTAGTGAGATACATTCTTGAGTATTGATAGAGTATTTGGGATCCCTACCACGTCGGATAGAATGCATGCATCGAAATAATTCACAGGTGCGCTGCTGCATTTGTTAATGCTAGGTTCGATCGACACACAAGTGTTAAGGATATGCTTCGTGAACTCTTATTTTCGCGAAACACTACTGAGAAAATTTAGAGAACTGTCATTTGAAGTCGACTACAGGACGATTCTGCTGTTGTCAGCGTATATTTGTCGTAAGGAACACGTAGTTAAGATAAAAGAAATTAGGCCTCGTTTGGTGTCTAGGAAATCTCGGTTCGCTAAACAAACATTCAAACAAATCGTATTAATCAGTTTTGTTAAAATAAGAAATTATACAATACTTAAATTTTGCAAATTACTCAAATGTGTTACAAGCAAAGGCCGACATACGAAATAATAGATCTCCAGTATAAACAATTACAAGTCTGTGTTGAATAGAGTGTACAAGCGAAGTAAACCTAGTTGACGCCGCTGTACATGTGCCTATTCCTGAAGCTGTTAGTGAACTGTGTCGCGACCGGTCGGACGAGGCGCTTGTGGGCCCTCTTCACATAGTGTCCGCTGCTGTCGCGTTGTCGTCCTGGAGGAATGTCCGGTTGTCGATTGGCTGACGTCTTCTCACAGCCATCTCATCTCTATCTTTCCAGATTGGCGTGCCGGCGGTTGACTTTGCGCCGTAACACGTCGTACGGAGGTAAAGAGGAGAGTCGCTTTACCTCCCTCTATTTGAGAGTGGAACAGGGAAGAAGATGACTAATAGTGGTACAAGGTGCCCTCCGCGATAACTATACAGTGGCTTGCGGAGTATGTATGTAAATGCAGAAGTGATATTACAGCGCGATCTTCTTCTGTGTTTTGGAGAAAGACATTTACTTTTTCGATCTTTTCATCATCTGTTTCAGTGCTATCACGGTCACTGAGTGTCTGGACAGATGGCTTCGATCCATTCACTGATTTAAAAACAGACCAAAACTTCACATGATGTTCTGTCACGTCAATAGATAGAATTTCCCTTTCGAATTCGTTGAACACGTCATTAATTGATCTCCTTACCCTAATTTTGGCTTCGTTGTGTTTTTATTTGTTTGTGAGAGTCTGGCTACTTTTCACTTTTCAGGGAAGCTCTATTTGCTTTAGTAGACGGTTCCTAACACGCTTGTCGATCCACGGTGGGTCTTTTTCATCCGTCACAACTTTGCTCGGTACATACCTAAAGCGACTTGTGAAATTATTTTGAATTTTGTCCATTAATGTTCTACGTTTTTAGTGCTGCAGATGAAATTTTCGTGTTGACCTGTCAGGTGATCTTAAATCTGTCTCTTTCCACTCTTGATAAGCAGAATTATATTCCAATCTTTCTCTGCATTCCTATATTCAGCCTCATTCAGTGATGCCACAACGGCCTAATGGTCACTGATTCCCTGTTCTGTGCTGAGTCCAAAATTTCGTATCTGATGTCACCAGCGGGTATAAGATGTAATTTTTAGAAGTCGGTTCTCTGTTTAACTACGGGATCCTCGTCCAGGCCTGGAAGGCACAAGGGATTCGACAGGCTGTCGTATCACCCTCTGCTCCGTGGCATCATGCGGTTTCGGTATGGAGTGGTATGTCCTCAGCACGTCGCTCTACAGGCCGTTTTGCTGACTTTCCAAACCGCCGAGCCGCTATTTCTCATTCAACCAGCTCCTCAATTGGCATCACGAATTTGTGTGCACCTGTCACCCGTCCTCCTACCATGGAAAGTCCTTGGCAGTACCGGGAATCGAAACCGGGTCCTCCACTTGGCAGCCATCTAGGCTGATTTTTCGATAAGGCACATAAAACAATTTCGCACCGTTGTGTGTCCCTACTATGCGTTTTAATCAGTTGAGTCTCCTAGGCTATTGCTGGTACGTTGAAATCTCCATCAACAACTGTAACATACATACACATGCAACAGGCAACCACTTTTTCTGTCGTTGGCTGCTGGTTTCATGTCCATGTAATTGTCACATTCCATCCTCTCCTCGATGTCTGCCAAGTCCTTCATCCTAGGCCAACCCCCTCCTTTCTTTCCCAGCACTTGCCCTCCAGGAATATTAATGATAGTGTTGTATCTGATGAAGTGTCAAATTTTGTTTTCTCTTTTCTTTGAGCAGCTTCAAGTCGCTTCCTTTCCAGTTTACTTGTAGTCCAAATTTCACTGCCGTAAAGCAGTGTACTCGATACAAATGACTTTGTAAAAGATTTTATGACATCCATGTAAATATATTTGGTGGTTAAAAAGTGTTTCTCTTAGTAAAAAATGCCTGCTTTGCTAGTGCAGTCCTACTCTTTAGTTCTATTAAGCATTTATTGTGTCCCGTGATTATATTAGTAAGATAACGAAATTGTTTCACCTGATCTGTTATGACGTTCTCCATTTTTATGTCTGTTTCGATGTCTCCCACATTTTCCGTATTACCGTATTTTTTTTTTTGCTTTTAATTTCCATGGCTTAAGAGTGTCTGATAGGATTTGAAGCATTCTACTCATTTCTTTTTGGGAGTCTACAACTATCAGGATGCCATCATCGAATGTAATACGACTATCCTTTTACCACTGATTTTTATTCCCTGTGATTTCTTATTTATGACGTGAGTGGCCTCCTTAAGGAACACTGTAAATAAATAGTGGAGTAGGGGACATCCTTGTTTAACTACTTTTCTACTCTTGGCTTCTTATTCTATCACACTGATTTTTTTGTGATTTTCTTCTGATTCAGTTGATAAATCATTCTTATATCTTCACGGTCAGTTCGCGCATTTTTAATAGTTCTAAAGAATAGCTCCCAGTTTACGTTGTGAAAAGCTTTTTCTAACTCAATGAAGGTAAGTTAAGTTGTTCTATTTATACCTATCCTTCTCCCTAATACCACATGCATGGCAAAGTTGCTAAAACTGCTAAAATTCCCTAAATAAAGGCTGGTCTTCTCCACTATACATATATACTTCTCGTTTTATACTGCATTTTTTTAACTATATTAATGAGTATTACGGAGTCATGTGACAACACTGATAGTGTTCTATACCTAGTGCAGTCAGCTGCCTTTCCTGTTTAAGATTTGGTAATGTTTCGGCATTGTGTGAATTCTTCTGGCATAATTCCTCTTCTTATCAATGATTTATTACTCTGAGTAATTGATCTTGCATGTTGTTACCTATGTTTTTCAGCAATTCTGCCATAATATCATCACCACCAGTCGCTTTTCCTTCTTTCAGACTCCGAAGGGCATGTTCAAAAGTGACTGGAGGACCTTGCACTTCACTTTCACGCCCAATGATGTCTTCAGTTAGATTATTTCCATTCTCGAAATCTTCGTCACCGCATAGTTCTTCTACATAATCTTTCCAGTGTGCATGGTCTATCAGTGATATTCCCTCTTCATTTCTAACTAACACAGACTTCGTTCTAGGTTTGTACTGAAGGGTTGTATTTTTCTTCTAAGCTTTGTCCTGCTTCCATTTTTCTGAACTTCTGTCTCTCCAGCAATTCTTTTGCTGCATTGCCCTTTTTCTTCTCTGCATTTGACTGTGACGCGATTTTTCCTTCTCTTGTAGTCATCTACATCGTATAAATTCCTGAGCTTCTTGCTTTCCTGATTTACATTATGTATTTCTTTTGATATCCAAGGTTTCCTCGATTGCGGTTTACTTTTTCCTAAAATCTTATATTTTGCTTCAGTTACTCTCATGTTCGTGGTATTCCACTGCACTGGCTCTTCCCTTCTGTTAGCTGTTTTAATGCTTCTCTCTACACAAGCCATCTTCATTACCTCTTCTTTAGAGCCTTCTCCTCGCCAGGTCTTTTTGACGGATCTCATAATTCTTTTCAATGCAATGTAGCAATTGGCTAACACATGTGTATGGTATCTGTGTGTCTCCTTCTGGATATCTAGAGCATGATATTATGTTTTTCTAGTACCTTTGTTTCACTAGTAAATAATCTGACTGAAATTGTTTTTTGCCTGCTGCTTCCAATGCACACCTCCTTGTACCTTGAACTTCAAATAATGTGTCTGAAACAATCGCATTTTGATTGTAGAAATCTTCCAAATTTTCACGTCTTTAATTTGTTTCCCCATAGCCACATTTCCTGCTGTTTTATTGCCTGTCGGTGAGTACATGAAAATCACCCTTTATAGCATCAATATCTTATTCTTTAGTCGGTTTTAATTGTTCTTCAGTATGTTCGTATGTTGGGACGACCTCCGTTCAAAATGGTTCAAATGGCTCTGAGCAGTATGGGACTTAACATCTTAGGTCATCAGTCCCCTAGAACTTAGAACTACTTAAACCCAACTAACCTAAGGACATCACACACATCCATGCCCGAGGCAGGATTCGAACCTGCGACCGTAGCAGTCCCGCGGTTCCGGACTGTAGCGCCTAGAACCGCACGGCCACCGCTACCGGCGACCTCCGTTACTTCCCGGATCCAGTTAAGAGAGCATTCGTGTTTACTGACGATTAACACAAGCAAGAAGTTGCTATAGTCGCCTTCCAAGTTATGAGCCGATGTTGGAAAGTACACTCTAAGACATAAAATCAAACGACACACCACTAAGGAATTATCCGAATGTGACGCAAATCGTTAGATGTGATGCATATCAAAAGAAAAGCAAATGATTACAGTATCACAAAAATGAGATTATTTATTCAAGAGGAAGAGTCTCACAGACTGAGTTAGTCAATAACCCGTCGGCCGATATCTGTCCCTTGTGCAAACGGTTATTCGACTTGGCACTGGTTAACACAGTTAGTGGATGTCCTGTCCTTCTGAGGGAATCGTCCCAAACTCTGTCCAGTTGTTGTGTTAGATCTACAAATCTCCAGCTGGTTGCAGGACCCTACTCATAATGCTGCAAACGTTCTGTTCTCAATAAGGGAAAGATCTGACGACCCTGCTGGCCGAAGTAGGGCTTCTCGAGCACGAAGACAAGCAGTAGAAACTTTCGGCATGTGAGGGCTGGCCTTATCTTGTTGATACGTAAGCCCAGGACGTCTTGCCATGAATGGTAACAGAACAGTACGTAGAATATCGTTGGCATACCGCTGCGCTGTAACGATGCTGTGGATGACAACCAAAGGGTCCTGCTATGAAAGGAAATGGCACCCCAGGTCATCACTCCTGGCTGTCAGGCCGTATGGCGGGCGACAGTCAGGTTGGTATCCCACCGCTGCTCAGGGCGTCTCCAGACACGTCTTCAGCCTGGAATCTTATGACTGGAGTAGAATTGTCTTCGGTGACGGTCCTGCTTCCAGCTGAGCCCCGATGATCACTTAAACCGTGTCTGGAGCCACCCTGGTCGGTGGTGGGATACCAACCTGATTGTCGCCCGCCAATAAAGAGTAATAGTCTGGAGTACCTTTTGGATGTCACCCGCGACACCCTCACATGACACCGGCAAGTCGACGATATTCTACACCCCGTTTTTTGCCCTTCATGGCAAGCAATCGTGGGCTTACATTTCAGCAAGAAAGCGGCCGCCCGCCCACAGATTGGGATTTTGAAGATCCAACGCGCCAGTTGGACAGAATTTGGCAAGAAATCCCTCATGAGGACGTCCAACAACTCTGTCAATCAGTACTACGCCGAAAATCTGCTTCCATAAGGGGTAGGGGTCGACCAATGCGTTATTGACTGCCGCAGTTTGCGAGGCTCTTTCTCGAAATAGTTCATAAATTTTCCTGAAATTGTAGTCATTTGTTTGTCTGTACGTGTGCATCACATTTACCGATTTACGTGTTATTTGGATAATTCCATCTTGATACGTCGTATGTATTTCATTCTTCCTCACTTGGTCTTTCGCTCCATCCAGTTTTTCCACTATCAGTAGCGTTCGTACATTTCATGGTCCCGTCTTCATCGCAATTTCAAACGAATTCCGCTTAATGATGACCTGAGAAGATCTCTTAACTCTTCTACCATATATTGGCTTCCTAGAACCGTCATAAGTAGTTAATATCTCATTAATGTCAACGTCCATGGTTGCATTGTGCTTGAGATACACTTAATGTCTTCACTGGAGTGATTTCCAGTTGCCTTCTCCTCTTTATGCCGTTGACCAAGACACGTTGGTTCATCCATCTTCAGGTGAGATTTCTCCTAGCAGGAGTACCTGTTTGTACACAGCGTTTGGTATATGATCATTCTATCATGCTTCTGTGAAGAAGTGGATAATACTTGTGTTCTTGTCTAGGTTGAATATTGTTTAAAAACACTTTCCAACTGCTTAAGATTTTTTTACAAGTAGGCCTATTAGCCTTTACGTTATCTACGTTTGTAGTGAAAGTAGGTGTTCATATGTCTATTTTCAGTAGTGTTAGTTATTTTTAAGACTTCGTGCATTTCACGGTATTTAGTCTAAAATCAGGGCTAAGTAGGGTATATCTTAGTGATAGTTTTTATCTTTCTTGATTATATTTTACATGCGTCGCGTATTTAATAGCATCACACTCGGCTAATTTTTCTCCCTCGCTGTGGTCTGTTGTTTCTCAGTTAGTCCTAGCTGCCTTCTTTATAATTTTTGGTAGATGTATATAGTTTTTACCCTGCACGAAATGGAAATGAATTACATTTATTGTGTGTGAGGAGACACGAGGAATTGGGAGCTACCCGGAAACAGGTACAAGCTGCGATGTCCATGTTTAACAGACCTCAGGTTACTACTCTAAGCTTCAGGGATCTTGGGGAGCAGTGACGGAAGATTAGACATCCTTCGTGACGTTTAAATCTCCTGAAACCTCGGTTGTCACTACGTCTTCCGATCCAAAACACTTGGCCTGTTTGTCCTTACTGGAGTGTCGGTCGTGAGTTCGAGTATCTACGTCTAAGTCTGCAGACATACCCCTCAAGCAACTGTACGGCACGTGGCGGGTAGTAACCTGTTTCGCTACTAGTCATTTCCCTTCCTCTTCTTCTAGGAAACAGAACGAGGGAAAAACGATTGTTTAAATGCCTCCGTAAGAGCCCTAATATCTTGTATCTTATCTTCGTTGACCCTAAGCGAAAAGTATGCTGTCGGCAGTAGAATCATTCTGCAGTCAGCTCCATGTTACGGTTTTCTAAATTCTGTCAGTAGTGTTTCTTGAAATGAACTTCGCCTTCCCCCCAGGGATTCCTGTTTGACTTCCCGAAGTATCTCCGCAATACTTGCGTGTTGTTCGAAACTACCGGCAACAAATCTAGCATTCAGCCTCTGCGCTGGTTCCATGCCTTCCTTTAGTCCGGCCTGCTGTGGATCCCAAACACTAGAGCAGTGCTCAAGAATAAGTAGAATTTACTGTTGCGATGATGACAGATGCCTTGAACAGGCGCCTATGAATATCTGCGAAATACAGGCAGCCTTTTGTGGCCGCTAAGTGATAGGGACCACTGATATCCGAGTCATTGTCATGTCAACTTATCACATCCAAACCTCCGTTTCTATTAATATTGTACCAAATGTAATGTTCTTTTGTGAAATATCGATATTCGTGTGTCGATATTTTAGATTCGGTTTTGCAACTTCTTCTGCACTTCAAGGCTTAGTTACTCGTGCGTGTTGCGTCTTCACTTTTCATTGCCACCTCTTTCTGGGTCTACCTACATCCATTCTTCCTCTTGGGTGGTACAGCTTGGCCAAGCTTGAGATTCTGTCAGCATTCATTCTTTGTAGGTGACGTTTCTATAATGTGTCACTTTTTTTAGACTTTTCATTATTACACTGCTCAAAAAAATTAGAAGAACAAGGCTTTGGGCGTCTGGAATAGTCCAATCAGCAATAACTGAGAAATGTGTAAATTACCAAATTATATCTTTATCCTTCATAAATTAAGTACACAATAATAAGCATTACATCCTTGATCGTTTACATAAAATGAATGTAAGACACGTATGGAAACAGCCATTTATTCTGTCATCCTGGGTGCTTTTCATTCGACTTTGAGAGCTGCAATAACGTGTATGCTCTCGGTGGGCATTTATCACTGCCTGACACATACGCGGCTTGCTCCGTATAAGTCTGTTGAGGTCTCCCTGTGGAATCCGTTCCCATTCTTCAATGATAGCCCATGAGAATCCTGGGAGAGACTGTGATGGAACAGGAAAACCACGAACACGTCTCTCAAGCATGTCCACATACAGTATGCACTATGGAGTTTTGGCCGGTACTCCCTGGCGGCCAATCCATCACTTCGAAGTTCAGGCTTTGCAAGACATCCGTACAGACGCCCGCCACATAGGCCCTGACATTAGATGGCATTCAGGGCAAGCACCGAATGCAGCAGCCACCACGTGGTCTAACAGGATCTCTTCGACGCACTGCGTGGCGATAAGGAGACCGTGGGCAACGACACGACAGATTTCTTCTACAAAATATGGCCGCTACTGCTCACCACGGAACTCCACAAACGAACACGAACACAGCCATCACTTGCGTCAGGAGGTATCTGGACTCTTCTGTCACTAACACGTTTCGCCAGTGACGAAGTTGCCAGTTGACATGGGAACGACAGAACCGAAGGTAAGCAGCAGGACACTATCGGGTCAAGAGGGGTACTCGAACAGGTTTGTGGGTCGTATGGTCCTTTCTCGTAACCCTTTCATTACAATTTGATCGGACACAATGACCCCAGCGATCCTTCTCAGATCGTCTTGCAGTACTCTGGCGTTATCCGTACAACGGCACAGAGCAGAGAAAACCAGATAGCAGTCATCACGTGGGATTGCAATGCGTCGGCAATCTTTTGCAGCTCTCCTGGTGTTCTGACCTGTCTCTCTATAACGTGACCGTGACCTGTGGATGACACTTAGAGAGGCATTGGCATCTGCAACAACACGACCGAAAGTCCATCGTTTTCGGATGAAACGGACCGCTCTTGCAACTTACACCCTATAAAGATTCCACATTGCATGTGCTTGGTGGAATACAAAGTCCAAAAATTCCGTCTGTGTACATCACTGGAAAACTCTGGGACACCGGAACTCACTTCCTCCTGGGGGGAAAGGGGGGGGGGGGTCACCTGACACTGTAATGCATAATTTTAACTGATGCCCACATTGAAAGCGAAGATCTCAAGGGCGAATACAGACTACTCTGACGTGACGTGGAAACAATGGGCTCACGTCATAACGCGCGTGATATAAAAATCCAAGACAGGGTTTTCTGCGCTTATGTTAATATTGAGCTGACGTGGCGTGGGAATGCATTGGATGATGCAATCTGACGCTACACGCCTTATGACGCGTGGGAAGAATATCTAAAGTTCTAGATTTTCGTCAGTCGTGGGAAGGCGTCAGAAGTGTGAAGTGGTTTCTCCTCTACAGTTTGCAGCTATTATTTGAAGATGGAGGAGATGTTGATTAAATACGTTCGGTCAAATCCGGTGCTGTATGACCATACAAATCGGGAATATCGTAACCAGCATTCAAGGAAAGAGGCTTGGGACGAAATGGGAGAAAAACTCGGCATTACAGGTTAGTGAAAACAGTTACTTTTTCCGTATTTTTTATTAGTTTCTCTTTTTTAAAGTTTATAATAGTTCAATAGGTGTTATATTTTATATTGATAGGAAGAAAGTATCAATCCATAACAAGTAAAACCAGATATGAATAAAACAGGTAGCTATTATATAAATTGGATTATATGAATTGGATTATATGAATCAAAATAACACCCAATTGAACTTAAAACTGTCGGTTATAACGAATGCACGTATTAAGTAAATAATACTGGACGTGTCATGGAGCAACTCTACCCTTTCGAATGGAGTGCCATTGCCAAGGACAACTTGCTGAACCATAATCAGAAACGAAGTACTTTTTGAACTTACCTCTGGTGATGGCCGCTTCTCTCACGAAATTTCTACGAATGGGTTCGAGGTTGGCTACACCATGAATGTGTTCACTTTCCATTATGATTTGTTCCCCGTAAGGGGAAATATTTGTTGATGTATTCCGAAACATGTTGTGTAGACAGGTGGAAGCTAAAACTATTAGATCGGCAGTTTCTGGTTTAGTTTCAATAGGCTTTAGAAATATTCTCCAGCGCCCGGCTAAAATTCCGAACGCATTTTCTACAGTCCGTCGAGCTCTTGAATGACGGTAGTTGTATACCTTCTCTTCGTCACTTGTAATGGCTGCTTTGCTGTATGGACGCATCAAATAGGTTTTAAGAGGGGAGGCTTCATCTGCAATAATTACATAAGGAATCTCCATTGCTGGTAGTAGCTCTTTGTCTTTTGGAACGGCGTATTTGTTGCTTTTAAATCTTTTCTCCATCTCAGATCTCTCAAAAGTACCTCCACGCTACTTTTGCCGTAAGCTCCAACGTCAACAAGCGTGAATTTGTAATTTGCATCTACCAAATCCAATAAGACAATGGAATATATTCCTTTGTAGTTATAGTACAATGAACCAGCACCAGCTGGACATCGGATTTGAACGTGCTTGCGTCCAAATATCCCATGCAGTGTGGATAATTCTACTTCACATCATAATCCTTGGCTATCTGTTCCCATTCATCTTTGTTTGGTTCTGGCATGTAAATCGGTCGTAGAGCTTTCCAGATAACCTCACAACACTCTTTAACTATTTCTCCAAAATAAACCCAATGTTCTGTAAGAATTCCCAGTTGCCAAGTACCTGTGAACAGTGAAAAAAAGCCCACTTATTGAACTGTTAATCTTCACGTTGTCCTTTGGTAACTAAGCGACCTTTGTCTTTGAGCGCCAAAGGAGAATAAATGAATAACTAATAGATAACTATGGTGCGTTTCAAATTACTTGCGAGTGGAGGGCAGTGTTGTTGCCAACGCGTGCCAGCAGGCGGCGGTATCACCACTCCTAAAAGGAGCCGGCCGCCACGTAAACATTCTGTAGCGGTAGAGAAACGACAATAATGAACAGAAAACGTTCTTTGGCGGCAAAGAAACAATTGTGATAGTGTTTACCTACGGCCTGGCGACAGGAATGCCTTACAGGCCGACACCGGTGGCTGCTCGGGGGGAAAGCCTGGCTCGCCATTGGTGTTGCCTGGGTAACGGAGTCACGTCACCTCCGGTAAGCCAAACGTCAAAATTCGCAACTAATTTTAAACGCACTATAAAGACTAGTCTAGAATTCTAAACTAATTTCTCTGTTATAGGTAATGAATGTAAAGACAACTGGAATAAACTGCGGAATGCGCACGTCCAGGCTAAACACCGTAGAGCCACAAAATCAGGTCAGGTAGCAAAGAGTTTGAGCAAATGGAAATTTGAAGATGAAATGGCTTTTTTGAATCCAACTCTCGTAACAAGGAAAACTCGAGGAAATGCGGAAGACAGCCCCAATAATGAATATTATGATGGAACACGAGAAGAAACTGGCTTATGTCCGATAGATGAAACAGTCTCACAAGTGGCCTCATCAGAAAGTTCCCAATCGAATCCACCAAGAAACGATCTACTGAAAAGTGCAGTCCCTACAATGGCGGAGGCCATCAACAATCCCACTGCTAATGTATCCGGTTCTCCAACAGCTTTTACTCAACCTTCAGCGAAACCCGTAAGGCATTATGTTGGAAAAAAACGTTTGTCCTCATCCGCACAAGAAATGGTTAAAATAATGAAAGACAACCAACGCTTGTGCTCCCAAGTACTTCTTCAAAGTGCACACGCTACAAGTGACAACGCGGACGATGAATGCGAATTTTTTTTCCTCAGCATGGCGAAAAATGTGAGAAAATTGCGTCCTGATGAGCAAATTAGAGTGAAGATGGAAGCGAGCAACATTGTTTTGGGGGCAGCGTTGCAAGCAGCACGTGGGAGCTCATTTCAGGTGAACCCTGGTTACCACAATACTCTTAATACAAATCCATCATCATTCTATCAATCCTCCTCAACACCATCTCCTCAACGATCTGAACACAGCTTGAACTACTCAACTGACTCAACGTTGTCCTACACTTGGCGAGAGAAACAGCAAGAAAACATTTCTATTTTGTAATTACCTTTCTGATGTGTAATAAAACGCACTTTGTGAAAAGAAAAACAATAAAAATTCCAGAATGTCTCTGTGATAATTTTTTTCCCTCCCAGATATATAATACAATAAAGTATTAGCACTTACCTCAAGCAAACTGCAAGTCGTATCTCCGCCGGAATGCTTTCCCTGGGTTGAGTGGAGCGTTTTTCTATTATCGGACCAACCAAGCTCAGGAGATGGCAGAATTCAGTTTTTGTCATTCTGTAATACCACTTAAACCGCTCTTCATCTTCTATTAGTTGAGACATTAAATTTTGGAAATCCCCGAATTCGTCTCGGTCCATATTGATAGGATGCACCCATTCTCTAGACGAGCAAATGGATGCAATACACAGAGCAACCATTTCTTCTTCTTCTTCCAGCATGTCAAAAACACGCAGTACATTCATGGTTGCAGGTTCAAAACAAACTGTCGGAAAATACAACGCAGATGAAGTAGTTGTTTCACGCTGCTATACGTCAGGCCAATGTGACCGCAACTTCATGTCTGACGTGGTCCCACGCTGCCTGACGTGACGTGGGAACACGTCACGTCAGAGTAGTCTGTGTTCACCTTCAAGGCATGCAGTAAGACCGCAGGTATCACCTGTATCAAACCATATTTAACATACCAGACGTTGAAACACGGGTTCCCCTAATTCTTTTGAACAGACTGTTATAAATATTTAGTTCGTTCCTAATATCTTCATTTGTTATACTGTCTTTCCTGGCAACATCTTTCACTTTCCCAATGAATCTCTTTTCTGGTGTTTGTAGTTTACTTTTATCATATTTCGTTAGGGATCCGTGACTCACAAAAAATGGCTCTGAGCACTATGGGACTTAACTTCTATGGTCATCAGTCCCCCGTGACTCACATGGTTTTATAAAATTTTAGATTTTGCCTCCCGTATTTTGTTCTTGAATGTTTTGTTTACCATTACACATTTTAGTTACTGGTTGTTAACCTTATTTTTTACGTTGTTGTCCATGTCGCTTCGCAAAAACTTGAAGCTGGAACATTGTTCATGTGGTGTATTATTATCTGCTATTATTTTTTAGCGTGTGGGGTATTTCCCATGAGGAGTCAGAGTTTGAAATTAAAGTAAGATATCAAAGTGCAAGCGCTAGTTGTTTCAGCAAATGCTGAAAGATTTCCTAATTTTTTAAACACGAACACGTGTCGTTCTACAACAGACGATCCCTCACTTCCGAGATCTTGCCATACTGACTGTCACACAATGCATACCTCTAAGATGGTTGTGAAACAATATTCGTACTCCTTCAAATAATGCGATTTCTTAAAGAATAACATGTAGATTTTAAATTAATTTTCCTTTTTGTGATTTCATTACTACAGTTCATTTCATAACTCACTTTGCATATGTTATATATCATTTTTCCTCGTTTTATCGAAATCCTCAGGTCATTTAACTGATAGTTTCCAAGGTATTTAAATCGTAAAAATTTGATATCTGCGTTTAAAGGTCTTTTGTTCATGTTCACAAATGAAATCACACTAGAGGCAACAGCTGTAGTGACGACCAAGACTCGACTATAGAAAGCAGGTTCAAATGGATGCTGGCTGCAGTAGATACCCAGGAATGAAGAGACTTGTACCGGATAGACAAGCATGGAGAGCTGCGTCAACCTAGTCTTTGGAATGAAGACCACAACGACAACAGTATGAGAATATGCAGGAGATAACTTGATTCACATAGGGAATAAAATGATGTAGTGCTGGAATAGCAAGAGGTATGAGTATGAGAAGAAGTATGGAGGAGAACTTAACAGTTCCTCATTTATATAAATGTTTTAAGAGTTTCAAAATAAATGTAGCACCTGTCTCACTTCATTACTAATTATTTGCAACACACATCGCACTCCCATGAATTTGGGTAAACCTGAACCTCAGATACATCCTCTGGGACAGGACAGGAGCACCTTTGCTAATAAAACAGTCCAAAGCGTAATAAGTATTATGACATCCTTTGCAAGCTGTGTCGTTCATTAGTGGATACAGGAGCGAGTAGCTGATGCCGTTCATGAACGGAGAATTCAGATAATTTATTGTACATATAGTATCAAATAGTAAAAATAATGCGTAACTTTATTGCTGAAATTGCAGCGTCACTTGCTAACAGCAGATCTGAATGTAGAAATATATTCATATATGGTTCAAATGGCTCTGAGCACTATGGGACTTAATATCTGAGTTCATCAGTCCCCTAGAACTTAGAACTACTTAAACCTAACTAACCTAAGGACAACACACACATCCATGCCTGAGGTAGGATTCGAACCTGCGACCGTAGCGGTCGCGCGGTTCAAGACTGTAGCGCCTAGAACCGCTCGGCCACACAGGCCGGCATATACAGATATAAAAGATTTATAAATCTGTCACTCTTCAATACAATGTCTGTTCAGATGTCGAGCCGTGGCCACTACAGAAGTCTGTAAATGTTTTTCAACTGGAGCTCTGGAGAGCGGATGCTTGCACCTCGTTGGCAGCAGCAGAATCGTTCTTGGCAGCGCCCTAGCGCCGCGGTGGCGGCTGTGAGAAACGCGCCGGCGCAACTGACGCGCACGTGTTTGAAGGCGCAACCGATACGGCAGTGAGAAATGGGGACCTGTAACGCAAGCTGAACGTACAGTCAGGCACAATACCGGACTAAGATCTACAGGCCTACATTGACAACCAGATATATCAAGACTGAAAGCGCTACCACAACGTCCGTCGGTAGTAACGAGGAAATGACTGCCCTGTTACCCTGACAACATCACTCCTGCCAGTCTCTAGTATAGTAAGGGAGACTAGAATTTAGAATCCATGACAGCTTACTCCCTGTAATTCCTGGCCTATACCTCAGGACTCCAGTGGCCAATAAACCGTAGCAATCGAGAGAATAAAGATACCCACATAAAACTCCCAGCAAAAGTGGGCAACTAAGTGCTGCACTGTGTAGTGTTGTGCAATGTAGTGGAATGAAGATTCGTAAATTATAAATTTTGTGGTGTAGCAGTAGAGTATACGGGTATTATAGTTGTACTATAGCATGTAGGATCCATCTGGTTTCCTGATGAGCATATTCCTACCGAACAACATACGTATAACGTTTCTTAACTTGTAATTACTCCTCCCCTATCTCTAGGTTTCTTTTATCTCCGGTCTGTTTTGCTTTTCCTTGTAAAACAGCATGCTGAAACATGTGCGTGCTGAAAAGTAATGCCTCCGAATTTTGTATGTAAGAACTCTTAAATCATTTTAAATAAAACAAATATTATTAACATTTTACGTCTTTATTCTTCACGTCCACATATTAGCAGCACTCTGCCACAAGAGGACTCTGAATTTTAGAGCGTAACATGGAATGTGTAACACAAATACTTCGGTGCGTGAGAAATAGGGTGCTGTACTCAAGCTTCGAAATCAAAGAGTTCGTCCATACACGGAGCATCGTCTCCAAACACCAGCGCTGCAGCTGCTTCAACAATCGCACGCCATGAGTTAACTGCAATCGATTATTCTCCATATAGTTACGACTTGGGCCCATCCGATTTTCATTAGTTTCATAAACAAAAAGAGCATCTTCGAAGACTTCACTTTGATAGTAATGATCCGGTGGAGGCAGAGGTAACGTTGTGGCTCTGTCAACAACATAAAACATTAATCTACAGTGACGGTATCAAAATACTTTTCTCTCATTGGGAAAAATGTGTTCGTCCCAATGGTGACTATGTCGAGAAGGAAATATGTAGGCATGAAGAATAAATACAGACATGTACAATGATATTAATATTTGTTAATGATATTAACATTTGCTTTACTGAAAGAGCTTCAAGAGCTTCCAAATAAAAAATCCAGAGGTATTACTTTTCAGCACACCCTCGTACAATTTAAATCTAAGTTAATATAGTATTTGTTAGATGGAACTTTTTACGTGTATATCGCCTGTTTAATACCTTAGGTAACGGAAAAAGCCAAAATGAAATGTATGCCAGATGTTTCAGATTCACACTGTGCCCTCGAAAAGTATTCTGGTATCATGCATATTGCCTGTCGTGCACTCGATAGCCACACTGAGATTTGGTTAGGGACTGACGACAGCTTGGACTACTTACACCAGCGGCGCCTGAATCGCCTTTTCTCTAACCCACGAGATATTTCTACTTCATTTGCTCTTGACTAAACAGCTTGCTTGAAAAAGTACTAAGAGGGATAAAAGAATGGGATCACAAGTTACGCAGCTCCAACCTCAGAAATAAGCAACTATGTAAAATATTATTTAGTATTCCGGAACCTAGAAACACTTCTCTACATTTCCCTTAAGAGACTGAAATGATTAACGACAAATACAAGTAATCACACATTAGATCTCACCTTCCGGAAAGGATGAAAGCTTAGACTTAAGTGTAGTGTCAAGTTGATATTGTGTGTGTTGTGTGTGTGTGTGTGTGTGTGTGTGTGTGTGTGTGTGTGTGCGCGCGCGCGCGCGCTTATTGGTACACACCCCGTAGCATCATTATTTCCCACAGTTAAGAAGTAAAACTTTGTTTGTCGTGGCCTAGATTTTAAAATCGACAATCATTGTGTTTGTCGGGCGTTATTTTCAACCTTACAAGCTTTTAATGAAGCTGAGACTTAAAAGCGGCAGTTAACTGCTTCTCCCGCAACAATAATCTGAAATCCTCAAGAAATATGTACAGCTACTGTATCAACTGTTACGACTGGTACATAGCTCATGAGAAAATGTCGTTAGCTAAAAATATTTAGCACTCACATCCGTGTAATTATCTGCTGGCCTTCATACGCATACAGAGCACACAGTGTCAACCATTTTTCAATGGGAACTGTACGAGGTGCGTTCAATAAGCAATAGAACACTTTTTTTTTCTAAAAGCGGGTTGGTTTTATTCAGAATTATAATTTATGTTATTCCATACTATTTTGGCTACAAAACCCTGTAATTCAACATAATCTCCTTTCATTACGACGGCCTTACGGCACCACCCTGGGAGGACCCGCATGGGACATCCCTACTAGTCGACGTCGGAGCCAACGTCTTGCTTCATCAATAACGTCCTCATCATCCACGTGCCGCTTCCCCTGTACTACATTCTTCGTTGGGCCAAACAGATGGAAGGCGGAAGGTGCAAGATCCGGGATATAGGCTGGATGAGGAGGAACGGTCCAATGAAGTTTTCAGAGATCCTGTAGGATGCGCACACTTGTGTGAAACCTTGCGTTGTCATGGAGAAAGTCCACAGCTCGTGGTCGTGCGGTAGCGTTCTCGCTTCCCACGCCCAGGTTCCCGGGTTCGATTCCCGGCGGGGTCAGGGATTTTCTCTGTCTCGTGATGACTGGGTGTTGTGTGATGTCCTTAGGTTAGTTAGGTTCAAGTAGTTCTAAGTCTAGGGGACTGATGACCATAGATGTTAAGTCCCATAGTGCTCAGAGCCATTTGAACCATTTTTTTTTTTTTTTTTTTTTTTTGTCATGGAGAAGAAGTAGCTCGTTTGCATTTTTGTGTCAAAGAACACGCTGAAGTAGTTTCTTTAATTTCCTGAGTGTAGCACAGTACACTTCAAAGTTGGTCGTTGCACCGTAATGGAGGATATCAAACTAAATAACTGCGTCATAGTCGCAGAAGACCGTCCTCATGACTTTACCGGCTGAGGGTGCGGCTTTGAACATTTTCGTAGGAGGAAAGGTGGCACCACTCCATGGATTGCCATTTTGTTTCCGGTTCGAAGTGATGAACCCATGTTTCATCGCCTGTGACGATGTTCGACAACATATCGTCATAATGGACCTCGAAACACGCTAGCAACTCCGCCCAGATGGTCCTTCGTTGATCTTTACAGTCTTCTGTTAGGCGTCGAGGAATCCAGCGGGTACGCACCTTTGAATAGCCCACCTAGTGGACGCGTGTGCCACCACTAACAAAAACGTCCAGTTGTGTGGCGAGGTGTTTGACTGAGATTCGTCTGTCATCTCTAATGAGAGCGTCCGCACTTTCCAACTTTGCTGGGGTCATAGCTGTGTGCGGCCGGTCGGTACGCGGGAGATCGGACAGGTTAGGGTGTCCTTGTTGCGATGATGGCAGATGCCTTCAGCTGGCGACTATGAATATCTGCGAGCTTCTTGTTTGCTGTCTAAAGAAACACAATGAAAGTTCACTCTTTGGAATACACCTCCGTTACAGATACCGTACTCGAGGTTAAGTATAATGCCGCCGCCAGCAGAGGGTTCGAGAAATTAAAAAGGCTGAAGCTGGAATAAGTAATATAATACATTTTTCTCTGCCAGTTTCCGTTGAAAAAATACGCAGTTTGTTGTGGGATATTCCCACATTACTTACTGAATGGCTCTGAGCACTATGGGACTCAACTGCTGTGGTCATAAGTCCCCTAGAACTTAGAACTACTTAAACCTAACTAACCTAAGGACATCACACACATCCATGCCCGAGGCAGGATTCGAACCTGCGACCGTAGCGGTCGTGCGGTTCCAGACTGTAGCGCCTTTAACCGCTCGGCCACTCCGGCCGGCTTACTTACTGAACGCCCCTCGTATATCAACTGTTTTGCTTCATCTGCTATTGTTAAAACTTACTTACTTACTGAACGCCCCTCGTATATCAACTGTTTTGCTTCATCTGCTATTGTTAAAACTTTTTTAAACACAGTCAAATCAAAAGCTAGGCTTCAGTAGTGTAGACTACTAAACTTGAGCTTCCTATCATACAAAATGGGACCCGACAGGTGATTTTGAAACTGTTTTCTCCAGCATGACGTGTTTACCTATGGTAAATCCAGTAGAGAAATAATATTCACATCAGTTTGCTTCAAACATGGAGCGTTATGAGACATTATAGAGTGTTTAAAGTTCACATCGTTAATTGTAGTGTCTTGTAGACGCACATAAAAGGCGAGGTACCAGACAATTCCCACTACGCCATTTATGACAACAAACGGCGCAGATAGCGTTCCCAGCAGAAGGCTATGACGTCGAAGACGAAAAAATCTTTAGTAGTTTTTGATAAGTATGAGGATCCAATAACACATCTTTCCTGGTCTCTAAAATCGCCAGAGTTGAAAGCTATCGAGCTGATATGTTCCATGTTCAAGAAAAAAATCGGGATCCATTAATCTCTTCTTGCAGCTCTCAAGGTATTGGACCATTTTCTTCACTGGCAGGCAAAATACGATTGTCTATAAAAAACGACTTACCCTATGTGATCAAAAGTATCCGGACACCCGGCTGAAAATGACTTACAAGTTCGTGGCGCCCTCCATCGGTAGTGGTGGAATTCAATATGGCTTTGGCCCACCCTCAGCCTTGATGACAGCTTCCACTCTCGCAGGCATACGTACAATCAGGTGCTTGAAGGTCTCTTGGGGAATGGCAGCCCATTCTTCACGCAGTGCTGCACTGAGGAGAGGCATCGATGTCGGTCGGTGAGGCGTGGCACAAAGTCGGCGTTCGCAACATCCCAAAGGTGTTCTATAGGATTCAGGTCAGGGCTCTCTGCAGGCCAGTCCATTACAGGTATGTTATTGTCGTGTAACTACTCCGCCACAGGCCGTGCATTATGAACAGGTCCTCGATCATGTTGAAAGATGCAATAACCATCCTCGAGTTGCTCTTCAAAAGTTAAAAGCAAGAAGATGCTTAAAACAACAATGCAGGCCTGTGATGTGATAGTGCCACGCAAAACAACAAGATGTGCAAGCCCCCTCCATGAAAAACACGACCACACCGTAACACCACCGCCTCCGAATTTTACTGTTGACCAATCACACGCTGGCAGATGACGTTCACCGGGCATTCGACATACTCACACCCTGCCATCGGATCGCCACTTCGTGTACCGTGATTCGTCGCTCCACACAACGTTTTTCCAGGTTCAATTGCCCAGTGTTTACACTCCTTAGACCAAGCGGGACGTAGTTTGGCATTTACCGGCGTGATGTGTGGATTATGAGCAGCCGCTCGCACATGAAATCCAAGTTTTCTCACCCCCCGCCTAACTGTCATACTACTTGCAGAGGTTCCTGATGCAGATTGGAATTCCTGTGTGATGCTCTGGATAGACGTCTGCTCATTAAACATTAAGACCCTCTTCAACTGTCGGTGGTATCTGTCAGTCAACATATGAGGTTGGCTGTACGCTTTTGTGCTGTACGTGTCCCTTCACGTTTGCAGTTCATTATCCCATCTGAAACAGTGGACCTAGGGATGTTTGGGAGTGTGAAAATTTGGCGTACAGGCGTATAAGTGACACCTAATCACCTGACTACGTCCGAAGTCCGTGTGTTCCGTTTAGCGCCCCATTCTGCTCTCTCAAGATTTTTAATGACTACTACGGTCGCTGATATGGAGTACCTGGCATTAGGTGGCAGCACAATGCGCCTAATATGAAAAAAGCTTGTTTTTGGGGGTGTCCGGATGCTTTTGATCACACAGTGTACGTCAGTGAACCTGACGGTTCAGTCTACTTTGCATGCCAAACACGGCCACGCTTCCAATTCGGGATAATCAACTACCGTTAACTGTTAGTATCCACAGCTATACTGTGAGGTAGGTGATGCACGTAGTGCAAGCATTCCTTGGTATTTTAGTTACCTGCATCTACAACTACAATCCGAAAGCCATATTGTGGGACAGTACTTCTGGACTATGCTTGACATCGACCCACTGAACATATTTTAATTTGTTATTTAGTTATTTACACTTCAAGTTCCGTAGGACCAATTTGAGGAGCCAATCTCCAAGGTTATGGAACGTGTCAGCACATGAAATTACAACGTAAAAGTACTAACAGGTAAAAATAAAATGTTCAAGAACCCGAAACAAGTCAAAACCAAGAATTTAAGTGAACTCAATAAACAATACAACAAGAATCAGCTTAATTTCTCAAGAAACTCCTTGACACAATAGAAGGAGTGACCTATGAGAAAACTCTTCAGTTTAGATTTGAAAGCGCATGGATTACTGCTAATATTTTTGAATTCTTGTGGTAACTTATTAAAAATGGTTGCAACAGTATACTGCACATCTTTCTGCACAAGAGTTAAGGAAATCCGATCCAAACGCAGTTCTGATTTCGGCCGAGTATTAACTTAGTCAAAGCTGACTATTCTTGGGAATAAGCTTATATTGCTAACAAGAAATGACCAATTTCATAATACCCAGACTCGTGAACAGGGCCCGACAAGAGGTTCGTGAACTTACACCACTTATTGCCCGATCAGCCAGTTTCTAAACTAAAAATATCCTTTTAGAATGGGAAGAGTTACCCCAAACTATAATACCATACCACATAAGCGGATCAAAATAAGCAGTGTAGACTAATTTTCGTGTCCAACGATCACTTACTTCAGATACTGTGCGAATAGTAAAAATTGCAGTCTTAGAACAAGATCCTGAACGTGGACTTTGCAAGACAGTTTACTATCTATATGAACACCTAGACATTTGAACCGTGGAGTTTCACTAACCATATGCCAATTCTGTGAAATTAAAACGTCGGGTTTTGTTGTATTCTGTGTTAGAAACTGTAAAAACTGAGTATTACTGTGATTTAGCGTTAGTTTATTTTCTACAAGCCATGAAATTATGTCATGAACTGCATTATTTGAAACCGAACCAATGTTGCACACAACATCCTTTACCACTAAGCTAGAGTCATCAGGAAACAGAGTTATCCGTAATACTAGAGGGCGTATCATTTATATAAATAAGGCACAGGAGTGTCACCAACACTGATCCCAGGAGCATCCCCCATTTGACCGCAACCCACTCAGACCCCATATCACAACCATTCTCAACACTGTAAATAATGACATTTTGCTGTCTGTTGCTGAAGTAAGAGGTGAACCAATTGTGAGCTACTCCCCATATTACGTAATGATCCAACTTTTGGAGCAATATTTTGTGATCAGCCCAAGCAGACGACATAGTTAAATAAAAAATATGCCTGTCGTTCGAAACCTTTTGTTTAACCGATCCAGTATCTTACAGTGGTAAGAGAATATAGCATTTTCAGTTGTTAAACGACTTCTAAAGCCGAACTGTACATTTGATAGCAAATCGTGTGATATAAAATGATCAATTATCCTTACATACACAGCCTTTTCAATAACTTTAGCAAACACTGAATGCATAGAAATAGGTCTATATTTGTCTGCATTATCCCTTTCTCCCTTTTTATAAAGGGTCTTTACTACTGAGTACTTCAATCGTTCAGGAAACCGACCATTCCCACAGAAGAAATTACAAATAAGGCTAAATACAGGGCTAACATGTGGAGCACTGCATTTCTATATTCTGCTAGGCACTGCATCATATCCAGGAGAGTCCTTAGTCTTCAGTGATTTAATTACTGACTCAATCTCCCCCTTGCCTGTGTCACAGAGGAGTATTTTAGACATCAATCTCGGAGAGGCATTTTCCAAGAGAGTTAGATGAGTCCCTGCAGAAACTAAATTTTTATTTAATTCCCCGGCAATGCTCAGAAAATGATTGTTAAATACTGTACATACACTCCAGGAAATGGAAAAAAGAACACATTGACACCGGTGTGTCAGACCCACCATACTTGCTCAGGACACTGCGAGAGGGCTGTACAAGCAATGATCACACGCACGGCACAGCGGACACACCAGGAACCGCGGTGTTGGCCGTCGAATGGCGCTAGCTGCGCAGCATTTGTGCACCGCCGCCGTCAGTGTCAGCCAGTTTGCCGTGCCATACGGAGCTCCATCGCAGTCTTTAACACTGGTAGCATGCCGCAACAGCGTGGACGTGAACCGTATGTGCAGTTGACGGACTTTGAGCGAGGGCGTATAGTGCGCATGCGGGAGGCCGGGTGGACGTACCGCCGAATTGCTCAACACGTGGGGCGTGAGGTCTCCACAGTACATCGATGTTGTCGCCAGTGGTCGGCGGAAGGTGCACGTGCCCGTCGACATGGGACCGGACCGACGCACGGATGCACGCCAAGACCGTAGGATCCTACGCAGTGCCGTAGGGGACCGCACCGCCACTTCCCAGCAAATTAGGGACACTGTTGCTCCTGGGGTATCGGCGAGGACCATTCGCAACCGTCTCCATGAAGCTGGGCTACGGTCCCGCACACCGTTAGGCCGTCTTCCGCTCACGCCCCAACATCGTGCAGCCCGCCTCCGGTGGTGTCGCGACAGGCGTGAATGGAGGGACGAATGGAGACGTGTCGTCTTCAGCGATGAGAGTCGCTTCTGCCTTGGTGCAAATGATGGTCGTATGCGTGTTTGGCGCCGTGCAGGTGAGCGCCACAATCAGGACTGCATACGACCGAGGCACACAGGGCCAACACCCGGCATCATGGTGTGGGGAGCGATCTCCTACACTGGCCGTACACCACTGGTGATCGTCGAGGGGACACTGAATAGTGCACGGTACATCCAAACCGCCATCGAACCCATCGTTCTACCATTCCTAGACCGGCAAGGGAACTTGCTGTTCCAACAGGACAATGCACGTCCGCATGTATCCCGTGCCACCCAACGTGCTCTAGAAGGTGTAAGTCAACTACCCTGGCCAGCAAGATCTCCGGATCTGTCCCCCATTGAGCATGTTTGGGACTGGATGAAGCGTCGTCTCACGCGGTCTGCACGTCCAGCACGAACGCTGGTCCAACTGAGGCGCCTGGTGGAAATGGCATGGCAAGCCGTTCCACAGGACTACATCCAGCATCTCTACGATCGTCTCCATGGGAGAATAGCAGCCTGCATTGCTGCGAAAGGTGGATATACACTGTACTAGTGCCGACATTGTGCATGCTCTGTTGCCTGTGTCTATGTGCCTGTGGTTCTGTCAGTGTGATCATGTGATGTATCTGACCCCAGGAATGTGTCAATAAAGTTTCCCCTTCCTGGGACAATGAATTCACGGTGTTCTTATTTCAATTTCCAGGAGTGTATATCTGATTTATCAGTAACAGAAATATTTTTAGACCACATGGTTTTAATTTTATCCTGTGAATTAGCTATTCTGTTTGCGTACCACATAGTGTTTGCCATCCTAATAACATTTTATGCACCTTACAGTACTGTTCGCAGTGGGCTACTGTAGCTTGATTGTGACTTCTAACATTTTGATATAATTCCCACTTTGTTCTACATGATATCCTTGTCCTACTAGTCAGCTACCCACGCTGCCTGGTACTGCTAGTATCCCGTTTAGAACGCTCTAATGGAAAGCAACTCTTAAAGAGCATGAGAAATGTGTTAAGAAAAGTATTATATTTGTCATCTATGTTATCGGCACTATAAACATCCAGCCACGCTTGTGCCCTTACGAGGTTTAAGAAACTCTCTACTGGTGTTGGATTAACTTTCCTACATGGTTTGTAATTACATATGACATTTGTTTGAGTACAAAAGCCTTTTAGTGTTAAAATTTGTGAATCATGGTCTGAGAGGCCATTCACCCTTTTACTAAAAGGATACCTATCAAGTAATGAAGAATGAATAAATATATTGTCTATGGCTGTGCTGCTGTTCCCCTGCACCCTAGTTGGAAAAAACTAGTCTGCATCAGATCATATGAATTAAGGAGATCTATCAAAATCCTTTTTCTTGCACCATCATATAAAAAATTAATATTGAAGTCACCACATATAACTAATTTCTGGTACTTCCTATAAAGTGAATCAAGAACCCACTGTAGATTGACCACAAATTCTCTGAAGTCAGAGTTAGGTGACCTATAAACAACATCAATTAGAAGTTTAGTTTCACTAAATTCAACTGCCCTGCACAACATTGAAATATCTGTTCAGTGCAGTGCCGTGATACGTTTATGGACTCAAATGGAATACCGTTTTTTTAAGTACATGGCCACCCCGTCATCCCGCAAGGAACTCCTTGAAAAACAGCCAGTTAATTTGTATCCTGGTAAAGGAAGCTTCTGAATTGTCAAATAATTTAACTGGTGGTCCGATATACCAAGAATTTCACAGTCAACATCTATAAGCATTTCACTAACTTTGTCTCTAATACCTCTTATATTTTAATGAAATATGCTACTTACTTCTCTGCTTGGAAACATGACGTCCTCTGAAGGTGAGCCCTTAGCGGATGGACCTATCAGTTGACTTCAGTCTAAAAAGGTGCAGCTCTAACAGCAACTACTACAGGAATTTTTCCATGAGTAAGCCCACCACCACCCACTACATTGTCACCTATTAGCTTTGCCAGCCTCCCTGTCCCATACTTATTGAGATGCAGGCCATGCCTAGTGAAACCCGATCTACTGATAGACTCAACTGGCACCACTGCTATCTGACCCCATACCCACTGCCATTACCGCCTTCTCCAGCCCCATGTTAACGCATGTAGAAGCCGCAATAAGATGAGAACGATCATGACGCTGAAATAGTTGCACGAAATGCAAATTAATGCCACCAGCTTGAGCAGCTATCTTTACCATGTCACCACGTACATCATATTCCCCATCCCCGTGCAGACTATTCGGTGTTCCACCCAGTATCACTACTTGACCCCCTTCGTAACGTTTCCTCATAACGCCCCTAAGCTGTCAGTCACCTGAGCCAACCATGCACTAGACTTCACAATGCTGGTGACCAGGTACTCGCTCCCCAACACTTCCTGCAACTGCTGGCCCACATGACTTAAGCGGTAAAGTGGTAACAGTTTGTGATTTTAACACACACTGTACATTCGTCATTGATGCTGGCTCCACCAATGGAAGAAGGCTGGGTTCTTTGCCTAGCCGCGCCAACTGTTACTCTGCCGCATTCTGTATTAGTTCCTCGTACCATGGGAAATAGCATTACGTATATCAGAAGATGCAACTTAAAAGCTGTAAAACTGTTTGTGCGAGTCTTTAACCGACTTCAGTAAAAAGCAGTTACTGAAAAGTATTGGACTTTTCACTGAGTTTCATATTTCAATAGTTCAAACACTATATATAAACACGTGTTATACTGTGCGAATCGGTCAATCAGTTAGATATAATTACTTCAGCTGTGCCTGCATTACTTTTAAAATTATCTGCAACGACATGGACAAAATATCTAGTTAGTGTGACAAATGGCAGCTGGCTCTAAATGTATAAAAATGTAAGTTAATGGGGATGAATAGGAAAAACAAACCTATAATTTTCGGATACAGCACCACTAGTGACACAGTCAAGTTGTTTAAATATCTAGGTTTAACATTGCAAAATGACATGAAATGGAACAAACATGTGAGGGTTGCAGTAGGGAAGGCGAATGGGCTACTTCGGTTTATTGGGAGAATTTTTGGAAAGTGTGGTTCATCTGTAAAGGAGACCGAATGTGGAACACTAGTGCAGCAAATTCTTCAGTAAAGCTAAAGTGTTTGGGATCCCTACCACGTCGGTTTAACGTAAGACGTCGAAGCAATTCGCAGGCAGTCTCTCAGATTTGTTACCGTTGTTACGGAGATGCTACGTTAACACAAACGGGAATACCTGGAGGGAAGACAACGTCCTTTCCGCAGACCACTATTGAGAAAATTTAATGAACCAGCATTTTTAGCTGACTGCATAACGATTTCGCTCCCGTCAACGTAAATTTCGCCTTAGGTCACGGAGATAAGATACTAAAAACTAGGGCTCATACGGAGGCATATACAGGGAGTTACAAAAACGTACGGCCAAACTTTCGGAAAACATTCCTCACACACAAATAAAGAAAAGATGTTCATCTACATCTACATTTATACTCCGCTTAATTTCCATGTTAGAGCTCATTTTAGTTTCGTCAGTATGTTCTTCCACCTACGCTCAATGGAGCATATTATCATGATTTCATTCGGGATACTCTACCTGTGCTGCTAGAACATGTGCCTTTACAAGTACGACACAGCATGTGGTTCATGCACGATGGAGCTCCTGCACATTTCAGTCGAAGTGTTCGTACGCTTCTCAACAACAGATTGACCGATGGATTGGTAGAGGCGGACCAATTACATGACCTCCACGCTCTCCTGACCTCAACCCTATTGACTTTCATTTATGGGGGCATTTGACAGCTCTTGTCTACGCAACCCCGGTACCAAATGTAGAGACTCTTCGTGCTCGTATTGTGGACGGCTGTGATACAATACGCCATTCTCCAGGGCTGCATCAGCGCATCAGGGATTCCATGCGACGGAGCGTGGATGCATGTATCCTCGCTAACGGAGGACATTTTGAACATTTCCTGTAACAAAGTGTTTGAAGTCACGCTGGTACGTTCTGTTGCTGTGTGTTTCCATTCCATGATTAATGTGATTTGAAGAGAAGTAATAAAATGAGCTCTAACATGGAAAGTAAGCGTTTCCGGACACATGTCCACATAAAATATTTTCTTTCTTTGTGTGTGAGGAATGTTTCCTGAAAGTTTGGCCGTACCTTTTTGTAACACCCTGTAGACAGTCGCTTTCCCTTTGCCGTATCAGCGAGTGGAACAGGCGAAATTGCAGCAGAGAAACATAGTACGCTAACAGTACAGACTTTATTATTTTATTCCAAGTTAAAACTTCTATTCAGTCTGTAGTATTCAGAAAAACAAACAGTAGATTCTACCTATTCCTTAGTTCTGCTCGAGTGTTTGGGATCCGCAGCAGGCCGGACAAAAGGAAGGCATGCAACTAGCGCAGAGGCTGGGTGCTAGATTTGTTATCAGTAGTAATGAACAACACGCAAGTTTTACGGAGACGCTTCGGGAACTCAAACAGGAATCCCTGGTGGTAAAGCGAAGTTCTCTTCGAGGAACAATACTGACAGAATTTAGAGAACCGTAACGTGAAGCTGACAGCAGAATAATTCTACTGCCGGCAACATACTTTTCGCTTAAGGTAAGCGAAGACAAGATACAAGAAATTATGGCTCATACGGACGCGTTTAGAAAATAGATTTTCCATCGTTCTGTTTGCTACAAGAAGAGGAAGGGAAATGGCTTGTAGCGCTACAGGTTACTACCCGCCACGTGCCGAACAGTTGCTTGCGGAGTATGTCTGTAGATGTAGACGCTCGAACTCACCAGTGTCCATCACCGACACTCTAGTAAGGACAAACCGGCCAAGTGTTTTGGATCGGAAGACATAGCGACAACCGAGTTTTCAGGAGATTTAAATGCCACAAAGAGTGTCTAATCTTCCGTCACTGCTCCCTAACATCACTGCAGCTTACAGTAGTAACCTGAGCTCTGTTAAACATGGCCATCGCAGCTTGTAGCTATTTTCGGGCAGCTGTCAATTCCTCTTGCACCGCACACACAAGAAATGCAATTCATATCCATTTCTCGCACAGTAAAAATTATATAAAGCTATCATAAAATTATAAAGAAGGCAGCTAGGACCAACTGAGAAACAACAAACAGACTGCAGCTAGGGAGAAAAATTAACCAAGTGTGGCGCTACTAAATACGCGGCGCAAGGTTCAAAAATGGTTGAAATGGCTCTGAGCACTATGGGACTTAACATCTATGGTCATCAGTGCCCTAGAACTTAGAACTACTTAAACCTAACTAACCTAAGGACATCACACAACACCCAGTCATCACGAGGCAGAGAAAATCCCTGACCCCGCCGGGAATCGAACCCGCGAACCCGGGCGCGGGAAGCGAGAACGCTACCGCACGACCACGAGCTGCGGACGCGCGGCGCAAGGAAAATATAAACAAGAAAGATAAAAACTATCACTAAAATACGCTGTAAGTAGTCCTTATTTAACCCTAAATATCGTGAAACGCACGAACTCTTAAAACAAAAATAAACAACACTACTGAAATTAGACCAATGAACACCTATGTTCGTCGTCCTCCCGAATTCAAGTCCAGTGTGCTATACTCCATACAAATACTTTCAGAAACGACTTCCTGACATTTAAATCTATACTCGTTGTTAACAAATTTTTCTTTTTCAAAAACGCTTTCCATGCCAATGCCAGTCTACATTTTATATCATCTCTACTTCGACCGTCATCAGTTATTTTGCTCCCCAAATAGCAAAACTCCTTTACTACTTTAAGTGTCTCATTTCCTAATCTAATTCCCTCAGCATCACCCGACTTAATTCGACTACATTCCATTATCCTCGGTTTGCTTTTGTTGATGTTCATGTTATACCCTCCTTTCAAGACACTGTCCATTCCGTTCAACTGCTCTTCCAAGTCCTTTGCTGTCTCTGACAGAATTACAATGTCATCGGCGAACCTCAACATTTTTATTTCTTCTCCATGGATTTTAATACCTACTCCGAACTTTTCTTTTGTTTCCTTTACTGCTTGCTCAATATACAGATTGAACAGCATCGTGGAGAGGCTACAATCCTGTCTCACTCCCTTCCCAACCACTGTTTCCCTTTCATGTCCCTCGACTCTTATAACTGCCATTTGCTTTCTGTACAAATTGTAAATAGCCTTTCGCTCCCTGTATTTTACCCCTAACACCTTTAGAATTTGAAAGAGAGTATTCCAATCAACATTGTCAAAAGCTTTCTCTATGTCTACAAATGCTAGAAACGTAGGTTTGCCTTTCCTTGATCTTTCTTCTAAGATAAGTCCTAGGGTCAGTATTGCCTCACGTGTTACAACATTTCTACGGAATCCAAACTAATCTTCCCCGAGGTCCGCTTCCATCAGCTTTTCCATTCGTCTGTAAGGAATTCGCGTTAGTACTTTGCAGCTGTGACTTTTTAAGGTCTCTTTAATTTTCCTGTAGGCAGTATCTATCTTTCCCCTAGTGAGATAAGCCTCTACATCCTTACATTTGTCCTCTAGTCATCCCTGTTTAGCCATTTTGCACCTCCCGTCGATCTCATTTTTGAGACGTTTGTATTCCTTTTTGCCTGCTTCATTTACTGCATTTTTATATTTTCTCCTTTCTTCAATTAAATTCAATATTTCTTCTGTTACCCAGGGGTTTCTACTAGCCCTCGTCTTTTTACCTATTTGATCCTCTGCTGCCTTCACTACCTCATCCCTCAAAGCTACCCATTCTTCTTCTACTGTATTTCTTTTCCACATTCCTGTCAATTGTTCCCTTATGCTCTCCATGAAACTTCGTACAACCTCCGGTTTTTTCAGTTTATCCAGGTCCCATCTCTTTAAATTCCCACCTTTTTGCCGTTTCTTCAGTTTTAATCTACAGTTCATAACCAATAGATTGTGGTCAGAGTCCACATCTGCCCCTGGAAAAGTCTTACAATTTAAAACCTGTTTCCTAAATCTATGTCTTACCATTATATAATCTATCTGATACCTTTTAGTATCTCCAGGGTTCTTCCATGTATACAACCTTCTTTCATGATTCTTGAACCAAGTGGTAGCTGTGATTAAGTTATGCTCTGCGCAAAATTCTACCGGGCGGCTTCCTCTTTTATTTCTTAGCCCCAATCCATATTCACCTACTATGTTTCCTTCTCTCCCTTTTCCTACTCTCGGATTCCAGTCACCCATGACTATTAAAATTTCGTCTTCCTTCACTACTTGAATAATTTGTTTCATCTCATCATACATTTCATCAATTTCTTCGTCATCTGGAGAGCTAGTTGGCATATAAACTTGTACTACTGCAGTAGGCGTGGGCTTCGTGTCTATCTTGGCCACAATAATGCGTTCACTATGCTGTTTGTAGTAACTTACTCGTACTCCTATTATTTTATTCATCATTAAACCTTAATAGTAATGAAAATCTCGAGTAGAATGAATGTACCATAGATAGTTTGAACGCTGGTGTAGCACGACTAGAATGTATGTTGCGTAGGTAGGCAGAATGCTGGTGGTGGACTCGTGTTTATGGGTATAAAAAACAAGATAGTATCTAGTGAAATTACTGCAGATTCAGAAAGCATAATAACTTGGGCGAAGACGAGCATTACAAGTAGGTCGAAGATGACCAACGTATGGTTTTATAGACCCTCTGCCTCAGCAGCAGTAGTGGCGGAACATCTGAGGGGAAGATGTGTAATATTTTGATTAATATCCTGGTCATGTTACACAGTGGCCACGAGTATAGGCGGACCTCCTCAAAGTCGCCATCAGTCTCCTACGAGTGTGGATGAGCGAAGTGGGATCAGCATACTCTGTTTTACTTGGGTGGAGAAATCTCCCCTGAAGATGGATGTAACAACGCGTCTTGGTCAATGGTATAAAAAGGAGAAGGCAACCTGAAACCACTCCAATGAAGACCTTAAGTACACTACTGGCCATTAAAATTGCTACACCAAGAAGAAATGCAGATGACAAACGGGTATTCATTGGACAAATATATAATACTAGATCTGACATGCGATTACATTTTCACGCAGTTTGGTGCATAGATCCTGAGAAATCAGTACCCAGAACAACCACCTGTGGCCGTAATAACGGCCTTCATACGCCTGGGCATTGCGTCAAACAGAGCTTGGAAGGCGTGTACAGGTACAGCTGGCCATGCGCCTTTAACACGATACCACAGTTCATCAAGATAGTGACTGGCGTATTGTGACGAGCCATTTGCTCGGCCACCTTTGACCAGACGTTAGGATTTTGCAGGAATCGAATGAAGGGTAGAGCCACGGGTCGTAACACATCTGAAATGTGACTTCCACTGTTCAAAGTGCCGTCAATGCGAACAAGAGGTGACCGAGACGTGTAGCCAATGTTTCCCCATACCCTCACGCCGGGTGATACGCCAGTATGACGATGACGAATACACGCTTCCAATGTGCGTTCACCGCGATGTCACCAAACACGGATGCGACCATCATGATGCTGTAACAGAACCTGGATTCATCCGAAAAAATGACGTTTTGCCATTCGTGCACCCAGGTTCGTCGTTGAGTACACCATCGCAGGCGCTCCTGCCTGTGATGCAGAGTCAAGGGTGTCCGCAGCCATGGTCTCCGAGCTGATAGTCCATGCTGCTGCAAACGTCGTCGAAATGTTCGTGCAGATGGTTGTTGTCTTGCAAACGTCCCCATCTGTTGACTCAGGGATCGAGACGTGGCTGCACGAACCGTTACAGCCATGCGGATAAGATGTCTGTCATCTCGACTGCTAGTGATACGATGTCGTTGGGATCCAGCACGGCGTTCCGTATTACCCTCCTGAACCCACCGATTCCATATTCTGCTAACAGTCATTGGATCTCGACCAACGCGAGCAGCTATGTCGCGATACGATGAACCGCAATCGCGATAGGCTACAATCCGACCTTTATCAAAGTCGGAAACGTGATGGTACGCATTTCTCCTCCTTACCCGAGGCATCACAACAATGTTTCACCAGGCAACGCCGGTCAAGTGCTGTTTGTGTATGAGAAATCGGTTGGATACTTCCCTCATGTCAGCACGTTGTAGGTGTCGCCACCGGCGCCAACCTTGTGTGAATGCTCTGAAAAGCTTATCATTTGCACATTTACAGCATCTTCTTCCTGTCGGTTATATTTCGCGTCTGTAGCACGTCATCTTAATGGTGTAGCAATTTTAATGACCAGTAATGTATATCCCAACAGAATGTAACCATGGACGTTGACATCAATGTTAAATTAACTACTTATGACGGTTGTAGGAAGCCAATATCTGGCAAAAGAGGTGAGAGTGTCTCAGGTCTTCATTAAGCGGAATTCGTTTGAAACTGCGATGAAGAAGGGACCATGAAATGTACGAACGCTACTGAAAGTGGAAAAACTGGATGGAGCAAAAGACTAACTGAGGAAGAATGAAGTACATTGCCTACCAAAACCATCTAACCTACAGCGCATGCGCGCTGTACGAGTTTTTCAGTGTTCTCTCGCTGTCTTCGCGCAAACTGTTGGTCATACAGATAAAAATGTATTTGACTTCTCTTGTGGGAAATATAATGGAGTTTAATTTTGTATCAGGATACTTTTCCACTAAAAGCCGTGGTTTTTGATTTATTCAAGAAAATCGTACCAAAGTGACCACCGCCCCGATATTCGCCTTCCATCGATCAGCATTTTTAGTTTATTGTTCGTGGCACCACCTCTTACCACTGAACAAATATTTTCGACTTCATAAATTATTACCCCTATTCGACCGATTTGGTCTTCATTGACTGGCCTGTCATTACGGCAACAGCTTAGTGGGGCACTTACAAGTTGTAAAATTGACTTAAGCGTAAATTTTGACTTAGACTTTTGTGAATTTCAATAGCATAAAATCAAGAATTAAATTGTTTTGTTTGTGTGGCCTCCTTATTACCAAACTACTGTGATTGCTGGGCTTAAGTTTGGATCGAATTGTAAACGGAATTATATTCTGTGTACTGTTTAAAAAGGTCTTTTTCTTCTTTCAGTATCCTCAGGAGCCTCTAACAAAATCCTACCGCAGTACGAAATTAAACTGCAGTTAACTTTCTATGCATTTTTTTCTAGAGGCAACTGTTTGCATGCAAAGAGCGAGGTAAGGGATGTACACTGGAAAGAGGGATTAAACGCCATAGGAGGGAGAGCGTTCATTGCATTCGACTGAGTTATTGGATCTATCGAATTCGAAATTGAGTTTGACTGTGAAGTTATCTGGATGTGTGTAGCAGGTCTAGGTGAACTCAGTTTAATTATCGGAGGTTTTTGTTAGCCACCCGATTCTGCTGTCAAAGTTTTAGTCTCATTCAAGGAATGTATATGCTCAGTAGCGTGTTAATACCTAGATCATGCAATAGTTCTTGGAGGTGATATCTGTATACCGTGTATACTGGGTGGCCCATTGATCGTGACCGGGCCAAATATCTCACGAAATAAGCCTCAAACGAAAAAACTACAGTACAAAGGACGAAACTTGTCTGGCTCGAAGGGGGAAACCAGATGGCGCTATGGTTGGCCCGCTAGATGCGCTGCCATACTTCAAACGGATATCAACTGCGTTTTTTATATAGGAACCCCCATTTTTTATTAAATATTCGTGTAGTACGTAAAGAAATATGAATTTTTCAGTTGTACCATTTTTTTCGCTTTGTGATAGATGACGCTGTAATAGTCACAAACATATGACTCACTATTTTAGACGAACAGTTGGTAACAGGTAGGTTTTTTAAATTAAAATACAGAACGTAGGTACGTTTGAACATTTTATTTCTGTTGTTCCATTGTGATACATGCACCTTTGGGAACTTATCATTTCTAAAAATGCATGTTGTTACAGCGTGAGTAACTGTAAATACCACATTAATGCAATAAATGCTCAAAATGATGTCCGTCAACCTCAATGCATTTGGCAATACGTGTAACGACATTACTCTCAACAGCTGGTAGTTCGCCTTCCGTAATGTTCGCACATGCATTGACAATGCGCTGACGCATGTTGTCAGGCGTTGTCGGTGGATCACGATAGCAAATATCCTTCAACTTTCCCCACAGAAAGAAATCCGGGGACGTCAGATCGGGTGAACGTGCGGGCCATGGTATGGTGCTTCGACGACCAATCCACCTGTCATGAAATATGCTTAACAATACTGCTTCAACCGCACGCGAGCTATGTGCCGAACATCCATCATGTTGGAAGTACATCGCCATTCTGTCATGCAGTGAAACATCTTGCAGTAACATCGGTAGAACATTACGTAGGAAATCAGCATACATTGCACCATTTAGATGGCCTCCCATAATGCCGCACCATACATTAACGCGCCAAGGTCGCTGGTGTTCCGCTTGTCGCAGCAATCGTGGATTTTCCGTTGCCCAATAGTGCATATTATACCGGTTTACGTTACCGCTGTTGCTGAATGACGCTTCGTCGCTATATAGAACGCGTGCAAAAAATCTGTCATCGTCCCGTAATTTCTCTTGTACCCAGTGGCAGAACTGTACACGACGTTCAAAGTAGTCGCCATGCAATTCTTGGTGCATAGAAATATGGTACGGGTGCAATTGATGTTGATGTAGCATTCTCAACATCGACGTTTTTTAGATTCCCGATTCTCGCTCAATTTATCTGCTACTGACGTGCGGATTAGCCGCGACAGCAACTAAAACACCTACTTAGGCATCATCATTTGTTGCAGGTCGTGGTTGACGTTTCACATGTGGCTGAACACTTCCTGTTTCCTTAAATAACGTAACTATCCGGCGAACGGTCCGGACACTTGGATGATGTCGTCCAGGATACCGAGTAGCATACATAGCACACGCCCGTTGGGCATTTTGATCACAATAGCCATACATCAACACGATATCGACCTTTTCCGCAATTGGTAAACGGTCCATTTTAACACGGGTAATGTATCACGAAGCTAATACCGTCCGTACTGGCGGAATGTTACGTGATACCATGTACTTATACGTTTGTGACTATTACAGCGCTATCTATCACAAAGCGAAATAAGTGGTCCAATTAACACATTCATATTTCTTTACGTGCTACACATATACACTCCTGGAAATTGACATAAGAACACCGTGAATTCATTGTCCCAGGAAGGGGAAACTTTATTGACACATTCCTGGGGTCAGATACATCACATGATCACACTGACAGAACCACAGGCACATAGACACAGGCAACAGAGCATGCACAATGTCGGCACTAGTACAGTGTATATCCACCTTTCGCAGCATTGCAGGCTGCTATTCTCCCATGGAGACCATCGTAGAGATGCTGGATGTAGTCCTGTGGAACGGCTTGCCATGCCATTTCCACCTGGCGCCTCAGTTGGACCAGCGTTCGTGCTGGACGTGCAGACCGCGTGAGACGACGCTTCATCCAGTCCCAAACATGCTCAATGGGGGACGGATCCGGAGATCTTGCTGGCCAGGGTAGTTGACTTACACCTTCTAGAGCACGTTAGGTGGCACGGGATACATGCGGACGTGCATTGTCCTGTTGGAACAGCAAGTTCCCTTGCCGCTCTAGGAATGGTAGAACGATGGCTTCGATGACGGTTTGGATGTACCGTGCACTATTCAGTGTCCCCTCGACGATCACCAGTGGTGTACGGCCAGTGTAGGAGATCGCTCCCCACACCATGATGCCGGGTGTTGGCCCTGTGTGCCTCGGTCGTATGCAGTCCTGATTGTGGCGCTCACCTGCACGGCGCCAAACACGCATACGACCATCATTGGCACCAAGGCGGAAGCGACTCTCATCGCTGAAGACGACACGTCTCCATTCGTCCCTCCATTCACGCCTGTCGCGACACCACTGGAGGCGGGCTGCACGATGTTGGGGCGTAAGCGGAAGACGGCCTAACGGTGTGCGGGACCGTAGCCCAGCTTCATGGAGACGGTTGCGAATGGTCCTCGCCGATACCCCAGGAGCAACAGTGTCCCTAATTTTCTGGGAAGTGGCGGTGCGGTCCCCTACGGCACTGTGTAGGATCCTACGGTCTTGGCGTGCATCCGTGCGTCGCTGCGGTCCGGTCCCAGGTCGACGGGCACGTGCACCTTCCGCCGATCACTGGCGACAACATCGATGTACTGTGGAGACCTCACGCCCCACGTGTTGAGCAATTCGGCGGTACGTCCACCCGGCCTCCCGCATGCCCACTATACGCCCTCGCTCAAAGTCCGTCAACTGCACATACGGTTCACGTCCACGCTGTCGCGGCATGCTACCAGTGTTAAAGACTGCGATGGAGCTCCGTATGGCACGGCAAACTGGCTGACACTGACGGCGGCGGTGCACAAATGCTGCGCAGCTAGCGCCATTCGACGGCCAACACCGCGGTTCCTGGTGTGTCCGCTGTGCCGTGCGTGTGATCATTGCTTGTACAGCCCTCTCGCAGTGTCCGGAGCAAGTATGGTGGGTCTGACACACCGGTGTCAATGTGTTCTTTTTTCCATTTCCAGGAGTGTATGTAATAAAAATGGGGGTTCCTATTTAAAAAAAACTCAGTTGATATCCGTTTGACCCATGGCAGTGCCATCTAGCGGGCCAACCATAGCGTCAAGCTAGACGAGTTTCGTTCTTTGTAGTTTTTTCGTTTGATGCTTATTTCGTGAAATATTTGGTCTGGTCGCTATCAATGGACCACCCTGTAAACTGGGCTGTCTATGAATTCATAGCATGTTGTATGGCCAGTACTGTAGTGTTTAGCCCATATCCGGTCAAAAATTACGCCATAGTGGCAGTGAGCTGCAACAGAGCCAGCCACAGCCAGGCAAGTGTGTTATGTTGCTTGAGGCTTTGCCGACGGACGTGTTGTATCTATGGTTCTCGGGCGAGACGTCGGACGTCGTAGTGGAAGCTTCACAATATTTCATCAGCGCAACTGGCCGACATCTTCAGGTGCGACGAACACACTGCTAAGGCAGGACCAGAGCATCCTATTTATGCCAGTCTTAGGCAGGAAGTGTGCATGCGTGGAGGCGCCAAATTCGATGGCCAATAGCGATGATATCAACCGATAGCTGGAAGGACAGCAACGCCACCTACATGATGAAGAACCAAAGACTTCGGCGCACGTGTGGAGGCTGCCGCTGTTGCTCTGCGCTGCCATCGGCCGCCCCAGCGACCTCTGTCGGAAGCCGCAAGCTAAAATGCGCGTCCGCGTAGGCGCCTAGATTATCCTCCCATTGTCAACAGAATATTTATGTTGCTGGCGAATTGTCATCCATCGTATGACCAATAGTACTCGTCTCTGCGCCGGCCGAAGTGGCCGTGCGGTTAAAGGCGCTGCAGTCTGGAACCGCAAGACCGCTACGGTCGCAGGTTCGAATCCTGCCTCGGGCATGGATGTTTGTGATGTCCTTAGGTTAGTTAGGTTTAACTAGTTCTAAGTTCTAGGGGACTAATGACCTCAGCAGTTGAGTCCCATAGTGCTCAGAGCCATTTTTTGAACTCGTCTCTGCTCGAAGCGGCTTCAATAGGGCCAGTGCTGGATCCCGAGCTGTACTGAGCTGAAAGCCCGTGTCTCTGTTTACAAGATTCGTCGAGCTACGTATTTCCACTGCTTGCTTAATAACACTGTCCCAGTACGAACTCGTCGATGCGAGAATTTTGGTATGTCGATAATTCATAGAATGGCCTGTAGTGAGGCAATGCTCGGCCACTGCAGACTTTTCTGGTTGCTCCAGATGGGTGTAGCGTCGGTGTTCAATACATCTCTCCTCTACAGTGCGATAAGTTTGTCCGATGTACGACATGCCGCAGCTACAAGGAATCTCGTAAACACCGGGTCTTCTTATTCCAAGGCTGTCGTTAGACGAGCCCAAGAGAGCTCTGAGTTTGGCCGGCGGACGAAAGACACAAAGCCAGCCAGCGTTCCGGCCAACCAGCCAGCGTTCCAGCCAGCGAGCCAGCATTCTGGCCAGCCAGCCAGCGTTCCTGCCAGCGTTCCTGCCTGCGGTCGCCTCCCGCCTGCACCAGCGGAGTGGGGCTTTGGCCCCAGTTGGACTTCCACCGGTCTTCCTCCGTCTTTGTCCGTCACCTGTTTCTTCTGTACTTTTCGTCCTGTCCTGTCTCTTTTCCTCCTTGTCGTCATGTCAACCCCCACCACTACTACCACTACCACCACCATAGCAATAGTCTATACCTCTCCCTCCACCGCCGCCACTACCATTACATGGTGTGCCCAATCGCCCCCTCTCATTCCATCCCTCCCCTTCTCACTCTCACTTCACCCTCGCTTTTGTCACCCCATCCCCAGCTTCTTCCTCCCGCACCTCCACCTCTGATCCTTTCCCTCCCCTCCCTTACCCTGTTACTGCAGCCCCCTCTAGGGTGGTGGCCCAGAGGTCCACGGCCCATGCCTCACTCTCGCCCTCGCCTTCACCATCGCTGTCATCGCCATCATCGCCGTCGCCTTGACCATCGCCATCCCCATCTCCGGCGCCGGCTCCAATGTCCACGTTGGGACCTACCACTTCCCGCCACCTCCCTGTTGCTCCTGTCCCACGCGCCTCCTCTCACCCTTCCGTCGCCATCAAACGCCCTAGTGGCACCCCTACCTCCTCTGCTCTCAAGAAGGCCCTGCCCTGTCCTCCTCCCCCCCCCCCCCCAGGATGCCATGGATGTCTCCCCACCTGGCCCTGATACCACCTCCCACCTCCTCCTATTCCTCCTCCTCCTCCTGCCCCTCCTCCTATAAATACATCCTCTTCCCTCTCGAGGCCCAGAACCTCTCACTCCTTCTCTGCCAACACTTTCCTGGAGCCCCCATCTCCCTCCTCACTCCCCGAAGAGACTGCGTTTTCATCTCCTCCCCCAGCCCCACTCTTCATACTGACATCCTCTTCTGAATCCGAATCACCCGGATTGGTTCCAATGCCTCCCTCACCCCTGCTCCTTCCCTGTCCCCTTCCCACCAACCCCTATCCCTGCATCGCCCGCCGACCCTCACTGCAGTGATCACTCATCTTAGTCTGACGATCACGGAGGATGACCGGTTGGTGGAGCTCAAGGCGCACCCCTCCTTGGAAATCTGGGCAGTCCGCCACATTTTCAACCCGGCCGGCCCCACTCGCCTTATGCGGGTGTTCTCGGAACACGCCCCTTCTATTGACTGTCTCCTGAAGGAGGGTGCCCTCCTCTTCCACCAACGTTGCAAGGTCGACCCCTCCTGTTCCCCTCCTCAATCCCTCTGCTGCCAGAGGTGCCTGCGCTATAACGCACACACTACATCTGAGTGCCGCAAGGCCCCTGTCTGCCCACACTGTGAACAGGCGCATTTTCACCAGCAGTGCCCCAACCTCCAGTAACCTCCCTCCTGTAACACCTGTAATCTCCCACATCCCACCTACTCCCAGAAATGTAGGGCCCGATCCCCTCCCACCACACCTGAACTCACCGTCCCTGTCTGCGCTCTGGACGCCCCCACCCTTGCTAGCAATTCCCTGCATCCCCCCCCCCTCCCTCACTGAGGACATCATCAGGTTCCTCACCATCATCCTTCAAAATATCCACCCTTTCCAGCGCCCCCACACCCTCCAGCAGATATCCCTCGCTGCCCGTTCCATATTCCACCTCAACATGTATGCCACCTACTCCCATAAACAGGCCCATTTCACCTTGTCCCGTCTCGACACCCTCGTTTAATTGCCTGTCATGGCGTGACAGCACTGTATCTTCTTCAATAACATCTGTTCCCTTCCCACCAACAAGAACCTCTTCCTGTACACCCTCGCAACCCACCGCGTGGATGCCTTCCTCCTCAATGAAACTTTTCTTCAGCCCAAACACACTGAACACACCTTGCCCTACCTCTTTCACCACTCTGATAATCCCCTCCTGATAGTGCGTGGCGGAGTAGCCATTGGCCACCACTGCTATATCCCTGTTCGGCTCCAACCTCTCCTTCCCGACCCCAAGGAACACCTGATCCTTAGTCTCTTCTTCCCTGGTCCTCTTCTTCCCTGGTCTTACCATCACCTGCGCCACCATCTACGTCCACCCCAATGCCCCTATTCCCTTTGACTTCCTCTCCCACATTGACAATATCTTCTGCTCCTACATGATTACCGCCAAACTTAACATCCATAGTCGTTCAGCTGCCCAGTTTTGGCGGTGGCAATGGTTCCTTTCCTCCCTCCTAGGCGACCTCGTCCCCATTCCCCAGCACACCCGTCCAACTCCACTCCCGAATTCATCCTCTCCTCCATAACCTCCTTGGCCGCATAGCGGTGGATTTCCTGGACCCCATTGGTAGTGACAATCTCCCTGTCCTCCTCACTGTTTCAGAGGGTCGTCGTCCCCGTCCCAACCCTCATACTGACCCTCCCCTGAAATAAATCCATGATTATTCCCGTGCCGACTGGAATGCCTACCGGGATACCATATCTACCCAGGTCGATAGCCACCCCCTCACCTACCACCACCCTGATGATGTTACCCATGCCAGCTCCGTCGCCATCCACCCCCACCGTCCTACTTCACCCCCCACAGGCCGTCCTCCTTCTCCGTGAAGCCCGCCATCTCTACTGTGCCTTCCTCCACACACGTGACCCAGACATACTACGATGCCACCAGCAACTACAACGAAATGTCAGGAACTTGCTCGCGGCTAAGAAACGCCGGGACTGGTGACAGACATGCACCTGTCTTAATGCTACACTTCCTATCAACTCATACATGTACTGGTCAGCCTTCCGCTGCCTTACCAGATCTAAGCCCCCCCTCTACTACCCTCTCCTTCATGATAATCAACCCTTCCCTGACATCCTTAGTAAGGCCAATCACTTTGCCTACTATCTTTCCGATGTCTTTATCATCCGCGACGATCCACAGTTCAATTACTCCCTCCTCCCGGATGTCCACAATTGAACTGAAACCTTTGTCCTTCCCCTCGCCACTGGTTTCCCGTACTTGGACAACACTGCACACACCGAACTCAATGTCCCCATCACTACTCAGGATCTCATCACTACACTGCGCACCGCCACTCCTGGTCACAATCATGTCACCTATCGCCATCCCCATGAAGCTCCTGCCTCCTTCCTCTCCAGTCTGGCCAGGCTCTATAATGTGGTCCTGTCCACCGGCTACTACCCCGACTTGTGGAAAACCTCCCACATCCTGATGTTCCTCAAACCCAACAAACCGCCGTCAGCTGTCTCCTCCTACCATTCCATCAGCCTTACCTCAGTTTTCAGCAAGGTCTTGGAATCCATCCTTACCCGATGCATCCACCAGCATCTCCGCCAGCACCACCTCCTTCCTGTTACCCACTGTGGCTTTCGGACGTTCTTCTCTACCGACGACCTTCTCCTTCACCTCACTCACCTCCTCTCCGAACAACTTAATTCCCGTCGCTCCGCTACCTTCCTCTCCCTTGACTTCGAACGCACCTATGACTGTGTGTGGCGTTCCGGTCTCCTCTTCAAGCTCCAAACCTTTGCCCTTCCTATTAACTACGTCCGTCTGGTCGGGTCCTTTCTTTCCCAACGTCGTTCCTACGTCACCATCCATAACACAGATTCCTACACCTTCTTCCCCTCCACCAGTGTGCCCCAAGGTTCCGTCCTTTCCCCTCTTCTGTACCTCTTGTATACAGCAGACATGCCACCTCCTTCACCCCCTATCCACCTTCTCCAGTACACCGATGACACCGCCTTCCTTGCCCTCGCCCCCACCCTGCAGCGCTCCCAAAACCTTCTCCAGTCCCATATTGACCGATTCACCACTTGATGCAACCAGTGGTTGCTTAAGGTAAATCCTTCCAAAACCCAGGCGATCATAGTAGGCAAAACCGCCCCTTCCTTCCGCCTCCTCGATTTCTATGTCACCATCTATGGCCGTCCTATAGCCCTCACACCCACCCTTAAGTACCTTTGTGTCACCCTTGACCGTCACCTCTCCCGGACCCCCCACCTCTGGCCAATCCAAGCCAAGGCACACTCTCGACTCCGTCTCCTCAAGCTCCTTTCTGGCCGTACATGGGGTCTGGACCCCTCCAACATCCTCCATACTTATAAATCCCTCATCGGCCCTATCCTCTGCTGCGCCCATCCTGCCTGGATCTCCGCTGCCCCTACCTTTTACAAATCCCTTCAGATCCTAGAATATCATGCTCTTCGTCTCGCCTATCGCATCCGTCTCCCCTCCCCCACGTGGATCCTGTACGACCTTATTCTGTTCCCCCACCTCCTCCTTTTCCTCGAATGGATACGGACCCTCTACACCTCCCGTAAACTCGATCCTCCGCACCTGCTTCTCTCTTACATCCTCTCCCGCCCCTGTCCGCTTTCGCACCTGTATTTCGACGTCCCACCTGCTCTCCATCTCTCCACTCTCCATACCCTCTCCCAAGGTGGCTTCCACCAGTTCCCCCTCCCTGATGATGCCCTCCTCCCCTCCATCTACCCCTCCTACCAATTTTGATACTCCCTCCCTCTTCCTGTGTTTTGTTCCCATGGGCACCCTCTCTCCCTTCTCTCCCCCTTCCCTCCCTCCTCCCTTTCTCCCCACTCCTCCCCCGGGCTTCCCCTACCCCCATACCTTCACTCCTCCTACCATCTCCTCTGCCATTGGCATCTTTGCTCTCCCCTCTCCCTCCCCCACCACCTTCTTCCCCTCTCGGCAGGTCCCCAGACTCGCACATGTTATGTGGACATTCGCGCGCTGGAGATCATCGCCATCAGTTTCTCGTGTGAGTGCCATTGTGTTTGTGGTTTAGTGTTCTTCGCCGTGACGCTCCTTCGTTCACCTGTGCTGTCTAAGTGTTTGTGCGCAGTGTCGATAGTTTTTAGTGTTTCTTCGTCGACTGTGAACGGCTTCGTGTTATTTGTTTCTGTGTCTACTGTTTTTTGCCCCCCACTTTGTTCAGTATCTTCTGTGTCTCCCTTGTATTTTCATTGTAAAACGTGTGGCTGAAGAGCAGCGTAGTATGCTGCTGCCAGACCACCTTGTGTAAGGTGTCTAAATAACAATAAAGGAAAAAAAGAAAGAAAACCTGCGTAAGCAGTGTGTTCGTCGCACCTGAAGATGTCGGCCAGTTGCGCTGATGGAATATTGTGGAGTTTTCACTATGACATCCGACGTCTCGCCCGAGAACCATATATACAAGTGTGTTATGCATTGTGAAGCAAAACATGGCCGACAGGTATTGCGAAGCAGAGCCAGCTGGGCTCAGTATAGCAACAGCTGACGCTGCAGAGGGTATAGAGTATATGCCGTAAGCCTTAAATGAACGTAGTCATGAGCGTCTAAGTACTCAGCCATTCGTGTACTAAAATATTCTCATCTCAGTATCACAGCATACGCCAAGAGGCTGTGGCACTCGTAGCAACGTCCCGGAATGCTTTATGGGTTTCGCTGCTCGACCACGGTGCGGGGCAGCCTGACCTGAGTCATGAGATCAGCCGCCGCCGGAGCAAAGAGCCCCTCCCGGTCACAGAAAGAATGTCATGGCCGTCTCTGTGGTATCGCACGCTACCCTGCCGCGCTTTCATCACGGCCACAGCCCGAGCCGTAGCAGACAGCAGCATGAAAGTGACCCCGTGCGAGCTCCTCTCTTTGTGCTGTAGCTGTTCCTGATGTACTTTGGCCGTGGGCCGGAATAAAGAAGGTAATTAAACAAATCTGTTGTCATCAGGACGTCTGATTACACTCTCCATAGGTGACAATCTATGGGTCGTCTAACAGTACTACCGAATACATTTTCCGAAAACTATCTTGAGCAGCTAGTTTGACATCCCACACATCATTTAAACATTTTAGTTCTTGTAGTTACGGACAGAGTTGACCTTATCGAAGGTGTCAGTATATAGACAAAGATCAGTGATCTTAATGTCATCATAACGACAATGGTTTCGAAAAAAATAATAAATCAATGAAGAAGTCTCAGGAAGAATTTTGACTGGATGGAGCAATGAACAGACATCATTTAGTTCCAATATGATTGACGAATGGGTGTTATTGGCAAAGACTTAACAGACTGTAAGTCATGCTCTGGAGGAGTATGTGTGGGTTAAGTGGATTAAAGTCTGGAAAGACTCTCTTAAGATTAATAAAAAATTCGGATGTGCTTAGGCGCAGACACTGTTGCAGTCGCAGTTCAAGAGATAATGTTGAAATGACTACAGGTAAAATTAAGTAGAAATTCGTATATCTGTAGAAAGATCGTCGTGCGAAGCATACAGCTACCACAGACAAACTTTAGTGGAAGCTCTTGACGAGAACCAGAGAAAATTCTTGTCCTATGTAAAATCACTAAGCGAGTCAAAGGCTTCTATCAAGTCTCTCGTTGACTATTCTCGTGTCGCAATAGAAGACAGCAAAAATGAAAGCCGAAGTTTTAAATTTCGGCTTTACAAAATCGTGCACGCAGGAGGATCGCACAAACATAGCGTTATTTGACAGTTGTTCAGACTCTAGGCTCTCTAAAACGAATCTTGAAATTCCTTTCTGTCTGACCGATATAAAAACTTGTCTTCGCAGTTGATCTTGTGGTGTCACCGCCAGACACCACACTTGCTAGCTGGAAGCCTTTAAATCGGCCGCGGTCCGTTAGTATACGTCGGACCCGGGTGTCGCCACTATCAGTGATTGCAGACCGAGCGCCGCCACACGGCAGGTCTAGTCTAGAGAGACTCCCTAGCACTCGTCCAAGTTGTACAGCCGACTTTGCTAGCGATGGTTCACTAACTACATACGCTCTCATTTGCCGAGACTTTACTAGTCGATGAACGACAGCGTCATCTGCAAACAACCGAAGACAGCTGCTCAGATCGTCTCCCAAATCGTTTATATAGATAAGGAACAGCAAAGGTCCTATAGCACTACCTTAGAGAACGCCAGAAATAACTTCTGTTTTACTCGATGATTTTCCGTCAATTACTACAAACTGTGACCTCTCTGACAGGAAATCATAAATCCACTCACGTAACTGAGACGATATTCCACAAGCACGCAATTTCACTATGAGCCTCTTGTGTGCCACAGTGTCAAAAGCCTTCCGAAAATCCAGGAATACGGAAACGATCTGAAATCCCTTGTCAATAGCACTCAACACTTCGTATGAGTAAGGTGCTAGTTGTGTTTCACAAGAACGATGTTTTCTAAACCCATGTTGACTGTGTGTCAGTAGACCGTTTTCTTCGAGGTTATTCATAATGTTCGAACGCAATATATGTTCCAAAATCCTGCTGCATATCGACGTTAATGATATGGGCCTCTAATTTAGTGGATTACTCCTACTACCTTTCTTGAATATTGGTGTGACCTGCGCAACTTTCCAGTCTTTGGGTACGGATCTTTCGTCGAGCGAACGGTTGTACATGACTGTTAAGTATGGAGCTAATGCATTGGTATACAGTCTGGACCAGAAGACTTGCTTTTATCAAGTGATTCAAGTTGCTTCACTACTCCAAGGATATTTACTTCTACGTTACTCATGTTGGCAGCTGTTCTCGATTCGAATTCTGGAATATTTACTTCGTCTTCTTTTGTGAAGGCATTTCGGAAGACTGTGTTTAGTAACTCTGCTTTGGCAGCACTGTCTTCGATAGTATCTCCATTACTAACGCGCAGAAAAGACATTGATTGTTTCTTGCCGCTAACATACTTAACAGACGACCAGAATCTCTTTGGATTTTCTGCCGGGTTTCGAGACAAAGTTTCGTTGTGGAAACTGCTATCAGCCTCTCGCATTGAAGTCCGCGCTAAATTTCGAGCTTCTGTAAGAGATCGCCAATCTTGGGGATTTTGCGTCTGTTTAAATTTGGCATGTTTGTTTCGCTGTTTCTGCAACAGTGTTCTAACCCGTTTTGTGTACCAAGGAGGATCAGCTTCAGCGTTTGTTAATTTATTTGTTATAAATCTCTCAATTGCTGCCGTTACTATTTCTCTGAATTATGCCACATCTGGTCTACACTTGTATTATTAATTTGGATGAGTGGAGATTGTCTCTCAGGAAGGCGTCTAGTGAATCTTTGTCTGCTTTTTTGAATAGGTCTTAAGAGGAGCATATTCAGTAGGGGATTCGCAGTGCTAGCATTTCCTTGATATCTTTATAAATGGGGTTAACACTTTTCATTGAAAGTCGGATTAAAAGCAAAACAATTTATTATAAATCGAAATTACTCTTGTAGAAACGAAGTATAATTATTGAGTATACATATTTTGTTACCTATGAATAATAATACAAGACTGGGGGCATAGGGGGATATGGCCTAAATTCAGCAGTCACCCACAATAGTTGCGTTCGAAATGGACAAGGAAAGGATGGAGCTGACAATCCAGAAATGAATTTACTCTAATAATTAAGGAAAGGTAAGAGACGGGATCCAATAGCTGATATTGAAAAGGCAAACTATAAACTACTTGTGGATGCACTTTATTAAAGCGGCCTCCCGTACTTAACTAATAAAATTGATAAAACTCATTCTGCAACACCCTGATTTACGAATACGAAAACAAGAAACGCGGGTCATGCTACTTTTGGTTCAATTTAGATATCGTGTGCAGAACTATTTGCCACGTGTTCACACGTGGGCGACAAAAAATGGAAAACCTAATACACAAAAGGCCCTTATGAAATGTTCACTAATACCACGGAGTATTGGAGAAGGAAAGACATTCGCTGAAGGTGAAGTGGTTAAAAGGCGAGTTGAATTATACCGAACGTATGTTTTGCACACTGCAACCGACCAGGCTCTGATGCCAAGTCCAAAAACAAAATAGCAAAATGAGGAAGAAATAACAGCAATGTGGCGTAAATAATCCCGAAATTAAACATCACCTAACACTTTATTATGTATTCGCGACTCAATCCACTTCTGATCTTAGCAAGAGCACACATGCTTAACAGCTTTCAACCATCTTCTTCTGGATCTCGCCACCGACTCCCCACGACTGCTAACTGCCTACCGGCCGTTGCTCCAGCGGAGCCAGGCCTTGTTGGGGTGGGAATTGGCGCACTTTTCGCCGGCCAATCAGGGGCCACAGATCTATCACCGAACAAGCTGCCGTTCAAGCAGACATTCCTGACTTGGCGGAGTGACTCGTGATCGGGTAGAATTTAGTCAGGGAGTCGTCAGGGAGGCCTCTCTACAGAGCCAAACGTGCAGGAGAAACTGAGTTTTACGTTGGTACTACTACTTTGAAGAATAAAAAGGATTACTTTGGCTCCTCCAAGTCATTCAAACTACCGGCCCATGCTTCCTAGCTCAAAGGTCAGCACGGGAAAAGGAAAGCCAACATGGCTAGCTGATGGAGACTACTGAATATGAAAATAAAAGTACCTTGCTCCAATCCTCTCTCCAGTTTCATTATTCTGTCGATACTGAAAAATTCAGCGGAATAGCAGTCATGCTACTACCGTATTATTAATGATAATAATATGACTACAATATCGTAAATCGTAAACAAGTGAAAGAAGTGCACGGTAGATGCTCGTCTTTCACTTTCTTTTGTAGAACCAGGCCTTTTATAGATTTGGCGTCAGTAGAACTTGATTACACCCTGTTTTTGTTTGTAATAGATCTGAAGAAGGCAGTAGCTGAAACTGGTAATATTGAAGTGTAAAAGTTGGTGTGATCAAGACGGACCTGTAAAATAAACTGCCAAAATATGGTCACGGACTCGTTTACAGATTTTATGTCTTCAGTTCATAGAACTGTAACTTGGTCGGCCCGCTCCCCGGATACGACGTCTGTGTACTTTTTTTTCTGTGGGGAAAGGTGAAAGGCGTTGTCTACAAGGACAGAGCAACTACGCCCGATGATATGCAACGATATGTTACTGCAGAATGCTCGGATATCTCAGCTGAAATGCTAGCAATTGTGAAGTAGTCGTTCCATGCTGAAAGCGCGTATTGCAGCTGCCAGTGGTCATTTTGAATACAAACTGTGATGGTCAGTTGTCTGGTTACTAGTAGGAATCCATATCACTAGTGTATGCACTTATTTTGTTCTTCAGCATATGCTATCACAAGTGCTGTACAAGTGTCGCTGCAGGAACTTTTCAAAATACGATCTCTCGTTAACAACTCACACTAGAATCATGCAACAAACACCACTGACATTCTAATTAATACTACTGTCAGTTTATTATTGTCAAAAAAGTCTGTGTTTGCACAAAAAATATTCTCTATTTTCTACGTACTATTCCAATCTGCTGATTAACCAACAATACAAGCCTCTGACCTCCAATCCGTTCTGTGAAAACTGTACATCAATAACACTAGTTTTACGTTTTTCACCCTATATACTGGATTTTTTTGTTGGCAGATCTGTGGCATCAGAAAATTTGAGAGATTAGAACTAATACAGATGCTTACCTACGCTCATTCTTTCCCAGCGCCATTCGCGGGAGGAACAGCAAAGGGGGGCATCACTTAGTGGTACCAGACGTATCCTTCGCCACACGCTGTCAGCTCACTTCCCGGGTATTGTTGGTCATGAAGAAGTAGATGTTCATGGAAAATTGTGACGATTACAGGCGTCCGCAGGGGGCGGAGGTGAGGGAGGTGGGGGGGGGGGGGGGGGCGGGGGCAAGATGGGACACTTAACTCCCTTCCCCCGCTCCCGGAATATGAAGTACAGAGTTCTTATTCATTACAGAATTCTCGTACACCTCTAGAAGTAATTTCCGTGACTCCGCAGAGCTTCTCGTTTAACTAATTGTAGCATTATGTGGCTGATCGCTGTGAGATAATGTTACGGCAATTACCAATTTCTCCTTAGAAATTTTAACACCTGCCACTCGATTATGGAGCACTTACTTCAGCTTTTTGTACCAATAACTCGCTCTGATTTCCATAAGCATAAGGACACTTTTGTTACGTGGATCAAACGAAGATGGAAAAAGCAGCTCTTGCGTGCCGTGCCGACTTCCTCTTCGAAGTGGTGTTGTGGAATCATCAATAGCTAAAAGCAGCGTTTCCTGGAGCATTTTCTAGTTTCACAGCATGCCTCGTGTGGTACTGTGTGCACGCCGGTAGGCATTAAAATTTGTTATCTACATTATCACTTTCGAGGAAGATTAGTCAAAGTGTAAGTAGGTTGTTTAGGTTTTTATATTCGTAACGCCACGTAGCGCTCTGTGTGAAAATCACTGGCTGTGCTGTGTGCAGTCTGTGGCTGGTTTGCATTGTTGTTTGCTATTGTAGTGTTGATGTAAAATTTTAAAATTTTACATTTCTTCCCCCACATCCACCACTGCTGGCGGCTCACGTCTAACTGCGCAACGCTTCGCGCTGTTCACATCCAACTGCACAACACTACAATAACAAACAACAATGCAAACCAGCCACAGACTGCACACAGCACAGCCAGTGATTTTCACACAGAGCGCTACGTGGCGTTACCAATATAAAAACCTAAACAGCCTACTTACAAAAGGCTCTTTGAAATGAAATGAAATGGCTCTGAGCACTATAGGACTTAACAGTTGAGGTCATCAGTCCCCTAGAACTTAGAACTACTTAAACCTAACTAACCTAAGGACATCACACACATCAATGCCCGAGGCAGGAATCGAACCTGCGACCGTAGCGGTCACGTGGTTCCAGACTGAAGCGCCTAGAACCGCTCGGAAAGGCTCTTTATGACTCGTTATTTTTGTTTGTAACCAACAGAATTCTCACTCCTTGTTATTTCCAACTTCAGACCTTTCATATTGAGTATCATTAAACATTATTGGAATGTGGATAAAAATATCATTTCTAAATATTTTGCTGCTTTATTTCCGAGCTTATTGATTATTTTGTTGGATAAATGTCAAATGTAATCGTAAAAGGAATATAATCTTAGACCTTCACCTTAAAAAATGTGTCTCATTCATCATGATTTTAATAATACAAAAAGGATCACTTTAAAGGTAATTATTATACACGATTACCTCTCAAATATCGAAGTAATCTACTCTAAATATAAACATCTGTTCAATGTAATACAGTAAATTTTTGTGTCACGTACAAAATTTAGATCTTGTGGCATCGCACGTCTCAAAACTGGTCAAATAATTTATGTAAAAAATGACATTTTTTTAATATTGCTCCCCCCCGCCCCCCCGGAAAAATTTCTACGGACACCTATGGGCCATTATTAATTAATAAACTATTTGGCGATGAATGACGGAGATATAGCTGCCGGCCGAGATGGCCGAGCGGTTATAGGCGTTACTGTTTGGAACCGCGCGACCGCTGCGGTCGCAGGTTCGAATCCTGCCTCGGGCATGGATGTGTGTGATGTCCTTAGCTTAGTTAGATTTAAGCAGTTTTAAGTTCGAGGGGACTGATGACCTCAGAAGTGAAGTCCCATAGTGCTCAGAGCCATTCGAACCATTTTTGAAGATATAGCTACTCCATCGAGGTCACGAACAATTTCAGCTCCCAAGAGAGAAAGAAAAAACACGACGTGGCATGGAACACGGAATTTGATGTTTAGTAGATGCTTTAAATGTAAGTTACCTTCTACTCATTGTATTGTGTCACGCCTGAAATGATCTAAATTCTTATTTAGTGTCACAGATAAGCACTACATTTGAACACGAACGTTACTACATTATGCAAACCACTGTCATGTTCACTGTTGCAGGCGGAGCGGCAAATTATAGGTACGTATTTTAAATCTAAATTAAGCCCTGGGCAACAAGTAGATTCCATATCCCCAGACTTACGAAAAGCGTTTGACACAGTGCTCCGCTGCAGATTGTTTACAATTTTTCGGTAAACAGGATTTCTAATAATAGGTATCTGTAAATACACCAACGTCAGTAGAGAAATTTATTTCTGTTTAATAGCTTGCAGTCTCAGAGAGTACAGTGAGAAATCTGCACACCAATTTTTAGTATTACTTTATTCTCCTTTCGTATATTTTGTACACATTTCAGACTCAGTAACGCCGTTTGGGACCTTACATCCATTTTATGCACAGTACGATATGACTAGGGACTGTGCATGTTGTAAGTGGACACAAGGAAAGTTGGCTGCTGTCCTTAAATAGCTGGAAGCTGCTTGGCTACCGTCGACAAGCTTCTAGCTAATGCTCTAAGTTACGGTGATGTCAGGGCGCCAGTGACGAGACCTGAAACACCTTTGGTGCCACTGGAATCCCCTGGTGACTCGCAAGTCGCTGCGGCTTCTGTTACGCAACATCTGACCGGTCCGTCCTCACCCCGGAGTGGATGGCAGACATTGGTGGGTTTGCGTGTCACTGGGCGGAAGGCGAAAGAGGGAGCAGTCCGCGCAGCTGGCTCCCTACGTCTTAGCAAAAGGTACGAGGTGCTACCCAGTGTTGATGAGAACTCTGAGCCAGCACGGGATGCCTCTCCTGTTGGGCCAGCGGTCGATTTTCCTTCCGAGTCCTTACAAGTAAAGAGGGTGCTCCAACGTTAGGTGGTTGATGGAGGCCCTCAGGGAGATAGCAGGCAAGGCGGGAAAGAATTCCAGTGTGCATTCGATACGTTTGGTGAAAGGTCTCATGCGTGATGTGGAGGAGGCCCTGCTGGCGGCTATCGAGCTCACTGGGTGCAACCGGCTGCATGTAGTGGCACATGTCGGCACGAATGACGCCTGCCGCTTGAGTTCTGATGCTATCCTCGGCGCCTTTCGGCGACTGGCTGATTTGATGAAAGCAACCAGCAACGCACGAAGTTACAGGCTAAGCTGTCTATTTGTAGCATCATAACCAGGGTTGTAGCGGTCCTCTAGTTTCGAGCAGAGTGGAAGGTCTAAACCAACGGCTCAGACGACTCTGCGAGGATATCAGATGCGAATTTCTCGACCTCCGCTATCGGGTGCAGAATTGTAGGGTTCCTCTTAACAGGTCAGGCGTGCACTACACGCAGGAAGCGGCTGTAAGGGTTGCGGAGTAAGTGTAGCGTGCACAGGGGCTTTTTTTTAGGTTAGAGAACATTCCTTTGGGATCAAAGACGATTTGTCTGTTCAGTCAGCCACAGTGACCTCAGAGAATCTTGATGCTCGCTGATCAGAGATAAAAAAGATTCATATCGTTTTGGTAAAATGCAGGAGCATCCAAGGAAAGGTCCCAGAATTGGTATCGCTTACTGAAGGTTATAATGCACAGATAGTATTGGGAACAGAATAATATGGGGAACAGAAAGCTTGCAGAAACCAGACGTCAGTGAAAACGAAATCCTAAGTTCAGATTAGAATGTTTATCGCGAGGATAGATTACTCGCCAGTGGTGGCGGCGTGTTTGTTGTAGCAAAAAATTCGATATTATCTAGCGAGGTTATCACGAATTCGTGAATATGCATTAATCTGGTTCAAATTGAGTATCAAAGAAGGGTCAAAAGTGGTGATCGGATGCCTTTATAGACGACCCGGGTCAGGACCTGTAGACGTAGAGTATTTCAGACAGAGCTTGCTGAATGTAATTAGTAATTTTCCTGATCATGCCGTTGTAATAGGGGTGACTTCAACTTGCCACGTGAAGATTGGGAGTGTTATGCCGTCAAAACTGGTGCCAGGGACAGAGATTCGTGTCATTCCTCTACGTCCATCATACTGGGACTAAATGATGTCCATTCATTGCCTGAGTGAGTTGCTAAGAACTGCTTATTCGCTCTTTCTAGCATAAACACTCTCCTAATCTTCTTGACAGGTTTATTAACTTCAGCAACCATAGTCGTTATGATGACACGATCACTGAAATGAAATGAAATGTCGTGTGGCTAGGGCCTCCCGTCGGGTAGAGCGTTCGCCTGGTCCAGGTCTTTTGCGTTGACGCCATTTCGGCGACCTGCGTGTCGATGGGGATGAAATGATGATGATTAGGACAACACAACACCCAGTCCCTGAGCGGAGAAAATCTCCGACCCAGCCGGGAATCGAACACGGGCCCTTAGGATTGACAGTCTGTCACGCTGACCACTCAGCTACCGGGGGCGGACGCACGATCACTAACTCCCCATCACTATACTGACGCCGTCGGTAATGTCCGAGGTTCCACTGCATGTGGGCTATCGGACTAGCTGCTTTAATTTATCACGGATCTCTTGAGCAATGAAAGGTACCTAGCGACTGGAAAAAAATGGGCAAGTTGTAACGCCGGAAATGCATATCCTCCTATTTCCATCTATTGCACTGCAAATTTTTTTCCTTATTTTGTTACCTGAAGATATAACATTTCTGTGTCTTTGTATATTGTAATTGTTTTACTATTTGTATATATATGCATTTATGTCGATGTATAATTGGTTTGTGTTGTAAATATTATTTGTATTTTTACGCTGGGTCTTGCCTAGGGAAAACTATGGTATCGAACGAATACATCGATAGGTCGTGTGGAGAACCAAAATGTTTAGGATCTTTGGTAGTGTTAACTCTGTCGCGTGGAGCGCGGGCAGAGGGGAGTCTGGCTGGGGTGGTGCAGTGGAGCAGGTGTGTTGTGTGACACTCCCGCGAGTTGCCGCGCTTTCGGGGTTGGGCAGCATGTAATTGCGCTAGACTTGCTATGATAGTTTCTGACACGGTGTCGCGGATGGGAAGCATTACCTGGCGCACATCAAGAGCCCGTTTCGCCTGGTGACCGTGTCGAGAAGAAGGCGCGCCAACATCCAGCTTCTGCAACAGCGACGGCCGACAATGAGTGACTGTGACCACCTCCTCGATCGACAGCTTCAAACCTTCAATCAACCAACAAGGAAGACTGTAAGCACGTAAAGTTTTAGAACTGTATGGCAGACCTCAGCTTTTCAAACTGTTCAAATCACAAAATTACAGCAACGTAGCATGAACCTTTGTTGCTCATTGTCCCACTTGCATTACCAAGCAGGGTCCCTTCCTTTTCCGAAATGTACCCGAGTGTCGTTGAAATTCAAACGCCAGCATCATTCGATTTCACTGCTTTAATTTCAAAGTTCAGTTAAGGTATTCATAGCTGGCTACAATATTTAGATTACACAAGCACAATTTAAGAGTGCGAGTTTTGTTACCGTATTTTAGCTTACCTGTGACTGCAGCTCAGCTTGGTACATACTAAATTTTACTATTGTTAATTGTTCAGAATCATTTAATACAAGTTCAAAGTTAAATCTCTTATTTCTAAATGGCGTAGATTCAAGTAGCTTTTGAAATTATTGTTGAGGCAGTCCAAGACTAACCGTACCTTACTGAATTTCGATGTGCTTCAGAAAGAAAGCTCACTATTAACTTTAGTCACTAAATTAACTTTCGATTTTCCGGTTTTATTAATTCTACACGTGTCAACCTTCAGTTGCCACGCTTCTGGTGCTAATCATATGTGTAATAACCTTTCTTCTTCAGTTACTATAGTAATTGTCCTTAGGACTGGCGACCGTAATTTCCCCCAAATCTCAAATATCTAATTAGCGCCAATTAATTGTTAACGTGACGACCGCACATTTACTTTCTTTACTAACTTTACCCCTTTTCAAAATTAATTTCCACCAGTTTCATTTGCAGTTTTCCTTTCATTTAGATGTAACCCTTTCCTCCCTCTTTACCGACAAATTAACACGGTGACGATTGCTTTTCCCAAATTTCCGTTAGGTACACGCGGTTTAATTTTTCACTCTCATTAAGGTCGATAAGTGAGGGGGAGGTTACAAGGTCATTCCCGTTTTTAAGAAAGGCTGTAAGACAGATCCACAAAATTGTAGACCTATATAGTTGACGTCAAAATGTTGTAGAATTATGGAACATGTTTTATGCTAAATAATTATGACATTTTTGGAAAATGGACATCTCCTCGCAAACAGAGATTCTGTGAGACTCAGATCGCTCTGTTCGTCAATGATATCTACAGCGCAGTGGGTAACTGCGCTCGGATGGATGCCACGTTCCTTGATTTCAGTAAGACATTTGACCCCATCCCTCACTGCCGTTTAATAATAATAAAAAAACGAGCTTACGGAGTATCGGAGCAGACTTGCGATTGCATTCGAGACTATCTTGCAGATATGACTCGTCTCTCTTAACGGAACAAAATCGATAGATGTAAAGGTAACATCCGGAGTACCTCAGGGAAGTGTAATAGGGCCGTTGCTGTTTACGATACATAGAAATGATCTAATAGAAAGGGTAGGATGCTCTTTCAGACTATTCACAGATGATGCAGTTGTCTACACCAAAGTAGCAACGCCAGAAGATAGTAAGAATTTGCAGGACGACCTATTGGCATTTGACGAATGGTGCAGGCTCTGACAGTTGACCTTGATGGTAAATAAATGTAACATATTGAGCATACATAGGAAAAGAAATCCACTGCTGTACAGGTACACTGTTGATGACAAACAGTTGGAGACAGCGTCTGCCGTAAAATATCCAGCCGTAACTATCCAGAGCGACCTTCAGTAGAATGACCATTTAAGACAGATACTGAGGTAAGCAGATACCAGACTCAGATTCATCAGAAGAATCTTAGGGAAATGTAACTTGTCCACGAAATAAGTGGCTTAAAAGACGTTCGTTCGACCGATTCTTGAGTATTATTCAGCTACCTGGGAGTCCTGTCAGGTAGGACTCATAGAGAAGATAGAGAAGGTCCAACGAAGAGCGGTGCGTTTCGTCACGGGATCGTTTAGCTGGCAAGAGAACTCCACGGAGATGCTAAACAAACTCCACTGGCAGACGCTACAAGAGAGGCGTTGTGCATCACAGAGAGATTTAATACTGAAATTTCGGGACAGCACTTTTCAGGAGGAGTCGGACAGCATGTTACTTCCCCTCACATACATCTCGTGCATTGACCACGAGTAGAAAATTCGATAAACTAGAGCCAAGACGGAGTCCTACCGACAATCATCCTTCCCATGTACTATTGGCGAGTGGAACAGGGTTGGAGGGATGAGATAGAGGTACCGAAAGTACGCTCCGGCACGCACCAGTAGGTGGCTTGCGGGGTATGATGTACGAGGGCAGTTCAATAAGTAATGCAACACAATTTTTTTCTGAAACAGGGATTGTTTTATTCAGCATTGAAATACACCAGGTTATTCCCCAATCTTTTAGCTACACAACACTATTTTTCAACGTAATCTCCATTCAATGCTACGGCCTTATGCCACCTTGAAATGAGGGCCTGTATGCGTGCACGGTACCATTCCACTGGTCGATGTCGGAGCCAACATCGTACTGCATCAATAACTTCTTCATCATCCGCGTAGTGCCTCCCACGGATTGCGTTCTTCATTGGGCCAAACATATGGAAATCCGACGGTGCGAGATCGGGGCTGTAGGGTGCATGAGGAAGAACAGTCCACTGAAGTTTTGTGAGCTCCTCTCGGGTGCGAAGACTTGTGTGAGGTCTTGCGTTGTTATGAAGAAGGAGAAGTTCGTTCAGATTTTTGTGCCTACGAACACACTGAAGTCGTTTCTTCAATTTATGAAGAGTAGCACAATACACTTCAGAGTTGATCGTTTGACCATGGGGAAGGACATCGAACAGAATAACCCCTTCAGCGTCCCAGAAGACTGTAACCATGACTTTACCGGCTGAGGGTATGGCTTTAAACTTTTTCTTGGTAGGGGAGTGGGTGTGGCGCCACTCCATTGATTGCCGTTTTGTTTCAGGTTCGAAGTGATGAACCCATGTTTCATTGCCTGTAACAGTCTTTGACAAGAAATTGTCACCCTCAGCCACATGACGAACAAGCAATTCCTCACAGATGGTTCTCCTTTGCTCTTTATGGTGTTCGGTTAGACAACGAGGGACCAGCGGGAACAAACCTTTGAATATCCCAACTGGTGAACAATTGTGACAGCACTACCAACAGAGATGTCAAGTTGAGCACTGAGTTGTTTGATGGTGATCCGTCGATCATCTCGAACGAGTGTGTTCGCATGCTCCGCCATTGCAGGAGTCACAGCTGTGCACGGCCGGCCCGCACGCGGGAGATCAGACAGTCTTGCTTGACCTTGCGGCGATGATGACACACGCTTTGCCCAACGACTCACCGTGCTTTTGTCCACTGCCAGATCACCGTAGACATTCTGCAAGCGCCTATGAATATCTGAGATGCCCTGATTTTCCGCCAAAAGAAACTCGATCACTGCCCGTTGTTTGCAACGCACATCCGTTACAGACGCCATTTTAACAGCTCCGTACAGCGCTGCCACCTGTCGGAAGTCAATGAAACTATACGAGACGAAGCGGGAATGTTTGAAAATATTCCACAAGAAATTTCCGGTTTTTTCAACCAAAATTGGCAGAGAAAAAAAATGTGTTGCATTACTTATTGAACTGCCCTCGTAGATGTAGATGAACCGTTCGATCGCACGGAATAGGTTCCCAGATGTGAGTGGTTCGAAGACTTATTACCTAACAGAAATCAGTCCATTGTCCTCGACGACGAGTGTTCTTCGAGGACACAAATGATATGACGTGCAGAGTGATCAGCAATCTTCTGTTGTTTGCTGATGATGCTCTGGTGTACGGGAAGGTGTCGCCGGTGAGTGACTCTAGGAAGATACTAGATCAAAATTTCTAGTTAGTGCGTTCAATGCCAGCTTGTTCTAAATGAAGGAAAAGTAAGTTAATGTAGATGATTAGTAATGCTCGAAATATCAGTATTAGTGTGCTGCTTGACATAGTCAAAACTATTAAATACCTAGGTGTAACATTCCAAAGCGATATGAAATGGAACGAGCATGTGGGGATTGTGGCAGTCGAATGGTTGACTTCTGTTTATTGGGAGAATTTTGTGAAAGTATTGTTCATCTGTAGATGAGAGGCCGGCCGTTGGTGGCCGAGCGGTTCTAGGCGCTTCAGTCTGGAACCGCTACGGTCGCAGGTTCGAATCCTGCCTCGGGCATGGATGTGTGTGATGTCCTTAGGTTAGTTAGGCTTAAGGAGTTCTAAGTTCTAGGGGAGTGATTACCTGAGATGTTAAGTCCCGTAGTGCTCAGAGCCATTTGAACCATTTTGTAGATGAGACCCGAGAATAGAACACTAGTACGAGCCATTCTGCAGTGTTACTCGAGTATTTGAGGTTCACACTGGGTCGAATTAAAGGAAGACATGGAAGCAATTCAAAATCATGCTGCTAAATTTGTTACCGGTAAATTCGGCCATCACACGAGTGTTACAGAGATGATTTGTGAACTCAGATGGGAATCCCTGGAGGGATGGTGATGTTCTTTGACAAAATTTAGAGAACCGACATTTAAAGGTGTCTGCAGAACTGTTCTACTGCCGTCAACGCACATTTCGCACAAGGACCAAGAAGATAAAATAAGAAACCCATCGTACAGAGGGGTATAGACAGTTGCTTTTCCCTCGCTCCATTTGCGAGTGGAACAGGAAAGGAAATGACTAGCAGTGATACAACGTACTCTCCACCATGCACCATATGATAGCTTGCGTAATATTCAGATGCAGAATATTGAAAATCTCGCGCACCAAGCCTGTGCTTAGGTACTTTTGCATGGCAATTTAACAATACATCACTGTGGCACGCTGTAAACAATTATCGTTTACACGCTGTATATAATGTATGTGATGATGACGAACCAGAAGTTGATGCGCTCAGTGCTGAGCGTCGTGACTCCCTGAACCAAGTATCTCAATTACTTATTTATTTGCTATTTTCTTTTAGTCTGTTATCTATACAAAGGAACAGGTCGAATGTTGCACACGAATCGGCATGAATACAGCACATAATATTTTAACATAATTTCAAATATGTTAGTAATAACTAAACGTTATGTTGTTCAAATCGATAAAAATCTAGATATAATACCTATATAAAAAGAATAATAATAAGAAGTAAAAAAAAGTCTACCAGGTGTCGCCATCCCAGACGATTACCAGTTTCTGTCAGAGGGTTCTAAAGAGGTAGACCAGAGATCTTCTTGATTTTATTTGTCCACCTGGTCACTGCCTTCCCTCGTTCTTTTGCCCTCGATGTTTCCTTCTATGGTTTCTGCTGTAGATTTTATCCACCTCTTTTCATAATATGCCCAAAGAGCTCGCAAACTTTTTGGTTGACACGAGAAGAAAAGCGTCTGGCGATACTGAGCTGCTCAATAATGGACACATTTATTCTTCGTTCGGCATATTTTCCGTTCAGCATCTTGCGCCAGTACCAAAGCTCAAGTGCATCATTAGGCTGCCCGTCTCTGGCGTTAAGGTTCCCTGTTTGCCAACCACAGAAGACGGAAAACTAAAGTGTTTCATGAAGCCAGACCTTTGTGGTGTTCGTAATCGCTATGTTTTGCCAGATCTTGGTGAGCTTCTTCATAGCTACTCGCTCTTATGGGATCGACCTGTGTGTTGAACCTGTTGTCCTCGATCAGTTATCGCGAGTTTGGACTTCGTGAGCCTGAGGTCTAATTGATATGATAGCCTAATGTCTTTTACTTTTGTTGGTAGCTCAGGAAATTGGTCTTCGCTGCTGACTAAAAGCATAGTGTGATCAACAAATCGGAGGTAGATAATAGTTTTACTGCCAATTGATATGCCTTTAGTCCAAATATAAAGTGCATTCCTAATGACGTGCTCTGCATAGGTGTTGTATGGGGTGTTCAAAAACTCTCTCCGCAGTGCCGTATAACTGTTAGACGCGCGTGCCGTATGCCGCAGTGAATGTACTAAAATGAAACTCAGTGAAATACAAGCTATTAATTCACTGAATATTCAGTTTTAGTTACAAATTTTCGCATTAAATGTTGAAACTGTCCACCCTGTTGTTGAATACACAATTCAATTCGTCTAATCATGTTTCCAAACACAAGCTGTTCAAATGGTCGAAATGGCTCTGAGCACTATGGGACTTAACATCTATGGTCATCAGTCCCCTAGAACTTAGAACTACTTAAACCTAACTAACCTAAGGACATCACACAACACCCAGCCATCACGAGGCAGAGAAAATCTCTGACCCCGCCGGGAATCGAACCCGGGAACCCGGGCGTGGGAAGCGAGAACACTACCGCACGACCACGAGATGCGGGCAAACACAAGCTGTAACATTTCTTCTGTAACAGAAGCAGTGAGAGTGGATATTGCAGTTTTCAATTCATCGATAGACTTTGGTCGGTTTTTATAGATAATTGCTTTCACTGCACCCCAGAAGAAAAATTCAGGCGGTCGTGGAGGCCAAATTCCCTGTGAAATTATGCGATCACCGTAAACATTAGCTTGCAGTGACACTGAAACACGAGCTGTATGCGCGGTTGTACCCTTTGTTGTATATAACCGTTCTGTATTTCACATAACACAAGTTCTTCTATGAATGGGTACAGAATATCGCTGCAGTATCGTTGTGCGTTTATTGTTTCGTTGAAAAATATGGGACCCACAATGCGACGTCTAGAAATTGCAATCCAAACTCCTGTTTTCACAGAATGAAGTGGTTCCTCATGAATACACAATGGATTTGCAGTGATGCACATACGAGAATTTGCGAGTTCATGTTCCCGGATAAATGAAACCACGCTTCAGCAGTGGAAAACGTTTCATTAAGAATCTTCCTTCCATTTTATTGAACGAAAGTTTTGAACAATTGACAATAAGGCAGCCTCTTGCCATGATCAGTATTTTTTAGTTGTTGCACGACTGTCACTTTATATGGGAAAAGTTCTAATTTTTTCAGTACAGCTGTGTCGGCCGTTCCGACACTAACATCGATTTCCTGGGCGAAACTTCTTACTGACTTGTTCGGACTCATGGACATTTCATCGGAAATATCGAGTAGTTTATCCTCAGACAAAACACTAGGACGACCACTTATCTGTACATCTCTCACTGAACACGTACTTCGAAATTTGTTTATCAAATCCCACACAGTATCGCGATGTTGTCTCTGGAAAAACTGAATTATATGTTTGACGAACTGATACTGTGTATTTACAACCAGCTTTGAACACTTGTTCCACTAAAAACACACGTTCTTCAATGGTTAGCGTTTTAACAGTGATCAAAACGAAACAAACGAACAGAGGAACTAAACTTAAACGTTCACGTCAACACGTAACGACACACACCAACGATACTACTGACACTGGTTGAGATAAACGAAACAGTGGAATGTTGGGAGAGTCGACTTGAAGGGAAGTAACCCAGGCAGGCGAACAGTCATACTGCACGCGCGGCTAACAATCATACGGCACAGCGGAAAGACTTTTTGAAAGTATAATTGAGATAATAGAGCACAACCCTGACACCCTTTCATACGCCGACCGGTGTGGCCGAGTGGTTCTAGGCGCTTCAGTCTGGAACCACGCGACCGCTACGGTCGCACGTTCGAATCCTGCCTTGGGCGTGGATGTGTGTGATGTCCTTAGGTTAGTTAGGTTTAAGTAGTTCTAAGTTCTGGGGGACTGATGACGTCAGCTGTTAAGTCCCATAGTGCTCAGAGCCATTTGAACCATTTGAACCCTTTCATACGCTGAAGATATCGGACGTGCCAACATTTGTCTTCATACCCACGAGGTGATTATTGTATAGACGTATGGTAAGTGCTGCCAGGCACCTGAAACGCTGTTAGCACCTGAAACAACTTTCCCCAAGCAAAGCAGTCAAAGGATTGCCTATGATGAAAGAAGTAGATGAAAACTGGGGCTCAGAACTCTCGTAATAATTTGAGAATATGTTCACGACTTACTTTTCATTCAGTAAAACTTGCTTATCGTGCCCATATGTGAGGCTGAATAAACTGTTTCAACTTCAAACACGGGTTGAAGATGTAAAGCAAAATTTTCCTTGTGTGGGAAATTAGAGCAGTAGTTCGGTAGTTGGTACAGTTCCTGATAGTCCCCTTCTTATGTAGGGGTATGAAGAGAGACTTGACCTGTCTTCTAGGTACTCCCGTGTTTCCTTTATTGTTGTACATAATCAATACAGCACATCAAGACCTTTGCATTCCATTTCTTTGATCATTTCACCAGATATACTGTCTAGACCATGCGATTTATACAGAATAAAACGGCAAAACGTCCCTCTAAGACCTCCCAATTCAGCAAAATCCTCAGTACCACCTTAAAATTGTACCTGTACAGACAGAAACCATGACGAGAGTTGCAGACGCCTGCAGGCAGGCTACGCTGCTCCTCATTCGTTGCTACACTGGCCATCTGGAGAGTGTCGAATGGGTTGCCGATCTGCAAGCACCTAACACTTCGTCACGGTTTCCGTCTTACAGGTACGTTTTTAAACTTCTCAGTAAAGGTGGGCAGGTGCCATCGAGGTTTTGACAAACTGCGGGGTCTTATAGCGAATCTTTGCAGTTTTATTCACACGTGTGTCAATTCTCATCCCCCATGATCACGCCACAGGAGGACACAAAATAGGAGAGTTGAAGAAGCATAAGCACCCTTAGATGTTTCATATCTCCTTCAAATTTCATCGAATTATTTTGAAGAGTCCATAGTGGTTCCAACCTGCACACAAGGGCAAAAACTGCGGTCGCGCTGCGCTCCAAATGGCTACGATCACGTTCGACAGAGATGCAGGCCTACAATGCCATTAGAGAAGGGTTGAAGCGGCCGAGAGCGTCAGCAGTGTCAAACGTTGTCAAGAACATCTTCCTGATGTTCATCGTAATGTCAACTGTAGTTTTCGACAGCGAAATGTGTGGCAATCAACGCCGCAGGGAAAGGGGTGGTTTCACTGACGACAAACCTGGGCCTTTTCTCGCCGATTTTGACCAGCGGTGTGTCTGGAATGCTTTCCTCGGCGACTCAGGAGAAAACCGCGTGATTTCAAAACTGGGCTTCGAGGTTCTGATCTTTATCGCACAGGCGTCAACAGAAGAATTGATATGTGGGTAAGAGGGACTGTGACAACCTTCCGATCGTGCGGCACATCTACGGTGGTATTGGGAATAATTGTGGCGAAATTTGGTACCAATATAACGTCATTAATCCACCTTACCTGTCACATGAACTTATGAGCTGTGGCCTTTTTCGTGTGTCTCAACATCTTGCTGTCAGAATCGTCATCGAGTCCGCGGGTGATATCTCAGGACGCCATGTACGCTTCTGGCCATTAAAATTTCTACACCAAAAAGAAATGCAGATGATAAACGGGTATTCATTGGACCAATATATTATACTAGAACTGACATGTCATTACGTATTCACGCAATTTGGGTGCACAGATCCTGAGAAATCAGTACCCAGAACAACCGCCTCTGGCCGTAATAACGGCATTTATACGCCTGGCCATTGAGTCAAACGGAGCTTGGATGGCGTGTACAGGTACAGCTGCCCATCCAGCTTCAACACGATACCGCAGTTCATCAAGATTAGTTCAAATGGCTCTGAGCACTATGGGACTTAACTGCAGTGGTCATCAGTCCCCTAGATCTTAGAACTACTTAAACCTAACTAACCTAAGGACATCACACACATCCATGCCCAAGGCTATCAAGATTAGTGACTGGCGTATTGTGACGAGCCAGTTGCTCGGCCACCATTGAGCAGACGTTTTCAATTTGTGAGAGATCTGGAGAATGTGCTGGCCAGGGCAGCAGTCGAACATTTTCTGTATCCAGAAAGGCCCGTACAGGACCTACAACATGCGGTCGTGCATTATCCTGCTGAAATGTAGGGTTTCGCAGGGATCGAATGAAGGGTAGAGCCACGGCTCGTAACACATCTGAAATGTAACGTCCACTGTTCAAAGTGCTGTCAATGCGAACAAGAGGTGACCGAGACGTGTGACCAATGGCCCCCATACCATCACGCCGGGTTATACGCCAGTATGGCGATGACCAATGCACGCTTCCAATGTGCGTTCACCGCGATGTCGCCAAACACGGATGCGACCATCATGATGCTGTAAACAGAACCTGGATTCATCCGAAAAAATGACGTTTTGCCATTCGTGCACCCAGTTTCGTCGTTGAGTACACCATCGCAGGCGCTACTGTCTGGGATGCAGCGTCAAGGGTAACCGCAGCCATGGTCTCCGAGCTGATAGTCCATGCTGCTGCAAACGTCGTCGAACTGTTCGTGCAGATGGTTGTTGTCTTGCAAACGTCCCCATCTGTTGACTCAGGGATCGAGACGTTGCTGCACGGTCCGTTACAAGTCATACGGATAAGATGCCTGTCATCTCGACTGCTAGTGATACGAGGTCGTTGGGATCCAGCACAGCGTTCCGTATTACCCTCCTGAACCCACCGATTCCATATTCTGCTAACAGTCATTGGATCTCAACGAACGTGAGCAGCAATGTCGCGTTACGATAAACCACTATCGCGATAGGCTACAATCCGCCCTTTATCAAAGTCGGAAACGTGATGGTACGCATTTCACCTCCATACACGAGACATCACAACAACGTTTCACCGGGCAACGCCGGTAAACTGCTGTTTGTGTATGAGAAATCGGTTTTAAACTTTCCTCATGTCAGCACTTTGTAGGTATCGCCACCGGCGCCAACCTTGTGTAAATGCTCTGAAAAGCTAATGATTTGCATATCACAGCATCTTCTTCCTGTCGGTTAAATATAACGTCTGTAGCACGTCATCTTCGTGGTGTAGCAGTTTTAACGTATCTTTGAAAGTAGCGGCATTACTTGTGACAGAAATAGCTCACGACCACATAATAATTTCTATCCTATGAGACGGTAAATTTTAAATTTTTGTTCAAATATTCTTCATGTCTACTGACATGAGGCGTTTCTACACTTAATGTTAGAAAATATCATCTTCTTTGGTTTCCTTGGGCGTTTATTTTGTATTCAAATGTTGTTGTACCTAACTGCCAAACGCCGCACGGGGTATCCGCTAGGTCTGGGGCGTCTTGTCACGGTTTGCGCGGCTTGCCCCGTCGGAGGTTCGAGACCTCCATCGGGAATTGGTGTGTGTGTTGTCCTTGGCGTAAGTTAGTTTAAGTTAGATTGAGTAGAGTGTAAGCTTAGGGACCGATGACTTCAGCAATTTGGTCCCATAAGATGTTACCAGAAATTTCCATTTGACTGCTAAGCAGGTGACATTCAGTAACACACATTAACATTATATGACAGTAGTGCTACTAACTATAGTCAATTTTCATTGCATTATTACATTGTTTGACTACTACGTTTGCACTGGTAAAGGATTTGTAATACGAGTGATGTAGAAGAAAGAAAAGAGAGAAGGAAAGGTGTTCGCAGCAAAAGGAAATCTTATGTTATAAAGGAATCGTGACTTAAAAACATAAAATACGGACCGAAAGGGTAAGGTTATTTTGCTCGAAGGTCATAGTTCAAAATGCGTTTAAGAATGTAATATCAGCTACACAATTAATTTAGTGCTGATACATTTATTGTTTTCACTCCGATTTGTATATTTTGTTTCCCAGTTAATACACTCCTGGAAATTGAAATAAGAACACCGTGAATTCATTGTCCCAGGAAGGGGAAACTTTATTGACACATTCCTGGGGTCAGATACATCACATGATCACACTGACAGAACCACAGGCACATAGACACAGGCAACAGAGCATGCACAATGTCGGCACTAGTACAGTGTATATCCACCTTTCGCAGCAATGCAGGCTGCTATTCTCCCATGGAGACGATCGTAGAGATGCTGGATGTAGTCCTGTGGAACGGCTTGCCATGCCATTTCCACCTGGCGCCTCAGTTGGACCAGCGTTCATGCTGGACGTGCAGACCGCGTGAGACGATGCTTCATCCAGTCCCAAACATGCTCAATGGGGGACAGATCCGGAGATCTTGCTGGCCAGGGTAGTTGACTTACACCTTCTAGAGCACGTTGGGTGGCACGGGATACATGCGGACGTGCATTGTCCTGTTGGAACAGCAAGTTCCCTTGCCGGTCTAGGAATGGTAGAACGATGGGTTCGATGACGGTTTGGATGTACCGTGCACTATTCAGTGTCCCCTCGACGATCACCAGTGGTGTACGGCCAGTGTAGGAGATCGCTCCCCACACCATGATGCCGGGTGTTGGCCCTGTGTGCCTCGGTCGTATGCAGTCCTGATTGTGGCGCTCACCTGCACGGCGCCAAACACGCTTACGACCATCATTGGCACCAAGGCAGAAGCGACTCTCATCGCTGAAGACGACACGTCTCCATTCGTCCCTCCATTCACGCCTGTCGCGACACCACTGGAGGCGGGCTGCACGATGTTGGGGCGTGAGCGGAAGACGGCCTAACGGTGTGCGGGACCGTAGCCCAGCTTCATGGAGACGGTTGCGAATCGTCCTCGCCGATACCCCAGGACCAACAGTGTCCCTAATTTGCTGGGAAGTGGCGGTGCGGTCCCCTACGGCACTACGTAGGATCCTACGGTCTTGGCGTGCATCCGTGCGTCGCTGCGGTCCGGTCCCAGGTCGACGGGCACGTGCACCTTCCGCCGACCACTGGCGACAACATCGATGTACTGTGGAGACCTCACGCCCCGCGTGTTGAGCAATTCGGCGGTACGTCCACCCGGCCTCCCGCATGCCCACTATACGCCCTCGCTCAAAGTCCGTCAACTGCACATACGGTTCACATCCACGCTGTCGCGGCATGCTACCAGTGTTAAAGACTGCGATGGAGCTCCGTATGCCACGGCAAACTGGCTGACACTGACGGCGGCGGTGCACAAATGCTGCGCAGCTAGCGCCATTCGACGGCCAACACCGCGGTTCCTGGTGTGTCCGCTGTGCCGTGCGTGTGATCATTGCTTGTACAGCCCTCTCGCAGTGTCCGGAGCAAGTATGGTGGGTCTGACGCACCGGTGTCAATGTGTTCTTTTTTCCATTTCCAGGAGTGTAGCTTTACATGTTAATCCAAAGAATTTTAAGGTTATATTCTATTTTCTCCTAGCTAGGAATCCAGAATTATTTTCACTGTTTATTTTGACTATTTTATACCTTTCCAGATGTCGCATGAGATTCCATTAATATGTTTCAAACTTTTAATGAAGCAAAGTCCGTTGCTTCTAGGCGGCCTAGAATAACAAAGAAAGATAAAAAATGATGGGGAAACAACCAAATCAAAGGAACTAGCATACGACTACTGACTAAACAGTTCAACTCGAAGAAAAAAGATATGTAAAAATGCGTTATTGTTTACCCATACTGTGAGTGCTGATAATAAAAAGAATAAGAAAACTTCTGGGCCTTGGTGAATCACTACAAGATAAAAGAGGTAAATCGACATCAGGAAATGCGAAATCCCTCAAATTTATGGTGCTGGTTCAGTATTACATTAAGAAGTATTCAGTTTATAGGACACATTGTTTTAGCAACGAATACAAGTATCTTAGTCCAAAACCAAACGTCAAAATAATGCAGGTATCATTTCTGCAAATACATCCAGAGTTCAGGCCCCAGAAAAATGAGTCATTTGGGTCTGTAACTTAATGGGTTTAAATGAAGATATAGCACGAAAACTTTGATCAGGAATTTGGACTACCTCAGACACACACGTGTTGTCGCTGTGAAGAGTTGAATGTCAGAATTAGAAGTCCTCATCTCAACTTCAAAATCCAAAAGAGGTGCTGCGGCGGAATTGATGCTACATAAGCGTTGGGCTAAGAAGTTTTATTCCTAACATGAAAAGTTGAAGAACTAGTAAAAACTCATCACGACGTAGCTATGTTAACGTTTCATTGCTTGTGTATTGTAATGCTTCCTGCCAATGTGATGTAAAAATTTTCTATCTTCGCCAACTGACAATGTACGTTTTTAACATTCATTACCTCAAAACGAGACTTTGCATTGACCACGTGGTTCCAAAGGAAGGACCTGATGAGGTTTGGTCCTTTCTTCTTGATTATATTGAGTAGAAAGTCAGCTACAAAGTGAAACATCTGTACGTAATGTGAGACAGATGTGACGGACAGAACAAAATCCACAGTCTTGTCCGTGTCTTACTTAGGTTGCTGGATGTAGAGAGATTTCAAACGAACATAGTTTCCCAGTCAGAACCTACTCATACCTACCCTGTTGTAAGGACTTCAGAATGATCAAGAGAAAGATAAAAACGATTGATCGTATCTGTATTTCTGAAGAATATTCAGCACTTACTCTATAGTCAGGTGTTCAAAAAAAGTTTGAAGTGAAAATGGTTGAATCCTCTGACAGTAAGAACATAAATGACTGGTGGCTACAGTACTGCAAAATGTAGTTGTTTCTGAGGAAACCAAAGGAGCCAGTGTGTCATCACACAAGAAAGTTAAGTTTATGGTCTCACAGTACAACCAGTTACTTTTCATAATAAACGTGAAAGGTATAGTGACAGCAAAGTCCATCATTGATGGGTTGGCAGTATCAACGGTCAACTTGTCAAAAGGTGTTTCACCTACCTACCCCACATTAACAGTCTACAATGAACAGATTTCCATCAGTCAATGGAAAATGTAAGATATCAGAAAGTTTCTGCCTTACCTAGCTGAAGAAACTCAAGTGAGAGAGTTTTGTGGACAGATATTTGGTCTTAGATACAAGCGGCGTTCGGTAAGTAATGCAAAACATTTATTTCTCGGTCAGTTCAGGTTGAAAAAATGCAGAATTTGTTTTGAGGCATCGTGGAATAATCCCACTTCAGCCCCTACAGTTTCAAGAAGTTCCGAAAGGTGGCAGCGTTATACATTGCCTTCAAAATGGCGTCTGTAACCGAAGTCGTTCTTCGCAGAGAGCTGTCATTTTCTTTTGGCGCAAAATCAGAGTATCGCAGATATTCATCGGCGCTTTCAGACTGTCTACAGAGGTCTGCTTGTGAATGAAAGAACGGTTAGTCGTTGGGCGAGACGTCTGTCATCATCGCAACATGGTCACCCAGACCTGTCCGATCTTTCGCGTGCCGACTGGTCGTACACAGCAGTGACTTCTGAAAAGTTGGAGCGTGTGGACACTCCCATTCGAGTTGATCGACGGATCACAATGAGACACCACGCTGCTCAACTAGACGTATCTGTTGGGATACTCAAAGATGTGTGCCCGCTGGATTCCAAGCCGCCTAACGGAAGACCATAAAGAGCAACGAACGATCATCTGTGCGGAATTGCTTACGCGTTACGAGGCTGATGGAGACAGTGTAGTGTTGGACTTCAGCGTGTATGTCGCCACAGAATTGCAAATAAATTCCTTCCCGTCCATGACAACGCAAGGCCTCACACAAGTCTGCCCACTTGAGAGAGCTCACAAATCTTCATTTTATTGTTCTTCCTCATCCAACCCATAGTCAGGATCACGTAACTTCCGACTTTCATATGTTTGGCGCAATAAAGGATGCACTACGCGGGAAGCACTATGTGGATGATGGATAAATTATTGATACAGTAAGACGTTGACTCCGTCGTACACCATTAGAGTGTTACTATGAGGGCAAACAGGAACTCCAAGTAAGGTGGCGTAGGATCGTCATATTGAACGGAGATTACGAGCTCGTATTTGGACGTATCATTCACAGAAACCCATAACCTGCATGGTGTTGTGAAGACGTGCATGTATCAGGTTATTTTGTTGGAGCACGTATCGTACGTACGTAGGAGCATATATTGTAGCATACTTTACTACTGATACATTAATAAATCGCACTAAATTACAATTTGTTGGATTTCATTTGACGTAGAAATCCCTAATGTTCACACTTTTGAGCTATAACCCCTCATTTCCAAGAGTTATATATATATATATATAAATGTATCCTATAATAGATACGTGAAACCTTTTTGGTCTAAAATAATATAATGCTAAAATAATATAATGTGTAGCAGAAAATGCGAAATTTTTCTCATCAAACTTCGCTGATTTCTTCTTTCTGATAAACACATTTTTCATTCTCCTGAAAAATTTTTGCTGCTGGACATAAGGGGTTCCTGATTTTATCGAGTTAAATTCACTGATGATGCTTTTGAGTCTCTTGTAGAGATCACGTATTTGATTGTGATTATGAAGTTGTTCCATCACATCACAAATACCGTAAATGATGTGACATGTCCTTTTCCGATATTCCTTTGTATTTCTCTACATTTGATCTCGCGCGGTGTGGATACCAGTTTTCTTCAGATTGCTTCTCATTTTCGTTAGTTGTAGTGTGTTCTGTGATAGCCAGGAACGTTACGCATTTTTTGCTTGCTCTGATATTGGAAGTGACGACGAAACGATCCCATGTTTATGATGCTAGTGCTTCCTTACGTTTCCGCACTGAAATAAAGTCAGCCTGGTTTCTAAATTTATCACTAGGTGTTAAGCAAGCGTACATTCGTCTTGGGTGGTGTTGGAATATAGTCATTACTCACACAGAAATCTTGTACCTACCTTGTTCATTTATCTTGTCTAGACCATAAGATCCAACAGATTAAAAGTGCGTGTCTTTATCTCCAACTTTACCTCTGAAATCTCTTTGAATTATTGCCTGTTCTTTGCCAGGGATCGTATTAAGGAGTTGTCCCAGTTGTTCATAAAACTCCTTTGATGCTGCAGTAGAAATGCACAGATCTGGATAATGTTGAGTTTACTTGAAGATGCATTCAATTTGATAGAGATGATACTGTCATCAACGGGTTCATAAGCGATAAAAGCGATAACACAGTTGTTCAGATATCTGGGAACAACTATTGCAACACCATTTCTGCTTTGGTCATTACTCCTTGAAAAGTAGACAGTGTTCCTTCCTTGCGTTATGAAATGGCTATTTCCTCTCCAGTGAGTCTCACTAAGCCAAAGAATAGACAGGTCATTTGGGCCCGTTTCTACTACGGTTAGTTTCCCCATCTGAAGTAGTCCATACACATTTCATGTTGCAACCTTTCTTGCAATGCTGAGGGATAATTTTCACTGTGGTGTCGTTTCAATGTCTTCTTTCAGTCCTGTTCTCACCCGATATCCAACTGCGGGATTTGAAAATCCGGGTAATTTAGAACTGACCAAAGCCATGAGATACTCTGGTGAAAAATTCAGTTGTTGTTTCCCATTGCCTTCCACTACCTCCAAAACTTGCCTGCTCATCAACTGAGTTTCCCCGCTGGATTTGGTAACCCAACCTTCCGATGAGTTGTTAGGCTTAAGAAGGGCATCAATTGTAGGTATGAAGTTGGATAATTGAGGTGGCAGAGGCTAAGGGAACTCTCCTGCTGATTTAGTGCAATCGCGTACGGTACCCTAATATTTTCTTGCTACAGTCTTATATATAAACTTTCAGAGGTGATAGCATGGATCAAAACAAGAAAAAAAGTGCACTAAACATGGGCTCTAAAGTTCATGCCTTAAGAGCTAGCCTCCCCCCTCACCCCTTTCCCTCCCCCTCTTCCCCCTCACCCTTTTTTTTCAGTAGAAGCGATACGTTTCACACTAGCGAAGATGAAAAGTGCTCACTGGACATTATTTTCTTGTTTTGGTCCACCGCACCGTATCTCAGAATATCAAAACCAAATAGCATTCAGGACAAGAGATGTGTCTCACAGCAACGAAGATAAAGAAATGCTTATAGCCCTTGAGGTACGCATTTTAGAGCTCATGTTTACTACACATTCTTTTCTTGTTTTGGGCTATACTACCACTTCCGAAAGTCTTTCAGTGGGGTTCTGGTTGACCCCATACGTAAGATCCCTCAAGCACGTTTTCTGTGATGTTTCGGCAGATATTTTGAATATGTTGGAGTCGACCCAAAAATATTTTGCTCATCGCGTCTTTCATGCGATGCCCAGTGTCGGTTGAAAGGGTTGGTTTGTTTCGCGTTACGATGAAAATGATTTTAAAGCGGAATTTTACTTGCCCATTCGATAGAGCGGTCTGACATTAATCTATTCAAATCTCTGTATCACACGTATGTGGAATATTTTTGCCCTTAGTGACATGAAAAGCTGTGGTCACCGCAGCTACTCACTGTGACGCGGCGGGCTGTATTTCAATGTGTGTGGCAGGGTATGGTGTCGAACAGCGTTCCATTTGAGCGTGCTCCGCGGTGTGGGTGTCGCTCATACACACCTGCTGCTGTCACATTCAAACTAGTGGACGAAATGTCAGTTTCGCCGCTACCGTAAACAAAGGGTTATTTTATATTATTCGCGTCTGCGCATCTACATCGCAAACGTTGATGCATACAGAAAAGGACGATATGTCAAATAAAAGAGTGGATCAACACGATTCTGTTAGTATGCAAATATGACTTGTAATTAATATATGTGAGCTGACTTAACACCGAGACGATTTCATAATCGAAATTCAGCAGATCTTTAATAACTTTTATAATATTTATAGTACAAGAGAGATCAAGCACTTAAATTTTAGCACTCAGTAGTGTCCGTTGACTGAATTACTCATATGTATCACATCCTAATTAATTGAGCTATGAGACACTTTTTAATTTAACTGTAGGGTTGCTGTATGGTTTAGACTGTCGGGATACTTTTGAGCACAGTGGAAAATTGTCAGAATACGTTTATGGTTGATGGGAGAGTGCTAGGATACGTTTTCGGGTGAAATTTCAGACTGTCCGGATACTTTTGAGCAGAGTGAAACTGTTAGAATCACGTTAATTTAGTACTGGACACTATTAGAATACGTGTGCGGCAAGGACAAGAGACTGTTAGAGGTCAATTTGAGGACTGAAAGTGATAAACTTAATGATTTGTGCATAGGTTGTGTTATTTTGTTGAAGTTTAGACTTGCAAAAGTTTGTTAACACATTTCATAAATTTGATTCAAAATCTGCATGTAATTTAGTACAAGACACATACACAATCGGCAAGGCAGTATGCACTGTCTTACGTTATTACATACCTCATCCAACCCTTAGTTTGTAAGATTTATGATCTTTATTTTGTCTTTTACTTCATTGTTTAGAAATTTGCACCGTTTTGCCAGTAACTGAAAAACATTTTTGCCTCCCATTATTCTGATTATTTCAATGGAAAGAGGAGGAAACATCCAATAAGAAGGTGGTGCCGCATCCACAATCATTATAATAACTGACGGCAAAGAGATTTTGAACTGATTTTTAGCACTGTAACTAAAGTTTGCATTTTTTTTAAATATTGCATGAACGGCTGCACATAAAATTAAATGCGAGGTATCACTCTCGTTTTGAATTTTAGCGTAAACTTAATGGCATAGTTAGATTTTGCATATCACTTGTGCAAAAAACGTTTTAAATTATAGCTGATGAAAGTAAAAAGTCATTAAGTGACGTAGGAGTGCTTCCATGGAGGGGGGGGGGGGGGGGGGCCTGAGACCTTGAAAGGACGGTAGCCATCACGCAGTAGGACATAGATTAACACAAGCTTCAAAATGCAAGGTCTGTACTGATCTGACATACCTTGCGTTTTGAAACTGTATACGGTTTTAGTGGCAGAAATTATTCGTGTCATCAGTGACGACGCTTATAAATGTTTACGTGCGAGTTTTTTCGGACCCAGAGTTTCGCTGCAGTAGTCACGTCTCTCATTCATTCCTGCCAACAGTTCAGCAGAACATGTACAGTATTTTTTGCGGGTGAAGTTGACTTTCCACTAAGCCTGGACTTTAAGTTAGTCCGCCAGTACGGACGTTTCAGTATTTTCTGCTGTTAATCAACAATTCAGCTGGTGCGCTGAGTGTCGGTTACGCACTTAGTATATGAGAGTTAGTGTGGAGCTTAGCTTATGATAATTTTAACTGTGACAGTGTCTTTGCTTGCCAGCCATTTTATTTATTATTTTATATAGTGTGTTCGCTAGCCACAGTATTGGAGGACCGAGCTACTTTCAAATCATTTTATCGCGTAGCTGATTTCATTAGCCTACTAATTAGTGTGTCAGTTTCAAATTCTATAAACTTTTATTAGTTAAACTATAAACCACTGCGGTTGGAGTACGTTATGTAACTTTTATTTCAGCTATGGTCAGTCTAGTAATTTTATGTCCGTCTGATAAATATAGCAGAGGCAAATTTATTAGCATATCTTGACATAAAAGTACACAGTAACCACGTTAAGACATTAAATCAGACCCTGACTATGCATCGAGGAGCTGTTATTGTCACAGCTTGGAGCACGTCCAGAATTTAGTTCGTTAGGCAAACAGATCTGAAGGCTAAGTTGACTAGGCGATTACCACAACTGATATTTAGGGCTGTGTGTTTGCTTGTTTCGTCATTAACGCACGCCCGGTAAGCAGCAGCGGGGTCTTCAAGGCAACCCTTCATAGTCCATGCGTGCTCCAGCGCGCCACAGCGGCAGCCATATAGTCATCGCCACCAGGCGGGTCTAGCACAGCACGGAGGGTCTGGGCTTCATCGTGCCGCAGCAGCTGCCACGCGGTCGCTGACACCATGTTGACAAAGCGCACCGAGGGTATGTTTCCAGCACGCAGAGCCACGTCGCGTAGGCATACAGCACCAGCAGTTGATGTGGGGCTTAGTTCCAGCGCATCACCAAACCACGCGGCCATGCCTCCACAACGGTGGCGGAATTTGGAAATCTGTGGTAAGGTCTTACGGGACCAAGTTGCTGAGGTCGTCGGTCCCTAAGTTTACACACTGCTTAATCTAACTTAAACTAACTTACACTATGGATGACACACACACCAATTCCCGAGGGAGGACTCGAACGCCCGATGCGGAGAACCGCGCGGACCGTGACAAGACGCCCTAGACAGCGCGGCTACCCCGAGCGGTGAACAGTAGCGGCACAGTGGTCGTACACATAAGTATCAGGAGCATTCAAAATTGTAATAACTTTGTCGGTGCAGTAAGTTGGCGCCGGCCGGTGTGGCCGAGCTGTTCTAGGCGCTTCAGTCCGGAACCGCGCGACTGCTACGGTCGCAGGTTTGAATCCTGCCTCGAGCATGGATGTGTGTGATGTCCTTAGGTTAGTTAGGTTTAAGTAGTTCTAAGTCTAGGGGACTGATGACCTCAGATGTTAAGTCCCATAGTGCTCAGAGCCGTTTTTGAAGTAAGTTGGCCATGGGTGCCTGGATAAAGCAGTCGCCTAGTGAATGTTGGTATGATGAAGTGGGTAGCAATATAGGAACTCCAAGTAGGTCTGTGGCAGGAGAAAGGAAATTTTTTGGGGAAGGACAAGAGATTTTGGGAGTAGGAAGTTGTCAGTCGCAGCTGTTTGCTATCACGTAAACACTAAGGGGGTTTCGGTAGTATATTTGAGGAAATTAATAGCAAAGTGAAGACGATAGATCAAACTAAAGGTCAAAAAGAGGGAAATAACAATGATTTTGTGGAGTTTAGAGGAGATCTGAATGATCGAAAAGTAAAAACCAACGGTATTTTAGAGGGGGCCAGCTGGAAAGTTAGGGATTCAGAGACGAATCTGGCAGACCGAATCACTGCAGTGGAGGATTTTTTGTGGTAGAGGACAGATTATGTGCGGACAGAGCGCCATAATAGGGTAAATGTCACTGAGACTGGACTGAAATCAATGTCTGACTGTCTAGGCCACGTGGTTCAGTGCCAGTCAGAAGTTAATGCAGACCTGGACTTGTTGAAATCTGAGGTGAGTGGACTGCAAACTGCTGTGGTTGCAGAGGCAAAGAGAAGAGAAGGGTTGAATGTTTTGTGTTAGCAGAAGAGCCAACACCGTGTTACGAGCGGAGGCCGAAATGCACGCGTTTTAGCCCACGCAGGCTGGCGAGATGAGGGAAGAACTATACTGACGTGAGGTCTGGAACATCACAAGAAATGAGAATTCAGAAAGCGGACAGAATTAGTTTGATACTTAACTTTAATCCATTAATGATGAACGTCGCTCTTGACGGTACATGATTCACAATAGTATCTGTTCAGAATACATTCTTGAAGATAGTCCTTATAGTAACTGGATATGGCGCCTTCCTAGGTCGTAGCAAATGACGTAGCTGAAGGCTATGCTAAACTGTCGTCTCTGCAAATGAGAGCGTATGTAGACAGTGAACCATCGCTAGCAAAGTCGGCTGTACAACTGGGCGAAGTCTAGTGAGTCTCTCTAGACTAGACCTGCCGTGTGGCGGCGCTCGGTCTGCCATCACTGATAGTGGCGACACGCGGGTCCGACGTACACTACCGGACCGCGGCCGATTTAAAGGCTACCACCTAGCAAGTGTGGTGCCTGGCGGTGACACCACAGAATGCACTGTTTAACGTTAAGTAATGTTGAAATAAAGCATGGGGGGGCAACTGTTACAAAGTTCATGGTGAGCAATAAACAAATGTTTTAGAGAGGAAAGCACGTACCACATTCTGCATGTGTTAGCGTCGTGAGGAGACTGTTTTGTTGAAGGCAAATCCAATGAAACGAAAGCTAAATTTGTTAAGCAGCAGCTCGTCGGAGGCGTACACACGTGGTAGTATCAAAATGCGGCAAAGTTTAGTGATTGCGTTGTTTTTGAGGTGATTTTGCTGAGAAAGTACTGGGTTGGAGGGAAGCAGTCGCAACTGCAGAACGTACTCTTGAATAGACCTTGTTACTGTAGTTATCGAGAAGTATGGACGTGTTTTGCGAAGCTGTCCTGCAGAGATTACTGCATTTGGGCTCACATTTAGGCACGTTTATGGAGATTTCGACTCTGAAAAGGCACCTGCCGGCTTATTTGCAGTGTGATTTACTCCACAGCCCCACAAAAACGATACGGAATTTTTGGAAACTGGAAATTTGTGGTAAGATCTTATGGGACCGAACTGCTGAGGTCATCGGTCCCTAAGCTTACACACTACGTAATCTAACTTAAACTAACTTACTCCATGAACAATGCACACCCCCATGCCCGAGGGACGACTCGAACCTCCGACGGAGGGAGCCGCGCGGACCGTTAATAGGCGCCCTAGACAGCGCGGCTAGAGAATTTTCTTGACTTTGTTGAGTAGGTGGATAATGATATGTATTACCTGACCAGGGAATCAGTAATACAAGAAATAATGGAGACTCTAGGGGAAAAGGCGATTCGTGGCATCTGCAGAGATATGGGGAGAATGCAGAATGTGAATCCTGATCTTCAGCTCTTGAAGACACTGTATGGGAAATGTGAAGTTCCAGCACTTCTACAAATTTTATGAAGGCGTGTCTTTTTGGGGAAAGAATGAAACAAGGGGATGTCGAAGTTCTGTTTCGCAGAACAGCATGTAGAAGCTTCTCTTCAGTATAGTCATCTGAGCCATGAGCACTATGGACACCAACAGTGCCTGGAGATGCTGCGGGACTATATGATCTTCAGTAACATGGCAAGCAGTATGAGATGGTAGCTCGGTGCATGTGCTCATAGCCAGCAAGTAAAACATGGCACTGTCGTGAGCCAGGGAAAGATCCAAAGTATCATAGTTCATGATTTACAAGCAACTGACGTTTTTGGTCTTCTTCCCTCAGGTTTTGGGGGTTTAGAATATATACTTTTGGCAGCTAACATATTTTCCAAGCGTGTTAAACTATAAACGATGAAAAGGGCCAGAAGAAAAATATTTGGCAATAAGTCTGAGTAGGACTATTTTGCCAATGTATGAAAGCCAAAGGTCATATTTCCCGACAGTGGTTCGCAGTTTGTATCTAAGTTGTGTGAGGATTTTATGCCACAAGAAGGTGTTAAACGTATGCGGACTTTGGTTTATCATCCCACAAGGAATCCAGCTGAATGCTACAAGAGGGAGATGGGCAGGCTTGCTAGGGCGAATTGGCCTACAAAGTAGACTCGTTATATACCGATGTTCGAGGACGTCATGACCAGTGACGAAATTTGCGCCATTGGATTCATTCTGCAAGAACTGATGATGCAAGAAAGGCCGGGGAACCTGTTGACAGAGGTAGCAGATTTCACACCATGGCAAATCTCCGTACAGGAATTTGAGGGAAAGGTAAAATAAGCACATCTAAAAGAAGCCCAACGAGAGACAGACTGCACGATGGAATATTCAAGGTTATGTGGTACAATACAGAGGACATGGTCCTACTCAGGACGAAGGAGAAACTCTGTGATTTGGACAGAGACATAAAGAAATTATTTCGGCTGTACCACGGACCGTTTCTGATTACAGAGTGTCTACATCCAAATGAATATACTTGGTAGGATATTGTCTTCAATAACCTTTCTTAACTTTCGGGCCGAAAGTATTTTTCCTGAAGACAAATATACTGTTTTCTTGTTTAGTGTCCACTCGCTGTAATTCCAGCTCTTATTGTATAACTGTGAGTTGTATTGTGTGTAGTCTGGACTAAGGCAACTGTTGGCTTTTCCCCTTTTTAGATAGTGTCGCTCCAGCAGTTAGTTCGTAATTAAATCCTCTTTCATCAGTGTTCAAAATGCAGTACGGCTGTATCTGGAAACTGGCAGTTTTCTTGTTTATTTCTTCGACAAAACGGGCCCCAGACTGGCGAATATGTTGGTCTTCTTTTACATCTCTGGCTGTCATAAATGTAGTGAAGTGTCTACGGCAATGTCTGTATTCTTTCTTGAGACCTACTACGAAAATTGCAGAACATTTAAACTTTGAGTGCCCAATATCTCTTGCTTTTTGCATTGCCCAAAATTTCAGATGCCAGTAATGTACACAGTTTCGTTCATTCTTTGCCGAACTGGGATAGAATGCGTTGCTTTGTTTCTAGTTCTTCGATAGCCTAAACAAGGCTATCCAATGTTCATTACGTCTCTTTCTCCACGTAATCCAATATTACTTTAATGTTCGATGTCCTTTTCATTGATGGATGTCTCCTCAATAACGAGCTGTTGGTAGCAGCTTTACGTGGAGGTCTACGATAATCATCATAAATACGTTCAAGACGCTCTTCCCAAAATTTTGTTGGCCCTTCGTTATCTCAAGCGATAATTCCTGACATCGTTACCAGCGACGATGTTGGGTGTCATCCACAACATAAAAAGTGTATTTGGACACTTTGAACGGTGTGTATGAGTAACTTTAGAAATGTTGTATTTAAATCTAAATATAATTTATTTAATACACACACATAATAGAATATACACTAGGTGACAAATATTTTTGACAATTGTTCGTAAAAAGCTCGATTATCTCTAGATAGGAGCCAACTTGTCATTCTCTCAGTTCACACATCTATAAAAGATATCATCAAACCTGAGACATCTCAAGTGCAATCTGACTGGGTGCAAGTAGAATGATTCAATTCTGTTTTCCTTTGGGTTATCCCACAAGTTTGATAAACTCTTTCTAGAATGTCTCAGAGATCCAGGCAGATAAAGCAAACCAGTAACCAGACAAAGTAAACTGGTAACGCTCTGATCTCTGTCACATTAGTTTTTTTAGCTTTTCTTCTAGAAAATTTACAACGAATTTCAGTGATGTAAATATTAGTACATGTTGTAATAATGGCTATTATATTTTAATTCAAGAATAACTTGGTAATATCTATTTCTGTCTTTGTTATTTAACTTCATTATTTGGGACAGCTAAACGCGTAATAAAATTGCAAGCTCTTATTTTAAGATCGGTAGTACACCTGAATGAGACTTTCACTCTGCAGCGGATAGTGCGCTGATATGAAATTTGCTGGCAGATTAAAACTGTGTGCCGGACCGAGACTCGAACTTGGGATCTTCTGTAAAGTTTGGAAGGTAGGAGACAAGGTACTAGCGGAAGTCAGTTGGTAGAGCACTTGCCCGCGAAAGGCAAAGGTCCCGAGTTCGAGTCTCGGTCCGGCACACAGTTTTAATCTGCCAGCAAGTTTCATATCAGCGCACACTCCGCTGCAGAGTGAAAATCTCATTCTGGAAACATCCCCCAGGCAGTGCCGGCACGGTAGCTCAGCGTGTTCGGTCGGAGGGTTAGCTGCCATCTGTAATAAAAAAACTGAGTTAATCTATCAACGACGAACCTAAACGGATGTCTTAAGACGTCCGCCCCGAGCAGATGCAACGAACAATAGCGAACAAAATGAGACCAAAAAAAAAAAATTTGGTAGAGCACTTGCCCGCGAAAGGCAAAGGTCTCGAGTTCGAGTCTCGGTCCGGCACACATTTTTAATCTGCCAGGAAGTTTCATATCTACGCACACTCCGCTGCAGAGTGAAAATCTCATTCTGGAAACATCCCCCAGGCTGTGGCTAAGCCATGTCTCCGCATATTTTTCTTTCAGGAGCCGGCCGAAGCGGCCGCGCGGTTCTGGCGCTGCAGTCTGGAAACGCGAGACCGCTACGGTCGCAGGTTCGAATCCTGCCTCGGGCATTGATGTGTGTGATGTCCTTAGGTTAGTTAGGTTTGACTAGTTCTAAGTTCTAGGGGACTAATGACCTCAGCAGTTGAGTCCCATAGTGCTCAGAGCCATTTGAACCATTTTTTTTTCTTTCAGGAGTGCTAGTTCTGCAAGGTTCGCAGGAGAGCTTCTGTAAAGTTTGGAAGGTAGGAGACGATGTACTGGCAGAAGTAAGGCTGTGAGGAGGGGACGTGAGTCGTGCTTGGGTAGCTCAGTTGGTAGAGCACGTGCCCGTGAAAGGCAAAGGTCCCGAGTTTGAGTCTCGGTCCGGCACACAGTTTTCGGTATGACACCTACTCATCCATTTAGCTATTCCATCTTATCATAAAAGAAATACGTCCTCTGGAATTATTTACTTCTGTCATTGACATTCATAACTTTGTGACACTTCTTGTTCTGTTTCTGAATCATGACAGCTTTCATTTACACAATCCTCGGGTATGAGTCATCAATATAACTGTAAGGATCTTCATCACTTAACTCTTGCAACCACTCGACCCATACATCAGGATTTCTGCTAAATTGATCCATAGATATTTTTCCTTTGATATTTATTCCTCGAACTAAAACTATAGAGAATATTTGCTTTTCGAAGGTAGATATTGTAAGTAAAGAACAAATTAACTGTAATTCGTTTTGATACTACTAAAATTATGCACGTGAAAGTCAGAGTGAATCTAGGAAAGCAATAAAGTAACAAACACTGCTGTGGATGACCAGTGACCTCCACGCTATAATAATGCTTCATAAACAATGCGAATTGCGTATCTGAAAGCAAATGATGACTGAAAATAACAGATGGAGAGTTACCCGAAAGGTACTGAAAACGGTGCGTACTCAGTCCAGCCTACTTAGACAAAATACAGCGGGAAATTCATATGGATGACGAGTGTTATCCGTGAGATCAACGGAGGGTTAAACACAGTAACAATACTGAATTTTGGATTAGCCGAGCGGTCTAAGGCGCTGCAGTCATGGACTGTGCGGCTGGTCCCGGCGGAGGTTCGAGTCCTCCCTCGGGCATTGGTGTGTGTGTTTGTCCTTAGGATAATTTAGGTCAAGTAGTGTGTAAGCTTAGGGACTGATGAGCTTAGTGGTTAAGTCCAATAAGATTTCACACACTTTTTTTTTTTTTTTAGTACTGAATTTCTTTTCTGCTGCTGGTTCATAATCCCCAGAACTGTTAGCTTCTCTTTGAGAGTACTGTTTCCGCGACTGCCACTAGTACCACCATCTTGAGCACTATTATTCGCTTTATCATCTGTAAATTCATTTTTTTCATCCATTGCGCTAACCGGTGTAACTTCAGTTGAGCATTCAAATTAATATTCATGTTACTGAACAACTAGATCCACCAAAAGCCTTGAGAAAGTATCATAATCCTGTCCTGCACTTATCTTATAGGGCGACAATTCTTGAACTATATGAAAAAAAACGTAAGTTAATTACTAACTAGGCGTACACACATTTCGTTCAACATGTAAACATGACTGTAGACATTCGGATTTAAATTATGACAGGGTCGATATGTCTGCCATCATCGGCGATGATGTGGCGCAGACGAATAGCTTAATTCTGCGTGACCCGCTGAAGTGTCGGAACATGCTGGCGATGACTTCCTGAATGGCTGTTTTCAGCTCAGAAGTGGTTTTGGGGTTATTGCTATACTCCTTGTCTTTGACATGGCCCCATAAAAAAGAGTTGCATGTGTTCAGATCCGGAGAATATGGCGGCCAATCCAGGCCCATGCCAGTGGCCATTGGGTACCCCAGAGCCAGAATGTGGTCCCCAAAGTGCTCCTCCCAGACATGAAACACTCTCCTGCTTCGATGGGATCGAGCTCCGTCTTGCGTGAAGCACATCTTCCGAAATCAGGGTCACTTTGGATAATGGGGATGAAATGATCTGGCAAAACCTTCACGTACCGTTCGATGGTCACGATGCCATCGAGGAATATGGCACCATCTATTCCGTGTCCGGACAGTGCACATCACACAGTCACCCGTTGAAGGTGAAGAGACTCATCGATCGTTAAAATACGAATTCTGAGTCCCCCAAATGCGCCAGTTTCGCTTATCGACGAACCCATCCTAATGAATGTGGTGTTAGGTGCTAAACCAAACAGTGCATCCGCATACTAATTCCCATCATGCCCCGCGGTCAACCATGCAGTTTGAACGTCCTAACGCAAACCGTTCAAAAGTTATGACAATTTTATTTCATACAGTTCAATAATTTTAACCATCTAACTTGGATGCCACAGTATTTAAAATGTTCCAGGCATTAACGGTTTCTTACATTTTTGGTGTATGTGTGTGACTGTACTGACACACAGATACTAAACACGTCAACTACTTGATGAGGTAACTGATAGACTGATGTGTTAACCCTCTCCCCCCCCCCCCCCTTGCCTTCCCCCTTCCTCAAAGACTGAAAGCTGTTGTGTACAAACCAAGAGCAACACAATCACATGCCGTGCTAAGGAGCGTACGATTTGTCTGTGTACAAATGTTTAAATACAAATTCCTGTCCCTTGTGAGAGAAGTTTACGCGAGATTCCGATCTGTAATGTATAGACTGTTGCGGTCGGTGTCCTTTTTAAATGAAGACAGAGATCAGAGCATGAGGAGAAAAAAAAAGTGCAATTGCATTTCTTATTTTTGCCACTGTGGCTGTGCATATATTTTTCTCTGTTGTGATGAATTTTCTGTCATGTGGTTTTGGTCTGACAATGGTGATTTTCCGTAGCATTACCTATGTGTTTAGATTAGGGGATCAAATAGCTCACGGTTTGTGTATGTTTCTTTGTTTGGGAAAGTTCTGGCTGATGAGGTGTAAGGACAACGAAGCAATAGTATCTGCACTGGGTCTGCTGATATCGTAGGATGGCTAGAAGCAGCAGCTAACACAGTGAGCAGGTCGTCACTTCAAGTGTTAGTCTGAGTGAGTGTGAAGTGAAAAGAATTATACTTCGAATGTTATTTCAACCGACGAATGAGAGCTAATTGTGCAGTTCCACAAAAACTACACCAGACGGAAAGAAATGGGCAAATAATACCACAGTATCTATTTTTTAATATATCCATTGTATTGTTTAATCAGCTCGTTTGGAGGACAGACACTGATTTGTTACATCAGATATAGTGTCGTGAGATTTGAATGTTTTATTTGAATACAAAATGTCATTTTCACCCATGAAGAGGTGCACACAAGAATGATTTATTTGTTACGTCTTTGATGTTTAAACGTATTGTTCAATCTGGATTTAAATTCTTTCACTCACATATCTATATATGTTTATTTTAGGAAGCCAAATATACACAGAAAATACTGCATTTCGCTTGCAGAAAATTTTACACTGTTATGTTTATGTATACTGACTATTATCTGGATTTCTTTGATGAGTCGGTTTAATTCTTCGTGCTGCTTCCGTTATTTTGGTCATTGCCTGAAATACAACGTAGGTGGAGGTAATGTGACACAAGAGACCATATTTGCATGAGGGTGACTTGATTTGGTCGGGAGCGACGTTCAGTTTGCACGTGCACTGCGACGCGGACTCCGGGCAAACGTGTGTCAGGGCGGCCAGGAAGCGGCAGCGCTCTGTGCCGTGCGGTTGATTGTCGGCAGCCACACACACCTGACTTTGGATGGGAGCGGCCTTCAGTTTGCGTGCGCTCCGAGACGCGGACTCTGGACAAACGTGCCTCAGCCAGGCCTAAGAGGATGTGCTGGCGTAGGGCAGCTCTCTGTGCTGCTCAGTTGAGTGTTAGCTGCCAAACAACTGCTTCTGTCGCAATCAAACTAGCGGGCGAGACATCAGTTCTACCACTAGTGGGAATAAAGGCTTAATTAGGTTGTTCGCGTTTGTGCACCTTCAGTGCAATCCACGGTAGACAAAGAGAAGGATGATATTTCACATTATAGAGAGGAACAACACGATTGCACAACTATTCAGATGTGATTTGTAATTAACGTGTGTGAGATGATACACCACTGAGGAGATTTTATAATTGAAATTCATTAAATCTGTAATACCTCTTACAATAATTACAGTACAAAAGAGATCAAACACTTATATTCCAGCTCTCTGTTGTGCGCATTAACTGAACTGCTCACATATATCAAGCCGTAATTAACTGAGCTGTGAGACCGTTTTGAATCTAACTTTGATGAAAAATCTGCATAAAATTTAATACATGTCACATACACAATCAGCAAGGTAGTATGCATTGGTGGACGTTATTTCATACCGCATCAAACATTTAGTTCGTAAGATATCCTGTCTTTATTTTGTTTTTTAATTAATTGTATATAAATTTTAACAGTTTCCCCTTTAACTTAAAAACTATTATTCCTCTGATTATTCTAATTACTTCAATGGGAGGAGGAGGAAACATATCCGTATTTATTGTAGTAGCTGACGACACAGAGATTATGCACTCATTTTTGGCACTGTAACTATGCATTCGCTTAAATTTTGTGGGAACTACTGCACATAAAATTAAGTGCAAGGTACAGTCTTGTATAGAATTTTAACACGCACCTACTGACACAATCAGATTTTCGATATTATTTAAGTAAAAAAACGTTGGGAATCAGGTTCATTAAAGTAAATGTCTTTAAGCGACATGGATGGTGCATGTTTCCGTGAAGGGGAGATTTTAGGCCTTAAAAGGAGTGTGGTCGTCTTGAAGTAGGACACAGTTTGCTATAAGTTTGAAGAAACAAAAATGTGTAATATCCTGAGTGGTGATTCCGCTACGCACATCTTTGGTTGTACAAATTTTTCGTGTAGTCGGTCATGATACTCAAGAATATATTATGCACGAGTTTGTAAGGACTTAGAGTTGTGCTGTGGTAGTAAGGATTCTGATTCACTTCCGTCAGTAGTTCAGAAGAACATCTATTTTTGAATGTGAAGTTGGTTGTCCACTGAGACTGGACTTTAACTCGGATCACCAGTGAGGAACTTCCAGTATTAGTGCATGTTTCAGTTGCACTCTCGCTATATATGAGGTAATGAGGAATTTAGATTCTGTTGGTTTTAGCTGTGAACACTGTCTGTTTTTCCAGCTATTTTATTTCTTATTTTATATTGTGTGTTCGGTCACCACTATACAGGGGGCATAGTTGATTTCACCAGCCTACTACTTAGTGTGTCAATTCTAAAGACCATAAACTTTTATCAGTTGAACTATGAACCACTGTAGTTGGGTATGTTATTTAACATTTATTGCACCTGTGTTGAACGTAGTAACTATTTATCTGTCTAAAATTTTCATCCATTGTGGGTGAGGATCATTGCGACCGTGATGAATAAAGGTTTCTTGAAATTACTGCAGCCAGTCGCCTTTTGTTTCGTTCCTGATTTTTTGCCATCTCATTATTGGTTTCGAACCGGCTAGCGATTCACCTTCAGATGGTAGATGTTTTATTGGTTGTCTGCAGCAGTGTGGGGGTCGTGTAGCCAGGCAAGATATATAAACGAAACATGTAAATACGAAGTATGGCATGAATTATTCACGTTATAAGATAGATTTTATTGCGTTGCTTACCGTTAATGGGATTATAAAATTTGAACAACGAAAGAAAAGGTGACTGGTTGCAGTAATTTTAAGAGACATTTATCTGCTTGATTAAAATCGGAGGCAAAAACTGCACAATAACTAGGCAAATATTTAAAATCATTCTTATACTAACCAGAAAGGGGCCATTAGTGTTTGCTGCGACAATAGCTCCATACTTCGGAATTATACACAATCCCTCGCTCATCGAACGATCCGTACATAGAGACTGGTCACACCAATACCCATGAACGGAAATATGAGTCGATTTTCAGTTGGGTTCTGGATCATATACTGTATTCAAACTCACGAATTACCTCGACGAAAACGATTTATTGACAAGTGACCAACACAGATTCTCAAAATATCGTTCTTGTGAAACACAACTGGCTCTTTATTCTCACGAAGTAGTGAGTGCTGTCAACAGCAAATGTTAAACGGATTCCATATTTTTAGATTTCCAGAAAGCTTTGATAAATGATAATAATATTCATAAAAGCGAGATGGACTGGAGTGACAGAATGTGCTGAAGTCTAATTAAATTTAAATCTTGTGTTCATTTAACACAGTGCAGGACATCTTCATTTCTTTTTGCCTTTGAGAGTACTTGGAAACAGGATAAAACACTCGATCTCCGTGAGGGTCGGGTTGACAGAGGAGATAGAGAAGATCCAAAGAAGAGCGGCGCGTTTCGTCACAGGGTTATTTGGTAAGCGTGATAGCGTTACGGAGATGTTTAGCAAACTCAAGTGGCAGACTCTGCAAGAGAGGCGTTCTGCATCGCGATGTAGCTTGCTGTCCAGGTTTCGAGAGGGTGCGTTTCTATATGAGGTATCGAATATATTGCTTCCCTCTATTTATACCTCCCGAAGAGATCACGAATGTAAAATTAGAGAGATTCGAGCGCGCACGGAGGCTTTCCGGCAGTCGTTCTTCCCGCGAACCATACGCGACTAGAACAGGAAAGGGAGGTAATGACAGTGGCACGTAAAGTGCCCTCCGTCACACGCCGTTGGGTGGCTTGCGGAGTATAAATGTAGATGTAGATGTAGATGTAGAGGCACAGGAGTGTCTGGCATAAAGAAAATTTTGGGTTCTGTCTTCCACACAGACAGGCAGCTTCACGTGTCGTCTACAGAAAGTCGCAACAACGGACGAGCCCCATGGGGTCAGAGCTATTTTGTGTTTATGAGCTGTCCCCAGCTGTGCAGATGAGTAGAGGCCAGGGAAAGTATTTTACCAGTGGGAGTCCAGGGCTTTCTCGTGTTTTGAAGAGCACCTTCAGCAGATAACAATCTTACTCTTTCCTGAAGAAACATGGTCTGAAGAAAAATAAGAGCCTAACCTTGGGTGCAGTTTTTTTTTAAATTGACGAGACCTCTAATGTGGGGCTTGTTGTTGGGTGCTAAAACACATAATTAGTAAAAATATTTGTGCCGTCACATAGTTGGAGCAGAAGCAGTAGCTTTATCGAGAAACAAGGGTGAATCAGAAATTCATTGCACTTTTGAACTATGCCCACTTTTGGTGCGATTTTTGCGTAAGAAGGAACCACGCCAATGGCCAGCTGAGATTTCCTATTTTGTGATTGGTGGCCATGTCCTCTTCAGCAGGAAGATAACAGCGAGCTTTATGACAGTGGAAATATACTGGGATGGGTTCTGGGACAGAGCCGGGGAATGATCAAAGAGTTCATCCGGAGATGGGGAGTGTGGATATGGTGGACATATTAGCAGCTCATTGGGGTCGAGAGTTCATGTTAGCAAAAGCATGACCGTCTGTACTGTAGACACTCAGGCACACTGGAGACACGCAGGTACACTGGAATCTTTCTGCACGTTTCATGTTGTATGTTTATGGTGAATATTATTAGTTGAACCGGATTCAAAGGATAACCCTATGTCCATATATGCTCAGATTATTCCTGTCTTCTGTCTCAAGTCAAGCATTGCTTTAGTAGATGCATGCATTTCTCAGACTAACTGTCAGGCCAACAGTCACTGTATTTATTGCAATAAAAGCGTGAGAGTAATTTTAGATAGTCTAAATGGCACGTTCTTATTACCTTCAGGTAACGCTGAAAACCAGCAGGTTTACTTGCAATAATTCACCTAGGGCACATTTTGTTACATTAGTTGATGTTCTTCCACAGTCAAATGTATTTAATGCGTGTTTTAAATTGATTAAATTAATGTGCTCATTTACAACTTATTTCTGCTGATATTTGCCATTAATATCAAATTTAATACTAAGCAAATCTCCATCTTAGGATCTATAGCTAGGGCCATACATTTTTCATACTTGTCTTTGTGTTGTACAAAACAATTTCACCTTGTGTCGTAAGGACATCTCCAGTTCTTCATTAACTTCCTGGGCCAACTAGCTGGCCTAGCGGTTCTAGGCGCTTCAGTCCGGAACCGCGCTGCTGCTACGGTCGCAGGTTCGAATAATGCCTTCGTTATGGATGTCTGTGTTGTCCTTAGGTTAGTTAGGTTTAAGTAGTTCTAAGTCTAGGGGGCTGATGACCTGAAATGTTAAGTCCCATAGTGCTTAGAGCCATTTGAACCATTTGCGCCAGGTAAACATTTTAAACTCCCATAGGGTTTTGCATTAATTGGCAAATACTTATGTAGGCCAGCCAGTAACATTAATATCAGAGTGTGCATAAATTGATTTCGCTTGGCCAAAGTGAAAATACAAAGAACAACGATAGTTTATAGCATTCTTTTGGTGGAAATAAATAATACGTGTAATTTTCTTACCAGTTTCATGTTGATCGTAATGTGGATTTTTCAACGTCTGTTTATCGGCTTTGGATGTCAGAAATGTAAAATTTTGTATGAATTACATACTACGTACTATAAGACGGAAAAATAGATGCTCCGCGAAGGACTTATAAGAATAGGATCGAAATCGGTAGATGTGATATACACATACAGACAATGAAGTGATTACAGTTTCAGAAAAATTGGATGATTAATTCAGAAGAGAGGGCTTCACAAATTGAGCAAGTCAGTAACGCGTTGGTTCATCATTGACCCTTACGCCAACAATTATTCGGCTTCGCACAGATTAAGAATTGTTGGATCCCCTCCTAAGTAATATCCTGCCAAGTTCTGTGCAACTGGTGCCCTAGATCGTCAAAATCCCGAGCTGGTTAGAGGGCAATGCATATAATGCTCCAAATATCCTCAATTGGGGAATTATCCGGCGACCTTGTAGCCCAAGTAGGGATTGGCATGCACGAAGACAAGCAGTATATACTGTCATCGTGTGCGGGCGGACATTATATTGCTGAAATGTAAGCCCAAGACGGGTTGCCGTGACGGGAAACAAAATGTGGCGTAGACTACTTTCGACTTACTGTTTTGCTGCAACGGTGTCTCAGATGATAACCAAAGGGGTCTTGCAACCAAAAGAAATTGCACCTCGACCATCACTCCTGGTCATAGGGGCCGTATTGTGGGTGACAGTTAGTTTGGTATCCCTCCGTTGTCCAGGGAGCTTCCAGGCCTGTCATTGGGGTTCAATCGAGGCGGCACTCATCACTGAAGACAATTTAACTCTCGTTACCGATATTCCAGACTACATTTATAAAGCTCTTTCTCTTGAATAAGTCATGCAGTTATTCAGAAATTGTAATCATTTATTTGTCTTTATATGTGCATCACATCACTGATTTCCGACTCATTCGGATAATTGCTTCGTACAGTGTACTAGGTTGAGGGGATTTGTCACAGGTTATGATGAGAATAGTTATTAGTTGTAAAGAGATTCTGTTATCTCAGTGTCAAATTTTAGTCAGTGTTCAATTATGAATATGGTCACGAAGTAAAACACTTGAATTCTGTGAAAAAATAAGACAAGTAGCGTAGTGGAACAAGGTAAAATCACGGGTGTTTGTGAGTCAGGAGAGGAACAGATAATTTATCCCATGGAACAGTCAAGCCCGATCGGCCGAGCGGTTCTAGGCGCTTCAGTCCGGAACGGCGCTGCTGCTAAGGTCGCAGGTTCGAATCCTGCCTCGGGCATGGATGAGTGTGATGTTCTTAGGTTAGTTAGGTTTAAGTAGTTCTAAGTCTAGGGGACTGATGACCTCAGATGTTAAGTCCCATAATTCTTAGAGCCATTTGAACCATTTTGATAACGACACATGAAACGATAATTGGCAAAGATTACGATGGATGAGATTTCTAAGGCACAGAGAGATTCCCAGATGCGGTAGTATAGAAGAACCAGAATTAAACGTGAAATGATAATTGGCCAAGGTTATGCTGGTATCAGGTTTCAAAACCTCAGAGCGATTCCTGGATGTGATGTAAAGAAGAACCTGTTCTTACATGCAATGAAGGTGTAAACACGTTTCTTAACTCTCTCCGTGAATGGAGTTCACTTTAAACAAGAAGCCTAACAGAGAAGGAAGACGAATTCTTGAGAGCCACTTCAATGAGCCATCATGACGTAAGGGCAATACCAGTCACGATACCAGGAAAGGGCGTACGGGCGGTAGGAATCATTTCCATGGAGCATCAGGAGGCGGAGATGATGTGTGCAATTATGGACCACATAACGAGAGCTGTAACAGCATTGGCGACATTTATAGACTCCACAAGGAAGCTGGAACAACGACAGCAGCAACGATTATAGACTGCAGAATGGGGATTGAAACAACCACAGAAACAACAGTATTTGGCTACAGGTCGTGCAGAATGACGCGGCATTAGATGGGAACAATGAACGAGTGGAAATCGTCGAAATTAGGCCACTGAATCCACGCAGTGACCAGCATAGAAATAGTCCATCACGGCAGTGACTAGGTGAAGACATGGAAGTGTCTGACTTCACACCTGCCATGAAAACTGAGGCCAACTACACAAATGTTACATAACATGCAGAAATCTCAGATGTACCGTTAGAAGAGGAGAAGATTACAGTGATGAAAAACGTCCACCATGTTGTTAATGTCATGATAGGAGACTTGGTAACCAATTTGTTGCACCTTCTGTCCTTCGTCTCTCTACTTTTTTTCTGAGTTTCGTTTTGTATCTATCCCCAGTTTCCGTTCCTTCTTTCAGCATTGCTTTCAAAAGGTCACAAAGGCTAAAATTGTCATCTCCGGTTTCATTACATCTCTCTGGTGAAGATGTGCATGAACATACTGGAGTAATATCCCTTACTGGCTTGCTCGTACTCCCACTGTCTTCTTCTTCGCAGTTGCGAATAATCGCCACCATTTGTGTCCTCATTGTCAATCGGTGTGTTATCCGTTACACTACCTTCGTTATTGTTACCGATCGGGCTTGACTGTTCCATGGGATAAATTATCGGTTCCTCTCCTGACTCACAAACACCCGTGATTTTACCTTGTTCCATTATGCTACTTGTCTTATTTTTTCACTGAATTCAAGTGTTTTACTCCGTGACCACATTCATAATTGAATACTGACTAAAATGTGATGGATTCTGGACAGCGGAAACCTGATTTCAGCTTCAGGTGTACAGAAAACGTGTTCGCCAATATAATCATTAAGAAGGACAAGAATAAAATGTGCCGTATTGAGCAAAGTATGGAAATAAACGAACAAGCGAGACTTACTGGTCTACCAAGGATAAAGATTTCACAGGGTGGAATTTTTCTCGTCGATAGAGCTAAGTAAAGCTTCCGGGCAAATAGAACTGAATCCTTTATACCATGAATAAACAGCATTCCTTAAACTCGGCCCGTGTTATTGGTTTTGACGCCTATCCTTTGTACTGAATATATCATCAGCTGCCTTCATTCAAGGGTCAGACAGAATACTTGACTACTCTGTGAAACGGGGGGCAATATGTAACGATGATACACTGTTGATTCCCAAAGGAACGTGGGTAGACCATAATAGAGCCCTAAATGCGTTGTTCGGTATTCTAAAGAATAATCATCATAGCATCAGCATAGATAAATCCTGTTTTGAAACGAGCGAGGTGGAGTTCCTATGACATGTCATAACAGCAGAAAAATGTGCAAATGTGTGTGAATACCTAAGGGACCAAACTGCTGAGGTCATCGGTCCTTCACTTACACACTACTTAAACTAACTTAACCTAACTTATGCTAAGAACAACACACACACCCATGCCCCGAGGGAGAACTCGGTAATAGTTACAAATGTACTGTTACATGCTGTATGTATATTACAAGGTAATGTAATTCATCTGCAGATTTTTTAAAGACATAATAACTTTGCGTGTGCATATTATGTGCTGAGATATTGTTTTCCGTGTTGTGAGAGTTTTGTCGACAGGTAAACATGGCAGCGTATGAAACGCTGGTGAAGTGAGTTCTACCGTTTCGTTCGCTGGAACAGTCTACTTATCTAACGGAATACATTTTGCGTACAGATAATTAATTGTGGTACACATGGCATTAGCAGAAGACAGTGACTAATACTACTCTTTTAACATCTCCCAATAATCTTGCACTAATACTACATTCGTGACGAAAGCTAAGTTCATGATGTACAAGACATTGAATGCCATTGAAAGTGCCATCAAAGGCACATTTTTGTGAATCAGATTCTTTATCCATAATTACCTGTGTAAAGACAATTAGTAATAAGGGGTAAGCAGAGGGAAGTAATGATAATAGCTACTTAGGTCCTATAAAGAAGGAACTTTCTCCGTTTTGTGAGTCCAGAATACTTAAGATTATACTACAAGCCATTCTAATTCAGTCTGTTAACTCTAGAGTCACTCCCTACGTGAAGTTTGCTAAGTCATATTTATGGAGTTATCATTATAGGTTGAATGTAATATTATACTATTTCGTATCTGTTCTGAAACTGGTCCTGAGGACTCATGTGTCCGAGGAGTGGGGAAATAATGGCAGCACCTGCAATGGCAAGTTGCACCAGGCCAAGAGAGCGAGGAGCAGTTATCCCATTTGGCAGCAACCCAGTCCAAGGTAGTCCAGTTACTGCGCACAGTGCACCCTCACTGGTGACGTAACATGAATGGAAGACCGGCAGGTTTAGTGCCTTAGCTGGAATCCCCAGGTAGATGGACAGGCGGAGAGGGCTCAGCTGGCTTCCCCATTACAAAATAGCCATGTCGTAAGAGAGGCAAAAGTGTTAAAGTAAACAAGGGCACCTTACGCACTTGAGTATCCTAATAACATGTCCTATTGGTAGAGAATCATAAATGAATTCCCTTTACCTTCAGGAATCCATGACAAGACAGATGTACATTACTACAGCGTAAACTAGCCACTATTTCGCCTTATACAGAATCATATCCACTGAGTTGGTCTCCATCACAACGCAGTGCTGCACTAAATAACCATTACCCTGTACTACCACCTTTTGTTCTCCTTGTGTGAAAACCCAGACGCTGTCTACCAGATCATTAGGTACCGATTAGCAAATCCATTTTCAAGTGAGACCCAGGGATAGCGGAACGACTGCCCAAACTACTCCACAGCTTACCACTGTCCAGCTCAAAGGAAGGAGTTAACAACATGCTGTCATGGCACAGTAGTCGACAAAAATGACCAGCAACATTAAAAGCACAGTGATCTTTGCGACGTACCACAGACTGTTAGTTCCTGGCAAGCGTGATTTTGCCAAGGTTTGGCAATATAGAAGAGGTAAGCTACTGTATTTCTTCATTGGGACAAATGTTGTAGCACCTCCTGTTTCTGACAAACCTCTCCTGCCCACGACTGGGAGAGCAGGACGATGATTCACCTGCTGCCCGCTCCTCTTCCTGCACCTGCCAGTTGCGCCATGCCCACACTGCAAGCCCCAACGATGAAAAGCCCCAGTCCACTCCAGTTCAAAGTGAATTCCACAGCGCACACGTGAAAATATAAAACTATACCACTATCAGATCAGGACTGGATTGTTTGGGGTAAGAGACCAAACAGCGAGGTCATCGGTCTCATCGGATTAGGGAAGGAAGTCGGCCGTGCCCTTTAAAACGAACCATCCCAGTATTTGCCTGGAGCGATTTAGGGAAATCACGGAAAACCTAAATCAGGATGGCCGGACGCGGGATTGAACCGTCGTTCTCCCGAATGCGTGTCCAGTGTGCTGCCACTGAGCCACCTCGCTCGGTATATCAGATCAAGTTCACTCAGTGATTTCTTCTGTCATTATGACGAACTATTTTGCTCTATGACTACGCTCTACTGCTTATTATGTACTACGTTCTGTATTCTATCAGCACAGTTCATATCTTCTTCTAGTCTTGAAATAAATGTTTTGAGTTACCAAATACAAACATGTTCGTTTTTAAGCATTCAGTAACACATGGAGATTATTATTTGTAGTCTCTTTCACATTAGACGTAGCACACAGGCCATGCTTTTCACAGACAAATAGTGTTAGTAAATTCAAACATTCTTTGTTTTATATCATGATTATAATAGCCCTTAACGTGAAATTTGCACTTGACATGTAGCTGAACACATGTATTTGGTTTGTGTTTGTGTCGAAGTTATCTAAATTGTTTTATGCATCATTGTGTGCCACTATACTGTTTTTTCGTATGAGTCTGTTGTTGATTTTGAGAAGGATTACATATGTAGGATGTCACGATATTTTTCTAAAACTATATTCTTACCGTAGTTTGAAAAGGTATCATTCGAGATAATATACCTTTTGTACACCTTTGAGTAATTATATAAACATTCTGGTATGGTATTGGTGTGAGTGGATCTTCTGTCACTAGATGTTATCCAGTCATGTAGTGAATGGGAAAGGAACCACACCTGATGAAAGACACAGTAATGGACACACTGTTATAAAATAATTTAACTCTGACCTAGGTAAAGATAATACAGTTTGATCAGCTAGTAACAGAATCTGTATATGTGCTCTGCATTCGTTAATTGATCAAGGATCTGTTTTCACGATTCAAGCCAACATTGAAAGATTATGGCGGTTTGGTGGTTTCCTTGAGGATGTATGCGATTGTTTCTGATTGTCAGCTGATTACTATTTACATGCTGTGGCTGTCTGTGTTACTTGTTCTATCCCACCAACAGTTAGTGATGCCGATTGTCACTCGGACAACGCTGACATTCTCCTGGTACCAGACGAATTGTAATAAATTTTGCTGGTAGCTGCCCATCTACCTGTCTTAAGAGGGTCGTCCCCACAAAAAAAAAATTTATTGCTATGGGAACATTAGGAATATCGGCAAACCGTCTGGCATGTCCCTTTCCACTCAATACGAGACGAACGCTCTACTTAGATGATAATAAGGGGCCGAAATATGATAATAATGTATATTAAAGAGAATTAGACTCCAGGGACTACTCGTACTGACGTCTGCAACAAGGCGTATCTCACCTTCTTTTCGTTTTACTTTTGAGAGTGTGTAAAAACAGTGCAAAACGCTGGACCTGGGACAGGCACAGCTGTGTCTGACGTAACGAAAAAAGCAGCTTCTGGCATCCACCCAGGCAGGCAGTCTCAGGTGCTCTCTCCGTGAAGATCATCTCACCAGGTAGGGTCCATGGGGACGAAGCTATTGTGCATTTATAAACCGCCCTCCAGACCTGCTGCCAAGCCAGACCAGAAAAAGACATTTATGAATGAGAGGCCACCTTTTTCCCATGTACTGAAGAGTGCCTTCAGAAGATAACAGTATTATGCTTTTCTAAAGACACACGGCTGGCAGGATAGTAGTAACCTGGCATCTGGAACAGTCGTTTTACTTCAAAAGGTCTTCCAATACGAAGCTAGTTGCTGGGTGTGAAAACAAGTGATTGGTGAAAATGTTTGTGACATCACGTAGATGGAGTAGAAGCAGTAGCTTTAGTGGGAAAGAGGGCATGTTAACGCGACTTGCTTTCTCGCCAGGATTATTGTCCAAGACGAAATGTTGCCACTGGTCGCTTGAGCGTTCTTATTCAGCGATTGGCGGACATGTTCTGTTTGGTGGGAAGAAAAGAGTAGGGAGTACAGTTCACCGAGGATATAGAGAGGTGATTTGTGTTATGGAGCCGTGGACGGATTGAATTGTTTGTCCAGTGTTGGTGGGGTGGAGGGGGAGGAGGTGGGGGCAAAAATCTGGTGTGGATCTGAGCATCCGATCAGGACCCACAGTTTGTGGTGCCAGAAGTACGACCCTCGTCGTATACCGCAGAGAGACACATATGACGGCATCTTTCTACAAGTCTCATGCTGAATTCCTATGGTGAGCATTTTTAGCAAACTCTTTGTACGCATTTGCTCAAGTCATTGCGCTTTCCTGTCACAAGTCCAGCGGGGCTTTAATAGATGACTAACTGTCAGACCAGGAGTCAGTCTTTCCGTTCTAATAAAAGATCTTGAGAAATTTTAGAACGTCTAAATGACACGTTCTCTCGTACCTTACGAAAGGTTGAAAACCAGCAGGTTACATGATATAACTCACCTAGTGCTCATTTTGTAATATCAACTGATGTTCTTTAGTAGTCATATGCTTTTAAAGTATGTTTTAATTGATTAAATTAATGTGTTTATTTAAAACTTGATTCTGTTACCATCTTCCTTTAATATCAAATTTAATGCTATGCAGTTCTCCACTTTAGGATCCACGGCGAGGGCCATAAATTCCTTGCACGAGTCATTCCGTTATAATATGTTATTTTAGTGCGGAGTAGTGGTCAACGTGAATCACGTCATGTTCGTAGAGCTTGAGAACGATATATTTTTGGTGGGGATAACCTTCAGGTAATGAGAGTTGGACTGTGGCGGAACACTGCTGGAGTCAACTGTAGACAGGGACTTCTCGAGTGGAGAGCTCAAGGGAGTGATTCTGGACACCTGGTAATTGTAACACCGACCACCGTAAACGGCAATCGATGCTAACGTTCGAGAAAGTTGTGACCGTGAGATCACCTAATGGGAACAGAACAATCATACTGGGATTCGTTTCCGAAACACTCTAGCAGAGTATAATTAACAGTAAACAAGTAGGTCAAGAACAGACGTTCTCCCAGCACAAAAGAAAGTTGTAACATTACATATTAATATTGGTCGCCAGCCAGATTAGGCATTCTTGTGTCAAGGAATATAACAAAGCATTAACACTAAAACACAGTAACCTAACCTTGCTGATATATGTACTACTAACTTGGAAGTCAGACAAACAAATGTACAATGAGATAGCAAACAGTAACATATGCCTCTCAACAAAACGTACCTTAAATGAACTAGATGCAGCAATTTATAGAACCAATCACCAACACACATGAAACTAGTAGCAATACTAAACCGGGAAGAGCATGAAATGATTCTGATTTATATCAGGGGTCTGTTAATGATCATACTCTATAACCTCATTGCTTAGTACAGGGTCTCTGTGCCTGTGCGTTAACCAACTTGCATTAGAATAGCTAACACAGCAGATCTTTCTTTCTTAAGCTCGGTTTGAAGCAATTAAACAGAATGCAAACCTAACTACACTAGCTCTGAAGGAGCCTTTGCTTTGCTTCATTAACTAAGTAGCCTAGTACATGAGCACCCTTAAACTTCCGTGGTTTGAAGAACCATGCTCATTAACAAAACTGCACAAGTATATACGAGGAATGGGAAGTATTCTCATCAATAATTATTAATTAAGTAAAGCACAACAAACTATAAATCTTAAATAAAAAATGTGCTTTAATAAGCAGCCTTTTAACTTACTCAAAATATAAATGTAGTTCGCTGTGCAAATGCCAACACAACATTAAATTCAAGTTCAAACATGTTCTCATGAAACGAACACTGACAAAACTTCGTAATTCTGATCAAAGTGCATAAATGCAGCAATTAATAATCTTTTTCACTTCGGATCAACTTTACTATTTTCAGGCAGCATTCCAAGTAAGGCAAATTATTTAAGGAAATCAGTGCAGATTGATTTAGAAATGCACTGGACGTGGAGTATTTCTTAAACTATAAAACTGAACTTTAAACACTGTAACTTCATACATTAGAAAGCAATCACAACTATTTTATAGCTGCCGAATAAGTCCTTTCATAATAAATAAGGACACACTAATTAAAATTGACTAGGACAGGATTTGGGCTAATCACGGGTGTAAGATAGAGTTTTTAGCAACACCACGATTATTAAACTTCCTGGCAGATTAAAACTGTGTGCCCGACCGAGACTCGAACTCGGGACCTTTGCCTTTCGCGGGCAAGTGCTCTACCATCTGAGCTACCGAAGCACGACTCACGCCCGGTACTCACAGCTTTACTTCTGCCAGTATCTCGTCTCCTACCTTCCGAACTTTACAGAAGCTCTTCTGCGAAGCTTGCAGAACTAGCACTCCTGAAAGAAAGGATACTGCGGAGACATGGCTTAGCCACAGCCTGGGGGATGTTTCCAGAATGAGATTTTCACTCTGCAGCGGAGTTTGCGCTGATATTAAAATCTCATTCTGGAAACATCCCCCAGGCTGTGGCTAAGCCATGTCTCCGCAGTATCCTATCTTTCAGGAGTGCTAGTTCTGCAAGGTTCGCAGAAGAGCTTCTGTAAAGTTTGGATGGTAGGAGACGAGATACTGGCAGAAATAAATCTGTGTGTACGGGGCGTGAGTCGTGCTTCGGTAGCTCAGATGGTAGAGCGCTTTCCCGCGAAAGGCAAAGGTCCCGAGTTCGAGTCTCGGTCGGGCACACAGTTTTGATCTGCCAGGAAGTTTCATATCAGCGCACACTCCGCTGCAGAGTGAAAATATCATTCTGGAACCACGATTATTATTAAAATCAACCAAATTTCTCAAATACGTGGCCCATTTACAGAGTGCCAAATATGCACAATTTAGGGGAAGGCTGGTGACACTGGCTGCCTGATTTGCAGTGGCTGTTAACATGGCAGCGTTGCAGTGATGGCAGTACTGTTGGCATCACCCTGTTGCAGATCTTCCTGGCGTCGAAATTGTATTTTTATTGGGGCAAAAACCATGCCATGATAATAGTATCACCAAATGCAGCATCGGAGCCCCATAAATACTGCTCTTAAGCTGCTCTGGCCTCAGAACCTATAGAATATGAGCCACAATGATCCGCTAGTGCTAGCGAGATGTTAACCACAGCACTGCTCAGCACAGACCCCTTACGCGTCACAAGGGACGAGTTGCCACCCGGGCGCCAACCGCACCTTTTCCACTCCTCCACGGTACTTCTGTAGCTGCGGGGCTTCATAACATCTTTTATATTCAACCGTACGTCCCCTAACTATGGACCAAGTTGTTTACAGTACATTATTTAACATCCTTTAAAAAATCCACATAACTGAAATATGAATACATAGTCAAAGAATTTCCCTGACAGATACAACATTCTACATAAGCAACACTACAAATTGACATAGAAATACCGGTACAGATACAAAATAGGTCGAAAATAGATGTTACAACTTCTACGCAAGTTCTGCAAAGAGGCAGACCTATGGTGGTCAGTCATATTGGTGAGTGATTCTGGACGGTGAAAGGTCGCTTCAATACTCTAACCTTTGAATGGGCTCTAAGTTACGAGAGTTCTGAATGTGCTGCAGTGAAGGACTCCTACCAATTTCCGCTTGTAATACGTAACTGTACACAGGTAGAGCATGAGTTACTATTCTTTTTATCGCGTGTGATAATTTGTAAATCATCATATTGAACTGTGAACTGTTCTGAGCTGGTGAATATTTCGTGTGTTGCGATTACGAAATGAACTTAGCTCGCTTATCATCCACAACTTTTTAGTTTTGGAATTTTAGTGTCATTGTCGTAACGCTCTCAACGTAAGTTGACTGCTTTTGATCAGGGTAATTGCTGTCCATGTTTTAACTGAATATCATAGGACCACTTCCCGTTTATTTGAGACGTCCTTCCATGAATAAACGTTATTCAGCGTAATTCTCTGTCGTGTTCACCAATTACAGACATTAGAACAGAATAATTTTACTGAATTATTCATTTATATATTGATGTGCCTTTCATTAATTCGCAGTTCTAGCCAATGCGTAGACTATTTCATTGCAATATCACAGATACAGGTCATTATTTGCAGCGAATCAGCTGCGGAGCATGAAAGCAGAAGTGCGCGGCTCGACTCTATACCTACGTAGAGTTATTGTTTTGGAAAAGACTCGTGTGGACTGTTATCTGGAAAAGCAACTCACCAAGCGGTAACCGTTAGGCACAGTCGCAATTGGGGTTTTCTCATCCGGGTTATCAGTCTGATCCCTATAGAATTGCAGTAGTAGGTTCTAACACGTTACAATGTTCTGTGATAAGCAGTTTGCGAGGGGGCTTAGCATAAGATTCTGCAACAGATGCGAGCGTGAGAATCGGTAGCATAAGTTAGGTGTGGGGAAGTTTGAACTTGAAGCAAGAAGAAGAAGGTTACGCAGAGGCACGATCAGTTCGAGTCTGCAGCTGCTAGCAGCAGCGGAGACCCCGATGGAGGCATAGAGGCAGCCGGCCACGGCAACGCGATCCACCGGCGGCGAATTTGAGTTCATCGGCAGAACCTACACTTTCGGCAGCAGCAGTATAGCAGAAGCAGCGAGCATGACTCACAATTTAAGTACTTGCGCCAATAACGCTAAAATGTATGAACTTGCAGCTCACCGTCGATGATGCTGCCTCCAATGATTCAGCAATCAACCAGCATGTGTGGTTCAGATAATGTTACTGGGCCAGTTAGTCCAGAATCTGCACAAGACGATGTTCATAGGGATCATATTAATTGAGCAGATAGTCTGAAATCAGAGAAAAGAGATGTAACTGCTAGTTATTCAGAGGCATAGTTAAGGCAAATGATGATTCACTTGAACTCTAAATTGAAGATACTGGGTACAGAGATAGGTTCGATAAAAACTGATATAGGTTCAGTAGACACATGTGTAGCAGAACGTGTAAAGACTGGGGCGAAGAAAATTAAATCCGATACGGTAGGATGATAGATCCTAAATTAGAAGCTATAAGGTCAGATGTAGGCAAAATTTCTGGAGAGGTTGACCTGATGAACAACAGAGTCGACACAATGGAAAGATATTTCGCGAAAAAGTTGGAAAAAATACATTACGAACTGGGTGACGATTTAAAGAAAAGTGTGCTGAGCAAAATACGCTTGAGGAAGTGGCCACTAAGTCTATTAACAATTTGTCTGGTAGAATGGTAGAGTGTGAAAAAAAGGTGGTGAAAAACAGACAACATTTGGAAGCAGGGATTAATAACGGAGTTATGATGTGTGAACATCAGGTTAATGAGATAAGGGCGGAATTAACTTCCTAAGCGAGTTACTACTGTGATAGATGTTACATGGTTTAATTCTAGGGCAAAAAATGTTTTCCAAATGATGGAAAATACCACCCAGTTGATTTTCTTGCTACTTGTAGAAATGGTTTTGTGAGATTAACGTCGGAAGAGGCAAAAATTAAATTAGCTGAAAGACATCTTCAAGGCAATGCAGAGTCATGGGTAAATTTAGTGAGTGCTTCATTTAAACCTATAAAGTGTTTGAGAATTGTTTCCTGAACAAACTCTGGAGTAAAGCGAAGCAAACGCGACTTGAGAACGGGTTCCTAAACGGGCTAATTTTCAAACGCGGGAGTGCGTTCGTGAGGGATTTTTGTGTGCCTGAACTTGTTAAGTTGACACATATAAAACGTCCACTGGGAGCGTTGACAGAGATTACGACTCTCAAGAGACGCTTACCAGAACATTTACAATGGGATCTTGTCCACAGCCTGGCAAATACTACTGACGAGATTTTAGATTTTTTTGAGAAACTTGAACACGCGTTCAAATTTGAGCCACATAATTGGAACAGTACACAGATAAATGGGTACCAGAACGGGATTTACAGTAATACCAAAATAGTTACCACTGTAATAATTATTGTGACGGGGGAAATGGAAACGGGAATTTTCATAACGAAAATCAAAATCGGGAACGAAGGTTTGAGGGGCAGGATCCTCACGAAATGCAACGCGAGAATACGAGGTCGGGAAATAGGAGATCGCCGCATCTCAGGTCCGGAGGTGGCTAAATAATCCGGCGTTGAAAAGGATAAATCATTTTGAAAATTCTGCAAGTGTCGAAAATTCGGCAAAGAAGTAACAAATGTTACAGATGGAGGTTATAACAAGTAAAAATAAAGTGGAGAGTAATTTTAAGCAGCGCAACCATAAAAAGGGCGCAAGAAACATTTTAAAATGTGTTGAGAGGTTCGATAATGATGATATGGGGCTGGAGAATGCATTTGGTTAAAGGGAAGTGAATGATGGAATGAATGTATGTATGTTGAAAGATTATGTGATCAAAAGAGAGGCAGAGGTGAATCTGAGTTTGGTGGAGGTGGAAGGTACGACGAATTCTAATGTGGCTCCAGTCAGAAGCAACAGTTTTGGTAATGTAGGTAAAAGTGACGAAGATGATTTTGTATCGGAGAAATTAGGCTAAAGTCGCTGTGAAGAATTCGAAGCAGTAGTCCCGTCAACTGATATATCGGCGGAAGAATGTGAACGTATTTGTAAAGACGGCGTAGCAATAGCCCCGTCAGCCGGTGATGAATTTTATTATGTATCGGCGGAAGTGGGTGATTTATTATTAAAGAGATGCAGAGACGTCGTTTTAGAGGCTGAAGTTGCGGAATTTGAGGCTACTGATTTGAATATTTAGGATGGAGTTAGTGGTTTAATTCCTGTTGATGGAAGTGAACCAATGGCTCTTGATGAAAGCATGACTTATGAGTGAATGTGAATGTAATGTGTTACATAGTGGACCAGAATGCAAAGTGTCGAAGAAATCTAAGAGAAGAGAAAATGTTACGGAAGGTAGAGGTAGTTTCGAATTTGGCGCAATTCGAATGTACTGTGAATTCTCATCTGGTGTGATACAGTAACGGTAACATGTGTGGTGTACCTGAGGAGGCTGACAAAGTTATTGGTGGTGATTCCTATAACGTATTGACGGATGTATTGGATGTTTTACGTAATGAATCCTATGCGTTATTGGTGGATGTAAATTGAGTTAACTGTGATAAACACTGTAGTGTTTTATCAGTAGCAATGCACCATGTCACCGGGTCCCAATTGTTCAAGATTGGTTTGAAGAACATGCTGGAAAGTTCGAACTAATGTTTTAGCCACCCACCCAACATTTAAGGGATGTAATCGAAAGGTCAGTTAGTGTAAAAAATCCTGCACCGCCAACACTTTCACAGTTATGGACGCGTATAAAGGCAGAATGGATCAATATTTCTGCAGGACACTTGCAATGACTTTTTCAGTCCATGTCACGTCGAGGCGTGGCTCGACGCCGGGCAAAAGGAGTTCCGACACGGTATCCATGACTTCTGTCTCCTCTTTCTAAATACTTAGGGATTACACTCACGATTAACTTAAATTGGAGCGATCACATACATAATGGCTCAAATGGCTCTGAGCACTATGGGACTTAACTTCTGAGGTCATCAGTCCCCTAGAACTTAGAACTACTTAAACCCAACGACATCACACACATCCATGCCCGAGGCAGGATTCGAACCTGCGACCGTAGCGGTAGCGCCTAGAACCGCTCGGCCTCCCCGCCCGGTCATACATAATGTTGTGGGGAAAGCGTATCAAAGACTGCGATTTACTGTCAGAAATCTTAGAAAACCCTTGGAGGACAGCGAAAAAATTATAAAAAGGTCAGCTCGTCTTGTATTGTCGCAATAAAGGGGAGGGTGTCTGCGGACATGATGAGCAGCTAGAGTGGCAATCCTTAAAACAAAGAATTTTTACTGCTGTAGGACCTTCTCACAAAATTTCAATCACATACTGTCCCCTCCGAATGCGAAAATATTTTGTTGGCACCTACCGACGTAAGGATAAACGATGAACCTAATAACGTAATAGAAATCAGAGTTTTCACGGAATTATTTAAGTATTCGTTTACTCTGTGTGCAGTTCAAGTATGGAAGGTAGAGAAATAGCTTGATGGTGGTTCGATGAACCCTCTGTCAGGCACTTGACTGTGAATTGTAGAGTAATCATGTAGTTGTAAATTGTAACAACACTTAGCTCATTACAAAACTGACGATACCTCATGATGTGTCCCATCGGACAATCCAGTCTTTTAGTCAATTTGTGAAATTAATTTCATTTTGTCCAATTCGTTTCCGTAACTCTCACTAGTTATTCGATCTTTCAATCTCATCTTCATCCGTCTTTAGAACTGACACATTTCTAGTCTCATCTCGCGTGAACTGTGTACTATCCATGTTTCACTTCTGTACAAGCCTAACTTGAGACTAATTCCCTTAGAAAAGACGTCCTAATCCTTAAGTCAATATTCGATGTTAACAATTTCTTATGTTTCATAAATACTTTTCGTTCTACTGACAGTCTACGTTTTACATCCAATCTGCTTCTGTGAACATGTTACTTTGCTGCTTAAAAAACTAAACTCATATACTGATTATATTATCTCATTTTCTGAACCATTTTCCTTTGCATCGGCTGTTTTAACTGGACTTCATTTCGTTTTCGGTTGATTTATGTCTATAGACGCTCACTTCTAACTTCTTTTTAAGGCTCTATCCATTCCGTTCAAATGGGCTTCCAAGTCTCCTTTGCCGTCTGTTTCAGACTTAGAGTATAATCAACAAGAATCAAAATTATCGTTTAGTCTCCCTGATTTTAATTTTCCTTCCCAATTTCGTTGCTTCGCAACTCACTCAGTGTAAAGACTGAATACCATCAGGCAACAGCTACAACCCGGTTTCACTGTCTCCTTAGCTATTGCTTCTCTATCATGTCCTTTCACCCATATAGCTTCAGTTAGATTTATGAAATAGCTTATACCCTACAATCATTGTTACTAATATTTATTGACACGTTGTTCTGATGAATATTAGTAAAAAGTGACTGAAAGAATAAAAAATATTTCATATATATAACGTTCGTTGCCATCAATCAGTTCTATGCGACATGGATAAATTTAAGTACGCAATACTGTTTCATTACAAGTAGTAGATGACCTTTCTCTCCCTACCAACCTCAAAATTTCAAACGGAATATTTCAGCCAACATTGCTACAATTTTTTCTCTAAGTCGATAAATGCTATAAACTTGTGATGGCCCTTCTTCGACCTATCTTCTAAGATAATTCAGAGTACTCCTATTGCCTTATGTGTTCCCGCATTTGCACGGAACCCAAACTGATCTTCCCCGAGATCACCTTAATTTTCCTGCAAATTATAGGTCTCGTTATCTTGCAACCATTACAACTTAGCTCATGTTTTGCAACATACTCAACTTTCTGCACCTCCCCTATTTGGACTTGGAACTATTTCGTACTTTTCTACCTCTGGGAGTATGTCTTCTACCTCATAGAGGCGGTATACAAAAATTTGGAGTCACCACGAGCACAGCACATTACTATGCCCAGTATGGTGTAGTAATACCGTTGGCACTCAAAACAGCTTCCAGTCTCTCGGAAGGGATAAATACAGATCCTGTATAGTTTTGCGATGGAGTCTAATACAATTATTCCAGCAAAATAGTGACAAGTTCAGGTAACGATGATGGAGGTCGATAGCGATCGCGAACCGTTCTCTCTGAAGTAGATTGAACACAGTGCCACCATTGGGGGATCAACATTGTACCATGGGATGGACCTCATCAGCAAAATGGTCACAAAATCGTTGACAGTAATACGACCTCGTAGGGTACCCATGAGGCTTATGGAATACTACGATTTGGCTGCTCAAATCATCACCAAATGCCCGACAAGTTTCACTTGTATGCCGCTCCACCGTACTACTTCTTGATTTGCAGTTGATTATTCTTTGCTATAGTCCGGCTGGTTCGAAAAATAGGCATTGGACAGTCATAAGTAGCCAGTTTTAGAAAGCGAGCTTACTCTCAGGAACATGGGCCTGTAACAAGTTCTGACCGTGAGCCTACGGCGTAAGCTCTGTCTAGTTATTGCACACTTTTCTGTAACTCATTCCCTTCCAAAATATTCCAATGATAACGAAGAGGTTGAGATGTGTGAACAGTTTTTTACGACACAATTGATGTATTCTATTTTAAATTCGATTATCATCTCCCTACTTCTTCTGAGCCCACTCACACTACAGTTACAGTCACTCATCTATCACGACCTTATGTAAGTTCACCACCATCGCCTCTTCATTGTGCGATCGCAATTTAATCATGTTATAGCTTCCACGATACAAAATTAACCGTGAGCTTCAAAATTCTCACTTTGCACACACATATACGCGTCCTAGCGCATGATGTCGGTGGTGCAAATCTCTATATAATCATCCCACAAAATACATCACTTCTATACGCGGCGGCGGGAAGAGCAATCTCTCTGCATTTGCCCTGGGAGCGTGCCCCGGTTCGATTGTCTCACTCCTGCGCGCCAAACGACCTGAAGGCGCCAATCTCTTCCTTCTAGAGCTATGGGGCATCCCCGTTAGCGATGCCGCTGCGCTGTCGCAAAGAAGCGTAAGGGTAGAGTCGACCCATCAAGTACAAGATCGATATCTGTACCCTTACATCCAACTATTTTCAGAATCCGCGTGAAGCAAGGATTTATGAAAAATAATAAAGTCCCTTAATTACAGGAGAAAAGAAATTGCCCATTAACTGAAAATGATTGAAAATGACAATGGTGACCCCAGAGCTTGGCAGCATTATCTTTCCTTTTGTTTTTTTTCCAAATCTGTACTTCACGCGTGCCACATTCATCCACACCTATTGTTTTGGACATTCACAAAAAATATATTCTATTTCATAATCTACATAATTATTCAGACGGAAAATAAAGTTTGAATATTACAATTACATTTCGTTCAGTCCACAAAAGTTTCATGAAATATAAACATCCACTCTGAAAGAGAAATACACAGCAACACAGTTGTCAAAATTCGTCATACCACCTTTCGTTACTTACTTTAACCAAATAGTCCAAACCAAGTAGGTATTTATCTGAAAAAAAGTGTTCTGTACAAATCTAGCAACCATAAATTTTACCAAATTATTCTTGCTCTAATTTTAGCACTGTTTATCGTAATGCCTTCGAAATGTAATAAATAAATTTTAATTTTCTGCAATGAGAAAGAAATACCACAAATAAGAAAGAAAACGATTTAGTGCATTCATGAGCACGTCTTTAAACAGCACAAATAAAAAAACAGGGAGCATTATCAAACAAGATCCACATACACGCCCACATTAAATCACTTTGAGGCACCGTAAACTCATTCTCTTTGCACGACGCCCTGGTATAGCAACGACTAAGCGAGCTGTCTATAGCTGGCCTGGACCAGCTGTTGTCAGCTGATGGGACTCACGTCCGAACTCCCTGAAGAAGTCCTTCCGGCTGATGAAAATTTCCCCCTCCTCTCTCCCTCCTCTCCTATCTTCTGCTTCTTGCTCCGCCTGAAGTCCTGCCAATGGCCGGCTGCTCTGCACTGCAGCGCTCTGCAGTTAAATGCAGCGCCTGGCCCTGCGGCCTCTCGACATGTAACAACACATTGCGGTGTGTCAGCCACAGATTCTTCTCATAAATTCTCTACAACTGCTCGCACCTGCCATACCACCTGAGAAGTGTCGTAAGCGCTGGAAACCACTATATCTTTTAAATCACTGCACTTCAACGCAGTAGCCTGCGTGACTGTAGAACTCAATACCTTTAAAGCAACTTTAATTAGCACAAAACCTAGGTTGCCACTATAACACTTATTTAGCCATTGTCATCGATAGTCAAGATAAACACGTAGCATTATCCTTAAGACAAACATATGAAAGTCGAACTATACATTACTGACACTGTTCATTCCTGAAAGTTACAGTTATTACAGTTAAGTGTTATTTTTTCAACATTGGTAATTCCTTTTTCTGTTTTCTTATTCCTCCTCTTTTGGGGTTCACTGAATTCTTGTAAATCTTTTTTAAATTTTTTTTACAGCATGTTCACAGCCATGATGCTCACCATTCATATATTCTTCGAGTTCCAATATGTTTAGCTGTTTCAGTGCTATAGCCTCCTATGATCTTTTATGTACATGATGGAAACTGTTTATATCCTGATCATCCTTCTTTGACTGAACGCATGAACATATCAGCACCAGAACCACTAATAGTAAATTATAGGATGCACCAGTTTATCATACTGTGCATTGCTTGCTTCAGCTCTTCCAATATGCGTCTGTTCAGCCCTCTCGGTCGTTTCCTTCCCCATATAACGTCTTTATTTGGGGTTTTTCTTAACATATCTCTAATTAGGCTGCTCGGAGCTTCGTTAAATGGTAGCTCGACTGGAGCATAACCCATCGAGTTATGAGAACATTGTTGGTTACATCTTCACACATACAATACTAGTCCATTGTGTCCATTTGCCACGTCTGTTGTGGCAATCTACTCCGTACAGTCTGTTAATTTCCTTCATCTCTCAACCGCTGGGGTTTGAAGCAGGCCTATATCGTGACATACTTATTGATTCCACTCTGTGTTATATCAATATATCAATGTCTTGCCGGCCGGTGTGGCCGAGCGGTTCTAGGCGCTTCAGTCTGGAACCACGCGAGCGCTACGGCCGCAGGTTCGAATCCTGCCTCTGGCATGTATGTATGTGATGTCCTTACGTTAGTTAGGTTTAAGTAGTGCTAATTTCTACGGGACTGATGACCTCAGATGTTAAGTTCCTTAGTGCTCAGAGCCATTTGAACCATTTGCAGTTCGTTCTGACCTCATCTACCACTGCCTGGAACATTCCAGCTACACGGCGGGCTGTGAAAGGCACTCCATAGGTAGTTTGTGAAGCATTGTCGATATTTGGTACGCCCGGAAATAGCATGATGTCTTTCTTGCAAATGGAGCCAGAAGTCAAGTAAATTCTTGTGTTTTGCGATAGAGGTAATGGACCGCATGTCTACGTATCCAAGTGACGGAGTTGGTCCGAGTCTTGGGGTAAAATGTCTCATCCGGAAACATTAACGTGCGTGCAGATATATGCTCCGGCCTAACTCGCAAGAGATAAGCCAACATCTGCCGCACTAGGTGCCAAACCGGTTCCGCCTCTCCACAGCTGAGGCGGTGCTCGTCAGAATCTACTGTATTACAACCCACACAATTCGGAGACTCTGCCATGTGGATATTGTAAAGACGTTCTTGTGTCACCAGCTTCCCATTAACGACGACGTACCATTGAGAGAGGGGCGGAGAGGGGGGGAGAGGGGGGGGGGGGGGAGAGGGGGCATCGTGTGCAGTCTTCCACACCACGCGCCACCGTACGTCAGGACATTTTAGTTCGACCACATTTAGGGGGCGGCGTTGCAGCATGTCGTGATACTGGTGTCGAGTTGTGGCCATTCGTGGTGTCGTGAGCACTTCACTGGAATAACTTCGTTCTAAATAGAAATTTCCTATATAAAAGAGGGGTGGTGGGATGTCCTGTAGGGGCACCGGCGCTCTTAGTGAAGCAGGTCGTAGCGCCGTCAGAAGCAAACTCGTGAGACTTGTGGGACAACGGCGCAGCAGACATAAATGTGAGCTAACATAGAGAGCAATGGCCCTATCATGGACGTTAACCAGGCCGAGACCACCTTTTTCCTTGGGGAGGGTAAGAGATACGTATCTCATCTTCAGTAACATACCAGCGGTGACGAAGTATCCCAGCGCTGCCATAATGCTACGCGCGAAAGGGTTCGGAATGGGTAGGGTTTGGGCGACATGCGGTATGCGTGACGCGAGGTATACATTGGCATAATACGCCCGCTGAACGATGTTGAGGGATCGCAAGCGCTGATTTGCAATTCCGGCCCGAATTTGGTTAAGAAGGCGTCGATAATTGAGCGTCGTCGCGCGTCGCGTGTCGTTCATGAAATCTAAGCCCAAGCAGCGGGCAGTATCACTGAAGCGTAAGGGGGCAATTTGTTCCTGCGGTAGCCCAATCCCGATGCCCAAGGCGCCGGACTTGTCAACGTTGATTTGGCTACCAGAAGCTGTAGCGTAGGTTGCAATCCAGTCCAAAGCCGCCGCCATATCGTCAGCTCCACGTATGACGAGCATCAAATCATCCGCATATGCGGTGCGGCGATAGATGGAGTCGCCGAACTGTATACCAGCAAGCCTGTCTCGGAGACCACACAACAAAGGTTCGAAGGCCAATGCATATAACAGTGTTGATAATGGACATCCCTATCGTACTGATCGGCGGTTCGGCATGGGTGCCGTCAGTCTTCCATTAACAAGAACTCGAGAAGTAGCACAATGCAGAAGGCGTGTCAACACTGTGATAAAGGGGTCGGGGTACCCCATGCGCCGTAGAACGGCCGTGAGGAAAGTGTGGCCCACACGGTCAAAAGCCTGGCTAAAGTCGATAGACGCCAGGGCTGCCGGCAAACGTCTCACCCGTGCAAGGGAGATGAGATCTCTGTAACGACATAACTTAGTTCTGATGTTGTTGGGTCCCCCCAAGGACATCTTATCGCTGGACAGGACGTGCAATAGTGTGCCGCGAAGACGTTCTGATAGCAGCCTCGAAAAGATCTTGAAGTCGCTGTTCAATAACATTAAGGGGCGATAATCGCGGACATGATTCCGTCCTTTCGGCTTATGGATAGGGACAATCAGTCCTTCCAAGAACGGTGCAGGCAACGGTGTACCCAGGGACATCTATTCCTGACAAATTTCAACCCAACATGGTACCAACAGTTGTTTAAAGGCTCGATAGAACTCTGATGGTAATCCGTCGATTCCTAGTGATTTATGGGGAGCACCTTTACCAATGGCGTCGAGCACTTCCTCTTCTGTCACTTCTCCCAATAAAGTCTGTACCATGTCTGGTGGAACTGTTCCGTGGACATGTGCTGAAACGGTGTCTACCGTCGCCATATCACGGAGCACTGCTGAATAAAGGTGAGCGTAATGCCCATAGAAGGCTTCTGTTATATCTGCTTGTTCCACCACGTGTCGACCGTCGTCCGTTATCATGTCAGTTACCAGTACCCTACGGTGACTCCTGAGCTCTAGGAGCACGTAGTGTATAGATGGCCTTTCTGATTTTATCGTGTCTGGAGCACGCGACCGTGTAACAGCCACCTGTAAATGATGGCGTGCTAAGGAAACGAGCTGCGCTTTCGCGCGATTGAGCATGATCTGCCTGTCAGGTGAAGGCTCGATAGCAAGACATTCCCGTAGGACGGTGTAATAAAAGTTTTCCGTGCTCCTCCGCCATGCCGCCACTTCCCGGCCGTAAGCCATGAAGGTGCGCACACTCAATCCACCAACTGAGGGTCGATCGGTAACGACCACGACGCTGTAAGGACGCGTTCCACGACTCTTCGATAGCACCTTTACATGCCACCTCGTCCTGATGGGCGACGTTTAGTTTCCAGGGGGGCCTACTGTGCCACACACGTGCAGGTTGGAGGGCAATGGTGCAAATATAGGCTGTGTGGTCGGTGAATGCAGTGGGCCAGAGGTCTGCTCCTCTCGTCGCCGTCGAAAGGGTGCTTGTGACATAAATCCTATCTAACCGACTGGACGAATTACTTGTATAATGGGTATAACCAGGAGCTGGGCCATGGATGTGGCGCCACGTGTCGATCATGTGGAGGTCACGCAGTAACATTTCCAATTCCGCACACGGGACGTGATGTGGCTGCTGATCAGACGGAGATAATGTACAGTTAAAATCTCCTCCGGTCACAATATCGTCTATGCGGCCCACAAATAGGCGCGTAATATCTTCCGAAGAAAAGCGGGCCCGATCTCTCCGTCTCCATGATCCTGAAGGGGCATATACATTGATGAGTCGCAACCGTTAACAGTTACGGTCATGGCTCTTGCACTCGGTAAGTACAGTACGTCCGTAGCCGCCAAGCCTTCCCGTAGCAGGACAGCCACGCCACAATCGGTAGAAGAGGCGTGGAAGATGTGGGCGGTATATCCGTAGAAGTCAAGGAAACTAGCGACACATACTTCCTGTAAGAGGGCCACGTCGATGTCCACCGCATCGAGCATGCGTTGTAACATTGTCAGTTTGTGTGGTGCCCTTATCGCGTTGATATTGATTGTGACAGGGCGGAAGGTGTGCTGCCTAGCCTCTTCACATAGTGTAGACGCCATGGTAATCGAAGATAACAGCAAGAGATGCCGGACCCATCTAGGCTGTTACGAATTATGAGTCTTTCACGCTAGGAGTAGTATCCCCAATGCCACCCCCTCCCCTGTCACCCGTGCCCTCTCCAGGAAGTTCCTCAACATCGTCCGACCACAGTGGGTGCAACACGATGCTGTGTAGCTGATCGGCACCTCAATCTCTCTCACGCACGTCGTCTTTGGTAGAGGTAGATGGAGCGCCACCCATCGACGCGAGCTGCTTCATCTGTGGTGCAAGAAGTAACTGGGCACTCGTAGTATGAGCAAGTGAACCGTCTACGCCACTTAGATCCTCAGCAGGCGCAGCATCCATGCCGTCTGACTAGATGTCACCTTCTTGACCCTCCGTGTGTAGGAGGCAATCGTCAGAAGGGGTCCGCCGACGTCGCTTGCGTCGTCGAGGCGAACGTTGCTTTCGAACGTGGACATCCGAATCCGAATGTGGGAGGCAATCCAGCGTCGTATCACCTTCCGCTAGGAAAGCCGCGGTCGGGACAATGTTCGCGTCCTCGTCCATCTCCTCCTGAATGTTACGTTGCGTCTGGGTTCCGTGGGACAGTTGCTGCTGTTGTTGCTGTGGAGGGGGCGACATATGGGTTGGCGTCGGGGGTCCCTCTTCCTCCCTTGGTCCTTCTGACGTCGATAGATGAGCCCGATCGCCCGTCTCGTCCTCATCTATGGTGCGCATCGTCGTCTGAGCGTACGGTATTGGTTCGTTGTCTAGCCCAATACGCGTAAGTGATAGTGTATTTGGCACTATTTGTTGCCTTCCTGGCACATAATGAATATAAAAATCAAATTCTCTCAGAGCAAGTATCCACCTTATCAATCTGCTGTGCAAAAATCTAAATATTAACATTGAAGAAAGATGCTTTATTTTTCTGCAATAGTCTATGGAATACTTCGCCATTTAAGGTTTTTCCATCAAAGAACCAACGATAGACTCCGACGAAACTCAAAGACATTTTAGTTGCTTCCTTTTTCTTGATATCAGAAAATCTCTGGTGACTGTCAGCTTTTCTGGGTCAGGTTTTCTCCCTTGCGGCCTTATTATGTGCTGTAGGAAAGGTATCTCCAGTCTTCTAAATTTCGATTTTTGAAAATTAAGTCTTGTGCCTGCAAGTACATATTTTTCACGTGTTCCTCCAACTTTTGACTTGCTATCAGTATATCATCCACGTAAATGCTAATATTTTCAACAATTCTTTCCCTAGGACTCGGTCTCATGCCTTGATAAAAGCTGATAGTGAAATGTTTTCATATAAAAATGCTATACACGGCCCCTATTCTGGATGCAGCAGATTCTGATGATACCCAGATGTTACACGGAGACTTATAAATATTATTGCTCCATTGAATTTTTGAATTAGCTCGTCTACGCTTACTGGTCGACCCCTTTCTGGTTCAAATACCTTGTTTGAATGCCATGCGTCGAGCACAAACCTCACATTTCCGTTTTTCTTTGTCACAATGAAACAAGGGCTATTGTACTGACCTCGAACCCTCTCTATTACGTCATATCCAGCGTTTTTTGCAATTTTTTTTCTACTTCTTCTTTCCTGGACTATTGAACTGGATGAGACGGCTTTTGAGGCTTTATTTTTATACATTATGATGGGCCCTTTATTATTTCCAGTCTTTTTCCAAAAACCTTCCTGAATCTTTCAGTTAATCAGAACTGCTGTTCAGCTGCTACAATTGTTGTACCAGAAATCTCCTTCACTTTTCTGTTAATTTCTTTCCTTGTAAGCTCATTCGCTTCTTCCACGGTATTCGGAAATACACAATTTCTGTTAGGATACTAGATTTTCCTCTGCTACTACGTCTTCACAAGCTGCCAGTCGGTATATGAGTGAAAAATCGTGTATTCTATCTGTTATGATTCTCGTCGTCAGTTGTTATGATGACAGGTTCCAAATGGTTCAAATGGCTCTGAGCACTACGGGACGTAACATATGAGGTCATCAGTCCCCGAGAACTTAGAACTACTTAAACCCAACTAACCTAAGAACATCACACACATCCATGCCCGAGGTCTGATTCGAGCCTACGACCGTAGCGGTCTCACGGTTCCAGACCGAAGCGCCTAGAACCGCTCGGCCACATAGGCCGGCTGATGACAGGTGGCCAATGCTAAATAGAAACATGTGTTGCAGGTCTGGCTGTGAAGTCGGTAAGGAGCTGGTTGCATAGGCTGTAACTGCAACGACTGTAATAATTAGAAGTCGTTGGTAAAAAATAATATATATTGTACTTAACTTGTGTTACAGGCTTCTTCATATGCTGCATACATATAATTACAAACATATCTAGAGAGGCATTACTCATGCCATGCTTGACTAAACGCCTTGTTAGAGGTTGCTTCCTATCAGCTGAAGGCTATGCTACATTCCTAGTTAACGTCCGAGCAAAAGAGGACGAGAGCTCGCTAGATACTTGTCACAAGCCGCTCAGCGGCGCTAGCGGCTCTAATCGCGACTCGCGGGTCCAGCGATATCTATTACGGACCGCGGTCGATATCTGCAATCCCTAACAAGTGTGGTATCGAACGTTGATACCACGCTATCAACTGTCGTTTCGCCACTAAATTTTAATTTTTTGTCCTTTCCTCCATGTTAAAACCTCATTCCAGTTTCCCCATAACCTGTCTCTGCGTTGCGCTCCGTCAACCAATCGGAGCCAACAACGACTTCCTCTTGCAAAATAAGCATCATCACGGCATCCATTCGATATGGTTCTTCTTCTGTTTCTATATACAACATTACCCGTCAGTTAATTGTTTTCCAATATTCACCTACAGCTCATTTTCTTTGACATCCACAGACCAGTAAACTTGGTATTTCGTCTCTTGATTTCAGTAACTCGTAATAAATGTTGTTTGCTATCGCACACAGCTGGTTAACCGAGACGACTAATGGTTTAGTCACGCACCCACAGATTTTAACCTCGATTGCTGGCTTCATTACTGTCTTATCTTTCAATATAACAACTTCTTCTAACAGGTCTTATTGGTCGTTATTTACTTTTTCTGCTTTTATTATGTAAATGTTTCTCTCTGTTTCGATAGTTCTTCGAGGCGCATCCAATTATATTTCAGGTATGACCAATCCTGAAACCCCTATATGGTTCCCGCAATCTCATTCTCCGCCGTTTGCGACGTTATCTAATGGCTTTCTGGTGAGTAGTTGCTCTCCAAAGAGAAGTTCGTACCAGCAACTAGTTGCGGATTTACCTGATGTTGATCGCATTTTAGGTATCTGGGCTATGAACAGCCCTGTATGGAAAATTATAGCTCTATGTAGTCATGGGGTCTAGTCGCACACATCCACTTTCATACCCAGCAACGAACTCGCTGAAGCAGTGACTATGCAGTCATATCCAGTAGCGAAATCGCTGAAGCAGTGACTATGCAGTCAAATTTTCTATGCGTTGGCTAGAGTTGCGGCATACTAAAATAAACAGACATCTTACATAAAGTTAAAAGAAAAATTAATAAAAAGGTTATAATCTGACGTCTGTAACTAATGTAGACGACAGAGAATTATGTTGAATAACGTTTATTCAAAATAGCAAAACTCAGATAAACGGTAAGTAGTCCTATGATAATTAAGTATAATACAGACAGAAATGACCTTATTAAATGCAGTAAAGTTGCGTAGAGAGTGTTACGAGATCGGTAGCAGAATCCCCAAGATAAACAATCATACAAGAGGTGCGAAAACTAAGTCCATTTCGTGATCACAATACACGAAACATTTACCTGCTTAAAACAGTTGAGGTCAACATGATGGTTTACAAATTGACACATGCGAGATAACGAATATAAACTCATACTCAGGCTATTCTCAGTTTTGTAATGCAATCAGAAAAAGTATTATAGCAGCTGTTCACCGCCCAGAATCAATCACCTATACGACCGAATCACGCACGTTACTTGAGGCAGGTCTACCTTCTTCCAGCACAAATGTAAAAGTGTCCGAAGTTATGGTATCGTAGCTGCTATTCACTAACCTGAATCAATCAATCACTTGACCGAAAAATGTACCATATTACCGACAGGTCTGCCTTATTCAAGAACCGACATAAAAGTGTCTTCTTGAAGATCTGAATGAAAAATGTACCCAATCGCTCCCTTGGGCGCACCACTAGGAAAATGCCTGTGTCAACTTCACTCCAGCTGTGTATCACAACTGCCTGCTTTTCCGTTGGCTGAAAGGCCATCCCAGCCAAAAATATATCATTCTAAAGATCTACAGACATGATCTGACGAACACAACCATTCTCCGCACTGAACCAATGTACTACAACAATATACAAATTAAGAAATGTTACAAACATTAAGTTATAGTCAGTTTACAAAAAATATAAATACAGTTTGATCATAAATAAATAATCAAGTATTGTAGTGCAAGTAGGCTCACACCAAATGACAAAATACTGTCGTTAAACACAGTTTAAATAATTATTTACGCCCACTTGACACAAGCGTCGTTTGGCCTTGTTTTGCTGCAGTCATGGACTGTGCGGCTGGTCCCGGCGGAGGTTCGAGTCCTCCTCGGGCATGGGTGTATGTGTTTGTCCTTAGGATAATTTAGGTTAAGTAGTGTGTAAGTTTAGGGACTGATGACCTTAGCAGTTAAGTCCCATAAGATTTCACACACATTTGAACATTTGATTTGAAATCGTAAAACAGCATGTTCCACAACTGATCAAAGTGTTTCCGGGGTCACGTTCAGAATATGTTGCGCAATGCGTGCCATCAATGTAGCTAAGTTATTAATCACGTGGAATAAGGTCAAGTGATTGGGACGGCCAGTCTGTAGGGAAATAGCGGCTGATAATTCTAGCATTTCCTAAATGGCGCTTCAGCAGCTGCTTAACTGGATTTGCAATGTGCGGAGGTGCGAATTCTTCCATATGAATGATGCCATCCACACGTCCACGCTGTTGGAGAGCTTGTTCTGCCAATGAATCGCAGTCTTTCTTTGGTTTGCTCTATCCACGTCCGGAACCGCGCGACTGCTACGGTCGCAGGTTCGAATCCTGCCTCGGGCATGGATGTGTGTGATGTCCTTAGGTTATTTAGGTTTAAGTAGTTCTAAGTTCTAGGGGACCGATGACCACAGATGTTAAGTCCCATAGTGCTCAGAGCCATTTGAACCATTTTGCTCTATCCACAACATTATCTATGAGACCGTTCGAATTGTTGTTATCTCTAATTGTAATACTTAAGTGTTTAGTTGAATTTACAACCTTAATACTTGTGTGCCTTATCGCGTAATCGTCCGACCCTGGTAGCTGAGTGGTCAGCGCGACGGAATGTCTTACCTAACGGCACGGATTCGATTTCCGGCTGGGTCGGACATTTTCTCCGCTCAGGGACTGGTTGTTGTGTCGTGCTTATCATCATCATTTCATCCTCATCGACACGCTAGTCGTCGAAGTTACGTCAACTCGAAAGACTTCCACCAGGCGGACGGTCTACCCGACGGGAGGCCCTAGCCACACGGCATTTCCATTTCGATCGCGTAATCGAAATTTAGTGGATTTCTTTTAGTACTCATGTGAATAACTTCACACTTTTCTTCACTCAGGGTCCGTTTCCACTTTTCGCAACATTCAGATATCTCATCGAAAACATTTTGCAATTCGTTTTGGTCATCTGATGACTTTACAAGACGGTAAATGACAGCGTCATCTGCAAACAGTCTAAGACGGATACTAACAAGGGGAGGCCGCCAATTGTGAAATTCATATTCGATTCATACTGCGCATAAGAAAAGCTCATGGCCAGAGGTGTAATGTGGCAAAGCACCAAGATGCACTTCTCAGCCGTTGTCGAGAAAATCGACAGTTAAAAGAATCCGTTGCCGTGAAATACTCTCTACGATTAATGATTTTCTACAGCGTCGTGGCGCAGCGGTAAGCGCTCGGGTTCGTAATCCAAAGGTCGCCGGGTCGAATCTCGCGCCATGCAATTTCTTTTTATTATTAGTTTTTTGTAATTCAAATATATATATATATATATATATATTCAGATTCGATTCATACTGCGCATAAGAAAAGCTCATGGCCAGAGGTGTAATGTGGCAAAGCACCAAGATGCACTTCTCAGCCGTTGTCGAGAAAATCGACAGTTAACAGAAACCGTTGCCGTGAAATACTCTCTACGATTAGTAGTTTTCCACAGCATCGTGGCGCAGCGGTAAGCGCTCGGGTTCCTAATCCGAAGGTCGCCGGATCGAATCTCGCGCCGTGCAACCCTTTTTTTTGTATTTGTTTTTTGTAATTTTTTTTTAATTTGTTTTTGTATTTATATATATATATATATATATATATATATATATATAAACTATTAATGAATTGCTTACGCATGTTGGTGAAGGCGGATCGCTCTCCAATTGTACCGCCTCCATTTTTCCGTTTTTTTAACAGGGTGTACCAAAGCTCTCCCGTCCTGACTGATTTTCGACGATGTTATAAGTTGCGCTAGGCACCGCATCTACCTTCTTTCGAAGTTAGCAGGCAACTACGCTGTTATGCGGCGGCTCGTTTCGGCCCATTCAACATCTGTCCTTCAAGTGTAACGAGCGAGTAACGGAGTTTATATTTCATACATGCCGCAGCAAATTTGTGTTCGTGGGGTCTCTATTCTAATTCGAACGTTTGACTTACGCTACACGTATTCGTTTCGGAATACCGTTTCTACGTCTTCCGTTAACTATGCGTGGTTAACATTATGAAGACAATTAATAACATTTGTGAAATAGAACTTTGTTTGCGGAAAACATAATGATGTTCGAAGTCGCCAGTTTTTGCACGACAAACGACTTTCAACAACTTATTATATGCATAATTGTTGCAACTGATTGCCGGGAATTATATATATATATATATATATATATATATATATATATATATATATATATATTTGAATTACAAAAAACAAATACAAAAAAAAGGGTTGCACGGCGCGAGATTCGATCCGGCGACCTTCGGATTAGGAACCCGAGCGCTTACCGCTGCGCCACGATGCTGTGGAAAACTACTAATCGTAGAGAGTATTTCACGGCAACGGTTTCTGTTAACTGTCGATTTTCTCGACAACGGCTGAGAAGTGCATCTTGGTGCTTTGCCACATTACACCTCTGGCCATGAGCTTTTCTTATGCGCAGTATGAATCGAATCTGAATTTCACAATTGGCGGCCTCCCCTTGTAAGATTGTCTCCTATATCGTTAATAGAGATCAGGAACAATAGAGGGCCTATAACAATTCCTGTACGACAAGGGCTACATGGTTCAACACCTGTTTCAATATCGTTTTCACTTGTTAAGCACGTATCGTCATCACTGTATTCCTCATGCACATTCGAGCACAGTCGATTGTATGCGGCACCACACATTCCATTGACTCATCGTGCAGAAACGCTAATATTTCGTCTGCCACTTCCTTCTCACTCTCCAAAATTCCTAGGGTTTCTTTCTGACAACTTTAGCAACTGTTGTTGTAGCCATAATGCAACGTCTGCTTTGTTTATCGTTGCCATTGCTCTGCTTCACATCAACGCCACTATCACTGTAGTACTGTCCTGAGCTACTAGTCGACTAAGCAGTTAAACTACGCTCTGCAGCCTCACGCTGTGCTCACCATTGCATACCCCCTTTTGCCATTAGCAGCCAATACTGTACTTGCATGGTGGTGCGTCGAATACCGTAAACGTCTTCCGATCTCGCACGCAAGGGGGTTCCTTGTGAGTCAAAAATTCTACCTATTAATTGTCTATGTACTTCAGGTGGTAATCTTTGATCTACCCATCGCACCTCATTTCTCACGTCCCAGTGTATGCCAAGATATGGTTTCTCTCCATTTCCTTTTCCAAGAACTCCCCGTAGCTGCCACCGATTCTCATAGTATATGGGCGATTACGTACAGAAATAAGAATCTCATTCTATTTGCTCTTGGACCAATATCTATTTAGATTTCTTTTTCATATCCTGCATACTTTAAGTTCTCCTTTTCTACCTGTTAACCCACTTTACGCTTCATCGACTGTTTCATTTATGACGTAAGAAATTTTTATTTTGTCAGTCCATATTTCCGGAAATAGCGCGTGGAAATTTCTTATGATTTCAACACGATGCAACATGCCTTTAGGATACAATTTACGGAATTTACAATTATGTATAAATTACACTTGGGGATCATTCTCGGTCACAACTTCGGTTTGACCACTTGCTGACTTTCCTATCGACTACCTGTTGAATCTGCTGTTCCATTGTTTCTTGTACTTTCTGTACTTCATCTACCATTTGGTTTGCGACTTCTAGTTTTTACTTGACCTCCTTTGTGCGTTTGCTAGCTACGTCTTCCATTTGTGTCTGTACGCCAGCAACGCTATCACATCTACTTCTTTCGTTGTGTTTTCATGCCGCCGTTTCTGATGTTTCTTTACTTTCTTAATTACTGTTTCCTGTTTCCCTAGTTGTGAGTTTACTTCTTCGTTTATTTTCTTTTGTTCTTCCCTCCCTTCCTTTATTTTCTCATCCACCCTTTCCTCCCATATTTTAAAAAGAAAATTCGTTTATAATCTCTACTTGTTTCTCCAACATATTATCAATTTTCTGAATTACTGAGAACTCAATTACTTCGATTACGTTTTTATTTCCTCTTCTTCCTTCTGCGTTTCTTTAATATCTCCCTTTTGTTCCCTTCGCATTTCTCCCAACGTCTCTATTAATAGTTGGAGATTATTAATGGTTGCTTCCCCTGGATCTGGAGTTTCTACGAATGTGCTTTATTACTATCTTTACACTCTTCCACTGTTCCGGCTCTTCTTTGCTGGCGGTATTCACGCTCCTCACCTTTATCGCACGAAGTGTCGTTAGGTTTCCTTTGCTTTCCTGTGTTACGCTGTTCTTAATGATTAATTCAGTCTGGTCACTGCTCAGTCATTTCTCCCCATAATATTATTTTTCCTGTTAAATTTCACTTTCTCATGAAGGTTGTTTCTCTTCCTCTACATTCGACTGATAATCGTCCTAATCTGATACACTCTTTTTTTGACTTGATCTATTGGAAATTTTGGATCGATTATTGAAATTATTATTTTACTGTTATGATTCTTAAATATTACAAAATTTCTGTCAATATTCAAAGTTTCTGAAATATAACTTTTCGTCAAACGCAAAATTAATCCATTCCCAGCCCATGCCACCATGTTAAGCTATTTCTACAGCAATAATCTTTGTTAATGGCTAGAGCAACTTCCGACACTTACGTTCTATATTTCCTGCTGTTGCTTTCTCATGTACTGCTGGCTGCTGTTCGTTGTGGTATGGCATTTGCTTGATTCTTTGTCACGTTCTATGGTCCGGCTCCTTCTTTCTTGTAGCCGTTGTTCCGTCGTATGAAAACGATTGAAACAATTTTCGCACTAGTTCCACTATTCCTACTATCGCCTCCGGAGACTGAACAATTGGGTCATATCACTAATCGACAAATGTATGTCATCCTCTGTACTATTTATTGATTTACAGTCGATTATTCTTTGCATTGCACAGTAATAAGCAGCCAGTTTTAGAAAGCGAACTTATTCCCAAGGAGCATGCTACGATAACGGAAGTTCTGATGACTATGAGCATACAGTTCATACCCTGTCTAGTCTTGAACACTGTTATATAGTTCATTCCCTTCCAACACATTCTAATAGTAATGAAGAGGTTATAACATATGAACAGTTTTCGTACGACACAGCTAATTTGTTCCATTCTAAATTCATGTATAGCGCCCCTACTTGTTCTGAGCGCACTCACACGATCATTAAAGTCACTCGTCTGTCATGAGCTTATGTGAGTTTACCATCGCCAACTCTTCATTGTGCGATAGTCATTTGATTATATTATAACCTCCCCGACACAAAATTACTCCTGACTTTCAAAATACTCACGCTGCTCACACACATACGTGTCCTACTCTCGAGATACCTCTGGTGCAACTCTCTATAACCTTTCCACGAAATACATCACTTGTACACCCGACCGCGAGAAGCGCGAGCTGTCGACATCTGCCCTGCACTTAAGCTCCGGCTCGGCTGACTCACTCCTTCACTCTGGGCGCCAATCTGCCCCTTTTAGAACTGTTGGGCTTCCCCGTCGACGATATCGCCGAGCTGTAGCGAAGAAGCGTAAGGGTGGATTCGATCATTTAAGTATAGGATCGATACCCGTACCCTAACACACTCTTGGGACGTAAACTCGGCCACAAATTGGAAACAGTGCTATCGAGACTCATCCGACCAAATAACGTTCTTCCGTTTCTTCGTAGCATTTGAATCTAAATCTACATCTACATCTGTACTCTGTAAGCCATTGTGAAGTGCATGACAGAGGGTACGTTCCACTTTAACATTTATTAGAGTCTGTTTTTGTTCCATTAAAGTGTGGAAAGTGGGAAGTATGATTGAATGCCTCTGTGCATGAAGTAATTATTTTAGTTTTGTACACACGATCCCGGTGTCAGCGATACGTGGGAGGTTGTTGTATATTTCTAGAGTCGTCATTTAAAGACGGTTCTTGGAACTTCGTTAATAGACTTCGTCGGGTTAGTTCACGCTTATCTTAAAGAGTCTGCAATTTCAGTTTATTCATCATCTGTAAGAGATGATTAATGATTAATTCACCTGTGACCATTTGCGCTGCCCTTCTCTGTACACGTTAAATATCCCCTGATAGTCCTATCTGATACCAGTCCCATGTACTTGAGCAATATTCTAGAATGAGTCGCACTAGTGATCTATAAACAATCTCCTTTGTAGACTAATTCCACTTCCCCAGTATTCTGCCACCAAACTGAAGCCTACCACTTGCTTTACCCACAATTTCGCTTATGCTATAATTCGCTTGCATAGCCCTATGAAGTTGTGATTCCAGTTATTTGTATGAGTCGGTCTATTCCAGCTGCGGCACACTGATAGGTTTCTATGTTTTTCGTTTTGTGAAGTGCACAACTTTATCAAAGTCGGAAACGTGATGGTACGCATTTCTCTTCCTTACAAGAGGCATCACAACAACGTTTCACCAGGCAACGCCGGCCGACTGCGGTTTGTGTATGAGAAATCGGTTGGAAACTTTCCTCATGTCAGCACGTTGTAGGTGTCGACACCGGTGTCAACCTTGTGTGAATGCTCTGAAAAGCTAATCATTTGCATATCATAGAATTTTCTTCCTGTCGGTTAAATTTCGCGTCTGTAGCACGTCATCTTCGTGGTGTAGCAATTTCAATGGCCAGTAGTGTATCTGTTCAAAATCAAATGGTTCAAATGGCTCTGAGCACTGTGGGACTTAACATCTGTGGTCATCAATCCCCTAGAACTTAGAACTACTTAAACCTAACTAACCTAAGGAGATCACACACATCCATGCCCGAGGCAGGATTCGAACCTGCGACCGTAGCGGTCACGCGCTTCCAGACTGAAGCTCCTAGAACCGCATGGCCACAGCGGCTGGCTGTATCTTTGAAGAGAAAGGTTCAGTAATGATTCACACGATATCTTATCACGCCCATCACCAACAAAACTGCTATTTTCTGTATTTATTCCTGGATAATTAAAATCTCCATCAATGATTACAGTACTATAGGGAAACTTACAAACGAACTCAGATTTTCTCTTAAATTTCCGGTGACATCTGGAGATGAGTCTGCTGGGTGATAAAATGATCCAATTACTATTATATCGGCGCTCCTGACAATGAGTCTTGCCTAAACCCTCTCACATGCAGCTTCAGATTCTATCTTGGTGGTTTTGAGTTTCTTGTTTACTGCGAAAAATGCATCGTCTCCATATCCCATTAGCTTATCCTTTCGATATACACTTAAATTTTTCCCGAACACTGCTAACAATTGTCCGCAGCTCATGGTCGTGCGGTAGCGCTCTCGCTTCCCGCGCCCGGGTTCCCGGGTTCGATTCCCGGCGGGGTCAGGGATTTTCTCTGCCTCGTGATGACTGGGTGTTGTGTGATGTCCTTAGGTTAGTTAGGTTTAAGTAGTTCTAAGTTTTAGGGAACTAATGACCATAGATGTTGAGTCCCATAGTGCTCAGAGCCATTTGAACCATTTGCTAACAATTTCAGGTTACAACCAGCTTCCTGTATCTAGTATTATGTGAGCTTCACCGATTTTCAGGAGCACTTCGAACTATGTCCCATTGTTGCGATTGCATCGGCAGTTAATCGCTAGGATTTTAATACTCCAATTCTGTCAGCAATTTCTTTCGCTCCTACACTAATACTTCCGGGTTTCCTACAACTATCGTTATCTGGATCGGATGGAGGGTCTTTTAATCTAAAAAAAAAAAAAAAAAACCTTGTGTGCACGCAACACGCAGTCAGTTCCTGGGTAACAGCCTCTGATGTGTGGTGCGCACCTGACCCATTTTAGGGTGTTCCTACAGGTCTCAGCTCTATGGCCCAAGTTCAGGAAGTCGCAGCCTTGTTTGTGACAGAATCTTTGAAATCTCTGCTTCGGTCCTTCCAATTCGACTCAGGACCAAGGGGCCATGGTCGGCTCTGGGAACAATGCTGCAAATCGTGAGCTTCGTTGAAGCTCCGTACGAAAGGATGATATTCTCACCTTTCTCTGCCATTGCATGCAATGATCCAAGTATGACCTCAAAGCCCAAACAACAGGCGTCATTTATTCCAACGTGCGCCTTTTTCTGCAGGTGGTTACACATTGCTCCCTCAATAGCTGCCGTAAAAGCCTCTTCAGCATGCTGAATGAGGCCCCCAGGCACACATAGTGTTGCACCTGGTGTCCTTTCCTGTACCCTAAGAGGTAACATCATTCGCCATACGTTTGAACTGCCGACGATTCATAGACACTTACCCTTTTGGGTTTGCCTCTTCTTGATACCAGACAAAACAGATCTCCACAAAACGGGTGATCTGAGTCCCGTTGCTCAGTTTCATTTTCGGTGAAAGACAGCATCTCGACCTTGTATGTTTGGGGGACCGGTATAATGCACTGAGTCCTCCCTGGTCCCCATCGATCCTGCACAGCACTCCTAGATCTATCATAGAAGCGCCAACCGCAGTCAAGTGGACGAGTAATGACAGGTCTCGAATTTTCTGTAGAGGAGACAGGATCCACAAGAGAGAATAGTACTTGAAGTACCTTTGGTACCGGTACCACAGATACATGACTCTTGGTAGCGCCTTCAACACATCAGTTCACAGGAGCTGTCAATCATGTGACGGTAGTCAGGTCGATTTCCAGCTACTTGAGAACGTCCACCATCTCATCTCATGTTTAAAAGTAGCATTCGTGGTGGGGATTCATTTTAGCTGGTGCATTGTATGATGGGACAGTGAACAAGTAACTTTAATCTAAGCTTGCTGGTTATCTTTCGATCTATCAAGCTAAAAAGTTACAAATTCCCAATAAGAACTGAAGCAAATATACAAAACGATATTTCTGTTATGGTAACAAAAAAAGTCTGTAATATGTTCGTTATAATATCTACTACAGTAACTAAATCACGAACGTCAGTATAACGGTAACTTCAGAAAATTCTGAAAAATGCACATTTACATGCGTTGATATACAACGAAATTCGGGGTGATCTATTCTTTAGCAGTAACTGTGAATCACAAACACAGATTTTCTAGGAAATGAGTTATCCTAAACACACGTATCGGTAACTTACGAAAATATAGTTTTGTAAGCGTCCGAAAATTCACAAAAATAACCTGTTTCTCACGTGAATATGCAGTGAGATTGGAGAATGACTATTTTGAAAGATTACAAGCCTAGTGTTCTCAAAAATATTAAAAGAGCACAAATAAGTTTAAGCGTACAACTGACGATGACAGTACGAGTTTATCGCTGCACTCGAGATTGTTCGAAATGTGACGGATAATGATACAATCAGTGGAAGATTATGCAGAAGCGACGGGAACAACAAAATATACGGATCTAGAAATTCAAATCGGCACACGGATCTAGGCAATGCGGTCTCACAGAAATAAAGATTTCGAAGTCGGCTTTTACGTATAATTAAAAGTGCGAATTACATGGATTCTTTTACTTGGTTGTGTCTGTGCCAACTTCTACACTGGCGTGTCGAAGACGACTGCAGCGTGATGTTATCTCAGTCAGTATCACGAAAATGTGCAGCACCAACAAAGCACTCTTTTGCCTGTTGCAGCCAGCAAGGCGGCTAACAGGGCAACACTTCGACTACCTTAGTTAAGAAAGCACCCATCATACGAGCTCCAACTATTTTCCTATATTCTAAATGACTTAACTCCGACATAATGCACTCAAGACTACACGGAACACTGTTCTGACAGTGAACGACACTTGAAAAATGCTGAGGACATTGCATAGGTTCTGTTCGTGGCGAAATACAGCAACGCTACCTGCAAGTTAGGCCAACGTCTGCGTTTACGTTCAAGCGTGCATTTCTGGCGCTGTTTACACACTCTTTCCACATGACTGTACATTTTGTATATCAGACAGAATAGTTTTGAAATGGCTGGGTCTCCGTTATTTTCTCAACGATTATAGTGAATTGTCGTTTACCCCAGAGGCGTTGTTTCGATTTACGACTTTCAGTTCTCTCTCAAATTATTTTCGCAGTATTATACTGTACATCCCTCCCTATCTTCATCTACTTGCTCTTCCCGTTATTGTTGTATCCGGGAAGTGCGGAACAACAGAGAATAGAGGCGTGAGTGGTAAAACAAATTTAATCTCGCAGCTGAAATTCACACAAGAACTAAAAACAAACACTGTCAGACGGAATTGTACACTGATTCCCTATCACAATCATACACACTGTCACATGAAGTCTGTATATGTCCGTAGTGACAAGCGCTGAGTTCAAATACTTCGCGAGACTGCCGTGCGTGGCGGCGCGTGCGCTTTTAACTAGCCCGGGCAAGCAGGAGTACATAGGACGCCGGAGAGCCCGAGGTGACGTGGCATGGCGTGATTGGCCCGTAGTTTGTAGGTTGCTAATTTCCGAATATACGCCGGCTGGCGTTGCTGGGGTTACCGCGGAAGCAGCTTAAGGGTGGCGGCGCCTGCGCTGGTAAGCGGTGGTGGTGCTGCTGTCTATCGGCGGTGAGCTGAACGCCATCTGATTTCTAGCTGCGAAATGCTGTGCGTCACGGTCGGGTCGCTGATGATACTGTAGATACCATCGTCATGTTCGTTACTGTTGTACAGCCTTCCCACGTACACTGCCGGGCGAAGTACATCCTTTCAGAAGTTTCATATTCACTCAAGATTTAATGTTGTAACAATTCATGTGTACATGAAAGATTACATTTACAGATCAATAGCACAAGCGGTTCTCGGTTACAAGGTATCAAAAATGGTTCAAATGGCTCTGAGCACTATGGGGCTAAACTTATGAGATCATCAGTCCCCTAGAACTTAGAACTACTTAAACCTAACTAGCCTCTAGCGCCTAGAACCGCTCGGCCACCCAGGCCGGCCTACCAGGTATCGCCTCACGCTGAAATATCTATATTGGCATGTGGTGTAGCTTCCATAGGCGGCAATGTAGGCGCTTACTCTGGCATCCGGTCTATCGTATAAATGGCGAATACTGTATGGGAATACGTTATGCCAAGCCTGCTAGACCCGTTGACGAAGTTCTGTAAGAGTTGTTGGTTGACGAGTTGCACAAGCCACTTCTCGTCCCATCGTATCTCTCGCACTCGAATCGAGACAAGTCCGGAGATCATGCTGACCTGGGAAGCAGTTGCTCGTTCTCTAGAGCACGTTTAGTTTCACTGTCAGTGTGTGGCCGGACATTATCCTGTTGAAACATCACATCACTTTCGTGTTGCAAGAAGGGCAGAAGAACAGGTCTAACAACAACAAAATGGTTCAAATGGCTCTGAGCACTATGGGACTCAACTGCTGTGGTCATCAGTCCCCTAGAACTTAGAACTACTTAAACCTAACTAACCTAAGGACATCACACACACCCATGCTCGAAGCAGGATTCGAACCTGCGACCGTAGCAGCAGCGCGGCTCCGGACTGGAGCGCCTAGAACCGCACAGCCACCACGGCCGGCTGGTCTAACAACATTCTTCACACTTACCGTGCAGAGGATCGAGTAGGTAAAAAGACGAGGGCTAGTGGAAATCCTTGGGTAACAGAAGAAATATTGAATTTAATTGATGAAAGGAGAAATTATAAAAATGCAGTAAATGTAACAGGTAAAAAGGAATACAAACGTCCCACAAATGAGATCGACAGGAAGTGCAAAGTATCTAAGCAGGGATGGCTAGAGGACAAATGTAAGGACGTAGAGGCATATATCCCTAGGGGTAAGACAGATACTGTCGACAGGAAAGTTAAAGAGACCTTTGGAGAAAAGAGAACCACTTGTATGAATATTAAGAACTGAGATGGAAACCCAGTTCTAAGCAAAGAAGGGAAAACAGAAAGGTGGAAGGAGTATATAGAGGGTCTATACAAACGCGATGTACTTGAGGACAATATTATGGAAATGGAAGAGCATGTAGATGAAGATGAAATGGGAGATACGATACTGCGTGAAGAATTTGACAGAGCACTGAAAGATCTAACTTGAAACAAGGCCCCGGGAGTAGACAACATCCCATTAGAACTGCTGATAGCCTTGGGAGAACCTCCCTCTACCATCTGGTGAGCACGATGTATGACACAATACCCTCAGACTTCAAGAAGAATATACACTCCTGGAAATGGAAAAAAGAACACATTGACACCGGTGTGTCAGACCCACCATACTTGCTCTGGACACTGCGAGAGAGCTGTACAAGCAATGATCACACGCACGGCACAGCGGACACACCAGGAACCGCGGTGTTGGCCGTCGAATGGCGCTAGCTGCGCAGCATTTGTGCACCGCCACCGTCAGTGTCAGCCAGTTTGCCGTGGCATACGGAGCTCCATCGCGGTCTTTAACACTGGTAGCATGCCGCGACAGCGTGGACGTGAACCGTATGTGCAGTTGACGGACTTTGAGCGAGGGCGTATAGTGGGCATGCGGGAGGCCGGGTGGACGTGCCGCCGAATTGCTCAACACGTGGGGCGTGAGGTCTCCACAGTACATCGATGTTGTCGCCAGTGGGACCGGACCGCAGCGACGCACGGATGCACGCCAAAACCGTAGGATCCTACGCAGTGCCGTAGGGGACCGCACCGCCACTTCCCAGCAAATTAGGGACACTGTTGCTCCCGGGGTATCGGCGAGGACCATTCGCAACCGTCTCCATGAGGCTGGGCTACGGTCCCGCACACCGTTAGGCCGTCTTCCGCTCACGCCCCAACATCGTGCAGCCTGCCTCCAGTGGTGTCGCGACAGGCGTGAATGGAGGGACGAATGGAGACGTGTCGTCTTCAGCGATGAGAGTCGCTTCTGCCTTGGTGCCAATGATGGTCGTATGCGTGTTTGGCGCCGTGCAGGTGAGCGCCACAATCAGGACTGCATACGACCGAGGCACACAGGGCCAACACCCGGCATCATGGTGTGGGGAGCGATCTCCTACACTGGCCGTACACCACTGGTGATCGTCGAGGGGACACTGAATAGTGCACGGTACATCCAAACCGTCATCGAACCCATCGTTCTACCATTCATAGACCGGCAAGGGAACTTGCTGTTCCAACAGGACAACGCACGTCCGCATGTATCCCGTGCCTCCCAACGTGCTCTAGAAGGTGTAAGCCAGCTACCCTGGCCAGCAAGATCTCCGGATCTGTCCCTCATTGAGCATGTTTGGGACTGGATGAAGCGTCGTCTCACGCGGTCTGCACGTCCAGCACGAACGCTGGTCCAACTGAGGCGCCAGGTGGAAATGGCATGGCAAGCCGTTCCACAGGACTACATCCAGCATCTCTACGATCGTCTCCATGGGAGAATAGCAGCCTGCATTGCTGCGAAAGGTGGATATACACTGTATTAGTGCCGACATTGTGCATGCTCTGTTGCCTGTGTCTACGTGCCTGTGGTTCTGTCAGTGTGATCATGTGATGTATCTGACCCCAGGAATGTGTCAGTAAAGTTTCCCCTTCCTGGGACAATGAATTCACGGTGTTCTTATTTCAATTTCCAGGAGTGTATTAATTCCAATCCCAAAGAAAGCACGAGTTAACAGATGTGAAAATTACAGAACTATCAGTTTAATAAGTCACAGCTGCAAAATACTAACAAAAATTCTTTACAGACGAATGGATAAACTGGTAAAGGCCGACCTCGGAGAAGTTCAGTTTGGATTCCGTAGAAATGTTGTAACGCGTGAGGCAATACTGACCCTACGACTTATCTTAGAAGATAGATTAAGGAAAGGCAAACCTACGTTTCTGGCATTTGTAGACTTAGAGAAAGCTTTTGACCATATTGACTGCAATACTATCTTTCAAATTCTGAAGGTGGAAGGGTAAAATACAGGGAGCGAAAGGCTATTTACAATTTGTACAGAAACCAGATGGCAGCTATAAGAGTTGAGGGGCATGAAAGAGAAGCAGTGGTTGGGAAGAGAGTGAGACAGGGTTGTAGTCTATCCCCGATGTTATTCAACCTGTATATTCAGCCAGAAGTAAAGGGAACAAAAGAAAAATTTGGAGTAGAAATTAAAATAATTGGAGGAGAAATAAAAACTTTGACGTTGGCTATGACATTGGAATGCTATCAGAGACAGCATAGGACCTCGAAGAGCAGTTGAACGGAATGGACAGTGTCGTAAAAGGAGGATATAATATGAACATCAACAAAAGCAAAACGAGAATAGTGGAATGTAGTCGAATTAAATCGGGTGATGCTGAGGGAATTATATTAGGAAATGAGACACTTAAAGTAGTAAACGAGTTTTGCTATTTGGGGAACAAAATAACTGATGATTGTCGAAGTATGGAGGGTATAAAATGTAGACTGGTAATTGCAAGGAAAGCGTTTCTGAAGAAGAGAAATTTGTTAACATCGAGTTTAGATTTAAATGGCAGGAAGTTGTTTCTGAAAATACTTGTATGGAGTGTAGTCTTGAGTGGATGTGAAACATGGACGATAAATAGTTTAGATAAGAAGAGAATAGAAGTTTTCGAAATGTGGTGCTACAGAAGAATGCTGAAGATTAGATGAGTAGATCACGTAATTAATGAGGAGGTATTTAACAGAATTGGGGAGAACAGAAATTTGTGGCACAACTTGACTAGAAGAAGGGATCGGTTGGTAGGACATGTTCTGAGGCATCAAGGAATCACCAGTTTAGTATTGGAGGGCAGCGTGGAGGGTGAAAATCGTAGAGGGAGACCAAGAGATGAATACACTAAGCAGATTCAGAATAATGTAGGTTGCAGTAAGTACTGGGAGATGAAGAAGCTTGCACAGGATAGAGTAGCTTGGAGAGCTGCATCAAACCAGTGTCTGGACTGAAGACCACAACAACAACGACATTACAGCCAGAGACCGCATCTGCTCCTGTAAATGATTTGTGTTTTAAAATCTTGTTTTGAAATTGGCAACTGTTCCTGTTTTATATGCTGTTTACAGTAGGTCACGAGCATTCCTGAATTTTTATTCATTATTTGCCCCACTTCTGCGTTACCTCTGTTTCATTTTGCGTCAGTTATCCTGTTACATGCCATTATAGACACTGTCTCATTAATACGATAACCTGGCAAAAGCCTGAACAACCACCTTCTGCAGCGCGAATGGCTCCAAGACGTGCAATAAGACAGTCAATGAGGTTTTGGAAGGTACAGACAGGGATGTGGAACCGAGCGAGGTGGTGCAGTGGTTAGCACACTGGACTCGTATTCGGGAGAACGATGGTTCAAACCCACGTCCAGCCATCCTGATTTAGATTTTCCGTGATTTCCCTAAATCGCTGCCGGTCGATGTGACCGAGCGGTTCTAGGTGTTTCAGTCCGGCACCGCGCTGCTGCTACGGTCGCAGGTTCGAATCCTGCCTCGGGCATGGATGTTTGTGATGTCCTTAGGTTAGTTGGGTTTAAGTAGTTCTAAGTCTAGGGGACTGATGACCTCAGATATTACGTCTCATAGCGCTGAGAGCCATTTGAACCTAAATGACTTCAGACAAATGAAGGACTGTGTCCTTTTAAAGAAAACGGACGATTTCCTTCTGCATCCTTCCCTCAGCCAGTGGGGCCGATGACCTCGCAGTATGTTTGTTCCCCCAAATCAATCAACCAACAGGGATGTGGAGTCATGCTGACTCTTGTGCCGTGGTCAGCTACTCTAGATCTCGCGGTGGAAAATTCATGGCGCGCACACACTTACCACAGTGGTCCCTCAGAACCTCTAATTAATTTCAGTCGGAAGAGATTGTAAGCCGGAGATTATGGTAAACTCATCCTGCTGCTCTACGAACCACGCACGTACACTGTGAGCTGTGTGACTCGCTGCATTGTCCTGCCGGTAGATACCACCGTGTCGAAGAAAAAATAACTGCATCTAGAGATGGACTTGGTCCCCAAAGGCAGACGCATTCTTGTGTAGATCCACTGTGCCTTCCAGAATGACGAAATCGTCCAGGGAATGCCACGAAAATATTATCTAGGCTGTAACGCTCCCTCTTCCGGCCTGGACCCTTCCGAAGATTGTTGTAGGGTGTTTGATTTCAGACGTTTCGCACCGTACACGTCAACGGCCATCTGTCAGATGGAGAATAAAACGTAATTCATCTGAAAAGGCCTCCAGTCACCACGAAGTTGCCTCGGCGCCGATTTTCGATAGCGCCATTTTCCGTCCACGGTGTACTTTAACCACAGCAGCGTGCGAACAGTTTACAAACCTAGCCGTTTCGGAAATGCTTCCACCTTTGGCGCGAAAGACAATGACGTTAAATAGATCACTCCATTTCCGATTTACGACAACTACTGGACTGTTGTAGGCATCCTCCCGACACTCTTCATATACCCTCCACTGCTAGCGCTGCCGCCTGGTGTCTATGGTTATTGCATGTTGACGTCGAACACAGCCGGTGATCACATTAAAGAGATTGGACTGTGTGTGCACTACTGCTTGTGAAAATTACAAAACTCGGAAGGAAAAGTTTCAATCACTCCAAAATCGGAAGATGTGCAGAAGAATGGAACTATAACAAATGACGAAGGTAGCAGAAAAAAGGTGTTCACATAGGCCCAGAGCGTCCTCTTTTGTGTTTCCAGACAGGTTAGTGCTGCGCCTCGCTCAATCGGTACAGAGCCGTCAAACGAAGTGGAGACTTCAGTTGTGAGCACTCACTGTTAATCAGTGAACATCAGTCCCCGCTAGGTCTGTTATCGAGTCCATACCTTCTCTCTTGTGTACGCCGCGACAGTTGAGTGTAAATAAACTCGCGTAGCCTATTTATTTCGAGTTTCAGTGTCTAAGTAAATCACTAACTGGTTCTGACGTGCGGAATCGTTGTACAACTGTGGCTGAGCGGAAACTAATAAACGACATGGACATGGACTTGGCGAACCACCTGACACTGGTCAGGCGATATGTGTCTGTTATCCACTTTCAGACCAACCAAAACATCACGAAATGACGGAGATACGCCATCAGGATTCCACACGTCCGGTGTCATTTGTGAGCATCACTACTGCAAAGCAACATAACTTGTGTCACCCTAATCGACAGCAGATGTCGTTATGACAGTAAGGAAACCGAGCCAAGAATCCACTGAACACACAATATTACAGGAAACATGCTACCAAGAAGTTTATAAAAGCTCACCTCCATAACTACAGACTGTAAGTAGAGAGTCAGCTCCTCAACAGACTGTTATTGATACCTCTGAGGCTACCTCTTAACCACCCGCTCTATAAAACTCCAGCAAGGGGAATAAATATTCAGAGACGGACGAATGGCCCTTATTATATGTTGGTAGAAAGCTGCAATTCTAACAGCGGTAGACTTCGTCCTATGGTCTTTGGCAAACTGTAGAGAAAGATGTAATCAATATAGATAATGCAGGGCAAAATAGAATTAAGTTGGAAACGCGTTAGGGGCCTCCTGCAGATACGAGTGTAATGGATCTACAGCTCTTCCTTGAAAATTACGCAAGGCTTGCATCCTCCGTTTCATGACTTCAGCGCAACGAGTCATTAAGAATGTTGACGTCTCACTAACACATGAAGAAATCTAATAGGAAATTGCCTGCAAAAACAATTGTTATATGTTAGACGGAATACTAAAACTTAACTCAAAACTTTGTGTTCTGCCTTCGGGCAGGTCTGGTCATGGGGGGAGCCCCGTCAGAGAGATCCACCGCATGAGCGTCTAGGGAAGTGATTCCAGTGGTGGATTCCCGCTACCTTCCACTGATGAAATGATAATGAGGACAACACAACACCCAGTCCCTGAGTGGAGAAAATCTCCGACCCAACTGGGAGTCGAACCTGGGACCCTTGGCGTGACAGACCGCCGCGTTGACCACTCAGCTATCGGGGCGGACGAATACTAAAAAAGTTAACATTAATGGGACAGAACAGATTTTCCTACATCCTATTTGTACTCTAAAGTTCAGATTGTAGAGACTCTCAGAATACGACCATTTATATGGAGTCAGATACCTAGTGGATCCATATGTGCCACCACATTTTCAGTCCTTGAATTGCTTACAGTTGAATCATGAACGTTAACACTGTCAAGGTCCACCCAAGTGATATAAATGTTCTGGCCAGCACCTCTACAGTCAGTGTACGTCATAGAACGAACTGTGTTGGCTATTCTGTCAAAGCAGAACCTTCTCAACTGACAGAAAATCCCCTGTCCATGAACGCCTCCCTGCACTCAGGCGAGAACGAGTTTACCAAGGCCTTGCTCCCCAGCCGCCTAGTACATCAGACCGTTCTTACACCAGAGTCAAGCGTAAGGTTTTAACGGGACTTTGAGCCAAAAATGGGGGCCAGGACGGGATCAGGTCACCGCCGAGGTCGGGCGGTGGTCACCAGCGTACTGCACGGTCACCTGCTTCGAATCCGCCTCATTGTCGACACACCGTACATGAAAATGGTGGGCCAGCCTTCAGGGAAGTATTACAGACCGATTACGACAACTGGTCGTCGCCCTGCAAAGGAACAATCGGCGCGACCCACAAACGCTGCGTTTGCCATGAAATCAGCAGGGGGCAGCAGTGTTTAAACCCGACTGAATCAGCTCGCCAGCCTCGAACAACTGACAGTTATCTGTCGTCGAGCCTATGCTGTCCAGCACCGCGCCTGCGACACAGAGACCTCTACCTCCTCCGGGTCACGAACCGCTACCTGCCGCCTAAGCATCGGGGCGCAAGGGCAGCTCACAACTTGGTCGCTGACTCAAGAGTACGACGCCATGTTCCAGCCATCCCTTCCCTCACCGGGATGTGAATGGAAGACACATATGCTATAGGCACTGGAGCGTGATGCAGTCCGACGTCTTCGCAGCCGCCCATGGCAACGCAGCACCAGCAATAGAAGCAGCAGCAGAAGAATGCACGGTCAGCTGCCGGGGGCCATCACGCTAGCGAAACGCCGTGCTGCCATCGTGACTTTTAGCTCCACACAAATGATTGTAAACAAGCTTCAATATAGAAGTTATTGTGACCATCATCGGACTTTCTTCAGCTGTATGACACGTCCTTCTTCCGCAGTAAATCATAGCCCCGCGCTAAGACATCATAGACGTTCTGTTAGAATTGATGTTATATTAGCGTGGTTTCGGTGACGCCATCAACCAGTGAAACCGAACCACAGATCCACCTGCCAGTCGAATACGTCTTTTGGCAGTAAGCTGAGGGAGGATGCGAACAGGCACACTTCAGCTAAGTACCAGATAATTAGCCTACCACTGCCAAATATGTACTACAATGTTACTTAAACATGACAGAGCAATTTTCTTAACATACATCAATATCCGTATAGCTACCAAAACCCAAACAAATCGATTTCTACCAACACAGACCATTCCAATTCCTGTGCCTATGGCCAGGCTCCTAACTTATCTAGTACTACAACAGGCAACTCATATTTGCCGACAACATCGTTTGTCCACAAGCCACGTCCAGTATACCAGAAAGAGCTGATATGTCATCCAACAACAATCCATCAAATCATGACTCCAGTTCGATTATTGAGAAACTTCTCAGTGTTATTATTGGATTGTCGTGCAAATAAATTTGATTCAGTAGATCGTGTTAAGCTCATACAAAACTTTAATCATTATGAAACTGATGGCTTTATACACACCTGATTTGAATCATATTTAACAAAAGAAAACCAAGAGTCGTGGTGAGTAAGTCATACAATGTTGGAAAGGTAGAAAATTGTAGTAACTGGGTAGATGTCACAAACGGAGCCTTGCAGGATTCAATTTTCGGTCCACTCCTATCCGGTTCTAGGCGCTTCAGTCCGGAACCGCGCTGCTGCTACGGTCGCAGGTTCGAATTCTGCCTCGGGCATGGATGTGTGTGACGCCCTTAGCTTAGTTAGGTTTAAGTAGTTCTAAGTCTAGGAGACTGATGACCTAAGATGTTAAGTCCCATAGTGCTCAGAGCCATTTGAACCATTTGAACCACTCCTCTTCCTTATTTGTGAATGACCTCCCACTTAGAAAGCAGAACTGTCGATTTTTGCAGTTAATACTAGTGTTGTAATTAATGCCTTTAGAGAGAAAGCAGCAGAAGAGGATGGTATTAATGTTTTACAAAGAATTATTAAGTGCTTCTATGAGAATGGACTATACGTATTTTTAGAGAAAACACATTATTTTCCATTATTTCTAGCAAATAGAGTCACACCAACAACTCGTGTAGCACATAAACAAGAGTCTGTAAATAAGCTAGAAAGCACCAAATTTTTGCTGTATATTTCACTGAAAATTTGACCTGGAAGAAACTTATTACTCAGCTTCTCAGACAATTAAGTTCAACTCCTTTGCTCTTCGTATAATTGCTAGTCTTGGACACAAATAGCTCTGAGCACTATGGGACTTAACTTCTGAGTTCAACAGTCCCCTAGAACTTAGAACTACTTAAACCTAACTAACCTAAGGACATCACACACATCCATGCCCGAGGCAGGATTCGAACCTGCGACCGTAGCGGTCGCGCGGTTCCAGACTGTAGCGCCTAGAACCGCTCGACCACCCCGGCCGGCTCTTCGACACAAACAAATATATTTCGTATTTGCACTGAGTAATATAACATGGAATAATTTTCTGTGGTAACTCATCACTTCGAAAGGAAATACTGACTGCAAAAAAGCGAGCAGTAAGAGCAATATGTGGTGTTCAGCCGCGATGTCATTTCGGTATCTTCTCAAGAACTTTGGCATTTTCATTGTACCATCACAATACATATATTAGCTAATGAAATTCGTCATAAATTACTATTCATCACAATCTGAGAAGAATAACGATATCCATACCTACAACACATGAGAAAAAATGACCTTATTAGCCATTGTTAAAGCTGTCAGTGGCTCAGACAAGAGTTGAATATGAGGCAGCAAACTTATAGATCTGTTGCCCAATGCCATGCCATAACTGATAAGTAGCGACGCGTGTTTAAATCTAACCTAAAATCACTTATCTTAGGGTAACTCCTAGTCCACGGACCAATATATAATTAAAACTGGTGGCCTATGAAACGTAAAAAATAAAAAACTAACAGTTCTTAGGGGTTGTAAGATAGTAGACCTAAAAAGTAATGTGCACATTCTAACAATACCACCACTTGCAAAGTAGGTTAGAAATCAGATTAATAATGTTGCTCGCGCAGCATATGTTCGCTTTATCGGGCAACATCAAAGTTATTGACTGTGGATGGTATCGTCAGAATGGAAATAATGAGGTCACTGTAAAAGAGTCATTAATTTGGCACTTATCTTGAATGGATTCCCACGTAGATTTCGTTGAAGTCGTTATGGCTCATCTTGTTGATTCTAAGGTGATTCCTCTTTGACTGCTAGAAGATCCAGATCTGTATTTTAGCAATATTTGAAGACCTAACAAATGCGTTTTTCAGGAAACTCTTAATGATCAAACAATCCCAGATCAGAATAATGGTATGGTAGAAGTAATTTTTGACTTGGTGTTTACGATCCACATTTTTATTAAACTTCTTGTAAACTCACATATACTTCTTCTTAATTGTCACATCATCAAGAAAACAGTTTTGTATCAGTCTTCATGTATTTAATTTCCACTTTAACCAAACACAAGTTTGACTGTTCTTTTACAAAGTGAAATAACAACTTAACCTCTGCCAAAGTGAAACAAAGACTGGTCTGTGTGCATTCACGCCGAAACGGTTACGAGTAAGTCAAAGATTATGACAGTCTCACGGAAATGAATACACACAAGAACCATATCACTGTAATACATCGATACATCGGAGTACCTATATATTAATAAAACCAAATGTGAATATTGTCACAAAAATATGTCTGTTACTTCGCAGAAAAGTAGTACGATATTACTGGTATCGAAACTGGGGTTGAAGTGCCGTAATGGTCACGTAAATAGAGAACCATTACAACATGAAATCATGAAAGCTACCACCTATTACGTATACCTGCAGAAGGACTCGTTTCATATCATTTCGATGAAAGAATCGTGCAAATGATCTATGGAACATGTAACTAACTAACTGTAGGAGCACTATTCGATCTATGATATCCGGCATATGCTACGAAACGTAATGAATTTTGACATTGGCTATTAGAATCATTCATAAATGGCTCGATAAGTCATTCAAACAGGGAGAGTTTGAAAATAACAAAACATAGCTGGTACCTTCATAAACATCTACAATTACTGCTACTGTTCTCCAGCGGAATGTTTCTGTATAAAGACTGTGGAGATTTTAAAGCTCACCAGCAAGCTTGAGGTTGTATTACAGCAAACGTGAATGGCATAGCCTTTTTTCCAGTCCACACACGACAGTAAGTTTATTATAAATTCTGGATCCCTACCATAGTCTCAGTGCCACATCGAAACAAATCAGCTGTTGACATTACACATTGTTATGGTTAATTCAATTTATTCAACAAATGGTGCGTCAAAACGGAATCTCCAGGTTCCGATTACTTCCCAGCTGAGGAAATAATCACAAGTTATCGAAACTGCACTAGAATACTTTTTCTATACTCTATTCCATGTAACTTTAGGCATGCGTCCTTGAAATATGACGCATCAGTACCAGAAGAGTCAGATCAGTGCATCAGCTGCTCATTATCCTGACGAGCAGCCGGCAAGATGATACTTGATGCCATTAACGACACACCGTGTGCTTCCATTTCTCGGAAGAAGGATTCAGTTGTTGTCAGGTGGAACCCTAGCCCCTCTCAGGCAGTTGCACGGAGCAGTCTTGCGTTAAGTGATTACCGCAAGCAACGAACTCTCGATAACAAGAGAATAGACGCACGGATGCGGAAACTCCTTAAGAGCGAGAAGATGCTATGTGTGATACAGATCTCCTCTTAATTAACTAAGAAAACTAGTATCACAGAATAGTGACACAAAATCTATAAATTCAGAAACCAGCGATCTGGCCATATTCCTACGATAGAAGCACCTTGGTTAGAAGAATTTGCTGATCGAATCTCTCCTACTCCGTTACGTCCTCGGCCACTCACAGGCCCACCAGGTCACCTCCACGTTGATGACTACCTAGCATCCCCGTTTACCTTAATATAATTGGAAAGGGCAACTCACTCGGCCACAGGCATCGATAATATCCATTACGCTGCGTTACGTAACATGACGTCCAGTTCGCTACTATTCATTCTGCTTATACAAAATCAGCGTTAGTGTTCTACAGATCTCGTCAAACATTGGAGAACTTACGTAGTTGCCCCAGAGCTGAAAAGAGGCAAAAATAGTTGTCAGTCAACTTCTTACCGACCCATTGCCGGCCGGAGTGGCCAAGCGGTTCTAGGCGCTACAGTCTGAAACCGCGTGACCGCTACGGTCGCAGGTTCGAATCCTGCCTCTGGCATGGATGTGTGTGATGTCCTTAGGTTAGTTAGGTTTAAGTAGTTGTAAGTTCTAGGGGACTGATGACCTTAGAAGTTAAGTCCCATAGTGCTCAAAGCCGTTTCAACCATTTGAACCGACCCATTGTACTTTCCTCATGTGTTGGGAAACACCGCAATGATTAGTGAAACAAAGAGTGGACAGATGACTGGAATCACGTGATCCTTCCAGTTTGTGTTCAGAGGATGAGGGCGCAGCCCCGAATCCTCCTGCGGTCAGACAAAAGGTACCGAATCCTCCCAAGCCGCAAGGGTCTGAAAAACGATGGGACCGAATCCTCCCGTTTGAAGCAGGTAGCAGTTAGAAACTGGACTCATTTATAGCCTTGATTTCTTCATAATTAATTTATCAAAATAGCAAATCTACACTACTGGCCATTAAAATTGCTACACCTTGAACATGACGTGCTACAGACGCGAAATTTAACCGACAGGAATAAGATGCTGTGATATGCAAATGATTAGCTTTTCACAGCATTCACACAAGGTTGGCGCCAGTGGCGACACCTACAACATGCTGAAATGAGGAAAGTTTCCAACCGATTTCTCATACACAAACAACAATTGACCAGCGTTGCCTGGTGAAACGTTGTTGTGATGCGTCGTGTAAGGAGGAAATTTGCGTACCATCACGTTTCCGACTTTTATAAAAGTCGGATTGTAGCCTATCACGATTGCGGTTTGTCGTATCGCGACATTGCTGCTCGCGTTGGTCGAGATCCAATGACTGTTAGCAGAATATGGAGTCGGTGGGTACAGCAGGGTAATATGGAACCCCGTGCTGGATCCCAACGGCCTCGTATCGCTAGCAGTCGAGATGACAGGCATCTTATCCGCATGACTGTAACGAATCGTGAATCCACGTCTCGATCCCTGACGCAACAGATGGAGACGTTTGCAAGACAACAACCGTCTGCACGAACAGTTCGACGACGTTTGCAGCAGCATGGACTATCAGATCGGAGACCATTGCTGCGGTTACCCTTGACAGGACAGCCTGTGAAGGTGTACTCAACGACGAACCTGGATGCACGAATGGCAAAACGTTATTTTTTCGAATGATCCAGGTTCTGTTTACAGTATCATGATGGTCGCATCCGTGTCTGGCGACAACGCGGTGAACGCACATTGGAAGCGTGTATTCGTCATCGCCATACTGGCGTATCACCCGGCGTGATGGTATGGGGTGCGATTGGTTACAGATCTCGGTCACCTCTTGTTCGCATTGACCTCAGTTTGAACAGTGGACGATACATTTCAGATGTGTTACGACCCGTGGCTCTACCCTTCATTCGATCCCTGCGAAACCCTAAATTTCAGCAGGATAATGCACGAACGCATGTTGCATGTCCTGTGCGGGCCTTTCTGGATACAAGGAATGTTCGACTGCTGCCCTGGGCAGCATATTCTCCAGATCTCTCACGAATTGAAAACGTGTGGTCAATGGTGGCCGAGCAACTGGCTCGTCACAATACGCCAGTCACTACTCTTGATGAACTGTGGTATCGTGTTGAAGCTGCATGGGCAGCTGCACCTGTCCGCGCCATCCAAGCTCTGTTTGACTCAATGCCCAGGCGTATCAAGGCCGTTATAAGGGCCAGAGGTGGTTGTTCTGGGTACTGATTTCTCATACACAAACAACAGTTGACCTGGTGAAACGTTGTTGTGATGCCTCGTGTAAGGAGGAAATTTGCGTACCATCACGTTTCCGACTTTGATAAGGGTCGGATTGTATCCTATCGCGATTGCGGTTTATCGTATCGCGACATTTCTCAGGATCTATGCACCCAAATTGCGTGAAAATGTAATCACATGTCAGTTATAGTATAATATATTTTTCCAATGAATACCCGTTCATCATCTGCATTTCTTCTTGGTTTAGCAATTTTAATGGCCAATAGTGTAGTAAAATTAGAGGCCCCGGCCCGCAAGGCGGCCTGCGCGACCGGCTGAGTCCAGCCAGCACTGCGCCAGCGAGGAAGTCCTCCTCAAGTTCACGCGCAAAGGGTGCGTAAGTGAATCAATATTTTTCGTTTCACACATGGGAGGGTTAGAGGAAGGAGATAAGGAAAGGAAATAGGGGATTTTTATTGTCTATAATACAACATACAATGTATCAGTTTGGGCGGATTAGCCCTGTTACCTGCCTACCTATCTGGTTTCGGGAGGATTCGGGGCTGCGCCGAGAGGGGGAGAAGAGGCAGTTCACAATGTCATCTTTTTATTCACAGATATTCTGACAGCCTTTCCAAAGAACGAAAAGACTATAGCTATGTTCCTCGTTATCAAGGGAGCATGTGATAATATAGTTAGAGATCTTTTGCTCCAAAAACTAAGAATTCTAGGAATCCCGGAAATGATTGTTTATGTACCAGGATGTAAGATTTCAGGAAAAAAAGGCTTTCATCAAGTTGCAGGGCAAAATAATGGGCATCCGCATATCTCAACTGGCCTCCCACAATGGGAAATTCTCAGTTGCTTAGTACGCTGAGTCTACTTTATGAATCTGGAAACACCTTTTCCCCCATCGAATAGAATGTGGGAAAATACGCAGATGATGTTTGTTTGTACACTCACTCCACTTCTTTCGTTGAATGTGAAGCCGTACTTCCCTCTCTTACCTCCCGAGTGAAAAGTTGGCTCCAAGTGCACGCCACGGTAGCTTCGGCTGATAGGTCGGATTTCCTTCCATTTGTCAAGTTTCGTCAACCGGAGATTCCCGAAAGAATGATCTTAGATTCCGAACGTCATCGCAGACTCGATTCTTGGGCGACATATTAGATTATTGGTTGTGGGTGCGTTACATCAACCATGAATACACTGAGATGTCAAAAGTCATGAGACAGCGAAATGTACACAGATGGCTGCAGTATGGCGTGCACAAGGTATACAAGGGCCGTGCATTGCCGGAGCCGTTATTTGCACTCAGGTGATTTCCACCTCCACCCGCCCTCCCCCGCCTGTTACTGTGCTGGTACCTAACGTGGTATTGGCCTTTTGTTAAATTTAAATTTTAATTCTTATTTATTTATTTTTAATCCTTACAATTTGCTGCACAAGATCCTACATGGCTTCCACCACTTAAGAAAGAAAAAAAATCATTTCTAGTCTTTGCCAGGAACAATTTTTTGTAATTTTCTTTTTATTAACTAAAAAACAAAAACAAGCAAACAGGGCTACAAAAATGAAATAAACTGAGTAACAATACTCCTGAGAAGGGACAAAGACGAGAATACCACAAGGACCGTTTAACTCAACCGATACCTTGAAGACAAAGTCCAAGGTTCAACATACTGGCGATTAAATTTTGATACCGTGGCGGCCCAGACACAATACGCAGTGGTCATATGTTGGTGGGAGAGGGGGTCCCTATCGTCCTCTCCATCTGCGATGAACATAGTCGCCTACCAACCATGCAGTGGTATTTGACTTTGTTCTCGGAAAGTAGGAGGAGTCTGGGCGCAGTAGTATATCAGCCAAACTGGCAATCTCAACGGATCGAGTTAGAAACGCTGATTGTTTTTTTTAGCTGGTACCACTTCGCTTCGTGAGCATAACAGGTAAACCTATGTTGTAGCCTGTTTATGGCGTGACGCTGACTACACTGATCGGCGACATTAAGTCCAGTAGGAAATGGATGCTCATTGGTGGACAACAGATTGTGGATCCATGTGATTCCACGAGGACGCCACCGCCATTGGTAGAACAAGAAGGGTAAGATGAAACTACACTCTCTTCCAAAAAGTTTTCAGTGAACCATCCGGACACAGTGACCATTACAACTGCACGGGCTATCATAGCCCGCCTCCCGTCAGACCCGAATTCTCAGCTTAGCTTCATACTACTACTGTAGCGCCTAGAACCGCTCGGCCACTTCGGCCTAGCTCAGATTTGTAGACCGATTGCTAAAACTATTGACTAATCACTTTTGCACCGAGCGAGGTGGCGCAGTGGTTAGCACACTTGACTCGCATTCGGGAGGACGACGGTTCAATCCCGCGTCCAGCCATCCTGATTTAGGTTTACCGTGATTTCCATAAATCGCTTCAGGCAAATGCCGGGATGGTTCCTTTGACAGGGCACGGCCGACTTCCTTCCCCAATCTTCTCTAATCCGATGAGACCGATGACCTCACTATCTGGTCTCTTCCCCCAAATGAACCCAATCTAAGCACTTTTGCCAGCCCCAGTTTGTCGGGACGAGCATTATGTCTACTCTTATCGGATGCTGTATGTAAATTAACGTCACTACACAAGTGTTACATTAAAGTGGCAAGAGAAACAAATTTTTCGCCACAGTACTGGCAAGCAAAGATATTTCGTACGTCTTCAGTAAAATAGAACCATTGTATCAAACGGAACCTATTACCTACCTGCTTATAGTTCTAATTGATTAACGAGGTAATAGTAACACTGTTGAGTCTCTTCTTGCGGCATACTGTTGATCTATTTCGTGTGTTAAGCTTGTATTTATAGCTACAGTATTTGCTTTACACATACGATAGCAACATAAGAACGGTTTCTTCAAGGTTTAAATTCAATGGAATAACAGATTTTAACGGTAATTCGTTTGAAAATATTGTTAACTTAATTTTCCATGCGGAAAGTCTGCAAGAATGTGGAACAGAACAGCCAGTAGCATCCTACTACAGATATGAGGACTTTTTTTAATAGAATCCTTAAGCAGAAGATGCTATGCGCTGGCAGGGGCAACGTGTTTCGCACTGTCGCTGAGTGCCGACTTGACCACAGAGGTCTTTCCTTCCGTTTGCAGTGTTGCTTACCGTTGCGGAAACGCGCCGGCGATCTCCCAGACCTACGTGACGTGATCACGACCCCTACATTACGAGTACGCGCCTTGGTGGCAGGATGGTTGCTACCTTACCACAAACAACCATCACGTAGTCACACTTTTAGCACCAGCGTGCCAGCAGAGCGCTTACACGTAATTTCAGGAATATGTTCATGTCACGCAGTATTGAGCGACTGTAGTTGCGTTCTCAAAACAGTAAACAGTACTGCATGTAGGAACAGAGGCCTGCTCCCCAGTTGGCCCTCAACATTCACACTAAACACATAGTGCCTGCCAGCACAGAAAATCTCCTGTGTAAATCTGGTGTTAAAAACACTCCACATCTACCTGGCTAGATAATACTAGCTATTCTGTTCCATACTCCTGCATTATTTCCGCGTATAACTTTGAATTAACAATTGTTTGAAACTAATTATCGTTAACAGCCGTTGTTCTATTAGTTTCCAACTCTGGGAAAATAGTTGTTATGTTGCTAGCTGTGCAATATCTAGTCTGCGAGATTAATAACAAGATTTTTTCGTGTATCCCTTAACGCAGCAAACGGTCTTGATTAAGGCACTGTTTGACTATTTCTCCAAAGAAGAATTTATACACATTTTGGATTTAACTTCTCCAGATAGTAATTTTGAAAGTACACAGAAAATATGTTGTTTTATCCATTATCTCGTGCATATGATGGTTGTTAAAAGACACTCCACATCCACATTTGTGCAAGATTGTAGCTCTTCTATTCCACATGCTTGCAGAATTTCTTATTCCCTTGGTTTTAAACTTATAAAATCGATTCTTTTGTTTCTATCCTTTGTGAAGGGTCAAGTAATCAAAAGTTGTAGCTTAACACACGAAATAGATCAACCATTTGCCACAAGATGTTCCACAACAGTATAGCGATCTCCTCGTTATATTGTTAAAACTATAGGGAGGTCGAAAACAGTTTGCGTTTGATACGCCGGTTCTCTTACATGAGAATGCAGGCTTTCTCGAAGAATCTTGATGATAAAATCTTCTCGGGTTAACAGCCGAGTGAATGCGTTGTTCTCAGGCAACGTGTCAATTTGTTTCTTACCGCCGTTTTCGCCTGAAGATGGCAAGTAAGAAACTTTCAGAAACGTTGCCGGAGAACAATGCATTCACTCGACTGTCAACCCGAGAAGACTGTATCACACTTGTTCTCTTTTTCAAAATGGCTCTGAGTACTATGGGACTTAACATCTATGGTCATCAGTCCCCTAGAACTTAGAACTGCTTAAACCTAACTAACCTAAGGACAGCATACAACACTCAGTCATCACGAGGCAGAGAAAATCCCTGACCCCGCCGGGAATCGAACCCGGGAACCCGGGCGTGGGAAGCGAGAACGCTACCGCACGACCACGAGCTGCGGACTGTTCTCTTTTTCTTAAGATCTATGAAATAGCTTTACTTTACAATAACGTGCTGAAAAATATGCTTCTCCTACTGCTTTAATGTAACACTTGTGCACTGATGAAGACACTGATTTACAAAAAAATGTTCAAATGTGTGTCAAATCTTATGGGACTTAACTGCTAAGGTCATCAGTCGCTAAGCTTACACACTACTTAATCTAAACTATCCTAAGGACAAACACACACACCCATGCCCGAGGGAGGACTCGAACATCCACCGGATCAGCCGCATAGTCCATGACTGCAGTGCCCTAGACCGATCGGCTAATCCCGCGCGGCATTGATTAACGTACAACATCCAATTAGAGTAGACGGAATGTTCGTCCTGACAAAGTGGAGCTTGTAAAAGTGCCCAGTTCTAACATTCTGCGCAGTGTCTGTCGTTCTATGTCGTGTCTCCCTACCACTTTCGAGCAACGACGCTCTGTGCGTGTTTTTTAGGGAATTGACTATTTTGAACCTGGGACCTGTTGCTGGTAAGGAGACGCCAGACCAGACATGACATGTAGAGTTCAGGAGAGTTCAGTGAGACTAGCTATGATATAACAAAATACTTAATGATTTCAGCGTCAGCTCCACTGCACTCCCTGTAAAAGAACCTTAATACTAACTAAACTTAGTGTAAGGGGTTCAAGGCTTTCCTATTTTTAGTTAGCTGGTAAAATAACGTCGAAAAAGCAATTAAGTTTACCATTGGAAATTTTATTCTACTCACAAAACATTGTTTATAAATTGCACTATTGATAAAAGGAAATGTTTTAATACAGGATGATAAAAACCAACTGCGTTCAACAAAAATGTGAACGAATATTGCCTGGATGGGTTTCCAAGTTCTACAATGGATCGAAAGATGACCTATGCCATATCACATCTACAATCTAGGTTAAAATTAAGTTTCACAAAAGAGAAAACTATCAATGTTCTTCTGGAGGACTCTAGCTTTTAACATGGGCTGGGGGGTGGTCCTGGTGGTTAGCTGGAACGTGGGTGTCCGTCCCTTATCGTAGGGCCTTCTAGCTTAACACGGTTCTGCTCTCGGCTTCTGTTCTCGTTTCTCTGCGTCTGTCTCACGGTGGGAAGGTACGACATGCATTTAGGCATTCTTGTGTTAGTCTGTGGTATTCCATTTGCTCACTCGTTACTCGTATTACTTTGGTTAATTTAATGTCACGATTTATTCGGAGCTATGTGACATACTACTGGATTTGCTCATCATGTCAGGGTGTTCACGGAAGGTGTTGGATTTGCCTGACACCTTACATAGTCAATACTTTTAACTGTCACTGACTTGGTGGAAATGTATGTGTGTGAAAGAACACCAAAAATGCGAAATGAATAATAGAGATATTACGTCAAACAAGTACTCTAACGTATGCGATCCATAACACATATGCGCAGCGTCCAAATATTTATTGTAACTGCTTTAAACGGTTTTGGTTTTTGTGGAGTGCTTGCAGAAAATTTCCAGTAATCAGCTGTTAGACACAAAAGGCATTAATTATGCTAATATTAACTACCATTTTAAGGTTCCGTCACACACGCAATTCGCCTAGAGCAGTAACATTTCTTGTAGTATCATATGTTGATATTTACCACCATTATATGGAATACGCTATAGCGACACAGTATCTCATCTCTCCACTTCTTAATTTTAAAAGAACTGACTCTTTGGTCGGTAGTAAAGTGGAGGCAGTGTCCCTAATGATGTTAAAGGTAGCCAAGCAATTACTGAAGAGGAGATGTGTTATCCTCACATCACTTAGCTAATTCTACCATTTTTTTACTCTCAGAGTTTGGCCTCTTCAACCACAATGGTTGCATTTGACAAGGACGATAAGTGTACATGCTATCGTCATTTTCAGTGCACTCAAAGTGCATTACTGCAATTTCTTCTCCTTCGTATGTGTAGGGCAAATAGGGTTATACACTGAAGCGCCAAAGGAAATTGTTTAGGCATGCGTATTCAAATACAGAGATATGTAAACAGGCAGAATACGGAGCTGCGGTCGTCAACGCGTATATAAGACAACATGTGTCTGGCGCAGTTGTTACATCGGTTACTGCTGCTACAATGGCAGGTTATCAAGATTTAGGTGAGTTTGATGTGGTGTTATGGTCGGAGCACGAGCGATGGGACACAGCATCTCCGAGGTAGCCATGAAGTGGGGATTTTCCCGCTCGACTATTTCATGAGTGTACCGTGAATATCAGGAATCCGGTAAAGCATCAGATCTCCGATATCGCTGCGGCCGAGGAAAGATACTGCAATAACGGGACCAACGACGACTGTAGAGAATCGTTCAACGTGACAGAAGCGCAGCCCTTCCGCAAATTGCTGCAGATCTCAGTTCTATACCATCAACAAGCGTCAGTGTGCGAACCATTCAAGGAAACATCACCGATATCGGCTTTCGGAGCCTAAGGCCCACTAGTGTACCCTTGATGACTGCACGACACAAAGCTTTGTGCTCGCCTGAGCCCATCAACACTGACATTGGACTGTTGGAGACTAGAAACATGTTGCCTGGTCGGACGAATCTCGTTTCAAAGTGTACCGGGAGGATGTACGTGAACGGGTGTGGAGACAACCTCATGAATCCATGTACCCTACATGTCAGCAGGGGACTGTTCGAGCTGGTGGAGGCTCTGTGATGGTGTGGGACGTGTGCAGGTTGGGTGATATGGGACCCCTGTTACGTCTAGAAACGACTCTGACACATGACACGTACGTAAGCATCCTGTCTGATCGTCTGCATCCATTCATGTCCATTGCGCATTCCGACGGACTCGGGCAATTCCAGCAGCACAATGCGACACCCCACACGTCCAGAATTGCTACAGTGGCTGCAGGAACACTCTTCCGATGGGCCCCAAATTCGCAGACATGAACATTATTGAGCATATCTGGGATACTTTGCAACGTGCTGTTCACAATAGATCTCCACCCTCTCGTACTCTTACGGATTTATGGACAGCCCTGCAGGGTTCATGGTGTCAGTTCTCTCCAGCAGTACTTCAGACATTAGCCGTTTGCGACACTTGTACGTACTCACGGGGACCCTACACGATATTAGGCAGGTGTACCAATTTCTCTATGTCCTTAGTGAAATCGAAGTTTAACACACCAAATAAATGAACCACATGCTGAAAGACATAACAGTGCCTCGATTTACTAATTGAGTAATTTAAACTATAAACAGGTAAACGGCAGTATTCATTTAATCCATTGGTTCTTTTTCTTTAGACCTACGAAATGACAATGCTGGGTGGTACGGTGATGAAAAATGTGTTTTCCTGCTGCTTTAATGTAACATTTGTGTAGCGACATATGCGTTGTGATACACACGAGGTTTGATTCAACCAGTAGATGGAACGTTCGTCCTGACAAACTAGTGCTTGAAAAAGTACCTAGTCAATGGTTTTGGCTGTTTTTCGTATACACAAGGCTTTAACCGTGGTTGGAGATTTATTACTCCAGTATACAAACTGCAGAACCTAATCAGAGATTAGAGTCTTACTGTATGCAGAGGAACTCCCCACTGGAAATTGGCAGCAGGCTGCTCTTTAGCGCTATGTCGTAGAGCCTAGGAAACATGTTCAGTATCTGCGGTTGCTAACGCTAGCAAAAGCACCACCTTCCCAACGGTTTCTTTGCTGTTTCTAAGAATATGGACAAAATCCAGTGAGACGTCTGTAGAGAATAGCTATACATCTCTAAAGACTTGACTGTCTTGCTGGCGAACATATAGGTACCTTACAAAGTCCATGTGTTAAACACACTTCAATTATTACGTATCAAGAGCTTATAAGCTGACCACGACTTCACATATTACGTATCAAGACCTTATAAGCTGACCACGGCTTCACATTTTACGTATCAAGAGCTTATAATCTGCCGGCCAGATTGGCCGAGCGGTTCTAGGCGCTACAGTCTGGAACCGCGCGACTACTGCGTTCGCAGGCTCGAATCTTGCCTCGGGCATGGATGTGTGTGATGTCCTTAGGTTAGTTAGGTTTGAATAGTTCTAAGTTCTAGGGGACTGATGACCTCAGAAGTTAAGTCCCATAGCGTTCAGAGCCATTTGAACCATTTGAGCTTATAAGCTGATCACGTGACCATGACCTCACTTTTCGTCCCTTTAAGGTAGCTGTCTATGACATATACTTTAGTTTTCGTTTCTTAACTCTGATGACCTATATTTCCAGTTTTCTTCTTTGTATACGTAACACATTATCCTTCCCTAGGGACTTACTGACACAGTAGACTAACTGCAGAGCACTATTAACTTCCATACACAGACTGACATTTTTACTATATGCAGAGACGCTCCCCATTATATGACAGCAGATTACTGTAGAGTGCTTCAGAATCACTGTTTAAATCGTGTAATTTATCAGTTTGAAACTCTTCAGACACTGTTGTTCCGTTGCCACCTTATGTGTAGAGTAAATACTGTAGTTATAAATACAAGCTTTACACACAAAATAGTCAACCACTTGCTGCAACATGTGACGCAACGGTTCCTCGATTCCCTCGTTAAGTAACTAATAATATAGACAGGTAGAATTTTATCGTGTAAAGCAGTAAACGCTCTCGATTTCGACATTTTTGTCCAGTACTCCAACGTGTGGTTATTTTTGGTTACTATGATTGGCAAGAAAACTTCCTCGGCCGAGCGATTCTAGGCGCTTCAGTCCGGAACCGCACGACTGCTACGGTCGTAGGTTCGAATCCTGCCTCGGGCACGGATGTGTGTGATGTCCTTAGGTTAGTTAGGTTTAAGTAGTTCTAAGTTCTATGGGACTGATGACTTCAGATGTTAAGTCCCATAGTGCTCAGAGCCATTTGAACCATTTGAAGCGTCCACTCATCGGTTTTATTTGCTAGCTTTAAGTATTAGGACAAAATCCAGTATGAGAAATGCTAAGAATAGTAGTACATCTCTAAAGATATGGCTGTCCTGCTGGCAAAATTTCAGATAAAAAAAAGAAAAGAAAAAACAGTCAGTGGGTTGTGCAGACGTAATGCATTACCTGTTAAGAGCTTGTAAGTCGACCACATGACCATACCGGCACTTCTCCATGTGTTAATTTAGTGCTCTAATACTAAAAACGATAACACCATATGAGTAAATGCGCTACAGTTCCACCACGCTACTATAATGTTAATATGCATTCATAAAAATACAGATCGTTACCCATATTGTTCGATCCAATCAGTACTTTCTTACCACCTATATGGGACGATTAGGATTTTTGTGGTTTGCTATGTTTGAAAAATACGGGATTTGTTCTTAAGCTTGAGATACTTACCAGAATGGATTAAGAGTCGTGAGGTTTAATTATCACTCAAAAATATGTTGGAAAGATATTTTTACATTCGGGATAGTAAAGCAGTCGAGTATTTACATACACAGTAAGTGAAATGCCAGCTTATTTCGCACACATGTCGCAGATTCTTCGTGATTTACGTGTATTATGATGCAGCATCATCACAGAAGCATACTACGAACTAGTATTCTGCAGTACGTGTGCATATCGAAAGCTATATCGATTGGAGTAGTAGATTTAGCTATCACATACAATGTGACAGAAGTCATGGGATACATTGTACTATTGTGTCGGACCTATTTTGCCCGACGAAGTGCAGAAACTGTACGAGGCATAGACTCTAAACGTCACTGGCAATTCCACTGCAAAAATACTATACCAAGCTGCCTATAAAGCCGTTCATAATTGCCAAAGTGTTGCCGGTGTAATATTTTGTGCGCGAACAGACCTCTCGATTATGTCCCATAAATGTTCGATGGGATTCATGCTGAGTGATGTGGATGGACAATTCATTCGCTAGAACTGTCCAGAATATTCTTCAAACAATTGTGACATGACGTATTATCATCCACGGAAATCCCTTCATTATTTGGGAATATGAAGTTTATGAACCGTAGCTAATAACCATTTCCAGTCAATGATTGGTTTATTTGAACCAGAGGTACCAGTCCATGCCATGTGAATACAGATCACACCATTAAAAAGCCACTACCAGCTTGCACAGTGACTTAGGTCTATGGCTTCGTGAAATGGTTCAAATGGCTCTGAGCACTATGGGACTCAACTGCTGAGGTCATTAGTCCCCTAGCACTTAGAACTAGTTAAACCTAACTAACCTAAGGACATCACAAACATCCATGCCCGAGGCAGGATTCGAACCTGCGACCGTAGCGGTCTTGCGGTTCCAGACTGCAGCGCCTTTAACCGCACGGCCACTTCGGCCGGCTATGGCTTCGTGAGGTCTGCACCAGACTCGAACACTACCATCAGCTCTTGACAATTGAAATCGTGTCCAATTTGACCAGGAGTCGGATTTTCAATCGTCTAAGATCCTACTGATATGGTCACGAGCCCCGGAGAGTTGCAGCCGATTACGTGATGTTAGCAAATGCACTTGCGTCGGTAATCTGCTGCCATATCCCAATAACGCCAAGTTTCGCCGCACTGTCATAACGGATACGTTCGTCGTACATCCCTCGTTGATTTCTGCGGTTATTCCACACAGTGTGTCAGCAGTGACAACTGTACGCAAGCGCCGCTGCTTTCCGTCGTTAAGTGAAGGTCGTCGGCCACTACGTTGTCCGTGATGAGAGGTGATGCCTGAAATCTAGTATTCTCGCCACACTCTAGATACTGTAGATTTCAGAATGTTGAATTCCCTGACGATTTCTGAAACAGAATGTCCGATGCACCTATTTCCAACTACCATTTCGCGTGCAGAATCTGTTAATTCTAGCCGTGCGGCCATAATCACGTCGGAAACCATTTCACATGAATCACCTGTGTACAAATGACAGTTCCGCCAATGCAATGCCCTTTTATATCTTGTGGACGCGATAATACCGCCATATGTATGTGTGCATATCACTATCCCATGGCTTTTGTTACCTCAGTATAAATATACTTAGAGTTGGCCGGCCGGGGTGGGCGAGCGGTTCTAGGAGCTACAGCCTGGAACCGCGCGACCGCTACGGTCGCAGGTTCGAATCCTGCCTCGGGCATGGGTGTGTGTGATGTCCTTAGGTTAGTTAGGTTTAATTAGTTCTAAGTTCTAGGGGACTGATGACCTCAGAAGTTAAGTCCCACAGTGCTCGGAGCGATTGGAACCATTTTTGAACTTACAGTTGGTGTGATTTATGCATCTCTAAATCGGAATGAGAAAGTACTGCATAGAAACATGCGTAAGCTACGCGTGCTATCCGACACTGACTGTCAAGGCTAGTGACATCTGTGTGTGTGTGTGTGTGTGTGTGTGTGTGTGTGTATATAATACGACTGGCAAGTTAGGGGCCAGAGGAGGCCATACCATCTCGCGAATTGCATGACATCCTGGCGAAAGGAAGACGAAAGATTAGGGTTTAACGTCCCGTCGACATCGAGGGCATTACAGACGGAGCACAAGCTCGAATTGTTTCATGCATGAGAAAGGAAATCGGCTGTGCCCTTTCAAAGGGTTCAAATGGTTCAAATGGCACTGAGCACTATGGGACTTAACATCTGTGGTCATCAGTCCCCTAGAACTTAGAACTACTTAAACCTAACTAACCTAAGGACATCACACACATTCATGCCCGAGGCAGGATTCGAACCTGCGACCGTAGCAATCGTGCGGTTCCGGACTGCGCGCCTAGAACCGCTAGACCACTGCGGCCGGCCTTTCAAAGGGAAATCATGGAAAACTCAAATCAGGATGGCCGGACACGGGTTTGAACCGTCGCCCTCCCGAAGGCGAGTCTAGTGTGCTAATTACTGTGTCACCTCGCTCGGCAACATTTTGGCGTTGTACGTTGTGTCTCTGTGTTAATTTATGGGTATGCGTGTCCTGTACTTTTGGTGGGGCCGCCACATGATGCTGTAGAAAATTTTTTGCTGTAGTTATAAATTTACTGTGCGAGGATGTAAAAGTCGTGTGGTGGACGTGCTTACAGACAGCTCCTCTACTCTTTCCTCGGCAGTAAAAGTTTGTCTTACTTTATAGTGGAAGCAGTGGCCCTAACCGTGTTATCATAACGTCAGACAGCTAAGTCTACCAACTTTTTATGTTTGCATTTTTGTCTATTCCAGCATATTTTTACTGCTAGCTGCGTTTGATAGGTGTGGTATAATTCGAACAAGGAAGGCACCGTCTCACAAACGCAGTGTGATTGACAATAACCATAATACAGAAGGGACTGACTGTTTAACGTGGATGATCTTCAACTGTAGAGTAATAATATGTAATAAACTGATATGTCAAATTACAAACACAAAAGTGAACTAAGCTCAGGTACGCATGTATTTGGCCCTGTGGTAGAAAGTGTGTTTTTTTTAAACGACAACTAAGGTGTTTTCAACATACGGTGTCGGCCAACGAATAACTTAGAGAGCAGGCTGTTGTCTATTGTTTAACCACTCAGCCCAGTTTGTCTACTTGTGTGCAAGCCGATCACGATTATTATTATTATTATTATTATTATTACTTAATTCAGTTTGCCTACGGCTTAAATAAACTACACTGATTTCAATACGACACAGAAGTGCTATACCAAAGCAAGAGAAACATTTTCATTTTAGGACAAGGTTATTCGTCAGTGCTGCCTTTCCTACGTATTTAATTTCGCATTTCACCGTCTCGACAAGCCCTGTAACAGTCAATACCTTCAGCAGTCACCGACTAGCTAGAAATGCATGTGTTTAGGGATAGGCTGAGACTTGCAGAAGTGCAAGTTCTGTCAAATATTTGACTCTGTACTACATCTAAGCTTGTTACCAAGCCGGCCGGAGTGGCCGAGCGGTTCTAGGTGCTACAGTCTGGAACCGTGCGACCGCTACGGTCGCATGTTCGAATCCTGCCTCGGGCATGGATGTGTGTGATGTCCTTAGGTTAGTTAGGTTACGTTCTAGGGGACTGATGACCTCAGAAGTTAAGTCCCTTAGTGCTCAGAGCCTTGTTACCAAAAGTGTTGTCATATCGCATCAAGTGAAATTTGTGACTCGACTGGAGATTTTTTGGTAGGGAGGACGCAACAAGAGTCACTGACAGACGCAGAAGTAGCTTCGTGTGTACACCAAGGAAGTGTCTTGCACCTTTGCTGTTCATGTTGTGTATTAAATGACCTCATGTACAATATTAATAGTAACCTCAAACTTTTTGCAGGTGATGCAGTTATCTATAACTAAGTGCTATCTGAAAGAAACTGCATAAATATTCAGTCATATTCCAAATTGGCGCAAACATTGACTACTTGCTTTAAATATTCTGAAGTCTACAACCATGCATTTCATAAAACGGAAAAATGTAGCATCGTGTGTCTAAAATACCAGTGAGTCTCACTTGGAATCAGTCAATTCATACAAATACCTGGTGTAACTCTTCGTGGAAAAGGGAAATAGTATGATCACATTGGCAGTCATGGATGAAGTAGATAGCAGACTTTGGTTTATAGGTAGAATACTGGAGAAATGCAATCAGTCTACAAGGAAATTGATTACAAATCCCTGATGTGACCTGTCCCAGAATACAGCTCAAGTACTTCGGACCTGTGCTAAATAGGACTAACAGAGGGTATTGAATGTATATAGAGACGGCAACAAGGGTGGTCACTGGTTTGTATTAGATGTGTTAGAGTATTTCAGAGATGGTGAAGAAACTGAACTGGCAGACCACTGAAGATAGAAGTAAACTAGCCCGAGAAAACCAATTTATAAAGCTTCAGGAACCAGCTTTAAATGTTGGCTTTATGAGCATTCAACAACGCGCTATTTATCGCCCCTGCAGGGGTCTCGAGGACAAGATTAGATTAATTACAGCACAAGCGGAACGGTTTAAACAACAATTGTTCCCACGCTCCATACGTGAATGGAACAGATAAAAACCGTAATAACAGGTACAGTGCGACATACCCTCTTCCGTCCAATGGTTTGCGAAGTATAGATGTGGATGTAGAGGTAGAATATTTAATGTAGGTGCGCACAGAGGGCAGTGCAAGACGTGTTTCCTCGTAGCTGTGGTTTCGATCTCGATACCCACACCCTAGTCCTCTCACCACAGAGCACGTACCTAGAACGGGGAGCAATTTGCTTAACTGCAGTCGAGCAGTATACACACCTTATTTTGAATTTACATAATAGTCCGACAGACACACATATGCATAAAGGTGCTCAATTTTTTTTTGGCTGCTACATCTGCATTTTGTTGTATCCTACCAATTCGCTACCACTTTACAGGTTTGGTGGCACTCCAGTAACATTTTGCATATTATGCTACGACGTCATTATTTCATACTGTCAAAGTGCATCACTGCAGCGTATGTACGACGTATGTTCACTTTACGTTTGGCGTGAGAACGGTTTATATGTCGGCATAAAATAAAATGTTATGCTAGTATAAGTACAGCAGTGTAATATCTTACGCCAACGTAAGGCTGGCGTTACGCAGATGTATACATTGCATTTAGGGCTAGTGTGTGTGTGTGCGTGTGTGCGTGTGTGTGTGTGTGTGTGCGCGCGCGCGCGCGCGCGTTGTTACTGGTTGACAGGGTTGAAAAATATAAAAAAATAAATGTGGGACATAGTTTATTCACTTTATACATATGTCATCAAGTTACAACCGACAACTACAGTAATACCCACTCATTGTCATACATTTTCCTCTTGATTTCTTGGCAGTCCAAACTCGATGTAGAAGGCTGTTGCTGAGCCTCGTGGAACATCTCCTAGTGCAGCAGTTCTGCCACCATTGGATTAGGGACTCTTTAAGCTGCGGAAGGTAGTTGCTCTGAATGTGCTACGACATAGTATAGCGACAACAGATAAGATAGTTTAGGCAGACGTCCAGAGTCACTAGTATTTCGCGGAAACACCTGTGTGTCCGTCCACCTTTTCGAAAAACGCAAAACGCCATTGGCCACAGGAGGAAAGTATGAGGGGTAGGGGTGGGGAAGTCACGAGGAAATTCCATGAATAACGTCATAGCGCAAGGGGTGGGTGCTGGCCTCAACGATTCCTGGAAAAGCTGACGACGATATCATCAGTTCCTGGAATGTTGATGCTGGTGTCAGCAACATGAGACGGTACGGCCCTGTACGGAACTTTACAGGCTGTTTCTAAGCAGACGCGGCTCTGCCCGCATCATCTGTTTACATTGAGTCCTCCCAGCTCGCTTGGGCGATCAGTTTACAAAGCAGAAGAGGGTTCGAAGGCGGAGGGTCGGAGTACCTAGACGCGGTGCGGAATATGTGGAATGAGAAATATTCATGGCTCAGCTCCCAGACGCTCGTAACACGTGTTGGTCTAGGAAAACCCACGGCACTGGCTGTTCGAGGAAGCTGGGTTATACAGATAAAACATAGAATAAAATTTCTTCAATATTCCATAAAAGCTAAGCCAAACAAGCGACACACCAATAATGACATATTAAAGGGAAAATTGCATCTATTTTATTGATAATCACGCGCCTGTAATCGGTAGTGCACTTTGAAAGATATTACAGTTTGATTATAACTCTAAGTTATACAGAAAGAAATTGATATCTCGAGAGCGGATAACACGATTTTTATTGGTTGGTTGATTTGGGGGAAGGGTTCAAACAGCAAGGTCATCGGTCGAATCGCATTAGGGAAAGATTTTTACATGTTCTTTTATTTTATTATAAATTTTTATAGATGAAAGAGACAGAGAAGTCATAAAAGTCTAAATCACTAATAATATGAAAACTATTTGTCCCATTGTAAATCTCAATGCAGCACAGAAAAACTGACGAAATTTCGAACTATTCTGATATTAGTACATATACGTATTGTAACAGTTGTGATACTAAATGTAACACTTCTGCTACTAAATGTAACTGGGTTTTCTCTTTTGATGCAAGTCAATTGTCAGGATGAGCATTCTAAAGCATTATGTCAGGGTGAAAATACTAGATAAATTAATTTTTCTCTCTTAACAACATGTGGGCAGGGTGGGTTCTTCCTTGGCTCGGGTATGAGGTAGAATGAAACAGCATTTTTACATAAGATAACTTTCATTTAAAGTTTCGTACAACTGTATCTTACTGGATGTTCTGGTTCGGAGAGCGGCAGCTGTGTCGTTTGCGTAGCCTTCTGCTGCGGCAGCGGCGACGGCGGCGGCGTCTGATTACGCGTAGCGGTGTGTATCTCGTGTCGCCGTCTCGCCCAGCTGACTGGAGATGCGCAGTGGTGGCCCGTTTAATTATTGCGAGCGAAGTCGTGCATCGGATGGTGATACCATGAATGTGGCGTCCCAGTGCTTCTCATCTCTAAGCGGCCGCGTGTGTTGTGCGTCGGCCAGCGGAGCGGCGCGACTGGGGAAGGCCAGTGTCCCGGACTCGAAAAACGGACTCCCGCTTGCCAGTCTTCGGTTGTCAGATCTCCATCCCAGCTCACAGGTGACTGCTGATGTGAGGCCGTCTCCTTCCCGTCCTCACGAGTCACCCGGGTATGTAAAAACCAGACTTCAAATACCTTTCAACTTCTGTCTTCTGGCGCCGCGGCTGCTGCTTGCTATTCCATTACAGCGGCGGACTTGGTGCGTCTGTGCATGATGCAGTCTCTTCTTGCATGACGGTCTTCAGCAGCGAAACTGACTGAAAACAACTGCTACGCTTCTTCACTTCTTCGCCTTCTTCGTCTCTCGTCTCCGTCTCCGTCTCCGTCCTCGTCTTCGTCTTCGTCTTTCGGGCCCACTGCGTCTCGCGTATTTATTCACTTCAGTTTACTGGAGGTAAACGACTTCACGGTCATTGCCTCTTCTGTCACGTTGAAAAGCTTCTCGAAGAATCTTCTTAACGTCGGTCATTGGCTCTTGGAATGTAGGCGAGGGCCTTTGATCACATGTGACGACTGAGAAACACGTGAGCCGGTCATTGCCTCTTCTGTCACGTTGAAAAGCTTCTCGAAGAATCTTCTTAACGTCGGTCATTGGCTCTTGGAATGTAGGCGAGGGCCTTTGATCACATGCGACAACTGAGAAATACGTGAGCCGGTCGGGCGATGCCCTGACGGCTGAATCGACAGCGCTCGCTTATGTGGAACTTGCTGACTTCATGGTCATTGTCTCTTCTGTTCTGCTGTTTTGCCTGCTGTTTGCCAGTATGTAACTCTCTAAACTAAACCAAGTCTTTCATTTATATTATAATTTCTACTTCACTTTGATTTCACTAATTTATTTACTTAAGTACCACTCAACAGAATAGCAGAAATAAGTGGCTTTAGTATAATGCAAAACGGGAGGTTCGCATATTTGACTAGTTTTAAACAGATGTCACAGTTGGCTACAGCCATCTTTTACCGGGCAATTTAGGCTGAGACAGTTGTGCGGGGAGGCTGGTCTGGGACGGGTGCTATTGGAGAGATGATCAGGTTGACGAAGTGTGGCCTCCGCTTACAGACACGTGAGTAGAGAAGTGTGAAATATTCTAAATGTTGGAATCAGAACTTGTAATTTTTTTCTTTTATCCTGCATCAAGGACAGCGAAACAAACTTAGAAGAAATCCAGCGAGTGGAACACCGAAATATTTTCGCGTCATGAGAACTTTAAGTTATTTTGTGTACCGTTGCTATTTGAGTTGGGGACTTGTGATTTTTTAGTATAATACTGCGGAGCCTTTTAACGTTACAGCCAGTAGTAGGCTGCGGACTGCGGATTATTTCATATTGAGTGAACTTTGAACATCTAGTTTCGTTACTAGCATTCTGATCGGAGGTTTGGAAATATCTACCCGTATCAAATTTTAATCTTAAACTAGTGATATTCATGCGAATGTGTTTAAATGCGTCAAGTGCATTCAGGAGGCTGTGGTAGTTGGTCTTACGTTTTAATTTAATTCGTGCATAGGTACGTGGGTACTCACAACTCAAACATATCGTCGTACAGGGTGTTTCAAAAATGACCGGTAAATTTGAAACGGCTATAAAAACTAAACGAGCAGCGATAGAAATACGCCGTTTGTTGCAATATGCTTGGGACAACAGTACATTTTCAGGCAGACAAACTTTCGAAATTACAGTAGTTACAATTTTCAACAACAGATGGCGCTGCGGTCTGGGAAACTCTATAGTACGATATTTTCCACTTATCCACCATGCGTAGCAATAATATGGCGTAGTCTCTGAATGAAATTACCCGAAACCTTTGACAACGTGTCTGGCGGAATGGCTTCACATGCAGATGAGATGTACTGCTTCAGCTGTTCAATTGTTTCTGGATTCTGGCGGTACACCTGGTCCTTCAAGTGTCCCCACAGAAAGAAGTCACAGGGGTTCATGTCTGGCGAATAGGGAGGCCAATCCACGCCGCCTCCTGTATGTTTCGGATAGCCCAAAGCAATCACACGATCATCGATATATTCATTCAGGAAATTAAAGACGTCGGCCGTGCGATGTGGCTGGGCACCATCTTGCATAAACCACGAGGTGGTCGCAGTGTCGTCTAAGGCAGTTTGTACCGCCACAAATTCATGAAGAATGTCCAGATAGCGTGATGCAGTAATCGTTTCGGATCTGAAAAATGGGCCAATGATTCCTTTGGAAGAAATGGCGGCCCAGACCAGTACTTTTTGAGGATGCAGGGACGATGGGACTGCAACATGCGGCTTTTCGGTTCCCCATATGCGCCACTTTTGTTTATTGACGAAGCCGTCCAGGTAAAAATAAGCTTCGTCAGTAAACCAAATGCTGCCCACATGCATATCGCCGTCATCAATCCTGTGCACTATATCGTTAGCGAATTTCTCTCGTGCAGCAATGATAGCGGCGCTGAGGGGTTGCCGCGTTTGAATTTTGTATGGATAGAGGTGTAAACTCTGGCGCATGAGACGATACGTGGACGTTGGCGTCATTTGGACCGCAGCTGCAACACGGCGAACGGAAACCTGAGGCCGCTGTTGGATCACCTGCTGCACTAGCTGCGCGTTGCCCTCTGTCGTTGTCGTACGCGGTCGCCCTACCTTTCCAGCACGTTCATCCGTCACGTTCCCAGTCCGTTGAAATTTTTCAAACAGATCCTTTATTGTATCGCTTTTCGGTCCTTTGGTTACATTAAACCTCTGTTGAAAACTTCGTCTTGTTGCAACAACACTGTGTTCTAGGCGGTGGAATTCCAACACCAGAAAAATCCTCTGTTCTAAGGAATAAACCATGTTGTCTACAGCACACTTGCACGTTGTGAACAGCACACGCTTACAGCAGAAAGACGACGTACAGAATGGCGCACCCACAGACTGCGTTGTCTTCTATATCTTTCACATCACTTGCAGCGCCATCTGTTGTTGAAAATTGTAACTACTGTAATTTCGAAAGTTTGTCCGCCTGAAAATGTACGGTTGTCCCAAGCATATTGCAACAAACGGTGTATTTCTATCGCTGCTCGTTTAGTTTTTATTGCCATTTCAAATATACCGGTCATTTTTGAAACACCCTGTGTGAGTTAGTAGGAACAGAAACTGCTGTCTTTTCAGTTAAGACGGGGTTTATAATACAAACAGAGAACATTCTATGTCCACATTTTTTAAAGAAGATATAGCATTCCCGTCGCATATGGAAGCTCGGTCCCGGGAGAGTTCAGGCAGAACCGATCCGACAGACAGGCAGGTTTGCGTGTGAAACCTTGAAAAACGAACGAGAAAATATTTTCGGAGCGGTCAGCGGCAGCGCGCGGCGAACTAAGGGAGTGCAAGCGCCGAGCATGCTGCCGAGCGGGGACTGCAGCCGCAGTAGCCACCAACATAGCTGACTGTACGGTACACAGTGGTCGCGCGTCCGAGAGCGTCCGTCGGAGAAACCGTTCGCAGCCACAGTCGTCCAACACGGCGGCACATCTCACCGAAACTTAGCAGTCTGGGGTCTATAGCAGTGTCGCCGTGCAAAAAAGGTAACTGTTGAGGTAGGCGAATTCATTTTTGTAATTTTTAGCTTTCTTGCCTGTACAGCTACAGATCACGAGATTAAAAAATCACCGACAGATTGCGGATCTACTGGTAGTTGGAGTGATCCCGTGAGTCCAAAAAGGTGTGATGAAGTTACATCTACAGCTACATCTACGTGATTACTCTGCTATTCACAATAAAGTGCCTTGCAGAGGGTTCAATGAACCACCTTCATGCTGTCTCTCTACCGTTCCACTCTCGAACAGCACTCGGGAAAAACGAGCACTTAAATTTTTCCGTGCAAGCCCTGATTTCTCTTATTTTATTGTGATGATCATGTCTCCCTATGTAGGTGGGCGCCAACAGAATGTTTTCGAAATCGGAGGAGAAAACTGGTGATTGAAATTTCATTATAAGATTCCGTCGCAACGAAAAACGCCTTTGTTTTAATGAGTGCTACTCCAATTCACGTATCATGTCTGTGACACTATCTCCCCTATTTCGCGATAATACAAAACGAGCTGCCCTTCTTTGTACTTTTTCGATGTCATCCGTCAGTCCCACCTGATGCGGATCCCACACCACACAGCAATACTCCAGAACAGGGCGGACAAGCGTAGTGTAAGCAGTCCCTTTGGTAGACCTGTTGCACTTTCTAAGTGTTCTGCCAGTGAATCACAGTCTTTGGTTTGCTCTACACACAATATTATCTGTGTGCTCGTTCCAATTTAGGTTATTTGTAACTGTAATCCCTAAGTATTTTGTTGAATTTACAGCCCTCAGATTTGTGACTTATCGCGTAATCGGAATTTAGCTGATTTCTTCTAGTACTCATGTGAATAACTTCACACTTTTCTTTATTCAGGGTCAATAGCCACTTTTCGCACCACACATATATCTTATCTAAATCATTTTGCAAGTCGTCTTGATCATCTGATGACTTTTCAAGACGGTAAATGACAGCATCATCTGCAAACAATCGAAGACACCTACTCAGATTGTCTCCTTGGGGAATTCCGGATATTACTTCCGTTTTACTCGATGACTTTCCGTCTATTACTACGAACTGCGACAATTCTGACAGGAAATCACGAATCCAGTCGCACAACTGAGGCGATACTCCATAGACAAGCAGTTTGGTTAGAACACGCTTGTGAGGAACGGTGTTGACGGTTTGCCGGTGTTGACTGGGACTGAGTTTGGAATTTTCACAGAAGAATTTAGAAATAGGCAAAGTCACTATGACTGATCTAATACGAATGATAAAACAAATGAGTGATATAGGCAGTCCACTCGGGAAATTAAATTATAGTACGGGTAGCGTGAAAACTTAATTGAAGGATGAAACTGGGAGCTTGGACAGTAGATTGGGGGAATAACTGAAAAATTTGGGAAGTTAGAGCGAAATCTGCTTACGAAGACTTGGACAGGGGAGGGTCAGTTGAGGGACGAAATGGATTCCGGCAGGCGTAAGTGTAGCAAGATGGAGGAAGATACGAGGCACACTCTGACTGAGCTGAATGAAACGATAGTGGCTGGCAATCATGAAACCAAAAGCTTATCACGTTGTGAATTGGCAGGCACAGTAGGATACCTAAAATACACATTAATAATGAAACTCAAAAGGTTATCAGTACAATTAATAATTTAGGTTCGTGGAGTTCTGTTGGATATGTGGTATTGCTAGTGATTCAGGCACCCATTGGAAAAATATTTTCCGGTGAGGGAAAGAGTCATCCAGTGGATTTCCTTGTGTGAAGCAAAGACAGTTTTCTTCATTTGATGGCTGATGAACGTAAAATTAAGCTACTGAGAGATTACTGGAACGTTCTGCTCAAACTTCGGAAAATGAGGATGCCCATAAATTTATTACTGTTGATGTATTTCAACAATTCATTTTTAACGGAAGTTGGAGCCAGGCCAAGAAATTTAGACTACGTAATGATTTTCTGAATGCGCCAGTTCAGAAAGGAGGTAAACAGAGTACGAAGGAATTTTATCAGGATTGATGAAACTACTACATGTAGATAGACCATAAGTGGCACTAACAGAAATTCCCACTTTGAGAAGGAGGTTACCTGAAAATTTACTGCGAGAATTATTACATTGTCCTGTTAATTTAGTTAGTAACTGTTTAGATTTTATTGAAATGATGGAGCAGGCCTCGTGTTGTAAGCCAAACTTCGGGCCCAACAGACAGAGTAGCAACGAAAGAAATTTTCAAGATCGTATGAGTGACAGAAATTGAGGAAAGAACCTACAAGAACAGCACATGAATCGGAATAAGGACGAGAACTGGACAGGGAAGGGGGAAACATTTAACAGTAAAAGTAGAAACCAGAGGAGGGCATGGGGCATTGATTAGAGGAATGAACAGAACGTGCCAGTCAATAGAGCATGGATTGTTGATTTGGGTAATGGAAGACAGCAGTGACATGATTCGGAAAACTTAATTTTGTTCCATGGGTAATAACATGTAACCTCTCCCTTACTAATCGGCCTATCCAGTTTGCGATGTAAAGTATGACCATGGATCGCATGTACGCCTAACGGAGTTTTACTAATTGTACAAAGGCTATCTTTCCCGAAGAAGTAATACAGACAAGTGGGAGGAAAGTGTACAACAGACCAGTCTGATGGAAAAGTTAACTAAAAATAAAGAGTAATTAGACCGAACAGGGTTATAATTTGGATAAATGAAAGTTATTTTTTGCATTCACTCACGAACAACACTGGACACAAAAGGGGTACCACTGATCATGAATCCAAAACCTACACTAATGAACGAAAAGGGAGTAATTAACGGTCGCCAGTCCACTAGGATAATTTACATCCAAAATCCTGTACAAGATCATGGAAAAAAAGACAAAAAATGGTTCAAATGGCTCTGAGCACTATGGGACTCAACTGCTGTGGTCATAAGTCCCCTAGAACTTAGAACTACTTAAACCTAACTAACCTAAGGACATCACACACATCCATGCCCGAGGCAGGATTCGAACCTGCGACCGTAGCAGTCGCACGGTTCCGGACTGCGCGCCTAGAACCGCGAGACCACCGCGTCCGGCGAAAAAAAAGACATTTATTACTAAACACTGACGTGGCAACTGAAGGTTGTCACGTTTTCTGACACTAATTTTAAGTGAGTATGTAATGATAAAGAAAACTGAGAAGTCACTTTTACGTTACGTTTGTCAATAAATTAAAAAAAATTGAGTAATGATTTGAAAATATACGGTTAAGCTGTATGCTAGTATTGAACTTCGTTACGTGAACAATAACTTTCAGTGGCCTCAACTAAACGTCATCAAAGAAATTTAGAAAAAAAAGCAAGTACTTTTACTTTGCAATTACTTATTTTGCAAATTTTATTTCAAATTACTGTCTGAACAACTGAGCCTTTTTTACTAACTTGAACAGAAATAAATAATAGAATACGTACCAAACAAATCAGCCATGTGCTCCAAGCTAGAAGTAAAACAAATAAAACTTCTGTGCTCTTAATTTGTGCATTTCTTTAGATTTGGATTTTTTCCAGTGATTGATTTTCAAACTTGAAAATGAAATTGCTTTACTTTAGTCATATACTAAAGCCTCTGTTGTACATCAGTTAATTGAAAGTAGGCTGAGGCTAAAATTCTTAAAAGTGAAATTATTCATTAATAAACTGGCTGTAACTATTCATTTATTTCCTTATGACACTCGGTTAACATATAAGGGAAAAAAGGAACAAGGACCCTGCTTGGTAACAATGTCTGAGGACAATGAGGACACAATCACCCTGAGTTTAACTGATTATTATTTAAACAAATTTCATCAATCAGATCACATTCAGTTGTGCTGCTCAGTTAGCCGAGAATACTTTCTACCAATGAACAGTCTTACTTCTGTGCTGTGCATACGACGAAACTCTGAACCGACGACGAATCTGTGTTGCTCCAACTGCTGCTGTTGTTGAAGACGGTAGCATCTTGTGGAGCACGGCTAATTACAGGAATGGGTAATCGTAATTAATACAGCCTCTATTACAGGAACGGGTAATCGTAGTTAATACAGCCTCTTCCACCTGTCCACTGCCTTTACTCCTGCCACTAGAAATCTGGCTTGCGGGCGTACATGATGCCGCCAAAATGGTACTCTCTACTGCGGGAGCGTTAACACCACACTTCCGCACACTACAACCGCTGGAAACCGTCTCTCCCCCCACGCGTTCCGCGCAGCAACTTCCTACCCAAATATTTTATAACGCACAAGCACTGCTATTATTGTTGCTAGTCGTTGCAAATAATGATTCCTTTGGCTTTTTGCCAGAGCTTATAAGTTTCACAGTAAGACACAGATAAATACAGTGACATGTCAACAGACTTCTACCTAAATTTTCATATACAGTGAAGCAGTGTCCTTACGTATTAAAAGAAAGCATTTAAATTACAAATATTTATATAAAATTCAGCAAATAAATTTGCATCCTGCATTTTCGGTTAGACGTGCTACACATTTCATGACTTTTTTCCCAGAGGGAAAAAAATTCAGGGAATGTCCTAAAATTAAAACAAACGGAAATGTAGATGGATTCTGTTAAACAATTTTGTCTGCATAAAATCGATTAATCGCTTGGTCATCAATTCAAATAATTATTGCAGTTATGTAGGGGGCACGTTATTTACATGACAACCCCGCGTCATTATTACTCAAAACATTATAGTATGACAACACATCTTAGAAACAAACACTTCCATCAAGAAACCAGTAAGTCTAAAATTACTACTAATATTATGAAAAGCATACTCAATATTGGCATAGAAAAATTCAAGTATCATTCAAAGGTACACAAAGAATAGTAAAAAATTCAGAAATAGGATAAGAAACAGTAATTACAAAAACTCATTACATACGTTTGAATAATGAACGTGACTTTTTTTTTCAAGTGTCCTCTAGCATTGCGAGAGTGAGCGTGGTTTAAATAATGTCGATACCCAATATAATCATTTACATTATAACTTTTAACAGCTGGCGCTGAAAGAAAAACAATTCTCGTTGGACATGCACATTCACAAAGAACGCCGCATCGCTACAAGAGCCGGCAACGACTCGGTTCAAGCGGAGCATTGTTGCGTGCGCTATAGCGGCACGCTAGATCTCCGTGTTTGTATATGCAGTGGCATTCCAGAACGTCCACCAGCCTCAAATTGTTGTTACTCACTCCCGAGAAATCTCAAGGAGTCCTCTTTTTAATTCCTTCACAGTGGATAATTCAACACTGTGCGTTATTACACACGTGTACACAGACCTGAAACTTACATTTCGTCTAAGGGCATCGGTAATAACTCACATAATACAGATTACAATAAAATTTTAACATAATACATACATACACAAAGTTCACAAATTTCACAAATACTAGAATAACACGTAATGGCTTGGTTTCCCTTTTCTCATTTCGGACTAATTAGTCCATGACTGGTACAATTTTACATCGATAATATTACGCACACCTAACAACTTGCCTGATTTAGGAAAAGTTAAACAGTAAGCGTTAGTATGAGGTACACTGATAATCTCGAATGATCCATTGTAAATGAATTTAAATTTTGAAATTTCATGGTCGATGTCGCTTGACTTGTCGTGTACTTTAATAAGAACAAGATCGCCAATAGCAAATTTGGTAAACCGCGCTTTAGCGTCATGGCGCCGTATTCGCGCGTTAGCTTTCTTTTTCATCATTTCTCATACGTGTTCCTTCTTTACTTCAGGGTTAATATCAACTCTCGAAGGGAAATCAATCATTTCTTCCACTAAACTTTTACACTTATGGTCTCATAGTATTTCTTCCGGAGTGTAGCTCGTGGATTCATGCGTCAAGGAGTTCATTATTTTCTCGAATTCACCGACGTAATTTCCCCAAGATCTGTGATTGTGGGGACAATACGTTCGGCAAAGCCGACCTAATTCAGGCATGTACCGTTCCACGGGATTCCCGCTATGGCAATAGGCCGAGATGTGTATTACTTCAATTTCATTACTTTTCATTCCTTCATTCCATAATTTGGAAGTAAATTGCGGTCCGTTATCGTACAAAACCGCTTTTGGTTTGCCGACGTGCACAAAGTAAACTTTAACAAATCTTTTATAAACCGCACTAGCTGGTGCCCTTCTTATCGGTTATAACTTAATGAACTTAGAAAATTACAATGAAATGAACACCCTTAGCTGCTTACAGGCGTTGACATGTGTCAACGGGGACAGATGAAAATGTGCGCCCCGACCGGGACTCGAACCCGGGATCTCCTGCTTACATGGCAGACGCTCTATCCATCTGAGCCACCGAGGACACAGAGGATAGCGCGACTGCAGGGATTTATTTCTGGTACGCCTCCCGCGAAACCCACATTCTCAACGTATTGTCCCGCACTACATTCGTAGTGCCCCCGTCCATTATACTCATTACTCGCGGCGCGTTGCTGATTCCCGTAAGAGTGCGGTCACTGTTTGTGCATTCGCACAGAAGAAGAAGATGGTCAAGTGGCCGGTGAGCCTGAACTATATATTTACTAAGATGGTATCTATTCTTTCGGACGGGAATCGGCAACGCGCCGCGAGTAATGAGTATGATGGGCGGGGGCACTACGAATGTAGTGCGGGACAATACGTTGAGAATGTGGGTTTCTCGGGATGAGTGCCAGAGATATATCCCTGCAGTCGCGCTATCCTCTCTGTCCTCGGAGGCTCAGATGGATAGAGCGTCTCCCATGTGAGCAGGAGATCCCGGATCGCGAAATTCCCTGAAGTCTTGGGCAGCGGACCATAGAGGTCGGTACAAACCAAATCCAGCACATCGTTAGGTCTCATGCTCTGCATAGGGCCATGGTTCGTACAGTTTTTTATCTTCATCCTCAGGCACTTATCACATGTCTTTATTCTTTCAGCAACTCTTTTATGCATATTATTAAAATTTACTACTTCCATTAGCTTCTCAGCTCACTTTTTGGTCAGCAATGACTATAAGCTAAATGATAGTAGTCAATTATCTGTGTGACGTACTTGGCTGGCCAACACACTCGCCAGTTATTGCTATCTTCACCTTTACGTATGTACAAGATATGGTTATATATTTTGTAATACTTTCTCAGTTTCTACCCTTCTCTACTCTTTTGGTCATACTTGTTCTTACCAATTATTAGACAGTCGTCCTCGTTTTGATGACGACGCATGTTTTTACAGATGCTACCTACTCTCTTACAACCTACTACATCTTGAAAGCAGTACAATTCCAGTACGTCTTCACACTCGTCCTCCACAAGCCTATGATCGGTTTCAGGCAAACGTGACAGCCCGTCCGCTATACAGTTGTCTGATCCTCTCACGTAACAAATATCATCACAAAACTGCTGCAAGAGAAAAGACCACGGTGTCAATCTTTCATGCAGTAAACGACAATCCTTTAGATAAGTAAGCACCATGTGATCTGTGTGAATTATCACCTTTAGGTCCCACAAATAACGTTTAAATTTTCTGAAACCCCGTACGATAGCGAGACATTCTTTCTCAAAAATCGTATAGTTTCGCTCACACTTCGTCAACTTTCGGCATGCGAAAACGACTGTTCTGTGTTCTTTATTTTCTCCTTCTCCTACCTCTTGAAACAATTATACCCCTAAGCCATAATTAGATGAGTCCGTTCCCAAGATCAAAAAATGGTTCAAATGGCTCTGAGCACTATGCGAATTAACTTCTGACGTCATCAGTCGCCTAGAACGTAGAACTAATTAAACCTAACTAACCTAAGGACATCACAAACATCCATACCCGAGGCAGGATTTGAACCTGCGACCGTAGCGGTCGCTCGGCTCCAGACTGTAGCGCCTAGAACCGCACGGTCACTCCGGCCGGCTACGCAAGATCAGAATGGTACAATATGTTATTCTGTAGGAGTTAATTTTTCAGTCTAGCACTCGTCAGTCCACACAAGTGGCTTATTTTTTCGTAACAAGTTGTTCAGGTTTGGATCGTTGAACACATGCCCCTGCGCGAACTTGCGATAGAATCCTGAGAGCCCTCGGAAACTCTTTAACTGTTTCCTAGTCTTCGGCGGAGGACAGTTCTTTATTGCCTCCACTTTCTATGGATCTTGAGCGATACCCTCTGTCGTCTCAATGTGACCATGAAAATTCAGTTCTTTCTTCACAAACTCGCTCTTCTTCAGTTTCAGCGTCATTCCAACTTTGCGTAACGCACTGGAAACTTCATCTAACAGTTCGCAATGTTCTCGCCACAACAAGGAGGAGGAGGAGATCAGCGTTTAACGTCCCGTCGTCAACGAGGTCATTATGGACGGAGCGCAAGCTCGGGTGTGGGGAGGATGGGGAAGGAAATCAGCCGTGCCCTTTCAAAGGAACCATCCCGGCATTTGCCTGAAGCGATTTAGGGAAATCACGGAATACCTACATCAGGATGGCTGGAGACGGGATTGAACCGTCGTCCTCCCGAATGCGAGTCCAGTGTGCTGCGCCAACTCGCTCGGTCGCCACGACGAATTGGCCAGCAGCAAATCGTCCACGTACACTGTCAGTTTTGATCTTAGGGCAGTGCCTAACACCTTATCTAGGGCTGTGGTAAAGACAGAAACAGATATATTCAGGCGGAATGGCACTACCTTGTACTGGTATCACCTGCCTGCTTATAAAAACGCCGTATATTTCTTACGTTCTCCTTCTAAGGCTATTTGTCAGTACCCAATGTGAAGTCCAGGCTAGTCATAAACTGTGCATTGTGAAATCTTTGCAGTATCTCTTCCATGCTTTCTGGTCTATCCGTCTCACGTTGAATGACCTTGTTCAACGTGCATGCGTCTATCACAATCCTGACACTACAATCTCTCTTTCCTGCTATTATTAAGGGATTGTTACAGGGGCTGGTACTCCTCTCTATAACATTCCTTTCTAACATTCGATATATCTCTTGTTGGAGAGCTTCCTTCTTGGATAGTGGTATCGCATATGGTCTTACAAAGAATGGTTTATCAGGTATTACATTTAACTTGCACTGATACCCAGTAACAAGCCACGGTTTATTTGAAAACACGTTCCTGTTTCTCATTATTACGTCATATAGGTCTCGTTCTTGTTCAGGCAGGGCGTTTGGCAATCTGTCTACAATGCTCTCTAATTCGTCTTCCAAACAATTGTCGATGTTCATATTGCGGATACTGTAATATACCATTTTTCTGCCTACACCAATCTGATTAGGACAAGTAACAAGATGAATAGGTTTGTATTCACTACTCACATCGTCACTCGTTTCATCAAAACTCACCTTTACTTCGGACTTGTCTTTGTAAATGCACTTCATGGTCTTATCATTGCAGTTCATAACTGCGCGATATTTTATCAACCAGTCTAAACCCACAATATTATGGGTGCACATGGTTCTCCTTGAATCTCAAAACATACAAATATTTTGCTTGCTATCGGTTTACTATTCTTTCCGGTAGCACCGATTATTTTGACTCCCATTACTGGCATTACTACTACTTCTAGTTTATCTTTCAGTAATCCAAAAGTTTTTCCCGACATAGTACTTACCTCTGCCATTATATCAATTAAAATTTGCATTTGTAGGCCGTGCATATTAACGGGCACTACAATATGTCTACACCCGTCGTTATTAATGGTTTGGCCTCCCCATAACAAATCCTCATCTATATCCAGATCGTCCCATAAAAGTTTGTCTGGTTCCGATGCCAACAGCGGTTTATCCGGCGGTTTTCTAATTCTTTGTGTTTGAACTTTTTTGATCTCTATTTGTCTGTCTTGCGGTAGTTGAACTTGTTTCGGCCTCAACACCGTAATCTTACTATCAATTTCATCGATTAATGAACTTTGTTTAACCAATAGTTCGCTAATTGTCATGTCAGGTAGGTATTCACGGAAAGATGGCTGTCATCTTGCAATATTTTTGGAGAAATGTGCTCTGTTTTCCCTTCTATCTCATCTTCCGAGCTCACGCAATCCTCATCACTCTCGCCTGACTGTATAACGTCAGGTTTGACCTCGTAGATATTGTAATCTACGCGGTTTTCAATTAGTTGTACCTGGTCAAAATGGTTCAAATGGCTCTGAGCACTATGGGACTTAACATCTGTGGTCATCAGTCCCCTAGAACTTAGAACTACTTAAACCTAACTAACCTAAGGACATCACACACGTCGATGACCGAGCGAGGTGGCGCAGTGGTTAGCACACTGGACTCGTATTCGGGAGGACGCCGGTTCAATCCCGTCTCCGGCCATCCTGATTTAGGTTTTCCGTGATTTCCCTAAATCGCTTCAGGCAAATGCCGGGATGGTTCCTTTGAAAGGGCACGGCCGATTTCCTTTCCCATCCTTCCCTCACCTGAGCTTGCGCTCCGTCTCTAATGACCTCGTTATCGACGGGACGTTAAACACTAATATCCTCCTCCTCCTCCTCCACACGTCGATGCCCGAGGCAGGATTCGAACCTGCGACCGTAGCAGTCCCGCGGTTCCGGACTGAGCGCCTAGAACCGCTAGACCACCGCAGCCGGCGTACCTGGTCATTATCGCCAAATTCATCTTGCCCCTCCTCGTAACATCCGCTTCGGTTTTCAATAGACTAGCGTCGCTGGGGTTGGCTACTTCAAAAACTTTATTTGGACAAACCTGATGTTCAGGTACAGAGCTTTCCGTTTCAAAAACGCTAATTTCTTGCGGGCTGAGATGCGTCAATTTCTGTCCTCTCTCCCCATTAGCACATCTCCCATACAATCCTCTATAACTTTTCAGTTTGTCGTACATCCGACCGAACTGACGTAACCACACCTGCTTGCGTTCCACATTTTCCTGCTCAATAACGGAAGAGATCAGCTCTCTTACTTCCGCTGGCGACTCACACTCTACTGAAACTTGCGTAACCGTTGTTGCGTTAACAGCGGCCCCACCAGTACACTAATATCATAATTACTTTTACGAGCAGTGACAGCTGCGTCGACTGCCGTTTCCAGCTCAATTATTATTACTCTAGGTGCGTCGCTGTTTTTACTCTCTCGCACATTCTCCCATTGCTGAGTTATCCTTCCGGATTTATCACAGCGGTAGTGTCTAGGTTTTCTTTTGGGCCCTCAAGGTCTCCCCACACCCGGTGGGACCCTAACTGGCGTGGCTAGTTGTTTCCCTGAATAATTTCGACAGACCAGTTGCTAACAGACTGCCGTGATGTATCATTCCGCTCCTGTCTACTATCATTCGTCCAAGGACCACGTACCATATTTCCTTGATACTGGCCTCTATCGTTTCTACAGTTTTTGTTATTGTATAGTGCTGTGGATTGTTATCACCATGGTGGTTGCTACCATTATTGCCATGGTTAGTTTTATTGTTCTGGTTGTGACTATGGTGGTAATTGTTGCCACTACCACAGCTTTTAACATTTTTGCGGTTATTCTGCCGATTGTCTTCGTCTTCTACTTTCTCTAAAACGCAGCAATCGTTATGAAACTACTGCCGATCTATCTCTTGGAGTCATCTGGAAGCATCTTTCACAGCTCCCAGACAATCTTCGATTCAGTTTTCCGATAGCGCAAATATTCCAATGTGCGGATCCAGTTTTCATGAAATTCTTTCATGGAGTCGAGCGTGTTTACATCGTAGGGTCTCGACACCACGAAATCGCGCCATACACACTCTTGTTTCTGTCCTGACCAATATACTTTCAAGAAAGCATTTTTGAACTCTTGATACGTCATGTTTGTTATATCACGGCTCAAGGCACATCGCTAAGCCTCGCTAGCTAACACGTCGATTACTGTATTTATTTTTCTCTTGTCTGTCCACGATTCTGGCAATACCCTTTCACAATTTTTAATGAAGTCGGTAGCGTGCAGTGCCTACTGCTTCTTTTCATCACACACAACCTATTGTCGGTTTACTTCAGCATCTACGTTAGATACTAAGGTCTGTAAACTCATTTTCCATACATCCACTTCTCGAGCTACTTTCGCTTTTTCAGCTACCTTGCTCTCTATTGTGGGACCAACAGTCTCTACCAGTTTCTGTTCAATCCTCCCTACTTCAGTTTCGAAACGACAATTTATGTCTCCTATCTTTGTTTGGGCTTCCTTTACGTCATGCTTCAGATTACCGATTTCGGTACTCAATGCTACTACTTCTGCTCCAATTTTATCTATCTTTCTGTTAACAATTCCTATAGTACTGTTAACAGTTTTAATTGCTTTATTATGGTCATCAATTTTTGCTTATTGGGCAACCATTTTAGCATTCATTGCTGCAGACTGGGTATCCATTTTACTGATTAACAATCTGAACAAATCTTTCATCTTTCCGGAAATCACAGGGTGCAACACCGGTTCCATCTTAATAGATTCCTCGTATCTGCCATCAATAGGTTCTGTTTTAATTTTTATTACATATGCCGTAGCAGTTGCAAGTGCCTGGAATTCCATTTCCGCCATTGTTCGATTTTCAGCATCAGCATCTGTGATGCTAGCTGCCAAACTTGGAACAATGGGTCCGACTTCGTTGGTCGTCCTTCGTTCGACCGATTGTTCCGCATTTGGTACAATCAAATTATTCATTTCGCCTATTTTATTAATGTTGCACAATTTGCTGATTACTGTGAAATTTAAATGTGCGGCTTATATCTGCCACTTACTGTTACTGTACTTGAGCTACTTTGTTTGTAGTAACAAGTTATTAATCGCTACAAAACCGCAAAATGCAAATTCGTGCCCAGAACAATACCAAACTGCTATTGTCCAGTCACCTGCGTCGCCACGTGTAACCTCCCGCTTACTAATCGGCCTATCCTGCTTGCGATGTGAAATATGACCATGGATCGCATATATGCGTAATGGATTCTTACTAATTGCACAAGGCAATCCTTCGCGAAGAAATAATACGGATAAGTGGGAGGAAAGTGTGCAACAGACCCATCTTATGTAAAAGTCTACTAAAAATAAAAACTAATTAAACCGAACAGGGTTATTATTTGGAAAAATGAAAGTTATTTTGTGCATTCACTCACGAACACTGCACACAAAAGGGGTACCATGATCTTGAATCCAAAAGTTACACTAATGAACGGAAAGAAAATAATTAAAGGTCACCAGCCCAGTAGGGTAATTTAAATCAAAAATCCTGTACAAGATGATGGGAAAGAAAAACGGGTATTATTAAACATTGACGTGGAAACTGAAAGTTGTCACGTTTTTTGACACTAATTTTAAATGAGTATGTAATGATAAAGAAAACTGAGAAGTCACTCTTACGTTATATTTGTCAATAAATGTTGAGAAAAAACAATTGAGTAATGATTTGATAATATGCAATTAAACTGTATGTTAGTATTGAACTCCGTTGCGTGAACAATGACTTTCAGTGACTTCAACGTAACGTCATCAAAGAAATTTAGAAAAAAAAGCAAGCATTTTACTTCGCAGTTACTTATTTTGCAAATTGGATTTCAAATTATTGTCTGAACAACTAAGCCTTTTTTACTTGAACAGAATTAAATAAGAGAATGCGTACCAAGCCAAACAGCCATGTGCTCAAAGCTATATGTAAAATAAATAAAACCTCCACGCTCTTAATTTGTGCATTTCTTTAGATTTGGATTTTTTCCAATGATTGATTCTCAAACTTGAAAAATGAAATTGCTTTACTTTACTCATATACTAAAGCCTCTGTTGTACATCAGTTAATTGAAAGTAGGCTGAGGCTAAAATTCTTAAAAGTGAAATTATTCATTAATAAACTGGCTGTAACTATTCAATTAGTTTCTTATGACACTCGGATAACATATAAGGAACAAGGACCCTGCTTGGTAACAATGTCTGAGTACAATGAGGGCACAGTTATCCTGAGTTTAACTGATTATTATTTAAATAAATTTCATCAATCAGATCACATTCAGTTGTGCTGCTGAGTTAGCCGAGAATACTTTCTACAAATGAACAGTCTTACTTCAGTGCTGTGCATACGACGAAACTCTGAACCGATGACGAATCTGTGTTGCTTGAACTGCTGCTGTTGTTGAAGACAGTAGCATCTCGTGGAGCACGGCTAATTAAAGGAATGGGTAATCGTAATTAATACAGCCTCTATTACAGGAACGGGTAATCGTAATTAATACAGCCTCTTCTGCCTGTCCATTGTCCTTACTCCTGCCGCTAGAAATTTGGCTTGCGGGCGTGCATCATGCCGCCAAAATGGTACTCTCTACTGCGAGAACGTTAACACCACACTTCTGCACACTACAAGCGCTGGATCCCGTCTCTCTCTCTCCGCGCACTCAGCGCAACAACTTCCTACCCAAGTATTTTACAACGCATAAGCCCTGCTATTATCGTTGCTAGTCGATGCAAATAATGATTCCTTTGGCTTTTTTCCCAGAGCTTATAAGTTTCACAGTAAGACACAGATAAATACAGTGAAATGTCAACAGACTTCTACCTAAATTTACACATATAGTGAAGCAATGTCATTACTTGTTAAAAGAAAGTATTTAAATTACAAATATTTACATAAAATTCAGCAAAAAAATTTATACATCTGTAGCAGGGGCGATGCATCCTGCACTTTCGGTGTTACAAACAGAAGCAAGACAACAATGGCAGAGAGAGTATGGAATGATAATTATAGGCAAAATGAATTTAGGTTTCCCAATGGTGACAGAAGCAAAGGAATAAAGGAAGAAAGAATCTGTGGAATGGAAGCAGTTCTGGGTGTGAGGAACTAGTGGGAAGGCTCGTTTATGCAGCATGTAAGAGGAATGCTCAGAGGAGCAATGTTTATGGAAATACATGGAATCATGTGGAAGAATAAATGTTGGAGGTCTCTTTAATAAAAACAGTCGCAATAGGGAAGATGTTCAAGAGGATAATGTTGGCGTGGGGTCTGTTCTTCATAACCAATCAAAATCAGCTTTGCAGCCCATGAAAATAAATGTGTGCTACTGTGAGATGAATAAAAGTGTAATTTGTAACAGTGATGATAATAAATTAGATGTAGTGGAATCTACTTCAATGGAAGACAGTGATAACTGTGTGCAGACAGTGACCCTTAAATCTAATGGTTTACCTGAAGGAGGGGTACAAAGGGATGCATGTCGCAGTGACATTTATGAATTTGTGTGAATACAGGATACGGTTCTTGAAATTTATGTTTTTATTGGTGTTCTTGAAGTGCAGAATGAAGTAGCAGGTGATATTATTGCTGTGCATAGTGAGTGATGCATTAGATTATAATGAAATTAATTCAGTTACAAATAGGATAAATTTTGGGGTTTAGCAGGCACCTTTACTTACTGAAAGTACGAGGGCAAAGTGATTTCGATTCTCATGATTGGATACCTAGGGGAAAATGGTTGGAGAAGTGAAAAACCTGATGATGCAACTTTGATTAAGCTACGCAAGTAAAGGAAATTACTTGAAAAAAAAAACTGAACACAAAAATGCTTTCAAAGAAATATTTAATGGGTACAGAGATGTTGATTTAGTGGAGCGAGGATGTGTATCTACGATGGGGGAAGACAATTTGGGCAATATTGCTGTGAATAATAATTTACTTGATATACAAGTTAAATGGTGGAGGTGATGAGAAGGTTCAAAAAGTTGTCATTATCAGTGATGAACTGCAGGTGTGTACGACTGAGAATGATATGAATGGTGATTGGATTGAGAAGGAGGAATTTGATTATGAGACCAGAGATTCAGTAGGGTTTGCTAAATTTGTGTTTATGAGACCAGAGATTGAGTAGGGCTTGCCACATTTCACAAGCAGTTAATTGCAGAGGTTTTGGAGAATAAAAGATATAGGGTTGCCAGATAACTAGAGGAATGAAGTAGGAAAAGTTTAGAATTCAGAAAGGTTTTTAATGTAACATTTGTGGAGCATAATGAAACTGAACTATTTGGTGAAATGCAAGTGTGTACCATGACATAAGACTGTTTCCATTACATAGAAGGGGATCTGCTAGCAGAAACAGAACTAAGGCATAATTATATTGAAAAGGTCCTACCTTAATTAATATTGAAGATGCAGAGAAATTTGAGGGTTCTCTGGTGGAACTGGTAGTTCTGTATTTGAAACAGCAGAAAACATTTTTGAAAATATTAAGGATAAAAATACAGTAGAATTTACAGTCACAGGAGTGAGTATTAAGACTGCTACTGTGAATTACAGTGAGCCAGTAAGGAAGGAGGCTGTTATAGATGTAAGTATTGATGGAGAATTATTTATTCAAGCTTTTCTCAAGGTTCCGAATCTGAGCACAAATGTGGTGCTACATACAGACTTTCTGAGTAAATATGCGGCAAATATAAACTGTACAGAAAAGACACTTGAAATGAATTTTCGGAGTGGCAGGAAGAAAGTTACATTCAAGAGTGGTTTGACTGAAAAGATTTTTATGGCCAGCTTGTATGTGCAAGTGCCGATTGGAAAGGAAGCAGTGGAAGAGGGAATAGGTTAAGATAAATCAAGAATACACACCAGTGCGCTGCTTTGCTGGGAGCTGTCGAGCGGCCCGTTGCGTCCTTCCTCGCTTGCATAGCTGGCGGTAGCGAGCCGTGGAGTGTCCCGCCGCTGGCTGGCTGGCTGGCTACGGACCCCGCATCGGCTTCAGGGGGTCGAACCAACGACCTACCGTGGACTGGGACGCTGTTGCCCCATCTGTTGCTGCTTGTAGCCCGGCGGTGTGATACGCCTCGCCGTCCAGGAGAGCTGCCACACTTGAATGATTCTCGTTAGAAAACGGCACCTGTTGATACTTGGCTGTGCGCCTCTGTTTTGTTAAGCGCGCCGGTCCGCGTCACGTACGCATAACACTTAGGTTGGCCAGTGCCCCTTTCTGCCTGTGACTTGAGCCATGGAAACTGCTGTGTGCGCCCCCTCCGGCAGTTCTAGGCTCTTGTGGCCTCTATTTGACTTCGCAACTGCTGGTATGCGTAACTCACTGCAATCCGGTCCGCACCTTACTTAACTCGTGCTCCAAATATCGCACAGAACTAACTTTCCCTATCCAAAACTGTGGTGCCGCTACATTATTCCCCTCTTCGGAAAGACCCGGTCCCCGAGTCGTTACCGAGCGAGGTGGCGCAGTGGTTAGCACACTGGACTCGCATACGGGAGGATGACGGTTCAATCCCGTCTCCGGCCATCCTGATTTAGGTTTTCCGTGATTTCCCCAAATCGTTTCAGGCGAATGCCGAGATGGTTCCTTTGAAAGGGCACGGCCGATTTCCATCCCAATCCTTCCCTAACCCGAGCTTGCGCTCCGTCTCTAATGACCTCGTTGTCGACGGGACGTTAAACACTAGCCGCCACCACCACCCGAGTCGTCCTTTAACTAACTCTTAACTTGTTTGTGTCGGCACCTATGGCGTATTTCCTTACTATTAGAAAACTTAAATGTGGTCTAGTGCCCCTTAAAACCATGACACGAAACAAAACTTAAAAATTCCTTACTGGACGTCCACTGCTCGATCAATCCCTTACCCACTCGTCTCACGCCCTCGCTTTATCCAATCCACTAAGACTTGGACTACCCTTGGTTCCCTTTTGGAATTATCTCTCCCCATGATCAGAAAGAAAACAACACATTACAAAGTTAAGGCTGCGATGACACTTGACACAGAGATGCTCAAAATGATTGTTATTTACCATTGCCTTTCCCTGTACTGAGCGACATGTTGAACAAAGTGTTCTGCTGATATGCGCCCCTCTTGTTCTAAAATGAACTGGTTTACGGATCTCAACAGACCTGGTTCCAGAGTTTGATTTAACAAGGTCAGATTCTGCCTTGGCAAAAACTCTAAAGTGGTTTCTGGCCAGTACAGTTGTGGCTGCGTAACATTCAATTGTGTGACTCCTGAAATTGACGCTGGGAGATGGAAGGTTGGTCCTATTATGTTACACTTGGTTTCATTGATTAGAATTCCGTTCCCGTCGAACTCTATACGTTTCGCTTCTGCAAATACTCCCCGCTCAAAACAACTTTCTGCTACTACCATATTATCGTAGGTGGAGAATATCCAATGCATCCCGACCTGTTGCAAGCTCAATTTTGGCTCCACGATGTCCCTTGGACAGTCTATTCCTTTCCTCCTGGCTAAAAACACCGTGCATGTGTCCCATATTTGTAGCTTCACAGATTTTCCTCCACAATTCACTATTTTTGATCCAAACTCAACACCGATTGAGTGACTACTTTCATCCTTAAATTTACATTATATCAACTGGTGCAATAAACACGACTTTCCTGACCCAGTACTGTCGACAACTAAAAATTTAAACAAGGAATCGTACGACTCTGACATCGTTCGCTTCATATTTGTTATGGCTTTGCCGCAAAATCTACTCCGACGCATTTAGTTCTCCAGAACTGCGTTTGATTTCTCCTCCAACAACACTCCACATACGTCAGACGCTACACTTCCCTTTTCAGTAACCTGATGACAGGTATCACCATCACCCTTCCTCCCTGCTGCCCTAGCAGGCTCACAGTACTCGTAAACGCATATAAAATACAGTGCTCAATTACTCTACGCCAACCCAATGATACATGACACGAAAACAAAACCAAAAAGAAACTACAAATTCTCTGCTACTTTTTAGATCGCGAAGCATACAATACATAATGCTGTACTCTATCTTCCTGGTTTTCTCTGCGCTTAGCACCTCTCTTTACTCTCTCTCTTTTCCTCTTTCCTCCCTGTGACACGCCTGGAATCACATCCGGGCGACCCTCAAATGGCAGTAACCGCCCAATGTGTACTATCGTCGTTCTAGTTGGCAGCTGAAACTTAACATTAACGGGAGATGTGGTTTCAACAACTTGGTATGGCTCTTGATACCTCGTGAGGATCTTCTCCGTTTTCCCTTTATGTGTATAGGGGCTGGACAGCATCACCCACTGCCGCCGGCCGTTGTGGCCGAGCGGTTCCAGGCGCTTCAGTCTGGAACCGCGCGACCGCTACGGCCGCAGGTTCGAATCCTGCCTCGGGCATGGGTTTGTGTGATATCCTTAGATTAGATAGGTTTAAGTAGTTCTAAGTTCTAGGGGACTGATGACCTCAGATGTTAAGTCCCATAGTACTCAGAGCCATTTCACCCGTTGCCCCACTTTATACTGCGGTAAACTTTCTTTCCGCTTCACTGCGTCTTCCTGCCTTTCCAAATCCTTTGTATTCGCCTTTTGTACCCGTTTCCAAACATCTCGAATTGTCCTTGCGAATTGATATACAGATTTACCAGTTCACCCTTTCTGTAGCTTCACTAAATCCTATGGTGACGACATTTTTCGCCCGTACGCTACCTCATATGGAAACAAACCGACCGGTATTTGTACGGAAATTTGCATTGTATGCGCATAGAATATGCTTCCAATACTCGTCCCACTGATGGTGATGAGAATCCACAAGAAAACTCAGCATCTTCCCGATTGTTCTGTGTACCCGTCCACAACTTATTTGCGTTCAACAATTTACACAGCTCCTTCATTAAATCCGACATGAAGTTGGTCCCTTGGTCAGTAATTATTATCTCTGGTACACTTCAAACTTCAAAATCCAGTTGTTTACTAACGCTTGTGCGACCATTGCTGCCTGTTGATTTGGCATAGCCACCATCTCCACATACCCCGAAAAATGGTCTATTATTGTGAGAACGAATCTGTTCCCCGATGGTGTTCACCTAAAAGGTCCTAAGACATCAATTCAAAAAAAAAAAAAGAAAAAAAAATGAACATGTCGCTTCTGGTAACCGTTGTAGCTGTATCTGTTTCCAACTCAAATCTGCTCTCTGCGCACACGCTATACAATTCTTGACATACTGATCCGCATCTCCTTTCCTACCTCTCCACCAATACCTCTCCGCCACTCTACTATTCGTCGCTCTACACCCTCCGTGACCGGATAACACGTGATCATGGGCTTCCTTTAAAACCTCATCTCTCAGTTTCGCTAACACTACTACCCTTGGCCCTAACTTCGTTTCCCTGCACAGAAGACCGTCGTACATATTAAACTGTGTTTGTGTCCGATACAATTTACAATCGTTGTCAGCGTCCTGTAATGTTTGCCATACTGCTAGGTCACAACCTATGGATTCTACTTTTGCCACCTTCCTACTTAGTGCATCCGCATTACCGCGCTTCTTCCCAGGCTTGTGCACCACCTCGTAGTCGAATTCAGTAAGCCTCACAGCCCATCGAGCGAGTCCAGTGGACGGATTCTTCAACCCTAACAACCACTTCAAAGCAGCATGATCTCCCACTACCCGAAATCTTCTCCCATATAAATGACATTTTAAATATGTGATTTCATAGATTACGTTAAGCATCTCCCTCTCTGTTGCTGAGTAATTCTAATTCAAAATCTGGAAACACAAGAACTGGAATTGATGTTAACACTTCTTTCAGTTTGTCAAACGCTTGCTGACACTCTTCAGTCCACTCAAATTTTACACCCTTCCGTAACAATCGCGTCAACGGGTGTGCTAAATCTGCAAAACACTTCACGAACATTCGATAGAAATTGCCAATTCTGATGAATGACTGCACTTCCCTAACTGTTTTCGGTTCCAGAAAATCCCTTACAGCCCGTACCAACCTCGGATCTGTTCGCACTCCTTTCTTACTAACAATATAACCCAGATATTTTACTTCTTCTAATGCAAAATGACACTTCTCCAGGCTCAACGTCAAACTAGCTGCTCTTAACCTCATAAAGATTCCCCTTAACCGCTGTCTATGTTGCTGCATACTGCTTGAAAACACCATAATGTCTTCCAAATAGACAACATATTGCCGTGTGAACCCCTCAAGACACTGTCTAGCAACCTCTGAAACGATTCCGGAGCGTTTTTCAAACCGAATGGCATTCTAATGTACTGGTAATGGCCTCCAGGTGTAGAAAAAACAGTTTTTGGACGATCTTCTGGAGCCACCTCTAACTGATGATAACCACTTGTCAAATCCATCGTGGAAAATTACTGGCACTGTCCTCAGTGATCCAAAGCCTCCGATATGTCTGGAACGGGGTATGCGTCCGTTACTGTCTTATTATTGAGGTATCGGTAGTCACATCAGAACCTGTATTTCTTAGTTCCATTTTAGATTTCTCAGGCACAACGACAATGCCCGCCCCCCGGCAACTATTACTATGCTTCATAATCCCGTCCGCAAGCTGCTGATCAATGAAATCCTCCACAATCGGCTGAAAATACCTCGGTATTCTCTATGGGTTACGGTAAACAGGTGCTTCGTTCCCTGTTGATATCCTATGTTGAACTAATGGAGTTGCTGGTAACTGCCCTCGCGGGAAAAACAAATCCTTAAATTCCCACAATAGTTCTTCCATGTGCTCTCTTTCTCCTCTTTTCAAATGCTTAATTTTGCTACGCAGTGCAATTCTATCGGCAGTTAGTGGTTGATCGCTTCGCCTATCTCTCGAACACCAGTCTTCGTCATCTGGCACATCTAGATTTATTGCTAAAACTCCTTTCCTCAAATTCGCGCCTACATCGCTAAAATTATCCACGTTCAATGGAACTACTCGCCCGTCGTTGCCCTCCTGTACGCGTAAACACTACGTTTCACAAAACAACCCAATGAGCCCAAATCTTCATTATCCTCCAACGGTTCAACAACAGATACTGTACCGACAGGTAGATTCAACTCCTCACTTACATAAGGCGACTTCCCGGTGCCACTAGACACACACTTATGCGAATAAAGCCTTAATGCTAATGTACGCCGTTAAATTGGTTTGTTCATTACGTTGAACGCCTCTTGCGACGACTCTGCATTGACAACAGTTTCCCTAGCGGAAATGACATTCCACCAAGTTCCAGAGTTCGTTGTCCAAGGTCAATTTTGACATGATGTTGATACAAGAAATCTACTTCTAGGATCATGTCGTACCACCTCCATGCATGCATTAAATCAGACTCTCCCTATGCGAAAGTCAACTGTCACCGACCCTAAAGGCGTGACCACCTTATTCCCCACTCAACGCAACCTATAACGGGGTGGGTCTAACTTCCTTCGTCCCATTATGTTCTTAGTAGCCAGTGATACTTGCGTCCCTGTGTCCAACAAAATCTTAAAGTTTCTAGTTCCCAAAAACCCAACACTTAACATTCCACCTCTGCATACGTATTCGTAGCATTGAAATTAAACAGGAGGTCCCTTAGGTGGGTCTTGGGCCTCCTCTGCTGTTTAACGATTGTCCACCTCTCCTATCTCTAATTCCCCATTCTCCACGCTGCTGATTTCCATCCCTTGGTGACTGGGTACATTGTCTCTGCATATGTCCCGTACGACGGCACTTAAAACATTTCACACCCGCTGCAAATACTGTTTGTCTCTCCCGTACCCCATGCTGCCATGTCTAAAATGGTTCAAATGACTCTGAGAACCATGCGACTTAACTTCTGAGGTTATCAGTCTCCTAGAACTTAGAACTAATTAAACCTAACTGACCTAAGGACACCACACACATCCATGCCTGAGGCAGGATTCGAACCTGCGACCGTAGCGGTCGCCCGGTTCCAGACTGTAGCGCCTAGAACCGCACGGCCACTCTGGCCGACTGCCATGTCTATTTCCTCACTCTGAATTGCCAGCTGAATGGCCGAATACAAATCTTTTGGAGTCCCTTCACGCACTTTCTATGGTGCACGCGCCGGTACCCCTCTAAAAACTACATCAAGTGCCCTTTGCTCGGCCTCCTGCAACAGAACACTATTCGCTTCATTGCTGTGACCCAACTCGAAGGTATACTCACTCATTAATTTCCCTTACCCTGTCCGCAAATTTCTTCACCGTCTCCCCCTGTCTCTTTGTCATTGTACTTAACCTCTCCCTAAAGTACCGAGCGCTATTGTGCTTTTTGTACATTTTGTACATTAGTAAAAGCCCTTCCTTTAACTGCTTGAACTGCCCTGCCTTCCTTAACGCCTCAGAACACCTTACATATGTTTTTGCTTCACCCGCTAGTCTAATCTCGGTTAAATGTAACAACTGCTCATCAGACCAACCATTCATCACCGCTGAAGTCTCCAAGTCCTCCACAAACGAACGCTCATCCTCAGATGCCTTGCCAGAAAACGGAATAATCATACTTGCAGCAGCTGGATCAATCTTCTGCACCCAAATCAACAACGACTGATCAGAAGTGGCTTCCCGCTCACTTCTAGATGTTAATTCATTTCTCAACTGCGTATTGACTGCTGTCAATTGTGCTACTTTTTCCATCAAACTCCGCACCACTTCTGGTTCATAAACACCTTGCGTCCTTGACTCTGCCATTGCATTGCTTTCGTTCCCAGTTAGTCCCAACAGAAACATTTAACTACAAGAACAATCTGACTTCCTACCACTCCGTATCGTCATACTCAGTATCATTATAAACCAATACAAAAGTAATCAAATGCCACGAAAATAAGTAAATCTTACTGACCCAAACACACTGACACTTATTCTGACAACAAAAAATACTATGCCTACGCAAAACATCTAAAATGTGGCTTGCCAGCAGCCATACTCGAAAAAACAAAAAAAGAAACATAACGTCCAACACTCATAAAGAACAATTTTGTCAGCACTCAGCACATCTTGTGTCCATAATGCAGGCAGTATGCTCGAACATCATACTGGGCAGATGACCTCCACTATCCCGACACCAAATGATGTGGTGACTTCTGCCACCGAATGTATCAGGATGACCAAATGTGGAGTGAAGACACCACATGTAGTGGGTGGATGCCAGGAGGTTCAGTATTAAAATTCAGCCAAGATTTTAAACGATTTATTGTTTCCACTACAGTGCTCAGTTCACCTCGGTTCGCGTCACTGGGCCCCGTAATGCTGAGGCCACTGCCCCAGCGACCCAGTGCAACGTGCTGCTGTGTGTCGGCCTTGTAGGACTGTGTCGTCAGGGCTGTGCCGACAGCTGGCTCAGCGGACTTCTTCCTCGTTGACTCACAGCTGCTCCGCTGGGAGCCGCCGAACGGCCCACTGCGTCCTTCCTTGCTGTTGTAGCTGGCGTTAGCGATCCGCGGAGTGGCCCGCTGCTGCCTGGCTGGCTACAGACCCCGCGTCAGCCTCAGGGGGTCGAACCAACTACTCGCCGTGGACTGGGACGCTGTCGCCCCATCTGTTGCTGCGTGTAGCCCGGTGGTGTGACACACCTCAGTGTCCAGGAGAGCAACCACCTTTGAATGAATTTCGTTAGAAAACGTCACCTATTTATACTCGGCTGTGCACCTCTGTTTTGTTAATCGCGCCAGTTTGCGTCACATACGCATAACACTTAAGTTGGTCAGTGACCCCCTTCTGCCTGTGACTTGAACCATGGAAACTGCTGTGTGCGCCCTCTCCAGCAGTTCTAGGCCTCTGTGGCCTCTATTTGCCTTCGCAACTGCTTGTATGCGCAACTTACTGCAATCCGGCCCATTCCTGGCTGTAACTCGTGCTCCGAATATCGCACAAAACTAACTTTCCCTATCCTAAACGGTGTTGCTGCAACAGTAGATTAAGGGTTAGCTTATATTTTGATTTATTTCTTTGAATATTGTAGAGTATATGTGTTTAGCTATAAGATTTGGTGAAAAGGTGAGAGTGTGCTTACATTATGCAAACAGCAGTTGCTTGTAGCTAGTTTGATGGTGAAATGAGATGGAGTATGTAAAGTGGATAAATTTCTGGTGGTTAGGTTAAAGATTTTTGGGTCTTATGCGTATACATGTGTTAGGTAAATGTTTTGGTGGTTATTTTATTGTGTATATGTATATTTGTATAATATGTTTAATTTAAGGGCTTTGGAAGAGTAACTTTTCTGTTGGGATATGTTGTTATTACCACAACTTGGGGATGAAATATAGATGCCTTCTTTGGGGTAAAATTGTTGTTAGGTGTAATAGTGCATATGGGGTAAATACAGGGCGTTTCTCCTAAGAGACGTCAGGCGCATTTCCTCTGATGTTTCAGCAGATATTTGCAGTTTCGTTTTCTCATCTTGTAGCTGTAGTCATCCTAAACAAATAATGCTCATCTCATTTTTCGTGTGAAGTCCCGTGTCGACAGAAAGTTTCGGTTTGTTTCAGTTACAAAGAAAGTAATTTTCAAATTAGAATTTTATGTGTCCATCTGACAGAGCGGACTCATTAGTCTAGTGCAATACGTGTCTTATCGATATGTAGTACCAGGGACGGCAAATATACAAGAAAAACAGTACTCCAGCAGCGAAAGCACTGCCCTGGCCCGCACTGACTATTACCGCCAAACATGCAGCGCTAGTCAGTCGCTGTCAGACTGCTGTTTATTCTTTATGATTAAGTGCCCTTGTTAACACTTATCGATAGAACAAACATCTAAATAGACTGATCTGGGACCACTCTGTCCAGTGGCCACACAGATTTTAGCTTTAAAGGTCACTGTCTTGGTAACTGGAAATAATCCGACGCTTCCCGTCGAGACGGGCGTCGTATAAAGAATGTGATGAGCATTACTTGTTTCGGTTGTCTCCAGCGACACGGTGCCAGAATGCAATTGCAAATATCTGGTAACACACTGGAGAAAATTCTCCTGACGACTCTTAGGAGAGACACCATGTATATATGGTTCTTCTGAAAGAAATGCAATGTATTCTATGCATAGAGAGGTATTTGTTTCGGTTGCACCCAAACAATGTCTGGTGCATGCGAGTCTATTTTTTATTTTGGAAACTAATCATCACAGACACTTTGCATTTCTTGGGTTAGTGATATATGGTGACAGTGTGTATTCTGTTATGTTTCTTTTGAGTTAAGCAATCTATTGTTATCATTTAGTTTCAATTACAGAGTTTTGGATGTCTTATTTTCCTCACAATCGATAAATGTAAAGTTAATGTTGAAATATGAGATAAAAGCAGTAAAGTTTGGGAGTTTTAAAAGTTTTGAAAGGTTAGTTTGTTTGCTGAATACTTTCCATGATATCACTCAAGTAGTTTACAAGCTGAGCATTATGTTATCACATCCTAATAGCATTTCATTTTGTAAAGCCTTGTTAATGTAGTACAGTATCAGTGGCTTGGGCTGTTCTGTGCTTGAATTGTACGTATTATTAATTCTGTACTCAGCATACGACCCCTTATGAACACTAGCACCTGTTTGTTTGCTCCAAATTTCTGTCTGAGATTGTTTTTGTCTTTGTCAGGTCTGGATGGCAGCGGGGTGGATCTGAGTCCGACCATTTCTTAGTATTCAGACGTGCAAAATTTGGGGTTAACTCTTGTGCTGCAACATCATAACGATCAACAGTAATCAAGACAGTAAAGGTATTTGTCCGGATATTGTTGATCACATGGTCTATGTTGTTTTGGATCTCTGTTTCATGTGCTTATTGATAATTATACTCTTTTGAATCTTACCCTCATTTCAGCCGCTGACATTGGGTGTCATCTAATGAAACTAGTCCACCAAATGGAGAACAGCTCATTTAAAATTTTCCATGTTTGCCCTACTACCTTTCCTCAGTGGGACATATCCTGCACAAACTTTTTGTGCAGGTGGGATATGATAGAAAGCGGCAAGCTGCTCGGCCAGTCTGCTTGCATTCATACTTGATAAATAATTCGACTGTACACGAGTTGAGCTAGACAAATAATATCATACTGTAAATGTTGATGAATGGGATTATGTTGGATGTATGTGCTGATTTCACTCCACATTTTAACATTCTGTAGTTTAACATGGTGTTAGCTCTTTCATTTGCTTTTCCGAGTGAGCTGTAGAATTGAAATGTCCTGAGATGCTAGACAGGCACGCCGAAACCAACCATATTAATGCATCCATCATAGAACGGCTAGCAGTGCGATCGACAGGTAGAAGCTGCCCTTATATTAAATAATGATAATGAGCGTATGGCATTTGTGGCCGGGAGACCCCTCGCCGAGCGATTCGGCCGCCACTCTACAAGTTCTTTAACGCCACTATGGCGACTGGCGAGTGAATGAGGATGAATGACACACAACACCCAGTCATCTCGAGGCAGAGAAAATCCCTGACCCCACCGGGACTCGAACCCGGGACCCCGTGCGCGGGAAGCGAGAACGCTAGCGCAAGACCACGAGTTGCGGACGCCCTCATATTGTCTCGTCGGAAGTCGCCTCATCTAACGTCATACTCTTGCCCAGCCTGTTGAGCTGTTTACTGCAAACATTCACTTTGGATGGCCGAGGTGAAAGAATTCGTCCAGGACGACAGACCTTCGTCCAGCTGGAGGTAGGGTCTGGACCATGGTAAGAAAAGTACATTCAGCTGATAAACTGATAAATATATCCTGGCGTCAAAAAACATGACAAAACAGCTTAGACATGTTACAGGCTCAGAAGGTACCGCAGAGTTGACGGAAATACTCCAGCACAGTTTATTAGCTTTTCCCTGGGCTTGTAATGTGAGGCTAGATGCTACTTGACTGGGCACCAGTTGGTGAAATAGATGTGATGTCAGCATGACGTAACATATAGAGCGAAGTTTTTAACAGACGTGGGGAGGAAATCGAGATTATTAGTTTTTAAAGTTTTGCCTCTATTGGAGGGAGATTTTGATATAAAAAAACTGTTACACCACTGGCGGACGACTTTAAAAGGATCTTTTGTTCAGATTCTTGGTGGAAATAGGTGCGCAGACAGATCTTAAATGACTAGAAATTAGGGACTCCCCCTCCGAACTCTGCACTGAACACACCGGTACTCCGTAGGCTTCGCTCTCAACTGGAACGGGAGACTCCATTATCATAATGGGATCCAGCGTTCTGGTCCTCGAAGGAGCGGTCCTCGCAACGTACTCGATTGCAGCCAGACACGATGTTACCGGTCTGCTTATATGAGACCAACGATAATCGTGAGCATAACTGGCAGTCGCGGCGTGTTAGGACCATAGTGGAAATGGATATTCAGGATCGTGTCCGGATTCACTTTCCAACGTTCATCAGCGCATTATCAGTTCCACGTGCTCTTCCCTTTCTCCCGTCAGAAAATAGTCACTGTAATTTATATGTAGGTGCAGCTCAAGTGAAATTTCACAGACTCATGTATATGTATATTATACGTAAACTGAAGGTGGAGAGGAGAGGAAGGAAAAGAAAGGGACTCTTGATGTCAGCTGCATCGGGACAATCAGCGGAATCAGCGGCGACAAGTGAAAATGTGTGCCGCACAGGGACTGGAATCTGGGATCTCCTGCTTACTACGCGGTTGCGTTAACCACCCTGACTCCCACCTAGCCCCATCTATCCGGATTCCCTGTCCACGTCCTCCATGCTTGCTACTTAGAGATTCCTGCACGAGGTCAGACGTAATTGTGTATCCTCGCTGAAGACAGTGGATTCGTTGCCAATCAAGGAGAATCAGTTGTACGAATGGGTGGTTTCACTCTTTTATACAATATATGAGCATTACCTGTCCGCCTCCTTGGCGTAGGGGTGGCGTTAGCGCCTACCACGCAAGGGGGGCCGGGTTTGATTCCCGGCAGGGGACTGGGTGTTGTGTGTCTGTCGTCATCATTTACTCACAAGTTTCCGATGTGGCGTCACCTAAAAAGGACTTGCAATACGGCGGCCGAACTCCCCCGAATGTGGCCTCTCGGCCGACAGTGCCATAAGATCATTTCCATTTTTTGATTATTATCTAATTCTGATCATCACCAAGTAACTTTGGAAAACGATACATCTTTTACCTACCTCTCATAGTTACATTCTATGTTCGCAAGTTACCCTATTTCATGACTAACTTCGATGCTCGTTCATTCTCATGTATTTTGTAATAAACTAAAGAGTTCACTTAAATTATGCCTTAGAATCGAGTAGATCTTGCCTCCCTGATCGCATTTAATATTTTACGGTGATAAAATGTACATTCCCCCCTTAAGACTGCTGAGGCCACGATCTTTCCTAACGCTAATTCTCCAGCGGGCGCACTGTTGTAAAAAGTACATCAGCGGTTTTTACTACTTATCGATTCCTCAACCTTGTTCTATTGCGCAACCACTGCCACGTATTTCAATGTTGTTCCTTACTCGACAGTGACAAAAAGCTCTGTTTAGCTTTCATTGTTAGTTTTCTGAATTGTAAGTAATGAGGTGTTGAATGTTGTAAAAACTACAACGCACGCCTGCTGTTTTCATCGTTCCAAGCTTTGCTAAAATGTTATCAAAAGAAATTAAAAGGGCAAAAGTGTTTATTTTAATATGTTCTGATAGTGGATGTGAGTTGGTGTCTTCAATATATTTAACAGTTCGTTCAGCCAACGTTGCTTTTACTTAGAAATACGCATGTTCTAAATTTTACAATGCGCGCCTATTTATGTAACGACATTAGACGCGCCTGCCAGAAGAATAATCATTCCATCGTGCACATTTATTCCAGCAATGTGTGCCTGCATCATAATTAGTTCCGATTCAGTTAACTTCACTCACGGTGCTTCGTAACCAGAGACTACTAACGTCTCAGACTGAAATGAACTTTTCAATGTCGTCACTGGCTGCTGAGAGGCAGAGGGTAGGGTTTTCGTACACGTCATGCTTCAGCTTGTCCTATAGTGACGGCCACATATGTGTTAGATGCTAGAGTGCAGCTCGAGAAAGCAGCGGTACCCGTCGTTCTTCGAAGAAGGTTTGCACATTCCTCGTTACGTGTGACTGGGCATTGTTCTGCTGAAATATTGCATGTGAACATGCATGCAGGATAAGCAGTACCTTAGGCTCTAAGGCCTCCCTAATGTAGCGGTTGCTGTTCAGAATGCTCTCAATATGTAGGAGACGAAGTCACATATTACAGTAAATGACGCCCAAAACCATACAAACCGCACTAGTGTTGAGGGCAATCAAAACAGCAATCGCTACAGCAAGGAGGATTTAGAGGCCAAGGTGTTGCCACTCCTGCGGGCAGCTTCACCTGCCATATTTCGGCAGGTCAATGCTCGACCTCTTGTAGTGAGGACTGTGCAAGCCTTCTTCAAAGAATGGCGAGCACTAGTGCTTACCTGGCCTGCATGTTCGCAGTAAATAATGTCCACTGAACACGTCTGGATCTCTTTCGGTCGGCAACCTATGTCGGTGCACTGTGCAGCGCCTACAAACCGTGTGGCAGTGCTTTCTGCAACAGCATATCCGCGCCGTCTTTGGTTCAAATGGCTCTGAGCACTATGGGACTTAACTGCTGAGGTCATCAGTCCCCTAGAACTTAGAACTACTTAAACGTAACTAACCTAATGACATTACGTACATCCATGAAGGATTGGAACCTGCGACCGTAGCGGTCGCGCGGTTCCAGACTGTAGCACCTAGAATCGCTCGGCCACCCTGGCAGGCGCGCCGTCTTCGATTGCATGCAATGACGTCTGCAGTCTATGTGACTGCAGCACATAGCAGCTCCATAATTTAACTGATTGTTCACGATCACCGGCCACTGTGGCCGAGCGGTTCTTGGCGCATCAGTCCGGAACCGCGCTGCTGCTACGGTCGCAGGTTCGAATCCTGCCTCGGGCATGAATGTGTGTGATGTCCATAGGTTAGTTAGGTTTAAGTAGTTGTAAGTCTAGGGGACTGATGCCCTCAGATGTTAAGTCCCATAGTGCTTAGAGCCATTTGAACCGTTGTTCACGATGGAAGTGTATGTACAGTTTGTTAATTCTAATTCTTTGCGTTTTGTCATGACTTTAATCTCACTGTGGTCACATGTCTTCTGAGTGTCCCAATTTTGCGAACAGAATCGTCCCTTTATTACATCCTTGGTGTACCCTCTATATTACGACTCCTCTCCGCACTAAGAATTAGTTGAGTTCTACGCGTTAGGAAGTCCTCAATCCAATCACTGAGGTGGTGTTATACAGAGTGATCAACAGTGCTGCCAATTCTTCAAATCGAAGTAAGCTAAATGTGTCTAAAAAAACTGAAATAACACAACGTCTATTATTGTGCAGTTTTATTTTTGCAGTAACTGTACTGTGTAACAGACTAGCATGAATGTATATATATTTTCTTAATTTGTAAACTGTTGGACATTACAATAATAAAAACTGTTTATAGTTGTAAAGGTACTCCCTCCTCTAGCTTTACTTTTCATCAACGGAAGTAGTCGATACCAAAAATTATTACAATTTTTTAAACAGGTTAATATTATCTCATCTGTTTTTCTAGAAGAATTTCATCTAATTTTGTACACGATGTGGTATATTTCAGGGCATAAGCCATAAAAAAGAATTACTTTATTTTCGTTGTTCCCATCGATATGTACTAGCTCTGTATGTACAGTCAAAAGTACTTTTTTTTTAGAAATATTTGAAATTACGGGATATCTGGCACACTTAAAATTCCTGTTATTAACTGCGCAGTCTAACGATATTTATTATGTTTACTTCTATATTGGCCACGACATCTTGGTAGATGAATGTTGCAGTGTCTGTGTGTTTATGGGTTGCATTTTTTCATATGACTTGTCAAGCCAATGGCAGCACGGCATCTTTTGCCGCAATTTTCACAAGTGTATCTGGCTGCTGAGGCAGGTGGTGTGGTAGCACTGCGAAGCTTTTTCTGCCTTAATCTGTCTAACAATCCTTCATCATGCTTCGACATTCCAGATGATATATCATCACGCCCCTCTGGTCTCATGCTAGCCCGTGCCTCCCATCTGTTTGTGTCGATTCCAAAGCTCTCCATATCTCGTTTACAGGAGTCCTTGAACCTCAATACAGGACGTCCTACAGGTCTTTTGGCTATATAGATCTCTCCAAGCATCACCTCACGTGGTAATCTGTCAGGATCCATACGGTGGACATGTCCCAGCCAGCGGAGTCGCCTCTGCTTCAAGATAGCTGAAATAATGTTGCAGTTAGTTTTAGATAGCACTGCTTCGTAGGTCACTCGGTCCTTCCACGTTACTCCGAGGATGGATCTCAGGCACCGCATGTGGAAAGCATTAAGGCGACGTTCTTGTTTGGCATAGGTAGTCCATGTTTCCGATGCATACAAAAGGATGCTGAGGACGCAAGTTTGATATACAAGAATGTTGGTGGTCAAAGAGAGTTTGTTGTTTTTCCAAACACGTGTAGAGAGTTTGCCAGTGTGATATGGAAAAATGTGAGAGAAATAAATCAACATATAAACAGAAATCTCTGCTCAGGCAACACTTCAGCATCTTTTACGACAATTGGAACCATGAGAATCTACAATGTCAAAAATTTCAGCTTCAAGAATCAGCCCCTAGACGTGAAGAACTGGAGCCAACTACGAGAAAAAAGATAAGTAAAAAGTGTTTTGTAAATCTTACTCCTCTCAAAGTTAAATCAGAGGCAATCAACAAATGATGTGAGGGAGGAGTAGATTACACAATGAATGTATAACATAAATAGAGTTTCTAAAACCTCGATGATCTGACGCAGAAATGTTTTTTAATAAACATCTTCATGTCGGTTTCTCTTGCATAATTTTCTTTTTCTGACAATGGAAATATATATGTTTCTGCTGGATACGTACAGGACAATCTTCACAGTATCTGCACTGTAGTATTACATTATTTCTTGCGCTTAGCAGGCTACTGGACTGAATAGAAGTTCGCTGTTTCCTCAGTTCCGTCGCTAGCACATTGTTGATTGCAACCGCAAAGCGTGTGATCTCAGATTCGTCCTGCATGAGTCGAAGTCGGCTTCGCTTAGAACACTTTCCTTTATTATTATAGATTTACGATACTTTGCTGATGTCAGCTATGCTACAGCATTGTTTGCGGTAACGCTGTCAACAGTTTATATTTCGTAGGTTTTTTTATGTGCATGCTGGCAAGCCCAAAGCACACACACCAACAGAACTCTAGTTTGTTTGTTGCGCCTTCGAATTTACCCTAATGATTGATTTCCATGGGGTATTAAAGAGTGTTGTTAAGTAAAATAACTGTCCTTCAATCAACATGGATTTTAGTGCTTTTGTATAGTCATGGAAGCAAGACAGAAAAAAGCCAAATGATTACGGAAAAGTCATACTTCTGGTCTCCATTAAAATCACTCACTTGCCAGCTAAATGGTATTAAAAAGAAGCCAGAGTTAGATCTAGAAAAGCTGATTTGGCAACACTGGTGATCAACCCTTAACGCAGCCACATGGCGAAAATTTGTTTGCCTACAAGCAGCCATCTGGTGGCAATGCTGGCGAGGTCTTTGTTTATGTGCAATTGCTGAGCAAGTAGCAAGTGTTTGTTAGACGACGGAATACAGAGTATTGCGTGAAAACGTTTCAAGCGAAATGGCGGAATATAAGTAATCTATTCTCAGGGTATTCATGCGTGATTCCTACGTGCGTTCGGAATCAGCGTGTGCAGTAAGGAGAGTATTTCAAGAGAAATTTCCTCCTGTTCAAGTTCCTAGTCGGTGTACGATTCATCGACGGGTAAGTTTCGTGACATGGGCACTGCTCTTGACAGGAAAAATAGACAACCGCGTACAGCGCTCACAGAAGAAACTCTCGATAAGACTGGGTATGCTGTGGAAAGGTCTCCGAGAAAGCCGGCCGGGGTGGCCGAGCGGTTCTAGACGCTACATTCTGGAACCGCGCGACCGCTACGGTCGCAGGCTCGAATCCTGCCTTGGGCATGGATGTGTGTGATGTCCTTAGGTTAGTTAGGTTTAAGTAGTTCTAAGTTCTAGGGTATTGATGACCTTAGAAGTTTAGTCCCATAGTGCTCGGAGCCATTTGAACCATTCTCCTAGAAAATCAGTTCGACATTTTCCTCAGCAAATGGGAATTTCCTTTGGCCTTGTGCAGATGGTCACAAAGTTACTGAAGTTACAGCCCTATAAAATAAATGCAGTGCAAGAACTTAGGCTGGGTGACGCTACAAAAAGACTGCGGTTTTGTGAATGGATTTTGAATAGGGTGCATGATGGAGAAATTGACCCTCATCTAACTTTTCTGAAGAATCATGAATTCACCTAAATGAATACATTAATTCGCAAAATTACCGTTACTGGAATTCTGAAAAGCCTAACGTATTAAACAAGGAACCCGTGGATGATCAAAATATAGAATTGTAATGCGCTATCACCGATGAGAGGATAATAAGACGTATTTTCTTAAGGAAACAATAACTGCTAGAGATATGTGAAACATTTTGCAGCGTTTTTTGCCTAGTAAGTAAAGAGAGGCAAAGGCTTTGCTGCAATGGAAACACCGGTTCCCGTCAGATCACCGAAGTTAAGCGCTGTCGGGATTTGCCGGCACTTGGATGGGTGACCGTCTAGGCTGCCATGCACTGTTGCCATTTTTCTGGGTGCATTCAGCTTTGTGATGCCAATTGAGGAGCTACTCTACCGAATAGTAACGGCTCCGGTCAAAGAAAACTATCATAACGACCGGGATAGCGTGTGCCGACCACACGCCCCTCCTATCCGCATCCTCAGTGAGGATGACACGGCGGTCGGATGGTCCTGGGGGGCTACCTGTGGCCTGAAGACGGAGTGCTTTTTAAGTAAGAGAGAACGTGCTTTCGCGACCTTTCAGCAGGACACTGCGACGGCACATACAGCCAACTTCTCCTTACAATTCATGACGTGTTCAATGTAGTTATCACTAACAACAGTGGGCTCCTCGTTCCCCCAGATTCAACCCCTGCGGTTCTTTTCTGTGGAGGGCATTAAAAGAGAAAGCGTACAAATCAGACAGGAACACTTCAGATGATGTTAAAACTAACATTCGTCAAAAATTGCTGCCATTTCTCAGAGGGAACTGCAGAGTGTAGTGAGCAATTGCGTAAACAGCTGTCAGAAACGCTTGAACAATGGATGGAGGTGGTTCCAGCATTCCTTGCTTAATAAACGTGAGTGATTTATTTTTCTTTTGAAATGTCTATGTTATGTATGCTAGAAATAACGTACGCGACAAACCGTACTGTACTGCTGACCTGTCAACCCACGCCGCGAGCACAACTGCGCAGCCTCGCCGGCGGGCCGAACGCCCCCATAGCTGATGCATTAACGACTGATCACCGCAAGCTCGTATTTTACCACGCATTTATTAGGCCGTTTTCTTGGCTGTCTGTACGGTACAAATTTGGCACTTGATTTTAAACTAACTTCCTGATGAGCTCGGGATTTGAAATTTTATACGTAACCCAGAACTTGACGACAATGCTGTATTAACTGTTTCCTGTCTGGTGCGTGGCGGAAGGTACTTTGTGTATCACTGCCATATTCCACTTTTCTTGTTCCAGTAGCGAATGATTAGCAGGAAGAATGATTGCTGGTAAGCCTTCGTGTGAGCTCAAGTCTCTCTCATTTTTGCCTTCACGGGCTGCTCGCGAGATTACGTAGGGGGAGGGAATGTATTTACTGAGTCTGGTGAAGAGAAATTGAAATAAACCCGAAATTTACCACATTTATCTGCTGTAATATTATCAAAATATCTGAAATCGATTGAAAAATTTCTCACACAGGAGACTAAAAAGCAAGCGTTTATTATTTAAATAAAAACGAATTTTGTAATATACCTCACTTAAAAATTGGAGTAAAAAGTGTAAAATAATTTATCCTACCCCCATACTGATTACTAAACCTGTGGTGTCACCGCCAGACACCACACTTGCTAGGTGGTAGCCTTTAAATCGGCCGCGATCCGTTAGTATACGTCCGACCCGCGTGTCGCCACTATCAGTGATTGTAGACCGAGCGCCGCCACACGGCAGATCTAGAGAGACTTCCTAGCACTCGCTCCAGTTGTACAACCGACTTTGCTAGCGATGGTTCACTGACAAAATACGCTCTCATTTGCCGAGACGATAGTTAGCATAGCCTTCAGCTACGTCATTTGCTACGACCTAGCAAGGCGCCATTACCAGTTACTATTGATACTAAATCATGTACAGTCAAGAGCAACGCTCATCATTAATGGATTAAAGTTAAGTATTCCACCAGCTACGTCCGATTTTCTAAAGTCTAATTTCCTTGTCCTGTTCCAGACCTCACGCCAGCCTGCGTGAGCTAAAACGCGCGCCTTTCGGCTTCCTCTAATAATCACGGTGTTGGCTCTCCTGCCAACCCACAACAAAACCTATACACATAGCCCTGGAAACGTCTCATTGTGGAATTTTAATAGTTATGGAAATAATAGTAGGATTTAAAACGAAAAAGTGGGCTGCGTGCAGTAGATAATAGTAAGGAGGTGAAATATTCATGCATAAATTTGTAAGTGAGGAAGTGAACTATTGATGCATCAGTTATGCATTGCATGTGCTGCACGTTTGTATTTTAAATTTTACAATGATTTTCATAGCTATTAAAATTTCACCATCACACATTTTCAGGACTATCTGTACGGGGGTTTGGAATCATTATGGGGCTAGGAGAAATTAATGCATACATCGTAGTCCGATTTAAAAACATGGCATAGTAAAAATTCATTTATATTTAAGTAATTATTTACTTTAGGTGATGTTGCGGAACTGTGTTTCTGAAGGGAAGGCAGACGTCATCTTGGGCTTCGTTATCTACTACTTTCTGGATCTCATAGGCGATCTGAGACAGCAGAGTTTCACAAGATCTGCGCTTGTGGAACCCGTGTTCGTACCTACAATGGAACTTCTCTTTCTCTAAAATGCTTTCATCACGACTGTTATTTAACTAATAAATATTTGCTTTATTACGTTTCGCACGACTAGCCATTTGCGGCCTCGCAGGCCATTCGCAAATATTGTGTACAAAATAAAAGGTCACAAATACAGCAAATTATTTTGGGCGACTAACAGACAAAATGTTTCCTAGTAGTGCAGCCTCAAATTCGTACTTTCAGGTGGCAGCAGTACATTATAATGTATGGGGTGTTAGCAGCGGACATGACACCTCCGAAATTGAGATCATACATGTTCAAATGTCAAGTTTAAAACAGATTATTTAATGAAAACAATAACGGTCATCGTTTAATATATCGACACGTTCGTAGACAATGAATGTGCTCACTTTCATAGTTTAGTTAGTATTTAGGAAATAGTCTACTTTAAGCTTTACGCTAGCATGTGTATTCTTTCGTTTCAGAAACTGCCATGTCCTCTACTAAGAGTCGGATAAATTACGACACGTTACTTCCACCTTAAGTACAAATTTTGGGCTGTCTTATTTAATCATATTTTTTTCTGTTAGTGAGCCAAACATAACTTTGGTTTATCTGTGATGTGTTGTTTTGTAAATACCACTCGAGAATTGCCTTTAAGGCCGGATTTGGCCAGCCGTGCGAAAGGTAATAAAGGAAATAATTGCTAGTCAACCCACACTCAAGGAGGAATCATCACAATCTCCAACAAATTTGCTGCTATGACACCCCACAAGACGAAAATGAGCGGTTGTAAGTGTGCATGTTGCGGTTTTCAATCTGGTATCTTGTTTGATGTAGGTCTCTTCGCAAGCTTATGCTTTATAAGTCTTTACATCTCTATGTGACAAATGTTCGCCCCCTGGTAGCTGAGTGGTCAGCGCGACGGAATGTCATACCTCACGGCCCGGGTTCGATTCCCGGCTGAGTCGGGGATTTTCTCCTTATCCTCATCATTTCATCCCCATCGACACGCAAGTCTCAACTAGAAAGACTTGCACCTGGCGAACGGTCTACCCGACGGGAGGCCCTAGCCACACAGCATTTCCATATATATGACAAATGCAATATACGTCTCCATTAACCCTCTTTCTGTAACGAAGCCTTCATAACAATTATAGGAACGTAAATCAAAGGTAGGTATACTGAACAAGTGAAGTCTAATACTTCACTCTGTTAACACATGAACGTACTCTCAAACACACACACGGCGTTCACATTATTGTCTGGAACTTATATTCACAAAAATAAATCAAAAACAGTTCAATTCCCTTGTTTCGACAAGGTTTACGACAGATTTCCCTTGATAGTAAGGCGAATGCCGTAAATGAAAATCTTCTCTCAGGTAATCTTAGTTGGGATTCCATCTTACCCACTATCGGCCCGCCATGATCGTGGACGAAAGAAAGAAACCTCTCTATGGATTATATCCCGAACAGGCCTTCCTGTCCTATCAGATACTTCTTTATGCATCAGGACATGTGCTATGAATTTATCCTCTCCTTTAGTCAAGATGTACTATCAATTTATTTTCTGTAAGTTAGATTCAGTATCTCTTTCTTTACTCATCCGGCCTACCTGTTCGATCTTCAGCACTCACGTGTAGCACCAAAACTCAAAATCTTCTATTCTTCAATTGTCTTAACTACATCGTCCAAGTTTGGAATATTCAGGCGTAAAATATATTCTGTAATTCTACAAGAAATGTTTCTTAGATATTGGGGGAAGGATGATTAGGGATTCACGTTTCGTCAACGACGAAATCATTAGAGACAGAACGCAAAATCATGTTGGGGAAGATGGAGAGACAAATCGAAGCTTCTTTTTCAAAAGAATTCGCTCGACATTTGCCGAAAGTAATTTACCGGAACTATAGAGAACCCACATGTGGATGGGCAGATGGGAATTTGAAATAATGTCTTTTCGATTGCGAGTTGCGTGTCTTATCGCCGCGATACCTACTCGGCTGCCGCGAGGCAGGCTTACAAATGCAGGGATTTGACAAATAAATGGAACCACAAAAAACACGACACATTACCATGCCTAAACCTTTGACATTCAAATCAGCTTTCAGTCGTCTCGGAATGGATAAATGCAGATCCTGTATGATTTCCAAGGAGATATTTTATCATTCTTCCTCCCATATAGTGGCACGTTCAATTAAGGATGAAGGAGATGGATAGTGACCACATATCCTTCTCCTCAATGGACCAGAAAGGCTCAGAAATATTGATTTCATCCACGAGCTCACAAAACTAGTCCAGGACGGTGCGATATGAGTAACGGTGGGCAGCATGGAATACCGCAATTCATCACCGAAACCCTGCCGTGTTTCTCCCTAGGGACGTAAAGTTGGCCAGGAACTGGAAGGAGCGTGAAACTAGACTCATCCGATCAAATGACATTCTTACGTTCCTCCATACGCTGGTTATAATGCCTCGTTGTGGTGTTATCCTGTTAGGGACATTTCCATCACTGATGTGTGGTTTTGGAATTCAAGATCACCCTGAAATTTCCAGCTGATGGAGCTGCCTTCGTGATGTTTCAGTGCTGAAAGCGTTTGCGAGTGCGATATTTAGTTCTTGCAAAGACTTTTACAGTTGTCGTCTGCTTGTTTTTCGTCACAATCATCTTGAATGACTGTCCGTCACGATCACTCAGCACACACTTTCATCCGTGGTGTGACTTAGCGGAGCCGGCCGTGGTGGCCGGGCGGTTATAGGCGCTTCAGTCCGGAACCGCGCGACTGCTACGGTCGCAGGTTCGAATCCTGCCTCGGGCATGGATGTGTGTCATGTTCTTAGGTTGGTTAGGTTTAAGTAGTTCTATGGGACTGATGATCTCAGTTGTTAAGTTCCATAGTGCGTAGAGCCATTGGAACCATTTTTTGACTTAGCGGATGATGTTCTTCCGCTTTTCCTGTATGCGGTATAAATCTTGGATGAGGTACATCTTCAAACACCAAACTCTTAGGCTGCCTTGGTTGCGAAAGCGCCCACCATAAGAGCACTAACAATTTTCTAACGTTCTAATTCACTTAGCTTCGAAATAATGCACTCACAACTGCACAAAACACGGTTGTGACCACGACTGGCGTATTGAGGACAATTCACAGGTGTCGTTAGTCGGCAGATATAACAGCGCAACATACAGGCTTGGCTAAGATTTGCAGTTATGTTCAGGCATGAGTTTCTCAAGTGTTTCTGTATTTCTTTGCAACACCTGAATGCGCATCTGTCAGCTTTTCAGAGGGTATCAACAAGTAACGTAAATGTAGCTGCCTGGAAAGGTGTTGTCAGATCTAGGGTGTCTGAAAATGTTCAAACGTGTGTGTATTCCTAAGGGACCAAACTGCTGAGGTCATCGTCCCTAGACTTACACGATACTTAAACTAACTTATGCTAAGACAAACACACACACCCATGCCCGAGGGAGGACTCGAATCTCCCGGGCGAGGGGCCTCGCAATCCGTGACATGGCGCCTCAAACCGCGCGGCCACTCCGCACGGCTAGGGTGTCTGAGTTGAGGCTGATGTTACCCTCAGACAAGTGTAGAATAACACCGGAAATACGAATAAGGAGGCAGTTTGTTTCTGGGATACTATATAAGTTTTCCATGTTGTTTCAGTTGTATAAAAAAATGGTTCAAATGGCTCTAATCACTATGCGACTTAACATCTGAGGTCATCAGTCCCCTAGACTTAGAACTGCTTAAACCTAACTGACCTAAGGACATCACAAACATACATGCCCGAGACTGGATTTGAACCTGCGACCGCAGCAGCCGCGTGGTTCCAGACTGAAGCGCCTAGAACCGCTCGGCCGCCGCGGCCGGCGTCCTGCGATAAAGCCATCCATGTTGCACTCACCTGGTTCCAAAGTTCATCTCAGGTGTTGGTTCTCAGTGCTGCACCCGTCATTTCACCATATCCCACATATTTTCGATTGGCTTTTAATTCTGGTGATCTGGTGGGTCAGGGCAAAAGGCTGACATCCTGTGACACCAAGAAGGCAAGTTTTTGTGCATCGACATGTGGTCATGCATTGCCTTGCTGAAAAATGGAATTTCGGGTGTTTGGGCAGAAAGGGTATAGCTACGGCTCGCAGGACGGCATTCACCTAGATCACACTAGTCACAGTGCCCTGGACACGCAGCAGCTGTGATTTGTGGTTGTATCCAGTAGCACCCCAACTATAACGCCATTACGCATGAAACAAGTTATCAGGGCCAATGACGGACCCTGTGGTTACTAGGCGACTGAAATGCTAATCATTTCTGCAGAACATACTACTGTACATGTCCTGTGGATATGAATGTCATATCTATAGTTGTTCAAGGTGTTCTGTTTCTTTTGAACATGAGTGTACTTGTAAATGGAACCATTCCATGTTCCTGTTGTAGCGGGTGTTCAGTTTTCATTTGATTGACCCTTATAGCTGCCTTAAGAGGCGTCGTAAAGTCGAGGGTGGAGTTTTGTGGGTACAGTTGGCCCTTCGTAGGTGTAAAATACGAGCGGAAGGCGAATAACGAGGCTTCTTACGTCTGCGCTCAGATGCGAGCGAGCAGGGATGATAAATGTGCTTACGGTGCCACAATACGCAACAAAGAACCAGTGCTCTGAGATGAAAGGCCGGGTTTATGGTGAAGCTGGAACAGAGGCTGATCGGAATCGGCAGGAGGCTACCAGCGAGGAACCTGAGCGGATAGGGCTAACGCCACCACGCTGCGAGAGAATAACAAATGTGTAAAAGGAAGTCACGTGCTGCTCTCCGTGTAGATTACTTACCCTCCTTCCTGCCCACACTTACACCCCCCCTCACCCTACTACCAAATTGGGTAGTCCTTGACGTGTCAGGATGTGTGCCATCAATCCATTCCTTCTTTTAGTCAGGTTGCGCCAACAATTTTTCTCTCTTTACGATTCAGCACCTCTCCCTCATATCCGATCTACCTATCTAGTCTTCAGCGTCACGTTCCAGAAGCTTCTGTTCACTTCTTCTCTGTAATTTTGTCTCCGTAGATTATAATACACGAGCGTAAAACGCATTGAACAATTTTGCAACAAAGGAATTCGGTGATGTATGAGAGGAAGGTTAGGGGTTAGCGTCCCGTCGACAACGAAGTGATTAAAAATGTAGCGCAAACTCGGACTGGGGAAGGATGGAAAAAGAAAGCGGCTGCATCCTCTTCGAAGGAATGATCCCAGTTTTTGGATAAAGAGCTTTAGGGAAACCACGTTATAAGAACATCTGTATGGCCTGACATGGATTTAGACTGCAGTTCTACCGAAAGCTAATTCCGAGTCTTACTACTCGTTCCGCTTCAACGATACAGCCCTATAATTATGGGCAGTTCTACCAGATACACTGTATTACACGATTCATCTTACACATTTCTAGAGGCAGTAGAGGGGATTTAATAGATCAAGTTCTACATAGGAACCCATGTCCGGAAACGTCATCCAGCGACGCTAAAGAGCGTCAAAATTAGAGCCACCGGCGCATGTAAATCTGTTTAAGTACAGGGCGATTCTAGATGATGTTACTGACTTTCTAGGATGATGGTGAAGGACAAATGTATCAATCTGAAATAAGAGTCCCTGCTCCAGAAATGAACAAGTCGGAAGTTATAAGCTAAAACCGTTCTGATACCTCTGACAGTGGAATACATTTACTGGCACTGTTGTTAAAATTTCAGGGTAGGCAACGTTCATAGGTGGTAGTATGGACCAAAATACACTGATCAGCCAAAACCTTATGACCTCTTGGTGACACGTGACGCGGTAACTGAAGTACGTACGCGGAGCAGATAGAGACGGGTGGCTACCCTAGCGAAGATGTGGGATGCGAGCGGGGAAGTCCACTGAGATAAGCGACATCGACAAAGGATAGATTATTTTTACGCAGAGCCTGTGGGCTAGTATCTCGAAAACGGTGAAGCTGGTCGAATGTTTACGTGTAGCTGTCGTGAACATCTACGGAAGGAGGTAGCAGGACAGTGAAACTACCACTAGGCGCTAGATGGTTGGACTTCCGCGACTTTTCACAGAACGAGGAGTTCGGAGCCTTGTTTGCTCTACAAATTAGGATAGATGGTGATTTGTGGCATCTCTGCCGAAAGAGCATAACGCAAGTGCACGCACAAGTGTTTCGGAGCCCACCGTTCATCGTACATTGTTGAACATGGAGCTCCACAGCAGACCACCCCTGCATGTTGACAAGTTGACCCAGCGACATCGTCTGTTACGACTGCAGTGGGCACAGGACCATCGTAATTCGACCGTCGATCAATGGAAAGGTGTCGGCTCTTTGGGTGATCACATTTTTACTACACTAGGTCGATGGCTTTCTCCACAAATCATCCAATTGAACGGCGGCTCGAAACGTGTAGAGCGCCACGGATACAAGGTGATGAGAGGAGTATTATGATATGGGAGACATTCTCCTTCGCTTGCATGGGACCTCTGGTAGTAATTGAAGACACGCTGACAGCTGCGAACCACCTGCATTCCTTCATGCTTGATGCCTTCACCGACGGAGATGTCATCTTTCAGCAGTATAATTGCCCTTTTCCCGGAGCCAGAACCGTGCTACAGTGATTTGAAGAGCATTAAAGTGAACTCTCGTTGATGTCTCGGTGGCCATATTCGCCTGATGTAATCCTACGGAACCCATTTCGGTCGCTATCGGGTGCCATCGCCACGTAAGCAAATCAGCGGCTCGTTCTTTACACAAATTACATAAAATGTGGATAGACGTCTAATACCCCATACCTCCACAAGCATACGAACTTTCGCACCCCTGATGCGCATAACAATTGATACATTTCGTCCCAAAGACGGACAAACAAGCTATTAAGAAGTTGTTCGTAAGTATTTAGCTGATCAGTGTAAGGACAAAATGTCCAGTAAACATGGGCACTACAATGCATACCTGAGGAGCTGTGAGCGCTTGTTCATCTTCGCTACCGTGAAATCTATCTCCTTTTCATCCTAGAAAGTTTGCAACATCATCATGAAATCACCCTATATTCACATACAGTGCGACAATTGAAATTTCCTGGCAGATTAAAACTGTGTGCCGGACCGAGACTCGAACTCGGGACCTTTGTCTTTGCCCGCATCTCGTGGTCGTGCGGTAGCGTTCTCGCTTCCCACGCTCGGGTTCCCGGGTTCGATTCCCGGCGGGGTCAGGGAGTTTCTCTGCCTCGTGATGGCTGGGTGTTGTGTGATGTCCTTAGGTTAGTTAGGTTTAAGTAGTTCTAAGTTCTAGGGGACTGATGACCATAGATGTTAAGTCCCATAGTGCTCAGAGCCATTTGAACCATTGACCCTTTGTCTTTCGTGGGCAAGTGCTTGGTAGACCGCTGCAGGATGAATATCTCATTCTGGAGTGCGACAATTGTTGAACTATACGAAAAACAAACATTAGTTACAAGCTACAGCGTGCACATACTTTATTCAACATGTAAACGTCACTACACATATTCGGATTTAGGTTATGACATGATCGACAAGCCTACCATCGTTAGCGGTGATGTGGCGCAGACGAATAGTGGAATTCGGCATGACCCGCTGAAGTGTCGGAACAAATGGTTCAAATGGCTTTAAGCTCTATGGGACTTAACAGCTGAGGTCATCAGTCCCCTAGACTTAGAACTACTTAAACCTAACTAACCTAAGGACATCACACAAATCCATGCCCGAGGCAGGATTCGAGCCTGCGCGCATGTGTTCAGTTCCGAGAATATGGCGGCCAATCAGTGGCCCCTGTGTACCCAAAGTGCTCTCAAAAAATGGTTCAAATGGCTCTGAGCACTATGGGACTCAACTGCTGAGGTCATTAGTCCCCTAGAACTTAGAACTAGTTATACCTAACTAACCTAAGGACATCACAAACATCCATGCCCGAGGCAGGATTCGAACCTGCGACCGTAGCGGTCTTGCGGTTCCAGACTGCAGCGCCTTTAACCGCACGGCCACTTCGGCCGGCTCCAAAGTGCTCTTCCAGAACATTAAACACTCTCCTGCTTCGATGGGGTCGAGATCCGTCTTGTGGAAATCAGGGTCACTTTGGTAAATGGGGATGAAATCATCTTCCAAAACCTTCACGTAACGTTCGGTAGTCACCGTGCCATCAAGGAATATCGCAACATATATTTCGTGACTGGGCATAGCACACCACACAGTCACTCGTTGAGGGTGAAGAGACTTTTCGATCGTGAAATACCGATTCTCAGTCCCGCAAATGCGCCAGTTTTGCTTATGGACGAACCCATCCAAATGAACGTGGGCTTCGTCGCCAAGCGAAACCACGCATGCGCATATTAATTCCCATGTGCCTCCCGGCGAACCGCGCAGTTTGAACGTCCTAACGCAAACCGTTCAGAATTTATTTCATATAGTTCGGTAATTGTCACCCTGTACATTTACAGGTGCCAGCGCCTATAGCTTCGACGCTCTGTAGCGTCGTTGGTTGACGTTTCCGGACATGGGTTCCTATGTAAAGTCCTCTTTACAATGTCTAGAAGTATGTAGGACGAATTGTGAAACACCCTGTGTAGAGGGTAGCCACGAGTTGTTGTTGCTGTGGTTTTCAGTCCTGAGACTGGTTTGATGCAGCTCTCCATGCTACTGTATCCTGTGCAAGCTTCTTCATCTCCCAGTACTTACTGCAAACCTACATCCTTCTGAATCTGCTTAGTTTGTTCATCTCTTGGTCTCCTTCTACGATTTTTACCCTCCACAGTGCATTCTAACGCTAAATTTGTAATCCCTTGATGCCTCAGAACATGTCCTGCCAACTGGTCCCTTCTTCTAGTCAAGTTGTCCACAAACTCCTCTTCTCCGCCATTCTTTTCGATACCTCCTCATTAGTTATGTGGTCTACCCATCTAATCTTCAGCATTCCTCTGTAGCACCACATTTAGGAGGCTTCTATTCTCTTCTTGTCCAGGCTATTTATCGTATATGTTTCACTTCCATACATGGCTACACTCGACACAAATACTTTCAGAAACGACTTACTGACACTTAAATCTATACTCGATGTTAACAAATTTCGCCTCTTCAGAAACGCTTTTCTTGCCATTGCCAGTCTACATTTTATATCCTCTCTACTTCGACCATCATCAGTTATTTTGCTCCCCAAACAGCAAAACTCCTTTACTAATTTAAGTGTCTCATTCTCAAATCTAATTCCCTCAGCATCACCCGAGTTAACTCGATTACATTCCATTACCCTGGTTTTGCTTTAGTTGGTGTTCATCTTATATCCTCCTTTAAAGACATTGTCCATTCCGTTCAACTTCTCTTCCAAGTACTTTGCTGTCTCTGACAGAATTACAATGTCATCGGCGAACCTCGAAGTTCTTATTTGTTCTCCATGGATTTTAATACCTACTCCGAATTTTTCTTTTGTTTCCTTTACTGCTTGCTCTATATACAGATTGCATAACATCGGGGAGAGGCTACAATCCTGTGTCACTCCCTCCCCAACCACTGCTTCCCTTTCATGCCCCTCGACTTTTATAACTGCCATCTGGTTTCTGTACAAATTGTAAATAGCCTTTCGCTCCCTGTATTTTACCCCTGCCACCTTCAGAATTTGAAAGAGAGTATTCCAGTCAGTGTGACAATTGTTGAACTATACAAAAAAACTTAGATTATTTACAAACTACAGCGTGCACATACTTTATTCAACATGTAAACGTCACTACAGATATTCGTATTTAGGTTATGACATGATCGATAAGCTTGCCATCGTTGGCGATGATGTGGCGCAGACGAATAGCGGAATTCTGCATGACCCGCTGAAGTGTCGGAACAAATGGTTCAAATGGCTCTTAGCTCTATGGGACTTAACAGCTGAGGTCATCAGTCCCCTAGACTTAGAACTACTTAAACCTAACTAACCTAAGAACATCACACACATCCATTCCCGAGGCAGGATTCGAACCAGCGACCGTAGCAGTCACGCGTTTCCGGACTGAAACGCTTAGAACCGCTCCGCTACAGCGGTCGGCAGTGTCGGAACAGTGATAGCGTCGATGACCTCCTGAATGGCTGTTTACAGCTCAGCAAAGGTTTTGGGGTTATTGCTGTACACCTCGTCTTTAATACAGCCCCACAATAAGGCGTCGCATGTGTTCAGTTTCAGAGAATATGGCGCCCAATCGAGGCCCATGCCAGTGGTCCCTGTGTACCCCAGAGCCAGAATGCTGTCCCCAATGTGCTGTTCCAGAACATCAAACACTCTCCTGCTTCGATGTGGTCGAGCTCCGTCTTGTGGAAATCAGGGTAACTTTGGGGATGAAATCATCTTCCAAAACCTTCACGTAACTTTCGGTAATCTCCGTGCCATCAAGGAATATCGCACTATTTATTCAGAGACTGGTCAAAGCACGCCACACAGTCACTCGTTGAGGGTGAAGAGACTTTTCGATCGTGAAATGCTGATTCTCAGTCCCCCAAATGCACCAGTTTTGCTTATTGACGAACCCATTCAAATGAAAGTGGGCTTCGTCGCTAAGCCAAACTATGCATGCCAATATTAATTCCCATCATGCCCCCCGGCTAACCGTGCAGTTTAAGGCGTCGCATGTGTTCAGTTCCAGAGAATATGGCGGCCAGTCGAGGCCCATGCCAGTGGTCACTGTGTACCACAGAGCCAGAATGCTGTCCCCAATGTGCTCTTCCAGAACATCAAACACTCTCCTGCTTCGATGTGGTCGAGCTCCGTCTTGTGGAAATCAGGGTAACTTTGGGGATGAAATCATCTTCCAAAACCTTCACGTAACTTTCGGTAATCTCCGTGCCATCAAGGAATATCGCACTATTTATTCAGAGACTGGTCAAAGCACGCCACACAGTCACTCGTTGAGGGTGAAGAGACTTTTCGATCGTGAAATGCTGATTCTCAGTCCCCCAAATGCACCAGTTTTGCTTATTGACGAACCCATTCAAATGAAAGTGGGCTTCGTCGCTAAGCCAAACTATGCATGCCAATATTAATTCCCATCATGCCCCCCGGCTAACCGTGCAGTTTAAGGCGTCGCATGTGTTCAGTTCCAGAGAATATGGCGGCCAGTCGAGGCCCATGCCAGTGGTCACTGTGTACCACAGAGCCAGAATGCTGTCCCCAATGTACTCTTCCAGACCGTGAAACACTGTCCTGCTTCGATGGGTCCGAGCTCCGTCTTGTGGAAATCAGGATCACCTTGGCAAATGGGAATGAAATCATCTTCCAAAACAATCACGTAACGTTCGGTAGTCACCCTGCGATCAAGGAATATCGCACCGTTTATTCCCTGACTGCCGGCCGATGTGGCCGAGCGGTTCTAGGCGCTACAGTCTGGAACCGCGCGATCGCCACGGTCGCAAGTTCGAATCCTGCCTTGGGCATGGATGTGTGTGATATCCTTAGGTTAGTTAGGTTTAAGTAGTTCTAAGTTATAGGGGACTGATGACCTCAGAAGTTAAGTCCCAAAGCGCTCAGAGCCATTTGAACCATTTGAACCATTCCGTGACTGGACATAGCACACTACATAGCCACTCGTTGAGGGTGAAGGGACTTTTCTATCGTGAAATGCGGATTCTCAGTCCCCCAAATGCGCCAGTTTTGGTTATTGACGAACTCATCCAAATGAAACTGGGCTTCGTCGCTAAGCCAAACCACGCATGCGCATATTAATTCCCATCATGCCCCCCGCCTCCCCGGCTAACCGCGCAGTTTGAACGTCCTAACGCAAAGCGTTCGGTAGTTATGCCATATAGTTCGGTAATTGTCACCCTGTACATTTACAGGCGCCGGGGCATTTAGCTTTGACGCTCTGTAGCGTCCTCGGATGACGTTTCCTGACATGGGTTCCTATGTAAAGTTTAATCTACTAAGTCCCCTTTACAACGTCTAGACATATGTAGGACGAATTGTGAGACACCTCGTGTAGAGGGTAGCCACTAGTAATGTTTAGTTATTGCCCAGTCTTGTCTAGGGCGGTGTTTTGTTAGCACATTGTTGGCCTTCAGTAGTTGTAGAATAACAGCGGAAAGCGAATAACGAGATAGCTCCGATTGCGCCCAAGTGCGAGGGTTCGGAGGGAGGTAGGTGTGCTCGGGTCGAATAAATAAGCGAAGACGAACTAGTGCATTGTAGTAAAAGACGGGGTTGATGGAGAGGCTGCAACAGAGGCTGATCGGAGACGGCAAGAGACTAATAGCGAGGAAATTGCGCGGGCAGAAAGGCAGGGATGAAGCTGTCACCTGGTGTGGCGACTGCGCAGAGCCCGCCGGCGGGCCGCGGTGGGGGCGGGGCGGGGGTGCGCCGGCGTTCGCGGCAGGAGCTGCGGCGGCGTGCGGCGGCCGTGGTAGTCGGTGCGCGAACGAGCACCGAGTCGGAGCGCAGAGCAGCAGCAGCAGCAGCAGCAGCAGTCGCAGCCCGCCTCAGCATGGCCCGCGCGCTTCTCGCCACGCTGTCGCCGCTCGTCATCGCGCTTCTCGTGGCCGCCGCGCCGCGTCTTTTCGGTGAGTCCGCCTTCCCTCCCCGTAGCCTGCTCACTCCTCGGCACTAATGTGCCACTCCTCCTCTGCTTATAGAGGCGTCCTCTAACACTTGTAAATTTTCGACTCGCTCAAATTTTGAGCACAGCAGCAAATTTTGACAAACGAATTCTGAGTACCCCGTGTACTTTCGGACAATTATCGCCACAGTATCGAGTGCTAGCGGTCGTATTTTTTGGAACGGCGTCGCGGTGAGCAATCTGTAAACACGCGCCAGCTGACGTGCGCGTCAGTTGGCGCGCCGCGGACAAACGGAATCCTCTCGTTCGCCGTTTCTCAGTTTAATACGGGTCCCATTACTAATAAATTATCATTTTTATTTCTGTTACGTGTTGCAAACTGCTGACTCAGTTTTCGTTTTCGTGTCGGCCATCCCCTGTAAGATTTCGTCGTAACGACTGGTTCTGCTAAAATAAATAGTATTCTATATATTTCCTCGGTCCTCCGAACAAGTGCACCTTCAATTTTTTTCTGGTTCAAAAAAATGGCTCTGAGCACTATGGGACTCAACTGCTGTGGTCATAAGTCCCCTAGAACTTAGAACTACTTACACCTAACTAACCTAAGGGCATCACACACATCCATGCCCGAGGCAGGATTCGAACCTGCGACCGTAGCGGTCGTGCGGTTCCAGACTGTAGCGCCTTTAACCGCTCGGCCACTCCGGCCGGCTTTTTTTTTCTGGGGTTAAGAGAAAGTTTGCTGCTGTGTTCAGTAAGTTGTAATATAGCATCTACTACAATGTCAGTAATCAACATCAGTTATTCTAATTAAAAATTATTCCATTTTTCTAGTACTTTAATTAGATACGTAACACATTTTAATCATGTTATATTATTAGCAATTAGTTGTAGATATGAATTTTGCTGTGCTTTATTGTTTCCAAATCATTGCCTTTGGTCTTCCGCAATTCAGTAAATTTTATTAGAGTTTATTCAATAACGTGGAATAAAACTGCCGTGCCCACGTTACTTTGATACAATAATTTTTATAAGCTTATGTAAAGACCAAATGAAAAAATTCTGTGTGACGAGTTTTGCTAAAATTTGAGAGTACAGTGAGGAATTTTTTTTTTTTTTTACTTTTAGCGCCTGTCGGCTTCCTGGGGGTTTTATGTTTGCGTGTTCCCGGCGGCGTCCAGCGTGTCAGCTGTGCGCGCTAATAGCTTCTCCAGTTGTGCAAATTTCGCTGATAGTCCACACACAGTTACCAGCCGCACTTTTCTTTTTACTACGACACACTACATGAAACGACAAGCTGGTGTCTACATTATTTGCAATCAGTTTAGTCTTTGCCAGCTAGTACTGCGCTAGTTAAAACTAGAAAGATGCTAAGCCTTCCTTCAGTATCAGTGAAAAATCCAACCTCTTACTTGGGCGGTGAAAAGTCATAACCGTAGACAATCACATAACAAAACTAAGGGACGTAACACTGTGTGCCGTTGGAAAAAAAAATGTTTCATAGTTTCACTCGTGGATACAGCTGTAGGGATATCAATACAGGTGGGATATCGAGTCTTTGCAGTTCACTTACAACGAGATTACTGAGGTTTTGTAACACTTAACATAGATTATTGTTCGAGTGTCCTGCGACATTACCTAAGTTCAATAAGAAGGAATATGGGTGTAGAGAGAGATATACAATATTCACATCTTTCACTCAAGGAAATGTAGCACAGAAACCCTAAAGAACTGTAGAAACAAAAATTCTCAGAATGATGATAACAATGTAGTAGAAATTTCTGTATGAAACTGAAAGGACGAATCCCGAAAGATGGATCAAGATATAACGTATAACAGCCTCGAAAACTTCACATAGAGGCATGATTACGTTAATTACAATTCACACAGGCGTGTAGAATTTAATGAATTTTCGTGACCCCCGTGTATTTACCGCTATCACGACGTATTGCTTCTGTCACCTGGCCACTGCACCGTAACTGATCAATTATAGGTTGTAATAAATCTAGTTTTTAATGTACGTATCGTTTCCGGCCCACGTTTATTCACAAAGTTCTTAAAGAGTAGTTTATAAATTTTTATTGAAGGGGTAAAGGGAGACTTTTAAATAAATATTTAACGATAGTTCTTACACATGTTTGCACAACTATAGGAGAGCATCGTTCGAAGCACTCTAAAGGACGTCTAGTGTCGACTCGCATTGTTCCATTTGCAAGTTTAAATATTAGCTGTATTTCAGTAAGTTACTGGACGATCAGAGAGATTTTACTTCCATAAATCATACGGCGTAAGTTTCGGTATAGGTCCTAAATTCCTTCTTATTTTTCCCGGGATATGGTCAGTTAGGATCAGTGTGAAGAATTTGGGGCCATGGGAACGAACGCAATATTTCCTAACCACCTGTGTGTTTTCTGGATGGTACGCAACTGTTCGTGTTGATGACTAACCAATAACGTTTTTGGCTGTTTATCTACTAGACGGGAAGACTATAGCAGAGGAGACTCAGTAGCATGGTTTTACAGTCCTCTACTTTGAACCACGCATTTGTTTCGTTCTGTCAGTCTGCCATTATTTTTACCTAAATTATTTTTCACCGAAAAGGAATGACTGACGTGTTTTACTCATTTTTGTTGGTTTCCCGAAGAAATAAATTGTGCTTCAGTTCATCTTTAAACCAATCACAAACACTGGAAGTTTATCCTGAATCCTAGACTACTTGCTCTTGTATGGTATACAGCACACTTCAGTTTGTTACTTAATCAAACGTGGCTAAGAATGCCTCTTCTGAACTAAAAGAGCTATAATAGCTACAAGCATTTTGAATCAGACTGTGTAATAAAAATAATGTACAACTTTTATAGCGGTTAGTCGCCCAAAATTTTTCCCCAACTTACTATTTACATAAAAATTCTCTACAACCAATGGTGCTAACACACGCATTTTGATTGGTTCTTCATATCACGACGTGCAGATGTCAAAGGAGCAGATATTTCAAACATGTATGTCTTCATGTAATCTAAATACTAAAGGAGGTAAATTTTCTCAGGTGACTGTAATGAAGCCACATCAGAGAGCCGACGGTAGTGGCCAGATGCAAAAACCGTTTCTGGTCAGGCGGCGATCACTCGCTGTCAGCTCCACTGCGACCAACAGTCGCACCAACGACAAACGGGAAGCGATAAATTCGAGAACCGACACGCACTGCCAGGACAGGTCTATGAATGTGCTTTCCTCCGACTCCCCCCTAAGCTGTGACGTATCACATAACTTTCTAGTTTTCATTCTCACGTGATGTATGTTTAAGTTTCGTGAAAACCTTTTATAGGCCTTTCTCCACATATTTGTGCGTTGGCGTCTGTGTCCTGTGAACTATTCTTGAAACATACAAAAACTGTTCTGTTTACTCTTAGATTTCTTTGTCTTCAGTGAATTTCCCGTCCCCCCTGCTCCTAAAATTACAAAGAATCTGAAAAAAATGTAGCTTTCTGGTTGTTCACACTCGCGTAAAAGAGAAGCGCCCTCATTTGGAAAGAAAACGTAACCAGCAAGAGTCAGCTGAGGTTGTTTCAGCCCGTGTTTAGCAGTGCACTGCAGGAGTTCGACAGCGTCAGCGGATCACTCGTTTCTTCCATAGAAAATTTCTCTTTCTCACGATGCGTGACTGCTCTTGTCCTCCACACAGACTGTCCCGGTGCTAATATTTTCCGTAATTACTGTGTGTCTTACTTATTCTCGCTGTTTGGCTGTTAGTAAATTATTGTTGGCGATGTAAGCCCATTTAGCGGTGATTAGCATTGGTTTTGTTTCAGCATCCAGAAATGATTGTGCTATTTCGTTATTCGTAGTATTTGGTGGTGCCACCCACCTAGTTCTAACAATGTAGAAAGATATTACAGCATTTGATGACTTATCCATATAGTCTTCTGACTGGAAATATATCTCTTCTTTCTAATGCACATCACAGTTTTCAACTTTCTCTAACCTCAAGCATACCTTTCTCTCTTTTCATTTCTCATAATATCAAAAGCAATGGCTGTTGCCAGATTAAGACGACGATTTAGTTAACTAAGCAGTGCCCAAAAGATTGCATTCTGCTTCGACGGTCCTTAAGGCGCTCTACTCCTACTAGTGCGGAGGGCGTTCTCGGATGACGGTATGGCTGTAATGACAGAGATTCCACGAAGTTCCTCCACTTCACCTCGAATGAGTACCAGCGTGTTTTCTTAAACTAGCCCAAGTCAGATATCGTGTTTCGTCCTTGTCCATTGCAAATTAATGTTCTGTTTCTAAATGATCTCGGAACTTTAAACACTTACTATTCACGGCAACATCCGTCGTCCCATGATTTCCCGTTTTGGATATGAGTTTTATATTTATAGAAGTGTAACACATGGCTATAAGAAAACACTTGCGGCATCGATTCGACGGTAACGAAATTATCCTATATTCCGTTTTAGAGGCCGCATTCGAACTCACATCAGATACGTTCAGTCCGCAATGTAGTCTTCGTACTCACAGCATATGCTGCCCTCCTCTACCTTATCCTGACTGAATGCGCAACCGAATGCGTCCTCTCTTAAATGAAAACGCAATGTCATTTATGTTTTCCCGCCTTCTGTAATAAGGAAACCGGCTAATTCGTTGCACCCTCGTGTAGAAACGCTCGCCCAATTTCTCGGCGTCTAATAAGCTCGTTGTCAGCGATTCGTAAATGCCCAAACCGGCCAGCTAAAAGCTGTTAAATGAGTGCCGTGAACAAAAGGGCCGACAAACAAAAACGGCGCGCCAGCTTTCGGGGCTGTGTATCGTGGCGACAAACCGTCAGGGAGCTGGCTTTCATGTAGCGTGAATAATGCAGCCGCCCCTCCAGCCTCCCTGCATTCCGCGACTCCTCTACAAGGAGTTTGCTTTTTATCCGAACGAGAAATATTTCGCCTAGAAGTGATACGGAGCTAGCTTGCTACAGCGTCACATTCGCACGTCTATTAATCCCTGTCCCTTTCCCCGGCGCGCACGTTGCTTCTACAGACTGACCCTGTCATTATGTCTGTGGGTGGCTCTAACGGCCGTCATCAATTCCGCGAGGCCAAAATACTAAGTGCGCTCTTTACTTCCGTCTGTCCGCGGTTATCGCGACGTGGCGGCCCTCTACACTTCTGTTTATAGCTCCTCGCGCTGTCTGATAACAGACTGTTTGCCCGCGAGATTAACGTACATAGCGATCCTAGAGTGAGAGAATATGGCTGCGACCACTGCCGATCTCGTGATAACGTTACTGGAGTAGCCCTGTTACTATGCAAACGACCACTTACATTATTTTGGGGGAAAAAGCACCCAATTTTTACGTAGTCTGTAATCAGTAGAAGAACGACAAAGTAAGAGTAGGGTATTTACCGTTGCTAAATTGAGGGTTTCCGGTGGAGGTCACTATTTTATTTGTGTGGAGGCGATTTCATTATTTCTTGTTTCCTCTTTTTACTTATACATACAACTCTATTTCACATGCCACCGTAAAGTGATTGACACGAGGTTCATAGTTAACCAGTAATTTCTGCCTTCCTGTTTCATGTGCGAAAAATCGGCCTACAAATTTAAAATTAGAATCGAAATGAAGATTTCGTATTTTTATTGCAATGACAGTCAGGTGCCGTTAATTATATTAGTCTGCTTACGTCTTGATGAAATTAGTTTACACATTTTTGTGGGAAGAACTACTTTAAATCTCTATAGCTATGAGACCTAAAATTTAACGTAACAATTGCACTCGGCGGTTATGGACGTAATTTTCCTGAAGAGTATGATGACTCTGGAAGTTGAACTGCTGAAGACTATTGGCAATTATTTAAAACAATAAAGCACAATTATGACTATGTTTTTACTGTATTTGACTACGCTGTTGGCAATTGTTTTCAGACGGTAGTGTTCGTGTAAAAATAATTCAAGTATTGAACCTAAATGAAATAATACGTTTAATTAAGTCCAAAAAAGACGCACATATTTTTCTGCGATTCAAACACTGTTAAGATACGATCTGCTTTACATTGGAATACTGTGTCGCTATGGCAATGCATAGGCGAATATTGGAAATCTATAAATACGTATATCGACAGTACTATTGTTGCAATAAATGCTTTGAAATACATCAAAAGGTGAAAATGATGGAATTTCGTTATAGTAAATGTAGGTTGGCGTGAAGTTCAGTATACAGCTTCAATAGTTACACCGAGTTAAGAAAATTTGAAAGAAAGGTGGAACGGCGAAAAATGGAAACTTGTACAATGCTTCATCGAATATGTTCGTAAGTGCAGCAAATTTGATGGTAAAATGATCATGGCATCCCTATCGAAACGCCAGTGGCAAAACTCGAGATGCATAATTCGTAGCACTGAAGATGTTTTGTCCATAGAACTTGACGACGTGTCTGCTACTTAGCGTCTCGACTCACACAATGGATGAAACGTGCTGATTGTCGGCACTTTTTTCTAATAAAACAGTAGTTGGGCGTCTAGATAGCATAGAAATATTTCGCATAGCCCCTATATTTTATAGATCGGTGTCGTACATAGTATGTAGCACACCGTATTTTAGTCACGTATCTTCGTTTTCCCCTGAACAACATCGTACTTTCTTTTATCATTCCGTCTAACCTCGTAGCTAATTGGGACATACTGCTTTCCGTACCTGGCATAAAGTTGTTGTACACGATCAGGAAATTTCCTTGCGTGTCTTTGATGAAATCTAGTACTATACTTCTCATAATTTCAGAGTGCGAACGCGTATTGGTCCCTTCAGAATGACTCGATATTTCTGAACGCTTAATGCTTCGTGATGTACCAATTTCCAAAGCAATTTATCTACCGCAAGAAGTATAAATGGTGTAAAACAGTTTTATGTCGCATACTGTCCTGGAGATTCGAATGCACACACCGCGCCTCCTACCGCGTCTTATTGTCTTCTTTTAGAGCCTACGGGATCTCACTGTGTCAACAAAGACGTAAAAAGGTCTCGCCTGAATATACGAGGAGCATAAAATCGAAATCTCGCGACGCAGCCGCTTGCTTTACTCCAGAGAGCTTCTGGTGAGCGCTTCCGTTTTGTCGCCTCAGTTTCCTGAAACACCACTTTATAGCTCCTACCCCTGAGAGGTGGTCGCTATTAAGGAGCAAGTCCTTCCAAATTTTGCCGAAGAGGTTCATTTTCGTTAATATTAAATACTGCCAAATTTTATTTTTTACCTACACGTTGTTCAAACGTGTGGATTTTTCATGTTTCGTTGTTTCTGACGATCATATCGACGTTAGTTTCGTGTAGTTTCATCCAGTCCCACAATTGTTTCCAGAAGTGTGACACTTTAAATTTCTGGAAACTTTCCTGAACGGAGGTCGCAACTGTCTCGCAAGCGTAGAAAAATTACAGTTATATCTCTTTAGTCGAACAAGAACGAATTTGTCTAAATATTTGTATTTACAGCTAAATACGAGATGACGAAGGAATGTGTAAAGAAAAAGTTGCGCGGAAGAGAATTGTTATAGCATTGTTTGCTGAATGTTAAAATGTCTGTCACTTCAGGCGAACCTACAAAATCTCTGACAAAACACTGCCCCCAAAGTAGTGGTCATATCTCCGATGTCAGTAATTGGTTGCGAATGCGAACTGCTATAAAAACCGTACCGAGTGGAGCTTATACCACTTGTTGATGTCGACGGCCGTCGGCGATAGGCTGCACTGAAACGCGACAGCCAAGCTCTGCGACGGCTTCCCCAAGCCGCGTGCGTAGTAAAATAAATAACCATAATTCAGTTTTTCTCTAACACTTCGGCGCTATTTAGGTGGAAAATATTTAGCTGGCCAAGTGTTACTGCAAAAATTATCCGGCCGTCGGATAATATTTTAACGACTCTGAAAATTGCTGACTGGGCGATGCAATAGCCACAAATGTATGTTTAATCGTATACATGAAGAATTCAAGGAAGCTTTCACATGCTAAAAATAGCACCGATCGTAACTAGGGAAATAAAAATCTGTACAACGTGGCGTCTACGGATTATCTTTAAGTAAGTCTGTAAGTGTCAAGTTGTTATTCACAGCGACAGGACAGAGGAGTTCCACACCAGCTTCCCATCTAGGTGCTACCAAAGGAGTTTCAGAAGAATTCCATGGCTTGCCTTCCAATCAAGCGGAACGACGACAAACGTAGGAACGGTAAGTGGCATTTACTTTTATTGATTGTGGAAACCTGACAGCGTAATGAACATTCTGTGTTTAGTTGTTTGTTATTATTATGTCGATGTTGCACGTGCTCGTATCACTTAGGCTGTAAAATTCCCAACCAAAAAAGCCGTGTAAATACTTTCAGGATATGTAAGTATGTATATGTGCTTGTCCTTACACCGCATCTTCGTAGAACGCAAGACTGCACAGGCAGTCGAATGGTCAATTACAGCAGTGCATATTACAAACGCGCCTCACCGAGTGTTGCAGCGCATAGAAGTTGGTGGGCTCGGGACCCTGGCTGTTCCGTTAAATCTGTTGTTCACATATTCGGTGTTTAACTTGTATCAAAGCCGGGCCTGGCCCACTCGCACCAAACAGAAGCAGATGGAGCAGCGCTAACACGGCGATCAATGCCCGAGTTGGCTTGAATCTGATTATGTAAATTGCGTTATGCCAATTACGGCCTGTCCCCTTAAGATAACGGACCCGAGAGATGTTCGAATTTTGCGTAATAAACAGAAATACGCTTCACCTCTAATTTATCTAACCCAAAGGGGATGAAAATGCGTCGTTTCTGGGAACTTTGGTGTGGGTGAATGGAGATTGGCGCCTCGTAATCCGGACGCAACGTGCAACAACGTCCACTTTCACGTGCAAATGCCAGCCAGTCCTACTGGATAACTGTCTCTAGACTTAACACCTGTGAAACGTGAAATAAATGTATGGGTGTATTTTCAGATCTGGAAATGAAATACATCCTCTCTCTGTGGCTACTACTGTGTAACGTACTACGAGTTGGAAAAATTATTTAGAATTTAATTTTAGTACTTTGCATAGCTCTTAATCATATTCTGTAAGTTGCTAAGGACCTAAATACCTTACCGGCGTCGTTTTCTGACAAAACTGCGTACATCACATGGTACTCAGGCAACTAATGTAGAAAATATCCTCGATAAATACTGGTAATTAGTAACTCACTCCCTTCGTAAAACGTCAAAAAGCATCTTTATGAAATAGAATGCACGTAACCTTCTGTAAGTGCAGCAGAATAAATTATGTCTGCAGAACCTCCTTTGACACTGAATTTACATGCTGACTTCCTTTATCAGAGGCCATATAGAGATAGCGGACAATCGATATGAAATTTCGCAGAAATTCAACTGGCGTAAAGCCTAGATCGTTATCACTCCCTATCTCAGGCGGTAACTGCGTGTAATAAGAGAACTTCTTTTGCAAAATCGCAGCATTTGAGGTACGTCCTCTTAATTTCGTAACAAGTACGACTGTGTTAGATTTGTTATAATACGATAGTTCATTTTTGCCTGTGAGGATGAAATGTTGGAATCATGAAATCGGCTTTACAAGAGCGGACAGCCATCATCGAGCAGAATTAGTCAACGGCAATAAAATGGTCACAAGCAATTAAAGTTATATCTGACGGTCGTGGTGGCCGAGCGCTTCTAGGCGCTACAGTCTGGAACCGCGCGACCGCTACGGTCGCAGGTTCGAATCCTGCCTCGGGCATGGATGTGTGTGATGTCCTTAGGTTAGTTAGGTTTAAGTAGATCTAAGTTCTAGGGGACTGATGACATCTGAAGTTAAGTCCCATAGTGCTCAGAGCCATTTGAACCATTTGATGATGAGCGGATAAAACTGGGCCGTTGTGATGAATTATTGGAATGAAGAAAAAACTGAAATTTCAAGTGGCCCCTCTTGCTAAAGAGAGATCGAGGGATGAGGAAGTAATGTATGTTCTTGACTGTCAGTGAGTGGGCTATGCCTACCTTACGCAGATATTTCAGTATTTCACCTGTACTATACGTATGTAGCAAGATGAAGTCATTTCTTGATCTCATATCTCTAGTGAAACTTACGGCCTAACAGGGTTTTCACAGAACTGTCTAACTGCAGGCTCCACAACGGTCACATTATTCTTCTGAGCTCCATTCTTAAAATTTATAGAGTTTATCTGACTGTTTCAGAAAATACTGAATTTACTTGTGCATTAAGACTGAGCATTTTTAAAGCTTCCTTCCATATTCTAACTTACCTGTATACCGAGTGCCTCTAAATTTTTCCGCTACTACATTAATTACCGGCGGCACAAATTTCTTCTCGTAATTGTTTTTAAACGATGAAAAATCTTGCACGTGGGTTTCCGACGGTGTTAGGGAAATACTAGAACGTTTCATCGTTCCCCACATACTGTACTGGTAACTTGAGAACTGTGCTACGTTATTTATCAAAACGAAACAGAATTTCCGTGCAATTTAAAAATTTCGCGTTTTAAAACAAGCTGAAAACTTTTCCGGCTTCCTAATTGTAATGAAAGTTAGTTTCCATTGAAAATCAATTTCAAGTTGGTCTCTCCTTTCCCCAGGATATCGGGACTGCCTTCCTATGAATACTTACAGTTTGCCACGTTGGACCAAAAGCATGTTGCTGAGTCACATTGATGACCGGCAATTATTAATATTTCATGAATAAATATGCCGTGCGATGAAACTGCAGCAGGTCATCACAGAATAGCTCCAACACATGTGCTGGACCGATATTGCTGAAAGTTGTCCACTTGTGCTTCCAAAAAATAACAAAACGAATTTTCTGACGTGTACTTTCCTCGACTGAATAGTTATCTTAGAAATTTTATTTGTTTGATGTTACCGTGAAACTTGAGAAAACTGCCTTTCATTTGAATATCATGCTGAAAACGGTTTTAGCTACCTCTTCCTTATCTTCTACTGAAATTAAATGTGTACAGAAATATCCTCATAACAACAGCCACTTTATCGAATTTTAGCCTCAGCATGTTGTATTATTTTAGTACGTGGTGTTTGAAATTTCTCTTCAGGCCTTAATTTGCACAATATCTCATACTTTCGACTGAAACCAGTGGAACTTTTTTAAAATTTCAGTTACATTAAAAATATTTTTTGGAATGCAATGTGGAAGTGAAAAGCTACACAGTTCAGTAGTCCTGAAACAATGGCCTTTCCATCCTGTGCAACTTGGCCACAACGGCAATAGCAACAACAGCAAGGAAATTCCAAATAACTTGCAACCGAAATTAGTTTTTTTCTTCTACTGGAACCTTGATGCAATATCTACACACTACGCAAACTGACTTGGAATTTCGATCGCACGACCTTAAATGTCATTTGTCCGTGAACGTCTTTATAAACAATTCAAACATTGATTTTTTTGTTTCTTTTAAGCTGCAAATTTGTTTCCAGGTGAATATTGCCCCTAATACTGTGCTAGCGACTTCAGTGACATTTTCGCTAATTTTTTTTCAGATCCGAGTCAAGAACAAACGTTTTTCCGATGCTTACAGAATTTGTACATTTTCTTCATACACCTTTCCCTTACAAGGTAATACTTGGTTCAAATGGTTCAAATGGCTCTGAGCACTATGGGACTCAACTACTGTGGTCATCAGTCCCCTAGAACTTAGAACTAATTAAACCTAACTAACCTAAGGACATCACACACATCCATGCCCGAGGCAGGATTCGAACCTGCGACCGTAGCAGCAGCGCGGCTCCGGACTGGAGCGCCTAGAACCGCACGACCACCGCGGCCGGCTAATACTTGGTAAGACAATATTAAAGAAAATATAGTATACTAAAACAGCACATTCCAACTTTTCCTTGTTCGTATTGTTACTGATGAAGTTATTTAATTCCTCGTCTCTGTAAAATATGTGACATCAAAAAATCTGTAAATGTGCGTAGCTTTATCTGATTTCATTAGGAACTCATTATTTGAGTTAAAATATTTACCGGAACAAAGAATATAATGAATTTTGGGATATTGGTTTCCACTTTTTTTCTTTAGACAAAGAAAGTATATACGTTTCATTCATGGTTAACGCTTAGTTCGGTGAATACAGACAAAACAATTATGTTAAAAATTGTTACACCAATCTTTATTTTTGCTTTATGCAAGTGCATGCTTCATGGAGGAAGATTTTTGAAGCGCCAGTCGAAAATGGAAATATATTCCCTAAAATTAACTTCTTATTTTTTCTATGTTAACATATTCGATGACAGATATCAGGAATCAATTAACATTCGTTTTATTGTTGAAAGAGATTTCGGCTCAGATAAGAATGTTATGAGTTTTATCGTAAGGCTTCCTGTGAAACTGAAAATATTGGACTCAGTAATAAGTACCCACTATATTACTCTAACGCTGGCCAGAGTGGCCGAGTGGTTCTAGGCGCTACAGTCTGGAACCGCGTGACCGCTACGGTCGCAGGTTCGAATCCTGCCTCGGGCATGGATGTGTGTGATGTCCTTAGGTTAGTTAGGTTTAAGTAGTTCTATGTTCTAGGGGACTGATGACCTCGGAAGTTAAGTCCCATAGTGCTCAGAGCCATTTCAACCGTTACTCTAACGCTAGCATGCCCTCCCAAGATCCACAATCCCTAATTATATACGTAGCTAAACATCTTCCTTGTTGATTCTTTATTCATTCTGTGTGATCTGTGAAGTTTTGGACTTGCATTGAGTATCGGTCATGGCAGTTGAGGACAATGTGCACAACATTCCCTATGCGGACGTGGAAACTATCTTATGAATACTATGTTCTCCTGCGAAATTAAGAAGTCGAATGGAAAAACGAGACTGGTGGTCTAACATCAAGAGATAACGTCGAAAATTCTCACGAACAAGAGCGCTAAACACACAAATTCTGTCTCCGCTCTTCGTTTCTCCTGCTTTTCGGCACTCCACACGAACTTGCCGATATAAATAATTTCAGATACGTGTTAACGAATTTCTCTTCAGTAATGATCAACAAATGAACAAAAACTGATTGGTATCCCAGTCAGAAAGTTTGATGATATTGGTACAGCACCAGCGCAACCATACGCTTAGAGTTGTTCCAAAAACCAATTGGCTGTGAATGTCACATTGACGCAGATCGCCTTTCTGTGTAGTCATTGTATGTCTCTCGCTAGTTTTCAACCCTTTTTTATAACAGAAATGGCCATTCGCTGTCCAGTTAAACGATTATTAAACTCAAATGCTGTCATCTGTGTAGCCAACATTATGTGAAACATGTGTTATGCATTGTTTCCTTTGAAATTATAGAATTCATGCAAACCATGTAAAATTAGCCAAAACAAATGTGGAAAGCTATTTGCAAACGAAATACGTGACTTCTGGCATGACAATACCATTGGTGCTCTGAGGTTCTTACAAAAGACCCTACTGCAGATTACCATTATTATGATCAGTAAACGTCCTCTCATCGTTCCACACTTTCGGTGGGTGGAATGTTATGGAGCTTAATGTCTCATCTTCATGTACGAAATCCAGTATTTGTTCCACTGTAGTGGATTGCGTCGTTTATACACAGTGGTAGTATACGAGAAACGACGGTAGAGTGAAACTGATAATAAACTGTAAGGTATGTCCTAGAAGTGTTTGACGCGACACTGCCGAGGCCGAAATCTGCGAGATGGATGTTTCTGCGAATACGTGGCTAGTTTGCTGATTACTCAGCTGGAAGCGGGCCCTAATGACGCGGCCGTTGGCGCCACCTCCCCTGGCGCTCATTAAACGGCGACGCCTGTCACTCCTCCGGAGCTCTCCATAACCGACGCCAGAGCGTTGCAACAAATATTAATTTCTTAAAAAGACTGCCTAGCATAATAAGCACGAAACTTTTAATGTAGAAAACCCTGTCCACGGAACCGGCGCCATTATACGAATGGCCGCTGAAAGCTGCTGCCGCTCTGTCGGCTCCCTCTTAATTGAATTGTGAAATGAAGCAATCAGACATTTGAATTCGGTTTCTATACCGCAAGATATTTTCCTATTAGGACAACCAACAAAGAGTCGTGGTGTCTCCAACAATACTACGCACTTACCAGTCACAGTGTAAAGATATTATTCTACCTTAACGGAAGTATAGCATCCAATATTACGGTTCCGGCTTCTTTCTATTGTCTCTTTACGAGAAATCAGAACCTAAGATACGTTAATAGAATTTACAGAGCCGCAACTGATTTCAATACTTATAATATGGCCAATATTAATTTTTTAGCACTCCGTCGTCAGACTATGAGTGGCCTACCGGGACCATCCGACCGCTGTGTCATCCTCAGTTGAGGATGCGGGTAGGAGGGGCGTGGGGTCAGCACACCGCTCTCCCGGCTGTTATGATGGTATTCTTGACCGAAGCCACTACTATTCGGTCGAGTAGCTCCTCAATTGGCATCACGAGACTGAGTGCACCCCGAAAAATGACAACAGCGCATTGCGGCCTGGATGGTCACCCATCTAAGTGCCGACCACGCCCGACAGCGCTTAACTTCGGTGATCGCACGGGAACCGGTGTATCCACTGCGGCAAGGCTATTGCCCCAATATTAATTGCATTGTGCTTCTCAGAAGTAATTTCGCCGCTAGTCTAAAGTGTGCATAATTCATCTCTATATAACTACTGCAACCAAAATACAGTTGATCCTGCCTACTATAGTTGAGTCTTGGTCTCCCGCTACGGTTTTCGCCTCACACACTTCCCTCCATTACCAAATTGGTTACTCTTTCACGCATCAAAATGTGTCACATAAACGGGTCACTGTTTCGATCATTTCTTTGTATACCAGATGTAGAAGTATGAAACCCAATTTTGTTGCAATAATTATACCCCTGTTGTTTGAAACTGATAAACCAAATTTTATTCAAAGTAATCTCCATTGATATTAATAAATTTCTTCCTCTTCTTCGGCAGGCTTTGAATACCACGCCAAAAAAAAAACAGTTCTTCTTTTGAAGCGAACCAGTCAGTGAGCCGTTGTGGTACATTTTCACACGAACTGAAGCGTTGTTGAGCGAGATGCAAATAGATGATAATGGGACGGAGCCAAGTCTGGAGAATAAGTCGCATGCCCTAGTATTTCCCAACCGAACGCCGTGATCGTTTACGTGACCTGTTTTGCTATGTGTGATGCGGCGTTATCATGGAGCATTATGACTGTGTTGCCTTTTTCCGTATTCTGGTCGTTTTTCATGTAATGATCGATTTAAATCGATCATTTGCTGTTGGTAGCGATCATTGTTAACGGTTTCACCAGGTTTTAGCAGCTCGTAATAAATGACACCCGTCTGATCCCACCAAACACAGAGCATTGTCTTCTTTCCAAAGCGATTTGGTCTTGTAGTGGATGTCGATTGTTTGAGTGGATTCAGCCTTATGACGCTTAGGATTCTTAAAATTATCCATTTTTCATCACCTGTCACTATTCGATGGAGAAACGACTTCCTTTTGTATCTGGTTAGAGGCGTTTCACAAGTGGTCTTTCGATCTGCTTGCTGTCTTTCATTCAGTTCATGCGGAACCTATTTTCCCACTTTCTGCAAATGGCACTGAGCACTATGGGACTTAACTTCTGAGGTCATCAATCCCCTAGAACTTAGACCTACTTCAAATGGTTCAAATGGCTCTGAGCACTATGGGACTTAACATCTTAGGTCATCAGTCCCCTAGAACTTAGACCTACTTAAACCTAACTAACAAAGACATCACACACATCCATGCCCGAGGCAGGATTCGAACCTGTGACCGTAGCGGTCGCGCGGTTCCAGACTATAGCGCCTAGATCCGCTAGGCCATTCCGGCCGGCCCCACTTTCTGCACCTTTCCCATAGCTTTCAACTGAAGAGGAACGGCTTTCTGCGTCGCATTCGATTGTTTCGCGAGTTCCTGTTAAATTTTAATATCACCTTCATCCAATAAGGCTTGCAATTCGTTGTCTTCGAACTTTTTCGATGATTTCCCGCGTTCTTCGTTTCTCACGTCGAAATCACCACTTCTGAATTTTTGAGCCGCTCGAAACACTGTTTTCGAAAGAGCATGTTCGCCGAAAGCTTCGGCAAGCATTCGATGCGATTCTGCAGCGGTTTTCTTCAAATGATAACAGAAAACCAATGCCGTCCGCAAATCGTAGTTGGTAGGCACGAAACTCGACATGTTTACGGGTTTGAAACAGATATCGATATATGGAACTTGGTTTACTGTGTGTTGACAATCGTCCACAGCCGTTACAGGAAACAGATGGCGCTGCAGAGGCGGTCTCTTGGGCCCTACACTGACGGCTAGCACCATCTATAGGCAAATTCCGGCTTCATACTTTTACACCTGATAAATTTCTTTTCTATTCAGCTGAATTCAGTAGCCCCCATTAATTATCCGATCTATCCATCTAATCTTCAGCAGTCTTTTGTATCACCACTGCTATTCACTCTTTGCCTGAGGTGCTTCTAGTTCACATTTCATTCCGTACAAAGCCAAACTTGAGACAAATACCTTCAGAAAAGACGACCTAATATTTAAATTTATAATAATCAGTAGTTCTGCATTCAGGCTGACTGCGTAGCCATGGTAAAAGTGAAAAATCGGGGAAGGAGTGACTTTATTCTCAATATGACATGTTTCGGAATTTATCCATCGTCAGATATCTGCAGAAGATCCTATACAAAAGTATTTTAAAAAATCGTGGTCATGAATAGCTGAAGTGAAGTGATTTAGGGGAATCACCGAAAACGTAAATCAGGATGGCCAGACGAGGGTTTGAACCGTCGTAACCCGGAATGCGAGTCCACTGTGCTAACCACCTCACTCGGTCATGAATAGCTATAGCACTCCACTTTGACTGAAATCACCTGTCACAAACTGTGCTACACCGATCCAGGAGCGATTGCTGGATGTAGATACGGCGTTTCAGGCTGCATATGAAACGATCATTCGCAGACACATGTCTCCGGAAGGCGGACCAGTAAGACGTTTTGCCACCAGGTGGCATTACAAAATGCATAGTTGCGCCAAGGAGCATCAGCTAATGTATATTTATTATACCGTGTGTGATGGCTGCGAACCAACTCATAATATAAGAAATATATTCTTTATACTAATGATAATGACGACAATACAGTGATAAAAGATCACACGAAATATTTGCTTGAATTCGGGAGTATTAGGCGACGCCACACGTCGTCAAAAATTGCAGTAATAACAATTGTGCGATTGGACAAGCGACATTAAAGTAAAATATAAAACACAGTGCAAACATACGCGATAAATTTAAATACAGACAGAAAAAGAGGAATGCAATACATTTGTTACAATTAGGACTGTCCGTCTGTCAAACTCAAACGCGGTACCAGGAAGTATCCGAAATGCGCTATTGTGTTTACAGAATTTAGAAGAAACATTTACTGCTGAAGAGCACAACCAGTTTTTTATTAAACGAAGACGTATCTTAGTACAACGAAAATCAGTCGTGGTGGATCACTCGTCATGTCCATATAAAACTAAAAAATATTGCTTGGTTCCATGTACCGTCCAACGTGAAAATCGTAGCGTCTCGTAACGCTTTACAGAAGTTGTACATTAAAAGTATTAAACACATAGTGAAATCGTACATCCCGTACATCCCAAACCATGAAACACAGATAGTATTAAAGAGAGAGAAGGGGGGGGGGGGGTGGGGGCGGTGGGGGAGGAAAGTGAATGGAGGGAAAGTGCAATATACGAAAGTGACACTGAAACCCGGGCGTTTATCAGAATCAGGCATTGGTACCACACAGTCACGCACATAAGTAATCCTGGAAAATATCGAAAAACCATTTTCGGTTAGAGCGGATCTGTTCATTCAAGATTCCGTGTTGATAAGCATTAAAAAGCGTATAAATCTCAGTTCTTCCAAAATGTCTGTCTTTTGGTTCCACGTGTAAAAACGTCAGAGAGATTTCAGTCGTATCTAAACGAAGCTTCGTTCTCATTATAACGTTCCCCTAATCTGGTTAAAAAGCAACGTTCTGTCTGCCCAGTGTAAACACTCTCGCAGGATCCACAAGTGATTTTATATACTAAACATTTTGTAAATTTAGTCTGCCTATTGTCAACAGATTGATGTAACAGTGTCTCACTATTCTTGCGAGCTACTGGAAGCCGACTTGTATATTGTTTTTTTTTCTTTGTTAATATATTTTAAGTACTTCACACAAATACCCATTATAGGATATAGATACAAATTTAGGTGGATTCTCGGGAGGATCAGGCAAAGCATGTTATTCTGTTCCATATATCAAGTATAGTGTAAACGTTTTTCACACCTATTTCTTTAATTATATTAGTTTCTTTTTTACCACATGCTAGACTTAACTCATGTTTAGCTAACCTGTTGGACATTGACAAGAAAAAAAGCATTTTTACTTACGCGTGTTTGGCGAAAGTCCACAGTAATAATTACATCAGTGGTGGATGCTTTTCTGAAAATATCTAAACAAAAACATGTAGATTGTCTAGTGATATTGATTCCGACTCTAAAATGGAGCGTAATTTTGAAAGCAACAGATTGCAGGAGCCTGCATCTTCGGTCATGGCTTGTTCTACCTTTCAGAGTGCAATAAGAATATCGTCTACATATCTACGATACAAAATTATATGATCTTATACTGCCCTATTACTCGTATTTGTAAATAATTTTCTTTCTCTATTAGTAATGAAAATGTCAGCCAAAAATCCGCAAAGACAGCAACCAATTGCCGGCCGTGCTTTTGAAAATAAGTCTTGCCATTAAAAGAAAAACAGTTAAAGGCTAGCATTATAAGCAAAAAATTTAACAGTTGAGTAATTTCTCCTGCGGTAAGTTTCATATTCTTGAGAAGATTAAATCTTAGGGTATCCGAAGTCTCTTAATATGGAACATTTGCATGCAAACTGGTTATATCCAGAGACGCCATTGCTATTTCATGTGAAATATTAGTTTCTTTTAACAACATCGCCACCTCGCAAGTATTTTTGATGGGCCAGGTTTCCTGAAAAGTGAGTGCTGCTGTTAGATTACCATAGCAAAAATTTTAATACTGTAATTTGGACCTTCACATCCATCCACTACTGGACGTATTGGTGAATTTTTGCGTGTAACGCTACCCTTTAACTGTCTTACTTTTAACGGTAAGGCTTATGTTCAGAGGGACGTCCGGCAATCTGTTGCTGTCTTTCCTATTTTTTGTCCGACAGTTTCATTAATTACATAGAAAGAAAGTTCTTTAGAAATAACAGGCAGTATCTGATAATATAATTTTGTATTGTAGATATGTAGTCACTATTGTTATCGCACTTAGAGAAACAGAATAAGACATGATCGACTTGGCAGGCTTCCGCAATCTGTTGCTTTCAAAATTATGCTTCATTGTGCAGTTGTAATCAAACAGAAGTCTTCACTAGTTCGATCTCACTGTCACTAGACAACCTGCAGATTTTTTTAGATATTTTCAGAAAACCATCCAGCACTGATGTAATTATTGATGTGGCCTCCTGCCACCCACACGCGCGTGAGCTTACTTTTTTCCTATCAGTATCGAACAAGTTTCCTGAACTTAGCTTAAGTCTTGCTCTTGTCAAAACAGAAATTGATATAATAACAGAAATAGGTCTGAAAATCGGTTACACTGAACGTGAGATACGGAACACTTGTAAATCGATTTTAAATAGCTGGAAAAAATCCTTCGCCAGATTTTCCTGAGAATCCATCTAAATTTTTATCTACATCCTACAACGGGCATTTGTGTGAACTACTGTCAGCACATTTCAAAAAATCCAGTACAATAATGGGCTTCCAGACACGCAAGAATTTTAAGACATTCTTGCATACATGTGTTGACAATAAGCAGAATATGTTTACGAAGTCGGGAGTACATAAAATGACCTGTTGCTTTCTGTGGCAGTGTATACATCGGGCAGACGGGGCGTGACCTTTTAACTACATTCAGGGAACACTATAATAAAAACAAGACTGCTATGGGTTGTCATTTCAGTGATAAGAAGCTTCGTTTGGATATGACTGAAAAATCTATAACTATCTTAGACATAGAGCTACAAGACTTCGACATTTTGGAAGAAATTGTGAATTACAAGTATATTAATACTAATCAACGTGGAATCTTGAATAAACAGATCCGCTCTCACCGAAAATGGTTTTTCGATATTTTCCAGGATTACGTATGAGCGTGGCTGTATGGTACCAATGTCTGGTTCTGATAAACGGTCCTGTTTCAGTTTAATTTTGGTATAGCCTACCTTCCCTCCACCCAGTCCATTACCCCTTCTAATTTATTCTGTCTGTGTTTTATGGTTTGGGATGTACGATTACACTATGTATTTTATACTTTTAGTTTATAACTTCGTAAAGCGTCACAAGACGCTACGATTTTAACATTTGACGGTACGTTTAACAAAGTAAAATTTCTTAGTTTTGTATAGACATGACGTGTAATTCCCCACGACAGATTTTGCTTATACTCAAAAGATTCCTGTGTGTCATAAAAGACTGGTAGTGCTCATTAGTTGAAAATGGTTCTTCTGCTTGAAGTAAGCGCAGTAGAGCAAATTGTCTACTCTCTAGTACCGGACTATCCTAATTTTAACGAAAGTATTACATTCCCCTACCTCTGTCTTAATGCCTGTATTTAAATTTATTGCGTAGGTTTGTACTGCTATTTGATATTGTAATTTTGTGGCTCCTGCCCTGCCGCAGTTGTGATTGTAGCTTTTGACGATGTGGTGCCACGTAATACTCTCGCATTTAAACAAATACATTAGAAGCTTTTATAAACTTAAAGTTGTCATTATCATTTGTATAAAGAAAATATTTCTTTTATAATATGTTGGTTCACAGCCATTAGACACACGGTGTAATTAATGTAAATTAGTTGATGCGCGTTGGTACCACTATACGTTTTGCGGCGTCACTTAGCTGCAAATACATCATCTTGGTCCACACGCTGCCAAACGGTCTGTAGTCTGCGAATGTTTGTTTTCATATAAAACTTGAAACGCCATATGTACGTGGCGCACTCGCTTCTTGTTCATCTATCTGGGATCCCTATCAGGTAGGACTGATAGAGGAGATAGAGAAGATCCAACGAAGAGCGGCACGTTTCGTCTCGGGATCGTTTTCAATGCCGAGAGAGTGTTCCGGAAATGATAAACAAGCTCCCCTGGCAGACGTTACGAGAGAGGCGTTGTGAATTACGGAGAGATTTATTATTGAATTTTTATGACAGCACTTTTCAGGAGTCGTATTGACCACGAGGAGAAAATTCAAGAAATTAGTGCCAGTATAGAGGTTTACCGACTATCATTCTTCCCACGTACTATTCGCGAGTGCAACAGGGTTGGAGAGATCAGATAGTGGTATCGAAATACTCGCCGACATACACCATTAGGTGGCTTGCGGAGTACAATGTAGATATAGGTGTAACACATTTCGTGCTACGTAATTTCAAAGTGTGGTCCCCTAGCTACCCGTCACAGTATCTTATAAATTTTTTTCAGGTATCTGATTATGGATAAATTTTGAAACATGTCACATGAGAACCAAAGTGAGTCCTTGCTGGTGGCTGACGTTTACCGTTACGACCAGTCATCCTGAATGGAAAACTACCGATCGTTATAATAACGGTCGCCTGACTCCTGCGTAACTTTATGTCACATTCATAATATTCTAATTTATGTGCGATGTTAGCGAATTTCCCTCTTTCTGTAATGCTTTCTGCCACCGATAGTTTGAATTTTATGTCCTCTGTGCTTCGGTCATCGTCAGTTACTTCGCCGCCTAAATAACAAAATACTCCTACCGTATCTGTTCCGCTCAGAATTGTCTGATTTAATTCGAATGCTTACTTTTGTTGAAATTCATCTTATAACCTCTTTTCAAGATATTGTTCTTTCCATTTAACGGCTTCTTCCACGTCTTTTACCGTCTCTGACATAATTACAGTTTCTTGAGTCAATCTAAAGATTTTAATTTCTTCTCCATGAACTTAAATTCATTTTCCAAATATTAATGGTATGATACGTACACATTTCATGAGTAATGGCACCCTAGTATCCTCTTTAGATCTGAGCAACACCACATGATTATAAGCAATATTATTTCAGCTATTAAGTGATAATTTCTTAAAGGTACTATCTGACATTAACGGGCGTCTACGTTGGGCTGATGTGCTCTACATGGCATGGAACTTTTTTCAGCCTTTCTGGAATTCCTTGCAGTTATAACCTGTTTATATCTATCTACAGATAACAATATTATAAGTGGAGCTTACAACTTACTTTCGGTGATAGATCGTTGTTCATATATTTTCCGAATTACTAAGGAACTAGTTGTACCATGTTAGCGTAGGACTTCGAACTATGTCTTAAAGCTGCAATATATTTCTTCTAGCTCGACAAAACCAATGGTAGCAAGCGACCAGACTAAAACAGTCTTGTGTTTGTCCTCCGCCGTGTACGAGATCGGACACAATATACGTCGAGGAATAGCTCATTTCTGATCTGAATAGTCTTGTTTCATCTTTTATATAAAAATAATACTAAACGTAGAGGATAAATGTTACTGTAGAATGCTTATAAACTACAGAACATTCGCGAAAGAGGCCGAATACATAATTCTCTTACACATTCCTCTTGAGCACCGTTAATGAGTTCAAATTCGTCACTAAAATCTCTTCAAGGTGAATTTCAAAATAAATCGGATGATTTATTCAAATGTAGTAACAACTGGACATTGTCCGAAGAGAAATGGCAACAGACGGGAAAAATATGATGACCTTCTTGCAAAATCTTACAAGGCAAACGCACAATATGGTTTATAGACTGAGTCAAAAGTGTTATTGGGGCACACACGCAGATATTATTTTCGTTTGATTCCACACGCCAATGGAGTAAATGCTACCACGCACCGACTGCCGTACAATGTACCTTTATCTCTATATTTTTCCTCAGGATGCCGAGTTCCCGTGTTGAAAAGGTGTCGTATTATTTTTGCACCAAATTGTTCTTTGTTGCATTTGAGTCTTCACATTGTGTGGGCTTCAACTTACATTCTGAGATGCAAGCTGCTGTATGCTTTCGTTAAAACACTTATAAACCAATATTTTCAGGTTGCATCAATGTGTTGTTCCTATTCTCCAGCGATGTCAATTACTAGATGTACAAGGTGGTCAGAAACAGTCAGAAAAGTTTGTAAGGGTGTTTCAGGGTAGGCTGTACTGGGAAATAACTGTTAAGAATAAAATCTGGTACGTTACGCCGTTTTCGAGTTAATTGGGGTTGAATGTAGCAAACCAGGACGTTGCGCGTGCTAATTCAAACGGTACGCCAGTTAAAATTATTGTCAGTTATTGTCGTAGCGTAAATGATAGCACACGAGACTGTTCCAGGCTTCAGCTCGGATTCGATTCTTACTACTGTCCCATGTCCAATTTTTTTATCATCCTCTTGTTCCGTTTTAGAAAGGCGAACGAAATACACGTTTTGTCACACCGTCTCTGGCGGGCCGCTTGAATTTTCCCGTGAGGGCCTGATAGGCTGACTTCAGTGTTAATTAACTCAAAAACGGTGCAACATTTCAAAATTTTTTCTTAACAATTATTCCTTAGCACAACCTACTCTGCAACATTCTTAGAACCTTTTCAGGTTATCTTTGACCAATCTATACATACAGTGTGTTTGTTTTAACCTGGGACAAATTGCTCTGAGCACTATGGGACTTAACTTCTGAGGTCATCAGTCCTCTAGAACTTAGAACTACTTAAACCTAACGACATCACACACATCCATGCCCGAGGCAGGATTCGAACCTGCGACCGTAGCGAACTTGGAACAGCTAAATATATCTTGAAAATTGAACATCGACAAAATAAAATGTTCTTGGTGGAAAGATAATATTAGAAAAAGCAACGTGTGTCTGTGCTAAGACTAGTCACCTCTTAATCACCTCCCCTGCGTAGGTGGGGTCAAGTTTGCATTGTCAACTGGGAACCACATCCGCCTTCCCCTTTTTATTGCAAATTCGGATTCTACTCCAACAAATAGGTACGATTTACTCAAATTATTTTTTCCATTCATGATAGATGACTCTGTAATCGAAATATATAAAATGTGACTGCTTCTGCTAAAATAACGAACCCATTTGATTCTACATTTCATTTACGATGTAAATGTAAACCTTTGTGTTTTAACGGTTGATATATATGATAGAAATCTACTTGACGTTGAGAATTTGATTTTACAACACAAAATGTTTAGCCTTTTCAATGCCTGGTTGGAAACTACGTGTAGCGTGATCCAGAAACAACGACGTTGACGTAGTAGTTTTCTGTTCCCATTGGTATACTTGATATCAGTAAGTCCCATTTTTTATCACCATTGGAGTGTTTTGATTTCGATGAGTACCTTTGCCTTATACCATAAGTCTAATTCACAAAGCTTTTATGATGTTTACTTGCATTCACGCACGAACTAATAACCGTATCAAATGGAAGGTCGACAATTTGAGCAGTTATTGTGAATCACAATTACGATGAGAGGCAAGGACACTCACTGAAAGCAATCATTCCAGTGGTGAGTAGGCAGGGGGACTCGCCGATATCAAGCATCCCTACGGGAATAGAAAACCGCGTCGTTCTTCCTGGATCATGTTACACGTAGTTTCAGACCAGACACTGAATCGCCTAACCATGGTGTACTGTACACAACAAATTTGCGACGATAAAGGAAACTTCGAACACAAATATCATTCACTAGAACACAAAGGATTACATTTATTTCGCGCATAAAGTGTAGAATCAAATGCGTAAGTTCTTAATTGCAAAAACAGGCCCACTTTATATTTGTCGATTACAGTGCCATATAAGACGAATGGGAAAGAATGATTTGAGTAATCCGTAGGTATTTCTTGGCGTAGAATCCAAATATGCAATAAAAATAGGGAGGGGTCCCATTTGAAAACATAGAGCTGGCCTTGCCCAGCTGGGATGGGTGGTTAGAAGGCGGCCAAAGTTTCTCTTGCAACGTTGTTTTCGTACGATGCGTCGTTTGCAAGATATTCAGGTGTTTCACGTTAAAAACATATTTATTGTGGGACTGTAAATCTTGTAGAACGTAAATACTTTTGGATTTCTAGCTCGTCAAAGGATAACTCCTAATGGTAGCAAAGTTTTTTAATCTCTTTTGCATGTGCCTATTGACAACTCAGCGCTTCTGCCTTTCTGTGAGCGGCTTCCTTTACATGAACATTTGCTTCCAGCCAGTGACAGAGTGTCTGTTAGTCTGTACCTCAACGTAAATGATTCTATCTTGAGACAGGCATTTGTAAATACCAGCTTCCTTGTCGTACCAAGTGATTTACTTGATTATACAGCTTTCTCTCTATGTTTTTGAACTTTATTCTACGGAGGACACAATGGTATAATAAGACTAGTTGGACACATTCATACAGAAATTTCTCAGTCAGATGTACCCACCTGAAGAGAAGTTTGAAGAGCGAACAAAGGGAGATACGCCTACCAAGAAAGGGGACAATTTAGAGATTACTCCATTGTACCATGTGAATTCCCTCCATCACTTCGTGCTGGCAATAACCTTAATGTTTTCATAAACGACTAATTCTGCGATTCGTAGTAGATAACAGTAGTCACTATACGAGATATCAACGCAGTTTAGGCAGCTAGTCTTATTATTGTTCTGGCCCAGAAACTTTTAGCGTTTTTTTTTCTTTTTCTTTAACCTACAAGTTTCGACTAGTTCGGTAGGAAGGTTCTTAAACCTCGATAAAGGATTTGTGCGACGAAATTCTGCGCAGAGCTCGTAAGTTAGGGATAAAAAGTTCATCTGGTGCTGTGATCTCACTGAAGCAAATTACATTTCTCCTGATTTTACTGAAAACAGAGTGCTCGCCTATAAACTTTCCTTCAGCCTGTATAACGAAGAGATTTTTAGTAGTTGTCTGTGTGCAACGCAAGTGGCTCAAAGTATTGTCATGGCGGTGCTACTGCGGCGGCGTTGTCTGCAGAAACTTCGCAGAGTCCGCAGACAACCCTATAAAGATTAATCTTACAAATTATCTTCTACATTACATCACGTATCAACTATTTTTAGCGTATAGATTCATATTTGTTGATTGCATTGAAATGGCTGTTTCTTTTTCGACTATTTCCGCTACAAAACTTTCATAATTTTCTATCTTACTACTCTCTAATGTCATCATATGTAATCCTACGTGGTGACGACTTTTTCAGGAAACTGGTCATCAAACACTCAAATAATTTCAGTTCTTTGTTTCCTCTGCAAATCATGGAGAATTATGAATGTCTGGCCACTGTCATTTAAAATGACGAAGTATGGTTTCTTCTTCTTCTTCGCGAATGGATCACTTAGGACCACGCGTAATCAACATTTGTTGGCCTTCCTTTTCGCCCAGTATTTCTTCATACGGAACGAATGGGCTAGTTTTCGTTGCGCAGACCACGTATGTCGGTTAGTTTTTCTCTCTTCTCCCTCAAAACCCCTTGTTCGTGATTTTTCTGATTTCATTTCTGTAATGTAGTTTTGGGAACCCTAATTCTCTCATGTCTTTTTCCGTCTGTTTGTACCAGTTCTGTCTTGCAATTTTGTTCATTGAAAATGTATGGATTTCGGGCGTTAACGTGTTTGAGTCCATTCTTTCTAAACTCCCCATGAATTGGATTCTTCTCATGCGCATTGTGTCTGTTATTTTGGAATTACTTTTATATATTTCTGCATTGGGTTTTGGATAATGCACACCATCTTTAATTCTTGGTCCTAGGATTTCTTCATTACTTTACGTTCTTTTACTTCTAATTCCCATTTTAGTGTTCTGTGTTGAAGATTTAGTATCTGAGATGCGTAGAGAGCTTCGGGTTTAATTACTGTTGTTTAGTGTCGTGTTTTGCAGTTCCACGAGAGACTCTTTTTGTTGTAAATGTTTTCTGTTAAGTGAAACGCCGTCTCCAATTTCTGGACTCTTGATCTCACAGATTTCTTTTCATTACAATTTTTTGCAATCCATTCACCTAAATATTTAAATTCTTTTACTCGAGAGATGTAGTTATTACCAATTTTCAGATCAGAAGGTGCATCTTTGATGTCAGTCATAAATTTTGTTTTTTCAAATGAAATTTCTAATCCTTTTTTTTTGCTGCCTGCTCTTGTAATAATTCTATCTGTTTCGGTAATGTCTTGGGCGATCAGTGCCACGTCGTCAAAAAAAATGGTTCAAATGGCTCTGAGCACTATGGGACTTAACATCTGAGGTCATCAGTCCCCTAGACTTAGAACTACTTAACCGCTCTAACTAACCTAAGGACATCACACACATCCATGCCCGAGGCAGGATTCGAACCTGCGACCGTAGCGGTCGCGCGGTTCCAGACTGTAGCGCCTAGAACCGCTCGGCTACGCTGGCCGGCGCTACGTCGTCAGCAAACGCTAAACAATCTACTTCTATGCCCATACGTTTTGGTCCCATTCTGTGTGCTGGTGCACCTGCTTTTCTCCATTTTCGAGTAATTTTTTCAAGAGCACAATTGAAGAGCACTGGGGACAGTCCATCCCCTTGTAGTACTCCTGTGTCTATTCCAAATTCTGTGCTCAGTTCTCCCATAAATTTTACTTTGGTTATGATCTCCGCGAGTGTTTCTTTTATTATGTTTGTTGTCTTTTGATCTAGTCCAAATTCTGCTAACACTTCAAAATGGGATTTTCGGTCTATACTTTCATATGCTTTTTCAAATTCGACTAACGTGATGACATAACTTTTGTTTGAAGTACTATGCAAATATTTCATCGAATTTTTCAAGTTAATGATTTGTTCTAAAGAAGATCGACCTTTTCTGAATCCACCTTCGTATTCGCCTAGTTTTGAATCCAACTGAGGTTCTGCTCGGTTTAATAGGGCTTTAGACAGAATTTTGTATGTTATTGACAATAAAGAGATTCCACGATAATTGATGCAGTATTTTTGCTTCCTTTTTTGCACAGAGGATGTATGATTCCTGTCTTCCAATCTGTGGGGATTTTTTCAGTTTTCCCGATTTCATATACAATTTCTTTGAGTTTTGTAATAAGATTTTCTCCTGCATTTGCAGTGACTTAATGATCTCTTTAATCTCCTGTAAACTTGGTGGCTTTGAGTCTGGGTTTCGTTGTGTATGACGGAACTCAAATTTTTCTGCAGGCTTTACACAATTCAGTAATTTACAAAAGTATTTTGTAAGAATTTCACAGTTTTCGGTGTTGGTATAGGCAATTCCTCCATGTTCATTTCCGGATTGGAGTGATGGAGGAGAGTACTTTGCTAATTTTTTTTTGAATACTCTGTAGAAATTTCGGGAATTGATTGTCTTGAAATCATCTATGCCTTGCAATTTTTTGACTTCGTGTTGTTTACGGACTGTTCGCATTGCTTTTGTGACTGTAATCATCGTATCTTTGAGATCTTCCACGGTCTTTTGATTTTTGTTGCACAACCAATTTTGCCACGCCTGTTGTCAGAGATTTATTAGTTGGTCACACTCATCTGTCCACCATTGGTGTTTACGTGTTCTTGTTTACGGTGAAGTCCTGCTTGCAGTTGTTGCCAATTTTTTGGTTTTAAATTTTGTGTTTCTTGGGTAAACTGTTCATTGCCATTTATCGTTTGTACATCATATTTACGGTGTGGGGATTTCTTAGTGAATTTTCTTTTTTCTGGAATGACATCCAGGGAGAATTTTGTTGGTTAATGGTCGGAATCTAGGTCTAGTCCGTTAAGGACTTTAATTTTCATGATTTATACTATATTTATGCGGGAGATCATTACATGATCCAACTGATATTCACCTAGTAATGGATTAGGTGAGATCCAAGTTTTGGTTTTCGAGGCTCTTTTCTTGAAAAACGTCGATTTGAAAAAATAGGTCGTGGTTTTTGCAGATTTCCATGAGTCGCATGCCATTCTGGTTGGTCTGTGTATGTTCTGACCACTTACCTATCCAATATCGATATTTCTTTTCCTTATCAATTTGTGCATTGAAATCCCCTATAAGGGTTTTGACACGGTTATTTGGGATTTTTTGGAGACTATTATCTAATTGATTCCATAATTCTTCTACTTCTTCTACTTAGTTTTTGTTAATGATGCTAGCTGGTGAATCTCCGTTGATTAGAGTGTATATCTTATTAGCTGATTTTATTGTCATCGTGGAGAGCCGACCCGAAAAAGATTTGAAAGTTTTTCAACCGTGGGATTTGACCCACTGGGGTGATTTGTCTTTGAAGGTGCTGTATCCATGTTGATTTGTTTGGACCGGGTTTATGACTGAAATTGAGATATCAGTCGGGTTAAGCTCAGAGTTCCACTTCTGAGTTTTATGTATTAGCCGCCACTAACATGTGGAAAAGACGCTGTAGGGGTACCGCCACTAACCTGTGAAACCGTCGTGCACTTTGTCCAAATAACCTTGAACGATAGCTTTTATAATATCCCAAAAAGCAACGTTGCCTCTTCCGCCACTTCCGCCGTATCGATGATCTTCATCTAAGTCTTCACCGCCGTTGAAGTCTTCACAGTATCCACGGCAAGGGGCCCTCACGAGGTACTATCAACCGGGCCAGGTGAACCAAGGTTTTTTTACGAGGTGTTACTCCTCCCCCTCCTCCTTTTTCAACCGGGCTTGGGACCGGCTATTGCGCAGTTTAGGTATGGTTTATTAAAATCCGAATTAGATGTTTCTTCTCATCTTCATAAATTTTTGTAGCCAATAAATTCAAATTACTTTACATCACGTACCAATCGGCTGTGTTCCATACTGTATAAAAAGTGGCTAGTCTCAGTTGACTAGAACTAATGCTTCAGTCTTGATCTTTGATTTGGGCATGTAAGTGCAAATTCTTTAATTCAGTAACTTTCTTCATATCCTGTTTCGTTTCTAGATTTACTTTCTAAATAACGTATTCTGTATAAATTCCAGTATTTCTACTTTTATAAATAAAACTTAGTTATATTTTCAATTTTCACCTACTACGGACCATGTGAATAACAGTTTTTGGTTTAACGTTTGGTTTCTGTATCGTAATTCCATGTAGTAGTTTCCGATCTTCCGACCACGAAACTCTTTCTTGGTTTCTTTTCGTGCTGAAACTCTGAAACACCTACATCTCCCTCTACATCTTCATAGATACTCTGCGAATTACACTTACGTGCTTGGCAGAGGTTTGATGGGACCATCTTCGCAATAATTCTCTGTTATACCACTCTTTAACATAGCGGGAAAAAACGGACACCTATATCTTTCCGTGCGAGCTCTGATTTCCCTCATTTTCCTATGACGATCGTTTCTTCCTACGTAGGTCGACGTCAACAAAATATTTTCATATTCGGAGGAGAAAGACGGTAATTATGACCGTGTGTAAAGTACGCCAGCGGCAAGACACAATCAGCCTTCCCTGCGGGATAGCAATGGAGATACCATCGATGATAGTGCTGCAAAAACAGAGTTTTTAAAAACAGCCTTTCGAAATTCTTTCACCAGAGATGACGAAGCAAGTATTCCAGAATTCGAATCAAGAACAGCTGCCAACATGAGTAACTTAGAAGCAAATTAAATCACTTAATAAAAGCAAGTCTTCCTGTCCATACTGTATGCTAATTTGGTCCCTTGAGAATATGCTGATGCAATAGCTCCGTACTTAGCAGTCATACACAATCGCATCGCTAGATGAAAGATTCGTACCCAAAGACTAGGTAGATGAACAGGTCTCGTCAATATTCAAGAAAGGCAATAGGAGTAATTCAATGAATTACAGGACCATATCATTGACGTCGGTATGCAGCAGGATTTTGGAACATACACTGTGTTCGAACATCATGAACTGTCCCTAAAAGAACGATCTATTGACACACAGTCAACAGTGATTCAGAAAACATCGTTTTCAAAAAATGTTTCAAATGGCTTTGAGCACTATGGGACTTAACATCTATGGTCATCAGTCCCCTAGAACTTAGAACTACTTAAACCTAACTAACCTAAGGACGTTACACAACACCCAGTCATCACGAGGAAGAGAAAATCCCTGACCCCGCCGGGAATCAAACCCGACACCCCGTGCTCGGGAAGCGAGAACGCTACCGCAAGACCACGAGCTGCGGACAAACATCGTTTTCCTGGAACATAAATAACTCTTTACGAACACGAAGTATTTCAAATTGATTCCGTACTCCTAGATTTCCAGAATACTTTTGACACCGTACCTCACACACGGCTGGTAATCAGGTTGCGTGCTTATGGAATATCGTCTCAGTTATGCAACTGGATTTGTGATTTCCTGTCAGAGAGGTCCCAGATCATAGTAACTGACGGAAAGTCATCGAGTAAAGGAGAAGGGACTTCTGACGTTTCCCAAGGAAGTGTTTTAGGGCTTCTGCTGTTCCTTATCAATATAAACTATTTAGGAGAAAATCTGAGCAGCTGTCTTACGTTGTTTGCAGATGAAGCTGTCGTTTATTGTCTAGCAATGTCATCAGAAAATCAAAACCAACTGAAAAATGATTTAGACAAGATATCTGCATGGTGCTAAAACTGGCAATTCACCTAAGTAATGAAAAGCGTGAGGTTATATATGTGGTGTCACCGCCAGACACCACACTTGCTAGGTGGTAGCCGTTAAATAGGCCGTGGTCCATTAGTATACGTCGGACCCGCGTGTCGCCACTGTCATTGATTGCAGACCGAGCGCCGCCACACGGCAGGTCTAGTGAGACTTCCTAGCACTCGCCCAGTTGGACAGACGACTTTGCTAGCGATGCTACACTGACAAATACGCTCTCATTTGCCGAGACGATAGTTAGCATAGCCCTCAGCTACGTCATGTGCTACGACCTAGCAAGGCGCCATTACCAGTTTATATTGAGATCGTTATTAATGTATCAACAAGAGCGATGTTCTCCAATTATGGATTAAAGTTAAGTATTCTAGCAACAACGTACCTTATTGGCTATATTAATTACATTGTCCTGGTCCAGACCTCACGCCAGTTTGCGTGAGCTTAAACGCGTGCCTTTCGGCTTCCTCTCATAGTGACTTGGCTGTCTTGCCAAGTCACAACAATATACATCAGTGCAAAAGAAATCCGTTAAACTTCGGTTACACGATAAATCGATCAAATCTAAAGGGCGTAAATGTAACTGAACACCCAGGAATTACAATTACGAACAACAGCAATAGGAAAGAACACAGATTTAGAGATGAAGTATCGTTGTGGAAGGTATTATAAGTTACTCGCATGGAAGACCGAGCTAAATTTCGAGCTTCTGTAAAAGATCGCCAATCTTGGGGATTTTGCGTTCGCTTAAATTTGCTATGCCTGTTTCGTTGTTTCCTGCAATAGTGTTCTCACATGTTTTGTGTACCATGGGGGATCAGCTCCGTCGTTTGTTAATATATTTCGCATAAATCTCAATTGTTGTCGATATTGCTACTCTGAATTAAAGCCACATCTGGTCTGCACTTATATTGTTAATTTTGAATGAGTGGAGAATGTCTCTCAGGATGGGCGTCAAGTGAATTTTCATCTGGTTTTTTAAATAGATATATTTTTCATTTATTTTTGGAGGATTTGGGAGCACGGTACTCAGTCTTGCTACGACAACGTTGTGTTCGCTAATCCCTTTATGCGTTTTGATGCTCGTTATTAGCTCAGGATTATTTGTTGCTAAGAGGTCAAGTGTGTTTTCACAACCGATTACTATTCGAGTGGGCTCATGAACTAATTGCTCGAAATAATTTTTAGAGCTTGCGCTTAGCACAATTTCGAATGATATTTTATGCGTACCTCCGGATTTAAACATGTATTTTCGCCGACATATGGAGGGTAAATTAAAATCACCGCCAATTATAATTGTATTAGTCGGGCACGTGTTTGAAATTGCACTCAAGTATTCTTCCAACGATCATCTATGTTGGGAGGTCGGTAAAAGCATCCAATTATTATTTTATTCCAGCTGTCAAGAATGACCTCTGCCCATATTAACTGACAGCAGCTATCAACTTCAATTTCGCTGCAAGATAAACTACTTCTAGCAGCAACAAACATGCCACCACCAACTGTATTTAGATTATTGTTTCTGAACATCGTTAGGTCTTACGCAAAAATTTTGGCTGAACTTATCTCTGGTTTAGCCACCTTTCAGTGCCTATAATGATTTGAGCATCAGTGCCTTCTATTAGCGTTTGGAGCTCTGGTACTTTCCCAAAAATGCTACGAAAATTTACACCTGTTATACCTGTGGTTCGTAGTGCTACGTTCTTCCAGTGTTCTACCAGCACATTTTGAGACTGTAGCACGTTCTGTGTTTCCCTGAGACACACTAACGTGAAAAATCACCCAGTCCACGCCACACAGCACCCGCTACCCGCGTAGCAGACGCATGCGTGTAATAGACTCCTGACCTATTTAGCGGAACCCGATAACCCACCATCGTATTCCGTAGGTTGAGGAATGTGCAGCCTACACGGTCGCAGAACCGTCTGAGCCTCTAATTCAGACCCTCTACTGGGCTCTGTACGAGAAGTCCGCAATCGGTCCTGTCGACTATGCTGCAGATTGTGAGCTCTTCTTTCATCTCGCAAGAAAAACTGGCAGCATTTAAAATTTTTGATAGCTGCTCGAAACCAGAGAGAATCTCTCCAGATCCAAAGCGGCACACATTATTGGTGCCGACCTGAGCCACTAATTGAAGCTGGCTGCACCCTCCGATTTTCATGCCACCCTGAAGGACCCGTTCCACGTCTGGAATGACTCCACCCGGTACGCACACGGAGTGCACATTGGCTTTCTTCCCCTCCTTGACAGCCATGTAACAAAGCCTCATAACGCGCCTAGCTTGGAGCTCCCAACTACCAATAATCAAACCCTTTGTGACTGCCCATAACTTAAAGGCTGAAAGGTTTCTTCTGAAACTGGACAGCTACCGCATATTTTGTGCGCAACGCACCACTGTCTAAACCAGTTTCAGTGGGAAAATTTTTCTGTATGCATGTGGTGTAGTAGTGGTCAGCGCATCTGCCTATTAAGTAAGAGACTGATTCCAATTCCGGTTGAGCACAAATTTTCGACTTGTCCCGTTGATATAAATCAGTGTCCACAGGGAGCTAATGTCTAATTCCTTTGTCTCAAGATTTTTCTGAGCGATATGTTCGAAAATGCTCTGGCATGACCAATTTTTTCATCCTGAACAGATGTCCGTGAACAGTTATTGTGCGTTTTCTCATAACCGCATTCAGCTGCCCAGTTTCGTTACACATATTTTCCTTACTTCTCTTCCTGTATTCACCTTCCAGTTTTAAAGATGGTAATATTTTCATCAGAATTTTCTTATCTCTCTTTCTAATGGTTTTTATGTATTCCATATCTGTCAGATCCAGTCATTCAACTGGAATATTAGTTCTGGTTTAATCACTGTAATGTTGTATCTTTGCCCGAGAGTAAATAGATCTCTTGCTACACACATCTTTAGACAGATGATAAACGGTTGCCATCTTATTTGTCCTGAGATTATTCGTCTCTCCGCCTTATCCATTCCATCAAGTCTTTTAAGTCATCAGACTTCTTTAACTTTTCCACAATCAGTGTTCAAGAATTTTGACCACGTTTTTATGTTTGTCATAAATTCTGTCTTTTTGTAAAATACTTTTCTTTTCCATTTCCTTTCAAAATACTAATCTTTCTTTTTTCCACTGATATGTCTCAAGAAAATGTCGCAATATCCTCAGCAAACCTAAACACAAAATTGTAAGCTTCTTGGTTTTATAATTCATTTGCAAGTGTTCATTTATTCTCCCTTTCTTTTAGCTCATCTTCTCATTTTCGGATCGCTTTACGCAGTCTTCCTTTCGAACACCCTCAGCCTGATTCTAGATAGTGTTTTCATTAGTGTCAACTAATCTTGTTTCTTGTTTTATCATCGACACCGAACTCTTTCAATATTTGAACGAGATATATTCATTCAACAGATTTATATGCCTTTTTATTTCAACATTCTGACAGCATTGGACTTAAATCTTACCGCCCCGACTTCGAACCGGTTATTATTATTATTATTATTATTATTAATATAAAGTCAATAGTCTTCCGAGGTGTAGGTATTGATTTCTTCTGGAGCTGATCTAAATTGATTACTGTCTTACAGTTATTCTGATCACCGTTTCCTACATCTTTCGCTGTTTTTCATTTTCTTTTACATATTAAAACCACTACCGTCTTAAATTTCAGATGTATGTGATTCTGAACATACATGACGGCTACTTTCTCTTCGATATGCTGATTCTTTCAAGGGAACACTTCGTGGATAATTTTTATCTTTTATTTCGTAAGTGTATCAGGCTCTGAAAAATTACATTACAGGATTCATAGCTCGCATTGTTCTACACTTAATCAGAACTATGGCGGTATTAGTCAATTACAGCCATTTCATTTTAGCATGAGCCTTTCAAATTTTGTTTAATACGAATTTCAGATGTTTAATTTTAATATAAAAATTTTCTGTGAAACACATTTTAGTGGGAGACTTGTTCTTTACACAAACCTTTACTTCATTTCCTACATCTGTCTGCTCTTCATGTTGCATGTAGTGGTTCATTTCAGCTTTTACCTCTGATTTTAATCATTGCAATCACCTTTGTTGAAATCATCCTCCTATTTGTTTTATCAGTATTAGTAAACTTTTAATAGTTTTGTAACTGCCTTACCTCATCTAATTAATATTCTCTTTATCACATTTACCGTTAACTTTATTTTTTAACCAACATTCAGTATTCTGGTTCTGTATCAGGAATTTTTTCACAGCATCCGTATTGTTTCTCTTAACTCTTTATTAACATTGGTAATTTCCGATTCAGTATTCACATCTCCTTCATCGAAGCCCTTCATCGAAGTATTTTCATGCACTAAGAATTTTTAACTGGTTTTATACAACTACCAGTGTACATAGTTCTTCAATAGTTCTACATTCTATATGCTTGTCGATATTCTTTTTATATTCAGTTATTAACGTCATCTCAAATTTTATCATTGGAGATGGCCTGTGATTGATCAGCAGTTAAAGTCATTGATATTGCTCTTCCAAAGTCGCCCTATTAGTACCTTTCTACCTTATTTGGTGTTAACCAACTAGCATCCAGTTACCTATTATTCGTTCCCTAAAATTCTCAGTATTCGATAATCCTGCTTTTGTTTATGGTGTACAGTAGCCACAAATTGGTTTTAGGTTACTTTATTCAAACAGTTGCCTTACCGCTTAGGATTTTTTCGCAGTTCATTATCATATGATTTTTCGTGCCTTCATCAAAACAAATTATACACTGGTTTCCTGTGTGTTACCCTAGCGTGTCGAAAGAAATGGAAATTGCACTGGACAAGCTGAAAGGAGGAAAGACACCTGGTATGGACGAAGGAAATGTCGAAATGATGAAGGCAGCAGGAGAAGTTGGGAAACAGTGGCTGTATCGTGTGAAAAGGTTAATGTAGAATGAGAAGAAGACTCCAGAAAATTGGAAGAGGGCACTAAGAAATGGAGCAGGAAGGATTGTAGAAATCACAGAAGAGTCACACTGATACCACATTCTGCCAGGGTATTTAGAAGTATGCTGGAGACGAGAATCCAAACAAGAGTCGAGAACAAATTGAGAAAGGAACAGCATGGCTTCAGACTTGGGACGTCAACTGCTCACCTCATAATCGCAGTGATGCAGCTCCAGGAGCACCACGATGAATTTGAGGAAGACCTTGCGATGGCCTTTCTCGATGTAGGAAAGGCATTTGATAGCATCTGTAAAAGAATGGTCTGGGAAGCACTAGAAAAGAACGGAGTGGAAAAAGCGACAAAAAGCAGAATGGAGGAGACGTACCGTGGAAGGATGACTTGTGTGAAAATCGGAAATGAAACAACGGATTGGTTCCGGCAAACAAGTGGGGTAAACAGGGCAGTCAATTGTCACCTCTACGCTTCAGAGTGGTCTTGGATGAGATAATGTCTAAGGTGGCACAAAAATTGGAGGAGACAAGATGAAAGCAATGGCGTTCACAGATGACTTGGTGATTTAGGGAAACAGGCTGGCTGCTTGAGAAGAAACTGTGAGACAGTATGAAATTAAAGTAGTATCAACAAATGTGGTATCCTGGCTACAACTAGAAAGAAATTTAGACCAACTAGAGGAATAAATTTTGGAGGTGAACATCTAAAGAAGGTGGAAAGCGTCAAGTACTTGGTAAATGTGATACAGAAAAATAGAAGAAATGAGAAAGATATCAGTAAATGTAGCAGCCAAACAGAAGCATTCCTGCTAAGTTTTACAAGCCTGCTTTGTAACCAAGACACCCCACAAAAGAGAGGAGAAGTAATATATAGAACTTACTACATCCTAATACTTACCTATGCATCTGAAACATGGGTAATGAAGAAAAGAGATGTAAGCAGATAACAGGTATGTGAAATAGAGTTCCTCATAAGAAGAGTAACAAGGAGACAGAGGATTAGGAATGAAAGGATAATTGCAGAGCAGGATAGAAACGTCAAGGCTGAAACGGTATGGGTACTTAAAGAGAATTGAAAATTGATTCGTAAGGAGATATACGAAATGGAGATGCGAAGGAAACGACGAAGAGGAAGACCAAATGATAGCTGACAAAGGTATTGAGGAGTGTGCTGAAAAAAAGAGGCGAAGACCGACCAAGAGTGAACACAGAAAGATGGAGGGAAAACAGGACAAGAAGGCGAGGCTTAAGTTCCAAACAGACCCAGCCCGGAAACTGTTCAAGATTATGCTGGTGATGAGTGAAAGCCATACCGTAGAATCTCCTGATAGGGGCACAGATATCTTTTGTTTAATGATATTATTTCCAAGTAACAGTGACTTTCACCATCAAGTCCTGTGTCAACGATATTACTGATTTGTATAACACTGATGTCAAGAAAAGGCATAATAATGTTTCTACTCTACACGTGTAGCCGTATTCAAGCATTAATTTCGTTAAGCAAACAGTGCCGTTGACATATACTGTGAGAAATAATCTGGATCATGCATTTAATGTCCTCTTCATAGACAGCACGTGGTTTTCACTGTGACGTAATATTCATAACTTGGAGTAATTGTGTTCAGAAACCACGTGAATTAGAAGTAGAGCAATGTCGAAGATTCTTCGTATCCAGTTTTCAGACCAGAGTCATTTATACTAAATGACGCCATATTAAGGTACTGAATTGTAAAATTGGGACATCTGCGCCATTAACAAATATTTGATCAAGAATTTATAGATGAGTATACATAATTAACAGGCTCAAAATTTTTAATACTGATTTTTCATACTATCACCAAATAACTGAAGTCATTATGAATTAAGTAAAGTAATCTTCGTCAACGGATAGCTAAAATACTCTAAATCATAATCTATGAGCACAAATTCAAGCACAGTATTACATCGCGCGTTACATTTGTGACTAACAGACTCAAACTATTTAACTCAACGTAGAACAGGGAATCAGTGATCACAAGGCCGTTACAGCATCACTGAATATGGCTGTAAATCCAAAGAAAGGCCGGACGATCTTTCTGCTTAGCAAGAGCGACAAGAAACAGATTTCAGATTACCTGAGCGGTCAGCACGAAAATTTCATCTCTAGCACTAACAACGCTGAGTGTCAATGGATACACTTCAAGAGCATCATATAACACCATTTAGACAAGTATGTGCAGAACAAAGTTGTGAGGGATGGCAAAGACCCTCTGTGCGTCGACAGCCACGTTAGAAACCATCTATGAAACCAAAGAGAACTTCACTGCAAATTTTGAACTACCCAAAGTCTCACACACAAACAAAAGTCAAGCGAAGCAAAAATTGCCTTAAAGAGAGACGTGTGTGAAGCGCTCAACGAATTAGAAAGTAATAATCTTTCCGCCGACTTCACAGCAAGTCCTAAGAAACTTTTGTCTCAGGTAAAATCAGTAAATGGATCGAAGCCATCAGTCCAGACACTCCGCGAACATAATGGTAGTGACAAGGACCACGGCAGAGAAAAAGCCGAAATACTAAACGTCTTTTCTCAAAACTGTTTCACAGTGGAAGATCGCATTGAAGTCTCTTTCAAATCGTCGAATGAACAATAAAATTTCTGATATCGAAATAAATGTCTAATGGGACAGAAAATCAGTTGCAATTGCTGGAGTATGCGAAATAACTTTCCCCTCATCTAAAATCAGTGTATAGTGGATTTTTGGAGCGAAATGTTTCTGAAGCGACTGTCATTCCCGTTTTCAAGATGGGTCGTCGAACAGTCGCACGAAACTATAGCTCTTACGTCGGTCAGCTGTAGAATTTTGGAATATGTTTTATGCGCGCGCATTATGACATTTTCGGAGACCGAATATCTCCTCTGTGGGAACCAACATGGGTTCCGAAAACAACGATCTTGTGGAAGTCACCCCATTCTCTTTGTCCACGAGACTCAGAAAGCAGTACATATCGGCGCCCGGGTAGAAGCAGTGTTCGTTGACTTCCGGAAGGCATTCCATACCGTTCTGCAATGCCGCCTGATAAACAAAACACGAGCGTAAGCAGTACCAAAGCAACTGTGTGTTTGAATTGAAGAGTTCGTAGAAGACAGAACACTGTATGTCATTCTGAATGGAGAGAAGTTTTCAGACGTAAAACTAACTTCGCGCGTGCCCATGGTCGTGATATGTGACCATTACTTTTCACGATATATGTATACGACCTAGTAAATAGCGTCGGAAGTTCTACGAGACTTTTCGCGGATGACGCTGTTGTATGCAGAGAAGTTGCGACGCTAGAAAGTCGTAGCGAAATGGGAAAAGACCTGCAAAGGCTCGACACTTTGTGCAGAGAGTGGTAATAGACCCTCAACATAAAGAAATGTAATGGAATGCAAATATATAGACAGAAAAACCCTTTACTGTATGATCACGCGGCAGAACAATCACTGGAAGCAGTTGCATCCACAAAACACCTAGGGGTATACGTACGGAGTGATTCAAATGGTTCAAATGGCTCTGAGCACTATGGGACTCAACATCTTAGGTCATAAGTCCCCTAGAACTTAGAACTACTTAAACCTAACTAACCTAAGGACATCACACACACCCACGCCCAAGGCACGATTCGAACCTGCGACCGTAGCAGTCCCGCGGTTCCGGACTGCAGCGCCAGAATCGCACGGCCACCGCGGCCGGCGTACGGAGTGATTTGAAATGGAACGACCACTCAAAATTGAGCGTGGTAAGGCAGATGCCAGACAGATTCATCGGAAGAATGTGGCTTATATATAATCTGAAGATAAAATTAGAGAGATTCGGTCGCACACGGAGACTCACCAGCGAACTATTCGCGACTGGAACAGGAAAGAGGGGAAGCGACAGTGGTACACAAAGTACCCTCTATCACACACCACAAGGTGGTCTGGGAAGTTTAGATATTGATGTAAGAGTAGATTTCATGCAATTACACTTAAGCCACACTAAATTTATAAAAACAGCTGTTATATAAATTGTGAGTGTTTGAATGGTCAAGAGATAGATTATGATAGGATCAGACATGTTCGTATTTTGCATTTTGTAATTAGTTTTTTGATTATTATACGAGATTGTTACTTAAAAATTTTATTACTGTCAGCCAGTGACAGAAGATATAAATGCTTAGTGACCCCGAAAATACCAGATTTCGCCGTTACACTACGACATTGACAGTTCACCAGCCATCCAGCAAATCAAGGGAAAAATCAAATACACCAGTGTCAGAGAGATACAGGAATTAAGGACAATGGGGTTTGTTATCAAGTGCGGAATCAAATTCCGAGTGTAAAGTCGATATGTGCGCCAGTAGTTGACAAACCACCGACCCACTCCAGTCATAATTTTCGTGTTGTACGTCGGGGTAGATGATGGCTCTAGCTGTATGGTAAGTATGTACGTCCGCAGAGGGACGCGCCCTTATATCATCAAAGTTTGGCCATGGGAGTACCGGAAGGGCTTGATTTCGCTGGAAATGGCTTAATGCAGTTTCACAGCACAATTTCCTGCGAGCCGAAAAAATAAAACGGAGACTGTGCTACCCCGAGGGCGAGTGTTAGTTGGTGTTTCCTTTTTATGGGTGTTTGTACATTATTGCTGCGCGATACGGGGCAGAAGAGCGAGACGGCTCGTCGAAGCGGAAGTTAGCCAGCAGACTTCCGTTTGAACAAGCTACGACGCGTCAAATATGTTCAAACATCCTTGCAGAGTCAGCTTTATTGCCTCATTTCAGAATTAACAAAAGACCGAGTACCAAACAGCGGAAGAGGATGAGTCGCACTTTCTTAAATTTAGAACTAAACTAAGAGTTCCCTGGACAGAATGTTTAATAAAAGAATAATCAGTTTCAAAAACGAATTGACGGAAACACTACTTTCTTCGGTCTGGGCGTTACTGGATCCGGGAGATGAAGATCAAACCTTAAGGTAAACGTTCCTCAGTGCGTTGTTCGTAGACTTCTGGTAAGTTTTGTAGTTTATGTTAATGACTCAAATTACTTCAGTCAAAATATTTTTATACGTACTTCCCTTGGTTCTTTCGAGCAGTGTTTTGCGAAGAGTACCAATATCGTGTGTAACTTCTTACCTTTGTGGATAAGCGCCAGACTCCAAATCTTAAGTTTTAGAATTCAATACTCAGTCTGCTTTATTTTATTGTGTCACATATCGCTTCTTTCACTTCTGACAGTGTTTTGTGTCAGAGAAAAATAGCAGGTCGCATCTCGGTTCGGAATCCGGGTTAAATTTCTTGAACGAACAAAGGAAAATTCCAAGGTGTAAATGATGTACGGTATAAATTTTGTGAAAATAATGAAATATATAGATTTTAGTTTTTGTCCAATTTCAGCTTTTAATTGATAAAACACTCTGAAAGGTAATATGGCATATTGGTTTTAGAGGGAATATCTTCGAAACCATTATATATAAGAAATGTGTTCTATATAAAAGTTTAAATGTAATTCACATTCTTGAAAATTATGTAATCACCAGTTTCAATAATTTGAAATTTTGCAAAATACCCCTCCACAATTAAATGATTTTGCATAGTTGTAACTTTTGTTGCAGCTTAAGTTAAAGAAGCTTACAGGGCACAGCCATTTGCGCCTAATAAAGCTTGTTTTTAAAATAACATTTTTGGAAAGTAAGCTGTACAAAATGTGCTGTCGCAGTATGTTATACGTGCCCAGTAAAACAATTAAATGTTCATTATTATTCTAATCATTTATTTTACTAACTTTTATTTTATTTTAAAACTATCAGTTTACATTTTCAATTCTCCATTATTTGTTTCTAGTTAACCGTTTCGGTTACGTATACTTTGTTAACTGAAAGTAATAAGTAATTCATTTTCACGATACGAATTCGTGACACTGCAAAGAACTGCTTAAAACATAACGTTTTTTAATACAATTGAAAACAAAATTTTACAGGATTCGCAAACTTTGGTTGGCCATCATCTAAATATCCTGATACGTATCATGAACATTTCAGTCCATTAAAAAATTTGAACTTTAGCGAAGAGAACTGATTACGCACTTGTGATTGCAATTTGATTATATGGTTTCTCAACTGAAGACTGATACCACAGTCAGTCAGCTGAACTAGAACTGTAAATCTTCTCACAAAATGCTGCCAACATCCAAAGTCACATAAATCACACGCCTGAACCTTCCCAGTCGAGCCTATTTCCATCACCAATGAGCAAGTTCCTTTTTCTCACGTGCTACGATCAAAACATTTTTTCCACACTGACCAACCACCTTTTCATAATTTTAAAAGAAACTAATGGAGAGTTAATGCAAGGAATTCGAGAATTTTTTTAAGTCTCAAATGTTCTTGTGACGGGGTCGAAATAGCGGTTTACTAAACTAACTTCTGGCCACGTCAAAAGGGATTTGACAGGAGTTTCCTTTCGGAGCGCCGTAGGAGAACCTGCAGTAACGTTAAATTCTTGGTGTGGTCAGTTTGAAAGAACTGTTTTGAGTGTCGCACCTGAGGACAAGCAACTTTTTCATGCAGTGATTTTAAAAGGCTCGACGGTAAGGTACAGCATGTATGTATGTAGCATGCGATTCTGGAAGAACCTTGTGAGATGATTTTCTGATTTAGTTCTACTGAATGAGTAAGATGTCAGTCTCCACTTGAGATACAATATAACCAAGCCGCAGTCACCAGTACGTAAGCAGTTTCCAGTTCACTGAAATATGCTTGATACAAATCAGAATATTTAGTGGATCGCTCGCCACAATTTGCGAATACTGCTGAATTTTGTTTTATATAGGATTGTCCGTCGTGTGTATTATGTGAAGAAATTTCGTTCGCTTTCAGTCTGTGGTATAAAGAAAGTAATATTTTAAACATTTTTTACAGCTAACCATTACTGTAATGATTTTGTATGATACTAACGAGTTATTATTGTCAAGTAACAAAATACACGTATGTGGAATGAGAAACTAAAAAATAAAACATGAGATTAAAACGGAAAATCACAATTTGAAAATTAAAACAAAAATAATTAAAACAAATAGCAAAAATAACAATAATGAACGTTTAGATATTTTGATTAGGTATGTTGAGAATACCCCGACAGCACATTGTGTACAGCTTATGTTCCATAAACGATATTTAAGAAACTAGCTTTATTACACATGGATGGATGTGGCGTGAAGGCTTCTTTAATTTATCTAATAACAAAAGCATTAATTTTTCAAAAGTAATCAGTGGTTGTGGGGAAGGAAGTTATCGTGTTAAAAAAAACTTTCTTCCACTATTTAGCATTTAGCTGGTACTACATCTACATCCCCAAACTATTCTGCAGTTCACACTTAACTGGCTGCCACAGGGCTCTTCGTACCATCTTCTGACTGTTTCTCGACCGTTCCGCTCTGTATCAGCGCGAGGGAAAAATGAACACTCAGAGCTTTCCGTATGGGCTCTGATTTCTCTTATTTTATTAAGATGATCATTTATCCCTTCGTAGCATAGCGACAATAAAGTACTTAATATTTCAGAGGAGAAAGTTTGTGATCGAAATTTCGTGAAAAGATCTCGCCACAACAAACACGCCTTTCTTTTAATAACTGCCACACCTGCTCGCTTATCGTATCCGTGATACTCTGCTGCAAATCGCCGTCAGTGATATGGGTCTGTAACTCATCGAATTACTCCTATTTCCTTTCTTGAGTATTCCAGCGAGCCATGCAGTATTCCATTTTGTTGATACTGATGTTTTGTCGAACGAGCGGTGCGTACGATTGCTAAATATGGGGGTACTATATCAGCATACTCTGAAAGGAACCCCATTCTTATACTATCTGGACCGGAAGACTTACCTTTATTAAGTGATTTAGGTTGCTTCGTTACTGCGAAGCTATTTTTGCTTCGGTACTGCGAGGTTATCTACATCTACTCATGACGCCAGCTATTCAGGACTCGAAATATGGAATATTTACTTACTCTTCTTTGATAAAGAAATTTTGGAAAACTGTATTTAACAACTGCGCTTTAGTGACGCTGTCATCGGTAATATAATATTACCATCGGTATCGCGGTAGTGAAGATGTTGTTTGTCTCTTGCCGCTGGTTTACGTTACATACGATAGAATCTCTTTGGATTTTCTATCAGGTTCCGAGACAGATTGTCGTCGTGGAAGCTAGTAAAAATATCTCGCATTGACATTCGAGCTAACTTTCCAGCTTCCGTAAAACATTGCCAGTCTTGGAGATAATGGTTCTTTTTAAATTTGGCATGTCTTCGTAGCTTCTGCACTATTATTCTGAACTGTTTTGTTTAGTATCGAGCATCAGTACTACCTTTTATTAAAATATTCTTCGTAAATCTCTAGTTTTTACCCACTGGGGAATACCAAGCTACATCTCAATACAAATTGTTATGTATATAGTATGATACATTACATCCAACAGAGGTGGGAAGATTCAGCATTGGGGGCAATGCCGATACGGCCCCACTCTGCATTGTTGCCAGATGTATCCAAGACTTGGCAACAGCGCATGACGTCATCCAAGATGGCGGCCATGACGTCATTGAAGATCATGGCTTTTGGCAGGAAAGTGCCACGCACACAGAAAAATGGTGGAAAATTCAAATTCCAACAGGAAAATGCATCACACCACCATTATCTCCACTAACCTAAGAAAATCGCGGGTAGATAAACCACTAGGGCTACCTCCACTAACCTAAGTCACCCGACCGCCACTTCTTCCTATGAACTGCCGCTAGGTTTTAATTTCTGTGGTAAACAAAGGTCACTTGGGGTTTCACTGCTAATCTCAGAACATTGCGGGAAAGAAAGGACACTTGCATTAACCTCAGTCACCCAACTGCCACCGCCAGATAAAAAATGCGCAAAGTGCCAATTCCAACGGGTAAAGTGCCAATTCCAACAGGATAATGCATCACACCATGGTTATCTCTACTAAATGGCGTGAAAATAGCTCATTTGACCTACCTCCACTATCCTAAGTCACCCAACCGCCACTTCTTCCTATGAACTGGCACCAAATTTGAATTTTTTTCGGTAAACAAAGGTCAATTCGCATATCTCTACAAAGCTAAAAAACCGCCTTAAAGACAGGACACTTGCAGTAACCTCAGTCACTTGATCGCCACCTCCTCCTAAGGATTCGTGGGAAAAGGACGTGGACATTAGTCTTTATTTAATAATTTTCATGCAGTACGGCCATCCAGTGTGTTCAGCACGCGTTCTGGACTCCATCTGACTTAGTACACATCGCCACCACCAGAGGGCGCTCTGTTCACCAAGAGCTCGAGACTCCAACTGACTTAGTACGCAGTACCGGCACCAGAGGGCACTGTCATCTGTTATGTCATCTGATTATACAACTACTGTTATTCAAGATGGTGGTGTAAATTGTGTTCACCACGAGGCCTAGTACATAATGACATCACCAGAGAGTGCTACCGTGGACTTGGAATGAATTTTCAGGAATGCCATCCCAACCTGGACTTGGAAGGAAATAGTTCAAGTCTCCACCACGACCCTCAACTGACTGCCACGTCCCCTTACCACCCCATGTTGTTGGTCTAACATGCACTAACGTGTACTAACGTGCACAGTGCATGATGTAATCCAAGATGGTGGGGGGAAATGGAGGGAAAACGACTCTGCCTGTGATGGACATGAGTTTTTATTTTCTACATCTACATCTACATCCATAATCCGCAAGCCACCTGACGGTGTGTGGCGGAGGGTACCTTGAGTGCCTCTATCGTTTCTCCCTTCTATTCCAGTCTCGTATTGTTCGTGGAAAGAAGGATTGTCGGTATGCTTCTGTGTGGGCTCTAATCTCTCTGATTTTATCCTCATGGTCTCTTCGCGAGATATAGGTAGGAGGGAGCAATATACTGCTTGACTCTTCAGTGAAGGTATGTTCTCGAAACTTCAACAAAAGCCCATACCGAGCTACTGAGCGTCTCTCCTGCAGAGTCTTCCACTTGAGTTTATCTATCATCTCCGTAACGCTTTTGCGATTACTAAATGATCCTGTAACGAAGCGCGCTGCTCTCCGTTGGATCTTCTCTATCTCTTCTATCAACCCTATCTGGTACGTATCACACACTGCTGAGCAGTATTCAAGCAGTGGGCCAACAAGCGTACTGTAACCTACTTCCTTTGTTTTCGGATTGCATTTCCTTAGGATTCTTCCAATGAATCTCAGTCTGGCATCTGCTTTACCGACGATCAACTTTATATGATCATTCTATTTTAAATCACTCCTAATGCGTACTCCCAGATAATTTATGGAATTAACTGCTTCCAGTTGCTGACCTGCTATATTGTAACTAAATGATAAGGGGTCTAGCTGTCAATGTATTCCCAGCACATTACACTTTTCTACATTGATATTCAATTGCCATTCCCTGGACCATGCGTCAATTCGCTGCAGATCCTCCTGCATTTCAGTACAATTTTCGATCGTTACAACCTCTCGATACACCACAGCATCATCTGCAAAAAGCCTCAGTGAACTTCCGATGTCATCCACAAGGTCATTTATGTATATTGTGAATAGCAACGGTGCTATGACACTCCCCTGCGGCACACCTGAAATCACTCTTACTTCGGAAGACTTCTCTCCATTGAGAATGACATGCTGCGTTCTGTTATCTAGGAACTCTTCAATCCAATTACACAATTGGTCTGATAGTCCATATGCACTTACTTTGTTCATTAAAGGACTGTGGGGAACTGTATCGAATGCCTTGCGGAAGTCAAGAAACACGGCATCTACCTGTGAACCCGTGTCTATGGCCCTCTGAGTCTCGTGGACGAATAGCGCGAGCTGGGTTTCACACGACCGTCTTTTTCGAAACCCATGCTGATTCCTACAGAGTAGATTTCTAGTCTCCAGAAAAGTCATTACACTTGAACATAATACGTGTTCCAAAATTCTACAACTGATCGACGTTAGAGTATAGGTCTATAGTTATGCACGCCTGTTCCACGTCCCTTCTTGAAAACAGAGATAACCTGTGCCCTTTTCCAATCCTTCGGAACGCTACGCTCTTCTAGAGACCTACGGTACCCCGCTGCAAGAAGGAGGCAAGTTCCTTCGCGTACTCTGTGTAAAATCGAACTGGTATCCCTTTAGGTCCAGCGGCCTTTCCTCTTTTGAGCGATTTTAATTGTTTCTCTATCCCTCTGACGTCTATTTCGATATCTACCATTTTGTCATCTGTGCGACAATCTAGAGAAGTAACTACAGTTCAGTCTTCCTCTGTGAAACAGCTTTGGAAAAATACATTTAGAATTTCGGCCTTTGGTCAGTCATCCACTGTTTCAGTACCATTTTGGTCAGAGTGTCTGGACATTTTGTTTTGATCCACCTACCACTTTGACATTAGACCAAAATTTCTTAGGATTTTCTGCCAAGTCAGTAATTAGAACTTTACTTTCGAATTCATTGAACGCCTCTCGCATAGCCCTCCTCACACTACATTTCGCTACGCGTAATTTTTGTTTGTCTGCAAGGCTTTGGCTATGTTTATGTTTGCTGTGAAGTTCCCTTTGCTTCCGCAGCAGTTTTCTAACTCGGTTATTGTACCACGGTGGCTCTTTTCCATCTCTTACGATCTTGCTTGGCACATACTCATCTAACGCATATTGTACGATGGTTTTGAACTTTGCCCACTGATCCTCAACACTATCTGTACTTGAGACAAAACTTTTGTGTTGAGCCGTCAGGTACTCTGTAATCTGATTTTTGTCACTTTTGCTAAACAGAAAAATCTTCCTACCTTTTTTAATATTTATATTTACGGCTGACATCATCGATGCAGTAACCGCTTTATGATCGCTGATTTCCTGTTCTGCGTTAACTGTTTCAAATAGTTCGGGGCTGTTTGTCACCAGAAGGTCTAATATGTTATCGCCATGAGTCGATCTCTGTTTAACTGCTCAAGGTAGTTTTCAGATAAAGCACTTAAAAAATTTCACTGGATTCTTTGTCCCTGCCACCCGCTATGAACGTTTGAGTCTCCCAGTCTATATCCGGCAAATTAAAATTTCCACCCAGAACTGTAACATGGTGGGGAAATCAACTCGAAATATTTTCCAAACTTTCCTTCAGGTGTTCAGCCACAGCAGCTGCTGAACCAGGGGGCCTATAGAGACATCCAATTACCATGTCTGAGCCTGCTTTAACAGTGACCTTCACCCACATTATTTCACATTTCGCAAGCAATGTCTCCACCGTGAGATCTACACCCCAACTGACCAAGTACACATTACTGCCACCTGAGGTTAGTGTCATCCCTCCTGCGACCTAATCCCAGATGGTGGTCTGTAGGGGGAAAATGGCACGAAAATGACTCAGGCTGTGCTGGGCTGCTGGAGAGAGTAAGGATGGAGTGCACTCTATTTAGTTTTGAACATTTTATTTATGGATGCAGTGTATTTACCATACTGATACAAACACGTGCCTGTGGTCACGCCACACAGCCCCCAGATCTGTAAACTGTTCCTAAATAACGCTCTCCAGACATGCAAACAATTCATAGTTTACCCAAATAATTTGAGTACAGACATTCAGACTACTCCTAAATAATACAGCACAGTGTTATGTAGACACTCTCAGTACTGTTAAGCTGTCCAAATAACGCATAGCACAGCCTACAGACCTGCTCGCAAAATAATGTAACTAATGCGCGTTAGCACAGCCATCAAGAGGAGATATTACCTGTACATAGATCGGTGTCAGACTATAGCAGCAATCGTAATATTTAATTTTAGTTACACTGGTAGATGTGTTGCTGGCTTCCAATATTCTTGTGAGTCTCGTATGAATTTAATGATCTGTAAACAACTTTGCGGGTTTAACTGTCAATGCAATCAGCGATCAGTGCAAAATAATTTTACCGCTGAAAGTCCCAGAAAGAAGAGGTGGATGGTGCTTCGATACCAACGTCATCAGTAATTCGGTGGTTAAATTCGATAAGAGCCAATCATAATACTCGATTTATTCACATCCTTTGTGTTGGGATATAGTAGGCTCTACATAGCCTTGAGAACGTTTGTGTGTGTTGAAAGCGGGAAGGGTAACACGTGATGGACTGGAGTATCACGTTAAGATCGCTGGGAAGAGTGCATTCGATGTTATTTTGCGCTATTTTCGTTAACAGGTTCTTATGGGGCAAGTATTTCCGTGCATACAAGCTGAGACAAGATGAAAACTCCTACAAAAGTGCACGTTAAATATTTCTTGGAGACTATGCAATTTAATAAAGTTCAACTTTGTTATTATTTTAGATACCAATTTGGGCACAGTATAACATTGAGAAATCTTCCTAGATGCACTTGCGATGGTAACTAGCTATGAGGAGCAAAACGTCAGCCACACGTCACGTATGGTCTGTTAGAATCACTAAGGAGAAAGCAGCTTGTGCTAATCTGCAATGGATTTCTGCAGCGATTTCGCTGGATTGCAGTTAGAGTAAAGGTAGTGTCAAACCCACGAGAGCGGCCCAGCTTGGAGCGTCTGTGCTCTGTAAATAAGTGTTCACTCACATCCGATCACATCATCAACGGCGCCTAGATGCAACTTCCATCTGCGTTCGGCGGCGACTCGCGGCTGCGCTCACACCCGATCACGTCAGCACGTGTGTCTAGGTGCACACGTAATTGGGCCAGAGTTTCTCAGAAATCAGTATGAGTGGGATGCCCCCGCTTATGCGTGCAGGCATCTGTATGTGGTTTGACAGCTGACGACCGCGTCATTTTGCGATCCGGTGGACAGGGTGCATGGGGGCGATGCGTGTATGCGTTGATTGCATTATTTTGCAAGCAGGTCTGCAGGCTGTGCTATGTGTTATTTGGACAGTTTATGAGCACAGAGTGTTCTACGAATCACCGTGCTGCATTAGTTAGGGAGAGTCTGAATTTCTGTACTTAAATTATTTGGGTAAACTAGGATTTGTTTGCGTGTCTGGAGAGCGTTATTTAGGAGTAGTTTACAAATGTGGGGGCTGTGTGGCGTGACCACAGGCACATGTTTGTATCAGTGTTATAAATATACTCCATCCCTAATTAAAATGTTCCAAACTAAATAGAGCGCACTCCTTCCTTACTCTCCCCAGCAGCCGAGCGCAGCCTGAGTCATTTTTGCGCCGTTTTCCCCCTATAGACAACCATCTGTTATTAGGTCCCATGAAGGATGACAGTACCCTCTGGTGGCAGTAATGTGTATTTGCTCAGTTGGGGTCTAGATCTCATGGTGGAGACATTGCTTGCAATATAAGAACTTATGTCGATCACAGGCAGAGTCGTTTTCCCTCTATTTTCCCCCACCATCTTGGACTACATCATGCACTGTGCACGTTAGTACACGTTAGTGCACGTTAGCCCAACAACATGGGGTGGTAAGGGGACGTGGCGGTCGGTTGAGGGTTGTGGTGGAGACCTGAACTATTTCCTTCCAAGTCCAGGTGGGCCATAGCATTCGTGAAAATTCATTCCAAGTCCACGGCAGAATTCTCGTGGTGAACACATTGTAAGCCACCATCTTGAATAACATTAGTCGTATAATCAGATGACATAATGGACGGAAGTGCCCTCTGGTACCAGTAATGCGTACTAAGTCAGTTGGAGTCTCGAGCTCTTGGTGAACAGAGTGCCCTCTGGTGGTGGCGATGTGTACTAAGTCAGTTGGAAACCGGAACACATTGGATGGCCGTACTGCATGAAAATGATTAAATAAAGACTTATGCCCAAGTCCTTTCCCACGAGTCCTTAGGAGGTGGTGGCGGTCAGGTGAATGAGGTTACTACAGTTAACTTCGGCGCCTTTTTCTTATCTTAGTAGAGATATACGAATTGACCTTTTTTTGACTGCAAAAATTCAAACTTGGCGCTAGTTCATAGGAAGAAATGGCGATTGGGTGACTCAGGTTAGTGGAGGGAGGTCAAGTGAGCCATTTTCACGCCATTTTCTTAGCTTATTAGTGATAACCATGGTGTGATGCATTATCCTGTTGGAATTTGAACTTCATAGTACTTTTCTCTGGGAGGTGGCAGTTGGGTGACTGAGGTTAGAACAAGTTTCCTTTCTTTTGCGTCTTTTTCTTAGGTTAGCAGAGATATGTGAATTGACCTTTCTTTACTGCTAAAATGCAAAATTGGCTCTGAGCACTATGGAACTTAACATCTGTGGTCATCAGTCCCCTAGAACTTAGAACTACTTAAACCTAACTAACCTAAGGACATCACACACATCCATGCCCGAGGCAGGATTCGAACCAGCGACCGTAGCAGTCGCGTGGGCTAAAATGCAACCTTGGATCCAGTTCATATGAGGAAGTGGCATTCGGGTGACTTAAGTTAGTGGAGATAGCCCTAGTGGCCTATCTTCCCCCTATTTTCTTAGGTCAGTAGAGGTAATGGTGGTGTGATGCATTATCCTGTTGGAACTTGAACTGGCCACTATTTTTCTGGAGGAAGGGGGCATGGCACTTTCCCGCCGAAAGCCGCCATCTTGAATGACGTCATGGCCGCTATCTTGAACGACGACTTGCTCTGTTGTCAAGTGTACACACCGCCATCTTGGATGACGTCTTTGCTGCCATCTTGGATACATCCTGCAACAATGCAGAGTGGGGCCGTATTGGCTTTGCCCTGTACTAGCATCTTGTGATGTCATGCCTAATAATAGTTCTGCACAACTGTAGTAGGCACAGGTGCAATTGTCCTAGATGGAAGTCCACTATTATGTAACATGAGAAAAGCACGTATTTTCCTTGTGCCATCATAACACATGTTAAAATATGTTAGTGTAACCATTAAAGTGAACAACCACATGATGAGGTCGGCTCCTTGGAATAAAATTGGATACATATTAACGAACTTGGCAGTAGAACTGTATCATATAAGACATTGCTTCTCTAAAAGTTTTGTCCAATGTATGATGACTTACGCATAATAATTCTTACTATGATCTATCTTGATAGTGCACAAGTTGACGAAAGTAACTAATTTCTAAATTATAAAACAAAGTGTTTATTTCAAAACAAAACAGCAGCTTACGCAGGAAAACGACTTTCTCGAAGAAATTCACAGCGGCTGTGAATCCATACATATTAAAGACGACTGATCCAGGTGGAGCTGTAGGTACCCCTATAATTAGCTGTGTAAATTATTCTAATGGTTGGAGGAAAGCAAGATTGTGTCATGTTCAAAAAGACAGTGTGTAGTGTAAGACTTATTAATTGAAGACATGAAGTCTGTAAATGAGTCCGTGATTATGTTATGGCACTTGGAGCTGAGTGAACGCTTTCAACCAAAGACTTCGTCGAAGCCGGCCGGATTGGCCGAGCGGTTGCAGGCGCTTCAGTCTGGAACCGCCCGACCGCTACGGTCGCAGGTTCGAATCCTGCCTCGGGCATGGATGTGTGTGATGTCCTTAGGTTGGTTAGGTTTAAGTGGTTCTAAGTTCTAGGGGACCGATGACCTCAAAGTTAACGTCGTCGAATGTGTGACGTTCTTGCCTGTAGATTTTTGGACCGGCGTTATCAGGTGGAGAGTTGTATGATTCATCTTCATATGTCAAGGGTGTGCACACGTCAGGGGTGCACTGCACATAGGAAGCAAATACTCGGGTAGCAGAGAATTTGTGGGGTGCACATGTTTTCTTTTCTTTTTTTAAAAAAAAGAAAGGCTAGGCGATAGTGTGAGGTACTCTATGAACACTCACCAATCGACACGCAGACGATTAAATCTCACCAATTTTATCAGTAAAATGTCGAAGTATTCCTAGCAAAGTTCCCAAATTTACTGTCCTCCCGGAAACTTTTCTCGCCCAAATTATACTCCGGAGGGAGAGCTTGCTGAAACCAGAAGTAGAAAACACTGCAGACTTTATCAAGTGATGGAACGTTTATCGGAAACACAGATTAGATGCCATATGAGGGGTGTTCATTGTAGTCGAAAAATGATATTGTCTCTAGTGAGGTCGATTTTAAGTGTGTCTGTGAAGTTATCTGGACGCATATAACATGTCAAGGTGAAATCAAATTAACTGTTGGCTGTTTTTACCGGTCAGCTGATTCCGCTTGTTTTACAATCATTCAAAGACAGTCTGCGCCTAGTAGCGATTAAATACCCATATCATGTAGCATCATTTCGTGACGACTTTAATCTACCGAGTGTAGACTGGGACGTCTATGGATTCATTGCAGGAGTACAGACAGGCAGTTGTGCGAAGTACATTTAACCACTTTTTTCTAAAACTGTCTTGAGCAGCTAGTTCGACAGCTTACACGCACTGTAAATATCTGAGACCCTGTAGCTACAAACAGGCCTGATCTCATCGACGTCGTTGGTATGGAGATAAGGATTAGTCATCATGACGTCATCATAGCACGATGGTTACTAAAGGTCATAAATGAGTCAAGCAGGTTAAGAAAGTATTTCTGCTAGAAAGAGGAGATAATTACTTGCTAGCATCCCACTTAGAAAGTGAATGGAGGTAATTTAGTTCCAGTGTGATGGAGATAGAGGAATTATGAGCAAAGTTTAAACGGATCGTAAATCGCAGTCTGGAGAATAATATGCTGACGAAGCGGATTAAGGACAGAAAGGACAGAAAAGACCCACAGTTGTTTAATAACAAAACTAGGAAATTGCCGAGGAAGCAGAGATTGTTTCACTTTCGGATCGAAAAAGAATGCCCAAATGACGAAAGGCAAAACTATGTAGAGATTTGTTTGTCTGTAATAAGAGCGATGCGCGAAGCATACAACTACCGCCGTACACCTTATCACAAGAGCTGGCCGAGAATTCATGAAAAATCTTGTCCTACCTAAAATCGCTAAGAGGGTAAGGTACCAAATGATTTTCGGAAATCTGGAAGTGTAGAATCTGCGTGTTTCCCTTCATCCGTAGTTCGCAGTATATCATGTGAAAAAAGGGCAAGCTGAGTATAACACGAACGATGCTTCCTAAAACCGTGCTTATTCTTGGCCATAAGCTTTTCGGTCCCTAGGAAATTTATTACAGCTGGACCCAGAATATGTTAAAAAATTCAGCAGCAAACCGATGTTATGGATTTTGGTCTATAATTCTGCGGGTCCGTTCTTTTACTCTTGTTCTATACAAGAGTTACCTGCACCTGTTTCCAGCCGCTTGGGTCGCGATAAATGAAAGCTAAATAAGGGGCCAACGCCGTAGAGTACTCTTTATAAAACCGATCAGGTATTCCATCCAGACCTGCGACTTATTTGTTTTCAGTTCTTTCAGTTGTTTCTCTACGCCAGGGATGCTTATTACTACGTTGCTTATACGGGACTCAGTTCGATGGTCAAACGGCGGTATGTGTGTACAATTATTTTGTATGAACGATTTCCTAAACGCGGAATTTAAAACTTCGGCTTTCATTTTGCTATATTGAACTGCCACACGAGATTGGTCAACGAGTTATCAGATGGAAGCCTTAGATCCTCATAGCCACCTTACATAGGACCAGAACTTTCTCGGATTCTCGGCCAGAGCTTGTACTTAGGTATGGTGGTGCAGCAGTCTCAACTAACCATTGCCTGTCATCATTTACGTGTTCTCTTTTGAACCGAGAGTGCAACAGCCTTTGCTTCTTCAGCGTTTTTCGAATTTCGTTGCTAAACCACGATGAGTTCTTTCCGTCCTTAATCCACTTACTGGGCACACACTTTTCCAAAGCACGTTTTACAAACTGTTTAAACTTTGCCCCTAATTACTATATATCCATCATACAGGAACTAAGTGGTTGTAATTCACTGACAATGCAATTAATTGTCATGAGACGAAGAGATATATACATTTCGATAAATATCTGACTGGTGCGTCATGGTGTAACATAGTCCTTTTCCGTGAGTTTCTATTTCAACAGAAAAAAGTAGCCGTTGCTAGGGAAGCAAGTGTATCTCAGAAAGGGAGTTGCTATATAAGCGAATGAAGGGTGCTTCTTTAGCGGTTCGTACTACAGATGTCATCAGCAAACATTTCAGTAATTGTCTTAGAGACATAATTAAATCATTACTGAGTTTTTTTATGAATACCAGGAACGCCGTGATTCTTCCGCTTCATAGGGAATAAGTAGGGATGAGGAGAGTGAGTGGTGTTTACGTGTAAATGCGATGCGGCGCGCATGTCTTTGTTACGAGAGCGGCGCCGGACCGGGGGATGTAATCATAGAGCGCGAGGCCGCAGCTGGCTGGCGCCAGGCGCTGCGTTCCACCCCCGCCGCCCCCGACGCCCCCGCCACCCGCGCGGAGGTGGCGCCGGCGCCGACGCCGCCAACACGCGCCACTCGCCTCCAATTGGCGGCGCCGGCCGTCGCATACAAACTGCTCTTAATTTGCCCGCTCCTTACAATACGCGCAACCTTCGGCTGTTTCGACTAGAGGTAGCTACGAGGCTACAGATCCGTGAGGTAATTCAGCCTAAACAGTCCACGCCCACGGGCCTAAACAATGGCCCCGCCCGTTGTTCAGTGTTGGAGATGTTACCCAACAACGTGAATTCCGACGTGACGCAAGGGAGACGGGAGCATCTGTTCTGTGTATGACTGCAACAGTAACTAAGTTTACCAGAGAAGGTTCACCCATAGAATATATATAATTCCGTTGTTATCGCACTACTTTCTCTTAATTATTCTCCCTTTTGTCATCTTTAGAATATTGTTTCTACAGTCTGGAGCCGCGCGACCGCTACGGTAGCAGGTTCGAATCCTGCCTCGGGCATGGATGTGTGTGCTGTCCTTAGGTTAGTTAGGTTTAAGTAGTTGTAAGTTCTAGGGGACTGATGACCTCAGAAGTAAAGTACCATAGTGCTCAGAGCCAATATTGGTTCTCACCCTAAGGGTAATACGATATCTTCTGAGGGATCGAAACAAAATGGTTTCGGTTATAGTTCAGCGAAAACTCTAAAATGTAAACAAAATCTGCTTGTCATTATTTCATTCTTCTAATATTTATCAGATTATCATTGTAAACAACAACAGTTTCGAGAGCCATTTGGTATCCACGTTTCCCTACATTATGGTTCGCGTCGAATCGTAGCCATGTCACATGACTTACAAATGAAGTATTGCATGAAAATGAGGAGTAAGAATAAATATGTTGTATTCACGCTAAGTCATCTTGTAGGTACATCTTCAAGGAGTTAGGAATGTTAACTGCACTTTCACAATATATCGCTGATGAAGTTTGTCATAAATAATCCATCACAATTTTAGAAGAAGAAATTACGTTCATTACACAATATTAAAGCTGCCAATGGCTCAGAACAGGGTTCAGTATGCAACAAAAATGTTGTGATCACTTGCCCGGTAATGTAAAATGCCTGACAGGCTGCAAGGCAAGTTTTAAATGTGGTCTAAAATCATTTATTCTGGACAACACCTACTGTTCTGCACACGAAAACGGAGTCTGAAAAAAGAGGAAAGGGTCAAACCCTACTGTTCTGCTGTCCTATTAACTGACTCGTTCCACATCATTTCTGCGAAATCCTCATTTAAATGATCTGTGGAGCATGTAACTAACTGAATGGTTAAGTACGGTCTGTCGCGCTGACCCTTGACCGGACTATACACCTGACCGCAGCTAGAGTGCAGTCTTCCTGTCCGCCGCGGCGCTAGGAGGAGGCGAGACACCTTTTACCTCCTGGAGAGATCTCCGGTACTCATTTGGAAACAGGGTGAGTAGACATGCGGCCGTTCTGGAGAGACTGGAATGAGGAAAAATCCCCACCCCTGTCTGGGACTGGAACTAGTATCTCCAGGACACGAGTCTAGTGCTCACGTCACTTATTGTCATCTACCCAGCTTCCGTTAGGTTACTGTCTCGGTGTTCGTTATCTCTTGAACGCAACAACAAATTCATTCGTCCCTCTATTATCAGACCGCCTGGCCACATTTAACGCCAATCCAAGTTTTGTGTTCACTGGAGTCACGATAACGTCTTCCACTCTAACCGGTTCCCTAATTCATCTAAGCTTTTTCATGCGACTCCTTATACTTGACATGATACATATATAGGATGTTCACTAAGTCACTATGTTTTCAAATGGTTACCGCAATCAAAAGTGTATATCTCATTGCTGTCAATAAGCAACGATTAGGGAGTTCTAGTTTCAAGTAGATTGGAAGCTACGTTTTGGAAGCCCTGTTTAATTTACGAGTGGAACCCCAGAACATTTTGAAATTCGTCTTTATTCGTTCTGCTGTCCTTCCTACCATAACAGTCATCACTTCTCATGTAACTAGATTCACGACTTCCAACAGATGGAACTCAGTGTGTTGTTCTTAACAGGACGCCAGAGCATGTCTTGCCGATGTACGTTGATCTATATCAAATCTAGCCGGCCGGTGTGGCCGTGCGGTTCTAGGCACTTCAGTCTGGAGCCGCGTGACCGCTACGGTCGCAGGTTCGAATCCTGCCTCCGGCATGGATGTGTGTGATGTCCTTAGGTTAGTTAGGTTTAAGTAGTTCTAAGTTCTAGGGGACTGATGACCACAGATGTTAAGTCCCATAGTACTCAGAGCCATTTTAACCATTTTTATATCAATCCTAATATGTAAATATAGATAGAGAAGGCTCAATTCCCACACTGATTCATTATTTCTTACTTTAATAGAAAGCCTAAAAAACACGCGAATTTCATTTGTTTGAATGTTCGCTAAATGTGATCTATTTATCTATATTTTATCACTGTGTAACTCTATAAAAAAATCCGTATCTTTCCTCTTAGGGTTAACTAGGTGCTGAGATCTGTAAAGGATGTTGGCTATTATCTGATCTTGTTAAAAGTTAACTACCTCGGAAAGCTTGGAAATCGCTGTCCCAGAAGACGGAACGAGGTGGCGTAGTGGCAAGATCCGTGAGCCGTGACAGGACGATGGCGACTCAAAAACAAACCTGGCCATACAGGTTTTAAATTTTACGTGATATTACAAAATCCGTTGAGGCGAATTCCAGGATGATTCCTCTGAAAGAAGAGGTCCAATTTTCTTTGCCACCCTTTCCCGCCCTACACCCTTGCTCCGTATCTTAAGATCCTGTAAAGACGCGTCGGTAAACATTATTCTTCCTTCGTGAAATAGAACTACAAGAAAATGACAGTGACGTGTAAAGTTCACGCAGAAGGTCTTTGTCACAGAATGAAGTAGGGCGGAAAGAAGGACAGACTGTCCCTTCCGTGCCTTGAGAGGGCCACGCCCATCTTCTGTCCGCCGACACCTGTTCCATCCTTAATGATATTCGTGTTGGCTACACGGAAAATTGCGTCATCCCACTGTAATGTGGCTTCGGCAACCTTGCAAGATCTTCGACCGAAGTGGTGTCTATGTCAGTGTCATACCGACTAACAGCAGCGGTTATATAGTATTTCGCTACCTTTCACACTTATTTCACATTTTAACTACAGCCACTGCTCCGAAAGTATTCATAAAACTCTGCCGATAGTAGCCTTTGTAATAATTAACTCTCAAGGCATGAGGACTTGAGAATTGACTCTGACGAAGGCTAGATTTTATGACCCGGCGCCTGGGAACAAGAATCTCGTAAACGGCGAAGCCGGTGGGCTGTTGGCGTGCTACTTTCGCGTGGTAATGTCGCGGGCATCTATGCAGTGTGGTGTGAAACCACAATTAGCTGCCAAGCTGCTGAACGTCCAATCCTAAAAACAGAATGTGGAGTTCGGGGCAGGATCTTTCTACACAGTACAGTGTTGGCGCATGCGGAAATGTCTCAGAGCACACCTTTCAGCTCGCATCGTTGGACAAGGATGCTCTTCAGCAGAGCACCGCTACCATTGTAGTGGGCACAGAGTCAACGAAATTAGACCGTTAATCACTGTTATCGTCCCATTGAAGATAAGATCATTATCGGCCGTTGTGGCCGAGCGGTTCTAGGCGCTTCAGTCTGAAACAGCGCGACCGCTGCGGTCGCAGGTTCGAATCCTGCCTCGGGCATGGATGTGTGTGATGTCCAAGGTTAGTTAGGTTGAAGTAGTTCTAAGTTCTAGGGAAATGATGATCTCAGATGTTAAGTCCCATAGTGCTCAGAGCCATTTGAATCATTCTTAAGTTCATTAGAGACGGTGCACTAATTTGAGTTGGGGAAGGACAGGGAAGGATTTGGGCCTAACCTGAAAGGAATCATTCGAACATTTGGAAAATATAAAGCTGATTTGCCGGACGAAGATCTGAACCGCCGTCCTTTGCAATGGGGCTCCTGTGTGTAAGCAAAAGGAACGTCTTGCTTATAACACTACCCCATAGTCATGCAGTTCCGCGTAGCTTACAATTTTATTTTAACGTTGTGATGTTGCACTTTCTACCGCCACTGCCGTTAACGAACGAGAGGAAAGTCGTGTACATTACATGAATCTTCTAAGCTTTGTACTTTGTTACTGTACGTCGTTTAGCGTTTTTTTGTGACGGACCCTGAAGACTAGTTAGGAGTTTCTACAGAGGAGCATGGGAAACTGCCCAAACCCCACTTAGGCTGGTCCGTGTGCCAAATCATGAGTCGTTAATTCGACATGCGGATTTGACTCGGGTCTGGCTCGCCTCGCTAACTCGCGAACTAATGCGCTGCGTATTAATAAGCCTTACGTGAGGTGGAGGTGGGGGGATGAGCATATTGTTTCTAATAATACGTTCGCACACATCACTTACTTTATTCCGGATTCCCTAGTCATGATGTGCTGTCTTATCTTGATCATGTTCCATCAAAATACTGGGTGTTTGTTAATTCACCTCACAAATTGTTGGAAAGTGGGGGGGGGGGGGGGGTATGTAAGTGATGCCAGAATTCACTTCCAGTGGTAAAACTGGTTCACGGATAGAGAAATAAACATGTAAAAGAACGTTTAGTGACGCACTACCATAGTGCGACGGCACATAGTAAAAAAAAAAAAAAAAAAAATGGAAAGAGCAAATAAATAGGATTCCAAACGTAAAAGCCAATAATCTTCAACATCGTACAAACAAAACTAGAATAGCAAACCGAGAGGAATAACGGCCGCGCGGAGTGGCCGCGCGGTTAGAGGCGCCATACATGATTGCGCGGCGTCTCTCGCCGGAGGTTGGAGTTCTCCCTCGGGCGTGGGTATGTGTGTTGTTCATAGCATAAGTTAGTTTAAGTAGTGTGTAAGTCTAGAGACCGATGACCTCGGCAGTTTGGTGCCGGCCGAAGTGGCCGTGCGGTTAAAGGCGCTGCAGTCTGGAACCGCAAGACCGCTACGGTCGCAGGTTCGAATCCTGCCTTGGGCATGGATGTTTGTGATGTCCTTAGGTTAGTTAGGTTTAACTAGTTCTAAGTTTTAGGGGACTAATGACCTCAGCAGTTGAGTCCCATAGTGCTCAGAGCCATTTGAATCGGCAGTTTGGTCCCATAGGAATTCACACTCATTTGAACTTATTTTTTTCTTTTGAAGAAATAACGAAGAGTAAGCGTGTAACTGTGTGCGAGCAGAAAGTTTGGGATACATCAACACAACTGGGCGAGATAAACGCACGCGCTTTCGTCGTAGCCTATGCCGCCAGAGGGTCTTGTCAAATGACTCCACGCTCCTCGATGTGCGGCCATGAAACCATTCAACTCTAAAGCGGTCTTTCCGGTAATGGTGTCCGAATCCGGCTACGAATACCAAAGAGTGTGTTTAATTTTACTACATCTGCTCGACAAAAGACAGTAATTTATAGTTACTATTATATCCTACATTTGAAGCCAAATGAGTAATATGGTCACCATGCCCACTGGTAAGTTCTACGCGAGAGCTACAGTACTTACTGGTGACATTGATTATAAAGTGACTCATGTTCAGCTGGTGGTTCATGCATCGATCATCTACAAATGTGTCTAGCAAAGGTAATAGTTAAAGCATTAGACAGTTGGATACAGATGAAATAATGACCCGAGTTTTAGTAAATTACTGTTGAGCTTTCATGCAGAAGACCCGGGATGATAGAAAACATAGTGTTAAATGTTACTTGCAGAAGACGCGAAACGATGGAACACATACACGGAAGCGTCAAAGAAACCGATATAGGTTTGCGTATTCAAATATAGATATACGAAAACAGACAGAATTTGGCGCTGCGGTCGGCAACGCCTATATAAGACAAGTGTCTGGCTCAGTTACTAGAACGGTTACTGCTGCTACAATGGCAGGTTATCAAGATTGAAGTGAGTTTGACTTGGTGTTAAAATCGGCTCACGAGCGATAGGACACAGTATCTCTAAGGTAACGATGAAGTGGATATTATCCCGTACGACCATTCCACGAGTACACCATGAATATTAGGTATCCGGTAAAACACCAAATCTCCGACATCGCTGAGGCCACAAAAAGATCCTGCAAGAACGGGACCAACGATTAATGAAATTAATCGTTCAGTGTGACAGAAGTACAACCCTTCTTAAAGTTGCTGCAGATTTCAGTGCTGGGCCATCAACAAATGTCAGCGTGCGAAACATTAAACGCAATATCATCGATATGGGCTTTCGTAGCCGAAGGCCCACTCGTGTACCCTTGATGATTGCACGACACTAAGCTTCATGCCTCACCTGGACCCGTCAACGCCGACATTGGACTGTTGATGACTGGAAACATGTTGCCTGGTCGGACGAGTCTCATTTCAAATTTTATCAAGCGGATGGACGTTTACTGGTATGGAGACAACCTCACGAATCCATGGACCCTGCATGTCAGCAGGGGAATGTTCAAGGTAGTGGAGGCTCTGTAAAGGTGTGGGGCGTGTGTAGGTGGAGTGATATGGGTCCCCTGATGCGTCTAGCTATGACTGACAGGTGACCCGTACGTAAGCATCCTGTCTGATCACCTGCATCCATTCATGTCCCTTGAGCATTCCGACGAACTTGGGCAATTCCAGCAGGACACTGCGTCACCCCACATGTCCAGAATTTCTACAGAGTAGTTCAGGAACACTCTTCTGAGTTTAAACAATTCCCCTGGCCACCAAACTTCCCAGACATGAACATTATTGAGCATATCTGGGATGTCTTGCAACGTACTGTTTAGAAGAGATCTCCACCCCCTCAAACTCTTACGGACTTGTAGACAGCCCTGCAGGATTCATGGCGTCAGTTCTCTTCAGCACTACTTCCGACATTAGTCGAGTCCATGCCACGTCGTGCTGCGGCACTTCTGGACGTTCGCGGGGGCCCTACGTGATATTAGGCAGGTGTACCAGTTTCTTTGGCTCTTCAGTGTACTTTTAAATGTTTCTTGATTACTTTTATAAGCTGTATTATCTGGACAGCGGTTTCTATTTTACCTCTTGGACATTCTAGAAGTTTTTAAAAGAAATGTCTACGTATTCTGAAAGAAATGAAGACGTTGCACTCATTTCCGACACTTTGACTGAGTAGTTTTTTGCAACTGATTCTAAACTTATATTCATCACGCCTTTTCCTCGTCAATAGAGTGTTATACCGACTGGTAACTATTGCTCAAAATCTGTTAAAATCACTATCAGCAGCTATTTGTCGATGTCGAGTTTTGTAACCTAAAAATAGCTACAGTAGCGCCATTTCAAATGTGGCTGATTTCTCCAGCAGAGAAACGTGCTTACTGCTTCAAGAAAATGTATAGTATGTGACTGTTTTGAGACTGGGGAATATAAAGCAGGTGAAGCTGGTGATGTGATTAGTAATGAAGGCCATATCACGCAAGGTTTGGCGTGGGCCTGAGGCGCGTGCCGTTACTAATGTATCTGACAGCCGGGCTCCACGCAAGCGACCTTCATCGACCTCTTATGTTTTATATACGCTCTCATGGCATAAGCGCTCTAATAAGACGGTGAGTGCTTCGTGGCAGGATGCTCTATGGTATTCCAAACAGAATAGCGTGTAATGTGACACGAACACGCGGGTCGTTATCACACGGCCTCTCCCGCTAAATATCTAGTGGCGTAATTTAGGAAACGCTCGTCTCAGTTTGTATGCTTAGCATGTTATCACAGTGTGGCTCAGTGCACCACTAATGCCATTCACCCCTTCTCTCCTTTTTCCCGTTGCCTGTGTGAGGCAGCACTCCGCACCCTGCACAGACAGAATATGTCCACCAGTAGGAATACAGAATCACGCGCCTTATATCTGCTAGTGTGTCCTGTAATCCTGCCTCAGTGGATATGTCGTGTTTCTATACTCGACAGCATTTGCACTGGCAAATCTTGTGAAGAAAAAAAATGAGTAAATTAACGTACTGTCCTTATTCTGACTCGAATATCTCGTACGGACTTACAGTCAAATACAGAAGAAGAAACACTGATCAGGCCCTGAAGGCAACGCCATAATCGACCGAATGCTGTGTCATTCTCAGTCATTCATCAACGGACGCAATATGGATGGCATGGAGTCAGCACACCTCACTCCCACCCGTTGAAGACGTTTCGTCCTTGTAGCCACTGCCTATTCATCAGGTAGCTGCTCAATTGGAATCAAGAGGCTGAGTGCAACCCGGTCCAGTCGTCCCACGAAGGAATGTCTGGCAGTATTTTACCGGGAATCGCACCTGGGTCCCCCACATGAGGGTCTTTTTTTTGTGGGGTTTAAGGGCGCTCAACTACTGAGGTCATTAGCGCCCAGTCACAGTTGTTAGAGCACATGGAATCTAGTAAAACTCAAGGGGTGGAGGGGACACCAGAAAGGCTTGACAAAGATGCAGATAAAATAAGTAAAAAAGTTTGATGTCTTCGGACAAGCCAGTCAAAGTTATAAAACGCAGAACACGAGCAGCTGCTCGAGCGTATCAGCTAAAATATCCGGTAAAGTAGATGGCAGGGACAGGACAACACGAGATTGACTAAAGCGGGGACACGACAATAAAACATGGCGCACTGTTAATGCCTGACCACAAGGGCATTGTGGGGCTGGGTCACCGGAGAGCAGGTAGCGGTGGCTAAACCGGCAATACCCAATCCGCAACCTGGTCAGAAGGACCTCTTCTCGCCGAGATGGTCGGGAGGAGGTTGTCTAAGCAGTTGGGAGCGGTTTTACTGCCCGGAGCTTGTTTCCTTGGAGGGATGACCAAGCATCCCACCACAACGACACAAGCCTCTTACAAACATCCCCATGAACGTCAGATGACGGGACACAATGGGAGGCTGGCCGAGGCAGGAGGACTGCAGCCTTGGCTGCAGCATCTGCAGCCTCATTCCCAGGCACTCCTACATGTCCGGGAACCCACAGAAAGCTGACAGGAGAACCATTATCAGCGAAAGAATGGAGGGACTGCTGTATCCGTTGAACCAATGGATGGACCGGATATGGAGCTCCAAAGCTCTGAAGAGCACTGAGTGAGTCAGAGCAGAGTACATACGATGAATGGCGGTGGCGGCGGGCATACTGAACGGCTTGATGGAGAGCAAAAAGCTCGGCCGTAAAGCTGGAACATTGGTCGAGGAGCCGGTATTTAAAGGTGGCGGCCCCGACGACAAAGGCAATACACTGCAGCCGGAGTACCCTCCTTCGGGAGTGAGCTGAGGTCGAGATAAATATGAACCGGAGCCTGGAGCCAAGGTGGTGTCAGGCTCTCACCCTCCCTGAAGGTGGTAGGGAGGGCAAAATCCAATTGTCGAAGCAGGCGACGGAAGCGGACTCCGGGGGGCAGCAGGGCAGACACATACAACCCATACTGATGGTCGAGAGAATCGGCGAAGAAGGACTGGTAAGAGGGGTGGTCGGGCATAGACAACAGCCGGCAGGCATACCGTCACAGCAGTACGTCGCGCCGGTAGGTCAATGGTAATTCGGCAGCTTCAGCATAAAGACTCTCGACAGGACTAGTGTAGAAGGCTCTGGTTGCAAGACGTAACCCCCGATGGTGGATGGAGTTGAGACGGCGTAAGAGGGATGGCCGAACAGACGAGTAGACGAAGCTCCCATAATCCAGCTTCGATCGGACTATGGACCGGTACAAGCGAAGCAGGACAGTGCGATCCGCTCCCCAAGACGAACCACTAAGAACTCTGAGGACATTAAGGGAACGTGTACAACGGGCCGCCAAATAAGAGACATGCGGAGACCAACAAAGTTTCCTGTCCAACGTGAGCCCTAGAAACGTAGTTGTTTCCACGAATGGGAGAACAACGGGACCGAGATGTAAGGATGGCGGAAGGAACGCTTTATATCGCCAAAAGTTGATACAAACCGTGTTCTCTTCAGAGAACCGGAAGCCATTTGCCACGCTCCATGAGTATAGGCTGTCTAGACAACGCTGAAGGCAGCGCTCCAGGAGGCATGTTCTCTGGGCACTGCAGTAGATCGCGAAGTCATCGACAAAGAGAGAGCCTGAGACATTAGGTGGAATGCAATCCATAATTGTGAAACGTCCCCTTTGAACAATTATCCACGACTGTCCTTAAACTCATACACAATATTTTTTTTTTTTCTAGAGCAACGCAATCTGACTTTCAAAAATCCCTACAAAAGAATGGCCCTGACTAACATTAAAATATACCTTTCACAAATCACTTACCTCACAAAAATCTTCGCTGCTCAAGCTACTGCAATACAGCGAGCGCCACTACTGCCAGCTAAATAAAAGATTCAAACTATGGAAGGCACTAACTACTGATAGGGATAGTTAGCAAGTGAAAGATATTAGTAGAGAACAAACAATGTATTTACCTTGATATCATCATATATAAATATAGCAGTTCATGACAAATTACAAATCTCCGCCATCTCTCTCCCCACATCCACCACTGCTGGCGGCTCACCTCCAACTGCGCAACGCTACGCGCTGTTCACAGCCAGCTGCCTAACACTACAATGGCGAGTATTACAACAATGCAAAGCAGCCACACAGCACAGCCAGTGATTTTCATATTGAGCGCTACGTAACGTTGCCAATAAGAAAACATAAACAGCCTACTTACATAGAGAAAACATAAACAGCCTACTTACAATTGGATTGATCGCGATGGCAAAAAGGGCTACGCTCAAGACGGAGCCCTGAGGCACTCCGGTCTCCTGGAGGAAGACGTCGGACAATACAGAACCCACACGTACCCTAAACTTTCGATCCGTTAAAAAGGAATCAATAAAAAGGGGCAGGCGACCGCGTAGGCCCCACCTGTGCATAGTGCGGAGGATACCTCCTCTCCAACAGGTATCATAAGCCTTCTCCAAATCGAAGAACACGGCTACCGTTTGGCGCCTTCGCAAAAAGTTGTTCATGATGAATGTCGACAAGTTCACAAGGTGGTCAACAGCGGAGCAGCGGCGACGAAAGACGCATTGGACATTGGTAAGTAGCCGTCGAGATTCAAGAATCCAAACTAACCGAGCATGAACCATGTGCTCAATCACCTTACAGACACAGCTTGTAAGAGAAATGGGGCGGTAACTAAAAGGAAGGTGTCTATCCTTCCCGGGTTTGGGTATAGGAACAACGACGGCGTCACGCCAATGCATGGGGACCTGACCTTCGGTCCAGACGCGATTGTAGGTACGAAGAAGGAAGCTTTTGCCCGCCAGAGAAAGGTGTGCCAGCCTCTGAACGTGAGTGGCATCTGGCCCCGGGGCAGAGGACCGGGACAGTGCAAGCGCACGTTCGAGTTCCCGCATAGTAAAGGGGGCATTATAAGTTCCCTGATTCAGCGAGTGGAAGGAAGGTCGCCGAGCCTGTTCTGCCTCTTTCCTGGGAAGGAAGGCAGGGTGGTAATGGGCGGAGCTTGAAACCTCCGCGAAAAACCGGCCGAAGGCGTTGGAGACAGTCACAGGATCAACGAGGACCTCATTACCTGAGGTCAGGCCAGGTACCGAGGAGTGGGCCTTAATGCCCGACAGCCAGTGCAGGCCACCCCATACGACAGAAGAGGGAGTAAAACTGTTAAAGGAGCTGGTGTAAGAGGCCCAACAAGCTTTCTTGCTGTCTTTGATGACTCTACGGCATTGCGCTCGGAGTCGTTTGTATCCAATACAATTCGCCAACGTGGGATGGCGGCGAAAGGTGCGTAAAGCACGTCGTCGAGCACGGATAGCGTCTCTACAAGCCTCGTTCCACCAGGGGACGGAAACGCGACGTGAAGAAGAGGTAGTACTAGGAATGGAACGTTCGGCAGCATTGATGATAACAGCCGTGAGGTATTCGACCTGACTGTCACAACTGAGAAAATCGTGGTCCGGAAAGGTCGCCAGGGAGGAGTAAAGTCCCCAGTCAGCTTTCAGTATGTTCCAGCTCGAAGGACGTGGGGATGGGGTGTGGTGCAGGAGACGAACGACACAGGGGAAGTGGTCGCTCGAATAGGTGTCAGAAAGGACATACCACTCGAACCGATGGGCAAGAGTGTTAGAACAGATCGAGAGGTCCAAGTGGGAGTAGGTATGAGTAGAGTCCGAGAGGAAAGTCGGGGCGCCAGTATTGAGGCAGAAAAGATTGAGATGGTTGAAGACATCCGCCAAGAGTGAGCCTCTTTCACAGGATGCAGGAGAGCCCCAAAGGGGATGATGGGCATTGAAGTCGCCAAACAATAAAAACGGCGGGGGAAGCTGAACAATCAGGTGCATCATGTCAGCCCGATCAACAGCGGATGACGATGGAGTGTAGACGGTACAAACTGAAAAAGTAAAAGCAGAAAGAGTAATACGGACAGCTATTGCTTGGAGTGGGGTGGTCAATGGGGTGGGATGGTAATAGACATCGTCCCGAACGAACAACATGACCCCACCATGAGCTGGGATACCGTCCACAGGGGTGAGGTCATACCGCTCCGAGGTATAGTGGGTAAAGGCAATATGGTCAGTCGGGCGCAACTTGGTTTCCTGGAGACCAAGGACGAGCGGACAGTGCAGGCGGAGGAGCAGTTGTAATTCCTCCCGATTAGATCGAATACCTCTTATGTTCCAATGTAACAAGGCCATCGGTAGTCAAAAAAGAGGGGGAACGAGACGGGGAAGAGCTGGTCACCTCGACGGCCGCGGAGGGCCAGGTTTCGAGGGAACAACGCTGCAACCGGCGGGAGGCGGATCCTGTTCCATCGAGTCGTCGCCAGCTGCGGCCGCTGTCCCTGGTTGTGTAGGAGGGGCAGCATCATTTGCCGACGAGAGGCCAGCTGAGTGCCTGGCAGCAGAGCGTCCCGGAGAAACTGAGGACGGCCGGGAGCAGCGACTCACGGATGGAGCGTCAGACGAAACGCGCCAGGGTGGAGAGGGGGATAGAGACTTCTTCTTGGAGGCCTTCTTGGAAGTCCGAGGAGGCACAGGGATGGTGGGCTGGACCCGAAGAAGGTCCTCACGCGCGGGGTCCGTTTTGGAACGCCGGACCTCGGAAGCTGGGGTCCGGAACGTTTCCCCGATCGACGCCTGTGAAGAGGATCGCTTCTCAGGCGGCGGGGGGGAGGGGGGAGGAGGAGGAGGAAGGGTGGCCCCTGGGGCAGAGGGGGCGGGGGCCACGGGGGAGGAGGATTTGGAAGGGAGGGATTTGGGAGGCGGAGGCATAGACCCCGGATGGAGGGAGGAGGTGGAGGGGGGACAGGATAGGGGTGAGGATACCGCGGAAGGAGTGGACACAACTGAGCAAACGAAGTGGTCAACGGCACGGGATGGAGGCAGTCATACTTCTTCCTGGCCTCAGAATAAGAGAGAAAATCCAAAGTTTTGAGTTCTTGTATCTTCTTCTCCTTCTGATACGCGGGGCAGTCTAAGGATCTAGGCGAGTGGATGCCAGGACAAATAACGCACTAAGGTGGTGGGGTGCATGTATGTTCCTCACGAAGAAGACGTCAACAATCGCCACAAAGGGGCTCAGCCTCACACCATGACGACATGTGCCCAAAGCGCAAACACCGAAAACAGCGCATAGGAGGCGGGACGTAAGGTCGCACGTCGCACCGGTAGCACATCACCTTTACCTTCTCTGGGAGAACGTCCCCCTCGAAGGCGAGGATAAAGGCCCCAGTGTCGATGCGACGGTCTTTGGGGCCGCGCTGGACTCGCCGGACGAAATGCACGCCTCAGCCCTCCAGGTTGGCCCTGAGCTCCTCATCAGATTGCAGCAGGAGGTCCCTATGAAAAATAACCCCCTGCATCCTATTTAGTGCCAGATGCGGGACAATGGACACTGGGATGTCCCCTAGGCGGTCGCACGCCTAGAGCGCCGCCGACTGTGTGGCGGAGGTGGTCTTTATAAGAACGGACCCCGAACGCATCTTATTGAGAGCCTCGATTTCCCCGAAGATGTCCTCAATGTGCTGAACAAAGAACATGGGCTTGGAGGTGGCGAACGTCCCCCCATCAGTTCGAGAACAGACCAAATAGTGGGGGAAGTACTTCGCCTCAAGCCGGCGGGCCTGTCCCTCCTCCCAGGGAGTGGCCAAGGGGGAAAGGGCAGGAGAACCAGAACCAGAGACAGTACCTTTCCTTTTGAAAGACTCTGCCGCAGAGCGACCTGATACGTGTTGACATTTCATCTGCGAAACGTCCGCCCCGATACCATCCACTCCGACCAGGGGCTCTCCCCACGGGCGCCACCCAGCCTCAGCAAGGGCCACCTGGCAGGATGACCGTTGCCAGGAGTCCTGATGCCCCAAGGAGATGGGCATCTACTCCTTGGCCGACGTGGGGAGGGTGCAGCTCAGGTATCGGCAGTACGATCCCTGTGTTGTCAGGGGGCTACAACCTAGAGGGTACATGACGACCCCACCACAACGGGCTGGCTACCGTGCTGGATTTCTGGTGCCATGGAAAGTCCATCATGATCGTAGGTGCAGATGGGGACGCACTATGGGCGTAACTTGTACAACCCATCAGGCGTTTAGGCCCAATTTGAGGAATAGTGGGTATGGTTACAACTCCGGTACAATGCTGAGTGCCAAGGTCTTATGCACTGAGGACCAGTGGTACACCACGTAAGGCGTCCTTCCCCAAAAGGCTCGTACTTCTGTAGAATTTTGAAAAATGGAGGTCAGACCCCAAGGGGGACCATCACATGGGAGGCCGAAACGGTTGAAACTCCTTTTAGTCACCTCGTACGACAGGCAGGAATACCTCGGGCCTATTCTTACCCCGGACCCGCAGGGGGTACATGAGGGTCTGTCGTGTTGACCACGCGTCTATGGAGATGGACACGTTCTGGGGTGCCTTATATTGATGAAAAATGTTTTTGTTGCCCCACAGAAAAAAAGCCGTCCGTGTGTGCTTGTGAACGTACGTTTGAGCGCCCTCCAGCATAGTCCTGGAACGAGTGGTGCAGTTTCCCCAGTGAGACAATTACCGTGGGACCAAATGTCCTCTACGTGAGGAGAAAGCAATGAGATACGCCCATAAACCAAACATTATAACAAGAACTTGCTTCATAGCGTGATGGTGATTTCTGCGTTCATGGATTCCACAAGTCCTTGGCGGGCTCCCGGAGGTGTGCAGCAAAGACATCTACTCACAGTTCACAAAATTCCAGTAAATTACGCGTCGCTGATTTGTGAGCGCGCAACTAGTGCCCAATAACACCCCAGTTGTCGGGTTCAGATCAGGCGGATTTGGTGGCACAGACATCAGTGCGAGATGATTTTCATGCTCCTCAAACATACTGTAGCACGAATCTGGACTTGTGACACAGATAGTTATTCTGCTGGAAGATACCACTGCCGTGGGGGAAGACATCAAGTATGAAGGGACGTAACTTGTCCACAACTATGTTCTCGTTGTTGACAGCTGCTTTCGATTAATACCACATGTCTCATGCATGACCATCGACCTGAAATAGCTATAAACTTTATTCATCCGACCAGGCAACACGTCATTGAGGTCCAGTTAAGTTAATTTCGTGCCCGGTGCAATAGTAGCGGTGCTGCGGCGCGCAGAACCCCTGTCCAACAACGTGCGCTGAAAGGTGTGCTCTGAAACACTTCTGCCTGTGTCAGCATTGTACGGTGTAGACAGATCTGCCTCAGATAGCAGCCTATCCTTCTTTACAGAGGGTGGGTGATGAGGAGGAAGGTTCCGCTCTCTACATTCTGTTACGAGGCTTGGACGACCAGCAACTTGGCACCTACTTGTGGTTTCATACCACATTGCGTAGACCCTCTCGATAGTGTTTAGCACAAGCAGCAAGAGAATAACCCACCGGCTTCGCCGTTTACGAGATTCTCGTTCCCAGCTGATGGGCCATGAGAGTATCCCCTTTTTCAGGGTCGTTCTCATCCCTAGGATTCCATGCCATCAAGATCGTAACATGCAGCTTAGCGACGGAGTAAATGATATGGGCCTGTAATTTAGTGAAATACTTCTATTGCAATTCTTGAATACTGGCGTAACCTGTCCATCCTTCTAGTCTTTGGATACGGATCTTTCATCGTGCGAGCAGTTGTATATGATTTTTAAGTATGGTGCTATTGCATCAGCGTACTCTGACAGGAACTAAATTAGTACACACTCACGGACTGTGTCTGCAAGAGGCGTAATTTAACTCGCTTCTAAGGTATATGTAGCTTACCTGCTCCACAAGTCCCAGTTTTCACTTTGAGAAGGCTTATATTTAAGTTTACACTCCAGATCTGAGAGGTGAAAGATTTATACTATTACATAGTTAACCAACCTTCGTGCTAACAGTCAAAGCAAACACATGTTCACTGAACTGTTCATTATACGAGGTATATTAACACATTCAGGGTTGTGTGGGCGTGAGTCGCAGTTATTTCGATTTTCAGTTTTGTGGCAACTGACCCTGAATAAAGAAATGTGTGAAGTTATTCACATGAGTACTAAAAGGAATCCGCTAAATTTCGCTTGCGCTATAAGTCAAACAAAACTTATGGGTGTAAATTCAACTAAACACTTAGGGATTACAATTACAAATGACCTAAATTGGAACGATCACATATATGATGTTGTGGGTAGAGCAAACCAGAGAAGACTGCGATTCATTGGCAGAACACTTAGATGGTGCAACAGGTCTATTAAAGAGACTGCTTACGCCACGCTTATCCGCCCTATTCTGGGGTATTGCTGTGCGGTGTGGGATCTGCATCAGGTGAGACTGACGGATCACATCGGAATAGTTCAAAGAAGGGCGACTCGTTTTGTACTATAGCGAAATAGGTGATATAGTACCACAGACACGATACGTGAACTGGAGTAGCAATCATTAAAACAAAGGTGTTTTCTGTTGCGAAGGGATCTTCTCATGAACTTTCAATCACCAGTTTTCTCCTCCGATTGCGGATACATTCTGTTGGCACCCACCTACTTAGGGAGGAATGATCGTCACGATAAAATAAGAGAAGTCAGGGCTCGCACAGAAAAACGTAAATGCTCGTTATTCCCGCGCGCCGTTCGAGAGTGGAACGGTTGAGAGACAGCTTGAAGGTGGTTCATTGAACCCTCTGAATGGCACTTTAGTGTGAATAGCAGAGTAATCATGTAGATGTTTTCCAGTATTTTATCATCGCCCTTTTCCTTTTTATATTTTTAAGCGTGTAATGAGATGATGATTTTCTAAGAAGAATATGTTGTGGTCTTCAGTCCTGAGACTGGTTTGATGCAGCTCTCCATGCTACTCTATCCTGTGCAAGCTTCTTCATCTCCCAGTACCTACTGCAACCTACATCCTTCTGAATCTGCTTAGTGTATTCATCTCTTGGTCTCCCTCTACGATTTTTACCCTCCACGCTGCCCTCCAATGCTAAATTTGTGATCCCTTGATGCCTCAAAACAGGTCCTACCAACCGATCCCTCCTTCTAGTCAAGTTGTGCCACAAACTTCTCTTCTCCCCAATCCTATTCAATAGTTCGTCATTAGTTACGTGATCTACTCACCTTATCTTCAGCATTCTTCTGTAGCACCACATTTCGAAAGCTTCTATTCTCTTCTTGTCCAAACTAGTTATCGTCCATGTTTCACTTCCATACATGGCTACACTCCATACAAATACTTTCAGAAACGACTTCGTGACACTTAAATCTATACTCGATGTTAACAAATTTCTCTTCTTGAGAAACGCTTCCTTCCCATTGCCAGTCTACATTTTATATCCTCTCTACTTCGACCATCATCAGTTATTTTACTCCCTAAATAGCAAAACTCCTTTACTACTTTAAGTGTCTCATTTCCTAATCTAATCCCCTCAGCATCACCCGATTTAATTTGACTGCATTCCATTATCCTCGTTTTGCTTTTGTTGATGTTCATCTTATATCCTCCTTTCAAGACACTGTCCATTCCGTTCAACTGCTCTTCCAAGTCCTTTGCTGTCTCTGACAGAATTACAATGTCATCGGCGAACCTCAAAGTTTTTACTTCTTCTCCATGAATTTTAATACCTACTCCGAATTTTTCTTTTGTTTCCTTTACTGCTTGCTCTATATACAGATTGAATAACATCGGGGATAGGCTACAACCCTGTCTCACTCCTTTCCCAACCACTGCCTCCCTTTCATGCCCCTCGACTCTTATAACTGCCATCTGGTTTCTGTACAAATTGTAAATAGCCCTTCACTCCCTGTATTTTACCCCTGCCACCTTCAGAATTTGAAAGAGAGTATTCCAGTTAACGTTGTCAAAAGCTTTCTCTAAGTCTACAAATGCTAGAAACGTAGGTTTGCCTTTTCTTAATCTTTCTTCTAAGATAAGTCGTAAGGTTAGTATTGCCTCACGTGTTCCAACATTTCTACGGAATCCAAACTGATCTTCCCCGAGGTCCGCTTCTACCAGTTTTTCCATTCGTCTGTAAAGAATTCGCGTTAGTATTTTGCAGCTGTGACTTATTAAACTGATAGTTCGGTAATTTTCACATCTGTCAACACCTGCTTTCTTTGGGATTGGAATTATTATATTCTTCTTGAAGTCTGTGGGTATTTCGCCTGTCTCATACATCTTGCTCACCAGATGGTAGAGTTTTGTCATGACTGGCTCTCCCAAGGCCATCAGTAGTTCTAATGGAATGTTGTCTACTCCCGGGGCCTTGTTTCGCCTCAGGTCTTTCAGTGCTCTGTCAAACTCTTCACGCAGTATCTTATCTCCCATTTCATCTTCATCTACATCCTCTTCCATTTCCATAATATTGTCCTCAAGTACATCGCCCTTGTAGAAACCCTCTATATACTCCTTCCACCTTTCTGCCTTCCCTTCTTTGCTTAGAACTGGGTTGCCATCTGAGCTCTTGATATTCATAAAAGTGGTTCTCTTCTCTCCAAAGGTCTCTCTAATTTTCCTGTAGGCAGTATCTATCTTACACCTAGTGAGACAAGCCTCGACATCCTTACATTTGTCCTCTAGCCATCCCTGCTTAGCCATTTTGCACTTCCTGTCGATCTCATTTTTGAGACGTTTGTATTCCTTTTTGCCTGCTTCATTTACTGCATTTTTATATTTTCTCCTTTCATCAATTAAATTCAATATTTCTTCTGTTACCCAAGGATTTCTATTAGCCCTCGTCTTTTTACCTACTTGATCCTCTGCTGCCTTCACTACTTCATCCCTCAGAGCTACCCATTCTTCTTCTACTGTATTTCTTTCCCCCATTCCTGTCAATTGTTCCCTTATGCTCTCCCTGAAACTTTCTACAACCTCTGGTTCTTCCAGTTTATCCAGGTCCCATCTCCTTAAATTCCCACCTTTTTGCAGTTTCTTCAGTTTCAATCTGCAGTTCATAACCAATATATTGTGGTCAGAGTCCGCATCTGCCCCTGGAAATGTCTTACAATTTAAAACCTGGTTCCTAAATCTCTGTCTCACCATTATATAATCTATCTGATACCTTTTAGTATCTCCAGGATTCTTCCAGGTATACAACCTTCTTTTATCATTCTTGAACCAAGTGTTAGCTATGATTACGTTATGCTCTGTGCAAAATTCTACAAGGCGGCTTCCTCTTTCATTTCTTCCCCCCAATCCATATTCACCTACTATGTTTCCTTCTCTCCCTTTTCCAACTGACGAATTCCAGTCACCCATGACTATTAAATTTTCGTCTCCCTTCACTACCTGAATAATTTCTTTTATCTCGTCATACATTTCATTAATTTCTTCATCATCTGCAGAGCTAGTTGGCATATAAACTTGTACTACTGTAGTAGGCATGGGCTTTGTGTCTATCTTGGCCACAATAATGCGTTCACTATGCTGTTTGTAGTAGCTAACCCGCACTCCTATTTTTTTATTCATTATGAAACCTACTCCTGCATTACCCCTATTTGATTTTGTATTTATAACCCTGTAATCACCTGACCAAAAGTCTTGTTCCTCCTGCCACCGAACCTCACTAATTCCCACTATATCTAACTTTAACCTATCCATTTCCCTTTTTAAATTTTCTAACCTACCTGCCCGATTAAGGGATCTGACATTCCACGCTCCGATCCGTAGAACGCCAGTTTTCTTTCTCCTGATAACGACGTCCTCTTGAGTAGTCCCCGTCCGGAGATCCGAATGGGGGACTATTTTACCTCCGGAATATTTTACCCAAGAGGACGCCATCATCATTTAATCATACAGTAAAGCTGCATGTCCTCGGGAAAAATTACGGCCGTAGTTTCCCCTTGCTTTCAGCCGTTCGCAGTACCAGCACAGCAAGGCCGTTTTGGTTAATGTTACAAGGCCAGATCAGTCAATCATCCAGACTGTTGCCCCTGAAACTACTGAAAAGGCTGCTGCCCCTCTTCAGTCACCACACGTTTGTCTGGCCTCTCAACAGATACCCCTCCGTTGTGGTTGCACCTACGGTACGGCCATCTGTATCGCTGAGGCACGCAAGCCTCCCCACCAACGGCAAGGTCCATGGTTCATGGGGGGGAAGAAGAATATACCTACACTGAAATTGTTTTTGTCACAGGCACTGAAAAATTCAATAAAACAGTGAATTAAGTTAGTTTTCGCATTACAGGCAGATTACAGTCCTTTCCCTGTCTAATATAAGATTGGGGTGAATAAGTAATAATAATCAAGAGTAATAAGTAATAATAATCAAGAGTGAAAAATAAAGGAAGGTTAGAAGATTACGACCCGTCTTTAATGACCACAACGGAGATCGAGAACAAGCTCCGGTATGAGAAGCATGCGGAAGGAAGTCGGGCACGTTCTCTAAATTTTCTCAGTGGTGTTTCTGGAAAAGAACGTCGCCTTTCTTCCAGGGATTCCCGTTTGAGTTGCCGAAGAATCTCCGTAACACGTGTTGTTCGAACCTACCGGTAACAAATCTAGCCGCCCGCCTCTGAATTGCTTCGATGTCTTCCTTATATCCGACCTGGTGCGGATCCGAAACACTCGAGTATTATTCAAGAATAGGTCGCACCAGCGTCCTATATGTGGTCTCCTTTCCAGGGGAACCACTCTTTCGTAAAATTCTCCCAATAAGCTGAAGTCGACCATTCGCCTTCCCAATCACAATTTTCATATACTCGTTCCACCTGATATCGCATTGCGACGTTACTCCCAGATATTTAAACGACTTGATTGTGTCAAGCAGGACACTAGTAAAACTGTATGCGAACATAACAGATTTGATCTTCCCACTCATCCACTTTAACTTACATTTTTTCCACATTTAGGGCCAGCTGCCATTCATCACATCACCTGGAAATTCTGTCTAAATCGTCTTGTATGTTCCTACAGTCACTCAACTTCGACACCTTACTGTACACCACGGCATCATCAGAAAGAGCCGCACATTGCTACCCACTCTGTCCGCCAAGTCATTTATGTATATAGAGAGGAGCGTTTGACGTAAGCTATTTAGCAGAACCACGGGAAACCCAAATCTGGCTAGTCAGACTGAGAATCGATTCCCGTTCATCCCGAAAGCAACTCCTGTGATTTGGTTTCTGGGCCACTTTGCCCTATAAGCGAGGTGCTCGCCGATGTTCATCTTGCAGACAGCTGCATCATGATGTAAGTGTTTCAACTACAGCGGAAGTGTGTCTATATTCTCTCTTGCTTTTTATTTTGTAAGTAATTCATGACAATTCAGAAGAAAAGGAGAAACCACAATTACGATATTTCAATAAAAATAACGGCAATTACTCTTAGTTAAAACTACGAATAGCTAAGAAAGTCATCGATAATGCTAAATCCAAAACGTTTTATCACATTTTTAAGAAGTTAAATATACATGACAAGTATCAAAGCTAAATTTTGAAGTTAGATTAAGAAATTTCTACTGGACGATTAATTTTCCTTTGTAAATACATTTTTAGTTCGGAAACGTGCAGCCTACGTGAAGGAAAAGTGCTGAAGCGCTGCCTTGTATTACCTAATTTCTCATGTCTAAGAAGGGGAGGCCGCTAATTGTGAAATTCAGATTCGACTCATACTGCGCATAGTAAAAGCTCATGGCCAGAGGTGTAATGTGGCGAAGCTCCAAGATGCACTTCTCAGCCGTTGTCGAGAAAATCGACAGTTCAAAGAAACCGTTGAGGTGAAATACTCTCTACGATTAATAATTTTCTACAGCGTCGTGGCGCAGCGGTAAGTGCTCGGGTTCGTAATCCGAAGGTCGCAGGATCGAATCCCGCGCCATGCAATATTTTTATTATTTGTTTTTTTTGTAATTCAAATATATATATATATATATATATATATATATATATATATATATATAATTCCCGGCAATCAGTTGCAACAATTATGCATATAATAAGTTGTTGAAAGTCGTTTGTCGTGGAAAAATAAATCTTGAAATAAAACACAATATCACAAATAATAATCAAGTGGATACAATTTATTGAAAAGTTCGGTATACACTCGCACATAATCAACAATTAGTGACCAGAAGTAGCTGGAGTATCGCACGAACCAGAGTGATTGTTATCACAGAAACATGGAAAGCAGAAAACAGCACGACATCGAGCACATTTGATAAACGATGCGATTTTACAAGAACAATTGTTTTTTAAATTACCTGTTGGGAAACACCTGATTGACATTCTGAAAAATTGTTCTATCGTTCGTGAGGTTTGCACGCGCATCGTATCATATCGGCAACAATCGGAGAAGACAGTTGGTGGTGGACGATGGATTGGATTTATTTCAAGTATGCATATATATATATATATATATATATATATATATATATATATATATATATATATATATATATGTGTGTGTGTGTGTGTGTGTGTGTGTGTACATTTGAATTACAAAAAAAACAAATAATAAAAAGAGTTGCATGGCGCGAGATTCGATCCGGCGACCTTCAGATTACGAACCCGAGCGCTTACCGCTCCGCCACGACGCTGTAGAAAATTGTCAAGTGTAGAGAGTATTTCACCGCAACGGTTTCTTTTAACTGTCGATTTTCTCGACAACGGCTGAGAAGTGCATCTTGGTGCTTTGCCACATTACACCTCTGGCCACGAGCTTTTATTATGCGCAGTATGAATCGAATCTGTATTTCACAACTGGCGGCCTCCCCTTGTAAGCAACACAGAATCTAATCGAACCCTGTATTTGGCGCAGAATTATACTTTTTGACTCTTCTCTCAGGACCAATTTTCCAAATATGGAAAGACATTGTTCTGGTTGTGAGAAATGGTGTCATATAACACATACCCTTATAGGTCTAATTGACAGCTCTGTTAGGTTCCCATAGCGAGTAAGGACAAACCCCAGAAAAGGCTGTCTTTATCGTTGACCGACACTACATTGATGATTCTAGAAATAAATAGACTTCAGCGTACTCGAGGGACAAACCAATAACGAATTAACTCGAGCGGCCTGTGCAACGCCGGACATTTTCGTACTTTAATTCGGTGATTTTTCACATTTAAACTGCATATAAGGATAGAGATGGATAACAAAGCATTGGATAGCCTGTATACTCAAAGTTTCATTAAATAATTTTCTTTACTGATTTAAATTCTAGAATCAGCGCTTAATATTTAACATTGTAGAACAATCCAACTCTAATTATTTCATATTCTGAATTATTATCTTCTGTCTAAGGTTTATTTAATGTTGTTAATTAACTGGATCCAGCTGAAACGGATTGCTTCCCTGCGACATGTGCAGCTATAAAGTACACGAAATGCGTTTGACGACGAACAGATGTCAAGTTCTGGGCTGTCGTAAAGCGCGAAAAAATAGAGCGTTGTGAGGATATCTGTCGTACAACACAGACGTAACTTAATAGTTATGGTGGATGGAGACACGCCTTGGACAGCTCGATTCTACTAGCAGATGGAGGCAAGTCTGAGACAGTTCACAAGTCGTGAATTTATTGTCAGTGGTTTTTGGTTCTACGAACATAACTCCCCAAACTATTTCTACATACTATAGCAACAACACTTACTCTAAAAGTACGCCAAACGATAACACCGACACAGTCTTCGAATTTGCTGAACTTAGATGTACGTTAAGACCGAGGGATATAATATTCACAAATAAAAGTTAAACGTTAGTTTCACAGACTAGATATATTTCCTTATGGAAAATGAACATTTCTACACAAATTTTATCATTGTAAGTTTCGAATTATTACCAACCTATCATCAGAAAGTTTGTTTAAATGTAAAGAAAAAGGGCATAATGAAACACTAGGAGACTGCATTACAAATAAAGTTAAATTCTGTGAACAACCATACTTAGATACGGGACTGGTGCATTTAGCCATCCCGAGAGCGTTACAAATTTCATAGAAAGCTTGAAATGGGACACACTTGCAGATAGACGCCGCGCTAAACGGAAGGGACTGCTCACTAAATTCCGAAATCCGATCTTCACCGAGGATGTAGATCATATATTATTACCACCAACTTTCAAATCGCGCAGTGATCACCATTCAAAGATAAGGGAAATTAGAGCTCTTACTGAGGCGCTCAGTCAGTAGTTTTTCCCTCGCGTGATCCGCGAGTGGAACAGAAGGGGGAAATATGACTTTGGCGCGAATTGTGCCCTCCGCCACACACCGATTGGTGGCTAGCGGAGTATGTATGTAGTGCAGAGTTGAAAACGTTACGTAGTAATGAGCAACTTAAGAAGCCCGGAGACACGCTAACAATGTAAACATATGTGTTCTCTGGTAATGGGAACTGAAGGCAATTGTCGACTGCGGAATAATTCAGACCTGTTAACTCATAATTCGCAAATAAAAGATTAAGAGTATTCATAGTGTAATATTTCTTTCTTTTCGAACAGATCGTCTGATACTAATTTGGTAATAAGTTTAAACCGATAATGAGATCATTTGTGTGATCTGAGGCTCAGATATATAATAATAAAGTCTTCATTTGTGTGGCCATAGTGTTCGTAGTCGCTTTATAATTCTCAAGGGTGTTTTTGTTCTGTCGTTGCTACTACAAAAGTGCGTGATTGCTTCACCAGACGCTTTTCGCTTTATTGAGGTAAAGCATCATCAGTGGTCTGTATTTAAGTTATTTACATTTTGATTTGCTTTAGATCCAAAACAGTTCGTTAAGAATAGGTTGATTTGTACTGGGCGTGATTTATCGGCTGATTTCTCGCTTACATCTTTGTTTTGCTGTGTTAGACACTGATAATTTTTGTCTAATTTTTAGATGTTCTGCAGCAGACCAAGCATCTAAAAGCAAATAAAAATGTAAATAACTTAATTACAGATCACTGATGATGCCTTACCTCAATAAAGCGAAACGCGTCTGGTGAAAAAATCACGCATTTTTGTAGTTGCACTGACAGAACAAAAATACAATCAACAATAATAACGTAATTGCTACTTTATCTTCACTGTGAGCTTGAACTCCAAAAATGTGAAACTTGTAGACTAAGTAGCGTAATTAAGAAGGGACAGCACAGCGCGTTCTGTAAAGTTCAGTATTAACGGAAGTCATTTTAATGAATAAGTGAACATTTTGGAAATCTCAGAATTAAATCAGGTGAAGATTTCTAAACATTAATTTTTATTGGTAGCATTTCCTCGGAAACCATTCTTGGTGAATTGGTTCGCTCTGTAAGATCGTGTCGAAAATTTCTGTTTAACTTGATGGTAGCAGTCTGATCAGCACACTCAGTAATTTTCATTAGAAAAAAGTATCGAATATATTTCGCCCTGCGTCACTCCTAGCTATACTCACCGGAGGATGTAGCGGAAATAGAAGGATGTAATTTAAAGGCCGCTGAAGTGCTCGAAGGTGCACCTGCAGGTTCTCACTTACTTGAGCGTTGGCGGACACCTCCAGTAAACATGTAATACTTGCCTCCAATCAGTAAAAATTGTCTGATGTACGCCAGTAGAGCCTCACGTAGCTATCACACAGTTCCAGAATGGACAAACTTTTTTACTCAATCACAAAGGTTGACCTCTATCAATGGATTACCCAAAATACTAACTGAAAGAAGGCAACGAATGTAAGACAAAGAGTCAGCAAAAGTACTTTCCTACCCCGTGGAATACTATAAGGCCCAATACTGAGAATGTGACGACAGTAAATACGCTGCAAACGAATGGCGTAAACACAAGCTAGCGGGTCGGTGAAAGTTAACGTACAGTACCGAGGCAGAGAAGATAGTTACGGCAGTATGTGTTAAATCGCAGAAAAATAACGTCGTGCCTATAAACCGCGAATAGAGGACAAATGTTGGTGCTAGCAGGCTGCTCCGCATCTCTCTATTCAAATGTAAACATGTAGCGAATCTCTGTTGCAGTTGTTAGTTCCACAGACCGTGCAGATACCACATGCACCCAATGTTCTCAGGTTTCATCCAGTCGTCCCATGAATCATGTAAGCCTTCCTTTGTTCCTGCGTCTCCTATGTGTCTTCATCACTGTATCACAAATCCACTCTCTCTCATTTTCACAGTTATGATTTCATTTGAACAAAAAATCGCACGAACTGCAAGGCAGCAGATATTTCGTATCGTTTTTGCAGAGAAAAAAGGAGTGAGTCGTCTATAGAGCTCGAAATTAGTCTCGACGTAAACGTCCGTGTGAAATGATTAGTAGCAGCAGCAATTGTTTCGATATGGTTATCAGCTCTGTTTTGATCAACTGTATAATTTTGCGTCTAACTTCGTTTAACCGTAATTGATAATCAACGCTTCATTTTGTAATCCCATCAGCAAAAAGCTACACTTCGTCAGAAATTAAAGGATTAAAGGGGCACGTTTGAGACTCACAACAGAATTCTCTTTTGTCTCGTTTCTTGTGGACATGCTCCCTAAAGAGCCGCGGAAATCTGAAGATAAGCCAAACTTTATCAAGCACGCAGCTTATCTGCATCTCCAGTGTTCATATTTAGGCTTCTTATGTCCAACAGTCGCCCATAGGGCCCTTGTTAATATGTCACTTTAGATATTTCATGAAGCAGTATCAATCAACACTGTTGTATGTTAGACAAAATATGAATAGGATGTTAATTTATGAGAAATATACAAAGTACAAGTGTACTTTGGTCTTCTCATGAAATCTTTTATTCATTAGCCAACACAGTTACGTTAACACATTAATTAGGTCAAAATAAACTACCATCTTCAAATCTATAAAAGAAAATATGCCGTGGTTACAGGCTTAACGGAATGTAAAAGCGCAGTATGGCATATACAAAAACTCTGAGATAAGAAATTATGTACCCGTAAAACCAAGTGGTAGCAATTACCCGATACAATGATTTAAACCACTCTACCACAAGAAGAACATACAGCATACTGTACGATAATAAAGCCCATAAAATTCTGTTCATATTCACTCACGCAATTCAAAGTCAAAATACAATAATGAATACATATAATAAATAAAATTAAATAACAACATACCAGCAGATAATAAAGGCATTACAATAACATGCGTAATATGCTGCCATAAAGTACGTACAACTTAGAATTTGTATGGCACAAACAAAATAGATACATACCGCATAATGTCGTTTCATAGTTTAAAGCCATATTGGCTACGATAGAGTAACTAACCACAAGACCTAGGGTACAACGGTAAAGTTTAATGCTGAGAGGTACCAACAGATGGCGGTCCGCGAAGTATGACGTCACCTAGATGTAATTTAATAGGGTCCCACGTTTACATAACTAGAATTAAGGAAGGTAATTTAACATCAAAATAGTGTGCACCAAGTAATCGCACCTGCCAAATTACACATATTGTAAGTAAGGAGACATAGCGTACTGTGAAGTGTCATAGCTAGCGGGCCACAATGTAAGAATAATTAATTGAAAACAATTTTTGACGTATTGCTGACATAATATAGTACATGCAACATTAAGAAATTACGTCATACAAAATAATTCATATAAATGCCATTAGAGGAGAACTGCACAGTCGACATTTACAAGGAAACCAAATTGGTTGGTTTCACTGCTAGCGAAGGATAACAATAATTGAGACTTACGTAACAAGAAACTGTAAAACAAGCTACCATACAACGTAGAATAGTAATATAAAGTATATTTCATGTATTAATGTTTCTCAAAAACATGCACCAGTATCAAGATATATGTAAAATATAAATATATTTACAAGATTTACATCCTTACGTTAATGTTCTATCACCATATGAGGGAAAAACTCTAGCTGGTTCACAACCATTAGACACCATTTCTGACGTACGGAAAAAAATGGAAAGCTAATATTTGTAGGAAATTTATTGTGGTTAAATTTTGTACAGGTATACGTTTTCGCTAGAGATTTTATTTTTCGAATTATTCATGAAAAACTTACAAAAGTGGCCTTGTAACACGTTTTTCTTGAATTCCTGAATTTTTATACATGCCCTGCTGTCTTTTTATACTGTTTTAAGCTTTTATCCTGGACATGCTTTGTTTTAGAGATATGAAGATTGCAATTTAATTTAACGTAACTGGTAATCCATTAATGTGTCACTATAGCGATCTTGGCAAATAAATAAAAGTTTCCTTCAGAGGGCTTTAGTGCAGATTTATAGCTCACCTCTTGCACCAACTGTTCGTGTCAGGTAACCACAAAGTACTAGTGCTGTTAAAGGCACAGTTGTATTAATGTTCCACAAAGAGGGGATCCTTTTCCCCTTTTGGGCTTCTCCTCGTCCATCGAGAGCAATACAGGCATTGAAGATTTTCGAATTGGCAGGGAGTGTTAGGGAGGATTATGCAGTAAATCTGAAAGTCGAAATTCACGCCTTAATAGTAGTACTAGAAAGGTGGCCAACTCCGGTTTACCTGTGAAGTGACATCTCACTGCGATCTGGAACGGGCAAGTCGCCACGTCGAACGCTTACGGGGAATAACGGGAACTCCGGTTGCACGCCTCTTGCCTCTATAAACTATTGTGGGAGCTTTGGAAGCACAGACAGACTGGTTGCTACTATTGTCCACGATACAGCGGTTCACGTGAATAACGGCGATTCCATTCACATTCGGTCCGAGCCAATTTCGTTTCACTCGTTCCCTCCCGGCCGCGGCCATGTGGAGGTCACACAAGAGCTTGTGCGGAAAGTGGGACATTATATTTGAATTTCAAGGGCTGAAGTGTAGCAAGGCAACCACTGCTTGTTAAAGAAAGCTTTCCATTCAGTTTGTGGCCTATTAAATTTTGAGTAGACTATCTCCCACCAAATGACGTTTTACACTACATATAATTCTGCATCGAAGAATTAAGACTACACAAATTACAACGATCGGCTACGTTAATTACTGAGACGAAAATCATATTGAAATCTGTCTCCCTATAGTGGTGTTTGAGCTGAAATAAACTTTCCGAAAAATTGAAACTGTAGCCTGTATTCTGGATTATCATAGTTTGCAGTCATAGTACTTTTCTGCGTCTAAGTGATGGGGCTGGGTTCCAGCCCAGCAATGAGTCTGGCGTTTTTCAGGTCTAAGACATTCAAAAGTACAAAGATTGTTAACCTTTAGGAAACCATTACTTCTTTACGAAAATTCCATGTCAACTGATCTTACTGCTTTGTAAAGAAATAATAATTGAAAAATATATCATTGTTATGTCCTGTGATATTAATTATTCTACTTACATGCACTGCCGAATTTTCAGTAGTAACTGCGACTAGAGTTTCCATAGAGAATTCACCATTGGTGCAGCTGACTGCAGCTGACCGTGACACATTACAAAACATCGTTAGTATAAACTGAATAATGATATCACATCATCCCTAGTTCTTCAGGGATCGACTCCAAAAAACCTAATCTCATGCAGGATTATCATGCAACTGAATCCAGGCCACTTACAGGAAGCCGGGATCGCACTCTGGAAGCACTCTGTATAAAGGAATGCTGCGAATATTTATGTAAATGATATCTCCACTAGTAGTGGAAACCACACTGTACACCTACTTACATATAGCCAAAACTACTAATGGAAACCTTGTAATACGAGCAGCTAAGCTTCCCCCACTTTTGGGGAGCGTTTGTAATTCCTGTGGACGTACAATTCATACATGTAAATTGTCTAAACACGTGCACTTCCTGTTAGAAAGCCGATCGAGCGATCGAGTCGAGATTAAGACTGAACTCTTTGATACACAGTTAAATAATTCTTAAGCGTAGTTCAACCCATGTCAGTAATGCTAAATATACTAATCGAGCTTCAGTAAAATAGATTTAATGTTGAATGTATGACGTTTAGCTACATTAGCTATCCCTAAGGACTTCAGAAAAAGTGGGAGATCTTATAATTACAAGTTCGGGATCAGTTATAAATGGAGTGGAATACATCAAGAAGCATTCCTAGATATGGTGGACGATCAAAATTTCCCGTTTGAGCGCGTTGCTGCGGCGTATATGCAATTCATCGGGACACCTATCCGGGGATATAAGAACCGACATGTAGCGAAATTGTTTATTGTGGCCTTCTAACAATGTATAAAACTAGTATGTTTGTTCTTGAATTGTCTTATTGAAATGGCGACCTTGACAAACCCATTTGCTACGTCCATTCTCAGTGAATCTTAGCTTGGCATGTTCAACAAGTCAGCCACAGATCTCGAGTTAAAATCAAAGTGGAGCTTTATTTCTCGTGTACTCCATCATAAAGCATTGTGGAGAATGACAAATTAATACCTCATCCGCATTAATACCATGATCAATGAATCGCATTTCTCTCAGAAGCGATCGAGTGGGAGGACGCAATTGATACACCATTGGATCCCAATTAGAGAAGAACAGGGATCAAAACACTGCCAGATGTTTCTCATTTCATCTCATTTTCAGTTGCTAAATCACTTAAGGCTAACATATGGATTCGTATTTCAAGAAAGCTGCTTCCAAAATCCATCAGGAATCCTTCACGAACTGAGCTGTTACGCTCTTTATGAAGAGCTGCACTTCGAAGAGAGATTAACCTCCCACAGTGCTTTGTTTCAGTGATTATCGAGGAGGCTTCCGCTCTGCAGGAATGTAAAGTTACTGAATTTAATAGTAAATGGTAGTCCCAGGAAGGAACTGACATTAATAAGCTGAATTGACTACATGGGATTATGGAACTGGACTGTTTATCTGAAAAGTGGAATATAGCTTGAGAATTCCTTGAAGGTAGAAACTTCGGGCGAATGTCAATTTACACATCGAAGGCAAAAGTTCACGTTGGCGTCAGTTGCCAGTAGCCGGTAGGGACTCCCTGGGCCAGCTAGATCGTCGGCTCGTTCGTTACCCAATGTGCGTCGAGTCGAGATGGAGATAGCACAGCAACAAAAGCCGTCCGAATTCTCCGTTTGAACAGGTGAAATTCATCCGCAACTGTGCGGAGTGACTTTCGCCGAGAAGAACGGCACTGCATTTCCGCTTCCAGCAATGCGGCACCTCGTAGTAATAGCAGTAAATGCAGTAACACATTACATGTTCGCAGAAGTACGGGAGGAGCATGAATATTTTCTGTATGTTTTCTGTAGGCTTCGTAGATATGTAGCTGTATCACTTGAACAAATATTGTCTCTTGTGTGGTGGGCATTAGATGACATTCGAGAACTCTCTGTTTTGTGCGTTTTGTTTGCTTTTATGTTGGTTTTGTGGTCAAAACGTGCAGTGAAGAAGATAAACGTTTGGAAATGGTAAATGATTTAAAAAGCCCTTGACTAGTCTGCAGATGATGAAAATGAAGTTTCTGACAGTGATCCAGATTACACGTCATCTGAAAATTGTAGGAATTTTAAGCTTTTTTGAACATGAGTTGCTGCATGCGCTTATAGTGTTATTGTCACAGATTGTGTTGTTATTACGGATTCTCCTTCAGATACATCAGAAAATGAACGCTAGAATAAGAGTCCAGTGAATTTCACGTTGGACTATGTATCTGTATGCAAAATTTTGTTTTGATCTCACGTTTTGTGTTTGTTTAGATGTATCCTGGTTGTCAGAGCAGTATAAACAGAAATATGACGTGTTTGCTTACATATTTGAATAGTATAATTCGTTTTCTGTTTTTTCCCGTTATGATTATGTTAAATTGAAGCTTCGTCTGCATATTCAAGGTATAACACTAGCAATACCAGGATATGTGTGTACAAAGGAGTACGTCTAATAAACCTGGAAATGTTTTGAAATCCTAACTACATGTTTGTCGTATTTGTACTCTCCATTTATAGCTTAAAAATATATATTTTAAGCGGGCCACAGGAATTGATAGCTACCTACGCGACCAGAACCGTAAGATTTGAAACACGCTGTGTATGACGGCACGTAAATAGTCTGTGATGAAGTAATGTACTAATCGCAATCAGAGATTTGGATTTGTGTTAGAGCCCCATTATCACGCTACGACAAGTCCTACAAATAATTCCGATTCAACTTATATTCTTACAAAGTACATCATCTTAGAAACTCCATACCGTTGTACGAAGTCAATACTGTGATAAGCTATTGTAGTCTGTGTGTGATGGTGAGGTTGATGCTGAAACGCTCTTCGTTGCTGATGAAGCAGAGGTGTATTTATGCGGGTATGTGAACTCACAGAATAATTTGTGTTGAACTTCTGAAAATGTCATCGGATAAAGAAGAACCTCTACATGAGTGAAACCATGTGCGCGGTGGGCAATTAAAATAACATGAATTATTGAACGGATCTCTTTTCACCAAACCCTAACTTGTCATAGATATGTGATAAAAATACTGGAACGTTTTTTTGGAGAATTAAGAATTATTGAAAATTCCTAGCAGATATCTGATACAGGATAACGCCAGAACACACACCGTCATTGCTTCTGTGACAAAATTAGGAAGTGTGTTGTAAGATGGGATAGATCCTACCCTACCGCATGGTGACACCAGCCTGCATGCAGTGCTAAAGGTTCCTACGTTGACGTCGTACTTGTAACATCGTATATATTACGTAAGTACGATGGCTGTTCGGAAAGTAAGGTCAGATCGGTCGCGAAATGAAAACCGCAGCGAAAATCAAAATTTTGTTATTCGCAACAGTGAACCGCATCTTCCAGATATCTGTCTAAATACACTCCTGGAAATTGAAATAAGAACACCGTGAATTCATTGTCCCAGGAAGGGGAAACTTTATTGACACATTCCTGGGGTCAGATACATCACATGATCACACTGACAGAACCACAGGCACATAGACACAGGCAACAGAGCATGCACAATGTCGGCACTAGTACAGTGTATATCCACCTTTCGCAGCAATGCAGGCTGCTATTCTCCCATGGAGACGATCGTAGAGATGCTGGATGTAGTCCTGTGGAACGGCTTGCCATGCCATTTCCACCTGGCGCCTCAGTTGGACCAGCGTTCGTGCTGGACGTGCAGACCGCGTGAGACGACGCTTCATCCAGTCCCAAACATGCTCAATGGGGGACAGATCCGGAGATCTTGCTGGCCAGGGTAGTTGACTTACACCTTCTAGAGCACGTTGGGTGGCACGGGATACATGCGGACGTGCATTGTCCTGTTGGAACAGCAAGTTCCCTTGCCGGTCTAGGAATGGTAGAACGATGGGTTCGATGACGGTTTGGATGTACCGTGCACTATTCAGTGTCCCCTCGACGATCACCAGTGGTGTACGGCCAGTGTAGGAGATCGCTCCCCACACCATGATGCCGGGTGTTGGCCCTGTGTGCCTCGGTCGTATGCAGTCCTGATTGTGGCGCTCACCTGCACGGTGCCAAACACGCATACGACCATCATTGGCACCAAGGCAGAAGCGACTCTCATCGCTGAAGACGACACGTCTCCATTCGTCCCTCCATTCACGCCTGTCGCGACACCACTGGAGGCGGGCTGCACGATGTTGGGGCGTGAGCGGAAGACGGCCTAACGGTGTGCGGGACCGTAGCCCAGCTTCATGGAGACGGTTGCGAATGGTCCTCGCCGATACCCCAGGAGCAACAGTGTCCCTAATTTGCTGGGAAGTGGCGGTGCGGTCCCCTACGGCACTGCGTAGGATCCTACGGTCTTGGCGTGCATCCGTGCCTCGCTGCGGTCCGGTCCCAGGTCGACGGGCACGTGCACCTTCCGCCGACCACTGGCGACAACATCGATGTACTGTGGAGACCTCACGCCCCACGTGTTGAGCAATTCGGCGGTACGTCCACCCGGCCTCCCGCATGCCCACTATACGCCCTCGCTCAAAGTCCGTCAACTGCACATACGGTTCACGTCCATGCTGTCGCGGCATGCTACCAGTGTTAAAGACTGCGATGGAGCTCCGTATGCCACGGCAAACTGGCTGACACTGACGGCGGCGGTGCACAAATGCTGCGCAGCTAGCGCCATTCGACGGCCAACACCGCGGTTCCTGGTGTGTCCGCTGTGCCGTGCGTGTGATCATTGCTTGTACAGCCCTCTCGCAGTGTCCGGAGCAAGTATGGTGGGTCTGACACACCGGTGTCAATGTGTTCTTTTTTCCATTTCCAGGAGTGTAGTTGCCTCTCCGGCTTAGACATTTGTGGTGGTGTACAAACTTTCCAGTACCCTCGTCACAGAAAGCATCCGCCTGTCCTTCCCGCCAATTCTCTACGCTGGTCTGCCTTTCGCTGTTTGTGCCAAAATGTTGTCTTCGTAACCAGCGGTTTACGAGAGCAGAGATGAACAACGGAGGGAGCCAATTAAGGGCTATATTGTGGGTGATAAAACACGTCCCATCGAAAAAGCTGCAGGAGCGTCTTCATTGACCTGCAATATGAGGCTGAAAATTAATTGTCTTTAAGAAAGAAACGCATGAGGCCGATGACCTCGCTGTCTGGTCTCCTCCCTCAAAACAACCCAACCCAAAGAAACGCATGACATATATGTTATGTGGGCTGCATAGCTTCAGGTGCAATCTCTCACCAGATCCACATACTTGGAGGGAGACACTGTTGCTTTAGGCACTTATACGTGATCACTTGGCACTCTGAACTGAAAAGAGCGACGTGAAGCGATCGACAGGCACATTAAAGACACTGACCAAAACATCTGTGCAAAGTTCCATCGGATTTTCACAGTGTTTTCCATTCCGCGCCTAATCGGGCTTTATTTTCCGAATACGCCTCGTAATCCAAAGTACTAAAATTGACATTTCTAATACGGTATAACGTTTGTCTGTGCTGATATTAAAATGGCAGGTACTGAGTGATAATATAGTCGACTTACTTCCCCCTGTCGACAAAGATGTGAAACACATAGTGGTTGAACAATTAACGTCCCAGCCTTATTTAAACGTCTGGCTTACTGGACACAGTCCAGCAGCAGTTGCTGCAATAAACTGAGGATCGTTTAATTAAATCATCTAAAGTCGTAGTTTGATTCATTTCATCGCATCAGTCTTAAAATAAGTATATCACACTAAAAAAGAAAGCAGATGAGGATATGACAGAATACAATGTTACGTCCCCCTAATGAACGTCGATATTTCTCTGTGTCAAGCCTCTTCTCATTTCAAGCAAGGTGACTCTCACAGAAACCAAATTTCTTTCTTTCTTCCTAGTTTGTTTCCATCTGGAGTGTGGAACAGATGTAACTTGTCCACCCACGACTTAACTTGTCTTGGTTTTATGATGTTTGCTTCTGACACATCAATTATCTTGAAAGAATTGCGGAGTGACTAATTTATCAACCTCATCTTATCAAATAAACAAAGTGTTAGTTTTTAGATACACTCCTGGAAATGGAAAAAAGAACACATTGACACCGGTGTGTCAGACCCACCATACTTGCTCCGGACACTGCGAGAGGGCTGTACAAGCAATGATCACACGCACGGCACAGCGGACACACCAGGAACCGCGGTGTTGGCCGTCGAATGGCGCTAGCTGCGCAGCATTTGTGCACCGCCGCCGTCAGTGTCAGCCTTTGCCGTGGCATACGGAGCTCCATCGCAGTCTTTAACACTGGTAGCATGCCGCGACAGCATGGACGTGAACCGTATGTGCAGTTGACGGACTTTGAGCGAGGGCGTATAGTGGGCATGCGGGAGGCCGGGTGGACGTACCGCCGAATTGCTCAACACGTGGGGCGTGAGGTCTCCACAGTACATCGATGTTGTCGCCAGTGGTCGGCGGAAGGTGCACGTGCCCGTCGACCTGGGACCGGACCGCAGCGACGCACGGATGCACGCCAAGACCGTAGGATCCTACGCAGTGCCGTAGGGGACCGCACCGCCACTTCCCAGCAAATTAGGGACACTGTTGCTCCTGGGGTATCGGCGAGGACCATTCGCAACCGTCTCCATGAAGCTGGGCTACGGTCCCGCACACCGTTAGGCCGTCTTCCGCTCACGCCCCAACATCGTGCAGCCCGCCTCCAGTGGTGTCGCGACAGGCGTGAATGGAGGGACGAATGGAGACGTGTCGTCTTCAGCGATGAGAGTCGCTTCTGCCTTGGTGCCAATGATGGTCGTATGCGTGTTTGGCGCCGTGCAGGTGAGCGCCACAATCAGGACTGCATATGACCGAGGCACACAGGGCCAACACCCGGCATCATGGTGTGGGGAGCGATCTCCTACACTGGCCGTACACCACTGGTGATCGTCGAGGGGACACTGAATAGTGCACGGTACATCCAAACCGTCATCGAACCCATCGTTCTACCATTCCTAGACCGGCAAGGGAACTTGCTGTTCCAACAGGACAATGCACGTCCGCATGTATCCCGTGCCACCCAACGTGCTCTAGAAGGTGTAAGTCAACTACCCTGGCCAGCAAGATCTCCGGATCTGTCCCCCATTGAGCATGTTTGGGACTGGATGAAGCGTCGTCTCACGCGGTCTGCACGTCCAGCACGAATGCTGGTCCAACTGAGGCGCCAGGTGGAAATGGCATGGCAAGCCGTTCCACAGGACTACATCCAGCATCTCTACGATCGTCTCCATGGGAGAATAGCAGCCTGCATTGCTGCGAAAGGTGGATATACACTGTACTAGTGCCGACATTGTGCATGCTCTGTTGCCTGTGTCTATGTGCCTGTGGTTCTGTCAGTGTGATCATGTGATGTATCTGACCCCAGGAATGTGTCAATAAAGTTTCCCCTTCCTGGGACAATGAATTCACGGTGTTCTTATTTCAATTTCCAGGAGTGTATTTCACTTATTATACCGAGGATATACTGAGCTCTTTCCGTTACTGCTAATGATATCATTTATTTGAGTCTACATTTTTCTGAATTTTGTACATTCATGAGTACTTCAAATTGCGTAGTAATTCACTGCAAGGAAAAAAATTCACTTGCTATACAACGATAGTAGATAATCCAAGAATCTCTCTTACTAATATGACCTGGTAGTCTACTGAGTCCTAGTATTGAAATAAAGTAACCATTCGTCAACACATGTATATGGAATAAAGCAAGATACGTAGAGATATTCTTAATCTCACTCACTTTTTCAGCCCACACGTAACTGCAGGAATGCTATCGTCCTTACAATGCATCATGTAACCCCAATAATCTCTCCCTATTCTAAAGCATCCATGAACACTGACCACAAATTTCGAGTATCACTACATTTTGTTTAATTATGTTATTGCATTCTTGAAATTTATCTACAGAGGAGCGCGAAAAGTTCTGTTGTAGTATTGCTCGAAGCCACTTCCCCGAAAATACGAGGGTATGTGTTATACTGTGTATGATGCATAACACCTATTCGTGCAGTGTATTCAATTAGACTTTCGGAACATTTCACAATGTCCTCTTGTCGTATAAATAAAGCTCTGTATAACTGGGTACTTAACTTTCTCAATATTATTACTCAGTACTACACGATAATTATTTCAGATTCAAGACAAACGATGGAGAAAGAGCTGTGCAAGAGTTCTGAGAGAGTTTCTTCAGCGATACATCGAGGTTCTTAAGGACTCTCCTTATGATATGTACCGCTCTTGACTCGTATACTACAGTATTCACGCCATCTCGTATAACTTTCAAGGAACTATTCATAATGTTTGACCAAACTGTATGATTTACTTCTTTTGAGTATTGCGACGATATCAGTGAAAATGTTTACTTACGCACTATTTGCACATATGTGTGGCCAAATGCAAAACTGATGAGAGTAACGGGCTTAAACGACGATGCTAGACACTCCACACTAATTGAATAAAATACACTTTGTATCAGTCTGCTGCAGTTCTGAATGTCGATCCAAACGCTAACCAGCAACGCAAATACGAAACATAACACGGTACTCCACCACGACAAACATTAGGATGAAGCAGCGCTCGATTAAAACTTACATAACAGGCCACCGGGGATTGTGGAGCCTACTCAGTTGTGAGGCGTGGCTATCAAGCTTAACGGCCACACAAATGGAATTACAGGAAAAGAAAGTAACAGGGTCGCCCTGACTGCGAGAAAGCTCTAAAAAAACATCGTGCAGAGGCAAAGAAACGCGAAAGATTCTGCCATGGTAGCTACCATGAACTCCTGTTCATCAGTATAACTGTTTCAACTTGTAATGATACAAAACAAAGAGACAGGTTCGAAACATAACAGAGGTTGTAGTCAGAAATTCATGAATGAACTGTGGGACTCTGTCAAAGTGCTCGTAAGATTTTCGTAGGTCAATACGGAGGATCAATTAAATAGAAACAATTTATCAGTATTCTTCTGCGGGTTGCTCCAATAGCGACATTTCTCTAAGAAATTTTAGAATTAATGATGGTTAGCAATACTCAATTTTTCACAAATAATTAGCGCAGAAAGAACTTCCATTATTTCCCAACTTCCGCTGTTATTTGTCATGAAATTGGCAGGCCACGTTTCAGTTATTAATGCTAACAGCTCTAATAACAACGTCCGGTGTCGTGTTCCAATTAGTTTTAATTTGCACTTCGGTGGCAGCTCACAAGGATTGAGTTTCATCGTTATCGTCGTTACCGAAAAGCTCGAAATAATGACGGGACTATAGATTCCTGTGAGACGATTTCTAGCTTTTGCTCAAATTATGTGTATGATTAGAAGGACTGACAGCAGAAATGGTTTTGAAAATGGTATCTTACATCAACAATTAAACCCACATTTACACCCCATAGTTAATTATGGACGAGGTAATACACCTATCTTGTATTTCAATTACATTAAATAATGATTAGCTGTAAAAATATAGTCTGCGCAGTGTCATGTTATCGTTACGGCCTTTATCGATTTGCATATAAAACCAAGTGGCATGTACTCTCATTTCTCAGTGGCATCGGTTGCCCACAACTTGCGAGCTAACATCTCAAAGATGTTCGGGCTTGCATGCGGTTTCTCTTCGTTGAAATGTCTTGGCTCAAACTCGTCTGGGGGTTGAACCGCACGTGCCACATTACACGCCCTAAATTAGACACTGGTGACCCTTTGGTTAAATTGTCTGGCTGTTGGCAAGTTTGCGAAGTTGTATGAAACATACAACCCACACAGTTGCGATTTGGTTAGGATAATGTTTATTCAGAAAGCAAACTTAGTTGTCGCATTTAGAGTTACTATTACACTCGAGAACATATCCATTTGACACTTAGAACATGTAACAGATCTACTAAGGAGACTGCCTACACTACGCTTCTCCGTCATCTTTTAGAATACTGTTGCGCGGTGTGGGATCATTACCATATAGGACTGACGGAGTACGTCGAAAAGTCAAAGAAGGGCAGCATATTTCGTATTATCGCGAAATAGGAGAGAGAGAGAGAGAGAGAGAGAGAGAGAGAGAGAGAGAGAGAGAGAGAGAGAGAGAGAGAAAGAGTGAGTGAGAGAGTGTCTTTTCGAAGCATTCAGTTTTGAGCTGCCTTCATCACTCTTGTGTGCTCAACGGACTTTCAAAGCCCCACATTTTTGCAAATAAACAATTTCGTTCCGTCTTTTACCTGCTCAGGTGTATTATTTAGAAGATCCAGGTTGTGTGACCCAATTAGCTAGTCACTTCCAAATAGTTGCAATAATTTTTCAGAAATATTCCTTCTGTTTTTTTACAAGGCAAAGATCAGGATTCCATGAAGAATTTAAAAAAAAAAAAGACTCCATCACCACCCATGAGGTTGTTTGCTAATTTAATTTCAATTGCTTCCTTAATAACACTGTCCCAATAACTGGAGGTGCAGGTCAGAATCTCAGAGCTTTATATTCCATAGAATGATCGGTGCCAAGACAGTATTTTGCGATACCAGATTTGCTCAGTTGTTGTAGGCGTGTCTGACGCTTATGCGCAGCACACCGGTTTTCCACGGTACTGATAGGCTAACAGATATATAACATGACACAGCTGCAAGGAATACCATAGACATCCACCTTACGCAAACTGCAATCATCCTTTACGGAACGTGAAAGCATCCTAATCTTAAATGGTGGTCGAAACCCACATTTCAAATCATATTTCCGCAAAATACGACCAGATTTGTTGGAAATGTCCTCTATGTAAGGCGAAAGTGCCGGAAACTTGGTGCTACCTCGGTGTCTCTACCACTCATACGGTGCACGGTTGGTCAGTAGCTCAACACACGTCTGATCTATTTTTCACTATAACGATTCTGACGAAAGGTGACCTCAAGATGAGATAACTCAGCTGACAAACTCTCTTTGGTGTCGCCCGAAGAACGAGGTCTCATGTCTAAGCTGTTAATTCACGACGAAACCACAAGTACAGTTGCTGCCTGACGCACCAACAAATGGGAGACGTGGGCGTACACGCGCCATCAAGAGATTCCATACGCCACCGATGCTGGATGCTAACTTTTGTCAGGGCAGAGCGCCGTTCACCCCATTAGTTAATCAACGCTTACGTCAGCAGCATCGTCTTACTTCATATCCAGCAGTGAGAGTTGTACTAGAAGCGAGACTGTCCATCGAAATTTAAAGTCAATTCTACAGTGAGGTATGAATGTTATCTGTATTAAGCCAAGTGATAAGTTTTACTGTTCAGCGACGGTAACATACATGTAGTGACGTGGGTTATTTCCAAGTACTCTATCTTGTTCAAATTTTAATTAAATGATATAAAAAGTTGTGCACGTTGTAGGGTCTGCTCGGCCTCCTCCAGGATAAATCTAAAATTTCCACAACGTCACTATCTCTCAGGGTCTGAGATGATGTGGGCCCTGTGAACCAAGGTACGAAGTACCCCTTAAAGCCGAGCCAGATGGTGACAAATATCAGCCTGTAGATACAAGTCAGTGTCAAGCCCTCTGCAAACCGCATGTCCCAACGTAACATCAAATTTCCTCCTGACCAACGTGTCAAGGAAGGAAAGGCAACCATCCTTTTCCATCTCCATCGTGAAATGTACATTCGATTGGATTGAATTCAGGTGTTCTAAAGAGTCCTTCAAATTCCCACTGCCATGAGGCCGAGCAACCAAAGTATCGTATATATATCCAAAAAAAAAAAAAAAAAAAAAATCTGTTTCAAAGCCACCGACTCCACGGCACATTCCTCGAAGTCTTTCATACATATATTTGCAATAACAGGTGAAAACTGGCTTTCTATTGCAACTCCATCTGTCTGCTCATAGTACTGGTCATTGCATAGAAAGTAAGCGGAAGTCAACCAGTGCCGAAGAACACCAAGACAAACTTCAATTAATCGTAGCGAATCAGACAGAGGAATGTGAGGAATGTGTTTTTAGACACGCATCTAAGATTACGCTCCTTCCAAGTTCCGTAATGGACGATCATGCTTTGCTTAAGGTGGGTGTGTATCGCAGTGGTCAGACTGTGAGGACCGTGAGCATAAGCTTCAGACACGATTACGACATCCGAGCAAGTCCGCTATCAAAGAACATTGTCTTGGCACTGGTAATCCTATGGAATGTAACAACACGGAGATTCTGGCATGCACTTCTAGCTACTGGGATAGTGTTATAACGGAAGCAGAATTAAATTAGCAAGTAACCGTAAAAATAGAAGTGGAAGTTTTTTCTTAAATTCTACGAACAATCCTGCTCTCTCCCACATCAAAAAACAGAGGGACAAAGGTAGTGCTATCTCACCCGTTGATTACTAATTTTCACTATCGATTATTTCTGATGACGGTCATCTTTGGTTGTGTGGCGGCGTTAGTGTTCACTATGTGTGTGTGTGTGTGTGTGTGTGTGTGTGTGTGTGTGTGTGTGTGTGTGTGCGTGTGTGTGTGTGCGTGTATGAGCGCGCGCGTGCGTGTGTCTATGCGCGTGTGCGTGTATGAGCGCGCGCGTGCGTGTGTGTGTGCGCACATATTATCTTTCCGGAGTTTCTCAAGAAATCGAAGTTTTAAATTCCCCTGCACAGCGCTTGCCAGCTGCAATTCTGCCTTGAGAATGACACGGTGTGCACCTGTCGAAATATCGTCGGTTGTCGACATCATCCGTTTGCATTCCAGTAAGTTACTTGAACACTATATGCTCGCGGGAGAAACTCAGGTGCCACAAAAATTTGCTGTTAATCCTTACACTCAAAGGTTTTTATCTTTTCCCTTCTTTAGCAAAGACATAATATGTAGATCGAACCGGCGATAAAATACATTTTCTCTAGCTCCTCAATTTGTTTTAATGTAGGTGTCTACCCTCTTGAATTTTCATTCTAGCACTCAAGTCAACGTCAAGATCTCCTAGCATTTAAAACATTAATAACTGTATAAGATTATTATCTCGCTTCCTTCTCTTCACATAATCGAAAGCATTTTCAGCGTCTACAAATGCAATGTGAATTTTTAATTGGTATTCTCGCCACTTTTCAATCAACTGATAGAGAGAAAAGCACATTATATATGCAGGAGCATCACGCCTGAAACCCTCATTGCTTTTCTGCCCAAAGTGAATCTGCTAATGCTCTTTCAGATCTTTATTATAAACTTGAGATATTATTTATATCTTGAACCCAAGATGGTTGGAAGAAGCTTTTCTGTCCCTTTTTAAAAGAGAGACATATCAGCACATTCCATTCTCGCAAATGAGATGTCAATTTCCCTCCAAAATAATTTAAAGAAAAATGAGTGGTCTCAGTTTCAGCTAGTGTCCGCCACGCTTGGAAAATTCAGACGGTACAGTGCCCAGTCAAGATATTTTTCTATTATTCGTATCTCTTAGTGATGCATGAAGTTCTTTCACCTCAGTGAATATCAATATCTAACAGTTTTGTTGCGTTGTCTATGAGAACACGTAATACCAATTTCGAAGTTCTAAGTTAGAAAGGAAGAAACATTAAAGCTTCAAGTACTGCTTGTAACCGAACTTGACCTCAATTGGTCGAGGATAAATAAAATAAATTGGACACGACCTTCTCAACAAGAACGCTTCAGCATTCGCTTGAAATTAAATCCAAATGATGGTGACGGAAGCTAGGCGCTTTCTTAATTAGCATATCAGCTTGTAATACATCAATGTACGCTTAGCAGGATAAATTGTAACTGAATTTAAAACACGATGGTAACGGTTCAAGCGTCCGAATATGCGCACCGAGGTCTCGACATACATGATGAATTGATACAAAAATTTCGATTAGTGACAGGAGAAGGTTTGTTTTGTTTTCTACAAAAGTAATACAATCACGCTGATAACTCTCACAGCTCTGGATAAAATTACGCTATTTCAAGCACTGCAACATTTTCATTTGAGGTTCCTCGTTTGTAACCTTGAACTGTATCAAAAAATGGTTCAAATGGCTCTGAGCACTATGGGACTTAACATCTATGGTCATCAGTCCCCTAGAACTTAGAACTACTTAAACCTAACCAACCTAAGGACATCACACACATCCATGCCCGAGGCAGGATTCGAACCTGCGACCGTAGCAGTCGCGCGTCTCCGAACTGAGCGCCTAGAACCGCTAGACCACCGCGGCCGGCTGAACTGTATCCTCAGGTTTTTGGACAACATGGATGTGGAAAGAAGCAGCGATTAGTATGATTAATCAATAATTCATGAACAGTCTTAATCGCATTTATTATTGTTATAATACCGCCAACCGGTTTCAACCCGACGTACGGGTCATCTTCTGGGCGTTTACACCACTGATGGTGTCACATAGTTTCCTGCAGTTATGTAGACAGGAGTGACACCACCAGCAGTCGACCAATGGTGTAAACGCCCAGAAGATGACCCCTGCGTCGGGTTGAAACCGGTTGGCGGTATTATAACAATAATAAATGCGATTAAGACTGTTCTTGAATTATTGATGTATTGTATCCTCAGGTCCTAACAAAAGTTTCCTTACAATGTGCACATTTCTCAAGAAGTCCATTTAACGTATTTTCCGTGACAACGATCACTATCATCAAAATAAATATTGTCTTTAAATACTTCAGAAATCAGCAGAAATTTTTGCAGAAGAGATTACATTCAGTAATCGTGAAATATGCTGTTAGATTATCGTACTAGTTAGGCGAAAATGTCAACTGCACCCGTCTGTCAAATACTGGAGTTAGCTCATGTGAGTCCTACACGATAACTGTAGCGTTCAGAAGTCATACTTCTTAACTACATTGTGCATTACACGCCGTTTTCGTTTCGTACCGCAAGTATATTCGGAGATACACCGCGGTACTCCTCCCTGTACAAGTTACGTCGGGATTTATCTAAGGGTTTTTTTTTTGTTTTTTTTTTTTAATTGGGTTCTTACTTCCGCACCTGGTATTAATAAACGAATCCCATTCTGGTTCCTTCTTATGTAGCAGTTCAGCTGTTAATCACCACTATCCTTCCTCATTCTTAATTCAGTTGGGATTTAGGTTTGACGTTATTGCCTAAATTTGCATTCTTTTAAACAATGTGCCGCAGGTGGAGTTTTCTGAGCTGCTGAATAATGTAACCTGTTTAGGTAAAAAGAAGAGAAGCCCGCGCCGTGTTTTGCGCCGTATTTGTTGTCGGCGCACGCACATCACGTATCTAATACACGCGTGACGCACCGTGTTCAACAATTGTACGTGTCTGAACTTTTAAAGCGCAAACAAATGCGTGGCGACGCGTCTGACTGCGCCTGCGCCGCTGTTGGCAGCTTCCCGCATTACTTTCTTTTACCCAGACTCGGCCTCTCGCCTAGGCATCAATCCTAATATATGCGTATTCAGGCGAAACGGCGTTAATTTAAGGTGACGGAAAATTTCCTTTCATGTCTTAAAGTGGAGTAAAAACTGTACACGTCGTGTCAGAGCCACAGCCGACAAAATTTCGATTCTTTAAAGAACTGATTTCTCGAAAACTGAACATGTCTTTGTCTTTATAACTTGCATGACAAAAACGACACCGCAATTTTAGGCTGTTTTGTTGGTAATGGAAGCTTCTCTCGTTGTCAGTCAAGGACTACGGAAGAAATTGAAACGAGAAATTAAGTAAAAGTGAATTTTAACTATACTCTTTCCAGGAGTATCCCATTCCAGATTAAGTTCTTTGCTCATTGTGTAGTATTACTGTAGTTCAAATGCCAACATAGAATCCAGATTGAAATATGAAATAAGAAAACTAATGTGACATTTGATACAAGCATTAACAGAGATTCACACATACACTACTGGCCATTAAAATTGCTACACCAAGAAGAAATGTAGATGATAAACAGGTATTCATTGGACGAATATATTATACCAGAAGTGACATGTGATTACATTTTCACGCTATTTGGGCGCATAGATCCTGAGAAATCAGTACTCAGAACAACCACCTCTGGTCGTAATAACGGCCTTGATACGCCTGGGCATTGATTCAAACAGAGCTCAGATGGCGTGTACAGGTACAGCTGCCCCCATGCAGCTTCAACACGATACCACAGTTCCTCAAGAGTAGTGACTGGTGTATTGTTACGAGCCAGTTCTCGGCCACCATGGACCTGATGTTTTCAATTGGTGAGAGATCTGGAGAATGTGCTGGCCAGGGCAGCAGTCGAAAATTTTCTGTATCCGGAAAGTCCCGTACAGGACCTGCAACATGCGATCTTGCATTATCCTGCTGAAATGTAGGATTTCGCAGGGATCGAATGAAGGATAGAGCCACGGATCGTAACACATATAAAATGTAACGTCCACTGTCCAAAGTGCCGTCAATGCGAACAAGAGGTGACCGAGACGTGTAACCAATGGCACTCCATACCAGTATGGCGATGACGAATACACGCTTCCAGTGTGCGTTCGCCGCGATGTCGCCAAACACGGATGCGACCATCGTGATGCTGTAAACAGAACCTGGATTCATCCGAAAAAATTACGTTTTGCCATTCGTGCACCCAGCTTCGTCGTTGAGTACACCACCGCAAGCGCTCCTGTCTGTGATGCAGCGTCAAGGGTTAACCGCAGCGATGGTCTCCGAGCTGATAGTCCATGCTGCTGCAAACGTCGTCGAACTGTTCGTGCAGTTGGTTGTTGTCATGCAAACGTCCCCATCTGTTGGCTCAGGGATCGAGACGTGGCTGCATGATCCGTTACAGCCATGCGGATAAGATGCCTGTCATCTCGAGTCCTAGTGATACGAGGCCGTTGGGTTCCAGCATGGCGTTCCGTGTCACCCTCCTGAACCCACTGATTCCATATTCTGCTAACAGTCATTGGATCTCGACCAACGCGAGGAGCAATGTCGTGATACGATAAACAGCAATCGCGATAGGCTACAATCCTACCTTGTGTGAATGCTCTGAAAAGCTAATCATTTGCGTATCACAGCATCTTCTTCCTGTCAGTTAAATTTCGCGTCTGTAGCACGTCATCTTCTTGGTGTAGCAATTTTAATGGCCAGTAGTTTATTTTTGATTCCGATATCCACTGTCCCAGAAAATTCGGAAATGACCAACTGCTGATGAATTCTTGCGTCTTTCCCGTTCGGTAAAATTGCCTCACTCTTTTTAGGATGATACCCAGTTCGAAAGTTTATTGGCCTACATTTTCATGAAAAAGAAGTGACAGTCAATCGGTGAACCACATAGCACTACTGAATGGCTTATTTTTAGCATATTTTCTAGGCTGACGATAGGACCAAATGGTGGGACGGCAAGCTGTCGCATGACTAAATAAATGTCTACAATCATAGTGACAAATTCTGCTATAGAGATAAAACAATTTAAATCGTTGCATCATGAGCGAAGCAATTATTAACTCACTATCATATATATTAGCGGTTTTAAGCTTTTTACAGACGTTATCATCTATAGCGACTCAATAAAGACAGCACCAGGACTGCTGGTGTCCAAAGAAAAGCATGTGAGGGCAGGGGCTCTTACATCCAGCTCCAGAATGAAATGCGGAAAGAAGAGCGCAACCAGATTCTCTGTAAATACGAATATTTCACATTATTTTTCAGACGTCCTGCCTCACACTTCTTTCTTCCAGTTTGATTTTATACTTTAAAGACTGCATATTTCAGTGGTGCAACGTAAAAGGGCGAGCGAATGGTTCGGATACGCTAGTGGCTCAAATTTAGTATATCTGTCGTATTGGTGTAACTCGCCGGTTGACGTCTTCGCTGTGACGTGAACTGCTCCTATTTGTTGTATGGAGGTGAGCAAAAAGACAGACCGTGGAAAAGTAGGACTGCAATATTGTGCTCCTACAATATTATGTGCTATGGAACATCTGTGCTTCCAAAGGATGGAGAAATTCTGTGGTACCTAGTACTTCAATTATTACCCGCATTAAATTGACAAATATGGTCGTCATCATCACGAAAACACTTTTTCTGCCCGAGCGAAGTGGCGCAGTGGTCAGCACACTGGACTCGCATTCGGCAGGACGACGGTTCTAATCCGCGGTCGGCCATCCAAATTCATGTTTCCGTGATTTTCCTAAGTCGCTCCAGCCAAATGCCAGGATGGTTCCTTTAAAAATGGAACGGCCGATTTCGTTACCCATCCCTCCCTAATCCGAGCTTGTACTCCGTCTCTAATGACCTCGTTGTCGACTGTATGCTATACTCTAATCCGTTCCCCCTCTCTTACTTTCAACGGAAAGTAACTTTTTAGGACGTCATTTCGTGGTTGCTATAGGTGCATCAAAAAGAACAAAGTTCTCACAAGAAGACATTGTCAATATCTGGCGAGTTTTAAACTTTCAATCTAATTTATTGTAAGATCAAAACGCTTACGTATGTTTTTGGCCAGGGAAGTGCTACTGTCAGCCATGGGAATGAGATGAACAAAATCAGATTTCGCCTAAAGTAATATGAACATCAACTAAATCTCGTTTAGGCCCATACACCCTTCTTGGGCTCCTAGTAAACCTCAGTCCTTCTCGAGAAAAACCCCTACAAATTCCGAACGGTCGTCACAAGGATTTAGTACCATTCCTTGAATGAAACTGCCCCAATTTTTTTTATTTTCGTGTAGTCAACAATCCCTCCATAATATTCAAAGTTGGTGACTTTAGAGACGAGTTAACAGGTCTCCTTGTACATAAATTTCGACATCTATAGTAAAATGAGTGAGGGCATCATCACCTTGCAAGAGACTTCTCAGCTTAAGTGAATGAATCTAATGATCAAAACATTTTAATAAAATTTACTACCTTAGCATTTAGTGCTACGTTAGTCAGGATTCCAAACGTTCACTTGCGTTGTGTGTACGTTAATTCGTCCTGTCGTAGGAACAGAGTAAAAGCAGACTTTAGGGACCGCGGTGTGTATCCCTGTAACACGCTGGAATCTCCTTTCGCTTTGAAGCATAGATAATAAAGGATTTGCTAATAGCAACTTTATCATGGAACCAGAATGAGATTTTCACTCTGCGCTGATATGAAACTTCCTGGCAGATTAAAACTGTGTGCCCGACCGAGACTCGAACTCGGGACCATTGCCTTTCGCGGGCAAGTGCTCTACCAACTGAGCTACCGAAGCACGACTCACGCCCGCTACTCACAGCTGTACTTCTGCCAGTACCTCGTCTCCTACCTTCCAAACTTTACAGAAGCTCTCCTGCGAACCTTGCAGAACTAGAACTCCTGAAAGAAAGGATATTGCGGAGACATGGCTTAGCCACAGCCTGGGGGATGTTTCCAGAATGAGATTTTCACTCTGCAGCGGAGTGTGCGCTGATATGAAACTTCCTGGCAGATTAAAACTGTGTGCCCGACCGAGACTCGAACTCGGGACCATTGCCTTTCGCGGGCAAGTGCTCTACCAACTGAGCTACCGAAGCACGACTCACACCCGGTACTCACAGCTGTACTTCTGCCAGTACCTCGTCTCCTACCTTCCAAACTTTACAGAAGCTCTCCTGCGAACCTTCTTTCAGAAGTGCTAGTTCTGCAAGGTTCGCAGGAGAGCTTCTGTAAAGTTTGGAAGGTAGGAGACGAGGTACTGGCAGAAGTAAAGCTGTGAGTACCGGGCGTGAGTCCTGCTTCGGTAGCTCAGTTGGTAGAGCACTTGCCCGCGAAAGGCAATGGTCCCGAGTTCGAGTCTCGGTCGGGCACACAGTTTTAATCTGCCAGGAAGTTTTTTATCATGGAAGTTTTTTTATTGAGTTCCCGAAGCGCCTTTTCCTCAATCACTGCTTTCTATAGACATCTATTAGCTTCAGCTGTCATTTTTATGTCAGTTATACATTGGAATTATCATTCCGTTTTACTGCTTTTATATATCATTTCCCAGTACTGAGTTTAGCAGACTGTTTTCAGCGATTTATGTATGCTGTTATGGCACCAGACACAGCGCAATAGGTCCAGGAAACCGTTGCTCCTGAACGAGACCAGACATCAGCTAATACCGTCAACAATGTTTGGCACCTAACTAAACTTTACATTGGGAAAAATAAGTGACAAAAATGTTAATCATATTTCATTAACATTACATCAAATAAAGCTCAATTACCTTGTAGATTTTCACTAAACCGTGAAGTAATGAGTCCGCAAGACGATTTTTTCCGTTTTATTCTAAGAATTCTGTCAGCTATTGATCATCGTAATCTTTGATGGAAGATGATTTGATATCTTCCTGTTGTTTTCACTGTAACAATATTCGAAAGTCAGTTTTCGCATATGCAGTTTGTGAGTTGGTATTCAGAAGAGTTTATAACTGGTGATAGCGTTGATCACTACCACTGCATGGACAGCAAAAGAAATAATCACAGGAGAACAAGGAGCGTGGACTACCATATGTTAACCAAATGAATTTTCAAAACAAACTGATTCTGATAGTTCACGATATTTGAGTGTTAGCAATTCTGACTTAAGGCAGTGAGACGCTGGCCTTTTTTTAAAAAAAAAAAAAAAAAGAAAAAGAAAAAACGCTAAAGAGTGATTTCTAAGAAACTTAAAGACATATGTTAAATGTCTGTAGGAGAGACAGAAAAATAAATGAATCGACTAGTGAACAGACTGGAGAACAAGACGCAATTGTTACGGTAGCTAAAATGAAATGAGCACAATTTAGCTAGTTGAATGGATGGTAGATGGCGAAAGGAAGTTCTTAGCTTGATTCCAGACAAATATGAAAGAACCTAGACGATGAAATCTCATCTAAAAATATGAAAAATCAGCATGGATGCTCAAAGATTTGAGAACATTAATTACGTGTAATATGTCAGACGGTCACCTGATGTCACATAACGTCTGCCTTGCCACGAGACCTATTCAATGACTGTGCGTCTCCGATACAGTAAAAGTAATTTTTATGTGTTAATACAAACAAATGTGCTTAAGTGATAATTGTATGTTTCGTTATGTTTCTTTTCGAGTTGTTACCTAATAATTGCGGTGAATGTCGCCTAATTTAATTCCTCATGCGGAAGTGGATGGGTTAAACATTTGAACTGAAACCGTCGTAGAACGGACACTGCACGTTTCCGGACATGGGTTTCATTCAATATGTAATGTACTCACTCCACTTTACAAATCCTAAAAGTTTGTAAAGGGGATTTCAGAATACCCTGCATATTACATTCCTAATGATGATGAAGATGGTAATCTGTTGTTTAGTAGAGTTTACCAAAACATTTAACCAACAAGGCTGGAAGTAAAATAACTTGCCGCCACCATAGGAGAAAAGTTTGCACAGGTGGGAAGCAAGGAAAGACAAAAAAGGAAAGTAATTGAGTTTCGGTGCAGCAGTCATGAAAACACATTCCACTGATGTGGATTAAAGCTAAGAAGAAAGAGGTGAAGACGACGAGTTTGTGCGTCCTGATGGTTGCTGTTCAGAAAATAAAGAGCTATCGGGAAATGCAGCTGCAGTGGTGTCAGAGAACCCCGATAACATTGGCCATCGCATACGAGCGTACTGGACGGCGTAGCTCCTTGTCAGCACAGCTCCAACTTCTCTGGCTGGGCGCCAGACTGTGCAAGATTCCGCGTGCTCGTCTACATCCACATTTACAGCCCTCAGTACACGTATAATAGCAAATACACGTTTAGCTCCCGTGGCCACCATATCCTAGTTTCCAACAGTAACCAAGAACTTAAAAATAAAACAAAATTGAAACAAGTTTCTGACGCGTATTTACGTCCTCGAACCTCAGTTATTTTATGTTTTGTCGGGGAGGAGAGCAAGCGGAGGAAAACGGAAAATAAAACCCTGCTATCTGTCGCGGTGTACGGTGCATCTCTCATCAACACTTTCTGTAACGCATTATATATGATAAATTTTGCATAAGCTTATGTAGTCGTCTACGTATGCGAAGTACAGTAAAGATAGTATTATGAAAAGCAGGCCCTAGGCATATGAATTTTTAGAGTGTGGACAGACGTTGCTATGAAAATACAAGGGACAGTCAAATGCTACAACAGGACCATGGAATCGGCCCATTCAAATGTAATCACCAAAAGCGTTAAGAAATTTATTCCTGTCCCAAAAAATCGTCGAGAAAAACGTAAGTGATATCCGTCGTTCCCCACGGAAGTGTTATAGGCCGTCTGCTGCTCCTAATCCATATGAACAGTTTAGGAGGATAATTTGAGGACCCCTAGTAGGTTGTTTGCCGATGGTGCTGTCATTTACCTTCAAGTAAAGTCATCAGAATGTCTAAACCGACAGAAAAATGATTTAGACGTGATATCTGTATAGTGAGAAAAATGACAATTGATTCTCGATAAGCAGCCCGGGGTGGCCGAACGGTTCTAGGCGCTACAGTCTGGAACGGCGCGACCGCTACGGTCGCAGGTTCGGATCCTGCCTCGGGCATGGATGTGTGTGACGTCCTTAGGTTAGTTAGGTTTAAGTAGTTCTAAGTTCTAGGGGACTGATAACCTCAGCAGTTCAGTCCCATAGTGCTTAGAGCCATTTGAGCCATTTGATTCTCGATAAGAAAAACTGTGAGGCCTTCCACATTAGTACAAAAAGAAATCCGTTAAATTTCGAGTGCCCCATAAACCACACACTTTTAAAAGGCTATCGTTTCGACTAAATACCTAGGAATTACATTATAAATCAACTGAAGCAGGAACGATCAAACAGATAATGTTGTGAAGAAGGCAAACCGAAGTCTACGTTTTATTGGCATAACAGTTAATGCAAGAGATACGATGCACGGTGGAAAATCTGACTGTATCTCAACCGCCGTGGAAGGCAATAAGCCAGGTATAGAATCACGCGAACAGGCACCATCTTATTTAAAATCTTTTTGGAGCTTCTCCGCAGTAACAGAAACACTCGAGATGCACGAAGGAAAAGCTGGTATTGAGACATTACGTATGCTTTGCATTCGATTCCTCTTTGTTTTTTTTTATTATACCGAGAAGGAATCAGGAAACTGTCTTTCAAAAAAATGCGCTAGCCTGATTACATTTTGACTGATAGGGTGGAGCAGTGCCTCTCATTTGAGAGGATGGCAGTTCAAATGGCCTCCCGGACAATCAAATATAGATTCACGTGGTTCCTCTAAACCGCTTTCCTTCGGAAAGGGTTAGGTCAATATCTTGCCCTACCATACCGCAATCCCAGCTTGTGCTCCACCTCTAGTGATCTCACGAAATATATTCTCAAACTGCGAATACGATTATACATCATGTCTACTATAGAGACTGCTTACACTATGCTTGTGCGTCCTCCGCTATAGTATTGCTGTGCTGAATGGGATCCTTATCTGGTAAGATTGACGGAGGATATCGAAAAAGTTCGAAGGGGGGGAGCTCGCTTTGTATTACCGCGAAATAAGGGAGAGAGTGTAACAGATATAATAAGCTATTTGGGATGACTATCATTAAAACAAAGGCTTTTTTTAGTTGCTGCGAGACCTAAAGACTTTTTGTAGTCGCGGCAAGATCTTTTCACGAAATTTTAATCACCAACTTTCACCTTTGAATGTTAAAATATCAATAACACGTCGTTCGTTGTCGGGTGAAAGATTGGTCATGTTTACGCTTGCATTCTTTTTTTATTGCGTCAATTCTTCTGCATCTGTTCCTATTTGCTACTAAAGCTATTTTGATTCCCTTAATTGAGAACATCGCTCTCTACCAACACTATTCGAGCACTTAAAAGTCAGAATGCATGTTAACTGACAGCGTTGCTCCCAGTCCTGTATTTGTCACGCACGGTCGGCAGCATCTATCTGCATAGCTTGGTATTTTGTCACTAGATAACACGCATACGGTGTATTACTCGCGAACTCTAAGTTGGCGAATGGAATGCTTTTTTCCCTTTTTTAGTTCAATGGTGGAAGATGTTTACGGAGGCATTGTTACTGCATTTTTAAAAAACATACCTAAGTACGTTTACACTGATTAGCATAAAAATAAGGCAATATTTTAAACGCTGGAAGGACATAATTGCTTGCGATCAGTGTTCATTTTTTTAAATAAATAAAAGCAAATGTGTATAAATACGCATTACATTCAGTATGCGCCATTCATTCGAAAAATATGTAATAATACAATTTTGTCTCAGAATTCTACAGCTGTGCTCCACTCCCTCACAATGAGAGAAAGAGCTGTTGTCTACTGAAAATGTGGTTACGCTTGTAGACAGAAATGTATTTGGATGACGATTATCAGGTTTATTAGGAACGCAATGGTTTACAGTGAGACAGCCTGCCAGCATGTCTAGGAATTGTATGAAGATTTTATGAGTTATGCTGTGATTCTTGTTTATATTCTGGCCTCTCTGTCCAATTTTTATTAATCACTTGGAAAAGGAAATACTGACTCCGCCACATACAATAATATTTGTCGCAATATTTATTATTTAAACAGCAGAGATGATATACCGACTTCCTAAACTGGAATTTTTGTTTGTACTGGTGTGCACTGGTCGCTTTCCTTCAATCATCAGAATAGTTAATGCAAAACATACGATGCACGGTGGTGGGTAAGATCTGAATGTATCTAAACCGTCGTGGAAGGGTAAGCTAGATATTCAAATGCGCGAATAGGCATCATCTTATGTAAACTCTTTTAGGAGCTGCTCCGCTGTAATGGAAACACTCAGGATGCACGAAGGAAAAGCTCGTACTGAGACATTAAGTATGCTCTGTAGTCTATTTCTGTTTTTTCTAACAGAATGATGGAATTAGTAAACTGTCTTTCGAAAAAATACTTTAGCCTGACTAAATTTTGGCTGATAGGGCAGAGCCGTGACTCTCATTCGAGAGAATGGTAATTCAAATGTCCTTCCGGACAACCAGGTTTAGATTCACGTGGTTCCTCTAAATCGCTTTCCTTCGGAAAGGGTAAGGTCGATATCTTGCCCTATCATACCGCAATCCCAGCTTGTGCTCCACCTCTAGTGATCTCATGAAATATATTCTCAAACTGCGAATACGATTATACATCAGCTGTACGGGAGTCCCGCTCATCGCGAGCGGTAGCCTTAACCACCACAGCTATCCCAGCACGTCTACATGACGGATCCAAACTTCGACATTTCATAGTGTCTACGTCCCAAGGTGCTCGCTCACAGTTTGTTAGATACCCGCATAGGGAGAGACAATGTTTTCTCCTTACTATGTCTTGCTTTGGCATGAAATACAGTTAGTGCAGTGCCTGTATTTTACAGTGTCTGTATAGTTCGATGCCTTGCTTTGGCAGTTAGTGTAGCGTCTGTAGGAACACTGCAATAACTGGGTTTCATGGAAAAATAAAGACAGACCGGCGAGTAAAACATTATCTCTCCCGGTGCGGAAATCACATTATGTTTGAGCAGTATGTTGCTCAGACACCAAGACATATTGTGACGAGACAAGCGCTGTCATTTGAGAGATACAGACGCGAGCGAGCGTGCCGGGACTTACCCCCGTTCAATGCTTGTAGCGCCACGTCACCACAACGCGTCAGTGCGTAGCACCCAAGCACTGCACTATAAATTAAGAATGAAATTGAAAATCAAGTTGCTTTTTCAAACTTTGTCAGCATGTGCTTTAGTATATTACTGTTTAAATTGTCAAATCTCAGACTGATCAGATGAATATCTTTCCCTAAATACATGGTTTTAGGAAAAAAATAAGTGGCGCTGGATAATAAAGCTATAAAGTAAAAAATCGGTCAGAATGTGCAAATGTATATCAAAATCAAGTGTTACAAGTTCCAGCTTGATCGGAACAAAATTTTAGTCAGAACCCACGTTTTTACGAAAAATAAGTGGCACTTAATAATAAAGCTAGAAATCCAAAGATTCGTATGAAGCCTCAGTTTGACATGAGAACCTGAAGTATGTGACCCCCATTAAGCTACGTCTAATGCTTTTCGAGTAATTTACTGAAAATTATATTTGCAACAAAAGCGCCCTTACTTATAGAAGATTAAATATCAGTTATGTTAATGCTAGAAAATTATGATTACAATACGTGATTAAACCCATTAAATAATAGAGCTATAACAAGTTTTAAGAATTTGATGTAAGTAACAATCAGTTCAAGGTCGCTTAAAACTGTAGTTCCGAGGTCATGTTCTCCTGTCAGTTCCGAATGCAAAGTTTAAATGCTGGCGAGCTAAAACGTGTTCTGTGGTCATAGCCAACTTACTTCCATTCATACAAACATAACGAAAATTCTAAATTAATACACTACAGTGTTAAAAAATATTGTGTGTCCGAGAAATCAGCCATTTAGAGCCTACTGCCGAGGCATAGAGCGGATGACGACAGGTGTTCCCTTGGCTGCCCGCTGCACCCATATATACAGTAAATACAGTCTGAGAGGCAGTGACTTCATTTCACTTTGCACCCAGCTATCGTACCACCCGCGCCAGCCAAACGCCGGAGTACGCTATGCCGCGGCTGTCAGAGACAGGTTGTTACTAAACGCATGTTTTCGGTAATAATGGAAAGTGAACTCGCGAGGACTGTAAACCGTCCTGGATCGCTTAGATTTCACGGAAGTAACTGTTTGTGGGCCGCCCGTGATGTTAACAAAACCATGTGACAAGTGGTGATATTATTTTCGTAGCGAGCAATGAGCTTGGATTATTAGAAGTCAGGGCGAAAGACCATTTATTGGGAACTTACCATAGATGTCGCCTCCGAACTGCTCATAGTGCTGTTTATGACAGACACAACGTTACTCTTATTATCATCAGGAATATTACTATGTTTTGTGTGTGAAAGTTATCAAGTATGTCTATCAATTAGAACTCAAAATTTTCATTTGTAATCATAGATCCTGATCCCGCTGAGGAAACAGAGAGTAGAAACATTTCTTTCAGTGGGCAAGACAAGAATGTGGTCTTGCGGACCGGAAAATACGGTCAATATGTTCTCCATCGCCTTCTGGCTGACCAGCTCACCACAAAAATAGTTTTCAGCCTCTCGTAAAGGACGGCGCCGCCGCCACACAATATGAAGGTTTGGATCGGTCTTGGAGGCGTGCGGGGGTAGCCGAAGTAGATAAAGCGACCCCTCACGACAAGCGGGAAATGTGGGTTCGAGTCCCGGTCCGATAAAAATTTACATGCGTTTCTAGTAAATGGTAGAGCTGATGTATAATCGTATTCGTAACTTGCAAATATATTCCATGTATATAAAACGGTTGTAGATCGTCAGCAGTGCCTGTTAATGCATGCATGCATGAATGTCTGCAGGACATTTTCATCATGCTACATAGACACTGCAAAATACAGACACTCTAATAATGCTAGTGATCCCGTCAAACGCTATCCTTTCTTTTACGTCTTCTTCCATGATGACTTTGTATTTATTCTGCGACGTGCAACAACCGCACAATGATTTCCCTGTGTATAAATATAGGTTGTATCATAAGTAATAGCGAAAATTTGCACGTGTGAAAATATACGACCAGACCACCGCAGCAACAACGTTGCTGTAAACACAGCTCCAGAAAGGAGCCTTTCATTAAATATTTTCGTAGTTAGTCCAAATGTATTTTTAACGTAAAATTCTGGGTTAAGCTGGACTCAAATTTCACACCTAGCCCAGGTTTGGAGAATGCGGTACACACATCACGAGGCACTTGCCCACTCTGCTACAGATGTAAGACGGCCTGTAACGTTCAAACCTATTTCAGGGTGGACAGGTACAGCAAAGCCTATAGCTCAGTTCTCTAGATTTTTCTGTCTAGATTCACCTGAAAAGTCGAGGATCAGCAATCGCGTTGTTAGGCTGAACAACAGCGGCGAATTGTGCAGCCTTGTATAGGTTCACGAGATGAGCCGGAGTGTTTGAACGAATTCGTTTACCACATCAGAGACGAGTGTTGCGTTGCGTCAAAACGCGGGGAAGACACGTTCAGCACATCCTTAAACGTGTAGTAGTCTACAGTAAATCGTAAAATGTAACGTGCTCAATTAGTATTGTATTTTTTGTTAAGGTACGCCATGGGTGAAATGTAAGCCGAATTAGTTGGTAACTTAATCTAAACGCTTACATTTCAAATACATTTGTACTGATGGACAATATTTTATTTTATTCGTGCCGTTCGCCTGCCCCAATGCCACAATCCCGGCTGAGAAACCTCTTATGTAGCCTGAATACGTTTCTGTCAGTTACACATTTGTTCGTAATCACTGATTCGCTTTGATCTCGAAAGCGGCTCGTTTCCAGAGCGATTTTTCCTGCAGCGATTTTGCTTCTATTATCGCACACTTTCACCCGTGTCAGGTTTCGCCGTTATTTATGATACGCCCTGTATACAGAGACCTTTCGGATCTGTTCCATTCATATTATTCCTTTCCAAGTGTTGACAACGCTTGAACACGTTCCCGCGCTTCACTGATTGTGTGGTGTTGCGCACCGTGCGGTGTGGCCTCCTATTGTGTCTTTTTATAGGGACAGAACGGTTTGCGCATCTCGCATAATTCCGCTAGTGGACAGAAGCGTACTCAGGCAACATAAGAGGCTTCTCAACCGGATTTGTGGCATTGGGGTAGGCGAATGGCACAGAGCTGGGATTAAATTAATTTAATTAATTTTGTAATTAAGTGTATTAGACCTGCCGCTGAATAAACCGGCCAGTTAGTTCCGGATCCTTGCGTTTTGTCTGTAAATACGACGTAGTAAAATTACCAGTCGTAGCAGCAATGCTTGAGAAGCTTTTATCGCAATGAAAAGTGTAAAATTTTGATTTTTCCTTTTTTGGGATAACGAGAATTATATCGAGTGGAGCTGAAGACCTGTTCTACCTGTACTGAAGTAAATGCTCAGTATCCTTGATATCGACCTCCAGCATATCTTCTGGTATCGTAGATAAATTTATTGTTTTAAGCAACCACACCAGCCTCCTACTATGGCGATGTCATCTCGAGTGACATAAAAAGCGTAAATCTGGTTGCATTAGAATTACACATCCCCTAGAAACAGTAAGTACGATTCTGAATACTATATGTCGAGTAACCTGTTTTCCATTAAAAAGGGAAAATCGCCGATGGCGCCAACATACTGCAGAGAAAAATGTCGAAGAACTTCTAGCAATAACAGAATCGTTTAAGGCAACACAGCGAATGTCTGGAAGCTCATCATTTTTGAGACAATTGGCTAAATACTCTACGCTGCAACTGCCACCTATTCCAACGAACTATGGGCGTAAGGTAACAATCGTCGCTAGCTGTAACTACTCGTGGACGATCTTTCCCCTGCCCTGTTTAAATACCTCGCGCGGTATGACGATGAATCCACATTTGAGTAATAATCGCAATGCGCCACTAATATTATATTTGCTACACTACGTCGTGGGTACTCACCACGTATCCTGCAAATGACTCACCATGACACACAGACCAGTAAATCACACAGCAGAGATAGTGCATTTCATTTCTTCATATGGAAATTAGAACTTGTATCTACACCAACGACAACTTGAGTTCCAATTCTTAAGTTGTGATATTCATGTGACCCACGAGTAAAATACAGCTTTTCAATACTAACAATGAAATAATACTAGTATGTTGAAGGGTGAATAGGGTACTAGGGTCTTCTACGATTATCCTTATGATGATTAATCACAGAATGATGGAACCCGAAGTTAAGTGTAATCACAGACAAATGTTAGGATCATGAAGACAAACGACGGACCAATGAGTTCTCAATAATTTTGTATAAACGCACTTCTTCGGTTGCAAATAATTCCTTTAACATAAAGTAGTACTTTAATGATGTTGTACAGATTGTCATGTCGAAAGTTCTCTGAGGAACAGTGTTTAAAACACTGGACTTGAATTCAGGCTTACAAGTCCCAGTGTCGCCGACCACATACAGATTTATCGTGATTTCGCGAGATCGGTTGAGGTAAATTTTGGAGTAGTTTGTTTGAACCAGGTTTATACTCACTGACTACTGACTCGTTGCTGAAGGGACTTTAAAAACATATCTCCATTAAAATTGTTAGTTGGTGTTGGTGCATGCCTTGCATCGCAGACGGAGCTGCAAGCCGAGTTTCTAAATTGTTCAAATGGCTCTGAGCACTATGGGACTTAACTTCTGAGGCCATCAGTCCCCTACAACTTAGAGCTACTTAAACCTAACTAACCTAAGGACCTCACACACATCCATGCCCGACGCAGGATTCGAACCTGCGACCGTAGCAGTCGAGCTGTTCCGGACTGAAGCTTCTAGAACCGACCGGCCACCGCGGGCCGGCCAAGCCGAGTTTATTACCGTTATTAATGTTATTTTGGTTCACAGTAAAATGTAAGATTTTTATTGTTTTGCATATGACCACGTTATACTACTGAAGTATTGCTAAGATTTATATGCAAATACAGTGGTCTAGGAAAGGCAGAAAATGAGCGAAGAGGCTGAAAATAAGATTGTTGCTGGGATATGGGGAAAGACACAAAAGCAATTGAGTACCTCATTACAAATGACGTAAAATGGGAAGAGGCTACCAATAACAATATACTAACCTCAGTTCCATTTCTTTCTTTTCTTCAGCCCCATACTGCAAATGACGAGAAATCTAGCGTATGGAACCTATAATTCGTTAAGCGTTCCTATCCCATGTACGTAATTAGGCCCCATCTACCTGCACCTAAATATTGGCTGAAGTGAAATTTCTAGGCAAATTTAATTTTTTGGATTCCAACCCGCATTTTCTTCCTAACTACTCTAATATTCTGAATTCGATCTTAATTCTATTTTGCTTAACTTTAACATCGGGCGGACTGTTAACATAAATTATTTATATGAGAAAAAGTACCACCATAGCTGTATCTTGAGAATGTCTTTATTGCCTCAATCGACTTGTTTCGGCGCCACATTACCGCCATCTTCAGGTCCCACAACTGCCAAAAGAGTATTAGACTTCCTTGGAGCATTTATTGTGGTGTCCATGTTGCTAGTACATGTGGGCTAGCTTTCCTCAGGAGTCCTCTACTCGACACGACGTCGAGTAGAGACTTGTGACAAAACCTATCCGACGTGCACTAGTAACAAGGACTCCACAGTAAATGCGCCATGAGATCTAATAGTCTTTTGGCATTAATGGGGTCTGAGGATGTTGGTAATACGCCGCCGAACTAGTCGTGTGAGACCATAAAGACGTTCTCAAGATGCCACTTTCGTGGAACTTTTTCTCATATATATCATCAGTTGAAGTCCCTCATCCATACAGAAGGATAGACATCCATAAATATACTACTGGCCGTTAAAATTGCTACACCAAGAAGAAATGCAGATGATAAGCGGGTATTCATTCGACAAATATATTATACTAGAACTCACATGTGATTACATTTTCACGCAATTTGGGTGCATAGATCCTGAGAAATCAGTGCCCAGAACAAGCACCACTGGCCGTAATAACGGCCTTGATACGCCTGGGCATTGAGTCAAATAGAGCTTCGATGGCGTGTACAGGTACAGCTGCCCATGCAGCTTCAACACGATACCACAGTTCATCAAGAGTAGTGACTGGCGTATTGTTACGAGCCAGTTGCTCGGCCACACTTGACCACAAGTTTTCAATTGGTGACAGAACTGGAGACTGCGCTGGCCAGGGCAGCAGTCAAACATTTTCTTTATCCAGAAAGGCCCGTACAGGACCTGCAACATGCAGTCGTGCATTATTCTGCTGAAATGTAGGGTTCCGCAGGGATCGAATGAAGGGTACAGCCACGGGTCGTAACACATCTGAAAAGTAACGTCCACTGTTCAAAGTGCCGTCAGTGCGAACAAGAGGTGACCGAGACGTGTAACCAATGGGACCCCATACCATCACGCCGGGTGATACGCCAGTATGGCAATGACGAATACACACTTCCAAGGTGCGTTCACCGCGATGTCGCCAAACTCGGATGCGACCATCATGATGCTGTAAACAGAACCTGGATTCATCTTCAGAAATGACGTTTTGCCATTCGTGCACCCAGGTTCGTCGTTGAGTACACCATCGCAGGCGCTCCTGTCTGTGATGCAGCGTCAAGGGTAACCGCAGCCATGGTCTCCGAGCTGATAGTCCATGCTGCTGCAAACGTCGTCGAACTGTTCGTGCAGATGGTTGTTGTCTTGCAAACGTCCCCATCTGTTGACTCAGGGATCGAGACGTGGCTGCACGATCCGTTACAGCCATGCGGATAAGATGCCTGTCATCTCGACTGCTAGTGATACGAGGCTGTTGGGATGCAGCACGGCGTTCCGTATTACCCTCCTGAACCCACCGATTCCATATTCTGCTAACAGTCATTGGATCTCGACCAACACGAGCAGCAATGTCGCGCTACGATAAACCACAATCGCAGTAGGCTACAATAAACCTTGATCAAAGTCGAAAACGTGATGGTACGCATTTCTCCTCCTTACACGAGGCATCACAACAACGTTTCACCAGGCAACGCCGGTCAACTGCTGTCTGTGTATGAGAAATCGGTTGGAAAGTTTCCTCATATCAGCAAGTTGTAGGTGTCGCCACCGGCGCTAACCTTGTGTGAATGCTCTGAAAAACTATGCATTTGCATATCACAGCATCTTCCTCCTGTCGGTTAAATTTCGCGTCTGTGGCACGTCATCTTCGTGGTGTAGCAATTTTAATGGACATTAGTGTATATCCTCAGTGGAAGTCCGTCGTCCATGCAGCAGGATAGACATCCATAAATATAAAATACTTATTTGCTCTTACAGATGCAAGTGCGCTACTGAACATCCTATGACCTAAATTATCCCTCTCATTAATGTCTTTCTCACCAGACAGGACGCTTTCTTGTCCAATGGGTAGTTAACTTGCTTTAAATAAGTTTGTACTTTTGTGTTCGAAAACCGTTCTCCTTTCCCTGCGTCATTTCATGAAGAAGTGGTTCCATATCACAGTCGTCGGGTAGGTCAGAGGCTGGCGCCCTGCTTCCTACCTCTAAATGTGATGAGTGTCGCAGAGGCGGCGTGCACAGGCCGCGTTCGGCTTTAGGCACGCACGTTTCTTTGGATGCCAGGAGGCGCGGCGTGGTTGTATTGGAATCCACGGCACGGGTACAATCCCAGGATCGGGTCGAACGCGTAGCTTGCGGCCGACTTGTCTTCAGTGCGACAGCAAGCATGCGAGTGGATTTTTAGTAGTACTTTACACACGACCAGGAAACATCGATCACACAAACTCCTCCCGCACTCAATCTTCCCCCTCTCCGACATTTATAAGGCAATTTATATTACAGAGGCGTCGAACGTTTCAAATATGTGTAACCTACACGCCGGAGGGGCAGAGTAACGTATCCATGTGACACCCAAAGCACAGGAGGGACAGGTCTTACCAGAGATACTTTCGACACGTAGCAATGTTTCTTCTGTCTTTACGTGGTGATAATTTTCAAGAATCATATACGCAACTACTTCTTACTGTTACACAGACACTGCAATAGATCTCCCTTCCAAGGAGATATATTAATAACAATATTACTTGCAAGTAGCAGTTCCTTCATTCATCTACATCTACATTTACGTGATTACTCTGCTATTCACAAGCAAGTGCCTGGCAGAGGGTTCAGTGAACCACCTTCAAGCTGTCTCTCTACCATTCAACTCTCGAACAGCGCGCGGGAAAAACGAGCACTCTTACTTCATCGTGATGATCATTTCTCCCTATGTAGGTGGGTACCAAAAGAATGTTTCCGCAATCGGCGGAGAAAACTACTGATTCAAATTTCGTGACAAGTTCCCATCACAACGAAAAACGCCTTTGTTTTAATGATTGCCACTCCAATTCACGTATCATGTCTGCGGCACTATCTCCGATACTTCGTGATAATACAAAACAAGCCGCCCTCCTTTGAACTTTTTCATTATCATCCGTCTGTCCCACATGACGCGGATCCCACACCGCACAGCAATACTCCAGAATAGGGCGGCCAAGTGTAGTGTAAACAGTCTCTTTAGTAGATCTGTTGCACCTTTCAAGTGTTCTGGCAATGAATCGCAGACTTTGGTCTGCTCTATCTACAAAATTATCTATGTGATCGTTCCAATTTAGGTTATTTGTAATTGTAATCCCTAAGTATTTAGTTGAATTTACAGCCTTCAGACTTGTGTGGCTTATCGCGTAATCGAAATTTACGGATTTCTTTTAGTACTCTGGTGCATAACTTCACACATTTCTTTATTCAGGGTCAATTGCCACTTTTCGCACCTCACAGATATCTTATTTTAATCATTTTTCAATTAATTTTGGTCATCTGATGACATTACAGGACGCTAAATGACAGCATCATCTACAAATAATCTAACAGGGCTACTCAGATTGTCTCCTATGTCGTTAATTTAGATCAGGAACAATAGAGGGCCTATAACACTTCCTTGGGCAATGCCGGATATTACTTCTGTTTTACTCGATGACGTTCCGTCTATTACTACGATCTGTGGCCTTTCTGACAGGAAGTCAAGAATCCAGTCTCACAACTGAGGCGATATTCCATAGGTACACAGTTTGGTTAGAAGACGCTTGTGAGGAACGGTATCGAAAGCCTTCTGAAAATCTAGAAATATGTAGTTAATTTGACATCCCCTGTTGCTATCACTCATTACTTCATGAGTAAAAAGAGCTAGTAGTGTTCCGCAAGAACGATAATTTCTGGATCCGTGCTGACTATGTGTCAATAAATCGTTTTCTTCGAAATACTTTATAATGTTCGAATATAGTATATGTTCCAAAACCCTACTGCAAATCGACGTTAGTGATATGCGCCTGCAATTCAACGGATTACTCCTGTTTTCCTTTTTGGCTATTGGTGTGACTTGAGCAACTTTCCAGTCTTTAGGTACGGAACATTCTGTGAGCGAGCGGTTGTATATACATGTTGTTACAAAAAGGTACGGCCAAACTTTCAGGAAACATTCCTCACACACAAATAAAGAAAAGATGTTATGTAGACATGTGTCCGGAAACGCTTAATTTCCATGTTAGAGCTCATTTTAGTTTCGTCAGTATGTACTGTACTTCCTCGATTCACCGCCAGTTGGCCCAATTGCAGGAAGGAAATGTTGACTTCGGTGCTTGTGTTGACATGCGACTCATTGCTCTACAGTACTAGCATCAAGCACATCAGTACGTAGCATCAACAGGTTAGCGTTCATCACGAACGTGGGTTTGCAGTCAGTGCATTGTTTACAAATGCGGAGTTGGCAGTTGCCCATTTGATGTATGGATTAGCACGGGGCAATAACCGTGGCGCGGTACGTTTGTATCGAGACAGATTTCCAGAACGAAGGTGTCCCGACAGGAAGACGTTCGAAGCAATTGATCGGCGTCTTAGGGAGCACGGAACATTCCACCCTATGACTAGCTACTGGGGAAGACCTAGAACGACGAGGACACCTGCAATGGACGAGGCAGTTCTTCGTGCAGTTGACGATAACCCTAATGTCAGCGTCAGAGAAGTTGCTGCCGTACAAGGTAACGTTGACCACGTCACTGTATGGAGAGTGCTACGGGTGAACCAGTTGTTTCCGTACCATGTACAGCGTGTGCAGGCACTATCAGCAGCTGATTGGCCTCCACGGGTACACTTCTGCGAATGGTTCATCCAACAATGTGTCAATCCTCATTTCAGTGCAAATGTTCTCTTTACGGATGCGGCTTCGTTCCAACGTGATCAAATTGTAAATTTTCACAATCAACATGTGTGGGCTGACGAGAATCCGCACGCAATTGTGCAATCACGTCATCAACACAGATTTTATGTTAACGTTTGGGCAGGCATTGTTGGTGAGATCTTGATTGGACCCCATGTTCTTCCACCTACGCTCAATGGAGCACGTTATCATGATTTCATACGGGATACTCTACCTGTGCTGCTAGAACATGTGCCTTTACAAGTACGACACAACATGTGGTTCATGCACGATGGAGCTCCTGCACATATCAGTCGAAGTGTTGGTACGCTTCTCAACAACAGATTCGGTGACCGATGGAATGGTAGAGGCGGACAAATTCCATGGCCTCCACGCTCTCCTGACCTCAACCCTCTTGACTTTCATTTAGGGTGCATTTGAAAGCTCTTGTCTACGCAACCCCGGTACCAAATGTAGAGACTCTTCGTGCTCGTATTGTGGACGGCTGTGATACAATACGCCACTCTCAAGGGCTGCATCAGCGCATCAGGGATTCCATGCGACGGAGGGTGGATGCATGTATCCTCGCTAACGGAGGACATTTTGAACATTTCCTGTAACAAAGTGTTTGAAGTCACGCTGGTACGTTCTGTTGCTGTGTTTCCATTCCATGATTAATGTGATTTGAAGAGAAGTAATAAAATGAGGTCTGACATAGTAAGTAAGCTTTTCGGGACACATGTCCACATAACATATTTTCTTTCTTTGTGTGTGAGGAATGTTTCCTGAAAGTTTGGCCGTACCTTTTTGTAACACCCTGTAATTGCATTTATGAACACAAGAGAGCAGACAATTTACGTAAGAAGCCCTTGTTCATTCGATTGTTTAGAAAGGCGTGTGCCGCTTTGTATTACATATATGCAACAGACTTTCACAAAAATAGTGACAGTCGTATATTCAAAACTGAACTATATTTAGGATGAAATGTTTTAAAGAGTTGTCAGTACCTCAGCCACCACGTTTGTCCCAACAATATTTATTTACTACGAACCGGTTTTCGGCTTATTAGGCTATCGTCACTTCAGAACTAACTATCATTCACATCATGTAAGTAAAGCTTAAAAAGTAAAGATATTACCAACACACAGGCTCTTTAATGGTGACATTAGGTTAGAAATGTCATATCGTTTGTTCATTATTCGACCTACTTATAGAATGTGTTTTCCATGGAGCTGCACCCTGAAAAACGACAGAAAGACTCGGACGTGCTGCTGAAGCATCATGAACGTGTCACGTATGGTTGTTGCCGAAACTCATTTTACGAAGTGGTAGTGCTAGAAGTGACTGGCAGCCTATCGCCGCAGTTTCCCTGACGGACTCCAGTGACGGCTCGCAGGGAATATTCGTCAGGGTGGAGCCGCAGCGCTGGACAGGTGCCACAGCCTTCTCTTTCTGCTGACCCCAGTTCACAACAACAGAAGCAGGTACCGGTTCAGATACCGGTTAAATGTACATTCAGCTTCTCTTACGGACCTTATAAACAAGCAAATCACTTACTGATATACGAATTTCTCGCAATTTATCGAGCTTTTACAAATATTTTGTTGCTTATGATTGAGTCGCCTGGTTGTGACTTCAATATTAACTATATTTTTAGTTTCTTGCGTATTGCTTCCTGTTCATTATATAAAACAGTTTACGCAGTTCGCTGATGGGCTACGTACAGGACGTCCTTTCTAAGCTCACGTGAGAAGTCACTACAGTAACAGGAAGGCCTTCTCGAAAAAATCCCGTACCCACGACGAGCACATTACGTGAAGAAATTTAAAATGAAATAAATTAAATAATGTCAAATATTCATTTCCTGCTGTTCATTGTGTATCAAGAAGGCGTATGACGAAACTGAAATTTCGACATTAACCGCAATAGGGCATTGAAATAAATTCAAAGGCGACCAGTGAAAATATGTGCCGGATAGCCACTCGAATCCTGATTTTCCGCTTTATGCGAGCAGTCGCCTTATTGTTTCGGCTATCCGAGAACGCTTCACGACAAATCCAAATTACCAACTTGGTGCCCACTTCATACGTAGTGTCCCCTGTTCATTACCCTCATAGCTCGCAGACTCACGCTGATTTACGCAGGAGGTCAAACGAAGAGTGGATCTGCACTGATTGAACATTAACTGACGTGAAATTGCATATATTTATAAGCATATGTTTGTCTCTTTCAATACATACGATTCTTCGATATCTGTAGTGTTTTAGTCCACTTTTGTGCCCTGGTTCTCTTTCGTCTTGTAAGTACGCGCCGTTGTCAGGTGCTCCTGTCTGTGCGGAATTAACATATCTCTGAAACTGCCACTTAATTTAATCACCATTCTCAGTGCACGGAGTGATACAGAATTTCTGTTACAGCTTTCTACGGGTCCTAGAGGGGTCGTAGTATATCAAGTTTTGACAAGGAACCCATTTCCGAAAGTGTATCATTTGGATAAAAAATGAGTTTGAGGATCGGATCTCTTTCAGATCTCCATTTTCACGTTATGCACACAGCGGAGACAATAACCTCTGACGTGTGTGCTGTAGAAGCACATAGCATGGGCAATGTTTCGAGTACTTGTCTTCGGGTTATCTTCTACGTCACGAATGACGTCTTCAGAGTCGAGAGCGCAGCAATCCGTGGAGCACCGCTGTAAACCCTGTTAATTTTGAACGTATCAGTTTGTCGTAGTCAGACCAAGGAACTAAGTGATGCCACAACTGAGGCATTCCCTGGAAAAACGACTTAATGTCCTTCTTCCGCATTGGCACTATGCATCTGTACGAACTAGTGCTTGTGCTCACAAATTTTTATTACTGTCCAACAGACGCAATGCCTCCTAGAAACATTTGACGGCCGTGCTGCTCCAGGTCATTGTTCTACCGACAGTTGCAACCAGTGGATAACTTCCACGCCGCTCGTACCAGTGTTACGTGTGTGCTGTACTGAGTCGTATTTGTCCGGGATGGAATTACAACGGAAACGTATTTTCAGTCTCATTTACTAATGCAGGGACAGTCAGTCCTTACCAAATAAAGAAAGGAGGATGTACAGAGCCAACGCGGAAGACGGACATGGTGATGACGAAGACGTTTTGTCCTGGGATTACGGCTGCAAAAAGGGAAGGTATCTTTGCACTATTCAAGTTCCTTCGAGACGACAATGCAGAAATGCCGAAGAATATTGTCGTCGGTTATGCATCTGCGATAGGCAATGACTACTATCCAAAACAGGCACCTGATCTGCTGCAGCCACGCATAGACTGGGCAGACCATTCTTGACAATGGTGTCATGTCCTATGTACGTCTGTAATTGAATGAATGCATTTCTTTACCTTTGTGGATGATTATGTTAATACAACGTTTTTACAGAGGATTATTACGTGTTATGTTCGTCGGTATATACAGGGTGTTTCAAAAATGACCGGTATATTTGAAACGGCAATAAAAACTAAACGAGCAGCGATAGAAATACACCGTTTGTTAAAATATGCTTGGGACAACAGTACATTTTCAGGCAGACAAACTTTCGAAATTACAGTAGTTACAATTTTCAACAACAGATGGCGCTGCGGTCTGGGAAACTCTATAGTACGATATTTTCCACATATCCACCATGCGTAGCAATAATGTGGCGTAGTCTCTGAATGAAATTACCCGAAACCTTTGACAACGTGTCTGGCGGAATGGCTTCACATGCAGATGAGGTGTACTGCTTCAGCTGTTCAATTGTTTCTGGATTCTGGCGGTACACCTGGTCTTTCAAGTGTCCCCACAGAAAGAAGTCACAGGGGTTCATGTCTGGCGAATAGGGAGGCCAATCCACGCCGCCTCCTGTATGTTTCGGATAGCCCAAAGCAATCACACGATCATCGAAATATTCATTCAGGAAATTAAAGACGTCGGCCGTGCGATGTGGCCGGGCACCATCTTGCATAAACCACGAGGTGTTCGCAGTGTCGTCTAAGGCAGTTTGTACCGCCACAAATTCACGAAGAATGTCCAGATAGCGTGATGCAGTAATCGTTTCGGATCTGAAAAATGGGCCAATGATTCCTTTGGAAGAAATGGCGGCCCGACCAGTACTTTTTGAGGATGCAGGGACGATGGGACTGCAACATGGGGCTTTTCGGTTCCCCATATGCGCCAGTTCTGTTTATTGACGAAGCTTCGTCAGTAAACCAAATGCTGCCCACATGAATATCGCCGTCATCAATCCTGTGCACTATATCGTTAGCGAATGTCTCTCGTGCAGCAATGGTAGCGGCGCTGAGGGGTTGCCGCGTTTGAATTTTGTATGGATAGAGGTGTAAACTCTGGCGCATGAGACGATACGTGGACGTTGGCGTCATTTGGATCGCAGCTGCAACACGGCGAACGGAAACCCGAGGCCGCTGTTGGATCACCTGCTGCACTAGCTGCGCGTTGCCCTCTGTGGTTGCCGTACGCGGTCGCCCTACCTTTCCAGCACGTTCATCCGTCACGTTCCCAGTCCATTGAAATTTTTCAAACAGATCCTCTATTGTATCGCTTTTCGGTCCTTTGGTTACATTAAACCTCCGTTGAAAACTTCGTCTTGTTGCAACAACACTGTGTTCTAGGCGGTGGAATTCCAACACCAGAAAAATCCTCTGTTCTAAGGAATAAACCATGTTGTCTACAGCACACTTGCACGTTGTGAACAGCACACGCTTACAGCAGAAAGACGACGTACAGAATGGCGCACCCACAGACTGCGTTGTCTTCTATATCTTTCACATCACTTGCAGCGCCATCTGTTGTTGAAACATGTAACTACTGTAATTTCGAAAGTTTGTCTGCCTGAAAATGTACTGTTGTCCCAAGCATATTGCAACAAACGGTGTATTTCTATCGCTGCTCGTTTAGTTTTTATTGCCGTTTCAAATATACCGGTCATTTTTGAAACACCCTGTATAATGCCTTCAGGAACACCTTTACAGTGTACTGTTGCTTCGAAAACTAATTACATTTGTCGAATACGTATATATTTTGTTGCTTTACTGTCTGATTACACTACTTTTAGATTTAACGACTGTTTTATAGTAAAATATGGAGAATGTCGTTTTCTAGTTCGTGTTATACACGGAACTATCGGAAAAATTCTTACGTGTGGTGCTGTATTATCAGTTCAAATCAGTATGTACGTCGTACATAGTACACTATCACGTCACTCATTCTGAAACAACAATACGTCGTTTCCATTTGACTGAAATTCTTTCTATTTGCGAGGGATTGAAATGAATGAAAACGCGAAGTCAAGTATTTGATGCTTTGAATCTCGATGTCCATATACTGCAGTTAAATCGTTGTTCCAGAGAATGCCCTAATTACTACAAGTACTGTCGACAGTGCTCTCTTCTTAGCTTGTGTGCGTGCCGTGAAGTGGGACATTTGAAATTGATCCGATTTTCAAACTTATTTTGTATCCAAACGGTAAATTTCCGATCGTGGGTTCCTTACCAAAATTTCATCTACTAAGTCCCCCTACAGGCCCTAGAAGCCAGTAAGGGGATTTTGAATCGCCCTGTATATCTGCTAGGTGACTATGCTCTCCTGTCAACTATCAGTCTTACTTTTAAGTTCTGAAGTCATACTACTCTCGTTAGGTAAAGTAAATCTGCCTGAAGTAAGAAAGTGTGTTTGAATATCGAAGTACTTTACTAGTCACGGTCCCATTGGAGATGCTATTCCCTTACCTCCATCCGAATTTGGATCTGTCTTATTACGTCATTTACAAAGGGATCTATATTTTAGCGCTCCTTCTAAATCACGGTGTTACTTAACATTACCCACATAAAAAGTATTGCCAGTCGAAAAAAGCGTGAATTTCGAGAAGAAAATCCTACAACCAACTAATCATTCAATCTGAGACCTTATGATTCATATCTGTCGTTTATCCACAAAACAGTACACTGTACTCATTACAAGTAAATAACTATACACTATTTCATCGCAGTATCTCCAGATTTCGGTACTAAGGGTGTTATTGAGAAATGACAGATGACAAAGGTATAGCTAATCACATACTGTGCGCGTGTAAGAAGTTATATTGTTGGTATCATACAAAAAAAAAGAACCACGAAGATACAGCCTAGTTCCTATATTCTCTTTCAAAGTAATTTACATTGAAAACGTACACTTTTGGTAACATTTATTCGTTTGATGCTGTCCGAAGCTATTACTGACGGCTTCCTTTGGAAGCGATACCAATGTAGATGTCATTCGTTTCTGAATGTCCTTTAGAGCCATGTAAACAGCTGTACACTGCACCCATGATGGTTGGCACCATACTCCTCATTCATTTAGTGTCGTCCCTTACAACAATGACTTACAGAAGGCATTAGTCTAGGTCATACATTGCAATGAAAAACTCCAGCTTTTTCCATCTGCATTGCCTTAAGGCTTTAGTTACATTCGTGCAACATAAATCAGGTAAACAGGTAAGTACCAAAATCTTTCTAAATGGCTGCAGTAACACATTCCCGAGATATAAATGTCGAAGACTTCACAGATGACTCTACCGGTTTCGTCAACGATTGTGTTCGTGTACGGTCAACCCAAACGTGGTGTAACACCAAAAGTTCCCTTTCCGCTTCGAATGAGTTTGAACTCATTTGCTGCACCTTAGTATGTTCCATCTCCCGTGAGCAGTTTAGACACCTATCTCAAATAGATAACGATTAGATATCGGTCCTTTCACCCAATTTTCTATAAGTTCTTGTATAGCTCTGCCTCACTTATATAAACCAGTTTGCCTAACTTTTGCCTCTATATCTATCAGTGTGCAAAATGTTTCCTTAGCCCAGTACATGAACGTGGTTATGGGGTCAGATTTATCGTACGTGAAATAAACATGTTTGTTCTACTCTAACGTTGTCTGTTGGTCTCCTGGCTCAGTGGTCAGCGTGTCTGGAGGCTATACTGGGGCATTTGTTATAACTGATTAATTTTAATGTTATTATTAAAATCACACAGATTTCATTATCCAAAGCTCCATTTAGAGACCAGCAACCACCACCAGACAGAGTAAGAAAACATGCAGGCTAAGTTCAAATGGTTCAAATGGCTCTGAGCACTATGGGACTCAACATCTTAGGTCATAAGTCCCCTAGAACTTAGAACTACTTAAACCTAACTAACCCAAGGACATCACACACACCCATGCCCGAGGCAGGATTCGAACCTGCGACCGTAGCAGTCCCGCGGTTCCGGACTGCAGCGCCAGAACCGCTAGACCACCGCGGCCGGCCTGCAGGCTAAGTAATCTCACAATTAATTGTTATTTCGACTTAATTTGTTGCAATGCTTACCTATTTTTCCAAATACCCCTAAATTTAAAGTTAACAAATTACAGCAGGTCAATTTTAACGGCGAATACCTTCTCACAAAGACTTCATATGTTAGAAGTACTACCACAGTGAGATGTATAGAGTGAGTCACCGACTATTGCCACCAAGGATGACTCCGAAAGTATGATAGGAGCTGAAAAGTTTGTGGGACAGAAGTTGCATGGGACAACGGGGGCCATAATATGACGTTGGTTTTTTGTTGCTAGGTGGGGTCGCTTCAGAGATATGAAGGTCAACTTTGTTTTTTTTTTATATGTGATGTTATAGTTTGGTACTTATTTTCTGATAGCGGCTATCGAGACGAATCCAGTGATGTGTAACAGTAAGGTCTTTGAAGATTAACGAAGGTCGCAAAGGTGGCATGAACGTTCATGTACAGAATGTGTTCGAAGGGATGGCCATTGGTGTCAATGCAGTGCTGCAATATTCTTATCATCGTTTGAGTGGTATTCCTTATCACATCGGCACTTATCGAAGCACATGCTCTGACAATTCTCTCTCGTATATCGTGCAAACAGTATATTCGCCGAATACGACGTATCTATCTAACGTGCCGTTGACATGTAAACACCATTCGACGGTCTTAGTCAACAAAGTGCAAGCTCAGACAACTGCCAACTGCCCCCCCCCCCCCAAGTCGAGCAGTTTTAGTTTTTATGAATTACGTGTGTCAGTGCTTGAAGATCAATGAGCTCTCACCGCTTTCCAGCAATATGCGCTCCGTTCTAGCTCACTGTTCAGGTACTCGTGTAACAAATTAATTTTAAATTTTTATTATTACTCCAACGAAGTGACACTTTAGTAAGAAGCACTTACTATTAAATGAAGACGTCATAAGATAGTCTGCAAAACGTTAGTCGAATGGCACCTAACCCAGTAAGAAAACCTGTGCCCAAAAGTATCTGAACTATCTGTCAGAGCCACACCTGCGTATACTATAGTCAATTTTACCGTTGTGAATGACTTTCACATCATAGTCAACACAGTTAGCAGCAAAGTATTGCACATCTCCTGTAAGTACTCCACTAATACCCATTCTAAGTATGGGAATGTGTAATCCATGTACATTTAATATTCGGGTGCTGCTAATATGCATTAGCGATCGCATATGTTAGAGTATAGTCTCAGTCTGTCTCAACGCACACGTATTTCTGTTCAAGCCCCAGCGTGTTAGAACCTGCTGAAGATGAACATTCCATCTGCTACCACTTGTAAAACATGACAGTTGTTATCCTGGCCTAATTTAAGCAGTACCATAACCCTGCATATATAATTTAACTGCTATTTCAACCCATTCACTAAGCGATGTGTGTGTGCCTGGGAGGCTATTCTATTTTTAAAAAGAATGCTCAGCAATATTAGCATTATTAATGGATTCCGTATCTAGAAACAAAGTATTGGGCACTTTTCTGTAAGTGTATCACAAATATAGAAACCGTGCCGCAAACACGTTCCCTGAACGCTATTCTGTGGCTGTAAAATTGGCAGTTTGGTAGGACACCAAATCCGGATACTGGTACATTGGCCGTATAATTAGTAAACTAGTACGACGTCAAATCTGTAAATTGGTAAAACATGCTGTAAAATTGGCAGTTTGAGCAGTTTGATTGGATGCCAATTCCGGAAATTGGTAAAATGGCTGTGTAATTGAGGAAATTGGTAAAATGGCTGTGTAATTGATAAACTAGGAGGGTACCGAGAAGGAAATCGGTGAATTTATCTACAACAGTACCAGCTAGGTAGGATACCAAACTAGGAATTCGTAAAACTGATAAGGTAAACCAAAATACAGATTTATCAGGCGAAAAGAATTGATGAATGTGTAAATATGTCCTTCCTTGCAGAGGCGCATTTACATTAAAAATATTCGATTGCTGTGCAGTAATGATAGCTGAACCGCTGGCTTCCATATGCGCTATAGTGAGAAGCAGGGCTAAGAAAAAGGCGAGGTGAGATATCCTGACATTGCAATGTGTGTGACGTCATAGCATTTTCCGGAAATAACTGTGGAAAATATAAATGTATGACGCTTTGACAATACGTTGTGTGTGAATTATACAAAAATTCTGCTCATGTAGGCGAACTGTGTGTGACTGGCCCTAAAAGTGATAGTTGGTACTACAATAATTAATGGGCTTCGTATCTAGCAGCAAACTAAACGACATTTTCTGTAAGCATCAGACAGATAATGAAACTGTGTATAGCAGTTATGTTAAATACCTGGATGCTGTGAATATGCGTTAGCGATAGCGTATGTAAAAGAGTAGTCGTTAAACGAACATGCCGGTTACCCAGCTCACATCTTTGCTATCCTTACACATATGGATTTCTACCGAGTCGATAATTGCTAAAAGTACTGAATAAGTACTTTTGTAAGTCCTAACTAGTCAGGACGAACATTCAGTCAACTGCCATGTGTAAATCTGTGCGTATGCCACTATGCTAGGTTTACATTATAAAGCAGCAGGTGAAGCATTATTTTTAGCGCTATACCATCAAGCAATGTTATTTCGTAGCTCTTGAGAAAAAGACCTAGTGTATCAAATACAAACCATTACCAACCACTCTATAGTTTTAGTTGTTTAAAGCAAAAATCTGGAGGTGCTATCACGTCTACAAGCATGTGGTTGACCTATTTTTTGTGTTACGCTTTCATTCATAAGTATGTTATTTACCCTACACATACGAGGAAGACACTGTGCCACAGCATTGCAGGTGCACTGAAACCCACATTAGCATGGGCAGATGCTGCCCAAGAAGTGTGATCAGCTGTGAAAGGTAGTGGAATAGGCCAGAACGCAAGCGTGAAGAATTGGTAGAACTAGCTGACAGATGTTAAGTATCACATCTCCTTTTGAGTAATAGCATGGCTGCACTTACAGCAAAATGACTCAATTTATGCACAATGTGAATCGACGTGTCACATGAGACTCCCACCACTCACAAAGCACACACGTTGTCGTGTTCTAAGCGCCCATGTCAACTTCAGCCCTTGCAAGAAACGTAAGAGCAAAGTCCACTCGAATAACCGTGTCACATGGTAAAAGTTCGTGAGTAATGTGAAGTTTGTTTCGATATCATTTCACTATTGTTCGCAGCACTTTTCGAGCGGTGGACACAGCTCGTGCACTGCTTGAAGATCGTGCACTGCGTCCAGTATTCCCAGCCACGGCAATAGTAATTTATATAACAATTAGTGGCGCAAGTGGCTGTCGGCCTCTCTCAGAAGCAAACCACATTATTGGACGATTGCTCCAAATTGCGTTATCACCCAGATCATCAGTTTTTAACCCTCTCATGTGGAAATTTAAATGTGTTTTTCTCAATAGTTTATTGGTTATTTCTCTTCCAAATGTCCTTACAAATGTTTCTACTAAGTTTCATTATCCTGGGATCACTCATTATTCGTGGAAGCCCTCTCAAGAAGTGAAAGTTTAATTATAACCACACTTTAGATTGATCTCTTTTTGACTATCATTCATGAGAGTTCTGAATACTAGCGAAATCTCAGTCACATCTAGAAGTTTTCTGCGTATCATAGGAACATATTTCTCAACAGCACATATTTTATGTTTATGCTTGACGTTTCCGACCTTTCTTATCTTGAATCATCGTGAATGCTAACAGACCACTATGAAATCAATTAGACCAGCGATCTACTGTTAATCCACCGTAAACTTCATCAAAGCCGGCCGAAATGGTCGTGCGGTTAAATGCGCTGCAGTCTGGAACCGCAAGACCGCTACGGTCGCAGGTTCGAATCCTGCATGGATATTTGTGATGTCCTTAGGTTAGTTAGGTTTAACTAGTTCTAAGTTCTAGGGGACTAATGACCTCAGAAGTTGAGTCCCATAGTGCTCAGAGCCATTTGAAACTTCATCAAAACACTGGATTTATGTCGTATTTTGGCTTCGAAATCTTAATATTCGGTACATGTTTTTTAATAATAATGGTACCAAAATCTGAATAATCCACATTAAATTGCTAAACAATTCTGAAACCAACTGTATGGACCCATTTGATTCTCGTAAAATTAGTCTATAATGAATGAGAGGATTAAATATTTATAATTCTATTTTCAATAAAAACAGAAATAAGACAATGACTGTTCATAATACTAACAAAAGCTGAGTTTCAAGCTAGCGTTGCTAGAAAACACTCCGCGATGTGTTTCTGTGGAATTTTCGTGACGATCTGCAACAGCCTCTGGGAGGCTAACATCCTGGAAGGCCACAGACACAGAATTCCACTTGGCAGTTTGACCACCCCTCCCTTTTGCTGCTTAACGGGCGAAAGCTGTGGAGGCTGACAGCTGAAAGCCCTGAAGTATGCCTCAGTTCGGCGACTCCTGGAATTTCTGGCCGTGTAACAAGTGCGTGCGTCAGTGTGGGAATATTCCCAGCTTCAGAACGGATTCGAAATGTTACCTCACTTTTCTGTCAAATACGCCATAACGAGGCTTAACTCACGGGAAGGAATAGAGTTTATTGTAGGAACTTTTCATATGGAAACCGTAATTCTTGTCGTTTTCACCACTATTCAAGGATTTATTTGTGTTAATATGTAATATCGGAAATCCGTTTTAAGCCATGAAAATAAAATGAACGATTTTTATACATAACGCGACTAACAATACAATATAAAAAAATTTAGCTGGATTCTCAAATTGTGGAGGGCGATCCTTTAAATACCCTCATTTCTACCATTTATATTTCAGTACATTTTAAAGCATTTCTTTACAGAATATTATTATGGTTACTAAAAGAGTGTACAAGAATATTACAACAGCAATACCAGAACAGTTTGCAGAATATCTTCATGATAACAACCTGGTGGTATGTCTTTCAGCTTCTACCTAGCACGATACACGTCGTCTTACTTAGATTTCATTTCGCCGTTGTATTTATTCGCTCTGCGACTATGACCAAACCAACAACACAAACGTGACACAGCAGTCCTTTTCTGGGAATCGTGTGGTTTAGGGCTCTTGATTTCCCTGGAGTACCTAATGCTAATATGTCCGACGCCGACACGTTTTCCATTAAAGGCCACAGTCACTTCTCTTCATGGCAGTTCGTCTGCTTCTAGAAAACTGTTGTTTTCACTGTCGATACGAACGTCGATTGCTAACTTATTGGATCTACTGCCGAAATATGAAAACGATAAATAATTCAGAAAAGTCTTGACGCACCTACAATGCGGTAAGTTTGCCAGTTCCGTCGATATTGAACAAACGTAGTAACGACAATAACGAAATGCTTTAATAAATTCGTATTGAGAGCCACAGACTGCTACTTTCTGTATTATATGACTATTTACTCCTTAATCGGATGTTAGGAGCTTACTGCGGTTTCGCCTCGAGCTACTAACACATGTTTATCGATTATTATTGTGTACAGTCTTCTTGTTTCGTTATGGCCTTCGAATGCCCACGTTCCCACTTCCATTCTTAATCTCTTGTTGTACTTTCTTTTTCGTCCAGTATTCCTTCATTATTTCATTATATTTCTTTTTCCTGTTTTCATACAACTTTGTGGCAGGTTTTTTCCCTCATGCCTTGGAATCTTTCCATTTATAAAACTTTTTCCCTAAAAATCTCTCCAATAGTTCTTCTCTTATATTATTCCTTTCAAAGTGTTTCCTAACCTCCTAAATTCAGGTTGCTGTAGATTTAGTTTTCCTAAGATATTTGAAGATCTGATTGATGAGCCTGTTCTTATCCGTTCTGTAAACATGTCTCCGAAACAGTAATGTGCTCTTCCGAATTGTTTCTGATATACTATCCACGCTGTGATAAATTTTATTGTTTCTTCTTAGTTTCCAAATTTCTGCATTTTTCTGAGGACTCAATATCTTCCATATAACTTTTTTAAATTTTTTTATTTATCAAGATTTTCATTTGATGCTCGACATTCAACAGTACGGTTTCACTACTTTGCTATAGTGCTTTACTTTAAGTTTCTTAGATAAGCACTTTTTGCTACAGGTATTCTTACTTATGCTACACACTTTTCCCGTCTTGTGTCTCGTTTCCAATGAATAAGATTTTATAAACTGCTTCCTTGAATAGTATCCCCCAAATATCTGAATATTTTTTAGCTTTGTGGTCTGTCCAATATCTGTTATTAAGTATCTGGATCAGTTTTTAGTCATGAATTTTGTTTGCTCTTCATGGATTCTTATGTCCGTCATGTTGACTGCCTCTTTCAGAAAATTGACTTGTACTGCTGCTTCTGTCAGGTTTTCAGAAAGTGCAAATACTGACCAGTTTATTGCAACACCTTTGTTCTTTCTCCCTAGCACCAGTGGTGGTATTTTGGATTCTTTCAGTCTTTCATTCTTAATTCATACAGTTTCCATCCTGACACAATTGATAAGCCGTGGAGAGAATCAATTGCCTTTCCTGGCGCCTGCTGTTATTCTAAAAGGTTGAGATATTCCATCCATACATTTTACTTTTGTGCCAAATTAGTTTTTACCCTCAAATTCACGGATTATTTTATCTATAGTTTCAGTGTGAACGAGTCAATGACTTTTCTGAAATTAGTAAGTGTTACAACTATGTCTTTTGAGTGTATCAGCCTGGAACAAATTACGGATTTCAGGTTGAAAATCTGTTCTGAGCAAGATCTGCCGTTTCTAAACCCACGTTATTATTCACCCAGTTTTGACAGTGAATCGTAGATCGTACTCTGTTAAGTGATGTCGTTGAGAATATATTTTTGGTAGTTGGTAAAAGGATTATACGTAGGTTCGAACTTAAATAGTGCCAACTATTAATTCACAACCGATACAAAAGAGTTACATGTTTGCACCTGTTACTAAACTGCAAAAAGGTAGGATATTAAGGAGATTAGATCTGGATAAGATGAAAAAACCAGGTGTACTTGAACGATTCAGAGGAAGCATTAAGCAAGAATCGAATGCAACGAGCTAAAGGAATACAGTAGGAGACGAATGGCTAGCCTTGAGACATGAAATAATGAAGGCAGCACAGGATCAAAAAGATAAAAACTCAAGACTCAGTAGAAATCGTTGAATATCGTCGGAGATATTGAGTTTAACTGAAGAAAATAGAATATATTAAACATGCATCAAATGAAGTAGCTGGGAGGTAATACAGACGACAAAAAATTAGACTGACACAACGAGCAGAGTGGCTAAATAGGAATGGAGGTGGAAAAGGACAAGGTGGACAAGGAGGTCATTAGAGACAGAACACAAGCTCGGATTAAGGAAGGATTGGGAAGGAAATCGGCCGTGCCCTTCCAAAGGAACCATCCCGGCATTTGATTTAAACGATTTAGGGAAATCACGGAAAACCTAAATCTGGACGGCCGGAGACTGGATTGAAACGTCGTCCTCCCGAATGCGAGTCCAGAGAGCTAACCATTGCGACACCTCGCTCAGTAAAGCAGGAATGCAAAAAGGATAAACTGCATAAGTACGTGTAGCAAGGGGAAAGACAGACATCGCCAATAGGTGCATCATAGAAAGCTACGCAAGCAGCAGTTGCATGGGCAACAGTCTAGATGATTAACTGATCTAGCCTTGTAACGTCAATCAAAACGGCCTTGCTGTGCTGGTACTACAAAGCAAGGGGAAACTACAGCTGTAATTTTTCCCGAGGGCATACACCTTCACTGTATGGTTAAGTGATGATGGCGTCCTCTCGAGTAAAATATTCCGATGGTAAAATAGACCCCCATTCGGATATCCGAGCGGGGACTACTCAGGAGGACGTCGATATTAGGAGAGGAGTGAGACAGAGTTGTAGCCTATCCCCGATGTTATTCAATCTGTAAACTGAGCAAGCAGTAAAGGAAACAAAAGAAATATTTGGAGTAGGAACTAAGATCCATGGAGAATAAACAAAAACTTTGAGTTTTACCGACGACATTCTGATTCTGTCATAAAGAGCAAAGGACCTGGAAGACCAGTTGAATGGAATGGACAGTGTCTTGAAAGAAGGATATGAGATGAACTTCAACAAAAGCAAAACGATGTTAGTGGAATATAGTGATGCTGAGGGAATTAGATTAGGAAATGAGACAATAAAGTAGTAGATGAGTTTTGCTAGCTGGGAAGCAAAATAACTGACGATGTTCGAAGTAGAGAGGATATAAAACATAGATTGGCTATGGCAAGGAAATAAATTCTGAAGAAAAGAAATTTGTTGACATCGAGAATATATTTAAGTGTCAGGAAGTCTTTTCTGAAGCTATTTGTATGGCATGTAGCCAGGTATGGAAATGAAACATGGACGATAAATAATTCTGACAAGGGGAGAATTCTGAAATGTGATGCTGCAGAAGAATGCTGAAGATTACATGGATAGATCACATAACTAATGAGGAGGCACGGAATAGCACTAGGGAGAAGAGAAACCTGTGGTACAACCTGACTAAAAGAAGAGATAAGTTGGTAGGACACGTTCTCAGGCATCAATGGATCACCAATTTTGTACAGGAGGGAAGCGTGGCGGGTAAAAATCGTAGAGGGAGTCCAAGAGATGAATACACTAAGCAGATTCAGAAGGATGTAGGTCGCAGTAGTTACTCTGAGATGAAGAAATTTTTTGGAAATTTGTGGTAAAGTGTTATGGGACCAAACTGCTGAGGTCATCGGTCCCCAAGCTTACGCACTACTTAACCTAAATTATCCTGAGGACAAACACACACACCCACTCGAACCTCCGCCGGAATCAGCCGCACAGAGATGAAGAGTCTTGCACAGGGTAGAGTAGGATGGAGAACTGCTTCAAACCAGTCTCTGGGCTGAAAACCACAACAACAACATGAAAGAAAGAGAAATTGCTGCATATATGTGCAAAGCCAGTAGTAAGCAAAGAAGGAAAAGCTGAAAGGTAGAAGGAATATATAGAGGAGTTAAACAAGGGTAAAGACTTGAACACCATATTGTAGAGCCGAAAGTGGAAATAGATGAAGATGAAATGAGAAATGATTATGATTCTGAGAGATGACTTTGACAGAGCACTGCAAGACCTGTGTCGCAACAAGGCCCAGTGAGTAGACGATAATCCGTTAGTAGTACTGATATTTTCAGGAGAGCCAGCCATAATAGAACTATTCGAACTTTAACCAATGTGGAAGGAAGACTGGTCCCAAAATGCGGTCGCCAGTTATCCCGGCCCACACATTCCGGCTGCACCGATGCTGATGGTTCGCTGTCACCATACCATAGGGGGCCTGATGAAGAAATTAGTGACAAAACTGCTCCCGACGTGGAAAGTCTGTTGCTAGTAAGCCCTACACACACTGTAAGTGATAAGAATATTAACAATTGTCACGTAGAATGTTCCATACAGTCGTCTGGTTCACCCTGTACTGGCGGGCCAACTGCCTGCTACTGACACGGCGGTCGCCTTCCACCGTGTTAATCAGATTTTACTCTAACTCTGGTGTTAGAACATTTCTGGTACGTCCTTCATGATTTCCTGCTTTCTAAAAAGGCCCTTTTTCAGACAAACGGTGAAACACTGTTGTACACACTGAATGTTGTGCCTGTTGTCGGCGAGGATAGGTCTGCTGATAAAGTCTTGCTGCCCGCAGCCTGTTACCACTTGCCCTTTCGTAAGTAAACACCATGTCGTCAAGCTCTCGCATCGAATACGGGACCATTGTGTACAACGCTGTATCACATCCACTACAAGGTTGGTCAGCAAGAGAAGTGACTCGGACACAACATTACCAATTACTGTGGCAGGAGACAGCGATAGGGCATGACGTATAAGGAACTGTACCACCTTCTAGGAGGAAATCATGCATACTGTTACTGTGGCTGCGTGGTACAATGCGTATTAGATCGCAGTCTCTGTAACAAAATATGATTGAATGAATGGTGTCCATCACGGAAACCATCCATTTCCCGACATAAGTTCATTACCCCCTTTTTTTCCATATCCTCTCGTCGATCAATCCCTAGATTGGAAAAAATCACCCTGTATACTGGGTTTGTATTTTTATCGATTTAATCGTCTGCAACCTTCACTGTTATCTCTCAAAGTAATGGATTGGTTTCCAACCGTATTTCCTTCCTGTGTTTCAGAGAAAAATTGTCCAAATCTTCCTCTAAAATTCTCAAAAAAGAAAAAAAAGGGTTCAAATGGCTCTGAGCACTATGGAACTTAACTGCTCAGGTCATCAGTCAACTAGAACTTAGAACTACTTAAACCTACCTAACCTAAGGGCATCACACACATCCATGCCCGAGGCAGGATTCCAACCTGCGACCGTAGCGGTCGCGCGGTTCCAGACTGTAGCGCCTAAAATTCTCAATAATCTCTGGTTCGTTCAAGATATTCATGTCCTTTCTCATTAATATCCTAACTTTTAGCAGTTTGTTAAGTTTAAAATTTTTAAGTTCGTGGCGATAAACTATGATCAAATTCCACATATGCTCCTGGAAAGTCTTACATATCAAAATCTGGTTCTGAAATCTCTGTCTTAGCTTTATACAATCAGTCTGGAACCTTCGTATGTCTCTAGGTTTCTTTCTCGAACACAGCCGTCTTGTATGATTCATAAACTAAATGTCAGTAATGAGTAAAAAATGTTCTGTACAAAATTCTACCAGGTGGTTTCTTAATTCAGTCTTTTCACCCAGTTAATATTCTCATAGTGCTTTTTCTTATCTTCCTTTTCCTACTGTCGAATTCCAACCCCAAATACAATTTAATTTTCGTGTCCCTTAACTATCAGAATATTTTCATTTCTTACATTATTTATTCTTTCAATGTCTTTATCTTCTGTGGCTAGCTGACATATAAATTGTGATGGCTTGTGGCTTCGCGTCTATTTTGGCAAAAGTAGTGAGTTCATTATCCTGTTCACCGGAGTTCGCCTACATTTCTATTTTGTCATTCATTATTATTACGGCTGTAGCTTCCCCTTGTTCTCAGTCGTTCGTTGTACCAACACAGAGACGGCATATTGGCTAGTGTTACAAGGCCCGATGAATCCACCATCCACACTGTTGTCCCTGCAGCTACTGGAAAGGCTCCTTCCCCCTCCAGAAATCGCAGGTTCGTGTTGCTTCTCCACAGATACCCTCCGTTGTTGTTGCACCTACGGCAAGGCTGTCTGTATCGTTGAGGCACACAAGCCATCCCACTTCAGCGAGGTCAATGGTTCATGGGAGGAGCTGCGTTACCCTATATGTACCCTTTTTCCGTAGATACCATCTCAGTAACATGATTTATACTTTCCATAAGTTCTGTTAAATTCCAAAATGGAGATTTATTTTAGCAGCGTTCCGAAAAGGGCAGTATTACAATATAGGAAAGAACCAAAAATGTTAGAAAGTGGTATTCCATAAATAATAAAAAATGGAAGAAACGCACTAAAATGCAATTTTAAATAAACATAGCATAGATGATGTCTTGCATAAGCATGTTTTGTTATATTCCATCAAAATATTTCGAGAGTCTACTCAGATACAAACGTAGCCTTTTGGAGAGAAGTTCAGCTGCAAGCAATGGTTCAAGGTTCAAATTATCCCAGACTCATATAAATTACAATACATAACAAACTAAGAATATACCACAGTTTACTTAGGTAAAACAGTAGATGATTACTGATATTAAGCCGTTAAAAAGACATCTTGTACAACGAAGACATAGTAAAAATAGGATTAAACCATTTAACGCACTTATGTTTTCCACTGTTTCTTTGTGTTTTTCAAAACGTATCTTGCCCGAATACTTGGTGAACAAAGTAGATGTTCAGAATTTAGTCGACAAGCTATTTATTTCATTTTGATGATTATGATGGACGACCATTGATATCAAACGAGTACATGTAATTTAAATATGTGATTTTTGCTCTACTAATAATTAAATTTAATTTTGCGTGCCAGTAAAGGTCAAAACATGTTAATATACATAAAAATATTAATGTTAATGTGTCTAGGGGAGAATGTGGTGATAACGAGTCAAAGCATCTTTTGAAACGGCACTGAGGGAAATTTTTAATTAAAGCGACGTCTAAACGCCATTTTATATTCATCAACTTACACAATTGCCGCAGCTTGATACTGATAAAAATTTGTAGCCATTTCAACATTCAACTGCAAGCAACTTGCTGAAATAAATGGCAAAGGACTTCTAAGGCGACACTTAAGAAATTGAGACTGTTGCAGCTGACCAACAAATTTATGCGTTTGTTGCTGATTTATACTCCCAATAAGTGCCGTTAAATTACAAAATCGAGAATTATTTTGGTCGCATTTCGAAATGGGCAGATTTTTCCGTTGTGACAAGGTTCGCCGAAACGAAAAAGAAAAGAAACTACTCTGTAATTTTGGTAGCGAGTTCCTGTGTCCTTAGGCAAGTACCAGGAAACATTTCACTTGTATCGGAAAAGTTTTGTGTCAAGGATGAGTGCGCAAATCTTGTTAGGACCTCTCCGAGTTGACTGCGGTTGCGTTGCTGACGGAGGGCCCGCGTCACAAACGAAAGTCTTTAAGTAAGACGAGTCTCGAGTGTGTGGAAACATGAGCTCTGGGTACACGGATCACATGCCCGGTAATAATAATCCAGGGCGGTAACCCATAGTTACACTATATGTACATCCTTTCCGTAGATTCCATCTCAATAACCTAATGGGTCGTACGGGGTAGCCTCGCGGTCGAGGCGCCTTGCCATGGTTCGCGCGGCTCCTCCCGTCGGAGGTTCGAGTCCGCCCTCGGGCATGGGTGTGTGTCTGTTGTTCTTAGCGTAAGTAAGTTTAAGTTAGATTAAATAGTGTGTAATCTTAGGGACCGATGACTTCAGCAGTTTGGTCCCACAGGAACTTACCACACTAACAAGGGAACCTCCCCATCGCACCCCCCTCAGATTTAAATATAAATTGACACAGTGGATAGGCCTTGAAAAACTGAACACAGATCAATCGAGAAAACAGGAAGAAGTTGTGTGGAACTATGAAAAAATAAGCAAAATATACAAACTGAGTAGTCCATGTGGAAGATAGGCAACATAAACGACAACGATAGCTGATGAGCGCCGTGGTCTCGTGGTGAGAGTGAGCAACTGCGGAACGAAAGGTCCTTGGTTCGAGTTCTCCCTCGAGTGAAAATTTTACTTTCTTTATTTTCGCAAAGTTATCATCTGTCCGTTCATTCATTTACGTCTCCGTTCACTGTAATAAGTTTAGTGTCTGTGTTTTGCGACCGCACCGCAAAACCGTGCGATTAGTAGACGAAAGGACTTGCGTCTCCAATAGGAACCGAAAACATTTGATCGCAAGGTCATAGGTCAACCGATTCCTCCACAGGAAAACACGTCTGATATATTCTTTACGACACTGGTGACGGCATGTGCGTCACATGACAGGAATATGTTGTCGACCCACCTAACTTGCACACTTGGCGAATGGGTAAAAAGGTTCTTCTACCTTGCCCGATTTAGGTTTTCTTGTGGATGTGATAATCACTCCAAAAAAGTGATGAAAACATAAGAGTTTGTCACATAAACTGCATCAAATGAATGCAACAGTTTCAGAGTCGCACAGTTTTCCCTGTGCTCTGTCAAAACATGTGTTTTTTACATTTTCAAATGTTTCCGTGCGTAGACCGTCAAATTCTGTATATGTCCAAGCAAATCTGAACATGTCCTGGAATTTTGGAGAACGAAGTTGATTATGTGTGAGTGCTGCTCACGCTAACCACGGGACCACGGCGCTCTTAAGCTAACACTCTCCTTGATGTTGCCTACCTTGCGCATGGACTACTCAGTTTGTATATTTTGCTTATTTGTTTCATAGTTCCACACAACTTCTTCCTGTTTTCTCGATTGATCGGTGTTCAGTTTTTCAAGGCCTATCCCTGTGCCAACTTATATCTACATCTGAGGGGGGTGCGATGGGGAGGTTCCCTTGTAAGTCTGTTAAAATATGCTAATGGGCCGTAACAACAAATATGGAGCAGACGGGTGTTATCAGTAGGAATTCAGCTGATGTGGCAATGTGAGAAAAGGATAACACACATAGAATAGATTCATGTAGCACAGCAGTTTTATCGTTAATGACACACACACAAAGAAGTAATCGTTCTCCAGTCTTAGGGTAAAGATGTACAGCAAGGTTGCTCAAATTCTATCGCTTAAGGGAGAATTACTGTATTTGGTAGGGTAATTTAAATAACACAGTTTGTTTTGCTTACAATGAATCTTCGTTTTTCAAACTATCAACTATCTTCCACACAATTACAAAAATCTTTTTTCAAAATGAATTTTCAACCATTTTCAAATCTGTACCTTCGGTACGATTAAGTATCCTAGTTTCCTAATTCGTATCCCCTATAGGCTAAGTAGTACTTAGGATAAGAAGTCAGCAACGATATAATAAATCCATGGAATAATGTAACAAAACGTCTCAGTTAGAAATTATAAACATAACGTCACATCTATAATTATAAGTAATGAAATTATACGTAGGAAGCTAAATATAAAGTCTTAACAAATTGCTTAAACTGGAAAACTGGTATATCGAAAATCTGTTGGTTTATAATAGATACCACAGAAATATTTCTTAATTTTAGTTTCCACATCAGCACGTAGGTCATGTACCCAACCTTTATATTTCATACACAGAATAATGTCTTCTTCTCGATCTTCTTTACACAGCTGACATAACCAGTTGACTGCCCTCTAGTTTTTCATTCTTGTTAACGTTTTCATCTATCTGTTTCTTTTTTATAAGTTTTGCACAGGATTCTTCCATTTTATTTGCCTTTTGTATGACTTGTATTTCTTTTCTGTAAGGACTCGATGTTAGCTCCAATGTTGGTACAGGTCGTTCCGTATTTTTCTTGATAGCTTTCGTAATACATGGGATAGGAGGTAAAATATTCAACTGAGATTTTATCTGTTGACTTTTAATTTCGATAACAATTGTAATATTGCTTGCGGGTCCACATTGTTGATACATTGTAGAAGCTCCAGACTAATCATTTAGCTGTCCTGCAATGTTAAGTGGCCTTCCATGTTTTTACGTTTTTGCTTCAATTCCCTCTGCCGACAATTAGTCTGAGTGATTAACAATGTGTACAGTAGTAGCTACGAAGACCTCTTCTTTGACGACATTTCTATCATATGGCCGCAAGCTTGTTGCCTTAAAAAAGTTTTAGTGCTATGTCCATACAAACTGATCTTTACCCAGGAGTTCTGCAACGTTAGCTTGTTCTGTGACACTGCCAGGATTTGAAAGTAGCCCCGATGATGCCGCTTCATTGTGGTTGTTACTTAGTGTTTCAAGAACAATCTGTTCAGTGACTACGGACGATAATGCGTGTGAGAAGGAAATGATAGCATGATCGTACTATAATCATGAGGCAGTTGAACTGCCTTTGAATTTTTGGCGTGTGTGGTATGACCATCCAGTAAAACTTCTGTACATATGGTGAAAATTTCTAGCCATCGGAAAAAGAGTTCTAATGTCATCCATTTTTCGAGCTCCAAATGCTGTGTTTGGTGAAACTCCCGTTCTTACGACATCATGCATTCTGCTGCGTTGAAGTATTAACATGGGAAGCAGGAATTCGCCTGCTGTAATCATTGCACATACACATGTCGTTGTAGGACCCCTTTCTCCGCTTCCATTTGCTGTTTGCCTTTTCAGACAATTACTTTAGACTGTTTGTGAACTGTGGATAATGAGATTTGATCGACGTTGTAAATTCTGCCAACAGTAAACTTATGTTCATGTATTATTCCCACATATTTATCAAAAAACTCATTAACACGTTCTTTATTAAGCCCTTCCTTCGTGCCATCGATTTTGCTTCGGAAAGTCGCAAGGACAAAGTTGTATGATCTTTCATTAAACTTCTAATACCATTATTTACCGGCTATCTTTTTTTCTTTATGAGAGCGATGCGGTAGATGAAATCTCTCAGCAAGTTGGTAGGCAAGTTTCCTTAATTCGGTAATGGTTACTCCGAAGAAACTGAACGCTAAATTAATTATATGCTCTGATAATTCATCTTCCATCTCTGCTGTCATACCGTAAGGTCTCCCAAATTTTGATGTTTAATGTAAATCCATCAAATGAGAGACGCTGTGGAGGTTTTGGTATAAGCGTCATTAGATCAAATTTCAACATTCCGATGTTTCAGTATAGCTTCGTCCATATCCTTCTGCTTCTACCTACTGTACGCTCTCTTCGTTATATTTATCAGCTGAGACAAGCAATTTTTAGTTGGTTCGTAATTTCCATCAACATCTAAGCCTATCGGTACGTTAAAAAAATTCTCCACAACTAGAGCTTAGTCAGTGAGACTTTTAACATTTCAAACCAGAACCACAGGCATAACCTGAAATCTTCTACGGTTTGATTATGCTTAAATAAATGGTAAAGAACCACGAAACTAGACGTTACATAAAACAATTATTTGTCGTCATATTCTTTTCTGAATCTGTTAACAAATGAGTGAGACAAAGTAATAAACACAGTCAAAAAAACTTGATTGTTAATTATTTTTCTGTCACGACACCCAGCGGTTCGCTCACTTGTGTTTGCTTACTAGCATGACTGTTTATGCCAATTGTAAACCACTTGAGGTCGCATCTCAAAAACGTGAGATCAGGTACTACTGGAGTACGACTTACACTGTGGTACGACTAACGAAACTTTACCCTACATGGGTGACAAATACTAATTTAGGGTTTACCTAATAATTCCAAGAGAAAGATAGATACCCGAGAGAACAACATGCAGAGTGCTATAAATTAATGTGTCACACTATCCTACACACGGCTTCCAGTTGACGCTGCAACTCTGATATCACGTGTGTATGTGCATGAATATAGGAAACTGCTATGATACCAGTATATGATCAAAATGTGTCTATAATTTCCAGTACTCGAGTAAAGCAGAAAGGCTCCTGGTAATTAGTTTTTAATCACAGGCACTTCTCAGACTCATTTCAAAATTTGCACGTATTTCACTTCTCTAAAAGGAAAGTTAATAAATTGGTATAACTGTGCTCTGTCAAATTAGCAACAACAAAAGATAACAGTATTATAATGGATGAAGTTTTCGGCTACTAAACCATAATTAACAGGATTCTGTTTGGGACACTGAAAATCGACCAATTTAGTTTGCATACTATTCAAATATGTACTCTAACATCAGAACAGATTGAGAATTTTTTGGAAACACTTTAAGCGAGAAGGGGCACAAATAAACATGTAGTTCATATAGAATTACACACGGCCGAAAAATATTTTGGATTATTGACTAAGGAAAGAGAAATAACATGGGAGTTTTGTAACATCGTCGGCCGGAGTGGCCGTGCGGTTCTAGGCGCTGCAGTGTGGAATCGCGCGACCTCTACGGTCGCAGTCTGGAATCCTGCCTCGGGCGTGGATGTGTGTGATGTCCTTAGGTTAGTTAGGTTTAAGTAGTTCTAAGTTCTAGGGGACTGATGACCTCAGAAGTTAAGTCCCATAGTGCTCAGAGCCATTTGAACCTTTTTTTTTTTTTTTTTTTTTTTTTTTTTTGTGTAACATCATCCATGCCGAGTATCTCGAAGGTGGGTGCTCGATGGCCAAGAGAAAAATCAAATAGATATCATTTCAATTAAAGGAACACGAATAACGAAGTTAGTCTGCACTGAAACACTTGACGGAAACGAGTGCGAAGATGGTCGCCTATCGCTGCTAGAAATTAGTTTCAGATTCAGGAGACACTGCTGGGAAATAATTAGATCTATTAGACCCTAGGCAGATAGTTTCGCATAATGCAGCCACATATTGTCCAGAGCCATGTCTCTTTTTATAAACAGTTAAGTAAACGTTTCACAACAGACAGAAACTGACGCGGTATTAAAAGAAAATTGAAGAGATAGTCAAGTAATATAAATGGGTAAATTGTAAGTCACCACTCTCGAAAACTAATGAACCAATGAAAAATGATATCGTCATACTACGAACATTAGATTGCACTCAAAGATGCTGTCGAAATACAACGGATACTAACCGTCGCATGCTAAAGGAGTGAGGGTACATGATGCCCATCTCTCGAAAATATTGTAATCTAGACGTGTATTTTATATTACAAAAGTTAAAAAAATATTTATTACTTTCAATCATTTCCTATACCAAATTCTGTAACTGCTTTGCATTTTTCGGTAAAACGTAATCCCAAAACTTAAGTCTTAGTAGTGAATGTGACATTTCGCAACAAACTTCTAATTCATATTTTCAACTTCAGGACCCTTTTTACACATCTATACATCTTTAAAAAGAAGGTTGTGGATAAAACTCAACGACAGGTAACGAAATTTGAACTTTTGCAAATTTTGTATGCTGGTCGTAAAGTACCCTTCCTTCCCGTGCACACAATCCGGAAAAGCGTTGGTAGATCCTATTCCTAAGATTGTGGTAAATATTGTTTCAGGTTCACGAGTCTACAAATATATCAGTCCTTATTATTAAAAGAAATTTGGCTATAAAAATTGACAACAAATAAATAAATTTGTATATTTGTGGTGATCACAAAGTACACCCCTCCCCCCCCCCCCCCCCCCCCCCCCTCCCCTGGTGGTGCACGTTGTAGAAAACGAGTTGGTATTGATATTGTAGGGTTCACGAAGTCCTGGTCAAGGACAATAGCGTTTCTGGAAATGTTCAATAATCGAAACACAGGGTGTGAAACAGCTAAGACAGGCCACCCAAATACATCCAAATAAATACGAGGGGCGTTCAGAAAGTAAGCTCCGATCGGTCGCGAAATGGAAACGACTATGAAAATCCGATAAAGCTTTGCACAGATGTGTTGGGTAGTGTCTCTAGTATAACCCCAGTTAGCATCACGTCGCTCTTCTCATTTCTGAGCTCGCAGTGAGTGCGTAAAGATGTCTAGAAAATAGTGTCTGCCGCCAAGTACGAGGGCCTGGTGAGAAATTTCGCCTGAAGCTATGCAGCTAACATTACATAACTGTCGTGCTGTTTCTTCTTCAAGACAATTCTCAGCCGCATTCTGCAGGGGCAATGAAGATGCTCCTGCATCGTTTTCAAATGGAAATGTGAGATTACCCACAATACAGTCCGCAATTGTCTCCCCCTGAGTTTCATCTCTGGTCACATGAACCGCTGTCTTTGAAGACAACATTTTGACACAGACAACGAGGTGTAGGCCAGCGTGGAGAATTGGCGGAAAGCACTGGCGGCTGCCTTCTATGATGAGGCTATTGAAAAGTTGGTACAACGCTATGACAAAAGTCTAAGTCAGAAAGGCGACTACGTAGAGAAGTAGCTGAAAGGTGTAGCTAATTGTTACAAGTAAAACATTTCTGATGTTCACTGTGGTTTCAATTTGGCAATCAATCGGAGCTTGCTTTCTGAACAGGCCTCGTAAATACATCGACGTGCAGTGTGCGCCAAGTTGTAGCGGACAATGTAGCGAATTCCCTGACGTTCACAAGTAACTTTTCTCTTTTATATTCGCCGAATTGCGACACTGACATTTCTAGTGAAAGTATGTACTTTTTCTGTGGTGTTTGAAACAAGCTCCTAAGAGACCTTCAGGGACGTAGTAAGCATGGGAACTGATCAAATAGTATCAAGATGACAGCACCATAACCAACTGTCCCGCCTTCAGGAGAAGAGATTCCACAAACGTCTGCCCTATTACACCAAACGTAAGCAAACACGTAATTCCGGTATAGTTCTTGTGATTGTCTACACGTCTGAAGCCATCAGTTTGTGTTTTGCTGTTGTAAGAATTAGATAACTTGCTCGTACGTTGCTGGGACATTCACAGTGATTATGGCAGTCGAAAAAGTGTGTATCAATTATAGCGAATGTCACCAAATAGTTAGACCAGCGGTGCGGTTGTGTACTGAATAGTATCATTCCAAACACTCACGATCTATCTTTGGAAACATTATTAAAAAAAGGAAGTCTGGAGAATATAGTATTCTAAAGAACAGATGAGCAGCTGATGGGAGAAATGAAACTAACGTTTTATCTGCAGTAACACATGATGCAATTGTTACTAAGAGGCATCTTGGAATTACGAGAGGGGTCAACCAAAAGATTGTTCTGCAGACACTACATTCCGGCGCATTTCATTCTCTCCACACTTCGCTACATCTACAGCTTCAACGCCATGACTTACAAAATTAGTTACAATCCTCCAGATGTTATGTAGGAAAAGTGTAAAGTGATATGGCATAACTAATGCAAACGTTTGTTTAAGGAAGAAGCATCGCTTACAAATCACAGGTAAGTCAATCTTCAAAATATTTACTAACTGTCAATCGAAAATCTCAAAGAAGTAGATAAAAACAGCGCTACTACGTTTAGTGCATGTTTTTAAAGACTCTCAACATTAGCCCCTGTTTTATTGATGGGAATGTAAATATATTCAACAGTCTCGTGTTCCAAAGAAATACTTCTGCCGCAGTTATTTGATTAAATCGCACTGGACATACGACAACCAGTGTGTTACCAACACGGCGGATGTCCTTCCGAAGCCGCACGTGTACTAAGGGAACATTTGGGGAGCATTGGAAGGGTTGTTCAGGAAATGCAAATGGATCTACACACACACAAACAAACCCAACTTATCATTCCTATACTTTTAGCTGTCCGAAAATTAAAACAAAATGTCAATTAGGAAACACTGACGACTTCCGAAGGCATTAAATGCCTTACAACGTGGTGCTGTGCTGCCGTTAACTCCAGGCGAAATACAACATGCGGTATTGTTTCTCCGGAATCACTTTATAGCTTTAGCAATGCTCAAGATCAACATTTTGAGTATTTATTATGACAGTCGTGATACTAAACACAAGAACCGTACCGCAGTTACGTGCTTTCTTACATTTGGTACATCAGGGCAGACATTTGTGGAACCCCTTCTCTTAACAGAGGGGACAGCTGATTGTAGGGCTGTTACTTTATAATATTTGATCAAGGCCAGTGCGTAACATGTCTTTTCAGTTCTCTTAAAAGCTTGTTTCAAATTCCACAGAAAAAGTATATAGTTCATTAGAAAAAAAAACTATTTCGGCCGCATAATTCGGCGACTTTACACGACAAAAATTACTGGCGAACATCAGGAAATTCGCCATATTATCCATTATAATTCGTCGAAAACCGCATATCGATATATTTATTCATTCTTGATATACTTGTGGTGGCCTGTGTTGGCTACCTCATCCTTTATGTAACATGAACCCTTCAGAATTATAAGAAATAATCTTAGGGATAAGCTACACATTCAGAACACTTGGCATCAACACAGTGCGAGTCGTCAGGTGACTTGCCTAACACAAATGTAGACACTTTAAACGCCGGCCAGTGTGACCGAGCGTTTCTAGGCGTCTCAGTCTGGAACCGCGCGACCGCTACGGTCGCAGGTTCGAATCCTATCTCGGATATGGATGTATGTGCTGTTCTTAGGTTAGTTAGGTTTGAGTAGTTCTAAATTTTAGGGGACTGATGACCTCAGATGTTAAGTCCCATAGTGATCAGTGCTATTTGAACCATTTTGAAAACTTTAAAGCCACGCGGGATTTGCCGAGCGGTCTTAGGCGCTGCAGTCATCGACTGTGCGGCTGGTCCCGAAGGAGGTTCGAGTCCTCCCTCGGGCATGGATGTGTGTGTGTTTGTCCTTAGGATAATTCAGGTTAAGTAGCGTGTAAGCTTAGGGACTGATGACCTTAGCACGTAAGTCTCATAAGATTTCACACGCATTTGAACATTTGATTTGAATACTTTAAAGTAGCCCAAAACAAATCAGATGAATTTTTATTGTCAAATATTATCCCAGGCCAGTCCAGAAATATTATGAAGTTTGGTAAATGAATAAACAGTTGAACGACCTGCCGTAATAAACGTGTTACTTCTGATAGGTAATGTAGGTAACTTATAAAATGCGGAAAATCCATCAGTCTTTCTGTAAATAACAAAAGGTTGTTCCAAGACTTATATTTCATATTCTGCCAGAAATTCTCCATGAATCAACTGGTTTTGTATGGGGAAAAGAACGACGCACTAATTAGGAAAATCTATGAAGGCTCGACGTACTAAGAACATAATAAGCACACGACAGCTGAAAAACCAAAGTGTTTTCACTAAAGTTTGCTGCCACATCATTTTCACAATAGCTATCCTGTTTCGTTTACTTATAGGACATCTTCGGATTAATGGTAGTGGCAGCGCAGCCAGCGAATTTCAGGTGTTACAACCAGCATGCATGGTTCTCAGCGCGTGACTCAAGCACGGTGTACACGACATTTGAAACCGACTGTTTGCTCTGCAGCTATTACAATCGGAAATCCCTTAGCCAACACCTTTAGCGAACATGTTTAGCGGTGTTTCAATGTAACGGTTCGGCGGTTTTCTGAGTTTAATGCTACTCTGAAGTCTTAGTTAATGTCATCTGGTAGTAAGAGTGAAAACTACTACGAAAAACAGCACTTCCACCATCCAGATCTGGGTCTATATAATTTTCTTTAGTCCTTTCAAGTGAAAGCCCCAGGTGGTTGCTTTGAGAAGGAAGAGATCAATTCCTTCCTATTCACTTGGTATGCCCGGTATTCTACCTTGTCTCTAATTACGTTCAAGTAAACTTAATCTTGAGTACTTCTATTTTTAATAATGTCAGAATCGAAGCTTTTAACACACCTCAACGAATTTTTAAGCATGGATAGTGCACCTTAAATAATGGTTCAAATGGCTCTGAGCACTATGGGACTTAACATCTGAGGTCATCAGTCCCCTTGAACTTAGAACTACTACAACATAATTAACCTAAGGACATCACACACATCCATGCCCAAGGCAGGATTCGAACCTGCGGCCGTAGCGGTCGCGCGGTGCCAGATTGAAGCACCTAGAACCGCTCAGTCACACAGGCCGGCATCTTAAATAATTTTCACATGAAATTTCAGAGGCATTACTTTTTAACATGACCTCGTACGTCAATGATTCTACACCCAGTCGGGTGAGTCACCTAACGTTACCGCTGGATATATTTCGTAAACCACATCAAATACTGACGAACCGATTCCACAGACCGAACGTGAGGAGAGGGGCTAGTAATACAAACCACACAAAAATTCACGGAAGTATGTTTTTCAACACAAACCTACGTTTTTTAAAATGGAACCACGTTAGTTTTTTAACACATCTGAACATATAAACAAATACGTAATCAGTGCCGTTTGTTGCATTGTAAAATGTTCATTACATCCGGAGACATTGTAACCTAAAGTTGACGCTTGAAACCTCCGACGTTCAGTTGCGTGTTGTAACAAACACGGGCCACGGTCGGCGAGCAGCGTCTGCAGGCACATGTTTGCAATGACGACCGTGTTTACGAGTGTGGCTGCAGTGCACTGTTGTGGTTTGGTCGAGCTGTTGCAGTGTCCGCATGTAGCGCTTGCTACTATTGTTATTCTGCATTCGTCTCCGCACGCAGACCAACGGTAGTACACCGTGTTACCAGACATCTGTGATAGTGTAGTGTTGTAGGAACTGTGACCATGGTGTATTCGAACTCTGAAAAAGCGGAGATGATACTCATCTATGGCGAGTGTCGACGAAATGCAGCTGAAGCCTGAAGGGTGCATGCAGAACGGTACCCGGACAGAGAGCATCCAACGTGCCGCACATTGCAAAACATCCACCGCCAACTGTATGCAACAGGTATGGTCGTAGGACGCAAACAGGTCCGTAACAGGCCCGTCACAGGAGAAGCGGGTGCAGTTGTTGTGTTAGCTGCAGTTGCCATAAACCCACACATGAGTACACGGGACATTGCGAGAACCGGTGGACTGAGTCAAAGTAGTGTCATGCGCATACTGCATCGTCACCGCTTGCACCCGTTTCATGTGTCGCTACATCAGCAATTACATGGTGATGACTCTAATCATCGAGTGCAATTCTGTCAATGGGTATTAACAGAGAATGCGTTGCACTTCTACCTGTTTGCCGATGAAGCGGGTTTCACAAACCACGGGGCAGTGAATCTACGGAACATGCATTACTGGTCCGTGGACAATCCTCGCTGGCTCAGACAGATAGAGCGACAGCGACCGTGGACTGTAAATGTATGGTGCGGAATCATTGGCGACCACCTCATTGGTCCTCACTTCATTGCAGGGGCCAAAACAGCTGCAACATACATCGCGTTTCTACAGAATGATCTGCCAACGTTGCTCGAAAAAATCCCACTGGAAACGCGTCGACGTATGTGGTATCAGCATGATGGTGCACCTGCACATTCCACAATTAACACTTGGCTGACCTTTGACAGGATGTTCGACGGGCGTTTCACAGGAGGTGGAGGACGCATAAATTGGCCAGCCCGTTCTCCTGATCTTACACTTCTGGACTTCTATCTGTGGGGTGCGTTAAAGGAGAATGTGTACCGTGATGTGCCTACAACCCCAGAGGATATGAAACAACGTATTGTGGCAGCCTGCGGCGACATTACACCAGATGTACTGCGGCATGTACGACATTCATTACGCCAGAGATTGCAATTGTGTACAGCAAATGGTGGCCACCACATTGAACATCTATTGGCCTGACATGTCGAGACACACTCTATTCCACTCCGTAATTGAAAACGGAAACCACGTGTGTACGTGTACCTCACCCCTCATGGTAATGTACATGTGCGTCAGTGAAAAAGACCAATAAAAAGGTGTCAGCATGTGGACGTAATGTGCTGTTCCAGTCTCTTCTGTACCTAAGGTCCATCACCGTTCCCTTTGGATCCCTACGTAATTCGGTGCTATCCGATACACACGATCGAACAGCGGAGGAGTGGTACTCAAGCGTCAACTTTAGGTTACAATATCTCCGGATGTAATTAACATTTTACAATGAAACAAGCGGCACTGATTAAGTATTTGTTTATATGTTCAGATGTGCTAACAAAACTAGCGGGGTTCCATTTAAAAAAAATGTAGGTTTGTGTTAAAGAACATACTTCCGTGCACTTTTTTATGGTTTGTATTAACCAGTTACACTAGCCCCTCTCCTCACGTTCGGTCTGTGGAATCGATTCGTCAGTATGTGGTTTACGAAATATATCCAGCGGTAATGTTAGTTGACTCACCCTATATATATATACGTGTTTTCTTGGAATACAAACACGAAAGTAATGTACATGAATGACAACTCGATGTCATCACTGACGCGTCGATTTAAGAAAACTTGCTAAAGAATTCCAAATAATCGTAATCCATAATCCATAGCTGATAAGCAATTATTTAATTAGAGCATACGACCTATCATTTTAGTGAGAATCCTGTGACTCTATTGAAATAAGTTACATCCTACTGGCGTAAACACCAGTGAGAACCTTGACCGTTAAAAAAATATTGTTGGGAAAGCTGCTTCTGCGACCGTGAGAAACTCAGAACACATTACTGTCAGAAGTGAAGCAGGGACCTGTGTAACAACTTCTTCTTCTTCTTCTGGTAACTAGTGTTTTCCCTGTGATTCTTCAGTTTCTCCCGGCGTTTTTCTTGCTCGAACAGTCCACGGGTGTACTGCCGTTTCATAGTATCCAATGGGCACAATATTTTGGCGATGAGACATGTCGCCATTGTCAGGTGCGCTGACGATCTGAGTTCGTGAGGCGGGCGGCCATATTAAATCCCCTCCCCTCGCGAGGCGTTCTCTCCGCGGTCCGCGCCCGCGCGTCAGCGGTCGCTGAGACGCTGGCGTCGGCGTCTGTGGTGGCGTCGGTGTAACTGCCTCGTCCGCCTAGTCGCCCGTTCGTTTTCTTTGATGTACGTCTTTTTAATTAGACTCAATGCTGGTTCCCATGCCCCGCTGAGGTTGTAGCCGCAATAAAGTTTGATGAGTCCGTTCCTGGTACGAATTTCGATGGATTCTCTAACGCCACTGTCCCGGTATTTAGATGTCTGTGCCAAGACCCTGGTATGTTGGTAGTCCATTTGGTGATTTTCGGACAAACAGTGCCAACTTGTTGGGGTACCCAAGTCGAGTGTGTCTCTGATGTTCTCGGCAACGATCTTCGATGCTGCGCACTGTCGGTCCAATATAAGTCTTCCCACATTGACGCGGAATCTGGTATATGCCGGCCTTCCGCAAACCGAGATCGTCTTTGACACTTCCCAATAATGCTCGCTTTTTATTTGGTGGGGAAAAGACAGTTCCTCCTCGGTGTTTCCTCAACATTCCTCCTATTTTCCGCCATAGTGCGCCAGTATACGGTATATAGGCAGTGGCTATCTCTTTCTCTGTGACTTCTTCCGCCTCCACACGCCCTACTGTAGACGTGGGGCGGTGATCGCGTCTGATCTGCCATTCTGAGTACCCGTTTGTCCGGAATACATTTTTGAGGTGTTCCAGCTCTTGGGGTAGATTTTCTGCGTCAGAGATGGTGCGCGTCCTGTGCACCAGTGTTTTTAGCACCCCATTCCTCTGCGCAGGGTGGTGGCAGCTATCCGCTTGCAAATATAGGTCAGTGTGCGTTTTCTTCCTGTATACCTCGTGGCCCAGGGTGCCATCCGTTCTTCCTTTGACCATGACGTCGAGGAATAGTAATCTTCCTTCTGCTTCGGTCTCAATAGTGAATTTGATATTCGAATATATTGAGTTCAGGTGTGTAAGGAAGTCTAGGAGCATGTTCCACGAGGCCAGAACACGAACGTATCATCCACATAACGTAGAAAACAAGTAGGTTTCCATCTGGCTCCATCCAAATGGAAACCTACTTGTATTCTACATTATGTGGACACTTCTCTTTTTGAAAGCCCTTCCTGGCACAAAGTAACAATGCGGACGCGATCGAGCTGCGGTATTGACTGTCTAGGCATGGTTGAACTACAGACAACACGAGCCGTGTACCTCCTTCCTGGTAGAATGACTGGAACTGATCGGCTATCGGACCCACTCAGTCTAATAGGCGCTGCTCATGCATAGTTGTTTACATATTTGGGTGGGTTTAGTGACATCTTTGAACAGTTCAAATGGTTCAAATGGCTCTAAGCACTATGGGACTTAACATCTGAGGTCATCAGTCCCCTAGACTTAGAAACTACTTAAACCTGACTAACGTAAGGACATCACACACATCCATGCCTGAAGCAGGATTCGAACCTGCGACCATTGCAGCAGCGCGGTTCCGGGCTGAAGCCCCTAGAACCGCTCGGCCAAAGCAGTCGGCTCTCTGAACTGTCAAAGGGACTGAGTCTATGATATAATATCCACAGTCAACGTCTATCTTCAGGAGTTCTAGAAACCGGGGTGACGTAAAACATTTTTTTATGTGTGTACATTTAATGGCTGTTATTTAGTACATCAAGTGGGAACACCGTTCAAGTCTTCTTACATTTCCTTGTGATTGCATTGCGATGATCATTTTCTGCAGACAACCGCACGTCTCGCTAATTCTGTGACAGTCGTGCTGGTGTCACGTGATAATGCATGTACGAGTATGTACTCTGAGAACATCAGCGATGCTACAACGCATCGCACTAAGACTTCACATAGAACTTTCGCGGATGCTGAACAGTCACCAACCACTACTATTTACTCATTTCTATTGCAAAAACAGAAGCTAGCCATCTCTTATCTGTGTGAAATTTCCGGATAATCGGTTCTTTGTTAACAGGTGATAAATTCATCGTTTTGCACATGACCCAGCATGACTTAACATTTAAAAGGATTACTTATCACCAAGTCTACCAATAGTATGACTCTACTGTGACTTCAGTATAAAGTACTTCTCACTCCACCCAGTGATGTGGCGTAGTGCTTAAGAAAATGGATTCGCTTTCAGTGGTAGTATTGTTCAACTCCTCGTCCGACCACAGATATTTAGGTTTCTACGGTTTCTCAGTCAGGGCAAATACCGGTGCTTTTCCCTTACAAAAGACATCCATATCCTATCAAGCTTTAGTTGCAGATTTAAGCGAAGTTTCTGTGAACATCTGTAGTACGTCGTGAAATACTAACCGCGATACGATCACACAAACTACATTCGGAGAGATGTTATTAACTCCGTGAATAATTAATTAATACGATCGAGACCGTGTTCGAATGTTGAACAAAAGCACAAGCAACATCGAAATTGTAAATATTTTCTCTCATTTTCTGAGTGCACATGAACGAATTTTTTGATAAGAACAGCACCATTGTAACTTTGTTTACTGACAACGCTGTTGTGTACAGCGAAGAAATATCGCCATCGGACAGTCGTATGCAGGGAAACTTGGGCAACTTTTCATTTGGTTTAGTTTCGAGCTGCTCAATAGCTAAGTGCAAGTCTTTCAATTGGCCGTCGCTTCGGCGACTTGCGTGTCCCTCTTATTCAATCAGAGAAGGGTACCCTCAAGTTAACGTTTAATCCAAACCATGTGTCATTCCTGGCGATTCTTCAAATCACTGAGAGTTTTGCTCAAAATTAAAGGAAAAATGGAAATTTCCTTGGTCCGACTGGAATTCGATTTCGCGACCTTTCGGTTTCCAGGCACGTGCTTCACCGTTAAACAACCAGTCCTGACACTTCACTTAATGAATGACAGTACACTTTAGGTGTAGGTAAATACAATACAATACCTATAAAAAGGAGGACGAAGCCGATAGTATCCAATTACAGGAATAGTGCTGTACCTCTTGAGCGCATCACACAGAATACGTTTCTAAGGGAGGTACGAGAGGAATGAGGATTGTAAGAGGACGGTATAGTTTTTATGAAATTGTAACAAAACGTTAGAGGACTTAAATTTGAATCCTTTGAAGAAATACGACGGAGATGTCCCGAAACAGTCTCGGGTCAATTTAGATAATCTGTATTCGAAGAAAACTGTGCGACAACTCACCTGCTGCTTTCACATTTATACCGTAGGGAACATGAGAATAAATTGACACTGTTTAAAGCACCACATAGACTCTCTCAATACGGGCATTAAATTTGACAGAATGCGCTAATATTGCTGCGAAGATCTTTCCACAATACAGTATAAAGTGTCTTGCGAAATATATATATACTACTGGCCATTAAAATTGCTACACGACGAAGATGACGTGCCACAGACGCGAAATTTAACCGACAGGAGGAAGATGCTGTGATATGCAAATGCTTAGCTTTTCAGAGCATTCACACAAGGTTGGCGCCGGTGGCGACATCTACAACGTGCTGACATGAGGAAAGTTTCCAACCGATTTCTCATACACAAACAGCACTTGACCGGCGTTGCCTGGTGAAACGTTGTTGTGGTGCCTCGTGTAAGGAGGAGAAATGCGCACCATCACGTTTTCGACTTTGATAAAGGTTTATTGTAGCCTATTGCGATTGTGGTTTATCGTGGCGCGACATTGCTGCTCGTGTTGGTCGAGATCCAATGACTGTTAGCAGAATATGGAATCGGTGGCTTCAGGAGGGTTATACGGAACGCCGTGCTGCATCCCAACAGCCTCGTATCACTAGCAGTCGAGATGACAGGCATCTTATCCGCATGGCTGTAACGGATCGTGCAGCCACGTCTCGATCCCTGAGTCAACAGATGGGGACGTTTGCAAGACAACAACCATCTGCACGAACAGTTCGACGACGTTTGCAGCAGCATGGACTATCAGCTCGGAGACCATGGCTGCGGTTACCCTTGACGCTGCATCACAGACAGGAGCGCCTGCGATGGTTTACTCAACGACGAACCTGGGTGCACGAATGGCAAAACGTCATTTTCTCGGGTGAATCCAGGTTCTGTTTACAGCATCATGATGGTCGCATCCGTGTCTGGCGACATCGCGGTGAACGCACATTGGAAGCGTGTATTCGTCATCGCCATACTGGCGTATCAGCAGGCGTGATGGCATGGGGTGCCATTGGTTACAGACTCGGTCACCTCTTGTTCGCATTGACGGCACTTTGAACAGTGGACGTTACATTTCAGATGTGTTACGACCCGTGGCCCTACCCTTTATTCGATCCCTGCGAAACCCTACATTTCAGCAGGATAATGCACGACGGCATGTTGCAGGTCCTGTGCGGGCCTTTCTGGATACACAAAATGTTCGACCACTGCCCTGGCCAGCACATTCTCCAGATCTCTCACCAATTGAAAACGTCTGGTCAATGGTGGCCTATCAACTGGCTCGTCACAATACGCCAATCACTACACTTGATGAACTGTGGTATCGTGTTGAAGCTGCATGGGCAGCTGTACCTGTACACGCCATCTAAGCTCTGTTTGACTCAATGCCCAAGCGTATCAAGGCCGTTATTACGGCCAGAAGTGGTTGTTTTGGGCACTGATTTCTCAGGATCTATGCACCCAAACTGCGTGAAAATGTAATCACATGTGAGCTCTAGTATAATATATTTGTCCAATGAATACCTGTTTATCATCTGCATTTCTTCTTGGTGTAGCAATTTTAATAGCTAGTAGTGTATTAAGTGTACATGATCCTCCCCCAACAGGGGCTCCTGCTCCGCCTCCGTAGCTAAAGTAAAACTGTCATCCACCGGAAAGAATCTGACTAAGAAAGTGCGTTCGTTATTAGACACGGTCCTCTTAAGATGGTTTGGCCTCACCTTCCTCCTACTTTGTATACAACTTATCCAGACAGTTATTGGGGGTCCCGCACTATAAGATGGGCCTGGAACTTGGCATTTTTCACTTCATAAAACCGTTGCCAGAGGAAAAAGAAGCAAGTAGTGGCAGAAAATTCCTAGGACGGCAACCCATCCCGCAGTAGTTTGTCACTACACAGTTGTGGAAAACATATAGCGTCAATAATGATCCAATATAGGTTTACCATATTTGCTTGGGGCACCGACGGAGGGCAATAAAGGCAATGATGTTCTGCGGTGGAACGAGTAGGAAGCCACGTACTGAAGATGAAAACGTTAGCATACCAGCAATTCCTGGAGCTCGAGAAGAACTACACTGTGGATGGAATGAACCGATTCATTGATCAGAATCCAGACTTCATACGCGTATTATGCCGTCTGGACAATCCGCCTACTTCGCCGGTCTAAAACTAGCGAAGTAGCCAGAGGCCCATCCCATCGAGAGGCCACACTGACGACAACAGAGCAGTCAAAGGAGGAACAGCAGCATCGCTGCTTAGCCTCCATCACCTCCGGACAGAGGAAGTCCGTGATCTCGAAGACTGTGTGCGAGACTGTAACTGACACGCTGCAATCGTCGAAATTCGTTGTAGATATACCGGAACTCTATCAACGAGCAATGCTCATGGAGATAACTGAAAATATATTACATTAAAAATATAATTACTTGAGGCAATGTAGCAACCAGCCACATTCCACACAGTTTTATTTATGCAATGATGCATTTCGGCCTTTAACCCACCTTAAATACACCTAATACATTTATATCTTCATTAATACAACGTTGTTATCGGTTTAACAAGGCAGCTCCAGCGTTTAGAATACAGAAACTAAAACACTGCATTAATGACGATATACCTGGTGATCGAAAAGTCAGTATGAATTTGAAAACTTAATAAACCATGGAATAATGTAGATAGAGAGGTAAAAATTGACACCCATGCTTGGAATGACATGGGGTTTTATTAGAACCGAAAATACACCTCATATTGCTAGACGCGTGATAGATCTCTTGCGCGCGTCGTTTGGTAATGATCGTGTGCTCAGCCGCCACTTTCGTCATGCTTGGCCTCCCAAGTCCCCAGACCTCATTCCGTGCGATTGTTGGCTTTGGGGTTACCTGAAGTCGCAAGTGTATCGTGATCGACCGACATCTCTAGGGATGCTGAAAGACAACATCCGACGCCAATGCCTCACCACAACTCCGGACATGCTTTACAGTGCTGTTCACAACATTATTCCTCGACTACAGTTATTGTTGAGGAATGATGGTGGACATATTGAGCATTTCCTGTAAAGAACAACATCTTTGCTTTGTCTTACTTTGTTATGCTAATTATTGCTATTCTGATCAGATGAAGCGCCATCTGTCGGACATTTTTTGAACGTTTGTATTTTTTTGGTTCTAATAAATCTCCATGTCATTCCAAACATGTGTGTCAATTTTTACCTCTCTATCTACATTATTCTGTGATTTATTCAGTTTTCAAATTTGTACTGACTTTTTGATCACCCGGTACAGTCATCAGCGGTAACATTGTGATCACCTACCTAATAGCCTGTATGTGCACTTCTGGCACTTATAACAGCGGCTATGCGTCGTGGCGTGGAAGCGATGTGGCCTTTGGTAGGTCACTGGATGGAGTTGCCACTTCATCTACACACACAAGTCGCATAAAACCCGTAAATTCCGGGGAGGGGGCGATGACCTCTGACGCCACGTTCCATCACATCCCAGGAGTGTTCGATCGGCTTCATATCTGGTGAGTTGGGGGAGGGGGGTGGAGCACATCGACTGGAACTCGCCACTTTGTTCCTCGTACCACTCGATGACACTCCTGGCTTTGTGACGTCATGCGTTATCTTACTGAAAATTGCCACTGCCGTAGGGAAACATGATCGCCACAAAGGGGTATACGTAGTCTACAACTACCGTACGATACTCCTTGGCCGTCATATTGTCTTGCACGAGCCCCATTGGACCCACGGATGCCAACGTGCACGTTCCCCAGTGTATAATGGAGCTGGCACCAGCTTGTCTCCGTTTCCTGGTACAGGTGTCTTCCCCTGGAAGACGATCGATTCCCACCCTCCCACTGGGCTTTGTGAAGAAAGCAAGGATTCGTCAGACCACGTAACGCTCTCCCACTGAGCCGACGTCCAGTGCAGATGGTCACGTACCCATTTCAGTTGTAGTTGCCGATGTCGTGGTGTTAACATTGGCACACGAATGGGTTATCGACTGCAGAGGCCCACCTTTAGGAGTTTTCGGTGCACTGTGTGTTCAGACACACTTGTCCTTTTCTCAGTAACAAAGTCTGATGCCAAACCTACGGCGTCCGACATCTCTAATGAATAATGGTCGCCCAATCCTACAACGTCTGTACATCTTTTCACATAGGTTTCACTGTGTGTTGAAGAAACCACAGCACTCTTCGAACACCGACAATGGTGCCGAGCCTCCGGGCCATCGCACTCAGCCCTCAGTCAAACTCAGACAGATCGAGCGTCTTTCCTGTTCAACACACGGACTGGACGCTCACTGATACTACACACAGCGTACGTGTGTCTGACTACCAGTCATTCCTCGCCAGGTGACGCTGCAGTCGCCCAGACTGGGTTATGCCGATAGTAGGTCACTGGTCATAATGTTCTGGCTGATAAGGGTAAATATTTTACGCCAATCAGAGATGAGTAAAATCCCAGAAAGTATATTCGCATAAGTAAATGTACACAAAAAGTTTCTGGCTGCTGTATTTGTTCAAAGTATTTAATCCACAACCACGGAGCTTAACCAGACATTATCAAGAATAAATTAATAAGGAATATAAGTTTTTTGCAGACATGTAGGTTGTCAAACGCGAGGAAAATCGGCGGAAGAATGTGTCGCTATTACCAACGATCAGATCACACGTTAAAATGCAGTAAATTATAAGAAAGCCACCCGTTTCATTAATCTGCTGATGAAGAGAACTACATCATGTTATAGAACTAAATCACTTAAAATAACGATCACACTTTTCTCGAGGCCCATTCCGTATTTCATTCTCGAGAACTGTGGTGTTTTAGGTTTGAATTTCCACCTGGAAATCTCTTAAGTCGTCATCAAGGATTTATTGCATGAGAGTTTTGCTGGAAAAAAAGAGGCAAAGGAGCTAACAGAGCTTTTAGTGGAAGATATTTATTTACAGTCTGATAGATCGATGGTATCAGTGCTTTAAATTTATTGGATTGTAGTTTCCTTACTGTTGATCTGCCTTGCCCGCAAACGGCTAACTACCATCGTAATAAATACCAGGTCTCCGCATGGTTCCTTTAGGCAGGTGAGCGTCTTGTGCTGCGGCGAAGCCGCTAAGCTCCCTGGAGGGTAGGCACAGAAAATAAATCGGCTGCCTCGTCTAAGCGCTTTACGCTCTTTGGTCGACGCCTTCTTAAGTTGACAGGTTCTTGAACCACAAGCACATAAGCTGTTTTCCAGTGACCTTTCCTGCTCCATTTAACAACACCAAATCTTATATTCGAGCTGCTTTTCACACTCTGCTCAATTACGGCGCTTGTAAGCAGTGGTGTTAAGGAAAAGGTTGTGAGTACGTTCTTAAATGAATTGTCTGGCTGGCCTGCATCTTCGAAAATCGTCGTCTCTCTCTCCTTCACGTAATTTATTCTACAGCGAAATACGTTTGTCAGATTTATTATAGTTCACCATACATCTTCTTATTCACACCTTTCCACTTAATTAGATTCGATGCTTCCTGTGTGTGTAACGACGAAACGGATTTTCATTTTCTGGGAAAATATGAGGAGTATAATGATTTTATGTTCAAACAGACAAACGATGGTACAAATAAAAATTGCGGTAAATATCGAAAACCGAAACTTCCTGCAAGATTAAAATCGTGTGGCGGACCAGGACTCGAACCCAGGATCTTTGCCTTTCGCGGACGAAGTCCTGGGTTCAAGTCTAGATTCGATACGGATTTTTAATCTTCCACGAATTTCCATACCAAAGCACAACCCGCTGGAGAGTGTAAATTCATTCCGGAACTAAAAAGTAGCCTGTAGCTTGTGCTGTTTATTTAGGATGATAGTTGTTTAATAGAAGAAAAACGTAATATTGGAATTAAAGCTGAAGGAATTATCTATCGCGAAAATGTTACATGACGTATAAGTTCGCACTGAAAGGTAAGACAGCGACTTCTCCCAAATATACTGCATATCGTCATTTATAGAGAATTTGCAAATGAGTTCAAACACAAACTTTTATGCGCATCTCTAAATATTTAAAAAAAATAGGCCTATACTTTATTACAGTTTCTATCATGAACGACTTTTGCACATTTCACACATCAGTTGGCGTGCGCGAAAAGAGCCATTCTGTGTACATGAGACGTAACATTTTTAGTGGCGGCGCATAGCTTACTATCTCCCCATGCGACTTCCATATGTTCGGAGCCCTCAAGAAAGACATTCGCCGCCATCGATTTCCTTTGGACGAAGACGTGAACGCCGACAATTCTCTATGAAAGCAATGACCGTGTTGCCATACAATGGAATCAATGTCTTAACATTTATGCTGGTTAATTTTTTCCATCTTTCTCGTTTTCATTTGACTGCCCCTTGTATGAGCGACTTTCAATAAATAATGCAACAATTTTTTCTCGGCTAAGAACCGTATGTGTAGTTGTGTAAAAACTTATACAAGCTAACTGCGGCTTATGCCCTTTTTATTAGATAATGTTTTTACAATGCATCATTCAGTTGAATGAAAACGTTTCCTATTGTGTTACCTGACTAAGGAACGATATACTGGCCGGGTTCGCTAACTGCAGGAGTATATGGATCGTTCCCTAACAATGTCGTCATGAGGCCAACATTTTTAAGTGGTGATATAAGTTTTAACATACTATATTCGGACGTGATTGTCATAAGCAGTGTGACTAAAATATAATTTAAAAGTTTATTTGACACTACAATAGTGAAGCAATAGTCACAGCACATCAAACTTTTTTCTTTAAAAAGAAAGGGTTACATTATCGGTTTCAACGAACTGCGTCGTCATTTTCAAATGTAAAAACATGATTTGGAGAATATATAATGGGAATTAAGACCATATATCTGACAAAATTAGTGGAACCGCGCGACCGCTACGGTTGCAGGTTCGAATCCTGCCTCGGGCATGGATGTGTGTGATGTCCTTACGTTAGTTAGGTTTACGTAGTTTTAAATTCTAGGGGATTGATGACCTCAGATACTAAGTCCCATAGGGTTCAGAGCCATTTGAACCATTTTTTGACAAAATTACGAGAAATAATGACACCAGGCAACTGAGGCAATGGTGGCACAACTAAGTCACTACATGTCGTACCTATTCTTGCTCAAACGTTCATTCCACATCCTAATGTAGAATAGATAAAAACTACACCATGATGAAATTTGCCAAGATCTCCTTCAATGTGTCCTGCTGTGACACAACGATCGTATGGCTGATATAAATTCGTAACTCGTAAGTGTATCAGGCACAGCAAGCTTCCATACGGAATGCAGCACATATTTTTACTATGTCCCGAAAAAAAGAATCTCAAAACACAATGTACTTTCATGTAGGACTGACACACATCAGCCATATTATCGCTGTGTCACAGCAGCACACAATGCAGGAATTCTTGGAAAATTTCACCACGGTGCAGCTTTTATCTATTCTACCCTAGAACATGGAACGAACGTTTGGGCAAGCACAGGCACATCTTGTAGTGACATGATTGTGCCACCATTGTCTCAGTTGCCTGGTATCATTATTTCTCGCAATTTTTGTCAGATGTATGGCAATAATCCCCATTATATATTATCCAACTGATGTTTTTACATGTGAAAATGACGACGTAGTTTGTAGAAACAGGTAATGTAACCTTTTCTTTTTAAAGAAAAAAAAATTATGTACTGTGACTATGGATTCTATACTGTAGCGTTAAATAAACTTTTAAAGTTTGTAATACTTCTCATTTTTGGTGAAGTATGTTTTCATACTGATTTTTTCAATACCTCTAAAACTTCGACATGTAGAAGTAGTGACTGACACAAAGTTGTATAGTGTTTATGTCACTATAGAGCCTCTGTACATTTTTATCGGTTTCGATCAGTCACATAGGTCACCTTTAGAACACGAAATAGCATACTAACTTCTCTAGATTAGATCAGATTACATTAGATTAATACTAGTTCCATGGATCATGAATACGATGTTTCGTAATGATGTGGAACGAGTTAAATTTTCCAATACATGACATAATTCAGTTAATTTAACAACATAATTAAGTTAATATAACAACCTTTTTTATCTTTTGTTTTTTTTAATTTTTTAAAATAAATTTTTTGTTTGGTTTTTTGCTTTTTTTCTTAATTTATATCTAAAAATTCCTCTATGGAGTAGAAGGAGTTGTCATTCAGAAATTCTTTTAATTTCTTCGTAAATACTTGTTGGTTATCTGTCAGACTTTTGATACTATTTGGTAAGTGACCAAAGACTTTAGTGGCAGTATAATTCACTCCTTTCTGTGCCAAAGATAGATTTAATCTTGAATAGTGAAGATCATCCTTTCTCCTAGTATTTTAGTTATGCACACTGCTATTACTTTTGAATTGGTTTTGGTTGTTAGTAACAAATTTCATAAGAGGGTGTATATACTGAGAAGCTACTGTGAATATCCCTAGATCCTTAAATAAATGTCTGCAGGATGATCTTCGGTGGACTCCAGCTATTATTCTGATTACACGCTTTTGTGCAGTAAATACTTTATTCCTCAGTGATGAATTACCCCAAAATATGATGCCATATGCAAGCAATGAGTGAAAATAGTCGTAGTATGCTAATTTACTAAGATGTTTATCACCAAAATTTGCAATGACCCTTATTGCATAAGTAGCTGAAATCAAACGTTTCAGCAGATCATCAATGTGTTTCTTCCAATTTAATCTCTCATCAATGGACACACCTAAAAATTTTGCATATTCTACCTTAGCTATATGCTTCTGATTAAGGTCTATATTTATTAATGGCGTCATACCATTTACTGTACGGAACTGTATGTACTGTGTCTTATCAAAATTCAGTGAGAGTCCGTTTACAAGGAACGACTTAGTAATTTTCTGAAAGACATTATTGACAATTTCATCAGTTAATTCTTGTTTGTCAGGTGTGATTACTATACTTGTATCATCAGCAAAGAGAACTAACTTTGCCTCTTCATGAATATAGAAAGCCAAGTCGTTAATATATATTAAGAACAACAAAGGACCCAAGACCGACCCTTGTGGAACCCCATTCTTGATAGTTCCCCAGTTTGAGGAATGTGCTGATCTTTGCATATCAGTTGTAACAAATGACCACATTTTCTACTTCTACGTTAGACATAGACATAATTTAACCCAAATGTGTTCTTTCGCGTAAGTTACATTAGCATGTCGAAGCCAGGCAGTTTGGTCGACGTCTTTGTTTCCCAGTCAGATGTGATGTGTGCCCACGCTGACAACGAAGCGGTCGAAACGAGCGGGGGCCGACTGTGCCCATCGATCGGCGTGAGGGTTTACGCGCCGCTTATGTCTGAAGGGCGCTGGCGCCCATTTCGCGACCGAGGGCTGTGGCCCGGATAGCGTGTGCCGTGGCGCCGCGTTCGTGTTTGCTCGTCTGGATATTATTCCCCAATTTCCTGTTTATAACTGTCCCCAGGGGCCGCTGTATTCTCCAGACCACTCGTCTCCACAGTCGGATACCCGCGCGCTGCTTTCGCGCTATTTCTGTGCCGCACTCGTACCGCAACAAATGCCTCGTACTTTCCGGCTCGATCGGACACTCTCTCAGAGGCGACAGCTCCATTGCAACGACAGAATCTGGGACGCTCCACTACCAGAGAGCCTGGGCACCAATACGCTATTTTGGGCCGCTGTTTTTATGCAAATTTAGCTGTGAGCTTAAGAGGTTTAAAGAATAAAAGCTTTTCGTTTAACACATTAGTCTGCAACTCTATAGGGATTTGAACCGTCACAAATTTCATCAAAATCGGTGATGTCAATGGTAATGAACAACCAGTTTCCTACAGACATATTTTTGCACTATTGCAGTAATGTGGTTGTAGCAGTGCCTGTGACAGATGCCGATTTACACAGGACCTACAGTTAACTTACCACATGCTCAGAGGAAGAGAGGAAAATGTAAATTCAGAAGAAGGGAATATGAAGAAAGATAATGGAAGGCCAATGGAAAAAAGTACACTGGTGTCCAAAATTAAAGCAAGAAATCGCTATTTCCCCGTGTTGTGTCTAACTCACGGCATAAACATACAAAATTAATGAACAAAGTAAGACCATATGGACTATCAGACCAATTGTGGGATTGGATTAAAGAGTTCTTAGATAACAGAAAGCAGCATGTCATTCTCAATGGAGAGAAGTCTTGCGAAGTAAGAGTGATTTCAGGTTTGCCGCAGGGGAGTTTCGTAGGACCGTTGCTGTTCACAATATACATAAATGGCCTTGTAGATAACATCGGAAGTTCACTGAGGCTTTTTGCGGATGATGATGTAGTATATCGAGAGGTTGTAACAATGGAAATTGTACTGAAATGCAGGAGGATCTGCAGCGAATTGACGCATGGTGCAGAGAATTGCTATTGAATCTCAATGTAGACAGGCGTAATGTGCTGCGAATACAAAGAAAGAAAGATCCATTATCATTTAGCTACAATATAGCAGGTCAGCAACTGGAAGCAGTTAATTACATAAAACATCTGGGAGTAGGCATTAGGTGTGATTTAAAATGGAATGATCATATAAAGTTGATCGTCGGTAAAGCAGATGCCAGACTGAGATTCATTGGAAGAATCCTAAGGAAATGCAATCCGAAAACAAAGGAAGTTCACCCACTGCTTGAATATTGCTCACCAATGTGGGATGCATACCAGATAGGGTTGATACAAGAGACAGAGAAGATGCAACGGAGAGCAGCGCGCTTCGTTACACGATCATTTAGTAATCGCGAAAGCGTTACGGAGATGATAGATAAACTACAGTGAAAGACTCTGCAGGAGAAACGCTCAGTAGCTTTTGTTGAAGTTTCGAGAACATACCTCACCGAGGAGTCAAGCAGTATATTGCTCCCTCGTACGTATATCTCGCGAAGATACCATGAGGATAAAATCAGAGAGATTAGAGCCCACGCAGAGGCATACCGACAATCTTTCTTTCCACGAACAATACGAGACTGGAATAGAAGGGAGAACCGATAGAGGTACTCAAGGTACCCTCCGCCACACACAGTCAGGTAGCTTGCGGAGTATGGATGTAGATGTAGGTGTAGAATTTCAACAGATGTCCGTACAATCGTGTTCTTCACGGAAGAAGACATTCCAGTCAATGGACAACCACATCAGCGATGACGTCAGGGCACCTGTCAAACTGAGTAGTGTTTGCCAGGTAGTCCCACACCAACAATCGTTACGTACACAGTCACAGACGGTGCAGTATGGCACAAAGAAGATGCCTACATAGACTCCCTGCGGTGGATGGCCATAAGAAGAATGGAAGCAGGACTGTCACAAACTGATGTGGCCTGAATGCATAATTTGAATCGTTCTGTTGTTTGTCGGATGTGGCGAAAATGTATACAAACGCTAACAGCGTACCAAAGACCAGCGTATGGCCGACCACGTGTGATATCAGAAAAAGAGGACCGTTAGTAGGCCGTAAGCGCACGACGGTACTGTCTTTGTACTGCACGATAACTGGAATCTGACGACGCAGCACCCACTGGACGTGTTTTATCGAGACAAACGGTTGTACAGAAGGCTTCTGCAGAGTAACCTTCATTGTCGGACACTTCCTTTATGTGTGCGTCTAATGCGTCTTCACAGAAAGGAACGTCTTGAGTGCAGTCGTCAGCATGGCCCCTGGGCGGTCGAACACTGGGTAAATGTTCTTTTCGCAGATGAGTCCCGATTTGAAATGGAGGATGATTCTCGACGCATTCTCATCTGGAGGGAACGTGGAACACGATTTCGGGCACCAACCAGTGTGGAAAGAGACCAATATCAGGCACGATCCCTAATGGTGTCGGCAAATATTACGTTGACCACTGTAACACCTCTTCATGAAATTGTACTGGTGAATCGGTAAGGTTTAACTGCTTTCAGGTATCGCGGCGAGATCTTGGGACCTCATGCGCGGCTGTTGCGTTGTGGTGTGGGCCCAGACTTCGCTAATGGATGATAATGCACTGCACTGGCGGTTGATGTTTTCTTAGAAACGGAAGATACTGCAAGCAAGGAGTGGTCTGCTCGCTCTCCCTTTTGAATTCCATAGAACATATCTGGGACGCGCTAGGCTCTGAGCACTATGCGACTTAACTTCTGAGGTCATCAGTCGCCTAGAACTTAGAACTAATTAAACCTAACTAACCTAAGGACATCACACACATCCATGCCCGAGGCAGGATTCGAACCTGCGACTGTAGCGGACGCTCGGTTCCAGACTGTAGCGCCTAGAACCGCACGGCCACTCTGGCCGGCAGGGACGCGCTAAGGAGACAGGTTGCATCACGTCAGCATCCATCAACCACTCTCCAAGACTTGCAAGTGACTCTGCAGGAAGAATGGGCGTCATTGCCTCAACATGAGACTGACGACATCACTCACAGCATGCATCTTCGTTGTCAGGCCTGTATTGCAGCCTGAAGTTCAAACACCCCATGCTGACCACATTAACCAGTTGTCGGAATGTGTGCAAATCCGTTAAGTTGGAAAGATGGTTTAAATGGCTCTGAGCACTATGGGACTTAACATCTGAGGTCATCAGGCCCCTAGAACTTAGAACTACTTAAACCTAACTAACCGAAGAACATCACACACATCCATGCCCGAGGCAGGATTCAAACCTGCGTCCGTAGCGGTCGCGCGGTTCCAGACAGAAGCGCATAGAACCGCTCGGCCACACCGGGCGGCTGTTGGAAAGAGAAAGAACATTTTGGTCTACCGTTATGCATGTTGCAGTTGTTTACATTTTTTGTTCTTTAAATTGTTTCTACTTGTTCTGTCACCTGTTTATAGCGTTTTGTGGCAAAATAAACGCAACCTTGCAACATTTCCATTTGTTGCTTTAATTTTAAACTATAGTGTATATGAAGGAGAGTCCACTTTCGTAGCTGACAGCTATGCCGAGGACCTGGGATCGATTCCCTTTGCTGTCAGATTTTTTTTTGTTGATGGGATGACTGGAACAGGGTGCATTCAGCATCGAGATGCCAATTGAGGAGCTACATGACGGGTAGCCACGACTCCAGCTCACGAAAACACACGACTGGGAGACCCACGTGCTGATCCCACGCCCCTCCACATTCAATAATGCAGTTGGCAAAGGGTGACACGGCGGTCGGTCAGTACCGATGGACTGCACAGCGCTGTGGACGGAGTTTACGTATGACAGAGATAGGGAACTCGCGTTGTAAAAGAAATAAGAACATTCAGAATGGGTGCAGATTGTGGTACTCTTCCAGAGAAGTCAGAGTGCTCAGATACACCTTCATTGAAGTTAAGCGAATGATAAAGGAATTTCTGAAAAATATGCAGAAAGGTGAAATTTTTGAAATGTTTTAATTTTATAGATAGGAAGAGCAAGGGCACAGAACAGTTTACATAGTGTATTAGTGTTATATTGTGTACTTCCCACGTCCGGGTTCCCGGGTTCGATTCCCGGCGGGGTCAGGGATTTTCTCTGCCTCGTGATGGCTGGGTGTTGTGTTCTGTCCTTAGGTTAGTTAGGTTTAAGTAGTTCTAAGTTCTAGGGGACTTATGACCACAGCAGTTGAGTCCCATAGTGCTCAGAGCCATTTGAACCATTTTGTTATATTGTGATATTTCCTACGTGCGGAATCTACCAACTACGAAAACTAGAAGGAGTACAAAGCATGCAAAACTCAAGTTCTTTGTTTGTCGTATCCCGCCTGAGAACAAGGCAGATGCAGGCTTTCACGCTTATTGGAGTTATGAATTCTTCTCTGACAAGTGGCTTAGTGATGTCTTCGTCTCGCAGCAACGACTCGACAAGTTTCTTTGCCGCTATCTTCTCGTAGGTGTTTGTGTCGAACGGGAAGGTGTTTCGTTTCAGGACGTGTCTTTCACCTGCTGGCCTCACACCACACCGGCCAGCCGCGAGCGCTTGGATGTGAGTGCCCGGTGGTGGGGAAGAGTCCGCTGGACGAGTATCGGGGCCGACAGTCCGTCCTGTGTACTGCTCGCGCTCTAATCATCGAATGCACCAAGCAAATGTTCTCCATTATCTCGTACCAAGATGAGCTCAGATGTCTCTTTTATGCTCTTAAGAAGGGACTCTTACTTCCAAACGTTCGAGATTCCCACGTCTGACGAGCCTCCAGGATGTGAAAAATTGTTCAAATGGCTCTGAGCACTATGGGACTCAACTGCTGAGGTCATTAGTCCCCTAGAACTTAGAACTAGTTAAACCTAACTAACCTAAGGACATCACACACATCCATGCCCGAGGCAGGATTCGAACCTGCGACCGTAGCGGGCTCGCGGTTCCAGACTGCAGCGCCAGAACCGCGCGGCCACTTCGGCCGGCCCAGGATGTGAAAGACACGACCCGAGCGGATATATACCATATACGTAAATCCGAGGATTTTGTCAGTCGCTTGAAGGAAGTTAAGCTTAGCAGCTCGGATTTATTAGTCAGCTTCGATTTGGTTAAAAAAAATGGTTCAGATGGCTCTGAGGACTATGGGACTTAACATCTGTGGTCATCAGTCCCCTGGAACTTAGAAGTACTTAAACCTAACGAACCTAACCATGCCCGAGGCAGGATTCGAACCTGCGACAGTAGCGGTGACGCGGTTCCAGACTGAAGCGCCTAGACCCGCACGGCCACACCGGCCGGCGCTTCGATGTGGTCTCACTTTTTACCAGAGTGCCTTTAATGGAATCGCTACATCGTATTGGTAACTTATTCAGTACAGAAATGACGGCCTTGTTTGAACATATACTCTCCTCAACGTACTTTTTATTCAATGACGAATTCTTTGAACAAAGAGACGGCGTCGCCATGGGGAGCCCTTTGTCCTGTGTGGTAGCTAATCTCTTTATGGAGGATTTTGAGGAGAAAGCTCTTGAGTCTGCTGTTTTAAAGCCTACGGTCTTCTGGCGGTACGTAGATGATACTTTTGTTGTATGGCCTCATGGCAGACAGGAACTGGAGAAATTCCTTCATCATTTAAACTCATTACATGAAAACATCAAATTCACGGTGGAGATTGAAAAAGATGGCACTTTACCATTTATAGCCGTGCTAGTACGCCGCTAAAATGATGGATTATTAGGACATTCTGTGTACAGGAAACCGACTCACACAGATCTGTATCTCCAGGCGTCTAGCTGCCATCACCCAGCACAAACAGCCGGTTTTCTCAGTACCTTAATACATCGAGCGCATGTAATATCGGATGATGAAAACCTCCACGCAGAATTAGAACACTTGGAGAAGGTTTTTAAAGATAGTGGCTACACTTCACGCCAAATAAGGAAGGCCATGCGCAGCTGTCATAACAAGAAGCAACGCACTGAGGACGCTGATGACGACTTTAAATCAACTGCGTTCCTTCCATACGCCGGGAATGTGTCGTCGAAAATAGGCCGATTACTGAAGAAAAATAAAATCAAGGTTATCTTCCGTCCACCAGCAAAGAGCAGTGCCCTGATTGGATCCGTTAAAGACGATTTACAACTGAAGAAAGCAGGCGTCTACAAAATTCCCTGTGAATGTGGCTCTGCATATATTGGCCAACGACAAGAACTGTACATGAACGATGTGCAGAACATGAAAGATACACCCGTCTGCAGCAACCGTAAAAATCGGCAGTAGCAGAGCACTGTATTTCTTTGGGACATTCAATGGAATACAATGGAACAAAAATTTAAGCTCCGGTTTCCGGATTTTGGGATTCCGTAATCAAAGAATCAGTGGAAATACGTCTTGCAGATAACCTTGTAAATCGTGACAACTGATATCAGTTGAATAAAAATTGGAATCCAGTTATTAAAATTATACAATCACAGCGGAATCGAAAGCGTCATTCGATACTCAATGACTAGATGATCCTTTACTTCCACCACCGAAGGCAGCACGTACAACTCGGCAATGCCGCGCATGTCAACACCTGACGCATGTGCTGTAGGATGCCAGTATATTTCGCATGTGCGAGATTCGGCATAAATACCGCGACTGCACCTGGGCTCTTCAGTAATTGTGTACTCACTTGATGATGGCCGGACGTCTCTGGGCCGGAATATCGTGGCAGAATGTCGACGGGATCCGGCTGCATACCCGGAAATTATTAGAAGGATAAAGAACAGATTTGTCACGACGTCGCTTCAAAGCGATCATATTACTCGGCTGATATCCAGTGAGATAAAAACAAATGGGATCACAGATACGTCTTACGCAGGCATTCATTGATATGTCGACCCATCTGGAAGATTTCCTCTTCGTACCATATCGAAGAACGTCACAGCAATAAATTTCAGACCGATATTTGACTGTACAGTTCTGTAGTAATTTTACGTTAGGTTCCTTAAAACCGTATAGGCAAACTAATAGTTTTCAGCATAGTGAGACAGTATACTCTGAGAAAAATAAAATATTCTTGTTAAAGAAAAAAAAAAATGGTTCAAATGGCTCTAAGCACTATGAGACTTAACATCAGAGGTCATCAGTCTCCTAGACTTAGAACTACTTAAACCTAACTAACCTAAGAACATCATACACATTCATGCACGAGGCAGGATTCGAACCTGCGACCGTAGCAGTCGCGTGGTTCCGGACTGAAGCGCCTTGAACCGCTCGGGCACCGCGGCTGACTTTTGTTAGAGAAATTTTACTTACACAATCGTAGTAATTACGTTTATAGACGACTAGTTTCGGCTAATTTTAAATACCATCTTCAGATCATCTAAATATTTCAAGCATCGTGCCACTCTATGTAATGCACTGTCATATAGTCATGAAGATATAGGAACTCAGTTCACTGGAACGGAAGCACCAGTGTCGCGTCATACGTCAAGTAATGAAAACATAATTGTGGTAAACAGTCACATAGGTTAGTGACAAAATGGATTTGAACGTAAGGTATTCCTTCCTTCGTCTATGATGACTGCTGAGTTTGCTGTCAACACAGACAGAGCAAAATGGTTCAAATGGCTCTGAGCACTATGGGACTTAACATCTGAGGTCATCAGTCCCCTAGAACTTAGAACTACTTAAACCTAACTAACCTAAGAACATCACACATATCCATGCCCAAGGCAGGATTCGAACCTGCGACCGTAGCAGTCGCGCGGTTCCCGACTACAGCGCCTAGAACCGCGTGGCCACCGCGGTCGGCAGACAGAGCAAGTAATAGCTTATGTACATAACGTATGTTGTCAGTAACGTTTGTGAGTGTTAACGACAATTATGTTTTTTATTACTTGATGTATGAAGCTACACTGGTGCGTCTGTTCCAGCGAGATGACAGAGTGCTTCAAACAGTTGCACAGTGATCGATGCGTGTTGGTGATCTGAAGATATAAATTAAAATTTGCCGAAGCTAGTAGTCTATAAATGTAATTACTGCGATATGGGAAAATAAAACTTACACGAAATCGTTTTGCTAATGACAATGTCAGGTAGCCATAGTACATTCTGTGTTGTTCAGTGGAGCAATACGAACTATTTCTGGTCTTTCTATGATTGTTGATAGGGTAAAGGAATACCAGCAGTAGGACCTGGAGTGTTCCTTCACAGAACTACTAATCAGTTCAAATTGTCATATTAAGATTTGAGAGTTGCTTCTCACAACGGCAAATATTAAAACTATTATTTCTTTCACGTTTTCTGGTTCTTAAGCAATTTTGGAAATTTGTGGTAAGGACTAATGGACGAAACTGCTGAGGTCATCGGTCCATGGGCTTCCGCACTACTTAGTCTAACCTAAACTAACTTACGCTAAGGACAACACACACATCCATGCCCGAGGGAGGACTCGAATCTCCGACGGGGGATGGCGCGCGAACCGGTTCGTAAGCATATGGTAAAGATTTTCTGCACCAAGTAACAGATTATTGTACCTATGGCAGCTTTGACTAATTGAAAATACGTACCTAACGAGAGTTGTTTTAGCGAGTATAAGCGGGAGCCAACGGTAGGACAGTACAGCCACGTGTTTCCGGTATGAGTGGACATTTGAATAACACAAAGCTTCCTAGTCGGTTCGTGTCAGCATTTTCGGGGGTCTTTTGCTGCAAGCGACTCTGGCTGATACTTCCACTTTCCTGCTATGCCAGAGACGTACAGTAACATGCTTTTAATTTTTTTTCTTTATTGTTATTTTAAAACCTGTACAACAGACAGGCTGTCAGCAGTATTCTACGCTGCTCTTCAGCCATAGAATAGACACTGAGAAAACAACAGAAAGAATACACGTAAGTTACATAGCGGTGGGTAATAAAACAGAAGACACATAAAGACAAATATGGAGCTGTTCACACTCGACGATAATCCACACTACAAACTGTTGTCACGACGCACTAACACTGAAGATGGCGATGGCACAGGTGAACGATGGAGCGTGACTGTGAACACTGAACACTAAACACGACGGCACACACGAGACACTGATGGCGATGATCTCCGGCACGCGAATGTCCACTTAGTGTGTGCGAGTCCGGGGACCTGCCAAGAGGGGAAGAAGGGGGAGGTGGGGGAGAGGGAAGAACAAAGATGCCAATGACTGAGGAGATGGGGGAAAGAGGAGAGGGACAGGGGAGGGGAAGCCTGGGGGAGGAGTGGGGAGAAATGGAGACGGGAGGGAAGAGGGAGAGAAGGGTGGGAGGGTGCCCAAAGGAGCCAAAATAGGAAGGGGGAGGGAGGATCAAAGTTGGTAGGAGGGGTAGATGGAGGGGAGGAGGGCATTATCAGGGAGAGGGAGCTGGCGGAAGCCACCTTGGGAGAGTGTAAGGAGGGTGGAGAGATGGAGACCTGGCGGGACGTGAGAATACAGGCGCGGCAGTGGGCGGGGGTGGGAGAGGATGGGTGAGACAAGCGGGCGAGGAGGATTGAGTTTGCGGGAGGTCATGCTTTTAAGCTGCAAGTTGCTTATTAATTAATGGTCAGCCCACGCAAACAGTGCAGAGTGTATGGTTAGAACTAAATTAGAATTATTTTAATACTGTCAGCTGCTCACGGGCGTCGATATAGATCAACGGGGACTGGTGAAAATGTGTGCCCCGATCAGGACTCGAAACCGAGATCTCCTGCTTACATGGCAGACGCCCTATCCATCCGAGCCACCGAGGGCATGAATGATAGTGCGACTGCAGGGACTATCTCGCACACGCCTTCCGCGAGACTCACATTCTCACCTTGTACGTCCACACACTACATTCGTAGTGACCCACCCTAACACACTCATTACTCGTGGAAGACATTCTTCCAAGTCCCGCAAGATATTGGGGAATATGTGTGCATCCGCACAGGAGAAGAAGGTCATGGCCGGTATCGCCAGAACTATATACTTATATGTTAAGGGACTTGGAATAATGTCTTCCACGAGTAATGAGTGTGTTGGGGTGGGACACTACGAATGTAGTGTAAGGACATACAAGGTGAGAATGGGAGTCTCGCGGGAGGTGTGCACGAGATAGTCCCTGCAGTCGCACTATCATCTGTGCCCTCGGTGGCTCGGATGGATAGAGCGTCTGCTATGTAAGCAGGAGGTCCCGGGTTCGAGTCCTGGTCGGGGCACACATTTTCACCTCTCCCCGTTGAACAGACACCATATCCACATAAGTATATTTATGGTGAGAGTACCTCTTGCATCATACAGCGTGGCGTAATTTTGGTTGCAACATTTTCTGATCTTTATCGTGACTTTACTTGTGTTCAAACTTAGAGTTCATTGTTCAATGAGGCAGTTAGCATCCGATGCACATGACACGGAATTGTGTTTTTCTTAATCCATACGAACGGTAATCGTGTCGAATACTTCACGCTCTCATTAATTTAAATATTTCCAGCCCATTCTAATGGCTGTAGAATTTTTCGTTTTTCAGTTATGTATGTCACGTACTAACAATTGTATTCTTTTTTTATAACAACGATTATATTTTGAGACTTAACAATTACTAATTGAACTGAAGCTTTCTATTATTAATTCACTTTCCGTGCCAATGATGAATTCAGGTTTAAAGAATGACTTACACATGCGTTATTTTGTGCATTTTGAAACCAGTGTTTGATGTAAAGCGTGTAGCTTCAGACATTCTCTGCCTCTGGTAGGAATGCTAACGAAAGCGAAACACATTTACAATCATCATAAACCTTTAAAGAGCTGCAATTGACAGGAAGCCTTAGGTATTCTTCGCACGCTTTTCTGGTTAGCTGTTACGTGTCGACGCGGACATTCGGAGACTACTGACTGTTTACCGTATCACGTTCGACGTGATATGGTAAACGTGCATCTTTATATCCAGATTTTTAGATAGAAAGGTATTGCGTTATTACACTGTGCCACGCACGCTCGTTGCACATAAATCACCCATGAGGTGGATTACATATACGTACATTGAACCAGATTATGTAACAGTTAGAAGAAGTCCGGAGCCGCGCGACCCCTACGATCGCAGGTTCGAATCCTGCCTCGGGCATGGATGTGTGTGATGTCCTTAGGTTAGTTAGGTTTAAGTAGTTCTAAGTTCTAGGGGACTGATGACCTCAGAAGTTAAGTCCCATAGTGCTCAGAGCCATTTCTTTCGGTTAGCGTAATAAATCGTTTGTTGGGGTGTAAACTCCCTCACTTTCCTACTTACACCTATTGTCCATATTGGTCTTTTTTGAAGATTTGAGAGGAGCGAACATTAGAATAAACTTTCTAGTTGACAGACCTTTTCATGTAGAGTTCACTCCAGTTCTTCTTGCCAACGGGTCTGATTCTTGATGCTGAAAAGTCACATTTTGGGTCCTCACGTTTTGCTTGATCTAAATAAATTTGAAGATTGTTTTTGCAGAATTTTTATTGTTACGTTAATATATTTTCTCACATGTTAGTATATCATACAGTCTTTATTTTTCGCCTTAACAATGCCGAAATTACATTGTTCGCACAAAGTACAAGAATACGTCCGATCACATCAGAGGCATGCTTACGACTCTCACGCTCTCCAGAAATAGCCATAATCCAAAGAGTTTACAATTTTCCTTAATAAATGAATTTCTTCCAGTTTCTGTTACATTATTACTTTCAATTATTATTTCATAAATGAATCCAGAAATAAATATAGTAAACAGTACTGAATTGCGTAATTAATATTAGAAATTTTAAGTGCGGCAATAGTTCGTAATTTCAGATGTTTCTAAGAAAAATAATTTTTAACTGTACATTCAGAACTAGTACTTATATATTATAGCATCGAGACTAAAACATTCTATAAAATAATTCATTTTCATAAACTTTAGCTTGAAATGTAACATACTATGCATAAAATTATATGAAAGTTTCCAGCAAAGCAACTGAGATAATATTGACCTGTCCAAAATTCTAAAAATAATGATGGTATCGACAACTGCTGTTGAAGAAGAGTAATGATAGAGGAGGATGTCCCGTCACAGGGTATTGAATATTATTTAGAAATGGCTACTTACTAAGGGTATCTTTTCGAAGACATGTTTTCACGTACTCAGAATCGGGCATAAAAGTGTAATTGGTTTACAGATCAACTGTGAAATCTTTGGATTCAATTTAAGACAAAAATTTGTGACACATTTGCGAGACTGCTATCTCAGTCGGAGACGGAAAGGCAGGAGAAATCGGCAGAGTTATCCACTCTTCAAACTGGAATGACTATTTCACGCCCTTCTGAGTAAATATGTTTTGTGTACACACAGAGGCGCTAGTTAGCACACCACGTCGGCACGACCCAACAACTGACGTGTCGGAGACGTGACCCCGGCTTGCGTTCGCTGATCAGCGCAGGCAGCTAAGCGCCGCTAATGACCGGATCTGCTCGCTCGCGTACAGAGCGGAAATAGAATGCCTGTGCAAAGGAGACTCCGCTCAGCTTGTGGCGACATACACCGCAACTGATTAGCCACGGATTGCGTCACCACTACTCAGATTGTAAGCGTACGACCAGCAGAGCTCCACAAATAAATACGCCCGTTCAAACAGCTCCAAATTCTTTTACCCACTTAGTTTAGCACCTGAACAGCTGTTACGCTTCTGTTCACAAGGTGTGTAAAACGTTTTCCAACGATTTGCAGAATGTTGAGGTTCCAAAATTGGAAATTTGAGGTAAGTTTCTATGGGACCAAACTGATGAGGTCATCAGTCCCTAGGCTTAAACACTACTTAATCTAACTTAAACTTGCGCTAAGGGCAACACACACACCCACGCCCGGGGAAGGACTCGAACCTACGATGGGGGTCGCCGCGAGGATCGTTGCAACACGCCCTAGACCACGCTGTTACCACGCGTGGCAGTATTTATGTCTATAACTCTATAATGTACTACCAGACGTGAGCAAAATGCATCATACACAAATAGGGCACTTTATTTGTTTATTAAACCGAGGACATAGAAACGACGGAGAGGTTCCCAAAATGAGTTGGTTCAAATGGCTCTGAGCACTATGGGACTCAACTGCTGAGGTCATTAGTCCCCTACTCCTCCGAACTATTTAAACCCAACTAACCTAAGGACATCACACACATCCATGCCAGAGGCAGGATTTGAACCTGCGACCATAGCGGTCTCGCGGCTCCAGACTGCAGCGCCTAGAACCGCAAGGGCATTACGGCCGTCCCAAAATGAGTTCTTTGGGAAAAGGGCTAAGGGTGGAAATTTAAAATTTAGTGCCAACGCCGAGAATTAAAAACGGATTAGCTTAATGAAGAAATGCGTATTATATTAGAAAAAGACATAAAGCTAGCCAGTCATTTCTTAATACACTCCTGGAAATGGAAAAAAGAACACATTGACACCGGTGTGTCAGACCCACCATACTTGCTCCGGACACTGCGAGAGGGCTGTACAAGCAATGATCACACGCACGGCACAGCGGACACACCAGGAACCGTGGTGTTGGCCGTCGAATGGCGCTAGCTGCGCAGCATTTGTGCACCGACGCCGTCAGTGTCAGCCCGTTTGCCGTGGCATACGGAGCTCCATCGCAGTCTTTAACACTGGTAGCATGCCGCGACAGCGTGGACGTGAACCGTATGTGCAGTTGACGGACTTTGAGCGAGGGCGTATAGTGGGCATGCGGGAGGCCGGGTGGACGTACCGCCGAATTGCTCAACACGTGGGGCGTGAGGTCTCCACAGTACATCGATGTTGTCGCCAGTGGTCGGCGGAAGGTGCACGTGCCCGTCGACCTGGGACCGGACCGCAGCGACGCACGGATGCACGCCAAGACCGTAGGATCCTACGCAGTGCCGTAGGGGACCGCACCGCCACTTCCCAGCAAATTAGGGACACTGTTGCTCCTGGGGTATCGGCGAGGACCATTCGCAACCGTCTCCATGAAGCTGGGCTACGGTCCCGCACACCGTTAGGCCGTCTTCCGCTCACGCCCCAACATCGTGCAGCCCGCCTCCAGTGGTGTCGCGACAGGCGTGAATGGAGGGACGAATGGAGACGTGTCGTCTTCAGCGATGAGAGTCGCTTCTGCCTTGGTGCCAATGATGGTCGTATGCGTGTTTGGCGCCGTGCAGGTGAGCGCCACAATCAGGACTGCATACGACCGAGGCACACAGGGCCAACACCCGGCATCATGGTGTGGGCAGCGATCTCCTACACTGGCCGTACACCACTGGTGATCGTCGAGGGTCACTGAATAGTGCACGGTACATCCAAACCGTCATCGAACCCATCGTTCTACCATTCCTAGATCGGCAAGGGAACTTGCTGTTCCAACAGGACAATGCACGTCCGCATGTATCCCGCGCCACCCAACGTGCTCTAGAAGGTGTAAGTCAACTACCCTGGCCAGCAAGATCTCCGGATCTGTCCCCCATTGAGCATGTTTGGGACTGGATGAAGCGTCGTCTCACGCGGTCTGCATGTCCAGCACGAACGCTGGTCCAACTGAGGCGCCAGGTGGAAATGGCATGGCAAGCCGTTCCACAGGACTACATCCAGCATCTCTACGATCGTCTCCATGGGAGAATAGCAGCCTGCATTGCTGCGAAAGGTGGATATACACTGTACTAGTGCCGACATTGTGCATGCTCTGTTGCCTGTGTCTATGTGCCTGTGGTTCTGTCAGTGTGATCATGTGATGTATCTGACCCCAGGAATGTGTCAATAAAGTTTCCCCTTCCTGGGACAATGAATTCACGGTGTTCTTATTTCAATTTCCAGGAGTGTATAAATAGCAAAAAACACGGAAGATCTCGATGTTGCTCTTTCCGCAGTAAACGGGGCTGTCTCTACAATGGTGTGAGCACGAGTCGCTGTCGAATGTCTGCCGTGGGGCGACTGCTCCCTGCCTTTGTTTTTGTCACGAAATAGTCTGCTCAGAGTCTCCGAAACGTAGTTTTAGGGATAACTGCTACGTCTGAGGCTGCTTTAAGCTCGACAGACGATTCCATTGTCGGCTTTTTTGGATTTCAGTGCGGCCTTTAAGACAAGACATTCATCTTATCTTTTATTTATTTATTTATTTACACTTCAAGTTCCGTAAGCAAATCTCCAACGTCATGGAACGTACATGAAATTAGGAAAATTGAAAGTTTGTGATAAGGTCATATGGCACCAAACTGCTGAGGTCATCGGTCCCTAAGCTTACACACTACTTAACCTAACTGAAACTAACTTACGGTAAGGACGACACACACACCCATGCCCGAGGGAGGACTCGAACCTCCGACGGGGGGAGCCACGCGGACCGTGACAAGACGCTCTATACCACGCGGCTACCTCGCGCGGCATGAAATTACAAAGTAAAAGTAATAACAGATAAAAATGAAATCTTTATGAACCCAAAAAAGTCAAGCCATGAATTTAGGTAAACGCAATCAACAATACAACAAGAATCAGCTTAATTTGTCAAGGAACTCCTCGACAGGATAGAAGGAGTAACCCATGAGGAAACTCTTTAGTTTCGATTTGAATGCTCGTGGATAACTGCTAAGATTTTTGAATTCTTGTGTTAGCTTACTGAAAATGGATGCAGCAGTATGCGGGATACCTTTCTGCACAAGAGTTAAGGGAGTCCGATCGAAATGCAGGTTTGATTTCTGCCGAGTATTAACCAAGTGAAAGCTGCTTATTCTTGGGAGTAAGCTAATATTGTTAACAAGAAATGACAGTACGCAATATATATATTTAGAGGCCAATGTCAAAATACCCAGACTCGTGAGCAGGGGTCGAAAAGAGGTTCGTGAACCTACACCACTTATTGCCCGGACCGCCCGTTTCTGAGCCAAAAATATCCTTTTAGAATGGGAGGAGTTACCCCAAAATATAATTGCATGCGACATAAGCGAATGAAAATAAGCAAAGTAGACTAATTTTCGTGTCGAACGATCACTCACTTCAGATACCGTTCGAATAGTAAAAATGGCAGTATTAAGTCTTTGAACAAGATCCTGAACGTGGGCTTTCCACGACAGCTTACTATCTATCTGAACACCTAGAAATTTGATCTGTTCAGTTTCACTAAGCATATGCCCGTTCTGTGAAATTAAAATATCAGGTTTTGTTGAATTGTGTGTTAGAAACTAAAAACTGAATCTTACTGTGATTTAGAGTTAGTTTATTTTCTACAAGCGATGAACTAGTGTCATGGACTGCACTATTTGAAACCGAGCCAATGTTGCACACAACATCCTTTAGTACCAAGCTAGCGTCATCAGAAAACAGAAATATTTTTGAGTTACCCATAATACTAGAGGGCACATCAATTCGTCCGGTCGTTGCTATTAAAAAAATGCGTGTTTTTTTCACCAGATACGTTTCGTGCTTTTCAAAAACCACAATACATACTCAGAATTAGAGAAAAACTAACAGAAAACAGTGCTTTGCGAAAAAGTGTGTTGTGGAAAACATAAAAAAAGCATAGTTCCGCAGAGCAGCTATAAATTAGACTAAACTATCAGTGTCGAAAGAAGGAAAACATCAACGATGTGCTAGCAGACGGCATTTCCCGATGTAGGCGAGAAATCAAGCGGAAATCACCACCACTGATGATGTTTTATCTCGATAAAGGGAAACGCGTCTGGTGAAAAAAAATGCACTTTTTGTAGTTGCAAAGACAGAACGAAAATATCTTCAAGAATTGTAAAGCAACTGCGGACAATATAGCCACACAAATGAAGAATTCATTTAATTTTTACTGTGGCGAGATTCACTGGCAGACAGTCAAACGCCTTGGAAAGGTCACAAACAATACCACCACGTGCCGGTATTTTAATTTTTAAGGACTGTAATATTTGGTGGTTAAATGTGTAACTATCATTCTCATTTAAGTAACTCTTCTGGAATTCACCATACGATGTCTAAGTAAATGGTTTCTACATAAATATGAGACTATTTGGAGTGCATTTCTTTATTGAATATTTAGGAAAAAGATATATCTTACTGCGTATAAATACGTTGAAAAACCAATTATTTTTATGTTACAGGATGAGTTTCAGACCCTTAAGTTGTACTACTCGTTAGTCGGTAGTCGTCACTTGGGAGGACTGTAAGATGAGTAGAGAAGACCCAAACAGAAGCGACGCGTTCCACCACAGGATCGTTCAGTCAGTGCGAGAGTGTCTGAGAAATGATCGAAAACTTCTGTAGGCGTGAAATAAGCTGTACACTACGGCCCGATTTTATGAACATACTCCTTCAGAGAGACAACGAATTCATCCATTAAGTAAATTGATGGTGTGGACATAACGGTTTCTGTCTGGGACCGTTTGAGCTTCAGTAGCCACGTGTAGATTGATTAAATGCAGTTGAGAGCTGCTAATTTTCTTGGGTAAATCTGAAACATACGCTTCTTTGTGCATTGCCCATTGCTGGACTCAAGCATTGCCTTGTCTCGTAGAAGGATGATCTGACGAAACCTTAAAATAAAATAGAAGTACGACGGAGCAGTACGTACCAGTAACTGCTAGGCATTGTAATAACACTCTCCAAATATTTGTTGTATGTCTGAGTCACTGTGTCAAGAACAAGAGGGATGCAGCCTGAAATTTCGATGTTCATTTGAGCAAGTAGCCATTATCAAAGGGTTTCTGCCGACTGTTGCTTTGCATTCACGCAATACGTCATTAATATCAAATAAACTTCGTTTTGGAAATTAAAAAATGTGTTAACGGGTTCTCAATTCAAGCACGTAGTGCAAACTACGAGTAGAAGTACCGAAGTATGACACGTCCTTTTTATTATTAACCGCGTTTACGACTCCCACGCAGTAATCGATTTCTGCCCGAGAAGCGTAAATAGTTCACGAATTCCAAACCTGTTCAACACGTGAACATATACAGTCCACTTGCAGTAAAGGTAATTCATTTTCTTCTCGGCGTCTTTCTCTTTGCATTTCGACGGTAAATTATTAATAAGGTAGGAAGCAAAATCGCCTGGTAGCTAGTTTTGTATTATTGCAAAACAGGCGAGAAAATGTCACGAGGTCCATACACGTGTTGGGGTCACAATGGATAAAAGAAATGCGTTTCTATTTGCGACGAGACCTTTTCACGAAATGTCAGTCATCAAATTTATCTTACGAATACGAATGTATTCTGTTGACATCCATTATATAGAACGAAACCATTATTGTAATAGAATAGGCTTGTCAATGTAGATGTAGATAAAAAGTTACGAAAATAGCGGAATGTTCATAGCTTTCTGTGCAATCACTTGTTAGATTCATTGTCTCGATATGCTTAATCGTTTAAAATACGTTACTAGGGTCCACGTTACACGGTAAACAACAAACAGTGTTGTCTGAGGTTTTGAAATTGAATGAAATATTAATCCTAATTTTGCGTAAATGACAAAATCCCGTCTAGCGGTCAAACCTTTGATGTCTTTGGTTATACAGCTTAGGGAGACCCGTAAAAGAACGGATATCGTTGATGGGGTATTTAACGAGGCAACAATCCGACTTTCTAGTACATCCTGGAAATTTCCAAGGCACTCAATTTCGAAATGTTCTTGGCTGTGAACTGACATCACTGTAAGGCCTACAGGTAGGACAGGTGTCCTTTCATGCTCATACATCGTTAGCGCCGACCCTTTTTTTCTGTCATAACCTCGTTTCTTCACGTTGTCGGCATTTTAATCTCAATATGGCAATTTTAGTAGTGGAGAGTTGTCGGATGCTCTTTCTGCTGCCACTCACTCCTTCCGGGACGAACTTTGCGTACCCGATCTGTCTACGCCTAGTTTTATCCCATGTGTCAGTGTCAGAACGTTTTCGAAGTTCAAATGGCTCTGAGCACTATGGGACTTAACATCTTAGGACATCAGTCCCCTAGAACTTAGAACTACTTAAACCTATCTAACCTAAGGACATCACACACATCCATGCCCGAGGCAGGATTCGAACCTGCGACCGTAGCAGTCCCGCGGTTCCGGACTGCAGCGCTAGAACCGCACGACCACCGCGGCCGGCCGTTTTCGAAGTGTTTGCGTGTATTGTGACTGAAGCGTTACGTTGGTACCAGTCTGGCATTCACCTAGTCACATGTGGGAAACCACCTAAAAATCACATTCAGAGTGGCCTCCACATCGGCCCTGGCCGTTAATCCACCGGGTGGATCCAAACTTGGGCGCCTCCCCGAATCACAGAAGGGGCGTGCTAAGGTGCGTGGCTATCTGGGCAGGCCATACACCATTACTGCCCCAAGATTTGTTTAAATAAAGACAGCAGCTCATTTCCTAAGATACACCAGTAGTTCTCCGCCGTAGCCCGACCATTTAGACTTACTTCAGCCTCACGACTTCTCCCTCAATGATACAGCGACGTTTGTAATTCCTCCCTCAAAACTCACATGTTAAATTGACGTTCATGGCTATAAAGAAACGTCTTTTTACTGTCCCGTAGCCACGTAGGAACTCTCCTAACATTAAATCAGTAACGTATACGTTTTATCAGAGCTATAGGTAAAACAGGTTTCAATTCAGTTCAGTTTAATGCGATTTTTTCGAAATCTGTTACCTGGAATCTTTAACACAGAATACGCATGTTGTAATTCTCATGTCGTACTGCAATGTACATTTCTCCATACTAGAGTACGTAGGAACGTATTATATTAGCAGCACAGATAATATCTAAAAAAGAAAAAATATAAATCTAAAAACAAAAATATTCTAATTAAAAATCCTCCACCTTAAATTGCTCTCAAATTTTTTAACAACTTAAAAGTGAGTGGCTATGTAGGAAATACTCCAGGTTTATCGGGCCTAGATTTACTATTATCATATCTGCGCTTAAACCAATTCTCATTAAGCTACGGTACACCTTACTGATCAGTTTTCGGCAATCGTCGATTCATCACACAAACAGACTTACAAATTTTTCAGCTTCTTTTTTGTGTATTGTGCTCATTCGCAGCCTTCAGGAAATTGTGAAGGATGGAATAATTCCACCAAAACTGGAAAAATTTTGTTTATTTTTGCCACTAGTATCTCGCTTAGCTCATTCAGTAACAATACATCGGCTACTTGTGTAAATATCCTCTTATTACGGAATCTGCACGCAACGATATAAAGCTGATATACCGCTTGAAAAGGAGTACAGCTCTAAATCAGAAGCAATAATGAACAAAAAGCAATGACAGATTTGGCTGAAATATTATGTATTTCATACAACGTAGGCAACGGCCTTGCCACGGTGGATACACCGGTTCCCGTCAGATCATCGAAGTTAAGCGCTGCCGGGTGTGACCGGCACTTGGATGGGTGACCCTCCCGCTCGCCATGCACTGTTGCCATTTTTCGGTGTGCACTCAGCCTCGTGATGCCAATTGAGGAGTTCCTCGACAGAATAGTAGCGGCTCCGGTCAAAGGAAACCATTATAAAGACCGGGAGAACGGTGTGCTGACCACACGCCCTTCATATCTGCATCCTCAGATGAGGATGACACGACGGTCGGATGGTCCCGATGGGCCACTTGTGGCCTGAAGACGGATTTACTCTCTGTGTTTCAGACATAGACGTAATTTTCTATTATGGAAGTTACACTTCGTGCAGCGATTTCCGCTTCAAATGGTTAGTGTGTTTTGTAGGTATTCGCAGCCTCCATTGACCCTAAAGACTGAAAGTAGAGCAACACAGTTCACCATAACATTAACTTTAGCCCACAAATATAGACATTCTGTAGTTTTTTGCAAACTGAAGTCACATTGGTTCTATTTCTTTGGAAATTTCTGGTAAGCTTCTATGGGACCAAACTGCTGAGGACATGGGTCCCTAGACTCACACACTACTTAATCTAACTTACGCTAAGGACACACCCATGCCCGAGGAAGGACTCGAACTTCCGATGGGAGGGGGGAGGGGGGGGAGCCATGCACCTCGCGAACCGTGACAACGCGCCCTAACCACGCGGCTACTCCACACGGCATTGGTTCTATTCCCCAGTTTTGTTTTCTGGAAACGGGGAGCTTTGAATGCATATGGGTGTCGAACATTCTTCGTTAATTGGTGTATTACTACATCTCACTTTAGGATACAGCCTGTGACCTGTTCATAATAATGAGAGTATGATCGAAGTGGCACACAATGAATCTGTCAGTGGATGTGTACAGCACACGCGCCTCGCTGTGTCTCTGGGGATGCCACTCGAAAGATCTCTATACATACGTCGGTTTTCGTTATCTAATGAACTAATAATAAAAGCTACACACAATGACAGGAAATGAAGTAGAACGTATATGTAGTCGGATAACACTGAACTGTACTTGCAGCACAATCACAGAAATCATGGAATACATCGTGAGTTCAACTGTTCCTGGATCAAAATACCGTTTTGCATGGAAGTCAGCATCTTTCAGAAAACATCGATTGTGCAGAACCCAGTTCACTTTCTCCATATTTGATTTATTTGGTGTTTCTAGACTTCCGCTAGAATCATAACTACATCGACGACCCAGAAATACAGTACGTTGCTATGGGATTACTAACCATATTTGGGAGCAACAATTTGTAGACGTATCAAACGAAACGACCACATAAGAAGGGGGACTGCAAAACGTGATGACTGGAGAAAACTAAAATCATCGTAGATATTATGAATTGTAACAGGCAAACACTCAAAGAAAGACGTCGAGCAGCATTTGGGAACCAACTTAGAAATCCTCAAGCACAGCCTTTCACGGCAGATACTACAAATTTTCGCCAGCCCACTAGATACCTATCCCGCAGTAGCTGTGAAAATAAAATTAAGTGAATAATAGCGACCATTGGCCTGTACAGCAGTATTTCTTTCTTCTTCCATCCGTAAATGGAACGGGAAGATGCTTCAGGTGCCATAAAAGAAAAAATACTTTCTGTTATTCGCTTCACAGAGATTCGCAGACTGTAGGTGTAGATCTACACGGAGATGTTGTTCACGCACTATGTCGCTGTTAGCGTAGTACAATATCCAACATAAATTCACAGGACTATATCAGTGTGGATGTATTGCTTTAATACATAATTTTGGCTAATACATTCCGCATTGCTCATTAATAAATCCCCAGACTCCACCACTCGGGTTAGGAAGTGTACGGATAATAACCGTTTTCATATCTCGTAACTGCATGATTACTGAATCCCAAAACCGACAGAATCACAGACATAATACCACTCAGAAAGAAAATTGGCTGTTACAACGGACAAACCGAACGATGCTAAAATATTATGACACTTAACTCAATTAGCAGTTCTCATGTACTAGCACATTTTATGTAAGGCATGAACGCTCTAAAAATATAATTCAGTCGTACGGGCGATGCAATTTGCAATGACAGATTGCGCTGTAATTCTGCATGCATTAAACGTACTGTTTAGCTTTGCCACGGAAATACCGTGAGAGTAGAAAATTACTGGCTATGCACTTTCCACCATACACTTTAATGTCTCGTGGAATATTCATAGAGATGTAGATGTAGAATAATTGTGAGGGCGAATTTGGAGCTTTGTTTCCTGCTTTCCGTTCTGTGGTAAAGGTTTCCAAATCAGTATCGGCTCCATGTGTGAAGATCTCACGAGGCGTGCTACACCACAAAAGACTTTCGCTAGTTCAGAAATCATCACGATGATGAAACGGGTGAATAGTAACACAAACAATAATGAATAAAGTAACGGTTCTAGCATTCAGAGCACTTGTCAAATGTTTTTTATTCTATCGGTGACGCTGTATGAGACGCAGTGTTCTTTGACCAACTACTCGTGTCCTAGCGATCCAGATAATCTATGCAAGTCTCTTACATGCGGCATAGGCAATTTATTGGCTCGCCCGCACTTTACCAGCCACAAAAAGTATTCACGCGCACTTGCAATAATATTTAAAACAGCAACTGAATATTAGCCTCGCTATCATTTCAGTTGTTGTTTAAGTTATAGGAGATCCGCCTTCTGAATAATATGGATAAATCTTTCTAGTTCTCACTCGGATATGTTGCAGAATATCTCTCCACTCGTGACAGATTTCCTTTTTATTTACTCCTGCAGTTATGTTGTACTTACTGAAGTCAATCGGAAATACTTCAAGAGAAATATTTGTTATCGGAATTAATCTTTCTCTCTACAGTGGACTGTGCTCTGTTTCAAAACTTCATAACCGGAAGTCGAGCCTAGAATCTTGCCTTCAGCGGGAAATGCTCCTACTGAGAGATACATGTATTCAGACAGAACTCACAAACCGGCATCACAGCTTCAGATCCGTCAGTATTTCTACTTTTCGCAAGTCACGTAAGTTCCCTGGCATATCTGACTGAACAAACATTTGTAGAAGAAAAGATTAGAACATTGTTGGAAACTGGAAGCGACACAGTTCGCTCCGGGAAGCGGAAGAAAGAACATCGGCGCGCTATGGTGTAAACACTTCCGTCCCAGCTAGTGCTCGTAGAGTGTATGCAGTGATAGCTAATTTCGCTATTTGTTCTTTTTCTATGGCCCTTGCCGAAATGTTAAAACTTTTGTAACACTACAATCACCACCATGGACGTATATATGGCAGTCCACCTGCTCCACACGCTTCACAAAACCACCCGCACAGGGTCTCAATGGATACTGAAGCACTTGATGCACTCATCACTAAAGTGATTATCGACGATATCGGCGCGTCCTACTTCACAGATACATTCAACATGCTCCACCAGTCGTTGCAACTACATCAAGAGACGGTAGCCCTCGCAGAGACGCCAACGGGATCACAAGGATGAGGATGGAGACGCCGACCAACTAGACAAAATATACTGCTTTGTGTAGACGCCACTCAAGAAAGTAACATCACCCATCGACATGTAAGTTGCATTGCTAATTTATACGCAATTGCCGACAAGAGGCCTTTCATCTTATTTGTTGAAAACAGAGACAGAAACATAGGCAGGCTACACCCTATGGCACTAGGTAAACACATTAGGAGGGACTGCGAGTCACTATTCAAGCACATAATCAGTATTACGGCGGCAGCTAAGAACATTGTGAAAATTGAGAATGTGTCAGGATTAACTGACAAGGTCTTAGTACAACACTTTTCCCTAGGCAAAGCCAATTCGGAAGCCTAGATCCCGATGTTCTTCACCACTAAACAAGGCATAATCAATAATGTTGAAACCTCACTTACGGAGGGCGAATTACTCAAAGAAGTGACGTGTTGCTGCAAAGTTATTGTCATCAGGAGATTTAATAAAACTGTAATTCTGAAAGGGCAAGAGGTAACAAAGCCGTCTCCAAATTGTGTTGTGACATTCAGATCACAGCTGCTTCCACAATTCGTTTATATTCATGGAATTCCCTGTCCAGTGGACGTGTATGTACCCTCCGTCTTACAATTGTTTACGATACTGACATGGCAGCAAACAGTGCAGAAGTAACACAACATGTGCGTAGTATGCAGAATCACACAGAAATGACGTCTGTGGGAGTTCGAATCAACAAACCTGTATTCATTGTACCAGTGCCGACAGTGCATTAAATCGAAACAGCCCAACGTTTCTTAAACACAGTAAGTCTGTCGACAATATTACCTTCCGAGAAAAAGCGTTATGCAAATGCATAGTTTCTCCTCCTCGCTCGGGAAACCCATTCGGCTACTAGCTGACTTTAGCCCCCCCCCCCCTCCCCATGCACTGTGGGGCTGTATAAATGCCAATTCAGTGGGAAAAATGCTAAAAACCTATAGTATTAAATGATGGCTCACCCACACGAATACTCAGACCAAATGAAGTCCAGACAGCAGTGGGCTTGAGCATAGCATCCCTGCACTGTCTACCAGAACAATATGGCAAGTGATACCGGATACTTTAGAGTCTGAACACTTGTCCATTCGAACTATTGGAAATATACGACCTAGGGAGATTATTAAACACGCAATCAGCCGGAAGTGAGAAACAAGTCATGATAATTGGAATATATATGAAACACTAATGGAAGATAAACTGGCATCAGTCATCGAAACTAGGAATCCTGAAAGACGCTATGAGGTCCTGATATGAAGCAGCGGAAGTGTGAATACCTGATTGAGGGCGGAAGCTGATTATCCATAGGCCATCACCCTGTAGTTGTGATTCAGAATGTGACGCAGTCCTCAAGGAGTCAAGAGAGCATGAAGAAAAACAAAAAAGAAAAAAAGTCTCTCTAATGATACAAACTTTCTTGACCTTAAGAAAGCACAAGCTGCAACCAGGAAATTATTCAAGCACAGAGAAAAGAAACAAAATCGTGGCACAATTTCAGTATTACAGTCTGCAAAGTAGCTCCGTTGGCTAGGATCTGGAATGTAGTATGGAAAATTGAAACCGGTCTGACAATGGATATGCACACACCTCCACCATCCGACGAACGATTAGAATCGTCCTTGTGTATGATACCTCTACCTGACGTAATGGACAAGAAAGACGAGGGCAACAGTGTCACCGCACAACCCTTTTCACTGGAAAAACTCCACGCTGTGGTCTCGCAAGGGACGGGTGCCGCACCTGACCCAGGTTATGTTGACTACCCAATGCTATGACACATACCCCACGAAGGGAAACTGCTGCTGCTCAGCCTTTACAATAGTGTACGGATGCAAAAGATCAAAACTGACTTGCTAAAAACATTCCGTGTCGTTCCCTTCCACAAATCCGGGAAGTGATGTGTTAAATCCGATCATAACGGCCTGTCACTTTACTATTGTGTTCGGCGAAGGTAATGGAAAGGATTATTAAGCGGCACGTTGAATGGTGGCGTGCAAACAAGAAACTATTAAAAGAAAAGTAGTTTGGATTTCGAAAAGAAAAAGTGACAATTGAAATCCTTTTACTGTTGGTTCCTGTGACACAGCTAAATTTCTGTCGGAATAATTAAATGATAGTTGCGTTCACAGACTTAACTAAAGCATGAGACGACGTCCTCTTGTCAGTTTTAGGGAAAAAATCGAAGGAACTTCAGATTCCAAAACCACTCGTGAATAACGACATAAACTTTCTGAGCAATAGGAAGAGAATGATTTTGCAACACGGAACTGCACTGGCACCCAGACAAACTAGCAAAGGACTCCCGAAGGGATCAGTCTTGGCATCCTTATTATTCAATCTCTATCCTGCACATCTTCATGATCTCTTTGCCAGTGGCATCCAAATATTACATTACGCAGACGACGAATGCATATATTCCGAAGCCAGTACTCTCCAGTCCTTTCATATAGAAATGGACACAGGACACAGCTCTCATACGTCTGCATGAGTGGTGTAGAGAAAGTGCCATCAAAATCTCTGATAGCAATCCTGCTCTTTGATCTTTACTCGCCATGGGATTCCACTTCCCCAAACACTGCAGCTGGGACAACGTACATAATTGCGAAAACAGCTAAATATCTTGGGATGATTATCGATGATAAGCTAAAACGGGCTCCTCATATCCAACATATCAATACCATATGTGAGAACGCCTGCAATCTCATCAGAGCTACGACTGGAGTATGGTGGGGCTGTAATCAACGGACAGCGCCGTCTTTGTACATGTTCCTACTAAGAACACAGTTTGATTACGGACACCTCTGCCACGGATCAGCATCAGGCAACGTGTTCCAAAGAATCGATACTATACAGTACAAAACCTGGCTGATAGTTACTGCCTTCATGTCAATGCTTTACTGGGTGCAACGAATGAACCACCGTTAAAGTTGCGACAACATTCCTCTGCAAGTAATTCCTCCTGCGACACTATTTCGACGAATAGGAGCCCCTTGAGGGCAAAATTCGGGAATTACAGCCCACTGTGCATTGGAAGATACTGGATAAAAAACAACTTCCACGCGTCGTGGCTGTATACACAGGGTGTCCAGAAAAGGGCTCCCTGATTTCAAAATTAAATATCTCGAAAACAAAGATCGATAGAGGAATGCAGTAAACGATATGTTTATTGTGAAAGCTGTAAGAAGTTTATACAGCAGTCTGAAATAATAGTTACAAAAGCTGCTAACAGATGGCGCTGTACGCTGTACAGCTCATATCAGCATACATAAGTGAAATAATCGTATGTAAACAATCACATCACAACGTTTTCAAAATGTTCGCCATTGGCACTACAGAGGTGGCGCAAACGAAGAATCAAATTCGCCATCACATTCTGGAGTGTCTCAACCGAAATGGATTCACATGCCACAGAAATCGCCGATTCAAGCCCGTCCAGCGTGGCGGGATGCTTCGAGTAGAATATGTCTTTCACTGTGCCCCACAAAAAAATGTCACAGGGAGTCAAATCCGGTGAATATGGAGGCCAATCCATGCCTGTACCAGTACATTTTGGATATTCCAAAGCAATGACTCGATTCCCGAAGTATTCCTCAAGAAAGCGAAACACGTGTTCGGTCCGATGTGGTCGGGCTCCATCTTGCATAAACCATTCAGTACCTGCTCGATCCTCTAACGATTGCTGTGTGGCGACAAATTGTTCCAAAATTCAACGTAACGTGCACCAGTGACCGTTTCTCGAATGAAAAAATGACCAATAATGCCTCTGCTGCATACTGCAGCCCACACATTAACTTTAGGAGAATACAGGGGTTTCGCTTCACACCAATATGGCTTTTCGGAACCCCAAAATCGCCAGTTCTGCTTATTCACGTATTCATTCAGGTGTAAGTGTGCTTCATCTGTAAACCAGATGCAGCCAACATCAAATCCTTCACTATCAATCATTGTGAGCATCTGATAAGCAAAGGCAACCCTCTGTTGCACAGCTCGTACGGGTATGGCCTGGTGCGTTTGAATTTTGAATGGAAACATGTGTAGGCTCTTTCTCAGTATTTTCTGCGTGCTGGAACGCTTCAAACCAGTCTCAGATGCAATTCTACGGACGGATGACATTGGATTTCGCTGAATAATTCCAGAAACTGTGGCGATATTTTCAGGCGTAACTGCGGCTTGCTTGCGGCCAACATGCCTCACTAGATCATCAGTTACGCTGCCTGTTCGCTGAAATTTTGCGAAAAGCGTACGAATGGTTATCGCATCGTGTCCTTTTGGAACATTAAATCGTGCTTGAAAACTTCGCCTTGTTGCCGTAGGACTCTCTTCTAACCTGTGGTACTCTAGCACCAGAAAAACGCGTTGTTCAATGGAGTACATGGTTTTAATCTCTTCCTTCGGTACGCTAACCTCTTTTCACGTTTCAGTAGTGGAACTGATCGCTCTGGGCTTCGGATCACTATTTATACTAAGCATTACGTATGGCGATTGCAGCGCCATCTGTTAGCAGCTTTTGTAACTATTATTTCAAACTGCTATATAAACTTCTTACAGCTTTCACAATAAACATACCGTTTACTGCATTCCTCTATCGATCTTTGTTTTCGAGATATTTAATTTTGAAATCAGGGAGTCCTTTTCTGGACACCCTGTATGAAGTTGCAGACATTAAAGCAGCAGGAGTGAAAAGTCCTCTTCTACCGCACTATAACAGACCATACGAATCTTTGAACCTGTAGCTGGATGTCAGGACCAGTTTAACGTGTCAAAACCAGGATTCCACTAACGCAACAGCAATGTAATTCCTGTGTCACTATCACGACGCGTGCGTCGTGTATACAGATGGGGTCAAGTCTAGTGAAGGCGCTGGCAGTGCTTATTGGATACCCCGAAGCAAACAACAAGGTCTGGATCCACACTCCACTATTATGATAGAAGAATTGATTGCCTATTGGAGGTCCTACTATTCGCACAGACGTCCAAAGCAGACAGAGTAGTAATCATCTCTGATAATATGTCAGCCCTACAACTGATTACAAAACCTTCGCAATAATTGTACCAACCCCACAGTTGCAGCAAATTTCGACGTTGTATTTCGGCTACGAAGAAACTTTCGCAACATAGTAACGGCATGGATGAAAGGCCACTCTGGGGTACTTCGAAATGAACATGTAGACGCCCTAGCAAAGCAGACATCTCTGCATGGGTTAATTAAATATGAAAATCTGCCTCTCGCAGATACGATACCTACGCTCAGGAAGCTGTTGTCATCAGACTGGCACGAGGAATGGTCGCGGACATTTAAAATTAACGGCAGTCACTAGGCTCTAATTAGACCCACATTTCCGAGAGTACCATGTTATAATTAGGCACAAACATCAAGGAGCTTCACGTAGTTGTAGCACAGCTGAAGTTAAATCATTGGACGTTCAACGAAAACCTCTGTCGGCTCAACCTACAAGTCACCGCTCAATGTGTTTGCAGAGATTAAATAGAATCGAACCATATATTTCCACAAAGTCATCGGAACACGTACCATATCAACTACATTCATAGTAATTTTCGGGTTCTTGGTCACCACTTCCCAAGCAGCCTCCAAAACTTGTTAGCATCAAACTATGTTGCAACATATAACCTTCTACTGTACTAGTTCGTCAACAGTGGCAACGTCAAGTTGTAGCCCCCTGCACTGCTAATCTAATGCTCGTGGTACTTGGAATGACAGGAGCAGACCGAAGCTCAATTAAATGACTGTATCCCCACGTGGTACTCTGTAGAATACGGAACGCTCTGTTTTTAAATATATGTCACTATGTACCTCCTATGTATATGAATTGGAATACCGATGTAACTATACGTGTGGCTGTTATACACAACTCTCGTGCTTGTAAACTGTTCTGTTCTGTCTAGATGGTACTTACAGACCGGCAAAATATTCAGATCTCTATACGATACTTTTTAAACAATTCTCACATGACGTACGAAGAACATTTAATTGAAAATTTAGACATACAGTTATTAATGTCGACTGAATTGCGAATATCCCAAATGTGTACCACCGGCGATTTATTGTGTTTTATAGTATACTACCAACATGTATCCTGTGTTCCGTCCGCGCGACTGCTACGGTCGCAGGTTCGAATCCTGCCTCGGGCATGGATGTGTGTAATGTCCTTAGGTTAGTTAGGTTTAAGTAGTTCTAAGTTCTAGGGGACTGATGACCACAGTAGTTAAGTCCCATAGTGCTCAGAGCCATTTGAACCTGTGTTCCGTATTCGTCTTGTTTACACGTTTTCGTATACTCTGTTTGTAAATCTTATTTTATGTACAATCAGTTCTTGTTAATCTTATGTTACATCATACCAAGGTAAGACGTAAGTAATGTCTACCCAATGAATTCTCAAAACCAAATGTGATTGACGATTCCTGTGATTGGCTTACTGTATGGACAAGTTTTGAAAGCCAATAACTTAAAAAATTGGGAAAGGGCTACTGGCTGCTGTTGGTTACATTAGAATGTATTTTATAACGTATTAACCTATAATGCGGCTCTTCAGGAGCAGCAGAGAAAAGGAAGTTAAATGTCGTATAGCATTATTGGGTGGGAAACTCCGTCTAAAGCTTGTTTGCCCGCCTGGTGGCAGTCTTGCTGTCCGCAGTATTTCATTAGACCAACAAAAATACCTGCTTCCCCGACAAAAAAATTTTCAACCCGGCCGGAATCGAAGGCGGTACTATGATCTCGAGACAGCCACGCTAACCACCAGTCCACAAGCTCCACCCTCACGTGTTTTTGTCCTAATCTGTTCATGGGTCGTGTTGTGAAGTACATTGTATCTTACTCTCATGTGATGCCATTTTCATTAATACGCATTAAAATATAATCGAAACAGAAGATATTGTTGTCAATGGCACAAATGCTGCGTTCTGTCGTTCATTTGCTTTTCCTTATACAATGGTTCTTGGCGTTTAGGGTACCTGTCAAAGGCCAGAAAATGAATATATTTGTGTGTGCGTGTGTGTGTGTTTCGGTTGAGCAGTAGCACGAATAATTTTCTGTTGATAAAAAGGCAGTAAATGACTTTACGTAACTCACATTATGATGGTCTTAGTTATCACAGAATATATTTTATGTCCATATCTATTCGAGATATTCACAGAGATGTGCCTGGTGCAGAAAGCTTTTAGAATGATCCACTTACATAAGATTCGCCATCGTATAAAACTGCTTCAGCTTTCCACAATGCAATTACTTCTTTCATTAATAATGTTTCCCCAGTCTCGGCGCACAATTAGCTGTAGTGAGATTAGTCGCTAGTCCAAGCACAGATGTTGACCTGAGCTGGTTTCTCCGGCAAATCCCTAATTTGTTGCTTCCTACTCTGATCATTTCTCTATTCACTGAAGTCTGTTCAGGTTCGATGGTTACATTCTGAGCTTTGCATGACTCATCGATGGTGCAATAATTACAATAAGCATTATAAATACGCATTTAATGTAACATTGTGGGAATCTGAAGCAGTTTTATACGATGGCGAATCTTATGTAAGTGGATCATTCCAAAAGCCTTCTGCACCAGGCAGGGTCTATCTGAAAACGAATCTCTGTGAATATCTCGTATAGATCTGGACGTAAAATATATTCTGTGGTAAGTAACAATACCATGATACGAGTTACGTAAAGTCATTTACTGCCTTTTTATCAAAATTATTCGTGATACTGCTCAACCGAAACACACACACACACACCTTTATACTCATTTTCTGCCCTTTGACAGGTGCCCTAAACGCCAAGAACCATGGTATATTAGAAAACAAACAAACGACAGAAGGCAACATTTGCAGAGTGAAAAGTGCCATTAACAGCAATGTCCTCTGTTTCGATTATATTTTAATGCGTATTAATGAAAATGGCATCACATGAGAGTAAGATAAAATGTACTTCACAACACGACCCATGAACAGGTTAGGACAAAAACACGTGAGGTTGCAGCTCGTGGATTGGTGGGTAGCGTGGCTGTCTCGAGATCACAGACCCGGCTTCGATTCCGGCCGAGCTGTAAATCTTTTTTCGGGGGAGCAGGTATTTGTGTTGGCCTAATGAAATATTGCAGACAGCAAGACTTGTACCAGACTGGCAAACAACCTTTAGACGGAGTTTCCCACCCAATAATGCCACACGACATTTAAATTCCTGTTCTCTTTTCCTGAAGAGCCGCATTATTGCTTAATACGTTATAAAATACGTTCTAATGTAACCAACAACAGCCAGTATCCCTTTCCCACTTTTTAAGTTATTGGCTTTCAAAACCTGTCCATACAGCAAGCTCATCACAGGAAATGTCAATCAAATTTGGTTTTGAGAATTCGTTGAGTAGACATTATTTACGTCTTACCTTGGTATGATGTAACATAGGATTAACAAAGTACTGATTCGACATAAAATATGATTTATGATCAGAGTATACGTAAACGAATAAACAAGACGAATACGGAACACAGGATACAAAAATGGTTCAAATGGCTCTGAGCACTATGGGACTTAACATCTATGGTCATCAGTCCCCTAGAACTTAGAACTACTTAAACCTAACTAACCTAAGGACATCACAAAACACAGGATACATGTTGGTGGTATGCTATAAAACACGATAAATCGCCGGTGGTACACACTTGGGATATTCCCAATTCAGTCGACATTAATAACTATATGTCTAAATTTTCAATGGTATGTTCTTCGTACGTCATGTGGAAATTGTTTAAAAAGTATCGTACATGGTGAGGAAGAGAGCACCAGTGACGTAACAGGCAGCAGTGCAGCTATATAACGACGCGGCCACGGCGACACAGCAGTCTGTCTTTCCACTGGACTATGACCGGGGAGAGCTCGTTCGAAAGCTCGTGGGATTTTAACCACCTGATGCGGCTGGAACCCCGAGAAAATTTTGTTACTTCATATCGCCGCGATACCATGCATTGACACAAGAGGGATATTCGTAACACTTAAACAATCTGACTGATGGGATACGTTAACTGCCTCATATCGTGTAAGTGCTACCGCGCAGAGCATTGAATTTGCAGCAAATCACTATCGATGAGTGTTAGTGAGAGTGCAGGATATTCACAAAGCAAATGCGATCGGTTCGCAGAAACCATCACGACTTCTTGTGGACAACGGAACACACAGGAGCGTGGTAGTAAATATTCTACGTATATTCTTACCTCGCATGCGTATGGAATTCAAGTCATTATTTCTGGAATGTTTTTTTGTCACGAAGTATCACACGTACAACTAAACGCACTGTTACCCAATGACGTTAAGCATGATAGATTGCACAACGGTACCATATACAGGCTGTTCCTGGCTCGTTGCTAAACATTCATTTCTGTGTAGTATTTCTGTCGAGTTTTCACTCAGTATACAGGGTCATTCAGGTTCCTTGCCTAAGGTCTTTATGCAACCCGCAACGCCTGAAAATAACACGCACTAGATTTTCATATTCTCTCGCTCGCTGCGCGCAAACTATTAGTCCGAAAGAAATAAATGAACAGGATCTTTTTGTAGGAAAATTAATATTGTTACATTTTGTTCTGGGATACGTTTTCACCGGAGACCGTAGTTTCCGAATTATTCAAGAAATATATGCAAAACACCTTCAGAGACCTTTTCGTGAATAACTCGAAAACCGTGGCGTCGAGGGAGAACGCATCGCAGTACAAAATTTAACTATCAATTTTCTACAAAAAGGTCCTGTTAATTTTTCTGTAGGGCTAAAAGTTTGCGCTTAGCGATCGAGAGAATATGAAGCTATCTCGCATGGTTTTTGAACGTGTTACAGGGTGGTGGTGGTGGTTAGTGTTTAACGTCCCGTCGACAACGAGGTCATTAGAGACGGAGCGCAAGCTCGGGTTAGGGAAGGATTGGGAAGGAAATCGGCCGTGCCTTTTCAAAGGAACAATCCCGGCATTTGCCTGAAACTCTTTAGGTAAATCACGGAAAACCTAAATCAGGATGGCTGGAGACGGAATTGAACCGTCGTCCTCCCGAATGCGAGTCAAGTGTGCTAACCACTGCGCCACCTCGCTCGGTGTTGCAGGGTGTATAAAGCCTATAGGTATGAGCAGCTGATTAACCCTGTGAATCACGGTTTGGTCTCCATTAGTAATTCCACTTAAAATCATCATATCTTTTCGGCAGACACGCTGTTCTTTACCACTGATCGTAAGACCTCTTTGCTGTCTTAGTGCCTTCACACTATGCATTGAAACTCCCGAACAAGATTTTTTTTCAGGGCAGTTGAAGGTGCGCCAAAATACGTACATTAGCGTTGTGGACACTGGAGTACGTATTAATTGTAAAATTACGACCTAAGGCTTAAAGACCTTTAGACGCTCAGCAGGACGACTCTGTATTATGGGAACGAATATATAATACATGTACACTTCATAGTGTACAACGAACATGGCAGTGGTGCTACCTTTAGCACAAAACTTCTGTATATTTGTCAGTATAAAAAGGAAATTGTGCTGTTTATAACAAGGCCTCAAGAACGTTACTGAAAAAGATAGACATCTGTAACAGTGGGGCTTATTTGACATTGCAGAAATGCTGCAATAGGATGGAGTGCAGGCACTATCAGATCGCCGAAAACATTTGACGCTCGTATCGCCGCAAACACATTACGCTTGTGCTGGATGCAAACTTGGAGCGAGCTCACTTTCCTCGTTTACATTTTTCCTTCCTTTGAGTAATAACTGAATTACTGTCGTATTTTAAATACTCATGAATGCTATCTTGGTGGTCTTTGATGTGCGTGTTTAATACTTTAATCGCATTACGTCCCTGTCTTGTCGTTGGGAGAAGGTTGAATATGATAAAATGAGGGCGGCATTTTGTGGGCCGTTTTACTGAACGTGCCAGAAACAATAATTCTTGCAGACATTGTAAACGTTTATTTATGGACACTAGAGACATTCTTTTATTTCCGTAACATGTCGATAATATACTGTGTCAGGCAGTTGTCTTCACAGCTGTAAGTTGTACTAGTTAATGTTAACAGAACTGATCGTCTAAGGAGAAAGACGGAAAACCTTTCCGATATCTTGTTTCAGTTTAAATTGTTTTCTATTTATCTGAGTGAAAAGATCTGCTTCAATCACGTGACATCACATTCGTGGTAGATGTAAATATAATAGTGATTTTTATCTGAAGAAATGCGTTCATATCGCAGTATCGTATGCAGTCCAACAGTCACGACCCTCATGTAACCCTAAGTCGATTCATTAATTCAGAACTAAGTTTAAATTTGGGCAACTAGTCACAGTGTCACAGCACTTGGCACGCTGAGACAGTGATGAACTGCGAAGAGAGGTAGCAATGGTAGAGATTAAATAAACAATACTCACAGTATTCATCCGTAATTTTCCTTCGCTGTTGTCGAAAGCTGTAGGCTCATAATCCATTTCCAAGTTAGATTCTGAAATGCAACTTCATATACTGATCTAGTGGATCTTCGGTTTCATTTTCTTAAATAATATGAACACTGGTTGAGTGTCTGTGTCGAATAGATTTATTTTTAGTTACTTCACTTTACGATACAAGTACATAAAACCTCCATACTACTTCAACACATACATAACTCGTACTCCATACTCGTAATGAACGAGAACAAAGATTTACCTATAACAAAATGTACCAAAGAAAATACTGTCATATATCGACCAATTCAGCAAAATCATCTTTGAAACATACATTACAAAAACAAAATACAAATAATTGTTGATCATTGCCTATCTTTCTAAGAGGTCTGTGATAATCATAGTAATTACATAAAATACATTATATAAAGGGTAGTCCATTGATCGTGACCGGATCAAATATCTCACGAAATCAGCGTCAAACCAAAAAACTACAAAGTACGAAACTTGTCTTGCTTGAAGGGGGAAACCAGATGGCGCTATGGTTGGCCCGCTAGTTGGCGCTGCCACAGCTCAAACGGATATCAACTGCGTTTTTTTAAAAATAGGAACCCCCATTTTTATTACATATTCGTGTAGTACGTATAGAAATATGAATGTTTTAATTGGACCACTTTTTTCGCTTTGCGATAGATGGCGCTGTAATAGTAACAAACATATGGTTCACAATTTTAGACGAACAGTTGGTAACAGGTAGGTTTTTTAAATTAAAATACAGAACGTAGGTACACACTACGTAACCTAAATTATCCTAAGGACAAACACACACACCCATGCCCGAGGGAGGACTCGAACCTCCGCCGGGACCAGCCGCACAGTCCATGACTGCAGCGCCGAAGACCGCACGGCTAATCCCGCGCGGCCTGGTCACTATCAATGGACCGCGCTGTATATATATTGGCGTTTTTACATTTTCGTATAGCTATTTAATAGTGGATATCTGGGTTTTGAGTCTTCAACTTGGGAGTCACTCATTTCATATTATACATGATCGATTGGTGTATTCTATCCCACTATAGGCAGTTTTATTACAACGGGGAATACAAAATATTATTTCCCTGACCACGCTCGTGATTATTATGTGTAATGTCAAAGTACCAATACTAAACAGTTGGAGTCTTTGAAAGGTGCTTCGGTAATTCTTCGTTACCAGCTCGTAGCGCCTGTACTTAGGCTTCTTGAAACCAAATCACACGATTGCTAATTCCACGGGTCTGTACCAGGCAGATGTGCAGGGTTTACATCATGAAAGTACCTCTAGAATCAGCACGAAGTTCAACTCATCCATTACTCTGGATAATTGTTCCTCCATTTGATCAGAAAAAGATAGCACCTGATAAAGTAGCCTTGGTAGATTATGGACCATGCAAGTAAATTCCTTCATACAAAGGAGGGTTGCTTCACATAGTTATATTAAATGTGGTAGAGTTATATTAATACACATTATCGTAGTCGTGATTCGTGGCAAATATTTGAAATAATTACATTTCGCTTGCAGTCAATGTGTAAGAAAGAGTTTAATTACTGATATTGACACTCACTAACAGAATTACAGATTCTTTATTTTCTCCCGACAAGCAGCCTCGAAGAATTTGCTTGACTGAGCCCTTAGGGCAGAACGACTGTTTACGGTTTCGACAGTATTATGTGGCCAACTACAAGCAGTCTGCCGGAATGACTGCAGTTACGATGCTACTCCTTTGGTTAACTCTAATAACTACCATGTTCTAGCGTGAGAGTAAATAAGTGAAACTGAAAAAGTTGCCGTGACCATAAATGTCATGTTTTGCCACTATCTGAAAACATTCATATCGAGAGAAGTAGTTCATCGGAGAATCCAAATGTACTGAGAAGTATTTCCACTAAAGCCATTACGATCCGGTCCTCAGACGAGGTACTGCGGAGTTTTCAGAGATCTATGAGGCAAATACGACCATCATTGGCACCAAGGCAGAAGCGACTCTCATCGCTGAAGACGACACGTCTCCATTCGTCCCTCCATTCACGCCTGTCGCGACACCACTGGAGGCGGGCTGCACGATGTTGGGGCGTGAGCGGAAGACGGCCTAACGGTGTGCGGGACCGTAGCCCAGCTTCATGGAGACGGTTGCGAATGGTCCTCGCCGATACCCCAGGAGCAACAGTGTCCCTAATTTGCTGGGAAGTGGCGGTGCGGTCCCCTACGGCACTGCGTGGGATCCTACGGTCTTGGCGTGCATCCGTGCGTCGCTGCGGTCCGGTCCCAGGTCGACGGGCACGTGCACCTTCCGCCGACCACTGGCGACAACATCGATGTACTGTGGAGACCTCACGCCCCACGTGTTGAGCAATTCGGCGGTACGTCCACCCGGCATCCCGCATGCCCACTATACGCCCTCGCTCAAAGTCCGTCAACTGCACATAAGGTTCACGTCCACGCTGTCGCGGCATGCTACCAGTGTTAAAGACTGCGATGGAGCTCCGTATGCCACGGCAAACTGGCTGACACTGACGGCGGCGGTGCACAAATGCTGCGCAGCTAGCGCCATTCGACGGCCAACACCGCGGTTCCTGGTGTGTCCGCTGTGCCGTGCGTGTGATCATTGCTTGTACAGTCCTCTCGCATTGTCCGGAGCAAGTATGGTGGGTCTGACACACCGGTGTCAATGTGTTCTTTTTTCCATTTCCAGGAGTGTAGATTCAGCAGTTCCCAATACATAGAACTTAACACGTCATTCTAAACGTGGTAGAACTGACAGACGCGTACCGAAAGGAAGTGTGATAGTGGCTTTACTAATCAAGATTTGTATGAATGATGTAATAGATGACGCCCAAAGCTCCATATGGCTGTCAGCGATTGACACTGTCATATATAGGGAAGCTGCGAAGGAATAATACTGTATCAATATGCAGAAAGCTCTGAAGATCATCAATGCTTATTGTAGTGACTGGTTGTTGTTGATGGCCAACGTAGATAAATTTAATATCTTTAGAATAAGAGCTGGAAAGAACAATGACTGTTCGGTTATACTACTGGCAATAGGGCACTAGCAACAATAACAATCGTATAATATATGGAAAATCCAAAGCGACTTTAAGTAGAACGAATGCATGAAAGTAGTTGTAGGAATTGCTACAATTTAACATGGCACACGCGCTATTTAACCAGGACAGTATACGGCATTGCTGACTTCAAAACATAAGAAAATTGACATTTAACTCCGTAATACAGGCTTAAATAATGAAAACCCACGTTGAAACATGAAAAAAATGTAAGAGCCGTAAGAGCACAGCACCATTGCTCAGGCAATTACTTGTCGTTTTCAAGTTTTCAACGTGGTTTTCCTTAGCTTAACCTATATTACAGCATTATGTGTCAACCTTCTAATGTTTTCAAAAAAGAGAGAGAGAAAGGTGGTTAACGATCGGTTAGCTGACCTGGCTGACAATCAGTAAGAGTCTGGAACAAATTGGTCTGTCGAGCGGAAAACAACCCATTCGGAGAGAACGAAAGTGATATGGACATTAAGAAAAAAAAAAAGAAACCTGCTCTTTATTGCATACAGCGTGGTTTAATATGGCCCAAACGCGGATAATTTTGGAGCAGGATAGAGTGGAGAGTATAGTGCCACCCAAAGTGGCACTGACAGTAAAGTGGCTTACGGAGAATGTGAGTAGATGCTTATGTGAAGGCTCTCACAGCAGTGTTGCCCAAGTGCTTTTTGGAAAGAGGACAGAGTGGAGTGTCTGACTTGTTTGGAGCTCCGTGGATGTTACGTCTTTAGCGAAGACTCGGCCGGGGTGGCAGAGTGGTTCTAGGCGCTACAGTCTGGCACCGCGCGACTGCTACGGTCGCAGGTTCGAATCCTGCCTCGGACATGGCTGTGTGTGATGGCCTTAGGTTAGTTAGGTTTAAGTAGTTCTAAGTTCTAGGGGACAGATGACCTCAGAAGTTAAGTCCCATAGTGCTCAGAGCCATTTGAACCATTTATTTTTTAGCGAAGCAGACGCTGCAGCAACTGTTCGCGGCATCTTTTCTCCCTGGAATTTTAGTTTTAGCGAGTGCTAGGCCAGTCTCTGAAGAGTTCGATCCACGAAAATTGTGCAGACGGTGCATCCAGCAAAATTTTAAGCGTGAAAGGAAAACCTTTGGGTCTGAGTCCCGATTTGGACTGAACAGAATTTTTTCACTAGTACTGAACGCAAGGTATATGTCACAAAAGAGTATGTTTGAACGAAACGAGATAGCGCAATGGTTAAAACACTGGGAAAACGGCGGTTCAAATACACCTCTGATTTAGATTCCTTCGAAAAGGAGTCAAGGAGTTTATACCTTCCCCAGTTCCACCGCCGTCCCTTTGGACCTCATCATCGACGTGTCGCTACACCCAGGTTCTCCTTCCTTGTGTCATATGATTAATTTTCAAGTGAAGGTACTTTCCAAAAAAATTGTCAACAGTTAGGAAAACCACTCCGTCCTTCGTTCACGTAACGTCTTCATAGTACTTGCAGTGGGTTTCAGAACAAGCTAAACCGAACTGTATTATGTTTCGGAGCACTTTAGATAGCGACCTATGCTACCGCACACGTCTGTCGGACTCGTTTCACATGAAAAGGCATTTTGTGAGATGGAGGTTAACTTTTGTACGTCTGTCGCTACGCTTCATTTCACGGAAGCCGTCATAAAGTTGTGGAACAGAGGGCGAGCCGCCGGAGGAGGAACAGTGGAATGAAACTTGTCGTAGCGGGCGCCGCTTTAAGATTATCAGTCACGTGGTTGGAAGACGGGCGGACTGACAGGGGAGAAGTTTTTCTGCGGTGCGCCGAGTCGGCAGGCGCGCTCGCCGTTCGTTCGGCGGCCTTTTATTATGCAGGCGCTGCCTCGGGGGGCCAGTTTCCCGCGCGGCGCAATTTGCAGCAAGCCGCCAACCCTTGTTTCGGGAATCGCGGAAAATCGTGCATAATGGCGTGCATTATTACGGAAGAGATTCCTCCCACGGATGCACACAGCATCATAGAGATTCCAAAATTTACAGGATAGCTTTGCGGCGATTTCCTTAATCAGGCTGCAGCTGATGATTAACGACAAGGATTTTCAACCTTTACGGTCGCACTCTCAGCTGAATACGTAGCTGCTGTCCAACAAGTTAAGAATGCTATTTGACGTATCTAAATGAATGAGATAGAAAAGTCATATTTGGTATCACAACAACGGGCAAACAGAGCTTGTTAGATAGAAAACGTCATAACAATAGCACAGAGGACTGTTTTGTGCCTCATTCATATAATGCGCATGCGCTGTTTGATTCTTAGTTCTGATGATGTATAGTTCGTAAAGGAAAAGAAGACATTCCTGATACACTCATGTGGTGCCTATACTAAATGCTTGACTGTCATCCTAAATACATGAGGGGATATCGATTCGCAATCTTTAATAAACTTTGAAACAGCAATGCACAACAAATAAGTGGCTACGTGTTGAAACATCAGCCTTCATTTGAGGAAGAAATTTCTGAGAATATACGTCTGAGCATAGCGTTGCATGGTAGTGAATCATCTACATATACATCTACAGATATACTTCTCAAGCCATGTATGTATGAGGAGATAGTGTCCGATGTTCCATGTTGCTTTTCGCGGATGGTGCTGTAGTATACAGAGAAGTTGCAGCATTAGAAAATTGCAGCGAAATGCAGGAAGATCTGCAGCGGATAGGCACTTGGTGCAGGGAGTGGCAACTGGTCCTGAACATAGACAAATGTGATGTATTGCGAATACATAGAAACAAGGATCCTTTGTTGTATGATTATATGATAGCGGAACAAACACTAATAGCAGCTACTTCTGTAAAATATCTGGGAGTACGCGTGTGGAACGATTTGAAGTGGAATGATCGTATAAAATTAAATGTTGGTAAGGTGGGTACCACGTTGAGATTCATTGGGAGAGTCCTTAGAAAATGTAGTCCATCAACAAAGGAGGTGGCTTACAAAACACTCGATCGAACTATACTTGAGTATTGCTCATCAGTGTGGGATCCGTACCAGGTCGGGTTGACAGAGGAGATAGAGAAAATCCAAAGAAGAGCGGCGCGTTTCGTCACATGGTTATTTGGTAAGCGTGATAGCGTTACGGAGATGTTTAGCAAACTCAAGTGGCAGACTCTGCAAGAGGGGCGCTCTGCATCGCGGTGTAGCTTCCTCTCCAGATTTCGAGAGGGTGTGTTTCTGGACGAGGTATCGAATATATTGCTTCCCCCTACTTATACGTCCCGAGGCGATCACGAATGTAAAATTAGAGAGATTAGAGCGCGCACGGAGGCTTTCCGGCAGTCGTTCTTCCCGCGAACCGTACGCGACTGGAACAGGAAAGGGAGGTAATGAGAGTGCCACGTAAAGTGCCCTTCGCCACACACCGTTGGGTGGCTTGCGGAGTATAAATGTAGATGTAGATTTATTTGTATGTTGCGCGTCTGAGGGTGCCTTGTACCACTAGAAGTCTCTTCCTTTCCTTCTCCACTCGCAAATAGGATGAGGGAAGTATGATTATCCATACACTTCAGTACGAGCCCAAATTTCTCTTATGTCATGTTCGGGGTCCTTAGACGAAATGTTCGTTGGTGGCAGTAGGATCGTCCATGCACTGTGGGAAAACCGGAAAAGAAAAGAATCGAAGCGTTTCAGATTTGGTGCTATAGCAGTATGCTGAAAATTAGATGAACAGATAGGATATGAAATTTGTGCTATGCAACAGTGCATACGTAGTCAGGAGGATTATCTACATGAGCAGTTTGTGCACGTATATATCAATCTCAATTTATAACGAAACTTCCTAGAACATAAATAATCTCTTGGCCGTGAAGTTCACTCGTAGGTAAAGGAGCAAGATTAAATAACCACTAATTACTTATTTTGCACATTTTCTCACTTAATTTGCAAAAAAGGACAAAAAACATATATTTAGCTGGGTTCACATGAATGACTCCTCTTTCCTAATTAGAGATAAACGGCTCATAATTCTTTATTAATATTATCAGTCAAATTCAGTGTGGCAAATCCTGTGGGTGGAAAAACCCTTGCGCGGAATCTGTCAGTTAAATAGGTGACGGTATTCGGGACGAACAATGTGATGGAATTTATTAGATTCCGGCATCGATTTGTACGGGCCGCTGGCATGCATATAACGACACGCGTTATTGGTCGCCGAATGGCAATATTAATGGGAAAATTATCCAGCAAGCTAGTGGTGTTCGCCGCTACCTCCTGCCCGGTGCAGGACATAGGCTGTGACGGTTACAACAGAAGACCTGTCAGATTTTCAGGACAGTAGCGGTGAGGGGAATGTCCACAAGAACACAGATCTGTTCACATTCCAAGACAGCCGGGTGTCGGCTTACAGCAACGAAACTGAATTTTGTAACAAGCACATTATCCACCGCTGTTTGGCAGTCGAAATGAAACCTCGCTTTCGTTGACGCGCGAGGTCCGGACTCCATTTAGAATCTGCTTTCAACTCTATTATTGCAAAGCAACAGGACTCCATCGTAATTCCAAGTATATTGTCTGCGGGATTTTCACAACTTCTCATCGTAGCGTTTGCTGTACCCGGCTTTTCAGTGTCCGTGGTTTCTAACACGTTATAATAATGATCTTCGCCGCTTTTTACATCACTGATACATCATTGCTTATCAATTGTATCATTTCTGGGGTCACTGAAAGGCAGTGCACTAAAAATGAGGCTAGAGGTACATTTGCCGGTCATTTCCCTTAAATTTGTGAACACCCTTCTCCGTAACCTAGGTAACTAACATACATTTGTGTAGAAGCTGTCTTCTCACAAGTATCTGATTCAAATTCTTATAACGGACGAAGTTTTCAGTCGCTACTTGGAAGCCAGTAACATCTTAGATGGCGGAATGGTAACACGCTGTAGTAGTAGTCGATTGGAAGCTGATTCAAATCCAGCAATCGTGATTTAAGTATTCTGTGATTTCCCGGATTCGGTTACATCGAGTGACGGGATGGTTTCTTTGAAAAGCCACGGCCTATTTCCTACAACTTCCATCATCGTTCCGAGCTAGTTTTCCGTCTGTTTCGACCTCATCTTCGACGAGACGTGAAACATTAACCTAGCTTTGACTGGCAGGGAGAAGAGAGGCTGTAAAGCTCCTGAACACCGCACTTATGGCAAATGTTCTTAATTAAATGCTAAGCCTCTGACAAGCGTCTTGCAAAGTGAAAGCAAGTCATATTGTCCAGTACTGTACAGTGGACATCAACTGTGAAATAACTGAACGCTCTCTGTGTAATTCGTACACAAAGTCACATTGTGTGCACTAGCCACTTTGGGTAGGGGGACAAATTTTGAACTTCCGTATTCTTACAGCCAGTTCAAAGGCGATTAAGTAGAGAAATGTATAATATCGCAAGGGCATGAGTTTAATGGTATATTTCAAATCTTCTGCTCTCGCCGAGATGTGACATGAACTGGTGACATCCAGTTTTTAATGGAGTCACATAATTCTAGGGGCACTGACACCACCACCGGCGTTTCCAAGAACGCTGCCCCAGAATCAGTTCCTCGTTGAATCGGGGTCAGTTTGTTTTGTGACATTCCCCTCAACTCTCTATCAAGCACTTCCTCAGGTTTGTGAGCCTATCACTTTCAACTCGGTGACGAGGTCTAACCAACACTTTTTGAGATGACAACTGGGTCGACATTCACCTGAATTTTTATGGAGGCTTGTTTCTGCCAGGGAATTTTATTCACATCTGATAGTCTGCTGTTGCTGTTTTTCTCTCAATTTTAATGACTGCTGTTATTCCCATCAGTTCCCTTACATGTTTGTCTTTCACTATGTTTGAATAGTGAAATGATGATATTTTTTGCACTTTTTGTAAAGGAACCCAACAAAACATTTGCATAGTACGCTGCTGGTCAATAAAGAAGCAAGATTAGGAAGGATAGCCAATAGCGAAATTTCACTTATTGCTTGCATAAAGCACAGCAGGAAGAATATGTAGTTTAATTTGTAGGTGCTGTAAGGAGATACTAGGTGCGAAGCTGGAACCTGTAGGAACTACGTTGGCTGCAATTCTCATGGGAGCGTGGATGACAGATACAGCTGCCATCCTTCTACTCTATGCCATAGTTCTTGAATCGTAGCTACTGGCGGTTTGTGGTATGCCAGTCGCTCAGCAACCCACGACCAGAGGTCGTGGCAACAATGTAACATCCCCTGTATTAAAGAAGAACAGGATAGCACATGAGGCCTTGCGTTATCTTGTTAAAATATAACGTCACGGAGTGCCCGAAGATAGGTGTCAGTTTGAGTCCTAATTACCAAGCCATTATCATTACGCCAAGTGCAGGGGCCATATGACGATGACGAATGCAGTCCGACAATGGTAGGCTTCCTGGGAGCCTCCACACGCTGATATATCCATCGTCCGGCTGAACAAAGAACCGAGATCCTTCTGAACAGACAATTTGGTGCCGCTTCAGTGTCCATGATGTTGTTGGAAGATCGACAAGTCTCACTCTTGCAACTTCAAGGGAAGCCGCAATGATGATGAAAATAATGACTGTCCGTGGTGCATCCAGACGACGTCGAAGTGCCCGGGTTAATACTCGTCTTGCCACAAAGAGGCTCATTTTCAGACTAAAGGTCCGTAAAGAGTCTGTACGATCCTCGCATGACCAAACGAACATTGCCTGTCCTCGCGTGAGCTAGTGCTGAGATCCTTGATGGTGTCTAATATGGCCCACAGAGTCCACTGAGTCCACAGGCATGTGGTAGTGGTGCCATATCGAATACCGCGAGTAGTAATATCGCAGGACGATAAACCACACTCTCAATTGCCACCATCCTGTCGTCAAATTCCGATACATGCTGGTATACATTTCTCCTCATACAAAGCATAACCCAATCTTCCCAGAAACAAGCAACATTCTGATGCTATTCCTGAATGAAAAAACCGCTGTGTACTATTTCCATCGCAGAATGTAGTTGGAGTTGCTCCTCCCCCTACATTCTGCGGTTTTCTTAAAATACTTACCAGTTGCATATCGAAGCATGTACTACCCCTCTTGTCAGTCTGACGTTAGTTGCATGCCGTCTTCGTAGTGTTACAATTTTATAGCCTGGAGCATATATTAAAATCATCTCCGTTCACTGGTTAGTTGTAAAAAAAATATACACATCAAGCTGTTGAACTTGATTTCTCTTACTACTGGAATCTGTATGTGGTTCTATTACAGTGAAGAGCCAAAGAAACAGGTAAACCTGCTTAATATCGTGTAGGCCCTTAGAGCACGCAGAAGTACCACAACACGACGTGGCATGGACTCGACTAATGTCTGAAGTAGTGCTGGAGGGAACTGACACCATAAATCTTTCAGGGCTGCCCATAAATCCGTAGGAGTATGAGGGGTTTGAGATCTCTTCTGGACAGCATGTTGTAAGGCATCGCAGATATCCTCAATAATGTCATGTTTTGTGGCCACCGGAACTGTTTAAACTCAGAAGAGTGTGCCTTGAGCCATTCTGCAGCAATTATGAACGTATGGGGTGTAACATTGTCCTGCCGGAATTGCGCAAGTCCGTCGGAATGCACAATGGACATGAACGGATGCAGGTGTTCAGACAGGATGCTTTTGTACGTGTCACCTGTCAGTCATATGTAGACGTATCAGGGGTCCCATATCACTCCCCCTGCACACGCCCCACACCATTACAGAGCGTCTACCAGCTTGAACAGTCCCCTGCTGACATGCAGGGTCCATGGATTCATGAGGTTGTCTCCATACCCGTACACGTCAATCCGCTCGATACAGTTAGGAAAGAGACTCGTCCGAGCAGGCAATATGTTTCCAGTCACCAACAGTCCAATATCGGTGTTGACGGGCCCAGACGAGGAGTAAAGCTTTGTATTGTGGAGTCATCAAGAGTACAAGAGTGGGCCTTCGGCTACGAAATCAAATATCGATGATGTTTCGTTGAATGCTTCGCACACTGATACTTATTAATGACCAGGCATTGAAATCTGCAGCAATTTGCGGAACTGCTGCTATTCTGTCACGTTAAACGATTCTCTTCAGTCTTCGTTGGTACGGTTCTTGGAGGATTTTTTTCCGGTCGTAGCGATGTCGAAGATTTGATGTTTTCCTGATATTCATGGTACACTCGTGGAATGGTCGTACGAAAAACTCCCCTCTTCATCACTACCTCGGAGATGCTGTGTCCCATCGCTCGTGCGCTGACTATAGCACCACGTTCAAACTCACTTAAATCTTGATAACCTGCCATTGTTAGAGCAGCAACCGATCTAACAACTCCGCCAGACACTTGTTGTCTTACATAGGCGTTGCCGCCTGCAGCGCCGTATTCTGCCTATTTATGCATCTCTGTATTTGGAAACGCATTCCTATACCCGTTTCTTTGTCGCTTCAGTGTATATGAAAACAGTATATCCATTATACACTACTGACCATTAAAATTGCTACACCAGGAAGAAATGCAGATGATAAACGGGTATTCATTGAACAAATGTATTATACTATAACTTACATGTTTCCAGAGTGAGACGAGGTACTGGCGGAAGTAATGCTGTGAGGACGGGTCTGAGTCGTGCTTGGGTAGCTCAGTTGGTAGAGCGCTTGCCCGCGAAAGGCAAATGTCCCTAGTTCGAGTCTCGGACCGGTACGCAGTTTTAATCTGCCAGGAAGTTTTATAACTGACATTTGATTACATTTTCACGCAATTTGGGTGCGAAGATGCTGAGAAATCAGTACCCTGAACAACCACCTCTAGCCGTAATAACGGCCTTGATACACCTGGGCATTGAGTCAAACAGAGCTTGGATGGCGTGTACAGGTACATCTGTCAATGCAGCTTCAACACGATACCACAGTTCATCAAGAGTAGTGACTGGTGTATTGTTACGAACCAGTTGCTCGACCACCATTGACCAAACGTTTTCAATTGGTGAGAGATCTGGAGAACGTGCTGGCCAGGGCAGCAGTCAAACATTTTCTGTATCCAGAAAGGCCCGTACAGGACCTGCAACATGCGGTCGTACATTATCCTGCTGAAATATAGGGTTTCGTGGGGACCGAATAAAGGGTAGAGCCATGGGTCGTAACACATCTTAAATGTAACGTACACTGTTCAAAGTGCCGTCAATGCGAACAAGAGGTGACCGAGATGTGTAACCAATGGCACCCCATACCATCGCGCCTGCTGATACGCCAGTATGGCGATGACGAATACACGCTTCCAATGTGCGTTCACCGCGATGTCGCCAGACACAGATGCGACCATCATGATGCTGTAAACAGAACCTGGATTCATCCGAGAAAATGACGTTTTGCCATTCGTTCTCCCAGGTTCGTCGTTAAGTACACCATCGCAGACGCTCCTGTCTGTGACGCAGTGTCAAGGGTAACCGCAGCCTTGGTCTCCGAGCTGATAGTCCATGCTGCTGCAAACGTCGTCGAACTGTTCGTGCAGATGGTTGTTGTCTTGCAAACGTCCCCATCTGTTTACTCAGGGATCGAGATGTGGCTGCACGATCCCTTACAGCCATGCGGATAAGATACTTGTTATCTCGAGTGCTAGTGATACAAGGCCATTGGGATCCAGCACGGCTTTCCGTATTACCCTCCTGAACCCACCGATTCCATATTCTGCTAACAGTCATCGGATCTCGACAAACGCAAGCACCAATGTCGCGATACGATAATCCGCAATCGCGATAGGCTACAGTTCGACCTTTATCAAAGTCGGAAACGTGATGGTACACATTTCTCCTCCTTACACGAGGCATCACAATAACGATTCACCAGGCAACGCCGGTCAAGTGTTGTTTGTGTATGAGAAATCGGTTGAAAACTTTCCTAATGTCAGCAAGTTGTAGGTGTCGCCACCGGCGCCAACCTTGTGTGAATGCTCTGAAAAACTAATCGTTTGCATATCACAGCATCTTTTTCCAGTCGGTTAAATTTCGCGTCTGTAGCACGTCATCTTCGTGGTGTAGCAATTTTAATGACCAGTAGTGTATATATCGTTTAGAAAATATTCGCAAACACTTTCACCAAACCCTCTTACCATATTGAAATAAAAACGTGTTCTTAGTGTCCAAGATTAGTCTTTATGGTAAATGTTTTTGTTTCTAGTCATTTGTGAAAAATAGTGCTGATAACCACCCTACCGTTCTCTTTATAGTTATCAAACGTCGTTTGTTCTTATGAGAGTCTATTCGCGCCTTTGAGGTAGCGTGACCTTGCTACGATTTTCTCTCTCTTCCGTAGCGTCTAAATTTGGACCCGCGAATCAAAGCAACCCTATCAAGACTTTGAACACTGTGTTGGACTATAATGCAGTCTTTCACTAGTCGTCATACCGTGTTTATCTGCTTGTAATTTAGTTTCGCTATCAAACGTCTTCTGAAGCGCTTAGTAGACAAAACACTGTGCCATCGTTTTTAGCAACTATTTGTCGCACTTCACTGCTTACCTTGAATTATCGTTTTAATAATTAATGTTTTCCACTAAACTTAGAGGATGAATTTACCACTGGAAAAGGAACCGTGACTAAACTCATCCTTAGCAATTCCTTGTAAAATTGAAGTCTGTGATTTGATATTTCCGGTTGCCACGCTCTTAAGGAAAGTATTTTGAAAGTTAAATCTGCTCATCAACTTGGAACTGTTATTTAATTAATGTTTTAATAAACCTAAAGTTGTTTTCTAGGACCAGGATGGACTCACCTTCCTTTCGTTACGTTAAGGTTTTTTAAGAGACGGTAGAAGTTATTGTTTGTCATTTGAATTTAGATAATACAGTCTTGAAACTTTACGATTATGAATTTGTGAAAATTAATTTTACTCAAATACCGCAACAAAGTGACGCATCAAGGGTGTGTAAAATGACTAGAACAAAGAAATTACGGTTTCTGCTTTTACATTCAGCTTTGATATATTCTGATGAAGAATTTAAGATATGTAAAAAGGGTCTTGAAATTAAACAGCAATGAATGTCTCTATACACTGTAAAAAAACGCACTTGTTCGCAGTACGTTCTGAATTAATATAGTTTCCACTTTTTCAGGTGTAAAAAAGCAGTAGTTAGTAGCTTGCCTTGTTATGAGCAGTGCAGTTCAGGACAAGGTGCCAAAATCTCTTCGGTAAATTCTTCACTTGTCTGTTTAAAATGATATGGCAATGGCGTCGTAATGGCAGTCCCTGTAAAGCCTGCTTGAAGCCAAGTTGTACAAACGTTGCAACACCATAATTTACCCAGTTAAATCTTGCAAAAAGAAAATGTCTCTAAGCACTGTGGGACTTAACACCTGAGGTTATAAGTCCCCTATACTTAGAACTTCTCAAACCTAACTAACCTAAGGACCTCACATACATCCATGCCCGAGACAGGATTCGAACTTGGGCCCGTAACAGCAGCGCGGTTCCGGACGGAAGAGCCCAGAACCGCTCGGCCACAGCGGCCGGGTAAGTCTTGCAACCACGACTAATAATTACCAGAATCGACTTCTTAATGCAGAAGCATTAATAAACATAGTTTCCAACAATACGTGCGTGTGTTATCACACAGTATTAATGACTTGCAGAGTGCACCGAAACACGACCTCGAGTACTATGCAAAGGGTTCTCTGGGAAGTCCTACGCTCCAAATGGAAGTAATTCGTCTTTTATAGGAACTAAATTACTATTTTGTGATTTCAAGAGATGCTTAAGTAGCAGACCCAAAAGAAGATCGTTCTCAGACACAGATTTGCGGAGATGTACTTAAGGTCGATACTTTATAAGATTATTTAAATTGGGTATAAGGACAAGAAAAACTGCGTACCTTGAAATACCGTACAGAACACCAAATATATACGTCTTCTGTTGACCATAGAAGGGAAGAGCGAATATAAAAGAAGAAAAGGGTAAGGATGGAACTCTTAGTTAGATAACATGGAGCAGCGGATACGACTACAAAGTGCAGATCAACTACTAAACACTGCAGTTCATAAAATAAAGATACATCCTTTGGTCATTAACATACACTAGTTGGTGTGGCCGAGTGGTTCTAGGAGCTTCAATCTGGAACCGCGCGACCGCTACCGTCGCAGGTTTGAATCCTGCCTCGGGCATCGATGTGTGTGATAGCCTTAGGTTAGTTCGGCCTAAGTAGTTCTAAGTTCTAGGGAACTGATGACGTCAGATGTTAAGTCCCTTGGTGCTCAGAGCCATTTGAACCATTTGAACCTTATACAATGAAGCGAAATTACACAAATCTTTAATCACAATCATGTCTTTATGGGAACATGAAATGGTCAAATGGTCCAAATGGCTCTAACACTATGGGACTTAACACCTGAGATTATAAGTCCCCTAGACTTAGAACTGGTTAAACCTAACTAACCTAAGGACATCACACACATCCATGCCCGAGGCAGGATTCGAACGTGCGACCGTAGCGGCAGCGCGGTTCCGGACTGAAGCGCCTAGAACCGCTGGCCACAGCAGCCTTCTGAAATGGTCAAATTCATCTGGAAAATAGGTGAAGTTTCTCATCATACCCTTGTTAATCGATTTTATAATGAATCTACCAGATGCAGGCGTTGCATTTCCCCAAAATATCTCTTTTTCTCTAAAGATGAAGCGTCGGTGTTAGCATTAATACAACGCAGTATAGATTATTTGTCGAAACATTAATAAGGGTTATTTCTGTTAGTGAACAGTTCTTTTGTAAGAGAGTTAACCTAAGTAGTGACATTAATCAAACATGCATTCAGCATATTCTCTCTCATTCTACAGGATGGCCAAACCAAACTGTCCCGTGATTTCAATGGACCAGTCGCTTGTTGTTACATGTTTGCACATGAACATCTCCCGCATGCTCTGCCCAAAGGAAGGTCGGAAGTTCAGAGTTTAACGTCCCTTCCACGACGAGGTCATTTAGAGGCTGAGCACAACCTCTGGGTAGGGAAAGATGGGGAAGTGAATCGGCCGTCATCTGTAGAAAGGATCCATCCCGGCATTTGCCTGGAGCGCTATATGGGAATCACGGGAAACCTAATTTTGGATGGCCCGACGGGGATTTGAACCGCCATTCTCACGAATGTGAGTCTAGTGTACTAATCACTGCGCTACGTCGTTCGGTCTCTGTCCCGATCAGTTCACTGTGTCATTACGTTTGAGTGAGTGAGAGGTGCAGATGTGTTTGATGACCAGTCGAATGAAATTCAAAATGGTGCGTGTTCGTTGCCGAGTGTTATAAGAAACACAATTCGTGGAAAGCGTTTGCGGAACTATTCGCACAAGAGTTTCAGATTGAAAGTGTTTTTGTAAAACCTCCAGTAAAGTCTCCAATGGAAGACTTAGTGGCAAAAAGACACGAAACGGGCCGTATACAGCTTCTTCTGTGATGTTCATTGATGAAGGACAGTTCTGGGTCAGTCTTATTGTAAACTGTTTCCGTGTCCGTTTTCCTTTACCAACCCTGTATAACACATAACTACCTTTTTCCTACCCGTCTATTGTTTCACTGCAGGAACCGATTAATGGGAAAGTAACTTAATTTTGCTTGTATCGCTTTACGATCATCTTCATAATCACCGTCATCATCTTTATCATCGTCTTCGTCGTAATCAGTTTTTGATGAAACGCTTGATGGATTTCTCCTCCAGACTTTTCCATGCCTTATGGTCTGCAGCGATTTGCAGCCACATTACTCCTGCATGGTTTTTATTCCATCTATCCACCTTAAATTGTGTCGTTGCATGATTGTACTGTGTCTTGAAATCCTGTAAATAACGTCCTTGTACCACCTACCATCCATTCCTGTAGTCGCATGTCCCAGCCATTTTTAATTCCCATAATTACGTCATCAATCCGTGTCTGTTTCTCAGATCCATTTGTTCACTTTCCTGTTTTTCCTACTAACATACGAGGGCGTGCTGAAAAGTAATACCTCTGAATTTTCTATGTGAAAACTCGTGAGTCTTTTTCAATAAAACAAACGTTATTAATATTCTGCATCTCTGTTCTTCATGTCTCAAAATTTGCAGACCTCTACCGCCAGAGGGCTCCGAATTGTAGCGAGTGACATGGCGGTGTGTAAAGTAGGAACGTCGATGCGTGAGAAACAGCACTCAACATAGTCTCACTGGCGACGAACACATTTCTTCTAATGAGAGAACAGTTTGGTGATGCAGTCACTGTAGAATGTTTGACCTTGTTGACGGCTGCATAACCTCGCCTTTGCTTACACCGCTTCACTACCGGAAAAAATGTAAATAAAGTCCCATGCTTCTTGACAGAGCGTAGGGGAGCGATGCAGGAGGAGACCCGCACCGCCGTACTATGCAAGGTCTTAATGGAGGTGGTTTGCCGTTGCCTTCCTCGGACCGTAATGGGGATGAATGATGATGACGAAGACGACACAACAACACCCAGTTACGACGGGGCAGATGAAAATCCCGGACCCCGCCCATCGAACCCGTGACCTCGTGATCGGGAAGCGAGAACGCTACCCCGAGACCACGAGCGGCTATCAAACTGAAGTCCTCCAAGGCGTTCTTTAAGTTTTGGAAACAGATGAAAATCGAATGGGACCAAGTTGGAGCTGTGTGGGGGATGATGGATGACAGTGAATGCAAGACGTCGGGTTTTTGTAGATGTCGCAGCACTCGTGTGTGGTCTGACATTGTCATGCTGAAGAAGAGGGTCCTCGACGTGTGGACGATCTTTTTGAATTCTAAACGCGATTACAGCACGCTCTTTCTCAAGGACCGACATAGTTACGTTACGCGCCATCGTGTTACCCGTTACAATTCGAGCTCTCTAGCGGTAGAAGGCTGCAGATATGCCCCGCGCTGAGTGGCCGCGCGGTCTATTTCCCCATGTAACGGATTGCGCAGCCCCTCCATCCGGAGGTTGGAGTCCTCCCTCGGGCATGAGCGTATGTGTGTTGTTCTTAGCGTAAGTCAATTTAAGTTAGTTTAAGTAGTGTGCATGTCGAGGGACCGATGACCTCAGCAGTTTGGTCTCGTAGAAATTCACACACATTTGAACATTTTGCAGATATATAAACATGATGAATGAAAATGTAGAATGTTAACAGCATTTCTTTTATTTAAAAAGCTTTAAGAGTTTTCACATAACACATTCAGAGGAATCACTTTTCAGCACCCCCTCGTATAAAATTCCCTCGGTGTTCAAGCAAGTCATGTCTGAGTTAAAACTAGAGCTTTTAAAGACATTCACGATCGTCATGAACAAGACGGCCAACGTCTTCGAAGGCCCGAGGTTTCATTCGGGCATGACGTGCCTTGATCATCGAGGGAATGCATAGAAAGATGCCACTACGAAAAATTCCGACGTCGTACACTCAGCAAGCCTCCAATTTTTAATGATTGTTTTTCGCTTTAAGAGGACACGTTTCATATCCGTAAGATAAAATTGGTAATACGCACTGGTTGTAAGTTTAGACAAATGGAAAACCTAGTCCTGAGAGTCCTATTTAATTTACTAAAAGTAGGTTAGCTATTTCTATACTCTTCCGTTTATTTATTTTAAAGTCCAGAAAGTCAAAGTCTTAAATTTCTCTAAACACTAATGTTCATACCATGACGTAAGACTTAGTTGGGGATATTTCCATTTCATATTATTCATTATTCATTTCTTTAAACTTGTTATAATCGATTTTCAAGTCTTTTTTCAAACTGACTCAATTATATTCTTCCATTCGTTGTTGAAGATTTTCTACACGAGTGGCAAACAACGTGATGACATAAATAAAAACAAAGTAGTTAGCTTATGTATCATTAGCACGTTGTTCATTTTCCAGTCACAAATTTTAAACTTCGTTTTTCATGTGCTAAGGATAGTTTTGTTAATACTTAATCTGATTGCTAGTCTTTTCTTTGGATTACGAATATTCCACTATCCCGATGAAGTTTAATGGTAGTTGTAGAATTCAGGTACTTATTCTTCAGTATAAGTACTTAACGCAAAAACCTTTTATCTCAATATATTTTTATTGAAACTGGGTCTCCCAATATATAAAAGTAGGTTAAAGTTCTGCGTCCTGGCCCTGACTGGCTAACTGGGTCCGACCGACCGCCGTGTTTTCCTTTACCAATAGCGTCATCGGAAGCGTTGGGGAGGAGTGTGTGCACCGTTCTCCCGACTGCTATAAATCTGACGAGCAGCTCCTCCGTTCCCAAATCTATGAGTTGCAGAAAAACTGGTAAGTGATACTCATTGCCCCTGTTCGTGATTTCGTTCATTTCTTGTGATTTGTTGTCTGTGATATATTCTAAACGCAGCCATTTCCTTTGCTTAATTGAAAGCCAATATTTTCCTTTGCAGCCGGTGATTATTTTGAAGGATTTCTTGTATATTAAAGACAGGAGGCTGTTAGAAATTTAGTTTCCCTATGTTTTGTATGCTTCCACTCTTATGAATTAGAATAACTACAATATTGTTTGTTTTGTAATATTGCCTTCCTCCTTAGATATTCTTTAAACAACAGTGCTGTTCCTTTTGTATCGCTTTGTCTCCAGCTTTATCCATTTCTACTTAAACATCAACGTCTGCAGACGCCATTCTATTCTTCATATCTAGAATGTCTTAATACAGACCATCTGGTATTATTTCCTGAATGTCACTGTTTTTATTTTTAACGATTTATCTCCTGAAATATGCCAATTTTTGAGCAAATTTTCGAATGATGGCATTGTTTTTTCTTCCGTTAGTAGTTACTCGCCATAAGACATCATAATTAGTAAAACAAAATAAATGTCCTACATAAGTTTCTGATATATTTTCTTCAGACTCATGTTTTTCAAACGCTTTCCCTAAATAAATTTTAACTTCGTTTTATGCCATCCTCTCGATGACATTTTCAAATAGTTTTGCTTAATTCGGCATATTATAACTTCGGCAGAGTACGTTGCAGATGCCGACTGTGACGATAAATCAGAGATACCAGAGGTGTCGGAGTTGACAGTATTGAATCCTGCTGTGCCCGGCTCTCGCATCGTTGCAGATTATGAGACGGCGTTTCCCAGTATCCCATTCAGTAAAGTCACTCTCCAGTACTCCACAGGTATGCGGCTGCACCTAACGCGCTATTCAGTATGTAGGGGCTACGTGTCACAGTCTTGGTTTGACTTGCTCTTTGTTTATTCTGCGTTTAGACGACGACGATTCGTGCATTGAACTGGGTTCCAATTCACGTGTTAAAGCCAATAAACACATTGTTCTCGCAGAGTCCGTACCGGTCACGAGATCGCAATAATAATCCTCTGTCTGTTTGCGGATCTACCGCTGCCTACAGTGGTCAGTCTGCTCGCAGTTATGCTGCCGTTTTCGACAACTTTCGTGTAATAATATCTTTCCAGATAGTATACCACCGTGTTCCTATCTTCGTTGCTTTTAAACTATCGCCTTTCGTTTAACAGCTTCCTCGTTCCAGTTCAGATTTTCTAATCTTTTGCACTATTCGTACCGGCAACGCCATCTATTGTTTGCGTAAATATCTTTGTTAAATAATTTCCCAGTCAACTATGACTGCATAAGCTTCATTTTCTATTGCGTAGAATTTGGTGTACAGCAAAAATCTGGTATACAGCCTTCTTCTTAAAAAACATCCGTAATCAACTTTTCAGACTCCCTGGTGAGAGAATTTTGGCCTCATTGTATTAATCCTCCAGATGTTGCTAAAAAATTCAGGAGTTCAGCACGAAGCGTAATGCCTCTGAATTTTTACAGTATGTGGAAACTCTTCAGGCTTTTAAAACAAAACAAATGTTGGTAACATTCTACATCTTTGTTCTTCATGTGTACATATTTATTTCTCAACACAGTCACCCTGGATACGAACAAATTTATCCCAACGACAGACCAGTTTGTTGACACAGTCAGTATAGAATGTTTGACTTTGTTGACGAAGCTACAACCTCACCTCAGTTTGCACCGCTTCATACTATCAAACTGGAGTCTTCTAATCTGTTCTTTTGATTTTGGAGACAGATGGGAATCGGTTGGGACCAAGTCGGGGCTGTATGGTGGATGATCGATGACAGAACCCAAAGTGTCGGATTGTTGTAGATGTCGCAGCGGTCGTGTGTGGTCTGGCATTGTCGTACTGCAGGAAAGTATGCTTCACGTGTGGACGGACTTTTCGAGTTCGAAACTCGATTACATCATGCTGGCCGGCCGAAGTGGCCGTGCGGTTTAAGGCGCTGCAGTCTAGAACCGCAAGACCGCTACGGTCGCAGGTTCGAATCCTGCCTCGGGCGTGGATGTTTGTGATGTCCTTAGGTTAGTTAGGTTTAACTAGTTCTAAGTTCTAGGGGACTAATGACCTCAGCAGTTCAGTCCCATAGTGCTCAGAGCCATTTGAACCATTTTGGACATCATGCTGTTTCTCACGCAACGACAAAATTGCGTTAAACACCGCCATGTTACACGCTAGGATTCGAAGCCCTGTAGCGGGAACTGGCTGTAGACGTGAAGAATAGAGATGTAGAGTGTTAACATGTGCTTTGTTTAAAAAGCGTTATAAGATGGCAAATGGTTCAAATGGCTCTGAGCACTATGGGACTAAAAATCTATGGTCATCAGTCCCCTAGAACTTAGAACTACTTAAACCTAACTAACCTAAGGACATCACACAACACCCAGTCATCACGAGGCAGAGAAAATACCTGACCCCGCCGGGAATCGAGCCCGGGAACCCGGGCGTGGGAAGCGAGAACGCTACCGCACGACCACGAGCTGCGCGTTATAAGAGTTTCAACGTAAAAAATTTGGAGCCATTACTTTTCAGCACGCCTTAGTATATTACCTACATAATGCGATGACGTTTCATTCCTTGATGGTCCTAGAGGCAATGCGCAAACAGGAACCTTTTTTCTACAGACGTTTCGCGAATGGAGATATGTATGTCTCAGTTCGGACACCATGAAGAACACAGCAGACAGAAAGCTTCAACTGGAGGCAAAATATAAAAGATGTATAAGATCATCTGTAGACTAATATACTTTGTTCAGGGACGAGTAAATCGAGTAAATCTTATCATATCATTATTTATATTTCCTATTGTTTCATTTTTCGGTAGTTCAATAGCTAGCGGAAAATCGAAATCTGAAAGTTCGTATATTAAACATTTTTATTGTTATGTATATTCAACAAAAAGATCTTTCGTTTAGTGCACAGTCGGAAAAATTATTTCCGTCGCAGTCTTATTTGTTGCCGCATGGAAACATTATTTTCGAAGTTCATCATTCGAGAGTATGAAATATATCTCCAAATAACATTTCGTTATGTTCGTTTTTCCCGTTTCAGCTAAAGTTATAAAACAGTCAGTTTCAGAGATCTGCGTGTTACTTTATAAGACTTAACATGCATCTTGTGGTTCTGTGAGTGAATGATAGGATAGTAATCAGATCAACGGGTAGCTACTTGGCCAGCCTTAGAATATTTTAAAAATACCATAAAAGACTTCTCCTAGTGGAAGTTTTTCGTGTGCATCAAAACTGTTGGATCGTACGTGAGACGATTCTGCATAAAAATAAATAAATCGGATGGAGATACGTGCTTATCTCTTCTACCAGCACCATGGCTAGTACAGCATTACAGAGCCGATGAAAATTTTGAGAGATATGGATTTCACTTTTTTCAGACGTAATATGCATAAAATAGACCTTGACTGGATATGTGAAATTTGAGCTGGTGATTGTAACATTTCAACAGGTAGAAACCGTATAGTATTTCTAACATCTCGCCACTTCAGCGGCATGGAGAGCAGCGTAAACGAGTGTCAAAGGTATTATTTCTCGGATCATAATTTCGTCTTCTACAATCGGTGTCGCTGCAGACACGTCACTTGAGGATGGCAGTTTGGTTTCTACTACAAATAAATACCCAAAGCTGCTTGTGGATCAAACAGTTCTGCAGTTCTGTATCAACGCCTCTATATACAGGTATAACAAATAATTCTTATTCAGTTCTTTGGATCCATACTCACGCCTACTCTGAAATGTAGCTATTACCACGTTTTCTGAACCTTTACTTTGCTTCTGGAACTCTATTCGAGCATGTGTTACGGTGTAAGGCGATTCAGGCTTCGTTTATCGGTAATGGATCTGCCTCACGTTACTTGGAGTCACAAAATTTGATCTCGGTTTCGTTTTCGGCTATCAACTTAGCATCAGCATTGTTTCCGTCCGTTTGTAGATCACGGTAGATGTCTGCATAGTTTAGTGTCAGGCTGTGTTAATTAAATACAAGTGAAATGTGTTGGAATCAGGAATGAATGAAGTACAAAAAAAATGGTTCAAATGGCTCTGAGCGCTATGAGACTTAACATCTGTGGTCATCAGTCCCCTAGAACTTAGAACCACTTAAACCTAACTAACCTAAGGACATCACACACATCCATGCCCGAGGCAGGATTCGAACCTGCGGCCGTAGCGGTCACGCGGTTCCAGACGGAAGCGCCTAGAACCGCACGGCCTCACCGGCCGGCAGAATGAGGTACATGTTGCAATAATATACTCGTACATTTTCTAATAGTTTTTTTTTGACACTGCAGGTAATATCTTCTAGGACTACCATACTCAAATAAGGTATGAATTTGTAACAATCCCATTCTGGTTTTCCTATTACGGGAAGTCGCATGAGCATGTCCGTTCCGCCGTCCACGGCCCAAGGCTTCTGTGGCACAAGTGACATAACTACACGTTTAATCTCACTGGCATAGGTGAAAGAAATATTAATCAGCGGACTCAGGTCTAATTTACCAGTGTCACAACTTTTTGAATGGATCATTCCAGTGCTATCGACAGGTTCAGAGAAGAAACAGTCTGGCACTGACAGTGTTTTAAATCGAAATTTATTTAATAAAGTCACTCCAAAATTTGTTTCGTTTTCAGGGAAACAAAAAATTAATGCCCACATTACTAAGCCTCACCAAGTCCATTACTCCTACCAGCATTTCATCCAACACACTATCAGCTCTGCTAACAAATTTAAGGCATTCACCTGTTTGGATTCTGTAGCAGTACCGCCGACTCTGAAAGTCGCGGCTGCATAATAGCTGTCACTATAGCAAATCTGCTTACATAAAATTACGCGTGCCTGCACTGGAAAGTTCATCTGCGAAACTCGCGTACTACCGATAACATTCCGTGTCCTGGTGGTGCTGTACCTGTTCTCTGCTCTCCTCTAGGGTCTGTGACCGATTCGCAGATTTTGTCGAAATCAGAGCAGCTTCGGTGAAAATTTGAGACCTGGCTGCTCACTGATTGTCTATTCTCACCCATAGCCTTTTTCAGCAACTGAAGTTCACTATTTACTAATTTCAGTGCTGCTGCAAAGCAGAATTAACTCGCAATCTAATTTTTGAAATACGTGACGGGCAAGTTTCCGTTTCGTCAAAGGATATGCTTCGAACTCGAGGTCAGCCTAAGGGCTAGCCGGGAAAACTTCAGCATTGTATCAAAATTTTCCAAGTGACGTCTTACACCTAAACTTGGAGACAAAGTGAATATCGGAGATGCCGCGTGTTTTGGAACGTCTTCCGAAAGCGCTGCCGCTGGAACTCGTCTCAAGGATTATGGCGATCTGTCACAACGCAATTTACGCAGCTGAAATTACCCTCACATCTAAAATCTGGAGTGAGATTGTGATCCTACTGATTTGAGACTGATGCGTTACACAGCTCTCCCTTTTTTCGACGATAGATTAGTGTTTCCCTGACTGTTTGGTTTAAATTTGGAGACGAAGAATTTCTTAAAATTGTTGGTATTTACATGATTCACGTACATAAATCCTTCCGTCATAGGGCGAAGTGGACGTATGACAATCGTTTATAAAGTACGAGGTTAAACACACTGAAATACCATGAATATATTAATAAAATCAATAGAAGGGACAAGCGTTGCCGCCAAGGCACACAAAAAATATATAAATAAAAAATTACATCAATCTGAAAGTTTGTAACCTCCCCCTCACTTATCGACCTTAATGACAGTGAAAAATTAAACCGCGTGTACCTAATGGAAATTTGGGAAAAAGCAATCGTCACCGAAGTCAATTTGTCGGTAAAGAGGGAGGAAAGGGTTACAGCTAAATGAAAGGAAAAATGCAAATGAAACTGGTGGAAATTAATATTGAAAAGTGGTAAAGTTAATAAAGAAAGTAAATGTGCGGCCGTTACGTTAACAATTAACCAGCGGTAATTAGATATTTGAGATTTGTGGGAAATTACGGTCGCCAGTCCTAAGGACAATTACTGTAGTAACTAAAAAAAGAAAGGTTATTACACATATAATTAGCACTAGAAGCGTGGCAACTGAGGGTTGACACGTGTAGTGTGAAAACCGAAAGTTTGTCAGAAGTAATAAATTTCGCTACACTCTGACTTAATTTAGCAAAAGAATTAATAAAACCGGAAAATAGAAAGTTAATTTAGTGACTGAAGTTAATAGTGAGCTTTCTTTCTGAAGCACATCGAAATTCAGTAAAATACGGTTAGTCTTGGACTACCTCAACAATCATTTCAAAAGCTACTTGAATCTACGCAGTTTAGAAATAAGAGATTTAACTTTGAACTTGAATTAAATGATTCTGAACAATTAACAATAGTAAAATTTAGTACGTACCAAGCTGAGCTGGAGTCACAGGTAACTAAAATACGGTAACAAAACTCGCACTCTTAATTTGTGCTTGTGCAATCTAAATATTGTAGCCAGCTATGAATACCTTAACTGAACTTTGGAATTAAAGCAGTGAAATCGAATGATGCTGGCGTTTGAATTTAAACGACACTCGGGCTCATTTCGGAAAAGGAAGGGACCCTGCTTGGCAATGCAATTGGGACAGTGAGCAACAAAGGTTCATGCTAAGTTGCTGCAATTTTGTGATGCAACAATTTTAAAAGTTTGAAAAGCTGAGGTCTGCCATACAGCTCTAAAACTTTACGTGCTTCCAGTCTTCCTTGTTGGCTGATTGAAGGTTTGAAGCCGTCGGTCGAGGAGGTGACGACAGTCACTCATTGTCGGCCGTCGCTGTTGCAGAAGCTGGATGTTGGTGCGCCTTCTTCTCGACACGGTCACCAGACGAAACGGGCTCTTGATGTGCGCCAGCTAATGCTTCCCGTCCGCGACACCATTTGAGAAACTATCATCGCAAGTCGAGCGCAATTACATGCTGCCAAACCCCGAAAGCGCGGCAACTCGCGGGAGCTTCACACAACCCACCTGCTCCACTGCACCACCACAGCCAGACTCCCTCTGCTCTGCCTGCGCTCCACGTGGCAGAGTTAACACTACCAAAGATCCTAAACACTTTGGTTCTCCACACGACCTATCGATGTAATGGTTCGATAGCATAGTTTCCCTAGGCCAGACCCAGCGTAAAAATACAAATAATCTTTCCACAACAAACGAATTATACATCGACATATATGCATATATATACAAATAGTAAAACAATTACAATATACAAAGACACAGAAACGTCATATATTCAGGTAACGAAATAAGGAAAAAAATTATAGTACAATAGATGGAAATACGAGGATATGCATTTCCGGCGCTACAAGTTTCTTGAAGGAAGTTACTTTCTGCGCGTTGTGTTTTTTTATTTTGAAATAAACACTTTATTTTATTGTTTACCAATTAGCTAATTTCTCCCCCTTGGCCATTATCAAGCTACACCGCAAAAAAGATGTTATGTATACGTCATGACCTATTCCACGCAAGTGAGTGCGGGAAACAAAATGTGATGTAGTCCCTAACAAGAGTTTGACAAAACCATAGTAGTACAGGCGCAATTATCAGAGCATATGTAAAATGGGAAAATTGCTACCTTTACTCTGCTTTTGTTGCTGTGCCAGCATATAATACATTAAAATACGTTAGTGTAAGTATTGAAATGAAAACGCACATAGTGTGGTCAGCATTTTAAAACACAAAAGATTATATATGTAAAGTCTCTCGCTATGAAGAAAGATATGATCGAATTCTGTTTTCAACGTTATGGCACTGCTCAGACGATCCTGGCTACAAGATCTACAGAGGGAGCTGGTGCTGTGGTTAAGACGCTTACCTCGCATTCATGAGGTGCAGGGTTAAAAGCCCAGTCCAGCCATTCGGATTTGGGATATTCCGTGGTTTCCCCAAGAAGATGATCTCCACTCTCTCTTCCTTTTTCTCTCCGTTGGGTCGCGTCCTTTGACACCGTTTGAAAGAGCTGCAAACGGTGAATAATGGTATTCATGATACGCTGAAATCGTATCTCTGCAACTGAAACGTTTTGGGTGTCGGCAGTTGCCACAGATATAATCCCAAAGAACATAGGTCAGCTGCTCGTGCATGCCGTGGCAGTACCCGTCCTCTACTTGCTAACATGTCACGGTACACATCAGCCATTCCATCTCAACCAGTATGAAGGAATACATGTGCTGGTATCCCATCGTCATTGAATTATGTGATTCTTCTTACTGAGTGGAGCACGACGATTAGGCCTGTAAGAGTTCATCGGCATCATTTATTTTACTGTCAACGTCAGAGCAAATTTTGATTAAAAAATTACTCGAAGAAGCATCTTTCCTGCAGAAATGATTACCTGAAATGTTTTCTCTGATTTTGATGTGAGGAACCCGTCCTCAAAAGGGGTCACGTATTCTTAGTATAACCTAAATAAGAACAGATATCAAGCAACGTCGATTACGTTGTCAGAATAAGAGTTTAAAGATATTTTTGTCATACCATATCTAATGTGTGCCAACGGCCTTGCCGCAGTGGTAACACCGGTTCCCGTCAGATCACTGAAGTTAAGCGCTGTCGGGCTGGGCTATCACTTGGATGGATGATTACACGGTCTGCTGAATGATATTGGCAAGCGGGGTGCACTCAGCCCGTGTGGGGAAAACTCAGAGCTACTTGATTGAGAAGTAGCGGCTCCGGTCTCGTAAACTGACATACTACCGGGAGAGCGGTGTAACGACCACATGCTCCTCCATATCTGTAGCAAGTGACGCCTGTGTCCTGAAGACGACACGGCGGCCTATCGGTACCATTGGGCCTTCATGGCCTTTCGGGGCGGAGTATAGTTTAGCTCGTATCTCAAGTGTGAGGCCTTGATACGCTGTTATAAAGCTCGCAGTACTATGTTAGATAGGTATAGAATCCACACAGCGCCACCGTTTCACAACAGGAATAATCATGTCAAGTTCTTCTGGGAACGATGTGTAAACCTAGTAGTGCGAGGGCTGTTCGGAAAGCAAGTTCCGATAGGTCACGAAATGGAAACTACAATGACAATCCGATGAAGCTTTGCACAGATGTGTTGAGCAGTGTCTGTAGTATGCCTGTCGATCGCATCATGTCGCTCTTTTCAGTTCTGAGCAAGCAGTGAGCAAGTAAATATGCCTAAGACAATAGTCTCTTCCGCCAAGTATGGGTGCCCGCTGAGAGGTTTCCCCTGCTTTCCTGCACCCCACATAACGTACCTGTCATGCCGTTCATTCTTCATACCAGTTCTCTGCCGCACACTGGAGGAGCAATGAGGACAAGCTTGGGCGTTTTCGATGTGAAGTGTTTTATTACCCACCATACAGCCAGAATTTGACCCCCTCTGATGATCATCTCTACTCACATTAACAGCTAGCTATGAAGATAACATTTTGGCACACACAAAGAGCTGAAGACCAGCGTAGAGAAGTGGCGGAAATCACAGGCGGCTGCCTTCTATGAAGAGGTATTGGAAAGTTGGTACAACGCTACGACAAATGTCGACGTCGGAGTGACGACTATGTAGAGAAGTAGCTGGAAGGTGCAGCTGACTGTTTCAAATAAAACATTTTTTTATTTTCACTGTGGTCTGCATTTCAGGACCGATCGGACCTTACTTTCCGCACAACCCACGTACCATGGGATAATAATGTCTGAAATTGAGGTATTATATTAAAAAATCATTATCAGCCTTTTTTTGGAGTTTGAAATGTTGTCTAATTTTTAGTAGAGCATTGCAATAAATTAGTAGACATTAATTATGTGATAGAAAATTCATATCAAGCTTTGGCTCGAGCCGGTAAGTGTGGTCGGTGGACGTAATTGTTAACGCAATGCGCGCGAAAGGTGTGTATCTGGGTGTAATGACGATCTGGCACAAGGTTTCACTGCACCGCATAGATTCATATTACATTTGTTTAAAATATTTTCACCCAATCTGTTTGCTTTGGTAAATATCCACTGTCGGTAATTTCCAGTAAGCGTTAGGCAACGTGCAGCAATCGCTGGAACAACATGCGTAGACCCATTAGTCACATGAAATCTCTATGCTCTGACCATAAACGAGAAAGTGTGTTCGTCAAAAACTTGTACGGTTGCTACAGGAATAAATATTAGCCTCGAGCAGTGACCGGGGCTACACCCGTACACATACGGCTAGTGTGGAATGGGCACTACATCGTCGGCTTTCTTGAGGTGAAACCAGCAGAAGTCACTGTTCAGTGGACATAAATGGCATCCCTTACTAATATTCATTTTTTAATGTTATAATCCTAACTGTGCTCTCTGAATTCCTCCATACATCTAACGGCATCTTAGCTTCTTGAAAAATGGCGGTACTCGCAGCAGAGACTGTTAAACTCTCTAGCCAATGTAGCTTGTATTTCGTTTCAGCGAATGATCTCCAGTATAAGTACAGATGCATTTGACTTGCAGCAAACGGCTGAAACATGTCATGAAAAGTCTCCTGTTGGTAGACATAAGTAATAAATAAACCTGTCTACAAATGATCCAATTTTTTCGCATTTTATTTTATTTCTGCCTCTGATTTCTTATTATCTGGCTTTCACCACTAACATTCCTCGTATTCTCAAAATCAAAATGTATGCATAAGAAAACATAAAAATCTTCGTTAAAGCGCAAAAAATGGCTCAAATGGCTCTGAGCACTATGGGACTTACCAGCTGTGGTCATCAGTCCCCGAGAACTTAGAACTACTTAAACCTAACTAAACTAAGGACATCACACACATCCATGCCCGAGGCAGGATTCGAACCTGCGACCGTAGCAGTCGTGCTGTTCCGGACTGCGCGCCTAGAACCGCGAGACCACCGCGGCCGGCGTTAAAGCACAACTCTGAGCACTACACAGTAACAAATCAGTGACATAACGCACAGTGACATATTCCATACGATGTGTTCTGAATATAGTAAGACCTCCATACTTCTTTGTAAGAAAATTGTTCATTGTTTCACAAATTGAAACTGTTGTCCTCTACTTCTCGTTACGGTACAATTGATAACTAATCGCTTCTTTTAACACGGGTTAATAAATCCGATCTTCCAGGATATTTCCGATCCTTAGTTTCACTTCTGTTGAGTACATTAGGTTGCTCTTTTTCCTTAGTAATCGTCACTGAGTACGAAGAGTTTTGCTAGACTGAAGTGTTCCAGACACTGCTGAACCCGCCAATATTTAAGCGAATTGGGCTCTGCCCTGCCTTATTCAATGTGTTTCCTCGTATTTACGTTTCCATCTTTGTTGTTAGAGCCATTCATACCGGTCAGCCAGGACAGGTCGCCACTTGCCTGTTGTACCGATGTAAGAACCATACATGACAGGGAACACGCGTCGAAGAATTTATTCAGTCGAAGCCGGGAGAATTTGGACAACTATTCATTGAAGCAATTTTGTCAAACCACTTATTTTGATAGTCCAGAACCTAGGGACAAGTAATAGCGAATCGACAAAGCCCATCAAACGTCAGAGTATGGCCGTGTTAATTGTCAGTCAACAGTACTTCAATTGTGGTAAAAGGGACATTAAATTTTAATGCGTTAGAAATCCATAACTAATCCATTAAATCATGGGCTTCAGAGACTCGTCCATAGTGTGAGGAGAGTAGTAGATTTATGTAGCAACTGATGTCGGACAGCATTCCAATTGTGATAAAAAGGATAGTAAATTTTAATTCGTTAGAAATCCGTAGGATATGCGAACACATGGGCTTCAGAACCTCGTCTATTTTGTGGAGGAGAATAGGCGTACATTTACGTAGCAGCTGAAAGCGAATTTTCGTGCCGTGGAAGACGCAAGTATCTAGGCTTGTACACCGGTTAACACAAGTTATTGCATACGGTGATACTCGGAAAATGGACATCCTTGCCGGCCGGGGTGGCCGAGCGGTTCTAGGCGCTACAGTCTGGAACCGCGTTACCGCTAGGGTCGCAGGTTCGAATCCTGCCTCGAGTATGCATGTATGTGATATCCTTAGGTTAGTTAGGTTTAAGTAGTTCTAAGTTCTAGGTGACTAATGATCTCAGTCCCATAGTGCTCAGAGCCATTTGAACCATTTGGACATCCTTGTCGACCTAATATTAAATCATTTTTAGTCAGTGGGTGCTGAAACAACGTGAATCAACCGTGAAACGACGAAATCGAGTTGTCTGGTCGCTTGGGCTCTTATATCATATTGATGGCAATCGGAATACGGTGGAGACCAGACATGCATCATACCAACATCCATGCCACTGTGTTCATGCAGGCCATCGTTGTCAGCACTGTGTCATGAATAACGTTTCCCTGGCTTCTCTGCGTCTCTAAAAGTTTCAGGGAATAGCATGCCAAATGAAAGGTATTAGAAGATACAAACCAAATGCATTATCCGTCTCCAAAGAAACCTTCTGTGTGATAAGAATAAAACTAGTCCAGAAAATATGCCGTGTGCCTTAAGATTCACCGAGTGAAGTGGCGCAGTGGTTGGCACACTGGAATCGCATTCGGAAGGCCGACGGTTCAAACCCGGGTGCGGCCACCCTGATTTGGGTTTTCCGCCATTTCCCTAAATCGATTCAGACAAATGGTGGGATGCTTCCCCTGAAAGGGCGCGGCCGACTTCATTTCCCACGCTTCCCTAATCCTATGGAACCGCTGACCTCACTGTTTGGTTCCCTCCCCCAAATCAACCAACCAACCGATCTTAAGACAGGCAGCCCACCATACATCATTCTCCCCAGGCGCGGACCTGGGCTTGCCTGCTCTTGATGATATAAATTGGGTTGCCTACCGCAAGATACACGAAATATTTTAGGGGACAATTTTATTTTGTCCGCCCTGTATATTGAGCACAGTGCCGCTTTGTGAATTTTTATAAAGCTGCTGGAAGAAGTGAGTGAAGTCTTCTTAGGATCATACCTGTTTCATCACTCCGCATGACCTGTGATGACTGCTTTCGGAAAAGATTAGTCTCGGTCATTTGTGTCACGGAAAACTCCAGCTGGCTCCATTGGTGTTTCATTCTGTTCTCCGCTCAGTTTCTGTGGCACAAATCGGGAACCACAGCTTCACATATTTAAATCTTCATCCATTATACATAATAACTATTTGCATGTGCAGAGTTGCCTTGTGAGACTAGACAAGGAATGACAATCTTCATAGAGCGTTCCAATGTTCAAATGTGTGTGAAATCTTATGGGACTTAACTGCTAAGGTCATCAGTCCCGAAGCTTACACACTACTTAACATAAATTATCCTAAGGACAAACACACACACCCATGCAAAAGGGAGGACTCGAACCTGCGCCGGGACCAGCCGCACAGTCCATGACTGCAGCGCCTTAGCCCGCTCTGCTAAACCCCTGTGGCAGAGAGCGTTCAAAGGGATCAAGTTTTTCATGGACTATAAAGAGTTTGCTCTGAGTACGAGTTATATTATTGCGCACTTAAAATGTGTTGCAAGAACGTCAGCCATTCCTGGTGAGAACAGGAGATAATCGCCTTAATATGTAAGTCTGTCTGTCTAGGACGCAACACCATAATAGTGTCATTAAGGAAACGCGTCCTAGCTAAGCGGAATGCGGGGGCAAAATTGCGCCTTCGACCATCATTCTTGAGTACGGAACGTACGCCATCATAATCCATCATGGAATTTATGACAGTGTCATAGCTCAAGGCTTAAAAAGTGACCTTGTTAGATAGTATGTAAGAGCCCTGTTTCGCCACCATTGTTTTCGTTTATTGATCTCGCCAGTCTGCAGCCAGATCATTGTCTTCTTGGCATAGTATATCGACACCGCAGTTCATCAGGTGCTCCCTCACACATTGAAGCGCCAGAGGCCCTACACTTCCTTTTACACAAGCAGATGATCCCCACCATTCACCTTTCGGCGGTACTGGCTTCGGTATTTCGTGTTCCATTCACGGTCAACTGCTCCTTGCCCGTCCGAGATTTTCCGTACGCGATTGGCTGCAACCGGCGATGATTGGCATCCATTAAATATCGCAGTGACTAATTTTTCGGTCTGTGTCCTGAAACTACGTACTTTTATTGATTTTAAGGCACGATTCTATGCCTCGGAACCATTATACTCAGTCTCTGTTGATGAGAATAATCACAATCGCCACTTCAATAACGCAGTCGCAGAGAAGGATGGCGTAATCACCGCGTATGAACCGAAGAGCATACTTCAGGACGCTTTATTATGCCAGGGAGCATGTTACGATAACGATGTACATTGTCGAATTATTGTGACAAGGAGACACTACAACTCAACACCATACCCACGAGAATACTACAAATGAAAACTGTTCAGGACTGAGCCAAGCCTGAGCCACTAAATTTTCTACGATCGAACTGAATTATTAAGTACGAGAAATGAAGACACTTATGAACTCGGCAACGTACAAGGACGCAATGGTACAGGACCAGGTAGTGAGGTACGAAGTACTAGCATATTAACAGCAAATAATATCAGATGTGTAGGAACGAAACTGCGACGTGGCACTGCCACGACACTTGACGCTGCGACGGAACTGGGAAACCGTGAATAAGCTCTCGCCTCGAGGCCAGAAGCTACAAACCGTATAAGATTCTTCCGGGTTTCACGGAGGGGACGCCATCTCTCTCCCTGCGGTTTTCCTTCCCGGGAGACCAGTCTCGTCGTCCGATGTGTCCGCTGGGGAATCGGCGAGGGAGCCTCGGCAACAAGAATGATGGATCCTCCATATTGTCCAGCTGAATCAGTGCTCCCACCAACCGTGGCTCCCGACGTCCACGTGCCGGCTGCTCTGTATTATCTTCTGTTACATGATCTGTAGTTATATTAACCTTATGCATAACTTAGCTCCTACCAAGATGAATTAGTCTGCCTACGTTTGTTTCTCGAATCCAGTAAAATTACACCACTCACTTGCCTATTACATAGGCATAAAAAGCTGTTTGTAAGGAAAGTTTTAGGCTGTGCGTTTACTGTAGTTGTAGTAGATGGTAATTATGACTGGAACGTGTATCTGTTATAATGTTTCGCTTTAAATTTTCGGTACGGTATGTACTTGCTAGGGTTACTTTATAGCAGCAGCTCTGGTCTTCACCTTCAGGAAAACAAGTGGCAAGGCAGAGATGGCTGAAAAGTATTTAATTATTTCAGAAACTAATATATCAAATTTTTAAATTAACACACCTACATTTCATTCACCTACATTTGACTGTTTATTGTGTATTTAATTACGGCCCTGGTTTCGGTCGTTTATGCCATTTTAAAGTGAATGAGTTTATGTTATTAACATACATTGCAGGACATCAAGTTCAAAATTGGCATAAAATAAGATAAATATTTTTAAAAAAATGAACTTTTTCTTAGCCGGCACGGTAGCTCAGCGTGTGCGGTCAGAGAGCCGGTTGGCCTCTGTAATAAAAAACTGAGTGGAAGGATCAACCATCGAACTTGAACAGGATGTCTTGCGACGTCCGCAACGACCAAACACAACGATCAATAACGAACAAAATGCCAAAAAAAAGGATGGATAGAGCGTCTGCCATGTAAGCAGGAGATCCCGGGTTCGAGTCCCGGTCGGGGCACATATTATCATCTGTTCCCGTGGACGTATGTCAACGCCTGTAAGCAGCTAAGGATGTTCATCTCATTGTGATTTTACATATGACATTTCGTGGAGAGACAATATTTTTCTTAATTTTTGGCCAATCATTTGAAAAGGGCATATAAGTTCGAAACCTGTGTCGTAATCAAATAAACATCAACAGTGAAATGGCGGTGTGTTCATTTAAAAATTATTGTAAGACTTTAGCTTTATATTGAAATATTCCAGTAGTTACAGCTAGGAACATTAAGGTGTATGGAGATGTCAGCAATAATGTTTCAGATACTTCAACATCGATCCTGAAACAATCTTCTATTTTTTAACAGCGCCTGTTGTATGTCTGCTTTTACCCTTGTTGTTGCTCTACAAAACACAGCGAATCGAAGTATTTGTAAAATCATTTTACAGTCATTGCTTCTCTACACTAATGTCGCAGGAGTCACTATTTTCTACTATGTGCCACAAAGCTTGGTGTTTCTGTATCCCTCCATTGCACCCTGGCTGGTGTCTAGACCATCGACACGCCTGGTCGCTGTAGAAGAATATGCATCAGTTTTGAGTGCCTGACGGTATGCGGTGCCACTCTCCATGTCTCTCTTCCCGCGCGCATGCATTTTTCACGCACGTCGTCATTTACATGGCGTCCATTCAGCAACACGCCTTGTATGTTGTTCTCTGAAACTCTAGTAGTCAGAGGGCTCTTTTCTGGTTTCATAAATTTATTCTAAATATGGCTTTTGAACACCACATTCTGCACATATTAGATACTTTTGTTATATTTTTTAAGCAGACCAACTGAAGCATCTTAAAAGATTTAAAATATATTCTTTCGTTGCTTTGCTAGATATAAAACTTTCGGTAAGGCACAGGTGACGAAGTCTAAGCTCTAAGGGTCGAAACATGCCGGGGTAGTTTATGGTAACAAAATTACGAAGTGAAGCTAATGTTCCGAAAACTAATTTGTTACTTTCCGAACCACTGGAAGGGGCAAGCAAACAATCATATACTAATTATTGGCACCACTACAAGTCTTGCAGTTTGGATGCGCACTGCTGCGTTGAAACCTAATAAAATATTTTTAATCATAACGGCCAGCCTAAAAACAGTCAATTAATAAATTACAATACACAAATAAATGTGATATATTAAACAAGACGATATGAGAATAGTCCTTTAGGACAAGAATGTACTCTAATAACGAGATATTTTGTACGGTGGCCTTACAGAAGATAACACTTATACAGGGAAACAAGAATGTAGTGAAACAGCATTGTAGTTAAAGCAAGCAGAGCCTTACAGGCGGCATTTAACACATGCCAATGGCACTGTGCACTGCGCCAGAACGTTAACCTGGACAAATTCCGGACATGTACCGTTCACCAACAACAATGTTCACTATCTAAAGTTTATACTCCGAAGCGCCAAAGAAACTGGTATAGGCATGCGTATTAAAACACAGGGACATGTATACAAGCAGGAAACTGCGCTGCGGTCGACAACGCCTGTATAAGACAGCAACTGTCTGGCGCAGTTGTTAGATCGGCTACTGCTGCTAGAATGGCAGGTTATCAAGATTTAAGTAAGCTTGAGCGTAGTGTTCTAGTCGGCGCTGGAGCGATGCGACACAGCATCTCCGATGTAGCCATGAATTGGGGTTTTCCCGTATGGCCATTTCACGAGTGTACCATGAATATCGGGAGTCCGGTAAAACATTAAATCTTCGACATCGCTACGGCCGAAAAAAATCCTGCATCAACCGGACCAACGACGACTAAAGAGAATCGGTCAGCGTGACAGAATTACAATACCTCCTCAAATTGCTGCAGATTTCAATGCTAGGCCATCATCAAGTGTCAGTGTGCGAACCATTCAACGAAACATAATCGATATGGGCTTTTCGAGCCGAAGGCCCACTCGTGTACCCTTGATGACTGCACGACATAAAGCTTTGCGACTCGCCTGGGTCCGTCAACACCGAAATTGGACTGTTGATAACTGGAAACATGTTGCCTGGTCGGACGAGTTTCGTTTCAAATTGTATCGAGCGGATGGACGTTTACGAGAATGGAAACAACCTCATGGATCTATGGACCCGGCATGTCAGCAGGGGAGTATTCAAGCTTTTGGAGGCATTATAACGGTGTGGGACGTGTGCAGTTGGAGTAATAAGGAACCCCTGACACGTCTAGATGCGACTGTGATGGGTGCCACGTAGGTAAGCATCTTTTATGATCACCTGCACCCATTCATGTCCATTGTGCATTCCGACATACTTTGACAATTCCAGCAGGACAATGCGACACCCCACACGTCCAGAATTACTACAGAGTGGCTCCAGGAACACTCTTTTGGTTTTAAACACTTCCGCTGGCCACCAAACTTCCCAGATATGAACATTATTGAGCATATTTGGGATGCCTTGAAACGTGCTGTTCAGAAGAGATCTCCACCCCTCGTACTCTTTGCAGATTTATGGACAGCCCTGCAGAATTCATGGTGTCAGTTCCCTCCAGCACATCTTCAGACATTAGTCCAGTCCATGCCACGTCGAAATGCGGCACTTCTGTGTGCTCGGGGGTCCCTGCACGATATTAGGCAAGTGTGCCTGTTCCTTTGGCTCTTCAGAGTATTTTAGTTTTAAACGCAGTTCCTCGCCATGCTGCTAACGTCCATAATCACGCAGTGCCTTAGTTCACGCGTTTCCCCCGTTAGGAATTCTAAACAACATCCGCTCACTGATACCTACCTCCTTCTCGCCTCTCACACAGCAGCGCTTACCATCGCTGTGGCAACTTCTTTGCAGCTAGCACCCATATGTCGCTCCATTACCAGAACACAGGGTGAGTTGGGAGGAAAGATACGTGCTTTGAGGAGTGTAGTATTAGCAATTACGAACTAAGAACTTGATATGAATATAAGACCTATTCCGAGTCGGAACACATTTAATATCACTTTTGTACATTTATCTCTAACAGCACTACAACCGTAAGGTCCAGCGAAAACGTGTCGAAATACAAAATTAAACTAGACAAAATGTGCTACAAAAAAGGTCCTACTAATTTTGCGCGAAGAGAGTATGGGAATATTGAAAATCTCTCGCAACACGCATGCTTTGTAGCTTAGGTAATTTTTGTAGGCCTCTTTGAGGTAGTTTACCAACTTGCCAGACTACAAGTAAAGTGCACTGTATGAAACTGTACGTCTCGAATTCCTCTACTTTACTGCGGTACGTTGTAAATATGAATATTTTGGATTATACAGGAAATAAATAAGAGTGTACATTAAATTTCTTCAACCTCGGAAAGCATTCAGAATAAGGCATACGTGCGTATGAAGTTTTTTGTTCAGATTCACTGATAAAGTTACTCCTCAAAGCACGTATCTTACCTCCTGACCCTCCCTGTACGTATGTGATCGATTGCGTGAAATTTCACATAGTGACAGCAGTAGTGGAAGGTGAGATGATACCTCGTGTGGTCTTCGTGGCATATATACGTCTGTATAAGTATGAATCTAGCAAACTGTGCGACAACTGCCTTCTTTCTAATCTATACATTTTCCAAATTATCAACCAAAGCGAAAGAAATATTTAAGTAAGCTGGATTCTTGGCCATTCGAAGCATTCACGGGAAGATGAATGAAACTCTTGCTGCAGTTTGCAGTAAATATTCGTGCTTCTTTCCGACCTGTCAGTCAAGTGGAATTACTGCCAATCTCCACGACATTGTCTAGTGCCAGAGCGCCGAAGCGGAAGCACTTCACGAAGTGCACCGAACACTGCGTAGGTTGACTCTGTGTAGGATTATGGTTCATATGTTGGGAACTGAAAGTGAGTAATCACATCAACAGAAGACACACATACGTATTTTTGGGTCTAAAACCACAAAAATGAATATCAATAACACCTCTTACACAGGGTGAAATCGCTCTCCACTGACAAAATTTATTAGGCTATTAGCCGGCCACGGTGGTCTAGCGGTTCTAGGCGCTCAGTCCGGTGCCGCGCGACTGCTACGGTCGCAGGTTCGAATCCTGCCTCGGGCATGGATGTGTGTGATGTCCTTAGGTTAGTTAGGTTTAAGTAGTTCTAAGTTCTAGGGGACTGATGACCATAGATGTTAAGTCCCATTGTGCTCAGAGCCATTTGAACCATTTTTTTACTAGGCTATTAAAAGATATGCTTTCATTGTTATCCACGGTTATCGGTGGCTATAAACAGAATAACTGAATTCCGTTTCAGTTCACAGCCCTATTACTCTTAGAACCGCTAATGCACTGAAATTATCTGCACAACTGTGGAAACGTTGACGATATGCGCCGGTCTGATTGGCCGAGCGGTTCTAGGCGCTTCAGTCTGGAACCACGCGACCGCTACGGTCGCAGGTTCGAATCCTGCCTCGTTCATGGATTTGTGTGATGTCCTTAGGTTAGTTAGGTGTAAGTAGTTCTAAGTTCTAGGTTACTGATGAACTCAGAAGTTAAGTCTCATAGTGCTCAGAGCCATTTGAACCATTTGACGATATACGCTCTGTGTCGCGTGTCAAAATAAACTTGTTCCAGTCACTCAAGGTATTTGCTATTGACTCGCCCGCATCTCGTGGTCGTGCGATAGCGTTCTCGCTTCCCACGCCCGGGTTCCCGGGTTCGATTCCCGGCGGGGTCAGAGATTTTCTCTGCCTCGTGGTGGCTGGGTGTTGTGTGCTGTCCTTAGGTTAGTTAGGTTTAAGTGGTTCTAAGTTCTAGGGGACTTCTGACCACAGCAGTTGAGTCCCATAGTGCTCAGAGCCATTTAAACCATTTTTTTGCTATTGACTCCAGTAATGCTCATTTCACTTCTCGCCGTCAGGCTTATATTCTGTGCTGCTCGATTCTGTCTCGAGATTACTCTCAGGAAATGTTAGTAGAACGAGTAGTGATAGGATAACACTGATAGTCAGACGTATGGAGACGTCTGCTGCTGTAGAATAGCCCGGTATACGCTTAGTGTAAGCGTTCACTTAATACAGTGGAAGAGTGTCACAGCGGAGCTATGATTTGTGTTGTAGGTTTTTGTGCTTGCGTATTACAGGTTTCTTCAACGTTCTGAAGGGATTTTCGTAGAAATGGGGGTACTGAAGTAACAAACCCAATAAATTATGGTTACATAATTACACTGTTCGAGCGATTGGAGGTCACGTGATACTTGTACCAAAATAGTCGGGAAATACCCATCAAAAACGTCTGAAATACTTCCGGTGCATTTCGGGGCCATACCGTGTATTTTCCCACTGATATAAATGGAAACTCACTGATATAGATGCTGACACATATCTAGATACAAAGAACTTTTTTGTAGAAATATACGCCCAGAAAATATATTTATTTCACAATCACAAACAAATATAACAGGAGCTTAGAAATTGATGACTATTTTTAGCTTTATACTGGTTATCTTCTAGTTGGGATAGTGTTTTCAGCTCAGTCGCTTTTGTCTCTCGCAAGTAGCGGGTGCAGATTACAGCGTTCTCAAAACGCGGCGGCGCTTGCCACATCCAGAAGAGCGTCGTCGCTGAGAGCCTGGGCTAAGATCAGACTCGGCCAACTTGGGCTCCGGCGCTGCAATTTCCGACCGGCGGAGTTTGTTAGGCAGCGCCTGCCACTGACAGCACCTGCTAACCAGTTAGCGACACAGCCGCCACTCAGTAATCAGCGTTATCTCCCACAGTCCTGCCCCGCGCCGCGGGGGTGCGCCTGTCAGCGGATCAACTCAGTCACTCCACTCTCAACTGGGACAACATATCGCCACCGCTACCAGTTTATCTACAACATTCGTCTTTGTGACTAACATTATCTACATCTACACTCAGCGGAAAACTGGATAGCGCATGTTTTATTGTGCTATACAGACTGTAAATTTTAAGTTGACAAAGCAGACTAACTCGAAAAATAAGCTCCACACGAAAAAATGTGTATAATCCAAAGTTGATTATTTTCAAGGGGGACATCTGCTAGTGCTAAAATTTTCCCGCCACACCAGCTCCCTGAGGGTGGGTCGGGAGAAAACTTTAAAATTTCAAATGGGAACCCCCATTTTTTATTGCAGAATCAGATTCTACGTAAAAAAAAAAACTACGTACATTTTGTCTTAAACATTTGGTTTGATTCTTGGTAGTTGGCGCTGTAATTCAAGAAAATCCATGTTCTCATTTTTGAATGGAAAATGGTTACGGATAAATAAAAAATGAGTTCACTCGTTCGTAAGTAGGATGTTTGGTTAGTTAGTCAGGTGATTTGTTTGATAATTAAAAGTTGTGGTAGATCTCCCCTCGAAAATAATCAACTTTGGATTCTACTCATTTTTTCGAGTTATTCTGGTTTGTCAACTTGAAATTTACACCCTCTATATTAAGGTTTCTTCGCGCTCCATTTATCGCTCGAACGTTGGGAGAAGATCATAAATAGATGTAACGTATTGTGAATACATAGACAGAATGATCGTTTCTTTTAAAAATACACGATTGCAGAACAATCACTGGAAGCAGTTACTTCCACAATATATCTAGGAGTAACCGTACCGAGCGATTTGAAATGGACAGACCATACAAAATTAATCTCGGGTAAGGCAGACGTCAGACTTCATAGGTATAATCTTAAGGAAATGTAGTCCATCAACAAATGAAGTAGCTTACAAAACACTCTCGTTCGACCACTACCTGAATATACGATGGTTCCCCAGAAAGTAATGCACCGCATTTTGTTCTCAGCCGAAAACAATGCTACGAATGCGAAACGTTGCGAGTGTATTATTTGAGGTCTCCTGAGCGAGTACTCCAAGTTTCCGTCACTTACGACCAATAGCGTAGCTACAGGACAGTTTCAAAATGGCATCTGTAGGTGATGTACGCTACAAGCAACGTACCCTCATTGAATTTCTTATTGCGGAAAAAGAAACTGTGGGGAATTTTAACAAAGTCTTGCGCAAAGTCTATAGACCATCTGCTGTCGACAGAAGTACAGTTAGTCGATGGGCACAGAGGGTAAGGTCATCAGAAGGCGGTTGGGCGGAGGTCCACGACTTGAAGAGGTCAGCGGACCGTCCACGGCTGTCACACCTGACACGTTGCAGTGAACTGATGTTGTCATACGCAAGGACAGCCGCATTAAGAACTAATGTTGTCATACGCAAGGACAGACGCATTAAGACTCGGCAGTTGGCGCTGAGCCTGTCAATCAGCAAAGAAAGTGTGGATGCAATTATCAGCCCCCTTGGATATTCGAAAGTGTGTGCGGTGACTAACGGTGGATTACAAGTAGCACAGAAGAAATATTTGTCTTAATTTGTGGCAACGTTTTGATGCTGAGGTGGAGGCTTTCTTGCCCCGGATTGTGACAGGTGATGAAACCTGGATTCACCATTTTGATCTAGAAACAAAGCGATAGTGGATGGAATGGCACCATTCGCACTCCACACAGAAGAAAAAGATTCAAAGCAACTGCTTCCGCCGGCAAGGTCACGATTACCGTGTTCCGGGACTGTGAAGGTGTGATTCTTATTGATGTGATGCCAAGGGGCGGTATCATTAATTCAGAAGCATATGTTAACACACTAACAAAATTCAAGACGCGCTTCAGGAGACTTCGGCGCCACAGCAACCCAGGACATGTTTTACTGCAACACGATAACGGCTCCACAGAAGTCTGAGAACTGCTGAACGCACCGCAAAACAGAGTTGCACAGTATTACCCCATCCACCCTACAGCCCTGACCTAGCCCCCTTAAATTTCCACTTGTTCAGGCCGTTAAAGGATGCCATTCGTGGAAGGCATTTTGAGGACGATGTGGAGGTGCTTCACACAGGGAAGCACTGGCTCCGCCACCAGGACAAGGATTGGTGCAGACAGGGCATACACGCCCTTGTTTCGCATTGGAGGAAGGCCATGGAGCGGTATGGGGATTACCAGGAAAAATAGGGTGTGTAAGTAAAACACCATTGTTTCGTGTGTGTTCTCATTATGTTCAATTAAGAATTGTTGAAGAAAGAAGAGTGCTGTGCATTACAGTCTGGCCCATCCTCGTATCTCATCTGTCTGGGTTCCGTACCGGATAAGACTGATGGACGAAATAGAGAAGAACCAAAGAGGAGCAGCACGCTTCGTTGTTGTTCATTTAGTACACGCGAAAGCGCCACGGAGATACTCAGACAAATCCGGTGGCAGACGCTGCAAGTGAGGCGTTCTGCATCACGGCGTGGTCTGCTATTAAAGTTCCGAGAGTATACGTTCCTAGAATGGTCAACAAGCATATCGTTTCCTCTTATGTATATCTCGCGAAAATACCATAAATGTAAAGTTAGAGAGGTTCGGGACCACTCAGAGGCTTACCAGCATTTGTTCTCCCTGCGAAACATTCGCGACTGACAGGAAAAAGGGGGAAGTGAGACGGGTATACAAAGTACCCTCCGCCACACACCGAAACGTGGATTGTGGAATTTCGATATAAATGCAGAAACGACCTGCTTGTACGCCAATGTGCGAGCTATTCTTTCATTAGTTTTATCTCCATTACCTTTACGGGACAAATACGTAGGGGGATGAAAAACATTCGTGGTTTCCGTCCTAGACGTCAGACCTCAAAATTTTCTAGCCGGACTCTCACGATGTGATCGACCCGTCTTTTCGCCGCTTGTTTCCCAGTTATGAATTACACCATTACTTTTGCACTCATTCCCCTGTCGAATAAGCCTGTAAGAACACCCTCCGCCTTTCTTTATGTATGGCCGACGGCCGCTGTTAGCTTGATCTGATACACGTCACATGAGCTTCAGGATTACTATATAAAACTGGGAAACTTTGTGAATTAGGTCGTAACAGTTGTCCTCTCCAGTCATTTAATCTTAAGTGCTTGAATTGGGATCAACATTCAACATAAATGTCTGCTGCAGTGTGCTCTTGCATAGTACTGTCATTGATAATGGAAGCTACAAGCACACGCACTTAGTAGCTGATCACAAAGGTATTTTGTTGACAAGTGAAAAAGTGAGTTTGATGGTTTTCTTAACTTTTCGCTACTGCCAATATCGTTGAAGAGCTCACCAATTGAATGTAATTTCATACAGATAAATCACATGTTCAGATCATTCTGTATAAGAGTGAAATTTTACAAAAATTTTCTACTCCCACTGGAAAGCGAAAAAAGTTATTTCCGTAAACTTTAATTCTAACGTTGTAACAGCACACATATTTTCGGAAACAAATGTGACAATTTAAATTGGAGGATTCAAGTCTAGGTAATGAAATTAGGGGCATTTGTCAATGGTGGCCGGCCGCGGTGGTCTAGCGGTTCTAGGCGCGCAGTCCTGCTACGGTCGCAGGTTCGAATCCTGCCTCGGGCATGGATGTGTGTGATGTCCTTAGGTTAGTTAGGTTTAAGTAGTTCTATGTTCTAGGGGACTGATGACCACAGATGTTAAGTCCCATAGTGCTCAGAGCCATTTGAACCATTTGTCAATGGCGTAGTAAGAAAGACGAATTTTTACTCAACATTATGAGTTTGTTTCTAGAGATAACATACAGTTGCGTAGAGTATTGTATCGAATGTGTCATGACTTTGTGTTTTCTCACACCACAGAACTTGTAAGTAAGCGTCTAACAGAACTGACTGCCATACTTCGAGGATGTTGTGTTAAGTGTAAGTGTTGGGAGATGTTTTCTCTCATACGAGTCCACTGAACAGATGCATAAGTAAATGTGTAAAAGTTTTGTTTAATTATCTCGTTTAATGCGGTTTATTTTGCCTTTCATGATTATTTTCTTTCAAGCAGGATATTCCTCTAATTATTTATAGTTTAAGAAAATTATAAAAATGCGTCTCATCAAATTGCAAGTTTGGTGACAAACGGCTTTCTGTGTACGGAGAAAACAGAGCTCATAAAACTGGAAAAATTTCCAAGACGCTTACAACTCTGCGTCATAAAGAACTACTACGTCAGCGCTTATTTGTGACAGATAAAGTTTACTCTAAATGGTCCAAATGGCTCTGAGCACTATGGGACTTAACATCTGAGGTCATCAGTCCCCTAGAACTTAGAACTACTTAAAACTAACTAACCTAAAGACATCACACACATCCATGCCCGAGGCAGGATTCGAACCTGCGGTCGTAGCAGTTGCGCGGTTCCTGACTGAAGCGCCTAGAGCCGATCGGCCACCGCGGCCGACAACGTTTACTCTACTTTCCCTGTCTTGGACTTCAAGTCACTTTTTTGTCATGAATTTTGGGAGTATCTTTGAGACAATTAATATTCCATATTCCGAATACATTATTCCACGTAAAAGCATTGTTTCTATATAAATAAAGGTTAAATTTTATAAAATTTCATATACCGGTACGTACAATTTGAAAGCTACAGTACATACTTTTACAAGATTATGTTACATAAAATACTATAGTCTGACAAGACTGTCCGGTTCTACGACATTCAAATATGTTCCATACAAACGGTTTCCACGCAGTCACATTTGTCGACAATCTGCCCGTTCCCAATATCTTACCAATGAATAGTAGTCTGGCATTTCGTTTACTGAGTTATACGACTGACCCTGGTTGTAGCTCATTAATCCTGTAGCAATCGAGTACTACAATTTTATGTTTAAAGAAGTGCGCCACTCTGATTTTTTTTACATTAAGAGCTAATAGTTGCTCTTTACACCAGGCTAACAGATGTTTGCCGTGTTTCCATGTTTGGAAGTACATTTTGGAGTGAAGGAAACAATGTCACAGATATTTTCGTAACAATGTACGGAAATTAACATGGCTATGTAGAAACTGTTGCAAATGGTAACTACTGTCTACAGATAATCTGATTTCAGTTGTAACTACATTCCCCGATGCACTATTTTTTTTATCTTCGCGAGCTGAGCTGTCAATGACTTTTCGAATAGTGAGCACTAATTGCAACTGGGACACTTGAAGCAGACGCAGTACCTGTTGTTACCTTGCGTTAAGTATAGTTACTCGATACTTGCTTCTGTATGGAAGTACACAGTATCTTGTTATTAGTTTGATTAGTGATTTCAGTTCTTTAGCCTGTTTCTGTAATCTCAATATATAGGTGCGCACTAAATAAGTAGAGGGATTAAGGCTTTTTGACTACGGTTCACAGAAAGTTGGTAGCTGTGTTAGCAACTGTCGACGTGATTCGTGCAGCAGGTAGATTATCATCGCTAGAGTAGGAGCAGTAAGTCTCCTATGATACAAAGTAAATACATAAATTAAAAGCGAAGCACGCCTGTCTCCGCGACTGCCGACGTGGTCCGCAGGAAACCCCTAGCTGGCACCAAACAGCCATTCGAGGGAAAAGTTGAATTTTATAAAAGGTCCATACTTGTAATGAACATATATGTCGCATTTTCCCCCACTGAGAAAGCGAGAGAAAACAGCCGACTGTGCGTCTCCTGCTCCTCATCGTCTGGAAGGAGGACAGTCGCGAATTGACGTGGCCCGTTTGCTTAATGTGAATCGTTCTGTTGTTTCTCGGATATGGGGACAGTTTATAGAGACCGAAACAGTATCCCTAAAACCAGGACAGGGCCAGCCATGTTCGATGTCAGAAAGGGCACGACGGTACCGGATTAGTACTGCACGGCAACTGGCATTTGAACTCGTAGCATCCATTGGACGTGTTGTATCGTGACAAACTGTGTCCACAAGCCTTCGGCAGAGTGGTGTTTACTGCCGGAGACTTGCTGTATGTGTACCTCTAATGCGTCTTCACATAAGGGAACGTCTAGGGTGGAGTCGTCAACATACCACCTGGACGTCGAACAGCGGGCCAATGTTCTTCTCACAGATGAGTCCAGGTTTGGTCAAGAGAGTGATTCTCTAAGCATTTGGTGTCTGGAAGGAACGTGGAACATGATTTCGGGTCCCAAACATTGTGGAAAGAGACCGATATTTAGGAGGATCTCTAATGGTTTGGCAAGGGATTATGTGGACCACCTGAACACCTCTTCATGAAATTGTACTGGTGAATCGGAAAGGTTTAACTGCTGTCAGGTATCGTGACGAGGTCTTTGGACCTCATTAGAAGTTGTTGTCAGGTGGTGTGGACACAAACTTCGTATTGATGGACGATTATGCTCGACCTCATGGAGAACTGATGGTTGATGTTTTCTTCGAAACTGAGAATGTTGCGTGACCTGCTCGTTCTCCCGATTTGAATCACATAGAACAGGTTTAGGATGCACTAAGAAATCAGGTTGCATCACGTCAGCCGGCCGGAGTGGCCGAGCGGTTCAAGGCGCTTCAGTCTGGAACAGCGAGACCGCTACGATCGCAGGTTCGAATCTTGCCTCGGGCATGGATGTGTGTGATGTCCTTAGGTTAGTTAGGTTTAAGTAGTTCTAAGTTCTAGGGGACTGATGACCTCAGATGTTAAGTCCCATAGTTCTCAGAGCCAATTGAACCATTTTTGCATCACGTCAGCATCCACCAACCACTCTCCAGGACTTGCGAGCATCTTTGCATGGCGTTATTGCCTCAACATGACATTGGTGACATCATTCACAACATGCCCTGTCATTGTCGTGCATGTATCGCTGCCGGAGATGGTTGCATCCCATGCTGAGCATATTAACCAGTTGTTGAACGTGTGTGAAAATCCGTTAAGTTGGAAAAAAAGAACAACTTTTTTGTCTACCATAATACATATAGCAGTTATTTATATTCTGAATTCTTTACATTGTTTCTGCTTTGCTATCATCTGTTTACACTGTTTCTTGGCGAAATATACGCAACATTGCAAAATTTCCGATTGTTGCTTTAATTTTGAACACCCGTGTAGATTTTAGTGTGCAAGAAAAAGTCTCCGGAGCAGCTGCAAGCACGGTTTGCAGTCGCTAGCAGATCATCGCATATATCGACAGGACGTCTGTCGTCTGGAGGCCGTAGCTATTCTTGGCTCTTTTCGCAGCCTGTCGAAGCTTGTTAAGAAAGCTAAACCCCGCGAGGTGCGTCAGCAGAGCTGGGGAATTGCAACACCGTTCCGGTGACTGATGTTGATCTTCTGATCTAGAGCCGTGAATAGGCTCTAAATAACTGAGTTCATCGGTTCTATTACGGGCTTGGCTGTAGATTCGTTGACCTAGATTATAGTGAGAAGTCGTGTAAAGTCTTACTGGATGTGCATTATTCATCGGAAACGCCTACATCTCTGTCAAATAAAGTGCCGAATGTACATGAAGATTTTTTCAAGAATTCCGAGGTTCGCAAACGAAATCCTGCTATATCAGGAATTAATCAGGCTTAAAATGTAGAGAGAATACCAGATATTAGCTGCTGAAGCGTCCACAGCCAAGTTTCAGAATCAAGTCCCTTCAACACGGGAGTCGTCCCCTTATATTACCGAGAAATCAGAAGTAGACGAACAGAAATTATCAGCATGTGTATCTTTTATCATTAAGAGGCAATAAACTTTATGGTAGGTACTGTATTTGTAGCAACGATTAGTAACGTCAGGTCTGGCGGTGTGCAAAGTGAATCCGACAGGGAACCCGTACGGACAATAGTAGCCAGCAGTGGTGAAGGTAGATTAGTAATGCTATACTTCTTCCGGCCGCTGTATTCAGACACGTTGGACATAGTCACTAATAAATCATTTAAATAAGATAATTTTAGAATAACCCGTATATATGGTGACGGTGTGGTTTTACTTTAATTTGCTTGACCACCGAGTAGGACAACTACATACATGGTACCAGCAATAAGGACGAACAGTCTTTCAAGGTAATACTGGACACGTTATCTCACAACTGTATCGAGCAACTATCCCACATACAATATGGGAAAGAAGTATTTAAAACCTTCTGACAACAAATGCACCCAATGTTACCGAGAGCATCAGCAGAGAACAAGGCTTAACGACTACGATGCTGTTATAGGGTGGTGGCCACTAAAGGCTAAAAGACCTTGAAGAAAGCTAAGAGAACTGATTGGTAGTATTGACAGACATCCACTATTAGTTCAGCTTCAAAGATGAAATGTTACTTTAATTCAAATACGATAAACGCAGTAGTTATAAGAGTAAAATAGAGGATTAAATTTGAATAAATCATAAGCTGCGCTCTGGAGAAATAACTAACACATAGACTGGTAAACAACAGCGAAGATCCACGTTGCTGCAATTATACTGTTCGGAAAATATTGCAAAATAAATAAGTACATAAAAAAGAAACCATTATTACATCAGCTTACTGAGCGGAATGTAGGGAAACTGATAGAGGAAATGTAACAGTAACTGCGGCATCTGCTAGAAGTGCTACTTGCTAAGGCTGTAACCATTTCCACAGTCACACCGCAGCAAAATATCCATGAAAAAATTCAAGAAAGTTCTGGTCCAGTTTAAGTTTATGAGCGGATCCAAACCTCCATCGACCCTCTCGTGGATCAGTCTTGTGTTGAAAAGCCGAATTATTGAATTACTCTTTTAAAAATACATTAACATAAGTGAAAACTATCACCATTCAAATTTTTGACCGTTACACACGCAGAAATCAGGAGTATTGAAATTAGCACCCTCTCTATTGAAAAATAAGAGTACTCGAAACGTGCAAGGCACCAATTCGCCGGCCGAAGTGGCCTTGCGGTTAAAGACGCTGTAGGTTGGAACCGCAAGACCGCTACGGTCGCAGGTTCGAATCCTGCCTCGGGCATGGATGTTTGTGATGTCCTCAGGTTAGTTAGGTTTAACTAGTTCTAAGTTCTAGGGGACTAATGACCTCAGCAGTTGAGTCCCATAGTGCTTAGAGCCATTTGAACCATTTTGCACCAATTCTTGACGATATTCGTATTAGATTTTACACTGAATACGCTGCGCAATTAGATCCTTGTTCATCGGGAACCCTCCACGCAGCTAGCATCTCCGCTTGAGTGGACAATATAGGAGAACTGACAGCAGAATAATAGAATAATTCCTAATGTCCGAATATTCAGGTTCAGAGTGCATATTTTAAGCTCATACACTGTCCAATCCCCGGACGAAAAGAAACGTCTCCCTACGAATCAGAAAGTAACAGCAATCGTGCAAAGGTGTAACGAATGGTGTCTTGTAAATAGTACATACTTGTGAAAGGCTAGATTACGTTTTCTTATTTTTTCGAAATGCTTTCTACACTGTATAACATTGTTTACAGATACCTAAGATATGGCCATAATGAGTATATTCACAAATATATAATTTCCAGCTAACTTTACTGGGAAATACACTAGGCAGCCTTTCAAAGAGCACACTGGTCACCTTATAGCGCTGTAGATAGTGTAGAACTATTACCAGGTGGTCGTAAAACCCTCAACCGTTGGTGAGGATGATGGCACTGAAGTGGTGTATATGTGTTAGTTGGTTGTATGTAATCAGCGCTGTCTACACTGACGAAAAAAATCGTAACAAAAACAAAAAAATGTAGAATAATGAAATTTCTGAAATACACTCCTGGAAATTGAAATAAGAACACCGTGAATTCATTGTCCCAGGAAGGGGAAACTTTATTGACACATTCCTGGGGTCAGATACATCACATGATCACACTGACAGAACCACAGGCACATAGACACAGGCAACAGAGCATGCACAATGTCGGCACTAGTACAGTGTATATCCACCTTTCGCAGCAATGCAGGCTGCTATTCTCCCACGGAGACGATCGTAGAGATGCTGGATGTAGTCCTGTGGAACGGCTTGCCATGCCATTTCCACCTGGCGCCTCAGTTGGACCAGCGTTTGTGCTGGACGTGCAGACCGCGTGAGACGACGCTTCATCCAGTCCCAAACATGCTCAATGGGGGACAGATCCGGAGATCTTGCTGGCCAGGGTAGTTGACTTACACCTTCTAGAGCACGTTGGGTGGCACGGGATACATGCGGACGTGCATTGTCCTGTTGTAACAGCAAGTTCCCTTGCCGGTCTAGGAATGGTAGAACGATGGGTTCGATGACGGTTTGGATGTACCGTGCACTATTCAGCGTCCCCTCGACGATCACCAGTGGTGTACGGCCAGTGTAGGAGATCGCTCCCCACACCATGATGCCGGGTGTTGGCCCTGTGTGCCTCGGTCGTATGCAGTCCTGATTGTGGCGCTCACCTGCACGGCGCCAAACACGCATACGACCATCATTGGCACCAAGGCAGAAGCGACTCTCATCGCTGAAGACGACACGTCTCCATTCGTCCCTCCATTCACGCCTGTCGCGACACCACTGGAGGCGGGCTGCACGATGTTGGGGCGTGAGCGGAAGACGGCCTAACGGTGTGCGGGACCGTAGCCCAGCTTCATGGAGACGGTTGCGAATGGTCCTCGCCGATACCCCAGGAGCAACAGTGTCTCTAATTTGCTGGGAAGTGGCGGTGCGGTCCCCTACGGCACTGCGTAGGATCCTATGGTCTTGGCGTGCATCCGTGCGTCGCTGCGGTCCGGTCCCAGGCCGACGGGCACGTGCACCTTCCGCCGACCACTGGCGACAACATCGATGTACTGTGGAGACCTCACGCCCCACGTGTTGAGCAATTCGGCGGAACGTCCACCCGGCCTCCCGCATGCCCACTATACGCCCTCGCTCAAAGTCCGTCAACTGCACATACGGTTCACGTCCACGCTGTCGCGGCATGCTACCAGTGTTAAAGACTGCGATGGAGCTCCGTATGCCACGGCAAACTGGCTGACACTGACGGCGGCGGTGCACAAATGCTGCGCAGCTAGCGCCATTCGACGGCCAACACCGCGGTTCCTGGTGTGTCCGCTGTGCCGTGCGTGTGATCATTGCTTGTACAGCCCTCTCGCAGTGTCCGGAGCAAGTATGGTGGGTCTGACACACCGGTGTCAATGTGTTCTTTTTTCCATTTCCAGGAGTGTACATTTGTCTAGGCAGCGATTTAAGTGATTAACATTGCAAGATCACGTGTTAATGTAAGCACGAGATAACACATTGCAAATGTGAAGTGCTGGTACATGAATAACCGGTATAGCGACCAGACTGTTGAATGAAGGAATGTAAACTTATATGCATTGTGTTGTACAGGTGCCGGATGGCAGTTTGTGAGATGGGGTTCCATGCCTGTTGTACTTGGTCGGTCAAGTGTTAACGATGTTTGTGGACGACACTGGAATTGCCGTCCAATGATGTCCTATATGTGCTCGTTTGGAGACAGATCTGGTGATCGATCAAGCCAAGGCAGCATGTCGACAATGTGTGAAGCACCTTCAGCTACAACAGTGGCATGTGGGCGAGTGTTATCCTGTTGGAAAATATCCCCTGGAGCGGTGTTCATGAATGACGGCATGACAGGTCTAATCGTCCGACTGACGTACAGTTTTGCAATCAGGGTGCATAGCGTAACCACGAGAGTGCTCCTGCTGTCACACGAAATCACTTCCCAGACCATAACTCGATGTGCAGTTCCAGTATGTCTAACACACAGACAGGTTGGTTGCAAGTCTTCAGTTGGCCCCCTTCTAACCAACACACGGCCATCACTGGCATCGAGGCAGGACCAACATTCATCAGAAAACCAACTAACCACCACCCTGGCCTCTGATGAGCTCTCGCTTGACCGTACGGAGCCCGGTCTTCTTGCGACTGTACATTCTCGTGACCACCCCTGCCAGCAATCATGTACAGTATCTACATTCCTGCCAAGTCTTTCTACAGTAACACAAAAGGAATATCTAGCTTCTCGTAGCGCTATTACACTACCTCGTTCAAACTCAGTGAGGTTCTGACACTGGCGACTTTCTCACTTTACAGGCATTCTTGACTAACATCAACTCACTACATCCAATCTCAAAGGTAATTAACACTCACGGCCGTTACAGCGTGTATTTAAAGCAAACCTGGTTCCCCTCCTCACAGTAGCGCTACTAGCACCATTGTTATGTGAGTGGTGCGGAATTTTAATAGGCATCATCACGCCTACCAACCTCCGTTTACGTCGCAAAACTCTTTGTTGGTGTTGCTATTTTTTTTCGATCATTGTATATGTAGACAACCAGCGGTGTGTGGTAAGTATAGTTCAGGCTGGAGGAAGTTCTGTGGTTTTTTTTTCTGGAGTGGTTTTGTTCCGTGGCTTGGGCGCACATATTCAGGTTGTCGTGGACATGAGCCAGGATGTTATTTCATCATTCTTGATGACGAAGAGTTAGCCTTTCCACTTCATCTTTATGAAGCGTATGCTGTCTCCATTTCCGTTATCCAAGATGACAGCAGCCATGTTGACAGGGTTAAACATATACGTCACTGGTTTGACGAACAGTTAGGTACCTTACTTCAGCCTCAACTGGTCTGCTAAATCACCCCATCGTAATTCTGTAGAAAATGTTTCGGACTATTTGGAAAATCGAATGAAACGTGGCAGTCAGCATCATCGCAACTGGATGTATCTGTAGGACCTGATCACCAATGGGTGATATCAACTGGATATGACATCCTTGAAGAAAATTTTGGCCATTATCAAGTATAGAGACAGTGTTATACGCTATTAGCTTGGTATCTTCTTGTTGTGAGTTACGTTTTATCAGATGTACTTGGAACATCTGTCTAGTAGAACTTATTACGTTATAACTCATGGCGAATGGTGAACAGAACGGAATGAAAGGTTGGATATGTCCGAAAGAAAGTAGTTTATACTACCGTAGTACCGGTAATACGCTTAATAGGCCTCTGTATTTTCTTAACACAGCATGATTTTAGAAAAAGAGTGAAATGCGGGATTTACAACATTATCTTTTGATAACTGAAATGAGGTCATAGGTATAATCTTCACAAATATGGCTCTGTATCGTTGAATGTTTCAATAACTGTATCAAGTATGTCATAATGCACGGTCAAAGCTCAAAGGAAGCGAAAATAACACCGAGTGTGCCTGAGGGAGTAGTTACAGCACCGCTAATGTTCTCCATGTATATAAACGATTTACCAGATAAGGCTAGTAGGAACTCTGATTGATCGCTGCCGATGCTCTTGTCTACGCGATGAAAACGCCGCTGGCAGAATGTAATGAGATGCAGAAAGACTTGCACAGTAATTCCACTTGGGGTACTGAATTTCACCGCCTTTAACTCTGTATGAATTCAAGCTGAAGCCTTTAACAAAAATAACCCGATAAAATTCTGAAAACAGGATTAGTGATAAACTATTGAATCCTGTCGTCCCTTTATGGGACCTACGGGCAGTACTGCAAAACGATATGAAGTGGGATGAACACATAGAAGGAGTGGTAAGTGGTCGGCAAGACTAAAGAAAGGTCAGCTTAGTTCCATTGGCCGAGATTTGGGAATGTACGAAGAATACGTAAAGACAATCACATAAAAAGCGTTAGTCTGATCGATCGATGACTATCGCTCCAAATTTAGGAGTCCTTAGCATGTATGCGTGACACCACTCATGGATCAACTTCAGAGCCGGATTTTTATGATCGTAACAGGTTTCTAAAGCGTTCACAAAAATTCAACGGAGACGCCGAGGGAACGTGACTGGGGTTTTCAGAAAGGAAGCTGACGTTGCTCTGTCGTGGAGCCAAATTGATAACCTGTATTCGAGGAAGATAGTTCCGCACTTAGACAACATCTACAGTCAAGTTCACATATGGACTACAAGACGGGGATACACATCTTGGAGTGCATACCAAGGCGCATAGATAGTCATTTTTTCCTCGTTCAATACGAGAAAGGAACAGGACAAAGTCGTTAAAACTGGTAAGAAGTACCCTCCGTCATCCACTGTACAGTGTGTTCTAACGCAGATACGTAAAAGTAAATCAACAATTCTTATTTCAAAATATTGAATTAGTTTTGTTCGTGTAATGTGCTGTCTTACTTAAAGGTTGATGCAGATTTGCTTTCTGATATATTTGTTTCGACTAATACCTGTCGGAGGCTTCAAGGAAAGTGTTTTGATGATGAAGGAAACAAAATCTTAATGTACGAGTAACTAACATGAAGATAATTGGAGCCACTGTACCCTGAGTTCCATTTCAAAGTGTGTATCGTCTGAAACACACTGTGTACTATGTAATGTAACTGACGAGGTTTGCAACAACAGTGTGTGGATTTGAAAAATACAGACTGTGACTTAAATGACGATTGAAGTAACTACAGATTCCTTCTGTATGAGAAAATATCTGTGACTTGTGTTGAACCTTTGATATAAATTGGACCAACTCGAAATTATGAGCCGCCATGGGAAACCACTGCCTAGTGCTCGTCTCGTTTTGAATCAATTTTATGGATGATCAGCAGCAAGAGCTTCTTTGTTTCCCAGTTATCACATGAAACACTTCACAAAACTACGTAAGGTATATTGAGTGTGCAAAACAAAATAACCCTATGATTAGATCTACACGTGTGAGCATAAACTATTTAGGAAGAGTCTTCATACGTTCCGGCAGAGGGACTAGGCAAGACAAGTTAGCGGAAAACGGTAACTGAAAGTACACGTCATATAAGCTTATACTTCGAGAAACAGGGTAGCTATTATAAGAATAAGTAACAACAAAATACGAAAATGACCGATTGAGCAAGAATAGCAAGAGAGTTACCTTTAAAATCCTGTTTGTATGCGCATTGGGCCCTAAGACATCGGATTAGGTCCGTATTGAAATCTGATCTACGTTTTCGTAGTTAATTCAGGTGAAAAGTAAGGAAAGCCGCTCGTATCAGTCCCATTGAACGAATAATTTGTATCCAACCTGTATTGCCGTTTCATTTATCATAGCACGTGAATACATTCGAGCTGCCTCTAAAAATGTAGCCACAGCCTGGCATGTTTCTCATTCACGCGGCTTTGACAAGCAGGTATTTACGTAATATAATCCTGCCACAGCTTTACTTAGAAATATACAAGTTTAGAAGAAAGGAAATCAATGCCATTACGATGAGAATCAAAGCATAAGCCTTATAACAAAAGCTTCCGAGTGGTATTAATATATATTGAAGTATACTTAATTAGATGTATAACACATAAAATGGAACGAAATAATTTTTATCTGGTATAAAAGATCGGCTGCTTATACTCAGATGACAATCAGACGGATGAATTTATGTGAGCATGGAGAAAATAGTTCATTGCTGTCTTGGTCAAGTAATTTTGAAATACCTTTTTTGAATCTTTATTTAATCTCTCTCGACTGTCTACAGTAATTCAAAAGTCAAGTGGCGAATTTCGACCGAACAATGTATTTAAATTCGCTTGCGAGAAAATTTTCTGCGACTGCTTCGGTCGCCATTACACGCCGGGAAAACAAAAAGGATACGTCTAACTTCGCTCCAAGCCATTACTGCATAACTGTCGTTGAGGCTTTCATTTAAGGGACTACGTTCTCACGAGTGCTAAAAGCAAGGTTGTGGATGCAAACCATCAAATGCAAAGTATTTATTTATGTGTATAAGAAATCAGCTGCAACCAATCGAGATTTTATTATGCTGCAAAAGCACACGATAACATTACAGGAATCGTTCGCGAGATACTGAACTTGACAGAATGTTCACAGCGATCAGCTACGTAGACAATAGTGATTTAAAGTACGCAACATATTCTTCTTATTCCCTGGAATGTGGATTATTTTCCTTGCCACTTCATCTTCTTCTCCTTTAGCGTCTCGTATTTCGGAAGCCACTACTGTTCCGCCAGTAATATTCGGCCGTCAGTACGTATCTTTCAACGGCGGTATCCGATTTGCTTGCTCCAAGTTAATTAATTAATAGCATGCCAATCATATTAGGTTCTAAATTAAGACAAATCAATACATTAGTACAATTCTCCATCACAAGAGTCTACTGAACAGTCAGTTTGGTCATCCAGACATTTAAAATGTATCCATAGGGAGAAAAGGGTGTATAAATACGAACGCTACTCTCAAATTTCACTTATTTCTCGTTTATGATCACCAATAAACTAACCAATGCAACGTTGCATTGTATTTTGCGAAGTAACAATGCACATTAACGGGCATGCGATTTTCAGATAAAATAATAAGTGAGTAACGGATAACCCTATCACACACGTCAGGGACCCTACCGCACAATAAAGATTAACGAATAATTAACACATTTTTTTACATAATGGTACAAAATAGCAACTGTAAGGTTAGTGCAAATCTCATTCAAGTGTTACCATATAAAAGTCTCCATTTAACGAGTTTCACATGAAAATATTAATTAGTTATAATACACGAGCGAGAAGGTTACAAAAAGGAGATACTCGCTGCGGAGAGTCTTGTTAACTATGAATGTAAATAAACAGGAAGTCGGTTTAGTAATTCTGATGCTAATTAGGCCGCTAGCAAATTTCGCACCTACGTAAGGCATCGCGGTCTATCTCCTCGTCCCGCATCACCTCACACAAATAACGCAACTGTAGTATCACGCCTTTTCGTAAATCCGCCTCGAGACCTCCGTCGGCATCGTAAACTAGGATGCGAACCTGCAGTCCTTGGCAGCGAGCCAGTGCGTTCGGTTACCGACACCGCAGCCATTGTAACTAACGAAACACGTTGTGGGGACTACTTTACCACCTGCAGCACCAAGGGATAGTCTCCCTTCCTCAGCGAATGCGTTTTTGTGCGCGCTTCTCGGATACCTTGCAATTCTTTCTCTTGCTGTTATTGGTGACCAAGAGACGCTACGTTCGGAAGCGCCAATAGCATATAAGAAATTCTGGCAGTCATACTCTTTCCATTCTCTGACAATCTATTTTCCTCATAAGTCGTGTAGTCGTCGTCATTCACGAAATATTTGAAGTATCGTATCGTGATGACTGTCGCACAGATGAAAAAATGGTAGATATCGAAACAGACGGCAGAGGGATAGAGAAACAATTAAAATCGCTCAAAAGAGGAAGGGTCGCTGGGCCTGATGGGATACCAGTTCGATTTTACACAGAGTACGCGAAGGAACTTGCCCCCCTTCGTGCAACGGTGTACCGTAGGTCTCTAGAAGAGCGTAGCGTTCCAAAGGATTGGAAAAGGGCACAGGTCATCCCCATTTTCAAGGGACGTCGAACAGATGTGCAGAACTATAGACCTATATCTCTAACGTCGATCAGTTGTAGAATTTTGGAACACGTATTATGTTCGAGTATAATGACTTTTCTGGAGACTATAAATCCACTCTGTAGGAATCAGTATTGGTTTGGAAAAACACGATCGTGTGAAACCTAGCTCGCGCTATTCGTCCATGAGACTCAGAGGGCCATAGAAACGGGTTCCCAGGTAGATGCCATGTTTCTTGACTTCCGCAAGGCGTTCGATACAGCTCCCCACAGTGGTTTAATGAACAAAGTAAGAGCATATGGACTATCAGACCAATTGTGTGTTTGGATTGAAGAGTTCCTAGATAACAGAAGGCAGAATGTCATTATCAATGGGGAGAAGTCTTCTGAAGTAAGAGTGATTTCAGGTGTGCCGCAGGGGAGTGTCGTAGGACCGTTGCTACTCACAATATACATAAATGACCTTGTGGATAGCCGGCCGAAGTGGCCGCGCGGTTCTGGCGCTGCAGTCTGGAACCGCTAGACCGCTACGGTCGCAGGTTCGAATCCTGCCTCGGGCATGGATGTGTGTGATGTCCTTAGGTTAGTTAGGTTTCACTAGTTCTAAGTTCTAGGGGACTAATGACCTCAGCAGTTGAGTCCCATAGTGCTCAGAGCCATTTGAACCATTTTTGACCTTGTGGATAACATCGGAAGTTCACTGAGACTTTTTGCAGATGATGCTGTAGTATATCGAGAGGTTGTAACAATGGAAAATTGTACTGCAATGCAGGAGGATCTTCAGCGAATTGACGCATGGTGCAGGGAATGGCAATTTAATCTCAATGTAGACAAGTGTAACGTGCTGCGAATACATAGAAGGAAAGATCCCTTATCATTTAGCTACAATATAGCAGGTCAGCAACTGGAAGCAGTTAATTCCATATATTATCTGGGAGTAGGCATTAGGAGTAATTTAAAATGGAATGATCATATAAAGTTAATCGTCGGTAAAGCAGATGCCAGACTGAGATTCATTGGAAGAATCCTAAGAAATGCAATGCGAAAACAAAGGAAGTAGGTTGCAGTACACTTGTTCGCCCACTGCTTGAGTATTGCTCACCAGTGTGGGATCCGTACCAGATAGGGGATCCAACGGAGAGCAGCGCGCTTCGTTACAGGATCATTTAGTAATCGCGAAAGCGTTACGGAGATGATAGATAAACTCCAGTGGAAGACTCTGCAGGAGAGACGCTCAGTAGCTCGGTGCGGGCTTTTGTTGAAGTTTCGAGAACATACCTTCACCGAGGAGTCAAGCAGTATATTGCTCCCTCCTACGTATATCTCGCGAAGAGACCACGAGGATAAAATCAGAGAGATTAGAGCCCACACAGAGGCATACCGACAATCTTTCTTTCCACGAACAATATGAGACTGGAATTGAAGGGAGAACGGATAGAGGTACTCAAGGTACTCTCCGCCACACACCGTCAGGTGGCTTGCGGAGTATGGATGTAGATGTAGATAGTATCGATGTCTGACTGCTGCTATAAAATTTATAATGGCGACGTACTTCGGGGAGTGTAATCTCACTAACGTCTACTATCAAAAAATTGCATTTCTATTATCAGACCATTTCGCGTCGAATTAAGGGAAAATATCGCTATGATTACATAGTGCCATGTATACCAGGGCTCTTTACTAGGTACTGTCCTATTAGAAGTGGTATTGTGTCTCTGACCATTGAACTGAAATAGCCCGTCAGTTACAAGGAAAGGTGGCAGCGAACACGATGTTCAGCTGTCAGAAGTTAATATCGGGCGAAGTTCTCGTAAGAGAGCTGCGCGGGTGACACGTTCTCACACGAGGTAACGAGCCAGCCAGACAGGGATGCTCTATTCGCAAATACACATGCAGAGACACAGGCACCGGAGTCCGTTTCATCTCCTGACCTTGCGGATTTGATCAGTGCTGTCGTCACGCTGGCAACTCAAAGCGCTCTTGGAAAACTAATTCAGTGATTACGCGGACAGGGGAGGACGCAGTGGCGTGTTCGCTTTGGCAGACCGACCATTATTGCTCGGGAAGCGGGACCTGAGAGACGTGGTGCGGTCGCCCGGGCGCAGCAGGGACTGAGCTCTGTCCACGGACAATCAATTAAATACAAATTCTAATTACAAGTCCGCGCCGGATTACTTTGTCGCAGTGACCGTAAAGCGCAATCGACGACTGGAACTCTTGCCACTGGATGTAAGGTAGGAGAAGCGGTTCGGAGACACCGACTCGTGTGTCGGCGGCAGCTCAACGCTTCTAGTCTCATCTACACGCTCTGCTTAGCTTTATTCCAGATATTTCCGTTTAACCATCGTCCTCTATATCCGTAATAAGGATTATCTCCATTAAATTTAATTACTTTACGGCGGTCTTACTCTTGAGCCGCTGTATCCAGAGTAATTTCAATGAAAGGAATAAGTGGTGGTACTTAGGGCAGCTTACAATCTATTCGCTTCTACATCTACATCTATTCTATTCAAGTTGCCTTACGGAGTATTATGAAGGCTACTTCTAACACCACTATATTTTGTTCGCTTCCCTGTTCTACACTACTGCCCATTAATATTGCTACACCACGAAGATGACGTGCTACAGACGCGAAATTTAACCGACAGGAAGAAGATGCTGTGATATGCAAATGATTAGCTTTTCAGAGCATTCACGCTAGATTGGCGCCGGTGGCGACACCTACAACGTGCTGACATGAGGAAAGTTTCCAACCGATTTCTCATACACAAACAGCAGTTGACCGGCATTGCCTGGAGAAACGTTGTTGTGATGCCTCGTGCAAGGAGGAGAAATGTGTACCATCACATTTCCGACTTTGATAGAGGTCGGATTGTAGCCTATCGCGTTTGCGGTTTATCGTATCGCGACATTGCTACTCGTGTTGGTCGAGATCCAACGACTGTCAGCAGAATATTGAATCACTGGGTTCAGGAGGGTAATACGGAACGCCGTGCTGAATCCCAATGGCCTCGTATCACTAGCAGTCGAGATGACATACACCTTATCCGCATGGCTTTAACGGATCGTGAAGCCACGTCTCGATCCCTGAGTCAACAGATGGGGACGTTTGCAAGACAACAACCATCTGCACGAACAGTTCGACGACGTTTGCAGCAGTATGGACTATCAGCTCGGAGACCATGGCTGCGGTTACCCTTGACGCTGCATCACAGACAGGAGCGCCTGCGATGGTGTACTCAACGACGAAGCTGGGTACACGAATGGCAAAACGTCATTTTTTCGGACGAATCGAGGTTCTGTTTACAGCATCACGATGGTCGCATCCGTGTTTGGCGACATAGCGGTGAACGCACATTGAAGGCGTGTATTCGCCATGGCCATACTGGCGTATCGCCCGGCGTGATGGTATGGGGTGCTTTTCGTTACACGTTTCGGTCACCTCTTGTTCGCATTGACGGCACTTTGAACAGTGGACATTACATTTCAGATGTGTTACGACCCGTGGCTCTACCCTTCATTCGATCCCTGCGAAACCCTACATTTCAGCAGGATAAAGCACGACCGCATGTTGCAGGTCCTGCACGGGCCTTTCCGGATACAGAAAATGTTTGATTGCTGCCCCGGCCAGCACATTCACCAAATCTCTCACCAATTGAAAACATCTGGTCAATGGTGGCCGCGCAACCTCTTTCGTCACTATACACCAGTCACTACTCTTGATGAACTGTGGTATCGTGTTGAAGCTGCATGGGCAGCTGTACCTCTACACACCATCCAAGCTCTGTTTGACTCAATGCCTAGGTGTATCAAGGCCGTTATTACGGCCAGAGGTGGTTGTTCTGGGTACAAATTTCTCAAGATCTATGCACCCAAACTGCATAGAAAAGGTAATCACATGTAAGTTTTAGTATAATATATCTGTCCAATGAATACCCGTTTATCATCAGCATTTCTTCTTGGTGTAGCAATTTTAATGGCCAGTAGTATATAAGCGAAATGTGCGTGGGTAGAATGATTGTCAGCAAACCTCCGTATGAGCTCTTTTTCATAAATCTTCTCGTAGTGACCATTTCACGAGTCGTATGGCAGGAAGCATTGACTTGTTAACTCTTCCTGGTACGGCCGCTCTCAACATTTGAACACAAAACCTCTCCGTGATGCGCAACGTTTCTCCTGTCTCGTCTGACACTGGGGATTGCTGAGAATCTCCAGAATGCTCTTCTGCCGACTGAATGTTCACGTGACCAAACGCGCCGCACTTTGTCATATCGTTCTCTGTCTCTGTAACCGAACTTGGGAGGAGTAGGCGAAATCTATTCAGCTAACATCCGCAATAAGTTTAGTGTTTCTCTTACTTTTTTTGTCCTGTTTGTGGTTATGTATGATCGAGGCTATAATGCATTGGATAAATAAAAAAAATAAAGCTTTGTGCGATAAATTCAACAAAATTAGGATGAAAAGGAACAGTTACTTGTATATTACGGACCATTAGAAGACGAAAAAAAATGTTTAAAATTGCTCATTTGGACCTTTCTTCACGCTGTATGCAGTTGCTTACAACATAACATGAAAAAAGTTCATATAAAATACGTCCGAAAATACCTCGTTTCCGCGTTATTAATGAAAGTTGACGTTTAGTGGCTTTCCAGGTACAATCCAACAACGTCACTTATTATGCACCTGTCTGGCTCATTGTATCCTAGACGGAGTTATGTTGCCAGGGAGACTCCTTTACGTTCGTCATTCGTCTCTCTTCAACCTGTCCATTGTGTACACGTACGACATGCAGTGAGTTAAGTGAAAGTGTTCCTTTCCAACATTACTGCATGAATAGGCAGACATGAGTTTTACATGCGGCCGCGTGAATGGTAATGGACGCGAGGCTGCGTGGTTGTATCAGAATGCGTTTCCAGATCGAGGACAGCCGAGTCATCCAACCTTTGGTGGTGTGTCTCATCACGTTGCAGAGACAGGGTCCATAGCACCACAGGCTGTTCATGGAGGAAGGCCACGTGTTGCTCGTACGCCTGATAGGAAGATCACGTTGTACGGGTTGTCGAAGAAGAGCCAGGCATCAGAGCAAGACAATTGGGCCTGGCATGTGATACATTTCTGAGTTCCACATGGAGGTTACTTCACGAGCAACTCTTGTATCCGTATCGTCTTCAACGCGTGCAGTGTCTTAAGCCGGCCGATCATCCACCACGGGAGCACTTTTGCAGCTGGTTTGTTACAGAAACTGCTAATCGCTTGTTTATCTCTTCAGTTTTGTTTACGGGCGAGGCAATGTTTGAAAGAGATGGAATAATAAAATTTCCACAAGCAACAAACATGGGCCGATCACAATACCCGTGCTTGGGTACAGTATTAGTGCAAAATTAATATGTGGGTTGGAATTGCCGGTGACTGTCTCGTAGGGCCATGCGTTTTCTCAGTACGTCTTACAGCCGCTATCTACAATAGCAGGTCTTTACTTAAGAAATAGATGATAATAAAAATAATGTCTACAGGGGCTTTATCCAGGATACAGTACAAGACCTCCTAGAAAAAGCCAGCAGATTTCAGTCTCAGTGTTCGAGGTGTACTGGCTGGTATCTATCATGACAAATGGAGAGATAGAGAGGAACAGTTCCTTTTCCTACACTTTCCCCCGACCTCAGTCATTAGGATTATTATCTCTGTGGGCACCTTAAATAAACGGTCTATGCTGCAGACCACGGGGAGGCAGGAACTCTTCATCGACGTGCCATAGAATCTTGCTAAACCATTAGGGACCGTCCGGGAGTATTTGACAGGGTCAAGTCCAGGATTCTACGAGTGAGTCGGTGTTCAGAAGCAAGGGGAGGATATTTAGAGCATGTATTATGACTGTATATATTGATGAGCCCCAATCACATAAATTATAAACTTTCATTACTAACTAAAAAACGAAGGAGTTCCGGAGAATGTTTGTATGAACTTTTTCATGTTTTGGTGCAAGAAACATGTCACCAGAGTGTGTGAAAGTTTTTTTGAAACTCTCTGTACATCAATTAAATCTACATTCAAAAATAAAGGTAAAAACAAAAACATTTCTGTCGAATCGCCCGGGTATGGATAATTTACGTATTTCAGTCTTATACTTCAATTTCATATTCATGTCGGATTTGCATGAAGCAACAAAAACTTTTGTACCTCGTTTGCTTCATACGTCAAATGTTGGCACCTGAGGAGGAAAGTCTCAAAACTAACTCAAAAAACGGACGAAAGAGGAAAATGAAATTGCCTTTCACCGAAAATAGAAGTTTAGTGTCCGACCGACGACGCTGGACACGGGCGAGACTGACAGTCGTATTCGTAGGAAAACAAATCCAATTGAAAACCCCCAGTATGCACAAGAAAACATTAAGTATTTCACAATAAGACCAAAGGTAGAGGGAGTGTATGTAACTACTTTCTACGGCTAGCGAAGTTTTATTGAGGGGTTTGGAGGTAACAGGCCGGTAATCTGCAGTCCTGTTAGGGCACACATGACACCTCAAGCACTGAATCGCGGAAACTGGTAAAGGAGCTATAAATTTGGATAGCGGTCTTGGTTTGAAAACACCAAACTAAAGATTTTGGATCACAATTGACACTTGATGAACGTTTCTTGTACTTGTTAGTCTTAGCCTCTGAATAAGTCATTTCTTGGCGTATTTGGTCTCAGAGAGGATCACGCTGCGCACACAGTACAACCGAACGTCGTCCAACTCTGCAATGAATACGCTTTTCATAACGTCTTGTTATTTATTCATTAGTGTATGGCTGCAGGTGTAATGTATTAGCGACATACATACACTGTCAGAATGAGTAAATGTAGAGGGACTGAAGTTCAGCAGAGAGGCAGTGCAGGCAGTCCGTTGCTGAGATTTCACATTGATTACTTCTGGCGAACATATATGACGGAGATGCTACTGTCAAGTGGAATATTTGTCATACATCAGTTTGATTTCCGCGCCTGCCGATGGCGCCACTAGTCGCAGCTGGACCCAATTACAGATTTGAAAGCAACGCCCTGCCCTGTTTCAAGTACATTTAGTCCATACATATTTTGATTAGACACTTAGCCTTTCAATCTATAGGTGACGAAGAATTACAAGCGAAAGTTCTGATGTACGGACTGGGCGAGCCAATAATTCTGTGCATGTGGCTGCAAGCCAAAGTTAATGCTTCCACTTGCTCTACAACTCAAATACTGCAGCGCAATGCGTTTATTGTTCGCTGTTGCGCAGTCACCTAGTGGTAAAGTCATCACTTCCTGTGGTTCCCGATCAAGTGAGGGGGTAAACTGCTTTAGTCGTTATTAATATTACTAATCATTTAAATTTCGGTACGATGATGTTTGGTTTGTGGGGCGCTCAACTGTGTGGTTACCAGTGCCCGTATGAAGTCTTAATCTTACCACTTTTCAGTCTCGCCATTTCCTGAAAGATGATGAAATGATGAGGACAACACAAACACCCAGTCCCCGGGCGGAGAAAGTCCCCGATCTATCCGGGAACCGAACTCGGGACCCCGTTATCCAGGGGCAGTCACAATAACTACTAGACCACGAGCTGTGGACGATTTAGATTTCGGTATAAGATCATCGATATTACAGTCTGTCCCAGTTCCAACACTGTAAACTTCCTACGACAGGATTTAAACTATGTGTCTCACATTACACGTTCTACTTATTGCTTCGCGATCTTGGGCAGACTGATGATGTACCACCTCACATAATTCCGAAACATACTCTGCTGTTTTCTTTGTCTCTTCTCACATCTTGACGAATTGTTGGTAAATGACCAACAGAAAGCGTTATGAACTAATTAAAATCGTATAGCATTAGAATCATTGTCCATACGTGTCACTCATCTGCAGAACTAGAGGAATGACTGTCAGTAAAGGCGTATTAACAGGATCTACCCCGTATGCAAATCATAATGGTAATTAGAGTCTAGGTATAGATTCGAATGTTCTAGTATATAAAGTAATGGAATGAAAACACTCTTTGTATATGCAGTATTTTTTATTTATTTAATTTATTATAATGTAGCCCAACATGAAGTGTCTGTAATGGACGGTAAGTATTCTTTGTTACAGTCTATAGTCATTGCATTCTGTCTTTGTACATCTTTATACTAACCCTAACTGTTCTTCTGCTTAGCCATAAAAAGCCTTATCTATTTACGCATACTGATCTGTGTATGCTTTAGATATTGTCTGGGCTATGCAATTCGGAAACTTCTCTTAACGCGGCACGGCGAGTGATCGTTACGACTGAGAAAGAACGCACGAGGATTCCTGGGAGCTACAGAAGTCGCAGTTCGCATCCCAAGAGGGATATAAAGCCGGTAATTGGAATACGGGCTCTAATTTCAGCACGCAGGACATCAGTAACGCTGATGAGCTCCTGATTATGAATTGAACGCACAGAGTTCACGGACAGAGGCGTCAGAATGACTAATTATGTAGCTGTGGGCGGGAGCATTGGAAAGGGCGGGGGGGGCCGTGTTGCGGGGGCGTGGATCAGGGATGGCAATGACGCGATGATGTCAGAATTCTGGAAATGGTGATGTCATGGTCTTAATGCACGTGGCCGTATGCGATTCCAGGAAACTAATGTTGATGTTAGCGAAATTTCTGCCAGAACGTACACTGACCCTCTACTGATGTGGCAGTACGAAGTACATCATTTACAGCTACATGTCTCAACGTTCTTACGTTGCTCTTCGATAAATATGTTTCCAATTAACAAAAACGCTATTCGTAAAACACTCGATGGAGTTTGTCTTTTGACATTACCACAGATGTTTTCTCTGTAAATTACGTTTCTTTTCTTTTTTTTTTTTTACCTCACATCAATAGAAGCACGTTTCGGCACAGAAGACATGGAAAGCTTACTATGTAATAATTCATATCATCCTACTAATTTCAGTTTTAATTATACGTCTGCCTTCTAATTAATTCGCTGAATTGTGGGAAACTGTGCAATTGTTTTTTTGAAAATGTTCTGTGCGTCAGGATAATTATTCGCAATTAAATATCCCAATTTCTTTAATTTGCTGCGTTTTATTCTAAAACACAGTACGAAGTTTGTGTTAAGACTCACATCATACGTCGCACATAATTTACAGCATTTGAAAGAGTTTAGTTCGCGTCTATGGTTAAACTTTTCTCATTACAAACGCTGTTCTTCTGCCATGAGTCCGCTATTGAAATAGCGAGCATTCTACAAATTTCGGATGGTAAAAATTCGTGTATTCAACCCCGTACTACAAGACTATCGACTGCATATATTATGACACCAGGATCTGAGCGTTTATAATTTGTAGGTCTGATATCCATTCCCAGTATAACTGATGGAAAGTACCGTAATTAAATTCTTGATGTTACTGCGAACGTCTCAGATTACAAAGAATGGCTAAGGTCTAAATAAAAGCCACATCTAAAATTTTCCATTTTCGTGATACTTTGGAATTCACAGACCCCACTAAAAAAAAAAAAAAAAAAAAAAAAAAAAAAAAAAAAAGCCAAGCTGATATATGTAAACAGGACGTTGAAAGAGAAGTATACGGAAAAGGTGCTGAGCCCTACTAATGCCGCAAGTTGACTGTGGATCTATGGTTTTTGAATCACTTTGCTCCTTACCCCTGTACGGCGTTTCTACGCACAGGCGAGAAGAAATATTTAACAATATGTTGAAACATCCAGACTTTCCGGGCTTGATGGGTAGTATATCAATAAAACGATAAATATGGCATTGCACAAGATGCATTAAAACCAGACATTCATCAGGAATTCGGCTTTTGATGATATGTTGCTAGACCGAAGCTTCCTTACACATAGTATCTAATTTCAGTTTGCTTTATGGGTTTCCTACTTCGACGTTAGTTCTCTCTTCACTGGCACATCTTTATTCAAATTGTTTTGCATAACGACTCACTTCTTGTTGCAGTTTTGCACTAAAGCACAGATTTATTGCACGTGTTATCAAAAGAACATTCCCTTTCGTCGACAACCGAAGCGTAGTTTATCTCTGTGTCCCCAACAAAGAACTGCTTTCAAATAAGTATATCGTACAAACTGCGTGGGCTTATAAGTTTAGCGCGCATTGGAAAATGGTCATGCGCGAGTCGCAACCATTTCCTTTACAGCATATATCGAGAAAAATAAGGAGTTCCTCAAATTTTCATTTATCACATTTTCATTACATTGCAGGTTTGGTAATTCTGAACACATATCATTTCGCGTCAATGCATTTCATTCATTTCATCCCACTTAAACGATTTATTTCATTTTTAGTGAATGTAACTCAGATGATTTTCATTTCGTCGTTTATGCCTTTCTTGCTCTGCAACAGTGACGAATCGTGTGTGTGTGTGGACTCAGAAAGGGGGGGGGGGGGGGGCAACCGGACCGATATCAAATTAAGGTAACAGCTACTTTTTCTCCAGCAAACGCAACTCTCCACTTCATTAGCTCCCATCGTGTGTATTTGTGTTACACGTCCAAAAGCGTTACATACTTGTACTAGAGAGACAGGTAGGCGTACTTACAAATATTCCCTTTTGTTTACATAGTTTTTTATCTTCCTGTTTCCCATACGTGGGGCCTTCGCTGACAAAATTACATGTAATGTGATTATATTTCGTTGTGTGTTTTTGCCATTCCATCTTTGCTGTTACACGTTACCTTCGTAGGATCTTCGAAGAGACATGTGCGAAACTCTCTGTTGATCTATTAGCGGCCGTACGTTGTGGGCGAGCGGTTCTCGGCGCTTCAGTCTGGAACCGCGCGACCACTACGGTCGCAGGTTCGAATCCTGCCTCGGGAATGGATGTGTGTGATGTCCTTAGGTTAATTAGGTTTAAGTAGTTCAAAGTTCTAGGTGATTGATGACCTCAGATGTTAAGTCCCGTAGTGCTCAGAGCCATTTGAACCATCTATTAGCGTTCTGGCACATATTGTCTCTTAAGGAGGTCTTCCATACAAACACTGTAAGCCACCTTACGGTGTGTGGAGAAGCTTATTTCGGGTAGCGTCACTGTTTCCCTTCTTTCCTCTACTATTCAGCGCATGGTACTTCGGGCGAATCACTGTTGGTACGGATCCGCATCAGCTCTAACTTCTTTGATTTTCGCTTCGTGATCATTTCGCGAGACGTATGTGAAGTAATATATTGCTAGCTCTCCTTGGAACGCACAGTCCCGAAATTTCAACTGTAAATCATTCTTGTGGCGCCTTTCACTGGAGTACTTTGATCATCTCCGTAACGCTCTTGTATTTATTAACGAGCCCATAACGTAACAAGACACTCTTCGTTCGACCTTCTCTAATTTTTCAATCATTCCCCCTGGTAACCGTCCAATACTGACCAACAATACTAAAAAATCGGCCATAGGAATGTTCTGTAAATCACTTATTTCGTGAACGAATTAAATTTTCTTAAAACTCTTCGAAACAATTTCAGCCTGACATTAGCATTCACTACAGCTATTTTTACATTAAATGGATTCGCAATTGCGAATAAGGACAACCATCAGCTGTAGAATGGAATGATGACAATGAAAATTTGTACATGTCCAAAAAAAAACTTTCCATTGTAATCAGCCTAACACAGGCACAGTAATATCGTACAGCTATTCTTGTGATCATTCCACTCCGGGTACTTGACGGTAGCTATTGTTTCCAGTGATTTGCTCGAATTGTGTAATTGATCTGTAATGGATCTAACCGCCTAATTAAAAGCATTACGCAACATTCATTCACGTTTAAGGTTCAATGCCATTCCCTCCACCAGTCCTGGTTTCTTAGAAGATTTCTTTAAATTTCGTTGCAGTCTTCTGGCCTTGCAAGCTGTCCATGGATAGCAGCACTTTCCACGAACAGCCTCACGTAGCTGTCAGTGCGGATTACTAGAGCATCTACATACACTCCTGGAAACTGAAATAAGAACACCGTGAATTCATTGTCCCAGGAAGGGGAAACTTTATTGACACATTCCTGGGGTCAGATACATCACATGATCACACTGACAGAACCACAGGCACATAGACACAGGCAACAGAGCATGCACAATGTCGGCACTAGTACAGTGTATATCCACCTTTCGCAGCAATGCAGGCTGCTATTCTCCCATGGAGACGATCGTAGAGATGCTGGATGTAGTCCTGTGGAACGGCTTGCCATGCCATTTCCACCTGGCGCCTCAGTTGGACCAGCGTTCGTGCTGGACGTGCAGACCGCGTGAGACGACGCTTCATCCAGTCCCAAACATGCTCAATGGGGGACAGATCCGGAGATCTTGCTGGCCAGGGTAGTTGACTTACACCTTCTAGAGCACGTTGGGTGGCACGGGATACATGCGGACGTGCATTGTCCTGTTGGAACAGCAAGTTCCCTTGCCGGTCTAGGAATGGTAGAACGATGGGTTCGATGACGGTTTGGATGTACCGTGCACTATTCAGTGTCCCCTCGACGATCACCAGTGGTGTACGGCCAGTGTAGGAGATCGCTCCCCACACCATGATGCCGGGTGTTGGCCCTGTGTGCCTCGGTCGTATGCAGTCCTGATTGTGGTGCTCACCTGCACGGCGCCAAACACGCATACGACCATCATTGGCACCAAGGCAGAAGCGACTCTCATCGCTGAAGACGACACGTCTCCATTCGTCCCTCCATTCACGCCTGTCGCGACACCACTGGAGGCGGGCTGCACGATGTTGGGGCGTGAGCGGAAGACGGCCTAACGGTGTGCGGGACCGTAGCCCAGCTTCATGGAGACGGTTGCGAATGGTCCTCGCCGATACCCCAGGAGCAACAGTGTCCCTAATTTGCTGGGAAGTGGCGGTGAGGTCCCCTACGGCACTGCGTAGGATCCTACGGTCTTGGCGTGCATCCGTGCGTCGCTGCGGTCCGGTCCCAGGTCGACGGGCACGTGCACCTTCCGCCGACCACTGGCGACAACATCGATGTACTGTGGAGACCTCACGCCCCACGTGTTGAGCAATTCGGCGGTACGTCCACCCGGCCTCCCGCATGCCCACTATACGCCCTCGCTCAAAGTCCGTCAACTGCACATACGGTTCACGTCCACGCTGTCGCGGCATGCTACCAGTGTTAAAGACTGCGATGGAGCTCCGTATGCCACGGCAAACTGGCTGACACTGACGGCGGCGGTGCACAAATGCTGCGCAGCTAGCGCCATTCGACGGCCAACACCGCGGTTCCTGGTGTGTCCGCTGTGCCGTGCGTGTGATCATTGCTTGTACAGCCCTCTCGCAGTGTCCGGAGCAAGTATGGTGGGTCTGACACACCGGTGTCAATGTGTTCTTTTTTCCATTTCCAGGAGTGTATGTTACAAAGACTAACGTTTCTATCTCACTCCCTTGAGGTACTCCCATTGTTAATTTCGTATCCAGCGATATAGTGATAGTGCTATGAGACACTCTATGCTTGCTATATTAGTGTGTGAACGTTGTCCTGTATGTTCTGCTGAATACTTTAGTCGGAATAAGAGGGGAAGAGAAAATTCTCCCACGAATGCACATCGCTTGCTGCATTACGTGTGGGACTGTTCTGTGCGCTGATATATAATTGTAAATTTCACAGAGAGGAAAATCCTGAAGACCCTGTTACGGCAAATTACTGAGTAGCCGACAGGATTACTGACACACCTCTAGCTGTCTCTAAATGTCAGAGATGGACGTGTAAAAGACAACTTCGAACGAAGTATGTATGTCAGCAGAAGCCCTCCTTATTATGGCTAAGCAAAGGTAATAAGCTGTTTAATCTTGTAGTAATATTTGCATGGCAGGTACGTGACGTTTATGAGGTCATCTCATGAAATTTCGTTAACCAAAAGGTAATAAACTTATCGCAATTTCGTTCATATACGTGTGGTAAATTAAAGTCGCCCTACCTGTTTTCCTGTTTGTAAGTGCAGGTTAATCTCATGAACTACTGAAGGGATTTTTCATAATATGTAAGCCAATTCACGAGGCTCCTTTTGTCTATAATTTACTATCGCTTCGCCAGACAAATCTTCCAGCCATGGAAACTGCTACGCGTGTCAAGCCGAGGTAGGGCACTACTGGTTCTATAATTTTCTAATATGAAGAATGGAATATATATGCCTTGTGTGACATAAATTTTCTTATTCATCTGCTTAGTTGGTTTTAGAGGTACTTTCAATAACTATGTTATTATATTCTATGGAACTCATTCGGGTTTGTTTGAAAATATTTAGCACTTTCAGGGTATTCTTAAATATTTAAGGAAATGTTCGCGAATTACTTGTTTCGATGTGGAAGGAGACGTCTCTGTTGAAATACAGAAAGATGTCTGTCGTCAAATTCACCGAAATCGATTATCACGTTAGGAAAGACACGTAAGTAACCCAAGTCTCTGTCGTAATACAGGAGTAGTAGTTTACAACGACGATTAAAAAGCAAAACGTGAAAACGAACTTGAGTCCCGATATTGTGAGTCAGCGAGAGAGAAACTTCGTAGCTGCGTTACTCACTGAGCGTTCTGGTAGATCTGCCTTCCAGATCCTAATTCCGTTGCGAATAACAAGCTGCAGCTCTTCCTTGAGCTGAGGCATTATGCAAACAGTGCCGGGGGCCAGCCTTGTATAGCCGTTCGTCACGAAGACGATCCACATCTGGCAAAAAGCAGAACTCACAACTCGGGACGGTATTTTGGTGGAAGTAGTTTCTATTATACCAGCTCAACGTACTTGTTCGAGCGAAATGACGGACTACCTTCTGCAGCTATCAGTGCTGGAATCACAAAAACAATGTATCGTCATCTGATGCCGAAATACTGAAGTTAACTACAGTACATACTACACTACTGGCCATTCAAATTGCTACACCAAGAAGAAATGCAGATGATAAACGACTATTCATTGGACAAATATATTATACTAGAACTTCCATGTGATTACATTTTCACACAATTTGGGTGCATAGATCCGAAGAAATCAGTACCCAGAACAACCACCTCTGACCGTAATAACGGCCTTGATACGCCTGGACATTGAGCCAAACAGAGCTTGGATGGCGTGTACAGGTACAGCTGCCCACACGATACCACAGTCCATCATTGCCGGCCGCGGTGGTCTAGCGGTTCTAGGCGCTCAGTCCGGAACCGCGCAACTGCTACGGTCGCAGGTTCGAATCCTGCCTCGGGCATGGATGTGTGTGATGTCGATAGGTTGGTTAGGTTTAAGTCGTTCTAAGTTCTAGGGGACTGATGACCACAGATGTTTAGTCCCATAGTGCTCAGAGCCACCACAGTCCATCAAGAGTAGTGACTGGCGTATTGTGACGAGTCAGTTGCTCGGCCACCATTGACCAATTGGTGAGAGATCTGGAGAATGTGCTAGCCAGGGCAGCAGTCGAACATTTCCTGTATCCAGAAAGGTCCGTACAGGACCTGCACCATGCAGTCGTACATTATCCTGCTGAAATGTAGGGTACGGAAGGGATCGAATGAAGGGTAGAGCAACGGGTCGTAGCACATCTGAAATGTAACTCCACTGCTCAAAGTGCCGTCAGTGCGAACAAGAGGTGACCGAGACGCGTGACCAATGGCACCCCATACCATCACGCCAGGCGATTACGAATATACGCTTCCAATGTGCGTTCACCGCGATGTCGCCAAACACGGTTGCGACCATTATGATGCTGTAAACAAAACGTGGATTCATTCGAAAAAATGATGTTTTGTCATTCGTGCACCCAGGTTCGTCGTTAAGTACACCATTGCAGGCGCTCCTGTCTGTGGTTCAGCGACAAGGGTAACCGCAGCCGTGGTCTCCGAGCTGATAGTCCATGCTGCTGCAAACGTCGTCGAAATGTTCGTGCAGATTGTTGTCTTGTAAACGTCCCCATCTGTTGACTTAGGGATCGAGACGTGGCTGCAGGACACGTTACAGCCATGCGGATAAGAAGCCTGTAATCTCGACTGCAAGTGATACGAAGCTGTCGGGATCCAGCACGGAGTTCCGTATTACCCTCCTGAGCCCACCGATTCCATATTCTGCTGACAGTCATTCGATCTCGACCAACGCGAGCAGCAATGTCGCGACACGATAAACCCCAATCGCGATAGGATACAACACGACCTTTATCGAAGTCGGAAACGTGATGATGCGCATTTCTCCTCCTTACACGAGGCATAACAACAACGTTTGACCAGGCAACGCCGGTCAACTGCTGTTTGTGTATGAGAAATCGGTTGGAAACTTTCCTCATGTCAGCACGTTGTAGGTGTCCCCAACGGCGCCAACCGTTTGTGAACGCTCTGAAAAGCTAATCATTTGCATATCACAGCATCTTCTTCCTGTGGGTTAAATTTAGCGTCTGTAGCACGTCATCTTCGTGGTGTAGCAATTTTAATGGCCAGTAGTGTACATCAATGCTTCCATAATGGGACAACTTCCAAGTATCAAGTAACAATAAAACCCATTTGGTAACCAAGTGCGTTTGTGAGCGCCGCGTTAATTGTTCGTACTTGTTAGCAACAACCTGCAGGCAACTGTTTGTGTTCTTCTTTTTTTAATTTTTATTGTTCCGTTTACCTATTGGAGAGCTATTCGACGACAGTTTATCTCAAACCTCAAAAACAAGCCGCGGTAGAATCATTAAGCCTCGAAAGCGAATTTTTTTCTGTTATATATTTAGAAAGTGATTCCAGCCTAAATGCGCGTCAATAGATATAAACGCGAAATTATCTTTCAAATTACTTCGTCCAGTTGTCAAAAACATTCCATAGACCGAACGCGAGTTTTAAATTTCAGCTGCTGGGCGGTGAAATCCCGTTCTCGTTCGACAGACAACTAATTTGTTTCATCCATTGCAAAATGAGTTGCTTCGGTAACGTTGAATCCTTCCGTCAATCCAGCTGTCACACACCGGAACGGAAAACCTTTCCTTGGAGTGACAGATAAGTATGGAGCTGGAAGCGACAGATATTACAATCCCGTGTTTGCGAATTTATTTCCGCGCTCTCGATCGACTACTGCTGCGCTGCGGGGGCGGGGGACGGAGTTGGTGGGCTGGCCGCGTGAATGAAGTTGCGTGACTCTGAGATAAGCCGGGCCCGCAGCGATAGCCATCGGGCAAATTGACGCCTTCCGCTATCGGGCATGCGTCGGTTTCTTGCAGGATTACACTATTAACAGTTGCCTCCGCCCGCGACTGGGGAAGCCAGACCAACCAAACTGCACAACAGGTACCGCCCGGAGGCGTATAATCTTGCTAACACTGCACACCGTCCGAGATTCTCTGCAATGTAAGTTAACTATTCTCTAATTTCCATGTTCATTCGTGTCTCATGTGCACAAGGAGTTTCTTGCATACCGCCTGGGACACACATCTTGCATTTTATTGAATTACTTCATACATGCCGGCCGCGATAGTCGAGCGGTTCTAGGCGCTTCAGTCCGGTACCGCGCGACTGCTACGGTCGCAGGTTCGAATCCTGCCTCGGGCATGGATGTGTGTGGTGTCCTTAGGTTAGTTTTGGTTTAAGTAGTTTTAAGTTCTAGGGGACTGATGACCTCAGATATTAAGTCCCATAGTGCTCAGAGCTATTTTGAACTTCATACCTTTTGTGCCCTGTGAGCTTGTCACCAGAAGTAACTTCTTATTTTATATTACTTATGTAAATGAGGACATCGTCCCCACCTGGCTTTTATTTTAAACTAGTACTAGCTAGTCTTTATTCTCAAGTGCCTAACAGATGTGGATATGCCGAGCGGAGTGGCCGTGTGGTTTGAGACGCCATGTCACGGATGGCGCGGCCCCACCCACCGGAGGTTCGAGTCCTCGCTTGGGCATGGGTGTGTGTTGTTCTTAGCACAAGTTAGTTCAAGTAGTGTGTAAGGCTAGGGACCGATGACCTCAGCAGTTTGGTCCCTTAGGAACTCACACACATTTGAACATTTTGAGCAGATGTAGATACATCATCCTCGTCAGCAGTGCAAAACCAGAGTGTGTACGACCTTGGTGTAGATATCCACAAACCACAGATATCCGAAGTCTAAACAGCTGTATCTGCGTGGTTTCAGGATAGTTATTCCAAGTTCGTTTACATTGGTGACTATGCTGTGTGTAATTGTGCATGGAATGTTGTGTCCACATCTGCTGTGCACTTGAAAATGAGCCCAAGTTCATAACTAGTTAGTAATGCCAAATTAAGTACTAACTTAAAACAGCAGCCTGCTGGAAACAATGTTATTCCCTAAATGTATCTAGGTTCTGGTGCTCAAACTGAATAAGTCATTATTTCCTTTTCTCAAGCGAATTATTATCCCTATATGGTAAAATTATATGTCAGAGTTCGTACAACACTAATGACAATACTCGACAGCAGAAGGCAGAAAAAAGTGTCTTCACAGCTTTCAGCCTCTCTACACGTATCCAGCAAAGTTTTCGTTTCAAATCTGAAGTCCGATATTATTATTTCACAGATATTGTCATTGGATAAAAGAGTCAATAACTGTACAGGCGACTTGAGAATAACTGTTATAATGGGAAAAAAATACATTCTACCTTCATTATGTAGGCGTGAAGTTTGTTGAATTTGTTATTGTTCCGCAAAACGTCAGGCCCCACACTGGCATCTCATAGCACTCCGTCTTCAGGCCACAAGTGGCCCATCGGGACCATCCGATCGCCGTGTCTTCCTCAGTTTCAAAAGATATCCGAAAACGTTTTTTTAAGTACTTTCACGCATATCTACTATGGGTTTGGTAGAATAACCCCTTCAGAGTCCTAGAAGACTATGGCCATAACTTTACCGGCTCAGGGTGCGGCTCTGAACTTTTTCTTCAGAGGAAAGATGGAATGGAGCCACTCCATGGATTTCCGTTTTCTTTCCGGTTCGAAGTGATGAACCCATGTCTCATCACCTGTGACGATGTTCGAACAAAAACTGTCACAATGAACCTCGTAATGAGGGAGCAATTTCGCACAGCTGGTCTTCCGTTGCTCTTTACGGTCTATTGTCAGGCGGCGATGAAGCCAGCGGGCACATACCTTTGAGTACCCCAGCTTATATATCTGACATCGATCTGATGTAGAATTTTATAACATGTTTTTTGCTCGCGTATCATGTTATTTCATGAAATCCAGAATCTACTCTGAAGGAATCAACATGGATTCCGGAAACAGCGATCGTGTGAGACCCAACTAGCTTTATTTGTTCTTGAGACGCATAAAATATTAGATACAGGCTCCCAGGTAGATGCCATTTTCCTTGACTTCCGGAAGGCGTTCGATACAGTTCCGCACTGTCGCCTGATAAACAAAGTAAGAGCTTACGGAATATCAGACCAGCTGTGTGGCTGGATTGAAGAGTTTTTAGCAAACAGAACACAGCTTGTTGTTCTCAATGGAGGGACGTCTACAGATGTTAAAGTAACCTCTGGCGCGCCACAGGGGAGTGTTATGGCACCATTGCTTTTCACAATATATATAAATGACCTAGTAGATAGTGTCGGAAGCTCCATGCGGCTTTTCGCGGATGATGCTGTAGTATACAGAGAAGTTGCAGCATTAGAAAATTGCAGCGAAATGCAGGAATATCTGCAGCGGATAAGCACTTGGTGCAGGGAGTGGCAACTGACCCTTAACATAGACAAATGTAATGTATTGCGAATATATGGAAAGAAGGATCCTTTATTATATCATTATATTGTAGCAGAACAAACGCTGGTAGCAGTTACTTCTGTAAAATACCTGGGAGTATGCGTACGGAACGATTTGAAGTGGAATGATCATGTAGAATTAATTGTTGGTAGCCGCGCGGGATTAGCCGAGCGGTCTAGGGCGCTGCAGTCGTGGACTGTGCGGCTGGTCCCGGCGGAGGTTCAAAGTCCTCCCTCTGGTATGGATGTGTGTTTGTACTTAGGATAATTTAGGTTAAGTAGTGTGTAAGCTTAGGGACTGATGGCCTTAGCAGTTACGTCCCATAAGATTTAACACACATTTGAGCATTTTTTTTGAATTGTTGGTAAGGCGGGTGCCAGGTTGAGATTCATAGGAAGAGTCCTTAGAAAATGTAGTCCATCAACAAAGGAGGTGGCTTACAAAACACCCGTTCGACCTATACTTGAGTATTGCTCATCAGTGTGGGATCCGTACCAGGTCGGTTTGTCAGAGGATATAGAGAAGATCCAAAGAAGAGCGGCGCGTTTCGTCACAGGGTTATTTGGTAAGCGTGATAGCGTTGCGGAGATGTTTAGCAAACTCAAGGGGCAGACTCCGCAAGAGAGGCGTTCTGCATCGCTGTGTACCTTGCTGTCCAGGTTTCGAGAAAGTGCGTTTCTGGATGAGGTATCGAATATATTGCTTCCCCCTACTTATACCTCCCAGGACTTCACGAATGAAAAATTAGAGAGATTCGAGCGCGTACGGAGGCTTTCTGCCAGTCGTTCTTCCCGCGAACCATACACGACTGCAACAGGATAGGGAGGTAATGACAGTGGCACGTAAAGTGCCCTCTGCCACACACTGTTGGGTGGCTTGCGGAATATAAATGTAGATGTAGGTGTAGCTTGTGGACGAGTGTGTCAGCACTACCAACAGTTGAGCAGCGAGGTGTTTCATGTGATACGTCGATCATATCGAATGCGAGAGTCGGCACGTTTCAACATTGCAGGAGTCACACTGTGTGCGGCCGGCTGCTACGCGAGAGATCGGACACGTTTGAGGTACCTCGTTGCGATAGTGACAAACGCCTCGCCCAAAGACTCACCGTGCTTTTGATCACTGCCAGGTCTCCGTAGACATTCTACAAGCATCTGTAAATATCTGCAATCTTCTGGTTTTCCGCCAAAGGACACTCAATGAGAGCTCTCTGCTTGTTTCGGTCCCCCTTTACAGACGCCATTTTCAACGTACGTGTAGCGCTGCCATCTATCGGAACTTCATCAAGCTATAGGGGCTGAAGCGGGAAAATTCCACGATGTTCCACAACGATTTCCACATTTATTTCAACCTAAATTGTCCGAACGCCCATTGTAACTGCCTTAATCCTTGTTAATGGTTCCCGTATTTTGTTTTCCACATACGAATTACAATCCGTTCATCGTAAGAATAAACCTGACGTAAACAAACGCAAACGAGACAATTGGCCAGAAGCCGTAGCACACATACACTGGTGTTGTTACGCTCTTGGAAGAAGGTCCTACTTATCTATTAGATATATTATTACTAAGTTACGTTAAATGAAACTTTAAGATGTCCAAATGTATTAACAGCCGTGAACGTTTCTCTTAATAACGCTTTAGCTACGTAGTTTTTATTTCAAAGATCGTGTACAGTCTCAGCCTCTGTATCGTTGTGCTCTGAGTGTCTCGCTGTTAATTTGAGGCCTGAAAATGGCTGAGGCTGCTTTCTGTTCCACAGTGAAACACGCACGTGGAACACGATTAAAAAGTGCCGACAAATAGCTGTTCTTAATGTTTTTCATAAATTGACGGAGATAATCGACTTTGAAGTTTTCCCAGCGTTGTATATACTGCAGTTGATACACAAACCCACACTGAAAGTGTAGCGCAGTCGGAAGCGTAATAGAATGGAGCTAAATGCCGCTATTCGTGCATTGGTTTAGATCTCCCCAGTATTCTTCTTTTTCTCGTTCAATTTGAAATATCTGTATCTCGTAGTTATAAAACTCCTCATTATTTTTTTATGAATAATACACGTCTTTTTTTACTAATTACATACTGGACGCGAAATTCCTATTTCCATATCAAATACGAATTCTTAATTATTGATGTTTTGTGAAAGACTGTTCGTGAAAGTTGTTTAAATTAATAATCCATAACAATTTAATTTTGAAGGCAAAAATGAAAAACCAAATCCTCTTCTTTTGGGCTATGTCCATCGTTTTATACCATAGAAACACGAAAAACCATCATTTTCACAGCATCGAGCACAGCATACAAATGCTGCGATTTTACATTTGCTACTGTACCATTACAATATGAACCCAACAGAACTGATCTGGAGCCAAGCTGTGCGGCTTGGCCCGAGAAGTCACAAGACTGTTAAGCTGTCAGATGTACTGGAACTAACGCACGCAGCTTTTCACACGTGGCTGCCTAACGCTGCCGGGATATGGAACGGTTCGCCATAAAAGGAAAAGAGAAAATGCTGCGCCTGGTTGGCTTCGTGGATTCTGTTGTTGATAGGCTCGTTATCAACGTAGCGGGTGACACTTCCAGAAACGTATTTCTCGGATTCGGATAAGGAAGGAGCTAAAAGATTACCAGACGACTGACTGTAAGTAATGCCTTCAGTGGCTTCAATATTTAACTATACGGTGAAATCCTTCAACAGTCTCTTACGTTACACACAGCTTATGCAGAAAAATTACCCTGTGGTTAGGTCAGGAATTTTCATCATTCTCGTTTTTAATTACAGTAGTACGTTAGCTAAAAACGATAACGTGTTGTGGGATTCGTCTAGTCATCTAAGGAGCGTATTGTGGAAGATTTGCAGTGTATTATTTCATTTTCCTTTAAAAATTAAATGACATTCGAAGATGTATTGCTCCTCTGTTCGTCCCTTTTTACGTGTGAACCGCAGCTGGCCACGTCACAGCAGGCTAGCTGTACCAGTTGACCAGCCAATGTTGCCCAAGTTAAAGATGTTGTCCCGTATTATCGCTAAGTCGATGTGCACGTAACGCACAGCACTAAACGTACCCATATTATCGTACTTGACAGTACTCGAGACAGCTTAGCTGTTCCAGCAAACGCGGAAGAATACATAGTGCAATGTTTACATCAGGATTATTCTTGCGATGAACGGGTTATATATATTTTTTCCTGTCTGGCAAAGTGCTTTTGATAAATAACTACCCCTTTCGACCAGGACAGTGTCTACTTATGGTGAACTCATTGTTTAATTGAGTTTGTTATACATGGTGGTCGGAAACAGGCTGAAAAGTTTGTAAGTATGTTGCACGAAGAGTTGTGCTAAGAGACAATCCTTAGCAAAAAATTCGGTACGTTATACCGTTTCCGAGCTATTTAGCATTTAAGTTAGTCATTCCAGTCGTAGGGCGCGGATATTTCAGCAGCCTGCCAGAGACAGTGTCGCCAAACGTGTTCTTAGTTTGGTTTCCTCGAAACGAACAAACGTAGCTTTTGCTCACGTAGCTTAAATTTGTCAGTTCCGAAAAAGGCACATTCTAACTGTTAATGAGCATTTCATCAAGTGGTAACTCACTGACCCACAGATGTCTATGGTAAGAGCTTCAGTTTTCTCACTCAATTACTTGATCGGATATCTTCAATGCTACATAACTCGGAAAGCAGGCAACTTATCGAATTTTTTTTTAAGAATCATTTTTCAGAAAAACCTCCCGCGCAATACCATTACGAGCTTTTCAGATTGTTCCTGACAGTCCTGTATAGCCGTATACTTAAATAAATTTTTGTAATTGATACATCAAATTCTAGCTTTGCATCGAGTTTGAGACTGCATCTTACTAGTATAAGAGTGATTGCAGTTCTGCTAGTTCATAACTTCAACATCGCGCGCATTGTCTTTATTTTTAAGAATCCATGACATTTTCATTTGGCACACATACAAGTATTTCATCCTGGTCTAGCAATGCAGCAGATTTTTTTCCAAATTGAGGTGCAGCCGCTTCTCTGAGTCGTGATGAAAAGACTCACTCCAAAAGTTGTGAATGTGAATCCAAACCCGGCAACACAGACTGTCCACAGAATTTTGTCCATGAAATATTGTCTCTTATTGCTGATAAAATTTAGAGGATTTCCATTTTAGTTCCTTTTGGTCCTTACCAAGTCTACTTAGGAGTTATGTATTCCGGAAGAATACGTCACGGACAAACATGTTCTTCTGTTAGTGTATGGCATAAACCAACTTTCGTGCAAAAGGTTACCCACTAAAGATACTTCTTTGTACATACTCCCCAAGCGACCATACATGGTATTCCTTATTTTTGTCCTCCTTTTGCATTAACATCCCCCATTATCATCTTACAGAGGTATTTTCCGTCAGTTATGAGCTTCTATAATCTTCTACATAGATATGAAAATCTAAGCACATTGGTGCAAAGACTATAATATTTCCTATTGAATACTTTTTGATCACTCTCGAAACGAGTCGTGCTCTTCAGTCAAATTCTTTCACTATCTGTAATATATTTTATCAAGTCTAAACCCGTAATCTGGTGTGTTCCGATCTGCTTCTTATACAAATACGTAAAAAAAATTTGTTACCTGTTTATTGTTATTTCCGGATAGCAATAAAAGTGAAAATAGGATGTCTACTAACACGAACACATAGGTAGAGAAACATTTACAAAAATATCCGCCACTAGTATTTTGTCAGAAAAGAGAGGTAATGACGTGAGATTTCCGACCACCTGGCAATCGTCGGCAAACTTGTAAACCTCTCAGCAACATCTAATCCAATACTGAGCCGTCTGTTCAGTACGCGTCTTGGTACTATCTTTTAAACGAAGTCGCCGCAGCATTTCCTTCTCCACAACCGACGTCGTCAACAATACAAACGTTACCATCATCAGCTTACATTGTTTGCTGCTTTCTTCTAGTGTTTTCTAGATACTAGAACAGAGTTTATGTTGTACATAAAGTTGTATGTACAATTATAAGACACAAAACACTAATATAGAATTCCCAATGTGTTAGTGTCGTCATCATAATCCTGTATAAGCAAAGTAAAAATAAGTGGAAAAATAGAGCCTGCCGAAGTGGCGAAGCGGCTCTAGGCGCTTCAGGCTGGAACCGCGCGACCACTACGGTCGCAGGTTCGAATCCTGCCTCGGGCATGGATGTGTGTGATGTCCTTTGGTTAGTTAGGTTTAAGTAGTTCTAAGTTCTGAGGGGCTGATGACCTCAGCTGTTAAGTCCCATAGCGCTCAGAGCCATTTGAACCTTTTTTTTGGGAAAAATAGAAACTTGGAGAGAAAGAGTGAGAAACAGAAAAAGACAGAGGAAAAGTAATTACATGTTAAAGTAAACAAAGGTCCAGACACCACATCCTGATTCACTATTACACTGTTGACCGAAATTAAAGAAACAAATTGATATTTCCTCTTCCTGCGTCTAATTCACAATATAATCGTACAGACTATTAACAGATGTCGTTACGATCGTGTTCTGCACGGAAGATGGCATTCCGATCCACGGACAACCACGCTAACAAGCCAGCACGGCACATACCAAGCGAGATAGAGTTTGCAGGGTAATCCCACATTCACAGTTGCTGCGTACGCTGTCACAGACGGTGCAGTGCGACTCAGAAAAGATGCCTACAGACTCTCTGCTGTGAAACGCCATAGGAAAAATGGAAGCATAATACTTGAAAACTGGTGTGACCCGGTAGCTCAAAGTGAATCGTTCTGTGGTTTCCGAGATAAGGCGACAGTTTATAGAGACCGAAAATAAATCCCGAAGACCACTACATGGCGGGCCACGTGTGAGGTCAGAAAGAGCAGAACGGGACCGCCATAGTACTGCACTGCAGCTAGCATCTGATGGTTAGGTTAGGTTAGTGGTGTTTAACGTCCTGTCGACAACGAGGTCATTAGAGACGGAGCGCAAGCTCGGGTTAGGGAAGGATGGGGAAGGAAATCGGCCGTGCCCTTTCAAAGGAACCATCCCGGCATTTGCCTGAAACGATTTAGGGAAATCACGGAAAACCTAAATCAGGATGGCTGGAGACGGGATTGAACCGTCGTCCTCCCGAATGCGAGTCCAGTGTGCTAACCACTGCGCCACCTCGCTCGGTAGCTAGCATCTGACCTCGCGGCATCGCCTGGACGTGTTGTGCTGAGGCAAAGGGTGTACAGAAGGCTTCAGCAGAGTGGCCTTTATTGTTGCAGGCGTTCTGTATGTTTATCTCTGGTGTGTCTTCACAGAAGGGAAAGTCTAGAGTGGATCCGTCAACATGCCACCTGGGCGGTCGAACAGTGGGTCAATGTTCTTTTCGCAGATAAGTCCCGATTTGGTCTGGAGAGTGATTCTCGATAGATTCGCATCTGGAGGGTACGTGGAACACGATTTCCGGACCCAAACATTGTGGAAAGAGACCGATATCGAGCAGGATCCCTAATGGCGTGGGCAACAATTATATTGACCACTCGAACACCTCTTCATGAAATTGTACGGTTGAATCACCAACATTTGCCTGCTGTCAGGTACAGTGGGGAGATCTTGGCGTCTTATGCGGGGTTGTTGCGAGGTAATATGGGCCCAGACTTCGTGCTGATGGATGATGACGCTCGACCTCATAGAGAACGTGTGGCTGACGTTTTTTTGGAAACGGAAGATACTGCACACATGGCGTGGCCTGCTCGCACTCCAGATTTGAATCTCATAGAACATGTCTGGGATACACTAGGCTGACGGGTTGCATGACGTCAGCATACATCAACCTCTCTCCAAGACTTGTGAGCGGATTTGCTGGAGGAATGGTCGTTATTGCTTCAACATGCTTGTACTGAGTACATTAACCAGTTTACAGAATGTCTGCGCAAATCCGTTAAGCTGGAAAAAACCAAGAACATTTTTGTTTACCGTTATGCATGTTGCAGTTGATTATGCTCTGCACTCTTTTTAAATTGTTTCCACTTTACTATCAACTGTTTGTACGTGCAGAATTTCCGTTTGTTGCTTTATTTTAGACACACAGTGTATGCTGTACCCCACTGCTACATCACAGCATTTGTAATTTATAATTCTCCACTACACTATGCAACACTGCAGGGTAAGTCACTAACTATTGCTACCAAGAATAACTCCGAAACATGAAACATGAAATTTGCGGAAAAAAGCGTACGAATGAATCCAGTCTCTGACAGTTTCTTCACTGCTCTGTCAATAATTCTGCGAAATACCTTACACATACAATAGCAGGATGCTCTCTTGTCGGTGACACGCTGATCTCAGCAACTGTCAAACGAAGTGAAAATGTATAAGCAAGGATTAGTGCTGCTCTCTGACATCAAAGGCGGCGATATCAGCGCTACGAACCCTTTCCTGTCGTAGAAGCGACTACCCAAATCTATACGACCTAATAAGAGACCAACACAAGGCAAAAACAAAGACAGGCGGACGTGCCGGTCGGTGGCTGCAGGCGGGCTTGTAATCTAGCCCCTCAGATCGGGATCAATTTTCCATTTACTTGCCGCTGTTTGAGAACGCTAATACGGACTCCTCAATTACCTTGTCATCATTTCTTCCCGAATACAAACATGCAGCCGAGTCGCAATGGGCGGCTTTATTTTATTTTGCCCGCCCGCAGGCAGCTTAACTGCCAGTCGCAGGCCGATTCTCTATATATTGGCCCGTCCTCTCCGCTCTGCATTTCGCAACGACCCTTTGCGCAGATCACAAGAGGTATTATACATTGGCGTTTCAGTACAGTTTACTGGGAATCCATTTGAGGCCATTGCAGGCTACTGGCATGTGAAGTGTGTAGGGTGGGCACACGCTATTGCTCTGGTACTATCACGACCTCTCACCGCCAAACCATGAATAGAATCTCTTCAGTCAGAATGCATATCCCACGAAATGTTTTGCTGTTGAGAGTAAACGTAAGTTTTGTATAACATTTCGTCTTGAACGTTAACCAGACATTTGAAGGCAGAGAGATTAGGCGCAGTTATGCTTCATGACAATGAGATGCACGGAGGCATGACACCACGTTACAACTTCATTACGGAGGTAATAAAGAGAAAAACCTCGGGTAAGGCCAGGAGGGATTCCCTAAGACCTTGAAAGCCACCTCTCAATCTCAATACTATGCATGGCAAGGCAGCACAGGTCCTATGTATCCTGAAGTACGCTTCAGTGCGTCAAAGACTAACAAACCAGAAAAAAATACAAAAACAAGTTTTTCTTCTGGCGTTTCTGTGGCGACTCAGTGGTTAAGATTAGCAACTGCCAGTAAACGATTTGCTGCGATGATACTGTACGTGATTAACAAGTGTAGTACAATGGTTTAAGTGTTTTGGGTGTTTTTCCTTTTTGTTTAATGTTTTATAAATTTTTATTTCCGTTATATTTAATTTCCCAAATTATTTATCTACGCTACAAATTTTGAAGCTAATGTTAGTTAAAATTGTACATAACTTTCTTAGTTACGTGAAAATACGACACGAATTAGATTCCAGGTGACGGGTGTCGGAACTGTAAGCAGTAATAAAAAAGTAAATGTTGATGATAAGAAAGCAGAGAGGAACGTCGGAGCGAACAAAGTGCTCGCTCTCTGTGGGACACTGTAGAGACGTTTCAAATTTGTTCAGTATACTAGTGCCGCAAGAATCTTATTTAATCGCTACTACATGCTTTGCCGCTCAAATACTGGCGTGGAAAATTGATTCCACAGTCAGTACTCCATCAATCTGCTACCGAATCAAGGAATACCGTGTAATCTTTCGTTAACGGCCTTGAGAGAAATGAGATGGCCAGTAAAAAGGTGGAGTGCTAGGGAGAAATGATGTAATGGCCTTCAATTCTTGGCAACAGCTGCCTTATTTATGCATCTGTTGTCCATCTCATGCACAACGAACGCGCCCGCAGCAGTATTTACGATGAACTCAAAATCCTTCGTCATACAACGAAAGAGGTAAAAATGTGTATTCTAGGCGAAATCGAAGATTTTAATCATTTCAAAATACAATTAGGTACACTTACCAACGAACAAGCTGAACTACAAGACAGGAGATATCTAGACATACTACACTCCTGGAAATTGAAATAAGAACACCGTGAATTCATTGTCCCAGGAAGGGGAAACTTTATTGACACATTCCTGGGGTCAGATACATCACATGATCACACTGAAAGAACCACAGGCACATAGACACAGGCAACAGAGCATGCACAATGTCGGCACTAGTACAGTGTATATCCACCTTTCGCAGCAATGCAGGCTGCTATTCTCCCATGGAGACGATCGTAGAGATGCTGGATGTAGTCCTGTGGAACGGCTTGCCATGCCATTTCCACCTGGCGCCTCAGTTGGACCAGCGTTCGTGCTGGACGTGCAGACCGCGTGAGACGACGCTTCATCCAGTCCCAAACATGCTCAATGGGGGACAGATCCGGAGATCTTGCTGGCCAGGGTAGTTGACTTACACCTTCTAGAGCACGTTGGGTGGCACGGGATACATGCGGACGTGCATTGTCCTGTTGGAACAGCAAGTTCCCTTGCCGGTCTAGGAATGGTAGAACGATGGGTTCGATGACGGTTTGGATGTACCGTGCACTATTCAGTGCCCCTCGACGATCACCAGTGGTGTACGGCCAGTGTAGGAGATCGCTCCCCACACCATGATGCCGGGTGTTGGCCCTGTGTGCCTCGGTCGTATGTAGTCCTGATTGTGGCGCTCACCTGCACGGCGCCAAACACGCATACGACCATAGCCCAGCTTCATGGAGACGGTTGCGAATGGTCCTCGCCGATACCCCAGGAGCAACAGTGTCCCTAATTTGCTGGGAAGTGGCGGTGCGGTCCCCTACGGCACTGCGTAGGATCCTATGGTCTTGGCGTGCATCCGTGCGTCGCTGCGGTCCGGTCCCAGGTCGACGGGCACGTGCACCTTCCGCCGACCACTGGCGACAACATCGATGTACTGTGGAGACCTCACGCCCCACGTGTTGTGCAATTCGGCGGTACGTCCACCCGGCCTCCCGCATGCCCACTATACGCCCTCGCTCAAAGTCCGTCAACTGCACATACGGTTCACGTCCACGCTGTCGCGGCATGCTACCAGTGTTAAAGACTGCGATGGAGCTCCGTATGCCACGGCAAACTGGCTGACACTGACGGCGGCGGTGCACAAATGCTTCGCAGCTAGCACCATTCGACGGCCAACACCGCGGTTCCTGGTGTGTCCGCTGTGCCGTGCGTGTGATCATTGCTTGTACAGCCCTCTCGCAGTGTCCGGAGCAAGTATGGTGGGTCTGACACACCGGTGTCAATGTGTTCTTTTTTCCATTTCCAGGAGTGTATTTACAGCTAATAAAAGCCGAAGTAGCTATTCGATTAATTATTCGTAGTTTCCACATGAACAGTTAAGTTTATTAATTTAGTCTTTGCACTAAGTGAAATTAAATTTTTCAAATTCCCATGTCGGTACTATTTTGAATAATATTACTTTTATTAGCTGTTTCCTCTTTGCATTTACACATACATACACATAAATAGATCTCGGATATTATTAGACGGCCCTCACTTTTCTTCTTTTGTCAGCGTTATATATCTGCACATTTCCCTTCTTCTGAGCACAAACAAACTGTCAAATTATCAAAAACACTTCCTTTCTTGTAGACCAAAACGAATGGAAGTACAAACTCTGAAGAAGCTGTTATATTATCCATAAATTGCCATTCCTCTAATTTACTTTCACATTATTGTGTTCCAATTTCGTAGGGCCATATAGAGTGCTCTTCTATACAGATAACCACTGGCCGGAACCGATTGTGAAAAGAGAGAAAAGTATAAATAAATAACAGCCAGATTGAGAAAAATTCTTTCTGTGATTGGTTTACGTATGTCATCGTGATGTTGTGTTAGCAGAGATTGTGTCAGTGAACTAGAGGAACGTTGGTGATGCCACCGCGAAATCTCAGCAGAGTTCTCGGTAGTCGCCAGACGCTTCCATCTATCACTAAGCCTGTAACTGTAATAACCAATTCTAACCTCCGCTGCAGCTTTGAGGACAGAGTCCCAGTTCGACAGAGTCCCAGTACATACATGCGTGCAACAAAGTGACAGGTGTTGTTCGGCAGCCAGATCTATTACGGGACCCCGAGTGTCTGGAAACACGTCTACCCATCTTCAATTTGCGGACACAACATACTGGAACCTCTATTGCCCCATGTTATGGGTCCACGGAAAACTGGTCTTGAGCAGTAGTCACAAATAGCGATAAATGACGGAGATACTAGCTTCCCATGACGACTTTATATATTTAAGCTCTTACCGAATAAGACAACACAGAGATTATACAATGACGTGACAGAAGTCATTGCGTAGCGCTATGCACATATACACATGGTAGTAGTATCGCGTACACAAGATACAAAAGGTCAGTGCATTGGCGGAACTGTTATTTGTACTCGTGTGACTCATGAGAAAAGGTTCCGACGTGATTATAGCTACACGACGGGAACTAACATTCTTTGAACTCAGAATGGTGATTGGAGCTAGACGCATAGAAAATTCCATTTCGGATATCGTTAAGGAATTCAATATTCCGCGATCCGCAGTGTCAAGGTGTGCAGAGAGTACCGCATTTCAAGTATTACCTCTCCCCAAGTACAACGCAGTGGCCTACGGCCTTTACTTAACGACGGAGAGCAGCGGCGTTTGCGTTATCAGTGCTAACAGACAAGCAGCACTGCGTGAATTAAGCGCAGTAATTAATGTGGTACTTATGACGAACATATCCATCAGGACAGTTTGGTAAATGTAAATGTCGTGTGACTAGAGCCTCCCGTCGGGTAGACCGTTCGCCGGGTTTAAGTCTTTCGATTTGACGCCACTTCGGCGACTTGCGGGTCGGTGGGGATGAAATGATGATGATTAGGACAACACAACACCCAGTCCCTGAGCAGAGAAAATCTCCGACCCAGCCGGGAACCGAACCCGGGCCCTTATGATTGACATACTTTCGCGCTGACCACTCAGCTACTGGGGGCCAACAGAACAGGGTGGTGACAATTGGCGTTAACGGGCTATGGCAGCAGATGACCGACATCGCTTGCAGTGCCTCTTGTGGGGTCGTGACCATTTCGGTCGGACCCTACACAACCGGAAAACTGTTGCATGGTCAGATGAGTCCCGATTTCGGTAGGTAAGAGCTGATGGTAGGGTGGTGCAGACCCCACAAACGCCACGGACCCAAGTTGTCAACAAGGCACTGGTGTTGGCTCCATAATGGTGTGGGCTGTGTTTAAGTGGAACGGACTGGGTCCTGATTATGTTAGGCAACATGGAGAACATTCGCAGACATTCACAGACATCGAAATAAGTGTCCAAGGAATAGAAAAGCAACTGGAATCACTCAATAGAGGAAAGTCCACTGGACCTGACGGGATACCAATTCGATTGTACACAGAGTACGCGAAAGAACTTGCCCCCCTTCTAACAGCCGTGTACCGCAAGTCTCTAGAGGAACGGAGGGTTCCAAATGATTGGAAAAGAGCACAGATAGTCCCAGTCTTCAAGAAGGGTCGTCGAGCAGATGCGCAAAACTATAGACCTATATCTCTTACGTCGATCTCTTGTAGAATTTTAGAACATGTTTTTTGCTCGCGTATCATGTCATTTCTGGAAACCCAGAATCTACTATGTAGGAATCAACATGGATTCCGGAAACAGCGATCGTGTGAGACCCAACTCGCCTTATTTGTTCATGAGACCCAGAAAATATTAGATACAGGCTCCCAGGTAGATGCTATTTTTCTTGACTTCCGGAAGGCGTTCGATACAGTTCCGCACTGTCGCTTGATAAACAAAGTAAGAGCCTACGGAATATCAGACCAGCTGTGTGGCTGGATTGAAGAGTTTTTAGCAAACAGAACACAGCATGTTGTTATCAATGGAGAGACGTCTACAGACGTTAAAGTAACCTCTGGCGTGCCACAGGGGAGTGTTATGGGACCATTGCTTTTCACAATATATATAAATGACTTAGTAGATAGTGTCGGAAGTTCCATGCGGCTTTTCGCGGATGATGCTGTAGTATACAGAGAAGTTGCTGCATTAGAAAATTGTAGCGAAATACAGGAAGATCTGCAGCGGATAGGCACTTGGTGCAGGGAGTGGCAACTGACCCTTAACATAGACAAATGTAATGTATTGCGAATACATAGAAAGAAGGATCCTTTATTGTATGATTATATGATAGCGGAACAAACACTGGTAGCAGTTACTTCTGTAAAATATCTGGGAGTATGCGTACGGATCGATTTGAAGTGGAATGATCATATAAAACTAATTGTTGGTAAGGCGGGTACCAGGTTGAGATTCATTGGGAGAGTGCTTAGAAAATGTAGTCCATCAACAAAGGAGGTGGCTTACAAAACACTCGTTCGACCTATACTTGAGTATTGCTCATCAGTGTGGGATCCGTACCAGGTCGGGTTGACGGAGGAGATAGAGAAGATCCAAAGAAGAGCGGCGCGTTTCGTCACTGGGTTATTTGGTAACCGTGATAGCGTTACGGAGATGTTTAATAAACTCAAGTGGCAGACTCTGCAAGAGAGGCGCTCTGCATCGCGGTGTAGCTTGCTGTCCAGGTTTCGAGAGGGTGCGTTTCTGGATGAGGTATCGAATATATTGCTTCCCCCTACTTATACCTCCCGAGGAGATCACGAATGTAAAATTAGAGAGATTAGAGCGCGCACGGAGGCTTTCAGACAGTCGTTCTTCCCGCGAACCATACGCGACTGGAACAGGAAAGGGAGGTAATGACAGTGGCACGTACAGTGCCCTCCGCCACACACCGTTGGGTGGCTTGCGGAGTATCAATGTAGATGTAGATGTAGATGTAGACGTCAAGTTCCCAAAAAAAAAAAAAAAATGGAAGTTTTATGGATGACAATGTGCCATGTGACAAGCCCACAACTATTTGCAGTTGGTCTGAAGAACATTCTGGACAGTTCTAGCGTGTGGTTTGGCCACTAAGATCTCCCGACATAAATCGCATCGAACATTTATGGGACGTACTGGAGAGGTCAGTTTGTGCACAAATTCCTGCGTGGGCAACACTTCTGTAAATATGGACGACTGTATAGACAGTATGGTTCAATATTTCTACAGGGAACTTCTAACGACTTCGTGTGTCCATGCTACGTCGAGATGCTGCAGTACGCCCGGATAGACGACGTTCGACAAGATATTAGAAGGTATCTCGTGACTTTTAATACCTCAGTGAACCAGACCCATGTACCGAAGACACGCACAAGAAATTCCCGCCCGGCCATCCAAATTTAGGTTTCCCGTAGCTTTCTTAAATCTGCGACGGATACTAAGACGTTTTCGTAGGCCACGCTTAACTCCTACCCCATTTTTGGTGAATTTTAACTTGTGCTTCGGCCCTAATTACCTTGTTGTTGTTGGTTCTCCTATATTTAACTCCAAATTTCTTTCCTTCCTTTCTAGCCTTGCATATTGTGTATGGTATAAAATATTTAGATGACGAAGATGTGAAATATGGTTCAAATGGCTCTGAGCACTATGGCACTTAACTTCTGAGGTCATCAGTCCCCAAGAACTTAGAACTACTTAAACCTAACTAACCTAAGGACATCACACAGATCCATGACCGAGGCAGGACTAGAGCCTGCGACCGTAGCGGTCGCGCGGTTCCAGACTGTAGCGCCTAGAACCCCTCGGCCACCCCAGCCGGCTATGAAATATGCTTGTCACTGGAAATTTATGAAACATTCCGAAAATGAATTGTCAGTTCGAGGCTGTAATTATCAACGAAGGAGAGATCAGCTGATTGTTGGGAATAAGGCGTGCGAGCCATTGTTGTGGTCTGACGCAATGCTCATAAATATTATATACGTTTTGTTAAAAAACACATTTCGCAATAAATAACTGGGCAAAATTTGAGGAATATTCATTTACTCATATGACTCACGACCTGCGTCAGGCCTTTATGTTTGCCTACGAGGGCTATTCGGAAGGTAAGCTCCGATAAGTCGCGATATGGAAACGCCAGTGAAAATCCGATGAAACCTTGCACAGATGTGTCAGGCAGTGCCTCTAGTACGACGATCGCGTCAAGTCGCTCTTTTCAGTTCTGAGCACGGAGTGAGCACTTAAAGATGCCTGGAGCGATAGTTTCTCCCGCCAAGTATGGGTTCCCGGTGAGGGATTTTGTCTGATTTCATGCAACCCCACATAACTTACCTGTCATGCATTTCCTTTTTCACGACAGTTTTCGGCTTCAGGGGAATGAGGACGCGCCTGCCGCCTTTTCGATGGGAAGTGTTTGATCACCCACCACACAGCCCGAACTTGGCTCCTCTGATCTTCATCTCTGCTCACATCAACCTTTGGCTATGGAGTCAACATTTTGGCACCGACAGTGAACTGCCGAGCAGCACAGAGAAGTGGTGTTAAGCACAGTTGGCTGCCTTTTATGCCAAGAGTATCGGAACGTTGGTACAACGCTACGACAAATGTCTAAGCGACAATGTGGAAAAGTAGCTAGAAGCTGTTACAAAATGTTGCAGGTAAAATATATTTGATTTTCGCTTTGGTTTCCATTTCGCGACTGAGAGGACCTTATTTTCCGAATAACACTCGTACTTTGACCGCTTTCGTATCACATGTTTTAACTGTGACATTACGCATGAATGAGGATCGACTTAATGCTTTAATTTTCACAATAAACAGCAATATTGACACTGTAGCGCCAAAGAAACTGGTATAGCTACGCGTGTTCAAATACAGAGATATGTAAACAGGTGCTGCGGTCGGTAACGCCTATATAAGACATTAAGTGTCTGGCGTAGTTGTTACATCGGTTACTGCTGCTGCAGTGACAAGTTATCAAGATTTAACTGAGTTTGAAGGCGGTATTATAGTCGGCGCACGAGCGATGGGACACAACATCTCCGAGGTAGCGATAAAGTGGGGACTTTCCCGTACGACCATCTCACATTTGTACCGTGAACATGAGGAATCTGGTAAAACATCAAATCTACGACATCGCTGCAAGCGGAGAACGGGACCAACGACGACTGAAGAGTACCTTTCAGCGTGACAGAAGTGCAACCATTCAGAAAATTGCTCTAGATTTCAATGTTTGGCCATCATTAAGTGTCAGCGTTCGTACCATTCAACGACACAAAATATACATGGGTTTTCGGAGCCGAAGGGTCACTCGTGTACCATTGATGACTGTACAACACAAAGCTATGCGCCTCGCCTGGGCCCGTTAACACCGATACTGGACTGATGGTGAGTGGAAAGATGTTACCTAGTCGGACGAATCTCGTTTCAAATTGTATCGAGCAGATCGACGTGTACGGGTATGGAGACAACCTTATGAATCCATGGACACTGCATGTCAGCAGGGAATTGTTCAAGCTGGTGGAGGCTCTGTAATCGTGTAAGGCGTGTGCAGCTGGGGTGATATGGGACTCCTGATACATCTAGAAACGACTCTGACAGGTGACACGTACATAAGCATCCTGTCTGATCACCTGCATCCATTTATGTCCACTGTGCATTCCGACTGACTTGGGAAATTGAACAGGACAATGCGACACCTCACACGTCCAGAATTGCTACAGAGTGTTTCCAAGAACACTCTTCTCAGTTTAAACACTTACGCTGGCCACTAGACTCTCCAGACATGGACATTCCTGAGCATCTCTGGGATGCCTTGCTGTGCTGAAGAAATCTCCACCCCCTCGTACTCTTATGGATTTATGAACAGCCCTGCAGGATTCATGGTGTCAATTCGCTCCAGCACTGCTTCAGACATTAGTCGGGTCTATGCGTCGTCGTGTTGCGACACTTCTGAATACTCGCTGGGGCCCTACACCAGGGCTTAACAACTGGCCGGTTTTGAGCGCGAGTACTCGCGTCTGCTCAGGCACGTGCTCGCGAGCAGGTGCAAGGTCGCGGAGTAGGGAGGGAGGGGAGGAAGGGGAAATGCGCGCGCACGTTTGAATGTGATCTCGCGTTCTTAGCGGATTTAACTAGCCATCTGAATGCTTTGAACATTTTACTACAGGGTAACGATCTGCTAATTACTCATTTCATAGATCGAATACGAGCTTTTAACATGAAATTGACACTTTGAGTGAGTCAGCTGGAAACAGGAAACCTAGCTCATTTTCCTAAATTATCATCCATGCAAGATGTTCACAAAGACTGTGAAAGTTATTCACATAGTTTAGTTGATCAGCGCTTTCAAGATCTGACAGCACTAGACAGTGATTTTGATCTGTTCTCTCCATATTCAGCGAATATTAGAGATTCGTCCTGAGCTGCAGCAAGAAATTATTGACCTGCAGTGTGACAGAGAATACAGAGACAAATTTCAGAACAAGAAAAACATTTTGGAATTCTACAGACACTTCCCTCAGGATAGATTTCCTCGTTTGCACAAACTGGCGGCTACAATAATATCAATGTTCGGTTCCACGTATGTTTGGGAACAACTGTTCTCTGCAATGAAATGTAACAAGACGCCCCTGAGAAACGCATTGTCTGATCGAAATTTAAACTGCACGCTGCGCCTAAAATGCACAAGAACAATTACTCCGAACATAGACGCAATTGTAAAGGGCAAAAAGTACAAGATAACCGAGGATCCCACACTTCAGTGACACCTTTTATTGTGTAACAGTTCACAAGTTAATGCGATTGTAGAGGCATACACGAAGCTAATAAAATTATGGGGCATGTGTACGTTCTCCTTTATTTGTTTCATTTGTCGCAGTAATAATTCGTGAGTGATATCCCTGCAGGTGGCCGCGAATTTACATTGACTGGCGGCAGCTGTTGTGTGCCCCACGTGACTCTCCCCACTCTCCGCTCTGGTTCGGTGTTGGGGGTAGCGTGCTCGCGCTGCTCCGTGCTCGCGCCTGCCTGCTCACAGCTTGCTCCGCGAGCACATATGTTGTGAAGCCCTGCCCTACACGATATTGGGCAGGTGTATCCGTTTTTTTGAGTCTTCAGTGTATATGGAGATCTTAAGGGTTAGGCGAAATGTTTCTGTGACTTTTAAAGCGGAGGTATTTCTAAAAACTGGGCGTAATACTTCCATACCAAAATAAATAACAATAAATTTAAATCATCCGGCCGCTGTGGCCGAGTGGTTCTAGGCGCTTCAGTCCGGAACCGCGCTGGTGCTAAAGTCACAATTTCGAATCCTGCTTCGGGCATTGATGTGTGTGATGTCTTTAGGTTAGTTAGGTTTAAGTAGTTCTAAGTCTAGGGGACTGATGACTTCAGATGTAAAGTCCCAAAGTGCTTAGAGCCAATCATTTTTAAATTCAGGTACTATGGATTACGTATAAGGGGTAGTTTGAAGACTTCTGGAGATATATCGATTTATAAAGATCTGTATATAAGGCGACAGTTTATTGATCAAAGTCGGACGTCACTACGAAATGGAGATAATTTTTTCATTAAATGTAATAAAGAGTATTTCACTTTTCAAAAGGCACGTGGTATTTTGGTGGTAGCGGTCGCGCGGTTCCAGACTGTAGCGCCTAGAACCACTCGGTCATTACGACCGGCTTGTCGAAAGTGAATTAGTTCTAAATATTTACTGATTAGTTTCCTGTCGGTAACTCTCATCCCAATACTGGGAAACACTTAGCATTTGAGGCAACGCACGTTTTAGGTTATTTGTTACTTGTGAAAGTGTACAGAGATATTTCACACATTTCGCACATGTGACTCCTAAGCCGTTGTAGGAAGTAAATAACAGGTTGTTCATGCCGATGAAGGAGGCGCGATCTATCGCGGGCATTATTTTTGCGGGAGAGGGCTTTGCAGATTCACTGCGATAATAATGCCGAATAATTGTGGACCGGCGACCACAATGGCTGTCCCAGCAGAGCATATGTGAATAGGTGGAGCTGCCCTCCTGGCTACATCATTCATTGTTGGCCGCGAGACAATGGCTCGTGGCCGGCCGTTTTACTAACCCGCTCGTTAAAACTGCGCCGGCCGCCGCTCGCCGGGCGTCTATCCGCTGCCGCCACAGCCGCCGCCGCCGCCGCTGCGCTTCTGTTGTTCTCAGCGAGCCGCTGGGTCCCGGATGGCCGATCGATGCCCATAAGATACGGCGCCTCCTCCGCGCCCGGAAGCCTTCCCCCATCCTGCTGAAGACTCAGCAGAAAACACTCGCAGCACCGCTTTCCGGTATTCTGTATCACCGGCCGAGGAAAGCAGCGGCCGACGGCATAAACTGCCTCCGGTAGCTCCGTAGTATGCGCGGCGAAGAAGTGGCAAATAACTGTGACAATGGCTGCCTGGGAGGTGTGTGCAGGAATGCAGAAACCAAAAGCTGGAGGTCCCTCTAAGGACGCTGTGGCAAAAGCGGAAAGGATGAATGACCTTCACAGGAGGCAAAAGGTAATCTGTGTGAAAAGGGAGTTGGGTAAACAGGCGTGTACGCCTTGTTCTCTAATACATGAATCCTGCAAAACTACACTACTGGCCATTAAATTTGCTACACCACGAAAATGACGTGCTACAGACGCGAAATTTAACCGACAGGAGGAAGATGCTGTGATATGCAAATGATTAGCTTTTCTGAGCATTCACACAAGGTTGGCGCCGGTGGTGACACCTACAACATGCTGACATGAGGAAAGTTTCCAACCGATTTCCCATACACAAACAGCAGTTGACCGGCGTTGCCTGGTCAAACGTTGTTGTGATGCCTCGTGTAAGGAGGAGGAACGCGTACCATCACGTTTCCGACTTTGATAGAGGTCTGATTGTAGCCTATCGCAATTACGGTTTATCGTATCGCGACACTGCTGCTCGCGTTGCTCGAGTTCCAACGACTGTTAGCAGAATATGGAATCGGTGGGTTCAGGAGGGTAACACGGAACGCCGTGCTGGATCCCAACGGCCTCGTGTCACTAGCAGTCGAGATGACAGGCATCTTATCCGTATGGCTGTAACGGATCGTTCAGCCACGTCTCGATCCCTGAGTCAACATACGGGGACGTTTGCAAGACAACAACCATCTGCACGAACAGTTCGACGACGTTCGCAGCAGCATGGACTATCAGCTCGGAGACCGTGGCTGCGGTTACCCTTGATGCTGCTTCACAGAAAGGAGCGTCTGCGATGGTGTACTCAACGACGAACCTGGGTGCACGAATGGCAAAGCGTCATTTTTTTCGAATGAATCCAAGTTCTGTTTACAGCATCATGATGATCGCATCCGTGTTTGGCGACATCGCGGTGAACGTATATTGGAAGCGTGTATTCGTCAACGCCATACTGGCGTATCACCCGGCGTGATAGTATGAGGTGCCATTGCTTACACATCTCGGTCACCTCTTGTTGGCATTGACGGCAATTTGAACAGTGGACGTTACATTTCGGATGTGTTACGACCCGTGGCTCTACCCTTCATTCGATCCCTGCGAAACCCTACATTTCAGCAGGATAATGCACGACCGCATGTTGCAGGCCCTGTACGGCCCTTTCTGTATACAGAAAATGTTCGACTGCTGCTCTGGCCAGCACATTCTCCAGATCTCTGACCAATTGAAAACGTCTGGTCAATGGTGGCCGAGCAACTGGCTCGTCACAATACGCCAGTCACTACTCTTGATGAACTGTGGTATCTTGTTGAAGATGCACGTGCAGCTGTACCTGTACACGCCATCCAAGCTCTGTTTGCCTCAATGCCGAGGCGTATTAAGGTCGTTATTACGGCCAGAGTTGGTTGTTCTGGGTACTGATTTCTCAGGATCTATGAATCCAAATTGCGTGAAAATGTAATCACATGTTAGTTCTAGTATAATATGTTTGTCCAATGAATACCCGTTTATCATCTGCATTTCTTCTTGGTGTAGCAATTTTAATGGCCAGTTGGGTAACAGAAGAGATATTGAATTTAATTGATGAACGGAGAAAATATAAATATGCAGTAAATGAAGCAAGCAAAAAGGAATACAAACGTCTCAAAAATGAGATCGACAGGAAGTTCAAAATGGCTAAGCAGGGATGGCTAGAGGACATATAAGGATGTAGAGGGATATCTCACTAGGGGTAAGATAGATACTGCTTACAGGAAAATTAAAGAGATCTTTGGAGGAAAGAGAATCACTTGTATGAATATGAAGAGCTGAGATGGGAACACAATTCTAAGCAAAGAAGGGAAAGCATAAAGGTGGAAGTAGTATATAGAGGGTCTATACAAGGGCGATTTTCTTGAGGACAATATTATGGAAATGGAAGAGGATGTCGACGATGATGAAGTGGGAGATATGATACTGCGTGAAGAGTTTGACAGAGCGCTGAAAGACCTGAGTCGAAACAAGGCCACGGGAGTAGATAACATTCCATTAGAACTACTGACAGCCTTGGGAGAGCCAGCCCTGACAAAACTCTACCACCTGGTGAGCAAGATGTATGACACAGGCGAAATACCCTCAGACTTCAAGAAGAATATAATAGTTGCAATCCCAAAGAAAGCAGGTGTTGACAGATGTGAAAAGTACCGAAATATCAGTTTAATAAGCGACGGCTGCAAAATACTAACGCGAATTCTTTACAGACGAATGGAAAAACTAGTAGAAGCCGACCTTGGGGAAGATCAGTTTGGATTCCGTAGAAATATTGGAACACGTGAGGCAATACTGACCCTACGACTTATCTTAGAAGAAAGATTAAGGAAAGGCAAACCTACGTTTCTAGCATTTGTAAACTTAGAGAAAGCTTTTGACAATGTTAACTGGAATACTCTCTTTCAAATTCTGAAGAGTAGGTATTAAAATCCATGGAGAAGAAATAAAAACTTTGAGGTTCGCCGATGACATTGTAATTCTGTCAGAGACAGCAAAGGACTTGGAAGAGCAGTTGAACGGAATGGACAGTGTCTTGAAAGGCGGGTGTAAGATGAACATCAACAAAAGCAAAACGAGGATAATGGAATGTAGTCGACTTAAGTCGGGTGATGCTGAGGGTATTAGATTAGGAAATGAGACACTTAAAGTAGTAAAGGAGTTTTGCTATTTGGGGAGCAAAGTAACTGATGACGGTCGAAGTAGAGATGATATAAAATGTAGACTGGCATTGGCAAGGTAAGCGTTTTTGAAGAAGAAAAATTTGTTAACATCGAGTATAGATTTAAATGTCAGGAAGTCGATTCTGAAAGTATTTGTATGGAGTGTAGCCTTGCATGGAAGTGAAACGTGGACGATAAGTAGTTTAGACAAGAAGAGAATAGAGGCTTTCGAAATGTGGTGCTACAGAAGAATGCTGAAGATTAGGTGGGTAGATCACATAACTAATGAGGAGGTACTGAAAGGGTTGGGGAGAAGAGAAGTTTGTGACACAACTTGACTAGAAGAAGGGATCGATTGGTAGGACATGTTCAAGGGATCACCAACTTAGAATTGGAGGGAAACGTGGAGGGTAAAAATCGTAGAGGCAGACCAAGAGATGAATACACCAAGCAGATTCAGAAGGATGTAGGTTGCAGTAGGTACTGGGAGATGAAGAATCTTGCACAGGATAGAGTAGCATGGAGAGCTGCATCAAACCAGTCTCTGGACTGAAGACCACAACAACAACATAGTGTACGTTCTAGTGGTCACTTCGGCAGGCAATGTCAACTTTCGTGTACGTGTACAAATTAATTTTGATTCTAAGGTTTTACACTATCACCGAATTTCCGGAAGCTACACCACATATTTTAGGCAAAATCGACTAGAAATTCGTGAGGCAGTGTCTTATGTGCAGACGACACGTATAGTTCTAATATGCACATTGTCACCGTTAATGCGCAGAATATAACCCCAGAATATAATTCTAGGCGCATCAGACCGGAACCGCGCTGCTGCTACGGTCGTAGGTGTGTGTGATGTCCTTAGGTTAGTTAGGTTTAAGTAGTTCTAAGTTCTAGGGGACTGATGACCTCAGATGTTAAGTCCCATTGTGCTCAGAGCCATTTGAACCATTTTCTTATAATCCAAAATAATAATCTCATTTCCACCACTATCTTCGGTTACAGTAAGTAATTCTTTTGAACTGTTACCGATCTACGAGCATCATCTAATTTTGATGTGTACCTCGTGACAAATTTGTGGCTGTTTTTTTGTTCTACGATGCACGTGAAAATGAGATAAAGCTTGAAACTGGCCAGTTCTCCTAAATGAACTATTTATTTTAACGAAACAGCCTGGGAAAAATACTATTTTTCTTTCAGTTTGTTGAGACTGCGGTGCCCACCGAGAAGAATTCAGTCGTTTAATATAAGTCTGAGCATTGTTATTCCACTTTTCCATATAGCTCGTACTTGATACTACAAACGCCGCTCACTCCAAAATAATTCGGCCTATGCTATGATGAGATTTAGATTTAAGTAGCACTAATACACCACCTCAGTGCTATACATAATAGGAATTTGCATCAAACTGAATCTGACGATGGCCTAGAGCCAAAACACATAACTGGGAGAAGTATGTCTAACACAAACGGCAATCTAGATGGAACCTTGAAATAATAGTGCTAATCATTAATGCAGACACATATTTGCATTTTATATACTTCATTGGGAACATTACGGCATGTTTATCGAATATTACGTATGTTGGTTAAGCTTTCGATGTTTAAAAAATGGCTCTGAGCACTGTGGGACTTAACTTCTTTGGTCATCAGTCCCCTAGAACTTAGAACTACTTAAACCTAACCAACCTAAGTACATCTCACACATCCATGCCCGAGGCAGGATTCGAACCTGCGACCGTAGCGGTCACCCGGTTCCAGACTGGAGCGCCTAGAACCGCTCGGGATGTTTAAAACCTACACGCATTACACAACTTGCAAGAAGCCCTAAACTGTAATACCCGTTTTTCGTCCACCCGTTTGTGTTAGGATCCTGTACATAATTCTGCTCAGCTGCACACTCTAAATATAAAGCATAATCTCTCTCTGTCAACCAAAAGATCAAATCCATAACATTAAGAGATTCGAACATATTGGTTGTAAAACAACAAATAAAATGAAATTACCTAAGAAGAGAAAATCGTTCTACTTTCAGTATTAAATTCTACCCTTAACATGAAAAATGGACACTGGAAATTTACCAGGACGACGATTATATTAATGGGTAAGTTAATAGAAGTGTGAAAATGAGACAAAGTGCTGATGAAATTTTACAAGACTGTCCGAGATTCTGCTCGGGCCTGTTATTCGAGAGGAATATATTGTGTACTCTCACTAGCATTCGCTCTCTCCTTTCTCTTCATCCATAATAATACAAACCCAGCACTACACTGTACATGCACTCGGCACAATCATCTACACGACACAGATATAAACCTGACACTTCATTACTAGTCGGAGGAAGGCAACGGCAAACCATCTTCTCTAGTAGCTTACCTAGAACGGCAGTGTAGAATTCCGGTATCTGCTCTCCTACGATCATTCACTGAATCGTAGTTGTACGGAGTTTTATGCGTGCAATGCTATGGATGAACAGTGAGTACAAAACTATTGCATTTGCGTGATTAACCTGTCGTGGATGATATGATCCAACTTTGAGCAGTTTCGAGTGTAGAAGTGAACGGATCATTTACATTGCAGCAGATTACTCGGTAAAAGGTCCTAACAGCGGACGAATATCAACAGGGTGCCTCAGTCACAACATTTTGCCTCACTGACTGGCGATGGATGGATTAAAGAATCCCTTTATTTTGTCAATTACTATACAGCCCTTTGGAAATGGTTGCTAGCCTGAAACTGTATAGTAATTAAAAAAAATAAAGCTTCGTTGTAATCCACCCAGTGGTAGACAGTGTGGTGTGGAGATGCTAGTTGTGGTACGAGGCACCCTCCGCCACGCATCATATGGTGGATTTCGGAGTATGTATGTAGATGTAGATGTAGATGGTGTTATTATTCACACAGTTAGTGGTAGCTGTGAAACTTTTTGAAACAATATAACAACGAGATACAAAATATAACTGTCTACTAGTTGCAGGGTACTGAGGCTACCACTACAAACAATTTTCTTCTAACCGCGTGTTTTAGGACACAAAGTCCAACAGTGGCACAGAAATTTTACAGTCCACTTACACATCTGACTGCCAGGTACTGGCTTCAGTTCCTGGTATATCAGTGAATTTGTCTTAGTGAGAGGACTGTAACGGGGTGTAATCAGACTCGTGGGGCTGACTGAAAAGTTTCTTGAGTGAAAAATGCAGGAATGCTGACAACGGTCGGAAGAACGTATGTTGACGCCCATATCCCACGATATCTCATCCAAATAACGCCATGAGGTAGAGAATGATACGGTAGCCTGTCATTAGCGCATGGTCTCTGGGCCTGATTGTAGAGTTCCGTTTTTGCAGAAATATTATCAATTTCTTCTAATACCACAGAGAAAGTCTTCCTGGACGTATTGATAGACACGCCTCGGAGAAAGAAGTTGAACAGTATGGTAGAGGTGAGGGAGAATTCGTTCTTGGGTACGGAGTATCAAGCTCGAAATTGGGCCTGTGTACCGAATTAAAATTGTGATGAGAATACTCGATTTGGTTTGAAAACCATACGTTCCAATATATCTATCTGCCACCTTGTTCTTGTGGTCTTTCATTTCTCACCAGCGTTCCATATCGTCAACGGCGGCTAGACAGTAAAATTTTCGTAATGTGTTGTAGTTACATTAGTTTAATTAAAATAGCCAACATTTTTACACAGTGACTGAGACGCTTCCGACAGCTTTTATATTTACGTTAATCACTATAGCTATAAATTTTACTACCGGGATTGGAAGAAATCCAATTTCCTTTCCTTAAACATGAAAGATAATGACGACATTCCTAATAAAAGATACCTGCAAATTACCTTTTGTAATAAACTTTCGTTTAGGAGATGAGCTTGCCAGTCTACGTGGCTTTCGTACTGTAAGTGTTTCGGTTTGGTATCTAGGCCAGTCTGTCACTTACAGCAAGCGTGTTTTCGCCCTCTAACACGGTGTCGTTCCTCTCTTCGAGCAGCAATGAAATGTGCAATATAGGCCGAACGCCAGGACTGCCAGTAATACGGTCAGAGTTCCACGAATTCCTTTCACGACCTGGAGAGACTGTGTAAGCAGGCGCCGGAGGCGGAGAACCCACTCATTTCCTTCACCTGCGCAACTGCGGCTCAGTTCGCATTTCTGTGGCTATACATCAGTGGTGGAGAGCAGATTCTATACAGAGATAACTTTCGACCGAAAAAAAAGCTGAGTTATTATCGCGGTTTCCGATAGCCACTACAGTAAAAAAAAACTTCGGCATTGGGAATGCAATAAGGCTGCTGAACCTTTCGAGGCATGTAAGAATTCTCTCTGAAGAAGGAAAACACTATTAATTTTATTGTTATGTTAAGAGAGCCTGTAGTTGTTTTCATGATCTGCTATGTCACTACAAATGTATGACAATTTCATAAATATTGATGAGGTTTCATGTTTCAATTCGACTATAGGAGCACTACGAAGGCGTTATAAGGAAGGATCAAACTCTAACTTTGTTTCCGGGTTCCTCTCTGTCGTCACAGTCATCACATAACTTAAGGCAGGAAATCTTTGCGTGCCATCACTCTGTGATTCATAAAATTCTTGTTCTTTGAATTAGTGTCTTCAGTAAAGAAGATTTATTAAGCTTGTCAATGAAGACAATGACATACGAATCAGATACAGCTTCAACCACATGCAGAGCTGCAAATAACAAAACAGCCCATTTTAAACATTGTTACCATGCGATCCGTGTTCTGTCACCTTCGGTTACCTATTGTAGGGAAATAAAAATGCATGTAAAATGAACTTTCTCGAGTTTAATCCTAAAATTCTCTTATCTTTCTTCTACATATATATCAGTCGAACAAAGGTTAAATTTTAGTCAAGTCTATACAGTTCACAGCTGCTCCCAAGACACAGGAACAGTTGCTGCTTTAAACAAAATGTGAAAAATATATTAAGAGCTTGATTGGTTTGTATCCCACAATAACAATTATACGAAAAGCAAAAGTAGTTCTATTTAACTGTTTGAGCAGCTTAGTAATTTGCTACTCTCAGTAGAAGCTTGTATCAATATCTGCACTAAGAAATTTTGAACATCAGTTTACTGAATCCGGCACATATGCTACATTCCTGTTATGCCTCTGTCTGTTATACAGAACTGAATGTAGTGTGTATCCTCCTCGTAATACCACTTAATAATTATTTAGAAACGCAATTAAAAATTTCTTCTATTACTTTTTCTCTAACGGTATTTATTACAAGAGAAGTGTCGTCTGAAAAAGTATCAGTTCTGCTTGTTGAATGTCAAATGGTAAGTCTCTTATATATATAAGAAATAGCAGTGGGTCCAAAATTGAGCCTTGTGTGGTTCTGTTCTTGAGTTCTCCTCAGTCATACAAAGTTTCTCTCCTTCCAACACGTTTTAACTATTCAGCATAACACTTTACACTCTGTCTGACAAGCATAATTCAAACCAGCTCTGAATGAAACAATCGCTTCCATTATAGTTACGTTTTTCTAATAGAGTGACATAATCTACGCAGTCAAACGCCTTTGAAAGATCACAAAAATACGAACAATAGACTTTTTATTATTTGAGGTTTTTAATAGTTGATGAGCGAATGTATAAATAGCATTTTAAATCGAGCGACCCTTCTGGAATCCAAACCGTGAAGTGTTAACTAAATTTTCTCTCTTTAAATATTAAACTACTCTTTCGAGTTTGTTCGAATATTTTGAAAAATGATGTAGGCAAGGTAATTGGTAGATAATTATTTAATCTTTCTTGTCACATTTCTTATAAAGTAGTTTAATAATTGTGTATTTTAATCTTTCCTGTAAAATTACCTCTTACAGTGAAGCATTACATACACCACAATTGATATTACAATAATCATCTTGAAGTTGAAGATCTTCTGTCTGTGTTTGCTTAGAAATATACTGGTTTTTGCTGGTGACCTACCTTAACCAAAACACAAGAAGAAAAGAAGGAAAAATGTGTATTGCTCAAAGTGAATCAGCTTCAGAAATGAAAAAAAAGATATTATCTACTTAGCTAGAATACCTTCCCAAAATTCTGTCTGAAATTCCCTGGACACCATGTCACTTTTGCTTTTTAGAATTTTTGGAAATTTATGAGGCTGTGGAGGATGTTGGTACTACTACTAGTCATTTAACATTTTCTGGAATGATATTTTTAACATATTGTCATTCTGCTTCAACCGAACAAATTAATCTCATTTTTGCTGCTATATTCGTAATGCGATTCTAATACATACTCGCAACTTGTGACTTATCAGTCACAACATCGGCATTCAGTTTAACTATGATGGTGTCTTGTGCCCTGACTGATTGTCCTGACTCCAGTTTCACGATACCCCATATAGTTGAATATTATTATCTTAATTATCAGTTACTGTCATGGTACGCATATTTATGAACAATCTAATTACTTCCATTAAAATATTACCCTATCTTCTGTACAACGCAAGTAATGTTACGTCTTGATTTATTCTAGCTTTTATAGAAAAATCCATTTTCCTCTTTCATATGCTTTTAATCGCTTTATTTACGCACGGCTTTCTTGTGTTTGTAATTTACATTCTGCACTTTTTTGGGAAAGTTACTTTCAAATATTGTCAATAAGCCTCACTGTCTTGTATGAGCATGTCTCAGAGGCATAAGGTGCTACATTTATTTCCATTGATTGTGCATTATGATCAGTTATTGTATTAACAATTGGTTACACATTAATTCGTTCAGTGCATCTACTGTCTATAAAAATGTTATCAGTGCGGATCCTGTTATCTTGCTGCACGCAAGATGGAAAATCCACTAATGAAATCAAATTGAAGCAGCCAAATAATGATCCCAGTTCATTGTTCCTGTCAAAATATTTTAAGAAATCTGCATTGAAATATCGGCAACGTTTTCTTCTTGTCTGACAGGTAGCTCCTAGATGAAATTAAAATTCTCATAAGTAGCTGTGGATCTGTAGACTGTTCAAATTAAAAGAGACGTATTCTCCAGTGACGCCGCAGCAAATTCTGGGTGTCAGGCGCAAGCCGTTTGCACCTGTCAGCTTATACTACTTAACACAATCTGATAAGTCTCTTTACATATCGCCGTTGTAGTTACCTGTAATTTACATCGAGCTATGCAAACGCAGTCTAATGATTATACATCGGCAGCAGCATTTTTTTACTCTATCTCTCAATGAAAGATCTTTTCTGGTGAACCGGCGTTCTTTACGTTTTGATCGATTTTATTTTACACATCCTTTAACATCAGCTCTCCAAGAAAGTGAAATAGTTTGATACACTTCAAATGCACTTGTATTTCCATCCGATATACTATAGCAAAATTCTCACCGATAAGACATGTGTCGTACTCAATGAAAGTCGTCACAGTTAAATGGTAAGTTTTTCATTTAATAAGCGTTCGGATTGCGTATTGTATGTCTCATTTCTGTTACTAGCGTTCCTTATGTAATTAACAAGGACACGGCATTTTTAGAAGAACATTATTTACATAGCCAGAGGACTGTTTCGTATCTGCATAATACCGTTTCTGAGTCTAGACCTTTCTCATTGTGATCAACCTGAGGGTAAAAACTTCTATGAAATACTTTTTTCTCTACAACTATTTCAAATAGATGTACTTAAAACCATCATATTATCTCTTTACAGCAGTCCTCTAATGAAATTATTATTACGAATATCGGCCGTGAATCTTTACAGTAGATTTGCATAAAAGTAAGAAGATACATATAAAGGGTTTGTGCCTGTAAGTAAGAGTGGCTCATAGTTTATGTGGTGGTGTACTGAGGGTACATTCCAGCTTACAATGAAATGTTGTAGGATAAAGGAAGTGTGGATCGTTCTTCCGATAAAGGACAAAAGAAGACGAACTAAATATTCTGAAATTCGAATCAAGAACAGCTGCCAACCTGAGTAACGTAGAAGTAAATATCCTCGGAGTAGTGAAGCAACTTAAATCACTTAATAAAAGCAAGTCTTCTGGTCCAGAGTGTATACCAATTAGGTTCCTTTCCGAGTATACTGCTGCATTAGCTCCATACTTAACGATCATATACAGCCGTTCGCTCGACGAATGATCCGTGCCCAAAGACTGGAAAGTTGCACAGGTCGCACCACTATTTAAGATAGGTAGTAGGAGTAGTCCACCAAATTACAGGCCCATATCATTACCGTCGATATGCAGTAGGATTCTGGAATATATTTTGTGTTCGAACATTATGAATTACCTCGAATAAAACTTTCTGTTGACACACAGTCAACAAGGGTTTAGAAAACATCGTTCTTGTAAAACACAACTGGCTTTTATTTGCATGAAGTGTTGAGTGCTTTTGACGAGGAATTTCAGATCGATTGCGTATTTCTGAATTTCCAGAAGGCTTTTGACAATGTACCTCACAAGCCGTTTGTAGTGAAATTGTGTGATTATGGAATATCGTCTCAGTTATGTGACTGGATTTTTGACTTCCTGTCAGAGAGGTCACAGTTCGTAGTAATTGACAGAAAGTCATAGAGTGAAACAGAAGTGATTTCTGGTGTTCCCCAAGGTAGTGTTGTAGGCCCTTAGCTGTTCCTTATCTATATAAACGATTTGGGAGACAATCTGAGTAGCCGTCTTAGGTTGTTTTCAGATGACGCTGTCGTTTGTCGACTAGTAAAGTCATCAAAAGATCAAAACAAGTTGCGAACGATTTAGAAAAGATATCTGAATGGTGCGAAAATTTGCAATTGACCCAAGATAATAAAATAATGAGTGCTAAAAGGATTTCGTTAAACTTCGTTACACGATAAATCAATCAAATCTAAAGGCCAGAAATTCAACTAAGTACCTAGGAATTACAATTACGCACAACTTAAATTGGAGGGAACACATGTTGTGGGGAAGGCTAACCAAAGACTGCGTTTCATTGGCAGGACACTTAGAAAATGTAACAGATCTACTAAGGAGACTGCCTACACTAGGCTTGTCCGTCCTCTTTTAGAATACTGCTGCGCAGTGTGGGATCCTTTGGGATCCTTACCGGATAAGACTGACGGAGTATATCGAAAAGTTCAAAGAAGGGCAGCAGGTTTTGTATTATCCCGAAATATAAGAGAGAGTGTCACTGAAATAATACAGGATTTAGGCTTAACATCATTAAAAGAAAAGCGTTATTAGTTGCCACCAACTTTCTGCTCCGAAAGGAAAAATATTTTGTTGAAACCGACTTGCATAGGTAAAAACGATCACCACCATAAAATAAGGGAAATCAGAGCTCGTACAGAAAGATATAGGTGTTCGCTCTTTCCGCGCGCAATACGAAATTGGAATAACAGAGAATTGTGAAGGTGGTTCGATGAACCCTCTGCCAGGCACTTAAATGTGATTTGCAGGTTATCCATGTAGATGTACATGTAGAAGGGACGCAGTTGCATTTACTGTAAGCCGAGATGAACATTTGCGATGTATGGAATGCTACTTCAGCTGTTGTCTTTAGTGCTACATCTGTTATTTATTATTATTGTTATTATTATATAAATGCAACTGAGACATTGAAAGTCACATTCTTATCATTCTGGGCTGTCTATTCCATTCAAACTGAGCCCTTGTATTTAAGAATTTCTTCAGAGTCCTCTATGCGCATGCACCACTTGTAGGTTCTGAAAAAGCTGGTAGAAAACTCTAATGAAGTGAGATTACTTGTTTCACATTCAAGTGATAGCACAAGCATTGGAAACAACCTCAACTTCGAAACAAAATAACCGTTGTTTCTTTTAAATCACCACAGCCTACGCGACGGAAATGGTCTGCGAAAATTACGGGAACTTTCAATGGATGGTAGCTCTTCTCATCTGAGAAACGGAACTTTCCGACAGAGTATATCAGTACTTTGGCACCGGGCCATCTCACTCAGACGATTACGATGGAAGGACAGAACCAATCTAAGTTGTTAGCATAGCTTACACAGAGAAGGCAATATCATTCCTTATTTGCGTTCTGTAGTAGTACGAGGCACACGGGTAATGTGTTGCTGGGCGATGCCTTTAGAGAGGTGATTTTTTTTAAACTAGCAACTGACTGACGTCAAACTGATATTCATCGAAACTACATGTGTAATTTGCGGCAAATAGTTTATAACACATTTAAATGATTTCATAAACTCAGTTGAACATGTATATCGAAACAAATCGATACGTGTCTACAACAAGGAATCATTTTAATTCTGACTTCGATACGGGACGAAAGCATATAATCTACACTCACACGTCAAGCTTTGTCGATTGATTCTTGATGTTAAGATGAGAAAGTCAGCTACGTACTTGAGGTTGCCAAGCTAACATGAACAAAATTAACAGTGTTCTAAACGTTATCAGTTGTGGCATTGACATTGCCTTTTACCCTAGTAGGACTATCTATAGTAAGAAATATTGCAAGCGACTCAAGTCAGCACACATGAAGAAACGACGCTGATCACCGAACCAGCGATGATTAGATTAGGACGTAATACCTTCCAGTCATGACAGGTGAGGTGTAGATCCTGTAGAATATTTTCAATCAAGCTGTTTAGTGACATTACATACGGTCAACATTTATTTCGTTTACATCCGACATTTGAAAGGCAGAACTTTGTTACAGGTTTGACTTAACGTATTTTAAGTTTGAGAAATGGACATTACCAAAATCATGATAGAGTATACATAGATATGATGAGGCGATTTTTGAGGCCCGATAAAGATCTTGTAAACGTAAACAAGAGATTCAGGTAGCAGCCTTCGGTTTGTTTCCCAAAATGGTTTTATACTGCCCATCGATTATATCATATATTTATGTTTATTCGTTCGATTTTCCTGACGCTACGGTGACAGCACCGTACATTAAAAACATGATTGTAAGTTCCTGTAACGAGTAATGTTGCAGCATCGACGACCATCATAAACTCTAAGCAGTGCTGAACTCCACTGTGGACACAACACTGACATGTCAATTAAAATGCCTTTGGCATACTCAAACTGAGTGTACCTAATGATCCAGCGTGTTCCGCATTTATTAACAGGAAATCATGAGTGAATGATATCTTAAATGTATCTCTCATTTCTCGAAGACTGTATCTTTTTAAATCATGTGGTAACAGGTTCAAAGTCGCCCTTTTTCCTTTCAGTGATTCCATCGTCAAGTACCATATATCCTAAGAATTTCGTGAGCACGGGAATTTAGATTTCAACATTTTAATAACACGCAGATGAAGGGAAAAAATATGATTTTACTGCTGCTGCTAGTTAAGAGTTTGAAGAGACTAAACATCTAAGGTCATCAGTCCCTTATTCCTTCCCCAGAATCTGTGTATTTCGTCTGTGTCTAGAGTTAATCCTATGCACAGATATAACTTTTCTAAGCGTCTCTGTAACTTCTGTCTAAGACGGGTCACGTGTACCAGCTACTCACCTAAAGGGAATTGGAAAATCGTCTAAAAACTTCATCCAGGTTGGCCAGCTCGCCAGCACACGTCGTTAATCGGCTTCACGAGACCGGCTCGCCCTGCCCAGTGCGGGTACGGTATGTCAGTGAGCTCGGTTATCCGGGTGAGAGGTTAATATAAAAGTATGACTTTCAACTTGTTACCACATGTTTAAAAACAGTATAGTCGCCAGAAAATGAGACGCGCTTTTAATTGACACCCACTGATGACGCATTGTTAATAAGGGCCAAACGCGTCTGGCTGATTACAAACACCCAGGCTACAAAAGACGTTTTAACTGATACACATTTTCCAATGGCAGAGGAAAATAGTCATGACAGGGGGACGATATTTTAAGGCAGTGTCACCAGTGTCGATGTAGTACGCTTTTCTTCGGTATGAAGCATAAGCAATTTACAAACAAGATACTTACATGCATTTGTCTCTTCGAACGCACATTAAATACTGCTGTCATATCGTTGGTTCCTAATTTCAAATCACACACATTATGGTTCTTTACATTTTTTAGAATTTTATTCTAAATGATCATAGAGCCCCAGTGTGTTCCGCAAGTTACTGTACATTTTATGGCAGAAACTGCGCGAACTTAGTTTTCTGAAAAAGAAGAAAACATGCTAGTCTGTCCTCTGAAATGATATAGGCAGTGTTCTCATTTTCATAGGTTTTGGAGACGAGGGGACTAGAGCAAAAAGTAGAATAAGGTATCTTCATTAGTGAACGAGTAGAAGAAAAAGTCTAATTTTCAGTGATGGAACTTGGGCTCTGTATTGTAATTCGTATGGCGCCTTCTTCAGTAGGGTCTCGCTTTCCTTCTGCAAGCAATCCACAGGGAGCACGCCGTCAGTCTTCTGCAATCTGAGAAGAGAGGTAAGCAGACAACAAAAGATAGATCACTCCACGGGATACGCCTACGATGAAGCCCAGCAGTGATGCAGTAGAAAAATTCCCCCAAGATTGCTTGAAGACGTACGTCTGTCCAATATTACGTTTGGCTATTTTGATTGCTGGAACTCGTATGACTATAGAATATAGTTTTTCGCTATTTTACTAAGAAAAAGGCGAGTCATTAAATTGGCCATAAGGAAAAGGAAGGACGTGTGTCTCTAGTTACATGGTTCATGGTGCCATCATGTTCGAAAGCATCCGAGCTACCAGAATAGCGTTCCCCCTAATTTACATGCAGCCTAGAAAACGTTGCTGTCTTGCATGTCCTCTAATTTCTTTGCGGTACAGTCATTTGACGATAAAACATCGATACCACGAGAGACCACTACGGAACACTGTTCTTTATGACGATCAGTCCAGATATAAAATAACATCAGGATACTGCAAATTCTACGAGACATATTATTAGAGATGAGACACTCCTCAACGTTTGTAAACGCAACATTAATACAACAAATGACGTTTCAAAATCATTACCACACTCATTAGAATCTGAGACAATTAACTATGTCACATAAATCATAAAGTACTCCTCAAATTAAATATTTTTGTGAACAAGATATTTTGAGACAACACCTGCGTGTGTAACCGTAGGGACCGATGACCCCAGCTGTTTGGTCCCATAAGACCTTATCACAAATTTCCAATTTATTAAAGTTCTATCACAAACATAAGCAGTTTCGCTTTCTATTTGAATTTCCACAAACCTGATAAACGTCGTTCCTTAGCAAATCTACACTTGAAAATAAATGACGAAAATATTTGTACTGAACGGGAAACCCATCAAGACACTTCTCTCCCTGTTAACTAACCACTAAAGACATTTGATATACGTACGTTCATAAGTAACAATTTCATGAAGTAAAGTTTTGTAATTCGCATACAGCCTGTAATCGGATAGTTAAGACCTTATCACGAAATTCCAATTTCTTAAAGTTGTGTCACAAACGTAAGCAGTTTCACTATCTATTTGGTTTTCCACAAACCTGATAAACGTCGTTCCTTATCAAATCTACACTTGAAACTAAATGACGAAAATATTTGTACTGAACGGGAAACCCATCAAGACACTTCTCTCCCTGTTAACTAACCACTAAAGACGTTTAATATACGTACGTTCATAAGTAACAATTTCATGATGTAAAGTTTTGTAATTCGCACACAGCATGTAATCGGATAGTTAACTAAGTAAAATCAGATGTTAGATACCGAATTTTTTCACCAGCAACGAGATGTTTGAATCTGAAATGAGGATACAACTATGTGTACCTGACTGGGTATCGAAAATGCAACGGCACCTACTGTAATTGTTGACAACACATCAAGAGACATTAAAAATGAAAATTATTTTTCACATGCTAAAACTTGAAATGATATTATGAATATTTTTGTGCAGGACTTGGATTAGGACCCAGATACTTGCGTTTTGTGACTGAACTGTAGAGTTTCGAGAGGGTCAAATACTGCGCAGGAGGAAATCCGAAATCGAGTCCTAGTACAATACCAAAAGTTACAGCATCTCACGTAAATATAAAAATGAGCCCTTTGACCTTAAACGATCATTAGTTTATTAAATAAGATAGTTTCTACTTTAAGAAAGTTTGCTGGTGACAGAGTTGTTGTTTGTCGTGAGCTACGTTCGTATTACGGGCAAACGTAAACTGGCACTGTTCAGTTAACTGCGAAGCGATATGTTTAATGCGATTTCTTAATTGCGGTGCAACCTGACGTTCTTCCTTTGGCGTTACTAGCGGTGAAGTAGATCTTTTCGTGCCTGTTAAAACAGATGGCTGAAATCAGAATCTAATCCATACCTTGCATCTATAAAACTAAGATGAATCAACAAAAGCACTGTAACCCACAATTTGGTAACCGCCAAGGTGGTAGCTTAAGTTGTGGTTAGCTTACAGATTATACAAGGTGAAGTAAATCCGACTCTCTGTTGACTTATTATCAGCAAGCTTCTAACATGGAAATTATTCATGTCAGCAGGATATAAAGACTCTTCTAGCCATCATGACTCGGACACAAACCATTCAGAAACTTTCACTACTTCAACAAATTTCTTGGTTCGAGAAATACCACTGTAAGTGAGAAGTTACCAGAGAGTTCGATTATTACTGTCACTATTGCAATCGTTTTCTTCATTCAGCTGCTGCTACACGTGTGCGTGAAGGACGCGTTTAATGTTTTTCGGTCATTTTTAGAAGCAGTTGCCCAAACACAGGCGATTGTTTAATTCTTTCGATGTCTAGGGAATACTTTTGAAGCAAATATCGGACATCTCCAACTGTTCGTTCAATACATTAAAACTAATCTAATTGATGAAGACATTACCTGATAACAGAAATCAGCTTGAATTGCTTCATTTACTTGCGCTGAGCAACGACGCATGTAAAACGCTAAAACTGGCCCTAAATGCCAATACAAAAGCCAGAGGATGATAATGTCTTCCGTTAAATATCACGGTCATCTTTCAACATGATATGGTCGACGTCAAATATTTCAGGTGCTATCAGAACGCCGGCAGTTGTGACCAAGGCCAGGCCGCCGAAATCGAACATCACAACCGAGGAGAGGCTTGCACTCAAGAAACTACGGGAAGACAACAGCATTGTGGTACTGCCAGCAGACAAAGGGAACTCCACTGTCATCTTGCAGCGAGTGGATTATGATGAGAAAGTACGCCAACTTCTGGAGGACCCTGCCTACAGAATTCTGGAGTGTGACCCCACGGACAAGGTGGCCAAGAAGACTATTGCTCTCTTGAAGGAAACAGGGATGCCCGATAAGATCATCAGACAACTACGGGAAAAAGCGCCAGTGCCACCTAGACTGTATGGTCTGCCTAAAATACACAAGGAGGGTGTGCCCCTGCGTCCTATTGTCAGTAATATTGGGGCACCTACGTACACAACAGCCAAGTACCTGAAAGGTCTCCTGGCTCCATATGTGGGGAAATGTATTCACCACATCCGCAACTCAGAAGATTTCCTGCAACATATTTCCTGTACAGAAACCAATACTACAAGCAAACTGAAGGTGTAGCTATGGGCAGCCCACTGTCCCCTGTGGTTGCCAACATGTTTATGGAGAGTTTTGAGGAGAGAGCATTGGAGACAGCCACATTTAAACCCACATGCTTCTTTAGGTATGTGGATGACACCTTCAAGATCTGGCCACATGGGATGGACAGGCTCAATGAGTTTCTTGAACATCTTAACTCATGCCACCCTAATATCAAGTTCACCATGGAACTGGAAAAGAATGGCCAGCTGTCATTTCTGGATGTACTAGTCCAGAGGAAAGCAGATGGTTCATTTGGCCACAGTGTGTACCGAAAACCTACACACACTGATTTATATCTGCAGGCCAGCAGTTGTCACCACCCTGCACAGAAGAATGGGGTTCTGAAGACTTTAGTCCACAGAGCACGTGCCCTATCAGACCAAGAGAATCTACCCATAGAGATAGAACGTCTCAAATCAGTTTTCTCCAATAATGGATACATGGACAGACAAATTGAGAGGGCACTCCGACCAGCCACTATACCACAGTTTCCTGCAGAAGACCAAGATGAAGCAAGGAAGGTGGCATATCTGCCCTATGCTGGCTCTATTTCTGCCAGAATCAGTAGGATCCTGCGTAAACACAATATCAAGTGTGTTTTCTGTCCATTCAACAAGATCGGGGGACTGCTGGGGAGTGTCAAAGACGACCTGGGGTTACGAAAACCAGGGATTTACAATATACCTTGTCAATGTGGCATGTCCTACATTGGCCAGACGACAAGAATTGTGGAGATCAGGTGCAAAGAACATCAGAGGCACACTAGATTAAGATAGGTGACTAAGTCAGCCATTGCTGAACACTGTCTAGAACTGGATCATGCCATGAAGTATGAGGATACCAAGATTCTAGCACAAACACCCAGATTTTGGGACAGTGTTATAAGAGAATCGATTGAGATTAAAATGGCTGACGATCTTATGAATCGTGACACAGGGTACCAGCTAAGCAGAGCCTGGGATCCGGCTCTGGAATTGTTAAAGGAGCAACGGGGCCAGCTGCAACACTACACAAACAGAAGAACCAGAGACATGGAGATGGTAAACGAGCCACTGACGGACTGCCAGAGGAAGCGCCTGCAGCCGTTGGTGGAGGGGGAAGGCCATAGGCATAAATACTGGACCAGGTCCACTCGAGGAGCCAACGCGTTCGTGGCTATTGATGGGGCCGCGGACGCCCCTCCCACTCCCCCGCCCCCCCCCACCGTCGGCCACCCCTCCTGCCCCCCCACCCATATCCATCCAACACAAGGGACCCTTCAAGGTGCTTTTAGATCTTCTCACTACTCACACTGACTTCCCCTTCCGTATAAAATGGATGGGTAATGATGACTATCGCCTGTATGTACAGTCCCCCGCTGACCTTGCTAAGTTCCTTATTATCCTCAGCAAGTTCAACGTCGGATTCTCCACCCCTCCTAAACGGACCCGCCGCCTCCGGGTTGTTGTCAGGGGGCTCCCTATGGAGTATTCTGATGATGACCTGCGGACGGCGCTTGCGTCATTGAACATCACCCCTACAGTTATATCCCGGATCATCTCCCCTCGAACCCGACGCCCCACCCCTCTCTTTTTCGTCTCCGCTTCTGACACGCCGGAGAACCGCCCCCTCCTAACCCTCTCGCTCCTCGATCACGTTAGCGTGACGATGGAGAAGCCGCGCTCCAGGAGGATGACCCTGGTATGCTACTGCTGCCAGGGATTGGCGCACTTCGCGGGTGACTGCACCCGCGAGGTGCGTTGCGTCAAGTGTGCTGGTGGTCACGCCTCCTCGGAGTGCTCTAAACCCCGAGACTTCCCCCCCACCTGTGCCCGCTGTGGAGGGAATCACACAGGCAGTTATATGGGCTGCCCCAAAATTAAGTCTTTCAAGGCAAGCCAGAAACGGTTTGCGGGGACATCGGCGGCGGCCCGCCCGGGCACCAGTTACTCTGGTGCGCTGGTCGGGTCGGCGTCGCGGGCCCACCCCCCCTTGCGTCTCGTTCCCATCCCGCCCCTCTGGGCTCCTATCCACCCCCGCTCCTCTCCCTCCCCATCCTACCCCCTCCAACAGCCTTCCCTCCCCTCCCCACCCAGCAGGTGTCAAGCACTGCTTCCCCCTCCTCCCAGCGGGTGTCACGCTCCGCTGTTCCTCCCCCATCCCCCCGGCAGGCGTTAAGCACTGCCTCCCCCTCTCCCATCCCGGTACACTCTCAGCAGCACCCTCTCCCCACCCCCTCCTCTGTTCCCACCACCCTTGGTGACCTCATCGCCACTGTTGTTGAGGCACTGACCTCAGCCATCTCCGCCACCTTCACCTCCCTCCTCCAATCCCTCCCACACCAACTTGCCACCGCCCTCTCCCAATCCATGTCCCCCATCGCCCCTCCCGCTCCCATTCCAACCAGTCATGGCTGTTAGACTTCACGGATTGACAGCCATGATCTGGAATGCCAACGGTCTCCCCAAACAACAGGGCGAGTTCCGACAGTTCCTCCTGGATGAGAGGGTTGATGTTTGCCTTGTTGCTGAGACGCACCTCAAACCCGGTGTTTTTGTCCGTGTAGCAAACTACTCCTGCTACCGGACAGACAGGCCCACCGCCTATGGTGGCACGGCGGTGTACGTGCGTAACTCCCTCCGCCACCACCCTATTCCCCTCCCCCCACTTCACACTGTGGAAGCCACTGGCATTGTCGTCCACACGGTGAGGGGTCCCATCACGTTCGTGGCTCTCTACAGGCCATCACGAGGCCTTCTCAAAACACCGGACTATGAAGCATTGCTGTCGCTCGGCAACGACGTCTTCGTTGGCGGTGACTTCAATGCCAAACATGCTGCCTGGAACAGTAGGTTAACCAACACATCAGGTCGTCGACTCCTCCGGGTCGCAGAGCGGCATCATGCCCGCACCATCGGCCCGCACGACCCCACCATTTACCCTTCTGGTGGACGTACCCCAGATGTCCTCGACATCGCAGTGGTGAAAGGTCTACCCCACCCCATCACTGCAGCCACCCGCATCGCTCTAGCCTCCGATCACCGACCGGTCATCTGTTCCATCGATCTCGCTGGAACCTCGACCGTGCCGAGGGAGGGCCTAGACATCCGCGGTATTGACTGGCAGTCCTACCAGAGACGGGTCGAAGCAGCCCTACCCACAATCCCTGCTGCCGATCACACGGACGCAGATCGTACCCTCATCTCTCATCACAGAGATAAACCGGACCACCCGTGAATGGCAGCTCACTCGGAATCCGGCAACCAAGCGCCTCATCAATAGATTACAGCGCCAAATCAAGGCTGCGGTGCAAGACCACCGCAATCAGGCTTGGGAGAACAAAATCTCTGCCATTGACCTGCGTGACCCGTCTGCTTGGCGGCTCACAAAAAGCCTTCTGAGACGAGGGCAACGGATCCCCCCCCCCCCTACAGGTCGGCAATGACTTTGTGTCCGAACCAGACGCCAAGGCTAATGCCTTGGCTGATGTCTTCGCGCGCAACTTCACCCCGGTCAATGACCCCATTGACCCCGACCATATTCGCCTGGTCACGGCACGCCTCCCTCAATTCCTTGCCGTCCAGGACCCTGAGGATGAAATCACCCCCATTAACGAAGAGGAGGTTGCACTGCAATTGCGGTACCTCAAATCCAGGAAAGCTGGCGGCCCCGATAAGCTGACGAATGCCCTCCTCAAGCAATTACCCCCAGCTTCTATTCCCATCCTGACGGCCACATTCAACAACATCCTCACAACCAGGCAATATCCCTCTGCCTGGAAACACGCTGAAGTGGTCGCCATACCCAAGGCTGGGAAGGATCTTCGTTCCCCTGCCAGCTACCGCCCCATCAGCCTCTTGCCCGCCATCTCCAAGGTGTTCGAGAGGCTGTACCTTAAACGACTGCTCATCCACATTGCCCGAGAACGAGTCCTCCCTGATGAGCAGTTTGGCTTCAGGCAGGGCCACGCCACCACTCACCAACTCCTGCGCCTTGTAGAAGAGGCACTGGACGCCATTGAACGTAGGGAGTACTTCGGGGCCATACTCCTCGACGTGTCCAGGGCGTTTGACTCGGTCTGGCATGAAGGGCTGCTCTACAAATTATTTTCCCTTGGCTTCCCAGTGTCCCATGTACGGCTAATAGCCACGTACCTGGAAGGTCGCACCTTCCATGTTAGGATCCCTGACGGGAAATCCACACGACGACGCATCAGGGCAGGAGTACCACAGGGCAGCGTACTTGGGCCGCTACTCTACTCCCTCTTCACCGCTGATCTGCCCTCTGCGCCGAGGGTACATCTAGCTCTCTACGCAGATGACACTGCACTCTTCTCTCGTTCTCGGAGTGCGGCAGTTCTTCAACAGTGGCTCCAGGGGGCTACAGATTCCCTAACCGACTGGGCTAGGACCTGGCGTCTGGCATTTAATCCCTCCAAAACCCAAGCCCTTATCATCTGCCGACGCCGTATTCCCATTCGGCTCCCTCAGGTGGTGGTCCTTGGTACCCCAGTCCCCTGGACTCGTACTGCAAAGTACTTGGGTGTTACCCTGGACCAACGCCTAACCTGGCGCCCCCACATCGACGAGGTGCGTCGTAAGGCAATGGGGCGGCTATGCCTGCTCTACCCTCTCATCAACCCAACCTCTTCCCTCCCCACGCACCTTGCTGTTAGACTGTACACCTCCCTTGTTCACCCCATCCTTGAATACGCGGTGGTGGTGTGGGGCAATGCTGCCCCCACCCACCACCGCCGACTCCAAACCGTCCAGAACCGGGCTCTCCGGCGTGCCCTCCGCCTCCCCTTCGACTTCCCAACCCGCGAGCTCCACCTCCTGGCTGAAGTGCCGCTCCTTCGTACCCGCATCCTCTCCGCCGCCCACTCCTTTTACCACAAAACTCGTCACTCTCCTAATCCTTTAATCCTTTCCCTGGGCACCCGTGTTCACCGACTAGCCACCACTCGATGGCCCGACCTTTTATTTCGCCCCCCATGACCTCGCCTGCACCCGGCACCTCCTCTCATGCCGACTACCTCCCTCACGCCATAGATTATTCCCCCCCACATGCCATGTCATTCGCTCCCCCAACACGGCTCCCCCTTCCCCCCACACTACCCCCAATGTTGGCCTAATCATGATAGGCCCTTCCTTTTTCCACTTCTTCAACTGTCACCCTCTGACTTCTTTCTCTTTCCCCCCCCCCCCCCCCCCCCAATTCGCCATTTCAAGACTGCCTGCCGCCGTCATCGCGTCGCCGCTACGAAGCAGAAGAGGCCAGGATAATGGCCGTTCGCTTTCACTCACTCTCACTATTCCTCCTTCTGTCCTTTCTTCTGTAACTAATCGTAATTCGCGGCCAGTCAATTGGGCCGTTCGTTTTCCTTTTCTCTCACTGTCTCTCTTACTATCCTTTCCTCTTTCTTTTATAAAAAAAAAAAAAATGCACAAAGAATCAAGCCGAACAATAACGCCATGAAATTTCCCTAGCCAAACCGTCATGCCAGAAGGTGAAGCGCCTTGTTGCGCTAGTACTTCGCCCTCAGTCGAGGATATCTTCCTCAGTCCATTGTGCAGGTTCACTCGAGGAGCAGTCTCAGGTCGCACCTTATGAAGGTCTCGAGCTACGTGACCGAAATATCGTGCAAGTACGACGCTGATATCCGGCAGAACACCCGACAACCCAAGATGTCATTAGATCGCCGGGAAAGCCTGAAGAGTTACAAACCAAGAATTAATCCGTTTTCACCTACCTCTTTTTACAGCCTCGAAGAACCGAAAACTCCTTCGCCTTCTCTACAGTAATAGGTTCAGTAGGACAACAATAATAATAATTATTATTAAGTAATGAACGGTCACACTCCCACCTGCCGAAGCTATACTGAACGCCAAAAAATTAAAGGTGATAGAATATACCTCAACATATCTACTGAGTTTCTACAGAGGTCGTGTTATTCCATCTAGCACCGAAATTATTTATTGTAACGATTTAAAATCAACAGTTGAAAAACTCACAACCTACTCAGAGGTCTTATAGTTAGGTCCCCAATCAGGAATTGTTACTCTGTGGAACACCGGTTTCTGTAATCTGATGTAGGGAACCTGTTACCAATGGTCTTTCTCACCGGTATATTCGCAGTTGACTTATTCTCACCATAAATAGATTGTCACAGTACATTTGTGTGTAAGCAACGCATACGAACTGTGGAATTTAACAGGCCGTGGCTTCCAGTTACGTATACGCCTCACCTAAACTGACCGTACAGCAATACAGGCGCCAGATGGTGCAGCATCATAAGGACACTAGCGGTGTTGTCATCCTGCCGACTTCGTTGCTCGTTTCGCCTGATTTTGAAATCACGTAAATTATATCACATGACCTCCAACCTGACAGGACTCGTCTTTCCCCCTTTGTAGTTTTTTTTCCCTCGGTCAGCGACTCCTCCAACCAGCTAAATGCGGCCAGTAACCGACTCGCAGATCGCTATTTAGTACAGCTGTGAAGATTTCTTTTTAAGTCACCGTAGGTGAAGGAATTTAGCGTACACTTGAAATGTCTTGCCGGCCGAAGTGGCCGCGCGGTTCTGGCCCTGCAGTCTGGAACCGCGAGGCCGCTACGGTCGCAGGTTCGAATCCTGCCTCGGGCATGGATGTGTGTGATGTCCTTAGGTTAGTTAGGTTTAACTAGTTCTAAGTTCTAGGGGACTAATGACCTCAGCAGTTGAGTCCCATAGTGCTCAGAGCCATTTGAACCATTTTTTTGAAATGTCTTGAGCAAAATGTTCAGAAATTTCCGAATAAGAAAACCTCATTTTCCAGGTAGGAAAAAGTTTAAAAACCAAGTCCGCACAGTCTGCGCATGGTCTATCTTTTTGCGTTATAACACTATAAAATTAGTTTGCCTAAGAGGTATCATAAGTTATGATCCTGTAGATGTGGAAATCACTAGCTTAAACCAAGTTTAACAGCTGACATTACTGTACTGCTGAAACTGCAAGATGATTTTGATCCGAAGGCTGGGATCATCCTCAGACTGAAACGTATTTACAACATGGAATGTAGTAGAGAATGTTCGTTCTTACCTTACTCCAGCGAGCATTGAAATCTACATACACAAATGTAGATAATATTATTAATACTTTGAACGCTATGATTGACGTGACCCTCCTAGGATAATAATTCTTTTTATTTGTTACAACAAACTAAAATTTGTAGAAGTGACAGGATTCGAACCAGATAACGATAGGTTACAAACATCCACTGGCGTACAATGATGTTACCGAGTAGTGTGGTGTAACATGTGAGGTAACATATGTGACTAAAAACATACGATACCCGGAATAACGTGATCTGAATCGCTACGTGAATCTTAATTTTACTTTTAATCTCTGAAAACTACATATGATGTTTGAAGGATATGCTTCTCCACGATATTGTAAATAATACTTACAAGGAACTTACTTATTAAATCTTTCTTAGAGCATGCAGTCGGGAATGAATTTCACACACATTCATGCCCGAGGCAGGATTCGAACCTGCGACCGTAGCAATCGCCCGGTTCCAGACTGACATGAATGGATGCAGGTGATCAGACAGGATGCTTACGTACGTGTCACCTGTTAGAGTCATATTTAGAGGCATCAGGGGTCCCATATCACTCAACCTGCACACGCCCCACACCATTACAGAGGATCCAACAGCTTAAACAGTCCTCAACTGACATGCAGGGTCCATGGATTCATGAGGTTGTCTCCATACCCGTACACGTCCACTCTCTCGGTGTAATTTGAAACGAGGCCCGTCTGACCAGGCAACATGCCTACAGTCATCAACAGTCCACTGTCGGTGCACTCATCAAGGGCACACGAGAGGTTCTTCGGCTCCGCAAGCCCATATCGATAATGTTTCGTTGAATGGCTCGCACATGCTGACACTTGTTGATGGCTCAGCATTGGGATCTGCAGCAATGTGCGGAAGGATAGCACTTCTATCAAGCTGAACGATTATCTTCAATCGTCGTTGGTCCCGTTCTTGCAGAATCTTGCAGCGGTGTCGGAGTTTTGGTGTTTTCCGGATTCATGATAATCACAGTACACTCGTAAAATGGTCCTACGGAAAACTCCCCACTTCATCGCTACCTCGGGGGGATGCTGTCTCCCATCACTCGTGCGCCGACTATAGCATCACGTTCAAACTCACTTAAATCCGACCATTGTAGCACCAGTAACCGAACTAACAACTGTGCCTGACACTTGTTGTCTTATATAGGCGTTGTCGACGGCAGCGCCATATTCTGCCTGTTTACATATCTCTGTATTTCAATACGCATGCTTATATCAGTTTCTTTGGCTCTTCAGTGATTATCTTTCGGCGAAAGTTTGTTGTACTGTAAGAAAAATAGGTGAACTCTGTGGTTTATTCACATTTGTGAAATGATTCAAGAACATCAACAGTAATCAAAAATTGTATTGACAAGGTAAATGCATCTGTTTTTGCGCAGATACAAAAATAGTGGTATGAAAAATGTTGCAGTTCCGCTATTCCATAAATTTTCACCTCCGGGTTTGATTCAGTAGGTTTACTGATTGCACAACTTCCCCTGGGGTGACGGGGCTCTAAATGAGGAACAACTCACAATTACTATCATTAATGACCCCTTAAAACGTTTGCAGAGCATGTTTTGTGAAGTAATTCAGTATTTACAAAATGGACAGTTCTGGTCATTCCCACAAGGCGTTGAATCGAGAATGTGAAACGGTTTATGACGCAGAGCTTGTCTTTATGTTTCATAATTGAATTTCTTTGTCACATTGCATCCACGATGCTCAAGTTACGTGATCGGAACGTGGAAATAGATATCATTCGTTGCTTAGGTGCCAAACACCAATCCTGGATTTAAACAATGTATTTTATTTATCGGGTGCTACATCTTAAATAGAAGACATTCAGATTATTTCATCGAGATTTGCAACAAATATCAAGTGAATGTAAACGGACAGTTCAGCGCACACCGGGAAGTAAGTGGAAGATCACAGCGATGCCAAACTTTTCCTACGATCTCGACAGTTTCCTTCCCCTCTAGTTTCCGTATCGTAACATCTCGAGCGGCTCCAACAGTCCCCGGCCGCCACACAAAGTAAGTTGTTCACTTACGGCGGCCAATAAAACCGGCCGCCCCTCAGAATTCTAAATCCAGCCACATCCACAATCTGGAAACACTGTGGTATGCGGAAGTGTCTGGAGAAAGTGCTGTTTTCAACTCGAGCCCTTTCAGTGTTGTATCTGCTCGCGGTCTAGTGTTAAAGTTGCGTAATATAGACATGAAATCGCTTGTTCGAGTCCAGTCCATTCTCTATTTTTTTAATATCAGTTCGTGTGTCTGCTAAAACTATCAATCTGATGTAACGTCAATGAAAATTCACTTCCTAACCCACCAGTAGTAGTAAGAACTACTAGAAGCAAATCCGCCAGACAACTCTGGCTCCGCCAAGATCAAAACAGTTGAAGCTCGAGAGGCTGTTCGCCCTATAGCCACAGGCTGCCGACCACCCGCCGATTAACGTCCGGTGTCGTCCCACCAGGTGAACGCTGTACGACACTGTGAGTAAATTTACCAACCGTCATTTTCTTATTTGAAGTTCTAATATTTACCTTGCCGTTACCTATTGGATTTTGCATACTAGAAACTTATGAACTTTGTTCAAGTGTTGCAGAATAGCGCCTAAGGTGAAGACATTTGCGGCATTATGTTCGATTTTGCTTTAATAGAGGGGTGAAGGCAGCGCAGGTGCGTCGAAATCTTAGAACTGTGTGTGGGTGAGTGCTTTTGGGAACACACATCAGAAAAGAAAAACATGAAATTATTGTGTGGCATTGTTGGCCGGGATGCCCCATCGGGGAAGATCTGCCTCCGGGTCGCAAATCTTACTTCAGGTGACGCCTCATTGGGTGACTTGAGTATCGGTGGTGATGATGATGACGATACAACACTCATTCCACGAGCGGAGGAAATCTCCAAGCCGGCCGGGAATCGAACCCGGACCTGCTGCATAGTAGGCAAACACGTTACCACTGAGCGAAGCGGGCGGACATCAGAAATGAATTTTGTTGCTTCAAGGAAGGTAGTTCTAGTATGAATGATTTTCCACGATCAGGAATCCTTGATAGTAGACATATGTGATGAACTGTGACCACTTAAGTGTCGCGCAATATTTGCAATCAACAGCCAAGTTTCAGAATGCTGTGGTTCTTTTATCAGTTCGCTCACTGACAATTCCTAAGGTGTATTGTTACTGGTAACGAGCTATGATGCCCTTATGTTGACTTCTTAAGAAGAAATTAATGGTTCAAATAGTTCATATGGCTCTGAGCACTATGGAACTTAACTTCTGAGGTCATCAGTCACCTAGAACTTAGAACTAATTAAAACTAACTAACCTAAGGACATCACACACATCCATGCCCGAGGCAGGATTCGAACCTGCGACCGTAGCGGTCGCTCGGTTCCAGACTGCAGCGCCTAGAACCGCACGGTCACTCCGGCCGGCCAGAAATTAATGGCTGAGCCCTAACGAAAGACAAATACTCAAGTAAAGGGCAGTGTTAACATAATATTTTACATCTGGTGGCTCAGAACGTGTATTGTGCACTGCTAGCGTATTTTACCAACAGCTGAGACACCATTCAGTCGCACTGCAAGCAAAACGACCGACAAAACAGCTTTATATGTTGTAGCTACGTGATAATGCACTTGGCTGATTTCATAAGTGAAACTATCCAGGAGTTTGTTTGGGACATCATCACTCACGCACTTACACCTCTGATCTTATTCCCTCAATTTTGTACTCTTCCTGCTCCTTATCGAACGACCGTCGATAAAATCCCGTTCCAGACGAAAATTCTCTTAAAACCTGTTTGAAGCCAACTTTAACTCAAATCCAGTAGGTTTTCATACGCATGGAATCTGTGAACTACCTGAGCATTGTCAGACAGTTTTAGATAATGTGAGACAATATATTGCTGATGATTAATTTATGTATGATGTTTACTTTTGTGTACAATAAAGTAATTGGAAACGCTATTACAGTATGCAATATAATAACGCAAATGAAATACAGCTTACCATGATAACCTTCAGATAAAAATCTCTTTTAATAAAACATAAAGTATCACATGAGCGTGCCTATATCAGTGCAAATTAGTAAGATATTGCTCACTTCGGACTTCGAAATGGTCTGTATTTGCCCACTATCCGGCGTCAGACTCAAGCAGTGTGGAAACGTAGCATTACATAAATAAAACTGTGTATTCACAAAAACCAAAAATTATGTTGGCAGAAATGGAAAGAGGCATTAACAACTGTCCAACATAATTAATTTTGTGCCCATACGCTATCGAGTTCTACAAGTCATGAGAACACATTTTTAATGAAGAAGGTTTCTTAAGCTTTCCTCATTGATTTTCGATATGGCTGCCTGTACCTCTCTCACAGAGTGACTGAAAAACCAGCGAGACTGGTATCGTAAGCCAAAGCCGCCTTTACTTTACAGGCAAGCACGTAATCTGAGAGCTAGCATAAAGCTTCACTATTCTCCTTTCCCTTATTACCATAGGGGTGACTAGGACAGATACACTGCTACGTAGAAGACGAGATGCGTTACAATTTCCGCGAGAATGACCTTCCTGGAAACAAAAACACAAAATGATAACTTTATCTCACAGCACAAGTGAAAATCGCTAACATCATTCAACAGAAATGATACTAACACACTGATCAGCCAAAACATTATGACCGCTGCCCACCGCCGCGTTGGATGCCGCGTGGAGGCGTTGTGGATACGTGACGCGGTAACAAAAGTATGTAAGCGGAGCAGACATGGACGGGGAATCACCCTAGCGAAAACATGGGCTGCAATTGGGGAAACCCATTGAGATAAGCGACTCTGACAAAAGGCTAATTATTATTACGCAGAGACTGTGAAAAAGTACTTCGAAAACGGCGAAGCTGGTCGAATGTCCACGTGCTACTGTCGTAAGAATCTACGGAAAGAGGCAGAAGGACAGTGAAACTACCACTAGGCGTTAAATGGTTGTACATCAACGACTCTTCACAGAGCGTGGGTTCGGAAGATTGTTTGCTCCGTGAAGTAGGGTAGATGGTGATCTGTGGCGTCTCTGCGGAAGAGCACAATGATAGTGCACGCACAAGTGTTTCGAAGCACGCCGTTCATCGTACATTGTTGAACATAGAGCTCCGTAGCAGACCACCCCTACGTGTTCATATGTTGACCCAGCGACATTGTCAGTTAAGATTGCAGTGGGCACAGGACCATCGGGAATCGACCGTCGATCAATGGGATGTGTCGGCTCTTCGGGTGACTCACATTTTTGCTACACTAGCTCAATGGCCGTCTCCACAAATGCCGTCGGTGAAGTGAAGGCGCTCGAAACGTGTAGCGTACCACGTACGCACAATGGTGCAAGCAGTATTATGCAGTAGGAGACATTCTCTTTCATGCAAACTGTAGCAGTAATCGAAGACATGCGGACAGCTGCGAACCACCTGCAAAGTTTGCTGTCTTCACCGACGGAGGTGTCATATTTCAGCAGTATAATTGTCCGTGTTCGGAGCCAGAAACGTGCTACAGTGGTTTGAGGAGCATTATAGTGACATTAGGTTGATGTCTCGGCGAACAGATTTGCCTGGTGTAAATCCTATGGAAACCCTCTTGGGCGCTATTGGGCGCCATCCCCGCGTACGGATATCTGCTCCCTATTATTTACGCGAATTATGTGATTTCTGCGTAGAGATTTAATCCCAAATACCTCCACAAACCTACCAACAAACTGAGGGATCCCTGATACGTTCCAAAGACGGTCAAACAAGTTATTCAGCCTGTGGTCATTATTTTTCGGCTCATCAGTGTATATCAAGTGAATTTAGCAGAATAATTCTCTGACATCCAGAAGCTGATACGTGTGCCACAGAATTTCCAAACATATCGTTGGTAAGGCGTGTTTCTTGAGCAGGCTATGAAGTGACCACAGCTCTCGTGTCGAAGACGCGGCTGCTGAGGGTCGGAACACCTAAAGTACACGTCACTGTTGCTTTCTCACATTTCTGTAACTAAGTGTGAGATTTAGACTGTAGTTACTAATAATTCTCAGATGCAGTGACTGGAAATTAAACATCATAAATCAATAACATTCACGGTTATTTATGTTTCTTTTTACCTTAAGAATATTCGAAATTAAAACTGCCATCGCCAGACGTGATTCACATTTTTGGAACTTCTCCGGTGGTTATATTGTAAATAACATGAGTAGGCAACTCATATAATTATAGACTTATAAAATATGTTTCTCGAAACCGCTGTCATTGGCACTATCAACAAAAGAGAAGCATTTAAATGAAGACGCAACAGCACAAAAAAAAAAGAATGGTTCAAATGGCTCTGAGCACTATGGGACTTAACAGCTGAGGTCATTAGTCCCCTAGAGCTTAGAACTAAAAAAATGGTTCAAATGGCTCTGAGCACTATGGGACTCAACTGCTGAGGTCATTAGTCCCCTAGAACTTAGAACTAGTTAAACCTAACTAACCTAAGGACATCACAAACATCCATGCCCGAGGCAGGATTCGAACCTGCGACCGTAGCGGTCTTGCGGTTCCCGACTGCAGCGCCTTTAACCGCACGGCCACTTCGGCCGGCTTCTTAGAACTACCTAAACCTAACTAACCTGACATCACACACATACATGCCGAGGCAGGATTCGTATTTGCGACTGTAGCGGTCACGCGGATCCAGACTGAAGCGCCTAGAACCGCTCGGCCACTCCGGCCGGCTAACAACACAAAATTTATTTCGAAACGTAACATGTACAGTGACACGACCCGCTGCTGGGCGCGAAACTATATGCAATGACAGGAAATATGGACTCAAAAAGCAGATGAAAATGTAGCCAGCGATTACATGCGGTTCAAAATTCATTCCAGATTCTGTTAACACGAAAGGCGAAGCAGTTATTTTCCGAAAGTGGAACAAGGAACAATCCAACGGTGACAATAATGTCTAAAATGAGTCATGCTTAAGGAAAACTATCATTCACTCCATAAATACTTAGAGAACGACAAGTATCATTTACTCGACATGATTACACTATATCTGCTGCTCATGCTGGTGTCAATAAAAATGGAAAGCCCGTATGCTGAAGAGCTTTTCAATGTGCTATACGCTTAAGACTGAGAGATCCCAAAACAAACGATCCAGTCAAATTAATGTGACCACCACCTATGTTCCATGTCCACGTGCAGTAACCACTCACAGACGGCAGGTGGCAGCACCAGCAGTGGAGGGAATATTAAGCGTGACGGAGGGGATGTGGAGAATAATGCTGTCGTTGTCAGACGGCCTCTATGGTGGCTGGCAGCGTCTTTACATCCCGCTCACATGAGACATGAAAAATATCTGTGTCAGAAGCTTACTATTAACCAGTTAACAGAGAGCCGGATTTTCTTCACCATGTCTAATTTGTGAGCTCTGCACATCTTCCGTTACAACACGATCATGGGCCAGCCAACTGTGAATTACTGTTACTGGTTAACTAATCGCAGTTGGATAGTTGCAAGGTATGGGTTCGACTGTCATTTCAGGCATCCATTTTTAACAGGCACGAATACATCTACTTCACCTCTGGTAACGCCATGGAAGAACTTCAGGTTGCACCGTAGATCAGAATCCTAGTTAAGCATACTGTCCCTTCACTATCAACCTTGGCAAAACCGGTTTAGGTTGGGCTGTAACAGATGCGCATTTCGCGGCAAACAGAAATTCTGTCACCAGTAAGCTAGCTTACACTAGAAATTTTATTTTGTTTAACGAATTCAGTGATCATTTAAGGTAAAAGGCTCTTATAGTATTTGAACTTGAGACGTTGTAAATTTTGGTGTTGGACTGGAATTCGATTTACTATCTCCTATTTCGCAGTATTTGACCATCTCGGAGCGATATAGTTCGATTCTGATATTGTTTTGCCCAAGATTGCAAACACTTCTAGGTCCGAAAGAGAGGTACGTATCTTCGTTCGGATACTGGTCCTGCACAAAAATATTCACAGTGCCATTTCAAGCCCTAGCATGTGCACACCTAACTAGTAGTGAGAAATAACATTTCCTTTTAATGTCTCTTGATGTATTGTCAATAATAACGGTAGGTGCCGTTATTTCTAGTCAAACATACAGACATCTCATTGGTGAGAAGACTACTGATACTTAACGTCCATTGGTTGATAGGAAAAATATCGGTATGTGCCGGGTTCGATTCATGATCAGGTAAAAAGAATTTTATCCTCAGACCAGATACAGTGATCTCGTTGGTGGTGAAAAAATTCGGTATCTAACATATGATTTTACTCATTTAACAATCTGATCACGTGTCATAAAATTTTACGTAATAGCGTTGCAGTTTCAAACTTGTGCACACTCTGTTACTTGTGTATGAAAGCATATCAAACGTCTTTCATGGTTAGTCAACTCTCTTGATAGGATTCCCTTTAAATACAAAAAACTTCGTTACTTACGTTCAAAAAAATGGCTCTGAGTACTATGGGACTCAACATCTTAGGTCATAAGTCCCCTAGAACTTAGAACTACTTAAACCTAACTAACCTAAGGACATCACACACACCCATGCCCGAGGCAGGATTCGAACCTGCGACCGTAGCAGTCCCGCGGTTCCGGACTGCAGCGCCAGAACCGCTAGACCACCGCGGCCGGCTTACTTATGTTGTGTCTAGACAAGACAGCCTAGACACAATGAGAGGAAGCCGAAAGGCACGCGCAAAGCTAAAGCTGGATGGCGTGAGGCCTGAAACAGGATACGTAATGAATGCTATAAAAAAAAGTACGTAGCTTCTGGGATACTTAACTTTAATCCATCCTTTTGGTACATCTGGAGATTGTGGCGATACAAGTGAGACTCTTTAGATACATGCAATGTTACTAATGGCGCCTTGCTAGGTCGTAGCCATTGACTCAGCTGAAGGCTATTCTAACTATCGGCTCGGCAAAGGAGCGAGGCTTCGTCCATGTAGTCGCTAGCAAAGTCGTCCGTACAACTGGGGCGAGTGCTAGTCAGTCTCGAGACCTGCCTTGTGGTGGCGCTCGGTCTGCGATCACACAGTGGCGACACGCGGGTCCGACATGTACTAATGGACCGCGGCCGATTTAAAGCTACCACCCAGCAAGTGTGGTGTCTGGCGGTGACACCACAACTTATTTTTAAGTTCGTATTTAATAACAGATCTGGTGTAAACTCCGATATTTCGCATCTGTTTATGCATAGGCAGCAATGACGATCTTTGCCGTGTTAGATTCTGGGTCAGACACGAAAGCTTTGCTTACTTAGCAGTGGCTATTGGTGCTGAGTTTCAAACCAGATCCAGAAAAGAAAAGGTCGTCGTGTCACTTAAATATCAAACACGGGAACAAATAATTGTTTATGAATCACGAGTACAGTGAAATTATAGGTGATACTCTGTCCGTGTTGAGGTTTCCACAGAGCGCTTGCAGCTGTTAATCACGTTTTGCTGGCTGACCATTTTATGCATGATCATTTGCTACAGGCATGACGTTTAGTATGTATGTGGAAAACCTTTGTTAAAGCAAAACTGCTTCGATTTGTTATAGAGCTTTAAGAGATTAGACAACGTTTCAGAATGTCTCGTTCATAAAAATGTTTAATTTAAGTATTACTGAAAGACTTGTGCTACAGATTTAGCTGTTTCAGATTATAGTGGATGTAGTAATGCTTTTGAAACGTCACATATTGGAGTTAAGTCGAGTCTCATCTCTAACAACATGTTTCGTAGTATTTGCAATGTCGTGGTTTGTTTTACATTTGTATTGATTGCCATAAAGAATAGTTACTTGTAAGACTTCATTTTCACCCTTGACTGTACGTTTATTAAAAATTCACTATTTCAGTTTCAACTTTTGGTCATTTTGAAGTGGTTAACAGCTGCAAACAATATACACACAATATACACCGCAATAACACATACATGTCTTACAGCGCATTCACGAAACTGTTGATTACAAAAGACAAAAAATTACCTACGTGCTGTACGGCAGCTGTAGTTATCAATAAAAGGAATAAAAATGAGGGGAGCCTCTAGTATTCGTATCAGTCTTAATGCTGTTTTTATTTATTGTTATTTCATCCGCCTCGATACATACGGAGCGGGGACTGACAGCGGGGCAATAGCCTTAATCGCATGCACCATCTAAATAAAGTATAAAATGCTAAAATGAGTCAATATGTTACGAGAACGCATCGTAAAACACAAATAAATGCAACACTCTTTACTGGATTTACCGTTATATGACAGACGGAATAGGAACCCATGAAGTGTAACTTGTGCTTACTGCACATGTCAGTAACGAACTGCGTGCTGGTCAAAAACAGGAGGGAAAGAGCTCCAACGAATTAACGCCATCCTCGAAGACTAGACTTAAGTCGCATGCAGGGGTTCTGGTTAACATCATTTGCCAGCATGGAGAACTATGTTCTTTGCTGCTAATCTTGTGGTAATGGGAAATGCGGTCAATAAGACTTTATAGACAGTAGTAAAAAACACTAGGAAGAAACGCACATATCGATAAACTAGCAAATACCTTCAGCGCTACATGGTTATGAAGACATGGTCTCGTATTACACAGTTATGTGATTTTTACGTAATATCCACGTACTCCATGATCATGGTCACTACCGCATCACCTGTTGACATCTTTAAAAATTCCTCCTCTCCTTTCTCGCCACCCTTGCAACCTTTTATACCACCATTCTTTCCACAGGTTACTATCTTTAAAAAACCTCCAAAATTCTCCTTTTCTTTAAATCACAGAAACTCCCTGCTGATACTCTTCCTACCGCCCCACCTGCCTCACCCCAGTCTTCAGCACCGTCTTCTAATCTACCCGCTCCCGACGAGTCCATCAACACCTGAACCAAAACCATCTCCTTCCCATTGTGGTTTCCGTGCCTCTTTCTCTTTTGATGACCACCTCCTGCACATCACCCATCTCTTATTCCACCAGCTCAACGGGCGCAAATCCTCTGTTTTTGTCTCCTTCCAGCTAAAGAAAGCCTACAACTGTGTATGTCATTCCAGTCTCCTTTTCAGACTAAATATATATGCACTTCTACTTAATTATGTCCGCCTTATTGCATCCTTACTCTATGACCATTAACGAGACCAACTCCCATACCTTTGATCCCACTGCGGACGTGCCCCAAGGCTTCTACCTCTCTCCTCTCCTCTCCTCTCCTCTCCTCTCCTCTCCTCTCCTCTCCTCTCCTCTCCTCTCCTCTCCTCTCCTCTCCTCTCCTCTCCTCTCCTCTCCTCTCCTCTCCTCTCCTCTATCCCCCCTACATGCCCGATATATCCAAACCACCGCCAGCAGTCCACCCCCTTCTTTATGCTGATGACACTGCTTTCCTCGCTCTCTGTCCTACACTACAGAAATCCTAACGATCCCTCCAAAGCCACATTCTTCAGTTTACTTCCTGGTGTAGCTAGTGGCTCCTCAAGAGCATTCCTTCCCAAATTCAGACACCTACCGTGTCCATGACTTCTACCTTACCATTTACGACAGTACTGTCCAGCTAACTAATACACTAAAATATCTTGGACTAACAATCATCTGGTAAATAACGTGGAGATCTCATCTGTTAAACATCTAACAGAAAGCCCACAACAGACTAAAATTACTAACTGGCCGAACTTGGGAACTGCACTCCTCCACTGTCAACCACACCAATAAATTCTTCATCAGTCCCATCCTTTCTTATGTGAATGTTTCATGGATCCCTGCTCATCCCCAGTCTCTACAGATCCCGGAACTCCATGCACTCCGCTTCGCTTTCTGCATCCGTTTATCTTCCCCCACAAGGATTCTTTACCAACTCATCAAATTCCCGCCCCTCCTCAATCACACTGAACACCTCCAAACACTCTGCACCATCCACAGACTCTATTCCAATCATCGTATCGTTTCTCCTCTACTTTCCAATCCTCATATTCTGCCGTGCCTTCACCATCACATCCCACCAACCCTCCACTACAAGTCCTTCACATGCTCTCCCAACAAAACTTCAACCATCTCCCCCTCTGAGAACATGAACTCCGACCCGGGATTTACCGATCCAGCCAGTCATAGATCTATCCTCCTCAGACGATCTTATCAGGGCTTCCTCTTCTTCCCCTCTCCTCATTTCCATACCCCATTTCCTCCCCACTGCGTTTGTTGCCCCACCTCTTTTCCTAGCAACTATTAGTGTCACCTACTCCTCCTTCTACTCCACCCCGTCTTCTGTCACAACAGTCACTCCTATCCCATCGCTGCTATGTACCAGTCCTTCGACCACATAACGCCAGATTCCTACCCTCCTCACTGGCAAACCTTTTGCCCTTTATTAACTGACTCCCTATCCCATGGCAAGACTTCCCAGTTTCTAAAGACAGGGAACTGATTCTTTTAAATATCAGCGCTTCGGCAACATATTTTGAATGTTTTATTAGTACATTTATTGTGTTTCATTTTACTTTTTATTAAAAACTGTTTTTAACTACCAGTGCAATTAGTCACCTACCATATACACCACTGGCCATTAAAATTGCTGCACCAAGAAGAAATGCACATGATAAACGGTTATTCATTGGACAAAACGCAATTTGGGTGCATAGATCCTGAGAAATCAGTACCCAGAGAAACCACCTCTAGCCGTAATAACGGCCTTGATACGCCTGGGAATTGAGTCAAACAGAGCTTGGATGGCTGCCCATACAGCTTCAACACGATACCACAGTTCATCAAGAGTAGTGACTGGCATATCGTGACGAGCCAGTTGCTAAGCCACCGTTGACCAGACGTTTTAAATTGGTCAGAGATGTGGAGAATGTGCTGGCCAGGGCAACAGTCGAACATTTTCTGTATCCAGAAAGGCCCTTAGAGGACCTGCAACATGCGGTCGTGCATTATCCTGCTGAAATGTAGGGTTCCGCAGGGATCGAATGAAGGGTAGAGCCACGGGTTGTAACACATCTGTAACGTAACGTCCACTGTTCAAAGTGCCGTCAATGCGAACAAGAGGTGACCGAAACGTGTAACCAAAGGCACCCCATGCCATCACGCCGGGCGATACGCCAGTATGGCCATGACGAATACACGCCTCCAATGTGCGTTCACCGCGATGTCGCCTAACACGGATGCGACCGTCGTGATGCTGTAAACAGAACCTGGATTCATCCGAAAAAATGATGTCTTGCCATTCGTGCACCTAGGTTCGTCGTTGAGTACACCATCGCAGGCGCTCCTGTCTGCGATGCAGCGTCAAGGGTAACCGCAGCCATGGTCTCCGAGCTGATAGTCCATGCTGCTGTAAACGTCGTCGAACTTCGTGCAGATGGTTGTTGTCTTGCAAACGTCCTCATCTGTTTACTCAGAGATCGAGACGTGGCTGAACGATCCGTTATAGCCATGCGGATAAGATGCCTGTTATCTCGACTGCTAGTGACACGAGGCCGTTGGGATCCAGCACGGCGTTCCGTATTACCCTCCTGAACCCACCGATTCCATATTCCGCTAACAGTCATTGGATCTAGAGCAACGCGAGCAGAAATGTCGCGATACGATAAACCGCAATCGCGATAGGCTACAAGCCGACCTTTATCAAAGTCGGAAACGTGATGATACGCATTTCTCCTCCTTACACGAGCATGACAACAACGTTTGACCAGGTAACGCCGGTCAACTGCTGTTTGTGTATGAGAAATCGGTTGAAAACTTTCTTCATGTCTGCACGTTGTAGGTGTCGCCACCGTCGCCAACCTTGTGTGAATGCTCTGAAAAGCTAATCCTTTGCATATCACAGTATCTTCTTCCTGTCGGTTAAATTTCGAAGCTGTAGCACGCCATCTTCTTTGTGTAGCAATTTTAATGGCCAGTAGTGTATCTAAAATCTTACATTTTATTTTCCAAATTTAAAAGGTTTTAAATTCAAATTAAATATGTCCAATATGTGTTTCTCGTTTTCCGTCTCATTTTATTCGGTATTGTCAATTGGCTGAAGAGCGAGCTGAATGTACCGCTAACAGCCCACTCCCTCCCCACATGGGCTACGTGGGGATGAAATAACAATAAAAAACCAGATTGTGCAACCCACGTCTCTACACTTTAATTTGAGTAAAATACTTCGTAAGCCTACAATGAAAATGCCGTAAAACATCTTACTGATAAGGATGGGGTGCACAGGGTGAGGCTCGTGCGTGCGTATTGTCTGAAAAAAACGCAACTACTTCTTACAAAAGCGCAATCACCACATCAAACATGGCAAAAGGACAACATCCTTAATTTGAAAATAAAACAGCTCACGACTCGTGATCGTTAGCGGTCTCTTGTGGTATGCAATTTGTGTAGTCAAACGACCGAACCACAAAGAGATTAGAGCATCTACAAGACAGCTATGTTATGTGGGACGCATGCAAATCAGGCGGAACGTAATTTAGGTTGGTCAGCTACTTTTGAGCATAATGGTACATAACCTAAAAGTAAGAAAGTACCACTTTTTACCGAAAGTAAGAGATGTGCATGTAGACTACATCTCTAATTCAAATATTCTTATTTTTTCACTCGTGTGTCAATAAAATTATTTTAACGTTCTCCATCCTAAAAAGTGATTAGGCGACCGTAATTGAATCAGGCAAATTTGTTGTCAATAAATATAGCAGCGCAGACACATCGTTAGAACATATTTTAACTTACACGACACACGTAAGACGTATTGTCTTTTCATCAGGTATTGTGTGTAATTGTAATATATATACTGATGCAAGCCTTACATCTAATAACGACATAAATATACTTGGCCAACTTGTGTTCCGACATTAAATAAAGAGCTGCGGCAAAAGAATTCCCGTGTTTCTATGCTGTTTTTGTAAAGGTATCACATTTAATACCGTACATGTAGGTTTCTGTGAGGTTCACTTTGGAGACTTAATTTTTCAACTCTTTAGTAGTGTATTCGTCGCAATAAATAATCACGATACATTAAAATTCCTTATCGAACCTAGAGCCAAATCAAGTTCCTTTAGCATCCTACGTGCAACAAATTAGTTTCTTTTCCTTTCGTTGGTACTGCGATATGTTCTTTTGTAGATCAGTCAAAAACATAAAAATCGAGAAACCACTAATAAGGATTATTTCATCTGTACAGACCTTAGGTTATAACTAAATTATTTACACTAGCTTTATATTTTACATGCGATCTATTTGACAGCTGCATTAACTGCGCAGCTTATTCGAATCCCAACATAAATGGAATATTATTTTATTTATAATTAACGTTTTTTAACAGTAAATCTTATTTTTGAAACACTGTACCAGCTCATGAATTACCTTTCATTGACCGAATATAAATTACAGGATAGATGTAACTAATGTAATAGTTTTGTGCCCCTCCTGATCTGATAGTCAGCGGGCACGTTCTCATTTAGTATTTTTAAGGTTCAAATGGTTCGAATGGCTCTGAGCACTATGGGACTTAACTGCTGAGGTCATCAGTCCCCTAGAACTTAGAACTTATTAAACATAACTAACCTAAGGACAGGAAACAGTGCCACGTTGTGCGCACGCCCTGTTATAAAGAGGCAAAAGCATACGCTAAAACTGTGCCGTTCAATTAACGCACGAACGTACCATCGCAAATGGAAAACAAATAACAGAATTTTAAGGCAGACACACCCATCGTGGGTCAAAAGTTTACGCAAGTTCGTCTGTGTAAACATGCGAAACAATTAGAAGCGAACATTTAAAATACTCCTTAACTGTTGGTTGCACATTATTTCTCGCTAAGCCCCAGTTTTGGTAAATGATATTTACTGTTCCTCTCAGTTACTGTCATTTCTGAAACAATTTATATCAAGCATTAGACTAAATCTTACAGCTCTCTAACAGAGAAAACGCGATACAATACTTCAGTTGTGGGTACGTATAATGTACCTATCTTGATCCAGCGTCTTGAGGGGAATTGGACCCGCCTTAGTGAGTCAATATCCTCAACCAACTAGATAAGATATATTACTGCGGACTATTAAATAATAATATTGACTTGAGGACACTGCTGACCTGCGATCAGCGTGTGAATGGTTATGCTGATCGCAGGCTGGAAGCTCTGAGGCTGGGTCGAGAATGCTGAGCGAACTGCTCTACCGAGGGTTAACATTGTTCATGGGTGACTGTATCTGGCCAGACCAACTTTCCATGGACCCGCTTACACCTTGTGAGTTTCTCGGATACTGTAATTCTGTCCCGGATAGAAGACTATTAAATATGTCGTAGTTGGGGATGAAACACGTGGCTGAGGAAGTCTTCACACTTTCACAATATTCGCAATGAATCGTAATGGATCAACGACCAACAACTTCGCAGAACTCCACTCCCTAACTGTGAATTGTTAGTTAGTTACATGTTCCATAGATCATTTGCACAACTGATTTTATAGAGCTGATGTGTAACGAGTCAGCTCCCAAACTATGTACGCAGGTTAGTGTTAATATTAATCAACAAATTAAACGTTATTTCTTAGTCCTACACATGCAACCACACTTAATAACAAGGTATTTTAGTGTTGTTACATACTGAACTCGTTTCTGGACCAAGGACAGGGCAATAAAGGTCATTTCGTTCCTGTGTATTGTAGCTGTGAGCATCACTGTTGCCCGCAACTCGTGGTCGTGCGGTAGCATTCTCGCTTCCCACGCCCGGGTTCCTGGGTTCGATTCCCGGCGGGGTCAGGGATTTTCTCTGCCTCGTGATGGCTGGGTGTTGTGTGCTGTCCTTAGGTTAGTTAGGTTTAAGTAGTTCTAAGTTCTAGGGGACTGATGACCGTAGATGTTAAGTCCCATAGTGCTCAGAGCCATTTGAAGCATCACTGTTCTTTTCAAACCTCGACAGATTATTTATGACGAATTTCATTGACTTGTAGCAGCGAAAGAAAAGTTCCTGTTGTAGCACAAAAAACGTGAATATGCAACTATTTATTAAAAGGCTCTGGCTGAAAAGTCTCATGTTGGATAAACGACAGCTGGTCTAGTACAACAGTTAACTTAAGTGTCATTTTCAATTCGTCGAGGCCTTTTCCACCATACCCGCCTACAGTATACAATACAGAAGCTGTTGGAAGGCGAATACAGACTAAATGAAGTTTTTGCATTTCGCAGATAATTGGCGGACACGAGTTTCCTCTGTCGGGTTAACTTACTATTACGTCGACGCTTAAACGGATACACAGTTAAAGTAAAACTGCTGCTCTGAAAGCACCCGTGTCTGCAGAACAGATAACGAGAACCGGGTTCCGCTTGTTTATGCAGACGACAGAATCTCCTCATATTACATTCTTGCCCTGATATATATCTTCACATTGTAGCCAACGGGGCCATATTTTATTGGAGTCATAATTTATAAAGAGTTCGCTTTGTGTGGACTTCATTAGTGGACATTCTTTAATGCAGAGCTATTAGAATACTTAATAAAGTCCTTCAACGCCTAACTACCTATAGATTAATACTTCAGTCAAATATGACCACAATGATGTTAGCGTATATGCACCGACACTTGTTTGTGCATAAAAGACAATGTAAAAGAATTTGTGGTTTGCAAAAACAGAAGGAGCCCAGTTGTGATAATTGAAAATAAATTATTGAAGGCTAGCACGTGATAGCAAACAACAGAGCGAAGTGGTGCAGTGGTTGAGTCTCTGGCCTACCATTCTGGAGGACGACGGTTCAAATCTCCGGCCGCGCCTCTGTGTTTAATTTTTCCGTTCTTCGCCTAACTGCCGAGATGGTTCCTCTGTAAAAAACACGACTGGTTTCTTTTCCGTCAGACCTTGTGCCCTATCAGTATGCTACGTCGATTAGACGTTAAATGCTTGTCTTCCTTTCTCTATTTTCGTGTTGGCGAACGACGAAGAACGAAATCAGAGGTTTAGTTTCCGGAGGAATTATCACAAAATTTTCCTTAGGTGATCTAGGGAAAACATCGTAAACTTAAAATTGGATGGTCGTTCTGAATGTGATCTTCTTGTCTTGACCAGTGTGCCACCTCGCTAGGTAAGTGAACGAACATCTTAACATCACAGGAGATGATTAATGGGTTTCTGATAGAGGCTGAACTGCCGAGAAACGTCACATACTGGTTATGTTTTGTAATTTGAAATCGCCCGTAGTGTAACATTCCGATAATATATCGGCGACTCAGTCTCAGTAGGACAGTAAGCAGTGGAATGTGAACTGAACTTGGGAAATGGCGCGGAAGAAATGGCTGACGCGCGCCATTTCGTTTCGTGCGTCGCCGCAGATGTTGCAGTTCATGAGACGGATTTCGCCTTTTGGGTTTCAGGAGGCGTGAATAAGAAGAACGCCGTGGACAATAACGAAGAACAGCAGGATCCCGCTAGCTTGGCCGGTGAGGTATTCGAAACGCAAACATCCGCTTTGACAGCCAGTGCTCTGTTTGGTGAAGCGTCCGCCGTTATGCTTTTCAAATGGTTCTTCGGCTACAAAGCCTGCCCGAGTCGACAAGATAGACGAGAGATTCTCTCCCTCACAAGCAGCTCGAAGCTGCGGAGAAAGATAAACTTAGCAAAGTCTTTGCTCGGTCATTGATTCAGAAGGAATCGCAAGAAATCCGGTTTCGAGCATGGACTCTGTAAACACAGTATATTTCCCCTCATAATTAAATTTTGCAAACGAAGTAAAACTACCAGACAGTTACGTACAGCTGGTTTGCAAGCTCTTTCTGATATGCTGAAGAGTCTGTTTAAAATTTTCAACAATGCATTTACAAGGAAAAGGCAGTGAGGCTCTACATTCTGCAGTCCCGTAAGATACCAGACGAGGGTCAGTAGTCAAATGATGAAGACAAATTTACAAATACCGATAAAACTCTTTGCACGGTTGGTGCAAAATAATATAAGCTTGAGAAAACCCTTCACTGTAAGGCGAAATATGAGAATAAGCTGAGGAACGATAATGAAGATATATCTGGGCATTTTCGTTTTCAAATAATGAAATTGACGGAAAAAAATCAACGTTAGTACATATACACGGTGGACTATCAGCGTCAGTGAAGAACACAAACCATGTCGTCGCTCCGTAGCACATGAAACTGAATCTGTCCTTCCTTTGCAAACCAGACATGCTAACTCAATAACAAATATTACCAAATCCCTCTATTGCCCTAAGATTCTTTATGTATTAAAAGTGGTTCACATTAGACCGAAGTTGTTCACTTCGCCTTATATCAAGGACTTAGGGTAGCTGAGCGCTAACTGTGCACAAACACCGTGCTTGCCATTATTTCGTCAGCCCTGAGTGCCAAATCGACTGAAGCTCCACGAATTTTAATTCATTATTAGCCCTAGTCTCTTAATCTTAATTCACCATAATACATTAAAACCATGACACAAAGCAGAGGCAATTAAATACTGACACGCAGTTAGTCGCTCGCATCAGACACTTATAAATACCGAGTTATTAAAAGCAAAAATATGTTCAGCGGTAGCAGTTGAAGCGAAATCTTCATTTCTGTTGAAAATCAATTTCAGTCGCTGCGTGACCATCATCAGTGCTAGTATTAAAGGCTTGTGTATTCACAAGTGCAAGCAGTTAAACTGTAAAATCTGTAAATACCAATTTGTGCAGATACCAATATGCTCAGAAAATATCCATACCTGTTCGTATACCATGGCTGGACACTCGCAACAAACGAGAAATCATCCTCTCACTATCTTCTACAGTATCCAGATACGACAAATGCCACTGTATCAAAACCTTCTCCGCACACATAGTAAGCAACTGCGGCGCTTCAACACTACATATTTACAAAACCAAACAAAAGAAGAAATTTCCTTCGTTCCTGAACAACCAACACCATGAAAATGACTGTACTCTCAATAACATTTCCGCCACACATATTAACTATTTGCCACCTGACGCCTGTTTCATAAATAAACAAGAAACCTTAACATACACAGAAGAGCCAAAGAAACTGGTACACCCGCCTAATATCGTGTAGTGCCCCCGCTAGCACGTAGAAGTGCCGCAACACGACGTGGTATAGGCTCGAATAACTTCTGAAGTAGTGCTGGAGGGAACTGACACCTTGAATCCTGCAGGGCTGTCCATAACTCCCTAAGAGTATGAGTGAGTGGAGAACTCTTCTGAACATCACGTTACGAAGCAACCCAGATACGCTCAATAATGTTCATGTCTCGAGAGTTTGCTGGCCAGCGGAGGTGTTTAAACTCAGAAGAGTGTTCCTGGAGCCACTCTGTAGCAATTCTGGACGTGTGGGATGTCGTATTGTCCTTCTGGAATTGCCCAAGTCCGTTGGAATGGACAGTGGATATGAATGGATTCAGGTGACCATACAGGATGCTTGCGTACGTGTCATATGTCAGAGTCGCATCTAGGTCCCATGTCCCTCCAACTGCACACGCCCCACACCATTACAGAGGCTCCACCAGCTAGAACAGTCCCCTGCTAACATGCAGGGTCCATGGATTCATGAGGTGTCTCCATACCCGTACACGTCCATCCGCTCGATACAATTTGAAACGAGACTTGTCCGACCAGGCAACATGTTTCCAGTCATCAACAGCCCAACGCCGGTGTTGACGGGCCAAGACGAGGCGTAAAGCTGTATGACGTGCAGTCATCAAGCGAACACGTGTGGGCGTTCGGCTCCGAAAGGCCATATCGATGATGTTTCGTTGAATGGTTTGCACGCTGACACTTGTTAAGGGCCCAGCATTGAAATCTGCAACAATTTGCGGAATGGTTGCACTTCTGTCACGATGAACGATTCTCTTCAGTCGTCGTTGATCCCGTTCTTGAAGGATTTTTTTTTTCCGGCCGCAGCGATGTAGGAGATTTGATGTTTTACCGGATTCCTAATACTCACGGTACACTTGTCAAGTGATTTTACGGGGAAATCCCCACTTCGTCGCTACCTCGGAGATGCTGTGTCCCATCGCTCGTGTGCCAACTACAACTTCACATTCAAACGCACTTTAATCTTAATAACCTGCCTTTGCAGCAGCACTAACAGATCTAACAACTGAGCCAGGCACTTGTTGTCCTTTATAGGGGTTTGCGTACCTCTGTATTTGAATACGCATACCTGTACCAATTTCTTTGATGCTTCTGTGCAGAAAGCACATTACAGTGAAAACACGTAACCTATCTGATGCATTGAAACACATGGCAATCCGTTAATACGATCACGAAAACGCCCTAAAGCTTATCACAAGAAAAACCTATTCCAAAGGAATGCACCTGCAAAGATCCTATGCAACAAAAGGACACCAAACTACCTTGTATATTAAAGGTTATATTTCACCTAGGCCAACGAAATTCCACATAAAGAATCTATTGATAACACACAAGATTTTAGTACATCAAAGCATGTACGTAAAGTGACATGAAACACCTTGCTTATCATACCACATATAAAATCTGTCCAAACTAATTCGAAAACTGTCTGGCACTTAATAAAAACACTGAGTGCCCGACACATCAAAAACACGCATGTAGACTTCGTCAAATAAAGACATCCACCTGACGCTAGAAATTACCTTGGCACTGCCTAAATACACAGAGAGAATTAACTAAAACATCTCGGTATGTTCTCTTCTAAAACTTTCGCAGCCTCGCCTCTGCGTACAGAGAGCGCGGAAGTTTGTGGGGCATACTGACCAATCCCCAAACTGCTTAATTTAGAAAGAGCTGGCGTTTGCTCCGATCATAAAACAGGAGAGGAAACTCGCACTTCTCTCGGCCTGAAATTTTGCATTCCGTTCAACAGCTGAAATTTCAAAGACCGTTTCCAAAGGCTCAGAAATTCGCGAGGATCCACATCTGGAGACGCGCGACAGCGTCAACCAGGCTTCGAAAATATCTTTCAACTGCCTTCCCAAGCAACTGCTGCCAAGCTAAATCAAGATCCTTCATTTGAATTTGCCTAGTTGCATGCATTTGTTATCATGCCCAAATTCATTCGAAATGAACTAACATACATGTTTGCGACATGTAGTAATAGGTACATGTAGTACTGACTGTCAGTTCTAATAAAGGTGAGAATATAGACACACAAATTCAGGTTCCCGGTATGATCTGCATCCCTGGCACGCAAAAAGGAGCATGAAAAGTACTAGCAAATGCACTCCGAGAAAAGGTACTCTGGCGAACTTGATAAGGCAAAATCCCAAAATTATATGAGGCAGGTTGAGTGACGGCTTTCGTTGTAAATTACGTGTTTCTTTATTTTTGTTTCATCGTTTCTGAATTGTATGTACCGGGATACAACAGGCATCACAACAGCGATTCGAAGTAAATTCTCCGTCAGTATGGAAAAACCGAAGTGACAATAAGTTTGGTAATATATTTTCAATGGTGTTATCCCACAGCCCACAGATATTTCAAAAATATCATGATAACTGTATAGCGGTGGTGATAAAATCTTTATTTAAACAGTCAGTTTCCGTCGACGGACCATCACCAAGTGCTTGTATACCAAACTGAAATAATGCATAAGTAGCATTACAAGATTATACTGTCACAAATGACTTAACTGAAGTAAGTGTTAAGGATGACACACATGTTATAAAATGTAGCATGTAATTTAATGCTACTCATGTATTATTTCAATTTGGTGTACACGTACCTGATGATGACCAATCGACCAACGGTTGTTGTTTAAATAAAGATTTTATCAGTAGCTCAAGGTGACGTTTTTCAAATAAGATTCGTGTAGCTTTAGTCCTGAGATTGATTACACAAGTAAGTAAACATTGTTCAGAACGAAAAATACCGTCAAAAGCCAACTATCTTACTTCCTTTCTTTCCAACAACAATGAAAATTACATTTCATTATGGGACATGTTTTTACTGGAGTTAAATAAAACACTGAATTTTTATTTAGGTTTTCCACTGAAAACACTGAATATTGAGCGTTACTGGAAACTGCTAGCCATACAAGTAATCGGTAATGAATGAACTGGTTTTATCGACTTTGTAGAATTCAGAGGTAGGGCAGCTCAAGGCCTTGTGTTTAGGGTGCACAGCACAATTCGCTCCTCACACTGTTTTACAGAACTTGATTGTAACTTTACCACATTTACCCATTCTAGTACACAAATAATTCACTTGATTTCCATATCATTCAATGAAACACTAGTACGAAACATGACTAGTACAACGCACCATTATTTCAAGTATGCACGGCGCACTTACGAGCGGTGGCTCAGATGGTTCAGATGGCTCTGAGCACTATGGGACTTAACTTCTAAGGTCATCAGCCCCCTAGAACTTAGAACTACTTAAACCTAACTAACCTAAGGACGACACACACATCCATGCCCGAGGCAGCGGTCGCGTGGTTCCAGACTGTAGCGCCTAGAACCGCTCGGCCATCCCGACCGGCTATGAAGTAGCATTGAAGTAGGCGGGTCTCTCAGTAGCTTTTTTATGGATCACAGATGTGAGCATTAAAATATTATCATTTACACTTAACTCCTGTTCCGATGCATTCGTTCTTGTTCTCTCGTCGCCTGCCGAAGAATTAAATACGTTATCAATGAAGTTATTGTTTAATGTGCATTTGTGCAAACTATTATGCTTTCATGTGTGTATTAGAACTTGAATCACATCATTACGTTTGTAAATTATGTATAAATTTTGAGTTACGTCATCAGGTTATAACCGTCTACGCTGTGTACAAGAGGAAGCACGAAAAATCACCTCGTGGCTACGCGTAATTTTTATAGCCGCGCTTTCTATTAAAATTAATTATTTGTTTCCTAATACATTTCAAAATCTTTTGTTAAAAGCAAAAAGCTGTTAATCAGTACATAAAGAGGGTACGTTGGTTCCGTGATTCTTGGGTTTCTTCGGTTGGCATACTACTCAGAGATGGAGATACATAGATAGAGAGAGAGAGAGAGAGAGAGAGAGAGAGAGAGAGAGAGCGAGAGAGAGAGAGGGAGAGGGGGAGGGGGGGGGGAGAGAACGAATTATCTGAAAGGGACTGAAATCGGTAGCTGTGATGTACGTGTTCAGACAAACAAATGCTTATAATTTCAGAAAAAAATGGATGATTTATTCAAGATAAAGAGCTTTACGAATTGAGCGAGTCAATAACGCGCTGGTAAATGTCTGGCTCTTACTCAAGCAATTATTCGACTTGGCATTGATTGACAGAGTTGTTGGACGTCCTCGTGAGGCATATTGTGCCAAATTCTGTCCAACTGGCTCGATAGAATGTCGGAATCCCGAGATGGAGATTCGCCGCCCACAATGCTGCAAACGTTTTCAGTTGGGGAGAGATACGGCGACCTTTCTGCCAAGATAGGGTTTAGCAGGCATTAAGTCAAGCAGTATACACTCTCGCCGTGTGGAGGCAGGTATTATCTTGCTGAAATGTAAGCCCAGGATGGACTGCCATGAAGGGCATCAAAATGGGGCCTAGAATACCTTTGATTTAGGTCGTATGGCGACCTACAGTCAGATTGGCACCGTAGCGCGGTCCATGGCGTCTCCGGACACGTCTTCAGCCGGCAATCTCATTGACTAAAGTAAAATTGTCTTCAGTGATGGGTCCCGCTTAGAACTGAGCCCCACTGACCGGAGAAGGCGTGTTTGGAGACATCCTGGACAGCAGTGGGGTAAATAGTTTAATACGCGTCGGGGGTGGACCAACACGTCATTGACTTCTTCCACATCTACATACATACTCCACAATCCACCATACGGTGCGTGGCGGAGGGTACCTCGTACCACAACTAGCACCTTCTCTCCCTGTTCCACTCCCAAACAGAACGAGGGAAAAATGACTGCCTATATGCCTCTGTACGAGCCCTAATCTCTCTTATCTTATCTTTGTGGTCTTTCCGTGAAATGTAAGTTGGCGGCAGTGAAATTGTACTGCAGTCAGCCTCAAATGCTGGTTCTCTAAATTTCCTCAGTAGCGATTCACGAAAAGAACGCCTCCTTTCCTCCAGAGACTCTCACCCGAGTTCCTGAAGCATTTCCGTAGCACTCGCGTGATGATCAAACCCACCAGTAATAAATCTAGCAGCCTACCTCTGAATTGCTTCTATGTCGTTCCTCAATCCGACCTGATAGGGATCCCAAACGCTCGAGCAGTGCTCAAGAATAGGTCGTATTAGTGATTTATAAGCGGTCTCCTTTACAGATGAACCACATCTTCCCAAAATTCTACCAATGAACCGAAGACGACTATCCGCCTTCCCCACAACTGCCATTACATGCTTGTCCCTCTTCATATCGCTCTGCAATATTACGTCCAAATTTTTAATCGAAGTGATTGTGTCAAGCGCTTCACCACTAATGGAGTATTCAAACATTACGGGATTCGTTTTCCTATTCATCTGCCTTAATTTACATTTATCTCTATTTAGAGTTAGCTGTCATTCTTTACACCAAGCACAAATCCTGTCCAAGTCATCTTGTATCCTCTTATAGTCACTCAACGACGGCACCTTCCCGTACACCACAGCATCATCAGCAAACAGCCGCACATTGCTATCCACCCTATCCAAAAGATCATTTATGTAGATAGAAAACAACAGTGGACCTACCACACTTCCCTGGGGCACTCCGATGAACACTCACCATCGAGGACAACGTACTGGGTTCTATTACTTAAGAAGTCTTCGAGCCACTCACATTTTTGGGAACCAATCCCATATGTTCGTACCTTAGTTAGGAGTGTGCAGTGGGGCACCGAGTCAAACGCTTTCTGGAAGTCAAGGAATATGGCATCCATCTGATACCCTTCATCCATGGTTCGCAAGATATCATGTGAAAAAAGGGCGAGTTGCGTTTCGCAGGAGCGATGCTTTCTAAAGCCGTGCTGATGCATGGACAGCAACTTCTCTGTATTAAGGAAATTCATTATATTCTAACTGAGGCTTGCTCAATTTGTGAAGCTCTTCCTCTTCACAGTAGATGTACGTCTACCCAATTTGCAGCCATTCGGACCATCGGATATTCCGTCCGTGGTTTGTCGTGCTTTTTTGTGTTAGTGGTATTTTAGTCCACTACAGTTTCTTGATAGGAGACAGAATATAACAGAGCTGATTTCAAAGACAAGATAATAATATGTCGGTAGATGCCTTTTCTCAATTCAGCCTCATTACTAGTCGTTCTTCTGGGAATAAATTGAGGGGATCGATATACAAAAGAGGTCGATGGTGAAACTTACTGTGCTCTACCTTTAGTGTCCTGCGGTAGTTAATATCCGAAGGTCTGTGTCTGGTGTTCGGTCAAGTTACAGGCCTAACAGGAAAAATTCCAACATTGGCACTAAAATTACTTTGATTCACCTAACAATTAGTAAATCTAAGATCGGAATAATATTATTGTGAGGAGTCTTGAAGTAGTATACAAAGAGTACCATACAACTGTATTAGTCGCACATGGACGGCAGAAAATTTGCTGGAGAATTCGAGGAGATGATAATTACGAAGCAGTGTAGTGTGGTTACACACGTCTCACATGCGGGGAGTAACTGTATAACCTGATAGAAGAATGAAACGGTGGATCTAGCTGAATGACAATTCGTGTCTGTCATTGAGGAAGAGATACAGTGGTTGTTTGGCATGAAGTATTAATACCATAAGTATGTGGAAGGATACGTATTGTCAACACTTTCCCGAATTAGAAATTAAAAGAAGTAGCGTATTTTTCTTGCCGCGCGTAAATTAAATGTCCATTAAGAAATTAATGGCTCGAATACAGAGCTGTGTAATTAATTTGACGATCTGCTCTGAATGCTCCATCTGTTTCTGGTTTGGTGTAAATGTTGCACTAAAGATACCCTGCCCTAGCATTTGTGAAATAGAGAAGGTGATACACACCATTTCTCAGTTATGTGTTGAGTGAACGTTCTTTAGCTATACATGATGTTCGTGGCCTATTTTCAATGGCATTTTATCTGTTTCAGATATGCCCGAAATACCGGAACGTAGGATGATGAGCCAGGCGGGCGACAACATAACGTTGGATTGTCCCGGTGTGACGGACATGTCCCTGGTGCTACAGTTAGAGTGGTGGGCGAACGATATGAAGCTGGTGCAGTATTCCGACGCAGGAACCACCGTCTGGGAGAACCGGCGTCGCATCACGCTACGCAAAGATAATTACGCTCTTGAGATCCACCCGGTGAGCGCTGAAGACAACGGTCGCTACACGTGTCTCGTCAACAGCCGCCCACGCCCGGAGGCGTACATTATGCTTCAGGTGCAGGGTGAGTGCCTTACACGTACCGCCTCTCTCTGCCTGCCGCTTTCATATTACGCTCCTTTCTACGAGGGTCAGCCAAATAAAAACGTTCCGGCGGCCTTGCAAAAAGGTAGGGCTTTTAGCAGCCGTGGTAATACACATTGAAATTTACAGAATTTACGAAAGACTCACATGAACTTGACAAACAATGGCAGTAGGCTAATGTTTTCCTATTCAGTGCGAAAACTGGTTTGATACAGCTTTCCATGATAGTCCATCTTTTGCAAGTGTCTTGATCCCTACATAACGACTGCAACCGACATCCAATTGAATCTGTTTATTGTAGTGAACCCTAAATTTCTCTCTACTTGTAACGCCGGCACTACCCTCTTTTACTACGAGGGTTGCCCAGAAAGTAATGCACCGCATTTTCTTCTTCGATAGTTCTTTATTGAACATAATGAGAATTACACACACGAAAGAATGGTGTTTTATCTACACACAATATTTTTCCACGTTATCTCCATCCCGTTCTACGGCCTTCCTCATCCGCTAAACAAGGGCGTGTATGCCCTGTCGGCACCAATCCTTGTCCTGGTGGCGGAACCAGTGCTTCACTGTGTGAATCAGCTCCTCATCGTCCTCAAACTGTCTTCCATGAACGGCATCTTTTATTGGTCCAAACAAGTGGAAGTCCACCTCTGCTCGCTGCAACATGTCGGGCGTGAGAGCCGTGGATGGTCTCCCAGACCGCTGCAAATCGTGGAGTTCCACCGAACTGCATTCTGATGAACTCACGCTCCGGGCCCAGCGACAGACTTTACTTCTGTCACCAGTAGATGCTCCATAGACTTTCCACATGCTTTCGTGAATATTCCCCACAGTTTCCTTCTCTGCAGTGAGAAACTCAATGACGGCACGTTACTTGTCACGTACATCACCTACAGACGCCATTTTGAAACTGTCCTGCAGCTACGCTATCCGTCGGAAGTGACGGAAAGTTGGCGTGCTCACTCATATAATACTCATTCATATAATACATACGTAACGTTTCGCAGTCGTAACATTGTTTTCGGCTGCGAAAAAAAAGCTTTACGCTCTGGGCAACCCTCGTAAATAAACGATTTCACGATGAATCCCATCTTTTAGCCAAGTTGTGCCATACAGTTCTGTTCTCCTTGTTTGATTCAATTCCTCTACGTTAATTATCCGATCAGTTCAATTTTCCGCGTTCTTCGGAAGCATCACGTTTCAATAACTTGTATTCTGTTCATGTCCATATCATTCATCCTCTACGCTTAATTTCCATGTAAGGCTATGTGCAAATGCCATTAGAAAAAATTTACTAACACAAATATCCTATCAGATTTCAACAAATTTCCGTTGTTCAGTAGTGCTTTCCTCGATATTGCCAGTCCACACATTATATCCTCCTAACATTTTAATGGTCTACAGTCCAAATAATAAAACTCATCTATTACTTTTAGTGTTTCATCAAGCTAATCTACTTCCCACAGCGTGACCTGATTTAACCCTTTCTTTTGCTACTCTTTTAACCACCTTTAATTACCTTATCCACTCCCTTGAACCGATCTTCAAGTTCCTTGCTGTCTCTGGCAGAATTACAACGTCGTCAGCTCACTTCAAAGTTTTTGTCTCTTCTCCATGAACTTTAATTCCTTTCCACAATTTCTCCTTGTTTCTCTTCACAGTTTTCTGAATATTCAAACCGAGTGACATGAGGACTAAGCTACAACCCTATTTTACTCACATATCAACCTCTGTCGCCGGCCGCGGTGGCCGTGCGGTTCTAGGCGCTCCAGTCCGGAGCCGCGCTGCTGCTACGGTCGCAGGTTCGAATCCTGCCTTGGGCATGGGTGTGTGTGATGTCCTTAGGTTAGTTAGGTTTAAGTAGTTCTAAGTTCTAGGGGACTAATGACCACAGCAGTTGAGTCCCATAGTGCTCAGAGCCATTTGAACCATTTTGAACCATCAACCTCTGTCCCCTGTGATGTACCTCGTCTCTCATCACTGCAATCTGGTATCTGTAACAGTTGTGGATAACCGTCCTCCCTCAGTGTTGTATCTTCGATTCCTTTATCTTTTTACCAGATAAGGAGGATTCCTCATGTGGCTAAACACTGCAGTGGCAAATGGATGATTACTGTTGAAAGCATCCTGCTTGTAGTTTCAAGTATACATCTGTTTATAAATTAGGAATTGGGATATTGCAACGAAGAACTCTTCCCTAAGGCTTAGGTTTTCAGATAACTTGACTTTGGTAATATCTTTTACTTCGTTCGCACCAACGATATCTTTGTTACATGAAGATCAGCACTGACTGTACTTATTCACATTATAATATTTGTCAACTTGCGTATGCTCTGTTATCAGTTCAGGCACATTAAGAAGAAAACTATGTCGTTGGTCATTTTATTCGAAACGTCGACTGGAGAAACTTATTCCATTTCCCCGGCAACACATGTAAATAGCCTCTCTGACTCTTTCATTCCTTTCAACCAATGAATTATTGATGCTGTGAAATAACCTTCATACCTAGTCTAGCTCTGAGTGAGTTTTGAGTATATTTATTGACACTGAGACTATTTTCTAAACGTAACTCTCCCATAAGTGTAAAGTGTTTCACGCTTCCCGTTTTGCTCCAACCTTTTCGTCTCCTTGTATTTATTTCAATCAACGCCATTAGCAATTTGTAATATATGTTCTTTAATTTCCTCCGTTACCATATTAATAATTATGAAGCTTCGAGATGTATCTCAATAACCAACTTGCCCCACATTCTCATAACATATGTCTATAAACTTTATCCATCCGCATTTTCCTCTGAAACATCTATGTTTCTATTCATCCTAGCGCAGTTAACATACTTTGATTTGGAAGCAATATTGACTTCCACCTCTCAAATACACTCCTGGAAATTGAAATAAGAACACCGTGAATTCATTGTCCCAGGAAGGGGAAACTTTATTGACACATTCCTGGGGTCAGATACATCACATGATCACACTGACAGAACCACAGGCACATAGACACAGGCAACAGAGCATGCACAATGTCGGCACTAGTACAGTGTATATCCACCTTTCGCAGCAATGCAGGCTGCTATTCTCCCATGGAGACGATCGTAGAGATGCTGGATGTAGTCCTGTGGAACGGCTTGCCATGCCATTTCCACCTGGCGCCTCAGTTGGACCAGCGTTCGTGCTGGACGTGCAGACCGCGTGAGACGACGCTTCATCCAGTCCCAAACATGCTCAATGGGGGACAGATCCGGAGATCTTGCTGGCCAGGGTAGTTGACTTACACCTTCTAGAGCACGTTGGGTGGCACGGGATACATGCGGACGTGCATTGTCCTGTTGGAACAGCAAGTTCCCTTGCCGGTCTAGGAATGGTAGAACGATGGGTTCGATGACGGTTTGGATGTACCGTGCACTATTCAGTGTCCCCTCGACGATCACCAGTGGTGTACGGCCAGTGTAGGAGATCGCTCCCCACACCATGATGCCGGGTGTTGGCCCTGTGTGCCTCGGTCGTATGCAGTCCGGATTGTGGCGCTCACCTGCACGGCGCCAAACACGCATACGACCATCATTGGCACCAAGGCAGAAGCGACTCTCATCGCTGAAGACGACACGTCTCCATTCGTCCCTCCATTCACGCCTGTCGCGACACCACTGGAGGCGGGCTGCACGATGTTGGGGCGTGAGCGGAAGACGGCCTAACGGTGTTCGGGACCGTAGCCCAGCTTCATGGAGATGGTTGCGAATGGTCCTCGCCGATACCCCAGGAGCAACAGTGTCCCTAATTTGCTGGGAAGTGGCGGTGCGGTCCCCTACGGCACTGCGTAGGATCCTACGGTCTTGGCGTGCATCCGTGCGTCGCTGCGGTCCGGTCCCAGGTCGACGGGCACGTGCACCTTCCGCCGACCACTGGCGACAACATCGATGTACTGTGGAGACCTCACGCCTCACGTGTTGAGCAATTCGGCGGTACGTCCACCCGGCCTCCCGCATGCCCACTATACGCCCTAGCTCAAAGTCCGTCAACTGCACATACGGTTCACGTCCACGCTGTCGCGGCATGCTACCAGTGTTAAAGACTGCGATGGGGCTCCGTATGCCACGGCAAACTGGCTGACACTGACGGCGGCGGTGCACAAATGCTGCGCAGCTAGCGCCATTCGACGGCCAACACCGTGGTTCCTGGTGTGTCCGCTGTGCCGTGCGTGTGATCATTGCTTGTACAGCCCTCTCGCAGTGTCCGGAACAAGTATGGTGGGTCTGACACACCGGTGTCAATGTGTTCTTTTTTCCATTTCCAGGAGTGTACAATACATTCCACCGTTTTTCATTTACGACAGTACTGTCCATCTTATTTCTGACAGTTACATGTAAGTGATCATGCTGGTCACTTAATCGGCGTTGGGTGTTATACAAAACTAAGTGGAACCAGATACAAATGGTCTCATGTCCCCTTTAAACTTCTAAACCTGATTAAGTATTTCATTCTCGTAAAGAAGAAAATGGACTGGTGTGGCAAGCTGAAGACAGAAACAAATAACCACAAATTATTTGTTTTTGCTCAACCCATGCTACTGAAACAATTCTAGTCTGAAAATTATTCCTAGAACAGTTTTGATTTTGCCATCCAAACAGAACAAGTATAAATATGTACACTATAGGCTGTAACAGCAGCCAACACAATCAGTAATGTACTGTCGAACATTTATTTTGCCCACTGGCTACCGGTTTCGGTACCAAGTACCATCATCTGGACATCCCCTGGTGCCCAGTCGTCAAGCTCGCTTTCCAAGAAGGTTCTCCACATACCTAATTAATTATAAAGAGCTAACTTCGAAACAAAAATGAATTTGTTGCGTTGTAAGTAAGATGATTTAGTTTTAGATGATTAAGTGGACTCTAAAACGTATGAGAAATACTGACTGGACAAGTTTTGCTCGCTAAAAACCGCGTATCATTTGTAAAAGTCCACAGTTAACGATAATAAGCTATGTAGTCAAACTGATTTGAAACTGTTAACGTAGTGACGGCCAAAACAATTATTAACTGTGACATAGCCAGCCATATAGCAACATGACGCCTACTAACACCCAGTTTCATATAATGCTATGTGTCAAACACATTAAATCGGCACATCAGTCCTTGAACTTCGTTGATATGTCACGAAAGTAAAATTAAATTTGTGCAACAAGCTTTCTTTGCCCAGGAGCTCACCATCGCTTTTTTGCTTTCGTATTATATTCTACCAATATTTCATGTTGAATAGCATCTTGATCTTTCTTATGTTCCACATAACAGACTCATAGTTACTTTACATTTGAAACGAATACTTCGTTACATAACCCTCAATGTCAGGCAGCAGCTTTTTCAGCAATCCTACTCTGAAATTCTCTTGCGCTAACCCACTTCTACTACTCTTATTTGAACATCTTCTTCTTCCTATGATTTTGTCTTCAGTATGGAAACTATACTTAAGGCAAAGCAGGTTAACAGGTTAAATCCGCAGTCGATTACTGTGGATCTTTCTTGTGCTTATGCTTTAATTTTCATCAGTTTCTCTGCCTAATTGCTATTAATTTACCAGAGTTCGTAAAATTTACGTGAACCTTCCTGATCTTTCTTCAGATTTATAGCTGCAATGAATATACGTCATCAGCTAACGACTGTAAAGTCCATCACTGAATACAGAAGCAAAATTAACAGTCACATACAGTAATCTTTTTAAAAAAATTCTAAAGCGGAAATTTCTTCATTTTCAGTGCATTCAACCACATTCACGTTTACTAATCTTAACACACAATTTATCACAACGATCGTGGGATAATTTTAGCACTTACAATCTGGTGCACTTGACTTTCTTGTTTTTGTGTCGTAACGTTTATGTTACCAAAGAACGCAACTAGAAAATATAGCAACCGTCTAATACCGTTAATCTGTACTAAACAGGCTGGGGAGTAAACTCAGTATATTGACTTTCAGATGCAACTGTAATAAAGTCTCCAACATTTTTTCATCTTTAATTATATGTGCACATAGTCTTAAGGAATATTTATCGGTCCTGTGATGCTTATTGTGTCTAACCACTTATGAAGAGCTGTGAAAAGTATGTAAGCTACAAGCGCAATAAATCAGTTTCTTAACACAATCAACGTGTGATAGTTTTTCTTCATTAATCCTCCACAACTAACCAGAAGGTTGACGTTCTTATACTATAACTTTTATTAGTTCATCATTATCGCTGAATTAAAGCTGAATTACTGATCGTATAGTCCAGCGAAATACTGAATTACAGTTATAAGATTACGTAAGAGCTCCAAAATAAAATTATTTTTTGAATAGAGAAATTGAAGTTTAATGGTAACGTACGAGCTCAAAGTACTCAGTACCACGTCAGTATTTCTTCACTCCTCCTAAACGTCAATTTAATCACAGTAATCTGAGTCGACATTTCTTAAAAGCATCTGCCTGAACTTCCTTGTACATATTACTGGAATTTAATAGCACTACATGCTTCACTATATACTAAACAGGTTTCTAAATCCTGTTAACCGTATCTCTTTCCGAAGTTTTCCAGTTTTCTCATCTACTACTGGCCGTTTATTACACGCTGTATTCTTCATGTGTCCAATTTAATCCGTTTATGGTTTTTAAGCATCCATTATCAGCGAACTGGTGCGCTTTATGTTTAATTTATCATTTTTTCAATAATTACATATTTTGAAGTTCATTCAACAAAACTAAGTCCTCAAACTACTTGTTTACTATTCTCACAATTATCTCTGTTACAATTGTCTTCGTAATTGTTATTCTAGTCTGCAAAACTCTGTTTCTTCTTGTGTTGACTACGAAAGGTCGCACTTTTAACAACGCTACTACATCCGTTATTGTTTTATGAATAATGTGCAGCATTATATTGCTCCGTTCTGACGTTATAATAAGCATTCTCGTATGTCACTCTATTATCTCGCTAAATTTCTAGTTATTTGTTTACAATCTCACACAGTTCTGTGATGTCCATAAGCACAGACAGAAAGGAGTTTAACTGCAGGACATTGGTAGACGCGCCAGACGCAGATATCCGTTGTTGGTGACTTTGAGTTAGAGGAGCGAGTACATAGTATCCATCGTAACTAAGCGAGTTGCCCGTAGATATAAACTTCCAGTTTAGAACGTAGAGCCCCGAATGGATATTTAAGACTGCAACTTTGTGTGACCGTTTAGGAGTTTTAGGTCAGATGAAAACAGTTTACCAGATCGGGAATCAAATCGGGGACCTTGCCATTCGCAGGTAATTGTCTCCTGCATTATCCTAGAATGAAACATGTATCCTACCCCGTCGGATTATCATTTCTGCTTTTATCTCTCTCCTACTTTCCAATCTTCACAGAAATTCTCCCACATTTCTTGCTAGACTGCCACTCATTGGAAAAAGCGTATCACGAACAAATGGCTTAGCGACGCTTAAATACTTTTTCTAGAATCAAAATGTCACTCTGTTGTAACGTAAGATCTAAAGCTTACTTTGCTAAATTTCCAGTCCTGGAAGAAATGGTAACGAGAAGAAATTTAGGAGCTGAAACGCTAACAGTAAGGTATATTTCATTCAAATGCTCGCGTAAATTCTTCATAAATGCTTCTTCGGCGACCACTGCGACAGAAAATGCGAGAAGTCAAATTTTCTACATTTAAATACAAATTCGGCAAGCGACCATACGCTCCTTGGCGGAGGTTATGTTTCACCACTGCTAGTCATTTCCCGTCCTGTTCCACTCGCAGACAGAAAGGGGGAAAAACGATTATCTGCATGATTCCGTACGAGCCGTTATTTCTTTTAGCCTGTTTTCGTAGTTGGTACACGACGTGTATGTTCGTGGTAGTAGGATCGTTCTGCTGTCTGTCCCAGACACCTATTTTCTAAAAAATTCTATGAAATATTTCACCAAAACAACGTCTTCTTCCCTCCAAGGATTCTCATTTGGAATCACGAAGCATTTCTACAACAGTGGCGCGTTTATCGAACCGCCTCTGAATTGCTTTGATGTATTCTTTTAATCCGACTTAGTAGAGATCCCATACACTCGAGCAGTAATAAAGAATGGGTCGCACAAGTGTTGTGTTCTTAGCCTCTCTTAAAGACGAGCTACAGCTTCCTATCATTCTCACAGTAAAGTGAAGTCCACCATTCGCCTTCCCTTAAACCTGCTTTATGCATTCGTTCCATATTACGTCGTTTTGCAACGTTTCGCGTAGATATTTCATTGACGTAGCTGTATCAAATACAACATCACTAATATGTTTTCGAGCACTACAGGATTGTTTTTCCATTTCATGTTCATTAACTTACATTTTTCCATATTTAGAGCGAGCTGCCATTCATCACACGAAATAGCAAAAACATTCAAGTCATTCTGTATTTTTTTAGAGTCATTGTTGGACGATACTTTTCCGTAAACTGCAGAGTTGTCAGCAAACAGTCGCAGACTGCTGCTCACCCAAACGGTCAGATTGTTTATGTACGGAGGGAACACGAGCGATCTTAACATAACCACTGACGGTACATTTACATCCTAAGGACACTCGCTGTTCAAGACAATGTACTGGGTTCCATTACTTAAAAGTCACATATATTTCCACGAGACTCGCGCAAGAGGACTGTAATACTAGGAGCTGCCTCTACTAAACGTTTTCTCCTTGAATTTGTGAGGCAAACATCCTCCAGGAAAGATTTATGGGCAACTGAAAATGACTAATCACTCGAAATCAATGAGCTTTTGAAGAATTTACGTAATTATTTGCTTGAAATAAACTTCATTGTTGAAGACACACTGATCACTGATGCTCTCTGCCAATAACTTGGCAAGCATTAAAGGACGATAACGATTACTGCGGTCACTACTTCATGAGGCACACCTGCCTGTATAGCTTGGCGCTCAGAGTACTAGCTTCCGAGAGAGGCCGATCTAAGTGTTGTTTCCTGGAGGGTTTTCAACACTCAACTCGGCCAATATAGAGCTGGTTCCCTGTCTTCTCTTCATAAACATAATGCAAAGCAATTATTCTGTGAATGTAGACAGATAAATTTAACAAGATTTGTTGATTGTTGACGCTTACCTTCCCTTTGTGTAACTCACATACAGGGGAACAAGAACGATGTCTGACATCAGAATTGTAAGAAAATAAAGTTGAAAGTCATGGATGGAAGATTGCCTATCGTAACAGGGCTGAGCCACGGCGGGGAAACGTAGAAGAAATAGCAAATTGCGTGACAGTATTGATAGCAACAAATCGAGGATGAGCGATTACCCATCGCAACAGGACACTGCCAAGATGAGGAAAAAGTAGGAAAAATATAACATTATTGAACTTCACATTATTGAGCTGGATATTATTCACGTCCTAACGGTGATACCCAAACACGAAGGTTATACCACCTTAACGTTGTACTGCAAAATTTCCACTACCGAACACCTGGCTATTTCAAGGACGTGTGAATGGCCACAAGAATGCCTGGCATTAATCGGTATGCCGACAAAGTTGCTTCCGATTGAGTCTCACAGTTATGAACGGGCGGAATAAACATGGAAGTCAACTACGTTGTTGGCGTGTCAAAAGGCCGTGGCTACTCGCACCTTCCCAGTGGAAAATACTGGACAGTCTAGTGCTAGGACGCTTCCGCTGACAAATTGTTACGTTACTGTACGGGCTTGAAACAGGGCAGTGGGGCCGTGGAAGTTTGAATTTGGCTGACCCCCGTGTGTACGATGTTGCGCAGGTAAGTCGACGCTCTAGGCGCCAGCCTGGCGGTGCCGGGGTGGTAGCTGCACTCCCCACGACTGGACTCCAGCCGGCCAGCAGCACTTCCAGTTCCAGCTGCACTCTGCCGTAGCATAGCACAGGTCCCTGCCACATGTTTAAGGGCTGCAGGAGACTAGCCTGCCAGATACGGTGCTGAAGCGTTCTAGATGCTGGTACATTTTCTGCGTGACCAAGAAGAGAAGCTTTCACCTCAGATGATCAGAAGAGTTTCGGAAAGTATATGTCACTGGGATCACATGTTCTATGACAATTATAATCAGTGTAAAATTGTTTAACTGTATGATTGAAAAATAATTACTTAAAAGCACATCAGATTCCATTGATAATATTTTTGATGGTAAATTTCTCACAATAAAGGATGTCAATTTCACAATTTTTCGTCGATGTCAATACAATTTACAGCCTTATCTATACGAGAAAAGTTTGACTGCAATGCTTGACTTTTACTTTTATTACTTAAATAATGGCACTAGGTTTCGGCCAGTTGCTAATTAGTTACTAGCAGTTGCTTGTAAGCAACAGAAATTCGCGTGCAGTGCTTGTCTTTTATTTTTATTACTTAAACAATGGATTAGGTTTCGTCAGTTCACTAGCAATTCCAAGGATTTTTAATTTTGCAGGTAAGTGAAACTTTCTTCAATCTACCTTGGCACCACTTGTTTGAAATAAAAGTATTAGAAAACCACATGTAGTATCTGTAATACATATATATCAGTTTGTTATTTACATATTGCATATACCATAATGGCGACTTCTCGTCGATGTGGAACAAGTCAACTTTACAGCTAATATACTTTGTCAGAGAAGAATGTGGATGATGCTGGTTGTTTACATCATTGTCTCTTGACTACGTTATATATCTTCCTTAAACACATGCAAACTGTTATGGCATGTTCAGAAATGCTTCTATGGAACAGAAATGCTGAAGCAAAGATTATTTTAATTTTTGTTTGAAGTTAGTATAGGTGTTTAATTTATTAAACTCTTCACATCAATGCGTATGCGTGCAAAGATTTTTACACCTCACTCATATCCGTGTCATAATAAGGCTCATTAATGGATATTGTAAGTAAAATTTCCCTCTAGTATTACATTTGTGAATTTCGAACTGTGGAAGACTGAAGCAAACTACATTATCTGCTATATGTACTGTGAGGGCTTTGTCACTATGCTCAACCACTTACAGCAGTTTACAAGACTCCCTAGAGTGAACGTTATATATTACACGCCTCTGTGCAAGACACATTTTTTTCCTCTGTAAAGAGATACGCAGAATGTGATGCTATAAGACGTTAGTGATTGAAAACTGGAAAAGCAAGTCGAGGTCTTAACTTTTTCGTATCCAAAATCTGACATTAGCGTAATGTAAATGCTGCACACCTTCAACGTCTTTAAAGTCTGTAACATATGATTTTCATTATAGATTGCAAAATATTCTGTGGCATTTATTGACTTATCCTCATGCATTATTTCTAATGTTGTGCTCAAGTCTCGTGCAGTACTGACTCAGGTGTATTGTATTTTATCCAAGTTCAAGTACTGTTCTTTTGTTGGGAAACATTTATTAATTTTCAAGAAAAAGTGATTTACATTTTCATCTGTTGAATTTTCTTAATTAGGCTTCATTATAATATTTGAATCATCAGCAAAGACACTATTTATGATTCTAGGATATACGATGAAAGATCCTTTACATACACTGTCTCCAAGAAAAAGTGAAGCACCCAGGAGACATAGTCGGATATCAATGTCACTGCGTACGTGTAGACACCATCGTTGGATTTGTAAGCTATTAGACTTGAATTTCTCTGCAAAATTTAAAATTGCCACCAATGTGCATTGGTTTTTTTTTCGTATTAAGTTTTGTTATCAGGCCTGATAAGGTATACAAGGGGCGCCAATGGTGTCAGATGTTGAGTGATCATTGTGAAAGAGTCGCAGATTCCGGGTACTTGTGTGAGACAGTGTCATCAGAATCAAACAAAGTTGGCCGTCTGGTTGAGTCGTGCAGTATCCAGATTTGTGAGCTATTCGGATGTGACAGTAGACTGCGTGGGCTCGTGAGGGCAGATATATTCGTCATCAACTTTCTACACTCCTGGAAATGGAAAAAAGAACACATTGACACCGGTGTGTCAGACCCACCATACTTGCTCCGGACACTGCGAGAGGGCTGTACAAGCAATGATCACACGCACGGCACAGCGGACACACCAGGAACCGCGGTGTTGGCCGTCGAATGGCGCTAGCTGCGCAGCATTTGTGCACCTCCGCCGTCAGTGTCAGCCAGTTTGCCGTGGCATACGGAGCTCCATCGCAGTCTTTAACACTGGTAGCATGCCGCGACAGCGTGGACGTGAGCCGTATGTGCAGTTGACGGACTTTGAGCGAGGGCGTATAGTGGGCATGCGGGAGGCCGGGTGGACGTACCGCCGAATTGCTCAACACGTGGGGCGTGAGGTCTCCACAGTACATCGATGTTGTCGCCAGTGGTCGGCGGAAGGTGCACGTGCCCGTCGACCTGGGACCGGACCGCAGCGACGCACGGATGCAGCCAAGACCGTAGGATCCTACGCAGCGCCGTAGGGGACCGCACCGCCACTTCCCAGCAAATTAGGGACACTGTTGCTCCTGGGGTATCGGCGAGGACCATTCGCAACCGTCTCCATGAAGCTGGGCTACGGTCCCGCACACCGTTAGGCCGTCTTCCGCTCACGCCCCAACATCGTGCAGCCCGCCTCCAGTGGTGTCGCGACAGGCGTGAATGGAGGGACGAATGGAGACGTGTCGTCTTCAGCGATGAGAGTCGCTTCTGCCTTGGTGCCAATGATGGTCGTATGCGTGTTTGGCGCCGTGCAGGTGAGCGCCACAATCAGGACTGCATACGACCGAGGCACACAGGGCCAACACCCGGCATCATGGTGTGGGGAGCGATCTCCTACACTGGCCGTACACCACTGGTGATCGTCGAGGGGACACTGAATAGTGCACGGTACATCCAAACCGTCATCGGACCCATCGTTCTACCATTCCTAGACCGGCAAGGGAACTTGCTGTTCCAACAGGACAATGCACGTCCGCATGTATCCCGTGCCACCCAACGTGCTCTAGAAGGTGTAAGTCAACTACCCTGGCCAGCAAGATCTCCGGATCTGTCCCCCATTGAGCATGTTTGGGACTGGATGAAGCGTCGTCTCACGCGGTCTGCACGTCCAGCACGAACGCTGGTCCAACTGAGGCGCCAGGTGGAAATGGCATGGCAAGCCGTTCCACAGGACTACATCCAGCATCTCTACGATCGTCTCCATGGGAGAATAGCAGCCTGCATTGCTGCGAAAGGTGGATATACACTGTACTAGTGCCGACATTGTGCATGCTCTGTTGCCTGTGTCTATGTGCCTGTGGTTCTGTCAATGTGATCATGTGATGTATCTGACCCCAGGAATGTGTCAATAAAGTTTCCCCTTCCTGGGACAATGAATTCACGGTGTTCTTATTTCAATTTCCAGGAGTGTATTTCGAGCCGGCCACTGTGGTCGAGCGATTCTAGGCGGAACCGCGTTGCTGCTACGGACACGGGTTCGAATCCTGCCTCAGGCATGGATGTGTGTGACGTCCTTAGGTTGGTTAGGTTTAAGTAGTTCTAAGTCTATGGGACTGATGACCTCCGATATTAAGTCCCATAGTGCTTAGAGCCATTTGAACCATTTTTTTCTATTTCGGCCACGTATGATCACCACAAGGAAGGATCACCAAATTGTGCGCCTAGCACACTCAAGTTCCAAAACATCTGCGCCTGTCGTTCGAGAACAAGTAATGGACTGCAAAATCCTGTGTCTTACCTCACCATTGCGCGGAGACTAGAAGCAGCCAGTCTAGGGAATTACGTGTCATGCATAAGGTGCCATTAATACAACACAGCAGCGTCATTTGGAGCGATGTCGTGAACCGGAAGTATGGACTGCTGGTGAACGGCGTCGTATTGAGTTCAGCCATGAATCGCAGTTCTGCACTACCCTCAATGATCATCGTTAGCGAGTATGGAGGGCACCTGTGGCGAGGACCCAATCTTCCATTGTTTTGGAGAGGCCCACCAGTGTTACTCCAGGCGTCATTGCAGAGCCATAGGGTATGTATTCAGGTCAAGTCTCATAGTGATTGAGGGAACAATTCCGCCAATATGATAGGTCAGGGACATCATGCGTCCTCATGTGTTACTTATCATATGATACTCTCGTGGTGGCATTTCTCACCTGGACAACGCTGGTCCGCACATGGTGCGAGTCTTCATGAACTGCCTGCATCACATTGAGGTGTTCTCGTGACCAGTAAGGTCCCGAGATCTGCCCCTGATGGAATCTGTGTGGGACTACCTCGGACAGCAACTGCGTAGCAGTGCCACAATATCAAGGACCAATTACAACAGCTGTGGGTCAGCTTGGCTAAGAATACGACCGCTTCCTGACACCATTCTCAATCGAATCCCGGCCAGACAGGGTGCCACATCATACTGATAAGCCGTCTCGTACTGCAAAGTTCTTTGTAAATTTATCTTCGCTTTGTAATCCCTGAAATAACATCACATATTCACTCTAACCACGAAGTTTCATTTCGTTTCCTCCTTCCCTTCTAAGTAATTCTCTTTTTTTGTCAGGTTGTGTACACGTATAACAATAACAAGAGCGCATCCAATGTCGATCACTGTGGCATAACTGCAGCGATTATTTCCCTTTCTCTATATGCAGTTTCGTTGTGTACAGTCCCTCGATTTCTTAATCCGACACTACATCCCCTTAGTTATATAGGATAGAGGTTCTGTATTAGAAGCTAATTTTACAAAGTAGTGGAAAGGTTATGTTAGCAACACTACGAAGCCGGCCAGAGTGGCCGAGCGTTTCTAGGCGCTACGGTCTGGAACCGCGCGACCACTACGGTCGCAGGTTCGAATCCTGCCTCGGGCATGAATGTGTGTGATGTCCTTAGGTTAGTTAGGTTTAAATAGTTCTAAGTTCTAGGGGACTGATGACCTGAGAAGTTAAGTCCCATAGTGCTCAGAGCCATTTGAACCATTTTTTGAACACTACGAAACAGAAACAACAACACATACTTGAAGTACAAAAACAGAATACAGTGGTGCGCACAAAACTGCGTTGTGAAAAACATAAGAAATGCATAGTGCTTCAGAACATCTAAAAATTAGACCAAAATTGTCAGTATGTAACACAGAAAAACAACGATGTGCTAGCAGGCGACAATTCCCGATGTAAGCGAGAAATCTGCCGAAAAATCAACGTAAGTACAAATCAAACCTATTCTTAACAAACTATTTTTCGATGTAAAAGCAAATCAAAATGTAAATAATTTAATTACAGACTACTGATGATAGTTTACCTCAATAAAGCGAAACGCATTTTTGTAGCTGAAACGACAGAAGAAATATACCCTCAAAAATTTTAAAGCAACTACGGACACTATGGCCACACAAATGAAGAACCTCTACGTGAATTTACAATATCCACTCACATTAAAGTGACCATCTGACAAAAGCCTGAAGAAACACTTTTTGCAGCGCGGACCTCTGGTAGACTTGCAGGACGTTCTGGAAGGTACGGACATGGATGTGCAGCCAGGCCGACTCCAGTGAGGTGGCCAGCTGTGCTATGTTTATCGGTTAGGATCCGTAGCGTGAACAGCCCCAACGAAGTGGTCCCACAGATTCTTGATTGGTTTTAAATGAGGGGAGTATTCTGGCCAGGGGAGATGGGTAAACTCATCCTGGTGCTCTTCGAGCCACCCACGTACACTGTGAGCTGTGTGACAAGCTGCATTGTCCTGCTGGTAGATGCCATCGTGTCGAGAAAAAACGAACTGCATGTGGGGGTGGGCATGGTCCCCAAGGATGGATGTATACTTGTGTTGATCCACTGTGCCTTCAAGAAAAGCGAGATCACCCAGGGAATGCTATAAAAATTGTCCCCAGATCATAACGCTCCCTCCTAGTTCGCGTTCAGACGTTTCACGCCGTACATCCATACCGCCATCTGTCCAAGGGAGCATAATATGTCACTCATCAGAAAAGGTTGCCTGTCGCCACTCAGTATAGGCCAGCCGGAGTGGCCGAGCGGTTCTAGGCGCTACAGTCTGGAACCGTGCGGCCTCTACGGTCGCAGGTTCGAATCCTGCCTCGGGCGTGGATGTGTGTGATGTCCTTCGGTTAGTTAGGTTCAAGTAGTTCTAAGTTCTAGGAGACCGATGACCTCAGCAGTTCCCATAGTGCTCAGAGCCATTTGAACCATTTCTATGTAGAAGAGACGATCAAAAAGTTTCAAAGGCCACAGTGAACACCTGATGAAACTGTGCACATATGTGTAGAACAGTGTCTCTAGTACTGCTTAGATACTGGCATCGAAGTAGCTCTAGATTGCATATACCCAGCGGTAATGCTCTCAGGCGGAGACTTATTGAATGGTTCAAATGGCTCTGAGCACTATGGGACTTAACTTCTGAGGTTACCAGTCCCCTAGAACTTAGAACTACTTAAACCTAACTAACCTACGGACATCACACACATCCATGCCCGAGGCAGGATTCGAACCTGCGACCGTTGCGGTCGCGCGGTTCCAGACTGTAGCGCCTAGAACCGCTCGGCCGGAAACTTATTGATCGCTCCTTGCAGCATAGCACTAACTTGCGGGCTAGTAGTAACAGTTCAGTGTACGTCATTTGAAGACTTACCAAAATGATGTAACTTCGCAGGGTCAGTCTCTTTTGCTGGGTTTTGTGACTGCTGTTATTACGGGGAGCTTGTGGCGCACAGGTTTACTGTGGTGATCATCCGAATTATGATGTAGCGACAGTAACTCATTCGGCCGTAGCAGAGTAAAATATAAGTTTCTGACTGCCAACAGAGTAAACGTCTCTGCATCTGGGCTCTAACGTATAAACGAGGGACCGCGAGAATGGTCACGTATCGTAAAACGGTCATAAGGAAGCGCCGTGTGTGGCCAAGTGGGCGCGTTGTGGGGGCTCCGCTTATCTCGGTTTTACGACGCCCACGACTCATGCATCACCTCCTCGTCGATGGACAGGAGGCGCTGCTGAAGCCACATCCATGTGCAGTTTCCTCCACTGTCTCCTTACTCAGTGCGTAAGAAAACTGCTACAGAAGAAATAAGTCAAAAACTATCCAGAAATAATCATCATGGTGTCGACATACACTCCTGGAAATGGAAAAAAGAACACATTGACACCGGTGTGTCAGACCCACCATACTTGCTCCGGACACTGCGAGAGGGCTGTACAAGCAACGATCACACGCACGGCACAGCGGACACACCAGGAACCGCGGTGTTGGCCGTCGAATGGCGCTAGCTGCGCAGCATTTGTGCACCGCCGCCGTCAGTGTCAGCCAGTTTGCCGTGGCATACGGAGCTCCATCGCAGTCTTTAACACTGGTAGCATGCCGCGACAGCGTGGACGTGAACCGTATGAGCAGTTGACGGACTTTGAGCGAGGGCGTACAGTGGGCATGCGGGAGGCCGGGTGGACGTACCGCCGAATTGCTCAACACGTGGGGCGTGAGGTCTCCACAGTACATCGATGTTGTCGCCAGTGGTCGGCGGAAGGTGCACGTGCCCGTCGACGTGGGACCGGACCGCAGCGACGCACGGATGCACGCCAAGACCGTAGGATCCTACGCAGTGCCGTAGGGGACCGCACCGCCACTTCCCAGCAAATTAGGGACACTGTTGCTCCTGGGGTATCGGCGAGGACCTTTCGCAACCGTCTCCATGAAGCTGGGCTACGGTCCCGCACACCGTTAGGCCGTCTTCCGCTCACGCCCCAACATCGTGCAGCCCGCCTCCAGTGGTGTCGCGACAGGCGTGAATGGAGGGACGAATGGAGACGTGTCGTCTTCAGCGATGAGAGTCGCTTCTGCCTTGGTGCCAATGATGGTCGTATGCGTGTTTGGCGCCGTGCAGGTGAGCGCCACAATCAGGACTACATACGACCGAGGCACACAGGGCCAACGCCCGGCATCATGGTGTGGGGAGCGATCTCCTACACTGGCCGTACACCACTGGTGATCGTCGAGGGGACACTGAATAGTGCACGGTACATCCAAACCGTCATCGAAGCCATCGTTCTACCATTCCTAGACCGGCAAGGGAACTTGCTGTTCCAACAGGACAATGCACGTCCGCATGTATCCCGTGCCACCCAACGTGCTCTAGAAGGTGTAAGTCAACTACCCTGGCCAGCAAGATCTCCGGATCTGTCCCCCATTGAGCATGTTTGGGACTGGATGAAGCGTCGTCTCACGCGGTCTGCACGTCCAGCACGAACGCTGGTCCAACTGAGGCGCCAGGTGGAAATGGCATGGCAAGCCGTTCCACAGGACTACATCCAGCATCTCTACGATCGTCTCCATGGGAGTATAGCAGCCTGCATTGCTGCGAAAGGTGGATATACACTGTACTAGTGCCGACATTGTGCATGCTCTGTTGCCTGTGTCTATGTGCCTGTGGTTCTGTCAGTGTGATCATGTGATGTATCTGACCCCAGGAATGTGTCAATAAAGTTTCCCCTTCCTGGGACAATGAATTCACGGTGTTCTTATTTCAATTTCCAGGAGTGTATTACGTTGAGAAAGAGTAACACTGTAGTTGCCGAAAATTGATAAACGTTCAAATCGATCAAACACTGTACAGAAATCGATTTAATCCTTTGAAAAATAGGTTCTATACGAAGCATCTCACGGCATTGTGCTCAGAAGTACGTGTTTCGCATTGTACTAGGTCTGGCGAACTGTTGCTAAGTGTTGGTATACGAATGTGCTCCACGTATTCAGAGGTCTGCAATATTTCCCGCCTCTCTCTGCTACTGATTCTCAACTACGTATGAGACCAGGTCATATATCTGCGGCTATACAGTCTTAGACAGAACTGGTTTACGTAAGACACCCAGTTTTCTGTTATAAAGATTTACTGTAAAGAACTGAGATGTAGCGGGCAGGGAAATGAAATGCAACACTAGTTCGGAAACTACGTTGGAGAAATTTCACTGAAGCCAAACGTGTCGTTTACAGCTGTCACATTTAGCGAAGTATTAGGATACTCATCAGTCTGGAAATTGCACGAAACTGACATAGCTGAGCTCTGTTACGTACAATACACTTCAAACATTCCTGCCGAGCATTTCATAGTAATACCATAACTACAAGAAAACAGGTAACTTTGACGGAACAATCGGTTTTGGATGAGAGGACTCAGCATTCCCGATTTTCTTCCAAGACAACCACAAGGAAGGACTCGTAAGAGAGCTCAACACCCATAATAACAACAAAAACAATTCCTCTTCTCCTTGAAGCATTTCTTCTGAGAACAACAACCTACTATGTCACTGTGTCCTCTTGTCCTCCTGTGAATGTTAGTACAATTTGGGACACCAAAGATCAGTAAAATTATAAACAAAGTGAAGATGTTATCAGTATTTTGTTGTGTGGAATCCAAGTTTACCTGAAATAGGACGTAAATTTATGCTGTGAGCCAAACTCACACCGTTCCGCATCATTGATCCCAAATCAAATATGTACATGGAGTCGATATATCATCATTAACTAAAGGCTATGCCTTGTCGATTTAGCCACGTTCCTCCCTCTATTTCATCCTCTTCAATTCTTCATACGATTTTATACCCATATCTTCTTTGATGTTATTAAAATACGTTCCTCTTGGCCTGCCTCTTGGTTTTTTTCCCTTAAACTTTTCCTTCAAATGGTTCAAATGGCTCTGAGCACTATGGGACTTAACATCTGAGGTCATCAGTCCCCTAGAACTTAGAACTACTTAATCCTAACTAACCTAAGGACGCCACACACATCCATGCCCGAGGCAGGATTCGAACCTGCGACCGTAGTGGTCGCGCGGTTCCAGTTTGAAGTGCTTTCCTTCAAATACATTCTTTAGGAACTGGTTGTGTCTCATTATGCACCCTATCATTTTTTATTTCCTTCTTCCTATATAATTTAGCAGCGTTCTGTTCTCATTTACTTGTCTTGAGACCTGTTCATTACTTTTTCCATCTACCCAGCTTGATTTCGTCATTCTTCTACATATCCACATTTCCACTGCTTCCAGTCTCTTTTTCTCTGCCTTTCCCAGAGTACACACTTCACATCCGTATGTTATGGTGAATGAAAATCGGCAGATAATTGGTATTACAGAATTAAATGATAAAATGCATCAAAAATCAGAGTAACATCTCCGACTGTCTCCGTCGAGCTGCAACATGAATACCAGCGAACCTGTTTTGCTGGGACCAGAGCTTCCGTTATACGTCAGGAGGGCTCGGCCGAGAACCAGTCAACAACCATTTACTACATTCCATGAAGAATGTGAACGAACTCCACCTTCGGTGTTTGAGGAACATGGTAAGACGCCTTCCCCGAAAGAAATGAATGCTACAGTAGTAGGTACAAACAAAATGAGAACGAAAGGAGTAATTCACTCCCTAATGCATACTATGAGATTCGAATTTTACTTGTGAAAAGTATGTTATTTACGATTTTCCTGCCATGAAGAGACATTTCCGAATCACATCTGATTTCTTCTGGGTAAGTAATTTCTTATCGTCTGGCGAAGATAAAACAGTAATTAATTAACATTAAGAGAAACACGTCGTGTAAGATTGCAAGATGTTACTACTTGTCACTGTTGCATGAATAAGTTTAAGTTAAAAGCACTCGCCCTACACACTGATATTATCTGACGCCACAGAATAATCACTCTCAGTAATGCACGCTCACTGGACTTACAGTATACACTTACAAAGGTGTACACCGTCACAGTCACCGTATCTTTCCCGAAAGGACGTATCGTGTCTCAAGCTTCTGACAAATTTCGTATTTTTTGCTGCAGCGATAACTGCAAAATAGCTTGCTGTACTTAACTTATTCGTTGACTTTTGATTATGCTTATACACTTCCAGCAAACTGAAACGAACACACTACCGTTCCATTCCAAATTCGAGCTACGAATCTCGCTTTCTTCTGGCGGAAATATTAAGCTCAGTGCTTTGGTCACTTGAGCAGTATACCAGTTGACATGATCGTATGGCATAATTATTAGGGTATCCCTATGAGCAAGTCTTTCTAATTGCGTTTACTTAATATATGTACCTGAAAATAAAAGATATTCATCTGCTTGCTCATGCTGCATCGTATTGTAAAATTCTCTTCCATTTGGAGATGTCAGAAGCCATAGTCAATCCCATGCTTAGAAAGTGTAACTCTCAGCAGTTGCTAGAATCCCACACTGCTCTCCTGGACAGCGTATTAGAGCTGACTTGCTATTTCACTTCATACGACCTGTTTTAAAGTGTCAAATTTGTAGTCGTGTTGTATGGATGGCTGCGATGTGTGTTGTGTTGGTGTTGTTATCGATGAAGGGAAGCGAGCAGTGGAAACCCGGTGCCTGTTCATCACGAGAAGCACCAAAAAGCCGGCCGTGCCTGCAGTTGACATTCAACTGCAGAGAAGCTCGGAAATTAATCCAGGACATTCAAAAAATAAAATGACTCTGAGCACGATGGGACTTGTGATCTGAGGTCATCAGTCCCCTAAAACTTAGAACTACTTAAACCTAACTAGCCTAAGGACATCATACACATCCATGCCCGAGGCAGGATTCGAACCTGCGACCGTAGCGAACGCGCGGTCCCAGACTGAAGCACCCAGGACATTCAAGTGAAACCTCATAATGATGAAGCTGATGCCATAAACTCTCCTCCTGTAACTGCTCAGATATAAGCGTTGAATATTTCCCCCACGGGGTTCGAACCGCTTTCTTCGAAGATTAGCACCACCACAAAATCAGCGTTGGCGACCTCGGCTAGCGGCGAGTATGAAGAGAGCAACACATAGTAAATACTAGCTGCGTGAAAATATCTGTTATATAAATTTGGTAAGTAACAGATGGACTGTGTGTTTGTGAATACTGTGTTTTGTATCCTTGTAGGCCATACTGAACCTACTTAAAATAGTCAGCGTATGTTGAGGCAAAGATAGTCAGCAATTTCCCGTGCGTGAAACACAGCGGCTGCCGAATACTAGGGCTTATGTGTAACCACGAACAATGTCATGGTTGTAAGTAAAACAGTGTAAGCAGTTGGCATGGTTTTCTGTATTATTTATACATGGAGTCGAATAGCGTCTCGTCTAACGTAATGTCGGCATTACTGCCCTCGTGTGTAGCAACCGAAGTGCAGCAGCTACAAGACACATTTGGCATCACATTCAAGTATCCGTCCGGAAATTCTAATGCACTTTTTTTTGTAGCGTGAAATCCTTACAAGCGAATGCCAAGATGATTTATTCAATGGATTGTCTCTTTCCTCCGATATTATCAAGAACGAATTGTTAATCCATACAAAAACACGAACAGCGGCCGACGTTAGACTCAATCAAACGAGGGAAGATTTTGTACTCATTACCACTTGAATAATAAGATGCTTCACCCAGTATGTGAGTGCTCATTTAAATGGAACAGCTGCCAGTGCTAATAGATTTTTCACTAATCAGTGAATGATGGAACCTAACACACAAGGAGTTATTAACAAGGTTACTAACCGCTGTACCTAAATAACCATTGAAGCTGTCAATGTGTACTATATTCAGTCAACATCGGCATGCCAAAGACATTTACGCGCAAGATCCTGTCATAAAAATAATATCTCAGTAATGTCTAATTAATTTATTACAGTGCTCAGTTCTCTGATAATTCTGCCACGTCACTGTCAGTGCAACTTAGTATTGTCATAATGATACAAAATTCATACCGTTGAATAATTTTTTTTCTCAGGTTAATGGTTACACTTTTCATTATGCAGGATGTGTCATAATTAATAGCGAATACTATTAAAGGTGAAAGTATGCAATAATAAAAAGTAAAATCGTTCCACAAAACATAGGCCCACAAACTAGTTGTTTGCGAGATAATTCCGAATGAATGGTTTCGAGATATTGCTGATATTTGAATGAAATGTTATTGTTATGTAATGAATTGTATGTTGAAATCTTATGTAAGCTTCCCGATTAAGTCTCCATCTGATTGGGCTAAAACTTCACTCATGGATCACGGTTAGGGAATGTGACAGATACATGACGACACACCAGCACGATTAACGGATAATGTAAGACAATATATAACTTGTCAGTATCGTCCAAGACAGATAGACCAATAGCACTGACTAAGGTGACTCACGCATCTTTGGCTACTGGGCGATAAAAAATGGCGGTAAAATGGTCAATCATCCAGTATGCCAGTTCTGGAAGAGATATTGATGTAAAACAATGTCACTTTCCCATCCCCCATCACTGATCTGGGCCAACAGGAAAGTGGGAATGCCTCCTCTCCTCCTGATCTCTTTAGACTAAAAAGATAGCTTCAAAATGGCGGCTACCTCCTCCCTTCCACTCATTTTTATTACTATTACTATTACGCAAGTTTCGTCATTTGTGCTCTGTGCGTCATAGTGAGAGATCGTCAACAGCAGAGACATCCCACTTACGAAATGGTGAAAAATATTACTGTAATTTATGAGGAAGTTGCTTTCACACTACAGTATTTGGCTGGGGCATAGCTACATAACTGTAATTTTACGATGTCACGCCATGTTCTAGAAAATTGCGGTAAAATTAACATAATTCATGATGTGAGATGCTTTGACATTACAGTATGGGGCTGAATTACTATAATTTAATGAAAACATGTCATATTTTGCAAAAAGGAGGTAAATATTAATTTAATTTTAGATTTAAGGTGATTTAACTTCACATTGTGTGACTTGGGGGCTGGTAAATTACCGAAAACTAACGACATCATGATATTTTATGCAAGCACTCAATTGTTTAACCCCACTCCCATTGCTAATTACAGTTCATAGAATTTTTTTACCAATATTCTTAAATACCCACGTTTCGATCCTAAGATATACGTAAATCCACGACTTTAAATATTTAACAATTACTGAGTGCATTAGTGTAACAAAATGCACCGATATCACATGTTAAACAATTAGCACAATGTGGTATTTTAACCTGAGTTAAACAATTTCTGCAGTGCATTATTCATCAACAAACACCCTCTTGATAAGTACCAAGTCTAGACTATCCCTGCATTAATAGTATGTGACATCACTATAAGACTGCCCCTACTAGACTCATAAATAACTATGCAAAAATCTGGCTACGTACACGCGCAACACATCGCTAAATATTCACTGGAAGCAGTTCCCGCCACCTGTATAAAAAATGATTTCATAGTATGTTAAAACAGTATAAGACTGCTAGTAGCAAATTCGTAAACAACGAATGAAAAACACGTCCAATCCTAATACTTTGCTATATGCATATCGTAAAAAAATTACCGCATGGGAGTAGAATGGGAATACGATGGAAGATACTATATTTAAAACAAACTAAACAACTGTTTTTTGTAGATCTGTGTATGAACTTCTCAAGGCAGCTCAGGGCTCACTGGTGCAATACTCGTGGCTGCTAGATGCAGCCAAACACCTTGCCCCAGCTAGAAAGCTGGGGGAGCACTCCCGCATTGTACCTGCACTGGACAGAACTCAAACACACCTTGACCGCCAGCAATGGCCACAGCGTTCCGTGCAAACACTGGATAGTGTGTGTGTGTGTGTGTGTGTGAGAGAGAGAGAGAGAGAGAGAGAGAGAGAGAGAGAGGTGGGGAGGAGGAAGGGGGGGGGGACGTCCTGTCTATACCCGATAAAAGGAGAATACCGGCCTGTGTCGCTCCTGCTAAGGACCAAAGGGCATCCAAACACTTGGGGTAGTACCGGCGCAGCTCGCTGAAATCACACACGACTTTTTCCGATACCAGTCGCACCACGCTCGAGGGCCACTTCGCTTCTTAAGGACGCCACCATGCCAGTAGCACCTACACAACTGTGAGTACACCAGCATGCTCTCAGAAGCAGCTAGAGGACACAGAATGCAGCCAGTCAAAGAAATAACCTAAAATATTTTTATACACGTGAATATTTGAAGTAATGAGTCGTTATTAAAATAATTACATCAATGTACTGTTCATTAGTAATTTTTCTAAACTTACCCCTTTATTTCGAAATTGGTAGATTCCTATAATTTCTTTACATAGTGGAAAAACAGCTAAAGATTCTCCTACCTCATTGAAGACGAATATATAAACCATGCGAGTGTTCTTGCCTTGACTACTGTAAATATTTTGACAGCATATACATTACTTTCTTCGTTTTAATTCGTTAATATTCGTTGATTTAAAATTGGTTCATTTCCAGAGACTTAAAGTTTTGCAGCAACTTTTAGTTCAGTTAAGGGTGTGTCAGCCGTTCTGCAGTGCTGGCAGTATTTATAACATGTCAATTTTATTTCGTGGATATCATTTACCTACATATATGCAGTTGAGCGTGTCTGTGATTTGATGGTTTCACTCATACCGTCTTCCAGTATAAGTCACTGTTCATAATGAATCACCGAGCGAGGTGGCGCAGTGGTTAGCACACTGGACTCGCATTTGGGAGGACGACGGTTCAAAATCGCGTCCAGCCATCCTGATTTAGGTTTTCCCTGAATTTCCTAAATCACTTTGGCCAAATGCCAGGATGGTTCCTTGCAAACGGCATGGCCGACTTCCTTCCCCATCCTTCCTTAATCCGATGGGACCGACGACCTATCTGTTTGTCCCCTCCCCTCAAATCAACCAACCAGTCAACTTCTGAATGTTTCCAATTATTCTTTGTTATATGATACCTTCTATTAGGACTCTCCTCTAACGCTTACTTTGCGGTTTGTAAGACCCGAGACATAGTTGCTCGTTTCTACCAGTAAACTATACGATATCCCATGCAATTTTAGTAAATCCGGCTGACTTCAATGTATTTATTAGATTTTTTTACGGCAGGGGCTGAACGTTTTGTCTCAAAATCTGTTGCTGATTTCGGATACACTCAACATGAACTGCTTATGCTAAATATTTTCTATCATCGTGTACGACTAGTGCAACATACTGCTCTTTGGACTGAGGGAGCTCATTGTCGTGCACGACGCTTTGAATGATATTCGGTTTCCTTGTACTACTCGCAGTCAGATCACCTCTTTTTCTACAATTTCCTTCGAATTGACGTCAATCAGGTCATGTATGTTTCTTCCTTGGTTTCACGCCCAACACTTCCATTTCAGCACATTCAGCACAGTGACAGAGGACTGTGTGCTTTCATTGAGCCACAAGACATATGTTTCATTATTGTTCAATTAGCTACAGAATCTTCCCCCTCCCCCCTCCCGTCTGTGCTTCCACGTAAACGAGATTTTGATATATTGGGGTTCCGTTAGTATTATCACGGTAACATCGTAAGCATAGCAACTGATGGTGAACCATCATGCTCCAACGTATGGTCCTGCTGATCGTATGGATTAACGGTTATAAAGAATGACGAACATTGTCGTTTATAAAGAGCAACTCTGTCTGACAGAACGTTGGAATGGGATTGCTTCTATAAGATGTAAGTTTATTTGGACACTGGAAACCGTTTGGTAGCAGTAAATCTATTGATGCTTGTTGAAATTTCAAATGGTGTAACAAAGTTCTTAGGTACTTATGGCTGACTTTACCGAAGGCATTCTCTATACTCATATGCAGTAGCATTAACAGAGTCGTCAGTTAGTAAGTTGTCGGTGTTGGACCGATGGTTTTTAAATAGAATATTCAATTGGATATATTAATGTGGCCCTGTATAACTCACATAAATACATCGCTACCCACCAAAACAGCGATGAAGGAGTTCGCTTTACTCCGAAGCAACGAGGGATCCCTATTAATTCAATTTATTTCACGTAATTGCAAACGAATTGGTTTATCAATCACTGACAATTAAGCTAATGCCTTGGCAAACCCGGACAAGAAATTTGGAATGTGAATCAAATAAACACGAATCTGGATAGAACATTCACATTCGAGGAACTCGTATCGTAACTGCCGAAGGTTAGTGCAAAATAAAGGAATGCGTTTGTGTCTACGGCCGGAGATGGGAGCGTATTGAATTTCTAACAGCAACACGTCTTCAGAATGAAAATTATAGTTTCTGAATACCGTTAGAAATGACTGGACACTCTCTACACTTTGCCTCGCTGTTGCGGCTGGATCTCAGCTTACCCGTAATCTGCAAGTGATGGCTGCAGTCCGCAAAATGTGTCATTGCCTCTCTACCAACGAATTGCGTCTGCACCTAAGTTTAGGTCAGCTGAATGAGAACGTCCCGTCCTAGACAAGCGTGGAGAGATAGTCTAAAAGAGAAATCTGCCCATCAAAACGCTGAAATCAGAAGAATGCATGCGAAGGTACCTATCTATCTGTGCAAAGTCACTTTCTGCAGTGCTCTTCCTACAAGAAAGCCTTCGTTCTCTGCGTCTTAATAGCGTCACATAATTATATCTGCCTGAATGATAAGTATTGACAGTGCTCACCAGTACGATTTTGTCTTAAGCGATACAGGTCTTCCTCCCTTACTCTCATTTCAGGTGGTGAACCAGTTGGAAAATTTGTCATATTTGGTGCTCCAAAACAGTGTTCTACTCTGTCCCTCCCTCTATCTACGTTCGTAAGCTGGCCAGTAGGATTGGATCTCTCTCTCAGGCTCTCAGGCCCACTTCTAAAGTATTTAGTTTAACGAATGGTAGGTGGTTTTACATTTCGTTAAACGTTATCACCGGTGGGTCCCTAGCACAGTGCGGGCGTCTCACGGCTTTCGAAGGTACCGAAAAGTTTTCTGTTTGCTTTTCACTCTCTAAGATGTTATTTTAAAGCCCTATGTTCCCGGCTGGGCCGGAGATTTTATCCGCTCAGGGACTGGCTTTGTGTTGTCCTTATCATCAACATTTCATTCCCATCGACATACAAGTCGCCGAAGTGGCATCAACTCGAAAGACTTGCACCAGGCAAACGGCCTACCCGACGGGAGGCCCTACTCACACGGCATTTTTTTTAATGCCCTGTGTTTTTCCACGAATTCTAGTTACATTTCTGTCCACAATAGCCGGTCTTCCAGGGCTTCGTCGAAATTGCAGGCGTCCCTCAGACCACACAGCTTTCTAAAAACAGTCTACATCGCCGCTGTACAGCTTAGAGATACAATCTGTATTGTGACTGGTGCGTCAGGCACCCGCGCAGTTTCTTTCAAAGCGCAGTCCAGTCCAACCTCCTGGCGTGCTGCCTTGCACGTGTGCATGTGGGCCTTCCTCGAATTCTGCTGGAGGCTTTTTCCTGTCAGCTTTTAAGAGCCGTGATGCGTCCCTCGCTTACAGCCAACTTGTTTCTGTAGAGGCTCTTTATTTAGGGGTACATGCAACTCAATACAGAAAACTGTAATCTACGAAATGAAACACTGAAAATCACTGGAACCGATTCATATTTCATTAACGGTAGAGATTAGTTTATTCTGATCTGATTTGACATTTTCATTAGGGTTTTACATCGTTACTGAACAGTTTGAGAGAAAACGGTCGCGTAACATTATCCCTTCCTGCTCATTTTGAATTTGTGCAGATGCAGTTGTGCTCAGTAGTGGTTCTAGCGTAAGTACATCAAAGGAATTTATCCCAACGTGGCATTGGAATTACGTGCTTGCGAGCTAACATCCCATAGATGTTCGGGCTCACATGCGGTTCCTCTTCGTCGAAATGTCGTAGCTCAAACTCGTCGTGTCGCATTACACGCAATAAATTAGACACTTGTGACCCTTTGGTTAAATTGTCTGGCTGATTTCAAGTTTGCGAAATACAAAGTTAACATAAAATATAATAACATTAATAATAATATCTGGAACTAAATTAACGACCCATAAATGATGAAGGCCACACGGTTGCGATTTGGCTAGAATAATGTTTATTCAGAAAGAAAAATAATAGCGAAAGTAGTCGTATTTAGAGTTACTGTTACATTCGAGCGCATATTCATTTCAAATAGTTCGATCATTACAATCTCATCGCGAATTACAAGTTCGATACTCCACCTCGTTAACTATGCCAAAAGTTAAGAGTTCACACCAGACGCGCCTGCTCACCGCTCAGAGACTAAGTCCCGCGATGCCATACAACGCGAAATTTTCTAAGTCGTTTCACTTCCTAGCTGTCTGAAGACCGACAGTCCGCTTTCGTGTCTCAATCCGAACTCTTCTCTTTGGTGTCTATACCAGCACTGCCCTTTGCCCGCGCCAGCCGCGGTGGTCTAGCGGTTCTAAGCGCTCAGTCCGGAGCCGCGCGACTGCTACGGTCGCAGGTTCGAATCCTGCTTCGGGCATGGATGAGTGTGATGTCCTTAGGATAGTTAGGTTTAAGTAGCTCTAAGTTCTAGGGGACTGATGACCATAGATATTAAGTCCCATAGTGCTCAGAGCCATTTGCACCATTTTGAACCTTTGCCCGTCTCCGACCACGTTTCTCTCGCGCCGAACATTTTCGCTCAACAGACTAACGCAGTTCCTTTTCCTGAAGCCGTCCAGCCGATTGGCTACAGCTTATTTTACATTACTTTACATTTTAACATTGTTAAATAATCAAATTAAATAATAATGACCATTTTCACGTTCTAAATAAAGTGACAATAATATCCATTGCGTAATAAACGTTAAATTCCTTTACATAAAACCAATACAATTGCCTTCTTAACTTTGAACGTCACGGCCAGTAGCCTTGCACCAATGTGCTTTCTGATAAATAAATAAAGAACAAAAGTAACTATTATGCACTAAGTTTTACAACAAATATTCTATTACCTAATGATTCAATATGGTGTCATGCTGTCATTGTTCAACGTGTTTTGTGTGGAGGAAATGATGATCTGATGCTTAACTGAAAATACTGATAATTTAAATTGACTATACATTTTAAACAAATAACGTTACAGAGTTGATATTTACAACGTTTGTCATTTTAATGATGTGCTTCTATGTGAAATGTAGATCGTTAAGATCGACCACAGCGATCTGATTTTAACATTCAGGTCTTTGTTACAGAAATTATTAATTTCACTTTAACAGAAAATCCTAAACTATTATAGATATGATCAATATTCTAGTTTTATTGGGATCATCTTAAAAATTTATGGAGGATGGCTGATTAAAATTACTATGGCTTGATTCCCTGCATTACTACAGAATTAAATAGTTTTCATATATGTTTCCCTTTATGGCCGACCTTAGGTCCGCCATATTCAACACTACTGCGTCCCCTCGGAATTAAACGGATTCTACTGGGTTTCCCTATGACGTAGGTTCTCGTCTGTCTCACTCGCACACTACAGCGCTTAGGTCTCAATAGACTATAGACGCCTGTGAATTTCCCCATCTCGTGGTGAATCTGCATCCTTTGTGGCACACGGTCCTCGACGACAGGGTTCATTTCACAATTCCTGTAGACTGACTCTTTTGGCCATAATTTAAATGAGAGCGCAATGCTCGTTAATTCACATGTTCATCTTCTGCACTGTTTGTCTGGCGAAGGATAAGATTTTTCCAGGGTAACCGGTATAGTTTGCTGTGACATAACAATATTAGCCTGAACTCTTTGAAATGAAAGACTTTTCTCAACGTAAAGATTCTTCTTATTGTCTCTTCTGCACATTTCAAAATGGCTCTGAGCACTATGGGACTCAACTGCTGAGGTCATTAGTCCCCTAGAACTTAGAACTAGTTAAACCTAACTAACCTAAGGACATCACAAACATCCATGTCCGAGGCAGAATTCGAACCTGCGACCGTAGCGGTCTTGCGGTTCCAGACTGCAGCGCCTTTAACCGCACGGCCACTTCGGCCGGCTTCTGCACATTTACTCGAAGTCGTAAGTATAAGTGATCACTACTGGTGACCATCATATATCTGACAAAAAATTGAAGCCCTCGATATGATCGCCGCTGTTTAAGTTTGTTTTATGGATACACGAGTACTAACAGTGTGGTAATAATGTCTCCTCATTCGTCGATAGTGTTACAAGATACATCAAACTTTCGATAATGTTACAAGATCCATCAGAATTGAGTGGTTATTGCTTTTCACATGCCCAACATTGTGAATCGTGTTTAGTGTTCTCCTGAGAAGCGGTCAGTGACCTCCTCTCGCTTGCAAAATGTTGCAATCCATCCACAAGGTGCTATACTATATTTAAAAGTATGTGTGCTTCAAGTATCACACCCTGGGAATCGTGAGTACGGTTCAAACTGTTTCAGTGTTCATGACGCGTAAAGACAAAACACGTTTATCACTTCAGCAACACGTAGTGCATTTGCCTACATGACATCATCGTTTTGCATAAGTGAACAGGCTGCTGCAGCACGGCTGTATTGTAGTAGGCAAGTCCTGGAACGTCCAGCGTTGTGATCGCTTGCGACTAGGTGGTGATGGGTTCCCGGTATTCCCCGGGGGGTGTAAATTGTGCGACGAGCTCATTCAGTGGCAAGCAGGTAGTTTAGGCGGGTGTATTGGCCTTGCGAAAGCTTGGCTGGTTTGGCGGACTGCGACCGTGCCATAGCACGCGTCGCGGCTGGCAACCTGCTGTGCTGGTTTCTTGTTCTTAACTGCGACAGCCCAATTGTGCTGGCCAAGACGCCTCAGTTACTCGTTCCAGCTCTCTTGTCCCTTCTGCCTTCTGCAGCTCTCTTCTGTCTTCTTCCAATGTGTGATTGACCTGACCTCAAATATTTTACAATACATACACCAGTATTGCAATTCTATTGAAACACCAACTTATTTCACTCCTATTACACTTCTTTCTATAATAAAGTATCTTAAATTGTTTTCTAAATCTACATTAAAATGAGTTATCTCACTTATATTACCAATATTTATTGCTCTTAATTCTTACTTGGGTTTCTGTTCTTTCAAATATTCACCTTCGTTCATTTAATTTTGCATAATAAGTTGTAAGCATAATTCTCGTATACAACATTTTCCCAACATTCTTATATTTAAATAAAAAAAATGACAGTCATCACAATGCATACTTCTGTTGGGAGTTCAAGTGAGATTTGTGTTAGGTGTTAATTATTTTCGTGTGATTATTTGTCATCTGGGTGCACTAATTGTTAGCTAGAGAGGTCTACTGTCACCTAATAGCCGACTCACAATATTGCCAGTTCGCTTGCCCACATCTACCGTGGTCACCCTGCTTATTTTACTATCTCACCGTGTTACCTAACTTCTGTTGTCTTCATTCGCTGATTTTCTTCCGGTAAGTTGAGTACTTCACATATCCATTACCTTCCATGTTAAGAATTCGTTTCATTCCTTATTCTGTGGATTCTCTAATTTGTGGTGATAACTAACATGAAACACAAACACAACCATCATACGGTTGTCGTACCGGGAAATTACAATACGAAATTAACTTGCCTTACACCTTATTTGCTTCAGTGCTTCTTACCCTTATTGAACATCTGCAATAGCTTATGATCTGTCTCTCTCTGTTCTAGATCCGCAATTAAATTACTGCTTCCTTCAACTTGGATTATTTTCAGATCATTCACTTATCGTCTCTTATTCTTTTGTTTTTGTTGCGATTTTCTCCAAAATTTCAGCTATCTGTCCTGTCAACAGTACATGGAGATATACAACAATATTCATACCGTGCTTTCATCAAACTAGCAAATCCTCACATAAATCAGCGTATTGTTTTACTCATCAGTTGTCCAAATATTACAGTACTCTTTCACACCTGCTAAGCCCTCACAGTGCGGCGTTCCTTCGTGTCTGCTACAAACTCTCGTAATCTCATTGCTACCTAACATCACTCACTGAAACAGAGATTCTCAATCTCCATGGGCTCTTGCTCAGCGTTCCTTCGCATCTGTCGAATATGCATAAAATAAACCGCAACCAGTACACACATCTTCATCAATGGGCAATTACAGCCAATGATACGTTTAATTGTTCTCTTCTCATTACATCATAAACCGCCTTTGTGACTTCACCTGATGATCCTTGGAAATGTTCCATACAAATAGTCTCCTTTACGACCTCACGACTCCTTTCCTTTTCACAAGGGATTACTACATTTTATTCCTAAGTCACCTTGCAACCGAACTGAGACCGGATATTGTGTCTCACTCATTTCTTCAAAACTTACAATTTCCTCAACAACTTGACATGTGAAATGATGTTATTTCCAATTGATTTCCAGCTTCATAGAGTATATAATGCTACCACGTTTTGGTAAACGTATTTTCCGCACGTGGTAAGACCCAAAAATGCGTAAAAAGAATTTGTTGCTTAAATATGTTCTCTTCTTTCATCATTTCCGTGATTTTAACAAAACTTTCTTGCCCACAGTAAGCATCATCTCTCTTATCAATTATTTCTGATTTTCCTTCCTATTCTCAGCTTTTGCGTTTATTATGGCCAGTGTTAACTACTTCCTGGTGACGTTTCCACCTGGCAGGTGGGTAGTCCACAATTTCTCTTCTTCTACTAGCTTCTTTACCTAATCTTTCTCACATTGCACTATACATTTATCGTTTATAATGACCTCACTATGTTACTTCACCTTCCTGAAATTCCAACACATATTTACTGTCCAATTATTTCCTCTGAACAAGTTACCCCACAGATTGCCTCTGCAGTCGCTATGTGCTACCTCTTCGGTGTTCTTCCCTTTCGTCTCTGTTCGTAGCAGAACACATTTGAGCATTCCCCAGTGTCTGAAAATTCCACTCTATTTCTTATTGTCTTGCATTTAACAGAGCGCTACAGATCTTCTCAAACGAAAAATTGGATAATTCTATTCTATTGCGTCGCATCCTACACATTCTGACTCTTCCTCTTCTGATCCCATGGCTCACATATCTTCTTATTCTCCGTCATCTTCATCATGTAAATAACCTAGTTCACTACTTTCTGTGATTGAAGATGAAGTCACATCTTGTATCAGATCGTCTGTGTGAACCTCCTCACAGTCTCTTGTTGATTCACAGCTAACTTCGCATTCTGATTCTCTCACTTATACCTCTTCATTTCCTATCATCGATCCCTTTTATTTTCAGTGACAACTAGGCTTAACGAATAACTTCCTTCCACTGATGTTTCTGCATTATATACGAAGCATGTCCTTCGAATGTAGTACGAAGTGGTAATGTCTCAGTAAATCCAGTCCTAATGCGGATTTCACCTCAGATTATTCATAATCAACAAATGTGCACTAAATGCATGTGACTGGCTCTGAAAAACTGCTCTCACCTGCTCCTTAACTTATCCAAACATTCCGTTCACTGTGCCTCATACTCGCATACCCAGCATCTTAAATAATTGTCACTTCTTCAATCTATACCATAGCTCATAGATGTCCTTATCCAACACCGGCACTTGGCTACCTGAATCGGGTGTGCACTACACTACATTTTGTCCCATGTTCCCGATAATGGGTGGATATGCAGTGTACTCTGTCCTATTATCAAATTCCTCGATTCCTGTAAATAACACATAAATTTGTCGCAGTTTATAAATAGCGTTCATGGCAGGCCTGTCGTAACTAACTGTGATGCCAGAGTCTCTACTGCTAGAACGTATCTTGGTGTACTTTATTCTTCATTCCTCTAGTTGTGTCTTGGGTCAGGTATACGAACTCCACCATTTCGAGTCTTCCATCTTGGTGATCGTCATGTCTCCAGTTATCTTGCGGATCGTCCATTTCCCGTTTTTTCTCCTAGCATTTGGCAAATACTTAGATCCCCATCATGGTGTGTGTCTCGCTCTCCAGTTTTGGTTATTCGCTTGATGGTTCTCAGGTGGACGGTGGGTGTGACTAAAATGGACCTATCCCTCGGTTCTGTACTTCGATTGTAGCCTAGCTTGTGCTATAATTGCTGGAAGGCACACACAGAACGCATGTTCCAGCCAGCGATTGTAATTTCCCTCTGCAATTGACACGTAAGTTTTGTCAACGTATTCGTATTAATTCTGCTGGCTCACGAGGTGTGTGAAACAATTAGTTTCTGTCGGTCATCTCCTTGGAGTACTGTATGGGCTCCAGCGACCTCAAATCTGTATGATGGTACACTATCAGTATTTCTCGTTTAACCTGTTCGTGTTTTGTCTTGGACCAATATCCATGACGAAGAGCACATCTTAACCTCTCCTGCTATGACTCTCATTCTAGCTGCAGCTTCTTCTTTAAAGTGTACGCGGAGAAAAGTAATCGTCCAAACATGTGGCCATGATCTAAGCAAGATGTCTGAGAACTGCTCAGTCCAAATATTTGGGTGTAAATGGTTCGGTGCATCTGGGAACAAAGAATATTTTTACACGGATACAAACTGTTTTTCGGTTTGTTCTCCATCTACATCCTATGACAAGATTTCAACGGTTGTAGTGTTCATTACCGGTGGAGGTGGATGTGACAGTACTCCTCTCATGCGATGTAATCTACCTGTAAGCTCTCTCAGTTCTTCTCCCTCTCGATTTTTCTCTTCTTCGCCATGACCTGTCATGTTCTCTCTTCCGTTACGGTTCTTATTTCGACTGTTCTCCTTCTCTTTCATTAACTCATCCAATGTTTCTCTAATCCGTCGATTAATGTTAGACTGCATCTCCTTGAACTGTATTAAACCTCTGATATCTTCATGTTCGCGTAAGTTTACTGGTACTGTCATACCGGGTGCAGCTTTGTTTCCTGGCATGTTATTTCAGAAGTTCCCACTATATGTGAAATTTCCTTTTGTTTTCTCTCCTAAACTCAGCTTGTGACATTTCAGCGTTAACTTGCACCTGGCTTTTCTCATTCCCCAATTTCGTTCCACTTTGTAATGCTACACCCATCCTCCACTGAAATTCATCTGGTGAATACCCTTCTGCTGGAGCTCCGCCTCTGAACAGCTGTCTACCGTTTCTCAATAAACTAAGAGTTCTCTCTCTACGTTGCTGATTCTCGCTAAACGTCGAGCTCATGTCCTTGTAAATTTTGACAAACGCTAAAAGAATTTCTACACTTCTGCACTCGTAATGTTTGAATAAAACTAACGAACCTGCAGTAAAATGGTCAAATCTCACTTACACACCATAATTTAAAGTCCTCCTAACACAAAACGCTCGCCGTTTACATAATATTACACCAGTGGCTCTTAGCACTATGGCACTAAACATCTGACGTCATCAGTCCCCTAGAACTTAAAATTACTTAAACCCAACTAACCTAAGGACATTATATACATCCATGCAAGAGGCAGGATTCGAATCTGCGACCGTAGCAGTCGCGCGGTTCCGGACTAGAGCGCCTACAACCAGTCGGCCACCATGGCCGGCGGAAGATTGCGATCTCGCCACAAGTGCCCTCCATACTCGCCAACGATGATGATCGAGGGTAGTGCAGAACTGCGATTCATGGCTGAACTCAATGCAACGCCGTTAACCAGCAGTCCATGCTTCAGGTTCACGACACCGCTCCAAATGCAACCACTGTTTTGTGATGTTACTGGCAGCTTATGCATAGCACGTTATTCCCTAGACCGGCTGCTTCTAGTCTCCGCGCAAAGGTGAGGTAAGACACAAGTTTTTGCAGTCCATTACTTGCCGGCTATTACACCAGTTAACATAATTTCAGTATGTTCTTTTGGTCGTTCTCTCTGGCAGTATCAGTGGTGGGAAAGTCACTGCCTCCAGCAGAAATACAATTGGCGTAGTTTGACATGAGACTGACTAATTTTGGGCTAGGATGATCGCACATTAGGGGAGACGGCCAAAGATGTGGTCTGCAAAAATTCCACACATATCACATCATCGCTGTGCGGAAGGTTAGGGCTGTCGCCGCTGAAAACACAGAGCTGCCAGGCAGCGTTATCTGACGGCCTGTGGATATCTATCACCACCGTATGGTTTAACAATTAAAGAAGCAAGTTATGCAAACAAATAAATACAGTCTTGATACAAAATGGAACTGGCTAGCGTTCAAAAATATCTTTTGTAATGGGTTGCTGCCTGGATCGATACTGTCAAAAATTTGGATGTCGACCGTTTCCAGTGCTGGCTTTTCTTCTCAAACATATTGCATTTCAAAACTAGTAGCGGTGTGTATATGCCAAAGAAGACTAAAATTCGTCAATGGAACATTTGTTAACAGTGAAAGCAGTAACAAACAGTAATACTGTACTAGGAGAAAGGACTAATAATGGTTCAAATGGCTCTGAGCACTATGGGACTTAACTTCTGAGGTCATCAGTCCCCTAGAACTTAGAACTACTTAAACCTAACTAACCTAAGGACATCACACACATCCATGCCCGCGGCAGGATCCAACCTGCGACCGTAGCCGTCGCGCGGTTCCAGACTACAGCGCATAGAACCGCTCGGCCACTCCGGCCGGCAGTGGACTAATAGCCATATTTTAGACAGCCTTTGTGAACATAGGCGACATAGCTGTTACATTATAGCTGGAGAAAAATATTTTTTCTCAATCCAGAGTCTTGTTAAAATGATACACCACACTCTGAAATTTTAATTTGAGATGAATAATACATACACCAACCATTGTGGCAAGCAATCCTAAAACATTAATTATTAAGGATAGCGTGTATAAAGCACACATGTGGTGTTATATGTAAGTGCCATATTAAACCCGCCCAGATAGCTGTGCATAATAAAGCACTGGTCCCGGAATGGGGATATATGCTGACCTTGGATCGAATCTACCCAGCAGATCAACGACGAAAGTCACTGTGCTGACCAGCCTGTATGTGCTTTTAGACAGTTTCCCACATTCCGTTAGGTGTATATTAAGCTTTTATCCAAGTTCCACCTCAGTTAAACGTTTCACAAACATTTAGAAAACTTTCACTCCATTTTACATGAATAACACCACACACAGACAGTTGGGATACACATATTCCATACCAGAGGTGTAGTGGTGTAGGAGTGAAGAGAGGGGGTAGGAGGCAACAGGGTGGTGACAGGAAACGTATCTAGCCGCCACACTTAAATGAACCCTTCCACGTCCTTTAATAACCAGGCCGGCTGTGCGTCGAAGCAAGATAAAACCTTGGCTACTTTTGAGTTTCCCAAATTTTTGAATATCCGCCATTTTATGCATAGCGCAAATGAGCTGTGTCAGACGCTTGGAGGGGGAGGGGGGGGCCGATGTGGAGAAATACAATGTCTCATCGATTACCTCATCGATAACGTTATCGACGGCGTCATCGGTAACCTACTTCGCGATAGAACCCATCAACACTACCTACCGCCAGCTATTATATCTTGGGTATTACAAATTGCAAGGTATGTATAAGAGAAGATTCCTATGAAAGGTGTAATATGACGAAGGCAATAAGTAGAAACATTCAGAAGTAAACCTCATGCCAGATTAAGCATAATGACTTAAACTGGAAGACGGTGTGCGTGAATCCATCAGCTCACACACTCGCTCAGAGGCATATACGTTTATAAATGATTTAACATCAATGCCATCGCTTCGTCAAGAAACAATATTCACAGGTCATCCATATTGGCTGTCTTATATTGGCATTATTGCTTTAACACAGTAGGATATCATTTTTTCATTACCGGTGGCACTAATTGCCTACAGTACACATTTAGCGATTTGTTGTGAGTGTATTTTAGAGACGTCGCGCACCACTAGTGCAAGGATAATGTGGAGTTTGTGCTAATCAAGAGCAAATTTGTTATTAAACAATGCATCGAGAAAGTTTTATAACTCAAAATACGGGTGTATTTCTTGAAATATCGTGCTGTGCTGGTTGTTAATATGTGATATCAACGTTCCTTGTTCAAATGAGGCGCTGCAGTGATTTCAAACATTTGAAATGATGTATATACATATATATTAGAAAGGAAATGTGGGTATTTGAAAAATATTGATCGAAACATTCAAAAAATTGTAAATAACAATGGGAGGTGGTCACCCAATGGCGTTCGTACAGAAAATGACGTGGCGTCATTAATTTATAGTAATTCAGCAGTGCTCCACTCACATAATGTAACGTCAATGTGTCTTAGGTCACAAATGTAGTTAATAATTACCTCTGTTTCGCATAATATGCCGTCACGACATCAAACTGCTGTAATTCAGCTGTGCCCGAGTCACATACTGCAAAATAAAAGTGTCTTCTTCCTAAGTTATGGAAATATTTACCGCCATTTCCTAAGTGGGATAACTCAGCTACTGATGATTCTCTCACTATGCTGAACAGAGCACAAATGGAGAAACTTGCGTAATTGGAATTGCAATAAAAATGGGTGGAGGCGACCCAGAACGCGCCATTTTAAGGCATGCTGTTGTCTAGAGAGAGAAAGAACGGAATATAGCAGATTTCCAGCTTCCTATTAGTCTACATCAGTGGGGGATGGTGACCTAGTCTGAGATCATTATCTGTTCCAGAACCGGCGCAATGGTCGTGTAACCTTCATCTTCACGGTATTTTTACTCTCACAACTTCCAAAGGTGAGTGGGTGATCATGAAGGGTCTTATTTTGAGACGTGACCGGCATCAGATTACATCCTGACGTACCCCACACAGCTATCCAAGATGCGTGGTCAGAGAGCCCCCAAGATCACCTGACCTCAACCTTCCAGTGTCATCTCAACAGTGATGTGTGAGGCATGCTCGTAGATACAGTTCAACGAATGAAGCAGCGAATCATTCAGTCTTGTCATGATTTACGAGACATTTCAGGTACTCTTGAAGAATTTGTAAATCACTGCATGCCTGAGTGCAGTTTTGCATCCAAAGAAGGAAACAGCACGTGTCACATCTTATTTAGCATACCCGAGTGTACACTAAATTGTAACATGTAGCGCGCTAAAGCAGTATTTTATTCCGTGTTAGAGCAGGCCATCGGTGAATACTAAAGTCGGTGGAGTAGTAACCACAAACTCGCAATCATCTTGTAAACGGCTAGTTTTCGGACTCGTGTTTACCAGAACGTTTTGCTTCTATTATCGTCCAGTTTCACTCCTATCAGTTTTCGACACTAATGGTGATACCTCCACATTTATGGCCAAAATAGTTAACACTCGTATCGCTAAAGTGTTATCCATTGCATCAGTGCCTGAATATGAGCTAGGCTTCACACTGTTTTCTTTTTAATCCAACAGTATTTTTCACTTCAGCGTTGTTGTCGCTGAAATAAGGGATATAAGAATTTAAAAAAGAAGAAAGAAAGGAAGTGTCTTCCAACGCTGGGACTTCATTAGCGTATTGTCGTTCTATACAAGATCAGGTGGAGATTATTTATAGCTTTACTTGCTCGAACGTTCACATGTCTCATATTCTTCCAGGTGGTGTTGTGTTGATTCGACGACGAGATTTTGTTAATACTGGTGCTGTGTTTATAATCTCGTGATGGAAAAGAAGCAGAAAGGGCGGATTTATAAAACGTCTCGAATGATCTAAAGAGACAAGGTTGCTGAGCTTCATGTCTCCTTCTACCAGTCCAATAACGATGTACAGGAGGTATATTGAACTGTGAAAAATTAGAGACTTATTTCAGGGCTCTCGTCCATTACCTGTTGTTTAGCGCTGTTTACACGTTAGTAGTACAGATGAAAAATAGAATTCTATTTATCAGTGACGTCCGTGAAGAGGGCACGTTATCACTTAAAGGAACAAAAAGTTCAAACTTCATTGCTTAGCTGATTTAAATCCTAACATTCTGTGTCCTCGCTAAATTCTACGGAACAAGATCAAGAAGGTTCAAAACCAAAACGCCTATTCTCCTTTACGTCATTTTTGTAGAACTTTTCTCTTCTGTCCCATCTCAGACGTCAGCTCTTTTAAGTATTTCCTCCTTCAAACAAAAAAATTTATGTTGTATCCGCATATGAGTGTTCGCATTTCTCACACAATAACAGAACAATTTTTTTCCCGGAGTAGCGCGTTTTCTTAGAATTGCCTCCAACTTTAGATTCAGAGACGCGTTGTACTCACGACAGTAACATCGTTAGAGAAGCAGCAGCTGGCGAGGAACCTGCGACGGAATTTGTTAATGAACTAAGTCGGAAATCGCTTAAAGTGATTTATGAAAAGGAAAGCAGCGCTAAATTAGGGCGGCGAGCGGCGAAAGGCAGCACGTGCGCTTGTGCTGCTGCTGCTGCTGCTGCTCCTGACTCGCTTCGGAATTCGCTACAAGTTGCCGATTCGTTGAGCCGCATTGAAATAAGGTATACGTGGCTGTTGTGTTGCGCGCTCGCGATTCAGGGAGCACCCACTATTATCACGTGGACACTGCTCTCTGTTCATCTAAGTTCACAGGAGAACACAAAGGGATATAAATTTGTAGAACGTCATAACGTAGACGCCACATTAGCCCCTTCAGCGCTGTCGAGGTGAAAGATAAATTGCTGTTACACCACATTCGGGTCCACAGTCAACGAAATTAATGACAGGCATTATTTATATAGGTGACTGAATCTGGAAAGACTAGTAATCGGGGCGAATGATGACGCCGCGATTAAGAAAAATGCAGGAAAGCGGAAGATTTGTTCATATTTGTGAGACATGTATTGGTTAGCGAGCATCAGGGAACACGAGTGGAAACTGATGAATATTTCGTTGACCTATCGAACAGAGGTTAATTATTTCTCAAACAACAAACGCAGGGATAAGACAAACCGTGAGATTCTATCTTTATGCGTCACATTACGATGCATATCCAAAGACAGTTCTATCAATCTGAAGTGGAATACAAGAGAGTTAGTTAGCTGGGTAATTAGTTATTTAGATCAAATGGCTCTGAGCACTATGGGACTTAACATCTGAGGTCATCAGTCCCATAGAATTTAGAACTACTTAAACCTAACCAACCAAAGGACGTCACACACATCCATGTCCGAGGCAGGATTCGAACCCGCGACCTAGCAGTCGCGCGGTTCCGATTTGAAACACCTAGAACCGCTCGGCCACCACGGCCGGCTTTACTTAGTTAGACAGTTATTTGTATGTTCGTAGATTATAATTGCAACATCTCGCTATGGTGTGTAATGGAATAGTTTTACGATTACAGTAAACTTTCTCAGTTTGATTGTCCGAATCTAAAGTGTTCCTTCTATTTTCTTTTATTATTATCATACACGGATCTACAAGTAACTAAGTTAATCCCCTCCCCCTCTCTCTCTTAAACGCAGATAAACACACACAAACATAAAATTTTCTTTTGTTGAAGGAGTTGTAAAAGCAGATATGAGTATGATTATGGCTGAGTAATTGTGTAAGTCACTCAGTCTTCCGGAATTATGTATGTAAATATTACTATTGTTTTCGAACTGTGGTTGGATAATGACAACAAACTTCATATGGGAGAGAATCTACTTTGAGGCTCTAGGCCAACTGTTTACAAATAAAACTGCCCAAAAAATGTTACAGGAGGGGAAACACAGTTTATCTGTATTACTCGCCTTTCTGCAACAAACGCTTTCCTCCTCAATGATTGTTCAAATAAGACTTTAATTAAAGATAACAAGTCGACTTTTGACATTTACACCTCCAAAATTTTAAATTATTCGTGAAGAAAATTTTCAGAGCTTAGACGTTTGGAAAGAGCAAAAACTTACGGCTTTCAGTTCAGGCTCTTCTGAATTTAAATTTGTAAGAATTTAGAATATTTTGTTTCATTTATTGATGCACCCTACCGCATTGTTTCTGATGATGTGGTCAGCATTTTCACAGTTCTGAACTGCGTATGTTGTAAATACCGTAGCATTTGAGTGGCAGAGGATCTGTTATTAATTTTCGAGGAATATTATTTACATTTTCAAATGTTGAAATTGCTCCATTAGGCTTGCACTATAGTTTCCCTACTGTATTATAGATGTTTCGAAGAGTTTATTATGGCCAATAAAAATTAATTTTGTGGTAAATAAAGGTATCTGATCTCCCATTTTTCCTTATTTATTGTTCCTACAACGACGCTGAGCGCATTTTTTCCCACTACTCTCATTGATCTGAAGTCCGCCCTTGGTAGCTGAATGGTCAGCGTGACGGATTGTCAATCCTCTGGACCCGAGTTCGATTCCCGGCTGGGTTGAGGAATTTTCTCCGCCCAGGGACTGGGTCTTGTGCTGATGTCATCATCATCATCCTCATCGACTGCAGATATTCGGAGTGGCGTCAAATTGAAAGACCGCCACACGGCGAACGGTCTGCGCGACGGGGGGCACTAGCCATTCGATTAAATAAATAAATGAATAAATTGTTCTGAAAGCGTTTTCGCACTTTATTTACTTAGCTTTTGACAGTATAGTACGTTTAAAATATCTTCACCAGCATCAAATACTGGCACCAACCCTACGAGCTTCAAACCTCTGCTTTGTGGAGGAACCACGCGTTCGCTTGCGAGTGGTGATCGGGCCTGCAGCACAGCTTTTGCTGTGTGCGCTGCCACGTGTGTGCTGTATTTATTTGTTAATAGGTGGTATACAAACATCTTCAACGAAACTGTTTCAAGTTATATGATCTGAGAGTAGAGAACACATGTAAGTAATAGAAAAAAATGTCTTTCTATTCCGCTACTGAAAGTTCATTACATTAGCAGTATTAAAATCTTCAAGAAGGAACTATCCGAAAATTACCAGATGAATGCTTTTTTATGTTTGACAGTGCTCTATAACGCACAGTTTAATAAATCAAGTTGCCAACTTTGCTTCCCTCCAAACAGAAGTTTAGTCGTAGCTGAGAAGTACGATATCACATTGACATGGTCAAGTGCCAATAATTAAGACTAAGTTCTAAGGTAGTGTACATCGTGAAGAAAATTTTAAGAGAAAAAAGCTTTTGAGTCGTACGATTACCTCCTCATCTAATATAAATTATTTGATACATATTTTTTCTCAGTAAGAACCATCTATTATGTTTCGTTGAAAGATTTAAAGGGATGACACTAAGTTGAAAAAGGAGGTGTAACGAAGAAAACTAAGCGAAAGCGGGTGCAAATGTTAAAAATGGAGAACGAAACTGCATTGTGATACTCAAATTTAACAAGAACATGAAAAGGTCTTGAAAGGAATTGTACTTACGGCCTTTTACTTGAAAGTATTGATGAAGAGCGTGACCAGTTCAGCGGTGTTTTCTCATCCTGCTGATCGGTGCAAAGCTCCACCTATTCCACAACAGAGTTTGAAGTAGCCGATGAAACTACGATTTAAAAAAAATGAGAAACGTTAGTTGTAATTAAGGGGGGTAGGATGTCAAACGGGCCGACTTGGAGCAGGAGGGGCACCACTGAACATTTTAATTTCCACAGTCTATACTTTTACAAATAAATTCATAAAACTTTGTCAGCATAACCAGGAAGGATTCAGAATTCACACTCTTAGCAGTGGAAGTTCGAAAACACACGAAATATTTATTTTTTTTACATGTGAAATTTCTTCATTTCATTTCATCATAGCCTCCTTAATATATTTGTTCTTATAAATAAGACTTACACTTTATCCAGCGTCAATAACGTTTTGAAATGTGTGCACTTGTAGTGTCCTCGCTGCCAGAGGCAAATTCCGTCAGGCTAGTAATAATCAATATGTCTATAGCGTTCTGAGATTGGTGGTCCGGTATTCAGAGATGTGATCTGTATTATCCTGAAACATCTCTGCTCTGTCAAAGCCGGCCGAAGTGGCCGTGCGGTTAAAGGCGCCGCAGTCTGGAACTGCAAGACCGCTACGGTCGCAGGTTAGAATCCTGCCTCGGGCATGGATGTTTGTGATGTCCTTAGGTTAGTTAGGTTTAACTAGTTCTAAGTTATAGGGGACTAATGACCTCAGCAGTTGAGTCCCATAGTGCTCAGAGCCATTTGAACCATTTTTTTGCTCTGTCAAAAACAATTAACTGAAAGTTTCCTTCTCATAATTTTTCGCCCTTTCCGTTCGATTTACGGCTCATGGAAGCTATGCTATGAGCATGTTCATCAACCGTGAAACAACGATCAGGTTTTATTTCTCTCATTCATGGGAAATTTGTACTGGTGTTATCAAATATCATTCCAGTTTTTGAGTGTAATGTGACAATTAGCAAGGCGTTTGTCACACTTGTGTTGTATACTATCACAGTCATTAAAGGAGTTTTCAGCCACACGGACCGGACTGATCCATTGGAAGGTGAATGGGGTGTGTTGTACGCCATCTTCCATGCCAATGATTACATTTGCGTTGTACACAGGTATTGTGGGCAGGGCCGCGACGTCGTTGCCAATGCTTGATATAAGAGGCCCCCAAATGGCCGTGCCGGTCAGTATGACAGCAGGGAGCCTCGCCAGAGCTTCGCGTGGACGTGCGAAACGTTCGCCTCCGGGATGTGGAGCCACACGAGTTCGACGTGGCAGCATAGCTGCGCGAGGCTGAGAGGTCCTACCGTCTTCGTGGCCGCACCGGTCGTACGGACATCAACAATGTCCCCGTTGTTGGCAACAATGGATACATGAAGGCACTCATGCACGACATGTAAAATCTAGACGTCCGACATACACTGTAAAGAGGGAGCAGCGACGGATTTTACGCCACGTGCGTGCAGATCCAACGCCAGCAACACAGGTCAGTCAGCGGGCTGTCCTACCAACAATGCAACATTCTGTAAGTACGATAATGATGGGTGTAGAATAAATGAATTAAAATTTGCGCCCCGACCGGGATTTGAACCGAAGTCTTCTTGCTTACTAGGCAGGAACGCTGACCTTTACAACATTGCAACTCTGTGGCTGCCGTAGTTGCACGGACCGCGCAAGACGAATGCCCTCCCCAATACAAACTTTAGTTCATATCTCCAGCTTCTTTTCCCCCTAAACAGTGCCTATTGCCAGGGCTCTTCGGCACTGTATCTTAGGTGTTCCGTGCTGCAACGTTAATCATAGTGCTGTGGTGATATAATGGACAGCACTTCTGCATAGTAAGGAAGGAGACGTGGATACTGGCCGTGGGACAAATTTTAATTTCTTTATTCAACTTCCATCAATATCGTAGATAAAGATGAGACTTAAAAGTCTAGAGGAAAATTCGATTATAAAATCTCTACGATTTTATTAAGTGCTTGTACCATTCGCATGCCGTGACGTCTCGACCCTTGAATTCACAACAGTGGGGTTCCAACATCATACTAGCATGTATGTTTTGTGGCAGTGTAGCGTAATACATGTTGGTCCTTCAAAGTTGACAGTGTAATCATTTCGTATGTGTGATACGATCTACCTGCCTGTCCTTCTGGGTGCAGCTCTTTTTATGACGATGAGTATAAATAGTGAACTTAATTATTCCCTTACTTTGACGAAATATTGTTTGAAACGTTATACGTAATTATTAGGTTAGCACAGTATGTTTTTAAACTTCACTCCGACACACTGTATAGGAGTTGCGTGAACGGACACCACTGTAGATTCAAGACCTCCAGACTCTTGACCAGACCAACAGAAAATAATTCTAAAAATGTTACGTATGCGGAGTTAAATTTCTCTGCAAGAGGAAAGACAAAAATGGTTCAAATGGCTCTGAGCACTATGGGACTTAACATCTGAGGTCATCAGTCCCCTAGATCTTAGGACTACTTAAACCTAACTAACCTAGGGACATCACACACATCCATGCCCGAGGCCGGATTCGAACCTGCGACCGTAGCGGTAGCGCAGTTCCAGACAAAGATAAGAGATGACATACTGCACGTTAAGACAATATTGTAGCGTCTACAGACGCGATTTCCTACCAGAAAGGTCACATTTAGTAGTAATTGGTGGAAAGTCTGCGAGTTAATCACAAATGATATCTGGCGTTTCCCAAGGAGGTGTTAAGGGCCTTTTGCTGCTTCTAATGTACACAAATGATTGGCTGACAAACCTGGCATTGCCTAGCGTCCATTTTGCCAGTTTTCTATTAGAAAAGAAAAGAAAAAATAAACTATGTTTGTAATGAAGTATCGAAAAAATTTGATTTCCACGTATTCCTGAAAACACATTTGAAATTCTCAAATAGTCGTACAAACAAATGTGCATAATGTACAAATGTGGAAGTGCACTATACAAATTAAGGAACATGATATTAGACAGTTTTTGTAAACTGGGCCGAGCTGCTTCGAGTATCTGAAACTTGATTTTGTAAGCGTCAAGGCAACGGCTCCTCATAGTTCTACAGAAGGCTACCATTTTCGCCTACAGCCCGCAGTGGTTAGACACTGGACTCGCATTCAGGAGGACGACGGTTCAATCCCGCGTCCGGCCACCCTGATTTAGGTTTTCCGTGATTTCCCTAATTCGCTCCAGGCAAATGCCGGGATGGTTCCTTTCAAAGGGCACGGCCGACTTCCTTCCCTGTCCTTCCCTAATCCGATGAGACCGATGACCTCGCTGTCTGGTCTCCTTTCCCAAAACAGCCAGCCTACAGCCGTTTGAGTCCCGCAGTTGAAAGCTGCCAAAAGCGCTGACAGGCGCCAGAGATTTCATTAGTTTCACACAACTGTAAGAGTGTCTTCGTTATTAGTAAAAAATAAATTAATATACGGTATTAAAAATTCATGCATGATGCGGCAATTTTTCACCCATCTCAGTGTTTATGACGTTATAGCTCACGAACTGTTATGCTGATGGTTCATACCACCACAGCGACTGCTGCATGACAGTAAAGTATATGGGTACCAAGTCTGGTTGAAATCTCTTCAGTGGCTTAGGGGGACATGTGGAAACACACACACACACACACACACACACACACACACACACACACACACACACACACACGTACATACATACATTTTTATTATATGTTTGGATTTAGGAAACAATCTGAATAGCTATTGTAATGTCTCTTGCAGCGGTCTCTCCACGATATTTTTAGAAATTTTATAAATTATATAACTCGGCACATATCTCGAAATATCTCTTCTTATCTTACCGATTCCTAAACTTTAATATACGATGATTATCAATGCAAAGTAGTTTCAAGCCCTATTATTCCTTGGAGCGTCCATTTACTCCATAGAATAGCATCTCTGCTGTCTATGTTTTCTCTTATGAAAAGAATGAAGGAGATCTTGCCGATTAGCCGTAAAAGAAGGAGGATGTATATGTATGTATTGTTGAGCTAGTCGCCATCTTGATGAGATTCTGTTTGAGAAGGAATTAAATACATGAACTAAACTAAAGTAAGTGTGTTCGCGTATTATTTAACTGATTATTATTGACAGTGTCTGCTTACTACGCTGTGTTGCATGGGATCAGTGGGAAACGTCTGATTTACACTGGACGAACCTGCCGCTTTGTATGCTTAAGATATCCAGTTTATTACTTCAAATAAATAGGCTAACACTGTCTTACCAGCAGATCTCCGGTCTTCCCCATGTGATCACCGAAAGTTAATAATTATTACAAATGTTTTCAGGAGTTCGACTGACAATTTTCGTTGCACCGAGACTTCGAAATTGCTTCACTGCCTTATGGAATTTAAGTTAAGCTCAATTTAATCAGGATAGAACAGTATTGAACTGTGTGAATGTGATAAGCCTGCTTTGTGAATGAAAATTGCCTTAATATACGCATGTTTTTACTATCCTGATCAGTGAAGCTAAATCAGGCCGGTGTGAGAGGGGTTTTTTAAATTTTAGAACTCACAAAAAAAATATTAAACTATCTTATATTGTTTGCAGAGAATACTTTCATTCTTCGTCTAGTAAAGTCATCAGAAGATCAAAAATAATTAGAAGATGATTTAGACAAGATCTGTACGGTACGAAAAATGGACATTGACCCTAAATAATGACAAGTGTGAGGTCATCCATATGAATTCTAAATGGAACCCTTACATTTCGGTTACACGATAAATCAGACATACACTATGTGATCAAAAGTATCCTGAAACCTGGCTGAAAATGACTTACAAGTTCGTGGTACCCTCTATCGGTAATGCTGAAATACAGTATGGTGTTGGCCCACCCTTTCTCTTGATGACAGCTTCCACTCTCGCTGGCATACGTTCAATCAGGTGCTGGAAGGTTTCTGGGGGAATGGCAGTTCATTCTTCACGGAGTGCTGCACTGAGGAGAGGTATCGATGTCGGTCGGTGAGGCCTGGCACCAAGTCGGCGTTCCAAAACACCCCAAAGGTGTTCTGTAGGATTCAGGTCAGGACTCTGTGCAGACCAGTCCATTACAGGGATGTTATTGTCGTGTAACTGCTCCGCCACAGGTCGTGCATTATGAACAGGTGCTCGATCGTGTTGAAAGATGCAGTCGCCATCCCCGAATTGCTCTTCAACAGTGGGAAGCAAGAAGGTGCTTAAAATATCAATGAAGGTCTGTCCTGTGATAGTGCCACGCAAAACAACAAGGGGTGCAAGCCCCCTCCATGAAAAACACGACCACATCATAGCACCACCGCCTCCGAATTTTACTGTTGGCACTACACACGCTGGCACCCACAGCCTGCCAACGGGTCGTCACATTGTGTACCGTGATTCGTCACTCCCACAACGTTTCTCCACTGTTCAATCGTCCAATGTTTACTCTCCTTACACGAAACGAGGCATCGTTTGGCATTTACCGGCGTGATATTTGACTTATGAGCAGCCGCTCGATCACGAAATCCAAGTTTTCTCACCCTAACTGTCATAGTGCTTGCAGTGGATCTTGATGCAGTTTGGAATTCCTGTGTGATGGTCTGAATAGATGTCTGCCCATTAGACATTACGACACTCTCCAACTGTCGGCGGTCTCTGTCAGTCAACAGACGAGGTCAGCCTGTACGCTTTTATGCTGTACGTGTCCCTTCATGTTTCCGCTTCACTATCACATCGGAAACAGTGGACTAGGGATGATTAGGAGTGTGGAAATATCGCGTGCAGACTTATGACGCAAGTGACACCCAATCACCTGACCACGTTAGAAGTGCGTGAGTTCCGCGGAGCGCCCCATTCTGCTCTCTCGCGATGTCTAATGACTACTGAGGTCGCTGATATGGAGTACCTGGCAGTAGGTGGCAGCACAATCCAGCTAATATAAAAAAAACGTATGTTTTGTGGGGTGTCCGAATACTTTTGATCACATAGTGTATGTAAACGCTATCACTTCAGCTAAATAATTAGGAATCATAATTACGAACTAATTAAATTGGAAAAATCAAATAAATATTGTTTTGGCAAAGGCTGCCAAATACACTGGCTAAGCAACGCTTCTCCATCTTCAGCTAGACTCTTGCTGTGCAGTACGGTGTCCTTACCAGATAGAATTGACGGAGGACATGGAAAAGTTCCAAAGTCGGACAGCTCGTTTTATATTACCGTCAAATTTGGGAGAAAGTGTCAGGGATATGATGCGTGAGTTCGGATGGTAATAATTAAAACGATGGCGTTTCAAAAATTCAATTTTATTGATACCCACCTTCGTAGGGAGAACGGATCGTCACAGAAAAGTAAAATATAAAGTGTTCATTTTCCCCGCGTGCTTTTACAGAGTGCAACGGTAGAGAAATAGGGTGAAAGTGATTCGATGAAACCTCTGCCTGGCACTTAAGCGTGAATTCAAATGGTTCAAATGGCTCTGAGCACTATGGGACTTAACATCTGAGGTCATCAGTCCCCTAGAACTTAGAACTACTTAAACCTAACTACCCTAAGGACATCACACACATCCATGCCCGAGGCAGGATTCGAACCTGCGACCGTAGCGGTCGCGCGGTTCCAGACTGTAGCGCCTACAACCGCTCTGCCACTCCGGCCAGCCTAAGCGTGAATTGCGAAGTAGTCATGTGGATACAGACGTAAATGAGAATAAATTTGCAATACAGAAATAATAAGGCCGAATATTTTACTAAATATATTCATTTGGCTTAATTTCACTAATAACCCTTTTTATCCAATTACGTATGGAGATATGATCCTAAGTTTAGTATGTCACGTCTGGGGAAGGTATGAAGTACCAGGCGAATGGGGCGTAACTAAACTCATCTTTGTTTTCAATAAAGGATTGGGATAAGTGTAGAGTTATTGCTCTCTCAAATGATACTTATAAACTGAATGTAAACTTACTAAATTAGAGGTTAAAAAGAATCTCTGAAGCTATTTTGATTGACGAACAAACAGGGGTGACATTGTTTTTACCATGAAAACATAATTCAAAAAGGCTTAAGTTCAACTTGGAAACGCTCCCACCTCTCATGGAGTTCGAAAATGCGTTTGATCACGTAGATTGGAAGAAAATTTGACAGACAATTTTGAATAAAAATTTGACATAAAATTTCGAAAAAATTGTTACCTAAGACACTTGATCCAAGCGAGCGCGTCTATGTCAATACAGGGGTCGTTATAGACACTGGAAAACAGTTATCGGCAGAGACAGACACAAATCAGAGCGTGTAGGTGTGTCTCAACCACTCTTTAACGTCTACATAGATAGCGTGATAAGAACATGGAAAGCCCACAATATTGCTTCGGGATTCAAATTAAGAACCCATAAACATGTGAACAGCTTACTGTGTTCCGAAGACGGAGTACGAGGGCTGTTTCGTAAAGTAAGGTCCGATAGGTCGCGAAATGGTACCCACAGTGAAAATCTGAATTTTTTTTATTTGCAACAGTTAGCCACACCTTCCAGCTACCTCTCTAAATAGTCAGGCAGAGGTTTCATCGAATCACTTTCACCCTATTTCTCTACCGTTGCACTCTGTAAAAGCACGCGGGGAAAATGAACATTTTATATTTTACTTTTCTGTGACGATCCGTTCTCCCTACGAAGGTGGGTATCAATAAAATATTTTCGTTTTTGAAACGCCATCGTTTTAATTATTACCATTCGAACTCACGCATCATACCCCTGACACTTTCTCCCAAATTTGACGGTAATATAAAACGAGCTGTCCGACTTTGGAACTTTTCCATGTCCTCCGTCAATTCTATCTGGTAAGGACACCGTACTGCACAGCAAGAGTCTAGCTGAAGATGGAGAAGCGTTGCTTAGCCAGTGTATTTGGCAGCCTTTGCCAAAACAATATTTATTTGATTTGATTTGATATTTGTTGCAGCGTCGTACAAACTTACAGTACCCTCATCGCAGAAAGCAACCGTCTGTGCTTTCTGTGAATTCTCTACGCTGGTCTACCGTTCGTTGTTTGTACCAAAATGTTGTCTTCCTAGCCAGTGGTTCATGTGAGCAGAGATAAACATCGGAGGTAGCCAAGTCCGGGCTGTATGGTGGCCGATCAGACACTTCCCTTTGAAAATGCTCCCGGAGCGTCGTCATTGCCTCTGTAGATTGCAACCGAGGAGTAGCATGAAGATGTAACCGTGTGACAGATATGTTATGTGGACTGCATAGCTTCAGGCGAAATCTCTCACCAGGTCCTCATACTTGGCGGGAGATAATGTTTTCTAGCCGGAAAATACTATTTTCTTCTTCCGAATACGCCTCGTTTTGTCAAGAAAGCGAACATGAATTATGGTGGGCAGTATGTAAGCTACATCTCTTGAGCTCAGCATGAGATCTGAAGATTTGAACAATTAGAACTAAGGTAATGACTTCCCTAGGAGCCGGCCGGCGTGACCGAGCGGTTCTAGGCGCTACAGTCTGGAACCGCGCGACCGCTACGGTCGCAGGTTGGAATCCTGCCTCGGGCATGGAATTGTGTGATGTCCTTAGGTTAGTTAGGTTTAAGTAGTTCTAAGTTCTAGGGGACTCATGAACTCAACAGTTAAATCCCATAGTGCTTAGAGCCATTTGAACCATTTTAAGCTTCCCTAGGAACAGAAGTAACGTGAAACAAATCTGCATCTATACAAAAACACTAGAGGAAGGGTCTGTTTCTAGTACATCAAGAGAGACATAGCGTATGAAGGCGATAGAAATATAAATAATAAAATAGACACCTTTCAGGCCAGATGTAGATCAACTGCAAGGATCTTTGAAGGGAATGTAGGGAGGTGACGTTACTAAAATTTTACGAAGAAACAGCATTGCCGACCTTTCTGTGCAAATCACTATCTAGGGCTACAAGAAAGTAAGATCTTAGGCCGTTGGAAAGATTAGAATTGAACTTTAACTATTGTGTGAACGACTGCAGCAAATAAGCTCAAGTCATGAACATCGGAGGTTGGTGTGTAAACTATAATAGATAAAGCTCTACGGAACACAAATGACTGGAAGGAAAATGTTCTGCATACGACAGATTCCGAAAGGAAGCACTATATTGTGCATCATCAGGGAGAATATTAGTGGGTATACCGAGAGGACGCTATGATGAAACAGGAATAGGGTTAAAAAAATCTAATCCAGAAAAAGAAGTACCTCGATAAATCAAGATTTCGTATCCTCATTTAAATAGTTAGGTAGCTATCGACGGAAGAGGTGGTATCTCACAAATTCCTCTGTCCGCAGAAATGTGAAATGCGATATATAGGTCATATCCTTAGCTGCACTACTTACACCAAGCAGAAAGTAAGTCCTGCTGAGGAAACTTAAGGTAATTTTTTTTCTCGGAAATGAGGCCGCTATCGGATGGAAGTTCCATTTTGTGCAACGCGAAACTACAACAAAGTGCTAGAGCGAGGCACTTCGCATCCTGCGTAAACTGTGAGGTCAATATTGAGGAAACCAGGTTCAATTCTGTGCCTGGCAGAGGCAGCGGAGGTTTGTTAGAGGACTGCGGTTAATTTCCGGGGGCGGTAAGCGACGGCGCCTGCAGCGCGCTTCCTGGCAAATAGGTGGGCGCGCGTGCGAGCGGCCGGCGTCCGGCGGGCTGCTTTCGCTTCGAGACGGACAAATTGCCAGTCGATCCGCTAAGCGGCAATTTATGTGACGCGCGGGCTGCTCTCTGCAGATAGAGCAACGGTTCCCAGCGGCGATCCACTGCTCGCTGGATATTCATCCAGATACCTGACGCTCCCTCCCGGCCAGTTTGACATTCACAGACGATATTATTTCGTGTTAATAGATTGCCTTGTCACGGACGTGGAGGGCTTTTGATCCATTTAGACCGCAGATAACAAAATGGAGACTGTGCTGCAAAGATCGCTCACGTTTGTGTGGAGAACTGAAATTTATTTTCATTTTATTTATTTTTACAATGATCCGCACAGTCAAACACATTGTGCACTGTTTTTACACAATGTGTCCCAAATCCTTAGGGTCAAAATTATAAAGACGGCCAGAGTTAGTCGCAAAATGAAACAAAAAGAAATGAGCGTCAGGGGAACAAACCCGGAACGGCTGTTCTAAACGAGGTTGCATGGAAATGCAGGAAGACCTATGGGGAATTGATGCTTGGTTTAAAGACTTTCAGTTGATCCTCAACGTAATGACCTACTGCGTATAGTAGGTAGAGGGATTCGTCACTGCTCGATTACAGTACGAGGTGCATTCAAGTTCTAAGGCCTCCGATTTTTTTTGTAATTAACTACTCACCCGAAATCGATGAAACTGGCGTTACTTCTGGACGTAATCGCCCTGCAGACGTACACATTTTTCACAATGCTGACGCCATGATTCCATGGCAGCGGCGAAGGCTTCTTTAGGAGTCTGTTTTGACCACTGGAAAATCGCTGAGGCAATAGCAGCATGGCTGGTGAATGTGCGGCCACGGAGAGTGTCTTTCATTGTTGGAAAAAGCCAAAAGTCACTAGGAGCCAGGTCAGGTGAGTAAGGAGCATGAGGAATCACTTCAAAGTTGTTATCACGAAGAAACTGTTGCGTAACGTTAGCTCGATGTGCGGGTGCGTTGTCTTGGTGAAACAGCACACGCGCAGCCCTTCCTGGACGTTTTTGTTGCAGTGCAGGAAGGAATTTGTTCTTCAAAACATTTTAGTAGGATGCATCTGTTACCGTAGTGCCCTTTGGAACGCAATGGGTAAGGATTACGCCCTCGCTGTCCCAGAACATGGACACCATCATTTTTTCAGCACTGGCGGTTACCCGAAATTTTTTTGGTGGCGGTGAATCTGTGAGCTTCCATTGAGCTGACTGGCGCTGTGTTTCTGGATTGAAAAATGGCATACACGTCTCATCCATTGTCACAACCGACGAAAAGAAAGTCCCATTCATGCTGTCGTTGAGCGTCAACATTGCTTGGCGACATGCCACACGGGCAGCCATGTAGTCGTCTGTCAGCATTCGTGGCACCCACCTGGATGACACTTTTCGCATTTTCAGGTCGTCATGCAGGATTGTGTGCACAGAACCCACAGAAATGCCAACTCTGGAGGTGATCTGTTCAACAGTCATTCGGCGATCCCCCAAAACAGTTCTCTCCGCTTTCTCGATCATGTCGTCAGACCGGCTTGTGCGAGCCGGAGGTTGTTTCCGTTTGTTGTCACGCGATGTTCTGCCTTCATTAAACTGTCGCATCCACGAACGCACTTTCGACACATCCATAACTATATCACTACATGTCTCCTTCAACTGTCGATGAATTTCAATTGGTTTCATACCACGCAAATTCAGAAAACGAATGATTGCACGCTGTTCAAGTAAGGAAAACGTCGCCACTTTAAGTATTTAAAACAGTTCTCAATCTCGCCGCTGGTGGTAAAATTCCATCTGCCGTACGGTGCTGCCATCTCTGGGACGTATTGACAATGAACGCGGCCTCATTTTAAAACAATGCGCATCTTTTTATCTCTTTCCAGTACGGAGAAAAAAATCGGAGGTCTTAGAACTTGAATGCACCTTGTATTGACGATAGGCCACTGGAAACTTCTTAAGTAATAGAACCCAGTACGTTGTCCTCGATGGCGAGTGTTCATAGGAGGCGAGGGTATCATCTGGAGTGCCCCATGGAAGTGTGGTAGGTCCGCTGTTGTTTTCTATCTACATAAATGATCTTTTGGATAGGGTGGATAGCAATGTGCGGCTCGTTGCTGATGATGCTGTGGTGTACGGGAAGGTGTCGTCGTTGAGTGACTGTAGGAAGATACAAGATGACTTGGACAGAATTTGTGATTGGTGTAAAGAATGACAGCTAACTCTAAATATAGGTGAATGTAAATTAATGCAGATGAATAGGAAAAAGAATCCTGTAATGTTTGAGTACTCCATTAGTAGTATAGCGCTTGACACAGTCACGTCGATTAAATATTTGGACGTAACATTGCAGAGTGATATGAAGTGGGACAAACATGTAATGGCAGTTGTGAGGTTCACTGATTAATTTTGGGAAGATGTGGTTCATCTGTAAAGGAGACCGCTTATAAATCACTAATACGACCTAATCTTAAGCACTACTCGAGCGTTTGGGATCCCTATCAGGTCGAATTGGGGGAGGACATAGAAGCAATTCAGAGGCGGGCTACTAGATTTGTTACTGGTAGGTTTGATCATCGCGCGAGTGTTACGGAAATGCTTCAGGAACTCAGGTGAGAGTCTCTGAAGGAATGGAGGCGTTCTTTTCGTGAATCGCTACTGAGGAAATTTAGAGAACCAGCATCTGAGGCTGACTGCAGTACAATCTTACTGCCGCCAGCTAATATTTCGCAGGCCGGCCAGTGTGGCCGAGCGGTTTTAGGCGCTTCAGCCTGGAAACGCGCGACCGCTACGGTCGCAGGTTCGAATCCTGCCTCGGGCATGGATGCGTATGATGTCCTTAGGTTAGTTAGCTTTAAGTAGTTCTAAGTGCTAGGGGACTGAAGACCTCAGATGTTAAGTCCCATAGTGCTCAAAGCCATTTGAACCAATTTTATATTTCGCGCAAAGACCACAAAGATAAGATAAGAGAGATTATGGCTCGTACAGAGGCATATAGGTAGTCATTTTTCCCTCGTTCTCTTTGGGAGTGGAACAGGGAGAGAAGATGCTAGTTGTGGTACGAGGTACCCTCCGCCATGCACCGTATGGTGGAATGCGGAGTATGTATGTAGATGTAGATGAAAACAGTAACAATCGTGAGATATGTAGGAGTTACCGTCAGAAGAGACCTAAAGAGGAGTGACAAAAAAATGGCTCTGAGCACTATGGGACTCAACTGCTGAGGTTATTAGTCCCCTAGAACTTAGAACTAGTTAAACCTAACTAACCTAAGGACATCACAAACATCCATGCCCGAGGCAGGATTCGAACCTGCGACCGTAGCGGTCTTGCGGTTCCAGACTGCAGCGCCTTTAACCGCACGGCCACTTCGGCCGGCTGAGGAGTGACAACCATAATACTAATTTTAGGAACAGGCAGATACCAGGATGTGAATCATCGAAGGTACCTTAACCTTCTTAGTCCTGAGCTTCGATTTCCAGAATCAAAAGTTTATACTGGTAGTACTCAAAGAACTAGAGGTTTTAGAGAGTTTCAGAGGGAGCATTAGGGAATGATTGACAAGGACAGGGGAAAGGAATACAGTGGAAGAAGAATGGGTAGCTTTGAGAGATGTAATAGTGAAGGCAGCAGAGGATCAAGCGGGTAATATGACGAGGGTTAGTAGAAAACCTTCGGTAACACAAGAGATAACGAATATAATTGGTGAAAGGAGAAAATATAAAAATTCAGTTACTGAAACAGGCGAAAGGGAATACAAAGGTTCCAAGATCGACAGGAAGGGCAAAATGTCGAAGTAGGAATGGATAGAGGACAAATGTGAGGATATAGAAGCATGTATCATAAGGGGTAAGATAGATACAGCCTACAGGAAAATTAAAGAGAACTTTGAAGAACAAAGATCAAGAGCTCAGATGGAAAACCAGTCCTATACAAAGAATGGAAAGCAGAAAGGTAGAAAGAGTATATAGGGGGTCTTTACAACGGAGATGGACTTGAGGGCAATATTATGGCCATCGAAGAGGACGTAGATGAAGATATTGAACACATTTCGCCACATACGTTTCCGACTTGAAATTCCAAACACCGCAGTACAGACAGCAGACAGAGGTTTTATTGATAAAATTATATCTGTCATTATATCTGTGTGGCACGTAGTAATATTATGGGTTAGTTAAATCCTATCTATAATACTTTATTCATCCCGGTAATTTATTTTATATGAATCTAATATATGTAACAATAGTCTACTGTAAGCTACAGTCCTAAAAAAATGTCATCGTATTTATCGCATCATTTAGTCCAATATTTCTGTGAAGTACAGGTATATACTACTAGAAATTCACCGACCCCAGTTGGTCGATGAGTCAGTCACTCTGCTCTGAATACATAATACATTCTCAGGTATTCAGTGTTGCAAAAATGGTTCAAATGGCTCTGAGCTCTATGGGACTCAATATCTTTGATCATCAGTCCCCTAGAACTCAGAACTACTTAAACCTTACTAACCTAAGGAGATCACACAACACCCAGTCATCACGAGGCAGAGAAAATCCCTGACCCCGCCGGGAATCGAACCCGGGAACCCGAGCGCGGGAAGCGAGAATGCTACCGCACGACCACGAGCTGCGGACTATTCAGTGCTGCATTACTGCAGACAGTGAACACTGTTTAATCTGGTAAATACTTCTCTAACAGTAGCCTAAAATACTATGTGTTCTGGAATAGTCTTCAACAGTGACGTGCTAATACTGTAAAGAAATCATTACTGACATCGAAAGAGAATTAAGGTAAATATGCCTGGTAATTAACAACCCAAACTAATGGTTTTCAGGTTTATGAACGTAGAAGGTTTATGCAATATAGCTTTTAAGAAATTGCAAAGGAAATATGAGTAGTTTCTGTCGTATTTTCATGCTAATTTGACGGCGTTTAAAGATAATAACGAAAACAACTTAGGTGTAAAACAGACGTCACTGTTTTCGGTTGCTTACCAAAGAAAATCAGAATATTAAGTGAACATTTATATATTATTTCTGATTAAATATATTAATTTTCTCATTGAAAGCATGCGCTCTACTGACTCTCTCTGAAATTTAAAAAAATAACTAAACGTGACGGTGAAATGAATGCGTCTGAAACATTACCATAGTCAATTCAGTGGAGCCAGTAGATAATAAACATATTTTCTTTCGTAACTCACAATTCGTAAAATCCAGTGAAAAACATTGCTATCTCTAAACAGAACTACGAAAGCTAGCCACTTGTAAGCTGATTATGAAAAAAACATGTAATTAAATTTATTCCGTATCTGTACTTCCAGATCACCAGCATATTGCTCATTTCCTGTGAAATTACCTTCTTTAGTAAACAACGCGAGGCTTCTGAGCGAGCTGAATCTCGGGCACTTGTAATTGTACAGCTCTTCCTTTTAAAGTTTAATCACTTTTTAAAAGGAAACACGCAGCGGCAGGACCATGCATAGAGCGTGCGGTGGCCGAATACGGCATTAAGTGCGGACCGACTTAGCCGCCGGTGTAATCATTACGAGCAGCTCCTCTCAAATTACTGCCATTACTTTTTGATGCAACTACCCTCAAAGGGAAGAATGGAATGCACCTAAGCCACAGAGATAATGGATTCGCACAGCAAAATCTGACAGAATTTCTTGAAACTTCCTCAATCCGGGATTCTTTCTGAATGTAAAGTTCGCCTGTGCAGCTGAAACTGATGCTAATGAAATAAGGTATCAGACTCTGTGGCTTTATCTGACGCTTTTAGCAGCGTATGTCCAGCGTGTAATGCAATACCGACATTCTCGGAAATCATATAAGACCCCTTCGGTAGCCTAGCTGATACGTCAGGGCTCTTAATAATGATATGGGGAAGTTAAAAAGGAAAATAATCATTTCTTGCATATTTGAAAAATAAACGTGGGTGTGGATATCTTTGATCCCGTGATATACACTCCTGGAAATTGAAATAAGAACACCGTGAATTCATTGTCCCAGGAAGGGGAAACTTTATTGACACATTCCTGTGGTCAGATACATCACATGATCACACTGACAGAACCACAGGCACATAGACACAGGCAACAGAGCATGCACAATGTCGGCACTAGTACAGTGTATATCCACCTTTCGCAGCAATGCAGGCTGCTATTCTCCCATGGAGACGATCGTAGAGATGCTGGATGTAGTCCTGTGGAACGGCTTGCCATGCCATTTCCACCTGGCGCCTCAGTTGGACCAGCGTTCGTGCTGGACGTGCAGACCGCGTGAGACGACGCTTCATCCAGTCCCAAACATGCTCAATGGGGGACAGATCCGGAGATCTTGCTGGCCAGGGTAGTTGACTTACACCTTCTAGAGCACGTTGGGTGGCACGGGATACATGCGGACGTGCATTGTCCTGTTGGAACAGCAAGTTCCCTTGCCGGTCTAGGAATGGTAGAACGATGGATTCGATGACGGTTTGGATGTACCGTGCACAGAAGCGGCTCTCATCGCTGAAGACGACACGTCTCCATTCGTCCCTCCATTCACGCCTGTCACGACACCACTGGAGGCGGGCTGCACGATGTTGGGGCGTGAGCGGAAGACGGCCTAACGGTGTGCGGGACCGTAGCCCAGCTTCATGGAGACGGTTGCGAATGGTCCTCGCCGATACCCCAGGAGCAACAGTGTCCCTAATTTGCTGGGAAGTGGCGGTGCGGTCCCCTACGGCACTGCGTAGGATCCTACGGTCTTGGCGTGCATCCGTGCGTCGCTGCGGTCCGGTCCCAGGTCGACGGGCACGTGCACCTTCCGCCGACCACTGGCGACAACATCGATATACTGTGGAGACCTCACGCCCCACGTGTTGAGCAATTCGGCGGTACGTCCACCCGGCCTCCCGCATGCCCACTATACGCCCTCGCTCAAAGTCCGTCAACTGCACATACGGTTCACGTCCACGCTGTCGCGGCATGCTACCAGTGTTAAAGACTGCGATGGAGCTCCGTATGCCACGGCAAACTGGCTGACACTGACGGCGGCGGTGCACAAATGCTGCGCAGCTAGCGCCATTCGACGGCCAACACCGCGGTTCCTGGTGTGTCCGCTGTGCCGTGCGTGTGATCATTGCTTGTACAGCCCTCTCGCAGTGTCCGGAGCAAGTATGGTGGGTCTGACACACCGGTGTCAATGTGTTCTTTTTTCCATTTCCAGGAGTGTAGCATCGGAAATGTTAGAGAACGACGATTACTCTTTCGTTTCTAGAGCAGATACTTCTCTACAGCGCAATTATTGTTCAATTAATGATTTTTTCTGCGTTTAGGAACACACTCATATGAAACTTTTTAAATCAAATTTTCACTGTTTGACTGTGTGTTTTAATATTAAATCATTTCACACTATTGCGATTTCAGCTTTGTAACCATTATCATGTGCAGAGATGAACTGAAAATCTGTGAAACGTATAGATCATAAGAGCAGAGCATAACGTGAAAAACGTAAAAATGATTACATACTTAAACAGCATTATTTACTAACGACAAAATGTTCGACATATCTAAATGTCATTCATCATCGAAAAATTACAACGTATATCTGGTCATACAGGCCAGTCATCGCAATACAGGATATGAATACGAGCTATGAATAGATAGTGCGGCTGACATTGTGCCATCATTAACAAAACAAAGTGCAATAGATTGTTCTGCTGAACACAATGTCATCCCTACTATCTATTCCTAGTTCGTACTCACATTCTGTATTGCTACAACTCGTGTTTATGACCAGCTATATGGTGGATTTCTTCGACAATAGCGTCCTTTGCACCTAATAATGGTTATAAAACGGAAATCGCGATAGGGTGAAATAAATGACTATTAAAACGTATATAAAAGGGGGATTTTCTTTCAAAAATATATTGTATTATTCTTTAGATAAAATATTAAAAATATGCACGTCTTCAGACTGGCAACATGTTATTTGTACTTCCAGAATCTGTAAGCGAATGTCAAACAGATATCGAACGTATTTCTAGTCAGAATAAGTTTGACACTACCTGTTTTACGTTTCATAAACTTGTTTTGTCTTTTATACACTCCTGGAAATTGAAATAAGAACACCGTGAATTCATTGTCCCAGGAAGGGGAAACTTTATAGACACATTCCTGGGGTCGGATACATCACATGATCACACTGACAGAACCACAGGCACATAGACACAGGCAACAGAGCATGCACAATGTCGGCACTAGTACAGTGCATATCCACCTTTCACAGCAATGCAGGCTGCTATTCTCCCATGGAGATGATCGTAGAGATGCTGGATGTAGTCCTGTGGAACGGCTTGCCATGCCATTTCCACCTGGCGCCTCAGTTGGACCAGCGTTCTTGCTGGACGTGCAGACCGCGTTAGACGACGCTTCATCCAGTCCCAAACATGCTCAATGGGGGACAGATCCGGAGATCTTGCTGGCCAGGGTAGTTGACTTACACCTTCTAGAGCACGTTGGGTGGCACGGGATACATGCGGACGTGCATTGTCCTGTTGGAACAGCTAGTTCCCTTGCCGGTCTAGGAATGGTAGAACGATGGGTTTGATGACGGTTTGGATGTACCGTGCACTATTCAGTGTCCCCTCGACGATCACCAGTGATGTACGGCCAGTGTAGGAGATCGCTCCCCACACCATGATGCCGGGTGTTGGCCCTGTGTGCCTCGGTCGTATGCAGTCCTGATTGTGGCGCTCACCTGCACGGCGCCAAACACGCATACGACCATCATTGGCACCAAGGCAGAAGCGACTCTCATCGCTGAAGACGACACGTCTCCATTCGTCCCTCCATTCACGCCTGTCGCGACACCACTGGAGGCGGGCTGCTCGATGTTGGGGCGTGAGCGGAAGACGGCCTAACGGTGTGCGGGACCGTAGCCCAGCTTCGTGGAGACGGTTGCGAATGGTCCTCGCCGATACCCCAGGAGCAACAGTGTCCCTAATTTGCTGGGAAGTGGCGGTGCGGTCCCCTACGGCACTGCGTAGGATCCTACGGTCTTGGCGTGCATCCGTGCGTCGCTGCGGTCCGGTCCCAGGTCGACGGGCACGTGCGCCTTCCGCCGACCACTGGCGACAACATCGATGTACTGTGGAGACCTCACGCCCCACGTGTTGAGCAATTCGGCGGTACGTCCACCCGGCCTCCCGCATGCCCACTATACGCCCTCGCTCAAAGTCCGTCTACTGCACATACGGTTCACGTCCACGCTGTCGCGGCATGCTACCAGTGTTAAAGACTGCGATGGAGCTCCGTATGCCATGGCAAACTGGCTGACACTGACGGCGGCGGTGCACAAATGCTGCGCAGCTAGCGCCATTCGACGGCCAACACCGCGGTTCCTGGTGTGTCCGCTGTGCCGTGCGTGTGATCATTGCTTGTACAGCCCTCTCGCAGTGTCCGGAGCAAGTATGGTGGGTCTGACACACCGGTGTCAATGTGTTCTTTTTTCCATTTCCAGGAGTGTATTCACATTGTTTAGTAATAAAAGTGAAAATATTTTTCAAAATATAACCAAATAACGTATCTTACCGGAATTCTATATTTCCACTACGAAACCCTCTACTTCACTGCTATACACAACATTTTACGTTTACTGTTGAGTTATTTAAGTTATTTTCCCAACTTGAAGTAAGGGAAATATGGCGCGTGCAAAAAGCGTTATTCAAAGTTCCCACTGTGCAGTATGGCAATATTACGAAAATAGCTTGATCGAGTTCATCATAGACAGATAAATTCCTTAGTCGAAGTCCTAGATAAGATGATCAATGACCCATGAAATTGATTCATAACGCTAAGCAATCATAAATTTGGGAATTTTCTGTTCAGTACTATCTCAGACGAACGATAGCACAGTCACCGACTGTCTCAGGCTAACCATAAGACCAAAAAAATTGCAAATAGCAAAAACTGTAACAGTATATCAGTCCCTATTTCTTTCATTTGCTTTTGAGTCAATACCCATGCACACATAGTTAGCATTACTGGATGCAATTCCTAATTTCATAGAATATGAGGTCCAGCGTCTGTTTTGCGACTTCACCTGACACTGAATGTACTTTCTGTCAGTACAACAACTTCCATAATGTTTTCCCAAGTAATGAAAATAATCTGACAGCCGTATATTAGAAACTACCACTCAGATTGAACAGTTGACGTTAAACTGATATTATTTCGTTTCAGATGAAGCATTTAACCGATTTACCAGTGAATAAGTACAGAATGCCACACGCTACGTGAAAGCTCCAAGTCTTTTATTTGCATGCAATTCAGGGCAAGAAGATTTTCAATTAACGATAGCATTTAATTGTGGTAATATTTTGCTGTATAATCAGTACTATTAATGTAACACAGATATTGGAGAAATTATAGTTTAACGTAATTTTGTAATTCTTAACGTCACTAGAGCTGCGTTTTTAAGACATCAGTTACAAATTTTAAGAACTGACTAAGTTTTTTAAATGTGCCTCGTTACCAAATGCTGTGGTTTTCCTGGGTCTTTATGTTTTATATTGCACTTGTTTCCTTCCACAGTTTGTCATCTGCAGCCTTATAAATCTTAATGAAGAAAAGTTATTTACCACGAAATTTTAAGACTGGAAATGTTAGCGTTAGGCCTAACATTAACTAATTCTGTGCGATTTTGTGTGTGTGTGTGTGTGTGTGTGTGTGTGTGTGTGTGTGTGTGTGTGTGTGTGTGTGTGTGTGTGTGTGTTTGTTTGCAATATGTTTCATTTATTTTCTATCTGGTTTTCAATCTTGTTCACTATGAAGACCTGCAATATGCAACTTTCGCTTTCTCTGTATACAAGCTACGAAGACAGTTGAACAGCCTTTCCCCGAATGCATGAGACAATGAGAGAATAGTCATCAGAAGCAGTGCAGTATCCTGGCAACCCTGATGGCCTGATCTCTTTCCTGAGAGTTTTACCTGTAGGTGGAACTGAAGGGTCAGATGTACGTAAATAATTAATACACGCGCGAAGGGCTACAGGAGCGCTGAAAACACTGTTGCTACTGTCCCTCAGGCGGAGCTGCGCCGAGTGTCTTAAGGGTTTGCTAAATCGAGCACAGTGCTGCGATGACGTCAGAGATGATCATTTATAGAAGCTACTGTGATGTTTCCAGAATGAGATGTTCACTCTGCAGCGGAGTGTGCGCTGATATGAAACTTCCTGGCAGATTAAAACTGTGTGCCCGACCGAGACTCGAACTCGGGACCTTTGCAGTTTTAATCTGCCAGGAAGTTTCATATCAGCGCACACTCCGCTGCAGAGTGAAAATCTCATTCTGGAAACATCCCCCAGGCTGTGGCTAAGCCATGTCTCCGCAATATCCTTTCTTTCAGGAGTGCTAGTTCTGCTAGGTTTGCAGGAGAGCTTCTGTAAAGTTTGGAAGGTAGGAGACGAGGTACTGGCAGAAGTAAAGCTGTGAGTACCGGGCGTGAGTCGTGCTTCGGTAGCTCAGTTGCTAGAGCACTTGCCCGCGAAAGGCAAAGGTCCCGAGTTCGAGTCTCGGTCGGGCACACAGTTTTAATCTGCCAGGAAGTTTCATACTGTGATGTTCATGAACAAATGTCAGTCCTGCGTTAGTCTCACTGTAAATATTTGCCAGGCCAGCTTATTTTGTCCGCCCTATCCATTATAACTGAATTCTTCGCATTGTTGATTTAACGAATGTTGTAAAGACCTTCCCATCCCACTCACCAAATTAAAATGACTTTGCTAGTATGCTATATGATTCCAACTCGGGAAGAATTATATGTGTCTGAACATCATTCTCTATAGTTTTGTGTAACATCTGTGACATCTCGTATGCAATGCAATTGCAGTTTCACTGACTAATTAATATACCTTCTACACTACTGGCCATTAAAATTGCTACACCACGACGATGACGTGCTACAGACGCGAAATTTTACCGACAGGAAGAAGATGCTGTGATACGCAAATGATACGCGTTGCGGAGTATTCACAGAAGGTTTGCGCCGGTGGCGACACCTACAACGTGACGACATGAGGAAAGTTTCCAACCGATTTCTCATACACAAACAGCAGTTGACCGGCGTTGCCTGGTTAAACGTTGTTGTGATGCCTCCTGAAAGGAGGAGAAATGCGTACCATCACGTGTTCGACCTTGATAAAGGTCGGATTGTAGCCTATCGCGATTGTGGTTTATCGTATGGCGACATTGCTGCTCGCGTTGGCCGAGATCCAATGACTGTTAGCAGAATATGGAATCGGTGGGTTCTGGAGGGTAATACGGAACGCTGTGTTGGATCCCAACGGCCTCGTATCACCAGCAGTCGAGATTACAGGCATCTTATCCGCATGGCTGTAACGGATCGTGCAGCCACGTCTCGATCCTTGAGTCAGCAGATGGGGACGTTTGCAAGACCACAACCATCTGCACCAACAGTTCGACGGCGTTTGTAGCAGCCTGGACTATCAGCTCGGTGACCATGGCTGAGGTTACTCTTGACGCTGCATCACAGAGAGGAGCGCCTGCGATGGTGTACTCAACGACGAACCTGGGTGCGCGAATGGCAAAACGTAACTTTTTCGGATGAATCCAGGTTGTGTTTACAGCATCATGATGGTCGCATCCGTGTTTGGCGACATCGCGGTGAACGCACATTGGAAGCGTGTATTCGCCATCGCCATACTGGCGTATCACCCGGCGTGATGGTATGGGGTGCCATTGGTTACACGTCTCGATCACCTCTTGTTCGCACTGACGGCACTTTGAACAGTGGACGTTGCATTTCAGATGTCTTACGACCCATGGTTGTACCCTTCATTCGATCCCTGCGACACCCTACATTTCAGCAGGATAATGCACGACCGCATGTTGCAGGTCCTGTACCGGCCTTTCTGGATACAGAAAATGTTCGACTGCTGCCCTAGCCAGCACATTCTCCAGATCTCTCACCAACTGAAAACGTCTGGTCTGTGGTGTCCGAGCAACTGGCTCGTCACAATACGCCAGTCACTGCTCTTGATGAACTGTGGTATCGTGTTGAAGTTGCATGGGCAGCTGTACCTGTACACGCCATCCAAGCTCTGTTTGTTTCAATGCCCAGGCGTATCAAGGCCGTTATTACGGTCAGAGGTGGTTGTTCCGGGTACTGATTTCTCAGGATCTATGCACCCAAATTGCGTGATAATGTCTTCACATGTCAGTTCTAGTATAATATATTTGTCCAATGAATACCCGTTTATCATCCGCATTTCTTCTTGGTGTAGCAATTTTAATGGCCAGTAGTGTATTTTTATCAGTTAGTCTAATGGACGTATCCAACTTTCAGTACGCGACCTGGGTCGACAATGTAGTTTTCTGGTAAATTTTCGGTGCTTTGCTTCACAAATCGAATAGCTCCGGCTCAGTTATGATATTTTCATGCTAGCTTTGGGCTTCACTTCGTGCTCGTTAGTCTCTTTGACTTAACGCAAGCGCCGGCTCCGTAATGAGACTTACCTACAGTTTTGAAATTTTTATTTTGCTACACAATACCCGTAATTCCATATGTTTCGTATGACTGTATGGGTGCGGGCATATTTAGTTACGGATATGTTTCTGAGAGAGGCTTTTTCACTCGGTTCAGGCTTTATCCGTTACCAAATCTATTGCTATTAGCCAAAATTAGAATCTGTGTCAGAAGAAAGAAAATGTTCCTGGAGATGATAGTCTTTCGATAGAAATGATTAACGTCGAAGGGGTTTTTACAGCGTGATTTTCGTAAAATACGTTATGGCTATGGAACACCACCTATCGAAAATATTTAATACCGTAGAACACCTGTCGGAAAGTAGTGTTCCTTTGTTTATTACACGAACCTGCGCTTGCATCTGATACTATTATTCATTGAGACAGACTACGTCGTTAATATAGGCTGTCCAGCGAACACGCGTCGCTGTACATGGCGGAAACACTAAGCATAATTTCGCAATACTACCAGACATATTCATCGATATCGGTGTAGGGATAATACCTAAGCTATACAGGACACCCAGATTAATGTCATACTAAACAGCGGACCTGTAACCGTCCGATTCGGAGACGGGTATAATTTTAGAAAGCTCTGACTTATTTGTGCCACTTTCTGTTTTATTGTCAACGATTGCGGGAGCAGATGAGATATTTTGGCGTGACTTAGTGAGGCGGAGCGCACGGAGCCCTATAGTGGAGACGGATGAGTCAATCTGGCGCGGTTTGCATGCGGACCCCCGCGGGAGCAGTGGCAGGGCTATCGTTTCCATTCTGCGCGCCAGATGATTCCCGCTGCCGCACACCGCCGTACGTCGTGCGCCGTTCTTTCGCTTGCGCTACTGGAAGGGGAACGCCTTCGAGGCAGTAGCAGGCACCAGCGGAAATTTTTTCTGCAGTTGGAAACAATCCTATGTTATTAACCTGTGGAAAATGGTGCGGTACCGATGGCAGGTGCATTTTTTACATTCTTGTGAAAGCAATGTGGTTTCCAGTTTTATATTCTTCACTATATTCGACGTGAAAAAGTAATACTGCGACCCATCGTACGCACCAGGCATATCTGTTTTTCGGTACATTTAGCTTACCATCAGACCAATAAAGTTACATAATCCACTGTGTACTGTTATCTGGTTGTGTATTGTACGTATATGTAAAAATTTAAACATATTTTTCATGGCTTAGCCTTCTAATAAAAGATTACTTCAGCGTTGTAAAATTATATATATACAGGGTGAGTCACCTAACGTTACCGCTGGATATATTTCGTAAACCACATCAAATACTGACGAATCGATCCCACAGACCGAACGTGAGGAGAAGGGCTAGTGTAATTGGTTAACACAAACCATAAAAAAATGCACGGAAGTATGTTTCTTAACACATAACTACGTTTTTTTAAAATGGAATCCCGTTAGTTTTGTTAGAGCATCTGAACATATAAACAAATACGTAATCAGTACCGTTTGCTGCATTGTAAAATGTTAATTACATCCGGAGATATTGTAACCTAAAGTTGACGCTTGAGTACCACTCCTCCGCTGTTCGATCGTGTGTATCGGAGAGCACCGAATTACGTAGGGATCCAAAGGGAACGGTGATGGACCTTAGGTACAGAAGAGACTAGAACAGCACATTACGTTCGCATGCTAACACCTTTTTATTGGTCTTTTTCATTGACGCACATGTACATTACCGTGAGGGGTGAGGTAAACGTACACACGTGGTTTCCGTTTTCAATTACGAAGTGGAATAGAGTGTGTCCCACTGGAAACGCGTCGACGTATGTGGTATCAGCATGATGGTGCACCTGCACATTCCGCAATTAACACTAGGCTGACCCTTGACAGGATGTTCGACGGGCGTTTCGTAGGACGTGGAGGACGCTTAAATTGGCCAGCCCGTTCTCCTGATCTTACACCTCTTGTTCGCATTGACGGCACTTTGAACAGTGGACGTTACATTTAAGATGTGTTACGACCCGGGGCTCTACCCTTCATTCGATCCCTGCGACACCCTACATTTCAGCAGGGTAATGCACGACAGCATGTTGCAGGTCCTGTACCGGCCTTTATGGATACAGAAAATGTTCGACTGCTGCCCTGGCCAGTACATTCTCCCGATCTCTCACCAATTGAAAAAGTCTGGTCAATGGTGGCCGAGCAACTGGCTCGTCACAATACGCCAGTCACTACTCTTGACGAACTGTGGTATCGTGTTGAAGCTGCATGGGCAGCTGTACCTGTACACGTCATCCAAGCTCTGTTTGACTCAATTCCCAGGCGTATCCAGGCCGTTATTACGGCCAGAGGTGGTTGTTCTGGGTACTGATTTCTCAGGATCTATGCACCCAAATTGCGTGATAATGTCTTCACATGTCAATTCTAGTATAATATATTTTTCCAATGAATACCCGTTTATCATCTGCATTTCTTCTTGGTGTAGCAATTTTAATGGCCAGTAGTGTACAATCTCAATGCAAGCACACCAATGCAGTTCATAAGTCATTCGCGTTTATGACGGCTTGTCTGCTACTCCCCACGGCTACCCGGCGCGGCGCTTATATTCTCTTCGTATAGATGCCGTTCCTGTCGTGGTGTCATCCTAGTGAGCGTACTATTGGCGGACGTCGTCTCGCAGCCCTCTCCGCTGTAACGTTCCAGGCCTCAAAGCGTCTTTATTGTATAATACTGGCAACTAAATAATTGCATTAAAGTTAATTTCTCATTCTTTAATTTTAATGGGTATGTTGTATACCAGGCCGGCCACGGCGTGCCAAACTACACCGGTGCAGCGTGTGTAGGTCGCGGGCGCTGCAAGGCCCGGCTTTGCTCGGACCTTATCTCAAGTACCCCAAAGAGAGCGAAATTTCTTTGAGCACTGCGGTGCGGCGTTTTGCGGTCGACACAAGTCCGAGTTCGGCGGAACCGTGGCATCAGCGCTGATTACCGTCCGCTGTTTGTTAAAGCCGTGAAGTACGTTTAAAGGTACAGTTGCTGTTTGCACAAAAAGAGGCAGTCTAGCGATCAGTCGTCGCATTCCTTTAAAGCGAATGGAAATGACAGAAGGAAGGGATAAAATTCTCAGTTCTCATGAGCGGCAGATACTGGCAATTTGCTACGAAACGATACTACAATACAATACAGAAAGAATTAAGGCTTTTAGGTGACAATGAAAGAGCAAAAAGTTACAACGATCGACAGACGTGATTTATTGTTCTGTAGATCAAGAATCACTTTGTGCTAAATTTGCAGGCATGGAGCAGTTGAAGAAATTGGTGGTATGAACAGTTAAATTTTTGAAGTCGCATGCATTATTCCAGTGTTAGTTGCAATAGTTTTCAGTGGACGAAGAGTATGGATACTTCATATATTACTGCAAAGTACGTTTGTTTAGTCAAGGGGCATGCCTGGAACAAGGTTTCGATTGAAACCTCACTATTGTTGAATTTATGAAGGATAAAGGTGTGCAGGAACGAAATCAGAACATCCGAAGTGGATTGCAGACATCACATTTTAAGCTGATCTGACTGCACACTGCCCTCAGTGAGGCATTGCAAGGTAGCTTCGTTATGATTTGATGGGGATGCATTTAAAAAAAAATTGCGTTCTAGAAGGGAAGCTTTCCGACAAAGACGATCCAGTTTCCTAGGCTCACTTGCGTTAAAAAAAGCGTGAGGTTTTGAAAAATTCATTGTGGCCTTGCAAGAATTAGAACGATGGTTTTATAAATGTTTTGAGGATACTGGCAATCTTACATCTTTTTACGATCTGTTTTTGAGACCGTTTGCCGTTTCAGTTGAAAGCGCCCTTGCGTATGTGCAAACGAAGACATGCGCGGAAAAACGGGCTAATCGCCAAATGTAAAGACTTAGAGATAGGTGTTGCCATCTATTGCTGGTTACGGGAACTATGAAAATTGATACTGATCTCGCAATTCAATTTTGATAGTTCCCGTACCCAGCAACAGATGGTAACGCTTACCTCTAAACTTTTTCATTTGATTGTTAGACTGTTTTATGCGCATGTCTTTAAGTGCAACTGATTGACCTGCAAAGTAATTCCAGTTTTAAATACAAATCCCCTTACGATAAAACTGTCGAGGACGCCTTCGTTTCTCTTCCCAGGCAGACTTTCTAAGTCTTCATAATGAGGCTGCCAAAGTGCTACAATTTTTCGATCGACATATTTGTGTGAAAGAACTTTTTTCGATTATGGAACAAAATAAGTCACGATTACATGGCAACGTGAGGGCGAAACTTTGTGAAACTGTCTACGTGTGTCCGTAGGCCGACGGTTTGTAGCAGATAAAAATTAAATTATGTCATCAGAACGCCAAAAATAATTAATTAATACTGAAAAGCTGTTTTGTTTGTCATCTTTGTTGTTGAGAAATTTGAGACATAAAATCAAGTCGTATGGAGTACGCCTCTACTGCAATTTAGAAGCGGCGTTTTGTCTGTATTCCCCTCTTCCCCCTCCACGCACTCAGACAGTCTGGCGTGGTGGTGGGGAAAATGCGAAATGAGGCTGAGCGCTTTGTCAGTCTGGCTCGGTATCGCCCGCGAGCAGAAATTTTCGCCGCCCCTGTTGCATATTGTCGCGTTACTTAAATAACATGCCAGTAATAATTTATTTTCAAACTCATTCTCCTGTCACACAGAACAAACATTTCCTTGGCTGCGACTTTCAGCCATTGGACATGGTGCGGACGGTTCTCTGTCTTGTTAAGTGTATTGTGGCTTGTGTCGCCCTACAAACAAACGTTGATAATTTCCTTGGACATGTGCGAATGAGGTCTCTCGTGACAGATGTGCAGGGACTCGAAAGAAGAAAGGCAAATTAGAGTTTAAAGTTTCGTTGATACCGTGATTATTAGAAACAGTGCAGTGACTGCAATAGAGGTCATTCTGTTTCTTTTACAGAGGAGAAGCCAAATACTACGCCAGCCCCTTCTGGACTCACAATTGTACTAGTGACAGTGATGTAATCCACTCAGTTTCTTGAGTTTCATTCTGTCTTCGTATCTTCTGAATGGCACTGGCTGGCTCTCGTTGGTAGGAGTAAGAAACCCCTTTCGTTTTGGATTTTCCAGTACCGCATATTTTCTACTGTGTGGACATTTTCAAGCTAGCGTAGTATACGCATCAAACTGAAATGTTTGATTTACATTCAAAACCTTCATCTAGTAATATCTTATTAAAATTTAGTGTGTTGTCACGAGATAGTACGCTGCACTCCAGAAATGTTAACGTTGCAAGACTAGACGAAAGCTTAAACTATAACCAAATTGTGTCAGTTTGGCGGGTTGTATTACACTCACTAGAAAACGACTGCCCGTAGAAACTGTGCAGCAGCTGAGAATCCAAAACAAAAGGATACTTTAAATCCATCCAATGAAAGTCAGCGCATTGAACTATTGTCATTTAGAAAATTTGTTTTGACTGCGACCCCATTGCAACCAAAAGAATCCTATCTGGTCATTTATGTTCAAGAAAGTCTGTTGCCTTTAAGACACAAATACGTTTCTCAGACCCAGAAAGTTTTTCAGGTCACAAATTCCTCATGTTTATTGATTAATTCGTTGACTGGGGGCGGAATTTGGGAATGCGGAGGGCGGCCACTGTAGCCGAGCGGTTCTATGCGCTTCAGTCCGGAACCGCGCTACTGCTACGGTCGCAGGTTCGAATCCTGCCTCGGGCATGGATGTGTGCGATGTCCTTAGTTTGTGAGGTTTAAGTAGTTTTAAGTTCTAGGGGACTGATGAACTCAGATGATAAGTCCCATAGTGCTTAGAGTATTATTTTGGAAATACGGAGGTGTTATGTGGCCGTTGTCGTTCAAAACCAAAGCTAATAAATAGCCTATGAGAGACACTATCGATGAGTAGAACCAAAATCTTAACTATCCTCAGGTGTCGTTGGGAGTCAGACATGCTTACTCGAAGTGATTTACAAACCCTCCTCTTGTCGGTTGTCTCTAATCTTTTCTGTTAATCCTCCGTCAATCGAGTTGCAATATGAGCATAATGTCACAATGTGGGATGAAACATACGTACCTGCATTCGTAGACAGTCTAAGCAGAATATTTAGCTTAAATGACTTGTGTAACTCATCTCTGGTTACAATCCAGGGGCCACAAAGTGACATCTAATTTCGACGGAAACACAGGACATATTGATAAAACACTTACGTTCCTGCCTTCCTTACATTTTACAGTTTGCCGAGCCATTAAAGTAACTATACGCTGTTCTGAGTAAAGGAACTGAGAGAATCGTAAGAATATTAGCTAACAGTATAAGAGAAAAGTGAATAGTAAGTGTTTATGGAACATGTTACAGAATACGTTCAAGTGTTTTCATTACAGAACTAAAACGGGTTCTACATTCGTTAACAGGTTTTAGTAATATATATTTTAATGTCCTGACCCTAGCGACAAGCACTTTTCAGCTGTTATTTTCAAATAATAAAGAACAAACTTCTCATCTGAATTCATAGATAATTATTTCGACTAAAATTTACGAAACAGTCCGCAAACGCTTGATGGGTCAACAAAAGGCATAACCTGAGCAATGTTTCCTCTTCATTTTTTATACCTCCTGGTATTCTACAAGCGACTGTCCTGGGCATTCCATTTCGAAGACGTACACTATCCGATCAAAAGCGTCCGCACACCCCTATGTATCGAAGAATTGACCAATAGATGTCTTTAAAGGCGGACAAGCCGGCATAAAAGGAAGTTATTTATTTAATCGTATGGCTAGGGCCCCCGTCGTGCAGACCGTTCGACGGGTGCCGTTCTATGAATTTCACGCCACTTCGGAGACCTGCAGTCGATGAGCATGATAGGATGATGATGAGGACAGCACAACACCCAGTCCCAGGGTGGAGAAACTTCCCTCACCATGCCGGGATCCGAACCCGGACCGAGAGGATTGACAATCCGTCACGCTGACCATTTTTCTTCTTTTCGTGTTGTTCGTTGCGTTTGGTCTGGGAGGACGTCGCATGACATTCGTTCAAGTTGATCGTTGATTCCTTTACTCAGTTTTTTTTTATTACAGTGGGCCACCGCCTCTCTGATCGAAACGCTGAGCAACCGTGCCGGCACCATTCAGCTACCGGAAACGGACATAAAAGAAGTAGTAAGTTGTCAGTAGACAAGCAGTAACAAGAGACGAGTCGCTCAGGACATTTCAGTAACGTCGAACGTGAATATTTGATATCATCTAAGTAAGGCATGCATCCACGACATTTCGACCCTTCTAAAGCTGCCCAAGTCGACGGTTGGTGATGTGATTTTGATGTACAAACGCGAAGGAACAACCATAGCAAAACCAACACCACGCAAGCTTCATGCACTGGCGGACACAGAACAACCAAGCATTGAGGAGAGTGATTGTAAAAAACCGCATGAAATAAACAGAAGGAACAGTTCCAAAGAGGTACCAGTAGTCTAGCTGGCGCGATGAATGCGTGTAGGTAGTTAAAAAGACTTTGTGGAGCAGCTCCCCATAAGCCACACATTTCTGCAGTCAGTGAAAAGGGACGCTTGAGGTGGCGTAAAAGAGCAACGCCACTGGACAGTGGATAACTGGAAGCGAATGATTTGGAGTGATGAATAATGTTATCCTGTGGCAGCGCGATAGAGGGGTTTGTGTTTGGCGAATTCCTGGAGAAAGTCACCCGTTATCATGTACAGTGCCAACAGTGAGGTACGGAGGTGGTGTTCCGGTGTGGGGGTGCTTTTAGTGGTTGGGGTGTGGTACCCTATTGCGCTTAAGGAAACTCTAAGTGCGGAAGATATGAACACGTTTCACAGCAGTGTTGTATTTCGTACAGTAGAGGAGCAGTCTGGAGACGATAATTGTATCAGCATGATAAAGCACCTGTCATAAAATAGCATTTGTGAGGCAATGATTTGTGAGCAATAATATTCCCGCAATGAACTGGCCTGCCTCGAGAGCCTAGCTGAACTCAATAGAACGTCTCTGAGATGAGTTGACTACTTTGATCGGATAGTGAAGATCGGCTACACGAAGGTAAAGTCAGCTTCCGCCCAATGCTATCCAGATCCAAGACCGATATTCCGACAGAACAACCAAACCGGGCAGTTTTGAGCACTCATCTACAATGGTGTCCAAAATTAAATAAACAAACCGCTAATTCCCCGTCCTGTGCCTAATTCACGATGTAATCACACAAATTGTCAACAGATGTCCGTATGATCGTGTTCTGCGTGGAAGATGGCACTCCGATCAACGGGCAACCACGCCAACGATGACGTAGGAGCACCTATCAAACGAGGTAGTGTTTGCCGGGTAGCCCCACACCCACAGTCGACATGTACACGGTCACAGACGATGCAGTATGGCACAGAGAAGACACCTATCAGACTCTCTGCGGTGGAGGACCATAGGAAGAATGGAAGCAGGATAGTCGCAAATTGATATGGCCCAGTGGCTTAATGTGAATCGTTTTGTTGCTTCTCGGATGTGGAGACAGTTTATAGAGACCGGAACTGTATCCCGAAGACCAGGGCATGGCGGATCACGTGCGACAGAAAGAGAGGACCGTTATTTGGCTGTAAGGGCACAACCGTACCACCTTAGTACTGCACGCCAACTGGCATCTGACCTCGCAGCATCCACTGGACGCGTTGTATCGAGTCAAACGGTGTACAGAAGACTTCGGCAGAGTGACCTTCATTGTCGGAGACCTACTTTATGTATGCCTCTAACTTGTCTTCACAGAAGGGAACGTCTAGAGTGGAGTCGTTAACATGGCACCTGGACGGTTGAATATTGGGCCAATGTTATTTTCAAAGATAAGTTCCAATTTGGTCTGTAAAGAGTGATTCTTAACGGATTCGCATCTACAGGGAACGTCGAACACAATTTTGGGTCCCAAACTTTGTGAAAAGAGACCGATATCGAGGAGGATTCCAAATGGCGTGCGCAGGGATTCCGTAGATCACTAGAACACTTCTTCAGAAACTTGTACGGATGAATCGACAAGGTTTAACTGCTGTCAGGTATCGTGTGAGGTCTTGAGACCTCTTGTAGGGTTATTGCGAGGAGCTGCGAGACCAGACTTCGCGCTGATGAACGATAATGCTCGGCCTCATAGAGCACGGGTGGTTGACGTTTTCGTGGAAACGGAAGGTATTTCACGCATGGCGTGACCTGCTCCCTCTCCCGATTTGAATCATATAGAGCACGTCTCGATTGGACTACGGGGACGGGTTGCACCACGTCAGCACCCACCATCCACTCGCCAAGACTTGCAAGCGGCTCTGCAGGAATAATGGGCGTTCTGCCTCAGCATGAAATTTATGACATCATTCACAGCATGTCCTGTCGTTGTCAGGTCTATACTGATGCCAGAGGTGGTCACACACAATACTGAGCACATTAACCAGTTGTCGGATTGTGCGTGAAAATCCATTAAATTGGGAAAAACGAAGAACATTTTTGTCTACCGTTACGCATGTTGCAGTTGTTCTCGTTCTGTATTCTTTGCATTGTTTCTACTTTACTGTCACCTATTTATATGTCTTGCTGCAAAATAAACGCAGCCTTGCACAATTTCCGTTTCTTTCTATAATTTTCGACACCAGTGTAAGTAAATGCCGCGTTGGTTAACTGTCCTTGAGTCAGAAATCCGATGCACGACACACGGAGCCAAATTTTTCCATTTGTTTCTTTAATTTTCGACACCAGTGCACGCTAATGCCGAGTTGGTTAACCATCCTCGAGTCAGAAATCGATGCACGATACATGAAGCCATATATTTATGTGATTCTCACACATATGACGCAACCATTTTCCTTCTTTAGCGAAAATGAGGGCCGCAGTGATATCAAGGTCTATAGCCAAATAATTAAAGTAACTCCCAAATAAAGAATCGGCTTTAGGCTGTTAGTAATACGCCCTAACGTGGCAGAATGGACGCTGAAATAAACGAAATGTATAGCCTTAAGAGAACACAGACCCAACGGGACCCATTACTTAGGTTGGAGGCCACTGCTCTGAAGTTTTATCATATGTATCCTTTTCTAACGCTCATACAACATAGAGAAAATCTGTGTGAAAGGTTCTGCTGTATCACACGGAGAATTTTGGCTGTTGTTTTCAGCTCAGGAAGCTATTATTGTCTGCAACCTTAATCTACGAGAACATTCTGATGCGGGTCTCACCACTTCCGTCTTTACTCCATATAACTCACGAAAGTAATTCTTGCTGTAGTTAATTTTTCTTTCTTGGAGCACCTGCACATACCTCATAGCGGACCAAGGAGTTGCATGTTCAAAAGAATAACAACGGTCACTTGTTGGCTACAGTGACTGCAGTAAGATTACCAATAAAAGGGAATTTTGAAACAATGACCAGTTACAGGAAGTAGCAGGTAAATGGTATAAACTTAATTTTGTTCTTCCGTGATTCTATCTGACAAGGTAATGGATTAGAAGAAGTGCTTACTGTTTTCTTTCGATGGTGAAAACAAACCAGGTCAGCAGAACGCTTCCAGGAATTCGAGTGTCAGTCATTTATGATTCCTGGGTGCAGGAAACAAAGACCTCTTGTGGTCTGCTCTCTATGTTCCCAATGGCATTGGGCTGATGTTGCTCTCAATGTTGTCTGTTATGCAATAGCTGGCGCGCGGCCCCACTGGAATACTTTTGCTCTTTGTTGCTGATGCCGTTGCAAGTAACTCTTTGTGTGTACAGAACATTGTGAGGTACGAATGTGAGTATGAATGAGATATTTCTGTAGTACGTATTGCGGTTGAAAAAGGACTAATGATATTTATAGAATATAGGTGGCAGGAACGGTTTTAGAATTGAACCCAAAAGACGGGAAATGGATTTTATTGCAATATTTTTTGTGTGCGTTTTCTGTAGTCTGATGACCCCGATATAAAGGGTCAACCCGAGTCTTGAACAAAAACATTTACTTGTTTCATCCTGATCTGTGACATTCACAAACGCATGAGTTTAAAATCGCTTTATTACATGTATGCCGCATGATATGAAAGATTTTTGTTTTTAGAAAGTTACAAAACTTCACCTTTTCATAGTAACCGAGAGTTCGTCCTCTGCAGAGGAAGTGTAAATAAGGTAAAGGGGTGGCGTACTTAGTCCGCAGCTCGTGGACAGTTCCGCTTGGGACGCGACAGCGATCGGACGTGTCGGTACTTCCGCGTAGTCGTAGCGCCGCAAGCCGTGTTTATAACAATTCTTGGATTGTGACCTGTGATATTCTCAGTGCTTCTTCACTACCGTCGTACACAAGCTTCTTAATTTACTCACAGCGGTCCCGACCGCTCATATAGTGCAGTTATGGCTCCAAGTGTACCACGTAAGAATACCCTGTGTTTTGCATTTGACAAATCTTCCAGGAATGTGCAACCGAGTTCTCTAGAAATCCATGACTGGATAGTAGATACTATTGGCATCACATCCGATCAGGTCCACACAGCATATTATGACATGGCGGAATACTGTTTCTTAGTGAAGTTTTTAGACCAGATACAACTGGAGGAAATTTTGGTGAATACTGGTGGGAAAGCAGAGTTCCGACATCGTGATCAGTCAGTGAGTACAGTTTCAATAACTAACGCTGACATTGAGTATAAACAAGTGCGAGTGTTCAATTTGCCACCTGAGGTTGAGAATTGTTTTCTTAGAGATGTCCTCGCCAAATACGGTGACATCCGACAGATTAGAAACGAAAAATGGTCGAGCCGTCACAAACTCATATGTTATTGTGGGGTTCGCTCAGTTGACATGGCCATTAAAGTCAATATCTCATCCTATATAATGGTTTGTGGTTATAAGGCTCATGTCATTTACGAGGGGCAAGTAGGCACTTGTTTTATCTGTAACTCGAGTGGCCATTTACGAGAGGATTGCCCACGGCGAGTTGTCGTACTTCGAAACAATCTGCAACAACGACGGAGATTAACATTGGCTGATGTCCTAACTCAAAATCAGACGCCTTCTGTGACTGACTCCCAACCGAGTGCATCTGTGTCAGAGGACAACGATCTCGGTAACAGCACCTTCCCACCCTTGCCTCAAAAACCCGTGGCCAGTCACCCCTTAGCCACCGGTGTTGCAATATCTGTCGGTAACAAACGACGACGTACTATAAGTGACGGTAGTGGTTCTGGCGAACAGGTAGTAAAAAATCAAACCGATGACGCGGAGCCACGGGCCTCACTCCACACAGGACACGCATGTGTCGGATGGCTCAGTTACGACCCGCCAAATTCCTATTCAACCGCCCGACGCAGAAACTGTCAATACGAGTGCAGCCGAGTGTTTACAGCAATCCGTTCCGATGCCGCTTGCCGACTCGCCGCAGGTGGCCAACACACAAGAGGCGGCAGTCAGTCAACTGCAACTCGTAAACACGGCGGATGAAGCATGCGGTGTAGAGCATAACATAAACAGCCGCCACCTCGAAACTGCTTCCAAACAACACGAGGACCCGGCCAGCTGTATACAAACAGCCAGTGCGGCTCCAAACAAACACAGTGAGCCTACTGAAGCCGCGTCTTCGGACTTGCCGTCACCCGTTCCGAAGCAAGGACTTTCACATACTGCTTACAGCCATGACTCGCCGACTCCGCCGTCTTCAACGACCCTTCGGACGCCTTTGCGACGACAAAATAAAGTTAAACCAAAGGACACCGTGGCTGAAAGTAACTCAAAAAGTAAAGTCAGCGCAAAAACTGGTACAAAACCTGCGGATGTAGATTCGAAGTCCGACGGTGAGATGGACTGGGCTTCCTACGCTTCCCATCACCCACAAGTCTCGGGCGATCATTAGTCAAGCTTATAAGTTTTTGTCCCTGAACATTAATAGAGTTAGGACAGTTTATCTATGAGTCCGAAGCTGATATAATTCTGTTACAGGAAGTGTCTATCTTAAGTTTTCATGTATCAGGATTTGCAACAATCGTAAACACCGTCGCGGACGGGGGTACAGGCACGGCCATTCTATCACGAGACGGAATCCCAGTGAGCAATATCGAAATGTTGGACTCCGGTAGAGGCATAGCTTGCCAAATTTTTGACGTCACCCTCGTCAATATCTATGCTCCATCTGGAACGACCTTAAAATCAGAGAGAGCTAACTTCTTTAAACAAGACATCATATACTTGCTACGCCGCAACCCAACCCAGTTGATAATTAGTGGTGATTTCAACTGTGTGATCCACAGGAAAGACCAATCGCCAAACTTTAATTACTGTAGGGAACTACATTATCTGGTGCGTCACCTGCAGCTGAAGGATGCGTGGGAACTAAAATTTCCTACCCTGGTAAAGTACACGTACCTGACCACCACCGCATGTAGCCGTCTAGACCGTTTGTACATCTCTGAGAACATTTGCCAACATGTTCGGGACGCCGATGTCATTCCGGCTAGCTTCTCCGACCACTGCGCCCCCTGTGTCACGATAAATCTGGCCAAACAGCATACTAAATGGCATAGGATTCCGTGGAGCCTAAATGTTTCTATTCTCGCCGATGCCTTGCTACAAGATGTCATCTCCACGACATGGGCGGATTGTCTCAAGCAATGCTGCAGATATCCGAGCAAGATAGCCTGATGGAATGCTGTGGTCAAACGGAAAATGCGATTATCTTTAAGAAACTACAGTTGGCAACGGGCGCAAGATGTCAAACGCACGATTGATTTTTACCAAACAGTTCTGCGAGAGTTGTATGCGACTACGACACCAACCAACACACAGCTGACGACCATCAAACAAATAAAGGCGAAGCTTATGGGCATAAAGCGAACGCAGCTTGAAGGGCTGAAGACCAGATCTAAAGCAAAATCGCTTCAAGAGGACGAACTTGCATCGCTGTATCACCTCATAGAACATCATGCCCATCGCAAGCGAGCTTTTATCGGGGAGCTGGACACAGATGATGGACTCCGTTTGACCCGACAGAGTGATATTCTTACTGCAGTTTACTGATACTTCACGGATCTGTACTCGCAATGCGATACATATGGTGATGACGGCGGCGATATCGTGAGTGCTCTGCCCACCGTAGTCACGCCTGCGGACAACTCGGCGGTCGTACACGATTTTGCTCCAGACGAAGTCCTTGAACTGATTTCTGGCTCGCCATCAAATAAATCCCCTGGCCCTGATGGTTTGCCACGGAAATTTTACGTGCTCTTCTGGCCCATAATCGGACACGCATTTACAGATGTTCTCAATGAAGTGATGCGAGGGAGTGACGTGCCGGCCGAAATGAAGGAAGGCCGAATTGTATTGATACCAAAGAGCAAACACCGAAAAACCTTAGATAACTTCCGACCTATTACTTTACTCAATTTCGATTACGAAACCTTCGCCAGAGCACTCAACAGCAGATTGTCTCCGTTAATGAAGCAAGTGATTCACAACTATCAATCATGCATCCCTGGTCGCACTATTATGACGCCCCTTTCGGAATATAGAGATGTAATAGCCATAGCGTCAGTCACTAACGTGAATCTCGCATTGCTGTTTATCGACTTTTGCAAGGCTTTTGATCGCGTCCGCCACGAGTACCTCCTACAGCTACTGCAGCGTTGTGGATTTGAGCAACGGGTTATAAATGTCGTGCAACATTTCGTCACGGGCATTACAACCAGAATCAGCGTAAATGGACAGCTTACTCAACCCATCGAGGTCCAAAGAGGAGTGCCGCAGGGGAGCCCTCTCTCCATGATGTTATTTGTTTTATCGCTCGAGCCGCTCTTACGCTCTATTCATGACAAACTTGCAGGCCTTTCGATCGCCGGGACGTCCTTCATGGTTCGTGCTTAAGCCGACGACGTCGGAGTGTTATTGCGCAACGACGGAGACGTATCAACCCTCAAGACCGCGGTAGACGAGTACTGTCGTGCTTCCGGTGCTAAAATCAACGCCGATAAATGCGCCTTTGTCAACATTCGAGGATTCTACGCAGTTATTATACCTTGGGCGAAGCGTGTCGAAACCCACACCAGTCTGGGGATGATTATCGACAAATGCCCGCTAAAAATGAATGCAAAAAATTGAAAGCAGGTCACCAACAAAATGCAAGGTGCCATCTATGAAAACAATTGGCGGTCCGTTAACATTCTCCAACGCATACGACTCCTCAGCAGTTATATATTCAGTAAAGCGTACTATATGGCCCAACTACTTCCAGTCCCCAAGATGCAGGCCAAACACGTGATGAAACTCTCTAATAGATTTATCTGGCAAGGGCATCTGTTCAAAGTGAAATACACCACGCTGACGTCTTCCAGACAGGCCGGCGGACTAAACATGCCTGACATTAACCGAAAGTGTACTGCGCTATATATTAAACGAATCACCCATTTGTTGGACAAGGAACCTCTCAGCGTAACCAGTTGGCTCTTCCGAACCTTACAACCCACCGATACGCATCCACCCATTGATGTAGGTAAAATACATTATAAACTACGACATGTCAAGCAGTTTTTTCTTGAAGTAAGCTATATTGATGGACATTATTTCACGCAGGATTTACCGACGACGCACCTGTTATTAAAAAGATGGACATCTCCAATAGTTCGGAACCCCATTGAACTTAAATACCCGAGTGTTCATTGGAAGGCAGTTTGTGACAACATAAGTTTAACCGTCCACACTGCTGAAGTGGCGTCCACATGGTATAAAGTGTTAAACGATGTTATACCCACTAATGGAAGGTTGCATAGAATCGGTTTAAGTGACAGTGATAAATGCGTCCGCTGTGGTCCGGTCGACACCTTACGCCATCGCTTCACTTGTGACGGTCATCTCATTAACTGGAAATGGGTGCAGTAGAGGCTGGGCCTGTTTACTCGCAGCAGCCCAACCAGCCACTGCACCGACATCCTGCTCTGGCCGGACGCGAAACATTTTCCCGCTACCAAGAACAACACCGTGATGTGGATGTTAGGACAGTTTGTGACATATATCATCATCCACAATAGTGAAGATAATCTCATTAGTTGCGAGGCTTACATGGGAACGGCACGCTGGAAGATGAAACGTTACCCAAATTTCAGGAAGATGTTTGCTAACATGTTAGACATAATTTTTGCAAAACAAGGCGTAGGGTAATTCTCGATGCCGGTAAGGACACAAATCACATGCAAGACTATGTAGCGAACAAAATACACAACGAATAAGGGGTTATACCAGTTCCTAGGACTACTCCCGACTTCTCAATGGTGTTATTAACTTTATTATGACGTTTTCATTAATTTATGTTCCTGTGCATCTCTTGTTATCCGTTTATGTGCTCCAAATGACTTTGAGTTTGGACGGTTATGAATCAAATGACAGAACTGTCATTCCAGTTAAGACAATCAATTATATATATGTTAGCGTTTCGGATTTATGTCTCTGTCTGGACTCAAGAGGCTGTTGTCAGTTTACTATTTATGTTCTATTTTGTAAGCTTACAAATGGCACTATATTGAAATGTGTTCTTCAGTGTATTGTAGGATACAATTCGTGTTGAATCAATTCCAGCACTTCAATATTTAGTTTTTGTGCTTATGTACATATATGGTTGTTTTAATAAAGGAAAAAAAGGTAAAAAAAAGTGGTCGTGCGGTAGCGTTCTCGCTTTCCGCGTCCGGGTTCCCGGGTTCAGTTCCGGGCGGGGTCAGGGATTTTCTCTGCCTCGTGATGACTGAGTGTTGTGTGATGTCCTTAGGTTGGTTAGGTTTAAGTAGTTCTAAGTTCTAGGGGACTGATGACCGTCGATTTTAAGTCCCATAGTGCTCAGAGCCATTTTGGTGGCGTACTTAATTTTGAAACACAACACTTCTGTTATACATTACTCGTTGCTGTATTTTATAAAAAAAAATGGTTCAAATGGCTCTGAGCACTATGGGACTTAACATCTATGGTCATCAGTCCCCTAGAACTTAGAACTACTTAAACCTAACTAACCTAAGGACATCACACAACACCCAGCCATCACGAGGCAGAGAAAATCCCTGACCCCGCCGGGAATCGAACCCGGGAACCCGGGCGTGGGAAGCGAGAACGCTACCGCACGACCACGAGATGCGGGCTGTATTTTATAAAATGGTGTTCTACAATTAAATTCTGCGTTGTAGTTTTAAAATTTACCCTGAGCAACTCTGAAGTTGTCATGAACAATGCAATCTAACGACTGTTTTGGCTCAATAACGTAACCAACAGTAGAGGCCAATTTAATCATGTTATTGCTAGCGGTAAGGTGTACATGGAACAGCTGTCAGACTAGGAGGTAGAATATTATCACAAATACAAGACAATATAGTAGTACGTATAGTAGTGTAATAAGAGACATGAAATGAAAGTCTCTTACTATAGCTTAAACATCCGGAGGCATCTGAATGTGACATAATAATTTTTTATTATTCATCTGACTGCAGTGACACATCACTTTAGAAACACAACTACAATACAACACGAAATGTACATAATTTACAAATTTACGGGCATATTATGTATACTCAAGTAATTTATCACATCTGCTGTAGTGTCCAAGAAACTCGTGGGGTCCCAGGGTACGAATTTTGAGAGCACTTTTCCAAAATGTGTCTGACAGCCTGTCTCGGAAAGCCATAGTTACACTCTGCTGTGGTGGTCTCTCCTCGACGAACACTGAGACAAAGTCATGGAACAGCGATATGCACATATACAGATGGCTGTGGTATCGCGTGCGTAAGGTATAAGAGGGTAGTGCTTTGGCTGGCTGTCATTGGTACTCACGTGATTCATGTGGAAACTGACTGTGGCCACATGACGGGAAATAAATGACTTTGAACGCGGAATGGTAATTGGAGCTAGACGCATGGCACATTCCATTTCGGAAATCGTTAGGGAATTCAATATTCCGATATCAACAGTGTGAAGAGTGTGCCGAGAGTACCAAATTTCAGGCATTACCTCCCGCTACCGACAATGCAGTGGCCGATGGCCTGCACTTAACGACCGAGAGCAGCGGCATTTGCGTGGAACTGTCACTGGTAATAGACAAGCAACACTGCATGAAATATCCACAGAAATCTCTGCGGGACGTACGACCAACGTATCCTGATGGAGCGACGAAATTTGGCGTTAATGGGCAATGGCAGCAGACGACCACCGCCAGGTGCCTTCGTTAACAGCAAGATATCGCCTGCAGTGCCTCTCCTGGGCTCGTGACCATATGGATTGGATCCTAGACAACTGGAAAGCAGTGGTCTTCAGATGAGTCCCGATTTCAGTTGATAAAGCTTATGGAAAGGTTCGAGTGTGGTGCAGACCCCACGAACCCAATTCGTCAACAAGGCCCTGTGTAAGCTGGTGGTTGCTCCATAATGGTTTGGGCTGTGTTTTCGTGGAATGGACTGAGTCCTCTGGTCAACCTTAACCCACCATTGATTGGAAATGTTTATGATCGGCTATCTGAAGACCATTTGCAGCCATTCATGAACATGATGTTCCCAAACAACGATGGAATTTTTATGGATGACAGTGCACCATGTAACCAGGCCACAGTAGTTCGCGATTGGTTTGAAGAACATTCTGGACAGTTCTAGTGAATGATCTGGTCACCCATCACACATTTATGGGACATAATCGAGAGTTCAGTTCGTACACAATATCCTGCACGGCAATACTTTAGCAATTATGGATGGCTGTGGAGCCAACAAGAAACAATGTTTCTGCAAGGGACTTCCAACGACTTGTTGAGTCCATGCCACGTTGAGTGTCAGCGCTACCCCGGGCAAAAGGAGGATCGACACGATGTTAGGAGGTATCCCACGACTTTCGTCATCTCAGTGGAAATTGGGTCACTTCCCATGGTTGGTCCGTATCCTGTTAAGTGTACTCCATGTCCCCCTGGCAAAATCATGTTCCCATCGTTTGTTGTTGGCGTGGAACAAGCTCTGGAGCTCTGGTGGAGTGATATTGTACGACTCTTGCCTCCAACCTTCGTGGGGGCTCAAGTTATGGTCTCCCCGATTGCCAGCTGTTCTGCATGGTGGACGTTTGGAGCGTAGTCAGTTGATCTGGACAGCAGGTATATCTTCATGAATTGTTAGCTGCAGATTCTGTAATATTCCTCAAGAAAATTATTCTTTCTTCTCAGGTTAGATGGTGGAAGCGGCTCAGGGCAAGTGACCAGGATACTGGAATGGGCTTGATTGTGTTAGGAACAATTCACATTGTTTGATTTAGTTTCGTATCTACCAGCTTCTTGTGGCTACTGTTTATCTAGACAGCTGCAGTACTCTGCCGCTCAGTAGACAACATGGAGAGGACGGATGATCGTAAGGTCGAAGCTACTGAATCCCATCTTGTACCACTTCATTTTTGCAGAATAATATTTATTGCCCTCAATTTGGCTGCAGTCTTTGTTAGAGGGATTTTAAATGAAACCGTTCTGTCAAGTATAACTCCAAGGTATCGAGGACAGTTCCTACGGGTCAGGCGGTTACTCTCGGAAAGTACGTACAATTCTCGGTTGGCTAGGATATGACTCAGATGAAAGTAAGTGGATTCCATTTGGTCAGAGTTCGATTGAAGCTCCCATTTACGAAAGTACTGACCCATCTTACTTACGACTTTAGTTAATATGATTTTATTGATATGGATTCGTTTGCGCTGTATTGCTGTCACCCTGTCATCAGCATAACCAAACTTCCTGGACTGAGTGTCAGGTATATCTGTCACATACAAGCTAAATTGCAGCGAAGCAGTGACAGAGTCTTTACGTAGGCCATTCCTGAGGGTCCTCTGACCACTAGTGGTGTTGAGTGCAATTCCATGAAATGGTCTGTCAGTCAGCACATTGTTAACAAGTTATGCTGTTATTCTGCAGGATATTACACGGAGCAACAGATAGACAATACCTTGCATGCACATGATATCATAAGCTCCAGACAGGTAACTACATGCAGCAGAAGTCTTTAGTTGTTTATGGAAACCGGTTGCTGTGTAAGTTTTCAACCAAAGTACTTGATTCATACAGCTATGGTTTGGTGAGAATCCGGCTTGTTCAGCAAGAATCTTTCCTAATATCAAGATATGTATTATGTACAGCAATCTCTCAAGCAATTTGTACATCATACTCAAAAGGGCAATAGCATGATAACTTTGAGTTTTGTTGTTGGGATTAAGATACAATTGCTCTTCGTCTTTTTCCTAAGTCGTGGTATGAATTTTGTTTGAAGAATGTTGGAGGAAAATTTGGCGAGCCGTGTTTAGCATATTTACCAGAGTCCAGGAGGAATTTTAGAGGTAACCCATCAAAACCTGGAACTTTACCTGATTAAATGTCTTGTGAAACCGTCGAAATGTCTTGAGGAGGGAATGGGAGAGTATATGGGCTTTAATGTGAACATTCTGCCGTCCTGCTTCTCAGTTGTCGCAACATTTGTACGCCGTACGGTCGGGAAAATGAAGAATTAGATATTGAGATGAAGTGAGCAGCAACTTTATTCGGTTTTATGAGGTTGTTTCTTGTTGTTCTATACGCACCTTCCAAATTGCGTAACAATGAACAGACTTTCCTGGCAGCGCGTGGCATCAAGACATTGTAGCCGTTCGCCTACCATTCTTGTTCTCCAGGTGAGAGGAAGTCCTCATACAGTTTCCCACTAACCTCAGACCATCCAGGAACGTACTCCTTCAGGTAACCTTAGGGAATAAACTCCCTTGCTGTGCTTAATAGTGCACCCACAAACACTCCATGTTATTGCTTCGAGAAGGAATCCATCCCGAGATCTAATCAAGGTTTTACAGAAGACGGACAAGTTTGCTTTCTGAAAGTTACAGCGTGGGTGGGAAATAAAATTTACCAGTAGAATATGTAAGCTGCTTCCAGTATTACTGGGTGGTGTGGTAAGTCATAAGGAACTCTCCATGTGACTTTTAGAGGCTGGACGTATCGATTTCAGATACAACAGATATATCATGATTGTACTCTTCCCTCCATGCAGCTGGTATAAACAGCAATGTGAATCGGCCCTTGGAATCAATAATTAGGTGGGGATGTTCCTATAGACATGAAACTGGAGCTTCTCCGTAGGAGTCTTTACAGTTATATTTCCATAGTTCGTGGTGACTGTTGAAGTCACTCGTGTGAATAGCTGGTTGGGGACGTGAGTGAAGGACATGAGATGGCCACTGAACACCTGGAGGTTTGTATATGTTTAAATAGTGCATTTCCAGTTTTCATAACAACTTCATGGATTAGAGGTACATGTTGAGATTAAGAAAGCATTATCTGTTGCATTCAGTACAAATATGACGATGGTAAGGTATGCTGAGGATGTCGTATTCTGGTATTTCACTCCTTGTCTTGAGTTCGTCTACATCATTTGCATGTATTTCTTTGGTAGCGATCACATCTGTATTATTTAACGGGCAGAGTTTTGATAAACATTGCCATTTACATCTCCTAATGCTGTCTATGTTGATCTGTAAAATTCTAGTACTGGGGCCATAATGATGTGTACTGATAACACGTCACGAGGGTCGTTTAGCAGCCAATGTAGTTGCTTGCTTAGCACCAGCTAGGGGTCGCGTGTATGATACTTTTATGGTTACACCTACGGACGTGAAGCAACAGTGACCCACTGAGAGAGTAAAAATAACGTTTCATTGACGTATCCTTATTTCTGTAAAAAGGTAACGGACATTCAAAAAAGTACAGGGCGAACCTATATCCCAGAATATCGAAAAATCGCTTATTGTGTTTCACGAGACGCAGCAGTTTCCTTGAGGATACCTGGTTTACATGCTGATCAAACCGGACTGTTTATGTGCGTCACATGTACGACAGGTAATTTAAAACTGTAGTGCATAAATCTAGAAAAAGGAAAGACTCAAAATCACCAGCTCGAGAATATCTGTGACTATAGGAAAGTATAAAAAACTGATTGCACTCTATCTCGGATAACAAAACAGTTAGCAGCTTACCATCAAAGTAAGTTCCAGGATATACTCTACTAAATAAGGAAAGCTATTTTGGTCTCTTTAACAAACTATATATACACGTGATACGTCTATAAACTACACATTGTAACTAATCCGAAAACAATTTCAGTCATCAGCGGAGTTCTAACTTTCTCTGAACGAATTATCCACACAGTCAACCCATCACTAAAACTAAAAAATAATATAGCGTATTTTTATATATTTGTAGCCAGCCAAAGATTCATAGCAAAAAATTTAATATCTTAATTGAACTCATTCGTCTGGATTTGACTATACTAATTATGAGTAGTCTACTCGTTTTCCGCCTTCCAATGATTTCGACCAAAAAATTCATTTTCAAAATATCAAAACGTACAAATATATACCAGAAATATGTACATAAAGTTGTTAATAGTTGTAACTCTTTGACGTACTAAGTCCGAAGAAGGAGCTCATCAACCTAAAATGTGAAAATATATTGTTTAAGAAGGTATTAGAAACACACAGCGCCTCGGCAGACGTTTATAAACACAGAAACTATTGGTAATCCAACTTTTGATAGCAGATTCAATTTGACGGTTTTGTATTCAATATCTGCCGTTTAACTGCATGTACAGAATACAACCTATTTTCTGTCGTTAGCTTTGTCAAATATTTTCTCATATTCTATCAACTAAATCGAGACACAGAGATATCAGGAAAAGCCTATTAAAGATTATTTATTTTCATGCAATCTACGCTCCTATTACAGAGTGCAATTAATGTACAGAGGTAATCATAAATAGTGACAGTGGTTCTGTGTGTCTCACGTGTTCTGAATTGTTAATATCGAAAACATTTGAAAGTTGCTCGTGCAGGAGAATTAAAGCTTTACAGGGTTTGGTAATTAACACGATGCAGCTTAGCCTAATTTGAGGCAAGCCGCAATCACACCATTTCGCTTTATCTCGAATATAGTATAAATACAGAACAAATATGCAATTCAAAAACATTAGCTACAAATTTCTCATGAATATCGTTATTTGATTGTTTTCATTGTGTCGAGTGCAAATAATGTGAATGACTCTCTTCATCTCATCCTTATCACTGCACTTCAAGGACAAACTAATTACTTCAAAATGGTTCAAATGGCTCTGAGCACTATGGGACTTAACTTCTGAGGTCATCAGTCCCCTTGAACTTAGACGTACTTAAACCTAACTAACCTAAGGACATCACACACATCCATGCCCGAGGCAGGATTCGAACCTGCGACCGTAGCGGTCGCGCGGTTCACGGCTGTATCGTCTAGAACCGCTCGGTCACCCCGGCCGGCCAAACTAATTACTTCCATCAAAACGTTTATCACTTGGTGTAGTATCGCATTCGCCTACAATTCCTTTGTTTAATTATCGCACGAACGCCTAAATGATCGAAAGTGAGAAACCCGCCCCCATGTTGCCAGGATTGTTCCGAATACAATGCAGAAGTTTCGCTGATAAGCCTTTATTCATCCCCTATACAGTCCCGATCTCTCCCCTTGTGTTTCCCTAATTTTCGAGCCCTGATGGAAGGTATTCGTGGCCGTCGATTTACTTCTGACTGGAAGGTGCACGCCTTGCCGGAACCAACAGAAAACTGAACACTCTGACTGTATTGTCTCACACTGGGGTATATGTATTAATAGTTATGGGGATTACTTTTGAAATAATAAGAAATTTGCTTAAATTTTTCCGTCTGTCTCGTTTTAATTTGACTGCCTCTTACATAACAGTTCGTGTGAATGAATTAGAGGGTGAGGATGTGTTCGCTTACCTCCTGAAGGCATTGTTCGCCACTGTCGTTTACTGAACAACATACGTCCGATTTCTAATCCGCCAGTGAACTAGAGTCTACTAGTGCTCCTTGTGCTTTCTGGGTTCCCTATGACTCACAAACAGTGCACCAACACACCATTTGCCAAAAACGGAATATTGTATAACGTATTTTACTTCCAGTTACCAATAGTCTCTGCAGTCAACATAACTTATTTCCTATAAGGTCTAATATGCATTTTTATACAGATCTGCTCTTACTGATATGCATCTGTCACTTACAGCATTCTAAAATTTTTACATCAAACCTTTATAACTATTATAGTATTTCTAGAGTCTTTTGAGATATTGAACATTCACTTTAACCCCAATTTCACGAGTACTTTACAGTAAGGAGTATCAACTAACAATGAGATGGCCGACTTCATGAACAGTAATGTACTGCAAAACTATGCCTATTTGTTCCTTTTTAACCGACATTTAGAGAAAATTTAACTTCAGTTACAATCGGTGGCTTTTGTAAAAAGTATTCTCTACTATTCGTACTGCCATAAACTGTCATTAACGATATTCTGAATCTGGAAAGCTATTATACCGGTACCCAAATAATGAACTTATCAGGAGAGAGACTTAAATTCATGATTATAAAGCGTTCACCTGTGCGTGATATTGCAGAAAATTCGTGGTGTTGAATTAGCCCCTGTCCCTGTTTCTTTATTAGGTTCACGGCGACCACCCTGCTAATTTACTCACATTGCGAATTTTTTGCTCTCTGTCGCATATATCCCTTGTAATATGTGACTTTCACTACCTCACCTAGGAAACTGGTAAGTATACGGTGCAATAGTTTTGAAATAATCGCGTCATTTGTCAAAGTGAAAGAAACAGATGCAAGGTGTGCGAGCTTTGTCGCCCAGAGGGAGGAAGGCAGTGCGCGGGCGAGCTCAAACACCAAACTCCCCACTCCCACGGCAGTCGCCGCTGGCGTTGACCCAGCGACGTGCACGGATTTGTTAGTCAAAGCACTTCTTTCTCCCAGAAAAAAGTTTAGAAGAAGTACGTACGCCACACCACAAAGCTCAGCAGATCCAGCGTGAGCAATTAATTGCTGTTTCACACGATACTCTGTTTACTTCACATGCGAGATTTATGAACCGAAACAAAAGGTTCTTCCGCAAATTAAACTTCAGCGTTTTAACCGTATATTCCCACGAAGTTATTTCATTCCTTTATTGTTTGGATCCACCTTTACGATTCATGATACCAAACCTATAAAGTCTTCCTATATATTTCCGTTTTAGAGCCAATACAACATGACCTCTAGAATGTTGTCTTAAAATGAAGTCGATAATGAGAGTTTACTGGGTCACTGCAACTCTGAAGTGAGAGAGTCTCCTTTAAAGACTTGGGCAGGGTGACAAAAATAGTCTCCTACAGACACTAATCCACAGTTTGACCTGCAGTCTCTATTGGCAAACTCAATCATACATAGAGACATGCGAGGTCAACTAAATATTTTAATCAGAACCCGAAACCCGATAAAATATAACGTTTTCTAAACACCTCTGGAAAAGTGTTGTAAATAAATCTCTGATTCCGGTATGCTGAAGAACAAAAGCCTCACAAAAGTGAAAGAAGAGGACTTATATCCGATAACATTTTTAATGAGACGAGCATTTCACATCAAATAAATTAAATAATTTTCATGATCAACAAATTGTTTCCGTCTTCAGCTAACCTCATCATTATATGAGACACGCGTAGTTCCTACGGACAATTGCAGCCAGATGCCTTAATAGTCCATCCACTGCTTTTCCTGAGCAGGCGAGATTCAAATGGAAACACTCCATTCCTGTCCAGCAATATGTTTCACACCAAAGTTCTACCAACACTGAGAAGTGGTAATTTGTTTTCTGGCCGTGCTTCTATTCAAGTTCCCGGACGCAAGAGATTATCAAGTTGTAGATCGCAGTTTGTGAGACTTCTTTGTGGAACTTTCTATCACTGCTGTCGATTTTCTTGACTTTATCGTTTTTCGCATCGACCACTCGTTTATAAAGTTGGACAAGCCACGCCTTGTTTCACAGATTTGAGAATGCCGTCTTTACTATGCCTTGCAGTTTCTAAACTTTGGTAAGTTTCTGTTTTAATCATCGTTCTCTCTTATTTTAAAACGATTGTTTCCTTCGGTACCCTGACAATCTTAGTAGGATGCTTCATCAAAACGATATACTGTAGGTCATGAATGATGAGACAGTTACCTAATGCCACGAAATAATGTGATTTACATGAAGAACAACTGGTTTCGAGTATCTTTAACAGTATCAAGCAAAGCGACGTATAACATTCCCTAAAGTCCACTGCTGACGATCTATAAAAATTTACTGTGACGCATTGAGATTATTCACGTCCATAATGAATTGGTCGTATTTTAGTAAGCTCACAGTCGAGTTATCATTTTCCTGTAGTCTTCACAAATAGTTACTTATAAGGAATATTGTATACACCGAGTACCTTCTGAGGAAGCCATAGAATGCGCTGGACCGCTGGAGCACTAAACCGAGGTAGAAATAACAATATGAACTGTTTTTATTGGTCCGTGCTCTTGATAAATGAATCGTTATGAATACGGTAACGACATCTTAATACGTGGCGTAGTCAAAACTCACCTTTTCCATGTCCTAGGTAATGCGTTACTCCTTTTTTACCGATTTGTTAGTGAGTGAATAATGGTTCTTTTCTTTATTTTCACTTAATAATCATTATATTACTCCGCTGTGTTTAATTTCCTACGGTTAGCAATTATAAATGTATCCATCGACTCTCCACTTTTGAATCGCGGTTTGAAATTCATAAATTCACATGTAGTAGTTATTAACAGGTCCTGAATATGAACATTATTGCGGGGCTTTGCAGTTCGAAATTGGTTCCATTACAACTCTCTGGAATAGAGACATTTACTCCTAAAATGAGATATATTTAGATTACAACATCTGATACGTGAATAGAAGTAATATGTAAGTACAATATCAAACTGCTACGAGAAGTAGTTGACAACAAGACGAAGCGAAGGGCCACATAGGAAAAAAATGCTAGTATTTAAAGAACTAGAGTACATGGGTATAGACACGATTCAAATAAAAGAACGAGAGAAGGCATTACGGAAACTGCGAGCCGATGGGGTAGAAAAGCGCCATGATACAACATTAACAATGAAAGAATCGAGTGTTTATTACGTATAACGGAGCATAGGTTAATGCTTTCCATAAATCATATTTGAGGTCTTTTATTATTATGAATCTACCAATTTATTTCACCCAAGCCTCATCTGACAATGATGTAGAAGTTGTCACGGTAATACACTCCTGGAAATGGAAAAAAGAACACATTGACACCGGTGTGTCAGACCCACCATACTTGCTCCGGACACTGCGAGAGGGCTGTACAAGCAATGATCACACGCACGGCACAGCGGACACACCAGGAACCGCGGTGTTGGCCGTCGAATGGCGCTAGCTGCGCAGCATTTGTGCACCGCCGCCATCAGTGTCAGCCAGTTTGCCGTGGCATACGGAGCTCCATCGCAGTCTTTAACACTGGTAGCATGCCGCGACAGCGTGGACGTGAACCGTATGTGCAGTTGACGGACTTTGAGCGAGGGCGTATAGTGGGCATGCGGGAGGCCGGGTGGACGTACCGCCGAATTGCTCAACACGTGGGGCGTGAGGTCTCCACAGTACATCGATGTTGTCGCCAGTGGTCGGCGGAAGGTGCACGTGCCCGTCGACCTGGGACCGGACCGCAGCGACGCACGGATGCACGCCAAGACCGTAGGATCCTACGCAGTGCCGTAGGGGACCGCACCGCCACTTCCCAGCAAATTAGGGACACTGTTGCTCCTGGGGTATCGGCGAGGACCATTCGCAACCGTCTCCATGAAGCTGGGCTACGGTCCCGCACACCGTTAGGCCGTCTTCCGCTCACGCCCCAACATCGTGCAGCCCGCCTCCAGTGGTGTCGCGACAGGCGTGAATGGAGGGACGAATGGAGACGTGTCGTCTTCAGCGATGAGAGTCGCTTCTGCCTTGGTGCCAATGATGGTCGTATGCGTGTTTGGCGCCGTGCAGGTGAGCGCCACAATCAGGACTGCATACGACCGAGGCACACAGGGCCAACACCCGGCATCATGGTGTGGGGAGCGATCTCCTACACTGGCCGTACACCACTGGTGATCATCGAGGGGACACTGAATAGTGCACGGTACATCCAAACCGTCATTGAACCCATCGTTCTACCATTCCTAGACCGGCAAGGGAACTGGCTGTTCCAACAGGACAATGCACGTCCGCATGTATCCCGTGCCACCCAACGTGCTCTAGAAGGTGTAAGTCAACTACCCTGGCCAGCAAGATCTCCGGATCTGTCCCCCATTGAGCATGTTTGGGACTGGATGAAGCGTCGTCTCACGCGGTCTGCACGTCCAACACGAACGCTGGTCCAACTGAGGCGCCAGGTGGAAATGGCATGGCAAGCCGTTCCACAGGACTACATCCAGCATCTCTACGATCGTCTCCATGGGAGAATAGCAGCCTGCATTGCTGCGAAAGGTGGATATACACTGTACTAGTGCCGACATTGTGCATGCTCTGTTGCCTGTGTCTATGTGCCTGTGGTTCTGTCAGTGTGATCATGTGATGTATCTGACCCCAGGAATGTGTCAAAAAAGTTTCCCCTTCCTGGGACAATGAATTCACGGTGTTCTTATTTCAATTTCCAGGAGTGTACAATAAAAGCCAGTAGCTCAAAATATAGATATACACAGAATAATTAAGTATGCCCTAAAAGGGTAAGAGACAGTCTACCGTGGCATTGATAAAGGAACCATACCATCATCTGCCTGTTGTGGAGATGCCGGCCATTATTATGCTTCACATACACTTGCAGTGTTCTTTACCTGACCTGCTCTACACCGCGCTCGTCCAGACAGTAGACGATTTTGTTGTCTTTTTTACTTGTTAGTTGGTTACACACTGAAGAGCCAAAGAAACTGGTATACCTGCCTAATATCATGTAGGGGGACTCCATTAACGTCCGAAGTAATGCTAGAGGGAATGGACACCATGAATCTGTAAGAGTACGAGGGGATGGCAAAATTATTCTGGGACATTGCCGAGAGCATTTCAGTGAAGTATCCAATATAGAACTTCCTTACCCACCAATATCAAAGGCAATATCGCAATAGGACCATTTGCACGTATCACACCAGATTAGGTCACAGTTGCCATTCGTAACATGAAAAATTTGAAAGGCTCCGGACTGGAGCGCCTAGAACCGCACGGCCACCGCGGCCGGCCATTTCTAAATAGAACTGTAGGATTCATTTCTCATCTTTGTTTCTGATGTCTTAGCCAAAATTCCCTTGGCACCTGTTCTCCTTGCTGGTACTGCCAATATACACATTATAACCTTCAAGCAGAGTAAATTTGTGTTCTTCATTGCTTGTCATAACACCGTCTTGAAGCACATATCAGGACGTCTCTTCAATTGTCTCATCTCAGCCTGTCTGTAGGGCATACGCGGAAAACATGAGAATTCTACAAGTTGGGGTGTCTATGTCTACTGAGGTGAAACAATCGGAGAATCGTTGTACAGTTGATACTTGGTTACGGAGTTTTTCGGTCACTAAAACAGTGACTTCTTAGTTATTAATGGTTCCATGATAAATCAGTTTATACCCTCGAATGTCTCTGGATCTCTGTCCTTTCTATCGCGTCTCCCTTAGGCAGGCTACATGGAAATGACGAGATTTTGTGGCAGTTTGCGACTACGATCTGTTAGTGTCCCAATGTCATTGGCTTGGCAAACCTCGCTCTCTTCTCGCGTTGGCCACACGAGAGAATCGCGCGACATCTTCGGGGGACACCTTAGCATTACCCGATAATTTAACTTGTGCCATAGACTCATGAGTGGCGACAATGACTGACCGGTCGGCCTGCCGTCAGTGCCTGTCATAGTCAAGGTTTGAGTTAGGCTGCCCCTAACATGGAATCAGACTCCTTTTGTAGCCTCTCTCTGAAGTACTTGTATAGGGTGTCTCTCTTAAGAATCCTCAGGCCCATTTTCCCTTCTGTTTCGGCAGATAATTGCAATCTGGTTTCTGCAATTTGACAGACAGCGTCGGTTTGTTTCCCGTTACGCGCAAAATTATTTTTAAGCGGAATTTTACGCTCCCATTACACTAAATGCTCCCAGATTAGTCTAGTGCGACATTCTTTTTCTCGATCTGTACGAATAGGGACAGTAAAACACGAAGAATAACTAGTACTCCGGTAGCGACTTGACAGTGCTTCTGCATGAAGGTGGCAGTGAACGCGAGACTGCACAGTGCTGCAGCTGTTGAAGTACTGATTGTTCAACGTGTTTTACTGTCCGTGTTGATAGAGATTGATAAAATGAGTATCGCACTAGACTAATTTGTGACTGCTCAGTCGAATGGAATTGTAAAATTTGTCTTTAAAAGTTACTTTGCTCGGAATGGGAAACAAACCGGTGATTTCCATCGATACTCAGACCCAAACACAAGCTGAGCAGTATTTTTTTGGCTGACTCCAGCCACACACTGCATGACTAAATTGCGGATATCTGCCGGAACACCAGAGAAGATGCGTCTGACGGCCCATAGGAGAGACGACCTGTGTATATTCTGTACTAGCATTTTTTTAGGAAGTTTTTCTAGAAACTTTCACTTCTCCATCTACATCTGTGAAGTGGGTAGGACACGGCACTTCCAATTATTTCGCTTATGAGTGCTTCTTCCTTTTCCATTCACAACTGCAGCACTGAAACTGTGATTGCTTAAACGCTTCTGTGCGTGCTGTAAATGGCCTAATCTTGTCCTCGCGGCCCCTATGCGAGCGATGTACCGTGTAGGAAGCTGTAGTGAATACCCAGAATTCTACCTCAAAGCTCGTTCTTCAAATTTTGTAAATGAGCTTTTACAGGATAGTTTGCATTAATCTTGGAGCGTCTGCCGGGTCAGTTTTTCCAGCATCTCTGAGCCGTTCTCCCAGGCGCCAAACAAAGCGGGCTGCCCTTGTTTGCGTACAATCAGTTTCTCCGGTTATGCCTGTCTGATGTGGGTCGCACACACGTGAACTACTGTTAGGATGACTAATGCGAGTGTTTTATGAGAAATCTACTTTGTGGACTGGTTGTATGGTTGTATATTTCGTGGTATGCTATCAATGAGAGGAAGTCGGCCATGTCCGTTACCTACGTCTAAGCATATGTGATCGTTCCATTTCATGGTAGCCGTAGGCTAATACGCTTTTTAGAGTTATGAAGTGTACAGTTTTACATGATTGAACATCTGAAGTAAGTTGCTAATCCTCCCATCACATTAAAGTAATAGCAAAATGCAGTCTAAGACACTCGACGCACCACAAAGAAACTATACGATTGGGACGAAAATCGATAATCGTGATATACATGCACAGATAAAAAAATGATAACAATTTTAGAAAAATTGGATGATTTATTCCAGAGAAAGAGATTCACAAACTGAGCAAGTCAATAGCGCGTTAGTGCACCTCTAGCCCTTATGTAAGCAGTTATTCGGCTTGGAACTGATAGATAGGGTTGTTAGATGTCCTCGCGAGGGATATCGTGCCAGATTCTGTTCAACTGACGAGGCTAGATCGTCAAAACCCAGAGCTTATTGGAGGACCCTGGGCAGAATGCTCCAAACGTTCTCAACTGGGAAGAGATCCGTCGACCTCGCTGGCCAAGGCAGGGTTTGGTAAACACGAAGGCAGGCAGCAGAAACTCTTGCCGTGTGCGGGCGGGTATTATCTTGCTGAAATATAAGCTGAGGATGGCTTGCCATGAAGGGCAAAAAAACGCGGTGTAGAATATCGTCGACGTACCACTTCCCTGTAAGGGTGCAGCGGATGACAAACAAAGGGATCTTGCTATGTAAACAAATGATACCCCAGAAGTTCACACCTAGAAGTCGAGATTTATGGTTGGCGACAGTCAGTTTGGTGTCCCACCGCTATCCAGGGCGACTCCAGACGCGTCTTCCGACTGGACTTGCTATGATGGGAGCAGAACTGTCTTCAATGACTAATCCCGCATCGAAATGAACCTCAATGTGGTGACAGCAATACCCAAGAAAGAAAATAGGAGTAATCCACTGAATTATAGACACATATCGCTAACGTCGATTTCCAGTAGGATTCTGGAACTTATACTGTGTTTGAACATTATCAATTACCCCGAAGTAAACGATTTATTGGCAAGCAGTCAATAGAGATTCAGAAAACGTCATTCTTGTTAAACACAACTAACTCTTCAGTCTCACGAAATAATGACAGCTATTGACTGGGTATGTCAAGTTAACTCCATAATTTTAGGTATCGTTCCTTACAAACGACTTCTCATCAAATGGCATGCCTATGGTGTATCGTCCCAGTTATGTTACTGGATTCGTGATATCCGGTCAGAAAGATCACAGTGAGTATTAATCGCCGGAAAGTAGTCGGGTAAAACAGAAGTAATATCTGGCGTTCCACAAGGAAGTGTTATAGGTTCTCTTCTGTTCCTGATCCACATAATCGATTTAGGAGTCAATCTGAGTAGCCCCTTAGATTTTTTGCAGATGATGCTGTCATTTGCCGTCTTTTGAAGTCATCAGATGATTAAACCAATTGCAAATCGATTTAGGCAAGATATCTCTATGTTGCGAAAACTGGAAAGTGACGCAGAATAAATGAAAAGTGCCAAGTCGTCCACACGAGTACTAAAGTAAGTTCTGGTACTTGATAAATCACACGAATATAAAGACTGTAAATTCAACTAAATACTTAGGAATTACAGTTATGAATAACTTAAACTGTAACGATCACATAGATAAAGTTGTGGGAAATGCAAACCCAAGACGGCGCTTTATTGGCAAAACGCTTAGAAAACGCAACAAGTCTACTAAAGAGACTGCTTAAACTACGCTTGTCCGCCCTCTTCTGGAATATTGCTGTGCGGTGTGGGATTCGCATCAGCTAGGACTGGGAGAGGACATTGAACAAGTTCAAAAAAGGACAGCTCGTTCTGTATAATCTTGAAACAGGGGGGAAAGTGCCATGAATCTGATACACGAACCGGGTTGGAAGTAATTAACACAAAAGTGTTTTTCATTGCGGTAGGATCTTCTTATGAAATTTCAGTCACCAACTTTTTTCTCAGGCTGTGAAATAGTTTTGATGGTGTCCACCTACACAGAGAGGAATGATCATCATAATAAAATAAGGGCAACCAGAGCTCGCATTAAAATATTTAAGTGTTTGTTTTCTCCGTGCGCTCTTTGAGATTGGAACGGTAGAGAAATAACTTGAAGGTGGTTCGATGAACCCTCTACCAGGCACGTAGTTGTGAATCACAGGATAATCATGTGTATGTAGATGAGATGACCAGCGAAGATGTGTCTGGAAACGCCGCTGACAATGCTGGGATGACAACCTGACTTTCGATCGGCATACGGCCTGACAGATAAGAGTGATGGTCTGGGATGCCATTTCTTTTCAGAGTAGGACCACTTTGGTTATCATCCACGGCACCCTTACACCACACCTGTACGACGACGATATTCTACGCCTTCTTTTGTTATCCTTCATGGCAAGTCTCCCTGGGCTTACATTTCAACAAGTTAACGCCCGCCCGCACACTGCGAGAGTTTCTATTGCTTGTCTTCGTGCTTGCCAAACCCTGCCTTGACCAGCAAGTTTGCCATATTTCTCCCGTATTGACAGTCTCTGGAGCATTATGGGCAGGGCCTTCCAACCAGTCGGGATTTGACGATCTAACGCCCCAACGGGACAGAATGTGTTACTATATCGCACAGGAGAATATCCAACAACTCTATCAATCAATGCCAAACCGAATACCTGCTTGCACAAGGGTCAGAGGTAGACCAACGTGTTATTGACGTGCTCAATTTGTGAAGTTTATCTCTCGAATAAATCATTCAGTTTTTTCTGAAATTGTGGTCATTTGTTTGTCTGTTCATGTACATCTCGTTCGGATAATTCCTTCGTTGTGCGTAATTTGTTTGTCTTACAGTGTATGAATTAATGTTAGTGACTTTTTACATACTGTAACTGATATTAGATAACTGCCTCATATGTGAAGAGTCGGAAGTCGCTATTAATTTCGTCTGCGAAGTGAAATATTCAACATGAATAGGAAGATTCCCAAAACACGTCCACAAGGCACACGAAGTTGTCTCTACAGCTGTCAATGACTCTATCAAAGATAACATGCTGTGTCCTCCCTGCCAGGAAATCCTCAATCCAGTAACGAATTTGGCTTGATACACTATACGACAGTAGGTGTGGTGCTGAATAAAATGCTTTTTGAAAGTCAAGAAATAATGTACCACCTAACTGTCTGGGTGCATGGTCTCAGGATGTCAAGTGAGACAAGCGGAAGTTGGATATCCCATTATCGATGTTTTCGGATTCCGTACTGACTTGCGTGTACAGGGCGGGGCGAATAAAAGTGGCCCGGACGAGTGTATAAGGTTGTTCGTAAATGTATGCACATAACCACACTCCGTGACGTGCACACCACGTGTATCCCCGCCATATGATCCACACCGGTTCAGATCGTAGTGCGGGCTGTGTCAGAGTGAGAGGAGCAGTGTAAAGCAGTGGAGCAGCTTCGTTGTGGAAAGTTACGTGACAACAAAGTCGTATAAACGGTGTGGTCAGTTGTTTCCTGAGAATTTTAATGATGTCAAAATTCTAGCAAAGGGTGCCATGCAACACTTAGTCCGAAAATAGTGTCACACAGGATCTGTTTTGAACAAGCCAAAAAACTTTTCGAAACGTGCCCACACATCAGAAGATGTGTCTTCAGTTCACCAAAAAAATGCTTCGGAGTCGTACCAAATCAACCCGACACCTGTTTCAAGAGTCTGGCATATCACGTCGATCTTGCCGACGAGTACTCCTCCTGAACCTGCACATGAATCCCTAGAGAGCGTTCATGCATTAAAACCAGCAACGGCTTCTCAGCGGTCCAGTTTTGTGAGTGGCTGTTCACTGAGATAACAGTGAATAGCTAGGACTTGTATCTGTTCTTTATATCTGATGAAGTATGGTTCCAGCTCAGTGATTGTGTCAAATCACAGAATCACAGGTTCTAGGCAGTATAAAATCTGCATAAGTTCCACCAAACACCATTGCATGAACGGAAGGTTGGGGTTTGATTTGCAGTGTCTTTTCGTCGCGTTATTGGTTCTATCTTCTTTCATCAGGCGCTGACTTCGACACGTTACATTGCCAACATTTTGAAACCATTTGTGGTAGCTTTAACGGAGGAGGGAAAGACCAACATTTTGAAACCATTTGTGGTAGCTTTAACGGAGGGGGCAAAGACCAACTGTTACTTCCAATATGATGCAGCAACTGCCAATACAGCCGACCGAACCCTCGAGCACATTTACAAAGTCTTCACCGTGACAAAGCTGCTACCAGAGGCCAGTCTGTTCGAGGCCCCAGCTGGGCGCCCTGTCCACCTGAACTGTCAGTATGCGATTACTTTGTGTGGGAGCGCTGAAGCCTAAGGTGTATCGCAACAACCCTCGTATTCTTCAAGAACTGCAGCAAAACATTTCGAATTAAACTGTAGCAGTTCCATGCGTCTTCAACAACTTACTGACCTGGGTCCAAAATTGCCAAGAGATGAATCTACTATAATCATGTTAGTATTGTATTTTCCATCCTGTGCTGTGTTGCTTTGTACCCTGGAACTCTGTTTTCTGGGACTCTTTTATTTGCCTCAGTCTTTAGTAAGTAAATCTGTTCTTTTGATCTTAAAATTATGTTCTAGGATTCTAGAACAGCAGGAGATCAGGCAGTGTTTTGTGGATCACGTCTGTTATCTTCTTGTAGACAGATGTGACCTGCATTTTTCTTCCAGTCACTGGAAACAGTTTTCTGTTCAGTAAAACATTCTCGGTTTTCTTCCCATGGTAATTGGGGATAAAACCTCGAACTTATGACGATAGCCTACATCGTTATCGTCAGGAGCAACGGACTGCATTCACTGCTTTTTTTTTTTTTCGTTATTGTGATTTCATTCCCCTGCCCCATCGGCAGGGAAGGGCTTGCAGCGGCACAGTCCACCGCTCTAAAGCAAAACTGTTTTACAACATACATGAACGGGGAACACTAACAAAAAAAAGGGGTGATAAAAAGTTGACATAAAGAACACAGGAAACAGGGATGATGGGAGTTAAGATATACATGCCTTCACCGCACGCCTTATATAGCCTGTGGACGGCTTCTGATTGGTCACCTTGTGACTGGTCGGCGATTACGTACTGCTGTCGCAGACGATGACAGTGTCTGCACTGGTGGCGCCAACCCTTCCGTGCGAACGTAAGCACCATAAGGAAAGTGTGTGTTGCATCTCTGCATCGAGCACTCGTTTCCATGCACCGCTCAGATAATATCTGCTATCACGGCTACAGTTCTTCTCCCTCAATCTTATTTTAACAGTCTCCTTAATAACAGGATTCCAGTATGTGGAAGCATGGGACAAAATTTTTGTTTCATCAAACAGTATTTTAGGTTTGTTAGTGAGGCTGTGCTCCACAATTGTCGATTTCTCTAGTTCTCTATTTTTGTTAGTGAGGCTGTGCTCTGCAATTTTCGATTTCTCTAGTTCTCCATTAAAAATAGAGAACTAGAGAAATCGGCAATTGTGAAGCTCAGCCTCACTAACTAACATAAAATACTGTTTGATGAAATAAACATTTTGTCGCATACCTCCACATAATGGGATTCTGTTGTTAAGGAGGCTATTGAAATAACACTTAGCTTGAAGATCTTTAACCGTGATACCGGATATTATCTGAGCGGTGCATGGAAATGAGCGCTCGATTCAGTGAATCAGCAGAGACGTTCATGGCAGTGCTTACGTTCCCAAGGAACCGGTGGCACCACCAGTGCAGACAAAATGTTCAAATGTGTGTGAAATCTTATGGGACTTAACTGCTAAGGTCATCAGTCCCTAAGCTTACACACTACTTAACGTAAATTATCCTAAGAACAAACACGCACACCCATGCCCGAGGGAGGACTCGAACCTCCGCCGGGACCAGCCGCACAGTCCATGACTGCATCGCCTGAGACCGCTCGGCTAATCCCGCGCGGCCCAGCGCAGACACTCACACCGTCTGCGACAGCAGTGTAATCGCCGACTAATCACACGCCGACCAATCAGAAGCCGTCCACGGACTGTATTAGGCCACCACAGCAGCAGTGGAGAGTCTCCCGCCCTGTCCGTCTCCTGCCTCTTGGTGCGCCTGCTGCCCCCTTTTTTACCTCTTCCTCCTCTCCCAGCCCCCCCCCCCCCCCACCACCACCACAGCACCTTCCTCCCCTCTTTTTTCGCTCCTCTCCAGCCCCCAGTCACTCGGCAGATCCCTACCAGTGATCTGTCACACAGTGTCCTATTTGAGAAAACTGCATGAGTGTCTGGCGTCTCATCGACGGTGAATTCATTCAGAGCGGAACACAAACTATGATGGGACAAGGTTCGATCAGGGAAAGTATCGTGTCGTGTTCAAAGGATTTGTCTAGGAATGTGGCTAAATAACCACGGCGAACTTAAATATAGTTGGATGGGAGGGGATTATAACATGAATCAATGAACTGTCACTCGACCGAAAGGACGAAAATTACTTTTCAGTCAGGTCTTAACGAAAACTGATTATAATGCAGAATAACTACTAGAGTGTTAGTACACTGGTACGTGTCCTTTGAGATATAAGCCCTGAAACCTAGAAAAGACATCAGAACAGCGAATACATTCCAGAATGATATTTTCACTCTGCAGCGGAGTGTGCGCTGATATGATACATTCTGGCAGATTAAAACAGTGTGCCGGACCGACACTCGAACTCGAGACTTTTGCCTTTTGAGCACTTGCCTGCGAAGGGCATAGGTCCCGACTCGAGTCTCGGTACGGCACACAGTTTTATGTTTTATCTGCCAGGATGTTTCATATCAGCGCACACTCCGCTGCAGAGTGAAAATTTCATTCTGAAAGCATAGCCCAGGCTGTGGCTAAGCCATGTCTCCGCGATATCCTTTCTTCCAAAACCGCTAGTCTTGCAAGTTTCGCAGGTGAGCTTCTGCAAAGCTTGTAATGTAGGAGGCGAGGTACTGGCGGGAGTAATGCTGTGAGTCGTGCTCTTGGGTTGCTCAGATAGTGGAGCAGTTGCCTGCAAAAGGCAAAGGTACCAAGTTCGAGTTTCGGTCCGGCACTCAGTTTTAGTCTGCCAAATGGTCCAAATGGCATTATGGGACTTAACATCTGAGGTCATCAGTCCCCTAGACTTAGAACTACTTAAACCTACTTAACCTAAGGACATTACATACATCCATGCCCGAGGCAGGATTCGAACCTGCGACCGTAGCAGCCACGTGGTTCCTTACTGAAGTGCCTAGAACCGCTCGACCACAACGGCCGGCTTTTAATTTGCCATGAAGTATCAGCGAATACACTGTCTGACTAAAAGTGTCCGGATACCTATTGGACATAATTGTAGGACATTTCTGCACTTTGTTTTTATGACTGAGGTCACTGAATACCTGTGGAGGTATGGCAACGCGTTCTTATTCAAGGTCCGCAACAAGAAATGCAGTAACGCTGGACAATGGGTTTCGGAGCGAAGTAGACGTTTTAATTCAGCCCATATGTGTCCCATTGGGTTCATGTCGGGGATCTGGGCAGGCCATTCCACTTCAGGAGTGTTACTTCCCAAAAACCCTTGCCTTACGGATGCCGCTTTAAGAAAAAGTATAGAGTTGCGCCGATAAAGTCATCGTCTTCGAGCTGTTCCTCTACCGTCATCTCGTGCAATCGGGTGTACTGACGGTGGTCTGCGTCTTCCTAGCATAATATTTCGACCTCGAACTTCGGCGTCTTCATCAGGTGATGAAGAAGCCGAGTTATGACGTCGAAATATTATGCTGGGAAGACACAGATCACCGACAGTACACCCGAAAGAAATTACGTTCATCGTCTGCTGTTCGCGGTTTTACAGAGAGTACTCTGCTGCATTGGCTCCTTACTTAGCTTGCATTTATCGCGAATCTCTTGCCCGACGTAAAGTCCTGAGCGACTGGAAAAAAGCGCAGGTGAGCCTGTATATAAGAAGGGTAGAAGGACGGATCCTCAAAATTACAGACCAATATCCTTAACATCGGTTTGTTGCAGGATTCTCGAACATATTCTCAGTTCGAATATAATGAATTTCCTTGAGACAGAGCAGTTGCTGTCCATGCATCAGCACGGCTTTAGAAAGCATCTCTCCTACGAAACACAACTCGCTCTTTTTTCACATGATATCTTGCGAACCATGGATGAAGGGTACCAGACGGATGCCATATTCCTTGACTTCCGGAAAGCGTTTGACTCGGTGCCCCACTACAGACTCCTAACTAAGGTACGAGCATATGGGATTGGTTCCCTAATATGTCAGTGGCTCGAAAACTTCTTAAGTAATAGAAACCAGTACGTTGTCCTCGATGGTGAGTGTTCATCGGAGGTGAGGGTATCATCTGGAGTGCCCCATGGAAGTGTGGTAGGTCCGCTGTTGTTTTCTATCTACATAAATGATCTTTTGGTTAGGGTGGATAGCAATGTGCGGTTGTTTGCTGATGATGCTGTGGTGTACGGAATGTGTCGTCGTTGAGTGACTGTAGGAGGATACAAGATAACTTGGACAGGATTTGTGATTAGTGTAAAGAATGGCAGCTAACTCTAAATATAGATAAATGTAAATTAATGCAGATGAATAGGAAAAACAATCCCGTAATGTTTGAATACTCCATTAGTAGTGTAGCGTTTGATACAGTCACGTCGATTAAATATTTGGGCGTAACATTGCAGAGCGATATGAAGTGGGACAAGCATGTAATGGCAGTTGTGGGGAAGGCGGATAGTCGTCTTGGGTTCATTGGTAGAATTTTTGGTAGATGTGGTTCATCTGTAAAGGAGACCGCTTATAAAACACTAATACGACCTATTCTTGAGTACTGCTCGAGCGATTGGGATCCCTATCAGCTCTGATTGAGGGAGGACATAGAAGCAATTCAGAGGCGGGCTGCTAGATTTATTACTGGTGGGTTTGATCATCACGCGAGTGTTACGGAAATGCTTCAGGAACTCGGGTGCGAGTCTCTGGAGGAAAGGAGGCGTTCTTTTCGTGACTCGCTACTGAGGATATTTAGAGAACCGCATTTGAGGCTGACTGCAGTACAATTTTACTGCCGCCAACTTATATTTTGCGGGAAGACCACCAAGATAAGATAAGAGACATTAGGGCTCGTACAGAGGCATATAGTCAGTCATTTTTCCCTCATTTTGTTTGGGAGTGGAATAGGGAGAGAAGATCCTAATTGTGGTACGAGGTACCCTCCGCCACGCACCGTATGGTGGATTGCGGAGTATGTATGTAGAAGTAGCTGTAGTACACAATTACGTAGAATATTTTCTTATTCTTCCGCGTTTGGCGTTTTCTCAGGCGCAGCAAGGGGACCACAACCCAACCACGAAAACACCGCCATATTGTAATAAAACCACTTCCGCACTTTGTTGTTGAGACTGCAAATGATGTTAGGTAATGCGCGCCACGTATGCTCCAAACCCAGTCCCTTCCATCGAATTTCCACTTTCCAGTAGCTTTGCTCATTACACTATCTCAAGCGTCGCTTAGCGTTAAAAGATAGAAATGTGTAGCTTATAATGAACTGCTCCACCACTGAGACCCATTCTCACCAAATTCCGACGAACCGTCATTGTCCTAGTCGGACAGCCGCCACCACTTTACAATGCACAATAGGTTCCTTCATGCGATTTTTTACTATCGCACTCCACAACACGCGACGATCCGTCCGCCAGTATATGAAGTAGAAGCTTATTCTGGCGCTCTGTAGTAAAATGCCGCTTACAATGTCTAATTGAAAAATCAATGCCAAACTGCCCATATGTATACCTGCGAAATACATTATACATGTACGTTGTGGTCATCGCCTACAATTTAGAAGCCGTTAGAATCCACGTTCGTTCCTTTTACTATGGAAAATATTTCTGAGTGGCACTTTCCGCGAACCTATGTGGGAGCTGCACCATTTTCGTCTTTCTGAGCAGGCAAATAACTCTTCTGTCGAAATTGTTCACCTACTGCCATTGATCTGGTCGGTTTTTGGTTAAACTTGTATTAGCGTGAATATAAATTTCTACGCGGGTAAACAGACGCATGCTAATGCGTCAAGGCATCGATTAGTCAGTAGTACTAGCCATCTGTATTCTTTGGTTCAGGTAGTCGTATTCAACAGCAGGAATCACTATGAACTATGTTACCTCTGTGTAGATAATATCAACGATTTTATATCATTTCGACAAGAAACGGTTTACAGGTATTTGTTTACTTGCATAGTGCTTATGAAACAGTCTGCTGACCGGTGTGGCCGAGCGGTTCTAGGCGCTTCAGTCTGGACCCGCGCGACCGCAGGTTCGAATCATGCCTCGGGCATGGATGTGTATGATGTCCTTAGCTTAGATAGGTTTAAGTAGTTCTAAGTTCTAGGGGACTGATGACATCAGATGTTAAGTCCCATAGTGGTCAGAGCCATTTGCACCACTTTTTGTGCTGTTCAATTCCGTTGAACTATACGTCATTGACTGGCGAGAGACTGGCTAGCAATAGCCGGGCTGCGGTGTTATAGAGCGAGTGGTTGTATATTAAATACTGTGTTAAATCACTGGCCCTAGAAATTAAACAGTATTCTGATGAACAACTCTTCCACAATATGACGAACGACGTGAAGCACAGGTTCAGACTCTAGAGTCGCATTCGAGGGATCACTGGTTCGAGACGTCGTCACACTACGGAATTTGTTTTCCGTAGTTTTTCTAAATCTCTTAAATTAAATGCCAGCGTGGTTCCTTTTTATTATATATGACCGAATTCGTTCCCCATCTGACCTTCTATTCAGTATTTAAGGCTGAATAGCAGGTAAACTGTTTTTGCTCCACTGCTTTTCGTTTATTTCAAACTAGTTTTCGTCTTATTAGGCCATCTTCAGGAAACAACTGAGAAACATCCGAAAGTGACATTAGTTCTTACGTAACCAAGCATTATAAGCAAAGATACAATAACTTGCATAGAGTTTTATCCATCTAATTTCTTTCTTAACGTTGAAATTGCACTTTAAACAATGGAAAATATTAAACACAATAAATAAACTACACAATAATACAGGTTAAATGGTTATAACGATAAATTTTGTGAGGTCTTAACATTGGCTGAGAAACTATTAAACTCTATGGTCGCAAGTTCGAATCCTGCCTCGGGCTTGGATGTGTGTGATGTTCTTAGGTTAGTTAGGTTTAAGTATTTCTAAGTTCTAGGGGACTGATGGCCTCAGAAGTTAAGTCCCATAGTGCTCAGAGCCATTTGGGCCAAACCATTAAACTGAGCACTCTTTGTTTATGTTATGCAACAAACCTATTTTTAACATTTTACACTAACCTTTAGGCAATGGGCAGTGTCGTACACGATAATTAAAATACATACTGTTACAGTATTAAAGTTTATATGGCTATGATGCCATGGATTTGAGGTCGTGACATTGGTTGAGAATTATATAATTGAGCACTAGTGACTTATGATGTGCAACCAACATGTTTTACATTGTAAATAACAGTTTTATACAATGGGAAATATTAATCACAGTATATGGTTAAACTACATAATGTTAGAGTATTAATAGTTATATTGTTCAAGTTTGTGGGGTAAGCAAGGAAAGGAACAGTGTAACGTTGTTGCTTTGATTTGAGGTGTAAGCGGTGCTGATATTCAAGACCATAAAAGTGGGTCAAAAGCTGTGAGCTGTCTGGGGAAGTTAACCTTGCATTACTGCGCAACTGTTTCACCAGGTATCCAGTCTAGCTTACCAAATTCCCGACCAGACTAACATTAATTATAATCTTTTAATAGTCATACGACAACCGGTGATATATATATATATATATATATATATATATACATATATATATATATATATATATATATATATATGTATAAAAGAGAATTTAAATAAAAAGAAATAAATCAGTTTATGTATGGAAATTTATTTTAACATTGATCATTGAAATTTCAGCATATTAAATTTGATTCATAACTAAACTGGTGCCTTATTTAGGATTGTGAAAATGTGAGATTGTAATCTTACGGAACACATCGAATATGGAGCCAAGATTGGGAGACTGCATACAACACTGCATTCATAAAATAACACACGAAAAACGTTGAAACATATGCAAGAGGAAATTAACCACAACCAGTCAATTCAATTTTCACCCAAAGAAGTTACGTTCATAGCACAATCCTGTCCGTCATGTAATTACCACACACTGGTATACTAAATTCATACTAACTCTCTGTGAAATCTTCCAGAAAAGAATAGCTAAGGGTTACTTTGATGATTACACCACATGCTTCACGTGGTCAACTTGGTTTACACGAAGAGTGTAACTCCACAATAATTTTGATAATTAAAATAAATTAGATCGAAAAGCAATTTACAAAAGAAAAACCTCGAACTGGTTACTATCGTCTTACTATTAACCTGATGGGTCAAACAATTGTATAAGCACGTGGTACTGGTCTCACAAAGTACACCCCACGTGGGTTGAACATAAAGAAAAGTTGCTATATTGAAAAATATTGTCAAGACGAGACGTTATAATCTCACGCACATTCGCATTGAAGATTGATGATGCTAGTTAGTGTTACTGATCAAGACGTGGTTCCACTTTACTCATAAAGTAATGACAAAGCAACTACCGGAATATATTCTGAACATCACACTCGAATTACACTGCGTTGCAATTTGAGATAACATTAGATATTTTAGAGCTAAACCGGAAATAAAGGTGATTAAATTTTCAGTTAGGCTGAACTTAAGAAATCCATTGTCCTACGGACTTAGCAGACACGTGCTTAGCCGGAGATCTTACCACTTCAGACGCTCGCCACGGACAGACTGACTTGGTCAATTCCTGAGGGTGGCTCACAAATACAAACGGAAGTGGCCAGAGGAGCAGCTTCCTATACCAACATGACAAGGGACAGACAGGACCATACTTTGCTTTTAGAAAGCGTAGCTACCTGTTCCGACGTTGGTCCTACTGTTCTGTAGCAGACAAGCTTGTCTGCTACCATCCAGCATGCAACTAGAAATACATTTGCTCATTCATCCTCTCACACAAAAGGGTAGGGGGATGACAGTATCTTATCATATACAGTATATAAAAGAAAGCGGATGTACGTTCCGTATGAGACTGTGTGACATGAATTACATATAAACTGTGTTTTGAAGTATAGTAGTGTGACAGATCGATCTTGTTTATGTGTAAAAGTAACACGTTTCACTGCTCAGTCTCCTCCCAGATAGTCAGAAACACCACAGTAAATTTAGAAGAGGAATTTATGCCGTAAATGACAACAGATTTAAGAAATTAACATGAAAGGAATCCAACAGAGACCTTTCATAACCCCAACGCTCCGGGAAAAGACTCTGCAGGGTATTTTCTGGCCATGCTAGGACATTCCCAAGCAGGCTTCTCACACCCAACTTAAACCAAAATGTAAAGAAAAGGCAAATGGTCACCAGCTACTTGCTAAAACACAATAATTTCAACACATCTTTAGAATCTACCAATGTCAAAGAGAAAAAAAACAGTCTGTGACACCTATTTAAAAGATGGTGTAGACCTAATTCGGTCAGCAAGTAAAAACAATGGTTCCTCTGTCATTAATACGAAAACAATTTCTGGTTGTTACCCTTATGGGGTTCACTGGTATTTGCTCATTGCAAGAGCTAACTGATCACAGGAGAATTTATGACTGTTTATTAACAAGTAAAATTTATGAAAATAGCAAAGGTGCCACAGCAATTAGAAAAAACATGAAAATAACATCAGTATTATAAAGCAAAATATTACAATGCACAATCCGTAAAAGCAAAAAAAAGATAAGAGAAAAAACATGTTTTACAAAGTGGTTATCGCAAGAAAATTCTATATCTTATAAAACTAATAATTTGTAGAACTGAAATAACTTTGTGGCACTAATTTAATCACTCTACTATATTTCAGTTAGTTAGCAAACAATGAGCACTGTGTCATTATACTGAAACTACAATTAATTATGTGATTGTTACCGTTATGGGGTTCCTCACTATAAATATGCCCCATGCAAAGGCTAATCGATCACAGTCCTATGAGAATGAATAGCTATCTGACTGATAAACTAAGCAATGCCACAGGAATGAATTTACGAAACAAAATATCACAAATCTAATACATCACACAAGAACAAACATTGATCAATAAAACAACTCTGAAAGTACAATAGTCAACATCTAAAAAAAACACCAATAAATAAAACACCTGCAAAATACAAGAGTCAAAGTCTAAAAAAAAAAAAAAACAATAAGTAGAACACCTGCAAAACACAAGAGTCAGTCTAATAAACACCAATAAATCTAACCCCTGCAAAACACACGAGTCAAAGTTTCTGTGAAAGAAACACACGTATATGCATTGAACTAAGAAACGTATAATCACTGTTCACTGACACTCTCAGTAGTTCCAATGTTCCGAGGCACAATATAAGGGGGGGGGGGGGGGGGGGGGTTCGTCGCCGCAGCTGTCAGTAGGGATTTTTGTCCATCTGTTGCGTGCAATCCCGCCGTCTCTGCCCTCTCATGAAGTTTCTCTTGGTGGCCCGTGTCACGTACATCTCGATTTGGTTCCATGTTTATGTTGTCAAATTCGTGCGGTATCCTCGTTTGATACGCCAGGTTGATATTGGTTCAAATGGTTCAAATGGCTCTGAGCACTATGGGACTCAACTTCTCAGGTCATTAGTCCCCTATAACTAATTAAACCTAACTAACCTAAGGACATCACAAATATCCATACCCGAGGCAGGATTCGAACCTGCGACTGTAGCGGTCTCGCGGTTCCAGACTGCAGCGCCTAGGACCGCACATCCACTTTGGCCGACCCAGGTTGATATTCCTGGGCAAGGATGACACTTAATGACTCTTCTTTGTGCCACCCTTAGCTACCAGCGAACATCGAACTATGATTTACTGTCGCTTGACAGTGGGCATCCGCCAGGAAATGTTGATAGGCGTCGTTGAAGTTTCATATCAGCGCACACTCCGCTGCAGAGTGAAATCTCATTCTGGAAACATCCCCCAGGCTGTGGGTAAGCCATGTCTCCGCAATATCCTTTCTTTCAGGAGTGCTAGTTCTGCAAGGTTCGTAGGAGAGCTTCTGTAAAGTTTGGAAGGTAGGAGACGAGGTACTGGCAGAAGTAAAGCTGTGAGTACCGGGCGTGAGTCGTGCTTCGATAGCTCAGTTGATAGAGCACTTGCCCGCGAAAGGCAAAGGTCCCGAGTTCGAGTCTCGGTCGGGCATACTGTTTTAATCTGCCAGGAAGTTTCATATCAGCGCACACTCCGCTGCAGAGTGAAAATCTCATTCTGGAAACATCCCCCAGGCTGTGGGTAAGCCATGTCTCCGCAATATCCTTTCTTTCAGGAGTGCTAGTTCTGCAAGGTTCGCAGGAGAGCTTCTGTAAAGTTAGGAAGGTAGGAGACGAGGTACTGACAGAAGTAAAGCTGAGAGTACCGGGCGTGAGTCGTGCTTCGGTAGCTCAGTTGGTAGAGCACTTGCCCGCGAAAGGCAAAGGTCCCGAGTTCGAGTCTCGGTCGGGCACACAGTTTTAATCTGCCAGGAAGTTTCAGGCGTCGTTGAAGTCTGCCAATTTCTCTGGACAGTACGTGTCAAAAGGCTCCACACCCCTTTATCCCCTGTCTTCTGTCGTTTCACCGCGGCCGTGGGAAACCCGCCTGTTTACAACTAGTCCTCCTCCTCGCTGCTCCCGCTGTCTAATAAGATCTGAGCTGGTTCGCTTTCACGTTCTCAAGTGCATTCACAGAAATTGTTCATCATAGTTATGTAATTACACAATGTCATACATAATACCACTTACTATTGTCTTTCACAATTTTTAAGAACAAAAGTGAGACTTAATTTTCTTTTAAATAAATAAGTTACATGACTCGACAATATAAAAATAAAAGTTAAATGACTTGACAATATAAAAAAATTAAAGTGAAATGACTTGACAGTATAAAAAAAAAATTAAATGAACTGACAATATAATATTTAAATCCACATCACTAATGTGGTTCACTTACGTTTTAATAAATCAAATGCTACTTATTAATTCACTAAAATGAATAGGATTATGCCTTGTGCAAGTATAGGTCAGGACAGCATAGGGTTCACATGTTATTTACACACACACATGCACACCTGTTGTCTATTCTACAAACTAACTACCCATAAACATGCATTACTCAAAATTTTACTTCAATCCACTACTAGTTAATCCAACAAGCTACTTCAATGCTACTTCAACACAGTGATTACACCACTACAACATTGTTCTAATTCGTCCTCTTCCTGACGCTCGCCGCATATGTCTTGTAACATGATAAATATGGAGAACTGTCCTTAAACACACACAGTAAAAAGAACAATAGTTATTTACACGCCAAAACATTATACCAGTTGACACACCTGATAAGAGACTCGCAATTATACATTTATCATACTCATATATTCACACATAAAACAGTAAGAAAATTTCATCTAAAATTACGTTCACATAGATGACTCTGAGCAGGGTAAAAATATTTTCCTTGTACAGGTTATACTACATTTTCTTACCCATTTCGTTCCTTCTTTGAGTTACTATTCGCTTCCAAATCAGTTATTTCGCCTGTGGTGGTTGTTCTGGATTCATTTCTCATGAATGGCAAAATTGTGGTCTCCTCTATTCTGTAAAACAGTTTCATCTTAACATATTGAACTTACAACAGACACAAAAGATCCGAATCCTCCTGTAGTTTATATAACACATGTTTTGCTTCATCCTTATTACCTTAAACCAAGCTTTCCTTCGGTCCCATAATCAAAATTATTTAATCTTCCTCTACTTTCAAGAGGGAAATTTCCTCAGTACAAATCATATAGGCTGCAGTGCATCCCGCACCAGCGAAAACAGTAAGCTGTAATGCTCACAGCATCAGCAAAACACATAAACGTCGCTTTTCTAGGACAAGTATTAACGCAGAATATTTTTTCAGGCTCAGGCTCAACATCAATCAAGGCTACAAAAAGGATCCATATTTCTGTTCCATTCTCCATTTGCTGGTAAACTGCTCGTCATTTGACTGCCATAATACTATTTCAGGGCCACGTAAATTACACAAACCACAACTCTTCTTTCACCTTGAAGGGAATCAATCTACTTACGAAATCCAAGGACAGCACTTTACGTACTCGGCTATAAAGAACAAAAAAGACATATATCATCAATATTAAAATATCATCGCATATTGGAAAGCCAATGGTGGTTAAACAATCGTATTATCGCATCCTGTTTTCAAGATTCTAAACTTCCTCATTCCTTTCTCAGAGTTCTCCTACCTTAAAATATTCATACAGCACGCATACTATAGTAAGAGATCCTCATTTATACTGACAGATATAGAATAGTCATAGATAGATAGTAGCACTGAAAGCAGAACATCGGAAACAAGGCTACTAACAGCTGGGGACCTGGGTTTGCCAGACCCATAATACCCACAGATCGGATATTCCCCTGAGTTTTGCATTAATTCATCACAGATCTTGCTTGTCCCAGGAGCGACTCTTTTAAATTTACACAAAAAACCATAAACAGCATTTCACTCGTTCACAAAGAAACCTTTTATCTTCACATTTGAACCAACCTAAATCCTAATTGCACAAGGACAGAAAAAAAAGAAAACTAAAAGCATCACTTCAATCAATCACATAGAAACATCTTTATCATTATTTTTACCAACATATTATTCAAAATGCAATTATCACAAATGTAAACTAATCAACTGTTTCTCTTCACCGTCCTCTCTACTCCTCTCTGTCCTTTCTACTCAATGTATGGTTTTACGTTTGACACATGATGTAGTCCTTTTGATTTCTTCGATCGAAGAGTTTCCACTTCTATGGCTTTTTCATGGGGAATCTTCCTTATCCGATTTGGGCCATTAAAGAGACTAAAAAATTTCTTGCAGACACCTGACCGTTTGTTAGACAGCTTGTGTGATCTGATAAGAACTTTTTGTCCTATATGAAACACTGTTTTTCTCACGCTTTTCTTAGACGCCTTGACTCTGGCTTCTGCTGCACGCTTGATGTTGCGTAAAGCTAAGTCAACAATTGCGTTCCGGCGTAGTCTCGGCTCTAGTGGCCTGTTTGATTTTGCTCGGGGGCTCCTTGTTTTTTAGCACAGTGATTGGCGGAAGCTTTGTTGACGTATTAGGCAACTCATTAATTATGTTCTGAAATCCTTTTAGGTGTATGTCCCACGATCGGTGATCACGACTGCAGTATAACCTACATAATTTTCCTAATTCACGCATAATACGCTCACTGGGGTTCGAGCTGGGGTGAAATAGATATATATATATATATAGGTTTAATTCTTCTCCTTCGAAGCATCCACTGCCAGTATTGCGATCTAAATTGTGGTCCATTATCCGAGATAACCCTTTTCACGCTCCCAACTTCATGCAGAAACTGCTTTGCAAATGCAGTTGCCACCGCCCTTCCTGTAGCTCACTTCAACGGAGACAGACACAGAAACTTGGAGGTTAGCTCCACCGCTACGAAAACATATGCAAAACCTGCTTTAGATCGTATTAGTGGCCCAAATAGATCCACGGTCGCGAGGTCACGAAGTTTGCTTGGTATTATCGGGTGCAATGATGCAGCATAAGTCACTGTGGCCGCCTTTCCTCGCTGACAAGGTCCGCACACTCTAAGTACACCACGAATACGCCGTAGCATGTTATTAAAATAGCATGTCTCTTTCAGTTTTTCACAACATTTCTGTGCTCCGAAGCGACCATAACTCAAATGTATGTACCATATAATTTTGTTTACGAGTTCCTCCGGAATCACCAACACCCATCTGGAGTCGTCCGGGGCTCGTTTCTTGAATAGTATTCTATTGCGCACTAAGTAGTACTGGCGTATTCCTACATTCTCCTTGTCCTCCCACTTCTTCTTTATATCTTTCAATACTGCGTCCTTATCCTGTTCGTCCGCTATACTCCCTAAAGAGATGGTAACAAAATTCTCGAACGCTACATTCTGTAAGTATAGGATGCTAAAATTATTTTCACCGAGTTCCCCTTCTTCTGTGTGAACCAAACCTATAGGAATGCGCGATAAAGCGTCAGCAATTACATTTTTCTGTCCAGGAATGTATTCTACAGTGAAATTATATTCCTGTAGGTATAGTGCCCAGCGTCCTAGTCTCCCATGCGTGATTTTTGTGCTCATAAGAAATCGGAGTGCACGATGGTCAATGTACATCCTGGTGGTCCTCCCAAATAAGAAATACCTAAATTTTGAGAATGCCCAAACTATCGCGAGTGCTTCGAGTTCCGTCACGGAATAATTTTATTCACATAGAGAGCACCCTGCTCCCAAACGAGATTGTTTTCCAAGTTGTAATATCATCATTTCCTTCCGTTTGAAACAGTACCGCGCCTAATCCTGACAAGGAACTGTCCGTCATTACACAGAATTCTTGTGTCAGGTCGGGATGCACGAGGATGGGAGCCTCTACCAATGCCTTTTTCAATTTATAAAATTCATCCTGTGCCTCTTGATCCCAGACCCACAAAGCGTTCTTCCCTGTTAGTCCACATAGACGGGGTGTACCAAGTACACTAAAATTTATAAATCGCTTATAAAAATTACACAGGCCTGAGAACGCTCGCAACTGTTTTTTATTTGTCAGCATTGCACACTCCGCTGTCGCCGCAATTTTCTCCCTGTCAGGTTGTATTCCATTTGCTGAGACAATATGGCCTAAGAATTTTATATTCTCTCCTCCGAACTGTGACTTATCTAAGTTGACTGTTACACCTGCCTTCTCAAAAAAATCCAGTAGTCTGTTCAGAACGTCATTATGGTCCTCCCACGACTTTTCCGCAATTAATATGTCATCCACGTAAATTGTCACTCGCTGTTTCAAATCATCAGGTAAAATACTATTTAATCCCCTTATAAAAGCAGCTGATGAGACGTTTAGTCCGAAAGGGAGACGCCGGAATTGGAAACAATTTCCGTAACACAGGAACGCTGTATATAATCTGCAAGATGGCTGTAGCACGATTTGCAAAAAACTCGAACGGAGGTCGACAGATGATAGTACCTTTACCCCGTGGAAACGTTGTAAGAGTTCCTCAAGGCTCTCAGGCCTGTCCGTTTCCGACAAAATAATTGTGTTTATCTGTCTCGAGTCTAGCACCAAACGAACTGAGTTGTCGCGTTTTGGTACGACAAGCAAGGGTGAGTTGTACGAGCTTACTACCCGCTCAATTATTCCTTGTTCTAACATCTTGTTTATTTCCTTCTCCACCTGGGCTTTATACGCCACGGGAATAGGGTATGGTCTAACAGAAAACTTCTGATGGTCACGTACTCTGAACTGGTAAGTAAAACCCTTAATCGCCCCCGGAGTCTCAGAAAATACCCGTTCATGATTCCTAAGTAAGCAATACAATTTCTCCTTTTCCCTGTCCGTGGTTCTGACACCCGCGATGCTCTTTCTCAGTGCATCAGCAAAAACAACATATTTCCCCTGCTCAACAGACGTAGAGCACGACTCACTTACATAGTTCACGAGCAGCTCCAGTCAGGGTTGCGACTCGGTTTGAGCTTGAAATTTTAGGCAACTAATTTCTGACTCGGCACGCAATATGCATTCATCAAATACTAAATTAATTGGCTGATCCCCAACTTGAACTGTCATTACTCCTCCACCCATGTCAATTACTGCATGGTGGGCATTCATGAAGTCATTTCCTAAAATCATTGCCACATTCAGCATTGGGAGCACAAAGAAGTTGTACTCAAACTCTCTTCCCTGGCAGGTAAAATTAAGCCGAGTCTGCCTTCGGATTTCTACGCTCTTACCGTAGATTGCGCCCTTCACCTTTATTCCTCGCACTTGAAAAACGGGCCAAGTCCCAGTCCCTTCGCATTTTTGAAATGCTGCCTCGCTCACTATCGAGAAAGGGCTTCCAGTGTCAATGACACACTTAAAACATATTTCGTTTACTGCAACTGTCACGACTGGATTTATTCCCGAAATTTTAGCACTCGTAGTTTCTTGCAACAAATCCTCTCTAATATCTTCCCTCTCCACATACCGAATGCACTCCTTTGCCATGTCGTTCATTTGTTACGATTGGGCGCCTTCTGCGCTGATCGTTTGTTATTGCCGGTTTTGTTCATTTCCATTTGCTGGATTATGTCTAGGGTTAGCCGGCCGAATTTCAACATCATGAGGTGCTCCGCCTACAGTCCTATTCCCACCGTGTTCACCGTAGTATCGATTCTGGTTGCCGTAACTGTTGCGTTCACGATCCTGTCCACGTCCTCGATCATTTCCGTTGTTCCACCTATGTTCGCGACTGTTACCCCAGTTTCTATACGGCCGGTCCCGATTATAGTTCCGTTCGCGTCGCGACGACCAGTCACGCCGTTGATTAGTACTACGGCCACGACTGCGATCGCGCTGCTGTGCCCCGTAATAACTTTGTGCCTGATTAGGCGGGCATTCTCCTGTATTGTATTCCAACTCTTGGAGAAGTGTCTTAAACGTTTCCACGTCCTCTTTGCATCGTCCCGCAAGAATGACGTGGCGCAAGTGCATCGGCAATTTGGTGATGCATATCCTAATTAGTTCCGCAGGCCCGTATGAGTCGTATAAAAATTGATTTGCCTGCAGCATGTGGTCGAATAGGCGTGCTGGGCTGCCGAAACAAGACTGGTTCAAATTTGGCAGCATAATTATGCCATGTTTGACCCTATCTTGTGCCGCTTCCGACCAATAGGTGGACAGAAAGGCTTGTCGAAACTCCCGAGTGGAGTTGCAGTGACGCGCTGCCGACCTCATGCGAATCGCCGGTTCGCCTTCCAAATAGCCGCACATATATTCTATCTTATGTGAACTTGCCCAGTCGGGGGGAAGACAAAACTCAAATTGCTCGAGCCATGCTCGTGGATGTATTCCTTTTTGCGAATTTCGAAATATCTCAAACTTTCTCACCGTAAGGAAATGTTTGAAATCAAATCCCCGCGTTTCCTCCCGGCGAGGCCCGTGAATATTTCTATTTCTCTCATATCTGCCAATCAAAATACATTCTTCCCTGTCGTCAAAATCTCCCTCGTGGCCAGAGTCCCTCTCTGCACTGTTCGTACAGCTATTTTTCATGCTATTGGCGAGTTCGGAATCACACCCCATGCGGCTTTCCAGATGAGCCACGCGTTCTTGTAACTCACCTGTTACAGCTTTGTGCCGCCTGTTCACTTCGAACTGTCCCTTCTGAAATCTAAGAAGCGAACGCACTTCATTGGTCTCTGCGCCGCTACCAGTGTAGTATTGTTCTCGCTTTTCGTCACCTTCATCGTGCCTATGATGTCCGCTAATGCCGCAATCTTATCATGTATTTGTCTGTTGTCCTCCGCCCCAGATTGCTTCAATTGTTCTACTTGCTGTTCCAGTGCGTGAATCGCTTGACTGTTGTCCGCTACTGTGTTGCTAACGGACGTGGGACAATGCGTTCCCGCCTCCTGGACCCTCGAGAGTACCTGCTGGCGTTCCCTTTGCCATTCTTCTCACAGCGCTTGGAAATTCCTAAGTAGCTGTTCTTCGCTCTCTTTCGATTCCGCATCGCGACTCCGCTTGCCCTGTTCTAAGGCTTGCAGACAATCATTGACTTGTTCAAATGTATGGCCTAATTCTTTCATAATATCACTTTTTATTTCACTTGCCAGATTGTTTATTCTTTGTGAAATACCATCGGACACTCTCTGCATCGACTTGTCGAATTTATTTGTCTGCTGGATTAGTTTTTCGTCTCTTTGTTAGCCTAGCTCTCAGATCGATTTATCAGATGATCCTTTTTGTTCTCGGAACGATTTTTCTGATTTCAGTGTCATTTGTTCGCCTAGCTCTCGGATCGATTTTCCAGATTTCTACGTCATTTGTTCGCCTAGCTCTCGGATCGATTTTTCAGATTTCTCTGCGTTTTCTTTATTTTGTTGCAATAAGGGTTTCATGAGTTCTGCCAAATCAATTTGGTTAGTTGGAGGCAAACTATTTTCTGGCTCTCATGTGAGCCCATTCGTCCTGTTTGGCATTTCCTCTGAAGTATTCCCCATTGCATTTTCGGAACCGTCTGGCGGGTTAATATTCGAAATCAAATTATCCCCATGGTCCATGTTGCTTAAGTTGTTGGACTGCCTACTTTTAGCTTGGTTACGAGTCTGCATTAGTTCAATTTATGCCCGGTACGCAACACACTAATCAGAATAAATGTATCCCGCTAAAATTACGACAGTCACACGAAAGGTACCCAAATTAGTACGCACTTTTTCACACGCACATCAAATTTATATCTTTGATCGAAGTCAGTGCAATTCACAAGCGAGAAAAAAAACACATACATATAAAACACACAAATATAGAAAACAAAACAAGACAAACAACACAACGCCGCTCAACAATGCCGTGAATCATTTGAAAATCTGCTCAGAAACAACGCAGAAGTTGTTTGAGCACTGCAGGGAAAAAAATTAAGATTATACAACTCTCGCAATCTAACGTTTCAGAGATTCCAGAGTCTAGCGGAATCACAGAACAGGGTCGCCATGTGTAAAGTTGTTTTAATTTGAGGTGTAAGCGGTGCTGATATTCAAGACCACAAAAGTGGGTTAAAAGCTGTGAGCTGTCTGGGGAAGTTAACCTTGCATTACTGCGCAACTGTTTCACCAGGTATCCAGTATAGCTTACCAAATTCCCGACCAGACTAACATTAATTATAATCTTTTAATAGTCATACGACAACCGGTGATATATATATATATATATATATATATATATATATATATATATATATATATATATATATATATGTATAAAAGAGAATTTAAATAAAAAGAAATAAATCAGTTTATGTATGGAAATTTATTTTAACATTGATCATTGAAATTTCAGCATATTAAATTTGATTCGTAACTAAACTGGTGCCTTATTTAGGATTGTGAAAATGTGAGATTGTAATCTTACGGAACGCATCGAATGTGGAGCCAAGATTGGGAGACTGCATACAACACTGCATTCATAAAATAACACACGAAAAACGTTGAAACATATGCAAGAGGAAATTGACCACAACCAGTCAATTCAATTTTCACCAAAAGAAGTTACGTTCGTAGCACAATCCTGTCCGTCATGTAATTACCACACACTGGTATACTAAATTCATACTAACTCTCTGTGAAATCTTCCAGAAAAGAATAGCTAAGGGTTACTTTGATGATTACACCACATGCTTCACGTGGTCAACTTGGTTTACACGAAGAGTGTAACTCCACAATAATTTTGATAATTAAAATAAATTAGATCGAAAAGCAATTTACAAAAGAAAAACCTCGAACTGGTTACTATCGTCTTACTATTAACCTGATGGGTCAAACAATTGTATAAGCACGTGGTATTGGTCTCACAAAGTACACCCCATGTGGGTTGAACATAAAGAAAAGTTGCTATATTGAAAAATATTGTCAAGACGAGACGTTATAATCTCACGCACATTCGCATTGAAGATTGATGAGGCTAGTTAGTGTTACTGATCAACACGTGATTCTACTTTGCTCATAAAGTAGTGACAAAGCAACTACCGAAATATATTATGAACTTCACACTCGGATTACACTGCGTTGCAATTTAAGATAACATTAGATATTTTAGAGCTAAACCTGAAATAAAGGTGATTAAATTTTCAGTTAGGCTGAATTTAAGAAATCCAATGTCCTACGGACTTAGCAGACACGCGCTTAGCCGGAGATCTTACCACTTCAGACGCTCGCCACGGACAGACTGACCTGGTCCCTTCCTGAGGGTGGCTCACAAATACAAACGGAAGTGGCCAGAGGGGCAGCTTCCTATACCAACATGACAAGGGACGGACGGGACCATACTAAGGATAGAAACCTCTTTGCTTTTAGAAAGCGTAGCTACCTGTTCCGACGTTGGTCCTACTGTTCTCTAGCAGACAGGCTTGTCTCCTACCATCCAGCATGCAACCAGAAATACATTTGCTCATTCATCCTCTCACGCAGAAGGGTAGGGGGATGACAGTATCTTATCATATACAGTATATAAAAGAAAGCGGATGTACGTTCCGTATGAGACTGTGTGACATGAATTACATATAAACTGTGTTTTAAAGTGTAGTAGTGTGACAGATCGTTCTTGTTTATGTGTAAAAGTAACACGTTTCACTGCTCAGTCTCCTCCCAGATAGTCAGAAACACCACAGTAAATTTAGAGGAGGAATTTATGCCGTAAATGACAACAGATTTAAGAAATTAGCATGAAAGGAATCCAACATAGACTTTTCAATAGGAAATTTTACTTTGTTTTAATTCTGTGTTGCAGTAACTGTCAAACTTACAAGTGGGGATGTTCTCAGGAGTAACTGATCATTTATAACTAGTTGGGGATTTTGAGCTAAATGTCTGTTTACCTGAAGTGCTTCAGACAGCTTTAGTTTTCTTCCTTTGTTGGCTATATACAGTATATCTGTGTGGAGTTGGTGTTTCTGTAAACCTTCCGCACGTGTTGGGCAAAGGTGGAGTCTGACTTAGGTAATCTCCAGCTCTATTCGTGTTCAGTCAGCTAATTGTTATGGCCCTGCCTCTCTGATCAACATACAGTTTGTTGCTGTCACTGCAAGTGATTTGTAAACGCCACTCTTACTTAATAAAGCTGTATTTTCCTTACTGTTGAATAGGATATCAGTTGTAGTGCCTATTAAATAAAACCAAGTTCTGTAATCGTATGATTTGAGGGCTTTGGATAATGTGTCGGATAGCTTTCCTAAATATGGGATAGTTCAACAGCTGGTTTTAAAAATGACTGTTTCTGCAGAGTTAGCATACACATTGGCCAACATTTTTCTAGTTTACTTTTTGTGTTAAATGTTGACAGTTAATTCACAGGTATAGTCATTGTTTTATGCAATACATTTAATAATGTCTAGTTCTGTCTAAAATTCTGTTTTAACATTGGTATGGATGTAAGACGATGTACCATGGAATGAAAGACAGTATGTTTATGTAATGCTGGGTGTTGTGAACGTGAGGGCATTACCACGTCTGTTGTAGTCGGTTATCTGTAAATTTTGAAATTATTAATATTTGTAATGATATCTGTGTTGAGGTCTAAGACGTTAATGGATTATTCATCAATTTCCGTGATGAGTCGTCTGTTTTTGTGTTGTAAGTTTAGATGTTCTAGGAATGTGTTCAGTTGTCTTTTGGTTCCAGTGAACAGACACAGTACGTCATCTACATAGCTGCACTAGTGTTTGATATTATCATTGAGTGGCTCATTATGTAGGAACTGTTTCTCGAAATGGTCCCACGACTGATGGGAAGTTAAACACTACTCTTTCTTCCTTCCATTTCTGTGGCAATAGTATGAGTGGAAACACAGGTACTTCTAATAATAATGCATCGGTTATAAATATTGCTAGTTTTATTAATGAATTACAGATAAAGTACATGAGATTATGTTGAATGAAATGCAGAATCGCTGTTTGTGACCAGTTTAGTGTAATATAGTCGTCATGATGTATGGCGCCTAGTGTTACAGTAGTCAATCGGTGGCTTGCATCCTTCAACAAAGGGCCGATATGGTTAGATTTTCATACTGAAACAGCTGTTAAGAATTCGTTTCTGGCACTAATAGCTTCAGCGAGTTAGATACAAAGACATTAATCAAATTTCGTCTCACAGTGGTGACCATATGAACACAGTGACCGGTTAGACAAAAAAGAAGGAAAACACTGCGCAACTAAACCAAAACTGATTACGCGACCGCGAAAGGTAAGCGAAGTTACAGGGCGAAAAGCTGGAATACTAATGTAGTAGAGAATAAGGGTAACGCAATTCACTCTGCGAATCAGTAAGACGAACTCCTTTTCATTCGCCCTTTGAGTACCTGTGGTTTCTGACAAACCACTGATTTACAATTTTTTTAAGCACCAATACCTTCAGCATGTAACAACCGATGCTGTTACGAGACTGCTACATCTAGTGGTACACTGAGGCACTTCTACGAATACCGCACATTGTACTGTAGCAGTCATTTACAGCGTTCAAAGCGATACCACGGAGAGAGTGCTACATGATTGTAGGAGAGTGTTTGCATGGAATTTCCTTATAATGGCTATATTGAGGAGAACTTTGACAGCGAAAGTAAGTATATCTAAAGTTATTGTAAGGTAAATTTGAGTTTGTACTACAGCTTCTACGAGTGGTCTCGAAATGTACTCATTGGGACAGTTAGTAGTTTTGATAGAAAATTTATTAAATTTTAGGGCCATTTTTATTTGTAAATTAAGACTAAGCTTGTTTTAGACATTAAGAGTTGATGTAAATTTCGAGATGTGAGATCTGGTCTAGGAGAAAAGACATTTTGCTTTCAAATACATCCCATGAAATGGTTTGTGGTTGAAAATTGTATGTACTAGTGGTTCCAAAGCGGAATCACCTCCGTGAAAAAATTGATGGTTTACTTTTTGACAATTCCTTCTTGTATTCATTGCTTACCGTGATAATAAAGGTTATGTTTGTGAAAAATTTTAAATTATTTGTTTCCATATTGTTGGGATTCAAACGGTCAACGGAAGCCTCGGCTGACGACCCAATCGTCATTTAAGTCGGCAGTAGGCTCTCTTATCGCGGCTTAGAATCACCGCTACCACAGCTCCACACTTGTTTCCTAACGAGTTACCATCTATATACAATCCCCATCGTCTACGTGATTACTCTGCTATTCACAACGAAGTGCCTGGCAGAGGGTTCAATGGACCACCTTCAAGTTGTCTCTCTACTGTCCCAAGATATTTTAGCAATACTATAAAGAAAACGGTTGAAAGAAACTGAAGTGATAAGATAAGAGTTCCCCGTTATAAAACAATCAAGGTTGTTCCGAACAAAAATTAACTCTAGCAATACCGAGGCATTTCCCGTAACGTGCATTAACAACAGAAGGAGCGGGGGAGGGGGAGGATGAATTCAAAAAAATTAAAATTCATTAATTGTTGTTGAATTATTTTAACAATACACTTCTTATAGAGGTACTGTCGTGTGAGTAGAGTCGAAAGCCTGAAAATGTCTTTTAGCACATTCTTAACAGTATGAACGCACTTTTAATAAAGTTTTCTACCGACTTAATTACCACAAAAAAATTTTAATTCAGATTTGGTTCAATTACTTTCTCGGATATACAGTTTTTTTTCTTTTTTTTCCCCATGACACGTACCTCAGGAATGAAAACCTAGCTTAATCAGAAATATTCCTAAGAATGGTATACCATAATCGACACTGTAATATCAGTAGCCACGTTACTCGATGTATGTAATTTAACACTATTATCATCGGTTATATACAACTTGGATTTCGTGAAATCTGTACAGAATTGCGTTAAAATGATAACTCGAAGGAAGGAAGGAAGAAAGGGAAGTTTGCGTTCAACGTCCTGTTGACAATGAGGTCATTAGAGTGGAACAGAAGTTCGTAAAGGGGAAGGGAATCAGCTGCGCACTTTCAAGTGAATCACTATAGCACTTTCGAGAAATCACGGAAGCCTCAGCCTGGGTGTCCGATGAGCATATGAACCACTATTATCACGAATATGATTCCAGTGTCTTAGCACTGGGCTAGCTCAACTGTTAACTGTGTCCTATTTGATCGCAAGTATATATTATTGGTAGTTCCTCATTTCCCTTCAGCGCTGTTCAGTGATGTTACCGTCGTGTGTGTTACATACAAAGGTATGATATGAGTAAATAAAAATGTCATGAAACTTTGTTCTTTGAGAACCTCATGAAGCATTATTAGTTCCGATACTGTTCTTTCCGCATGCGTGTTAATGTGATTTTTATGTTGCTGACTTCTAACTATAATAAAGGCAGTATGGGGAGCAGAAACTTTGATAACGTTCGCTAATGACGATAAACGCATTGTCTGTAGAAAATAAGCGAATTTCGTTCAAACACAAAGTTCAACTATATCTCAGGCAATATCATTTCCAAACGAATCGCCCAGGACTCCTCCTTCATGTGTTAAGTTCTATCTAGAGAATCCTTTGTACCTCATTTACTTCATCACCTGGCTGATAGTCACGGTAAACTGCTGTGTACAATAACGTCGTGTAGACACGGGCCACTGTTTAATATCGCCAATTGTAACAGCGAATACACAGGTCAGAATACAACAATTCACTCGCTAGCTAATGTTAGGCAGCAACCAATGAACTGCCGTTCCATCGTGAACTACATCGTTGCTATGTGGGCACAGAAGATTACGGCATAGATATGCACACCTGCATACTGCATGTCACAGGATATAAGGAGTAACATCGGTGGAGGAACATAATAATTGAACGCTCGAAGCTTCGCAAGAAGTCCTAAGACGTGTGCGAGGATGTAAGCTGGCACACGCCGTTGGTGTAGAGTACGAGTAAATCCGAAATAAGCGGGTGTATCCCAGTTGCCAGCAGAGTTTCGCGAATGCAGGTGATACAGGTGTTCTGCAGTTGGGCATGGACAGAAATTGACAATTAATCCTGAATGTAAGTGTATGTGCAGCATTGTCCACGAATGCGTATTCTTAGTCCCCCACATGCTCTAATTTTGCTTATTGACGAACCCATCCAAATGAATGTGGGCTTCGTCGCTAACTCAAACCATACTGCGCATACTGATTCCCATCATGCCCCATGGCCAGTCCTGAAGTTCGAATGTCCTAACGCAAACTGTTCAGAAGTTATGACGATTTTATTTCATATAGTTCAATAATTGTCATTCTGTATAATGCCTTTGGCACTCGTATCCTTTGTTTCTAAAAGCCCGTTCACGAGCAATAACATTTACGAGAAGTGAACTAACAGGTGCTGTATCTCTGTTACGAATATTGATATAGTTTCATCCGATATTTCATTGAAGTAGTTCTATCTAGAGAATCCTCTGTACCTCATTTACTAGCGTCCATGTGAAATTAAGCTATCCCAGTATTATCATAGGTCTTTCACAATTGATTCAGTGTATTATATACACTCCTGGAAATTGAAATAAGAACACCGTGAATTCATTGTCCCAGGAAGGGGAAACTTTGTTGACACATTCCTGGGGTCAGATACATCACATGATCACACTGACAGAACCACAGGGACATAGACACAGGCAACAGAGCATGCACAATGTCGGCACTAGTACAGGGTATATCCACCTTTCGCAGCAATGCAGGCTGCTATTCTCCCATGGAGACGATCGTAGAGATGCTGGATGTAGTCCTGTGGAACGGCTTGCCATGCCATTTCCACCTGGCGTCTCAGTTGGACCAGCGTTCGTGCTGGACGTGCAGACCGCGTGAGACGCCGCTTCATCCAGTCCCAAACATGCTCAATGGGGGACAGATCCGGAGATCTTGCTGGCCAGGGTAGTTGACTTACACATTCTAGAGCACGTTGGGTGGCACGGGATACATGCGGACGTGCATTGTCCTGTTGGAACAGCAAGTTCCCTTGCCGGTCTAGGAATGGTAGAACGATGGGTTCGATGACGGTTTGGATGTACCGTGCACTATTCAGTGTCCCCTCGACGATCACCAGTGGTGTACGGCCAGTGTAGGAGATCGCTCCCCACACCATGATGCCTGGTGTTGGCCCTGTGTGCCTCGGTCATATGCAGTCCTGATTGTGGCGCTCAATTGCACGGCGTCAAACACGCATACGACCATCATTGGCACCAAGGCAGAAGCGACTCTCATCGCTGAAGACGACACGTCTCCATTCGTCCCTCCATTCACGCCTGTCGCGACACCACTGGAGGCGGGCTGCACGATGTTGGGGCGTGAGCGGAAGACGGCCTAACGGTGTGCGGGACCATAGCCCAGCTTCATGGAAACGATTGCGAATGGTCCTCGCCGATACCCCAGGAGCAACAGTGTCCCTAATTTGCTGGGAAGTGGCGGTGCGGTCCCCTACGGCACTGCGTAGGATCCTACGGTCTTGGCGTGCATCCGTGCGTCGCTGCGGTCCGGTCCCAGGTCGACGGGCACGTGCACCTTCCGCCGACCACTGGCGACAACATCGATGTACTGTGGAGACCTCACGCCCCACGTGTTGAGCAATTCGGCGGTACGTCCACCCGGTCTCCCGCATGCCCACTATACGCCCTCGCTCAAAGTCCGTCAACTGCACATACGGTTCACGTCCACACTGTCGCGGCATGCTACCAGTGTTAAAGACTGCGATGGAGCTCCGTATGCCACGGCAAACTGGCTGACACTGACGGCGGCGGTGCACAAATGCTGCGCAGCTAGCGCCATTCGACGGCCAACACCGCGGTTCCTGGTGTGTCCGCTGTGCCGTGCGTGTGATCATTGCTTGCACAGCCCTCTCGCAGTGTCCGGAGCAAGTATGGTGGGTCTGACACACCGGTGTCAATGTGTTCTTTTTTCCATTTCCAGGAGTGTATAAACTCCTTCCAAATATGTGAGTCATGACTCATCGTCAGGGCACGTGCTAACAGTATACCTCATACTCCAAAGGCTCTACGTAATGCATGAATTGCAGCCCTTTTAGAAAAAATGGACGTCTGCCACGATAATGTCAGCAAAGTGTTTCGTATTTCGGTCCGTCGTAAAAGTGCTCGAACGGATCGACGATGGTTAATTATCGAAAAGCTGTTGAGGCATTTGCCTAATGATACTGTAGAAAGCACTGCCAAGTCTTTATCTCGGCTAACGGACGGGTGGAATTCTGCTGCCCGTCGCCCGACTGGAGTGGGAGGGGGGGGGGGGGGGTAAGCAGCTAGAATTTCTCGCTACGTTCCAACGAGCAAATGTGCAAATAATTGCGCCACCGCGTGTTACTAATTGAACTCGTCCTTCAAGATGTGTTCAGTGTCACTGACTTGAATTCGAGGAGAGTTTCTAAAGTACTGGCTGGCTCTGAGCACTATGGGGCTCAACTGCTGTGGTCATCAGTCCCCCAGAACTTAGAACTACTTTAACCTAACTAACCTAAGGACATAACAAACACCCATGCCCGAGGCAGGATTCGAACCTGCGACCGTAGCAGCAGCGCGGCTCCGGACTGGAGCGCCTAGAACCTCACGGCCACCGCGGCCGGCTTCTAAAGTACTGTCTTGCACAGTTAGGTACTCATTGTACGGCACTAAGGAGTTTAAATGAGAACCGTATCGTTTCCACAATCAACAATTTTTCTTTTATGAACTGATCTTTTGTAGCCAGTTTTCTACTTTAGCACTGTTATTTTTTTAATGCATTTTTTACGTATTAAGTGATTACTTTGAAGCGCTGTTCGCAGTGGACAGACACTTTTTTAGTATTTCGAAACATGGTATTAATCAGCTCTATATTTATTTCAGCACATAGCCACAATATGGTTTGCTTGAGATATTTTAAAATGCGAAATCATTTGATGAGAATAACAAAACCTGTATAATTACGTGCAACGATGTCTAAAATATGAGCTAAATGAAGAATCAAGACATCAAATCAAATTTATTCGAAAGATATACATGATAATCCTTATTGTAAGTGTAAGGAAATTCTACAGGAGCCAACCTGGGAGCCAACTAATATTTTAAACTACTTAAGAAAATTTCAAGGTTTTTCTAACAGAAATACAATTCGGCGTAAGAGTAATCAGTTACGAGAGGAATAGGATGTCAATCCAACACTATGCCTGTTATACCGCTGCAATATGGATAAATCAAGTTTTTATGACGTGTAAACTATTTTGTGCGCTGAAAACCTAGCAGCACACAGACAATGAAGATCTTCTAAATATTATGAGTGTCTTGAAAATTCTTGTTTGCTGGATTTGATATATGATATAAATCAACTCGAAATCCATGTAAGTACCATGAATGTTTGCAAATGCCATCTATAAATTCTAGTAAACAACTTTAGACATAGCAGTGACACAAAAGCACAATGCCTGATAAACAGAGTTAAGTACCCAGAAGACATGGTCGGATTTCATAGCAACATTGTAAACGTACACACCACCGGCGAGCTCTTGTAATTCTGTGACAGGTGGAACGGCCACCAGAGCACATTAGTGTTGTTCGTATTTAGTGCTGTTACTAGACTTGGAAGGATATAATGTATAAGGGACGTAAATAGTGTGAGGCGTTGAGTTATCACTGTGAAGTACATGGAGATGTGGGGCACTCGTATGAGACAGCGTTATCAGAATCTGGCACAGTTTGAAAGGAGCCTCACTGTGCGTCTCCTTTCGGCCGGCTGGTCGAACCTTGCAATGTCCTGACTTGTGGGACATCCGGATGTGACAATGGCCCGATGCTGTACTGTGGGAACGTGAGAGCAGCATTCCCGTCGTCAAGGTTCCACTCAATAACGTTTAGCCTTTACGAAGGAGGATCACTGTACTGCGCACGAAATTCTTCGAAAGCCTTTCTCATGTGCACCTACAATCAGAGAACAAGTAATGAAATTCCTGCAACATCTTACGTTGTCCTACACCATTGGTACACCGAGCAAGGTGGCGCAGCGGTCAGCACACTGGACTCGCATTCGAGAGGATGACGGTTCAAACCCGCGTCCGGGCATCCTGATTTAGGTTTCCCGTGATTTCCCTAAAACTGCTTCAAGCAAATACCGGGATGGTTCCTTTGGAAGGGCACGCCCGACTTCCTTCCCTATCCTTCCCTAACCCGATGGGACCGACGACTTCACTGTTGGTCCCCTCCCCAATAACCAACCAACCAACCAGTGATCGGAGACTAGCAGCAGCCCAAGTAGTGAGTTACCATCCCATACGTAGACAGTCATTAACACAACACAATTGCTTGCGTCTGGAGTTGTGCCGTGACTGGGAATCAGGGACTGCTGATGAATGCCGTCACGTTGCGTTCAGTGATGAATCATGGTTGTACTCAGCACGGGTGACCATAATCGACGAATATAGCGGCGATATGGTGAGATATCCCATTATTCTAACGTTTTGTGGAAATACAATGATGTTACTCCTTTGTGGGAGGGGGGCGGAACATTCAGGTACGACTCCAGGTCGCAGTTGGTGGTGGTTGAGGGAATTCTGCCACATAACAGTATGTCACGATTATTTTCATACACATTTGTTACCTATGAACTGTCTGTATGATGTATAAGCACTCGCGTGACAAGCAACGTCCCGCGGTCTGTCCTCAACAGACGATCTATGGGACCAGCTCAGAGTCCAATTCCGTCGTAGTAACAGTATTCAGGCTATCAAGGCCAGCTGCAACAGTTTTGGGCCAGCTTACCACATACTGTCAAGTACATTGTAAATCTGATTCGTTTTTGTAATTACTAAAATAACGTCACATATCCTATGAATTCATTTAATTTCCTCCTCCCCCTCTGGGTGCTTCACTTTTTTTATCATGCAGTGTGTTTTCAAATGGCTCTAAGCACTATGGGACTTAACTCTGAGGTCATCAGTCCCCTAGACTTACAACTACTTAAACCTAACTAACCTAAGGACATCGCATACATCCATGCTCGAGGCAGGATTCGAACCTGCGGTCGTAGCAGCAGTGGGGTTCCGGACTGTAGCGCCTAGAACTGCTCGGCCACAGCGGCCAGCGCAGTGTGTTTTAATGTGGCACTAGTAGTATATTTTATTTTGTGCTTTAGTGTCTTCGCCAGAGAACTAAAGCGTGAATGGGCAAGCAGCATCTTACAGATAGTGAAGCCTTACCTAGAACTCATTATGGCGTTTATTTGCCATTAATTGATGGGTGAATGCACTAAGGTAACTTAACATACAACTCTGCTAACAAAAATTGTCGAAATTTCATTGAATAGGAAATACAAGGAGTGATCAAAAAGCTTCAGTTTGAAGACCACATTAACTCTTTGTTTATTTGTCGGTGCTTGTATACCAGCATAGGAGTCTCGCTGGTTTGCTTGTACGCTGCACGAACACTCTCAAACGGAATCTTTTTAAACGTCCCTTATAATTGTTGCTTAAACCTCCAATACTTACCATAAAGGTATAAGATCCAATTACATGTCGAAATACGGCAGCAACAGCAAACAATCGTATCTATTAATTATAAAAAATTACCAACTCATAGCCCGCTTTCCACTATTCCGTCCTGAAATTCAATAAGTACTTCCTTTGTTACATGTAAGTTCGATCTGCCGAACTGGGCCGTAATCATCCCTCCAAGTGAATGAAATCTGAATAACAATTTTCTCCAACTTATAACGAGGGATTGTAACTTTTGGTCTCTCTCAGTTGCTTAAGAGGTAGCGTTGGACAGGCGATGATTTGATGAAATTATAGAATCTGGGAACGTTTCTCACACTACGCGAATTTGCTGTAAGAAAGAAAGAACGCATATATACCTACTTTTTTTTGTTTCCGCATGATTTTGTAACTCCAGATTCAACTTACCCAAATGAAACAGCGCAACAGTGAACATCTGATGTTCCTGAAGGGAAGAAACATGGTCACTTAGTATGTCATCAACAAATGCGTCATTAAACCCCTTGGGTTAGCGAAGGATGGCGAGGGAATTCTAGAGTGTCCTTCTGAAAGGAACGATCGCGACAGTCACTTTAGCATGGAAAACCTGGTTTGATATCTTAAAATCACTCCTCACGAGTACGAGTACAACGTTCCAAATGCTGCCCCACCCCACTAGCTTTCAAATTACTGACTACTGTTTCTGAAACATACATATGTTTCTGTATTACATTACGTTAACTGTAAGTTGCATTTGTATCCTATATCCACATCTGTGTGGTTGTAATTATGTATACATTGCCAGTTATTTCTGAGTCACTTTTAAATATTATTGATAATCTTTCTCCTCACATAATCGCTAAATCCCAGGGTCGTTTGGTGTATGATAAAGATTATACGCCTACCATAATATCAAGTTCTAGATGATGCAATAAAATGTACTGATTATAATGCATCGTTCGAATACAGTAATCACTACTCTAATGAGACACAGGACGAAAAATTTATGCAGCTTTAACATTTGCGCATGAAATATGCTTAACGGATTTACTACCTGAAATGCGAGGGGATGTCAATTAGCGGGAAAATGGATGTAAGGGTAGCGTTTGTTAGTGTTATAATGCAACTAATTACGTCCGATATTAAGAATGAGAACTGAGTAATTTTCGCTTCTGCTTCAGTACATAGTAGCAGTAATTGTAGTTTTAATATTTTTATCTGATCATCAAGTGGTTGTGACTGTGTAGTGCTAACATTACGGGCGCTCAACCGCTCGACTCCCATAACCAACACTTAACAGGAAACATCTACTTTTATAACTTTTTCGTAAGGACGGTACGAGCAAAAACGTTTCATTTAGGAAAGCTATCTCGTAAACTGAAATCTATACATGCTCGTAATAGAATTATTTCCCACCGCGGGCTGGAATCCAATGGCTCACCGGGAAACTTTATACAGGACTGGCGCCAAATGAGAACTTATGTGACTGGAAAGCTCGACTGCTGCAAGCTAGTGGCTTTTTTTCCTGCAGCTACACCCAGCTTTATTTCCTTTTTTTGCGAATGAAGTATTATTTTAACTACTGAAGTACACGAAAGTAACTACGACAATTATCCTCTCTGAGCGTGGATCTTAATTTGCTTAAGCCATTAGTACTCGACTGAAAATAACTGCTGAAGGGAGCAGAGCTGTCTGGCTGGCAAAGAATTTCGGGCAAAGTGACTGCAATTTCAGTAATTCGCTACTATCGACGAAGCAATCGTATAGCAGTGCTACTACCATTCCCGGGGTTCATATATTACAGTATTTGGTTAAAACGCATCGGGAGTTAACCTCTCATCGACTACTGAAATTATTATCCGAAGACCAATTCTGATGTACGCCTGCTTCATCAGCATGTGCGGTTTGTGATTCAGAGGCAGATATTTATCAATGAAAATATAATAATACCTCTTTTAGCGTCGATTTACTGTTTTAACACCTGAGTGCTGAAAGGAAGTATAGTGTATGGAATTCAATAAATACTCTAAATTCCTCATTTTTGTTCTGTTATAGAAGAAAAGCAGAAAACTGTTGCACTCTATTTTCATAATTATCGCTCAATACCTTCATACAAAATATTTACAATAATTAGCTGAGAAAACAAAGAACGTTCGTCCAGCGAACTGTTTCATTACATTTGCTATTTCCACAATGCAAGGACAGAACCGTTCTTGTGAAATACAAGCCAGCATTTTCATTAAGAAAATGGAAACTAAATTGCGCTGAGGTTTTGCATACCATTTGTTTCGTCCCGTCAGATTATCAATAGCAGTATCTCTTTATTAGTTCATAAGCATACAAGGCGAATTTCAAAGATAGCTTTGCAATTTCGACTAGTCATCTTTAATATTCCTTCTTTGTTATGCTACCGACACGTTTTTTAATCGCACTACTTGGTGTCGGATTTCTTCACAAATCCATCGTTGATGTGAATAGTATGTATCCTAGTACCTAGTTAATGGTTGACATCGACAAGGAAGCACACGTACTATTTTTAGATGTTTAGTTGAACATAAATACGATAGAGTGCTCGGCCAATCTATAGATCAAAAGTCAACGCATGTTTCCTTAATGTTCCATTTCCTACCCGGAAGGGGAAGGACGGCCACATTGATGACTTACTGTCATTTTGATCCATTAGCTTACGTTTACGTGTTGCTGTTGGAGCTCTTTCTGTTTTCCGTTGGGTAGTTTCATTCATATGGTTCAAAGGTCTCTGAGCACTATGAGACTTAACTTCTGAGGTCAGCAGTCCCCTAGAACTTAGAACTACTTAAACCTAACTAACGTAAGGACATCACACACACCCATGCCCGAGGAAGGATTCGAACCTGCGAGCGTAGGGATCGCGCGGTTCCAGACTGTAGCGCCTAGCACCGCTCGGCCATCCCGGCCGGCGGTGGAATTGTATTTTATTTTTTTAAATTAATTTTATTTGCTGATTCTGACCTTCTATCCCTGCTGGGGGATATTTCTCAATCCTGGCATTCACCTTACTGTGGCGGAAATCTCCCTAAAGTTTCAGCAGTGGTTTGTTTACTCTAATCATTTATTTCATTTTTGCGTTTATTTCACCTGGCAAGATTAGGGTCTTCAGACCCTCTCTTACTACTAACTAGATTTTCTCAGTAAATAAACATTTCAATTTGTGTGATCCACTAGCTATATATAATAATAGTTACTATTGTTATTGTTAGTATTAGTATTATTATATGTATAGTAGTGAATCTGTGGAATTTAGGACATGTCAGTTTCACTAACATCAAGCAATTTGTTCATTATTTTCTTGTCGAATGTGAGTAATCACATCTAAAATACATGTATGAGAGCAGTACAGAAGATATCAACGAGGAGAAGTTGTCTAGTCGCAGGAGAGGCGAGAAATTATAGAGTAAGATCAGTAAATGAGAAGTTAATATTTGTTTTAATTTTTCTACTGCTCTGTATGTTCTTTTGCTTCTTCCTTGAGTGATTTTTCTAGGATCTGTGGGTTTTTGTGTAGAGTTCTGATGTCTTCGAATTCTGGTTTTGTTGTGTTTGTGGTTACTATTGTTATTTGTATATCTGCGACTTTCTGATATGAAAGTGCTTGGTGATATCTTCTGTGGTGAGTGTTGCACTGTTCAGCCGTTGTATACCTATCCTTGATGTTAGTTTTACTAGCCTTGAGACTAGTGTTCCAGTGCTGTCTTGCTGGTGTACTACCCTAGTGTTCATTTTGAGTGCTGTTTTCAGAGCAATTCGTAGGACTCTTCTCACACTTGCTAACAGCATACCTTAGCACTGGCTGATAAAGGTTTTATGTGAGTACAGCTTTTCGCCTACGTTCGCGCCATTTTCCATGCGCCTTATGAGGCCCACTCTTCGTCTCGCTTTTTCCACTGCTGCTTTCGTGTGATGTCACCATGATAGGGTTTTATTAATCGTTACGCCGACATATTTCGTTATTTCTTTCGGTGAAGTATATTGTTCCCATCTGCTGGTTACGATGTTGCTTAGATTTGGTGATGTTCCCTGTGTCCTCTTTCTGGGCTGGAAGCCTGTTAGTTATCTTCTGAGGGCGTATGGTCGGATTTTCTGCTTCTGCAGCCACGGTTCTAATTGCCCGATGAACTGTCGGTTCACCTCCACAACACTGTTTGTAGGCATACAAGTATAGTGTCAGTCATTCGATCCACTTAGTGGACTGAGGCGTGTTTGCAGTATAGTGTGGTACAGAAGTACTGAGAGTATCGGACTGTGTTGTTCACCTTCTTCTACGTCAAAGATAACTCATGCCGTTTTAATCTAGAATGTTCGTAAAAATGGAAATGCCGTGTGGCAAGGGCCTCCCGTCGGGTAGACCGTTCGCCTGGTGCCAGTCTTTCGAGTTGACGCCACTTCGGCGACTTGCGTGTCGATGGGGATGAAATGATGATGATAAGGACATCACAACACCCAGTCCCTAAGCGGAGAAAATCTCCGACTCAGCCGAGAATCGAAACCAGGCCGTTAATCATGACATTCCGTCGCGCTGACCACTCAGCTACCAGGGGCGGACTAGAATGTTCCTTAGAAATCGTATTACCTTTTGTGGAAAGTCTGTTTTAGACAATTTGTAATATAGGCAGACGTGCTACACCTTATCAAACGCTCTCTCTATGTCCAGCAGTACCGTAGGTGCGATGTTGCATAGTCTTAGTCCTTCTGTTAAGTTGCTGCAGGGGAGCAGAATCGGGGTCTATTGTGGCTTGCTTTTTTCTGAATCCTGCCGTTATCTTAGATATTAGTTGATTTCTTGGCGCATATTTTTTGATGTACCTGGCTGTAGCAGTTTCGAAGAATTTTCCTGTTACAAGAAGGAAAGTAATCGGTCGGTAGAGTATCGGGTTGTTCGAAGATTTTCTCGATTTAACTAGAATCTTCACTTTAGCAGTTTTCATTTCGTTGGAATGTTATGGAGGCTGATTTTGGTACTGAATAGTACTTCTACGGCTGTGGCTGACTTGTCTTGTGATGCTAAACGGAGATTATGTCTGGTGATTCCGTCTTTGCCTGGCAGCTTGTTTTTGGCGCTGACTAGAACCCCTGCTGTTTCTTCGCGTCTTATTTCGGTCATAAGGAATGCTTCTTCGGCGTTATGTTCCGTAGGGCAGAAAGGATGGTGGGTAATTTGCTTTCCATCATTTTCTCGTAGTTGGTGTCGAACCTTATATACTCAGAGAGGTTGTGAACGCTCCCATGTATGAGTGATACTTTAGCGCATAGAGTCTTTATCAGCCTGCTCAAGAGACTGCACTTCTGCCACGTTTAGTCAGAGAGCTAACACAGAAACTGAAAAAGCTCAATGGATTCCGAAATTAGGTATAAAAAAGGGAAAGGTAGGAAAATGAAATTGGAACGTCGCGTCAATGACGAGAGGCGCAGCGCATGCTGAGAAGGAGAGGGAAAAGAGAAATCGGCCGTGCACATTCAAAGGAACCATCCTCGTGTTTGGCTTAAGCTGTTATGGGATATTACGGAAAACCTAAACCAGGATGGCAGGACGGGGTTTTCAACCACTCTGCCATCTCACTTGATCCAGACTCGAAGAATGTGTTAATGAAGAACGCTTACAGTGTTGTGTTACCGCTCTATACGAAATGAAAACACGTAAATGTCCAACCATGGCCCAAGATGAACCTGATACAGTGCTCCTTACTGTGGAGATGCATTTGGTGACATAGGCAATGTTTGCGGCAAACTTGCATTTAACCTATCTTCCAACGATCCAAGGCAAGTAAACACTATGCGCGTTAGAGGACTTGGAACGTTACGAGTATCTGCTGAGCTGTTAGCCATTAATCCACATGTACCTTGAACAAATTAGGAGATGACAAGGACTGTCTCCCCAAAAATCATAGAACTGTATTTGAAGAGACGTAAGTGTTGTCCCGTGCATGGTCTAACTGGGATTCTGCCAACCAGGAAATCACTGAGTTTAAATTATGCAACAACAGATGTAACCGGGAAAACGGCTGAACAAATTACGGCGCTCAGTGATCAGAGGATGCAAAGGAATATGGCGAGATGTTTAGTTTCCAAATTTCCAAACAGATCAGTGACTGCTATCGTATGCATCCCAAACATCTCTGGAAGAAAAAGTAAATTCTCAGAATTTTGCAAAACATCACCTCGACCTAATCCATCCGTGCCGGCCGGAGTAGCCGAGCGGTTCTAGGCGCTACAGTCTGGAACCGCGCGGCCGCTACGGTCGCAGGTTCGAATCCTGCCTCGGACATGAATGTGTGTGATGTCCTTAGGTTAGTTGGGTTTAAGTAGTTCTAAGTTCTAGGCGACTCATGACCTCAGAAGTTAAGTTCCATAGCGCTCAGAGCCATTTGAATCATTTTAACCCAGCTGATTGTTGCACATAAAATATACTACTTTTTTTAAAAAAAACTATAACACCAAGAAAGATACGTGATTACAGTGAAAGCTATTCCACTGATTAGAGATATGACAATCCACAAATGATGGGAATTACAGAACAGTACGTGCACTGACCACAAGATGTCAGTTGCGGTGTGAAGCACTCATGTGCTACAATCAGATCCTCTAGACGCAGTGGCATGGGGTCAAAGAGGGACTGGATAGGCTCCTGAGGAACGCAATGCCACGCGGGTCGTAGGCGTCTACACGAAGCATTCACAGTGGTAGCAGAAAGGACCATAACAAACAAGTTGACGACTGAATTTATTCCAGGCGTGTTCGGTGGGTAACATGTGAGGCGAACATGCAGGTCAGGCAACCTGTGGTACTCGTCCTTTATCGAAGCAGATTTGCATATTACTCGTCACCTGTAGTAGAGCATTGTCGTGCTGAAATATGGCAAGTGGAACAGGCTGCAGGAGGGACAGTAGCTCTGACTTTAAACCTTCCTTGATGTTGCGGTTGCTGTTTCTATTGGCCTCAATACGTAGGAGGCGAGATCGCATGTTACGGCCAATGGCGCGCTAAACCACAACATCTGGCGGTTTTCCGATATGATGTGCAACAAAGCATGCTGCCCAATTTATTGTATTTCATCCCAGTAGCATCTAACACGTACACACGCATTACTGTAGGACGAGTTGGAGAGGGATTCGTTCGAAAACTCTACATCTTGGCACTCATCACGCAAGTGTTGCCGTTCACGTGCTCTTTGTAATCTGAGGCGTTCGTGATGTCTGCTCAGCGGAAGTTGACGCAGTCGCTTGCGTGCTACAAGTCCAGCGCTCAGCAGACGCCGTCGAACTCTCTACAGAGACATGTCCACACGCGTTGTAAGGCTCCATTGCCGAGCCAACACCGTGGCTGAAGCTGTTCCGTTGGTTACGGCCATGCGAACAAAATAGCGGCCATCCCGCACTGTGATCACATTATGTAACCCAACTGCCGCTCGTCACCGTTTACAACCCTCTTTAATGCATTGGTTCCACACACGAATCAGTGTCGTAGAAGCTTGCTCTGAACCAACCGCAATGCCATGGTACGACAATCCCATTTCACGGAGACCAAACATTCATCCCCACACGAACTCATTCAGTTGCTGATATTACGTCCTTTGACATCAACGAGATATAACAGCAACTGCTTGCACTTTTCCACTGTGTTTCACGGCTCTATGTCAACCGAGTGCAGGGAGCAACTGAGCAAGGCACACTGACCTATTTCGGTCACAGAAATGAGGGCGCTTCTGGGCCAACGTGCACGACGTCTTTCTGCGACCTTAATCACTTACTGTGGTTCAACTTTTCTGCAAATCTTCCCACTTTGGAGAGCTTTAAACAATTTCTTATAGGTATTGTAATTTTTAGCAGCAGTAATGAATAAGCAGCAGTTAAAGTATCAACGCAATATCAATTACGACTGACAGCACTTGTCGATGACGACGAAGATAGTAATCGAAAGCTTGATATATCATTTAAGACTGACACAGGAAGAAAGGTGAGATTTTTGGTAGGGCACTTGCCCACGTGAGGCAAAAGTCCCTAGTTCGAATCTGGTCCTGCACACAGGTGTAAGCCGCCAGGGTATTTCAACAATGCTTTTGTTCAGTGTCGACTACATTTGTTTCCTAAAGACACACTAACAGTATAATTGTTCTACAGACATAATGTAATGTTTTAATTTACTTCCTGAGCTTTTGTATCAGCTAGAAGAGCCGTAAGTTCAGTTGATGAGGTTCATGAGATATATGCTACGCTATATCACGTCGGCTAAATACGAGGGTTATTCGGAAAGCAAGGAACGATCGGTCGCGGAATGGAAAATACAGTGAAAATCTGATGAAGGTTTGCACAGATGCTTTCGGCACTGTGTCTAGTAGGTCCATCGATCGCATCATGTCGCTCTTTTCAGTTCTGAGCTCACAGTGAGACCGTAAAAATGGCTAGAAATTAGCGTCTCCCGCCAAGTATGAGGGCCTGGCGAAAGATTTCGTCTAAGCTATGCAATCCAAATAACATAACTGTCATGCGGTTCGTTCTACACAATTCTCGGCCGCACTCTGCAGGGGCAATGAAGACGCTCCTGCAGCGTTTTCGACGGGAAGTGTTTGATCACCTACAATAGAACCCGTAATTGGCTACCCCTGAGGTCTATCTCTGCTCACATGAACCGCTGACTATGAAGACAATATTTTGACACAGACACGGAGCTGCAGTTCAGAGTAGAAAATTGTCGAAAAGCACTGGCGGCTGTCTTTTATAACGAGGTAATTGAAAAGTTAGTACAACGCTACGACAGAGGGCTAAGTCTGAGCGGCGACTGTGTCCAGAATTAGCTGGAAGGTGTAGCTAATCGTTGCAAATAAAACAGTTTTGATTTTCACTGTGGTTTCCATTTCGCGACCTATCGTTACTTACTTTGTGAATAGCCCTCGTACCTAGGCGTAACGTTGCAATGCGTTATGATACGGAAACGTGCGCGTAAAGTTGGATGCATGTAAGGTGAATAGTCGACTTTGATTTACTGGGAGAATAATAGGAAAGTGTAGCTCATCTATAAAGGAGACTGCATACCGAACACTTGGGAGTCCCTTTCTTGAGTACTGCTTGAATGTTTGGCACACTCAGGAGGTTGGATTAATGGAAGACGTACTACTATGTCCGTTAGCAGTAGGTTCGATCAATAGGTGGGTATTACGGAAATGCTAAAATGGGAATCGCTGAAAGACGACCTTGTTTTCGCGAAACACTATTGAGGAAGTTTAGAGAACCGCTATTTGCGACTGACTGCAGAACGATTGTGCTGCCACCAGCGTACACCTCGCACCTCGTGTAAGGACTGCGAAGACAAGACAAGAGAAATCAGAGCTTTTGCAGATACATATAACCAGTCGTTTTCAACAGTGGAACAGGAAATGGAATGACTAGCGTTTGTACAAGGTACCCTCCACCATGCACCATATTGTGGCTTGGGAAGTGTGCATGTGTTTGTAGATGTAGCTGTAGATATATTCTGTAAATAGTATAACTGATATCCGTTCGAAGAAACGTGTTGCTATACATTTATTGTCCAGATATTATAACTTATAATTAGAATCTGTCTGCTGTCTACCTGATTACAAAATAAGACCTTAGAAGTATTGTGTAGTTAATGGTCATCTGCCTTACCAAAGGTTTCGTTAAGTGTTCGAAGAACTCTAACTCTTTAAAAGATATTCTATGTTTTTTTTTAAATCTCTTACTTATTTTTCAGAAATTGTGATCCAACGCCATGTGCGCACGGTAGCTGTGAAGTTAAAGTCACCTTTTTTCCAAATGACTTCAGGTGAACCCCAGAGGCTATATTGTACTATTGACAACAAAGTATTATCTACGTTAAGTATGCCTGATTGACATTTTATGATACCTATTGCTCCTTGTGGCTGAAATTGGAAGTGAATATTTTTTTTTCAGTCAAAAATTGCCTTGATGAATAGGACGTTCTTCAAATATGTACAAGTTCCGCGCTAGAACAGCATAAAATTTTCAGTCTGTAGTTTTCACAGTAAACTGTAAAAGAAACATCAGTAACTTTTTCCAGAAAGCCGTTCCAGTATAAAACTTTGCCTTCTGAGTGATCTTTACCCTCTCTAGCAGTGTGTAACAGGAATTGTGGAGCACACGCGCTTGTGAGCCACAATATCGTGACCGCCTGCATAATAGCGTGTTTTTTTCTACTTTTGGTACGCAATACAGCAGAGATTACGCATATCATGGATTCGAAAAGTTCTTGTTACATTTCCGTATGTATGGGGTACCTGATGTCTACGCTGAGAACAAACGAGCCGGTGGTTCGTGGGCGTAGAGTCCCAGACGCGTTCCATAGTACAACACTAGCGTGTATGTCACTCTTCCCTAGCAACCGAACCTTTGGTCCTGTCACGAGAAAAGCCACATATAACGTGCTAATGTTACCCTCTGAGAGGATTTCGAATTTTCACCGCGCGTGTGCCTAATGGGCAAAGTTATCGGAATAGAATTTTGAATATGGTGAAATTAACAAAAAAATTAAACGGACTTTAACCTCGGGAGTTAATAAAAGTGGTAAAATCATAAGTGAATGAAAGAAAATGAAAGGTCATCAGCTTAATTTGGCACATTAATTTGGAAATATGTGTTTAAGTAAATAGAATATTGATTATTGAAGTTACTTTCGTTGGTATTTCCCTTTGAATAGCGCACAGGATACAAACTGACACAGTGCACTCTAAACTGTGTGTAGCAGCAGTTACCAACAAAGCACACACCAGTGAATTATAGGAAGCAGATTTGTATCAAACTCATACTAATGACAGCTACACTCAAGATCATTACTTAATCAAATACTTAAATGTTACTGCATGGAGTGCAGGAATAAATTTGGACATAAGGGGCTTTTATCTTAACTGACATGAAAAAAAAAAACAAATAAAGATGAATAACATTATAAATACACTGTTTAAACTCCTCTACCTATATCAGTTTTCCTTAGCAATATTAATAGTTCAATTTTTTTCTAATAGGTGGAGAATATGATGGGGATCCATAAAATAGTATAGTTTCACCAGTCAACGCTCTCTGATTATTATAGTGGAAAAGACTAATTCAATAAGCTAATCGTTCACTTTGCAAGACAATAAAATACAAAAATGGGCTTACCTACCTTTAAAAAAAAGGTACCATTGACGATATAAATCAAACCCACACTATTTTTAATATGAGCTTAACTTACTTGCCTTTTTATCACCTGTGGAGCAGGTATTCTAGACAATAATATTTACACAGTCTTGCACTGTAATCCTACAAAACTATATTTTGTAACAGACTAAGGATACTTTAGCAAAAGTCTATCCAACTTCACTTTTGTGGTTTTAACTTTAACTTTTACTACTTCTTTTAAATTAGACAAAAAATCACTTTTAAGCACTTGAATGCAATAATTATTCATTTAAATCAGGATACTCGGTTTTAGTAGCACTGAGGTGAGGACCCTGCATTGGTTCGTAATCAAGATAGAAAATATGGTTCCGGTCATGGCTTTATAATGTTGTGGTCATTATTAACTATTTCGGTCACGAATTATCTTTTTTCCTGAAGAAAAATCTTGGATTTGCTATCCAGTTCTTCGAATTAAATTATGATTTTTCAGATGTATAAAATATTCCGAGGTGCCCCTCAAGGGGCGATACAAAGCGTCCCCAAATGAGGACATTGTGTTCAAGTTAGTGCAGTATAAGTTGAAAAGTCTAAGTACTTTATTTGATTTTATTTCACCAAAATGCATAAATTACACAAAACGTTCTTAATGATTATGTACATAAACTATGGTTTTACACTTGTGAAGATTGATAATCAAAGAAAGAATTTTTTTCTGTCCATACATAAATGAATGTTACATTTTACACAATAAAATGTGGTTTTGCCTTTGCAGCCCTGTTTCTTGCACCTATCACCTGATTTTTTTGTCTCTGACCACTGGAAGATGCCCAACGTTGTCCAAACGAACATCAGTTTCCTGACGAACTTCCGCACTGGCTCGTTTTGAAGTTCTTGGAGATGGCATTGGACTCTCACAAGTGGGACCCCCCCTTTTCCTGGCAGCTGGTTTACCTGTTTTTGTCAGTACTTTGGCCACACATGACATAAAATGAAGCAGATAAAGGGTCATATTTTAAGGAACACCTAATTCTGATGCGTTTTTCTTGTACTCAATGCATGCATTTGCACATGCAATATGAATTGCATGAGCAAACATGCGAAGCGTCCACTTTCGCGACTGATGAATGTGCGACAAATTGTGATCGGAAAATTCATCTTGTAGACCCCTCCCATATGTTGATTGCAAGCTTGAATAACTTCTGTCCAGTCGATTTCAAATTATTTCTCTAGAACCTATAGTAAAAAATATTATTACGAAAAGAAAAACTCATATAAAATGTACATCTGAGTAACCAAGATGAAAAGGAGGCAAAATTAATTTTATGTCGATTTTGAGGTGGGCACATGGTCGTATAGATTTTTTCAGCGCCTAAGTGATGGAATGTGTTTCAGGTTGCAAAACTGGCTATAAACCATCCAAAACGGCTGTCGAAAATCGTATTCTGTTTCAAAAGCAGCTAACTGCTGTCTTCGGGTGCAAAGCCCTCCAAATGCCCAATAGGCGTGGCTGCCGCCCTGCCATATCCGGATGCAAAGCACGTGAGCAGACATCAGACTTACCAGTCTGGACAATCAAAGTTACCTTTCAGTGTGTTACGGTTAGAGTGGATATGTTTCTTATTCAGCTTCAGGTTGGCAGTGCTATAACAAATTCGTACACAACAATAACATTCTAGCTGCAAATGCATAGTCGTTTGAATAGGACGAGTGTTTCGTGATTATCTCAGTGTCACTTATCATGCAGTTAGCGGGCTTTGCGTCGAGGCTACTCACCTTACAATATACCGTGTTATATAAAACGTCTAACATTACCTCCATCATTGTCCTTTTTTTCAAAACTATCACCAGGATCATCGGATAGATCGTCAATTTCAGATGAATTAAGGAGCTCTATAGTGGTTCAAGTGGCTCTGACCACTATGGGACTTAACTTCTGAGGTCATCAGTCCCCTAGAACATAGAACCACTTAAACCTAACTAACCTAAAGACATCACAAACAGCCATGCCCGAGGCAGGATTCGAACCTGTGGCCGTTGCGGTCGCACGGTTCCAGACTGTAGCGCCTAGAACCGCTCGGCCACCTTGGCCGGCTTAAGGAGCTCTATAACTTCTTCTTCTGTAAGTGGCCTTCGTCTGTCTTGGACTCGGGGCGTTGTGAAATCACAGTAAGACGACTAAACACACAGCGAAATAATGTCCTAAATTTCTATGCTATTACAACCTTTCAGTCACAATGTCCTCATTTGGAGATTTGTACAAAGTTGTAAATATGTCACTTACCTTACGTTCTGAAAGACACCTTTAGTTTTCACGTTCAAGAATGCATCTTTCTACGCAGAAATAATTTGTTTAACCTAAACTTAGAAGATATTAACCGACTGATGGGAGGTACAAGGATTACCGAGAAGTGCCCATGTGACTGTGCACATTCAGTTTTGTTTTGTGGTACCACAGATTAACAGGAGATGTCGACACTTTTCTCAAATAAACTCTCTGCTTGTGACAAAATATGAGGACAACAGTCACAAATGGTCAAATTTAACGAATTTTAATATACTAAGCATTTATTTGGTATTTCCTTGCATGAGGACGCCGTGACCGAAAGGGCGAAAACACCACACAAATTAAGTGATCCAAGCCCATATACACTACTGACTGTATGAAGTTAGTGAAGCAGTGGCGAAAATTGGTGGCAAGCGACATGGCGGCTAACTGTACTCACGGCTCTTGATGTTCGAATGCTCTATAAAATCTCGTCTTGGCGTCGGATTTTCGACATATTAGAGCCATTCCTTTAAACGCAAAATACCAAATAAAAGCCACGTCCTCATCCGAGGCAAATCCTTTGTAAAGCAACTTCCAATTGCCTCTCTTAGCACCGTCGAAGTGTACCGTGCTACAGCTAGCCGCATATTGCGTACCGTTGACACCAAGGAACCGCTCAGTTCGACCGCCAAAACCACATTTTACATCGCGCCATTCCACTTCTGTTGCGGGGGGCCTTCCCTACAGCTTATACATGTTACAAGTGCCCTAAGCATGAACCAGCTTTCAATAAACATTTTCTTTTTATGAACTTACACATATTATAAACTGTATCCACGGACCCAACCAACCAACCAACCAACTCGCGCACGCGCGTCCTGACCGTGCCATCGCTGGCCACAGATCCTGTCGCGGCCGTCGGCGTCTCAGGGCGTTACCGCCGACGGAAGAGGTCGCGCCATGGCTGAGCTCGGGTCCGCAGCGCCCTCTGCCTTTTGCATATAAGGAGGAGCGCTGGCCCAGAGACGGACAGTCTATTGTCGATTGTCTATTGCTAGCCTTTCGTGGAGTTTATAGCGGAGCCATTGCAGTGTGATATTTACTATTGTATTCGACTAGGCTCAGTACACGGATTGCTCTAGGATGCTACTTGGACTTGTATTGCTGGCGCACGTTTCGCCAGAAACAAAGATAAATTATCTCTTCATTGTAGCTGGCGCAATTCTTGTCAATAATTATTTTTCGGCCAACAGACATAGCTACATCCTGGTCACTACCCACGCTTTATACAATTTGCGGTGGCTGCCCCAAAAGTACCGCCGAGGACCTTGGGTTTGGGAGCCGTCACAAAAATAATAATTTATCAATTTAACATATCCTTTTGCTTTTTCATATATACATTACAAAACTCTAATTTTCTTGTCACATACCTCAAGGACTTCAAGTAACGAAGAATACACACTCCATAAATGCAGATACACAGTTACATAATACACTCCTGGAAATTGAAATAAGAACACCGTGAATTCATTGTCCCAGGAAGGGGAAACTTTATTGACACATTCCTGGGGTCAGATACATCACATGATCACACTGACAGAACCACAGGCACATAGACACAGGCAACAGAGCATGCACAATGTCGGCACTAGTACAGTATATATCCACCTTTCGCAGCAATGCAGGCTGCTATTCTCCCATGGAGACGATCGTAGAGATGCTGGATGTAGTCCTGTGGAACGGCTTGCCATGCCATTTCCACCTGGCGCCTCAGTTGGACCAGCGTTCGTGCTGGACGTGCAGACCGCGTGAGACGACGCTTCATCCAGTCCCAAACATGCTCAATGGGGGACAGATCCGGAGATCTTGCTGGCCAGGGTAGTTGACTTACACCTTCTAGAGCACGTTGGGTGGCACGGGATACATGCGGACGTGCATTGTCCTGTTGGAACAGCTAGTTCCCTTGCCGGTCTAGGAATGGTAGAACGATGGGTTCGATGACGGTTTGGATGCACCGTGCACTATTCAGTGTCCCCTCGACGATCACCAGTGGTGTACGGCCAGTGAAGGAGATCGCTCCCCACACCATGATGCCGGGTGTTGGCCCTGTGTGCCTCGGTCGTATGCAGTCCTGATTGTGGCGCTCACCTGCACGGCGCCAAACACGCATACGACCATCATTGGCACCAAGGCAGAAGCGACTCTCATCGCTGAAGACGACACGTCTCCATTCGTCCCTCCATTCACGCCTGTCGCGACACCACTGGAGGCGGGCTGCACGATGTTGGGGCGTGAGCGGAAGACGGCCTAGCGGTGTGCGGGACCGTAGCCCAGCTTCATGGAGACGGTTGCGAATGGTGCTCGCCGATACCCCAGGAGCAACAGTGTCCCTAATTTGCTGGGAAGTGGCGGTGCGGTCCCCTACGGCACTGCGTAGGATCCTACGGTCTTGGCGTGCATCTGTGCGTCGCTGCGGTCCGGTCCCAGGTCGACGGGCACGTGCACCTTCCGCCGACCACTGGCGACAACATCGATGTACTGTGGAGACCTCACGCCCCACGTGTTGAGCAATTCGGCGGTACGTCCACCCGGCCTCCCGCATGCCCACTATACGCCCTCGCTCAAAGTCCGTCAACTGCACATACGGTTCACGTCCACGCTGTCGCGGCATGCTACCAGTGTTAAAGACTGCGATGGAGCTCCGTATGCCACGGCAAACTGGCTGACACTGACGGCGGCGGTGCACAAATGCTGCGCGGCTAGCGCCATTCGACGGCCAACACCGCGGTTCCTAGTGTGTCCGCTGTGCCGTGCGTGTGATCATTGCTTGTACAGCCCTCTCGCAGTGTCCGGAGCAAGTATGGTGGGTCTGACACACCGGTGTCAATGTGTTCTTTTTTCCATTTCCAGGAGTGTATAAACCTACTTACGATCGATATGTGTTGCAATAGGTTTGAGATATGGCGAATTTGGTGTCCAAGACATCGCCATGCGTTAACTCTCATGCTCCTCAAACCTCTGTAGTACGAGTCTGGTCTTGTTATACGAGCAGTTATCTTGCAGCAAGATGCCATCGCTGTCGAGGAAGACAGCTAATACAAAGTGACACGAGTGACCCGCAAAAGTGTTAACGTAGCCCATAGTTTTCACGGTGCCTTCTATTACTAACATGGGTTCCATGGAAGCCCAAGTGAATGTCCCCCATAATGTAATACTGCCCTAGTCGGCCTGCGCCTGTGGTGCGATGAGGATTTCGAGTAGCCTTCGGCCTGAATGAAACCGTACCCGGGGACGACCATCATCCTCGTGTAATTCATAAACGTGAGTCACTCGACGAGACGACACGTTTCTACAGACCCACCGTCCGATCTCGATGATCCCGTGCCCACTGCATTCATAACTGAAAATATCGCTACGTCAACAGTGGGCATGTAGTATTCATTTGCTGCGGAGCTCCAGCCAACAATGTGTGCTGAACGGTGTGTTCCCAAACACTTGCGGCAGCACCAGCAATGAACTCAGCAGTCTCAATGACTACAGATGGTTGCCTATCGTGCTTTACAGAGCAGACAAGCCTTTGATATCCACGGGCGTGGGAGTCGAACACCTTGTCGCCTACCCCTGGTTTCGAAGTCCGTCAACCACTTGTCATAGATGCTCAAGACAATAATACGCGAACAGCCGACCATCTACGCCGTTCTCGAGATTGTCATTCCAGCGTGCCGAGCCATATCAGTCAGCCATTTATCAAAGCCGCTTATGTCAGAGGGATTCCCCATTCGTAGTCGGTATCATCGCTAGTGTTATTGTCCATTAATGCACACTCCGTTAATATACTTCTGCTACCGCGTCACGTACCCGTAAGCCAGCAAGCGGTGTTCAGTGACGCGGTGGGCAGTGGTCATAACACTTCTTTCATTAAAATAATAAATATCAGAAAAGTTATTCTGATTCAGCAATGGTCTATACCGTATATCACTAAGTAACTCCAAGGTATATCAGTATGTTTTATTTCTGTCGGTTTTGCAACTCGGAGCGGTGATGTACACCGAAGAGACAAAGAAACTGGTACACCTACCTAATATCGCGTAGGGCCCCGAGAGCACGCAGAAGTGCCACAACATGACGTGGTATGGACTGGACTAATGTCTGAAGTAGGGCTGGAGAGAACTGGTACCATGAATCCTGAAGGGCTTACCATAAATCCGCAACAGTACGAGACGATGGAGATCTCTTTTCCACAGCACGTTGCAGGGCATCCCAGATATGCTCAATAATGTCTATGTTGTGGAGTTAGGTGGCCAGCAGAAGCACTTAAACTCAGGAGAGTGTTTCTGGAGCCACACTATAGCAATTCTGGACGTCTGGGCTGTCGCATTGTCTTGCTGGAATTGCCAAAGTCCGTCGGAAAGCACAATGGACATGAATGGCTGCAAGTGATCAGACAGAATGCTTACTTGCGTGCCACTTGTCAGGTTGGCCAAGTGCCCAAGTGCTACTACAGTAGTGGATGGCCGCTACCTACGAATTATGGCTCGGAGGAACCCTGACAGCAAAGCCACCACATTGAATAATGGTTTTCGTGCAGCCACAGGACGTCGTGTTACGACTCAAAGTGTGCGCAGTAGGGTGAATGATGCTCAACCTCACTCCCGACGTCCATGGCGAGGTCCATTTTTGCAGCCACGACACCATGCAGCCCGATATAGATGGGCCCAACAACATCGCTCAAGATTGGCATCACGTTCTCTTCATCGATGAGTATCGCATATGCCTTCAACCAGACAACCGTCGGTGACTTGTTTGGAAGCAACCGGGTCAGGCTGAACGCCTTAGACACACTGTCCAGCGAGTGCGGAAAGGTGGAGGCTCCCTGCTGTTTTGGGGTGGCATTATGTGGGGCCAGCGTACGCCGCTGGTGATCGTGGAAGGAGTCGTAACGGCTGTACTATACGTGAATGCCATCCTCCGACCGAGAGTGCAACCATATCGGCAGCATATTGGCGAGGCATTTGTCTTCATGGACGACAATTCGCGCCCCCATCGTGCACATCTTGTGAATGAATTCCTTCAGGATAATGATGTCGCTCGACTAGAGTGGCCAGCATATTCTCCAGACATGAACCCTATCGAATATGCCTGGGATAGATTGAAAAGGGCTGTTTATGGACGACATGACCCACCAATAACTCTGGGAGGTCTACCCCGATTCGCCGTTGAGGAGTGGGAGAATGTGGACCAATAGTGCCTCGATGAACTTGTGGATAGTATGCCACGACGAATACAGGCATACATCAATGCAAGAGGACGTGCTACTGGTTATTAGAGGTACCAGCGTGTACAGCAATCTGGACCACAATCTTTGAAGGTCTCGCTGTATGGTGGTACAACATGCAATCTGAGGTTTTCATGAGCAATAAAAAGGATAAATATGATGTTTATGTTGATCTCTATTCCAATTTTATGTACAGGTTCCAGAACTCTCGGAACCGTGGTGATGCAAAAGTTTTTTGATGTGTGTATATGAAAGGCTTCATATATTCGTCACGCTCCACATTCAGCTTGATTTAGCGGCCCAGAGATGTGGCTGGTCTCACTGTTTGGCTACGTTCGTAGGGTGCCAGCTCACCTCGTCGTAAACTCAATTTTCAAGCTAAAATAAAAATGTAAAGGAAAAAACAATGCAGGCAGATATTGCGGTGAAATTTAAAAAAATATTGTCACGTTGATTTATAATTTGAACAAGTAGTTTATATCTATTTTTCCAAGAATAGTCTTAAGTATATTGACTAAACACTTACACTGCAGTCTGAGGGGCTTTTACGTAAGGGCGGCCGTTAATGGCTGATGCTGTAACAATTCACAATAAAATTTGTATGTCGCTATCACGGCACTCGACAGTCTGTTCACAGTTTACAAAATACATTGTTGTCCGCTATCGTTCACATTAATTGGCCAAAGCATTGCCGAGATATTAGCTTTTGAACTTCCGTAAATTTACAATTTTTAAGATTACGATAACTTTTATACCGTTATACATTTTTGTGGATCGTCTAGATAATTCAGTTTTACATATCTTTCTGTCCATGAGTGCCAACTCGCATCTCTGTGTCACTCCAAGTTCTGTTTTTATCAATTTTTCCCTGGCATATAAATTCCTCCAAGCGAGAAAATACGGTCATACGCGTCCCTTCCAAACTTCTGCTCGGGTTTTTCCAAGGCCGCTTAAACGCTAGTCTCCCGCCACGGCTCCGTAGCAACCGCCAGCCACGTGCTCTGCGGTGGGAAGCTGCCGCTCTAATCTCCCCGCCCAGCTTGTACGCTCACTGATTCAAAGAAATTGTATCGGCAACAACTGAGAGATTTATACCAAATAAGTTAACAACGGACGGATATGATCCCCCATGGTACATGAAACAGGTCACAACATTGTTGAAGAAACAATGAAAAAGCACGCCAAATTCAGACCAGCGAAAATCCTCAAGATTGACGATTTTTTACAGAAGCTCTAAATTTAGCGCGGACTTCAATGCGAGATGCTCATAATAGATTCCACAGCGAGAGATCCAAAGAGAGTCTGGTCGTATGTAAAGTATGCTGACGGTTAGACACAATCAATGTGTTTCTCGGCGTTATAGCAGTGGAAGTACTATCCGCGACAGTGTTGCTGAAGCAGAGTTACTAAACACAGCCTTACGAAATTACTTCACCAAAGAAGACAAGATAAATATTCGAGAATTCGAATCAAGAATGACTGACAACATGAGTAACTTAGAAGTAGATATCCTCGGAACAGTGAAGCAATTTAAATAACATAACAAACGGAAGTCTACTGGTCCAGACTGTGTATCAATTAGGTTCCTTTCAGAGTATTCTGATGCGATGGCTGCATACTTAATAATCTTATACAATCGCTCGCTCGACGAAAAATCCATACCCAAAGACTGGAAAGTTGCACAGGTCACACTAGTATTCATAAAAAGCAATGGGAATAATTCACTGAATTATGGATCCATATCATTAACGTCGATTTATTGCGTTCGAACATTATGAATTACCTCGAAAAAAAACGGTCTGTTAACACGTAGTCAACATGGATTTAGAAAACATTGTTCTTTTCAAACATAACTACCTCTTAACTAACACGAGGTATTGTGCGCTAACAAGGGAATTCAAACTGATTCTGTATTTCTAGATTACCAGAAGGCTTTTGAGATCGTACCTCAGAAGCGGCTTGTAATCAGATTGCGTGCTTATGGAGTATCGTCTCAGCTATGTGACTGGATTTGTGATTTCCAATCAGAAAGGTTACAGTCCGTAGTAACTGACGGAAATGTCATCGAGTAAATCGCAGGTAATTTCTGACGTACCCCAGGGTAGTGCTACATGCCCTTTGCTCTTCCTTATCTATATGAACGATTTACGAGTCTGTTTGAGCAGGTTTCTCAGGGTTGTCTGCAGATGATGCTGTCGTTTATCGTCTAGTAAAGTCATCAGAAGTTCAAAACGAACTACAAAATGATTTAAATAAGATACATGTATCGTCTGTGAATTATTAGTTGACCCTAAATAATGAAAAGTGTGTGGTTATCCACATGAGTGCTAAAAGGAATCCGTTAAACTTAGGTTACACTATAAATCAATCAAATCTGTAGGCCGTAAATTCAACTGAATACCTAGGAATAACAATTACGAACAACTTAAATAAGAAAGAACACATAGGAAGCTTTGTTGGTACGCGAACCAAAGACTACGTTTTATTGGCAGAACACTTAGAAGATGCAACAGATCTACCAAAGAGACTGCATACGCTATACTTGGTACTCCTCTTTTTGAGTACTGCTGCGTGATGTGGGATTTTTACCATATAGAGTAAACGGAATACATCGAGAAAGTTCAGAGAAAGGCAGTACTTTTTGTACTATCGAGAAACAGGGGTGAGAGTGTCACATACGTGATACAGGATTTGGGGTGGAACTCATTAAAACAAAGGCGTTTTTAGTTGCGGCGGGATATTCTCTAGATATTTCAGTCACCAGCTTTCCGCTCCGAATGCGAAAATATTTTGTTGATGCTAGTCTAGATAGAGAGAAATGATAAATGACGTCCCATACTCCGAGAAGTGTAGGAAACGATGCGGGAGAGCCGCACCGCCGACTAGCAAGGTCCTAGCGGAGGTGGTATGCTATTGCCGTCCTCCGATCGTAATGGGGATGAATGATGATGATGAAGACGACACAGCAACACCCAGTCATCTTGAGGCAGGGAAAATCCCTGACGCCGCCGGGAATCGAAACCGGGACCCTGCGCGCGGGAAGCGAGAACGCTAGCGTAAGACCACAAGCTGCGGACAGTTAGAGACAAACGATCATCGTAATGAAATAAGAGAAATCAGAGCTCGCACGGAAAGATACAGGGGATCGTTTTTTCCGCAGGGCGTTCTTGCGTGGAATAATAGAGAATTAGTTTCAAGGTGGTTCGATGAATCCTGTGCCAGGTACGTAAGTGCGATTTGCAGAGTATCCATGGAGATATAGATGCAGATGCAGGTGTGACCCAGGACCGTTAATAGGTAACAATTCGAAAGGAAACATAACGAAACACCCATTTATTACTTAAGCACATTTGTTTGTATTAAAACCTAAACATTATGTGTTTACATTATTCCAAAAGCAAGAAGGATCCAGATTACTGTACGTGCAGAACATAGGGTTAATACAAACAGATATGCTTGAGTGATAAATTTGCAGTTTCGTTATGTTTCCTTTCGAATTGTTACCTAATAATTGTACTTCGTCACGCCTAACTGAATTCCTCATGCAGAAGTGGATTAATTAAGCATCTGAACCGAAACCGTCGTGAAACGGAAATGGTACATTTCCAGACATGGGTTCCTATTAAATGTATAACGTACTCACTCCCTTCTACAAATCCCAGAAATTTGGAAAGGGAATTTTCGAACACCCTACATAACAAATGGATATTACGAACTGCATAAAATGGTTTATTCTGTGGGACTAGAGTGTTGGAATAGTTAAGCAATTTTTTACTCTCATAAATACCGGAAAGCCGTACGGTGATCTAACAAAGGCATGGGAATATGGATACTCCGTATAGCGGTTTAGAAACAAGGTTTCTATTCCGAAATTTACTGCGTAGTAGCGTCAATGTTGTCTGCTTTCTGCCAAATTTACATTTCTCTTGCTTCCTTCTCAGAAGCTTGAGACTTGCGTTTTACAAAAAATTCAGTAATTTATGAACACATAAATCGAAATGAAAGCAAACTGAAATCTTACCTGTGTTGGCGCATTACAGGCTCACACTGAAATACGTCGACATCGAAACTCGGGGGGAGAGTTCTGTAGTAGTTTTAGGACCTTCCCTGCACGATATTGGCTACGTTCTACAGATAAAAAATACTGATGCCAGTAATCATTAAAGTAAGCTCATTGTTGCACGTCTAGCTGCCGCAGTTGACGCACGGGACGAGCGAAATAATTTATCTGTTCTCCCAACTGTACGTGGAAAAACAAAAACATCCATTATTACTGGTATAAGAGCAATGACTTCCTGCATTTCGCCGCAGAGAAATAAGCGGATTATGGTCTTACATGAATATAATAATACGCCATATATAGCGGTACGTTCTCGGAGAGAGTAAGTGGATGTTTATTGCACTTCACGAGTCCCGCTTCATTGCTTCTATCTACGCTGCCCACATCACTTATTCGAGTGGTGTGTCGTTTATTTAGTAACAAATTAACACGTGCCGCCCAGTTACGCTAATTAATTAGAGGGATATAGGTGAGCGTGGTGAGAGTGTTCCAGGAATATTGCGTTTTACAAAAAATTCAGTAATTTATGAACACATAAATCGAAATGAAAGCAAACTGAAATCTTACCTGTGTTGGCGCATTACAGGCTCACACTGAAATACGTCGACATCGAAACTCGGGGGGAGAGTTCTGTAGTAGTTTTAGGACCTTCCCTGCACGATATTGGCTACGTTCTACAGATAAAAAATACTGATGCCAGTAATCATTAAAGTAAGCTCATTGTTGCACGTCTAGCTGCCGCAGTTGACGCACGGGACGAGCGAAATAATTTATCTGTTCTCCCAACTGTACGTGGAAAAACAAAAACATCCATTCGAGTGCTCAGAAAATCATAGCTCGTTAACGTGGGAAGCTTGCGATGAGAGCCAGTCACTGCCACGAGCCCTAATTTTATTTTCAGCATCATTCATTTTAAGCGCTCGCAATGCAATTCTAACGTAGAATTTATTTCAAAGTTACAATTTCAACAACTTCCTGGTGTGAAATACAAATATCGCTGAAAAATTTGATGAATGTTACTCGGTTGCAAATAGGCTTCCATCATTAATCAGTTATTTGTGATTCTAAACAAAACATAATTTCTTACCTTTTTCAGATTATTCTACTGTTCTCATAAATTTGATTACTACAGTCTTCTCTCGAAAATCACTGTCAGTGAACCGTGGAGTAACGTTACAGTTTCAAAGGCATAAACATGAATTTTCTGTTCGTAGAAGTCTGTTCTCACTACAGCGAGGTCATAACCTGAAGTCGAAAGATTTATAACTGATAACTATTAACATAGATTGTTATATCCTTACATTCACTGATAAATAAACAACAGAGTCGCTTGGCAGAAAGAAATGCGCATCGACGTTGGTACATTATTTCAGGAAGAACATCGTTTGTGATAAGTTTGCGCTAGAATACATGGAGGAAGCTATAATTCACTTAAAATCCCTAATTAAGTGTGATAATTCTTTTTAAATATTGACGATGGTGATATCCATTTTCCATTGAAGCCCTTTCTGTACTACAGCTGCACGATATCGTGTTCATTGCAGTCATTTACTTGTAGCTTCAGCCATTAGCCATTTTAAAGCAGTAACTATAAAATCAAATCTGTTATACGTACTCTTAACGGCAGAATCTATTGGCGAAAGAAACAAAATAAAAACGATGTTGAGGAAACGAAGTGGAACATGTGAGGGCTTCTGATCTCACAGTAAACAAACTGCGTTAACATTTCAGGTTTATGTGTTGCTTTGAAGAATATATTTAGCTTTTTATTTTTTCGAGAGTGTGTTGAACGTCTGAGGAAAGTATTTTATAAACAATCTTATGCTATATTCCCAAGAAGAGTCATGCGTTGTCTTTCACCTCAATCATTATGAGTATTGAAGTATGCTGTACATATTTCTTTGGTATGTATGCTACCTGGAAAGTAGGATTACACTGCGTGGTCGAAGCAAAGGAAGATATCAGAAATAGATAGGCTTAAGCGAAGAAAGTTTTCTTCAATAAAAGAGATCTACTCTTCAAAAAACATTCCTGAAAGTGAGCGTTGAGAATACAGCAGTGTGTAGAACCGAAACGTGAATTAATGGAAAAGAGAGAAGACGAAACTTAAATTCGGTGCCATCGAGTAATCTTAAAAATTAAGTGAAACTATAAAATACGAAATGAAGACGCACTAAAGAGAGTGGATGTAAGACGAAGGCTGTGGAAGATTGTTCCCAGAAGACACGACAGGTTAATAGGACATCTCCAAGGGCACATAATAGCAGTTCGCTTTGCGATCCAAGGAGCAGCAGAGTGGGAAAACTAGTAGAGACGTAACAGACTAGAAAATGCAGGACAGGCTAGAGAAGACGTTGAATGTGATAATCAAGTGGACATGAAATGATTGGAACAAGACAGAAAAAATGAATAGCATTAAATTGGTCGAAAAATAGATAGCTGGTAGGTACATAAGAAACAACGGGGATTCGCGAGACATCTTGTCAGGCACCCAAAACTGGTTACAGAGACATATTGGGTGATAATAACAACGTGAACGCTAAATCATCCACAACTTATCTTCGTGAAAATTGCCACTATCGGATTTACGTACCATGGTCAAAAAAGTCACACCAACTCATCCTCTGTTAGTTATCAGTTGACAAAAAAAAATGGTTCAAATGGCTCTGAGCACTATGGAACTCAACTGCTGAGGTCATAAGTCCCCTAGAACTTAGAACTACTGAAACCTAACTAACCTAAGGACAGCACACACATCCATGCTCGAGGCAGGATTCGAACCTGCGACCGTAGCGGTCGCGCGGTTCCAGACTGTAGCGCCAGAACCGCTCGGCCACCAGCGGCCGGCCTATCAGTTGACAAACAGCTATAAATTAAGCAACGCCTTTTCGCCCGAAGTTCATTTATTATCTTAGGAAGACAACTCCTACTGTGTATGCTCATAAGATAAAACTGAAACCCAGAGAAGCGTATTAACAATTGGCCGTAAACTATAGTTTTCCTCATCTATGAAAGAGTTCATTTACATTTCCCTATTACGCCTTGAAAATAAAGTACAATAATTTGTAATTATTCTTTCTCGTGATGCGTGGAAGCCTTCCTACAACGCTTCTCACTTAAGACAATTCAGCACTTGCGTGACGCTGTTACGTGTGCTGCATAAAACGGCCTCGAAACACGCAGCCCTCGTCATGCTCTCCTGAGATCACATTTCTTAATCCGGCTTAGTACCGATCCCACACCCTTCGCAGACATCGTTAGTTCCGCGCACGAAAATCCTAAGATCAATGACGCTTGGAGATAAGGAGAAATTTCGTTAACATTTCGAATGAAATCAACAGAGCGCAAGTATGCGGAGGAGGCATTGGAGGGGGGCGGGGGTGTTGACTGCAGTAGCATTCTACTCAGCTTTTCTGAACATGCGTCAACGGTCTGCCGAAAAATATGTTAGGTGATTTAAAAAAATCTTTCTTGGATGAATCAAGTGTCATAGTGAAAGACGTGAAATGTAACGCAAATAACTGGGCAAATAGAGTAGTAACATTATCTATCACGGGACTGTTGCTGAAGTAAAATGTTACTGTCGGGAGGCGACCAAATAATAAGCAAGACGAACATTTTTACGTCTTCGGACTGATGATAGATGGAAACCTCTTGTGGAAGTATCACTTTCAGGATACTTTTCAGAAGCAGGAAGCTGCTATCTTTTCTATAAGAACACCTAAATTCGTTTATTCAGTTTACTGTAAGTCTCTTATGCCTAACTGTGTCTCATTTGGAGGTAACTGGAACTCACAAAAATGTCCTTAGTCCAGAAAAAGGTTGTCAGAATGATCTTCGGTGGTACTTCGCGAACTTCTTGCAGGTCTTAGTTCAAGCATCTCACAAATCCAAACCTTCCAGCCCTGTAAATTTACTCACCCATGGGATTTGTATTTCATAAATGGATGTCTACATTACTAAACGGGAAAACGATTTGCGTTTGTATAACACCTCTTTAACAATTGTACAGGGATGTGTGCTTTCCTCAGCAGATTTCAATTTCAGTAGACCTCCAGTGGAACTGAAATATGTGATTGATAAAACCCAAGATTTTCAAATCCAAAAGTAAAGTCTCTCCTATGGTATACTGTTTCTATTACGCACGGGATTACGGCATAGTAGATGAGCACTTTGCAGTGTAACATGGTATTACTGAATACGCTAGTATAGATTTGGGGGTATTTTTCTTTCGTGTTCTGTTTTAGGTATACAAATTTTCGCATGTGCTGTAGACCCTCCGCTGTTCCTTATCTGTATGAACGATTTAGGAGAGATGTAGAACAGCCGTCTTAGGTTGTTTGCAGATAATACTGTCAAATATGGTTCAAATGGCTCTGAGCACTATATGACTTAACTGCTGTGGTCATCAGTCCCATACAACTTAGAACTACTTAAACATAACTAAACTAAGGACATCACACACATCCATGCCCGAGACAGGATTCGAACCTGCGACCACAGCCGTCGCGCGGTTCCAGACTGTAGCGCCTAGAACCGTTCGGCCACTACGGCGAGCAATAATACTGTCGTTTATCGTCTAGAAAAGTCATCAGAAGATCAAAACAAATTGCAAAATGATTTATAAAAGATATCTGTATGGTGTGAAAATTGGCAGTTGTCCCTAAATAATGAAAAGTGTGAGGTTATGCATGTGAGAGCTAAAAGGAATCTGCTAATTTTCGGTTACATGATAAATCAGTGAAATCTAAATTCAGCTAAACAGCTAGTAATTACAATTACGAACAACCTAAATTGAAAAGAATACATAGAACATACTGTGTGGAAGACGACCCAAAGACTGCATTTTATTGCCAGAACACTTAAAAGATGCAACAGATCTTCTAAAGAGGCTGCCTACATGACGCTTGTCTGACCTCCTTTGGAGTTCTGCTGCGCGGTGTGGGATCTCACCAGACGGGGTTAAACGGAGTACACCGAGAAAGTTCAAAGAAGAGCAGCTCGTTTTGTATTATGGAGAAATAGGGGAGAGAGTGTCACTGACATGATACAGGGTTTTGGGTCGACATCATTTTAACAAATGCTTTTTGGTTGTGACGGGATCTTCTCCCAAAATTTCAGAATGTTGCGTTGACGCCGACGTAGATAGGGAGAAGCGATCCTCATAATAAAATAAAGAAAATCAGAGCTCGGACGGAAAGGTGTAGGTTGTCGTTTTGCCGCGAACTGTTCGAGATTGGAATAATAGAGAGGGTGGTTCGATAGCTCCTGTGCCAGGCACTTAAGTGTGGCTTGCAGAGCAGCCACGCAGGTGTAGATGTAGATGACCGAGTAAAGTTGTCTGACATGGTGCCAAGGAACGTAATGAATTAAAATTAAATTAAAAAAATATAATTTCCGCATTAGAGTATTACATGTTCAAATGGTTCAAATGGCTCTGAGCACTATGGGACTTAACATCTGAGGTCATCAGTCCCCTAGAACATAGAACTACTTAAACCTAACTAACCTAAAGACATCACACACATCCATGCCCGAGACAGGATTCGAACCTGTGACCGTAGCAATCGGGCGGTCCCGGATTGAAGCGCCTAGAACCGCTCGGCCACCACGGCCGGCAGTATTCCATCTCTTCTACATTTTTTTTATGGCTGAAGCACGAGTATAGTGTACAAGCGGTATGTACTCAGTGCACACTATATTTATGTAACATAACACTACCTGATTCCGCCGGCCGAAGTGGCCGTGCGGTTAAAGGCGCTGCAGTCTGGAACCGCAAGACCGCTACGGTCGCAGGTTCGAATCCTGCCTCGGGCATGGATGTTTGTGATGTCCTTAGGTTAGTTAGGTTTAACTAGTTCTAAGTTCTAGGGGACTAATGACCTCAGCAGTTGAGTCCCATAGTGCTCAGAGCCATTTGAACCACTACCTGATTCCATAAGTTTCTACCACATCTTTGCTGTCGTAATTAAACAGGACAATTGATATACTACAAGTCTCGGAATGCTAATATAGTCTGCTCTTAGAAGAAAACAAAGCCCCACAAGGTCAAATGAGAAAGGCTGCAGTAGTGCCTCTCGGGTAGCGGAAGGCAGCAGCCATCTTGAAGTTACCGTGGCTAAATTTCGCGCGGTGTAATAAAGAGAGGCGCGACAATTCCATAATTCCTCCGAGGACGCATCCTCTATTCGTGACGTGTCGTGGGGCCGGCAACACGGCTCGCAAGTTACGATCCACTTCTCGGAGGCGCGTGCTGCGCAAGGAAAACTTTACGCCCCAGTTGCTCGTTAATGCGACGTACTTGTAGAGTGGAAACTCGTTACTTGCCGCTCAGCCAGGGACAGCGGTTCATTTATGCCACTGCGTGCACTACAACTTGCGTGATCTATCTACGCACGCCCGTCAGCGTTTGCTGTCAGCCAGACGTCATTTACGGCTAGTTTTACACGAAGACGCCCGACATTTGGCATCCTTTTTGCAAACACATTTCCTGTAAGTTATATGGGATATTTGGGGAATACGTGCTTTCCTTTCACCACTACTTACTTACTTTTACCATTACTTAGAAAATAAGCCACCAGAAAACGATTGAAATTGTTGTTACTAATATTGAGGGTCACTCTCCTGTCCTTCATGCTGATTCCATGGCTTTTCCTATGTTCTTTTAAGTAAGTTACGGAATTTATACATATATATTTCAAAATGATTATTATAGTCCGCTCCACAGCATTCGTTTGGCTCTGTTATCACTGGCTACTATGACGTCTTCTGTACTTCGGTTCGATAAAAATAAATTCTAAGCCCCCCACTGAATAATGCCATAAATCCCACTTGTCAATTTCATCAATAACATAACGATGAATTATTCTAGTTGCAGTCCATTTCAGGATTCTGGTATTAGAGTTTACTTGTGTTTTATTCTACGTACCCTGTAAATATAGTAATTCAAAAAATGTCTCCATATCATAATATTTGATTCATAAACACAGTAAATAATAATTTCACAGTAACAAGAAACACTGGATATTTTCTTGCGCTTTTACCAACATACATTCTGATGGAATTTGCAGAAGTTAAAAGTCTTGTAGGCCTACAAGACCTAACTCAATGTCAGTTCACTGTGAACTGTCTGTTGACGTGTCTCTGAAATCTGTTTATAGAAATGCCACTTTCCACCATTGTAAGGGATGTGAGATCACAAAAACGAATTATAAATATGTACTTCCCAGTGGAATTAAGCCACCTGAACTCTAGTGCTATCTTAATTTATATTACTTTCAGTTTTGTATATTGAATTACAGTGTGCTGCGCGGGATTAGACGAGCGGTCAAAGGCACTGCAGTCATGGACTGTGCGGCTGGTCCCGGTGGAGGTTCGAGTCCTCCCTCGGGCATGGGTGTGTCTGTTTGTCCTTAGGATAATTTAGGTTAAGTAGTGTGTTAGCTTTGGGACTGATGACCGTAGCAGCGGATAATTTAGGTTAAGTAGTGTGTTAGCTTTGGGACTGATGACCGTAGCAGCTAAGTCCCATGAGATTTCACACACATTTTTTGAATTACAATGGCAGAATGTAAATTTACATGGCAGAAACCATACCTAAGTCCAAACTTCTTTCCACAACTAGTTCTGTCATCTTATCAAAATAAAATAAACGTATTTTGTATGAAATTCGGGCGACTGAGAATTGATGTGTAAAATGTCTCATCCTTCTGATTCCAAAACTTGTCACGGATAGTAGAAGTCTGTGATATTTCCGAAATTACAGAAAATTGAATAGTATGATTAGTAATTTAAAATATCAGTTTAGCTAAAGCGATTGGGCTACAGCTGTATGTGTGAAACATTATCTTCTTTCTTCGTGCGTCAGTTGAATGAACGTTACTTTTGAAAACAGACGTTTAGCTGAATTTTAGTATTAGCCCACTGCTTCTTTCGTACATACGTGATGAGAAGGTCCTCCATGAAACCTATTATACCTTCATGGTCTTTAGTTGTTATAAATTCTCAGTTCATGGTAGAAAAATATAGGATGATGAATTTAACTGGTTTCACAATGGTAATATGGAATTCTCACAGGAATTTTAAAATACATTTCAAAGAGATTGTATGGTATCTATTGAATCCGCAAGCAATTAACAGTGTTTTGCTGTTGCTATGAACATGTGTTTCGTGTAAAAAAATTAATTTACCTGGTATTACTCTAGATTATGGTCAAAGAGTCTGTTGCTAGATATGTTGACTACCTTTCCTTCAATAATCGATCATCTGTTCTGAAAATATATCTCGCTAACGAAATTTACGATTAGTAGCAACAGTAAACGTATGTTTGGAACTCGCTGGTCGGCCTCACATTTCCAAAGACTATATTTAGTGTAAGGTATAGACGGCATGTCCACAGCTCGTGATCTTGCGGTAGCGTTCTCTCTTATCGCGCACGGGGTCGCGGGTTCGATTCCCGGAGGGGTGAGGGATTTTTCTGCCCCGAGATGACTGGGATTTGTTGTGTCGTTTTCATCATCATCATTCATTCCCATTAAGGTCGGAGGAAGGCAATGGCAAACCACCTCCGCTAGGACCTTGTCTAGCGGGTCTCCCGCATCGTCCCCTACGCTCCTCGGAGTATGGGATCTCATCATCATCATCATAGACGGTATACCATTGTGATTTAGAAGGGATGTGTTGGTGATAGAGAGAGCATAAAATATTACGATGTGTCCTGATCTGTTATCCTTGATATTATTAGTTACAAATCTAATAACTGAACAGTTCCACTAATTTCATATCCTATGTTAATTCTTGACACAATGCTATCTGTATCTCCCTATTTACGACTAGCACTCGCCTGTCTGCCACTTTTAATAGAAAGTATTGCGTTACCAAAAAATGGTTCAAATGGCTCTGAGCACTATGCGACTTAACTTCTGAGGTCATCAGTCGCCTAGAACTTAAAACTAATTAAACCTAACTAACCTAAGGACATCACACACATCCATGCCCGACGCAGGATTCGAACCTGCGACCGTAGCGGTCGCTCGGCTCCAGACTGTAGCGCCTAGAACTGCACGGCCACTCGGGCCGGCTGGTGTTACCAACTAGTGTTTGTGGCTTACAAGGAATATTGCATTTTACTATCAAAACGTAGGGCTTGGTGATTCAGTGCCAGCCTACATCTAGGGGTTCTTTGCCCTCAAACAATTTTGTATGCATATTTCAAAATTCTCAATTTGCTCCATTTATTCGCTAACTGCACACCACTCAGAATGGACAAGAAAGAGTTATTTGGGTACTCTGAACCAATCATTTGGCTGTAATAAGAGTCAACGTACCCTGGCAAAGTGATGTACAAAGTATGACAATTGTAACAACCAACACGTCGACATCAGCAGAAAAGTGATCGCGGGCGAAAGACAACGATGACGTATTGGAAGTGTGCTCACACAATAATAATAAAAACGATGGCTATTATGATGCCTTCTCTTATAAATCCAGCGAAACCCATTAAATAAAAGTCATATATTACCAGCAGGGAATTCATTAACGCCACCACGAGAAAATGGCATCTGGCTTGGGATAACATCGAGATACGCATCAATTCTCAGCATGTTCCGTGGATGGATCGGTATTGGCATTTAATATCCTTAGATGAGTATTTTTAAGTAGCCTTGACAAAATGTCAGTCGCAAATTGCATTCAGAACGAGTAAAATCATTTACTTGAATACGAGGGCAATTAGAGCCAATCCCGGGAGCTTATTGAAATGTCTCAATGAATGTCAAATGTCAACATGTGCAATATGTAAATCACGTTTTAAACCATAAGTACATTTTTGTCTTCCAGATTAACACGTAATTAAATCAGGTACATCAGATTGATATGGAAACGCTGCTACATAAGTAAAGATGTGGATACAGCACAAACTCGTCACACTTCCCACAAGCCGAGATAAAATGAATCTCTGTGGCGCTGGAATTATCATGAATGGTAAAAAGCCACCTCAGAGTATACGCTTTTAATTTCAAATGCACTGAACGCTTCGCACAAGGCTTCCTTACCCTCTCTTTGGCTCCGTCCAGCTTTTGTTTCTCAACGAAGTTTTTGCACGTTTTGTATCTGCGATGATGCATGTGTCCTCTGTTTTCGTAGGAGATCCCAGAATGTGTTATCTTATACATATCAAACGTACGCAACTCCGGTTTCTTGTGTTTGTGCTACACATCCGCCACATCTTACTTCGTAGAACTGAATATTTATTACCAAGTATCCAAGATATTTAAAAGAACTCTTTTGTTTGTCTGCTATGCAGTTACGTTCTCCTACCTTTTATAATAAGTTTTGAGTGTTACTAACGACTTTGGCCACAATAACCTTACAGTCACTGATCTATTCACTTACCTTTGTCAGTGGTTCAAAAATGGTTCCAATCGCTCTGAGCACTATGGGACTTAACATCTGTGGTCATCAGTCCCCTATAACTTTGAACTACTTAAACATAACTAACCTAAGGACATCACAAACATCATTTGCTCCACACAATTGCAATCTCTGGCGTAATGAATGTCGTACACACCGCAGTACATCTGGTGTAATGTCACCGCAGTCTGCCGCAATACGTTGTTTCATATCCTCTGGGGTTGTAGGCACATCACGGTACACACGGTACATGATGGCCACCACATTGAACCTCTATTGGCCTGACATGTCGGGACACACTTTATTCCACTCCGTAACTGAATACGGAAACCACGTGTGTACGTGTACCTCACCCCTCATGGTAATGTACATGTGCGTCAGTGAAAAAGACCAATAAAAAGGTGTTAGCATGTGGACGTAATGTGCTGTTCCAGTCTCTTCTGTACCTAAGGTCCATCACCGTTCCCTTTGGATCCCTACGTAATTCGGTGCTCTCCGATACATACGATCGAACAGCGGAGGAGTGGTACTCAAGCGTCAACTTTAGGTTACAATATCTCCGGATGTAATTAACATTTTACAATGCAACAAACGGCACTGATTACGTATTTGTTTATGTGTTCAGATGTGCTAACAAAACTAACGGAGCTCCATTTTAAAAAAACGTAGGTTTGTGTTAAAAAACATACTTCCGTGCATTTTTGTATGGTTTGTATTAAACAGTTACACTAGCCCCTCTCCTCACGTTCGGTCTGTGGAATCGGTTCGTCAGTATTTGATGTGGTTTACGAAATATATCCAGCGGTAACGTTATATATATATATATATATATATATATATATATATATATATATATATATGTATATATCGACACTGGGGATGAAATTCACCACTGAGAAACAAAAATCCGCTCTTGCTGACGTCTTGATGCTGACCAGCACCACCGCTGAGCATTACGGGTGAGGATTAGCATATTAATGATATTGATGTGTCGCCGCAACAGCTGCCCCGTCGCTCGTTTGAGTATACACAGCGAGCGTCGTTTGCATACAGACAGGGAATCAATCTTACCTGTGACCATACTGACTCAAATTAGGTTCCTGGATAAACTTTGCATGACACACTTCCAACGTAATCGTGTACAGAAAATAAAGCGTACTTAGTCCAGCCAGTTCATCCATGTTTTTGGTGAATTTTTCAGATGTTTCACTCACATCTTGGGTTCTGCTGTATGGTTCAAATCGTTTAAGTATCTAGGAGCAATATTTCGGAACAACGTAATGGAAACCGCGGCGTGGAACTAGCAGTGTTGCGAGGGCTTGTAAAGCTGGAGTGCACCTGTAAATGAAACTGCTAACAAAACAATTTTAGCCGGCCGTTGTGGCCGAGCGATTCTACGCGCTACAGTCTGGAACCACGCGACCGCTCCGGTCGCAGGTTCGAATCCTGCCTCGGGCATGGATGAGTGTGATGTCATTAGGTTAGTTAGGTTTAACTAGTTCTAAGTTCTAGGGGACTGATGACCTCAGATGTTAAGTCCCATAGTGCTCAGAGCCCACCAAAACAGTTTTATAGTTATTACCATGTATACATGGAAGAAGAAATCTAAGGATTACAATGATGGGATACTAGCAGGTAGGTATACCGATATGTAACAAAGATTCTCATCGAATCTAAACGGCCGGCTGGAGTGGCCGAGCGGTTCTAGGCGCTACAGTCTGGAGCTGTGCGACCGATACGGTCGCAGGTTCGAATCCTGCCCCTGGCATGGATGTTTGTGATGTCCTTAGATTAGTTACGTTTAAGTAGTTCTAAGTTCTAGGGGAATGATGACCTCAGAAGTTAGGTCCCATAGTGCTCAGAGCCATTTGAACCATTTTTGAATCTAAAAGGGAAACTTTAGAAGAGAGACGGGTTGCTCTCGAGAAACTCTGTTGGGTAAATTTAGAGAATAGGCTTCCGATGAATAACTGACCTACTTATGCGTTGTCTAATCTTTTTATTTTACTTGGAAATGACAGTGACTGTGTTTTGCCTGATGCAATGGACAAGACTTTTTTAGCTCTGTCATATACAAGGTGGTTACAACTAAACTTTTGCTACATAATCCAGTGTAGACCGAAATCTATTTACCGCACGGGTACCAAACTTTACAGGAATGATATTCAGACTATGCGCTTGCGGGCTCTCAAATAATAAAATGTGGACTTCAACTACGTACCCTCAGACTCAGAGTTGAAATATTAAAAGTTTTGGCTGGTTTCGATGTGTAGGGGGTGGGATACGTAGTTGCCGGTTACATGCCAAATACTGCTGAGTCTACACGATACAATATGAATACACACATGAATCGAATGGTCGAAGGTTCCTATCACTCGGCAAATGCGGATTTTGAATGTAACATAGAAATTTATAAATGAAAGATTGCAATTAAATAAAATCTGCACGTCCTATTTTAACGACTTTAAATGATGAGTACGGTAGCAGAAGTACTTTTAAGAATGCCGTTTATTTCTGCAAAACACTTATTGGTCTCGATGGTCCAACAATTAAATAAAAACTAAGTTGCGTAACAGGGAAACAATAGATTCCTACTTCACGTAATTAGTTATGAGCGCCGGCCGGTGTGGCCGAGCTGTTCTAGGCGCTTCAGTCTGGAACCGCACGACCGCTACGGTCACAGGGCATGGATGTGTGTGATGTCGTTAGGTTAGTTAGGTTTAAGTAGTTCTGAGTTCTAGGGGACTGATGACCTCAGCTGTTAAGTCCCATAGTGCTCAGAGCCATTTGAACCATTTAGTTATGAGCAACAACACAGGTCGCAAGATATTCACTTCGAAACGCATACCGAACCATTCAGTTATGAACAAGAACACAGGTCGCGAGATATTCACTTCCAAACGCATACCACGTCTTCCTTGCAGAAGCCACAGAAATCTCACAAGTATACTAGTCGGCACAACGTGCGACCACGTGCAAACTGCTCAACACTGTCCAAGTATTTCCTGCGACCCTTCCGTCCCACCTTCCCGTCCAGCACTCCCCGTCTCCTGTGCGCACCCAATGCTCCTCCCCCACTTCCATACCGTCTCTCCACTGACTTCGGCAGTCGCCAACCGTAGTAACGAGCGCTGTTATTGGTTAGAGCGCTCCCGCCATGTCTCCAAGCCAACCCACAATCCCAAACACATTGAAACACATACGAAATACTGGATTTACATTTAAATAACTTGAAATTAAATAATTGTTCCTACGGCTGGACCATAAACACGCTCTAACACACGTTATTCAATACATAAACAAATTAAATAAACACATATTAAAAGAATAGAAGCAAAAGTAGGCCAGTAGCCTAATGTCTATGTGAAAACGTAGTAAATATTTGACCAATTTCTTCATGAATAGTATATATCGTCTATAAACAAAGACATTGACGAATAAATATATTTATAAGCATGCTGCTACCGTTTTTTCGTGTAACTGTGGAGTACTTATGGCCTGACGCAATCAATAGCAACCGGCCACTTCGACCTCTAACAACTCATATACTATTCAGGTTACATGCCTGTAATACATACCAATTTAGGTTTACACTAATAGCTTTCTAAAGACACGTCGATCGACAAAATCGGATGGACCGTTTAGATTTTGTAAATTCGTTTCTGGGAGTTACTTGTATAATTTACAGTCAGATACTAAACTTTGAACTAATAAAGATATTGAAAATCTGATTACACCATCAGAATCGTCGTGCAAATAATGGTAATGTACATGTTTCTTTTTAAGATGTCATGATTACTCTGGCTATTATTAATTTCTATATGAATTGTGAAATGTCTGCCGATATGTTTTCACAAAGTCCACCATCTTTGGCACTCCCGACATACAAATCTCCTTCATCAACAAAATGCGCAGCCCTCGACACAGCGTCAACATGGGATTCCCAACCTGGCTGTCGGCCTGGACCACGTGCTGGGCCTACCTCTCTTGCTCTGGCTAATATTCAGCACCACGCGGTTGCTGACAAGCCCTGGCTTGCCGTGCGGCCACGCCAACTTCGAACTTAGAATATTTTCAGGGCGCCACAACTTCCCCATTACCTTACATGCTATACGACTTGCGTTGCTAGAAGTGTTAGTGTCATATTTTGCCGTTAGGCGGCCTTAGTGGTACGGCGACATACAGATGAAACTGGAGCATCATTGTACATTACAGTTGCAGACAGTCTACAAGGCCCACCTTGACAAACTCTTAAAGCTATTTTATCAAAATAATAGCAATAGTACTGTTGCTCTTCGTCAGTATCGGCGCCTAGAGTTCCTCTTTCAGCACCGGCGTTGGAGGACATGATTTGGAAATTCTAATTAACTGGTAATCTGGGAACTGCTCCTGGGGAAAGTTGACGGCCAATTGCGGCACAAATTGTTGAGTAGTTACTGTGACCGTGGCTGCGAGTGCTAGAAGCACTGTACAGTTTTCAAACAGTGCACTTTCCATGGTCCACATTTCGAAAGGCGCTGCTAACAGTTGTGAAATGGTCTTTCTAGTGGGGTTCCAGGCTGTCGTGGACGCAGATGGTCGTCACATTTAGCAACGCTTGTAACCTGGAACGTAATCATGGAACGCAATTAACAAATGTTTCCGTCGCATGTGAAAATTAAAATGTGTTTCTTTCAAAGGTTTATTCATTATTTCTCTAACGCATATCCTAACAAAGGTATCCACAAAGTTTCATTATCCTACGAGCACTCATTTCTCACGGGGGCCATGATGTAGTCCAGAGAACGAGGTGTCACGCAGAAGTTGGTACCTCGCGACGGCACCACAAATAACGACAGTCCCCGCCAGAGGCATCAACGAATTTCCTTACTCCACCGCAGTCGGAAAGTTATCAATGTGCGAGCGCTGCACCGTGCAGACCAGACGCTATGTAATTAGCAACCACTTGTAATCATCGCTTACGACGACAGTATTGTCTTAGCATATATCAGACTGCGTACTAATAGAACAGTTATTCAGAATTTTGTATCAAATTATGGACAGTTTTACTCTTATGTGAAACTATCATTCTGCAATGAACGAAGTGCTTAATGTTATAAGTGTCAGTGACAGTATCAGATACGTGTAATCTGTGAGGACAATAATTGGTTCCAAAGTTAAGTATTTCCCACGCTCAAGTTTTAATGAATTGCTAGTAATCTGCGTGTGTGTTGCTGTATCTGCTCGATATCTTCCTGAAGTAGACTCGCTACAATAAACCGTAAGGGGCCTTTCAAGTAGCGCAAATTTAATTATAATCACCCTGTACACGAGGAGAGAGAGCAATGTATAAATACAGGATATCAGTAAAACTTTTACTTCCTGTGATTTTAAATTACACAAATTAAAGCAGTCGCGATTCCGAAACGAAAGATGCTGTTTTGAATAAATAAAGTATCATCCTAATTATTTTTCACTTGCTGAGAAATAATATGGCGTCAAATATAGTAAACAATGAGCAAATCTCTCTTAAGTGTGATTATTTGTTTACTTCACCTAGACAGTACACATAAATCAATCATCAGAAGATTTAAATAGACTGGCTTGGATTATGTCGCCTCACGTTAACTTATACCTCATTGAACACTTTAGTTACGGTTTCTCAGAATCGTGGAGCATTTATCGTTTACCAAGACATCTTTACTGCTGTTACGTGATAAGAATGTACATCACCACAACCCCACAACAAAACACAGGACAAACATCCTATACACATGCGAGTAACCACATTAACACATCTTATTTGAAAAGAAAAAGTTGGTAACATGATATTAAATAAATTATTGTAAGATGATGAAATAAAATCATAGTTTTCAAACAGCAGCAATGTAAACTATTAATAAATTTCACACTGAAAAATAGAGCATTATTTAATTTAGTGGCACCGTTTTGGTTCACTATAGGAGCAGGTACATATTCTTAATAAAGGTAAAGTGATACCAGGAAAATAATGTATTAAAATTTTCTAATTTACTGAACATATAATCATACTTAGCATTTTCCTTAGACCATATCGTGATAAAACTCTGCTGGAGGCATATACACTCCTGGAAATGGAATAAAGAACACATTGACACCGATGTGTCAGACCCACCATACTTGCTCCGGACACTGCGAGAGGGCTGTACAAGCAATGATCACAAGCACGGCACAGCGGACACACCAGGAACCGCGGTGTTGGCCGTCGAATGGCGCTAGCTGCGCAGCATTTGTGCACCGCCGCCGTCAGTGTCAGCCAGTTTGCCGTGGCATACGGAGCTCCATCGCAGTCTTTAACACTGGTAGCATGCCGCGACAGCGTGGACGTGAACCGTATGTGCAGTTGACGGACTTTGAGCGAGGGCGTATAGTGGGCATGCGGGAGGCCGGGTGGACGTACCGCCGAATTGCTCAACACGTGGGGCGTGAGGTCTCCACAGTACATCGATGTTGTCGCCAGTGGTCGGCGGAAGGTGCACGTGCCCGTCGACCTGGGACCGGACCGCAGCGACGCACGGATGCACGCCAAGACCGTAGGATCCTACGCAGTGCCGTAGGGGACCGCACCGCCACTTCCCAGCTGTTGCTCCTGGGGTATCGGCGAGGACCATTCGCAACCGTCTCCATGAAGCTGGGCTACGGTCCCGCACACCGTTAGGCCGTCTTCCGCTCACGCCCCAACATCGTGCAGCCCGCCTCCAGTGGTGTCGCGACAGGCGTGAATGGAGGGACGAATGGAGACGTGTCGTCTTCAGCGATGAGAGTCGCTTCTGCCTTGGTGCCAATGGTGGTCGTATGCGTGTTTGGCGCCATGCAGGTGAGCGCCACAATCAGGACTGCATACGACCGAGGCACACAGGGCCAACACCCGGCATCATGGTGTGGGGAGCGATCTCCTACACTGGCCCTACACCACTGGTGATCGTCGAGGGGACACTGAATAGTGCACGGTACATCCAAACCGTCATCGAACCCATCGTTCTACCATTCCTAGACCGGCAAGGGAACTTGCTGTTCCAACAGGACAATGCACGTCCGCATGTATCCCGTGCGACCCAACGTGCTCTAGAAGGTGTAAGTCAACTACCCTGGCCAGCAAGATCTCCGGATCTGTCCCCCATTGACTGGATGAAGCGTCGTCTCACGCGGTCTGCACGTCCAGCACGAACGCTGGTCCAACTGAGGCGCCAGGTGGAAATGGCATGGCAAGCCGTTCCACAGGACTGCATCCAGCATCTCTACGATCGTCTCCATGGGAGAATAGCAGCCTGCATTGCTGCGAAAGGTGGATATACACTGTACTAGTGCCGACATTGTGCATGCTCTGTTGCCTGTGTCTATGTGCCTGTGGTTCTGTCAGTGTGATTATGTGATGTATCTGACCCCAGGAATGTGTCAATAAAGTTTCCCCTTCCTGGGACAATGAATTCACGGTGTTCTTATTTCAATTTCCAGGAGTGTACTTTGCTTTGATATGATGAGAGTGAGCTGCAATCAGTTGCGATCTGATACCAGGAAAATAATGTATTAAAATTTTCAAATTTACTGAACATATAATCATACTTAGCATTTTCCTTAGACCATATCGTGATAAAACTCTGCTGGAGGCATATACTTTGCTTTGATATGATGAGAGTGAGCTGCAATCAGTTGCGATCTGCCGCTGATATTGTCCTCGATATGTTACTACCCCCCGATCACACATAATTGCAACTGGCCTAAGTATGCCGGTAGATGGATAGTACTAATTTCATCACAATTATAGAGCACTGAGAACGAGCAAGTGGACTTTACTGTAAGCCTGCATAACCTAACGGCATTCAAAATAATGTTTTCCCCGTCAACTCCACTTCTGCTCTTAATTGACTTCTCCTTAGCTCCCACGTAACATCCTGCTTACTCCTCGAATCGAAGTGATTGTCCTATCTAAGGTTCTTACCCTCAGATTATATACTCATATTTATATTACATAATCCGTGAATAAGAATCAGTGACTATACAATCTTTCTATACGTTATTACTACTGCAGTGCCCAGCATTGCCCGGGATGTTTAGTGTCTGCCACAAAAACTGATTGGGCCTGTGTCTTGTTGATACTCATAACGAATGCAATCCACATGGGAAACTGAAATTGCTTTAAATCGAAGGACATATTTAAAACACCGGTTATCAACGGAAAGCGAACAATCAATACGTCTTCACCTGTGGCATACCCCGTAATAATATTGGCCTGTACTTCGTTAGGAAATAGGTCCTACCCTGTCAACTTTGTTCCGTTGCATATGTAACAACTACAACTAATGAATAAATAAGAGTTTGAAATCACATTTCTGTCAAATTCTCGAGCTTTCACTCGTCTTGCAATCTAATGACGTTTAATGGTATTTTCTCCAAGACGGGTAGCGTCGCTGTAATTTATTCTTGCCCGCATCTCGTGGTCGTGCGGTAGCGTTCTCGCTTCCCACGCCCGGGTTCCCGGGTTCGATTCCTGGCGGGGTCAGGGATTTTCTCTGCCTCGTGATGGCTGGGTGTTGTGTGCTGTCCTTAGGTTAGTTAGGTTTAAGTAGTTCTAAGTTCTAGGGGACTGATGACCATAGATGTTAAGTCCCATAGTGCTCAGAGCCATTTGAACCAATTTATTCTTGTGGCAGGTATTACAGTCAGGTTACCTCAATATATTTTGTTTTTTAGGAATTTAATTTTTCATTGATTTTCTTAATTGGTTCATCTGAATGTAGGAGTTGGAAGTAAATCGGCCAACAACAATTAAGCAAATCGGTCAAGTAGTTTTACAGCTGTTTCTTAACAACATTCCCCCTTTGTACATTACGCTCATATGTGTTTCAAATTAGATTACGAACTCTTATGTAGACAGTGATCTTCCTCTTGTTTTGAAAGTAACCTGTGAAAAATTTTATCAAGATCGGAAAAAAACTGCAGATTTGTGTGAATTACAAAACAAACAAATGGAAACTCTTCTTTATATTTATAGACTGAGATAACAGTCATTACTAATGTGGTCCGTAACTTTATATCAAAATTGAATTAAAATATAAGTTTACCTTTTTTGTTATAATAGCAACTATTTTCAGACAAAAGGAATTGATAAAAAATTATGCGTCTTGTGTTTTCGCAGTGGACTCGGATATATATGTTGCAGTAGAGATCATTAGAATAAATTAGGAGGGACGTACTGACGTACATGGGAAGTCAGTCATCCGTCCCTGCGTTCTGGAATCGGACAGGAAGATGGTGGAAAATACTGGTACGAAGCTTCCTTTCCCAAGGACTGAACGGTGGCTTGTGGAAAGCAGGCGTTGTGCGTGGTCCTACTAACTTGCTGTCCAGTTTAACTTGACTTACTGCAGTAATGATAAACTCTTACCTTAAAGGCAAGTCTTGATTAACTCTGTCTCTTCATGAAGGTAGGTCTACCTTATAATAAAAGCCCTGAAAGCATCTAACTACTAAAGAAAACACTGCTGCACAACAGCAGTGCCCGATTGAAATAAGACTGAAGTAGTTAGAAGCAGGCGAGCTTCATTCTCAATTTGTATCTGTGAGCGTATCTACAATAGGCAGTGCTTAGATTAAACATCCCATTTTCTCTAAGTGATGCAGAAGATATACGGTATACGCCCAACATCAGACTTTAAATAAAATCTGATAATTTTTTTAATAGCGTGGAAAGACTTTTCTCTCATTCTGCAAATTAAAATTTGTCTATAAATGTTGACCGTTAAATCATTACCGCAATTTTTAAATAATGCAGTAGCAGACATTACATGAAATTTTAAAAATATGAACACTTTATAGAGAAAGTTGCAGTTTTACTGTAAATGTGGACCTCAACAAAAAAGAAGTATCTTCATAGTTGGTGTTGTTAAATTTTCTCAAATAGGTGTGGAGACTTAATATGTAAGCATATCTGATTCTGCATTGAATCCTAGAAAAACATCGCGAAACGAGCATGATTAGTGACTTCTTATTCCACCAACCACTTCCCTTCTAGAAACGTATTTTGCTGCCACATTTTCAGAGAAGGAACGTCAAAATGAGTTTCAGTGTTCTATGTGAGGCAACGGACAAGGTTGTGTAAGTGACCAAGAAAATCGTCTGTTTGACCACTACGTATCCGATCTGCAAACCATGAAAGGAAAATGGCTAAAGGTTCACCTGTAAATATTATGTGGAGGCCCCACTGAAATTTCTGCCTATGTCGAACGAGAGTAGTAGTACTCTATTTCAGGCAGATGAAGCACCTAGCTATCGGCTGAATTATTTGCAGCAGTTCATGGATGTGCGGTAGCAGGTGATTCTTGTTCGTAACAGAATGAATATGTTTTTATAAAACTTAGGTCGCACAAGAGAGAAGTGCGTTTATTTTGTAGTTGTTACACAGAGAAGTGAGATACGATGCAGACAGCTACAAGTATATGATGGGAGACCTCGTCTGCCGTAGAGATAGAACACATCATGAGCTCAAGACAACGAGGATAGTTCTCTTGACACATTGCTTCAATGAGGTTGTAGCCAACCGGCATTATACATGTCTGCAGTTAGCCATCCGTGCTCTCAGAGCCTATGCTGTAAATTATCACGGTACTACCTTCACCTCCCTTTTTGTATCGTTATGCATCATACACTTAGATATTTAGTTGTGCTTACCTCCATTATCCGTATTGTTTTTTTGCTATCTTTAGATTCTTTGTCAATGTGCCTTACCTTATCCCACCGTACAGAATTCTGTTTTTCTTACATTTATCTCTTATATTGACTGTGTTCACCATCATCTATATCGACATTTATAACGCGCAAGATCCTTACTGTTTGTGGTAGAGATTATTTCGTGTGACACTATTATTTTCCATGTTCCTATTCTATTCGCGCATGGAGCAAGGAAAGAATGTAACAGGAAAGAATATTTAGCTGAAATTTTTTGGAACGTACTTTCTGGAAATGTGATGAATTTCTCCGTGATGCACAGCTCTACATTTGTAGTCTCTGCCGCTGTGATATTCTAGAATGTAGTTAACTAATCCGTACAAAATCGCGCTGCTGTTTTTTTAGATTTCCGTTATATCTTATTAAGGAGAGAACGAGGGTTTTCAAGTCTGTTACCTTTCTAGGTGAACCAAATTTCCTTATATTGTTCCAGTGTGTCCCGATCTATGGTTTACCTTTCCTGAAATTACTGTTAACCGCTCAAGAAGCGTAACATTAGATAATTCACGGTTATGACTACTGCAACGTTTGCTGACTAATCGTTGAATGTCACATTAGCATGGAATTCCTCCCATGTATACTCTCTAAGAGAAAATAGTAGTGTTGTTAGATGGCCTCATGAGGGATATCGTGTCAAATTCTGCACAATTGGTGCGTCAGGCAGTCAGAATCCCGTGATAGTTGTAGGGCCCTGCCCATAATGCTCCGAGCCTTCTCAACTGGAGAGACATCCGGCAACGTCGCTGGCCAAGGTAGGGTTTGGCAAACACGAAGATAAGCAGTAGAAACACTCGTAGTGTGTGGGCGGTCATTATCCTGCTAAAATGTAAACCCGGGATGGCTTGCCATGAAGAGTAACAAAACGAGGCGAAGGATATCGTGGTCCTACTGAAGTGCTGTAAGAATGACGACCGTCGGGGTCCTTCTATGCTAAAAAAATGGCACCCCAAACTATCATTCCTGGCTGTCAGTCCGTACGGCGGGCGAGAGTCAGGTTAGTATTCCATCACAAACCGGGACTTCTCCAGATATGTGTTCGGTTTGGAATCTCGTTGACTGGAGTAGAATTGTCTCCAGTGATGAGTCCCACTTAGAACTGAGCCCCGATGACCAGCAAAGACACGGAATGTGTAGTGTCAATGGGGCATGGAATCAATATATTAATTATATGTGTATAACCCAGAATTTGTTAACTTTTGCGTACGTTTCATAGTTTGTTTTAGCCGCTCTATCAAATATCATTGCAATATTCGTCTGTAAAAAAATAAATAACTAAGCTGGTAAGTAAAGTTGGGGTGACAAAGACATTTGCAGTTAATCTGCGGATCAGGTAACTAGTGCTTTCCATTTTTATACGTTTTGAGAAACGGATAAGAAGTGAAAAATTTGAAGAGGTCTCCGGTTATGTAGAACTGCTAAACCTGTAAGAGAATATTTAGAAACATCGCGTGTTTAAGCTCTAGCGTTATTAAACTGATTCAATAAAAAGAGCATATCCACATGTAGTTAAGTAGACTTCGTGACTATCCTCCTGCATGTTTACTGCAGAGTGCATTCTGTTTTAAAACGAGGAGGTATAAGTTATAAAATACGTTGTAGAGTTAAACACGCAAACTGAGTCTGTCATATTTAGTAGAATAGCGTAGTTTTAAAATAGTTCCCTGTTAGTCTCAAGACGATTTTACAGCGAGTGCAGGAGGACAACGACCTCGGTAAGCCTTTACCTGCCGCCAAGCTTAAGTCTTTTCATGCCTCGCGGGCCAAATTCTGCGTATTCGTAAGCGACGAGTGCTTGTGGAAGCAAGGTGCGAGTCGTTGAGAGCACGGGGAACCTGTCCACCGAAGTTTGGCGAGTGCTCCAACTTAGCTGGAGGCGTGCGCTGTCGTGCCAGAGCAGCATCTTATGCGATGGAACTTTGTCCACGGGACCTCAGATACGAAATTAAAATTCTGCTCGCGTTTAGATAGATAGATAATCCGCTACAAATGCTAAAACGTTACTGTAAAAAGCAAAAATAACTTCAGTGCATTTGCGACTGTTTCAATTCCGGAATCGCATGTGATACTTTTTTAAATAAAATATAAAATTCCATATGTATAAAAAAGTTGATACTGGCCTTTCCTTATTTTTTCATTCATGTGAGAAGCATCAGGTTACAAAATAAAATAGAGAAATGAAGCACCAATTGCCGGATACATCTGTTCTATCGTTACTGCACTTATAATACAAATTACATGTTGCAAAAAATGTTTTACTAACAGGTCTACACTATTATAACAGGCCACGCAGTGACCACGGTTATAAGAGCCTTCCTCGTAAACCGCATGTTGTTACTGGAACTATACTGTAAAAGAATCAGGTGGCGGACACAGATAAATAGCCTAACTTAGAGAAGTGTATTGGACCCAACGGTATTTAGTGTTTATACGAACGATCAACCAACAACAAATGAATCGCCGAACCTCATATACGCTGTTGAATGAAATTTAACCTTACCGGGCAACGCGACTGAGAAGTAAGAAGGGAAGCTCAAAATTGGTTCAAATGGCTCTGAGCACTATGGGACTTAACCTCTATGGTCATCAGTCCCCTAGAACTACTTAAACCTAACTAACCTAAGGACATCACACAACACCCAGTCATCACAAGGCTGAGAAAATACCTGACCTCGTCGGGAATAGAACACGGGAACCCGGGCGTGGGAAGCGAGAACGCTACCACACGACTACGAGCTGCGAACGAAGGGAAGCTAAACCTCTGAGCGTACATACTGAGGGATCGAGGTTACATGAGCAGAAGCGCTGTTGGAGCACCATTAGTACCCCAGGGACTGGGTTGATCCGCTGGACAGGTCTCTGAAATACACCGAAGTAAATGGAATGTGCTACACCACGAATGACTTGGCTGAACGCTACGAAACTCATGCTTTATTATTTCCATGTCTGTGAGTTAAAATTTTATGGTTATGGTAGCTTATTTTCTGTGCAGAACAAACTCATTCCTTCGGATGAAGAACAGTGACAGTACATGGTAGCTGTTGGGTTTGTGCATCGTTACTGGTACTTATTTTGAGGAAGATCCAATCACTGGCATGCGGGTTATGGGAGTATCATACACTACTGGCCATTAAAATTGCTACACCACAAAGATGACGTACTACAGACACGAAATTTAACCGACAGGAAGAAGATGCTGTGATATGCAAATGATTAGCTTTTCAGAACATTCACGCAGGTTTGGCGCCGGTGGCGACACCTACAACGTGCTGACATTAGGAAAGTTTCCAACCGATTTCTCATACACAAACAGTAGTTGACCGGCGTTGCCTGGTGAAGCGTTGTTGTGATGCCTCGTGTAATGAGGAAAAATCCGTACCATAACGTTTCCGACTTTGATAAATGTCGGATTGTAGCCTATCGCGACTACGATTTATCGTATCGCGACATTGCTGCTCGTGTTGGTCGAGATCTAATGACTGTAAGCAGAATATGGAATCGGTGGGTTCAGGAGGGTAATACGGAACGCCGTACTGGATCCCAACGGCCTCGTATCACTAGCAGTCGAGATGACAAGCATCTTATCCGCATGGCTGTAACGGATCGTGCAACCACGTCCCGATCCCTGAGTCAACAGATGGGGACGTTTGCAAGACAACAACCATCTGCACGAACAGTTCTACGACACTTGCAGCAGCATGGACTATCAGCTCGGAGACCATGGCTGCATCACAGACAGGAGCGCCTGCGATGGTGTACTCAACGACGAACCTGGGTGCACGAATGGCAAAACGTCATTTTTTCGGATGAATCCAGGTTCTGATTACAGCATCATGATGGTAGCATCCGTGTTTGGCGACATCGCGGTGAACGCACATTGGAAGCGTGTATTCGTCATCGCCATACTGGCGTAATACCCGGCGTGATGATATGGCGTGCCATTGGTTACACGTCTAGGTCACCTCTTGTTCGCACTGACGGCACTTTGAACATTGGACGTTACATTTCAGATGTGTTACGACCCGTGGCTCTACCCTTCATTCGATGCCTGCGAAACCCTACATTTCAGCAAGAGAATGCACGACCACATGTTGCAGGTCCTGTACGGGCCTTTCTGGATACAGAAAATGTTCGACCGCTGCCCTGGCCAGCACATTCTCCAGATCTCTCACCAATTGAAAACGTCTGGTCAATGGTGGCCTAGCAAATGGCTCGTCACAATACGCCAGCCACTACTCTTGATGCACTGTGGTATCGTGTTGATGCAGCATGGGCAGCTGTACCTGTACACGCCATCCAAGCTCTGTTTGACTCAATTTCCAGGCGTATCAAGGCCGTTATTAGGGACAGAGGTGGTTGTTCTGGATACTGATTTCTCAGGATCTATGCATCCAAATTACGTGAAAAGTTATCAAATTTCAGTTCTAGTATAATATATTTGTCCAGTGGATACCCGTTTATCATCTGAATTTCTTCTTGGTGTAGCAATTTTAATGGCCAGTAGTGTACACACAGTCGGTTGTAGTGCGATGCCTGAAGAACGAATGTTGACGAGATGGATCAGGACAACAGTATGAGAAGGAAAGTTGGCACTGGTCTTTTCTGGTCTACACCACGAGAAGATTGTCGAATCGGTCGAATGGCTGCGGTAGAAAGACGCACGCTGACACTTGAAATCCAGGCGGTGTGTCACCAGAAACCGTTGGGATAGATTACTGGAAGTTGGTTTGGAATCTCGAGTTGTCATGCATCGCTTTTATCGCTGACATCATACCACAGACAACAAAGATATGCACGGTGCAGCTTCAGACTAAATTAGGACTTTGAGTGGCATTCTTTTCAGCAATGAGTGTCGCTTCTTTCTGTGCTGGTCACAAGGTCGCCATCGTGTCTGTCGACGAGATGCTGAAAGTTCAAAGGAAGCAACGATTCTCGAACCGATACTTTACCAGATTTTGGAACCATTGTCTGATGTGACAGCATGATTGATTTATAAGAAAAAGATTTCTGTTTCCCGATGCAATAACTATTGAAGGGAGGCTGCATGTTCGCCCGTATGATTCAAGAATCGTAAACGTTGTTGTCATGCACTTTATGAACAGGATACCAAATGTAAGATTGCATCAGTATAATACAAGACCCCAAACTGCAGTTCACCACTACTGCGTCGAATAATGTACGGCTCCTTGACTAGCTGCGTGGTCAATTGATTTGCCAGTCCCACACGAGTAACACGTCGGGGGTGCGATGGGAAGACATATAGCTTCATGCCGACTTCAGCCAACAATCTTCCACAACGTGAGTTTCATTGCTCAAGGTAACATTCAGATGCTGCTTGTTTACATGTCACGATGAAAACAAGACTATATTAATGCATATGGTGGTCAAATGTCATACTGATGTTGATGATGAACACCAGTTTGAAATGCAGTGGACTTTAATTATTTAAAGCCCATTATGTGTTAATACCTTCGCAAAGTCTAATGATATCGTATTTCTGCTTCATAGTGTAGCTCTTTCCATTTCCGTTTGTGTATAAGCAGCACTGCACCAAACATCAAATAGGTGCATGTGACAGGAACAATATCCTTCAGGAAGATTAACAATGGAAATTGTGGCGTTGAAACATACATGGTAGAAATAGATGCATTCGCAGTTTACTGATCCACCTGTGAACATATAATGGGGTGACAAAAGGCATGGGATACCACATAATATAGTATCAGACCTCTTCTCTGTTTACCTGGCGTAGTGCACCAACTCGGCGTGTTATTGTCTCAACATGTCATTGGAAGTCCCCTGCAGAAATATTGAGCCATGCTGCCCCTATAGCCGTCCATAATAGTGAAAGTGTTGCCGGTGCAGGATTTTGTGCACGAAAAGACCTGTCGCTTATGTCACGTAAGTGTTCAAAAAACAATATGTGAAATCTTATGGGACTTAACTGCTAAGGTCATCAGTCCCTAAGCTTACACACTACTTAACCTAAATTATACTAAGGACAAATACACACACCCATGCCTGGGGGAGGACTCGAACCTCCGCCGGGACCAGCCGCACAGTCCATGACTGCAGCGCCTTAGATATAAATGTTCGATGGGATTCATATCGGGCAATCTGGGTGGCTAAATCGTTCGTTCGGATGTCCAGAATGTTCTTCAAACTAATCGCGAACAATTGTGGCCTGGTGACATGGCACATTGTCATACATAAAATTTCCATCTTTTTGTGACAACACGAAGTCGAGAATGGCTGCAAATGATCAATGATCCGTTCAGTTGGACCACAGGATATAGTCCATTACATGTAAACGCAACCCACATCATTATGGTGCCACGACCAGATTGCACAGCACCTTGTTGACAACATGGGTCTATAGCTTCGTCGGGTCTGCGCCACACTCGAACCTTGCCACCAGCTCTTACCAACTGAAATTGGCACTCATCTGAATAGACCACGGTTTCCCAGTCGGATAGTGTCCAACCAATATGGTCATGAGCCCAGGAGAGATGCTGCAGGCGATTTCGTGCTGGTAGCAAAGACACTCGCGTCGGTCGTCTGTTGCTATAGCCCATTTCATAGCACTGTCCTAACGGATATGTCAGTCGTAAGTCCCACATTAAGTTTTGCTCTTATTTCTCTCAGTGTTCCTTGTATGTTAGTACTGACAACTCTACGGAATCAACGCTGCTCTGGGTCTAAAGTGAAGGCCGTTGGCCACAGAGTTGTTCATGGTAAGATGTAATACATGAAATATGGTATTCTCGGCACACTGTTGAGGATCTCGGAACTGAATTTCCTAACGAATTCCGAAATGGAATGTCTCATGCTTCGAAACTACCATTCCGCGTTCAGAGTCTGTTAATTCTAATCATTCAAACCTTAATCACCTCGGAAACAATTTCAGATGAATCACGCGAGTGCAAATGACAGCTGCCCCAATGCACTGCCCTTACATACCTTGTATACGCGATACTACCAGCATCCGTATATGTGCATATCGCTACCCCACGGCTTCTGTCACCTCAGTGTGCCTGTACCGTCTGATAAAAATCGGCTCGCGCAAAGTAAGTTGACGCGGCAGTCATCAAAAATGCCGATTGCCACACACGATATGATCTCCAACATGGCTGAAATTACCCCACTGACAATTCCATGAGAGGCAACTACCTACTAAGAAAGACCGAAGTCTTTCACGTCTGAACTACACCCACTGTACGGGGTTCGATCATCTAACCCAAGACTGACATCGAGAAACAGTACTTCTGATCAGTCGGCGACTACGATCTGCACCTAAAGTGGACATGTGGTCAACTTAAAAAAGAAAAAGAGATCTGTATGGAAGCATCACTGGCACTAGCCCCCAGCAATCACGAAAACCGAGAAGTCTTGAAATCTAAGAACACACAGTGTGCGAACATTATGAATTACCCCGAAGAGAACGGTCTACTGATACACAGTCAATACGGATTTAGAGAACATCGTTCTTGTGTAACACAACTAGCCCCTTACTCACATGAAGTGTTGAGTGCTATTGACAAGGGATTTCAAATTGATTCCGTATTTCAGGATTTCCAAAAGGCTTTTGACACTGTCCAACACAAGCAGTTTGTAGTGAAATTGCGTGCTTATGGAATATCGTCTCAGTTATGTGACTGGAGTCGTGATTTCCTGTCAGAGAGGTCACAGCTCGTAGTAATTAACGGAAAGTCATCGAGTAAAAACGAACTGATTTACTGATTCCTGGCGTTCGCCAAGGTAGTGCTATAGGCCCTTTCTGTTCCTTATCTATATAAACAATTTAGATGACAATCTGAGCAGCCGTCTTGGGTGGTTTGCAGTCGATGTTATCGTCTATAGACTAGTAAAAGTTATGAGATGATTAAAGCAAATTTCAAAACGAATTGGAAAAGGTATCTGTATGGTGCAAAAATTGGCAGTTGACCCTAAACAACGAAAAGTGTGAGGTCATCCACGTGAGTGTTAAAAGGAATCCGTTAAACTCCGTTTATACGATAAAACAGTCAAATCTAAAGGCCGTAAGTTCAACTAAATACCCAGTTATTACAATTACGCGGCGGAATCTTCTCACGAAATTTCAATCTGCAACTTTCTCCTCTGAATGCAAAAATATTTTGTAGACGCTGACGTACATTGGGAGAAACAATCATCACAATAAAGTAAGGGAAATAAGAGCTCGCACGGAATTGTATAAGAGTTCGTTTCTTCCGCGCGCTGTACAAGACTGAAATATTTCAGAATTATTGTGACGGTGGTCCGTTGAACCCTCTGCCAGGCACTTAAATGTGATCTGCAGAGTATCCATGTAGATGTAGATGTAGATACGTGAACCAGGGCGAACCAGATGCTGACGGATCCGATTCAGTCGAGCTAAACTATAAATGCTAACACATATGTGCTTCACTGTACTGTGTAGCTAAGCCTGTAGCATGTGTGTCTCTGAATAGAACGGTTTGTTTCTGCACTTACAGCAGAGCTTCTAACAGCGCATAAGACTTCAATTAAAACAGCAGTAGCCGAATTGTTGCCCCACGTATAATCGTGGGCTTGACATCTATGGTAAGTCCCATCTTGTGTGTTATCGATGAGATTGGTGGTTACGTTCCCAGCGACCCAGCGAGACACTGAGATGAACTATCAGTCTGCAAACTATCGCCGGAACAACACAGGTTGTTGGTGGAAGTGTTATACTCCGGGTAATGTTTCATGACATTAATCGCACTCGCCGTTGAAGCGAAGCACCGTCAGCTGTCGGAGAATGCACTGCAGAGAACGTTGGCAACCCGACAAAACATTGGCTGCATTTTCAATCACTCGCCCGCCGACCAGTTACTGCCTGCGCTATACGGGTATAACTGCTATAATGCTGTTCTCCTATACGACCAAGGTACATCCGTTTAATGTCCACAGATGCAAAACAAGACATTCTCTCGAAGGTAGTGCTAAAGAACAGAGAAGTTGTGTGTGTGTGTGTGTGTGCGCGCGCGCGCACGTGTGTGTGTGTGTGTGTGTGTGTGTGTGTGTGTGTGTGTGTGTGTGTGTGTGTGTGTGCGTGCGTGTGTGTACACGTGCGTGGTTTTGAGTATTTTGTATCCTCAAGAACTAGATCTTTAGTGTTTAGATAATTCAAAAACACAGAAAGCATAAAATACTAACAACATTATATTCGCATCATGCTCTCCTCCCACTTCCATCCAGTCTCCCCATTCACGAGCGCTATGATGGCTAGAGTGCTCCCGCCATATCTTCAAGCGAATGCACATTCACAAACATAATGAAACACAGTCTAAATACTGGATTTACATTTAAATAACTTGAAATTAAATAAATATTTCTACAGCTGGACCATAAACACGCTCTAACACACATTATTAGATACATAAACAAATTAAATAAACATATATCAAAGGAATAAATCAAAAGGTAGGCCAGTAGCCTAATGTCTCAATGCTTTCTAAAACACAGTAAATATTTAACCAATTTCTTCATGAATAATATATATCGCATATAAACAAAGACAGAGACGAATAAATATATTTTTAAGCATGATGCTACCGTTTTCTCGTGTAACTGTGGGGTACTTACGGCCTGACGCGATCGATAGTAATCGGCCAATCTGACCTCCTATAACTCATTTACTATTCAAGTTACATGCCTGTAATTTATACGAATTAGATTTACACTAATAGCTTTCTAAAGACACGTCGATCCACGATGTCGGATGAAGCTTTTACATTTTGGAAATTCTTTGTTGGGTGTTACTTGTCTAATTTACAGTCAGATACTAAACTTTAAACAAATAAAGGTATTGAAAATCTGATTACACCATCAGAATCGTCGTGCAAATAATGGTAATATACATGTTCCTTTTTGAAGTGTCATGATTCCTCTGGCTACTATTAATTTCCATGTGAACTGTGAAATGTCTGCCATTAAGGTTTCACAAAGTCCACCATCTTTGGCACTCCCGGCATAGAAATCGCCTTCACCGATACAAAGCACCGTCCTCGTCACAGAGTCAACATGGAATTCCCACCCCGCGGCCGCTGCACCCCTCTTGCCTCGGCCAACGTCCGGCACCACGTGTACGGCCTGCGTCCCGTGCGGACCCTGCTCCCTCCGAACTTGAATATTTTCAGGGCGCCACGACTCGCCCATTTCCTCACACGTTCCACCCGCTTTCAAACCCAGTTCAGTCAACACATAATAAACGCGATGAACATGCGAACAGAACAGATAATCTGTGATAGACTTCGAATGCCATTTGGATTTAATAAGTTAACAATATAACAGGGCACCAACATGATTTAAAACTGTATGAATCTTAATTTGATTGATAAGACACGTCGTAGTTGTGAAGTAGGGCCCGTTTGATGCCATAGAGTTTAGGCTACAATGCACCGTAATAAAAGAAGCAAAGTCATCGAGAGGCTGTAAGTTGTGTGAACAATATTGGAGTGCTTTCACTTTGTTAGGCCTATGGTTCTGATTTTTCAGGTTATTAAGTAATATGTTGGCAACACTGAGTACACCAGGTGCCATACGCCGTTGTTTTTGCATGGAACAATAATAAATAAACATTACTCAAAGTTTTTGTTTGTTAGTTATAAAGTTAAGACCATCTTAATCATAAAATGGATCCGTGGACCTGCAACCCAATACAACCAACGACCACGAGGTAACCGTATCGACGAGATTTGTGGATTAGAAAATCTGTTGTCATAATCCTGCTTTTTATGAACTAAAGAACGAAGAACAGACAGATCTCTGCGCATACGTGATGCAGAAGTCATCACATCAGTCTATACCGTAATTACGAACCTTTGTGGGTAAACCTAACAACATTGCCTTGCAGATCGTCTGCAGCATTCAACAACGTTGGCTGTAGCAACCTATCTTACCACCACAGACATTAGGTCTTCATTTAAATAAACAAATGGAGGGAAGAGAAGAGAGCAACAGTTCCTATAATAAGGAAGCACGGTAGCTCAGTCTACTGCTGCTCACAAATTTTCCGAGAAAAATCGAGAGAGGTGGCTGTCTGTGCGTAGTGATCGAGGGGATCTAACTTAGAGACCGCAAAATCCTCCGAAATTCTTACTAGAGTATCACACCTTTACGTCCTAAAACTGGCTGACAATTTTCCCCGTTTCGAACTGAAATGCGTATTACTAAATTTTACTACGCATTATGTTGTAAGAAGACAGTGTACCGTTGCCATTAACGGCAAAACGAATACAATTCTCTTGTAAAACTTTCCTGAAATAATTAAGACGGCCCTTATACGGAATCCATTTACGAACAGTGTTTTGTAATTATGAGCCAAGCTTTTAATGGCAATGGGCAAAGGAAATGGCAAAAAAATAAGGTAAAACAAAAGATAATGATCCGCAGTTCAAAAACTAGTCATGCGTATACGATCCAGTTACCAGTCAAAGGAATGAATACCAGAAATGATGTCGACCAAAGTTCTCGATAATGTATTACGCAACGTCTACCAAAGAATTTTCTCCGCCTTATGCTATCAGAAACCACTTTTCCTGCTAGAGGAGGTATGTTGATTGCAGAGACCGATTTATCGCCGACAAAGGGTCTTAATCTCCTGGGAAGCTTCAGCCACTGGCTAACAGTCACGGCTGAAAAGTGTTTAATTTGACATTCTCTGTAATTAGAGTTAGAGGTTAGCATCACGTAATTTCAGTTGTGATTTTCATCTGCGATGTTGATACGAAGCCTGTTCGGGTACTTTATAGGTGACCTCGGCATTTATACATGTGTAATAGGTCTACATATTTATCGTACTACATAACGATATTTAAATCATCTGACGTCGTAGACGTGTTTGCGTAAGCATTATTATGAACGGTTTAAGTCGCCTGTGACGTCTTGTAATTGTATTGAATACTACGAGATATTCTATAAAATTGTATTAATACTGTGATTGGTTTGTGTTTTAATAAATTGTTTGATCAAATAAAATCTATGACTGTAGTATGTAGTCTGCAAATCGTGCCGTACGTGGGGGTACAATTTTTTATGAACTCCGTTACCTTAATGGACATTGGTTTGACGTGAGAGAAGAATAGTTATGGTTAACTTTTTATTGTGTTTTATTATAGACCGCCTTGTGGTAAATATAGTGGTTTGATTCTTAGTAGGCAAATACTTTTTATCATTTTAGCTTAGTGAAAAACATTTTTATGCGATGACGAGAAATGTGTTGGCTTTAATGTGGAATAAATCTTACAATTGTTATCATGGCTGCGTGGTACACCATTGATAACATCATAAGCTCTGTGTAAAAATTTTGAAGTCGCTTACTAATTTTATTAATTCTCATTTTTTAATTTGATTCCATATCTGAAATTTGTTTCACCCGTGAGCGATCTGTGTCGCAACCCGGATATGTTGTTCGAATTACGCCACGTCTGGCGTTATGTTTTCAGAGCAGTTTGCTATTTTGTAACGTTTGATTTAATATCTTACATATTTTGAATATTTGTTTCGCCTGCTGGTGGTTTATGGTGTAACCTGAGTATATACATGTATCGCGCCACGTGAGTCGCTATATTTTGTACAGTCTGTTATTATTTTCATTGAACCTGGATTGGTTACCACCAAGAAATGATTGAAATGTCCTAATTATTATCACATAATTTGTAATGATTAGATTACAGTATTAGAACTGTTTATTAAATAATAAAAGATTTTATCTTCTGTGCACACTGCTACAAGAGACCTATGGTCAATTAACTGGTACGAGTGGTGGTATCTAGCGGCAGTTCTCTTCGCACTGCTCATTGTAACTTTCTGCTGCATGTTAAAGTATGTTTATTCCCCTTTGAATTATTTGCTATATTTGTTCTACACACACATACATAACTTCATTCAATCACTTATGAAGACGTACGTCACTCCGTGTGTATCTTGTTGCAATATGAATTATTATCACTCTCATGCTGTACTGGTATTACTATCGTAACAGCTGCTGTAATTATGTTCCCATAGTATGGTTTGAGAACGGACCCAACATTACAACGAATCAAACATGCCAAATTTAAACAGACACAAAATTCCCAAGATTGACGATCTTTTACAGAAGCTCTAAATTCAGCCCGGACTTCAATGCGAGATGCTTATAGTAGTTTACAAAACGAAATTTCGTCTCGAAACCTAGCAGAAAAACCAAAGAGATTCTGGTCGTATGTGAAGTATGTTAGCGGCAAGAGACGACCAATGCATTCTCTATGTGATAGCAATGGAGATATTATCGAAGACAGTGCTGCCAAAGCAGAGTTACTAAACACAGCCTTCCGAAACGCCTTCACAAAAGAAGACGAAGTAAATATTCCAAAATTCAGATCAAGAACAGCTGCCAACATAAGTAACGTAGAAGTAAATATCCTCAGAGTAGTGAAGCAACTTATATCACTTAATAAAAGCAAGTCGTCTGGTCCAGTCTGTATATCAATTAGATTCCTTTCAGAGTATGCTGATGCATTAGCTCCATACTTAACAACCAAAGACTGGAAAGTTGCACAGGTCACACCAATCTTGAAGAAATGTAGTAGAAGTAATCCACTAAATTACAGGCCCGTATCATTAACGTCGATATGCAGCAGGATTTTGGAACATATATTGTGTTCGAAAACTATGAATTACTTCTAAGAAAACGGTCTACTGACAGACAGTCTACATGGATTTAGAAAACATAGTTCTTGTGAAACACAACTAGCTCTTTATTCGCATGAAGTGTTGAGTGCTATTGACAAGGAATTTCAGATTGATTCCGTATTTCTGGATTTCCGGAAGGCTTTTGACACTGTATCACCCAAGCGGCTTGTAGTTAAACTGCGTGCTTATGGAATGACGTCTCAGTTATGTGACTGGATTTGATATTTCCGTTCAGAGAGTTCACAGTTCGTAGTTGGCTCTGAGCACTATGAGACTAAACATCTGAGGTCATCAGTCCCCTAGAACTTGGAACTACTTAAACCTAACTAACCTAAGGACATCACACACATCCAAACCTGAGGCAGGATTCGAACCTGCGACCGTAGCGGTCGCGCGGTTCCAGACTGAAGCGCCTAGAACCGCTCGGCCACGACGGTCGGCTACAGTTCGTAGTGATTGACGGAAAGTCATCGAGTAAAACAGAAGTGATTTCTGGCGTTCCCCAAGGAAGTGTTATAGGTCTTTTGCTGTTCCTTATCTGTATAAAGGATTTGGGAGACAATCTGAGCAGCCGTCTTAGGTTGTTTGCAGATGACGCTGTCGTGTATCAACTAATAAAGTCATCAGAACATCAAAACTAATTACTGTTAGAAAGGATATCTGAATGGTGCGAAAATAGGCAACTAAAGTGTGATGTCATGCACATGAGTGCTAAAAGAAATTCGTTAAACTTCAGTTACAAAATAAATCATTCAAATCTAAAGCTTGTAAATTCAACTAAATACCTAGGAATTACCACTACGAACAACTTAAATTGGAAAGATCACCTAGAAAATATTGTGAGGAAGGCTAACCATAGACGGAGTGTTATTGGCAGGACACTTAGAAAATGTAACACATCTAGGAGACTGCCTACACTACTCTTGTCTGTCCTCTTTTGGAATACTGCTGCGCGGGGTGGGATCCTTACCCGATAGGACTGACGGAGTACATCGAAAAAGTTCAAAGAAGGGCAGCCCGTTTTGTGTTATCGGAAAATATAGGAGAGATTGTCACTGAAATGTTGCAGGATTTGGGCTGGACATCATTAAAACAAAAGCGATTTTCGTGGTGACGGAATCTTCTCACGAAATTCCAATCACAAACTTTCCCCTCCGAATGAGAAAATATTTTGTTGACACCGCCATCTATCACAAAGCGGCCGCCCGGTGTGGCCGAGCGGTTCTAGGCGCTTCAGTCTGGAACCGCGCGACTGGTACGGTCGCAGGTTCGAATCCTGCCTCGGGCATGGATGTGTGTGATGTCCTTAGGTTAGTTAGGTTTAAGTAGTTCTAAGTTCTAGGGGACTGATGACCTCAGATGTTGAGTCCCATAGTGCTCAGAGCCATCACAAAGCGAAAAAAGTGGTCCAACTAAAACACTCATATTTCTTTACGTACTACACGAATATGTAATAAAAATGATGGTTCCTAGTTAAAAAAAGCATTTGATATCCGTTTGACCTATGGGAGCGCCATCTACCGGGCCAACCACAGCGCCATTTGGTTTCCCCCTTCAAGCCAGACAAGTTTTGTTCATTGCAGTTTTTTCGTTTGACGCTTATTTCGTGAGATATTTGGCCCGGTCACTATCAATGGACCACCCTCTTTCCTCAAATTGGATCGGACATCAGTATATGTTATATACTAAGAGAAAAGACTATTTTGTGGTATTCTGAATGAGACATGGTTTATGATGTATTGTGTTTTATCATAGAGTATTCCATTTGAGGCACTGAGAACCATAAAGCATATCATCGTCGGTTGTGAAACTGTAGTATTTATTCGTGCTTATGACATCTGTTGATTTTATGGTTTATCTGTACTGTAGCCCAACATTGTACATGTATTCGAACATTTACGAAAAATTGTTTCACAGGTTTCTTTGATATTCACTTAAATAGGGGGGGGGGGGCGAGGACGGAATGCTTTTGGCCTTTATGGATCTCAGCGCGTCATTTATATTCTAGTCAAGTGACCTTGCTGGTAGATAGTACTACTTCAATTTAATCGTTTCAACAAACGGCAGTTTCTGTTTGGAGCTGGTTGTCTGCTGTGCTTGAATCGGCTTTCCTGTGGAGTGTCAACATGAATTCTGCTGAAATTAAGCGCTAACATAAAAGAAAATCACCAGGAAAAGTTAGCCTCAAGGAAACTAGGGCATTCCAGACCAGATTCCTTGACTGAGAAAGTGAAGAAATCAGATAAGCGTGACTGCAAGCGAACATTTAACAAAGAAGTGTATAAGCGTAAGTCGTTATGTGGGTGCAACGTAATAATGTCTGATTTTCAACCCAGAAGTTAATTCGTTAACTAATCCATGAATCAGAGATCTTGCACATTTGTTCGAAAAAATAAAAAAGCACGAATACTTCCATTTACACAAAAATGCGAAACGGAGAGTAGCGAAAGCTTAAACATAATTTCGTTCTTACCATAAACTGTGCTTAATTATGTACAAAACAACAAAATTCCACAAAACAATTCTTCCTTTTTCCAGACAAGTTATGCGTATTATTATTATTATTATTATTATTGACAGCGGCTGAAGTTGTATAAATATATTGATGAGCATAACTGTTATACAGCAGATGCTGTTAATTTCGCAGTCTTATATTCACCTGAATTTAAAAATTTGTTAACACCCAGACCGTATATCTAAGAGCCGCCAGTGCCTACGACTTTGAGGAGAAAATCCATTACACATAAAAATGCAAATAAAATACGGGCACATTTTGGGAAACGGTCAGTCCATTTAACGTTGCAGCCTTTTTGGTAATATATTGATAAACGCTACCTTGCTACACGAGTCTATTGGTATTATACGTAAGTCTTAACTTGAGTATGGAATTTGTCACAATTTACGTGTGGAGTTCAACAATGTACGTAAATGAATCCTAGAAGGTCGGAAAACCTAAAAGTGACAGAATAGAAACTGAAAATTAAGTGGAATGATTCGATTAGGAAAGAGCAGGTTTTTGGCAGAACGGCCGAGGAAATAAATACGTTGTATGTGAAAAACAATAGGTAGACAAGAAATAGGATGATGGGACATGCGTAATGGCACGAGGCGTTAACTTCCGTGGAACTAAAGGGATAAGAAGTGCGCTTTTATGAGCGACGTTTTGAAACATATTAGATAGCGCATGCCGTCGCGCGCATGCTGCTAAGGATATCACGTGATTATGCGTCTAGAAAAGTCAGCTCGTTTCTCCGACTTAAATACGATTGAACACGCATGACATGGTCTATGACGGAGAACTTCGATACAGATACCGCCACCACGATAAGTTGGTGCCTCCAGAGGACATTAGACCAGGAAACATTTCTGGAGAGCAGATCAACAGGTGAGGGAGACGCTGTCCATCCTGAAGAGTGATCTGAGGTCACTGCACCCAATGTTGATGTCGTATACCACTGACGGCAGGAAATCACACTCGGTAAGTATTACGCTGGGCCCGGGGCCTGAGTTCGAAATCGTGGAATGTCCGTATTGATTCATCACTTGTCGCCGTATTGCCAGAGCACCTCTTAGTGAACATATTACAACCGTACCCCATGTTATTTCGTGAATAGGGAGTTAGTTGGAGAAGAGAATACGGTATAATCTCAAAACAGATTAAATTATATTATATCTGTTTTCAATAGATAACAGTTAATTGGAGATAATTGTGGCGTCACCTTTCCGGAGATATATTTATGGAAGTACGTATCCGGTCTGATCAGCAATTGCCAACAGCCGTAACATAGAGACGTAGTTGTTGTAATCAATGTTTCTTAATTTATGTGCTTGCTTTGTTTCAGCATCCGAAATACTGGTGCATTACAAAGTTTATGATGGCCTACCAGGTAACGTAATAACGAATAGCTAGCTTTAAGCAATTATAAACATATAATTTTTCAGATACTGAAATTCGGTAACTTGTTTCCAAATCTAAAGAAGGCAAGTACTGACAAATGTGATTATTACCGAGCCATGTGTTTAGTAAGTCAGCGAATACTGAAACTAATTATTTATAGAAGCATGAAAAATTTGGTATAAGCTGACCACGAGGAAGATCTGTTTGGTTTCTGGAGATATGTAGGAACACAAGAGGCATTTGTGGCTTTAGAGGAAGCTTTTAACGATATTTACTGGAATACACTCTTTAAATTCCGAAGGTTGCATTGTTCAAAATACGGGGAATGAAACATTATATACATTTTATACAGAAAACTGACTACTGTTAGGGATACGAAGGATATGAGAGAGAAGCAGTAGCTACAAAGGAGAGAGACTAGGTTGTACCCATTCTATGGACTGACTATTATAACATCTATTATTATAGTCACCGACATTTAATTTACCACTAAAAAGCAAACCTGTGTGAAAATTTTTTTCAAGAAACTGTCATCAGCATCGATATACTTGGAGAAATGCATGATACACAGTGTGCTGTCTTACAATAAATTTATTCACTACCAGTTTCCATCATGGCTCATCTCCGTAATGCTAGCACAAAAATTTAAACAAAGTGAAAACAGTTAATATCAAATTAAATTACATTTTCATGAGAATTTTTAGTCCGAAAAATTAAGTGTTCTTACGAAAAATGCTTATTGTGACAACTTCACATGGCATACATAGTATTTAAACAGGAAAATATGCGCTATTGATGACCTGAAAACGTAACGACGTAATACAGGCCTAACCAAGCAGAAATGCCACTAAAATCATGAAAACATGTAAGAACAGCAGTGCACAGCATCACTGCCCAGGCACCAGACCCAGTGGGCTAACATGCAAGAGATCATCAAAGAAGTTACTAGCCAACGTCAAAGATCAAGGGTCAAGGAATAAGTTACAAAACATATTACAGTCACAGAGAGCTACACATGCACTCATATTACAATGAAAGAAATACGGTAAGAGAAGATATAATTGTAGATGCATATTTCTTTTTTCTATTTCTGGTTTATATTTGAATTATTTATTTTTATTTATTTATTTTTTTTTTACTTCCTTCTCCTTTCTTCCGGTACAGTTTTATGTAATATAACGGTTACATGATAAAAACCAACCAACCATTTAGCGAAAACCACCAGAAATGAAAAATATGCTTAGGCATTTGCAGTATTATGTAATGCAACAGTCATATGATGCTATTACAATGTCGCATGGTATTATGATGTCACATGATAAAAACAAACTGACCATTTGTTAAGAACTACAACATATGAAAATATACATGGGCATGTAATACTGAACAATTATATGAGACAATCCAACTACCAGGAGTCATTCACATTGGCAGCAGAAAAAAAAAACAACTCAAATGTCGAATCCATATCAGGGGTTCGAGGATACAAATAGTGTAACCAAATTAGGAACTACATACTGCCTACAATATTATGTAATATAATAATTACATGATACTAATGAAACATTCAGTGATATTACAGTGTCACATAACAACAAACAAACAATTTGGTGAGAACTACACCATAATAAAAAGTATACACTGACATGTCATGTTGAAACATTATAAGAGACATTACTACTAAAAATAAAGCGCATAAAAACTAAACAACAGCCAAAACAATTCCAGTGCCCACTCCATATCAGAAGTTCAAGAATAAACATAGTATAACCAACTGAGACACAAAGGCTAAAATCACTTCTAATGGTGTCAGACAGAAACTGTAATTATTCATATTATTATAACATGTGTGGCCCTACTATCAATCACAAACTGCATTTACCGAATTAATTTACCAGTAATCTGAATCTGGTATGTACCTAGTATACATTACATTATCCAACAGCACCAGTATGAAAAACTAACAGTGAATTTAACTATCAGAAAATATGTACATATCTGTTGTCGTATCGAAATGACCCCAGCTGTAAAATTATTCCTATATCATAAAAGTATAAGAGTTTAAAAGTTTAAAAAGAGAATGGAGGAGGGGTAGAGATGTGAGTAATATATGCTCTGCCTCTGTAGCCTATCGCATGGTATATATATCTATTATTTAACATTTGCACCATTTTTAAGGACCAATTGTAGTTTAAAGACCCTAATGAGAGTGTGAGATACGTATTAAAAGTAGCTAAAAACATTTCTATATTACAGAAACGTAAAAGTTTAAAAACAAAGGGAGAGGGTAAAGGAATGAGTAACATAAATTAATTGTATCCATGGCAAAACCAATGTTGTATATATTGTTAACCATTTGCAACAGGCATGCAGAACCATCCTAGTGTTAAGTCCCTAAACACAGGAAAGATATATATTTAATTTACTGCAGTATCTCAGCCTGAAGATGTTGTGAACAAATTCTCTCTTATTTCATTATGTGGATACCAATGGAAGTTACAATGTGGCTAAGTGTCCAAATAATATCTTGGTAGCAGCACGTATTAACAGCTAACAATGATGATGTGACAAAAATTATTTGACATGTAAATTTAAAGTTAAAAATTTTAGAACATTGGGAGGGGATGCCTAAGGTATCAGAAGTTAAGTACATACCTAGGAATTACGATTTAACCACATCAGGTAACTTATAACCATTGTACATCTGTGTAAAATCATTCTAATTTTATCACACCGTATATAAACATTGGGTCACAATAATAAAACACTTATCATTAATATGGGATACTGCATATACTAACCACATCTTACTAGCTATTTATGTAAAGATATATCATCAGAACTGTATTGATCAAAAATGTTTGTGTTGGAGGGAAAGAGGGTGGAGGATGTAAATTAATAATAAAACTCTATTTGTGTCACTGTCTTATTCTTCCCAGTCATAAGTATACTTATGAATACGCCAAGTGAGTTATTTAAGTAATTTTTATTTTTTAGATCGGTTTATACATTAAGAAGTTTATCAGGACGTTCAATCAAGTTTCCAGAATTTCAGTCTCTTCTAACAAGTTCGTGTTACTGCCTTTATCTCCTCTGAAATGTTCCCTAATGCGTGACTGTGTTCTTTCAAGAGAAATTAAAAAAATATTATTCAATTGTGTCTTTTTTATTGTATTTCATCTATAGTATTTTCAGTGCATCTGTGTCTCTCTGTGACTGTGCTGTAGTATACACATACTTTATAACTTGTTCTTCGACCCTTGATCTTTGACGTTGGTTGGTACTTCTTTGACCAACTCTTGGGTGTTAACCTGCTAGGTCTTGTGCTTGAGCAATGGCGCTGTGCACTACTGCTCTTACATGTTTGTACTTTTTCACCGGTGTTTCCTGCTTGGTTAAGCCTGTTTTACGGCGTTAAGCATCATGTTATTACTTTTTCATGTCAGCATTGACGTATATTTTCCTGGTTAAATAGCATGTATGCTATATGAAGTGGTCACAATCGATATTTCTCGTAAGTACATTTAAGTTTTCGCCTAACAGTTCTCATGAAAATGTACATTCACATTTTTCACTTTGTTTCCATTTTTGTGCTAGCACTGTGAAGATGATCCATGATCGAAATTGGTAAAAATTTATTTTAAGACAGCACAGTGTGTACCCTGCATTTCTCCACACATGTGCGAGTTTGACAGAATTTTCTTGGTTTCGTCATCACCCACCAAGGGCATTAGAAATTTAGTATGCTGATACATCTAGATAATGCTCATCACCGCTGTACCATTCAATAACTTACAGGCAGCAATTAGTGAACACTTCAAGGGGCTCAATCAGAGGAGAGTTCAAAACTCTATAAAAACTCAAATTTAATTATTATTGTTATTTCCTGATGTAGTGCAAGATTTGGTGCAAACCTTACAGTTGACGTCACTTGGTCCTCCGACTCCTCAGTAGTCTTAACTGTAACTGTCTCTGGTAAATGGCCGCGATTTTTACAGTGTAGAATAGAGTTTCTATTGTTTTTGTACTATTGTTGTTCTTAACGATGATGACCATGATGTGGCTGATAATGATGATGACTGATGAAAGAAGTGTGAGGTTGAAATCACGTACCGTCACTGTTCTCCAAGAGCTTCGTTGTCAACAATGTCACATGCCCTCAGTCCTGAGACATAGCGGAGGGACCTGGAATTTATCAGAAGACCATGTCACAAAGTTTGGTGCTCACAAACAGACCAGAGCGCCGAATAATCACATAACATTTTGCGCTTGAACAACACGTGAGAAGACGGTCCCAGAATTTTTCTAAACTGTTTGTCGTATAATCATATAATACTGCAGGTACATTCAGTGATATGTGAAGGCACTGTCTGAAATGTCTGTGGCGAAAAGGTGTAGTAGTAAAGAAGTAATGAATTAAAATGCCATGTTAGCAGTGAAGAAGTAATAAATTAAAATGTCATGTTAGTAGTAAAGCAGTAATAAATTTTAAGCGACATGCCTGAAGCACAAGTTCACTGAACGTCACCTTATGCAAAAGCTAGTTTTTCATGTGTCTAATTGTTTATTATGTAATATCTCCTGAACTATTTATCATACAGTGATTTAATTTTGCAAATACATTGAGTGCTGTATGTGGATACTCTCTAAAAGCTGTGTTGCGAACAGAGTTACTAGTGAAGCACTAATAAATCAAAACGTCATGCCTCATACATGGATATCGGAAGTGTAGTAAGCGATAATCTTTTGCTTGTCATCGTTTTGTTAGTAATGTTAGTGAGGAGTTCCAAGCACTGTCCAAATGGTAGCTCCTATCACGGTTCATCAGATTTTCCGTGAGGTGCATTTCCACAGATTCTTTAACAATGGAGTCCCAAAAAGATGTTGCTGTGGTCAGAATCATAGTTCTATCACACTCCATTGACTGTCCAGTGGAAATACGGTGTTCGGCAACAGCGGACCTACTTGTATGTGAAAAGTGAGTGTACCGTTGATGCTCAGTGCATCACTCTTTCACAGTGTTGTGGTCTGCCCTACGTACGCCATACCACACTGACAAAGTATATTTGAAATTTCGGCCATCCGCAATAACAAGCCGTTCCTCATCAGTACCGAAAGGTCAACAATCGTAGATGGTGGACGGAAAAATACTTTCACTCAAGATTTACGTAGGATTCTTGCTATTTTAAACGAAATGTTGCTCACAAAAGAAAGAAATGCTAAGATTTTGCTGGCGTGTTCTACTCTTTATCCACTTGCTGTTTCCTGACCTTAGCTGACAGTGCCCTGTCAATCTGCTGGGTAGAATACCCAGGTTTTCTTAACTCTAAAAATGGTTCAAATGGCTCTGAGCACTATGGGAACATCTGAGGTCATCAGTCCCCTAGAACTTAGAACTACTTAAACCTAACTAACGTAAGGACATCACACACATCTATGCCCGAGGCCGGATTCGAACCTGCGACCGTAGCGGTCGCGCGGTTCCAGACTGAAGTGCCTAGAACCGCTCGGTCACAGAGGCCGGCCATTTCTTAACTCTCTCTTTAGGTGAGCGAGCTCTTTAGGAAACTATCTAGATCTGAGATAGTGTGCTTTCCGTATACGACACTTTTAAGCACACCCATAATCTGCGATGGGTCGTGGCAGTTTGACGCTTGCAATTAAAAATCAGTATGAGTGGGTTTACGATAATCTGAATGACCAAGAGAGCCATCATTCTCTGCCCTGCCAAGACATCCAAGAAAGGCAGATAACCATCTTTCTCTATTCCCATGGTGAACCGGATGTTGTTATGAATGGAGCTGAGGTGATGAAGAATCTCCAACAATTTATCTTCTCCATGAGGCGCACTATGAATATATCGTCCACATACCTCCAAAATACAGTTGATTTAAGGGCAGCTGATTCAAGCTCTCTCTCCTCAAAATCCTCCATAAAATGGTTGGTCACCAAGGAAGGTAGAGGGCTGCCCATTGCGATGCCGTCAGTCTTTTCAAAATATTCTTCGTTGACAGAAGACGCCGAAACGAAGCAGTGATGTCCGCCTGTAGCTTCTTGCTAAATAGTGCGACAGAATCTGGGAGAGTAACCTCTGTAAAAAGTGACACCACATCAGAGCTAACCAACAACCAACCGGTCAACACTGTTTACACAAAGAGCCCCAGTCTACTGATAAAGTCAGCTGAGTTCCCACCAAAGGTCTCAGCAAAGAAGTGAGATGTTTGGCTAAATCATATATAGGCGCTAAAATGTTGATCACTGTTGGATGTTGTTGTTGTTGTTGTGGTCTCCAGTCCTGAGACTGGATTGATGCAGCTCTCCATGCTACCCTATCCTGTGCAAGCTTCTTCATCTCCCAGTACTTACTGCAACCTACATCCTTCTGAATCTGCTTAGTGTATTCATCTCTTGGTCTCCCTCTACGATTTTTACCCCCCACGCTGCCCTCCAATACTAAATTGGTCATCGCTTGATGCCTCAGAATATGTTCTACTAACCGGTCCCTTCTTTTTGTCAAGTTGTGCCACATACTCCTCTTCTCCCCAATTCTATTCAATACTTCATCATTAGTTATATGATCTACCCATCTAATCTTAAGTATTCTTCTGTAGCACCACATTTCGAAAGCTTCTATTCCCTTCTCGTCCTGTTGGACGTAATGGAACACATTTCCTATGAAATTTTGCGAGACCATACAACCTTGGTGGTGCACAACCATGTGGTCTTAACCTCTTAATGATCTCTTGAGGTAAGGAGGAATAATGCAATAGTGCATAAGTTTTCCGTTCCACACGTCCTGTAGGATCATTATCGGTCCCCCTGTAGGTAGAGTCGCTTAGCGGACCGTATATTTAACATCATATACCCTACGAGATAACAAAACAGTTGCATTAACCTTGTCACAGTGCAGTACTACAACATCGGTGTCCTCTCGTAGATTTCATAGAGCAGCTCTTTCTGCGTAGGTTAAGTTACTACGTTGAGGAGGGACTTTCAAAAGAGCACTGCAAGTTACCTTTCTCTCGATGAACCCTCTGCCAGGCACTTAAATTTGATTTGCAGAGTATCCATGTAGATGTAGATGTATTTCTTCTGTAGTATCAGAAGGAAGGCGTCGTACGGCGTCTCCAGCACGACTCACAAAACTAATTCAAGGCGGTGCTCTAGATGTAGACACAAAATTGAGTCCCTTGCTTAATACAGACAGCGTCGCATCGTCCAAATTTTTCTACGTGTTATTGACAACGGAACGTCGTGCAGTTTCGTCTGGTGGCGACGAGTGCTGGGGTAACACATGACAAAATTTTGACATTTGCCGAAAACTTGCTTCAAATCGAACTTGGTCAAAGTCACTCCAAACCCATGATACGGGAGACTGATTTAGATGTAACTCATACAATTCTTCTGAATTCAATGACAAGCGGCTACAAGTCCGAAATTTGGTTGAACACTTAATTCGCTGGAAAAATTTTAAAATTCGCATCAGACACCATTACGGGGAGGAGATGGCCTCGCAGGTTCAAAGTTTCGACAAGCTACATGGTAAAAGCGCAAAATTGTGAAGTTATTTAGCCTTTTTATTGAGACGTCGGAACCATCGAATCATACCAAAATTTGCCAGAGTGACGTATTTTAGTAAGACAGCCGTTGCGTGGAAGACTACTGAGAAAGCTAGACATGCTATAATCAAAAAGAGGATCTGCTATACAAGACAGAGACTGGATGCCATTTCAGAAGAATTGTACCAGTTACATTTAAAAGTTGCTGGACGTCTCTCTCCTTTATTATGGGATTGGGTTGAACGAGTGACTAAAGCTATGTTCGATTGGATTCAGAAGGATGCAAGTTTTCGGCAGATGTAAAAATTTGATCTTCTGTTGCCACAGCACTCGTCGTCACGAGAGGTAATTGCATGACGTTTCGTTGTCAGTTTTACGAAGGAAAATTTGGATGATGCGACGCTGTATGTATTAAGCAAGGGACTCAGTTTTACACCTACATTTAGAGCACCGCCTTTAATTAGTTTTGTGAGTGGTGTTGAAGATGCAGTACGACACCTTCCTTCAGTTGCTGCAGAAGAAACAAGAAGGGTCATTTGCCGTGCTCCTTGGAGAGCTCCTCCTCAGCGTAGTAACTTAACCTCTGCATAAGGAGCTCCACTGCAAAATTTACGAGAGGACACTGATGTAGTGGTACTGCACTCCGACAAAGGTAATGCAACAGTTTTGTTATCTCGTAGTATGCATTATGCGAAGATGGATGGTCTGCTAAGTGACTCTACCCATAGGAGGATTGATTACGACCCTACAGGACATGTGTAACGAAAAACGTATGCACTACTGAAGTCCTCCTTATTACCTCAATAGATCATCAAGAGGTTAAGACCACATGATTATGCACCACCAAGGCAGTATGGCCATCCAAACTTTCATAGGAAAAGTGTTCAATCACGGCCAATAGCGAACAACATTGGAGCGCCTACATATGATTTCGCCAAACATCTCGCTTCTTTGCTGAGACCATTGATGGGAAAATGTCCACATCACATCCGTAACTCATCTGACTTTATTAATAGACTGGAGGCTCTCTGTATAAGCAATTCTTACCATTTGGTTAGCTTTTCTGTGGTATCACCTATTACAAAGGTTTCTCTCTCAAATTCTTTGGCACCAATTGGTTAAAAGTTTCCGGTGGACAGCACTGCTTTGTTTCGCCATGCTCTGGCCTCAACCCATTTTATGTTTACCCAAGAATATTTTGAACAGAGTGACGACGTCACAATGGGCAGCCCTCTGTCTCCCATGGTGGCCAAAACTTTTATGGACGATTTCGAGGAGAGCTCGCTTGAATCAGCTGCCCTTAAACCAACTGTATTAGGAGGTATAAGGACGACACTTCAATAGTGTGGCCTCATGGAGAAGATAAATTGATGGAGATTCTTCACCACCTCGGTTCCATTCATAACAACATTCTGTTCACCATGGAAATAAAGAAAGAAAGTTGTATGCCTTTCTTGGATGTCTTTATTAGACAAAAGAACTACGGCGCACTCATATTATCCTAAGCCCACTTGTAAAGTTTTGTGTTTGCAAGCGTCAAATTGTCGTCACCCGTCGCAAATTATGAGCATGCTTAAAACACTCATAAACAGAGCTCACACTATCTCAGATCTGGTTAGTTTGCCTAAATACTTCCCCCACCTGAAGACACAGTTTAGAAAAACTGTCAGTTAAAATCAAGAATCAGGAAAAGGATAAAGATTAGAGCACGCTGGCAAAATCTTTAGCATTTCTTCCTTTTGTGTGCAACATTTCTTTTAAAATAGCAAAAATTTTGTGTGAATCGTAAGTGAAAGTGATTATCTGTCCACAATACAAGATTGCAGACATTTTGGTATCAGTGAAGGACGATGTCTTATTGCTGATGGCCGGAATTTATAAAACACCTTGTCAGTGTGGTATGGCTTACATATGGCAGACCACATGCAGTGTGAAAGTACAATGCATTGAGCATCAACGTTGCACTCACCTTCTACAACCAAGCGAGTCCGTTATTGCCGAAGACTTTATTTCCACTCTACATTCAGTGGAATATGAAGGAACGGTGACTCAGACCACAGCATCTTTTTGGGACTCCATCCATGGAAATACTCCTGGAGGAAATTCTGATGAACCACGATACGGGCTATCAGTTGAACAGTGCTTGGAACCGCATCGTCTTCACTACTTGTTCTAATCGAAGACGACAGAGTGCGGTAATGGCCGCGGTGAGAGGTAACACAGAAGAGAGATGATTTACGAAGTTCCGCCAACGTGGGTGCTGCCGTCGAGGAGTGTGGTCCGTCTGTTAACTTGAATTTTGACGCACGCACGGTATACTCAGAGCGCGCTATATCGGGTGGAATGGAGCAGGTCTTCCTTGACCTAGAGAAAGCATATGACCACGTATGGGACTCTGGTCTCCTTTTGGAAGTCCAGACTTACGCACTTCCAATCAATTATGTTCGTCTGATTGCATCCTTTCTCTCCACTTGCTTTTTTTTGTCATAGTTAACGATACCGTTCCCTGTACCTTCCACCACACTCAGGCGTTCCTCAAGGTACCGTTGTCTCCCCTCTGCTTTATGTCTTATACACAGCCGACATGCCCAGACTACCTCCTTCCGTCCACGTCCTTCAGTATGCTGATGACACCGCTTTCCTCACACTCTATCCTACGCACCAGAAGTCCCAAAGATCACTCCAACTCCACCTCAATCAGTTTACCTTCTGCTGTAACCAATGGCTCCTCACGATCAACTTCTCCAAAACTCACACAATAGTTACAGGACGCTTCACCCACATTTTCTGTCTCTATGAATTCTACCTCGCCATTTACAACCGTCTCATCCAGCTCACTAACACACTAAAATACCTTGGACTAACCTTCAACCAGAAAATAATGTGGAAACCTCACTTACTAACCATCCAAAAGAAAGCCCACAATAGATTAAAACTACTAACTGGCCGAACATGGAGACTACACCACTCCATTATCCTTCACACTTACAAATCCCTGATCCACCACATCCTTTGCTATGCCAGTGTTGTGAGGACATCTGCCCCAGCCGGCCGCTGGTGGCCGAGAGGTTCTAGGCGCTTCAGTCTGGAACCGCGCGACCGCTACGGTCGCAGGTTCGAATCCTGCCTCGGGCATGGATGTGTGTGATGTCCTTAGGTTAGTTAGGTTTAAGTAGTTCTAAGTTCTAGGGGACTGATGACCTGAGATGTTAAGTCCCATAGTGCTCAGAGCCATATGAACATCTGCCCCACTCAAGTTCTATAAGCCTCTCCAGATCCTCATACGTCATGATTACCGCCTCGCTTTCTGCATCCACTTACCTTCCCCCACACAGATCCTTTACCAACTCATCAAATTTCTGCCTCTCCTCACTCACCCAGAACACCTCCAGATAATGTACACCATCTACAAACTCAACTCCACCAATGTTATTGGGTCCACTATCCTCTCCAATCCTATGGTGCTGCCACACCTCTACCTACACAACCCACAAACACTGCACCTGCACAGCCTCCACATTCTCCATATGTGGAGGCTGTGCAGGTGCAGCAAAATCATAAACTCCACCCCAAAATAAACTCCTTCTACGATTTCTGAATCCACCCCATCCTCTCCATCCCCCCATGGTCTCTCTCCCCTTCCTCTCCCCCTTCCCACACCTCCTCTTTTCTCCCTCACAATTGCTCCCTACTCACTCTTCTCTTTCAAATTCACAGATCCCAACGGCAGTTACCCCTCTCTTCCTGTCCCCCAATAGCCATCCTGATCTCATTGTCATTGCCAACTCTTACTACCCTTAGTTACTATCCTCATCTCTCTCCTCTCTCCCTCTGTAGCTACTTTTCCTTTCGCCTACCATCCAAGGACAGGTCCTTTGGAGTTTTAGTGAAAGTGTGCAGAGCTCCGTTTTTAATGGTCAGTGTGTCTTCTGTGTTGCTCCAGTTTCTTTCCGAGTATTTTTAGTGTTCATCAAGTGCTTTTTTTTTTCATGTGCAGTCTGACCATGTTTTTATCTCTGCTTTTAAACTACACGTCCAGCCAGCCTTATTACGTTAGTCTTCCATCATCTTCGCATTTTACCACGGTTTTAAAATCATTGTGTGTATTTCTTCACGTTTTCATGTTAGCATCTAAGTGTTTATAGACCCCTGGTTGAAGAGCAGGTAGAGTGCACCGCTGCCAGCTCACCCACCTACCACCTCCCACTCCAACCCACATACTAGGGGCCGGGGTTCGATTCCAGTCTGGGTTGGGGATTTTCTCCGTTCAGGGACTGGGTGTTGTGCTTTCTTCATCATCATTTCATCCGCATCCGGCGCGCAGGTCGCCCAATGTGGCGTCGAATGTAGTAAGGCCTGCACCAAGGCGGCCGGACCTGCCCTGCAAGGGGCCTCCCGGCCAATGACGCCAAACGCTCATTTCCATTTTTCTCCATCCCACATGCGTACTTGCGACGAGGGGGTATGAAATAATAATTAAGAGAAAAAATGTCTGTCAATCTTCGATGGCTCACCTGACCTGAAGACGACTGATAGGTGCCCATTCGAAATATCGTGCAATGAATTCAGTGACGATTAGCTGCAAGCCCGAAATTTCTTTGAACAGCGTTGTGGTAATATATACAGGCCTTTATCAGTGTTGGTACTTCATGCTGCATTGACGGCCTCCCTTGGTATCACCACAGGATGAGGTATTTTTGTATATGTCATGTTGCAACAGTAGTATGCCTCATCTGAGGAAATCCTACTTGTTTTTCTTTTTTAACAAAACTTGGTCTGAGCGACAATATCTCAATCCGTCGAGATAGGCTGTACTAAACCCCCACCCTAAATCCAGAAAAATATCGTCTGCACTGAAGTAGGTATCATATGGTAGCCTTCATAAAGTGTTCTAGCAAGACCCTACAGACATAGTGTTGTGACTTGGCGAGACAGCCAAGCCACTATGAGGTAGCCGAAAGGCACGCGTTTAAGCTCACGCAGGCTGGCGTGAGGTCTGGAACAGGTAAAGTAATTGAGACTAGCAAATAAAGTACGTAGCTGCGGGAATACTTAACTTTAATCCATAATTGGTGAACATCGGTCTGACGGTACATGCATCACAAGATAAACAGCAAATGATAATGGCGCCTTGCTAGGTCGTAGCAACTGACGCAGCTGAAGGCTATGGTAACTATCGTCTCGGCAATTGATAGCTTAATTTGTCAGTGAACCATCGCTAGCAAAGTCGGCTGTACAACTGGGGTGAGTGCTAGGAAGTCTCTCTAGACCTGCCGTGTGGCGGCGCTCGGTCTGCAATCACTGATAGTGGCGACACGCGGGTCCGACGTATACTAACGGACCGCGGCCGATTTGAAGGCTACCACCTAGCAAGTGTGGTGTCTGGCGGTGACACCACAGATAGTTAAGTACTTACTAAACTGCGCTAGCAAAACATTATATCTTATCAGTCACTGTCGGTATGGATTCTCAAGAAAGTAATCCAGCACAGACAAACTGTAAGTACTGAAGGCCGTCACACAACACTCGTTCCTGCGCAGTCAACATCTTAAATGTGTATTTTTTGACGTTGTTGGACAAACAACTCTGCTTGAACGCATTGCATCATGATTCAGTTTCTTGATGAAGCTTCCGTGGCCTCCTTCCCACTGTATTGAGATTCTCTCTATCAATAACACATTTCAAATAGTGAATAGTGAACGAGCCGTCAGTCTAGGCTTCTCACGAAAATATCGTTTACCGAATAGTATTTTAAGATTCATTCTCGTTGCTGCAATCACAGAAAACATAATTTACACAGACAGAATCCTGTACAGAACTTTGGAACTTTCGTTTTTGAGAAATTTTTCAGTTTTCTTTTCTTTCTTTACCATCATAACAATATCTCGTGAACTGCCGTTGAGCCTTGGAAGACCTGAGGTATGGTTGAATAAATTAGGTTTAAACTTTTCAGTCTGGGGAAAATGAACTATTTTAACCACTATGGTTTCGTTTTTTAAACTCACCACAGTTGCAGCAAGTGACGCCTTTCTTAATTAAAGGGAATCGATCAGTCTCCTATGCAAAACATTCAATGAGAGATTAACATTGGTGTGTTGCCTGAAAGACATCTATGTAACGTATGTCAAAGATCTGCATATTGTCAAATCATGCTATTTCACCTTTGTAAGAACTGTTGTCCGTCCCGTTTGAATTATAGTTGCATCATACATGGGCCGATACCAACTTCGTAATTTAAGATACTTCACGCGCTGCACTGTGTGGACACACATTAAGTAAAGGAGGTTGCAGTACAGTTCCCATCGCCCGTAAATATGCAGAGACGGGTAAATGGCACTAGCCCTGAGACAGCATCTGATCATGGCGCCAAAGATTTACAGGAAGCGAACACACCCACTATCACCTGTTTTGGGCACTACTGCTCGTCCCAAGTGGAGGATGTATTGAACAGTCACTAGCAGCTGCGTAAATCATTGGCAGTCTGAGCCAAGCGGCTTCTAACAGGTCTTATGCTTACTGGCGTGAATGCCCTGACGCAACGTTTGAGCATATGCCCACCTCGGCTACTGAAAATATGCAGGACGATTTTATACGCAGGAAAGAGAGTCGTGTACTCAATGTTATCTGTTCAGGGTAAAACTGTGTAAACTAACAATTGGGTATCACAATTTTAAGGTAGCACTCACTGATTGTAACAAGATTGGGACTTGCCGCCCAACTATTCCAACCTAAAGAACGGTTTGCATCTGACATTGAACCTCCCGCAACCGCAAGGGCGTTGCTACGGGTGAGTCGTGATAGGGCACAAAAGTTTCTCATTTCCCTGTTCAGCAGATAAAAAAGTCTAAAAACCCCTGGCACAACCACATTCTGTTGAACAGACAGGCTAGATAAATAAATCGAAATTATCAGCAGCAAGTTTCATGCAACTTTTTGCTGATTATTTCAACTTATACAACTACAGTTGCCGAAGATGGATAAAATGTTAGTCAGGTTTGGGTTCTACACAGCTTCTGATGTTACTGAGTAACAGTCGTACAACATTTTTTAAAGGAACACACCGCCATTTGTTGTTTCATTGTTTATTTAATTACAACCCAGGTTTTGGGCCTTTCATGCCACTTTCAAGTATTTGCTTTTGTGTCTATAAAATATGGGTTGTTGGGTTAGAATGTAAATGTCGTGTGACTAGGGCGTCCCCGTCGGGTAGACCTTTCGCCGGGTGCAAGTCTTTCGATTTGACGTCACTTCGGCGACTTGAGCGTCGATGGGGATGACATGATGATGATTATGAGGACAACACAACACCCAATCCCTGAGCGGAGAAAAACCTCCGACCTAGCAGGGAATCGAACCCGGGCGCTTAGGATTGACATTCTGTCGCGCTGACGACTCAGATAACGGGGGCGGAGGGTTATTGGGTTGATTTGGGAGAAAATACCCAACAGTGAGGTCATCGGTCTCATCGGATTAGGGAAGGAAGTCGGGCGTGCCCTGATAAAGGAACCATCCCGGCATTTGCCTTAAGTGATTTAGGGAAATCACAGAAAACCTAAATCAGGATGGCCGGACGCGGGATAGAACAGTCGTCCTCCCGAATGCTAGTCCATCTCGCTCTGTATGTAACATATTTTGTAGGGCACTTAACATGTTGTCGAGCTCAAAGGTGGCAAACTGTGAGCTTGACATGTTATGTGTCCTGCAGTGTATGTTATAGACATAAAATCAAAACTTGAAAATTGTATAAAAGGCTGAAACGTAGAATGTAATTTAATAATAAATGGCGGTATGTTCCTTTAAAAAAAGGGAGAAATTGTGTAACTAATTTGCAGCGTATAACAGCCCATAAAACGAACAATACAGTCGTAGAGTAGCTCTATGCAACAAAGAGACGTAATGAACAAGCTTTCCAAACTTCACATAGGGCATTCCCTGTTCACGCACGGCTATTTCCTTCGCCGTGCTGATCCGCTAGTACCTGGCGTTATCGATGCACAGTTCTCGGTAGGCCAAGTTAAGCATCACTGTATTGTTTTCAAACAGGGCAGCATTACAATTATCAAGGGGGACGAGCAGGCGAGTATATCGGGGGTTTTAAAATTTTGCTTCTCTTTCGGACTGGGTTCGTACTTGTTGACAAAAATTTAAGGCATGTCAGAGTGTGTGGCTCATTTTCATTTCCTGTTTAACTGATCAGACATTCGCATAAAGTGATGCAGTTTAAGTACTTTTATACTGTTGTTGTTGTGGTCTTCAGTCCTGAGACTGGTTTGATGCAGCTCTCCATGCTACTCTATCCTGTGCAAGCTTTTTCATCTCCCAGTACCTACTGCAACCTACATCCTTCTGAATCTGCTTAGTGTATTCATCTCTTGGTCTCCCTCTACGATTTTTACCCTCCACGCTGCCCTCCAATACTAAATTGGTGATCCCTTGATGCCTCAGAACATGTCCTACCAACCGATCCCTTCTTCTGGTCAAGTTGTGCCACAAACTTCTCTTCTCCCCAATCCTATTCAATACTTCCTCATTAGTTATGTGATCTACCCATCTAATCTTCAGCATTCTTCTGTAGCACCACATTTCGAAAGCTTCTATTCTCTTCTTGTCCAAACTATTTATCGTCCATGTTTCACTTCCATACATGGCTACACTCCATACGAATACTTTCAAAAATGACTTCCTGACACTTAAATCAATACTGGATGTTAACAAATTTCTCTTCTTCAGAAATGCTTTCCTTGCCATTGCCAGCCTACATTTTATATCCTCTCTACTTCGACCATCATCAGTTATTTTGCTCCCCAAATAGCAAAACTCCTTTACTACTTTAAGTGCCTCATTTCCTAATCTAATTCCCTCAGCATCACCCGACTTAATTAGACTACATTCCATTATCCTTGTTTTGCTTTTGTTGATGTTCATCTTATATCCTCCTTTCAAGACACTGTCCATTCCATTCAACTGCTCTTCCAAGTCCTTTGCTGTCTCTGACAGAATTACAATGTCATCGGCGAACCTCAAAGTTTTTATTTCTTCTCCATGAATTTTAATACCTATCCCGAATTTTTCTTTTGTTTCCTTTACTGCTTGCTCAATATACAGATTGAACAACATCGGGGAGAGGCTACAACCCTGTCTTACTCCCTTCCCAACCACTGCTTCCCTTTCATGTCCCTCGACTCTTATAACTGCCATCTGGTTTCTGTACAAATTGTAAATAGCCTTTCGCTCCCTGTATTTTACCCCTGCCACCTTCAGAATTTGAAAGAGAGTATTCCAGTCAACATTGTCAAAAGCTTTCTCTAAGTCTACAATTGCTAGACACGTAGGTTTGCCTTTCCTTAATCTATTTTCTAAGATAAGTCGTAAGGTCAGTATTGCCTCACGTGTTCCAGTGTTTCTACGGAATCCAAACTGATCTTCCCCGAGGTTGGCTTCTACTAGTTTTTCCATTCGTCTGTAAAGAATTCGTGTTAGTATTTTGCAGCTGTGACTTATTAAGCTGATAGTTCGGTAATTTTCACATCTGTCAACACCTGCTTTCTTTGGGATTGGAATTATTATATTCTTCTTGAAGTCTGAGGGTATTTCGCCTGTTTCATACATCTTGCTCACCAGATGGTAGAGTTTTGTCAGGACTGGCTCTCTCACGGCCGTCAGTAGTTCCAATGGAATATTGTCTACTCCGGGGGCCTTGTTTCGACTCAGGTCTTTCAGTGCTCTGTCAAACTCTTCACGCAGTATCGTATCTCCCATTTCATCTTCATCTACATCCTCTTCCATTTCCATAATATTGTCCTCAAGTACATCACCCTTGTATAGACCCTCTATATACTCCTTCCATCTTTCTGCTTTTCCTTCTTTGCTTAGAACTGGGTTTCCATCTGAGCTCTTGATATTCATACAAGTCGTTCTCTTATCTCCAAAGGTCTCTTTAATTTTCCTGTAGGCGGTATCTATCTTACCCCTAGTGAGATAGGCCTCTACATCCTTACATTTGTCCTCTAGCCATCCCTGCTTAGCCATTTTGCACTTCCTGTCGATCTCATTTTTGAGACGTTTGTATTCCTTTTTGCCTGTTTCACTTACTGCATTTTTATATTTTCTCCTTTCATCAATTAAATTCAATATTTCTTCTGTTACCCAAGGATTTCTGCTAGCCCTCGTCTTTTTACCTACTTGATCCTCTGCTGCCTTCACTACTTCATCCCTCAAAGCTACCCATTCTTCTTCTACTGTATTTATTTCCCCCATTCCTGTCAATTGCTCCCTTATGCTCTCCCTGAATCTCTGTACAACCTCTGGTTCTTTCAGTTTATCCAGGTCCCATCTCCTTAAATTCCCACCTTTTTGCAGTTTCTTCAGTTTTAATCTACAGTTCATAACCAATAGATTGTGGTCAGAGTCCACATCTGCCCCTGGAAATGTCTTACAATTTAAAACCTGGTTCCTAAATCTCTGTCTTACCATTATATAATCTATCTGATACCTTTTGTTTTCTCCAGGGTTCTTCCATGTATACAACCTTCTTTCATGATTCTTAAACCAAGTGTTAGTTATGATTATGTTGTGCTCTGTGCAAAATTCTACCAGGCGGCTTCCTCTTTCATTTCTGTCCCCCAATCCATATTCACCTACTATGTTTCCTTCTCTCCCTTTTCCTAGACTCGAATTCCAGTCACCCATGACTATTAAATTTTCGTCTCCCTTCACAATCTGAATAATTTCTTTTATTTCATCATACATTTCTTCAATTTCTTCGTCATCTGCAGAGCTAGTTGGCATATAAACTTGTACTACTGTAGTAGGTGTGGGCTTTGTATCTATCTTGGCCACAACAATGCGTTCACTATGCTGTTTGTAGTAGCTTACCCGCTTTCCTATTTTCCTATTCATTATTAAACCTACTCCTGCATTACCCCTATTTGATTTTGTGTTTATAACCCTGTAGCCACCTGACCAGAAGTCTTGTTCCTCCTGCCACCGAACTTCACTAATTCCCACTATATCTAACTTCAACCTCTCCATTTCCCTTTTTAAATTTTCTAACCTACCTGCCCGATTAAGGGATCTGACATTCCACGCTCCGATCCGTAGAACGCCAGTTTTCTTTCTCCTGATAACGACATCCTCTTGAGTAGTCCCCGCCCGGAGATCCGAATGGGGGACTATTTTACCTCCGGAATATTTTACCCAAGAGGACGCCATCATCATGTAATCATACAGTAAAGCTGCATGCCCTCGGGAAAAATTACGGCTGTAGTTTCCCCTTGCTTTCAGCCGTTCGCAGTGCCAGCACAGCAAGGCCGTTTTGGTTATTGTTACAAGGCCAGATCAGTCAATTATCCAGACTGTTGCCCTTGCAACTACTGAAAAGGCTGCTGCCCCTCTTCAGGAACCACACGTTTGTCTGGCCTCTCAACAGATACCCCTCCGTTGTGGTTGCACCTAGGGTACGGCTATCTGTATCGCTGAGGCACGCAAGCCTCTCCACCAACGGCAAGGTCCATGGTTCATGGGGGACTTTTATACTAGTGCCTGTTTATCAAAGGCGTAATTTACTTCATGCCTCTATAGTTTTATGAAACGCGGTTAAAAGTTTCATATTTACTACTCCAGAAATATATTTGTTCGGTTGATAATATCAACGATGCTGGGTATCATAAATTTTGTTTTTTTTTTTCGTAAAGAGAAGAGACTTGTAATCTACGCCCTCCTTCTTCTTCCATCTATTGTCCACGTAAACCAATGCCCAGTCCAAGTAAGTAACAAGCAAAGTCTTTTATTAAGATTTGGTAGGAGCAAAGATTACAAAAAACTTTCAGGTTTACTTATCTTGTCATATTGAGATGGCTCCAGTTATTCTTTTCTGTGGATCTGATTCTTGAAGCTGAAAATCTAACATCAGGTCCTCACGGTTGGTTCGAACTAAATAAATTCGAAGAAAGTTGCTGCAGAATTTTTTTACGTAAGTTTATTTTTCACTGATTTTCTCGCATTTTAGTATATCATACAGTATTTTGATTTTACACATTATCGAAGTCGAAATTGCGTTGTTCGCACCTATTATACAAAAATATGTCCGATCACACCGGAGACCAGCTTACGACTCCCATACTCTGCAGAAATAACGGTATTCCAATTTTCGTTACACTATTAAATTCGATTATTATTTCATAAATGAATCCAGAAATAAACACAGTAAACAGTACAGTACAGGATTGCGTAATTAATGATAGAAATTTTAAGTGTGCAAATAATTAGTAATTTCAAATGATCCTAAAATAATTTACATTTAAAACTGATACTTATCGATTATAACATCGACACTGAAATTCCTTTTCATAAATTTTAGCTGGAAATATATCATATTGTGTATAAAATTATACGAAAATTTTCAGAAATGCATCTGAGATAGTACTGACCTGCACAAAATTCGAAAAATAATACTGGTATCGAGAACTACTATAGGCGAAAAGTAATGCTAGAGGAGGACGTCCGATTACAGACTCATACAAGTAAAGTTACACGCCAGTACTTGCCATTAATATATCTCGCTAGGAAATAGTGTGTATTTCAATGAGGCCACGTTCTGCACCAGGCTGATTCATCTTTTAATAATTCGTGCAGAGGCACTGCTCAGAGCGTTACGCAATTGATTCGCATCCTGCACCCACTCTCACTCTCTCTCTCTCTCTCTCTCTCTCTTACTTCCACACACACACACACACACACACACACACACACACACAACCCACCCTCACACCCCTCCCACTCCTTCCCCCCTCCCCCCCCCCTCCCACACACACACAAACAGCCGAAAGACTGTAAAATGCCGGTGTCACAGAAAAATGGCAGCAGTTCCATAGGCGACTAAAAACTTTCAGATAATTACTTATATATTCGATTGAGGTTACGTAACTGTACCTGAATAGCTAATGATGGCTGTCTTCCGTAGCGCCAGTCGGGACACAGTTTTCACAGTACTAGTAGGCATCAAAGAGTACGCTACAGTTAATGGTGTCCCCGCTTCTTCCACAAGCAGGGCGATGGCGGCGAGGGCGAATGCCACAGTTAGTTTGATGTGGCGCTATCGATTGTGGTATCTTTTATTCACCAAGATCGAACGGGACATTAACGTGCGGGGCCAGTATTTACAGGCTAGTCAGCTGCCGCGGAAAAGAAGTTCCCGTGAGACAGGCGACATCTGTGACTGACGCCCGTGCCCTGCTAAGCTCTGGCGCTGCAGGCGAAATTCTGACTGCCGTCGTGCTCCTTGCCTGACAGTTACTCAAACGACTCAGCCGTAATGGTGCGACAGAATGTGCAATCGATTGCAGTAATAGGCTAATACGTGAAACAGGATTCGTGAACGTCAAGGCACTATAGCGATCCATTACCGTTGTAGCGTAAGTGATTCTTCTGCTAATTATCTCATTGGGGCACAGCACAGACATCGTCGTTCACTTAGTGCGCCAGAAAGTACATTATTCGAATTATGGTGTATGATAATCTCTATTGTTTACTTGCTCCTGCGTTAATACATTCTGCACACTCATAAAGTGTACTGGGAGGCATGGTTGTTTTCGCTTAATATGAAACACCGCTTCCCTCCATTATTGTTAGGAGGCCGAGATAGATTACGGTGCACTCTACTTAATAAAGCGAAACGAGTTTAGAATGCAGGTATGAATGCAAGTGAACAGTGGCTCGCTTGTGCTATTGATAAAGTTTACTGTAGGCATTAAGATATGGAATGTGGCATCTGTCGTCAGAAATGACACTGCTGCTTTTGATATTTACATATTGCTGCATTATTGCCTTTCACGCATAGATAACTGAATTACTTGATTATAACTCCAAATTTCACTGGGTTTCAGCTTTCATTCACTCTCGGACACGCCCACACACACACACACACACACACACACACACACACACACACACACACACACACAGGTGCAAGTTGGCTAGAATTCATGTAGATATATTTCTCCTCTAATGGTTAAATATTACGTAGACAAAGATGTCAAAAACGGAGAACCTACATTTATGTACTTTTATTTCAAAAACTTTTGACGAGCTCTATCGCTGCGCAGGCAGTAAAAAGGATTTATGTAAATTTGGAAATTTGTGGTAATGTCTTATGGGACGAAACTGCTACGGTCGCAGGTTGAATCCTGCCTCGGACGTGGATGTGTGTGATGTGATTATGTTAGTTACGTTCAAGTAGTTCCAAGTCTAGGGGACTGACGACTTCTGATGTTAAGTCCCATAGTGCTTAGAGGCATTTGAACCCTTTTGCAATGAAGTCTTCCAACAAACTGTAATTGTACTGTCCTAGTACTCCAAATAATAAAGGAACAGATCATTTGTACTTCAAATTAATTTTCATTTGCGAGTAACAATGGGAAGCAAATCGCAGGACCCCATAATAATGCACACAATGCAGTCGTAACTATATTTTGCAAGAGACTCTCCAGTGCAGCACTGTAGCGCTTCTGTCATCTAATTGCACACTTCAGCGACCTGTTTCGTAGTTGTTAACTCATTTTCAGTCTGTAGTCTGCTCATTGCTGTCGGCCATTATCTTGTTGATAACGGAACGGAGTGGTACCCCAGATCGTGAACGATGATACGTAATATTCTTGATCCTCACGAAGTCACCTGCCGCATCCACAAATACGACAGTATTCTCTCACGGGCGCGAACATTTTTAGTGGTGGTACTACTTGAATGAGCAGGTCTGCTAACAGGAAACCATATCGAGAACGTATGAGCTTTTACTACTTGTTCACGAAATCACGTTGTATAAAGTGCACTAGAAGTGTATTAAATTTATTTTGATAACATTAATGCAAGAAAAGCTTGATGTGTTCTTAACATTTCTTCACTTAAGATCTACTTTTTTCCTCGTCTCCTACCTTCCAAACTTTACAGAAGCTCTCCTGCGAACCATGCAGAACTAGCACTCCTGAAAGAAAGGATATTGCGGAGACATGCCTTAGCCACAGCCAGGTAGGAGACGAGGTACTGGCAGAAGTAAAGCTGTGAGTACCGAACGTGAGTCGTGCTTCGGTAGCTCAGATGGTAGAGCACTTGCCCGCGAAAGGCAATGGTCCCGAGTTCGAGTCTCGGTCAGGCACACAGTTTTAATCTGCCAGGAAGTTTCATATCAGCGCACACTCCGCTGCAGAGAGAAAATCTCATTCTGGAAACATCCCCCTGGCTGTGGCTAAGCCATGTCTCCGCAATATCCTTTCTTTCAGGAGTGCTAGTTCTGCAAGGTTCGCAGGAGAGCTTCTGTAAAGTTTGGAAGGTAGGAGACGAGGTACTGGCAGAAGTAAAGCTGTGAGTACCGGACGTGAGTCATGCTTCGGTAGCTCATATGGTAGAGCACTTGCCCGCGAAAGGCAAAGGTCCCGAGTTCGAGTCTCGGTCGGGGACACAGTTTTAATCTGCTAGGTAGTTTCATATCAGCGCACACTCCGCTGGAGAGTGAAAATCTCATTCTGAGTATTGGTTTAAAATTATATAGACGAAGAAAAATATATCATATGAATGCGTAGTGTCCGAATGAACAGATACCAAGCCTTTATATAATGGATTCTCCTCGATGGGCAAAGACTCTACTACCTTCAATGCAGATGAACAATTGACCTCCAGCAGGAATCTCAATGCAGCGAACATGGAGAATTTGGACAAGGGACTGCGGATGGTTAGCGCTCGTTTTTAATGTGGGTCGGACGGGAGCCTGAGCAATTGCGATGAACACACTGTCCGGATGGTGTAGAGGTTAACGAAACTGCCTAATAAGATATTCCCGCTTCTCACGCCTGGCGAAAAGGTTCCTCCTGTTCCCGCCTCTATCGTTGCGCTGCGAGAGCTTCCTTGTTTGTCCTGAGTGTCTTGTGAGTCGTTGTGAGGGTCATATCGTTGTTTGCTCTCGGCATCTCGTGTTCGCGATTTCATTTTGACGCGGCGTTGTCTTGCGCCGTGATGTCGTCCATGGCTCCTCGGCACATTCCACGCATAGGTACCGTCAGTTTTAGTTTTGACAAGTCCATGTGTAATGTGCAGCCGAGTTCGTTAGATACTAGTGACTGGCTTGTAGATACGATCAAGGTTACTTCAGAATTTACTTCGACTATGAATCGTATGGCCGACGGGGTGGCCAAGCGCCTCTAGGCGCTACAGTCTGGAACCGCACGACTGCTACGGTCGCAGGTTCGAATCCTGCCTCGGGCATGGTTGTTCAAAATGGTTCAAATGGCTCTGAGCACTATGGGACTTAACATCTGAGGTCATCAGTCCCCTAGAACTTAGAACTACTTAAACCTAACTAACCTAAGGACATCACACACATCCATGCCCGAGGCAGGATTCGAACCTGCGACCGAAGCAGTCACGCGGTTCCGGACTGAAGCGCCTAGAACCACTCGGCCACAGCGGCCGGCTGAATCGTATGTGTTTTATGTTAAGTTCATACACCCTCTTCAGGTTGACAGGCTCCTTTTGTGGCACGGACAAGTCCCTTTCACTGACCGCGACGGCTGTAGTAACATGGCTATTCTGGCGAACGGGGAGGTAGAATATACGAATGTTAGGGTGTTTAACCTTCCGCCCTAATGTAAATTCAGTCAATGAAATTCTTCTGGCTTTGGGAAATTGTCAATTATAAAACTCCGATGTCTCGGCGACTATTGCGAGACGCCTTCCTCAGGGTGTATTGCAATATTCCCCGAAACGTTGGAATTTTATAGTTGACAATGCGGTCCCAAACCTAGAAGAATTTTATTCACTTCCACCCGAAGTTGATGACAGTTTCCTCAAGACCGCCCTCGTTCGGTTTGGGGATATACGGAATACACGGCGAGAGCGCTGGTCCACTCAACATCATTTACAAGTTTATAGCGGAGTTCGATTCGGTGACATGGCAGTCAAACGGAATATTACCTCTCTCGTTTGCACGTGTGTGGATACCGGATTCATATAATTTACACAACAAAATAAGGGACCTGTTTTATATGTAATGAGAGTGGACACCTCCGTACAGATTGCCGGCGTCGTGTCACTGTCTTAAAAGCCAAATATGAACAACGTCAAAGGCTAACTTTAGAGGATCTGGTTCCCAAAGTGACAGCCATTGTGGCTAACCACACTTCTGAATGGCAAGTCGAGCCACTGAGTGATGGTCCTAGCGGATTTCCGCCGTTAACCTTGCGTCGGGACTTTGCCACTGTAGCTTCCGCGCCGCCACCACCACCACTTCAAAATAAGCCATTCGCCGGGTGCCGGTCTTTCAATATGACGCCACTTCGGCGACCTACAGTCCATGAGAATAATAGGATGATGATGAGGACAGGACAGCACAACACCCAGTCCCTGGGCGGAGAAAATTTCCCGACCCAGCCGAGAATCGAACCCGGACCCAGAGGACTGACAATCCGTCACGCTGACCATTCAGCTACCAGGCCCGAACAAATTAAGCGTAGACAGACTAAAGATAATGAGGAGTCAGACGATTCCTCTTCGCCTCTCTGCTCCACCGAAAAGATTGCGATGGAGGAGGCGTCTCCACTCCCTGAGTTTAGACCGGATGATAACATGTCGGTTACTAATCAAGATTAGAAAGCGTCTGGCCTGACTCTCGAGTCCGAGACCACCTCTTCGGAATCACACGTGGATAGACCTGTTCCGGAGCTCCGTACTGTATCTGCGGACTTCCCAGACAACCCTGAGTCTGTACCGTATTCCCGTCCTTCTTCTGCGCCTCCGCATGAGGAAAGCGTGCCGCAAGCCGCTGCTGGTCGAACCCCGGTCGGCCCAAGTGTGCCAGCGGCACATGCGGTGACGGTAAAAGACGTACCGTCAGTTTCGATTCCGTTGAATGGGAATGCCGTGTGGCAAGGGCCTCCCTTCGGGTAGACCGTTCGCCTGGTGCAACTCTCGAAGAACAACACAACACCCGGTCCCTGAGCGGAGAAAATCTCCGACCTAACCGGCAGTCGAACCCGGGCCGTTAGGTATGACATTCCGTCGCGCTGACCACTCAGCTGCGAGGGGGGGACTTCGATTCCGTTGATTCCCAGGAGCTACACCGCTCACCTCTACCTGTACCTCTACCTCTACCTGTACCTTATACTGAATTTCTGCAGGAAACTTCCCCCCCCCCCCCCCTCCCACCGCCCCAACAACCACGCGTTGCCCATTGTGGCAGTCGACTTCCCACCCAACACACCCGCAATGAACAACGTTCGTTTTCAAACCGAGCACGTGGCATCGCGGGTAAAAAAAAAAAAAAAAAAAAACGAAAAGGGTGGAAGAGAGGGATACACCTCTTTACATTCAGATTCATCCGATAACTCTGCCATGGATTGTTAACGCTCATTTGCAAGTAATCAGCTGCAGTCCGCAGCTCGTGATCGTGCGGTCGCGTTCTCGCGTCCCACGCCCGGGTTGCCGAGTTCGATTCCCGGCGGGGTCAGGGATTTTCTCTGCCTCGTGATGACTGGGTGTTGTGTGATGTCCTTAGGTTAGTTAGGTTCAAGTAGTTCTAAGTTCTAGGGGACTGATGACCATAGCTGTTAAGTCCCATAATGCTCAGAGCCATTTGAACCAATCAGCTGCATACTTTTAGCAAGAAATAGATGCAAGCCTACACATTTCTTAATTTGAATGTGAACAGAATTAGTTCCTAGCTTAGACTTGCGGCGCTGTGACAATTTATTTACGGTTCAGGTTCAGACGTGATATTTTTGCAAGAAGTATTACTTGAAAATTTTTCTATTCCCGGCTTTTCTACTTTCTTTAATGTGGCTCCTCAACTATCTACTGGCAGTGCGTTATTTTACAAAAGGGAATACCACTGACTGATTTCGAAGTTCTCGATAATGGCCGAGGAATAGGCTTCAATTTTTGTGATCTTACTTTGATGTTTCTTTATGTCCCTTCAGGATCTAGCCGTTTCACAGATCGTGCGCGTTCTTATAAAGCGAATATAGTTTGTTTACTTCGTATAACTCCGCAGAAATTTCTGGTAGGCGGAGATTTTAATTGTGTATTGCGTCCTATAGATTAGACCACTAACTTTAATTTCAGTAAGGAACCAGACAATTTGGTGCGTTCTTCGAAAATACCAGATGCGTGGATCTGTCAATATCCCACTCTCGTCAGGTACATGCAATTTACTGCCACTTCCAGCAGCCGATTCGGTTGCTTTTATGTTTCAGACTCTTTACGTGGACAACTGTCAGCGATAGACGTCATACTCGCTTGTTTCACTGATCACTGTGCCGTAGCTGTAACTTTAAAGCCGGCCGGAGTGACCGAGCGGTTCTAGGCGCTTCAGTCTGGAACCGCGTGACCGGTACGGTCGCAGGTTCGAATCCTGCCTCGGGCATGGATGTGTGTGATGTCCTTAGGTTAGTTCGGTTTAAGTAGTTCTAAGTTCTAGGGGACTGATGACCTCAGAAGTTAAGTCCCATAGTACTCAGAGCCATTTGAACCATTTGTAACTTTAAATCATGGGCCTCAACCAGAACAACTGTATCGCCTCAAAAAAATTTTCAAATGTGTGTGAAATCTTATGGGACTTAACTGCTAAGGTCATCAGTTCCTAAGCTTACACACTACTTAACCTAAATTATCCTAAGGACAAATACACACACCCATGCCCGAGGGAGGACTCGAACGTCCGCCGGGACCAGCCGCACAGTCCATGATTGAACTGTATCGCCTCCCCTGGATGTTGAACTCATACCTCTTAAAGGATTCTTCCCTCGAGATTATCGTTCGAGAGGTTTGGGCCCGTAGCTTGCGAACACTGGTTCACTATCTTTCTCACATGGAGCGGTGGTCAGGGCATGCCAAACATTTGCTCCGGAAAGCGTTAATGCGTTACGGGTCTGAGACGGTGGGGGATCGCCGTTGGACCTAGTAATTTTATTATTCTGCCTTGTGTCAACTTTATGACGGCGCGAGACAAGCTCCCTTACGGATTATGCACGTCCGGCATGTTAAGGCGAAACTTCTTCAATTAATGATGCAACAACTGGAAGGATTCAGAGTACGATCAAAATCCCTCTCCTTCTCGCAGGATGAACTGAGGGCCTTATATCACCTGCTCCAGCTGCGGACGCGTCGCAAACTAGCATATAACACGTCCCTTACTCACACTGATGGTCACATACGGACACCCCAACGTGATATTTCCACAGCGACTTATAATTACTTAACCGACGTTTATGAGGACTCTGCTACTGGTAAGATTGTCCCTGATGGGTTTACTCCTCTCCTCGATTGCGTAGTAACTCCCGCGTAATTGATGTGTTTCTAAATGGCTATACTTACTATGATATATATCGCCTTATTGTTGATTCACCACTGCAAAAATCGCCGAGACTCGACGGTATTCCTAAGAAATTTTATGTACATTTTTGGTCTGTTATAGGTGATACCAATGCGTCACTAGTAAATGAAGTGACCCGGTGATGGAGGAGGGAGGGGGGTGTCGTTGACTCCTGACCCTTCAAGGTTGGTAAAATAATTCTAATTCCGAAGACAACCGGACGTCTAGTCACTGACAAATTTCGCCCGATCACACTACTTGATTTAGATTACAAAACTGTCGTCCGGGCGGTTAATAGGCCTTTGTAGATTCTGCTAGGGAAAATTCTCAGTGTCCACCAAAGCTGTGTGCCTGGGCGCACGATTCTGATTTCTGTAGTCGAATGCCACGACATTGGTTAGGTGGCTGCAGTGACTTCTGTCCCTGGAGCCTCGCTTTTTACAGATTTTAATAAGACATTTGACCAGGTCAGTCAGTTTCTTGATGCAGACGCTTGCTTTCTCATTGAGGAGTACAATCATCCCCCTCCCCAGTTGAAGTGACCACGCCATTGTTATCCTGGAAAATAGTGTGATTTCACATTAGTCTTCCAGTCCTCCCGTTGGAAGTCGCCTCATCGTGGTGTAAGGTCATTCACAATCTGATCTCGACAAATGAACGCCTCCATCCCATTGGTCGTAGTCCAACTGGTCTTTGCGACACATGTCATCAACCAGATATATTAGCACACAGGTTTGTCTCTTGTGTACAAGAACACTGGCACTGGATTCGTCGACAACTGGCTCTCCTTACTACATCAGCTGAAGCTGTTTTCTCGGTTGAACTTCTTCTGAGTCCAGACTTTACCTTTTCACTCGGACCAAGACTAACTCGATCGTATGGCCGGCCGGGGTGGCCGAGCAGTTGTAGGCACTACAGCCTGGAACCGCGCGACCGCTACGGTCGCAGATTCGAATCCTGCCTCGGGCATGGATGTGTGTGATGTCCTTAGGTTAGTTAGGTTTAAGTAGTTCTAAGTTCTAGGGGACTGATGACCTCAGAAGTTAACTCCAATAGTGCTCAGAGCCATTTGAACCATTTAATTCGATCGTATGGCTCTTCGGACACTACGCCCACTACGTAGTCAGGTGTGACTTGTATTTCGCCAATATATGGTAAATGCTCATTGGGAATGACAGAGGCTTCCACGTTATCGTGTTTTATTTGCAAATATGTTGCACCTTGTCTTTAATCGTCAAGAAATTGGGTAGCTTTTTCCTTTTTTGGGGGAGCCTTCTCTCATACTGTTCTTCCTAGTGAAAAAAATCTTTTTCCTTTCGAGTCCAGGAATTGTGGAATTTGTGTCTATCAAGTTTTCTTTTCAGAAAACAAATAACAACAAAAAATAAAAAAAGATTCAAGATAATTTAAAAAAAATGAGAAATAAATTAAGAAAAGTGAAATAAAAAGATCCAACCTAGTACCATGTCCCCGCGAGGGGCCAGCAAAGTGACAGGCGGGAGGGAAGCATTGTGGCGAGGCCTCAGGTTTCGAACCCTGCCCACCTTATATCCACCCGGCCTGAAGCTCACTGTGTCCGTTCATTCCAGTTAAAATAAAAGTAAGCAGGAGATCCCGGGTTCGAATCCCGGCTCGGCAGATTACTTTCATTCATCGGCACTGATTCCACATGAAGTTCCGATACAGCTGACATCAGTAATTTATTTCCTTTGCTTTCTTCTCCCTCTACCTCCAAATTAAATAATAAATAATAAATAAACGTCTAATAGTTTAAACGCCCAGCTATCGTAGTTGAAACCAGCTTCGAGAAAGAAAATGAAACCACAGATTTCTACAATATAGCGCAGAATTTTGCTTCTCGCAGTCGGTTTCAGAGAAAACCTGTAATTTGTTGTTTTAAAAATGTAGCCTATGTCTGTCTGAATGTTTATTGCGATATTGTGTAAAAATATGAAGAAAACCAGTTAAGGCCGACCGGAGTGGCCGTGCGGTTCTAGGCGCTACAGTCTGGAGCCGAGCGACCGCTACGGTCGCAGGTTCGAATCCTGCCTCGGGAATGGATGTGTGTGATGTCCTTAGGTTAGTTAGGTTCAATTAGTTCTAAGTTCTAGGCGACTGATGACCTCAGAAGTTAAGTCGCATAGTGCTCAGAGCCATTTGAACCAAAACCAGTTAAGAAGTATCCGAGATCTTCGCTAATAATTTTCTCCTTTACATATTTGATAGATTTTCATTGTTAGTTACTGAAAATGGTAGTTAGGAATTCTTTGGACATAACCTTCACGTTCCTCTGACATTGCAAGAAAGTTCCGTCAAAACTGCCATAATCGGGTGGATACATTTTTCACACACTAACAACAAAACAAATTCCGCAAACACCGGTAGGATTATGAGCACCATCATCTTGCTACAGCTATGGAAGCAAAAGCAATGTATTAACATGCTACGGAATTTTTCAGTTCTGTTACACAAGACACAACCAATGCGCTCATACAGATTCATCGGTCTAAAATAATCATGTCAAGAATAGTTAATAGTTACTACAATTCGAATATCTATACGTGCTATAAGGATAATGTGCAGAAAAGGAAAAAAAAAGTGAAACTTTAATTCGAAGCGCAGTTACATGTTCCGTAAAAACGTGTAACTTCCGCTCTGATATTTTGCAACATTTAGCTCGTACTTAATTCATATTATAGTGTAAGTCATTTATCTGAGATCAGGTGATGTTAACAAGAATGAAATCAATATAGGTACACTGGATAGGATACTAGTATATGCGGACTCTTAGTGTGCAGTTCCTCTTTGGCTATTGTGGTCAGTGTATAATCTTACTTCCATCTGATTCAATGACGATCTCCGCTCTCATCATAAGTTTACAAAAATAGCCAGATACCAGATTTTTGACGCCCTCACTTTCACTTTAGTCGATCCAGCGTGAAATTTTATACAGCCCGTCGGCATCACAGCTTTGAACTCAGCGTTGTAAAGGAGAAAAGAAGCTCGTTCCCAGTCAGCGGCTGCTCATTTAAAAAAATTAAAATATGAATCTTTATCTGCAGCTACATTTCCACTGCGGACGGTGATTAACAGTCATTTACTTCGTTGTTATTCCATTATTCCCTCTGAGAACATGGCGAAAAAGTAACTTTAGATGGATCATTACGCGCTATAATCTTGTCCTTCTTATCATCTCATCTCAATTAAGCGGCCGGTAGAAAACGAGAGAGTCACAACGATCCGTTCAGTTATGGTTTTAATCAGAGGGCACTCAGCCTGACGAACTCCTTATCTCGCTTATGCTTCTGTGCCTCCTTGGAAAAACCTCTGCGAGACTCCCGGATTTCCTTAAATGCCTTTCTCATTTCCCCTGTCACATTAATCCCACTAACGTAGCAAAAGTCTCCTGCTGCTTTTCACTTCCTCTGCTTGCCGTACTTTCTTAGAAATTCTTATTTCATTCTCTCAGCAGGAATCTGCGTGTCGCAGTCCCCTCCTTTGTTTAGGGTTTCACGAAGAGGTTCGTGACGGACGATGGCACACATCCAGTAATGATATAGAAGGGAAACGGTCCAGAACGTATTTTGGAACTATACGATAATCCGCAAGCAGTAATTTAGGAAGAAAAGTGTAAATAATGATTTTGGGACAGACATTAGAACACAGCTTCCCTGAAAATAAGAACCCTCTGTTGTACTGCCAACTGACATCGAATACTTACGTAACTCAATAAACTGATAAAACTAACGGTTCTAGGCGATTCAGTTTGGAACCGCGCTCCCGCTACGGTCGCAGGCTCGAATCCTGCCTCGGGCATGGATGTGTGTGATGTCCTTAGGTTAGTTAGGTTTAAGTGGTTCTAAGTTCTAGGGGACTGATGACCTAAGATGTTAAGTCCCATAGTGCTCGGAGACATTTTGATAAAAGTAAAAGCGATATTTGGTACGCTTCTGGTGAGGTACTTGATTTGTTACTGTATTTTAATCTTGATTCTATTTTCTGGATGATTCGTCATTATCCTAGTACAAATATGCCTATTTTTCTGTACGTACCAGTGACAACAGAGTTCTGATCGCATCTCTAAGACACTTTCAAACCTTCAGACGTTTTCAACACAGTGTTCTAGGTGGGTATCTTAGCACAACACTGAGATTTTTGCACACAACATCAAGGCAGTTTCTCGTCATTTTGAGGAATTTTGTTGTAGTCTTTGTAACACGACACCTAAGAATATAGCGTTCAAAATCTGAGTAAGTGAAATTACTATTGGGTTTTAAATGCTCTCGTTTTAGTATATTTTTCTAGAATACCATTCATTCTAGGACGGATTACAGCCATTAGAGATATAATGAGATGAATAGCAATTTCAGTACTTTAGCTATAAGGCAAAAAAATTTCGCAAAAGAGAGAGAATTACTACTATAGTTTGCCAACACTCCTTATGAACTTCTAACGGAATTGTCGTTATCATATATCAACTTTCTTTACGTAATAGCCTGTTTGGGTACCTTAGCATTAAGAAGTACCTTGATTCTCATACATTACATAACAGTTCTGCTTCTGTCTCGTCAGCCACACTTTGCAACGTGACATGAAAAGGAGTTTTTTTTTCATTTTTTAAATTATTTTTTTTTACCAGACGCTAGTGAAACAATTTTCAGTACCAAATAAACTAGTAGTAATAGTCGGCCGGTGTGCCGAGCGGTTCTAGGCGCTTCAGTATGGAAACGCGCTACCACTACGGTCGCAGTTTCGAATCCTGCCTCGGGCATGGATGTGTGTGTCGTTAGGTTAGTTAGGTTTAAGTAGTTCTAAGTTCTAGGGGACTGATGACCTCAGATGTTAAGTCCCATAGTGCTCAAGGTCATTTAGTAGTAATATTTTACTTATTACAGTGCCAACGGGAGTCTGGTTTTGAAATGCTTATGAAGCGAATTACCGAAATATGAGTTTGCTTTTTTTTGTAGCTCAACTAGTCCACAGCAGCTTCTATAAATGCCACATCACAATGTATAAGTACATTCACTCTTCTCCAAACATTGCTCCGATATCCTAATAGTATGATTTCCGAAATAATTTTGCTGGTTTCTTTACTCTGGAATTTAACAAGTAGTAATCACATGGTCCGGTTTCGACAATGTGATCACCGTTTAGGTTTGACGCCTACTTGCAATAATCATTCACAGACGCTAGGTGGCAGCACTAGCAGTAAAGGGTATACAAACCGCGTCGGAGGACGCGGGAATTAGTGCAGTACTTGTCGCAATGCGGAAACGGAGCAGTTTATCTGGCGCCCAAAGCGTCAGTATCATTTGGGTGGAAACATTTCCGAAACGGCTGAGTTTGTAAACTGTTCGCCTGTTCAAAGTATACCATGCGTGGCAGAGTGGTGCTAATCGAAACGAAACGAGATACTCAGGCAACTCTGTTGCACCATGGGCCATAGATGACAGGGGTGAGCGATGGCTACAGTGATGTGCATGGGCAAATAGACGTGCAACTCTTGAGGAACTGACCACTCCCCCCAACCCCCCACCCACTCAGAGGAGCCAAGGGCCTAAGACAGTATCTCCTCAACGACGTACGTAAACGCCTTTACTCCTGTTTTTCTTACATCACTTTCTGCACGAGTGCATTTTGTCTCTCTGTCAGTTCCTCAAAGTGAGCTAATATTGCCAATTTATTGGCTAGTTCTTGATGTGTTTTTTAAAGTTCAGTATTGAGAAACTATTTTTTAGTATACAGTTATCTAACTTCTTCCTTTAACCACATAACTGAAATACTGCGCGTCGGTTGTAGCTTTGTTAAACGACTCAGTGGTGAAACACGTAGCTCTTCAATGGGTATTGTGTCGCTGCTGTATTGATTCGATCTGGTGGGAGTGCCAGACTAACGATAAACACTGTATAACCCACCGAACGAGTGTTCTGGAAGGGACTTATTTCGTGTATGAATTATATTTCCGTAATATCCTTCCTATGACCCTTTATGGCTTCTGATTTCCCGACAACTAATTTTACATAGTCTTTCAACTTTAGTTCGCACCGGACGCTTATGCATGGGTATTTTAAGGTAGTTACTGTTTCAGTGATGACTCAAAAGTCATATAGTGAAACAGTGTCCCAGGGATCAATGCTAGGGCCACTCTTATTCCTTATTTATGTAAATGATGTGTCCTCTAGTATTCCAAAATATTTCAGTTGGCTGATGACACTAGCTTGGTAGTAAGGGATGTTGTGTGCAACATTGGCTCTGTTTTAAATATTGCAGTTCATGACGTCAGTTAATGGCTTGTAGAAAATAAATTAACCCTAAATCATAGTAAGACTCAATTTTTATAGTTTCTAAACCAGAATTCAACAGAACCCAGCGTTTCAATTTAACAGAATGGGTATACGATTAGTGAAGCTGAACAGTTCAAATTTCTAGGCGTTCAGATAGAAAGCCCATGCCCAGGATCTTGTTCAAAGACTTAATGTTACCATTTTTACTATTAGATCGGAATGTGAATTAAATAATAGTTTGACACGAAAGGTAGTCTACTTTGCTTATTTTCATTCACTTATGACGTATGGTATTATACCCTGAAGCGCCAAACAAACTAGTACAGGCATGCGTATTCAACTACAGAGATATGTAAACAGGCAGAATTCGTCGTTGCGGTCATCAACGCCTATGTAAGATAACAAGTGTCTGGCACAGTTGTTAGATCGGTTACTGCTGCTACAATGGCAGGTTATCAAGATATAAGTGAGATTCAACGTGGTGTTACAGTCGGCGCACGAGCTATGGGACACAGCATCTCCAAGGTAGCGATGAAGTGGGGATATTCTCGTGTGACCATTTCACGAGTGTACCGGGGATATCAGGAAACCACTAACACATCATCTCCGACATCGCTACGGCCAGAAAGAGATCCTGTAAAGACGGGACCAACGACGACTGAAAAGAATCGTTCAACGTGACAGAAGTGCAACCCTTCCGCAAAATACTGCAGATTTCAATGGCGGGCCATCAACAAGTACCAGTGTGTGAACCATTCAACGAAACATCGGTATGAGCTTTCGGAGTCTAAGGCCCACTCGTGTACCCTTGGTGACTGCACGACACAGAGCTTTACGCCTTGCCTGGGGTCGTCAACACCGACATTGGACTGTTGATGACTGGGAACATGTTGCCTGGTCGGACATGTCCCGTTTAAAATTGTATCGAGCGGATGGACCCTGCATGTTAGCAGGGGGCTGTTGAAGCTGGTGGTGGCGCTGTAGTGGTGTGGAGCGTCTGCGGTTGGAGTGATATAGGACCCCTGATACGTCTAGATAGGACTCTGACAAGTGACACGTATGTAAACATCCTGTCTGATCACCTCCGTCCGTTCATGTCCATTGTGCATTACGACGGGCTTTGGCAATTCCAGGAGGACAATGCGATTTTCCACACGCCCAGAATTGCTACAGAGTGGCTACAGGAACAGTGTTCTGAGTTTAAACACTTCCGCTGGCCAGCAAACTTCCCAGACATGAACATTATTGATCATATCTGGGATGCCTTGCAACTAGCTGTTCAAAAGGGATCAGCCCTGCAGCCATTAGTCGTGTCCATGCCACGTCGTATTCCGGCACTTCTGCGTGCTCGCAGGGGCCCTACACAATATTAGACAGGTGTGCCAGTTTCTTTTGCTCTTCAGTGTAGCTCATTAAAGAGCCTTTAATCGGTTTTTAGCTTGTTACTGATGTTCAGAGGTGTTAGAACATAACAGATCAGACGCAGCAGATTTGGAGAACGAAGTTCAGTGAACGCGGCTCCATGAAAAGCTGCAATAAATTTGAACCGTGCACGGATGTGTTAAATTAACGCACAGTCCAAGATGACGGTGACTCTATGGGTTGTGCACCGGGCTACCGGGAGGTCTGGAACAGGTTCGGTCACAAAGCCATCACCCTTTTCTGTGTGTCTCGGGCAGAGTAGTGGTGAACACAGTCGGCAGCTGTAGATCAGAATCTCCTTTGTACTTCCCGGATCCGCATCAGGAAGTTTCTGCTCAGCGGCAGCGCCGGCCACGCCGCCCCGGAAGCGCTGGCTCGCGTGCGCCCCTTCATAACGGCGCCGAATCTGCCCCTAATTTGTAGTCACGCAACGGCCCCGTCGCCCGCTGTGGGCCGTTCGCAGATAGTCCGGACCTCCCGCCGCCGAGCTGTCTGCTCTGTCAACAGACACTCCTCGCCTAAGTCACCGCGCAAACTTTCCTCCACGAACTTATTACGCCACTTGCGTGGAATATTTCTTACTTCCCACATACCAGAGCATCTCAGGAGTATTTTAAGTAGGATACACTCTCCGGTGCACTTTTTATTTGACCTAATTCAGTAATCCAGCTTGAGAGCTGGGACAAAACTTACATAAAAAAGGAGCAGCAGCTACCACAGATAATAGGTCAGTCCTCACATCTGTATATTCCCGAGATCCTTGTTTTCCTTCCGTTTATTGTTACATCATGCCCCCCACCCCACGTAGAGGAAGAGACGCGTTTTGAGCGGCAACAGCTTCACAAACTCTTCAGCCAACAGTTTTGAATATGTGAAAGCGGTTTAGAAAAGTTAAAAAGCAGGTTAGCCGGACAAAACATCAGTTATTCCCTTAAAGAATCTCAATGGCTATTTTTGAGCACTGCAGATACCGTAGAACTGGTACCAGGCGGGTATGTGACCGTCCACAGCTGACGCAATTCTTGGCAGTGAAGTGGTGTGTATGGAGCAGACAACTGAATCGAACCAGTGCAGTAAGATGCGATGAAATTGGGACGTGACAATATGATTGAAAGGATATACCGTGTTTGGATATGCCCATGAACACATAATTTATGAATTTATCTGAATTATTAGTATATGAACGTGGAATATCCAACGTGTCTACAACAAATACTGTATCTTTCGTGTGGTGTCACAGCCAGACACCACACTTGCTAGGTGGTAGCCTTCAAATCGGGCGCGGTCCGCTAGTATACGTCGGACCCGCGTGTCGCCACTATCAGTGATTGCAGACCGAGCGCCGCCACACGGCAGGTCTAGAGAGACTTCCTAGCACTCGCCCTAGTTGTACAACCGACTTTGCTAACGATGGTTCACTGACAAAATACGCTCTCATTTGCCGAGACGTAGTTAGCATAGCCTTCAGCTACGTCATTTGCTACGACCTAGCAAGGCGCCATTATCATTTGCTATTTATCTTGTGATGCATGTACCGTCAGACCGATGTTCACCAATTATGGATTAAAGTTAAGTATTCCAGCAGCTATGTACCTTTTTTGGTAGACTCAATTCCTTTAACTGTTCCAGACCTCACGCCAGCCTGCGTGAGCTTAAACGCGTGCCTTTCGGCTACCCGTCACAGTGGATTGGCTGTCTTGCCAGTCCACAACATTTCGTAGCATTGTAAAGCGATGTAACGACGGAGTCGTATAAAAACGCTGGACAGCAGTGACTGAAGGCGAGTGTCACGCCTTTCCACTGACATTTGGTTTCAAACCCGAAAGGAATTTCTGTTATCAGTGAATGTAGATCCAGCTCAATGAGTTTCTGAGTTAATTTTGTGAAGGAAACTACACCGATAAGCCAAAACATTATGACCACTGCCCACCGCAAGGTTTGAAACCGCCTGAACGCGTTGCCGGCAAACGACGCGGTAACAAAATCGGAGCAGATACGCACGGGAGATCACCCTAGCGTTGATATGGGCTACAAATGGGGAAATCCGTTCAGATAAGCGACTTCGACAAAGGGAAAATTATTATTACGCAGAGCCTGTGAACGAATATTTCGAAAATGGTGAAGCTGGTGTAACGTTCACGTGCAACTGTCGTGAGCATCTACGGAGAGGGTAAAGGACAGTGAAACTACCACTAGGCGCTAGATGGTTGGACGTCGACGAATCTTAACAGAATGTGGGGTTCGGAGGCTTGTCTGCTCTGTAAAGTAGGATAGATGGTGACCTGTGGTATCTGTGCCGGAAGAGGATAATGGCCGGCCGGAGTGGCCGAGCGGTTCTAGGCGCTACAGTCTAGAACCACGCGACCGCTACGGTCGCAGGTTCGAATCCTGCCGCGGGCATGGGTCTGTGTGATGTCCTTAGGTTAGTTAGGTTTAAGTAGTTCTACGTTCTAGGGGACTGATGACGTTAGAAGTTAAGTCCCATAGTGCTCAGAGCCATTTGAACCATTTTTTAGAGCATAATGTTGGTACATGCACAAGTGTTTTGGAGCACACCGTTCATCATACATTGTCGAAGATGGAGCTCCGCAGCAGACCACACCGTCGTGTTCACAGGTCGGCCCAGCGACGTCAGTTACGACTACTGGATGCACGGGACCATCGAGATTCGACCTTCGATGAATGAAAACTTGTAGACTCTTCGGGTGAATCAAATTTTTGCTGGACTAGGTCGATGGTCGTCTCCATCAACGCCGTCATTGAGGTGAACTGAGGCTCGGAACGTACAGGGCGCCACGGATGTAGGCTGATGGGAGCAGTATTATGCTATGGGAGACATTCTCCTGCAGTTGCATGGGACCTGTGGTAGTAATGGAAAACGCGCTGGGAACCACCTGCTTCCCTCCATGGCCGATGTCTTTCCCGACGAGGATGACATCTTTCCGCAGTATAATTGTCCATGACTCGTAGCCATAACCATGCTGCAATGGTTTGAGGAATATGATAGTAAACTCATGTTGATGTCTCTGAAACCAAATTCACGTGATGTAGATCCTACGGAACACATCTGGGTCCTTATCGGTCACCGTCATCTCGAACGCGAATCAGCGGTCGGTTATTTAAGCTAATTACACGACTTTTTGCGTAGACATTTAATGTCACATACCTGCACGAACCTACCAACAAACGGTCAGCGGTGTGCTGACCATATGCTCCTCCATATCCGCATCCAGTGACGCCTGTGGGCTGAGGATGACACGGCGGCCAGTCAGTACCTTTGGGCCTTCATGGCCTGTGCGGGAGGAGTTTAGTATAGTTTTTACTGTACACGCAATATACATGTGGAGTCTGGTACCTAGCAAAATTCGTTCCGTCACTACTTCACATAAAGTTGCTCGTCCTTAATGGGCCATAAAACACAGAAAGTAGATAGTATTTTACAGGTATCAAGTAGTGTGGCCCTAAGGGGGCAATTTTGCCTCTTCTCGAATGATGCGAGGCGTCGAGTCCAGCGTCGGTGTTTAAGCCGGACTATGTGCAGAGCGTAGTTCAGGTCTGATGAGGTTGTACGATGTTTCAGGTGTATTTTCCGTACAATGACTGGAGCTCACTCATTCTGTGAACATGGACCTGAATGTTTCTCTCGACATTCTCGGTGACAACATGTTGGCCTTTCTTCTACATCTTCACGTTTAATATGCTGATTTCAAAACGATGCCAGCCGTGTTCACAGGGATGCATGCACTTTCATGAACTTTCAAGAACCATAGATCCTCGACTGGAGCACGAAATCACCCGACCTTGGTCCCAAAGAAAACGCCTGTGCCTAGACAATATGTAAAACGTTGAAATGAGCATCGCCACTATTTAGGGCCGTTACGACATCTAATCATTACATTGGTTTCAGCTGGACATAGCATACCTGAACAGACTTGTGGATTCTCTCCTTCGCCCAATAGAGGCCGTATCAGTGCTACAGGCAGTGTCAGTTAATCGTCTCCTGTGGATGATTAACTTTTTTCCCAGTGTACTTACAAAATTCTGTGAGGATTACAAGTCAAAATTAAGCTTACTTCTATTCTGACTTCTTTTTAAATATGACAGGCTGGATTTGTTGATGATTTGCGCATTCAAAAATCTGGTATCTTCCATAATTTTTCACATTCTTTCGGATGTTTCATGCGCCTGTGAGTATGAATGAATGAGAAGAGGTACTTGTTGCTCTTAGAATTAAGTGATCAGAAGGCGATGTGGGTTTCTGTAGGCGACTATTTGACAGTGTATGCGGGATGGAAATCAATGGGAAGAGATTCGAGGCCAAAGCTGTGGCTCTGAGCACTATGGGACTTAACATCTGAGGTCATCAGTCCCTTAGAACTTAAAACTACTTAAACCTAACTAACCTAAGGACATCACACACATCAACGCCCGAGGCAGGATTCGAACCTGCGACCGTAGCAGTCACGCGGTTCCGGACTGAAGCGCCTAGAGCCGCTCGGTCACAGAGGCAGGCACCAAAGCTGTGGAATAGGGAAGGAGAAGAGGGCTGTCATGAAGAGGAAAACCAGTATTCACTGAATCTGAAAGGAATGAGAGATATCTGATCGGATTACATAGTGTGCTAGTGGTAGATAATTAAGTTTCGGTGGGATAGGATGCGGAGTGTTCGTATTTTAACGTTCAGGGGACATCGTGGCACTGGGGCGGCAGAGGACGAAAATCGCAAATAAGGTACCAAACGATAGGGTGGCTTGTGTCAGGTTTGCGGTAAGTGTAGGACATCCGAAGATGTTCGATGTGTGACCGGAGAGAGAGGAGCACCTGGAATTAATAAGCTAAAACAAGATTCTCTTGGGGAAAGGTAGACGGATTCAGAAAGCAAAGCGAAGTACATAGCGTTAGAGAATTAGAAAAATATGATAGAATTTTGGTGGTGCGGCGTCCCTTGTTCTTTGGTTGTAACTCTTACGACTCTCACAATGAATACTTTGTGGAAGCGAATTGATTTCATCACGAGCCTACATTTTTTAAAGTCTCACGTGAATTACTCTCCTCCAAACTTCACGGTTAGGCCTTTCTTAGAAGAAACCTTTCTTAGAAGAACAGACACATTTATGACAGTATCGTATTCCGATCGTGAAGGATTCCTGTGCGATTACTTGTGGTTCACCTATTACTGCTGCATGTGATCTTCAGCTGTCTTCTGGGTCGTTGCTGGAGTGGTGACTCAGCCATCGTTGTCTGTTTAGTACTATTACAAAGTGGTAGCCGGCCGTTGTGGCCGATCGGTTCTAGGCGCTTCAGTCCGGAACCACGCGACTGCTACGGTCGCAGGTTCAAATCCTGCCTCGGGCGTTCATGTGTGTGATGTCCTTAGGTTAGTTAGGTTTAACTGGTTCTAAGTTCTAGGGGACTGATGACCTCAGATGTTAAGTCCCATAGTGCTCAGAGCCACTGGAACCATTTTTTGAAGAATGTGGTAAACGGATAAATAATTTTCAATACGCGTTAATAAAATCTGACGACTCGTGATTAAGATAATATTCAGAGCGACTGCAGGGTCGGAAATACGTTGCAGCTACTTACAGTAAAACAAGGCAGTAAACATTACTCAGAGAATGCAGCCTTCGTGTCCTCGTCCTAGTGTCGACCAACTACAGTTGTTCTAGTCCACCGCAGCTTCTACTGTTGACCATATATAGATATTATTGAGGTTGTCTTCTTAAGGTTCAAAATGGCTCTGAGCAATATGGGAATTAACAGCTGTGGTCATCAGTCCCCTAGAACTTAGAACTACTTAAACCTAACTAACCTAAGGACATCACACGACACCCAGCCATCACGAGGCAGAGAAAATCCCTTACCCCGCCGGGAATCGAACCCGGGAACCCGGGCGCAGGAAGCGAGAACGCTACCGCGCGACCACGAGCTGCAGACTGCGGGACATGGGGACCAGCCCGGTATTCAACTAGTGGGATGTGGAAAACCACCTAAAAACTACATCCAGGCTGGCTGGCACACCGGCCTCCGTCGTTAAGCCGGGCGGATCCGATATGGGGCCGGCGCGCCTACCTGAGTCCAGGAAGCAGCGCATTAGCGCTCTCGGCTAACCTGGCGGGTCATCGCTCTACAAGGACTATAGAATACTTAATAACTTTATTGTAAGTTCCTGATACATCTAAGCATGGAATGATCCACTCGGGTAGCTGCGCGCGTTAACACGCCGCTTCGGAGGTTCAGGGAGGAACGCCGGCCACCGACAGACTCCCCACGGCGGATTGATGCCGAGGGCCAGTGTGCTGGCCAGCCTGGATGTAGTTTTAAGGCTACTAGGTAAATGCCGGGATGGTACCCGCATTCCGACTCAGTATCGCGATTCTAAAACACTTCCAAAACATTCTCATACTTTCACAGCCGCGCGGGATTAGCCAAGCGGTCTAAGGCGCTGCAGTCATGGAGTGTGCCGCTGGTCCCGGCGGAGGTTCGAGTCCTCCCTCGGGCATGGGTGTGTGTGTTTGTCCTTAGGATAATTTAGGTTAAGTAATGTGTAAGCTTAGGGACTGATGACCTTAGCAGTTAAGTCCCATAAGATTTCACATTCATTTTGATCAATTTTTTTCATACTTTCACATGCAATGACACTAGACGTTGACAGATGAATAACACAAATTCCGACCCAGGGGCAAGTAGTGAGCCGGCCGTGGTGGCCGTGCGGTTCTAGGCGCTTCAGTCCGGAACCGCGTGACTGCTACGGTCGCAGGTTCGAATCCTGCCTTGGGCATGGATGTGTGTGATGTCCTTAGGTTAGTTAGGTTTAAGTAGTTCTAAGTTCTAGGGTACTGATGACCTAAAATGTTAAGTCCCGTAGTGCTCAGAACCATTTGAACCATTTGGGAAGTAGTGGCGACAGGAAGAACATCCACCCGCCTTCAACCACCGGCACTGCCAACCCTAGGGTGGACTGTTTTTAACACCTTAAAAAAACCGGCTATGATACTCCAAGAACTATATTTAGTTTGCCTGTACGCTGGAAAAAAAATCCAGATTCCCCTAAACCCTGTTTCTCTCGTTTTCGACGGAAGTTTATATTCGAGATGTACAGGGTGACTCTGTGATGATGTTACCAACTGTAGCGGATGGTGGACAACGGTAAATGTATAATTTTGAGGTAAGGCGCCCTTGTCCAGAAACGGGCGAGCTGTAAGGTATAAGCGAAGTTCTACTCAAGTTTTGAATTAGCCACACGCAGCACTCAAGCCGAGAGAACCAACTTCCGAACCCTGGTCATCAAGTACACAATTCCCTCAGAATACTCTACAGCACCGTCAGATAACTTCCCCTGTCGATGGACTAGTAACGGTGCACGGAATCTGATGTCAGGCAGTCGGAGAATCCTAAACCTGAGGTAAAGTAATAATGAATTCCCTTTATCCCCACGAGTTTCACAAGGTAGTACATTTACAACAGTTCCTCAAAATGGCTTTCCCCAGCGTCAATGCATGCATGGAATCGACGCATAAATGCTGTCGTACCCGTTCTAATATCCCCGGTATCGTTTGAACAGTGTCGCAGGCAGCGAGAATCCTTGCCAAGAGGTCCTCATCACTGTCGATTGGCGTCTCATTCACAAGAGTTTCCACATATCCTCACAAGAAGAACTCAGTTGTGGTGATATCAGGTGAACGTGTTGGCCACGAAACAGGACCGCCTCTGCCTATCCACTTTTCAGGGAATGTGTGATCCAGGTACTCACGAACCCTCAGTCCAAAGTGAGATGGGGCTCCGCCGTGTTGGAACCCCATCCGTTGACGAATAACAAGTACGCTGTGCATGCTGTTGCATTTAAGCGGAGAGAAAGAAGAAACTGACCTATTACCTTTTCATTGACTATACCGGTCCACACATCTGTGTTGATGGCTCTTCACAACTGTAGAGTAGTGATTGTCATTGGCCCAAACATGAAAATCTCGACCATTTATCATTCTATTATTCCACACATGGTTAAAAAGGCTTCATCCATGAAAAGTGCATATGGAGGAAAGTGAGCATCGACTGTTTGACTCTATAAAAACCATTGGCTAAACACGACACGAGGCCCGAAGTCAGCAGGATTCAAAGCGTTCGCTTCGTACGGATAGTACGGGTGTAGCTGCATTTCCCGTAATACTCGCCACTCAGTACTCTGCAAAACATTCATTTGACCTGCAGCTGATCGGGTGTTGACTGCAGGCGCTCCATCCACTCGATCAACCACTGCATCTTCTAAGTCGTCCTCCTCGAGCGTTGGTACCAACTGCCCTGTTGCACTTAACTATTGGAACATTTTTGAAAACATGGTGTGAGACAGATTTCTTGAATGCAGGTATTTGGTCCTTCTTCTCTGCTGCTTGCATTTGCTTGCTCATACACGATAATCACTTCTCCAAGTTCTGTTAGCGGGCGCGACTCCATTTGGCTAGGGCTGATAGACATTAGTACTTTAATAACTTGTAAACAAAGGTTGTAGTCTAGTAGAGAACAGGCATTGTACGTCAGGAGTGCTCTTTTCGGTGAACTGCACTGGGTTAGCTGAGTCGTTATCCGAGCTTTTACACCTAGGTGCTCGTCGGGACTACTACCCTACAATATGAGTAACAGCGGTACATGTACAGAGGTACTGTCAGAGGTATCAGAACGAATTTCGGTTACAGCTATCGATTCGGCTGTTGGTGGACCAAAGTTCCTTACCTCGAATTTATACATTTACTCTTCTCCAAAATCCGCTGAAGCATCACAACGGAATCACCTTTATAATATGGTCATGCACTCTACTTTAAGAGCTTTCTGCCTCACCCGCTCCATGCACTACGGCTGTTTTGCCTTTGTATCTCGGTGAGTGTACTTATCATGGGGATGTAATGGCACAATGGTACTGGTGCTACGTTCTTTCCATTTACCTATTACAACTAATACAGCTTTACAAAAGTCACGTTCTTTCCATTTACCTATTACAACTAATACAGCTTTACAAAAGCCAAGATATCGTTCAGCATCACGACTAGACAATCGTATGCATGTCCTATCTCGGGAGACGCCCGTGAAGATTTCCTACACCCAGTTCTAGCGCTTGGTCTGGAACTACGCTTCTTCTCTGAATCGAATCGTGAAATAGTAATCTCATATATGTGGCGCACCGAGCATGATCGCGAAACATTTGTGGAATATGCAATACTCCATCCTTGAATTAAGTCATAGGATGTGCCTAGCCTGTGTGTAACGAAGACGCACGTGTTAAATAACTTTCTCTCAGCGCAGAATATACCTGACAGAAAATTACTCCTTATCACACCATATAGCATTGTCTAGCTTCGACTTAGGTCTCACTGGATGTGGTGTGAATTAACTCTCTTAGATAACGGTTTGCGTACTGTTACAGATCCAATTGGCATGTCATCGTAGGGGCAGAGAACCAGTAAGAAACATTTTATAAGTATGCAGACGCGCGCCACGAAATTGTCTCGCCGTCTTCCACATTAGTAAGGCGATTCCAAATACACCAATCTGCTCGAGAACAGCACACAACTTCCCAGAACTCTTCAGAGACAGTCGCTACATACCATGTGTATCACGTAAATGCTTACTTTTACAGCTCCGAGAGCATACATTTCAGACGACTCAAGAAACTGTTACTTTCTCGAATACATATCTCTCGTAGTGACCATAGCGCAGGAGGTCATAGTAGTTCTGGATTTCACGGAGGCATACCCAAGACGTTCTTCCTACTCGCAATTTGAAAGTGGAACAGGAGGAGAGTAAAATAGTACTAGCGCATCCATACCCCCGGTACGCACCGTGAAGTGGCTTTCAGAATGCTGTTGTAAATTTAGATGTAGTTTGCTCGGCAGCCAGGTTATGTTTGGTGGCTGTATAGAATATCTCGAACGGGAGCTTTTGTAGAGCTGTAAACCAGGTGAGCAAGCTGCCTTCGGTAATATTTTGTCCTATCACTTATTTGTGATCTATAAAATGTGTATCAGCGTGTGGGGTAGAAAGAAAAGAGAGTTTTGGAAGCTACAGAAGAGCGCAAATACATATAATATGGACACGGAATGCTTTACTTCAATTCCGTTAAAATGCGTCTGGCAAGAGCAATACCTCGGCAACTAACCGATTGTCTTAACTTCTAGCTATGGCAACTTCAGTCCTAGATCGCATCGTAATTTATAGGGGAACAGTGACTGAAGGAAGGGGATGAACTAGCAGTGAGGTCCCAGTGGTGTCCTTAAATAACTAACTGTTACCGGTGTTCTTCTCGTAGCACTTATAACGTGCAATATTATTTGCGTATGGATTCTGTTGGAACACGGAAGTACTTTTAGGTTAGTTGTCCTGCTTGTATTGGCAGCCATTCTCTCTCCATGGGATATTTTTCTTCCTTTAGTCCACTTGGTTCCTGATTTTTTTTTCAGAACCTCATTTTCTGGTTGTACTACCCAGCAGTTTACCTTCTGACTGAAAATATTTCTATCTACCACTTCCGGTGCTTCTATTCGAGCATTATCGAGATCCTTTTTAACTTGATGGAATCACGTTAAGTTTCTTAGATAGACTCATCGTCAGAAGAAAAAGACGGATTGCGATCACTGTTGGCTGGTATGTGAATGGTATCACCCGTGCGAAACGACTACACTATCAGTTACGAAGGATCAACACGTATTGCTCTACATGAGCACAATATCTACGTGTTAATATAGTGACAGGTTCCCATGGTTGTGAATACAAGCATCGAGGCTTCACAGCACGGTGCCGGCCGCTGTGACCGAGTGCTTCTAGGTGCTTCAGTCTGGAACCGCGCTGCTGCTACGGTCGCGGGTTCGAATCCTGCCTCGGGCATGGATGTGTGTGATGTCCTTAGGTCAATTAGGTTCAAGTAGTTCTAAGTTCTAGGGGACTGATGACCTCAGATATTAAGTCCCATAGTGCTTAGATCCATTTGAACTATTTTCATACTACAGTGTAGTGCTGGTCCTGTGGTACTCCATCCTTTGTCGTTTGCACCTCCGCACGATGATCCCACAGACTGCTGGTGGAGTTGGAGTCCTGATGACACGAGTAGTGAAGCTGTACCAGTTCTCCAACAAAGATCCCATTGTTATGCTTAGGTAAACAAACTGGCCAGTTGCCCTAGCTCCTCATATGTGTACAAACCACTCACTTGGTCCAATCTTTTCTTTATTTAGGACTTAATTAGTGGACAATAACTGCCATTATAATTAAAATTAAAGGGCTATAAATGTCATTATTATTACCATAATAAAATGGTGAATTATTACCCGAAAATGGCGTCTCCCTGTCCCACTGGTGCACTATGCTCCCATTCGTCCAGCCCCACCACTGCCCCCTTGGGGTGCCCAGCTCCCGGAGAGGGAACTTGACACTCTTTGCGCCGCGCGGGATTAGGCGAACGGTCTCAGGCGCTGCAGTCATGGACTGTGCGGCTGGTCCCGGCGGAGGTTCCAGTCCTCCCTCGGGCATGGGAGTGTGTGTTTGTCCGTAGGATAATTTAGGTTAAGTAGTGTAGGCTTAGGTATAAGATTTCACACACATCTGAACATTTAACGTGTTACTCGCTTAAGCAGCGGCGACAACAGCGGCAGAAAATTCAGGCGTTATTCCCAATTTCTTTTTTTGTTTTCACAACTTCAAGCACAGTATCTGGACCACTGGTATTTTCTGCAACATGTGACGACCACCAACGTTTATGCTGTAGCAAAGCGACGTATGATACTATTTGCATTTCTTAGGCAAGTCCTTAAAATTTTGTCCATTTTCTACCAGTATAACTCTAATACGTACTTTTTCAAGAAGACTCATTTAAGTACAAAGTTTCAGTTACATAACAACTAACACCACTGTTCATATCCTGCGAGCAAACCAACATATGACGCTGGTTAAAATTTTGTGGATATTTTATCGACTTTGTCGAATTTTGAAGAAACACGAATAAAGTTTTAGTAAATACCAGTATTTAGTAACTATAACCACCAACAGATGACAATGTTACAGTTTTAGGGCATTTCTTTTCTATTTGACCGACTTTCCCCTACTTTTCTAGAAAATGCACACACAGTATATCGCTTAGTAGCTTTTGCACTTACGCTTACACTGCTGCTAACACGACCATTGCGGGTAATCAGTAGGAAAACTGTGCACTTTATTCTGCTTTAACACCACCACCAAGAATAGTAAATAGGAGAACTGTTCACTTTCTTTGAAAAGGAGTCAAATTAAAGATGACTTCTCTCGAACTATCCGATTCCCAGCCTGTTGGCTACCCAGCAGCACGCCCGCCGTTTGATTATCGCCTTCTACACCGCAGCCGCTGCCAGTGGGCACGTCTGATTGCCCTTACTGTTGCTCCGCACCTAGGGTAGTAACCCATACTTGTGCCCGTATCACCGGGATAAGACTAGGGGATGTATGCTCTTTACTTATAAACAAGCAAAACAATGGCTTCTGTACTCTACCGCACAGCAGAACGCTCTGTGTATTCGCCGCATCTCTCACTCCAGAGCCCTTGCGTGTAGGAGACGCATTCTCTGACAGTTTGAGGCAGCAGCAATTCCGCATGAAATAACATAAACAACGCCCTCTCATCTTCTCGTATGCACATGACACCAATATCAGTGCATAAAAGACAAAACTCCGCCCGAACATGAAACGAAGGCCCAACGGTACCGACCGACCGCCGTGCCACCCTCATACACAGACCACATTGGATGTGGATATGGAGGGGCATGTGGTCAGCACACCGCTCTCCCGGCCGTATGTCAGTTTACGAGACCGGAGCCTCTACTTCTCAATCAAATAGCTCCTTAGTTTGCCTCACAAGGGCTGAGTGCACTCCGTTTGCCACCGATACTGGTTGCCACCAGCTACTCACAGAAACCTCCCTTACCACCTGCGCAAAACGGCGTGCTTCTGTCCAACAACGCAGCCAAACCTCTATTAGATACATCCGTACATATCATGATTAAACGATTAATGATGGCTGCAACAAAGTCCTTGCGTATTTCTCTTGAAATTCTTTTTCTGAATATACATAATGCGCGATACTTATTATAACAAATAGATAATACAGAGCACCCACCACACGCGAAATTTTTTGAGCTGGTAACAGGGTTTTACCTACGAGGCGACAACGGGAATTTAATCTGCCTATTAAGGTGTTACTCCATCCACTGATAGATAAAAACTCACAGAAGGATCTACATTATCCATCAACTCATATTCCTCTGTGTCACACAGAAGCACTCGACCACTTAATTTACTTTACTGCATCTTAGCGGAGGCTTTCATAATAATTGTGGAAGTGACGTAGTTATGTCTCATAACTGCGCTGTTGAAAGAAAACGCTGAATTACTAGTCAGCTTTCATTTTGTTGCTGGTATTTAATTTTTTTTCCACAAGTCAGCGAAAATTCGGAAACCTTTAACTATTTAGCTTGCTGCTACATGCCAACTGCTATTTCAGGCTGCTTGTCCAGAGTAATTTATTACGCTATACGGGCATTAAATGTAATAAAAACTTAATAGAACCTGCGTTCGTTGCTATTCGCGTACTTGGTACGTTCTTTTATTCTTCTTACACATTATTCTTTATCCTATCCCTCTTTCATTCTGATGTACTTCCTCTCTCACCCCCCCCCCCCCCCCCCTATCCGAGGTTCGAGTCCTCCCTCGGGCATAGGTGTGTGTGTTGTCCTTAGCGTATGTTTAAGTTCGATTAAGTAGTGTGTAAACTTGGGGAACGATGACCTCAGCAGTTTGGTCCCACAGGCTCTTACTACAAAAAAAATTCCTCTCTCATGCTTCTTTGCCAGCAGCATGTAACTGGCATAAAAATAATTTGAAATATCTACAAGAACACAAATGTTGGCGATATGTTTTGTGTGTTTGGTTTGGAAAGAGACACTTTCCGTTCACTCATGGTACTTGCTGTTTACAACGGTAGCGCCTACTTTACTCTTCGCCCTCGAGCTTGCATTCAGTACCGCCCGGTTCTGTCTTAGGCTTGTTTCCAGCATGGCTGCACCTTGACAATGATACACAGCAGTAGGGATAGGTTTCCAGAAGCAAGTTGTGTATAGGCTTGTTGAATGCAATCTAATAGTTGCACCGCGAATTGTGTTGTTCATGATAGACATTGCTAGGAATATTACGAAGCACTTAAATGCATACTATAGCATTGATAATCTAAAGTAATGAGATACCACTCAGGGAATTCAATAGGCCCACCATCATGGTGCAGCTTTTCGATTGCATTCAATAACCCCATACAGAACTTGTGTCTCGAAACCTATCCGTACCGCTGTTATCACTGTTAAGTTACAACTCCATCCGAACAGGCCTTGGAAGGCCCAACGGTACCGACCGGCCGCCGTGTCATCCTCCGCCCACACGGGTCACTGGATGCGGATATGGAGGGACATGTGGTCAGCACACCGCTCTCCCGGCCATATGTCAGTTTACGAGACCGGAGCCGCTACTTCTCAAACAAGTAGCTCCTCAGTTTGCCTCACAAAGAATGAATGCACCCAGCTTGCCAACAGCGCTCGGCAGACCGGATGGTCACCCATCCAAGTGCTAGCCCAACCCGACAGCGCTGAACTTCTGTGATTTGACGGGAACCGGTGTTTCCACTGCGGCAAGGCCGTTGGCGTTGAGATACAGCCCTGCCCAAATTAACCCGAGACAGAACCGACCAGTACTGAATGCAACCTTGTGGGTGAAGAGTGAAGTAGACATCACTGCTGTAAACAGCAAGTACCATAAGTGGATGGAAAATCTTTCTTTACAGACAACACATGCGCTAAATACCGTGGACATTTGCGCTGTATGTAGTTATTTTCAGGGCAATGCAGTGAAAGCTATGCATTAAACAACGTCATTCAAATCATTTATCGTTCATACAAGTCACATGCCACATGAGAGGGAAACACACGGAAATGAATGAGGGACAGGAATAAATATGACGTGTAAAAAGAGCAAATGATTGTACCTACCTTGCGAAAAAACAACAAAATTAGGTTCTAATATGTTTGTGTTACTGTTGAATGGTGAATATGTGATAAATGACGCTAGACAAGTGGACTGATGCAGCAGGGGGGTATGCGGCATCAAGCTCAATAGAAAAATGATTTAAAGTTTTCAGTGACGTGTGGAAGAAAATGCTAAACATCAACTACACATTTTTGTATTTTCTTTCAACAGCTCAGTTATGGGATATAATTACATAACTTCCGAAGTCATTATCAATAATTTCCTCAGTTTCAGTAATGTAAATAAAGTATTAGAGGTGAGTGACAGAGAAGATCTGGAGGGTAACGTATCTCCTTCCACGACTTTTGTGTCTACAGGGTGACAATTACTTAACGATAAGGAAAAAAAACCTAAATTCGTTACAAACTACGGGGTGCAGGCGTTTTATTGAGCATGTAAACGTCACTACAGATATTCGGATTTAGGTTATGTCATGTTCGATATGCCTGCCGTCATTGGAGATGATGTGGTGCAGACAAATAGCGAAATTCTGCGTGATCTGCTGAACTGTCGGATCATCGATGCGATCGATGACCTCCTGAGTGGCTGTTTTCAGCTCAGCAATGGTTTTGTGGCTATTGCTGTACACCTTGTCTTTAATACAGCCCCACAAAAAGGGGGTTCAGATCCGGTGAATATGGCGGCCAGTCGAGGCCCATGCCAGTGTCGTCTGGGTACCCCAAAGCCCGAATGCAGTCCCCAAAGTGCTCCTCCTTCGATGGGGTCGAGCTCCGCCTTGCATAAACCACATCTTGTCTTCCAAAATCTTCACGTACCATTCGTAGTCACTGTGGCGTCAAGGAATATCGCACCGATTATTCCGTGACGGAACATTGCACACCACACAGTCAGCCACTGAGGGTGAAGAGACTTCTCGATCACGAAATGAGGATTCCCAGTCCCCCAAAAGAGCCAGTTTTGCTTATTGACGAACCCACCCAAATGCAAGTGGGCTTCGTCGTTAAACCAAACCATACATGCGCGTACTAATTTCCACCATGCCCTGTGACCAACCGTGCAGTTTGAACATCCTAAGGCAGACCGTTCAGGAGTTACGACGGTTTTATTTCATATAATTCAATGATTGTCACCCTGACAGTACGAAAGTAGTAACATCTTAATAGGCAGACGAAATTGGCGTTGTCGACTCGTAGACAAAACTTTATGACTAAAGCTGCAAAATTATCCCTGCAGCGCAAAGAAAATTTGCATGTGGTAGGTGCTTTGTAGTATTTATTTGTTTTAATAAGTATTGCGCATTAGGTGTTTTGAGGGAAGAAAGATGATTTTTCAAGTCAGTTACACAAGGCCGTGGTAGAAACCGGCATTAGCCATTTAATCGTGACATGTATACATGGATCTCACACAGGTTTGGCTGCACGGCGGGACAGATGGGCGGCTTCTCACGCACGGGGGAGGCGAAGATTCTGCGAGCGGTCTGCTTACCAGTCTTGGCAGTTCACAAGATCACCCTGTGTCTTGTTCGTGCAGGGAGATGGGACGGTATTTCTTATATTGCTTCTTGTGGGCTCTTGTTCACTGCCCTTGGCCAAGACGGAGTCTCATACGCGCAAACGCTGGAGTGTGCAGTGCGGCAAAGGGACCGTGTGTTCTGCGGCGCGATAGAAATACACTGTGCAGAGTAATGAAGCTATTGTTGGTCATCATTTTAATTAAAGTGCATATCTCTCCCATTCTTTCCGTGATGGTTGCAACGCTAATACATTTTATTACGTTAGAAGCCGAGCAAAAGTAGGGGCGATCAAACGTGGGTAGTAGCAGTGGCGTGCTGGGCTGTGAGGCTACTCGGCGGGCACGCGCTTTTGCGGAAACTGCTGTTTACCCTACACTATGCAGTCTGGACGTCTGGAGGGCGCTCTTCCATCCTTCAGACTGTTTCCAGATAATGTGCTCAGTTCTCCTACTTCCTGTCGTCGGTGATGCTGTTAGCAGCGGCAGAAGTATAGTTGAAAAAGGTATTTAGCGTGTCTGTGTGTGCATCTTCTTGAAAAGTGGGAGGAAGTCTGCAAAATAGCAACTAAATGCCCTAAAAGTGTAGATAGCGTTATACTATGATGGTGATAATTGTTAAACATTTAAGGGTTTGTATTTACCTGTGTTGCGTGAAATGTGGAAGAAAGTCGGTAAAACAGCCCCAAAACTATAAATATCGTTATATGTTGGTGTGCTTATGTCTGGTGTAGTTTTTACGCATTTATATCTCCGTACTTAAGAGGGTTTTCTTGAAAAAGTTCGCTTTGGCAGAATACTGGGAAATCGACAAAACTTTAACCAATTGCCTAAAAAAATGTAAATAGCATAATATGTTATTGTGGTTGCAGGGAATGCATGGCGGTGGTCCCCATATTTTGCAGAAAATATATGGACGCGATACACTGCTTGAAACAGCAAAGAAACAAAATGTTGCGAACATCACCTGTATCTGCTGCTACTGCTGCTGACGTTGCTGCTCGAGCGAGGTACAGACTACGAATCTGAAGTTCCGTCTTAGGATGCTGAGGGTACTAAAGGGTGTGGGTTGACTAACAGGAGCACACTGAAACAGTTGGGAGGGGAGACGCCATTTATACATATGATGACACTGATCACCTTGCACTAAAGGCATTCGGACACCTAAGTGAACATGGGCACAAGCACACTACTCGTCCGCCATCTTGGCTATAAATTATGCTTGCAATAATGACAGTTAGAGCCCATTAACTTTAATTATAAAACCAATTATTGCTCATTAATTAAGCCGTAAATAAACAAAACTGGGGCCACGTGAGCGGCCTGTTTACGTGAGGGGAGCTAGGGCAACTGGCCGTTCCTTTTTTCCTTAAAGAGAACTATGGGACCTTTGCAGGAGAACTGATACAACTCCACTACTGACACTCGCCATGGCACCGCGTGGATTCTCTATCGGTGAAAGATCAGACATTGCTGTTGGCCGTGGCAGAGTATCCACAGCGCGACATGGCATGGTCGAGAGCTGGCAGCGGTACCGCGGTAACAGTTGTCCTGTTGAAATAGAACATTTTGCGTGGCCTTTCATGACCAACAGGACCTCATATACGTACCCTGCAGTGTCGCAGAATACGTTAGGAACCGTAACGGCGAACATGTACTGTAGCATATTGCTCCCCACACCGTCACACTAGGATGGTGCGATGTGTGACTGGAGACCAGAAACCACAGTTTGCGGCACTCTCCACTGTGTCTCCAGACACGGACCTGGTGGTTGTCGACTCCGAGGCAGAAGTGATACTCGTCCGAAAGATGTGCCGCTGTCAGTCTGCCGTCTAGCTGAGGATACTGCTGTCTAACTGTGGTGTCACCGCCAGACAGCACACTTGCTAGGTGGTAGCCTTTAAATCGGCCGCGGTCCGCTAGTATACGTCTGACCCGCGTGTCGCCACTATCTGTGATTGCAGACCGAGCGCCGCCACACGGCAGGTCTAGTCTAAAGAGACTTCCTAGCACTCGCCCCAGTAGTACAGCCGACTTTGCTAGCGATGGTTCACTGCCTACATACGCTCTCATTTGCATAGACGACAGTTTAGCATAGCCTTCAGCTACGTCATTTGCTACGACCTAGCAAGGCGCCATATTCACTTACTATTGATATTGATATTGTGAATCATGTACCGTCAAGACCGACGTTCATCATTAATGGATTAAAGTTAAGTATCAAACTAATTACGTCCGCTTTCTGAATTCTAATTCCTTTTCATGTTCCAGACCTCCCGTCAGTATAGTTCTTCCCTCGTCACGCTAGCCTGCGTGAGCTAAAACGCGTGCATTTCGGACTCCACTAGTAACACGGTGTTGGCTCTTCTGCCAACACAACACTAACATGTCACCTGGGCATATCGCACGTCTAGGTGATGCTTGAGTGGTGCTACCCGCTTGGGGCCACCTTATATCAACTGGTGGGCACGTCTCGGGCCCATTCACGCTCGATGAGTGCGCAGCCGAGGCCGGGAGAGTAGCTGATGGAGTGCAACATACCCACAGAGTTTGTTGTCGATCTATCAGGTCTTTTTGGGTGTAGCCTTTCTCATGACGACGTGGTATGTAATAATCTTGTGCGTAAGCGTCATTGTTTTAAGTGTTTGAACATGTCCAAAAAGTCTTCGTTTTGTAACGTCTGCTATCTGGTTCGATAATGTCTCTGTTGCTTTGCAGGATTACACACTTCATCCGTTCTCCGTTTTTTCTGGGCGAAGAAATTTCCTCATTATCCTTCGTTCTTCCTTCAGGATGTTTTATAGATCACCTTTTCGGTGGATAACTAAAGCCTCGCTCGTGTACACAGCTTTCGTTTTGATCACCATGCTGTAATGGCTAACCTTTACATCTGTGTCTGTGCAGTTCTTGTTATAGATGTCATGTGGTTTCTTGAGTTTATGTAATTGGTATGTTGTTATTCTCACCAATCACAAACCTTTTATTGCTTGGCTTGACGACGAAACAGTGTATCAGACATTATATCAGCACGTGCCACAGTTTGAAAGGGGCCTTATTGTAGATCTTCGTTGGGCCTGCTGGTCGAATCGTGCGTTATCCAGATTTGTGGGTAGTGGTTAATTCCTATGGGACCAAACTACTGAGATCATCGGTCCCTAGGCTCACACACTGTTTAATCTAACTTAAACTAACTTACGCTAAGGATAACACACACACACTCATGCCCGAGGGAGGAATAGAACCTCCGACAGGGGGGAGCCGCTCGAACCGTGGCAAGGCGCCTTAAACCGCGCGGCTGCCCCGGGCCGCAGATTTGTGGGACACTCGTGTGTAACAATGGCGTGATGTTGAACTTCACGGGGCGCTGAGGGCAGGTCGTACTCGTCGCACAGTTTCTGGTCGACATGGCTGGACCTACTTTCGAGAATAAGTAACACAATGGCTGCAACATTCTCCCCCCACTCATGCGTAGTTTGTCGTTAACACCACAACGCAAACGGCTGCTTTCGGAGTGCTGCCGAGAGTGGGAAGCATAAATTTCTGATAGGGTGAGGGGAACCATCGGATATGACCTTAGGTCATGGGTAGTAAGAACTGAGGGAACTCTAATAGCACAATGGTACGTCACGGATATCTTGCGTCCTCATGTGTTGTTCCTCACACGATATCATGGTGCCAGTTTTCAACAGGACAATGCTCATCCTCATATCACAGAGGATGCAACGGCCTTTTGACACCATTCTAAACTGAAAAAGTTCATGTACACAGGGTAGAGGTAGCGCAGATTCATACCGATAAGCGGGCTCATACTCTCACGTTATTTATAAACTAGCTTAGCGGTCTCTGCTTCGTTCGAGTAGAGATTTTTTTTTGTTTTTATTTAATCGTATTTTTACGTTGTCCACAAATTGCAACACCTCCTAAGCCTTTCACACTAATTAAGGCCATATAAGTATGGCGTTTTCCGAATGTACTTCTGACCAAAAAGTGATTCTGGTAGCTGGAGTCCAAAGTTTTGTTAATCGTACCTTTTCTGTTATTGTACAGATATTTCCACAGCAACTTTCATCCCCTAACAAATATTTCTTTATACCTAAGCAAGAAATGAAATACCAGTTTTCATAAATTAAGTTTTAAATTTTGTCTGACGAAGTATTTTCTTAAAAATTGTCACCCCTATTGCATTCCCTTAATAGTCGAATTTCCAGAAATACTGCAACACGTAATGTCTTTTTATTTCTAACTGAGAAGTTAAATACCAACTGTCATAGACGTAGCCTTAACATCCTTTCATAGTTCTTTAATAATCACCTATTTTCAAAAAACTTTCATACACTGTATTATCCCGTTAGAGGTTGAATTTCCTAAAATGCAGAAACACGTTTTATTTTCTGACTGAGAAACCAAATACCCGTTTTCGTCGTTCTATCTTGAAAATTTCCTTAATTGCGACCAACCTTAGAAAAGCCTGTCATCCCATATTTCACCCGTCGAATTTCGGACAACCCGTTCTTAAACAATGCCTACAGTATAGGATTCACTCCCTCTCCATACTTCAAGTTTCTATCCGTAGCGGTTTGGGCTGGGCGGTTGTGTGTCAGTGAATTAGTCTGGCCCTGTTTCACCTCCTTCAGTGTTGAGTTTCCAAAAACATTGAAACATGAAATTTTTCATCTCTAACCGAGAAGCCAAACACCAATTTTCAAAGATTAGCTTTAGAAATGCTTTCGAAATCAAACGTTACACCCCCTATTTCACCACATTCGGGGTTGAATTTCCAGAAACAGTGACATGCATGTTTCATTTCTAAAAGAGAAGCCAAATAAAAATTTTCATAGATGTAGGTTCAAAAATGCTTGCACAAGAAATTATATTCATAAAAACTTTCTTCTCCCGTTTCACCCCAACAGGGGTTGAATTCTCAGGTATTTTTTATATCTGACTGAGTAGCCAGATTTAAATTTTCATAGATTTAGCTTTACAAATGCATTCACAATATAATATTTTCATAAAAAATCCCAACCCCTATTTTACCTCCTTAGGGGTTCAGCTTCAAAAAACACTTAAACACATATATTTTTATTTGTAACCGAGAAGTCCGATACCGGTGATCATAGATGTAGCTGCAAAAATACTTTAGTAGTTCTTTTATGATATGTTTCAAAGAAAGCTTTCACCCACTGTTTCAACCCTATGGGGTTAAATTTCCGAAAATGATGAAATACGTATTTTTTTACTTTTGACCGAGAAACCAAATACCAATTAAAGTGAGTCTAGCTTCAAAATTGCCTTAACAGCGACATTTTCAAAAAAGTCCTTAATCCCCTATTTCACTTCCGTAGGGTTGGAATTGCTGAAAAATCCCTTCTTCAATGACGCCTACAGTATAAGATCCACACCTTCTCCAAATTTCAAGTTTCTATCCTTAGCGATTTGAGCTGGACGATAATGTGTCAGTCAGTCAGTCAGTCAGGACATTTATTTTTATTTACAGAGATTTGACTCTACTTTGTAATCACTGAAATAGCATCACGTTTCCTTGCAATTCTTGAAGTTTCATTTCGTGTCCTCCTCTCCAGCCGGGTGCTTCGCTTTACTGCATATAGTGTAAACTGATTAAGATTGTATTTTGAAACTGAGTTAAATGCCCGGAGAGACTATTAACGGTGACAAGGTACACCAGTTCAATTGCAGAAACGTATTTACTTCAACGTTAGCTGCTGCCGAAAACCTAGTTGCCATACGTCGGCAATGCGTCACTGGCTCTATGTTCCTCTCGCCGTCATCGGAGGCTTCGCGCTGTGAACTCTCCATGATTGGTCTGTGGCGTTTCCAATATTGGAAGTAGCGGTGTGTAATTGCTGTAATGTTGGCAGCAGCTTTCATTGTTAGCAGCGCCGAGTGAGCATACTGCTGGGCATAGCGATTATCGTAACTGACAATGTCGTCCGATGCCCACGATGACTATGTTGTTCTTGGCGGCTTAGTCAATATTGTCCGCTGTCTAGCGGCTCTCGTTGATTCAGCACGTTGCTGCATGTCGCTCTAGGCCTGCTCGTCTCTTGCTAAAGCATTACGATTGCACGCAAGAACAGTTATCGATGTTAGCCATTCAGACACAACCCTTCATTCCAATAGTCAATACTCTTGTTTGTTATTTCTGGGAATGTTCTACAATAGGCATTACTTGTATTTTTCCTGCTGTAGGTAACAGTCATCTGCTAACGCTTCTCCTCGATCTCCATCGCTAATAAGCACATAAGTTGTTGCTTGAGACTCAATGTTTTAATGGAGCGTTGTCACTCTACATTCGTTCACGTAGAGGAGTAAAGGTAGGGCAAGTAGCTCCATAGGTTGTCACCAGTTCTCTTCAAAATAAGTCGTCCTAAGAAAATCACAGCTTACGATGCGGAGCTGCATGTGACCATCAAGAGAAATTGGTAGGTGAAACTCGCAGAGGCTAAAAATGTACCATTTCATCTGATTCTCAACATATCCCTCCTGTTGTTGGTCAGATTTATCCGACAGTTAAGGTGCTTGATAACATACAAAATTATCTAATACTCCTTCAAAAACTTGGAAAGGTTTTCCAGTAGGTGGCAGAGTGCTTAGGGTTCTGAAGAACTGTATAAGCAGCTAGAGTTTCTAAGACAGGACCAAAAGATCAATGAGTATTATACCTTCAGAGAATCTAGCCTGCAGTTCCAGTTTCTGCCTCTAAGTGGCGCCACAGGTATGACATTACAGTCGCTTTAGATGGGAAACAGTGAAAGTCAATATGGCGAGTGTTGGGAAATTTACAAAATGGTGGAAAATTAAAAAAGTTAGAGATGATTTAAAAATAAGTTTGAAATTTAAAAATATGACACAACCAGCTAAGCTGTGAGTTATACCCTAGCTCCTCGTCGTCTTCTCAACCGAACACAGCATAGTATTAAAAAGAGGCATGCCATCAGAATAAAATAAGTTTTAGAAAATCAGACTAGCTCAGTTGCGCTTTATAATCATCCCCTTCCGTCCACCCGTACCCACCCTGCCATAACTCAAATGAAGGAGACAATCAAATAAATTCAAGAATGTGCACCTAACCTGATTCTGTTATTGGGAAATTATAGAACACTCTTCGCCTCCCATATCTCCACCCAATCCAGAAATCCCAGACGGAGGCACTAGTTCAATTGTGCTTTATTTCCCACCCTCCCCTCCATATCTGTAACCAATCACAGCGGAGTGTTAAAATATGATCAGGCAGTCAGAAGTACAAGACGAGGGAACTAGCTCAGTTGAGCTTTACACTGTACCACACCCATTCCCTCTCCTCTTTCCAGCCAACCATATTGTAATATTAAAATGACGTGTAAAAATTACACAAAGCTACATTATTTCTGTGATACTTACGTGAACACACAGTGCATAAAGTACCACATCCCTCTCACTACACCAGCCGGAGCCTAGTATTTTAGCCGCCATCAAAATGAAAGAGACTACCACACTGTAGCCTCATCTTGGCATCTATGGACCTTTAAAATAAATATCTCCGCTTCTGAATTGTCTATATAACTTATTAAAATACACGCGGTTTGAATGCTCATCGTAATATGCAAGATCACTCCGAAAATTTCAAAAAATAAATGCTAGTTATATGTAAGATTTCTCACATTCTGTGGCACAATATGCCTTCAAATTAAATATTTTTACATATAAATTCTTTGTATTACTTATTAAAATACACTTATCTTTCGTACTGACACCAGTTAAATAAATTATACATTATACGACAGTAATTCGACGTAAGTACCACGAATTAAATTAATCTAAGCACGCAATAACTGATCGCATATGAGCACTGCTGCACGTCCGTCTTACACCTTAAAAAGCATCAATATTACTCTCACATCTAAAAATTACCGAAATTTCCATACCTTATACAATAAAATTAAAGATTTCCACTCCTAAATTGGCTGTGTAACTTATTAAAATACATCATGAGCACTATTGGAGATCTAAAGTACAGTTTCTAGTGGTACACTGCGACATATGATCCTACAACTGGAGTTAGCATGCTATGTAAGACCTAGCAGCATGTAAAGCCCAATAGCTAACGCCTAACAGCTGCTGTTTAATGGCTAACGCGTGATGCATGACATCTCCAGACAAGAACATTAATACAGAGGAAATATAGTTTTCCCTTCCGGTAACTGACATTCCTCTGGCGTTAGGATACTATTTAAGCCCCAGTGCCACCTAAATGTCAGTGGCTTATGCTTTATGATTAACACGTAACGGGTAATGCCTCAGAGCAAATGCATTGTATCATATTACACAAGGAATACAGTTTTCCCCTCCAGTAACTACCACCAACTGAACAGACATACTGTCAGATAGTGGGACTGTTAACTACTACATCTCGCGCCTCATTACAGAGGGTTGGGTTGGGTTGGGTTGTTTGGGGGAGGAGACCAGACAGCGAGGTCATCGGTCTCATCGGGTTAGGGGAGGACAGGGAAGGAAGTCGTCCGTGTCCTTTCAAATGGTTCAAATGGCACTGAGCACTATGGGACTTAGCATCTGTAATCATCAGTCCCCTAGAACGTAGAACTACTTAAACCTAACTAACCTAAGGACATCACACACATCCATGACCGAAGCAGGATTCGAACCTGCGACCGTAGCGGTCGCGTGTTTCCAGACTGAAGGCCTTGTCCTTCCAAAGGAACCATCTCAGCATTTGCCTCGAGAGATTTAGGCTAATCACGGAAAACCTAAATCAGGATGGCCGGACGCGGGATTGAACCGTCCTCCTCCCGAATGCGAGTCCAGTGTGCTAGCCACTGCACCACCTCGCTCGATTACTAGATCTCAAACAGTATTTTAGCACCAGAGGTTTATAGCATATACAGTGTATATCAGTTACTGGGTCTTAAATACACTCCTGGAAATGGAAAAAAGAACACATTGACACCGGTGTGTCAGACCCACCATACTTGCTCCGGACACTACGAGAGGGCTGTACAACCAATGATCACACGCACGGCACAGCGGACACACCAGGAACAGCGGTGTTGGCCGTCGAATGGCGCTAGCTGCGCAGCATTTGTGCACCGCCGCCGTCAGTGTCAGCCAGTTTGCCGTGGCATACGGAGCTCCATCGCAGTCTTTAACACTGGTAGCATGCCGCGACAGCGTGGACGTGAACCGTATGTGCAGTTGACGGACTTTGAGCGAGGGCGTATAGTGGGCATGCGGGAGGCCGGGTGGACGTACCGCCGAATTGCTCAACACGTGGGGCGTGAGGTCTCCACAGTACATCGATGTTGTCGCCAGTGGTCGGCGGAAGGTGCACGTGCCCGTCGACCTGGGACCGGACCGCAGCGACGCACGGATGCACGCCAAGACCGCAGGATCCTACGCAGTGCCGTAGGGGACCGCACCGCCACTTCCCAGCAAATTAGGGACACTGTTGCTCCTGGGGTATCGCCGAGGACCACTCGCAACCGTCTCCATGAAGCTGCGCTACGGTCCCGCACACCGTTAGGCCGTCTTCCGCTCACGCCCCAACATCGTGCAGCCCGCCTCCAGTGGTGTCGCGACAGGCGTGAATGGAGGGACGAATGGAGACGTGTCGTCTTCAGCGATGAGAGTCGCTTCTGCCTTGGTGCCAATGATGGTCGTATGCGTGTTTGGCGCCGTGCAGGTGAGCGCCACAATCAGGACTGCATACGACCGAGGCACACAGGGCCAACACCCGGCATCATGGTGTGGGGAGCGATCTCCTACACTGGCCGTACTCCACTGGTGATCGTCGAGGGGACACTGAATAGTGCACGGTACATCCAAACCGTCATCGAACCCATCGTTCTACCATTCCTAGACCGGCAAGGGAACTTGCTGTTCCAACAGGACAATGCACGTCCGCATGTATCCCGTGCCACCCAACGTGCTCTAGAAGGTGTAAGTCAACTACCCTGGCCAGCAAGATCTCCGGATCTGTCCCCCATTGAGCATGTTTGGGACTGGATGAAGCGTCGTCTCACGCGGTCTGCACGTCCAGCACGAACGCTGGTCCAACTGAGGCGCCAGGTGGAAATGGCATGGCAAGCCGTTCCACAGGACTACATCCAGCATCTCTACGATCGTCTCCATGGGAGAATAGCAGCCTGCATTGCTGCGAAAGGTGGATATACACTGTACTAGTGCCGACATTGTGCACGCTCTGTTGCCTGTGTCTATGTGCCTGTGGTTCTGTCAGTGTGATCATGTGATGTATCTGACCCCAGGAATGTGTCAATAAAGTTTCCCCTTCCTGGGACAATGAATTCACGGTGTTCTTATTTCAATTTCCAGGAGTGTAATACTGTATTACCAGATGCAGAGAGGGGGTGGTAACTACCGGATTTTAAGCCAAAGTACTGAATTACAAGAAGTTTCTGGGTGGGGAATATTCACCAGACTTTTGTTGGGGACTGAGTAAGCGTCGTCCTCTGGAATTCTCTAGGATATTGTGTGACAAATGAAGTTGGATACCGATGGCCATGAGCTAACGGCCATCCACCTGCAGGTAACGGAGTTGCATTACGTCTGGACAGATGCAGCCGCAGTAGCACAGCTGATGTCATCACAGAGGAATGTCACAGAAAGGCAGGAAATGGAATTAAATCTGCTTTCATAGCAACAACATGGGCAGAACGTAAAACAATAGAACACAGTATTGTCAACATGATGTCGTGAAATATCGACATGGGTGCCATGTCCGTACTGAAGAAGGAATTAAATTTTACACCATTGTGATGGGTTATCCATTTCACTAACATAGTAAGGGAGTTGGAAAAATCTGTTCCCAAGATTCCCAATTAGACTGCAGAAGTAATTCGTATAAAAACGAACCAGTTATGACACTAAGATTTGTTTCATTGGGGAGACGTACCAAAAAGTATAACAGAATAATGAGGAAGACACGGGAGCTTCTCAAATGGTCTGCACTAGAAGATACTGCCATTAACAATCTCCTCAAAAATGGTTCAAATGGCTCTGAGTACTATGTGACTTAACATCTGAGGTCATCAGTCCACCAGACTTACAACTACTTAAACCTAACCAACCTAAGGACATCACACACATCCATGGCCGAGGCAGGATTCGAACCTGCGTCCGTAGCGGTCACCTGGCTCCAGACTGTGGCACCTAGAACCGCTCGGCCACTCCGAACAATCTCCTCCCTCAGGCACATCATCCACCTGCATTTTGGTGTGTGACTTCGAACACAATTTCAAGGAGAGGTGGGAACAGAGTGTTGCAGCTACTGCCGTCGTAGTAAAGCTAGACAGGAGCAAAAATGATTAGCTAAGAATTTAACACTACAAACATAAGATTTAGTTACCTTCTATTTTTCCACACGTAACACGACTCATTACAATTCAGCAGCAAGAAACAGAGTCCAGCTATCACAATGTCCACAAGGAAAAGCCTCTCCGTACTAAAGCACTAACGATGAAGACGGGACCACGACCAGGCAGCGTCTGCATAGCATCAGGTTGTGAAGAGGCTTTGAGCCCGATTAGGCTGAGCTACTGCTGTGCGCCATCCTATATTGCTTCAACAGAGGCCGCTCGAATTACAGAGCTACTGGAGGTGTAGCACAGCAGGCGGGCACGATGGGGTCCACAAGATGCTGTGTGGCCGCTGTCAGCGTCAGACGGGAAATTTCAAATACCGTTGCTATGATGCCTGTGGGGTGATATCGACATGTGATACCACAAGAAGAACAAATCCCTGAGGCCCATCGTGAGCACCATTGGCTGACTGACTTTCAGACTCGCAAAACGCTGACCAACTTCCTTGCTCTGCATGTTGGTCAATGTGTGCTCTGTATCAAGAATACAACCGAGTTCATTAGCCAGATTAAATGCTTGCATCTCGGAAAAGGACTTGATTATCATTGTTGCTGTGGTCTCATTATTCACGTGTGTTACCATCAAAGTCTGTACATATGTGACTTCTCAAGTTATGTGATGACACTGTTGCGGATTTATTTAAGCACACTGCGATGATATCGTATTTTTTGTATGGTGGAGAATAATTTGACCAAACAGACGGCGTCATGGTGGGAAGCTCATTAGCACCAATTATAGCCAACTTGGCAGCGCCGGATTAGCCGAGCTGTCTAAGGCGCTGTAGTCATGGACTGTGCGGCTGGTCCCGGCGGAGGTTCGAGACCTCACTCGGGCATGGGTGTGTGTGTTTGCCCTTAGGATAATTTAGGTTAAGTAGTGTGTAAGCTTAGGGACTGATGACCTTAGCAGTTAAGTCCCATAAGATTTCACACACATTTGAACATTTTTTTATAACCAACTTGTTTATGGGATACTTTGAGCACATAGCCCTGGAAACAGCTCCCACAAAGCCTCATAGCTTTTATCATTACATCAATGACGCCTTCGTTGTGTCGTCCCATGAACGGGAAGAAATGGAAAAATTCCTAGATCACATCAAATGGCTCAAAATGGTTCAAGTGGCTCTGAGCACTATGGGACTTCACATATGTGGTCATCAGACCCCTAGAATCTAGAACTACTTAAACCTAATTGAAGTAAGGACATCACATACATCCATGCCCGAGGCAGGATTAGAGCCTGCGACCGTAGCAGTTGCCTAGAACCGCTCGGCCACAGCGGCCGGCCTAGACCACATCAGCAACATCCATGACAACATCGGAGTCCCAATGGAAGTAGAGACGGATGGATCCTTGCCTTTCCTCAACCTTCTCGTCCTCTGAAAAGCGGATGGGAGTCTCAGCCACACTGTTTACTGGAAGATGACCTACATGGACTGGTATCTGCTCAGTACCAGTTACCACCACCCATAACAGAAACGTTAAGTTCTGAGGTCCTTGGTGAATCGAGAGGAAGCCGTTTATGACGCTGAAAACCTGCAGAAGGAACAGAATCACTAATGGAAATATTTCGAAGAAATCGACCACAACAAAAAACTGATTCCGCAAGCCATCTCTTAGAAGAGACATCAGCATAAATCCCCTGAGAAGGCTATGAAGAAGCTTGCGTTTTTGCCGGTCTGCGGCTGAGTATCAGGACAGATTAGCCGGCTCCTAAAAATGCATAAAATCGATTCGGTCTTTAAGCCTCTAACCAAAATTCTACAACTTCTGAGGCTGGTAAAAGGCGATGTAGGCCTCAGAACATTAGAAGTATACAAAATATCGTATGGGTGAGGACAGTTTTGTGTCGGACAGATTGTGTGTATTACTGAAGAGCGCCGTGTAGAACACGAGAGATATTTTCGCTTACAGTATGCTGAGAAATCAGCGGTACCAGGACACCGAATTGCATTCGACGAGATATCTGTTATTACACGGACTAAATGTTCCTCGGATAGCTTCATCAAAGAAGGGATCACGATGAGAATTTGTGACAACACCATCAATAACGACGGCAGCCTGCAGCTAAACATAGCTTAGGACTCGGCCACCGGAAGATTGAAGAGGGCACGGTCGATGCGCAACGAAAACATGACTATGTCACTGGAGTGAGTGCCACTGACGTTACAGAGGGCTATATAAGGGAGGCAGCAGGAATCACATGTTAATCACCACTTGACAATGACCGAGAAGGATCTGGCTGAAAGCTTGTTGATTTTAAACCACGTGCCGTGGCTGGAATCGTGCGAGAATTTTATCAGCTCAAAATATTTATTTCATTTTCATGAATTTTAGTTCCTTTTCCGAATTTATCTTTGGTTTCCTTTACTGCCTGCTCATTGTAAAAGTTAAATAATGTCCTTGATAGGCTACAACACAGTCTCAATCACATCTCAACTACTGCCTCCCCGAAGTGCTTCCTCTCTTGTAACTACACTATGGTTTATGTACAAGTTGGAGGTGACCTATCGCTCCTTGTATTTTATCCCTACCACATTCAGAATTTCAAGTAGTGTAACTCAGTCATCATTGTCATAAGCCTTCACTATATATACACAATCTGTAAGTTTAGGTTATCCTTTCTTCAATCCCTCCTCTAAGATAAGTTTAGGGTCAGTATTGTCAAGTGCCTTCCTGCATTTCTCTGTAACCCGTCCTGATCTCTCCAAAGAAAGTCTTCTGTTAATTTTTACTCTTCTGTAAATAATTCATGTCAAAATTTTGAAACCATAGCTTACTAAGTTTAATGCTTCGATAATATTCTCACGTCAGAAGCTACCTTTTCTGAAATTTGGATCATTACTTTCATCTTTCTGTCTGAGATCGTATCTTATTACAAATCATAATAACGTTGATGATAAAAAAACTAAATGATCATTTGATCGAGGTTTTCACACACCGAAATTTCAATGGAATAACAACAGCGAGTGCCACTAACAATAATAGTAATACAGCTACTACTACTTCTACTACTACCAGTACTACTACTAAATAAAAATAATAACAATGTATAAATGTTTGATATTGCGTCAGTCGCTGGGGACGATCTGACGGTTATATTATTCTTTAAGAACCAAGTATGCCAAGATCGCTAGTACTTCTTTTCGTTACAATTATAGCCGGCCGGAGTGGCCGTGCGGTTCTAGGCGCTACAGTCTGGAGCCGAGCGACCGCTACGGTCGCAGGTTCGAATCCTGCCTCGGGCATGGATGTGTGTGATGTCCTTAGGTTAGTTAGGTTTAATTAAATCTAAGTTCTAGGCGACTGATGACCTCAGAAGTTAAGTCGCATAGTGCTCAGAGCCATTCGTTACCATTATAGTTTCGACAGATCTACGCTGTCATCATCAGAACTTTTAACAACTAATAATGTTACAAGACCCGATGATGGTAACGTAGATCTTTCGAAATCGGTATTTGTAATAAAAAGAAATACTACCTATCTTGGCAAACATGATTCTTCAATAATAATAATAATAATAATGACAATAATAACAGAGGCAGTGTTAAATGTTAAGTCAATCATGATCAAGGATTCGAAAGATAAATACAGGGCTATTGCAAATGATTGAAGCGATTTCATAAATTCACTGTAGCTCCATTCATTGACATATGGTCACGACACACTACAGATACGTAGAAAAACTCATAAAGTATTGTCCGGCTGAAGCCGCGCTTCAGGTTTCTGCCGCCAGAGCGCTCGAGAGCGCAGTGAGACAAAATGGCGACAGGAGCCGAGAAAGCGTATGTCGTGCTTGAAAGGCACTCACATCAGTCAGTCATAACAGTGCAACGACACTTCAGGACGAAGTTCACCAAAGATCCACCAACTGCTAACTCCATTCGGCGATGGTACGCGCAGTTTAAAGCTTCTGGATGCCTCTGTAAGGGGAAATCAATGGGTCGGCCTGCAGTGAGCGAAGAAACGGTTGAACGCGTGCGGGCAAGTTTCACGTGTAGCCCGCGGAAGTCGACGAATAAAGCAAGCAGGGAGCTAAACGTACCACAGCCGACGGTTTGGAAAATCTTACGGAAAAGGCTAAAGCAGAAGCCTTACCGTTTACAATTGCTACAAGCCCTGACACCCGATGACAAAGTCAAACGCTTTCAATTTTCGGCGCGGTTGCAACAGTTCATGGAAGAGGATGCGTTCAGTGCGAAACTTGTTTTCAGTGATGAAGCAACATTTTTTCTTAATGGTGAAGTGAACAGACACAATGTGCGAATCTGGGTGGTAGAGAATCCTCACGCATTCGTGCAGCAAATTCGCAATTCACCAAAAGTTAACGTGTTTTGTGCAATCTCACGGTTTAAAGTTTACGGCCCCTTTTTCTTCTGCGAAAAAAACGTTACAGGACAAGTGTATCTGGACATGCTGGAAAATTGGCTCATGCCACAACTGGAGACCGACAGCGCCAACTTCATCTTTCAACAGGATGGTGCTCCACCGCACTTCCATCATGATGTTCGGCATTTCTTAAACAGGAGATTGGAAAACCGATGGATCGGTCGTCGTGGAGATCATGATCAGCAATTCATGTCATGGCCTCCATGCTCTCCCGACTTAACCCCATGCGATTTCTTTCTGTGGGGTTATGTGAAAGATTCAGTGTTTAAACCTCCTCTACCAAGAAACGTGCCAGAACTGCGAGCTCGCATCAACGATGCTTTCGAACTCATTGATGGGGACATGCTGCGTCGAGTGTGGGAGGAACTTGATTATCGGCTTGATGTCTGCCGAATCAGTAAAGGGGCACATATCGAACATTTGTGAATGCCTAAAAAAACTTTTTGAGTTTTTGTATGTGTGTGCAAAGCATTGTGAAAATATCTCAAATAATAAAGTTATTGTAGAGCTGTGAAATCGCTTCAATCATTTGTAATAACCCTGTATTATTACACATTGATGTCTAAGACCGAATGCCCCAGTTGGGAACTTCTGGAAATGGGGAAAGTCTGGTGGGAAAGTAGATGCTTTACTTTAGAAGGATCAAGGATGCACTGTAAAACAGTCGAATATCTGCTACGGAATAGAAGAAAGGGTTGGCTTTCAACGTCTCGTCGACGTAGCACACGGAGTAGAAGCTCGAAGCTGAGCGATAATGGTGCAGAAAGTCGGTCGAGTCCATTGTCACTAGAGACGGAATACAAGCTTGGATGAGGGATGATGACGAGGGAACTAGTAGTATCCTCTTCACTGGGACCATCCAAGTATTTGCCGTCAGTGACTTAGTGGTTCAGGGACATCACCGAGAACCAAAATCTTGGTGACTGGAGACCTGGTGACCGTTCTCCCGGATACGAGCCCAGTTTTTTAACTACTGGGGCATCTCGCAGCGTTACTTCTGCAACTGGTGTAGAGAAGGAGGCTGTGCGATGGAGTGCCACAGAAAGGATATTATTCTGCTGGGAAAGAGGATTTCCGCTGTGCTGTTCCGACGAGACTGTTAAGTTTAAGGAGAAATAGGATGGACTGTGTGCGATGATGACATGGCAGGGCACATCTTTGCGCTTATATATACATAGTCAGGAAAAATGCGCGCAAGGTGCTGCAATATGATCAAAGTTATAAATGACACAGGAATATCGCACGCAAGTGTTCATCACCGGCTCCAACAAAAAAAACTTCGCTGCAAGGCTCTAGTTGAAACACAAGAGCTTGAAAAACTATTTTCGAGAACTTAAGCGAATACGTTTTTATGTTTTTACGGTGCAGTCAGAGATGCTAATGACTTCTTACAAATTGCAAATGTGAGTTCAGGCCATTTTAGGATTCAAATTAATATTACTCCTAGATTGTTCGCTGAGGGAGAACAATGACTTTCGCTTCGGCCATAGAGATATACCCGGGTACGAATCCCAGATCATTGGATTTGTTGCCTGAAAAGGTCCCACTAAGCTACAATATATGAACCGTAAAATTCGTGCAGATGGTCTTACAATTATAAAGAAAATGTTTACAGGGACATTGATCTAGGTTTTCCAGGACAGAGACGGGCACAGGTGGCCCAACGAGTAGGAGAGACGTCATCTCTAACACGTAAATAATGTGATCTGAAGGTAATGTGTCCTGCAAAAGCGAATCACATTTAATAGTTACAGACGCAGTAACTCGGATTGCGAAGCTTATACTATCTTTGTTTAAATCTAAATGTAAAGCGTGATCAGCTATGCTGTTCACCTCAGATATTTCCTGAACCGTTTAGAAGAGTGTAATTCAGTATGTTTTGAACATATAACTGACTGCTGTCTTGTGCGAAAGTTACGGAACTGTCGCCTCAGGCTGGTGGGGCAATCCAGCTTGAATCTTCCAGAAATTCCAATTATTGCCTAACCTGTTATCAGATTTTGAAGAATGAAACTCCTTTGGATTCGTCTCTTTTCTAATTGCAATACTAGCTGCAGATATTACTTTGTTTCCATTTGAAAAGCGAAGTTGTTACCGATTCTCTGTGTTTAGTATAGCCGTGAGAAGAGTCTATATGTCATTAAGTGAAGACTTGTATGTATTGTATTGTATGTTAACCGGGGAACTAGAAAGAGAGTCTCCGTCCCCGCCGCAGCCGCAGTGGTCCACAACCCCACGACGACTACCGCAGTCCACTTCACCCCTCCGCCGCCCCACATCCAACCCAGGGTTATTGTGTGGTTCGGGCCCCGGTGGACCCCACAGGGAACATCTCACACCATACCAGTGTAACCCCTATGTTTGCGTGGTAGAGTAATGGTGGTGTATGCGTACGTGGAGAACTTGTTTGCGCAGCAATCGCGGACATAGTGTAACTGAGGCGGAATAAGGGGAACCAGCCCGCATTCGCCGAGGCGGATGGAAATCCGCCTAAAAACCATCCACAGGCTGACCGGTTCACCGGATCTCGACACAAATCCGCCGGGTGGATTCGTGCCGGGGACCAGGCGCTCCTTCCCGCCTGGAAAAGTGAAGACTTACTCCCAATTCATACAGTTGCAAATAGAATAGCGAAATCTTAAACGGGTCCGACAATATTTGAAGTGAACAGCTTAGCTGCATATTTCGTAAACATTTGTTGAATGCCTGGCAGAAAGTATCTTCGGACAGTTGTGTGATATTTTCTCAGTTCCATTCGCTAATGTTGCACCACCTCTCTAAAATAACGATTCTATAATTTATCGAACAATTTATCGAACACAATTTTGTGTGACTCACATAACCCTTCTTTCAGAGTCTCCCTTTTACTTTCCCTTAATGTTGGTGTTGTACTTTCATATGGGCTGTACTGACCTTTCAAGATCTTGTCAGTTCATCGTCGAATTCATTCGATGTCCGCAAAGAAGGGAGCAGAATTCCAGATGGTCGCATGTGATTTTCTTTACATATGCGCAGTACTTCCCAGAATATTCCCAAACTGATTGCCGGCCGCGGTGGCCGTGCGGTTCTGGCGCTGCAGTCCGGAACCGCGGGACTGCTACGGTCGCAGGTTCGAATCCTGCCTCAGGCATGGGTATGTGTGATGTCCTTAGGTTAGTTAGGTTTAAGTAGTTCTAAGTTCTAGGGGACTTATGACCTAAGATGTTGAGTTCCATAGTGCTCATAGCCATTTGAACCATTTGACCCCAAACTGATTGTGGTGAATGCCCACAAGGTTCCTATCTAAAGAGCATAGTCTATTTCCTTTCTATTTCGTAGAATTTTCCAATCTTGTGCTCCGACCTAATGGTATCGTCGTCGAGGGGAAGTTAAGCCCAAATTGTTTATCCTAACTGCATTAGCAACAAGAAAAAAAATGGTTCAAATGGCTCTGAGCACTATGGGACTTAACATCTGTGGTCATCAGTCCCCTAGAACTTTAGAACTACTTAAACCTAACTAACCTAAGGACATCACACACATCCATGCCCGAGGCAGGATTCGAACCTGCGACCGTAGCAGTCGCGCGGTTCCGGACTGAGCGCCTAGAACAGCTAGACCACCGCGGCCGGCATTAGCAACAAGACTTACTAACTCAAGGTAGAGCATAAACGCTTTCTGTTATGATAGAGTGCCAGTTATCTTGACATTTATTGAGGGTATTTATAACCAACGTAACAGATAGAATGGCATAACACGTATTAATGTGTCATTATACGTCGCCCCCAAGCCAAAGCGTGCAGATACACCATATCCAGAACCCCATTTTAAGGGCACCTTGTTAGTATCACGTCTAATCGAAAAGTTTAAGTCTTTTTGTTTTTCAGATCCTATTTGATATAACGCGTAGATAATTACGTCCTAAACATTATAAGTTTCCTTCCGATTATTGTTGTTCATTGTTTGTAACAAATGCGTTACAATAAGTAAAGTAGAGTGCATATCAAGTCAGAATACAAATGGCACTGTGGCTTTCATCATCTAAAGTTCCATATGCATGACTCTGAGCACTATGGGACTTAATAACTATGGTCATCAGTCCCCTAGAACTTAGAACTACTTAAACCTAACTAACCTAAGGACATCACACAACACCCAGTCATCACGTGGCAGAGAAAATCCCTGACCCCGCCGGGAACCGAACCCGGGAACCAGGGCGTGGGAAGCGAGAACGCTACCGCACGACCACTAGCTGCGGACTCCATATGCATGACCCGTGTTTGTAATTTGTAAGAGAATGAGCGGGCTACAGTTGTCAAGCAAACGAAATGCTGTACAAATAATTAATTGTGATGTTCAATTATCATCACTTAGGCCACAGAAACTGAAAGAACTAGTCGCATTCAGTTCAAAGTGCGAAATGTGAATTGAGAGCGCATTAATGTAATAGAGTTTCCCCGAAAGAAGAATACTTTTCGTACAAAGTCGGTAAATATCAGAAAGCCCTAGGATAGAAGTTATGTCCAGTCTTTAAGTTAGTAAAAAGCCATCATCAAAGTGTAATTATGAGCTGCTGCAGTTCTCCAAGGGATGGTATGGAACACACTTCTCTAATAAAGCGTATGCAGAGCGTGTCTAATTGACCGCATTTCTGCGTGGAGGGAGTTTTTTCAGTGCTGAGAAGGCCAGGCGGCACTCACGAGACGGATTACGTACGGTATCTCGACACTTTGAGTTCAGGTAGAAAGCCATTAAGCAAACGCCTTCTCTGCACTGCACTTTTTACGGTATCGTGCTATATTAACAGACGTGTCTCAACTTCACTTCGACAAATACGCCAGATTATAGCCACCGTTTTATTATGTAGATGTTGAAATGTACGTTTCCTAAGGCTTACAGGACTTCACGTGCAGACGCCGTTCAGTAAGAGAAGAGACGCAGTGGATAAAGCACTGGACATACTTTCCGTAGGAACGAAGTTTCGAAACTTCCTCTGATCATCCAGACTTAGGTTTCCCGGGATTTTTTAAAATCAGTTTTAGCCGTAAGACAGAATAATTCCTTTGAAAATGAGACGGCACATTTCTCTCCATATTCTTGTCCAATCCGAGCTCGGGCTTCGTCTCTAACAACGTACCCGTCGACGGGTTGCTTGAAGTGCAACATGAAATATGGAGATACCTAAATAGCGTCTGCTATATGCTTGAAATTATTACCTTTGTGATTCGCTACCTTGTCCTTTGGTAAGTTTTGTGACTGAATGGTATGATGTAACGAAGAACGATTCAGGAAAGTGTCACATCTCTCTCTCTCTTCGTCATAAAATACAATACCGTGTGTTAAGACTTATCACCACGAGTATTTTCCTTGTGAGTGATGGTTCGTTCCAGACAGACTTTTGGTAGTCTGGTTCTTAAGCCAGTTCATCTACCGCGATAATGCGTAAATTTGTATTTGTGGATGGCATGCCTCGCTTTCTACAGCCGATATCTTCACTAGAGAGACTAATTGCACCACCGAGCGAAGATCTTTAATATTTCAGCTGAAATTGTCATCCAGCCATTCAGTGTTAGGATTTACGTGGTGTCCCTAAACTACCTAATCCGAAAGCCGGAAGGGGGGGATGGGGGGGGGGGGAGGGGAGAGAGAACAACGCTTCCCCAAATAAGGACATTGTGTTCAAGTGAGTGCAGTATAAGTCGAAAAGTCAAATTATTTTATTTCATTTTATTTCACCAAAATACACTCCTGGAAATTGAAATAAGAACACCGTGAATTCATTGTCCCAGGAAGGGAATCTTTATTGACACATTCCTGGGGTCAGATACATCACATGATCACATTGACAGAACCACAGGCACATAGACACAGGCAACAGAGCATGCACAATGTCAGCATTAGTACAGTGTATATCCATCTTTCGCAGCAATGCAGGCTGCTATTCTCCCATGGAAACGATCGTAGAGATGCTGGATGTAGTCCTGTGGAACGGCTTGCCATGCCATTTCCACCTGGCGCCTCAGTTGGACCAGCGTTCGTGCTGGACGTGCAGACCGCGTGAGACGACGCTTCATCCAGTCCCAAACATGCTCAATGGGGGACAGATCCGGAGATCTTGCTGGCCAGGTTAGTTGACTTACACCTTCTAGAGCACGTTGGGTGGCACGGGATACATGCGGACGTGCATGGTCCTGTTGGAACAGCAAGTTCCCTTGCCGGTCTAGGAATGGTAGAACGATGGGTTCGATGACGGTTTGGATGTACCGTGCACTATTCAGTGTCCCCTCGACGATCACCAGTGGTGTACGGCCAGTGTAGGAGATCGCTCCCCACACCATGATGCCGGGTGTTGGCCCTGTGTGCCTCGGTCGTATGCAGTCCTGATTGTGGCGCTCACCTGCACGGCGCCAAACACGCATACGACGATCATTGGCACCAAGGCAGAAGCGACTCTCATCGCTGAAGACGACACGTCTCCATTCGTCCCTCCATTCACGCCTGTCGCGACACCACTGGAGGCGGGCTGCACGATGTTGGGGCGTGAGCGGAAGACGGCCAACGGTGTGCGGGACCGTAGCCCAGCTTCATGGAGACGGTTGCGAATGGTCCTCGCCGATACCCCAGGAGCAACAGTGTCCCTAATTTGCTGGGAAATGGCGGTGCGGTCCCCTACGGCACTGCGTGGGGTCATACGGTCTTGGCGTGCATCCGTGCGTCGCTGCGGTCCGGTCCCAGGTCGACGGGCACGTGCACCTTCCGCCGACCACTGGCGACAACATCGATGTACTGTGGAGACCTCACGCCCCACGTGTTGAGCAATTCGGCGGTACGTCCACCCGGCCTCCCGCATGCCCACTATACGCCCTCGCTCAAAGTCCGTCAACTGCACATACGGTTCACGTCCACGCTGTCGCGGCATGCTACCAGTGTTAAAGACTGCGATGGAGCTCCGTATGCCACGGCAAACTGGCTGACACTGACGGCGGCGGTGCACAAATGCTGCGCAGCTAGCGCCATTCGACGGCCAACACCGCGGTTCCTGGTGTGTCCGCTGTGCCGTGCGTGTGATCATTGCTTGTACAGTCCTCTCGCAGTGTCCGGAGCAAGTATGGTGGGTCTGACACACCGGTGTCGATGTGTTCTTTTTTCTATTTCCAGGAGTGTACATAAATTACGCAAAGCTTACTTAATGATTATAAGCATAAACTATGGTTTTACACTTATGAAGAACGATAATCAAAGAAACAATATTTTTTCTATCCAGACATAAGTGAATGTTACATTATACACAATAGAATTTGGTTTTTCCTTTGCAACCCTGTTTCTTGCACCTGTCAAATGGTTTTTGGGCTGTGACCACTGGAAGATGCCCAACGTTGTCCCAACGAACATCAGCTTCTGGACAAACTTCCACACTGACTCGTTTTGAAGTACTTGGAGATGGCATTGGACTCTCACTAGGGGGACGCCCTCTTTTCCTGGCAGCTAACTTATCTATTTTTGTCAGTACTTTGGCTATACTTACCCTAAGGTGAAGCAAATCAAAGTTTTAATTTTAGGAACACCTAATTCTGATGGTAAGGCGATCTCCAGACCCTATAATAAAAAATATTACAAAAAGAATAACTCATAGAAAACATACATCTGAGTAGTCCAGACGAAAAAGCGGCTAAGTTCATATTAAGTCGATTTTGAGGTGGGCACACAGCCGTATTGATTTTTTCAGCGCCTACGTGATGGAATATGTTTCAGGTTGCCAAACTAGCTAAGCATCGTCGAAAATGGCTGTCGAAAATCGTGTTTGGTTTCAAAAGCAGCTAACTGCAAGTTTTCTTCGGGTGCAAAGCCCGATAAATGCCCAATAGGCATGGCTGTTGCCCTGCAATGTCCGGATGAAAAGCACGTGAGCATACATCAGACTTACAAGATATTCAAAGCTACCTTTCAGTCTGCTACGATTAGATTAGATATTTTTCTCGTTCAGCTTTAGACTGGCTGCTCTGTAACATATTCGTACGCAACAATAACATCCTCGCTCCCAGTGCATTCTCGTTTGGATGGCAAGAGTGTTACGTGATTATCTTAGATTCACTGTTGATGCAGTTAGCGAGATTTTCGTCTAGGTTACTCAACTTACAATGTACCGTATGATATCAAACGTCTAACATTACCTCCATCATTGTCCTCTTTTTCAAAATCATCGCCAGGATCATCGGATAGATCGTCAGTTTCAGATGAATTAAGGAGCTCTACAACTTCTTCTTCTGTAAGTGGCTTTCGTCTACATTGGACTCCGAGCATTGCGAAATATCCGTAAGATGACTAAACAGACAGCTAAATAATGTCCTAATTTTCTATGCTGTTACAACCTTTCAATCGCAATGTCCTCGTTTAGAGACATGTATAAAGTTATAAATATGTCACTTACCTTTCGTTCTGAAAGACACCTTTAGTTTTCACCTTGAAGAATGCACCTTTCTACGCACAAATAAATTTATTTACCTGACCTCAGAAGGTATTAACCGGCTGATGGGAGGTACAAAGATTACTGGGAAATGTCTGTGTGACGGTGCACATTCAATTTTGTTTTGTACTACCACAGATTGACAGGAGATGTCGATACTATTCTAAAATAAACTCTCTGCTTGGGACAATATGAGGACAACAATCACAAATGCTAAAAATTAACGAATTTCAATATACTCAGCATTTATTTAGTATGTACTTACATGAGGACACCATGACCGAAAGGGTCAAGTAAGAATGCATTCAGGTCCATCCCAATCATTGTTCAATGAGAGTTTTCGAGTCGTTTCTGATTATATCGTCGCCGAAGAAGCGTTTAAGGCGCCGTCATCCTTTTCTGTCCTGAAGACTTTTAACCAGACTTCATATATACAGTAATTCTCCCACTACCATGTACGTATATTTATGAGACTATTATATTTATTAAGATATATGAAATTAGACATCCAGACCCGCCAGGATAGCCCATTGCTTTACGGTGTCGCTTCCATGATACGGGAGGCGAATCTGCCTCGAATCAAATCCACCTCGCGGATTAACGACTCTGGCTGATAGCCGGCCGGACCGGATGTAGCTTTTACACGTTTTATGACATCCAGATAGGTAGACCCGGACCGATATTGATGTCCCGTCTCAAATGGTTCAAATGGCTCTGAGCACTATGCGACTCAACTTCTGAAGTCATCAGTCGCCTAGAACTTAGAACTAATTAAACCTAACTAACCTAAGGACATCACACACATCCATGCCCGAGGCAGGATTCGAACCTGCGACCGTAGCGGTCACGCGGTACCAGACTGAAGCGCCTTTAACCGCACGGCCACACCGGCCGGCTGTCTCGTCTCAGATACACGCTGTAAAAAAAATTAGAAAATATTTTCACACTGAAATTCGAGATTTGCTACAGACGTCGACAGGCGGGGTACACGCATTCCGTCCCTGGGGGAGTGAAGGCGTCACCAACTAGACCTAACATAGACACAACACGCATAACATGCCGACTCCGCAGAGAAACGGGAAAAATGAAAACAAGAAGAAGAGGAGGAAGAATACGACGATGAAGATTATAATGATGATGATGAAATCTGAAATCTAAGGCTGTTCCACAGAAATGAAGATGTCCATAATTAAATAGCACGGCAAGAAACAGATATCAAATCGGCACTAGTAAAACATAGACTCGGTCAGCGAGGAACCCTACAATGTGTTGAAAAGGTTTACAACAGATTGCCCCAGGTAAATTTAATCACTTAATTGAGAAATGCTGGAGGCGTAGTTAACTTTTCACTTCCTCTGCAACTCACAGAAATACCTCAGCAACCTACTAATATAGAGTAAAAAAAAGTACAAGTTCTCTAAAGTTTCATAATACACACATAAAAAAAAGTTTTACATCACCCCAGTTCCCAGAACTGGTGAAGATAGACGTTGACTGTGGATATTATATCACAGACACAGTCCCTTCGACTGTTCAGAGATGTCACTAAACCCGCCCACAGATGTAAGCAACCATGCATGAGCAGTGACTATTAGACAGAGGGGGTCCGACAGCCGATCAGTTCCAGTCATTCCACCAGGAAGGAGGTACACGACTCATGTTGCCTGTAGCTCAACCATGCCTAGAAGATCAATACCGCGTTGCGATCGCGTCCTCATTGTTACTTTCTGCCTGGAAGGGCTCTCAACAAGGGAAGTGTCCAGGCGTCTCAGAGTTCGGACATGGAGGAAATGCAGAAAGATAAGAACTGTCGATCACATGCCTCGCTCAGGTCGCCTAAGGGCTACTACTGCAGCGGATGGCCGCTACCTACGGATTATGGCTCGGAGTAATCCTGACAGCAACGCCACCGTGTTCAATAAAGCTTTTCGTGCAGCCACAGGACGTCGTGTTACGACTCAAACTGTGCGCAACAGGCTCCATCATGCGCAACTTCACTCCTGACGTCCATGACGAGCTTCATCTTTGCAACCACGTCACCATGCAGCGCGGTACAGATAGGCGCAACAACATGCCGAATGGACCACTCAGGATTGGCATCACGTTCTCTTCATCAATGAATGTCGCCTATGACTTCAACCAGACAATCGTCGAAGCCGTGTTTGGAGGCTACCCGGTCAGGCTGAACGCCTTAGACACACTGTCCAGCGAATGCAGCAAGGTGGAGGTTCCCTGCTGTTTGGGGTGGCGTTATGTGGGGTCGACGTACGCCGCTGGTGGTCATGGAAGGCGCCGTAGCGGTTGTACGATACGCGAATGCCATCCTCCGACCGATAGTGCAACAATATCGGCAGCATATTGGCGAGGCATTCGTCTTCATGGACGACAATTCGCGCCCCCATCGTGCACATCTAATGTATGACTTCCTTCAGGATAACGACATCGCTCAACTTGAGTGGGCAGCATGTTCTCCAGACGTGTGCCCTATCGAACATACCTCAGATAGACTGAAAAGGGCTGTTTATGGACGACGTGGACCATCAACCACTCTGAGGGATCTAAGCCGAATCGCTGTTCTGGAGTGGGACAATCTGGACCAACAGTACCTTAATGAACTTGTGGATAGAATGCCACGACGAATACAGGCGTGAATCAATGCAAGATGACGTGCTACTGGGTATTAGAGGTATCGGTGTGTACAGCAATCTGGACCACGACCTCTGAAGGTCTCTCTGTATGGTGGTACAACATGCAATGTGTGGTTTTCATGAGCAATAAAAAGGGCGGAAATGATGTTTACGTTGATCTCTACTCCAAATTTCTGTACAGGTTCCGGAACTCTCGGAACCGCACTGATGCAAAACTTTTTTTGATGTGTGTAATATTAAGAGTTATTCAGACATGATCTGTAAAATTAATATTTCTTTCAGATACAGGGTACACAAATTTATGTGAACAAAATAGACGGACATTATGTGTTGTAATACAACTCAAATCGATTAAACTACAAAATTTTTACACACAATACCATACAAAATGTACGCACCACGTCATTTCGCAGCTGACTTCTCCCATGTAGTATTGTACCTCGTAAAAAAGTGATGAAAGGCCTCCAGTAAAGTATTGTACATTACAGTAAAATACGAAAGCTTGGATTGCAATCTATAATATTCGAAGTAATCTCCTGTGACGTTTTGGGAATGTCGAACTTTGTGACAGTCCATTAGTTACATTCTTCGTGTAAGTGACGGGTGTGCGAATACAAATCACTTCTGCTGAGCTCTTCGTCCTTCCGACGCGCCTGCATGTTTCATTTGTGCAATTTCCGGTGTTAATTGCGGTGGCTCCAGTATACTCAAAGTGGTTAGCGATTTGTAGCTGGTGACTCCCTTGACAATGATAATTCTGTTATTGCTGTTTTTGTCGATGTCGAGGTAGTTTGCTGACATCACGTGGGTTTTTGGTGCTGTCATATACTCATGATCCCGGCTCTTTGGTCTCAGCTTGATTCAGTTAAAATAATTAAAATTTTCATAACAATATTAGGACAACATTGATTCTCTGAAACTTCCCGGCAGATTAAAACTGTGTTCACGCACTGCTGATTTACTGTATCCAGGTGGTAAATAATCCCGAGGCAGTGTGTACTCGTATAGATGAGTTGTTTCTTATTTTGCTTTCTATAGGTCACATGCTGTGGCTGATCGTTGATTAATACATATCTGAGGATATTGGTCCCTCACTAATCTGTGGGGCTAAATTCCCTGGTGTCAGCTATGGCTGTTTTGTCGCCCCAGTCTTTCGGTAGGTATCCTACATTCGTAGAAATACACTGAAGCGCCAAAGAGACTGGTATGTAAACAGGCAGAATACGGCGCTGCGGTCGGCAACGTCTATATAAGACAAGTGTCTGGGGCAGTTGTTAGATCGGTTACTGCTGCTACAATGGCAGGATATCAAGAGTTTAAGTGAGTTTGAACGTGGTGTTATAGTCGACACACGAGCGATGGGACACAGCACCTACGAGGTAGCGATGAAATGGGGATTTTCCCGGACGACCATTTTATGATTTCACCGTGAATATCAGGAATCCGGTAAAACATCAAATCTCCGACATAGCTGCAGCCGGAAAAAGATCCTGCAAAAACGTGACTAACGACGACTGAAGACAATCGTTCAACGTGACAGAATTGCAACCCTTCCGAAAATTGCTGCATATTTCAATGCTGTTGCCCTCAACAAGTCAGCGTGCGAACCATTTAACCCGAAACATCATCGGTATGTGCTTTCGGAGCCGAAGGCTAACTCGTGTACCCTTCATGACTGCACGACACAGAGTCTTACCCTTCACCTGGGCCCGTCCACACCGACATTCGACTGTTGACGACTGGAAACATGTTGCCTGGTTGGACGAGTCTCCAATCAAATTGTATCGAGCCGATGGACGTATATGCGAATGGAGACAATCTCATGAATCCATCAACCCTGTATGTCAGCAGAGGGCTGTTCAGGCTGGTGGAGACTCTGTAATGGTGTGGGGAGTGTGCATGTGGAGTGATATGGGACCCCTGATACGTCTAGATACTAGTGTGACAAGTGACACGTACGTAAACATCCTGTCTGATCACGTGCATCCATTCATGTCCATTGTGTATTCCGACGGACTTGGGCAATTCCAGCAGGGCAGTGCGACTTCCTACACGTCCAGAATTGCTGCAGAGTGGCTCCGGGATACTCTTCTGAGTTTGAACACTTCCTCTGCCCACCAAACTCACCAACCATGAACATTATTGAGCACATCTGGTATGCCTTGCAGCGTGCTGTTCAGAAGAGATCTCCACCCATTCGTACTCTTACAGATTTATGGACAGCCCCGCAGAATTCATGGAGTCAGTTCCTCCAGCACTACTTCAGACATTAGTCGAGTCCGTTTCATATATTGCTTGGGCACTTCTGCGTGTTGACGGTGGCCTTACGCGATATTAGACAGGGGTACCAGTTTCTTTGGCTCTTCAGTGTATAAAATCCTTTGCATGAATGGTGAGTTCCTTCAGGTGGGCTAGTATGATTGAATGTCATCGGTCGTGGAAAGACAGCTCGGCCAGTTTACATTAATCCTAAGCCACCCTCGAAGTAAAGCATTAAACGGAGACTTTGGACACTAATTTTTTGCTTAGACTTTAATCACATTATCGTCTTTTGTGAAAAGGTTCTATTTCCTTGGACAGTCTAGTTGCTATTCGTCGTACAAAAGTGTTGTGGCTTGATTGCTACTTTCAGTCCTAGCACGCTGTCATTTAATAGGTTGGCAAGACTCGATTCAAAAAATAGAGCGGAGATAACGGTCAACATTGTAATGTATATGAGAAATTGCGTGTCAGGCCAGATTACCGTAGAGTTAAGTCAGCGTGCGAACCATTTAACCCGAAACATTGTAATGTATATGAGGAATTGCGTGTCAGGCCAGATTACCGTAGAGTTAAGTAGCGTTACCTCCCTCGAAACAGAAGCGAACGGGAACGTAAAAAGCCTAGCAGCGGTGCCGTAGGCTGGAAAAGTTCCTTGCCCGGCTACTAATGGGAAACTCGTGTCCCGCACGTACCTCATTAATGGACTAGCACGCATGCGGCCAGACGGACGCTCGGCTCATTCCATCTAGCCCACCCGCTGACTTCGCCTCAGCAAGAAAACTGAACTTCAGCGTTCCAAATTATGCTTCCCGGGGTACAGCCGACGTGCTATACTTAAGTGGTAATGTCTCTTCCTGCTAAGTTGCTGTATTAATTACCCAGCGGCTAGTCAATGATTTTCGTGTTCTTGTGACAGTGTGTGGTTCCCTAGGAAAGTCCTTAACCAATATGGCCACTATTCCTTTGTTATAAAACTACAAACATATGTACTTCAGTAATGTTCACCGCGTTCTGACACGGAGGAAGCAGTAAGCTCGGTCTTTTTTCTTTCCATTCACCTCTAAGTGAATCAGCGTTGATAACGTTTTAGAAAATTTGCTTGTTGTTGATTGGAATGATTTAGAAGGTCGCGGAAAAATTCAAGCACAGTGGCCAGACGCGGGATTGATCCGTAACTCATCCAGTCTAGAGCCGTGGATCTTACTCATGCAGCGCTTCACTCGTTAACTTATGGTCCTTTGCCTACTGGTTTACTTTCAAGTAAGGGACGTACTTTAGAGAATTATGTAATTCACGAAGTAGTCATCATCTTTTCAGCCACGTGTTTCACTCCAGTGCGATGATTCTTTTACGTCTGCTCCTTGAGTAATCTAAAAATACGTAAAGGAACTTCGTGTACACTACACTCATGTTAATAGGGCAATAAAACCCAAATATATTAGCTACTGTCAGAGACTCGTCAAGCTACCTATTATTAAATTTTTTTCATGCAAGGTTGAAAAAAGTATGATTAAATATTTCCCACTCCTTAGGACCTAATTCCTTGCCATTACTGTAAGAATTGTAACGACATTCTCTGAAGGGTGTCCTATTACAACAGCGAGTGCCAAAATGAACGAGAAGAGGACACTGGTCATAGAGCCAGAAACGAACGAGGGCTAACGCAAGTACTCCTCTGTTCCTCTTTTAATCCTAATCACAATTATAATTACTCTATTTACACCATCACGTATTTTCAAGTCAGCTGTAGAAAAATATCAAATGTATTAGTTTCGCTGTAATAGGAGCTCGATCGTGGGTTCACAGATTATGAGAGGATGCCACACAAATCCTTCAGTCTTTTCTATTTATCTATGTATATGACTTCGCAGAGTCCACAGTCTCTCCGACTATGATAAATATTAACTAACGAGACCTGAAAAAAATTTCAGTGCTCTTACTGTTGATGTGTTTAAGTAATTAATTTACTTCACCAAACTTCACAAGCAACTTTCTGTGAAAGATTTTAGGTCTATATTTTATTCTGTGGTCGTTAATTCACGTATGTAATGTTTTAGTAGGATGTATGATGGTTTTTATGTTCAAATGTGCGTGAAATCTTACGGGACTTATCTGCTAAGGTCATCAGTCCCTAAGCTTACACACTACTTAAGCTAAATTATCCTAAGGACAAACACACACATCCATGCCCGAGGGAGGACTCGAACCCCTTCCGGGACCAGCCGCACAGTCCATGACTACAGCGCCTTAGAGTGCTCGGCTAATCCCGCGCAGCATGGTTTTTACTTCTTCCACGTATGTACATACAGGATGAAATTATTGAACTATACGAAATAAAACTGTCATAACTTCTGCAAGATTTTCGTTAGGACGTTCAAACTGCGCGGTTGGGCGCGGGGCATGATGGGAACTAGTATGGTTTGGTTTAGTGACGAAGCCCACTTTCGTTTGGGTGGGTTCGTCAATAAGCAAAACTGGCTCATTTGGGGGACTGAGAATCCGCATTTCACCATCAAGATGTCTATTCACACTCAACGGGTGACTTGTGGTGTGTAATGTCCAGTCACGGAGTAATCGGTGCCATATTCCTTGATGGCACGGTGACTACCGAACGGTACTTGAAGGTCCCATTACCCAAAGTGACCCTGATTTCGATACGATGTGGTTCATGGAAGACTGAGCTCGACCCCATCGAAGCAGGAGAATGTTTGATGTCCTGGAGGAGCGCTCTGGACACCACATTCTGGCTCTGGTGTTCCCATAGGCCACTGGCATGGGGCTCGATAGGCTGCCATATTCTCCATATCTGAACACATGCGATTCCTTTTTGTGGGCCTATGCTGCTGAATCGACTATGGCCTGTCTAGGAAACCTACTTTCTCAGATCACTAGACGACAATCAAACAAATCGTCTAACGAGTTTCATTACAAATGGTAAAGATTACAATATTCAACTTTGTTCATTAGACAGATGTGTCGCAAGCAAAGGGCGAAATGCAAAATAAGCAAGATTCTTCAGTATAGAAATGCTACATAGTACAAGCGAAATTTATTTATTTATTTATTTAATGGTATGGCTAGGGCCGCCCGTCGGGCAGACCTTTCGCCGGGTGCTGGTATTTCAATTTGACGCCACTTCGGCGACCTGCAGTCGATGAGGATGATAGGATGACGATGAGGACAGCACAACACCCAGTCCCTGGGCGGAGAACATTTCCGGACCCAAACAAGCGAAATGACTAGTCTTGAAACTTCTGTAGAACTAGGCTGCTGCCACTCGGGCGCGGCGCTTATATTGTCTTCGCATAGAGGCCGCTGCTGTCGCATTGTCGTCCTGGAGAGGGGTCGGTAAGCGTGCAATTGGCTGACGTCTTCTTCACAGCCCTCTCTTCTCTCTCGTTCTCGACTAGCGTGCCGGCGCTTGATTTTACGTCGTAACGTATATTATAGACAAAGTGTACAGCAATTACCACAAAACCATTGCTGAACTGAAAAGAGCTATTCAGGAGGTCATTCAAAATGGTTCAAATGGCTCTGAGCACTATGGGACTTAACATCTGTGGTCATCAGTCCCCTAGAACTTAGAACTACTTAAACCTAACTAACCTAAGGACATCACACACATCCATGCCCGAGGCAGGATTCGAACCTGCGACCGTAGCGGTCGCGCGGTTCCGGACTGAGCGCCTAGAACCGCTAGACCACCGCGGCCGGCCAGGAGGTCATTGACAGCGGCGATGTTCCGACACTTCAGCGGGTCGTGCCGAATTTTGCTATTCGTCTGCGCTACACCATCGTCAATGATGGCAGGGATATCAAACATGTCATAACCTAAATCCGTTTACCTGGTGTGACCTTTACATGTTGAATAAAGTGTTTGCATGGCGTGGTTTGTAGCTAATTTACGTTTTCTTCCATATATTTCAATAATTGTCACCCAGTGCATCCAGACATGCATAGAAATATATTCGGCAGTCAACGACTAGAAATATCAATCGTTCAAGTGAGCTAGAGCAATTTCGTGAGAGTGGACTCGCATTGTAGAGCACCGTAGTTGAGATGTCCATCCAGTCACACACTCCGAAATAGCCAACGGAATGCGCCACTTCATTTCGGGTGAATTCTGGATCAGTTCGTCAGACGCTTTCCTTCTTCAATTCAGCTATTACTCCATTTCTAATGACCTCAACGACAATCGATAACTAAATGGGTAACTAAACCCTTTATTTCTTATCCACTAACAGATATTTCATTGCTTTTAGTTTTGTTTTTTTTATTTCCAGGTTTGTAACCATCTTCCAGAATGCTATACTGTCTTTAATTCCGGAGTTTCGATCGGTCTTTGCTTTCGAGGAGGCGATGTTTCGAAAATGCTCAGGCAGACACATTCCGTACTCCTGACTATATATTACACTTAATCATTGTTTGTACTTGATTAAACATGTCATAGAGTAACTAGTGTTACCCCCGCCCCAGCTACGAGCCTTTGGAGTTACACTCAAATGCTTAATGTTCCTCTCGCTGCCTGCAGTATTCAGTCGCTCTTCAGTTTACCAGTGAGCCAACAATTTCCGAAGTGCACGCGTGACGTCTTAACGCTCTTCTCAGGGAAACTGGAATTTATCACGTTTGATCAGATACTGGACATGTTCATGATCCGTTGTTTATTCTCTGGCAACATATTGCGATTGCTCGACAACACACTCAAGCGTTTTAGAACCCGCATCACAGTTTCCATATACCGCGTTTTATTGGAACGGTTTGTATATCTACTGCCGACAAAACGATTAAGAATTAGCCATCATGGACATTTTGTGCCATTTACGGCTATATCTTGCAGTGCTAACACGGCTTTTAATTAAATTTTATCACAGCAATTTACTCTCGACATTTTGTCAGCCCTACATTGACATCTCTGTCTGCAAAATTGCGCGTCCTCTCTTGATGGTGACACCTTTTCCTTCTCCATTTAATTCGTCGCGTAACACTGTTGAAAAACAGTGTCGAATTGCCATCTAAGTGCGGCATATCTGTGTGAATGATGATTTCCTTGGATTTTTTCTCGCCTCTCTTACATGTTCTTAGATTTGTTCGAAATGGTGCTTACAGATGGCCCCGGGGGATTAGCCGAGCGGTCTCAGGCGCTGCAATCATGGACTGTGTGGCTGGTACTGGCGGAGGTTCGAGTCCTCTCTCGGGCATGCGTGTATGTGTGTTTGTCCTTAGGATAATTTAGGTTAAGTAGTGTGTAAGCTTAGAGACTGATGTCCTTAGCAGCTAAATCCCATACGATTTCACACGCATTTGAACATTTGTGCTTAGAGATGATGTCGCACACGCAGAAGAAAATGACAACTGAAGCAATGGTGGCTGTGCGGAATTCCTAGCTCCTCTCCAGTATTTTCACAATGGTGAATATCTCAGTTGTGGCTGATTTCCATGCTGGAAATATAATTCACATTTTGAAACTGAACAAACAGTGCAAATGAGAGTTAAAAAGGATGCACAGGCCATCCGAAACTTACATGCGATCTAGGAGGGAAATATAGGATATGGTATCATCTGATAACAAGTGACGTACTACCGACATCTTTCACCTAAGACACTCTCATACGCGTATTTATACCAGTTCAAGGCACAGTGACGAAAAGTTTCTTTTACTATCCTTCACAGACGCTATACATAAAATTTATACCACTGCAAGCCATAGTGACGAAAAGTTTCTTTTACTATCCTTCACAGACGCTACACGTAAAATTCGCCTATATGTCAATTAAGTGGAGAAATGTGTGTGAAATCTTATGGGACTTAACTGTTAAGGTCATCTCTCCCTAACCTTACACACTACTTAACCTAACTTAACCTAAATTATCCTAAGGACAAACACACACACCCATGCGCGAGGGAGGACTCGAACCTCCGCCGGGACCAACCGCATAGTCCACGACTGTAGCGCCCTAGACCGCGCGGCTAATCCCGCGCGGCTCAATAAAGTGGTTTGCAACGTTTGAAGATTTGCCACGTATGACGCCAGGATATCGCGGCACTGTAGACACGATATCTGAGCAGTTTGTTACAAGCAGGTGTGTACTGAACACGCCAGCACGTCGGGATTTAACTGACTATCAAAGTGGGGTGATAATCTGCCCGGGGCGCATTGGTTATAGCATATTCTAGATTACACAGAAATTCGGATTTTCGAGGTCAACAGTGTTAAGATGGATCTTCAGTACGCCAGGAGACCATTTTCACACGCATCAACCTCCTCAAAGCAAGACTGTCGGAGACACTCTCACCGCATTGACTTTGCAGTCGTCGACCGACACCGTCTCCAGTCGCGTTCTATGACTTTTGGCCCCTCAGAGTACTGTTTTCATCACGAAACGTTCCCTAAATTTCTCTAGAACTTTTCCACTCAAGTACCTACAGCTTTCTTTAATTTAATCGTATGTCTAGGGCCCCCGTCGGGCAGACCGTGCGCCGTGCGCCGGCCTTTCAATTTGACGCCACTTCGGCAACCTGCAGTCGATGAGGATGATAGGATGATGATAGCACAACACCTAGTCCATGGGCGGAGAAAAATTCCCCGACACAGCTGGGAATCGAACCTACGCCCAGAGGATTGACAGTCCGTCACGCTGACCACCCAGCTACCGGGGGCGGACACCTACAGCTGAATTCAATGCAAAAGAAAATTGTTTCGACTGGACTAATAATAACCGGAAGCGGAATTTCTTAAAGCCTGTCATTCCTTCGTGAAATACTTACGAAATAGACTACTTCAGTTTTAAACTAATCTGTTATTACCGACTAGCCGTTCATCTGCAGCGAAAGTCGCTTTAACGGGAAGAAGCAGTTTGATTGGTAATGACTGTATGTAATACACTTGGTGAAACACTTTCTCGGAGTAGTGCGGGGTGCCGCTAAGTTGGCTATTAGTGGCTTATTTGGCGGTGGTTTCGGGATTCGGCCGGCAGCTCTTTGACTAAAGCGCTTCTCGAGACCGCTGGAGGGCGCCAGGCGCGGTTCCAATCTGCCACGTGTTTACTCCAACTCCGCAGACTCCAGTTACCTGCAGCCAGCTCCAAGGAGACACGTCCAGTGCTGCCGCAGTCACGAAGGCCTCGATTGGAAGCGTGGGTGAGCAAAAACCTAAACGGGCAGGGAAGCGCCCAGTGCCCTTATAGTGTTGCGATTGCGCTGCAGCGAGAAAATAGAAAATAAGGCTAGCAACACAATGTACATTTTGTCTGGAAAAAAATAAAATTAATGAAAACGGGATAACAGTTGTATTCATCGATCACCCAGCATAAACCTATAAAAAGTAAAGATTTTGAGGCTCTTATGACAGTAAACGCCCATCATTGAATGAGCTGGTCGAAACTTATTTCAATAAAACATTTTCAAACAATACTATACTCTTGACTCGTCTGGTTAGGGTGCGCGGAAGTGAAGAAAGTTTTTAATGAAGCCTCTTGTGAGAGTGTGGTGTGTGTACTGTAAGACCTTCAGTAGACACACCATCAGATTATTTGACTTGTCGCTCTAACGAAGTAGGCGAGTGTCAGCAATATGTCTCGTGGTCTTATCGTGGCGTGTTTATCTTCTGCCGTTAGGTCAGACGATAGAAAAGCCACTTGCACGCTTAGAGTAGCAGATTGACGGTGACCAACTTTAAACAGAACTTGATTAATTTTCACACACATTTATTAAAATAGTAACAAGCATAAACCTTTCGTAACTTGATTCTGGATGCTATTTACAATTGACAATCTAAAGTTCCTTTGGTCTTGGTACGTTAATCTTATTCTCACATATCTCTGATACTCGACAAAGTGTCTATACATTTCTCTTCATGGCTATGTACAGGAAGATGATAATCTTATTAGGCGCAGACTGAAACTTGACTATAGACTGGTACAGACAAATGCAGACTGGTACAGACTAATGCAGACAAATGCAGACTGATTAATCGGAGGTCTGTACACTCATTATAATACCTCGTGCGTTCATGTATCACTGCACGAGTGTGATCCGCGAGGAGAAAAGGTTCTACGTTAGCAGCAATCTCATTGGCTGCGTTACATATCTCGTAGTGTGAAGACGGACGAGCGCTGCGCCTGCGCTGTTGTGCTTAGTGGGGCGCGCTCTAGTGGGAAAGTTGTGTACGCGCTGACTACGCGGAACTATGTACACAGCAGAGAGTAATATTTTTCTCTTTTATCGGCACACGTGCCAGTCATCAAATCAAATTCTCTACTGCTATTGATTCATTTAATCCATAAATATTATTAAAATCGATGTATTTATGTATTATGTATGTATATACCGATATGTATGTTCCACATCTCCTGGATGGATTAGAACTAAACTTGGCACTTACTTTCTGGAAAGAACAAGTGTGCGGGTAAGAACCACATACCTCTCAAAGGACTGGTAGAGGGGATGAAGAGGAGAAGTAGCTCACGATACGCAAGTAGCCAGACAACACTAATAAATGAAAAATTTATGATCACTGCCCACGTTAGATGCCACTTGGCTTTGTGGGCACGTGACGCGGTAATGAAAATATGTAAGCGGAGCATACACGGACGGGGGATCACCCTATCAAAGATATGGGCTGCAAACGGGGAAATTTATTGAGATAAACGACTTTCACAAGGGGCAGATTATTATGACGCACAACCTTTGAGCGAGTATCTCTGAAACAGCGAAGCTGATCGAATGTTCACGTATTACTCTCGTGAGCAACTACGGAAAGAGGGAGGGCAACGAAACCACCAGTAGGTGCTAAATGGTTGACTGTCCACGACTCTTCGCAGAACGTGGGGTTCTGAGGCTTGTATGCTCTGTGCAGTAGGATAGATGGTGATGTGCAGCATCTCTGCCACAAGAGCACCTTGTTGGTGCACACACAACTGTTTCTATGCACATTGTTCGTCGTACATTGTTGAACATGGAAATCCGCAGCACACCTACGTGTTCACATATGTGCACGGGACCATCGGGATTCGACCGTCGATCAATGGAAACGTGTCGGCTCTTCGGGTGAATCACATATTTGGTACAATAGGTCTCCACGGATGGAGCCATCAAGGTGAACGGCGGCTCGAAATATGCAGCACACCACGGACTCAAGCTGGTGGGAGCAGTATTATGCTATGGGAGACATTCTCCTGCGTTTGCGTGGAACTCATGATAGTAATATATGACACGCTGTCAGCTGCGAGGCACTTACACCCCTTCGTGCTTGATGTCTTCCCCGACGGCAATGTCATCTTTCATCAGCATAACCGTTCGTGTCTCGGAGCAAGGACCGTACCACAGCGGTTTGAGGAACATCATAGTGAGCCAACATTGATGTCTCGGCGACCAAATTCTCCTGATGTAAAACCTATGGAACGAGATTTCAAGTATGATAGACCTTTCTCTAACAAAGTGACTATCGGACCTGTTAATAAAGGAGTTTGATAAGTCTTAGGCATGTTGTAGAGGAACCTTTCTGAGAACCTGACCGGCGAATTTTCATGCGACAGCCCCCACTTTCCGAGAAAATCGAGATTGATATTTTATGCGTACCCTCTATATTCGTAACCGTAGTCATCTTCCGAGGTACTGAGCGTAAGGTATCGCTTAAAGCTCACGGCTACCAAGGTGGCGATACGACTTCAAATTTTGCTCGCGTACTTTTTCCCCCTCAATTTCATCATACAGAATATCAGTAAACAGTATATTTTATAAAACATTATTCAAAAATAGTTATTTTCGACGTAGTTCAAATGGCTCTCAACACTATGGGACTTAACTTCTGAGGTCATCAGTTCCCTAGAACTTAGAACTACTTAAGCCTAACTAACCTAAGGACATCACACATATCCATGCCCGAGGCAGGATTCGAACCTGCGACCGTAGCGGTCGCGCGGGCCAGACTGTAGCGCCTAGAACCGCTCGGCCACCCCGGCCGGCTTCGACGTAGTAATTTCATTAATAAATCACTACAGGAAAATTTTTCCAGATGTATTTACCGTTTGTTCGCTATCGCTTTCAATGCTTGCTGTGCTACAACAGACTTCCGGATGGTATTTGTCATAGGATCCAATACCCAAATTCGTAGAGCAGCAGGAACGTGTCATTCAAGCTACTGCCTTGTAAGAACAGGGATTTTAGAGAAGTGATACTGGAAAACACAATTCGCTTAAAATCAAAAGGACTGTTCTTTCGCCGATCAACGTTGATAGTAACTACGTGTATCTGATCATTCCTGTGAAAGCAGGAGCATTAAATTAATGCCGAATCAAAGAATGTATTTTTATAGAATCTTCCTTCGAAGCGATTTCTATTAGTCGTTAGCAACTCGAGAGAATTTTTAATTTTCTTTCGTAAAATTTTAACCAGCTTGTAAAGATAAATATCACAGGTTAGCAAAGTGGAGTACATTTCGGTCGGATAACTTCTTCGGTGCGGATGCGTACTTTCATCTACATACATTTCATTATAAAGTGTCTGATGAGTCTGTTCTCTCCACGAAACAATAATGTAAAGAAACTTTACTTGTCTCACATACATATGAATGACAGATTTTAAAATCTCTTCGTTCAGCGCTTTCGTGATCTTCCCTGATATCGTGCAGGTCACAGTTACATTTTTTAATTTATGCGTCAACATTGCAACCTTTTTGAACAATGCGACTAATTTTCCAGGACAGTTATTGAAAATGTATAAAAAAAAGGAAGGGAATATATTTCCAGACGCAGTTATATTATACTGCGCTGTGAAGGATGACTAATATTGTTCAATTATTTTTTCTGCACTCCGTGTTCCACAAGGTATCTACTTTACGACGATTGGTATTGGAAGCCGGTTTTATCGCTAATAATTACGTAATCTAGGTCAAAATTAAGGAAGAGTATATCCATCTGTATCTGGAGTCCATCCGTAGCTGATACTGCTTCGTCCAGCGTTGCGAAATCTTTGGCACCGCCCTAAAATTTGGAATCTTAACTACGAACCGCAACCGCAATACGTATTTGAAGAAAGTGTGCTGTAGGTTAATGATTGATTTATCGACGAAATTACGACGGTGAAAATGAGTATTTTTGAGTAATTTTGCATGATATATACCAATTAATGATATTCCGTATGAATAAATTGAAAAAATAAATAAATAAATGGATAGCATTTGAAACCATACCGCCAGCGTTAGACCTGCGAACCTTAGCTGCGGCGTTACGCTCGCATGGCCGAAATGTGAATAGATATTACAGGCACCGGTAGTTACCTAGAACTTCAACATGGATTTTTTCGGAAGGTAGGGACGCCTCACGATAAAATGATTCAAATGGCTCTGAGCACTATGGGACTTAATATCTGAGATCATCAGTCCTCTAGAACTCAGAACTACTTAAACCTAACTAACCTAGGGACATCACACACGTCCATGCCCGAGGCAGGATTCGAACCTGCGACCGTAGCGGTCGCGCAGTTCCAGACTGAAGAGCCTAGAACCGTTCGGCCACCCCGGCCGGCATCTCACGATATGTTGCTAGCCATGTACTCAGGGCATGTCCCTCTTCAACGTATCTAACTCTCATGAAAATCCGTGATTAAAAAATCTGATCGCCCGGTTGTAAGTTGTTTTGCGTAAACACGTGGACGATTGAAAGAGTCACACTTAGCGTGGTATTATTCAAAACAAATAATTGGGTAACATTCACAGCTATCACAGGTCACACCGTTCACTTTTCAGTTTAGTTGGCACTAGGGCTGGTCCTGTTGATAACTGAGCGGTGAAAACTGGACAGAGTTGTCATCAAACTGGGAGCTGTGGCATCTCATAGTATAATGACAAAACTAGTTGGTGTATCTTACGGTGCGCAGCACAGGCAGGCTCCAACGCCAATTCGATCTGGGATTCCCTCAGTTCAAACCAGATGTTTTTCATCATATCTGCTCCATCATATTCATCAACCCCAATAGCAATTCTCAGTCATAGGATCTGCTTTCACTCTCCGCTATCGATCAAGCAGCTTGACCGGTTTGCTGGAGGAACCTTTTCCCTGTTCCCTTAGTATTTGTTGTTTCATAGCCTCTGACATGTAACGGAGTGACGTCATCATTCTCTGGTCTCCCGCTTCCGATCTGCGTCGCTGCCATCGGCGGGAGTTGATAAACAGGTCTCCAAGAACTATGTGGCAGTTGGCTGTTTCCCCTGTCACTTCGGATGTCCGTGATGAACTACCGAGAGGACCCGTTCTTCTGTCATGTGTGGGCGGAGTGGGAGTTCACAGAGAATGCAGCTGTTCATCCGTCGCTGTCACCGACTGACTCCTTACCTTTCTTCGAAGGACGCATTCTAATCGAGCACCAAATTGTTCTGATTTTTTACTTTGTTTCTCAATAAAAGAATTCCTGGGCGTGTGTTCGGTGTTTCTGAAACGTTCTGTAATAGCTGCAGGCCATCGATCAGACAAAAACATTCAGACGACAAAAATGTGCACTAACGAGTGACGTTGATGATGGTATAAACGAAATTCCAGAATAATTTGAAACAATAATTTGATTTGTGTTTGATCTGTTGAAGTTCTTGTCTGTGATCATGGTAAAAACTCTGCTTGTATCACAGTAGTGACGTAGAATTAGTGCCGGCCGCGGTGGCCTTACGGTTCTAGGCGCTCCAGTCCGGAGCCGCTTTGCTGCTCCGGTCGCAGGTTCGAATCCTGCCTCGGGCATAGATGTGTGTGATGTCCTTAGGTTAGTTAGGTTTAAGTAGTTCTAAGTTCTAGGGGACTGATGACCACAGCAGTTGAGTCCCATCGTGCTCAGAGCCATTTGAACCATTTTTGAACGTAGAATTAGTCTGAAATTTTAGTAATTTGCTAATACCAACGTGACTCAAATTTGCATATATTATATCTACAACCAACGACTCCCGTTCGCTACATTATTTGTATGCAAAACGGAAATTTATCTAGAATTTGTAATAGCACGCCTGTGGCGGACGTGAATGAAATACACGATACAGCAAATATGTGCGTCACTGATATGATTAGGTGTGCAAGAGGACTAAACGATCCACGTTTTGACCCCAAAAAGTGTTATATCACTTTTCTTGCTCTGTACAATGGCATAGCATTTGGGTCCGCCGGTCTTCTTTCTGGTGCAGTGCGCTATCTTTACAGACAGGTGGGAGTACCATGTTCATTGTACACGACGAATTCCATGTCTGCTATTTTTGGAGACAGGCTGCCCGTGTCAGGTGAATCATGGATCCACGGGTTATTTGTTTTGTGCACACACTGTCGTATTCTTTCGAAACTGATGTTTTCCTCCTCCCTGCGCAAAGCGGCTTCCAGGATGGCACTCGACCAAATAATTTGCGCACAGCAATAAGTGAGGTGTTTAGGTATACCTTCCTAATCGAAACAGTTCATTTGCTCGTCTGCATTTGAAGTCATAGTACCAAAATTAATTGTGAACGGGCCGTGGCGTCATAGAAGCTGCACAGTACAAATTTTCGCTCATGCCCACTCGCTGTGAGTCACGGTGAACGCAAATGCATATGAGCAATCATACAGCGATATTCAATGTTAGATCGCATTAGGTTTTCAGCTATTCCAACAACGACGACTTTCGACCTCTAGCGACAAGGAACATAGTGCCAAAGTATCACAGCGTAAAGGTGTTCATGCGTTTCTTTTTGTTTATTGCGCGCTTCATTCGTGTCCTACAATTACGCAAAATTAGTACGATTTTTAAGGTTGTGAGTCTTACTCAACATGGTTAGTGTGTCAAAGAAACAAAAAGTGCAGGTAAGTGTAACAGACAGTTTCTAACTTGGTGATCTCAGAAATATGTCAAGATTTAAAAAATCAACAAAGCGGTGTGCGTTTTACATTCCGGGGCAGCGGAAAGTAGAAAGTCGTACGACAAATCACAAATCTTTCTGTCCGAAAAGCAAACCAGAGGAAAATGAATTCATTACATGTGCTATTAAACATAGGAATGGACAGTCGACATCAATGATGAAGTATCTTAGCAAGGATTGTCATACCGGCGCCGCACGTTTCTCGGCTGCAAATGTCATTGTTCGGATCGTAAACCATTTGTAGACGGGGAATTCTTGAAGGAAGCTGGGTTGGCATGTGGTCCATTACTTTTGGACGATTTTGAAAATAAAGGTAAAATTATTTTAATGTTGAACAACAAGTAAGTGCACTGTTCTAGTTCTACTGATTTCTGTTTGTTTCCAACTAGGTTTCGGGTTTTTGGGCCATCTTCAGGTTGTAGAGCCAAACGTGTTGTGTTACTTTCACGTTTTGCTTGATAACCTGCTGTATAGGACGAATAAATGTGCTGTATTGGCACTATTAGTCTTATTTAATGATTTTTCCATTATCTCTTGGTAGAATAATTCCATATTTATTGTTGAATAACAAGTACACGGTTTTTGATCTACTGAGTTTTGTTTATTTCAAACTAGTTTTCACTTATTGGACTATGTTCAGGTTAACAGAACAAAATCAGTGTACTTGTTATGCAACTTTGAACATGGAAATGTTCAACCAAGAAGCAACGGAGGAATCGATAAATAAGGGTAAGATTACTGAAAGCATCATACATACTTTTTATCTGGAAAAACAATAAAAAAAAGTTCTCTCCTTATATTTCGCTGTGTCTTCACGGCTGTTATTGTCCTATATTGTGTTGTAAATGACATCAAAGAAGAATTGATTGCGATAATATCGTTTCCATCAGTTACAAATTGCACGAATATTTGTATGGCTGTTTAAAATTTGCATACTGAAAAAGTAACAGGAGCAAGAAAAATTGTTTCGATAACGACTGACTCATGGTGCTCCCAATATGGTGCGAAAAATGGTTTTGGTAGTTTATTCTGAGCACACAATGGGCATTCTATTCTTGAATTCAACTGCACCATACATCAACAGGCATTGTGCGCAAAGAACTGCTGCACTTTCCTTGACGATTCAGTGGCCGTAGTTACAAAAATTTTCAACCTTATATCGTTGCAAGCTTCCGACAAAACAAAGTTCGAAGCATTATTAGCTGAAGTCAACTTGGTGTACAATGGCTTACTGCTGTATAACAATTTTCGCTCGGTGAACCCCGGCGACATACTTCTAAAATTTTTGGATTATTTGGAAGAAATCAGGCTGCCTTTACATGCACGGTTACTGGATATTACGTGATTTATAAAATTGTTGTTTTTTACTGTCATTTCCCAGCATTTCAGTGATTTGAACGTGAAGCTTCAGGAAACGAACAAAACAGTTATTGTTATAATAGATCCTATTCGCGCTTTTGAGGCTAAAATGTACGTTTTCAATAGCAATATTGTTTCCAAAAAGCCACAAGTATCTCCGAAATTCGAAAAAATTTACCAGCGATTTGGGTTTGCGTGAGAAGTCAGACCAAGACAAAGTCACAAAGTCATCTGCAACACACTCATCAATGGGAGAATTCACATCCAGGATTTCTCAGTTCAAGATTGATCAGAAACACTAAAATTTATTATGTATTCAGATGTGACTTGAGGGGATAAACTGAACCTGTCTGAATCTGATTGGTTAGAAATTGAGGAAATTGAAATGCAGCTGATTAATTTCCATTCGAAGCAAGAAAAGAATTGGAAGTAAACGAACTAGAAAGACTATTAGGTAATAACAGAAAAAGTGCCGACATTAAAATTATGGAAACATGGAATTCATTTCCAGACACATGTAACTGTCTAAAGAAGCTGCTGTTCGCTGTATTGACATTATTTTCATTTACCTGTGCCTTTGAGTTAATATTATCTAAATTAATAACGTTAAAGTCTCGCTAAGAAACCGTTTGTCGATGACTCGAGTTCAAATTGCGTGTAATTTTTTTTTCATTTAGAGAAACTAAAAATGTTTACTTTATGATTGCTGTACAAAAGATCTATTTCTGGTTACAAACAAAATGTAGTAACGTGGAAGTATTTAGTTTTATTTTTCATTATTCAGTAGAGCCCAAATTTAAATGCCCTATCAAATATCAAATACATACTCATGCACTATCATATGTCTAAACGCACAAATTAAACAAGGAAAAAAGTGCTACATTCGATATCAGATTTGTCTTTCAGTTAGTTTTATGGTACACTGTGGTCGTATTAAGCATTTCATTTGAATAAATGGCGCGTATGTGTATTAAGCTTCACCATCCCTGCTATAGACAAACTGTGGGAATAGGGTCCTAAATTTCTCGACACTGGACAAAGCATGTATACCATCGCCAGCTACTGCCTCTCACCACATGTAGTCGTGATATGCATCGCTTGATCTCCATCTATAGCGCATGAACTAGGAACGTGCGGGTTCAACGTCCCACAAAGTTTACCAATAAAACAAGCGATCTACGTGTGCAAGAGCACAGTCAACAAACTGTTTATCCTGACTATAAATCCTATCCTGCCAACGACCCTGAGTATAGATCAGATTAACGTGGGCAAGTGAATATAGAATATCACAGCTATCCCTAATATGTTGCAGCCACCGATAAAGTATTGTTCATCTCTATATTAATTAGTAGAAACGTGTGTCAGTAGCATCCAGTATAAATGAAGCTTTATGTCCTTTTATGAATAATGAATACGAAATAATTCCCTCCTCAGCTAATGAAGCACAGACTCTTCGTTATTTCGTAACTACATCCCAAACGAGCGGTCGCATTATCAAACACTCTTCATCGTACATTCCACAGTGCAATAGACATTACACGCAAAATTTAACTATGTAACTTCACACAGAAGAAGTGACCAAATGTCGAACACGCGAATGATCATGATTGTCCTGAATTTACCTTCAATGGCGAATACGAATAGTTTACGCACTTCATATTCGTCAACAAGCTGCTTCGACTCCGAAATCCTTTGTTAAGACTGCAATACACGAGCAATAATAAATGAGTTAACATAGTTTATATTTCTCTTAAACGACTCTCAGTTACTTCAACTAATTAAATCAAATAAGAAACTGTTTTGATATTACAATTTATTACAAAGTCAACTTTTTTGAAACGTAGATAAATGAGATGATACCTATTGTATAACGATTATATTCAACCTTTATAAGAAAGAGAGTTAAGGCGAATGATATTGGTATACAATAAAGGAACAGGTTATCTCAACAAACGACCCGGGCAATAGTGATCTTGAGCTCTACTTCTGTCAAAGACTAGCTTCCGATATTATTATATTATTGTAATAGGTAACAGTAGCTTTTACAAACTGGCAGTGCGTTGTGCTTCTGAAAATAAACAATTATTTCCTCCCAATGGTAATAAAAATTTCAACAGAAGTAGAAAAAGAAGAATGAAAGGAAGGAAGAAAGTGTATAGTGGCAAAAGTCAGTTTGCCCCATTTTATGTAATCTGAACACAAGAAACTGGATAAGAGAGTTGAATAACTATGTGCTAGTAAGTTTGCCAGCCAAACGGTGAAGTCCAGTGCACAAACAAATTTCGATGTCAAGTGGAACATAAAGAAAGTTAAAGGGCTGGAGGCCAATTGCACCTCGTTGTCTGTCGGACTGTGTGCATTCGTGTATGCGTTTAGCAAAAAGATACCGACACCTCTACTTTTGACGGTTGATTGATGGAAATGTGAGTTTCAGAAATGAATAATGCCAGAAATCTCAGTCATAAAAGAACAAAAAAAAAAAAGGGAATTGTAGTGTGGTTGATAATAAGGCGGCAAACGAGGAACAGTAACCACTTTCATAACGCTCCCTGTGAGAGAAGTGACGCAACGTTATTTGCTTAAAAAGAGAGTTATGATGAACAGTTTTGTGGAAAACTCTGTGGAAACTGCGCTGAACAGCAGTTGATTAAGACACCAACCAAAGACACGAAACAGGACGGAAAATGTAAGTACAGAACCGCACATAACTTCTACACACGAAACAGTTGTTCACAAATATGCAATAATTTTCTTCATGGTTAGTTTGCAGATGACATGCTGTCAAAGGAAACCACGAAAAAGAGCACAACAAACCGGTGTATAGTAATGCAGTTCATTTAGCGGTGTAATTTTAAGGTGAGCGTCTAAACAATACAAAGCAAATTGCATATTATTGTAATTCTTGGGCATACAACAGTTAAATTACTATAAATTTGATATTGTATTTTACAGAAATAAAAATTTTACCCACAGAAGACGGGCACATAGGTGTCGAAACACGTCTGGGTAAAGAGATAAAAAAATTGACTAATTGTGTTTGCATAAGGCGGATTTTCAAAACAACCAAATTTTTAAATGGCAAACACGGAAGAACATCGAGAGGGGCTTCAAATATTAGTAAAATGAGTATATTTTTACACATATTTCATATATATATGGCTGACTAATTTTTGCCCTGCAGTTAAGTTTTCAAGCAGCTCAACATTTATTGTCATATCACCGGAACTATAAGTCGCAGAATGATATAATTTAGCAGGTATATTCATTGGCATGCGTAGAAACTGTCCGCAAAATGTTTTGCGATTACAGTTAGTAGTGAAAAAGCAATCCACTAAAACTCTTGCATGATGTGACAGTTTTTCTCGCTTCTCAATGTTCAAGATGACATATTACCCAAACCATGTGTTGTATAATGATATATTTTTGGAGGTACTTTCATGGAATATGTGAACACTGTCTGTAAAGTGTGTTGCAAATACAGCTATTAATAAACAACGAATACCTTAAAACGTCATGCCTGATGCTGAAACTTTAGTGCACGAACTACGAAAATTCAGTAAGCGATAAACTTTTCTTTCCTTTCACTATTTTCTGAGCAGTGTCAACGAGATGAAGTCTCCTGAGTATTTGAAATTAGGTCTAAGTTTCGTTACAAAGCACTAAGTGGTCTCATTGTGAAATGCTGCACGAATATACACAGAGGAGCCAAAACATTTTTACCACCTGCGTAATAGCTTGTTTGTGCCTCTTTGGAACGAAACGCATCACTGATCCTGTGCATAAGTGATCCGAAAGTTTGTTGGTAGGTTTGTGGAAGTATTTGACATTACATGGCTACACAAAGGTCATGTAACTCGCCTAAACAATGGGGCGCTGATTTGCGTACGCAGCGATGGCGCGCGATTTTCTCGAAAAGTGGGGGCTGTCGCATGAAAATTCGCCAGTCAGGTTCTCAGAAAGGTTCCTCTACAACATGCCTAAGACTTATCAAACTCCTAACTGTGTTAGAGAAAGGTCTATTATACTTTTAATAGAGTGGAAGATCCATCATTAAATATCTGAATTGTTTCGTGAGGATTCAAGGAGATAGATGTTATAATACCGTCTTGTACTTGGGTATTGACACCAAAGAATACCAGTGGGATGGCTATTAAAAATAATTATTTTTGTGCAGGTTGTTTCAAAGTCTTTGTATGAACTATCTAGAGCTGGTAGATTACGTCATGCGGAACAGCTTTTGTTAGAGAATAATGTTCGCTGACACATCCCGACGACGCTAAGCATCTGTATAATCCGCCGGTACTGAGACGACGAGATTTCAAGTAACTAACAGGATCTACTAACCAGGTGTGCTGCGTAAATTGATGGTATTTCTGAACAAGAAAATCTTAAGAATGAGTGTCTCTAAGCGGAGAAACATATTTTAGAAGCGTATAAGGAACCCTTTTCCACACGGAGCAGACGGCTAAATTATAGGCAACACACGTTTGATATGCACGTCGTAGGGTGTCAACATCTGCCGCCTGTCAGGGGGACGACCAATAATAAAAGTCTCCTATCGTCGACGGCAATCGTCGGCAAACATTTTTGTCTCTAACAAAAGTTGTTCCCCATGACGTGATCTGTCACTCATACACGTTTGGTGCAAAGGGCTCAAAACCCCTTGTATAACCGTTGTTCTGAGTATTTAATGCTGAATGAGTACCCACCCGAAATTAATTATGGAATTAAATAAACAAAAAAGCACACGATGGTGACCGGCCTCCGAATCGTCCTCCGTCAAATAACGTCAATGGAATGCGGTATGGAGGAGCATGGACCAGCACACTGTCATCCGAGACTACTCATTCAATTTACTTTTCAGTTGTCCTCTTGGAGCTAAATCCGCTATTTCCAGTCCTCTCACCAAAATAATGTGCTTAGCAGTACTGGAAATTGAACACACGTCCTCCGCTTGGCAGTCAGACACGCTGACCTCTCAGGCACGGAAGCGGACATAAACAATAAGAAATCGCAGGAAGTATGTGTGTGTGTGTGTGTGTGGTCTTCAGTCCAGAGACTGGTTTGATGCAGGTCTCCATGTTACTCTATCCTGTGCAAGCTTCTTCATCTCCCAGTACCTACTGCAACCTACATCCTTCTGAATCTGTTTAGTGTATTCATGTCTTGGTCTCCCTCTGCTATTTTTACCCTCCACGCTGCCCTCCAATACTAATTTGGTGATCCCTTGATGCCTCAGAATATGCCCTACCAACCGATCCCTTCTTCTAGTCAAATTGTGCCACAAATTTCTCTTCTCTCCAATTTTATTCAATACCTCCTCATTAGTTATGTGATCTACCCATCTAATCTTCAGCATTCTTCTGTAGCACCACATTTAGAAAGTTTATATTCTCTTCTTGTCTAAACTATTTATCGTCCACGTGTCACTTCCATACATCGCTACACTCCATACAAATACTTTCAGGAACGACTTCCTGACACTTAAATCTATACTCTATGTTTACAAATTTCTCTTCTTTAGAAACGCTTTCCTTGCCATTGCTAGTCTACATTTTATATCCTCTCTACTTCGATCATCATCACTTATTTTGCTCCCCAAATACCAAAAATCATTTACTACTTTAAAGGTCTCATTTCCTAATCTAATTACCTCAGCATCACCCGACTGAGTTCGAATACATTCCATTATCCTCGCTTTGCTTTTGTTGATGTTCATCCTATACGCTTCTTTCAAGACACTATCCAGAATTACAATGTCATCGGCAAACCTCAAAGTTTTTATTTCTTCTCCATGGATTTTAATACCTACTCCGAATTTTTCTTTTGTTTCCTTCACTGCTTGCTCAATATACAGATTGAATAACATCGGGGATAGGCTACAACCCTGTCTCACTCCCTCCCCAACCACTGCTTCCCTTTCATGCCCCTCGACTCTTATAACTGCCATCTGGTTTCTGTACAAATTGTAAATAGCCTTTCGTTCCCTGTATTTTACCCCTGCCACCTTCAGAATTTGAAAGAGAGTATTCCAGTCAATGTTGTCAAAAGCTTTCTCTAAGTCTACAAATGCTAGAAACGTAGGTTTGCCTTTCCTTAATCTATTTTCTAAGATAAGTCGTAGGGTCAGTATGTAATTACCTAAAAATTCTGCTGCTCTGTTTTTACATATAAACTCAGAAAATGTTTCATGTTTTTAGTAGAACTAAAATTTTACGCTCTCATCCGTGTAGTGAAACGCACTGACAACGATTCTGTGTACAAAGTTGCATCACCAGCTGCCGAGTACGAGCAAAGATAGATATGTGGGTGGTCGTAAATTCGTTGTCGGCGATATGCGGGCCATTAGTGATGCTTGTGGAACGTAAATCTATTCCCAGTGGCCAGCTACGACTCCTCTGGCGGCACAGCAGTGTCCTGCGACCACCGCGGCGTCTGCGGTGCGACAGACGTGACCGAACTGAATGTGCTTCATTTCTGGCGAGGAATCCCTTTGTACGCAGTACACTGCTCCCCAGGAATCCTGACAAGGGCGCCGAAACCGTTGCGAATATAATTGCTTTGGCTATCACGGCTCACCTAGACGCTTTCGGTTTGAAGGCCTGTCTCAAATGACAGAAGGGCGATTCCTTTGCCTCCATCCTGTACTCTTTCCGTTTGAAGTTGAACCGAAATAAAAGTAAATGCGACTTAAGGCACAGAAAGGCTGCGTAGGGTCTCTGACTTTACTCAAACAACGTGATGAGACCGTTGATGAAATTATAAGACGGAACGAAGGCGTAATATTGAAGAAATCTCCTGCCACGCAATATATCAAGCGCACTGCTATTGACTAGATTCCATCCTTAAAATTCGATTCGAGAATATCGCCAAAACACTCATTTCCGCCAGAAATGACCTTTTCATTAGTTTCAAAACGCAGCCTGTTTTAAACTGATTCATCCGATGTCACAAGACTATATCTCCTGCACAAATAGAAATAGAGACTCGGAATGTGTTTTAACTTTTGCATCGATTTTGAAAGCGTACTCTGGAGTCAGTTGCTATGTATCGCTCCTGTAGTTGCCGGTTTGATTCTCCTGGCGCAGCTGGGTCGTGCATCACGCAATGCGCTATGGGTCGAGATGTTGGTGTGAAAGGAATAAAAGGTGTTTTGTGTTCTCCGTTTCAACAGGGACAATTCAGTTACAACTGTACGGCCTGATTATTGTAGCATGTACAGCCTCAGCAATGTATCGGCCTTAGGGGGTATATGGGCCTCGCATAGCGCCCTTGATCGCCTTATCCCAGTGGGTACATTGAGCGCACTTGGTATGCTTTTAGTGCACAAACGTTTTTACGAATTAATTAAATTAATTATATTATATTTATAAAGATTTTCGTTAGGGAGATTTTTTATAAGACAACGCTTTTTTTATCTTATAAAAAAGTCTTCATACTGAAAATCTTTATAAATGTAATTAATTAAATAAATTAGTAAAAATGGTTGTGCACTAAACACATACCAAGTGCGCTCAACGTACCCACTTACTGCGGATCCCTCGGTATATAATTTTTTGCCACGTTTTGTGTAAATCTGTTTCTGTGCTGCGCCTTCCAAAAGCGTATAACAGAAGCAGTGAATGCAGTAACTTCAGCCATGCACGCATCAGCAGGCGACGAGTTTCATCGTCGTAAGGATGTTTGTCATGCGTCTGCTAGAAAGCGCACTGGACATTTGTCAAAAGTACCAGTTGGGTACAATTAAAGTGTAGCTACTCAAGAAGGTCCAGTGTGGACTGTAATTATGGTATGTTAGCGAAACTTGCTAGATATGCTAATGCAATAACGCAGAACCGTTTCAAGCTGCAAAAAAATTATTCCAGTTTTTGAACACCAAGTGCAAATCTGGCACTGTATACTGTTTCCATGACGTTATAGCATTCTCGCTGTCATTTGACAAGCCGTAACGTGGAGAGAGAGCGTGTGCTCTTAGTGAAATGGTTCCATGTGAACGGTAGCAATTACGTTGCTGTATTGAGAGAGTGTCACCGACTGAGAAAGGTCTGAAGAGATGCCCGGTGCCATTAAATGGTTTAAGGAAGAAGATAATGAAATAAAAAACACGGCTGAGCTTGGCGTGGCACATAGAAGGGGAAGGCCTCCAATTCCGGTGGAAGTTACTAACGAGATTGCTGTTGATGTAACTGACTACGTAACACGTGTCCCGAGTAGTGCTAGTGTTCTTGCAGAGTCACGAGAATTGCTATTCCACGGTCAAGAGTATGAAAAGTTTTGCGGTCTATATTACACTGGTACCCTTACAAAATCTAGACGGCGCTGCAACTGAAACCTCATAATCTGCAGTAACGTTCTGAATTTGCTCTTCAGTTTCTGGCACGGATCGAAGCTGATGCGGAGGACTCGCTGACAGGTCTGCTCTCTATTTTAAGAGACGTTCAAACGTATGTGCCTCGAGTTTAAAAGTTTTGTGAATTGAGCAGCATTTTTCCCAAGATTGTAGGAAGATGGCTTTAATGTCTTAACTGGGTGACTGGCTCACATAAGTTTTTTGTAAGTAGTCAGCCAGAGCCATTGCCCTGTGCTTTACTTTTAGCTGATTTGTATTTTTACATGTGTTTTGATCTTATGTTTAGCTACGTTTACCCTGTCTCCGCTGTTTTAGTTCATGTGAGACAGTGATTGCGTGAGCAATTCGATGCTTGAGCAAGCAACAATTTTAGAGATTATACGCAGATTCATTTGTTTTAATGAGTGTGAGGGCACTGATAAACTCGCCATTGAGGCTCCATAGGCTACACACACACACACACACACACACACACACACACACACACACACACTCGAAACTCGAAGTTGATGGCATGTGGTCGACTAATATTCTATGGAGTACCGAAGCACATTTTACCCCATATAGTGCAATGAACTCACAGAACAGCCGAGTTTGGGGTGCTGTTAATCCCTGAGTTCTGCACGAAGAGCCACTGCACTCGCCCTGTGTGACTGTGTGGAAGCAAGCAACTTTATTTTCGGTCCGTTCTTCTTTGAAGAGAATGCTGACAGAGGGCCTGTCATTCATACCGTGAATTCTACACGTTATCGGGACCACCTAGTACGGCATGTGATTCCGGCTTTGGAAGAGCGCAACTACATGGAAACCACTGTTTTCATGCAAGATGGGACAACACCTCATATTACTCACCCAGTGAAAGATCTGCTTAATGCCACCTTCCACGAACGCTTCATCTCCAGAGGTTATTCAGATGCAAGGACTGCAAAATTACCCGATCTGAATACAAGTGACTTCTAGCTCTGGGGATATCTGAAAGAACGCGTTTACCACGGACACTTTAGGACTCTGCCTGATCTGAACGACTTCATACAGGAACACGTTGCTCAGATTCCAGCGGAACTGCTACGAGCAACTGTTCATCACATCGTATTACCGATGCAGCATCTAATCGACACCTCCGGTACTCATATTGAACAAATTGTGTAAGCGGTGGTTAATGCCTTTCTCTCTTGTATGACCTTTACTCTTACGTCCTTTTCCTAATTAATTACATATACGTCCGGCCGGAGTGGCCGTGCGGTTCTAGGCGCTACAGTCCGGAGCCGAGCGGCCGCAACGGTCGCAGGTTCGAATCCTGCCTCGGGCATGGATGTGTGTGATGTCCTTAGGTTGGTTAGGTTTAATTAGTTCTAAGTTGCAGGCGACTGATGACCTCAGAAGTTAAGTCGCATAGTGCTCAGAGCCATTTGAACCAATTACATATACACTATGTGATCAAAAGTATCCGGACACCTGCCTGAAAATGATTTACAAGTTCGTGACGCTCTCCATCGGTAATGCTGGAATTCAATATGGTGTTGGCCCAATCTTAGCCTCGATGACAGCTTCCACTCTTGCAGGTATACGTTCAACCAGGTGCTGGAAGGTTTCTTGGTGAATAGCAGCCCATTCTTCACGGAGTACTGCACTGAGGAGAAGTATCGACGTCGGTCGGTAAGACCTGGCACGAAGTCGGAGTTCCAAAACACTACAAAGGTGTTCTGTAGAATTAAGGTCAGCATTCTGTGTAGACCAGTCCATTACAGGGATGTTATTGTCGTGCACCCACTCCTCCACAGGCCTTGCATTATGAACAGGTGCTTGATCGTGTTGGAAGATGCAATCTCCATCCCCGAATTGCTCTTCAACAGTGGGAAGCAGGAAGGTGCTTGAAACATCAATGTAGGCCTGTGCTGTGACAGTGCCGCGCAAAACAGCAATCGGTGCAAGCCCCCTCCTTGGAAAACATGACCATACCATAACAAAACCGCCTCCGAATTTTATTGTTGGCTTATTGTTGGCACTACACATGCTTGCAGATGACGTTCATCGGGCATTCGCCATACCCACATCCTGCATTAGGATCGCTACATTGTGTACCGTGATTCGTCACTCCACAAAACGTTTTTCCACTGTTCAGTCGTCCAATGTTTACGCTCCTTACAGCAAACGAGGCGTTGTTTGGCATTTACCGGCGTCATGTGTCGCTTATAAACATCCGCTAAACCATGATATCCAAGTTTTCTCACCTCCCACCTAACTGTCATAGTACTTGCAGTGGATCCTGATGCATTCTGGCATTCCTGAGTGATGGTATGTATAGATGTCTGCCTATTACACATTACGACCCTCTTCAGCTGTCGGCGGTCTCTGTCAGTCAACAGACTACAGAGGTCGCTGATATGGAGTACCTGGCAGTAGGTGGTAGCACAGTGCAACTAATATGAAAAACGTAGGGATGACCGGTACTTTTGATCACATAGCGTAGAAACATTTCTATACGTGTTTCTTGCATTCGAAAATGGTTCAAATGACTCTGAGCACTATGAGACTTAATATATGATGTCATCAGTTCCCTAGAAATTAGAACTACTTAAACCTAACTAACCTAAGGACATCACACACATCCATGCCCGAGGCAGGATTCGAACCTGCGACTGTAGCGGTCTGAAGCGCCTAGAACCGCTCGGCCACACTTCTTGCATTCACAGTGCCATATTTTCACCTGGTGGCCCAAAGTGAAACTAATTTTTTCCAGCGTATTCCGGTTTCGCATTAACACATTAGCATGTACATCAAGTTTCTCTGACATATGATAATTACAGCCCACACTGGACCTATGTGATCAGCTGTATTTTAATTATAACCACTTGGTAAATGAAGATTTTGATCCTAAATGTAATTGTAGCAAGGTTAAGTGTACATATACCAATGTAAAATCTAATGTTCCCCATGAAAATCAAAATATCTTTTTTTTAAATATCCGTCACTTTGCAGTCGCCAATTCCTATGCATACTGGAGTAGATGGAGGTCAGCGGGTACCAGATTTGATGAACAGTCTGCCTCCTCTACCAAATTATCCTTCAAATCCTTAAGTTTTCTCATTCAGCAATATATTTGCCAGAAAGCAGACTGTTCTCATTAACGAAATCACGTCCCATACTTAAATTACAGCTGATAACGGGTCACCCTCTCAAAGGCATCAAAAATGACCTTAAAGTGCTACACATAAAAGAGGAATAAAAGGTCTAGATCTTTTAGAAAAATATGAAGTTGCATTTCGCACCAACAAGTAGGATGACGTTCTGAGTGAATAAACATCGAGTTACACTACAGAGAAAACTTTTCAGCCGTTTGATGACTTTAATTTAACGCTGGTAACTTGCGAAAATAAAATCAGTGTAGCTCAAATCTTGAAGAGTACAGGATAATTAATAGATGGGTCATCTTCTGTGTGTAATGAACAAGGTATTCTTTATATTTTAATAATAACCTTTCGCAGGTATAGTGCATAGGAAATTTAAGAACATGAAGGGCAGATATTGATATTGCACCCCGTTTGATGGCATCCTATTTAACCATTCCATAGTATCAACCTTGGGCCATAGACTATAACTGGGAAATATCAGAGCATCAAGAATTTTCAACACAACCGGAATAATAGCTCAAACTTGGAGAAATTTTTCAGTTTTGGCGGCGCTTCATTGTTTCTTGCTTTGTTTGCGCATTTGGGTAACTGCCATGAGACAAAAACTAAAAACATGGGATATACCATTCTTTGCACATATTGCAGATATATTTTCCATTTACCCCCATGGGTTAAGCCCTGGTTGCTTTGGAGTCATTTCTCTTCGATTCTGTCATTGCCTCCTGTTATATTCTGTTATTGCCAGTTTTTGCTGATGTTGAGCTCCACGAATTCTCTCTCATTTACTGTCGGTGTACATGTATTACTACTTCTGGGTTTGTCACTTTAATGTTTACTTAACACATTAACAAAAATGGAAAGCATACTTTTAATCAAATCGATATTTACTTCATGTTTGCACTTACTTATCCCTTGTCAATTATTGTGCGCTGTTCTTGCGCCTTGAGTGCCATCTAATGGCACTCGAATAATTTACCTTCTTATCGGAGATGTCACCTCCAGCATGCACCTACACCTCGAACGACTTATAGTATTATGATATATATTGGACTGATGTTTCAACTTATATGGTATTAATGCTTTAAACTACACATTTCTCGTATATTGCAGTATTTTTTCCTTATTTATTGTGAGGACTTCTCATTTTGTGATCTATGAAAGTAATCAGCATCCCATGGACATTTTTATTTTTACGAAAAGTATTTTTGTAATCTCTGCAAAGAATTATATATCCCTTGTTTTTAATTTTTGTCTCATGGTAGATCTGATGATGACAGTTAACCGAAACGCGCAATCCAAATAAGAAATCATTAAGTGTGAGGAAAACTGACAAATTTTGTATTTTTGTGCATTATTATGGCAGCTGATCTGCATATAAACGTCTGCTATTTAGACAATAGCTTCCTTTACTTAAGCTAGGAATTCTACAATTTCTCTTGTGATTTTATTCGTGATACCTGTAATAGAAATTTCATTGCTCCAAAAATATTTCGTATCTTCACTATGTATCTTCTACTGTGAACTGAAAAGTATTTTGCAAACTACCTTCGAAATCCGCTATCTGTCAATTTTCACATATATCTGTGTTGTCAGCACAGATCACACATGTCACCCATAACGCAGACAATTTTTCTGAAAACTTGATATCCAATGCCCAGTCAAAGACATATAATGTCGCATTCGCGGTACATTTCTCTATGACTTTGACTGGAAACATGAATGGTAGTTGGCAATGCATCACCTCACATATAAAATATGTAAAAATTTGTTTCACTTCAATAGAGATATAGGTTGCCTTTTACATCTTAATATCTCTTCGTACTTAACAAGCAGTTGCTTTCTACCCGTCAATGGAATTTATTATAAAGTATAAATGAAATAACGAAGAATCAGTTTTCTGATTTTTGAAATGATACACCCGAATTGTTCGTCTCCAGAAAGCTGTAATAGGCTCACACGGGCAGAATCGGCAAGTATTTTATTTTGTGTTCTACTAACATTTCGTGGCCGCCACGTTACACTTCGGCAAGATATGAAATAGGACGATCGTTGGCCAGCACGCTCAGATAGCTGGAGTCTGGCATCCAATTTGGAGATAAATCACTGAATAGCCCTCTTTGGGGCACTTCAGAGCATATATCTACATAGTATTTTGTTTCACAATGTAAATAGTGCATGGCTTAAGAGCAGAACACAGCAATTGCCGTAACCCGATTTCCCAGAAACTTCGTTCATCGGAAGAGGAGTCAAATAAGCAAACGCGTGTCTCGGCTTATCCCTAAATGCTCGATCGTTTCTGACAAAACGATGGTCAAAGTTTTCGACTTACTTCGTATGAATTTTAGCGGGCAATAATCTCTCAGAGAAATGGTGGCACAGAGGCTAGCGTCGCAGCTTCTCACTTCTGCGCCCCGTATTCGAAACTTGATTATTGTTTTTATTTATTTAGATATTTTCCGTTTTTCTGCCCATGTCCGCAGACGTTTACCCTACACGAATGTTTTTTTTATCAAGTTAGGGGATAGAAGGGCGATATATTAAATGTAAAAGTACAACTGTGTTTCTCAATAAGTGTCTTATATTTATTACATACTAAGAGTATATGTGTATGGTATTTTCAGGGATTACAACCTTTTTAAATTTTCACAGTCTTACACTTCGGTCTTGTATCAATTCTTGTATTAATTCTTATAGTTTATCGTTACATATATTCTTGAGGAAGATTTGGTGTATTTGCTTAGAGGATAGAGTTGTAGGAACCTTCGAAACATGAAAATCTCCAACACCACAAGCATCGCGCAACGGCGGGTTTCTCACAGTGACATTTCTTCGTACCAATCTCACTCGGAAAAGAACGTCGGTAACATTGCCGAAGATTTCACGCGTTGGAAATAATTTCGTGGCAAATCGTGCATAATGGAAGACTTTTCCGAATACTAGCGTTTACAACTGATTATGGATCAAGATGCGCTACAGGAATTTCACCGAAAATAGTTTCAAATGATTTCTTTATTTATGTTCTTCTTCATTCACCAGATATCCAGTTAGTACACGAATAAGGACAAAGTTGTTTCAGTATACACTGGTAAACATTCGTGTGGTAATCTGAGGATACGGGTATAAAAATGGAAAACAAAAAGAAAGTTAGTAATCGAGGAGCAAAAAATGTGCAGCCTTGCCGTTTGCCTCTGACCCATTGCTCCAGCTGAGCAGCTTATCCGCTGAAAGGCACATACAGTAACTACCTCGATAACTTTGACCGTAGTTTTCTCAGAAGCGGTCGAGTATCTACATATAAACGGAGAGACGGGTTCGCTAATTTTGACACTTCTTTGACTGAGCGAAGTTTCTGGGAAATCGGATTATGACACTTAACGTGTTCTCCTCCTTAGTTGCGAACTATCAAGTAAGTAAGGATGAACTTGGTGGATGAACACAGCGGCTAGCTTATGGAAACCAAAACAAGCGACTGCCTCCCCCACCTGCCCGTCCCCCTCCCCCCCCCCCCCCCCCCACACACACACACCAACAAAGCTAGCCGGGAAGAATACGCCGCACCACCGATGGAAGACGCTGAGCAGAAGGGAGTAAATTGACCTTGAAGGACGACTGCTCCTACCAGGTAACACCAAGACAATTAGTCATACATTATGCTGTGACAGGACTCTTTTTATCACTTATTCCTTCTGTGTGAGGCTGTAAGATTCTTGTACAGGTTATGCCTTACAATGTGGGCATCTCTTCTTTGTGTGGGTAGCAAAACGATTAACATTATTAACCATTGATACTGAAGCTGCAACATTTCCTTGCTGGAAAAGTATAATGTATAGAGCATTGCTCAAAGTATATATCATGAAATTATTTGAACGTGAAAGTTAATTGCTATCATACTTGCGATACTTGCTATACATGTGTATAACCCTTGCGATATTAGCATGAGAGTTTAAAATAATGTCGATGTAATTACCATAAACTAAAAACATTTTATTAATTGGCTGTTGTTTTCAAACGGGCAAAAAATTATTTTTTTCAGAATAAGGCAGTATTTTCTTAATATTTTCATCATCACAGCCATTAGCTTTTGTACATCTTTCATTACAGCAGAGGGACAAATCAAGCGATCTACATATTCAGTTGTAAAATTTTCGAGAACTTGTTTTTTATATTATGTTTGCTTTTATGGTACGTACTTTTATATATATTTAACCGTTTACATAATAATGTAAAGTGAACACGTAAATACTACTGCCATTACTACTACTACTACCATTACGGTGTGTGGCGGAGGGCACTTTGCGTGCCACTGTCATTACCTCCCTTTCCCGTTCCAGTCGCGTATGGTTCGCGGGAAGAACGACTGCTGGAAAGCCTCCGTGCGCGCTCGAATCTCTCTAATTTTACATTCGTGATCTCCTCGGGAGATATAAGTACGGGGAAGCAATATATTCGATACCTCATCCAGATACGCACCCTCTCGAAAACTGAACAGGAAGCTACACCGCGATGCAGAGCGCCTCTCTTGCAGAGTCTGCCACTTGAGTTTGCTAAACATCTCCGTAACGGTATCACGTTTACTAAGTAACCCTGTGACGAAACGCGCCGCTCTTCTTTGGATCTTCTCTATCTCCTCTGTCAACCCGACATGGTACGGATCCCACACTGATGAGCAATACTCAACTATAGGTCGAACGAGCGTTTTGTAAGCCACCTCCTTTGTTGATGGACTACATTTTCCAAGGACTCTCCCAATGACTCTCAGTCTGGCACCCGCCTTACCAACAATTAATTTTATATGATCATTCACTTCAAATCGTTCTGCACGCATACTCCCAGATATTTAACAGAAGTAACTGCTACCAGTGTTTGTTCCGCTATCATATAATCATACAATAAAGGATCCTTCTTTCTAAGTATTCACAATACATTGTAGTAGTAGTATTTACGTGGTCATTTTAGGTTATTATGTAAATGGTTAAATATACATAAAAATACGTAATAATAATAATAATAATAAAAATAATGTCTCCAAATATTACTAGAATCAATAATATATTGTTGAACAAATTTTAGAAATTAATTACTTTCGTGAGGATCACGTGCAAATAACAGCGCTACCGCCCTGCCTTTAGTCTTTTTCATAGTACAGTAGACAAGCTTGTGTTCTCTCCATGATTTATGACAGACAAAGTTTTAAACGCTCCAACTGACTTTATCTGCCTACTGTTCAGATCTTGTTGTCTACCTGTATATGAACAATGCAGAAGATTTTATCCACAATTACTGTTCCTAACGATTCCTCAGGAAGTTCTACCTACCGCACAGAGTAAAACAACGTTTCAGCTACGTGTTCTGGTAATTCGCAATTGCAGAATGACACACAGTTCTACTGATAGCCGATCACCAAAACCACGCGTCAAAAATTCAAAATGTTCAAATGTGTGTGAAATCTTATGGGACTTAACTGCTAAGGTCATCAGTCCCTAAGCTTACACTCTACTTAATCTAAATTATCCTAAGGACAAACACACACACCCATGCCCGAGGGAGGACTCGAACCTCCGCCGGGACTAGCCTCACAGTCCATGACTGCAGCGCCCCTGACCGCTCGGCTAATACCGCGCGGCAAAAACCACGCGTCATACAGATTCAGTATCGTTCGTTCGTCCTTGTATCACACTCTATGCAAACACAAAAGAAGTAAAGAGCCGAGTTAAGGTGATATAGATGCCAATGTTCCGTATGCTTCGATTTATTGCTTGCACTATCGACAGTGATTCTTCCTACACACGCAAGACATGTACACAAAACAAGCATTCGTTTTGATGAGGAGGAGCTCTGCAAATGCAAACTCCGTGTTTCGCGACTACATAGCACTTACAGTTTTCCTACAATTGAAAATACCAATCGCTCAAAGTCGAACAAATGGCAGGTAAAATAATAAAAAAAAGCATTTAAGAATGTAGGAGAATCAGACAGTGATGAAAAGAAGTGGTGAAACGGAATATCGAGAACAAACGGATTTTCTGTTATATTCGTACATGAAATCCTCCATGCTCGTGTAAGTACACTGTTATTTAACTGTTGCTGTCTTTTAAATTCATTCTATATATTTGTTTCAACGAGTTTTCTCTTATGTAAGATACATTACACTCTAGATCTAGAGACACCGATTGTCATAGTCTTATACTTCTTTCGTAGCAAATAATACGTAATTTTCTACTGTTATTTTTAGAACGTATACACCGTGTGTCGCTCCAATTCCGTACTTCATAAATTCGATGGCCGCTGGTCGCATTTCCTACCTTATGTTCATGTATGGCTGTCACCCTGTCAATTTCAATGGTTCTGTCGCCTGTCACTTTCCGGAAGTCTGCACACCAACAGGAAGACGTCTACGATGGCCCTCGGGAGCGGTATCGTCGGGATTTCATAATGCAGTAGCCTCGTTTCTCCCGAGCTGGTGTAATAGCATTTCTTGTTCGAATATGATCATCTGTCTTCTTTTAGATGTATGGAATAATAGATTTCGAAAGAGCACGTTTACGTGAGAACTTAACAAAAACACATCTCAGCGACGCGTAATGGCCCGAGATAAAAAAAAAAATAAAGCAAAAAAGTAAAGCCCAGAATAACAACTACCAAACACTCAAAAGAGGTGTACACAAAACCAGCGTCCATTTAATTACGACGAGGTATGAAAAAATAAACAGAGCCTTATTCTAACTACATATTGTCATAACAGGGGGTGGACAAAAATAAGGAAACACGCCGAGAAATGCGCGCTTGAACATAAATGCAAATGCTAGCCAATCCTGCAGCTTACACTGTTGTATTTGATCACGAACGGCACATATCCAATGTCCTCAATACGTTGCAAGTGTGAATCGTGTTAGAGCCGTCTTCTGTGTAGTTGTGAGTGCATTATGTCGGAGCTAACTGAATTACAATGATGGCAGATTGTTGGTGCTCTTATTGCCGGTGCTTCCGTAACCAAGAGAGTCGAAGTTTTTCGTGATTCAAAACGCACCGTGTCGCAGATATGTACTGCATACAGAGAAAGCGAACAAACATCATCAACCCGCGGACGAAAGAGTGTGATGAGTGATCGTCACAGAAGGCTTTTGAAGAGAACTGTATCGAAAAATAAAGGCCGACATCTGCAAAAGTCACCGCGGAACTGAATGTCACATTTGCGAACACTGTCACCACCACAACAACACAAATGTACCTCCAGAAGCAGGGAGTTGCAGAGTGAACTGCAATTTCTAAACCGCTCATCAGTAGTGCAAATGCCCATAACATTAAAACATGTCGCCAGAGCCTTAAAACCTGGACTACGGACCAATAGAGGAAATTTATTTGGTCGGATAAATCTTGTTCCATATTGTTTCCAACATCTGGCTGAGTTTACATATCAAGAGTGAAACATGGAGGGACTTCGGTGATAATTTGGGTAGCCACATAGATGTATGCCTGGTGCCTCCTGTCAACGATTATGTGACCATTTTGGTTAATCCCATGGTACAATGTTTGTTCCGCAACAATGATACTGTGTTTGACAAGGACCCTGTTCACATAGCTCACATCGCCCAGGACTAGATTTTGACGCACGAGGATGAATTGCAGCATCTCCCCTCGCGACCAGAATCACCAGATCTCTATATTATTGAGTCCTTGTGATCTACTTTGGGCAATGGTTCAAAGGGCTCTAAGTACTATGGGAATTAATATCTGAGGCCATCACTCCCCTAGGCGTAGAACTACTTAAACCTAACTAACCTAAGGACATTACACACATCCATGCCCGAGGCAGGATTCGAACCAGCGACTGTAGTAGCAGCGCGGTTCCGGACTGAAGCGCCAAGAACCGCTCGGCCACAGCTACTTTGGGGAGAAGGCTGCGTAATCGTTATTCACCTCCACCACCGTTACCTGAATATGACACTTTTTTTTAGGAATAATGGTATAAGATTCCCTTGAAAACCATACAGGACCTGTATCTTCCATCCAGAGATGACAGGAAGCCACCATTTCTTACACCATATTAGTTGTGGTAATGTGTTGTGTTTTGGTATTTCCATAGTTCTGTTGCCGCCCCCTCTCTCTCTGTCCTACTAATCTTGAAAACACCGAAAGGGCAATACGAGGGCAGAAGACTATATAGTGCGCAGCTTGCTGAGTGGTGGCCGGTTTGCTGCTATTAGTTATACACCACTCTCTTTTATCTGCACAAACGACCCCACTGTTTCTAATCTTACTGGATAGACGTGTACCTTGTAACACCTAAAAAAATGGTGTTTGTCCATTACTGTTAGTTTCACTGACACGTGAAACCATGCACTATCCGTTCTTGCCTCCACAGTTGCTTCATGATAGTTGAAAGAAGATTTTGACTGTTAGCCACTCCTTTTAACTGTATCTCCGGTGGCAGCTCTTTCCGTGCCTTTCTCAATCCCTTTAGATTTTGCTCGGGTGATAACAGGACAAGACTCAGTTTTTAATGCAGTGCCTGATGAATGGCTTCCCGTAAACCCATTAACTCTCCCTCTCTCTCTCTCTCTCTCTCTCTCTCAGTCAGACACACACACACACACACACACACACACACACACACACATACACACGCCCCGAGTGCGTCCAGTCCAGAGTACTAGTTGATGCTCCGGCATAATTCATTACTTCCCTAGTTAGCTGTCGAAGCATGTGTGTGTTGTTCGGCACGCCGCACAAACTCACAGTCCGTATGGAATGTCAGGACAAAACCGCTCTGTTGTTCCCTACAACCAAGTCTCTCGTGGCTTCCAGTGCCCTGTTTAGCTCACTCACGTCGTTTTCATCCACTGTCCGGAACATTGTCTTGAGTATCCTTCCTCCAGCATCTGTTCACCCCCCCTCCCTCTTCCCCCTCCACAATTGTCGTGACCCCCCCCCCTACCTCCTGCATTTGTTCCATCAGTCGCCAATATGCCACACGTAACTTCTTTTGTTCCCCTGACACCTCACTGAATACTCCACTGCTGCTCACTGACTGCCGTAAACCTCTTCCAGCCTCCAGATTCCACACATTAAGTATCAAATTTAACATCGACCTATGAGTAGACGATATCACATTCTACTGCCTCTGGGGCTCATTTGTTGCACTACTGGCTGTTTCTTGGCCATGTAGCTCATAACATAGTCGTAGTCCTGGTGTGATGACACCATCCTCCCCACTCTGGCTGTGCAGTGAAGGTTTTGCAGAGCATGGCTAGGCGGTTTGCAGTCGTTTAGCGTACATGTTGTTATAAACTACCGGGTGATCAAAAAGTCAGTATTAATTTGAAAACTGAATAAATCACGGAATGATGTAGATAGAGAGGTACAAATTGACACATATGCTTGGAGTATCATGGGGTTTTATTAGAACTAAAAAAAATACAAAAGTTCAAAAAATGTCCGACAGATCATCTGATCAGAATAGCAATAATTAGCGTAACAAAGTAAGACAAGGTAAAGATGATGTTCTTTACAGGAAATGCTCAATATGTCCACCATCATTCCTCAATAATAGCTGTAGTCGAGGAATAATGTTGTGAACAGCACCGTAAAGAATGTCCGGAGTTATGGTGTGGCGTTGGTGTCGGATGTTGTCTTTCAGCATCCCTAGAGATGTCGGTCGATCACGATACACTTGCGACTTCAGGTAACCTCAAAGCCAATAATCGCACGGCTGAGGTCTGGGGACCTGGGAGGCCAAGCATGACGGAAGTGGCGGCTGAGCAGACGATCGTCACCAAACGACGCGCGCAAGAGATCTTTCACGCGTCTAGCAGCATGGGGTGGAGCGCCATCCTGCATAAACATCGTACGTTCCAGCAGGCGTTTATCAGCCAGGCTGGGGATGATGCGATTCTGTAACATATCAGCGTACCTCTCAGCCATCACGGTAGCAGTTTTGCTGGCCAGGGCCATCTGTCGGACATTGTGTTAAGTTAACTTTTTTTTTTGGTTCTAATAAAACTCCATGTCATTCCAAGCATGTGTGTCAATTTTTACCTCTCTATCTATATTATTCCGTGGTTTATTAAGTTTTCAAATTTATACTGACTTTTTGATCACCCGGTGCATGTCGGTACACTGCGCTTACTGGCCAGCAATTGCTAATGCAATAATCCGTGGAAAAAAAGAACTTACCTGACGATGAGAATATTCTGGTAACAAAAAGTGAAGGAAGTAGAAATCATTTTCATGAAATCCTCAGTCCCTGATCTCAGTATCAGACGAAATGTCCATAAAGATATTTCAATCAAACCTACCGATAATTCAGCTAACAGGACACTCAAGCTGATGGTGGAATCACATACCATCTCACAAGAGAAATACACCTTGGAAAAAAACAGTTGTTGAAAAACACATAAGAAGTGACTGACGGATTAAGTGATAGATAAATCATACCAAATACAAAAATCTTATCTCTTGATGTTACAATACATGAATAGCAGTGTAGCAATTTTTTGAAGTTGTAGCAATATTAAGATTTAGTGTGATCAGACAAAATTTTGTAAGAACAAAGCCTACAAAACTCATGTTCTAAACATACTTCGTCACACAGTGTTATACATATAGGGTGATTCTTATTAACGTTTAAAAAATACTGAAGCAACGTAGACGACACTGAAGCAAGTAATTTAACGTAAGACACACAGGGACGTAAATTTCATTGGTCGGGAAATACCCCAAAAGTGGATGACAAATGTTGCACATGTGATGTCACCAGGTGACGTACGTTTTCCACACGTGCGGCTGTTGGGCCTATCTGCCTGTCACTCCTGATCATCCCAAACCAAGTCAATTATTCACGTCAGTGTGGCTCCGGTCCTGCACGCATGACTGTAGAGCGTGGGGCTCAGGGTTCGAGTCTTGCGAGTGGCAGGCAGAACGTTTTTTCACTGCGTTAGTCAGTTACGTGTTTACATTGAGGGAGGATTTACTATTTTATTTGCCAATTTCGCGGTCCCCACTGGTTTAGTGCAAAACAAGATGCAACAAAATCTTACCATATTGTATCACAAGTGAGTGAGTATAAGCTTCCGCACTGCATCGCTACGGGTAAATGACCTACGTTTTCTTTACTAAATAATATCTGCAAACAAAAAAGGGATAAAAGAAAAAAAAGAATTGTTTATGCTTGATTACAGCAAGAATAATAACTTTGTATCTTCTACGTTTACAACAGATCATATTTCCAGCAGGTGTTCGAAAAAAGAGTAGTATACCGGAGTGATGTGCAGCACTGTCCCCTACTGACGGCCTAGCCGCTGCACGTGTGTCGATGTACGTCATCTGGTGACGACACATATTCAACATTTGTCATCCATTTTGGAGTAGTTCCCGACATTTGCGGCCCTATCTGACCTATATTAAATAACTTGTCTCATCATCATCTACGTCACTTTGGTGTATTTAAATGTTAATAACAATGATTCAGGAGGAATGTCACATAATTTGGGAGGTGATTCTACACGTGACAATAAACCGAAAAAACGTCCCATGGGCATGTGTCCTATTTTCGATTGTTAGGGAACTGGAGCGGGTTACACGCTGAGGTGGACAGAATAATGGTGGGAGAGATGTCTGATCCATCGTACAAGAGGTGGGCGTTCTCGAACAATTGGCAGCACTGTGACGCCGCACCGAGGCCACAGCTGCAACTGTGTTGGACCAGTGATCAGTCGCGAGGCCATCTGCGTGACGTCCTCTAGTGTTGTTTAATTGGGCTAGTCCACTGCATTCGCTAATACCAACATGCCGCATACCTTCACGTATGCAGAATATGCAGACAGTCTGTGTCGTTGAGACGGAATACCGGAGACATGTCGGGTTTTTGAGACATTACGTGAATCTGGAACATTACCCAGTGTACGCGTAACATCAGAACGTGAAGTCGTCCAGTCAGCCGAGGAGAGGGAAGACATTATTGCAATGGTGCAACAGAGTCCCACAACCAGTACACGGCACATTAGCCGTCAGCTCGATGTTCCTCAAATGAGACTGTTGTTTCGCTCTGCACTATCACAGCGCAGGCCTAAACTCATGTTTTAAGCACCTTCTTACTTCCCACTGTTGAAGAGCAATTCGGGGCTGGCGATTGCATCTTTCAACACGATCGAGCACCTGTTCATAATGCACGGCCTGTGGAGGAGTTGTTACACGACAATAACATCCTTGTAGTGGACTGACCTGCACAGAATCCTGACCTGATCCTATAGAACACTTTTGGGATGTTTTGGAACGCCGACTTCGTTCCAGACCTCACCGATCGACATCAATACCTCTCCTCAGTGCAGCACTCCGTGCAGAATGGGCTGCCATTCCCCAAGAAACCTTCCTGCTCGTGATTGAACGTATGCCTGCGAAAGTGGAAGCTGTCATCAAGGCTAAGGGTGGGTCAACACCATATTGAATTACAGCATTATTGATGGAGGGCACCACGAACTTGTAAGTCATTATCAGGCCGGCGTCCGGATGCTTTTGATCACATAGTGTATCTCCCAAATGAAGTTGATGTCATTACTAACACTGCAATAAATAGAGGCTATGGTCATTCCAAAATAAATACAGTTTAAAAACAAATCAACTACACACTCAATCAGCTTAAACTATCCTCATGCCAACACATTAATCCACACAAGTATACATAGCTCAATACAAAATCGTATTGGATTATCCATCTCGGCTGGTTAGGAATACAAATACAAAAGTGCATATTCCTAACGTCACAAGTAAGTAGAGTAATTGAATGGGTCGCCAGAGGGAGGATAATGCTAAACCTCAATTAAATAAGGGTTTTGTCGTCACGTTATTTGTGGTGTATTCGAATGTACCACACGCTGGTAACAAGTAGTTCAGTATGTTCCTCGAGAAAATATGGATGACTGACCGTGAAACCACGATTGGGCGAGAAGACACTGGACATCTACGTCTCATCCCATAACGTGGAGACTGGTGGCTTCCGCTCTTTGTAAAACAGGGAAGGCGGCGATCTGGGGCAGATCCGACGACAGAGGACAGTGTTGGTGCAGGTGCTAGTGCACTGGAGCGAACAGTTCAGTGCACGTTGTTGAACGTGAGGCTACACGGCAGATGACCCCTACATGTTCCCATAATGACCAAACGATCGTATTGGGCCAATGATCAAGACTGAAGTGTGGATAAATGAAAACTTTTCGTTTGATATGATGGATTACCTTTCTTGTTGTACCAGGTCGATGGTGGTTTCCAGGTGTATTATCACCCAGCCGAACAACTGTTCGAAACATCACTGCATAACAGATGTAGGTCGGAAGGGCATATGTTTTAGGGGACATCTACCTGGGCTTCCATGTGACATGTGGCAGTGATCTAAGGCACCGAGACAGCTCTGGACTAAGAGAACATTACTGTGGACCACCTGTATCCCCTACTTCATGTTGTCCTTCCTGATGACGATATCTTCCAACAGGATAACTATCCATGTCGCAACTCCAGGGATTTCAGGAGGATGATAACGTACTGAAGTCTCAAGTCGATGTAGTAGCTAGCACATTCACGTGACCTGAACGCAATGTAACACCTATGTGACGCTATCAGGAGCCATCTCCACATCCACATGTTACAGGAGTCGCGTTACCTGTACGTATATGTCTGGTGCCAGACACCTCCAGAAACCTACGAAGCATTTGTCGAATCCATGGCAAACAGAGAAGTGTATTTGGGATTTAGATTTGTTAGGGTCACTATCTCTTGATGGTGCAGTTTTCATTATTTTCTGTCTGCAAATAAATGGAAACTGCAATGCGTAGGAACAAAAAATATGTAACCATGTAATTCATATTCAAAAAAGACACTTATTGTCTTCATGCAGTGATTTTTTTTGGACCATCAAGAGATACAGAGTACAACATGTATAACTGCAGATCATGCTATTGGTGTCTGATGATGGTGTACTGAACAACATTACATCAGTGTTTACAACATTTTCATACTTAACGATTACCGCTGTTACGAGTTGTATGTTTTTAGGTTGGGTAGTACCTCCAGGTACTCTTGGCACAAGAAAGGCATTCGTACCTATTTTCCCCTGGGCAGAGGGTTAGTTACTGAAGTGCAGATGTGTGGACGCAATGTGGTTAGTATATACTGCCAGGCGTCGTTCACTTCGCGGCCCACGTCCGGCCATGCAGAAAATATCAGGTCGTAAAGTTTGTGATGTGTTCGTGAGAAGACTGTTCGATACAGAGATAATACAACCAACACACTGATGAGTGTGCATATTAAAGTACCTCATACAAAAATATTTGCACTTACACCCTATATATAGAGTATCCGAAGTAAAGAAAAATATTAGTGGCTGTAAATTTCTTCATCCAGTTGCAGAATGTTATAAGAACTTCCATTAATCAGAAACGGTAGTTGCTGCAATATCAGGAATTACTTTGCAGAGCCGAATCTAAGAGTATTCAACGTAACTAACAAGCTGTTCACACAGGGATCAAAGATGTAAGGTTAGATATCTACCGCACATGATCAGATCTACATCTACGTCCTTACTCCGCAAACCACCCTGGGGTGTGTTGGGAGGATACTTTATGCACCACTGTCACTTCACTGTTTCCACTTTCAGTCGCGAGTCGTTCGCAGGACGAACGATTGCCAGTAAGTGTCCGTCTGGGCTCGAATCTCTCTAATTTTATCTGCATGGTCTTTTTGTTGACTCTTCTAGGAACGTGCACTTTTGAAACTCAAGCAGTGAACCACACCGTGATGCAAAAGCCGTTATTGAAACATCTGCCACTGGACTTGGCTGATCATCTCTCTGACGCGTTCGTACATACTAAATGAACCTTCTCCATTTTCTCTATTAATCCTGTCTGGTACTAATCCCATACTGACGAGCAATAGTCAAGTATTTATCGAACGAGGTTTTTGTAAGCGGCCACTTTTTGTTGATAGACTACGTTTCCTGAGATTTCTTCCAATGAATCTCAGTCTAGCATCTGCTTCACCCGCGACTATTTTTATGTGGTCTTTCCACTTCAAACCACTTCGTTCACATACTCTTAGATTTTTGTGAAAGTAGCTGTTTCCAGTGATTGTTCTGTAGTCGGGTAGTAACCATATGACAATGGGTTTTTCTGTCTATAAAAACGCAATACTTTACATTTATCTACGTAGTGGTTCAATTGCAACTCCTTGCACCAAGCATGGATCATCTGCAGGTCTTTCTGCATTTCACTACAATTTTCTAACGTTACGACTTCTCTGTATGCAACAGCAGCATCCGCGAAAAGCTTCATGGAATTTGTGTCCCTTTGGAACATGGATCTCACACAAGGAAAGAGAATACCTTCTGCCATGCACTTCAGACGTATTTGCAAGTTTTAGTTCTATATACACTCCTGCAGTACATTACCTCCAAAAATGAACACATTCATTACTCTCTACTACTCTTAAATTCACACAAAAGGGCGAAAGATTAAAGTGCAACGTACCGTCAAAGATGTGGTCTTTAAGAGACATAACACGAACATGGTTTGTGGATGGTTATTAACCGTGTCCATTTGAAACCATCAACACATTTGGTTTTATCGATCGAGCGAAACCACGATACACCTACTTCTGGGTACCGGGATTGAGTCCAGCGTCTTAACCATAGTATCGCCTAACTCAAATAAGCTGCCAGATAAATGAAGTAGAGCACTCAGAATGGAAGGAGGAAAAGAAACTTCAAGGGTTTAGAGTGATTACAAAATCCTGGCATATTCACAAAGAATTTGGTAGTATGAGCCCACTTATTAATGTGACGTAGTACCACCTCTGCCGTAGACAAATGCGCTGATTCGGTTGGGAGGGGTGTCATAAAGACGTTGTATTCTCTCTTGAGGTCAGCTATAATACAGCTGTCGTAACTTGTCATAGGTATCCTGGATGCTGATAATGGGACGGACTGTATGTGTGAGCTGGTTCCACAGATGTTCTGTCAGGCAGATCTCTGGGAACCTTACTCGCCCCGCAGTACCTCAGCATCGTGCAGGCAGTTCATGTAGACAAGCTTCATGTGTGAACAGGCATTGTACTGCCGAAAAAAATGGCAGCACGATAATGTTGCGTGAGAGATAACACATGAGGACGCAATATCAGTGTCGTCAAAGTTCCGTTAATCATTCCCAGCTGTAATCTGAAGTCACGCACGATGCCTGCTCCCCCCACCATTACACTACTAATAACATCGCTGTGCCTGTCCAAAGTTTTTGAAGAGTTGGATCTCTCCACAGATCGCGGCAATTCTGGCCGACCGTATCGTAATTCATCAATGAACACATTGATACGACAGTTATCGGCCGGCTGGAGTGGCGCTACAGTCTGGAACCGCGCGACCGCTACGTTCGCAGGTTCGAATGCTGCCTCGGCCATGGATGTGTGTGATGTCCTCAGGTTAGTTAGGTTTAAGTAGTTTCTAAATCTAGGGGACTGATGACCTCAGATGTTAAGTCCCATAGGTCTCAAGGCCTTTGAACCAATCCGCGCTTACGGATCACGGCACCACTCCAGTCGCAGCTGTTTTCGTTCTGATGTTAACTGGAGCCTTGCATGCGATGGTAATTCCCAAGTCCGGTTGCTGGTAATCTCCAGACCACTGGAGTGGAGTGACAGAATGCTGCATGGAGTCCATTACTTGTTCATAGGTGGCAGGCGCAGATATGAATTGGGTACGATGTTGTTGGTGTGCAGTACGGTTATCCTCCCATGTGGATCTAGCGTGGTCGGCCGGAACCTCGATAATGATTTTGCCAACCCTTACATTCCCTGCAGTACAACATTGGGCCACTGTCAATTTCGAAAACTCCACATGTCTGCGTACTGCACGATTCGACCACCCAGTCAAACACAGACTCAGTCAGACCTCTTTGAAACTCTGTCGGGCGATGTTAACACTGTTGCATACCACTAAGCAGCATCTCCGTGTCCGCAGCGATCACTCGGCATCTAAATTTCACGCTCTTTATATACCCTACTAGCTCTAAACACGAGCAATTCTGAACACACTAAACACGGCCGATACTGAACACGATCGCCGGCCACTGTGGTCGAGCGGTTCTAGACGCTTCAGTCTGGAACCGCACTGCTGCTACGGTCGCAGGTTCGAATCCTGCCTCGGGCATGGATGTGTGTGATGTCCTTAGGTTAGTTAGGTTTAAGTAGTTCTAAGTCTAGGGGACTGATGACCTCAGATGTAGTGCTTAGAGCCATTTGAACCAATTTCGAACACGGTCTATACGAAACTGGACCTATATTGAACAGGACCGATACTGAACACGAGCAGTACCAAGAATGAACAGTACTGAACACGAGCAACACTAATTCCTTTTGGGGGCCGTTCTATCTGTCTCAGAGAATTTGCCGTTCTAGTGAGTTACACCAATGGTGCGTATGTGTACGAAGTTACACTGACATCCGATCATGTTCTCTGGGAGCTTCATTTTTTCCCGTCAGTGTACAATGTAGAAACAACAAAATCTATTCGTAGGGAAAAGAATAGTCATGGAAATTTAGATGTGACGTTAGTTTCATGAAGTAATTTGCTTTCTCTCAGCAACAGTTGTCTGATTTGTTAACTGACTTTCATATAACGGGAAGGATTAACAAAGTAAGTCTCTTACCCTGCTGTCAAAGGATTTCCCTTTGAATTTTTACTTTGTTTTACATGCAATACAGTTTAATAATTAATGTGGTCTATTGCCTAATACACTTGCCATACTCAGGAACAACTCTTCTTTTGTAAGGCTCTGGAATTGATTATGGGGTGAAAGTCGAAATGCTTCATTGTGGATAATAGAGGGCCAAATTCTTGTTCAATGATTTTAAGTCTAATTTAAAATCGGTAAAATATAATTATTGTCTCTCCCCGGAAATAAGTATTACAGTTCCCCGTTTCAGAAGAATTTGGAGCATTTATTTCTGCGCCTGTTGTTCCAGACAGGTTTTCCTAAAGCTTTCAGGACGCGTTCCGTGTATCATCTAGGTGAGGTCGGTAATCCGGGAAGCCTGAGCCAATCTCGGTGCACAACAGCTCTGACGGAAACGTCTTCCTTACTTTTGATCCCTGTACGCGGCAGATCTGTAATCAAAACGCGGGAAAAAGAGAATAAAGAACCTTGCAAGCGAAGCGGAGTGGAGCAGAGCAAAGCAGTCTTAACGGTCGTAATTAACACACACACCGAGATACGGAAATGCGACTCTGCCGCTGCAGCATACAGATCCTTCACTCAAGCGCAGCCGTCGCCATGCACAGTCTGTGGGCTTTCTGACTTCCTACTGTACGCCACCGTGCAGTCCTGTGGACGGCGCTACGTGAGCGGACCTGCTCGTGAACGCGCAGTATTTTCATCCCATATATTCAGAGTGCATTACTGTTGATTTATAATACTTAGCATCTTGTTGTTTTATGCCAACAACGAGTGGCATTAATTAAGCAATAATGCAAATTCTATTTGCTTAGCTATAGTAGTTTAATTTCTACAAGAATTTGTTTACGCTATATAATACTGAAGACACGTTTAGTTTTCGTTACCATTAAGTGGTTAGCACACTGGACTAGCATTCGGGCGGACAACGGTTTAATCCCGCGTCCGGCCATCCTGATTTAGGTTTTCTGTGATTTCCCTAAATCGCTCCAGGCAAATGCCGGTATGGTTCCTTTCAAAGGGCACGGCCGACTTCCTTCCCCATCCTTCCCTAATCCGATGAGACTGAGGACCTCACTGTCTGGTCTCCTCCCCCAAAACAACCAAACCAGTTGCCATTACCTGGGACATCATGCACCTAGTATCACTCAAACTGTATCAGGCTTCTTTCGGTATCCATAGAATTATGTTTTATCATTCTTGGTGGTCATTTTTAAAGCAAATAATGACTACGTGAAACAATTTTTTTTAAAATTCCTCAAACATATTTTAATCATAACATGTGAGGCATAAAATATTTCTATAAGTGTTGAGACAGTCCTGACCCGGTTCAAATGATATTAGATGCATCATGCACCAGATAATGGCACCGAAAACTAAATGTGTGTTACAAAATTATCGCATAAACAAATTTTTGTACTAATTCAACTATTGTACGTAAGTAAATGTACTATTCCATACTACTTCATATAACGTCGTTCAGTGTTGCCATCGCATCTCGTGGTCGTGCGGTAGCGTTCTCGCTTCCCACGCCCGGGTTCCCGGGTTCGATTCCCGGCGGGGTCAGGGATTTTCTCTGCCTCGTGATGGCTGGGTGTTGTGTCATGTCCTTAGGTTACTTAGGTTTCAGTAGTTCTAAGTTATAGGGGACTGATGACCATAGATGTTAAGTCCCATAGTGCTCAGAGCCATTTGAACCATTTTGAAGAGCCAGTGTTGCCATAAAACACAAATATCCGAAGTGCTGCAGATGAAGAGTAATGCACTCTGAAAATATGGACTGGAAATATTACTTGTCCACGAGCAAGTTCCCTAAGCACATCGAACATCGTAAATAACACACTTTGCTGCTTCACTCGCGATTGGTAGCAATGTTTATTTTGGCACGACGCCTATCAGAGAGTGCTGCCAGCATGAGGTGTCCATCTATTAATTATGCGTTATTTATATGACAAGATATTCCAGAGATGAGATGTTGCCGTCGTTGTCATCGTCGTTCTTTGTTTCTACAAGAAAAATTGTTTGGTGTGAACATGCACTCCAATTTCTGGAACAAATAGCACGAAACCGAAACGAAAGCGGAATTTATATTCACGTCTTACAACTTCTAAACGTAATGTCAGTGTCGCAGAAGCAACATCAAAAACATCATGCCTGTCGTAATAGAAATTTGTGGTAAGGTCTTGTGGGACCAAACTGCTGAGGTCATCGGTCCCCAAGCTTACACACTATTTAATCTAACTTAAACTAACTTACGCTAATGACGACACACACACCCATGCCCGGGGGAGGACTCTAACCTCCGACGGTGGAGGGGGGGGGGGGGTCAAATAAGTTAGTGTATACTTAATAGATAGGAAGCTCATCAAAACAGTATACTGCGAAACGCTTTAAGCCAAAGTAAACGTTGCTTTTGAAGTGACTAAAACAGCAAAATATATTGTTCTTCATAAAATTCCTAACACCTCGTTCAAGTACATATAACATGGCTAAGTTTAATTTTCATACACTCCTGGAAATGGAAAAAAGAACACATTGACACCGGTGTGTCAGACCCACCATACTTGCTCCGGACACTGCGAGAGGGCTGTACAAGCAATGATCACACGCACGGCACAGCGGACACACCAGGAACCGCAGTGTTGGCCGTCGAATGGCGCTAGCTGCGCAGCATTTGTGCACCGCCGCCGTCAGTGTCAGCCAGTTTGCCGTGGCATACGGAGCTCCATCGCAGTCTTTAACACGGGTAGCATGCCGCGACAGTGTGGACGTGAACCGTATGTGCAGTTGACGGACTTTGAGCGAGGGCGTATAGTGGGCTTGCGGGAGGCCGGGTGGACGTACCGCCGAATTGCTCAACACGTGGGGCGTGAGGTCTCCACAGTACATCGATGTTGTCGCCAGTGGTCGGCGGAAGGTGCACGTGCCCGTCGACCTGGGACCGGACCGCAGCGACGCACGGATGCACGCCAAGACCGTAGGATCCTACGCAGTGCCGTAGGGGACCACACCGCCACTTCCCAGCAAATTAGGGACACTTTTGCTCCTGGGGTATCGGCGAGGACCATTCGCAACCGTCTCCATGAAGCTGGGCTACGGTCCCGCACACCGTTCGGCCGTCTTCCGCTCACGCCCCAACATCGTGCAGCCCGCCTCCAGTGGTGTCGCGACAGGCGTGAATGGAGGGACGAATGGAGACGTGTCGTCTTCAGCGATGAGAGTCGCTTCTGCCTTGGTGCCAATGATGGTCGTATGCGTGTTTGGCGCCGTGCAGGTGAGCGCCACAATCAGGACTGCATACGACCGAGGCACACAGGGCCAACACCCGGCATCATGGTGTGGGGAGCGATCTCCTACACTGGCCGTACACCACTGGTGATCGTCGAGGGGACACTGAATAGTGCACGGTACATCCAAACCGTCATCGAACCCATCGTTCTACCATTCCTAGACCGGCAAGGGAACTTGCTGTTCCAACAGGACAATGCACGTTCGCATGTATCCCGTGCCACCCAACGTGCTCTAGAAGGTGTAAGTCAACTACCCTGGCCAGCAAGATCTCCGGATGTGTCCCCCATTGAGCATGTTTGGGACTGGATGAAGCGTCGTCTCACGCGGTCTGCACGTCCAGCACGAACGCTGGTCCAACTGAGGCGCCAGGTGGAAATGGCATGGCAAGCCGTTCCACAGGACTACATCCAGCATCTCTACGATCGTCTCCATGGGAGAATAGCAGCCTGCATTGCTGCGAAAGGTGGATATACACTGTACTAGTGCCGACATTGTGCATGCTCTGTTGCCTGTGTCTACGTGCCTGTGGTTCTGTCAGTGTGATCATGTGATGTATCTGACCCCAGGAATGTGTCAATAAAGTTTCCCCTTCCTGGGACAATGAATTCACGGTGTTCTTATTTCAATTTCCAGGAGTGTATATTGTACTCAATAATTTCGATCATTTCATTCCGACAAGAAATTGGCTTTGTTTCTTTATCGTACGCATTTACTGAATTGTTGAGTGTGCCACGCAGCTATTGTTAATCCTGTGTTTGTGAATCAAGATCCGATGCACTAACGCTATTTGTGGTAGACTTCTGCCGGAAACGGACTGGAAACATTTATTGCCAGCAAACAGTAAATACATTTCCTATCTGTAGTGTGTGATCTTGTTAATTTTGGCTGAAGGCTGGTCCTCTCTCGCTGCCACAATGGTAGGAGTTGGTGTGGCTGTTAGGTCGGGGCACGCGGTAGTGCTGCGACCCGCGACTAGCGCCACATTGATCCGCTTACGCGCGCACAGCGGATTTTCCGCCTATGTTAGCAGATGCTACAGGGAAGCTCTAGCTGTAAAGGAAATCTTTTATCAAAATGAGCTGGGTAGTCGTCAGTGACCACTCCAAACACAAAAAGGACATCACCGATTTACGGTGCCTTGTCCACAGTCTTTCTTCAACACTTACTCTCCCGTGCAAACCAGCGGGTAGAAAGCGCTATTCTTACATCTTCATTTTATCTTTATTTATTAAAGGGTTTATTTATCCTGGTATTCAGCAAACTTTTCATTGTATTCACTTTGATAAGCAAATTATAAAAGGTTGAAAGGTGGCTGTTCTATTTGTAATAGAACTACTAGTTTATGTAGTAACATCAAGCTCCGAATTAGTGAAACTATGCCTTATTATAAACAGATTCATGACTCAGATTATCAATTAATCAACGCTATCTGATTTCGATAGTTAAAAGAAAATTAAGTGAGCAGCTCATTCTTACATAAATCTTGCAACTAATAAAGGATAGCCCGCATCTCGTGGTCGTGCGGTAGCGTTCTCGCTTCCCACGCCCGGGTTCCCGGGTTCGATTCCCGGCGGGGTCAGGGATTTTCTCTGCCTCGTGATGGCTGGGTGTTGTGTGCTGTCCTTAGGTTAGTTAGGTTTAAGTAGTTCTAAGTTCTAGGGGACTGATGACCATAGATGTTAAGTCCCATAGTGCTCAGAGCCATTTTTTTAAATAAAGGATAGGCGTAGTTCAGATGGCTCTGACTACTATGTGACTTAACATCTGAGGTCATCAGTCCCCTAGACTTAGAACTACTTAAACCTAACTAACATAAGGACATCACACACATCCATGCCCGAGGCAGGATTCGAACCTGCGACCGTAGCAGCAGCGCGGTTCCGGACTGAAGCTCCTAGAACCGCTCGTCCGCCGCGGCCGGCTATAGGCGTAGTGTAACTGAACACCTGTTACCATGACAATCGGTCGTCAGATCCTATCAGTATCTCTAAGTGTAGTAGTGAGCAATTTATGGTCGATCACTGTGCAGTGGGGATGTGGGACCCTTAAAGTGATCACAATTGTCAAATACGAAAAGTTAGTAACTCCTAGAAATACCACTTACAGTCGATTTAATGATGTTGCAGTTCAAAAGGCTTGAATTTGTATGGATTTCCAAATAATACTTTATGTCGTTTGTGGTTTGGTTCGTGTAATCTGAACAGTTACATTTTACGGGATCAGCCAATGCGACCAGCGACATTCGTTAAGACTATCCTTCTTAGCTGAAATTAGCATGCATAAGAATGGAGTACATAGCGTTATAAATACAGGAATCTGTCAGACAAGAAATGCGTGGTGGAACTTAGAGTGGGTAACAGTAAACTAAGACAAAGATCTTGTAATACTTGATCATGAAATGGTGGTAGACCAATACATACTTGCTGCGCGGGACTAGCCGAGAAGTCTTAGGCGCTGCAGTCATGGACAGTGCGGCTAGTCCTGGCGGAGGTTCGACTCCTCCCTCGGGCATGGGTGTGTGTGTTTGTCGTTAGGATAATTTAGGTTAAGTAGTGTGTAAGCTTAGGGACTCATGACCTTAGCAGATTTCACACACATTTGAACAATACATACTTACAGGGTGACAATTATTCAACTATATGAAATAAAATCGTCATAACTTCTGAATGGTTTGCCTTAGGTCGTTCAAACTGCACGATTGGCTGCCGGGCATGACGGAAATTAGTAAGGTTTTTCTTAGCGACGAAGCCTACTTTCATTTGGATGGGTTCATCAATAAGCAAAATATGCCCATTTGAGGGACTGAGAATCCGCATTTCTCGATCGTGAAGTCTCTTCCCCCTTCCATGGGTGACTGTGCCGGTCACGGAATAATCAGTGTGATATTCTTTGATGGCACGGTGACTACCGAACGGTACGCGAAGGTTTTGGAACGTGATTTCATCCCGATTATCCAAAGTGACCCTAATTTTGACAATTTGTTGTTCATGCAAGACGGAGCTCGACCCCATCGAAGCAGGAGAATGTTTACTGTCCTGGAGGAGCACTTTGGAAACCGCATTCAGACTCTAGGGTATCCAAAGGCCACTGGCATGGGCCTCGATTGGCCGCCATATTCTCCGGATCTCGTTTTTGTGGAGCTTTATTAAAGACAAGGTGTACAGCAACAACCTCAAAACCTTTGCTTAGCTGAAAGCAGCCATTCAGAGGTCATCGGCAGCATCGATGTTCCGACACTTCATCACATTTGGCTTTCGAGTTCCACACAAAATTCTGTTTGGTTTTGAATTTCCAAATACTGAATCACTTCATCTGTAAATCAAACAATCTAGCTGACATATTTCCTTTTGAGAGCCAGCGTACTTCAGTATGACATGCCAATTTTTTGATTCTGTTCCCAAATCTTCACAAAGGGACGTAAAAAGACGGGTATTTGACCCACTCTTTTTAATATGATTCACAATTTTCATGCACATTTTAAGAGTTCGTTTGGAAGTCTTTTAGCTGCCAAGGCTTGACGGTGTATTATACAGCGAACTGGAATAACAATCGTATTATTTTTTCTGACCATCTGCACGAATACTGAGTGAGACCCAAGGATCGACGGGGCACCGTCTGTGCATACAGCGATCAACTTTTGCCACGTCAGTTCATATTTGCAAAAGAATTCAAATATCGTTGTCAGTATATGAACTGAATTCGAAGTAGTCCTTAGCTCTGTAGAAAATAGCATCTCGCTTTTAATTGTTTCTTTTTTTATGTACAGAATGACATCTAACAACAATTTTCAACATCTGTACAGTCGTCTAACTGTATTGCGAAAAATACCTGTCCTTTCACGATGTGCACTATCCGATTTGTTATGACTTCAGCCACATCATCAATCGGCCGTTTCACAGTGTTGTCATAATGCGGTATTTATGAAAGATTTTGTTTACTTTCTGGTCCAAGAACAATATCAGCTACTTTCAACAAACAGGGTTTGACAAGTGTTTGTCTGACACTACAGTCTGGAACCGCGCGACCGCTACGGTCACAGGTTCGAATTCTGCCTCGGGCATGGATGTGTGTGATGTCCTTAGGTCAGTTAGGTTTAGGTAGTTCTAATTTCTAGGGGACTGATGACCTCAGAAGTTAAGTCCCATAGTGCTCAGAACCATTTGTCCGACACAACGACCCTTCTTATCATTTTTGGTGAGTAGTGGTAACTCATAGGAAGCTAGGATCGCTTTTTCAGAAGACTGAGCAGTGGATTCAGTACTATCCAATTTTATAAGTTTCAAACTCACACATTTTGCAGCAAGAAACTCCATTGGTTTACTATGTTTAGTGACCAAATGCCGTTCGAGACGACAAGGTCTCATGGCATCATTGCTCAATACTTCGTATCAAATAACATGTTGCAGCTGGTTCAAATGGTTCAAATGGCTCTGAGCACTATGGGACTTAACATCTATGGTCATCAGTCCCCTAGAACTTAGAACTACGTAAACCTCACTAACCTAAGAAAATCACACAACACCCAGTCATCACGAGGCAGAGAAAATCCCTGACCCCCCCGGGAATCGAACCCGGGAACCCGGGCGCGGGAAGCGAGAACGCTACCGCACGGCTGTTGCAGCTGGTCGAACCATTCTTTTGCACAGGGAAAAAAACTGTATTTAATGTAATCATTACAAATCCGACGTCAAACGTTGACGGTAGTGTAATTAATTGGACTGGAAAGTGTATATTCAGTGCAAAATATGGATATTTCCAGTACTTCTCCCTTTCTCCCAGCGAAGTGGCATTAGGATAAGATTCTATAGCGTATAGTACCTGGCATATGTAATGGGAAAAATTGTAGCTATCCCCTTTTTTGCACTGTGGTTTTCAATTTTTCCCATTTTCGAATGGAACGGAGTATCTTAAACAGATAGTGGCATTACAAGTACCCTCCAGCACACATCGTAAGGTGGCTTGCGAAATACAGATGAGACGTAGGTGCCACAATTGTTGAACGACCACAGTTGTTGCGAATCCAAAACTGACAAAGACAGGACTATAAACTTCGTCGGATTAGATGGTAATGGGGCAAAAATTGACCACGGGTTGTCAGTTTTCGTCCTAAGTGAATCAGGGAAACCACCGAAAACATAAATGTGTGTAGCTGGACATGGAGCAGAACTCCGCTATTCTGGAATGAGTGCAGAGACTCAAGCGGCCCCCGTCTTCTCGCAGAGGCTGTGAGGTTAGTAGCTGCAGCCAGAAGGAGTTGCGGAAAGTACGAGGTGCGGTCGGTGTGTACAATTCCAGCGAGTGGGCTGCCTTGCAGTCGCTAGCCGATGCGATTGCAGTGGGGAGAACCGTTCGTTGCCCGGTCCGGCCGGATTCGTTCGCCGCATATTGCCACTTGCGGCCAGATTGCGCACGCCGGCAACCCGCGGCCCTGCGGGGCTGCTCGTAGCGGTGTTGCTGGTATTTTATTAAAATAAACTTGCTATGTAAAAAAAAGGGGAAATAGGTGAAAGTACGTTGTAAGCTTACCATTCGAGTTTCACGACGAACTGCTGTTATGTGCTGCTACATGTCGTGCCGGGGTCATCACAAGTGAGAGTTTTCAAAACTGGAACGATAATGTCACACCATTTACATCTGTCTCATACTTTTCCTTTTTTAGCCAGTCACAACACATGTTGTGCTTGTGGTTTCCAGGCCGAAGATAGGTTTGCTGGAACTCTCCAGAACAGATTAACGATATATCCCCTGCAAGTCTCATCAACTCTGCCTACCTACTTCGTCTTACATCCAGTTCAGCCTGTTAGTGTAGTCATACTCTATGACTTCTACAGTCGCACACGCCATTCCCTTACCAAATTAACCATTCCTTGATGCCTCACGTTTTCACCAGTCAGTATATCCAGTATTTTAGTTAAACTGTGCCATGGAGCTTATTTCTCCCCAATTCGATTAAGTGCCTCTTCACTAGTTACTCGCTATACCAATCTAATCTTTAACGTAATTCTTATTATTGCTTTATAACCATATAGTTCCTATTCTCCCCTGCTCTGGAGGCCTCTAATGTTTATCTTCCATGTTTCATTTCCATACTAGATACTTTCATAAACAAATTTTCAATTCTTAAATTAATATTCGATGTTATAAATGTTTTCTTTACCAAATGTTCAAATGTGTGTGAAATCTTATGGGACTTAACTGCGAAGGTCATCAGTCCCTAAGCTTACCCTCTACCTAACCTAAATTATCCTAAGTACAAACACCCACACCAATGCCCGAGGGAGGACTCGAACCTCCGCCGGGACCAGCCGCACAGTCCATGACTTTCTTTACCAGAAACGCTTTTCTTGCAACTCCATGTCTGCGTTTTGTACAGGGTGTAAATTTTAATTTGACGAATCAGAATAACTCGAAAAATAAGCTTCACACGAAAAAATGTGTAGAATCCAAAGTTGATACTTATCGAGGGGGACATCTGCTTGTGCTAAAATAAGCCCGCCACCCCAGCCCCCAGGGGTAAAGGCGGGAGGCAACTTTTAAAATTTCAAATGGGAACCACCATGTTTTATTGCAGAATCAGATTCTACATAAAAACCTACGTACGTTTTGTCTTAAACATTTCTTTTGATTCTTGGCAGTTGGCACTGTAATTCAAGAAAATCCATGTTCTCAGTTTTGCGTGGAAAATGGTTACGAATAAATAAAAAATACTTATTTATTTCATAAATTTGGATTCGCTAGAGCTAAAACTCTCCCTCTCTTCCCATAAGGTGAGGTTTGAGAGAGAGGAATTGGCGTTTTACAAACGTTGATTCAAATATTAATTTTTTCCGAAGATTCGGATTGGGTCAACATTTGTAAAACTCTAATTCCTCTCTCTCAAACCACACCCTATGGGGAGAGAGGGAGAGTTTTAGTTTTAGCGAATCAAAATTTACGAAGTAAATAGGTATTTTTTATGCATCCGTAACCATTTCCCACGCAAAAATTAGAACATGGATTTTCTTCAATTACAGCGCCAACTACCAAGAATCAAAACAAACGTTTAAGGCAAAATGTACGTAGTTCTCTATATAGAATCTGATTCTGCAATAAAAAATGGTGGTTCCCATTTGAAATTTGAAATTTGCGTCCCTCCCCACGCCCAAGGGGCTGGGGTGGCGGGCTAATTGTAGCACCAGCAGTTGTCCCCCGCGAAAATAATCAACTTTGCATTCTACACATTTTTTCGTGTGAAGCTTATTTTTCTAGTTATTCTGGCTTGTCAACTTAAAATTTACACCCTGTATACTCTTTACTTCAGCAGTGGTCAGCTATTTTTGTGTCACGTTGAGATTTCCCTCGTTAATTGCGGTCATTAAAATCTGAACATTTCTAAATGAACGAAGGCATCTGAAGAATATTGGTAGATTCAACTGTGAAAACAAAGTCTAATATTTCTATGAAGGCATACGGTGTAAATTTTGAGTCATTCTCAGAAGGTCTGCCAGCACAGAGTTGTCAGCATTTACAATGAGACGACAACAGTCACGGGATACCTGCTAATACCGTGTCAGACCTCTTTTTGCCCGGTGTAGTGTGGCAACTCGACGTGGCATTGACTCAACAAGTCGTTGGAAGTCTCCTGTGGAAATATTGAACCTTGCTACTTCTCAATCCTTCTATTATTGCGAAAGTGTTTCCGGTGTAGGATGTATTGCATGAACTGCCCTCTCGATTATGTCTCCTAATTATCGGATGGGATTCATGTCTAGCGATCTGGGTAGCCAAATCATTCACTCGGATTGTCCAGAATATTCTTCGTACCAATCACGAACAGCTGTGGCCCGGTGACATGGAGCAATGTCATTCGTAAAAGTTCCATCGATTTTTGGGAAAATGAAGTCCATGAATGGCTGCAAATGGGCTCCAAGTAGCAGAACATAACCATTTTCAGTCAATGGTGGGTTCAGTTGGCCCACACTCCATGTAAACACTGCCCACACCATTATGGAGCAGCCACTCGCTTGCACAGTGCCTTGTTGACAACTTGGGCGCAAGGCTTCGTGCAGTCTGTGGCTTTAGGGATACTGAAATCTCTAATGATTTTCGAAACGGAATGTCCCATGCGTCTAGCTCCAATTAGGATTCCGCTTCCAGAGTCTGGTAATTCCCTTATTGCCGCCGTAATGACTTCGAAAGCCTTTTCATATGAATCACCTGAGTGAAAATGACAGCTCCGCCAATATATTGTCCTTTCATACCTTATATACGCGATACTACCACCATCTTTAACTGTGCATGTCACCACCCCACGACTTTGTGACTTCAGTGAATGCTACAAACATCTCGGCGCAAACAACCGTGTAACTATTAATGCTGCATCTCTATGAATACGCTCGAGATTTTTTGCTAGTCCTATGTTATATGGCATCTACACACATAACAGTATTCCGGTATAAGCCGTAAAATCCTCACGTAAGAGATCCAATTGTACTTCTCAGTATCCTGCGAATAATTCAAAATCAACTTCTTTTTTTTTAATATTTACAAAGAAGTCCGTGTTATCATTCTACTTTAGAAAGCTAAAAATTCGTTCTTCCAGGTATTCTCATCACACGCTTGATTACTTATTCGTGAAGTCAAAGGCTAACACATTTGTGTTCTCTGAGCACTATGGGACTTAATTGCTGAGGTCATCAGTCCCCTAGAACTTAGAACTACTTAAACCTAACTAACCTAAGAACATCACACACATCCATGCCCGAGGCAGGATTCGAACCTGAGACCGCAGCGGTCGCGCTGTTCCAGAATGGAGCGCCTAGAACCGCTCGACCACTCCGGCCGGCTAACATATTTCTGTGTTTTGTCAACTCCATTACCTCATTTCACAATGTGTTAAGAACTAGTAGCCAGATTATTTGATAGATCCTAAGAATCTTAGACTTTTTATTGGATAAAACTTTCACATAACTATAACAGTAAATACAAGTCATTAAAATACGAGTATAAAAGGAAAAGATATCACTCCTGCCACTGTGGCTACTCTCTCCCTCTTCCCGCAATGGCGACAGTGTGGGGTCTGGGTTACGACATTTTCATCTCCCGAACTTTAAAAGTCTTTGAGTACCTTGCACTCATAATTATGATGCTGCTCACACCCGTAGTATACATCCTCCTTATGAGATAGAAGGCCTCGTCCGTTAATTCCATAAACCTGCTTGAGAAAAGCTTCTTACCTTTAAAAGTCCGCGTTCGTAAGAGCACTCTGTATCTCAATACTTACAACTAAATTTGCCTCGAGGGCCGTAGCGTTAGACAACAGAGATTATCACACAAAATAGGATTGACGGCCTCCCTTAAATTCCCCGAAAATGTTGTTAACACTTGGCAAGTAAGTTTACAAGGTTTACTGCTTTCGTAAACATACCTTGGAAGGAAAGCAAATATTTTCCTTGTATCAAAACGCGGCTCAGGAAAGAGCCTCTTTTTTAATTAAAATATGTGTTTCACTTACTTATTATTACCCGTTTCAGTGAGACATTCTTTGTCTTAAAATAACTCTCTTATTACAAATCTGTTTATCCCGCGTATGTCATAACCGTGCATATCAGAACTTCAACTCCAAGATAATGAGCACATCATTTCAGAAACTTATCACTAAACAGCGCATATGCCAATTAACGCAAGTAACATGTGTGAAATGCCTTGTATTATTATCTGATTTGTGCCACGAAGAAAAGGATTTCTAAGTTTTCCCGGTGGAATTTTTGGCATTTCGTTCTAAAAATATTACATTTCCTTTGCATGACTCATTCAGTGTCCAAACAAATTTTTTTATAGTTTCACTGTTAGCCTAGCAGACGTAGGGCGAATGAGATATGAGGTCTGTTTAATTTATTTGTTCGTTTTATTCTGGATAGGTTCCAGTAGAATGCTGTTGAAAATAATCGAATACAGGCTACAGACTAACCAAAATCTATAGCTACGTATCTCGTAAGAACAAATCTTTTAAATACGATATGTTAACTGGAATTTGTTGATGTAATTTTGAAAGTGGTTTCGATATTAGATCACTCAGTGAGACTGTACTCGTATTAACTTCCGCTTTGTGGAAGAGAGGTCAGGGGGCTGGTGGGACAATTTCCATTCATAATGGTAGCTGCTGCTGTCTACAGACGGATTTATTCTCTTTGCTGGTAGAGAAACGCTACTAAATATTGAGAGGTGCGGTTATTTCTGACAGAGAAGATGAAGAATTCCCTTGAAATGAGTTACAATCTTTCAGTTTGCATTGGCTACATGCTCTCTTCTGGAGTGCCCTATACGTCTAAGACTAGGGTAAACGAAGTGGTTTAATAATGTACTTCAGAACACAGTTTTACTTGTCGGTAAGCGACACCAATTTTCAGGTCTACTGACGATAAATTCTTTTAAGGAATAGGACTGGTAAATGCGTAATACTTCCGAGTAGCAAAAAATTCTGCGCAGGCTATTTATTAATGTCATCAAAGTCATTATCAGTGTTCTGTGAGGGAGCTATAGCTGTTTTATTTCATTCACAGGGGGGCTTTGAGGAGGAGAGGAGTGCCGTTAAAATAACAATCCAGCAGTCCGGCTTTACATTTTACATTGTTTAAGTAAATATATTCATGAGTCCTTTGATAAAGACATATCCGATAATCAATTCCATACTCATCCTACCTCAGCTATTTCTCCGTCTCTAATGACCTCGTGGTGGACAGTGCATCAAACCTTCACCTTATCTCCTTCCTTTCGTTTATCACTGACTAGCTTGTCGGACTGTTACTTAAGAAAATATGGAAAATACTGTTCACTATCTTTCTGAAGTCAGTGAAGGTATTTACTTAGTTGCAACAATGAACTTTCTGTCATCAGACGAAAGAAAAATAATAAAGGTTAATTATAAAAAGTCGGCGTTCCAAAACATCCCAAAGGTGTTCTATAGGATTCAGGTCAGGACTCTGTGCAGGCCAGTACATTACTGGGATGCTATTGTCGTGTAACCACTCCGCCACATGCCGTACATTATGAGAAGGTGCTCGATCGTGTTGAAAGAAGCAATCGCCATCCCCGAATTGCTCTTCAACAGCGGGAAGCAAGAAGGTGCTTAAAACATCAATGTAGGCCTGTGCAGTGATGGTGCCATGCAAAACAAAAAGGGGTACAAGCCTCCTCCATGGAAAACACGACCACACCATGACACCACCGCCTCCGAATTTTACTGTTGGCACTACACACACTGGCAGATGACTTTCACCGGGCATTCGCCATACCCATACCCTGCCATCGGATACATTGTATACCGTGATTCGTCACTCCACACAACGTTTTTCCACTGTTTGGTCATCCAATGTTTACGCTCTTTACACCAAGCAAAGTTTGGCATTTACCGGCGTGATGTGTGGCTTGCGAGCAAGTTCTCGACCATGAAATCCAAGTATTCTCAACTGCCGCCTAACTGTCATATTACTTGCAGTGGATCCTGATGCAGTTTGGAATACCTGTGTGATGGCCTGGATAGATGTCTGCCTATTACACATTACGACCCTCTTCAACAGTCGGCGGTCTCTGTCAGTCAACAAACGAGGTCGGCCTGTACGATTTTGTGCTGTACGTGTCCCTTCACGTATCCACTTCACTATCACATCGGAAACAGTGTACCTAGGGATGTTTAGGAGTATGGAGATCTCGCTTACAGACGTATGGCACAAGTGATACCACATAACCTGGCCATGTTCATAGTCCGTGAGTTCCGCGGAGCGCCCCATTCTATTCTCTCACGATGTCTAATGACTACTGAGGTCGATGAAATGAAGTAACCGGCAGTAGGTGGCAGCAAAATGCACCTAATGTAAAAAAAAAACGTATGTTTTTGAGGGAGTCCGAATACTTTTGATCACGTAGTGTATGAGTCCCCATTACAATGAATACATGATAAAATTTTGAGAGAACTTGAAAGATAACCATATCTCACTGGTGATCAGTTGCGACGTTCTAGTTTTCTATGAGATCACTGAGCATGTAAAGTATTTGATAGGCTGTTACGTGATTGGGAACCAGCGCCTTTGGTTTCGTGAAGGATAAAGCATCTGCTGCAATATGGAAACTGTACAGTTTTATCAGCTCATATTGTTGATGATAGATGATGGAGCACAACAGAACCAATAGCTTAACTCTCCAAAACGAATGCTCTAATATGACGTTTATGATAATATCAAGTAACGCGTATGTAACTATCGACTATGAAACCAGCCTCTTCCTGAAACACGTCCTACTATATGTCCGTATGCTCTTATAGGTTTTTAGTCGCCCAATGAAGGATGTGATGTTAACCATTAGAAGCGATCCGCCATGCAGCAGACGCCGTCGAAGCGTGGAAGCAGACAAATATGAGAGTGGTGGCACTACCCAAAAGTCCAGTTAGCAACACTAATTTCACCTTCATGTTGATCACCCTTCAACTTTGTGATATTTGGTGACCAGCTGACAGATTTTCGAATTTGAATCTCCTTATATACAGTACCGCTCGCTGCACGGTAGATGACGCACTGAATTTCTTAATTTTGAGTGGTTTCTTCCGATGTTCCATTCGTGTATGGATCGTGAGAACATTTTTCGTTAACTCGATAAATCACTACAGGTGAACGCTACAATTATTTACTGAAAAACGCCACAGCTCGAGGGCAACATGACAATGTAATTCTTTATCGTCTTTAAATTGCAAAAAAATACAAACTGTATTTTCATTAACATTTCTCGTTATCCTCTGATGGTTCCTCTACAGAGTTGCAATTTGCTGAAGAACTCTTTTGTTAACTGTTGCCTCATCTGAGATACGCGGTAGCGTGCGCTTTCGTGATATTAAACACACTCAATGTTCTCTTAGATAGGTTCGAAAGCGTTCTTTCAGTTTCATCTGCTCGGCATTCACAGTGTATTGTTTTATGTGTGCTTCTCCAGTCTATGAACCATGAACCCTGCCGAGGTGGCATGGTTTTCATCGCTCAACGATACAGATAGACGTGCAGTAGGAGCAACCACAACTGAGTGGTCAGTTTAAGGCATAGTTCTTGAAGAGAGCCAGCAGACTTTTCAGTAGTTGCAGGGACAACATTCTGGATGATTGACTGGTCTGGTCTTGTAACATAAGCCGGCATGGATTTGTCATGCTGATACTCAGAACGGCTAAAAGCAAGGTGAAACTACAGTCGTACTTTTCCCGAGGACATGTAACTCACTCTACTGTATGGTTAAAATGATGGTGGCATCGTGTTGGGGTATCAGTTCCAGAGTAAAAATAGACCACATTCATACCTCCGGGTGAGGACTACTGAACAAGAAGTCATCATCGGGAAAAACAACACTACCTTTCTATAGATCGGAGTGTGGAATATTAGATCCATTAATTGGATAGGTAGGATAGAGAATTTAAAAACAGAAATGAATGGGCTGAAATTGTATAAATTGGAAATCAGTGAAGAACAGTGGCAGGGAGAACGGGACTTTTCGTCAGGTGAATACGGGGCTATAAGCTCAAAATCAAATAGGGGTAATGCAGGAGTAGGTCTTCTAAGGGATAAGAAAACAGGACTACGGGTAAGTCACTTTGAACAGCATAGTGAACGTATTACCATAGCCAAGAAAGACACGCAGCCAACACCCGTCACAGTAATAGACGTTTATATGACAACTAGCCCCGCAGAATGATGAAGAGATTGAAAGAATGTATGATGAGATAAAAAAAATTATTGAGATAGTTAAGGGAGACAAAAATTTAGTTGTGATAAGGGACTGTAATTAGATGCTCGGAAAAGACGAGAAGGAAACTTAGTAGAACTTGGACTGAGGGAAACGAATGATAGAGAAAGCCACCTGGTAGAATTTTAGACAGAGCGTAATTTAATCATAGCTAATAGTCGGTACAAAAATTATGAAAGAAATTTTTATACGTAGAAGAGACCTTAAGACAAAGGAAGGTTTCAAATGTATGACGTAATGGGAAGACACAATTTCAGAAACCAGATTATAAATGTCAGTCATTTCAAGGTGCAAATGTGGATCCTATCATAAATATTGATTATAAACTGCCGATTTTCTACTGATAAACACACATTTTAGTATTCCATACAATATTTTTATTTTTCACATTAATAAAGACGAAATTGCATTGTTCGCACGTAGAATGCAAAAATCACGTAAGATACGATCTTACGACTCTCACACTCTGCGGAAATAATAAATATTTCAAAGGGTTTACAATTTTTCTTAACAAATGAATTCCTATTAGTTTTCGTTACATTATTAATTTCGCTTATTATTTCATAAATGAATCCAGAAATAAACAGTATAGGATTGCGTAATTAATAATAGAAATTTTAAGTGTGCAAATAATGCGTAATTTCAAATGTTTCTAAAAAAATTATTTTATCTGTACATTCAGAACTGATACTTATCGATTATAACATCGAAACTACAATATTTGATAAAGCACTTAATTTTCATATATTTTAGCTTAAAATATAACGTACTGTGTATAAAATTACATGAAAGTTTTCAGAAAAGCAAATGAGATGATAATGACCTGTCCAAAATTCGACCAATAATACTGGTATCAACAACTACTGGTGAGGAAAAGTAATGCTAGATGAGAATGTTCCGTTACAACAGTGAAGTACGCGTTACAGAACATGCAGAAGATGCGCATGTGCAGAAAAATGATAGAACCTGATTTGTACATCGAAATCGTGGTTTCCTGTATTTCCTAAAATGAACAACTCTCCAGCTCATTAACAAGCGTCGTTATCACGCTAGTCTTATAAATATTTTCAGGGCCAGTTTTATTTTGCCCACCCTGTAGAAACCATCTCTTAAGATCCCTCTTTACACCGCGTCTACGAATCATTATTAAGTAGGCAAAAAAGGAAATCAGTCGTTGATTTTAGTTTACTCATTTGTTGACCAGAAACTGGCAGGTCGAGTGCATACGGTGTCGTCGTCATCAGGTCTGTATCAGTGTATGTGGCCGGAGATGAAGAACTCTGTAATAGATAGTTGTTGATCTGCAGAGCAAAATGACTCTGAGCACCATGGGACTTAACTTATGAGGTCATCAGTCCCCTAGAACTTAGAACTACTTAAACCTAACTAACCTAAGGACATCACACACACGCATGCCCGAGGCAGGATTCGAACCTGCGACCGTAGCGGTAGCGCGGTTCCAGACTGTAGCACCTAGAATCGCTCGGCCACCCAGGCCGGCGATCTGCAGAGCACCACACTTACAAAAAAACTGACTCCACAGGAAGGCACACTTCTGCGGGTTGGTCTTGCATCTCGTGGTACTACAGCGTAGTCTGTTGACAGCCTTCCATGTTGTCCACTTCTCTGACGAATGACCTAGAGAGAGCTAAAACTTCGGAACTATTCATTTCTCCAAAAGCTGACATTAGCCCCGTCACTTTAAGATACTTGATTACAGCGATGTTCCTCCAAGAGCTTCAGTAGTAGCCAAGAAGCTCATTTTTGATTTCAGCCGAAGATGTTCTGGCTGACGGCCATATAAATGGTGGCATTCCGTAGTCATAGCCTTGATGCCTCTCGTGTAATTTCAGGAGATGCTGTGTCAGCAAGACGGGAGTTTATCTACGGGTGCAGGCCTTAAACAACCGGCGATAATACGACAGATCTCATTTAGCGCCGCATCCATATTTTTGGCATCTCTGGACTTGCACCATGCCGAACATTAATATTCAGCACAGGGGTTACACAGCGCTAGCGCGCTACTTTTCACGGTGCATAAGTGACCTCCTCATGTGGTAACTGCCGATTTCCGCACTACGTTGATTCTCGCAGTCACTTTCTGTTCCACGTTTCGATAGTGTTTCTTATATGTAAGCGTATGGTCCAGTGTCACTCAAAGATATTCCGAAGTCGGACAGTGTTCAAGAGCAGTTCCTTCCCGGATGATTTGAAGGGTCTTAGCTGCTTGTTTGTTCCTCAGATAGGATATACAAGTCTGAGTTTTGCCAGGACTCGGCTTTAGATGGTTTACATTACAGTAGGTGGTAAATTCTTCCAGACAAGGTTTGTTCCACCTTTACTGGCCTGCCGACCTGAGCAGTCATTGCCCAGTCATCAGCAGAGACAACAAAACCCTGGGTTCCTGCAGGTACTTATGTTCAATATAAAAACATTTTTACTTTTTGCAAAGTATAAGCACACACACACACACACACACACACACACACACACACACACACACACCACTCAACAACGGAAACTCCTAGTACAACTAAAAATAGACGCAGTTAAAATTGCACTTAAAGATTCAAAAGTGCCCCAAGAAATGTAAAAGTGGGCGGGGAGAACGTGATTGGAAACAGTCCAGGCTGTAGCCAGTAATATGTGAAATATTCGCGTATATCTTCACTAAAGCGCAATTTCACTTCTGAAACGGCATAAATCTTGAGGCACTACATTAATCTTATATAATTCGTGACTGACATTAAATGAATGATCGTTTTACAGTGCCAGTTAATGTATTAACATTCGGCGCTCGTCAATGCTGATTATTTATTTATTTTCGAACGACTCTCGAATCCGATCGTATTAAAATACATAAATAATGATCTCCGGCACCATTTGCCGAATGTTAATACATTAACTTCCATTGATATATTGAATGAAGTTAGCAATCGCTGCGTTTGGGTCATTATTATTTAGTGGCATATGAAAGTTGCATGAATGACACTGCCCCCATAAAACGGGTCATCGTTAGTAGTTCAACGACTCTTCGCATGTTCCAGTGTTTCTGATGGTGACTAATTTACAAAGTTTAGTTTGAAATCTACTGGCCTCGTGTCCCTGCTACGTTATTTCATCGTATGTTTAGACTTGTCGGTTTAAACTGTTGCAAATGAGACTTTAAACACCTGGGGATTTCTATTTTGCGCACGTCCTTCGTGTACAAGGGCGAGTGTGATACGTTAATGACTGTTTTCGTGTGAAGTTAGTCGTTTTGTAGAATCCGTATTCACCCCAATACATTCATTGAGATAGCTGTAAATAATGCTACGATTAACCTTTTCGAATAGATATTAATTTTGAATAGAAATATTTTAAATCCACTGGTGTTTGTGAAAATCAGCTTCTCGATAATGCGAACGTAATACAATATGCCAGTTTTACAGAAACGTTATCATCATAATAAATGGTTGCTTATTTATTACGAACGTGGTAAGATTGCAGCGACATGGTGGGAATCTTCATTTGCTTTGACCTCAGCCTTTGATGGAAAAGAAGTGTAATACGGACACACTGCAGCTGTCATTTGCCATCCCATCAGCACTGGTAAAAGAGGACTGATTTTGAGCGAGTTCGTAATTTGAGCCTATTTGTGGGAGGTGGGGCGGAGTGCTACATATGGTCTTATGTATACCAGTGTACAGTAAAATCCAAATATTAACAGACCGAGTAATTAAATCAGTGACGAAGATGGCGTCTTTTCAATACCATAGTTCGAAATTGCTGACACATTGCTGAATACAGCCACATACCTGTTTCATTCCTATTTGAGGGTCAACAAACACAAATATGACAACAGGAACATTGGCAAATAAGTCACAGTAATGTCCATTCATTAGCGAACTGGTATACGCGCCATTAAATATGTCGATCAAATCCCATCAAAGTTATGTATTTCAAATGCGAAATTAACACTTCACTGATAGAAAAAAATGTGTGGCTGATATACACAGCATGCGGAGTATCATTCTTTCCACTTGACATGACGTATATGTCTCCGGGGGACGGTGAAGCCAGACTGTGCTGCAGAACCACAATCATGAATAAACACACTTTACCTCAGCCCCCTTTACGGACAACACAATAAACATGAAATAAATCTGAGCTGTCAGCACGGCTGACTGCCATGCGGAGCACACGGGTTCGATTCTCGGAACTGCCAGGAGTTTTCCTTGGTGGGAGGACTGAAACGGGTACACTCAATCTCGTGAGGTCAACTGAGGAGGTACTAGAGCACTTATTAGCGGTTCCAAGGTTACGAAAACCGACAACGACCGGGAGAGCGGTGTGCTCCTCATGCCCCTCCATACTGCATCCGATCAGGCCGTTGGCAGAGGATGACAGGGCGATGGACCCGTCAGGGTCAGAACGCGAAATTTTGTGTGTCGTACCTTAGTTGACGGTCATTTAGTAAAATGGTAGTGGTGGCTTTTTGTGTTAGTATAGGTAAGTAATTATCTAGCCAACACCCTTGCCGCAATTGTAACACCGGTCCCAGTAAGATCTGCGAAGTTAGGCGCTGTCGGGCTTGGCTAGCATTTGGATGGATCACCGTCCTGTCTGCCGAGCGCTGTTGACAAGCGGGATGCATTCAGCTCTTGTGAGGCAAATTGAGGAGCTGTTTCACTGAGAAGAAGCGCCTCTGGTCACGAAAACTGACAACGGCCGGGAGAGCGATGTGCTGACTTCACGCCCCTCCATATCCACATCCAATCTGACGATGACACGGCGGTCTGTCAGTACCGTTAAGGTTGTGATGAGGTTTAACAGGGCACTTGATAATGGCTTGGTTGATTGGTTAATTTCGGGGAAGGGACCAAACAGCGAGGTCATCGGTCCCATCGGATTAGGGAAGGATGTGGTAGGAAGTCGGCCGTGATCTATCAAAGGAATCATCCCGGCATTTGCCTGAAGTGATTTAGGAAAACCTCGGAAAACCTAAATCAGGATGGCCGGACGTCGTCCTCCCGAATGCGAGTCCAGTGTGCTAGCCACTGCGCTACCTCGCTCGGTTTGATAATGGCCATATGGTCCAAACTGGCTAGTACTGACGCCTAAAAGTTCTAATTGCAGTAACAGACAGGCTCAGTGGACCCATGACAGCTTTTAATTTGTAATAAATTTACTTGCGTTGGTGAGTTAAATCTTGTATCGGGCATAATACAGGGTTAGTAAATACTTCAGACATGACAGGCAATGTCGTCAGACTAGCTTCGTCTCATTAACTGAATTTCAGCTACTTTGTATTTTGCGCCTTTGTGTTCGCGGACCTGCGTGAGGGATGGGTGAAAAACATCCCAGCGTCAGACGTGAGTTGTCAGCGTTGATGACGGTGGTCTATGGAAAATGGACTGTTCTCGATAGGTGAGAGATCTGGACAACATGTTGGCCAGGGCAAAAATCGAACACTCTGTTTCAGGCAATATCAGAACAGCACAGGCAACATACAGTCTTGTATAATATTGCTTAATTGTAAAGTCACAGGGATCACGAAGGTTGGGCACAGCCACGAGCTTAAGAGATCAGAATTGTAACAGCAGCTGTCCAAATTACCGGCTTATGCGAACCAAAGATGATCGTGTCTTGAACCATGCCAACTGTTGGGTACGCATGGCGATGACGAATGGGTTCTGACAGAGATCCTTCTCCTAGTAGCCTCCACAGTGATTCTGTACTCAGAGGCAGAACTCATCTGAAAAGACAACGTGGTGTCTCACATCTATCCACAGTCGTGGTTGCGTGTACGACTGTCAGCGAGCCCCTCTCTATAGCTGCGTCAAAGGAAGCCGCAACAGTAGTTTCCATACTGAAAGGTGGCTACACTGAGCCACTGCGCCAGAGATTGCGCCAAAGAGTATTATTCTGCCGCCTCCACAGTGCTTGGAGAGAACTCGTAGAAGTCAGTGCTTGGAGAGAACTCGTAGAAGTCAGTGCTTGTTAAGAACTCGTAGCAGAGAGTGTTTGTTGAGATGTGCTAGTAGGCAGTGCTTGCTGAGATGTGATACTGAAGAGTCTTGTTGAGATGTGGTAGTAGAGAGTCGGTGTGGAGATATATTGTAAGGATTAGAGTGATTTTCATCAATATAAATGTAACAAACTCCTTTTTCTTTTTTTCTCATTATTTCAGTGTCCTAAATAATGCGTCATTACAGGTTCAGTCAACAAAGCATCTGGCGTGTGTTCTTGTATTAGAGTGTAATTCTGCTTTCCTTACGCAATTATAGTATTTTTATTTTTTAATTACTTCATTATAATGATAGTTAAAATTTCTTGTCTTAGTGAAGAAGAACCGTGCCAGATGTGTACGTTGAATCACACTTCCACACACAGAACAGCTACACTTGAGCTTTGTTGGCTTCGTAGGTTTTATAGTTGCTGGGGACTTAATTAATTAATTGTGTTAACGAAAATTTTCATTTCATTCTTTGTTGTTGTTCCATGCAGTCAGATTGCGTAATAATACTAGTCAGGGCCAACCGTTTACGAGACATAGCGTAATCGGACATACAGCTAAACAAAATATTCTCATTTTAAATAATTAAGCCCCCATGGACGTGGCGACCGCTGCTTCGGATCGTCCCTTGGAATTCTTCTGATTGTAAAAATAGTAGACAGTAGTATTGTTGCAGTAATTTGTAGTTAGTAATTGTAGTCTATTTTGCATGTGTAGATTTGGTAATTGGCATTCTTCTAATGGTGTTTTTCAAAATTTAATTTTTATTGCCTTGTATACGCGTTTGACAATTTAGTGCAATTATTTCAATTGTTCGTTAATCGTGTTTGAAGGAAACATTTCGTGTGAATGGTATTGTTGGAGATAAAGTGTCATTGTGTGCAATTTTCATATAGTGACGAGTTTTGTATATTTTGTAAATGATTACGCGATCAATGAAAAAGGCAAAAATGATGAATAGTGAGAATAACGAAATTGTTAACATGGCGAACTCGCCAACTGAGGAGAACAGTATGATGAATAATGAAGTGGAAAACAATTTAATAAGTCGGGAAAATAGTCCGGAACCATTTCAAAATTTTTCTCAATCAGAAAATTCACAGAATACGAGATCAACGATAGAAGATTCTGAAATAGTATCGAACACAGATAGCTTTATGGCTATGCAGAAGGAAGTTAGTTTTGCGGGAAATGTTAGGGGCGAAATGAATTTCGAACCGGCTAATATGGAGCAGTTGATGGGTGCAATAACAAATCTGGGATCACAGTTGGAATCTAAGTTTAAACCAGAGATGGGAACTTTGCGATCTGAAATTAAAACTGATATAGGAACAATTAGAACTGAGATGGGAACAATGGAAACACGGTTAGACTCACTTGGATCACAGTTAGGATCTGAATTAAAAACAGAGATAGGGACAATTAAAACTGAGATGGGAACAATGGAAACACGGTTAGATTCACGAATAGGGACGTGTTTCAAAAATATGAAAGTTGAATTAAAGAAAGAAATCAGAGAAGAAGTACAACCGATTTTGAATGCTCACAATAATAGATTAATTGCAGTAGAGATTAGACAAAGGGAACAGGATAGAGAACAGGAGGAAAGAGATCGCGTGATAGTACAGAAATTTTCAGAGTTAAATTTACAACGTGCAAAAGATAAGGAAGAAATATTTGAGAGAATCGAGGAATCCGTACCAAATGACAGAATAAATAACCTAACACAACAATATGAACAGTTAACTACCAAATGTGTTAATACTGAAACCCGAGTCGCGACACTTACGGAAGACGTAAATAAACAGAAAGAACAAATAGGTGATTTATCGGAAAGATTTGAGGAGATTTCAGATAAACTGACAAGTCTTAGTTTAAGTGGGGACAGAGATTCAGATGATACAGCACCATTGCCATTTGCAGAAACCGAAGAGTATCAGAACATAAATAAACATGTTGAAAATCAGGGAAAATTTAATGAACGCGTTAAAAGGGAAGTTGAGGCATTACGAAAGCAAGTCAAACAAATTGAAGGCGAAATCGTAGGAAAAGACAGCACAAGAAATTTAGAATCACGGATAGCAGAGGGCTTTGAAGAAAATAATTTATTTCATTTACGAGAAGCAACAAGAGAGCGCCAGGTGCGTGAACTTGACAATAATCGACATTCGGACTGGAACAGTCGCGGTAGGTCTTTGTCGCCACGAGGCGAAAACTTTGACTATAAACACTTTTTGACTGTTAGGAAATTTAAGATCTTCGGCAATTCTAAGAATGACATACATCCATGTGCATGGTTAGATCAATTTATGTACGCACTCCCACCAAATTGGCCACTAAGTCACAAACTGGAATTTATGTGTGGATATTTAGAAAACGAACCGGCGACGCGGATGCGCGCACTCATTAGAGATTGTAATAATCTAAATGATTTTTATCATGCATTTCTATCGGCATATTGGTCCGAAAACACGCAAGACAGAGTCAAGCATAGTCTGATTATGCAGCGTAATTTTAAACAGTCTGAGTTCCGCACGCCGGCAGAATACTTTGAAGACATGATTCGAAAGAATCAGTTCCTTTCCAACCCTTATAGCCCGACTGAATTAATTCGCATTTGTTTAACTAAGCTGCCACAATCCATAAGACAAATTGCTTTAGCTGGAAGATGTAAAGACGACATTGAGACTTTTAAGACTTTGCTACAAGAACTCGAGTATGACAACGATGACGGGACTTCCTGTAATTTTTTCAGTAACAGTAATTACAATAGATTTTCAGAGAAAAGGGATAGTGATCGGAACGGACGTTATAGCGGTAATTTTGAAAATGACAGACGAAACAGACAGGACAATAGATACCAGCCTTATGACAATAACAGACGTTCTAACAGAAATTACACAGACAGTTATAATAGCGGTAATTCGTACCGGAATGATCAATCATACGGAAACAGTAATCGGTATCATCAAGACAGAAATTATTCATACAGTAATAGAAATTCTTACTACAGAAATTACACAAGAAGTAGTTATGCAGACAGACAGGAAAACAGAAATTTTAATAACAGACACAACCAAGAATTGGCATCTAACAGACAGGAAGGACCTAATTGGCATCCTCCACGTGACAGAACTTCAGAGAGACAAGTGCAAATCGTAGAAATTGATCCGCGAAATGACGCGAATACTCAAAGACGTGACGCAAACAATCGACAATGACTTGCAGCTTCGGCTTCTGGCAGCAATATAGACGGTTCAGAAAGTAATGACACTACGACTTTACACTACGTACGCCTGGAAGACATGAGAGACATTTTGCTAGACGAAAAGGAAAATAATGTAGACGCGTTTTTACATCCTGTTATTGAAGTATGTGTGGGTAAGAATAAGTTCACTGCAGTTTTAGACTCTGGGAGCCCATTGAACGTCATTAGTGAATTAGTTTTTCGTATATGTGAAAGAACTATTGCCTGTCCTGTGTTACCTATTTCTAAAACTACAATTCGAGGAGCGATTTCTGGAAAAAGTGTGGAAGTCAAACAACAGACCAATTTAAATTTCATTTGTCAAGGATACGAATTTTGTGCTAATTTTATTATTGTTCCATTACTCAGTACACAAATTATATTAGGTATGGAGTTTCTTAACGCACATAAGACAATTATGAACTTTAAAGAAGGAAGTGTGAATTTGACTGTTGCCGGAATGCCGAAAAGTTTGAAATTTTTCGAGTGTTTAACAAGATCTGAGTCAGATACAAAATGTTTAAGGTTTCTTACTTCTGATGTTTTCGTTGAGCATTATGACGACAGTGTGTTTATTCATGACAATGACAATAGATACAGAGACGCGATGGATGATATAATTAATAGCGAAGAATTAATTAATGAAAAGGTTAAGAAAGCTGAAGTGCCAGATGACGTTGCAAGAGAAGAGCTGCACCACATTTTGACTTCACATGCTACAGTATTTAGTCATCACACAGGAACTATACAAGGCTTACAATATTTATTTAAAGTAAAAGAACACACACCATTTCGGGGGAAAACGTACGCTATTCCTTTGGCTTACAGAGACAAGGTTAAGAATGAACTTCAGTACATGTTAGATCAGGGCATTATTGAGCCTGCAGTCAGTCCTTATACTAGCCCATTACACGTTGTTCTTAAAAAGGATGGATCAATTCGTTTGGTTCTCGATTCCAGACAGATAAATAACATCATCATTCCTGAAACTGACCGCCCACAAAATTTAGATGAACTTCTTCAAAATTTCCATGGAATTAAAGTTTTATCCACGATTGATATGCGCGCAAGTTTTTGGCAAATAGAACTCCACCCTGATTGTAGAAAATATACTGCCTTTTTAGCCTTTGGTAACTGTTACCAATTTCGGAAATTACCGTTTGGACTTACTGTATCTTCAGCAGCATTCATTCGTAGTTTAAATGAAATTTTACCTCTTTATCTTCGTGACAATATTACTTCATATGTTGACGACATTCTTATTGCTAAACATTCTTGGAGTGAGCACAACAAAATTTTGGATTCATTGTTACGTATCTTTGCAAGAGTTGGCATTACTGTGAACTTGGAGAAATCTGAATTTGGTCGTTCTCAGGTGAAATTTCTCGGTCACATTATTTCTACAGAAGGTATTCTTCCTGATCCAGAGAAATTAGACGCTATTCGTAACTATGGTGTTCCTACCACAAAACGTGATGTTCGTAGTTTCCTTGGTGTCTGTAATTTTCTTAGACGCTTTGTTAAATTGGACGATTAGGCCACACCTCGTTTATGTGAACTATCTGGAAAGATATCTAATTGGTGTTGGGATGAGGAAGCTCAGTCAGAATTTGAACAGCTTCGTGATGCTTTAGTTGCTGCTCCACTTCTTTCACATCCGGATTTATCTAAAGATTTTTGTTTGGCGACGGACTCATCATACAAAGGCCTAGGTGCGCATTTATTTCAAGAGATAGAAGAAGACGGCGTTGTAGTCCAGAAAACTATTGCATTTGGAAGTCGTGTTCTCTCTAAATCAGAAAAGAATTATTCGATAACGGAACTTGAAGCTTTGGCGGTTGTTTGGGCTTTCACAAAATTTCGCACATTTTTGTTTGGCAGACATACTAAGGTTTACACTGATCATCGAGCTCTGGAATTTCTTATGTCGACAAAATTAACTCATGGCAGATTGTCACGATGGGCGTTGTACCTACAGGAATTTGACTTTAGTATTGTTTACATACAGGGTTCTTCAAATATTGTTGCCGATGCTTTATCACGTGCACCTATGGGTTTGAAACAAAGTGCTGAAGAGGACTGCATAGAAAACAATTATTGTTTGATGTATATTCAAGGTGTTGCGTTTGAGAACTTTATTTCGTCTTCGCTCCAGGGCATCGCTAAGGAGCAAAATAAGGATCCAATCTGGAAGGACATTAAGGAGAAGTGGAGGAGAAAGGAAAGCGTTGCGATTAGACAGCATTATTTAGTTCGCAATGACATTCTTTTTAAACGAAAATCGGTCGACAACTCTGTTTGGTTAGTTTGTATTCCTGATGAGTGGGTTAATAAGCTGATTTGGTATACGCATTTCAGTTTTGCACACTTTGGTCCCAGAAAATGCTTTCATAAATTACGAGAAAATTGCTACTTCAGTAATATGGAAAAACGTATTCGATCTGTTCTGGCCAAATGCAAATTATGTCAAAAGGCTAAGCCGCCAACAGTTTCTCACAGAGCACCGTTGTTTTCTATCATTCCAGCGAAATTAAAGAAGATGGCTGCAGTTGATTTGTTCGGCCCAGTGGTTCGTTCTACTAATGGTTTTGCGTACATTTTCGTAGCAGTGGAGCTGAAATCAAAATATGTGTGTTTTACACCGTTACGCAAAGCAACAGCTCGTTCAGTATCTAACGCTTTCATCGAACATTTTCTTAAAGAAGTTGGTCATGTTGATAAGGTTATATCAGATAATGGATCACAGTTTCGTTCTAAAATTTGGCTTCGTACTCTACAGCGTCGTAAAATTAAACCAATTTTCATTTCACTTTTTCACCCTCAGTCTAACGCTTCAGAGAGATGGATGAAGGAAATCAATAAATTGTGTCGTCTTTATTGTCATCAGAATCACAGAACTTGGGATCAGTATCTTCATATTTTTCAAAACATTCTGAATGAACTCCCTAATGATTCAACTTCTTTACCGCCTATACTGATATTAAAAAACAAGGCACCGACAAATCGCATATCTGAAATCCTTCCTTTTCCGCCTTCACGGAAACTGCGGCATTCTGAAGTTGTCAACCTGGCTCTACGAAATATTGAATCTGCGGCTGCTAGAAGAGAGAAATCAGCAAAACATCCTGGTCGTTTAAAAACTTTGTCAGTTGGTCAAAAGGTATTAATTAAGTCTCATCGTTTGTCTCACAAAGGAAAAGGCTTGTGTCGCAAATTTTTTCTGCTTTATAACGGTCCATATAGAATTCGCAAAATTATACATTATAACACTGTTGAAGTAGAAACTCTTAAATCACGACGCTCTAAAGGAATGCATCATATATCTAACGTTAAAATTTTTGTGGAATGATATAATTTTGAAAAATTTTTGTGGAATGACATACTTGTGAGAAACTAACAGCTACATGTAAACATGCAGAGAATACAAGGATACCGCGCTGTGTTTTGGCGGCGGCATATACTCAAAGCAACAGTCAAGTCTGCGCGCCGCAGAAGGCAGTCGTTGACCGCAAACAATTGCTTCCTACGTCACGCGCCTACAGCTGATCGAGCGCTCAGTGCGAATGCACTGACAGCCGTAAACAAATACACAGTTTAATTTATCCGATTAAATTCAGTATAAAGCTATAGTGACTTGATGAATTATGTTATTAACGTTCAGTATTTTTCAGGATACGGTTCTATAAAATATTTAAGAACTTCAGGTAAATTCTGTGCGTGTCCGACGTTAAGAGGACTTGCTATCGAGAAATTTTCAGAAAGAATGTAATTTCCAAGAAGAAACTAATAAACTAAAAAGGTAACTATTAATTGAGTTTATTTTTTTCAGGTAACATATTTCCACTTAGGTACGTACCTTAGACGTAATTTGCTGCTCGCGATTACGTGATTCATACTTTGTGCTAATTTCATGTTCTATGAAATTACTTGTGAAGCGACGTGCTTGCGTACGTTAACTGATTTTCACAATGACTATTAATGAACTGGGTTGTAACTTGTGTATATTATGCATCGCTTGGCTGCACTGCTTTTTCACTGATGTCATATTTTTTAATTATGTGCCTGCTGTGCTTATTTATTTAAATTATAATTGTCACCTGATTAATTGTGCTGATGTGGTTAGGTATGTAAGTTATACTTTGTGATTTATCTGCTTGCGCCTTCATGTTTACTTATTAAGATGACATATTAACATTTATTTGCTTATGCTGATATGATGCTAATGACCTGTTTATTACGTAAGATATATGTTTACTGCTATGCGTATGGATTGCATATTTATACATTTCTGTTTGTCGTCACAACTACTCTTTAATTTGGTATATAGAAATGCTGATATACTGTGTATGAACATAGAGTTTAGGTCACATTATTGTATTAATTATAGATTGTTCGCTTGGCAGAGCCTCGTTGTAAGAATTGTGCTGCATCCACTTGATGACATTCTGTTCTCTACTGGTATATTTACTCGCTATTGCTTGTTTTGCTTACGCTCAGTGCCTTATATTTTAAGATAAGAAAATGAACTAGAATGAGACTCTCACTCTGCAGCGGAGTGTGCGCTGATATGAAACCTCCTGGCAGATTAAAACTGTGTGCCCGACCGAGACTCGAACTCGGGACCTTTGCCTTTCGCGGGCAAGTGCTCTACCAACTGAGCCACCGAAGCACGACTCACGTCCGGTACCCACAGCTTCACTTCTGCCAGTATCTCGTCTCCTACCTTCCAAACTTTACAGAAGCTCTTCTGCGAACCATGCAGAACTAGCACTCCTGAAAGAAAGGATATAGCGGAGACATGGCTTAGCAACAGCCTGGGGGATGTTTCCAGAATGAGACCTTCACTCTGCAGCGGAGTGCGCGCTGATATGAAACTTCCTGGCAGATTAAAACTGTGTGCCCGACCGAGACTCGAACTCGGGACCTTTGCCTTTCGCGGGCAAGTGCTCTACCAACTGAGCTACCGAAGCACGACTCACGTCCGGTACCCACAGCTTTACTTCTGCCAGTATCTCGTCTCCTACCTTCCAAACTTTACAGAAGCTCTTCTGCGAACCATGCAGAACTAGCACTCCTGAAAGAAAGGATATAGCGGAGACATGGCTTAGCCACAGCCTGGGGGATGTTTCCAGACTGAGCACTATGGGACTTAACATCTATGGTCATCAGTCCCCTAGAACTTAGAACTACTTAAACCTAACTAACCTAAGGACATCACACAACACCCAGTCATCACGAGGCAGAGAAAGTCCCTGACCTCGCCGGGAATCGAACCCGGCAACCCGGGCGCGGGAAGCGAGAACGCTACCGCACGTTCACGAGCTGCGGACACACCGTATCACAGATTCAGCCAACCGACTAATATTGGGAACTACCGGAAACTAACACAAATTCTCATTTCCAAGGCAGATAACACTGTTAAGATATATAAGAGACCCAGTTCATTTCCAGTTATGACACGTTACGTGGTAAAAGACCTTGCTCTGTTTCGAACTGCAAGATCATGTGCGACCGACGTTTTATAGGGAATGGAAATGAAGTACCACGCTTCTCGAAAGAGCGTAGGGGAACGATGCGGGAGACCCGCACCGCCGTACTAGGCAAGGTCGTAAAGAAAGTGATATGCCGTTGCCTTCCTCCGACCGTAATAGGGATGAATGATGATGATGGAGACGACACAGCAACACCCAGTGATTACGGGGCAGGTGAAAATCCGTGACCCCGCCGGAATTCGAACCCGGGACCCCGTGCTCGGGAAGCGAGAACGCTACCGCGAGACCACGAGCGCCGGGCCCATTTTATTTAAATGATTCTAAAGATATATAGCATTTTACAATAAAATTACGTACCTGAAGAATTAACGATACATTCCAAATAGCTTCCCTATATTATAGACTACTTAAATATGTAGAACGTAAAGTAGAACCGCTTATGGTGGTCTCTAGGACGCATTCCTTCTTGTGAGTCTAAAATCAGTCACTAGACTCAGTACCGACCCAAAACATCATGTGTTTCTTGGTGTACTATATATACTTCTCGAAGTATGTGAAAAACCAGACGTATTACTGTGCAACATCTCTTTCAGTACAAGACAACTCTAATACATAACCGAGAAAATAATCCATTGTGATATACTAGACATCAAGAAAGTTCACACCTCTGGAGAAAAAAGTAAAATGCCGAAAGTGATAAATCGCGCGTGGAATAGGAGTCTAGAATGTAGGTGTTGCAATGTGAGCTGGTATTGACCCCACCTGCAACCAACAGTGGGCTGTTGTACGGCTGCCTGTTATGTGGAGTAATATTGTTACTATTGGCTTCACCAGCTAACTCCGATGTACAAATGAACACAGATACTGACAGAATTACAGGCTACATAATCTCCGACATAGCCATACTGGCAGGGTAATCGTGTTGCTTCGCCCGCTTGCCTGCCCTATAAACATGTTCGCTGGCACAACACACAGGCTCGCCGCCTATGATCCGCTGAATTCTTTGTACGGCTTTCTGTGTCCAACGAAATTTTCTTATTATCTGCTGGCAATATTGGAGATAAGCCACTATGATGTTTGATAGCATTTCCAGGGGAATACCCAGTGGATGACCTCACATTGATTAAAATATTTATTTTTATCGAAGAGAGTGGAATATGCCTTTTCTGAAGCTATGTAATAACGAAGATAGAAAAAATATGTCTATTAATACTGCTCTTTTTCATATTGCTTGACTGAAAACCATAAACATATGGCCGGCCGGAGTGGCCCGGTGGTTCTAGGCGCTACAGTCTGGAACGGCGTGACCACTACGGTCGCAGGTTCGAATCCTGCCTCGGGCATGGATGTGTGTGCTGTCCTTAGGTTAGTTAGGTTTAAGTAGTTCTAAGTTCTAGGGGACTGATGGGTCAGAAGTTGAGTCCCATAGTGCTCCGAGCCATTTGAACCATTTTTTTTTCACTGATTTCCGAGAAACCGATTGTGAAGTTAATGCAATGGAACTATCGCCGCAATATTCTTTCGACATTAGATTTGTCATTTATGTCGGGTGTTCACGACCTGGAGGAACACACAGAATTAAGGTACACAGCTATTCCCATACTGAGGGAAAATATGTTCAGTAGCATTAACTGATCATCTATCGAATTTAAGTAATAGCGTCATGGGACTACTGAAAGCTGTTGCAATCTGTATTTATTGACAGACAGTCAGTAATGGTCATGAAAAAAATATTCAAATCACGTATTAATGTTACATTAGGATAGAGGTAAAGCGTAAAGTTACGGCCTCTGGCGTGATCAGCTAAACGTTTGATTAGAGGAAACTGCAGAGGGCGCTAGCGTGTCTTGGTCACTCACAAGAACGTGTTAACTAACATCTGGAGGCATCTACGGAATTGAGGAGTACCATCAGAAGAAGTTATCAATAATGGGACAGCACATCGCCATGAAACCGGTATTTCATAGCGTATACTGACAGTGTGATAACTGTATGAAAAGCTACTTCCGCTTGTGCAGTACTGTTACTTGTGGATTATGGCCAGCGGAAGGGCACGTGTGTTTTATTTTCAATGTGGAAAACGGCCTGTGACGTAAAAGAAATGCGGATTTGTGCTGCGGTTTCCATAAAGGAAGGACATGGGTGTGAGGCTGAGCTGCTAAATCAGTTCGGCGCAGAGAAGAGCCCGAAAGCATACTGGACGACCTTTACCATTCTTCTTTACATCGGCTAGCTTGGAGACCTCGGTAATATTTCTTTGCAGGTGACACGGGCTAAGTTACTTATAATATCTACGATGGCTGTTCGCCTTTCTTTAGAAGTTGAAAACTACAATCAATAAAGTCAGTTTCCTTTTGTCACATTCTTTCACGCAATCATAATGGGAATCTTCCTGTAGTGAGACTTCTGAAGTCACAGGAACCCGACATAATGTTGTAAAAACTGCTGCAAAATGTAGCCGAAATGATGTATATGAGTCAAACTCAGAAAAGTTTAACTGAGAACGTGGACAGCTGTAATGAGCAATGTGTTTGTTATCAAACGTATATTTGATGACATTCCACTGAGTTTATTTCCGATTCTTTAGATTTACGTCAAATATCACCCATAGTTGACCCTCAGCAGAACTATTTCGATGACGAAGTTGGATCATTTGCATCTTCCCTAGGTTAGCTGGAACTAAACGCGTTTTCCTTTATAGCTGCCCGGACCACCAGAAACTACTGTTCCGTTGTTTTAGGACTAGTAATTACGCTGAAACAGTTCCATCACGCGATCGCTGCATTCAGCACTAGCTCTCTGAACAGATAGCGGTCAGCAGTGTCGTGTGCTTTGAAAGGGCAAAGATAAAGGTGCAATCAGCAAAGTGGGCATAGCGCGAACAACTCGGCTTTTACAGGCGCCGTGTGCTCACCGCAATGGAGGCTGCCCCTTTCAGTCATGCTTCTCTTTACTCGTCAGATCAAATGCTGGCCTCGTCGGGAATCGACAGTGAGACCACCGCATGCAAATCCCCGAGTCTGCGGTAGGATAGCCCATCCAAGAAATTACGCATGCAAATGCAAGCATGACATTTGAACTCCTCGTTGGGCAACGGTAAATTATGCAATACGAGTTTAACGATAGCAAACCATCGCTTATTGGCAAATTCGAAATGATATTTGAAAAACCTTAGTATGGTTTTCGTAGGCATGGCAGTCTGAGTAATTTTTGAGAACTAATTTTCTTGTGTAATAACTGTAATTAAATTGGAAATAAAATAAGCTGTGACTCCATGGTACACAAAGTCTGAAAAAGTTCTTGGAATTGCGTGATTAGGGCAAAATACACAGTTCCAAAATGTTTGGTTGGTGTTGCAGAAGAAACGCGGAATTGTGCTGTTCTTTCGTAAAGGAAGGACATGGGCGGGGAAGCGGAGCGCTAAATCAATTCAGGCCAGAGGATGGTCCGACAACATTCCGAACAGACCGCCTTTCAAAATCCAGAATGTGAATAGTTATTTTTCGAGATTAACTTCCCGAGTAGTATGACTGCGATAAGTGTAGGAGTGTCAGTGGAACCATAGACTCTCTGTGAGTGGGAACTTGTCAACTACTAGTACTCTTGATCGTTCTCTGTATATAAAAATGGCATCAAATAACTGTCACTGGATAATAAACGTGCTTTTATCAAAATCACATTGCATACAATATATTCAGAATGCAGTAGCTTTGATACGCGTTAAATCATAACGAACTCGACACCATGTCGTTGCTCAGACAGTACCTTACGTTAGTTGTAATTTCCCCGGCGACTGAGTGAACGTAAAATATGTCTGTGTTGGAAGTTTTACTGGGAAAGAGAAATATATACTAACAGAATAAAAATCGCAACATCAAAAAGTAATTAATGTAGAGAAATGAAACTTCGGGAATATATCTGTGTAGGTAACATATTTAAGTGATTAACACTGCACGATCACACGTTAATGTAAGCGTGAGATAATCCATTGAAGCCGGCCGCGGTGGTCTAGCGGTTCTGGCGCTGCAGTTCGGAACCGCGGGACTGCTACGGTCGCAGGTTCGAATCCTGCCTCGGGCATGGGTGTGTGTGATGTCCTTAGGTTAGTTAGGTTTAAGTAGTTCTAAGTTCTAGGGGACTGATGACCATAGATGTTAAGTCCCATAGTGCTCAGAGCCTGTAATGCTGTTCATGAACGGCAGTGCAAGTTGAATTATCAGACTAACGCACAAATTTGCAGTGAGGGTGTGTGGGATAACCACGAGAATGGTTCTACTGTCATGCGAAGTCGCACCCTACAACATAGCTCCAGGTGTAGGTCTAGTGTGTTTAGCACTCACAATGGGAAGGCCTCAGACACGGCCAACCGATTCAGCTCAAATTTGGCAGGTCGCTTGTGCACAACCTAAAACGAAGGAATCTAAGATATTTTGGGTCAACACCCCCGCAATTTTGAGAAAATTACCCCTAAAGGTTATGACGAGCAATCAACTCAACATTGGCAGGATCGATAGATAATTGTAAATATAGCATTTTTCATCATCAGGTATAGGGTTCGAAAATGCATACTTTTCCAAAAATCGAGGTAAGAAACTTTTACAACTACCGCTTCTGTACCCAAATGGTGAGCGCCTTTCGCCGATCGCACCGAGAGCCCAACGGCCAAGGTAACTGTCTGGGACTCGGAGAACCCGGGATTGAATCTCGAAGAAACCTAGCCGATGTTCTTCTTTTCGTTTGTATTTTTCCGTATCATAATTAGTAGGGATAGGAGGGTTAATAAGATAAGCGTTATTATCATTCCTTATTGATTTACTTACCTTATTAACCCTCCTATCCCTATCAATTGAGATATGGAAAAATACAAACGAAAAGAATAACATCCGCTACGTTTCTGCGAGATTCGATCCCAGGTTTACCGATTCCCAGCCAATTACCTTGGCCTTTGCACTATCGGCGCTGTCGGCGAAAGGCGTTTACCATGTGGGTACAGAAGCGACAGCTGTAAAAGGTTCTTTCCTCGATTTCTTGAAAATTTTGCGTTTGCGGACCCCATACCTGATGATGAAAAATTCTCTATTTACAATTATCTATCGATCCCTGCAATTTTGAGTTGGTTGCTCGTCATAACCTTTAGCGGTGATTTTCTCAAAGTTGCGGGGGTGTTGACCCAAAATATCTTAGAGTCCTTCGTTTTAGTTTGTATACAAGCGACCTGCCAATCTGAGCCGAATCGGTTGGCCGTGTCTGAGGCCTTCCCCTTGTCAGCCAGGTTGGTTGCAGGCCCTCAAATGGCCTCCTTGCAATCAACACACTGGCAGCAAGACAGAACCATAGTCTGTCGATCATAGTTTTCGATACCTGGATCAGACGTAGTGCTTGCATTATTGACCTCGATAGTGCTAATGTAAACACTGTCCATATGTAATAAACATCGCCATCTGCTGTCGTTGTTTCCAACTGTAATATATAATGGAAACTATTTATTTACAGTTCGTACAAAATAGATACGAGTTTCAAAGTTTTAGTGACCTTCAAAGTAGTCACCAGCATTGTGTATAACCTATTGCCAGCGATGTGGAAGTCGTAGGACACTCTTAGCAGTGCCAGTTTTGTTGACAGTTCGAGCAGCACGGTCTATTGCCCGAAACATTTGTAGCAGTTCTGAAGCGAATGCCGTGAAGTGTTTCCTTCAGTTTAGAAATCGAGTTGAACCTACGAATGCTTAAGTCAGGGGAGTACAGTAGGTGGTATAGCACTTAACAGCCCCATCAGTCAAACAAATCAATAACAGTTTGCACTGTACATGCTTGAGCATTGTCCTGCAAAATGATGGTCAAGTCCTGCACAGCGTGTCATCACTTCTGTATCTAAGCGGGTCGTAGGCTTTTTATCCCAAAAAAAAGACCCACTGCTCTATTTTATGCCTCCTGTAACGATATCCTGGCTCTGTACGTATGTCTTTGCGTTTAGCTTGCGAATTCTGTCCGAGAATGCTTCCACAGACTCATAGCGCTGGATCGACAACGTACTTAATAGCTCCCGGAAAAATCGCGCACTGTTCTGCTTTTGGTGCCGCTGGCACAGTCTCGCGATCCAGTCCTGGAACGTATGAGCTTTACTCAATGTCTCGTGGTAGACAAGATAAGCTTTTGCGTCCCCCGCCAAAAGCACATTACCAACGCACAGGGTTAATTCATCCGACCACCCATGCGCTTCCGCAGCGTTCCTAACATCCATAACGACAGCTGTCATGTCCTCCGTTGCCTTGCCAGAGAAAGCATTAATCAGTGCGACCACTGCCGAGTCGTATGCAACAGAACGCACTTTCAATCCTGATTCACTTTCCCGAGACTCCGACTGCTGCTGATTATGACTCTGCTTACGAGCCTCTAATCATGATTAAATTCGAAATTTCTGTTCTTCATGCTCTCAAACTGCTCTGTTAACGCTTGCACCTGATGAGGTAAAGCATCCACTACATCTGCAGTAATATCACGTGTTTCCACCATTTTGTGTACTCTTCTTCCACCTTAATTCAACTTTCTTTTTTGAAAAAAGACAAAACACGAACTCATATTCAGCTATACAAAAAAAAAAATGTAAACATAAATTAATTCCCCCGGCAAATCAAAGCCCATCTACACTCAGTACAATTACTAGACAGATGACCAGTGCTGTGCCCTTCTGCACCAGACATCACGGCGCCTACAGTATCAGCAACCAAACTGACAGACTGCAGCCGCGGGTTGCCCACTTCGCAGGCACACCGAAACACTACACAACCGACAGGCAATATTGATGAACGGCCACAACAACAACAACAACACAGCAAAGACACCAGCGGCCACCAGGGGCCACTACTGGCCCACATAAACATAAGGAAGAGGCCGCTGCAGATCCCGGAACTATTTTCACACGTCAAACTATGTGATGGAAAATAGTTCCGAGGTACTCATCCGCCGAAGCTCTATAAAGGCCGGCGCTCGGCCGCACATCGGCGGTTCATCGACCGCCAGCAGACGTGGATAGCTGCCGCCCCGGCAGCCCGGCTTGGATCTTCTCGCTGATCTCTGGATTAGGCTTGGTATATCGGAGAAGTCTCTGGCGGTGACTAGTAGGAAACTATTTCAGTTGATTTCTATATGATTCTTGTATGTAGTTGTGATTCGAAGAAGGATCACTGTTTTGTGTTGGTGCTATACTTGGAGAATTTGTTTTGGTTAAATGAGCAGTCCAATACATTGTTTTCGGACTCTGATCGTTAGTTTCTTCTCTATACGCAGACATATCAGCCAGTACCCCTACATACAGAACAAACAGCTGCTACAGCTATGCTACACGGCAAATCATGACCAAATTGCGAAACGGACACCTCATTGGCACTAAATAATTACGTCCACCATTACTTCTGAACAAAGATAAGTCCATGGGTTCCTGTGTCTTCACAAAAGTAACTCTAAACATCTTGTACCCTGACCCACACAACTCTGACAACGAGATAAAAGATAAAAAGTAATATAAATAAAACTTAGACTCACTGCACCACATTGTTCTGAGCCTGTACCTACGTCAAGTGTCACTGCCTCACTCACCACTCACCAAAACGTAATGTTGGATTTTGACGGACACTTTGCAACGGAACGTATTGTGCTCGAAAGCGAAACGACCACTTTCTGACACGAAACTGTTACAACCCCCGAGCTCAGGGAGTTGTAGTATGTCAGAACGACAGAGAGATATGGTATGGGAGAGAGGGAAGACTCACGCCGAATCGTGTAATGGACTTGATTACATCGAGGATACACAGCAGGCCTTCCGCTGAACTCGGCAACGGCCCAACGCAGCGTGCGTGGGTCAGCGCCAGTCGCAAATGCGGGGTCTGCAATGTCGGCGCCCGGTCGCCCAGCCTTGCGCACGTAGCGCTCCTATTCACGCTACGGCTACGTGGCCGCCGCGTGCGTTAGCTGCGCCCGATAGCCAGGAACACGGCTCACTGCTTCCTCAAGCGCGACTCGTTGACTCCATGCAGAGCGCCGAATTGAAGCAACCGACGGCCGTCGTTGTAGTGAGCCTTAGTAGCTCCGGCCGTCCGCCCAGGGCAACTCGTTCAGTGCCCGCAGGCAACTCTGTACGTGCGACGCCGCGACACAGCCTCGCCCCTGCGGACGGCAGCTTGCAGTCCGCTCGACGATGCCACCCAGAGAGCAGAGGCTAGCAGCCCGTCCGCTTCTCGCGCCGGTGCACCTCCAAAGTGCGACCCGCCCCGCCCCGCTTTAACAATGACGCGTCTGTACAGCGGAGCTTGGAGGTCGCGTCAGGCGGGCCGGTTGGCCGCTGATACCCATCACAGAAGGTTCAAATGGCTCTGAGCACTATGGGACTTGACTGCTGAGGTCATCAGTCCTCTAAAACTTAGAACTACTTAAACGTAACTAACCTAAGGACATCACACACATCCATGCCCGAGGCAGGATTCGAACCTGCGACCGTAGCAGTCACGCAGTTCCAGACTGTTGCGGCTACAACCGCTCAGCCACTGCGGCCGGCCATCACAGAAGGCTCGTCGTAGTTGGCCTGCAACTTCAACAATCGTTATTCTCTCCGGTTCTAGATGCAGACACAATGGGGCCTCGACTGCTCGCTTTGAGCCTCCGTACTTGTTTATTTTTACATCTGTTCTCTACGAGTCTGACGTAGTTCCTCTGGAGAGGAAAAGTGAAGTGCTCTTTGATAATTACCACGTCAGCTTTCCTCAGTTCGCTTCGGCCCCTACACACAGATCACTAGGTGATGTTGTAACTGCAAGCCGGCCGGAGTGACCGTGCGGTTCTAGGCGCTACAGTCTGGAGCTGGGCGACCGTTACGGTCGCAGGTTCGAATCCTGCCACGGGCATGGATGTGTGTGATGTCCTTAGGTTAGTTAGGTTTAATTAGTTCTGAGTTCTAGGCGACTGATGACCTCAGAAGTTAAGTCGCATAGTGCTCAGAGCCATTCGAACCATTTTGTACCTGTAACGTATGGGTCCTTCACAGTATATCAGTGCCCTGTGATGCTCTAATTATTTCACATTTGTATACAGTGCCCGCCAGGACGGGCCTTATAGCCTGCGAGCGGTGTCGTAAACCTGCCTGTCACAATCATTTGCAAAATATCAGCATCGCCGCGCCTGCCATCCGATGTGCCAGTCGGTCCCTCAACTATTGTCTTCCAGCCGTAGCTGCGCGAGGGTAACAAGAATTCCCCAAATCCACGCCTGTACTTGTTCGTGGCGCAGCATTGCCTTTCTATTGCCGGCCACTGTGGTCAAGCGGTTCTAGGCGCTTCGGTGCGGAACTGCGCGGCTGTTACGGTCGCAGGTTCGAATCATTCCTCGGGCATGGATATGTGTGATGTCCTTAGGTTAGATAGGTTCAAGTAGTTCTAAGTCTAGGGGACTGATGACCTCTACTTAAACCTAACTAACCTAAGGACATCACACACATCGATGCAAAAAAAAAAAAAGAAAAAGGTTCAAATGTGTGTGAAATCGTATGGGACTTAGCTGCTAAGGTCATCAGTCCCTAAGCTTACACACTACTTAACCTAAAGTATCCTAAGGACAAACACACACACCCATGCCCGAGGAATCGAACCTCCGCCGGGGCCAGCCGCACACATCCATGCCCGAGGCGGGATTCGAACCTGTGACCGTAGGAGCAGCGCGGTTCCGGACTGAAGCACCTAGAACCGCTCGGCCACGTGGCCGGCTGACTTGCATTCAGTGACAGCAGCAATTCCATCAGATTTGAATTCGACTGTCATTGGCAAGGTGTGGCACTTACCTCGAGGCCCTGTCGATGAGGATATTTTGCATCGTGTTGCATGACTGCAAATGATGCTCCATTCCTTGTCGACATGTTCGACAGACCGCTCTGATAAAAAAAAAAAGTATTCAGGCAAATTCATTCACGTAGCGGTCGTGGCAACTCCATTTCACTCCCGTGGCATTCGTCCGCTGTGGAGGGCTACATAATCTACTTTTACCAGTCCTGCACCATCTACAGAGCTCGTGCTCCTTTAAGGAACTGACATCCGGTGGTTCATCTTGTGGTGATGCGACATCATTCGTTTAATACAATTTCCAGTTTCATTTCCACGCACAAAGTGACACAACACAATGTGACCACCTTCTGTTCAAAAAATGGTTCAAATGGCTCTGAGCACTATGGGACTTAACTGCTGAGGTCATCAGTCCCCTAGAACTTAGAACTACTTAAACCCAACTAATTTAAGGACATCACACACATCCATGCCCGAGGCAGGATTCGAACCTGCGATCGTAGCGGTCGCGCGACTCCAGACTGTACCTTCTGTTGCTGAGACGTGAAGCACAAGAAAATTTATGAGTATGGCGGGGGTGTACACTCCCATTTTAGAAAAAGGAGGATGGAGGGAGTGAAGAAAATGTCGAATTTAACATCCAGGTGAAAGACAGTAAGGTCGTTACAGGCCGAAGACGAGGTTGGATAGGACAGAAATAGGGATGGAACTCTATTGTGTACTTTTTGAACAAAATATCCTCAAATTTGCCGTTATAGCTTTAGTGAAACCAACAAAACTTGTATGAGAGTGGCTGCACTGAAATTTGAATCCCAGTCCTGCACCATTCTGGCGCGGTCGCCCATTTTGAGTCGGAGTGTTTGCGCAAGGGACTGTTAAGTGCTGTGGCCTTCTTTTGAAAGTATTTAGGCCTATACAACTACAAAATATTGAAGCCTATAATAATTTTTCACTCAAAGTCAGCTCCGTGAGTGCAGGTTGTTATTCTGAGTTGGAATTGGACGATTCTTTTCCACAGCCCTATTTTCTGCTCCTTCTCTCATAACATCACCATCAAAATGGCTCTGAGCGCTATGGGACTTAACTTCTGAGGTCATCAGTCCCCTAGAGCTTAGAACTACTTAAACCTAACTAAACTAAGGACATCACACACATCCATGCCCGAGGCAGGATTCGAACCTGTGACCGTAGCTGTCGCGTGGTTCCAGCCTCTAGCGACTAGACCCGCTCGGCCACCCCGGCCGGTGCCTCGCCATCGACAAGACGTTAGACATTATTCCTTCTTTCTTCAGGTGTATGTCATTTCCAGTTTCCGTGAACCTTCTCTATTTAGGAAATAAAAAGCAAGTATTACTATGCTTCACGTAGAATTCGTGATAAAACGAAGACTGGCTGTCTTTTATTTGTCTTAATAGAATAATTTCCATGAACTGCTAGGTTCAGATTATCAGCAACCACGAATTACTTTATACAATGAGACGCTTGGCCTTTTATTCGTATGAAAACAACGACGATAACAACAACAACACTTGCTTGTGATGGAATGTTTTTAAACCCTTCCGCTTCTTCAGTTGCCTAGTAATTTAACAAATAGTCTTCTGGTTTTGATGGTATCACAAGTTGGCGGCAGGTAAACAACAGCTACTCGTATTAGTCTGAAGAACTCTGAAGCGTCTTCAATATGCTGCGTTTAATTTAGCTTCTTTCTTGTGCATGATGCAGGTGGTCTGAAACCGACTTGTTGCAGGGTACAGGAGAGGCCACCAGCGGGCGTCAGTCTGTTCAATGAGAGTGTAAATATTTTACAGGGATTGATGGAACTGTATCGTCAGTTCCGACGCACGGGGACAATTGCCTACAGCCACTGCACTACCAGTGTCATTAGTTAGAATTATTAAAAAAAGGGTAAACGAAACAGCACGTATCGTGTGTACTCTGTCTAAGCCTGTATATTCAATTTATGAAGCTGAAACACAGAAAGCTCGATAGGAAAAAACGTGTAATTTTTGATACACGTGAGTTTTATTCCAACTTAGTTATCATCATTGTTTTTCAGATTTTTTCTCGACCTTGTGGTATTCCACAAAAAAGGCCTGACTGATTCGTTTCTAATGGTCCTTACCTTAAATATTTTGCTAAGTTTTAACTAGACTGCCAACTGCGCGCGAAAGAAGGTTAGAGAAGCTCGACCCCACAGGATCCAGAAGTGTAGATGTTACTTACCGTGCATTTCAATGTCTTCAAATACTGCTGACGATTTACTCAGAAGTGTTTACAATGGTGCTGTTGGGTCAATTTGATACTGAACTGCCAGTCTCCTCCAAAAGGAGGCAAGATCAACTACAAGATAGTGAAAATAAAACTGTCCGATATTTTTTCGGCATTTTGTTACAACATAATATTAAGAACATTAGAAAAATGGTCGAAGCGAGATCTAACACATGAGAACATTACCAAAGTTTAAGAGAACCTGGAGAACTGTCCAACAAAATCTGGTTAGCTGTGAAATAGGGACTTAAACATGGTCATGTCAGAATATTATGAGAACCGACCTGCAGCCTTATCTTTACGAATTTTCCATTATACATGACATAAAGCGTCCAAGCTATGTGGGCGCATTTTAATTGGTGGCAGTATTTGAATGACATGGGACAGGAACATTCTAAGCCTCAAATTTTCATTTCTTCTGCTGTGACGTGGTGCAGTCCGTCCAGTTACAAGAATTCGCAGAAGACAGAAAATATTCATCAGTACGTTGAGTACGTGATGGTGCGCAATTTCGCAGTCACTTTAATTTCAGCCACCCTGCACTAACATGAAGTATCATTCCTGCCTGGCAATGGTTCAAATGGTTAAAATGGCTCTGAGCACTATGCGACTTAACCTCTGAGGTCATCAGTCGCCTAGAACTTAGAACTAATTAAACCTAACTAACCTAAGGACATCACACACATCCATGCCCGAGGCAGGATTCGAACCTGCGACCGTAGCGGTCGCTCGGCTCCAGACTGTAGCGCCTAGAACCACACAGCCACTCCGGCCGGCCCTGGCAATGATATAGCTATTTTTTCTAGTAGATACAGTGACAGTGCAAGTGATAAAGCTGCTGTGTTATCTAAAATGAAAAAAAATAATGCGCCAGTTGTCCTGCAATAGTTGGTGGCAGTTTGTTATATACAGGATGGCAATAACTGAACTATATGAAAAAAACGTAAATTCGTTACAAACTACGGCGTGCACACACATTATTCAACATGTAAACGTCACTACAGATATTCGGATTTGTATTATTCCATGTTAGATATGCCTGCCATCATTGGTGATGATGTGACGCAGACCAATAACGAAAAACTGTGCGTGACCCACTGAAGCGTCGGAACATCGATGCTGTCGGTGAACTCCAGAATGGCTGTTTTCAGCTCAGCAGTGGTTTTAGGGTTATTGTTGTACACCTTATCTTTAATGTAGACCCACAAAAATGAGTCTCAGCCGGCCGCGGTGGTCTAGCGGTTCTAGGCGCGCAGTCCGGAACCGCGCGACTGCTACGGTCGCATGTTCGAATCCTGCCTCGGGCATGGATGTGTGTGATGTCCTTAGGTTGGTTAGGTTTAAGTACTTCTAAGTTCTAGGGGACTGGTGACCACAGAGCCATTTGAACCATTTGAAAGGAGTCTCATTTGTTCGGATCCGTAGAATGTGGCGGCCAATCGAAGGTCATACCAGTGGCAGCTCGGTACCCCAGAGCCAGAATGAGGTCCCCAAAGTGCTCCTCCAGCACATTAGACACTCTCCCGCTTCTATGGGGTCAGCTCCGTCTTGAATGAACCACGTTTTGTCGAAATAAAAGTCACTTTGGATAATGGGGATGAAATTATCTTCCAAAAATGTCACGTGCCGTTCGGTAGTCACCGTGCCATTAAGGAACATCGCACCGATTATTCCGTGACTGGACATTCCACACCACATAGTCAACCGTTGAGGATGTAGAGACTTCTCGACCGCGAGATGCGGATTCCCAGTCCCCAAATGCGCCAATTTTAGTTGTTGACGAACTCATCCAAATGAAAGTTGGCTTCGTTTGGTTAACCAAACAACAGTGCGCATTCTAATTCCCATCATACTCCGCGGCTACCTGTGCAGTTTGAACGTCCTAACGCAAACTGTTTAGAAGTTATGACGATTTTATTTCATTTAGTTCAATAATTGTCACGTTGTATATAGCGGAAACGGCCGTTTCAGGCGATCACAGCAATAATCCGGCTGCTTGCAGTTATCGGCTGACACAGTGTTTTGCCATCGTGGGCACCTTCAATACGCTAGTTCGACTATTCGACTGTCAACCAGTGGTGTTACCGAAATCCAGAATGCTCCTGCTGTACTGCACAGAAGGCGCCACGTGAGGCCTGGATCATCCGCATATCAAGGTGCCTGACATTGATGCGTAAAAATACGGGCCACCCAGCCGGCAAGGGGCATCGAATCATCGATCACTTTGGATCTGGCTACAGCAGTGTTGACTGGAGAAACATCATGTCCCTACCGTCATCCTCTGGAGCAGCCACTTCGTCCTACAAGACCGCCCAACGCACGACTCCGAATCTGCTCCTTTGGGCCGAGGGTCGAACTAGGACCGTTGTAGCCACTAGTAAACATGTTTTCTATCATCGCCAAGTGCCGCCAGACTTGGTGATCTGGGGTTCGCTTCCTGGATGCCATTTCTTTCGTCGACCGCTATTGCTGGTCAGACCACCAGCACGCCCAGCTCGCAGTTTAGCGTGCCACTTCTACAAACCAGCGCCTGGTACAGCTCCTCCATTGGCCGGAAATGTTTACCACCGAAGGTTGCTACGATCCCAAGCCGCACTGTGCTGTGGCGGCTGCAGATCACAATACAACAATGTACGGCCGCAAAGGACTGAGTTCGATGCCCACCCCCGCTTGTTGCACGTGGGAACAGGATCTTCGTTGCAGGCCAAACCTAAGAAACACGAGATCGTGCTGAAACATAATGCCTTCGAACTTTTTATATGAAAAATCTTAAAGATTTTTTAATAAAATGGACATTATTAACATTTTACATCTTTGTTCTTCGTGTCAAGATATTTCTAGCCCCTGCTGCTAAGGCCGGCCGCTGTAGCCTAGCGGTTCTAGGAGCTTCAGTCCGGAATCGCGCTGTTGCTACGGTCGCCGGTTCGAATCCTGTCTCGCGCATGGATGTGTGTGATGTCTTTAGGTTAGTTAGGTTTAAGTGGTTCTAAGTCTAGGGGACTAATGACCTCAGATGTTGAGTCCTATAGTGCTTGGACCCATTTGAACCTGCCGCTAAATGTCTCCGAACTCTATCGTTTAACATGGCGGTGTGTAATATACACTACTGGCCATTAAAATTGCTACATCAAGAAGAATTGCAGATGATAAAAAGAGAATTTCATTGGACACATATGTTGTACTAGAACTGACATGTGATTACATTTTCACGCAATTTGGGCGCATAGATCCTGAGAAATCAGTACCCAGAACAATCACCTCTGGCCGTAATAAAGGCCTTGATACGCCTGGGCATTGAGTCCAACATAGCTTGGATGGCGTTTACAGGTACAGCTGCCCATGCAGCTTCAACACGATACCACAGTTCATCAAAATTAGTGACTGGCGTATTGTGACGACATTTCCTTGGCCACCATTGGCCGACGTTTTAAACTGGTAAGACATCTGGAGAATGTGCTGGCCGGGGCAGCAGTCGATCATTTTCTGTATACACAAAGACCCGTACAGGACCTGCAACATGCGGTCGTGCATTATCCTGCTGAAATGTAGGGTTTCGCAGGGATCGAATGAAGGGTAGAGCCACGGGTCGTAACACATCTGAAATGTAACGTTCACTGTTCATAGTGCAGTCAATCCGAGCAAGAGGCGACCGAGACGTGTAACCAATGGCACCCCATACCATCACGCCGGGTGATACACGAGTATGGCGATGACGAATACACGATTCCTATGTCCGTTCACCCCGATGTCGGCAAACACGGATGTGACCATCATGATGCTGTAAACAGAACCTGGATTCATCCGAAAAAATTGACGTTTTGCCATTCGTTCACCCAGTTTCGTCCCTGAGTACACCATCGCAGGCGCTCCTGTCTGTGATGCAGCGTTAAGGGTAACCGCAGCCATGGTCTCCGAGCTGATAGTCCATGCTGCTGCAAACGTCATCGAACCGTTCGTGCAGATGGCTGTTGTCTTGCAACCGTCCCCATCTGTTGACTAAGGGATCGAGACGTGGCTGAAAGATCCGTTACAGCCATGCGGATAAGATGCCTGTCATCTCGACTGCTAGTGATACGAGGCCGTTGGGATCCAGCACGGCGTTCCGTATTACCCTCCTGAACCCACCGATTCCACATTCTGCTAACAGTCATTGGATCTCGACCAACGCGAGCAGCAATGTCGCGATACTATAAATCGCAATCGCAATAGGCTACAATCCGACCTTTATGAAAGGCGGAAACATGATGGTACGCATTTCTCCTCCTTACACGAGGCGTCACAACAACGTTTCACCAGGCAACGCCGGTCAACTGCTGTTTGTGTATGAGAAATCGGTTGGAAACTTTCCTCATGTCAGCATATTGTAGGTGTCACCACAGACGCCAACTTTGTGCGAATGCTCTGAAAAGCTAATTATTTGCATACCACAGCATCTTCTTCCTGTCGGTTAAATTTCGCGTCTGTAGCACGTCATCTTCGTAGTGTAGCAATTTTAATGGCCAGTAGTTTAACTATATCGGCTCTTGAGAAATAGCGTGCTGTAATCGAGTTTCGAATTCATAGAGTTCGTTCACACATGGAGCACCCTCTCCTTTAGCATGAAAATATCAGACCACACAAGATTGCTGAGACATTTGCAACAATTCGACGCCTTGGGTTCCCTGCCATCGATCACCCCCCATACAGTCCCGATTTGGCACCATCAGATTTTCATCTGCTTCTAAAACGTAAAGAACTTCACTTTGGTAGTGCTGAAGCGGTGCAAGCTGAGTTGAGGTTGGCCGGCCGAAGTGCTCGAACGGTTCTAGGCGCTACAGTCTGGAACCGAGAGACCGCTACGGTCGCAGGTTCGAATCCTGCCTCGGGCATGAATGTGTGTGATGTCCGTAGGTTAGTTAGGTTTAAGTAGTTCTAAGTTCTAGGGGACTGATGACCTCAGAAGTTTAGTCCCATAGTGCTCAGAGCTATTTGAACCACTTTTTGAGTTGAAGTTATGACTCCGTCACTCTTGTTGGCAGTAATATGTTCGTCGGCAGGGTGATTATGTTGAGAAATAAATATGTAGCCATGAAGAATATGGATGTAGAATGTTAATAACATTTGTTTTATTTAAAAAGTTTTAAAGAGTTTTCGTATAAAAAAAACGGCAACATCACTTTTCAGCACGACCAAGCTCATACTTAGTTTGTACAGAGCAACTGTTTACGTGATCCCATCGTTCTTCGTACACTAAGACAAGTGTCAGTGACTTTATTTTCCCAGTAACAAAGAGAGCGCTCTTTTAGGTGCGTTGGTAATACGGCTAGAGCCCTCGTAAATCCATGTCTCCTGTAATACTGGCTACTAAGCAATATATCTGTAGATAAGATCTGTCGCGCGGAGTGGCAGCGTGGATTGAAGCGCCATGTCACGGAATGCGTGGCCCCTCCCGCGGGAGGTTCGAGTCTTCCCTCGGGCATGGGTGTGCGTGTGTGTTGTTCACCGCATGAGTTTGTTTAAGTAGTGCATAAAATTCACACACATTTGAACATATGTAGACAAGATCAGATTTATGAAACGTTATTCGAACAGTGGAGTTACTATGACAAAATGATAAAATTATCGAAAGTAACTGAGATATTACTATACTCTTCGATGTAAACCGAAATGTAATTATGAATATAGGCGGCCGGGATGGCCGAGCAGTTCTAGGCGCTACAGTCTAGAACCGCGCGACCGCTACGGTTGCAGGTTCGAGTCCTGCCTCCGGCATTGATGTGTGTGATGTCCTTAGGTTAGTTAGGTTTAAGTAGTTCTCAGTTCTAGGGGACTGATGATCTCAGAAGTTAAGTCCCATAGTGCTCAGAGCCATTTGAACCATTTGAATACTGAAAATACTTGGAAAGTTGGTTCTTGCTGACAACTTTAAGACATCGAGTATTCGTATTTGAATTATTTCAGCTTATAGTATGGATCAGTTATCTGCTGTCTTTTACGTTTAGTAGACTGATTGCTTATACCATGTCAACTGACTCAACCCTGCAGATAGGAATTGCTTTGGCTCATATCCTACATTCACTCAACATTCACGTTAGATTTAGACAGCGTACAACATACTTGTGACAAACTACAATTTCGTGCGCAATTTTCTGCTTTATTTGATGCCCGACACGTTCAGTCAATTTACTGGTATGGGTGTGTTAATGAATTCGGTTACACGTCCAGTTCTCAGTTGTGTTGCCCACCAAATAACGCCAGAATTTATTGGAAGATTGGAGAACTTACAATTCTTAGTGACATAAAAAGCTTTCTATGTCGCTGCATTTCACTGAGCCATAAGACCTGATATTTTGTGATTTGCGTAGGTCATATTCCATCAGTATTATTACATCTGATTAGAGTTTCAGGAGTGTTCTGTTTCAGACAATTCAGGGTGCCAAACAATGTTTTTTACAGCCAGTTGCAATTAAGAGGCTGTATACTGCCTGACAACGAATTAATTAATATATCACATTCAATGCAACAAAGATCCCAAGTTTGATGTATCCCTAAAAATCAGTTGAGTTCATACAATACAATGACCAGAAAGCTGACTAAACCACGATCTTGATAGCAGTGAGATTTTTGGAATAAATCTCAGAGAATATCGAAAAAATAGGATAATGGAAAATGCAAGTGGTGTATTTATTGCTACGGACAAGAACTCAAATCCAACGAGTTAAAAATTGAAGCTGCTTGCGAAATTGTTGGGCAAGACTCGGCATCAAGGTTGGCCATAAACTTGTGACTGGATATTTCTGTCGAACGCCAGGCTTACGGCAAGGTATAACGGAAAATTGTAGAGGAAACCTCAGTTCGTTAGTATGTATATTCCCCAGTCATTCCTCTGTCATTGGAGGAGACTTTAGTCATCTGATAACTGATTAGGACGTGATCTCTCAGATTTGCATGACGTAATTGATTAATGGTGTACTTCCAGGTACACAATCGAGCTGTTGTTTCCATATTATTCAAAATTTTTGAACGACTGGCCCAGTTGTCGTCTTCAGATGCAGCGGTTCTGCTGTTATTTTTATTCGCTGCCTGGACTCCATCGAGACAGGTCGTCTAAATGTTGTGCACAATATGGAAAACAAGTCTGCGGTACACCTGGAAGAGCACCATTAACTGGTGAGGGGTAACTACAGTCTGGTATGTGACGGGCGTGAGGAGACATCCGGCGAAATAGTACTTAATACCTTCGTTGTAAAGCTAAACAGAAGACACAGATCGAAAATCACGTCTGGTGGAAATATTTTAGATCTAATGACAAAAAACAGAACTGAACTCTTTGACAATGTCCACGTTGAAACTGTCATTAGCGAACATGAGGAAATTGTAACAACAGTGGTTACTAACATACCTGGTGGCTATAATTAAAGTGTTGCTACTGACAGATTCAGTGCGGACTGTAATCGTCGCATGGCGCGCATTACTGCGGAACCACTTTACGATGGAAAAAATTAGTTCCAATGTTGGCCACCAGGTGCAAATCTGACGCTGTGAATTCGAGAAAGACGTACAGAAAAATATTTCCGTACAAAATGGATTAGGAACTGGACTAGGAGGAAAACGTCGAGTGAGAAAGGAGTAACACTGATTTCATTATTAACCGAATCTTAAGCAATTTGTTCAGTACGAGCGCCGGCGACGTCGACGAGGCGTTGTACAGCGCCAGAGTTGCACCTAGTGTCCAAAATTGGAAGTGCTTTTTTTCAGTACTAATTAGTTCCCCGTTAACGTTTGAGTATATCTACAAAGTGTCTCTGCCATGGGATAATTTCAGCCCATTCTGAACCTCCGTGAGTAATTGCTTTTTGATTGTAACCACCCGGTACAAAAGGTCAACTGAAACCGATAGAAAGATTTACACTATCAATAAGACTGATAAACAAGTGGTGCCATACATCAACGAGTGAAAGAAAAAACTTATTTCTTCGCAGGAACATGTTGACAAACTACGGCTGTCTTAGGTAAAGCAGATGACAGGCTTCAGATCATTGGTAAGAAACCGAGAAAACGAAGAGAGTTTACACAGGAAATGGCTTCTCTATACAGTATCATTCAAGTGCGTAAGTCCCATGCCAGATATGACTAGCAGGGAATACTGAACGTACACAAAAAAGAGCAGTGCTGAGGATCGCAGCTCTTTTGACTCGTGGCAGTTCGTCACGGAGACACTGACAAGTCTGGACTGGTAGATACTTGAAGATAGATGCTAACTATTCCTCCGATACTGAAGTACTAAGTTTCGACTACTGTTACTAAGTGAGGAACTTAGCAGTATGCTATATCGCCAAAAGAAGAATTTGACAATTACTCGCAAGTAGACGCATTTAAGCAATCATTCTTCCCGCAATCCAAACTCGAGTGAAACGCGAAGAAAGCGTAATACGTGATACAATGGGAAATACCCTCATCTATGTATTACAAGGAGGTTCGCAGGGTATAGATCTGCATTCAGGTCCGCCACCGTAGCCAAGTATCGGCGTATCTGACTGCAGTGAGGACGACGCTCTCTGTTTCCAAATCTTTCCTTGGAGGGGGGAATAGAACAAAAATTACTCTATTTCGTAAAGTCAACTCAGGAGCTTCATGGTTGGAGAAATTGTCAACGTCCGGAAGAGCGCATGTTCCTGCATACCGCATTAGAATCACGCCATTGTTTGGCCATTTCCTTAGTTTTACATTCGATGGATCGTAGTTAATTTTAATGGCGTAGAGAGAGTCATTTTAAATTCGTATGTAAATATGCCTACATGCTATACATTTAGAACTGTTTGTTTTAATAGAGATGTGAATTGGCAGTTCTTACCCGCCACCATATGCAGGGTGTTACAAAAAGGTACGGCCAAACTTTCAGGAAACATTCCTCACACACAAAGAAAGAAAATATGTTATGTAGACGTGTGTCCGGAAACGCTTACTTTCCATGTTAGAGCTCATTTTATTACTTCTATTCAAGTCACATTAATCATGGAATGGGAACACACAGCAACAGAACGTACCAGCGTGACTTCAAACAATTTGTTCCGGAAATGCTCAAAATGTCCTCCGTTAGCGAGGATACATGCATCCACCCTCCGTCGCATGGAATCCCTGATGCGCTGATGAAGCCCTGGACAATGGCGTATTGTATCACAGCCGTCCACAATACGAGCACGAAGAGTCTCTACATTTGGTACCGGGGTTGCGTAGACAAGAGCTTTCAAATGCCCCCATAAATGAGAGTCAAGAGGGTTGAGGTCAGGAGAGCGTGGAGGCCATGGAATTGGTCCGCCTCTACCAATCCATCGGTCACCGAATCTGTTGTTGAGAAGCGTACGAACACTTCGACTGAAATGTGCAGGAGCTCCATCGTGCATGAACCACATGTTGTGTCGTACTTGTAAAGGCACATGTTCTAACAGCACAGGTAGAGTATCCCGTATGAAATCATGATAACGTGCTCCATTGAGCGTGGGTGGAAGAACATGGGGCCCAATCAAGACATCACCAACAATGCCTGCCCAAACGTTCACAGAAAATCTGTGTTGATGACGTGATTGCACAATTGCGTGCGGATTCTCGTCAGCCCACACATGTTGATTGTGAAAATTTACAATCTGATCACGTTGGCATGAAACCTCATCCGTAAAGAGAACATTTGCACTGAAATGAGGATTGTCACATTGTTGGATGAACCATTCGCAGAAGTGTACCCGTGGAGGCTAATCAGCTGCTGACAGTGCCTGCACACGCTGTACATGGTACGGAAACAACTGGTTCTCCCGTAGCACTCTCCATACAGTGACGTGGTCAACGTTACCTTGTACAGCAGAAACGTCTCTGGCGCTCACATTAGGGTTACCGTGAACTGCACGAAGAATTGCCTCGTCCATTGCAGGTATCCTCGTCGTTCTAGGTCTTCCCCAGTCGCGCGTCATAGGCTGGAATGTTCCGTGCTCCCTAAGACGCCGATCAATTGCTTCGAACGTCTTCCTGTCGGGACACCTTCGTTCTGGAAATCTGTCTCGATACAAACGTACCGCGGCACGGCTATTCCCCCTTGCTAATCCATACATCAAATGGGCATCTGCCAACTCCGCATTTGTAAACATTGCACTGACTGAAAAATCACGTTCGTGATGAACACTAACCTCTTGATCCTACGCACTGATGTGCTTGATGCTAGTACTGTAGAGCAATGAGTCGCATGTCAACACAAGCACCGAAGTCAGCATTACCTTCCTTCAATTGGGCCAACTGGCGGTGAATCGAGGAAGTGCAGTACATGCTGACGAAACTAAAATGAGCTCTAACATGGAAATTAAGCGTTTCCGGACACGTGTCCACATAACTTCTTTTCTTTATTTGTGTGTGAGGAATGTTTCCTGAAAGTTTGGCCGTACCTTTTTGTAACACCCTGTATACAAGGTTGTCAGAAACAGTATGAAAAATTTGTAAGGGTACTGCATTGGACGTTGTGCTGAGAAATAATTGTTACGAAAAAAATATTATACGGTGCGCCGTTTCCGAATTAATTAACACTGAAGTTAGTCAATCAGCCGTTGCGTGCGCAAATTCAAGCGGCTCGCCAGACACAATTAGTTTCAGTGGTCCTCATGGCGTAGACGATAGAGCACGAGACTGCTCAGCCTTTGGCTCAAGTTCTTTCCTTACTACCGTCCCATGTCCAGTTTTTGTATCGCTTTCTTGTGTGGTTTTAGAGAAACAAACGAAGTACACTTTTGGTGACTCCGTCTCCGGCGGGCTGCTCGAGTTTACGCGCGCCACAGCCTGGCTGGCTGACTTAAAATGCTAATTAACTCGGAAACGGCGCAACGTATACAATTTTTTTCTTAACAATTATTTCTCAACTCAACCTATGCTGCAATACTCTTAGATGCTTTTCAGACTGCTACAGACCACTCTGTATATTCCACAATTATTAAATAAAATTATATATTTACTATACAATTTTTAAATCAAACTAAGAAATTTAAAATAATTTTTCCTAGCACTATACAGATTCCTAACTCCATATGGGTGGTTCCGAAAATTGGTGATTGTCAATTTTTAACGACTAAGAAAGTACTTGTAAGATTTGAAGCCCCATGAAACAGATAATAGGAGGCGAACTGTTCGTTCATCAGTTATGGATTGCACGCCCCTCACGTTTTCCGTTATTAATCTTACAAGTATTTTCACAGCTATTAAAGATTCACAACCACAAGTCTTCAGAATTATCTGTATATGGATATGAATGCGAATTGGACTAGGACAAATTGATTTAAACTTTTTATTCCGATTTATAAACGTGTTATATTAAAAATTAGATTTTATTTTAAAAATTACTTTCTGTTTTGTAGTCTTGGGCGTGTGAATCTTCCAGTCATTTCAGATATACTGATGAGATTGCAACAGAGACATGTGGTAAATTTAAATTTTGTTTCGGTTTCTTTTCACCAATATATTGCTTCGTCCTACACGTATAGGCTTTTTAGCAACTGTTACCAGCGTGAGCTATTCTTGGTTGGGGTAGGTAAAGGGGGAAATAACAGTGGTGCTCATAGTACCCTCTGGCACACATCAGACAAGAAAACGAGTTAGTACTGGATTGTCACTCAGTTTTGAGATACGTTGAAAGTTTCAAGTCTCTAGCTCAACGGAAAGTTAGCTTAACATGAACTGCAAAATTCGTCTCAGACAGACAAGGAACAGACCAAACGAAAACGCGGTAAAATGAATCGAAATTCGCCTGCAGAATGTAATATGCTGTCAAGGAAAAACTTTTCTTAATTGGTCTTCAAATTTTACTTTGCTGTATGTCAGAGAATTAATATCATTAGGTAAATGATCCAAAATTCTGGAAGCAGCATCGTGCAACCCTTTTCATGCAAAATGCAACGTTAATGTGGGATATTCAGTGTCTTTTTTTCTCTTGTTATAATTATGTATATTATTGCTCCTATTTAAATTTAATAGGTTATTTACAAGGCACGTCACAGAGGACTAAATGTACTATGAAGCGGTAGTCAAATCGTATAAATCCTTAAACAAAATGTCCAAAAGTTGATGGTGGCAGAGCTCAACATACTATCCTTAAAGTACGTTCTTGGACAATGCAAACTTTCCTTCTTACAGATGAGTTATCTCAGAACATTTTTCATACGACATTATTGGATGAAAGAGGCACTGACTGACACCGATGCATGTCGATACTAAATGGTTTGTCAGAGTCAGTAGCGTGGAAGGCAGATGAACGGTGATGAACCATATGTTGTTGTGGTCTTGAGTCCGAAGACTGGTTTGATTCAGCTCTTCCTGTTACTCTATACTGTGCAAGCCTCTTTATCTCCGAGTAACTACTGCAACCTACATCCCTCTGAATGAGCTTGCTGTATTCTTCTATACGATTCTTACCCCACACACGTCCCTCCAGTACTCAACTGGTGATCCCTTAATGCCTCAGAATGTATCCTACCAACCGATCCCTTCTTTTGGTCTGGTTGTACCACATATTTCTCTTCTTCCCAGGTCTAAGCAGTAACTCCTCATTAGTTACGTGATTTACCCCTCTAAGCCTCAGCATTCTTCTGTAGTACGTTTCAAAGGAAAAGCTTCCACTCTTTTCTTTCCATCCTCCATGTTTCACTTCCATACATGTTAACACTCCTTACAAATACTTTTAGAAAGAACTTCCAGACACTTAAATCTATACTCGATGTAGCAAATTTCTCTTCTTCACAAACGCTTTTCTTGCTATAGCCAGTCTGCATTTTACATCCTCCGTACCTGGACCATCATCAGTTGTTTTGCTTCCCAAATAACAAAACTCGTCTACAACTTTAAATGTCTCATTTCCTAATCTAATTCCCTCAGAATCACTTGATTTAATTCGACTACATTCCATTATCCTCGTTTTGCTTTTATTGATGTCCATCTTATATCCTCCTTTCAAGATACTGTCCATTCCGTTCAACTGCTCTTCCAAGTCCTTTGTTGTCTCTGACAATATTGCTATGTCATCGTCAAACATCGAAGTTTTTTATGTCTTCTCCTTGGACTTTAATTCCTATTGCAATTTTTTTCTTTTGTTTCCTTTACTGCTTGCTCAATATACAGATTGAATAACATCTGGGATAGGCTACGGCCTTGTCTCACTCCCTTCTCAACCACTGCTTCCCTTTCGTGTCCCTGAACTCTTATAACTGCTATCTGGTTTCGGTACAAATTGTAAATAGCCTTTCGCTCCATGCATTTTACCCCTGCCATCTTTAGAATTTGGAAGGGAGCATTCCAGTCAACTTTATCAAATGATTTCTCTAGATCTAGAAACGCTGTAACAGTAGGTTTGCCTTTCCTTAAGGGCTGTACTAGGCGCTCAGTCCGGAACCGCGAGACTGCTACGGTTGCAGGTTCGAATCCTGCCTCGGGCATGGATGTGTGTGATGTCCTTAGGTTAGTTAGGTTTAAGTAGTTCTAAGTTCTAGGGTACTGATGACCACAGATGTTAAGTCCCATAGTGCTCAGAGCCATTTGAACCATTTTGAAGGGCTGTAGGACGTCAAACGGGCCGACTTGGAGCAGGAGAGGCAGCTAAGGACATTTTAATTCCCACTGTCTATACTTTTACAAATAAATTCAGAAAACTTTCTCTCTATGACCAGGAAGGACTCAGGATTTACGCCCATAACGGTGGAAGTTCAAAGACATAACAAAATAATTTTTTTTTTGCTTGTTAAATTTCATCATTTTTTCACTTACTATTGGCTACATTTGTTGCTATAGGTACACTTTTCTTCATAAGTAAGATAGATTCTTCGATGAATTTTGTACAGCATACAAATCATACTTAAAGGTGTATGAAACTCTAGAATTTTCCAAATCTATTAAAAACTGTAGTAAAAATTGAGATAATTAACTATAAAAGTTAAGTTTTTTCTAACCATGAAGTTTAAAATGTAACAGCTCATTAATTTTTTCATAAGTTAAATAAATTCTAGAGTTTCATACACCTGTAAGTGTGGTTTGTATGCTGTGCAAAATTCATCGAAGAATATCTCTTACTTAAGTAGAAAAATTTACCTATAGCAACAAATGTAGCCAGTAGTAAATTAAAAAAATTATGAACTTTCACAAGCAAAAAAAAATATTTTGTTGTGTTTTTAAACTTCCACGGCTATGAATGTGAATCCTGAATCCTTCCTGGTCACGCTGACAAAGTTTTATGAATTTATTTGTGAAAGTATAGACAGTGGGAATTAAAATGTCCTGTGGTACCTCTCTTGCTTCGAGTCGTGCCGTTTGAAGTCCTACCCCCCTTAAGCTATCTTCTGTGAGAAGATTAACCACGTAGACTTAGACTGTGTTGTATTGGAATAGAACCGTTTCTGAGAGAAGCGGCAGTCGTTACTGATTTGTAGACTTGTGTTTGCTATCACCGACAGGAGTTGATTTTGTCCAATATTATTATGTTGGCAACCACTCCCAAAAAAAAGCAAAACCAACATTTTTGCATCAAGATGCTTTACTCTTGATCGGTATTTTAATAAATTTTCATATGTTTATTCTGCCAAATCACGATTTTTCAAATATATTTGACACATCGCTACATTAATGTAATGAAGATAGTTATCTATTTCCACTAATCTGTAGATTCGTTAACTTGCGGAATCCGCCGGATATAATTCGAGACAAAAGAGTGTAGAAACTGGGAAAGACAGTCAAAAGTAATTGTAGCGAGCAACGTAAATGACTTAAAGAGACACTGTAATTGGTTAAATATAAAACAATGTGAAATCACTGATGCAATCATTCTAAAATAAAAGGCTTATTCGTGGACCCTGCGCGTTAAACGAAGTCACCGGAGCAATTACTGCGGAGCCAAGTTAATCTGTTGGTGTCCGTGTTACCGCACGGCCGAGACGAGAAGTTAACGAGGCCCCAGGAGGAGATGTATATTACGGTGTATGAGCGCGATAGGGAGAATGGAAAAGGGGCGGTAGGTACGAGTGCGGCGGCAGCGGCGGCGGCCCGGGCGCAGGCAAGCTGTTGCGACGCACCGTCACCGTTCCACCCCCGCCTCCACCCCCGCCGACGCCGTTCGATAACGCCCTCCGGGTCCCGCATTCTCCCAAATTTCGGACGCCAGTAAACTACGGAGCAAAGTTGAAGGGCGAATCAATGCTAATGGCCGTCGCGGCTACTCGCAGATAAAGAGGAAAGGCGACACCGCTGGTCTGCTGGACGGCGAGAATTGGCCACACTTTTACTAACGTGCGTTTGTGCTCCCACATTACACGCTCACGGCGTCTCAGTCACGGTACTCCGTTTGTGTTTTGGGACGCACTTATCACAGATCTGTTGGCGACAACCCCGGGCCCGTTAATACTGAACACGGAAGCGAGCGAACGATGTAGGTCTCTTTGGACAACGAATACCATTCTGTTACTAAACAGGAGAGCCGGTTTCGACGCTGCGAATAGATTCAAGGTAGTTAAATTTTCAGGCTCCCGATATTGCGAAGGCGTGTTATCGACAGCTGCAATGAATCTGTAAAGAAACTGAATACGCTCCTAACACCACAATCGTGTTAACTAAGTTAAAAGGAAAATAGACGAGTGAGAGCGTAACACAGCAAATTTCGATGGACGGGGAGTTTGAAGTGACGACATGTACCCACGGACAGTTCTCGCAATAAGCTAAAACTGCCGCAGCTATTGTAGTTATTCTGTAAATATTTCTTAAACTAGGAATGTGGAAGTGACATCGTTCTGAAATACACCCGGGGCTTACACAAAAAGGTTGACTCTTAACTATTACACTTTTAGTGGGAGAGAGCGAGTTTTCAGTCTTTACTGACGAGATCGTTCGTAATTTACCAAAAGTAAAACTGACATGTTGTTGTTGTAACGATTTAAAAACAAATGATAGTATCTGAGTATTATTTTCACGTGCAGCACCCAGCAGACTTCACTCGATTACCCACCTACCGTCCAGAGTGAGAACCTACTGTTTCAAAAAGACCATTCAGAACTGTCGTTTCCTTCAGGAAAGGATTCAGTACCCGTGTGAGACATTCATCACAACATTAATACACTCTTAAACGTGTAATACCCATCTGTTTCCTCAGGACGACATCGTAGTTATCGTGAAATTTCTGGTGGGTGATAAATTAAATCACAGAGGGTACCTAAAATTTATTGCAATTGAAATACATTATCTGAAGTTAAGCTACTGCCCGCTATAGCTATCCTTATTAACCTATGATCCATCAAATTATCCTTACTAAATTTTTACATCAGTATTGCACTTCACGTCGTCTCTCACTGCTACTGACTATGGGTGTTTTATTGTTACCAACTTCCAGTATTTGATACCATTAGCTGCAAAAAAGGTGAGTTAACAGTAGTAAATGATAAGACCATTGCTCGAGTTATATGGCAAATTACGAATAGCATATTATAATTTAAAATGTAAAGACTGTTTAGGCGATGACATTGTACTAGAATTTTTTTTCGAAAGGCCTGCTTATTTTTACGACTGGGGATTGTTTCTTGTACAGCGGAGCCATTACACGATAGTTTCTCTCCTGAGCTATAAACGGCGTAGAGTGCAATCACGTAGGCTCACTCCGAAGATTGGATTGGATGTTTTTTGGGGAAGGAGACAAAACAGCGAGGTCATCGGTGTCTTCGGATTAGGGAAGGACTATCCCGGCATTAGCCCGGAATGATTTAGGGAAATCACGGAAAACCTAAATCAGGATGGCCGGACGCGGGATTGAACCGTCATCCTTCCGAATGCGAGTCCAGTGTGCTAACCACTGCGCCACCTCGCTCGCTCACTCCGAAGACATACATAATACTGATGAGATACAAATTCAAATACTCGACAGTAATGTATATGCGTTTGAAGAGCATGTATTTTGCCTGTTCCGTTTAGCTCAGACTGAATAAAGTCCAAAGCATCCAGGGTAGACTAAAAGGCAGCACTGTGCCAGAATGGCTTATGATGAAGTGGTGGCCTCTACAAGGACAACTGCTTCAATTTTTATTCGTTCGACTAAGATATTCCCATATTTATTTTATAGTACTGGCAATCGCAATTTTGCGACTTCCTTGCATGATGTTCTTTGACACGCAATGAACGAAAATGTCCTGATGATGATGACTGCTCTTTTCCCAATCAGTGGCCTTTAGAACTGTTGTTGCATTTCCGACTACTGAGTGGAAATGACTATGATAAGATGATTCGAAATAGCAATGCCTGAGTTATTAAGAGGTACGATACATTGTTCAAAAAAATGGTTCAAATGGCTCTGAGCACTATGGGACTCAACTGCTGAGGTCATTAGTCCCCTAGAACTTAGAACTAGTTAAACCTAACTAACCTAAGGACATCACAAACATCCATGCCCGAGGCAGGATTCGAACCTGCGACCGTAGCGGTCTTGCGGTTCCAGACTGCAGCGCCTTTAACCGCACGGCCACTTCGGCCGGCCGATACATTGTTCCTTCGGACATGCGTGCATGAAACACTTAGCACTTAGTCATACTGAGAATACAAACGTAGCCCTCACGTAAGGTAGTTTACTACTTTCACTCATTCAGAGGAAACTGCAACATTCATTGAGTGAGCACTAGACTGAAAAATGATATCCACTTGGCTAAAAGTTCCTCAAACACTGCACAGAAAGGTGTGCACTGTTCAGTAGGTTTCATTTTCAGTAGGCTTCCAGCGGACCAGAAAAGACCTGAAGACGAACTCCAAGTTTTCATATTCAAGATGAAAGGTTTCCTTGTGGCATGCTCTTTACTCGCAATAGTTGAGAACTTTGGTCTGTAACGTGCTGTTTATTCATATACGCGCTCACAATTTGTCATGTTTTATTAATTCTTTACTTTTTTATGTTTATGAATTTTCTATTCAGTTCTACGAGCTATGTATTCATTCGTTCCATAAACAAGTAGCTTTTGCTGGCATGGTTCCACGGAACCCGAAAACAATAATTATTATTATTATTATAAAAAAACAGCGAATACTAGTATATTTCGCCTTGAAAAACAGTTCTTGGCAATTGTCAATGTCAATTAAATTCGCCAACAGCACTGTAACTTAAGATGTTATTTAATTTTATTTTATTTTGAAGGATACCAGTTTCAGCATTTCATTATGCCATCTTCGGGCTCCATATGCATCTCTCCAAATAAACTAAAAGTCAAATAGAACCATAAATTTCTGGATATCGTGCATTCAATCGTTACACTAGTGCTTCATTCGAAGACTTGATGACATAATGAAATGCTGAAACTGTTAGCCTTCAAAATAAAATAAAATAACATCTTAAGTTACACGACTGTTGGTAAATTTAATTGACATTCACAATTACTTAACTGGCCGATGTCCCCTGTTCATGATGGACCAACAGAGAGTTCTTGGCATTGCCGTATTATGTTTTCTCGAGTTGACCAATTTATTTTTTCGAATCCCTACCAGTTGCGATTTTTCAGCATTTTCGTTATGGTTTCCTTCAGAGTCCAACTTTCTATGGACTTGGATATCCCCTGTAACTTCTCCCCGACAGGCAGGTGGATAGTTGGTCAGAATTCTGCAATAGGCAGTCATAATGCTTCTTGGGTAGCCTCTTTTGTACAGAAGCTGAAATGTCCCAGTGTCTTATCAGCAGGTGGAAGCCTGCGGATTTGTACTGAATTTTACGCTTACTAACGCAGAAGCTAGTTGACATGGTAATGGTTGAGTTACTGTGGCTTAGTACGTGGTGACAGAGCAGAGGGTTAGCAGGCCTGGAGACTTTTAACAGCCTATAAATTATTGCTTACCAGACATTTCAGATTTGTGAGGTGCACAACAGAGATACGGGTACATCATGTTATATGTCCACAATGCCTTTGGTGCTACTAATGTAAGTAAACAGAAGGGTTCGCTTCCAGCATAGATAACTACAGATGCGCATCTGCAAATGAAACAAAAATGAACTACATATGGTATTAACATACAAATTTGTGTAATGGTAAGGAACTAGAATATAAACGTGTTGCGTTTTCCGGAATATACAGCAAACAGCCATACGTAGAAGAGCGCTGATCTGCCTCCAACACTAGGCGTCACTGGATGCGGATATGGAGGGGCATGTCGTCAGCACACCGCTATCCCGACCTATGTCAGTTTACGAGACCGGAACCGCTACTTCTCAATCGAGTAACTTCTCATTTTGCCTCACAGCATATGAGTGCACCCTGCCTGAGAACAGCGCTCGGAAGACCGAATGGTCACCCATCCAAGTGCTAGACCAGCCCGACAGCGCTTAACTTCAGTGATCTGACGGGAGCTGGTGTTACCACTGTGGTAAGGCCGTTGGCAAATAATACTCAAATGGACACCCATCAGCCGACGAAAGGTGTCACTCAGTGTCATTTCCGCGCAGTATAAGTACCAAGAGTACCTCACGACAGCATTAGCTGCCAATGGACAAGTGATCCCAGTCATCGTTCACTGGGTTCAGAACTAGACTAGAGTTAGAGACAATACAGTGCAAGTCTACTGCATCCTACAGCCACCCGCACCATCTTCAGACTAAAGTCAAATAGTATATGGTCTCTCTTTATAAACAATTAAACCCACAACCACTGATTCTGTAAAGAATCGAACGCCCGCTCAACGCACCTGTTGATGAGTAGATAATGACAGAATTTATAATTCGGTCAGTAATTATATAAATTATTGAAAATCAGTATTTTGCTGCCCCTGGAAGACGTTAGATAGGCAACCTGCAACTTGCATTGTGCACCATTTTAACCGTTCAGTAATATAGATTATTAAAAATTATCGCTAATGTTGCCAATACACTCGCTGACAATAGGAGTGGAACACTCAGAAGAGGTCAGGTGTCGGTGAAACTACGCTTACATACACAACATTCGACGGCTATGTAAATGGTAAGAGTTGCAGTTCTCTGTGACAGGTAGAACGGCCACCGGAATGAATTATTGTTGTTCGTGTTTAGTGTTGTACTAGGCCTGGTAGTGTATAAAAGGTATGTGAACAACGTCAGAAGTTGAGTGATCAAAGTGAAAGTATGGAGATGCCGCATGCTGTTGCGAGACAGCGTTATCAGAACATGACACAGTTTTAAATGGGTTTCATTGTGGCCTCCATTTGGCTGGTTGGTTACATCGTTCAACATTCAGATTTGCATGGTATTGAAATTTGACAATGGTTCGATGTTGGATGCATTAGAACTTCAGGGCAAAAATATCCGTAGTCAAGGTTTCTGTTAAAGACTAGCAGCAGCTGGAACATGGAATTACTGTCCCGTGTGTAGGCTACCCGTGACACCACAACCCAGAAAGTTGCGTTCAGAGTGATACCGTTGTAAGACGTCGAGGTCTTCTGACCTTCATTGCTTACATATTCCGCCCTCACAACATATTCCGCACATCAAGACGCCTCATTCGAACCCAAACTCGATAAGATAAAGTCAATGTTGTATGAATTCATGTAAACGATATGCAAATAACTAGTAAATCGCCAATGCGCACCGAGATTGAAATACTCGAGGCTGGCGTACAAACATACATTCCAGACACAACGGTCACAGGAGCTTTTAGTTCGGGAGACGCAAACCACATGCCGGGGGGCCGTTCCCTTCAGAGGACGACTCAGCCTATCTATGTCGGCCGGAGACCGCCCATAGAGTGGACAGCATTTGCCCGAGTGAAAGGAAGAACGACCCCGTGTTCGGTTTAAAAGCAAATTCCGCTACATTGTGTGGGAGCGCCCAGCCTATCCATTCTTTACAAATGTAGCACGCAGTTTCAGAGATTTTCACAGGGAGACGGGAAACGCCAAACGCCGATGCTACAGATTTCTGGATTGGTCGCCTTAAACGAAACTTCATTCTCCCGTTTTAAAAGAGCAATGCTGATTGGCAGACGATATTTCTGACGCCTTGAGCTGAAGGAGTAATGGAAGAGACCGAAAGATATACTCCTTCACGTCTGGCGTGGAGAGGGGCCGTTCCGTTGTCGCTCTTGGAGCGAGAACACGTAACGAGAGCGTGCGCGCTCGTACATGTATTCAAAGAGCGAGGAACAAGTCATTCCTCAGTATTTCACTGGGAGAGCACCTCTGTCGAGAGCGAATCGGAGTGCGACTCTATATCGAGTCCTTGCGATTAAGCGTTGTTCACTGTGTTGGCCGCCACACTTATTGTGCGGTGTGAACAGACAGAGTTATAGTTAAACGCCTGCGAGTGAATTTTTGTATGGCATTGCGGTGGATTGGTTATCTGACTGGTGTATCATGCCAATAGTTAGACTAGGGGCGAATAGGAGTCCTTGACTTCATCAAGGGTTAGGGAGAGTTTGATTGGTGAAGGTCCATCCAAATAGAACGAGAGTTATCTAATTTGTCAGCAGCGAGCGGCGCAGACAGCAGTCATCGCAGCTTATGGTATTGTGCGCTACAGCTCTTGCGAGCCCCATATTTGGCTCTGAGCACTATGGGACTTAACTTCTGAGGTCATCAGTCCCCTAGAACTTAGTACTACTTAAACCTAACTAACCTAAGGACATCACACACATCCATGCCCGAGGCAGGATTCGAACCTGCGACCGTAGCGGTCGCGCGGTTCCAGACTGTAGCACCTACAATCGCTCGGCCGGCGCCCCGTATTTCCTCCACAACAGTACACTTCACTGCATTTCACACGGGACAGCCTCGACAGTACCTAGCGACTTTCTAACCGATCATTATTCAAGTTGAGTAGGTGCGGCTCTCAGCCATTCTGTCAAGTCAATAACAATATTAAACTTTGTATAGAAATTTCAGTAGCGAATCCTATCCTTGAGAGGCAACTTCACATTCCGAAAAGAACCCGGAAATAGCTTGTTCAGTTCATAACTAAAGGTGCCATTGTGATTTCTCAGAATTTTAGCAAAATAAATAATAATTTTCGTTAGTTCCTTGTTTTTCTTACACTAACTATCACTACTCCAGTGACCCAAGTATCCCACTAGTTACGTAAGAAATTTTGTGAATTTTTGTTTCATTTCCTTACAGCAGACGACTCCAGAAGATATTTATTGCTGAAAGTTTATCAGGCATTTCTCTTTAGAATGTTAAGAGCGTCTGTCTGACTTCTGTAGTAGTGTGGAGGTGGAACTTGCATCTTGCTGGAGCCACAGGGTAAAGGGTACATCTGAGATTAATTGTTGTGCAGAATGACAGAATAGCACGCACACGCTCACACCGTCACTGGTAACATCGAATGCCGATGAATGGCATCGCACTGTGTTCAGTGATGCATCGTGGTTTTACACTTCCCCGAATTACCACTATCGGCGAGTATGGTGGCAACCAGGAGAGATCCCATTCTTTCAGTGATCTGGAGAGGACAGCGGTGTTACTCTTGGCTTATGGTATGGAGAGCCATTGCGTATGACTTTAGGTCTCGGGTTGCAGTGACTGAAGGAACTATGACAGCGTGAGAGTACGTCACAGACAACCTGCCGCCTAGTGTTTTGGCTCTCATGCGACAATGTCGTGCTGCAGTTTATTAAGAGAATCTGGCACCTGTCTGTATGAACAGTCTGCATAATGCTGAGGTACTCTCGTGACCAGCAACGCACCCAGATCTGCCCCTGATAGAACTTGTGTGGGATCAGCTTGCACGTCAAATCCCCCCCCCCCCCCCAGCATCAGGGTCCAGGCTATCAAGGACCAGTTACAAAAGGTGTGGGCCAGGATGCCTCAGGAGAGGATACAAGGTTTGGTGTCACTCTTCCCAGCCGAATCAGTTCTTGCACCGAGGCCATAGGGGTGCAACATCATAACAATGATTATTATGAATATTCGTCAGCTTCACTGCTATGTAAATTGTATTTTATATCATTCACGATGAGCCCATTTCGGCATATTGTCGTCGTCTTATGCTCTGTAAATACATAAGTAAGCGATGGTCTTTATATAACGGTGTTGTAACTACGATCTGAAAAGCTATAGCACATCATAATGTGTTTTTACCTTACACGTAACATCGTTGCTGTCACGTCCTGTCTTTTTAGAATTATTATTTTCTCCTAGGTGTATATCGAATTTTACTGGTTTCCATGTGTGTTACTTTTCTGACAGTATAGATGACAGTGGATCAGCTACATTACGTAGTTACCATTACAAATAAGTGATGTGTGAAATTCAGTTTCTTTGTATTAATTTTATAGGTTTGGCTCTAATTATGGTTTCACCAAGAGATTTTTTCAGTTTCAATTGAGATTTGTGTTTTACATTTTTAATTTTTAAAACTTTTTTCTAATAATTGTATTACTGTCTATAGTGACTATATAGATATAGAGCCGGCCGGAGTGGCCGTGCGGTTCTAGGCGCTACAGTCTGGAGCCGAGCGACCTCTAAGGTCGCAGGTTCGAATCCTGTCTCTGGCATGGATGTGTGTGATGTCCTTAGGTTAGTTAGGTTTAATTAGTTCTAAGTTCTAGGCGACTGATGACCTCAGAAGTTAAGTCGCATAGTGCTCAGAGTCATTTGAACCATATATATAACCTATAAATGAAGCACCAGAAATCCTCTATATGACGCAGAAGGGAACATTCGTGAACATCCTCGAGGGAATGAAGATATATTCACATGCATACTGCAACCCGACGAATTTACTGAACTAACAGACCGACCTAAAGCACAAAAAGTGCACAGAAAACTTTATTCACATTATAAATCGAGCAAACGGGTAAAGTAATAAATCAGAGACGCTAAATAACACATATCCATAGTAACAGCGATAACAACATGAAGAGTATAAAACACAGACATAACACCAACGTAGACAATAACAAAATAGTTACGAAAAAAATGTAAAATAATAATCTCAAACGAAATTAAAACAAACTCTAGGCAAAAATATAACCATCACATTAATAGACATATTTTGCATAGAGGGCCCCAAAGAACAAAAGCTATCATAACAATGCATGGGCTCATACTGTAAAGTTCATTGTAAATTTGTCTTGATTTTATATTCATTGAAATAGCATTACACACATTCTTAGCCTGTCAAGTTTCATTTCGTTTGCCCTTCCGCGTATTTCGCTTTTTTTTTTTTTTGTTAGGTAGTGTATTTCCTTTTATCTGTGGCCTAGTCCTATTTGACACTGTAACGGGCGGCCGGAGTGGCCGTGCGGTTCTAGGCGCTACAGTCTGGAACAGAGTGACCACTACGGTCGCAGGTTCGAATCCTGCCTCGGGCATGGATGTGTGTGATGGCATTAGGTTAGTTAGGTTTAATTAGTTCTAAGTTCTAGGCGACTGATGACCTCAGAAGTTAAGTTGCATAGTGCTCAGAGCAATTTTGAACACCGTAACGAGGCTGTACAATTGCTGCGTGCAAGGAAGCCATTTCATAATAGCAATTACTTCTGTTGGTTAGGGGTTCTCTTCCTGTCACATATTTATGTTTGACACCAAGACTACTTTATGAACACCGTAAGACCTAACAGAGAACTGTATGTAGGGCTCAGAGTAGTAATGAAACGAAACTAAGAGATCATACAGTGACGCAAGTTCAACTACATCTTCTGTGACACACGAATAATGGCGATTTATACATGTGACTCAGTTCGCAGGTGATAAGTTTACCGGGCTATGGAGTAAATCTGACCAATCAGTTTTCAACAAATTGTGTCAATTTTTGAAATTCACTACTGCAATATATCTCAGGGAGAAGTAATGTATATTCAGTCCACGTCCTTGGTGACTGTTTCGGTATGTCATTAACTCAGAATAATGCTTCTTGATACGACATTGCTCATAGGACTTTTCCCGCTGCCGCATGCGGTTGATGCACGGAAAGCTTTCATTTCCCATTTTCGCACTCTCCTGCCTTTGATTTGCCTTTGTTCATTATGAACGACGCCGCGCCAAATTTTCATTATTTGACTCTATGCGCGAAATACAATTGGGCGAGTGGCACTTCAACACGCAGCGTAATGTCATTACTTAATGGACTCCTCCATTCAGAAGTCGCATTCCAGTTCCGTCCTGCTGACGAAGTTCCGCTGCGATTGTGCTTTTGTAATCCTTACGCGGCAGTTTTCACCTGGCCGGAAGCATTCAGTATTAAAACTCATCTCTGCGTAGTTGATGGACCGCATTGTGTGTACTGTCCAGCGGAGTTCGCTACCCTGCTAAAATATCTCGCTGTCCTTTTGAAGTGAAGTTAACGAATTTCAATCCTCCAGTTTCCGTTAGAAGTGAAATTTGTGGCACTATGAAAGAAATTACGTCTCTCGTAGCGTATAAATGCTTCAGATTTACAGTCATTCTTATATCACTCACGGATAAAGCTATTGAATGATAAAAAAGGTATCCAATATTACAATATTAGACTACTGCGTATCCCTCCGAGTATCGTCTCTGCAAGGAAAGAAAGGTAAACATCGGTTCCATTGCCGTAAGATTTGTACCATTTCCTCATAACCGTTGCTTATGTTTCAGAACAGTACAAAACTGTTATGCTCTTTCTTCATCTAGATTGTTTTTAGCAAAACCAGAAGCAAGTAGTCGTCTCAGCTTTCGTCTACTGATACCTTTAACACGATCCAACAAAGAGAATCATCGTTGTGAACCCATCAACAGGCATGAGGTACGTTTTGTAAATTCTTCCTCTTAGTTTCCAGTTCTCGCAATTGTCAATGATACACTGGGTATTTTCATAATGATGGACCAGGCGTTTTTAAAACTCAATCGCAGACAAAAAATATCTCAGTAACTTTTAAGTGAACGTTGCATGTGCATTCCACCAGCTTCCAACAGAGCAGTGCATTTTACCTAATCATTTCGGGTAAGTTGATGCGTCACTTCGTAGAATAGATGCACCACATGTTTACGTGTTGAGGAGTCTGCAGTGTGTGCTGGTTCGTTTGTTTGTGTGTGTGTGTGTGTGTGTGTGTGTGTGTGTGGTGAGAGGAGCGGGGCGGACGAGGGTGAGATATCAGTGAACAGAACTACAGATCAATACAATCAGTGAACTGGTATAAACCCCTCAAGCAAAAAGCTGATATTGTACTTGTTAACACATACTGAATAATGGAAGCAAAAGAATGGCTGTATCGTAGAAAACACCGACGTAGGAAACATTTGAAGCACACCGTCTTCTGTCACTTCATCAAAGTTTACGGAAAACTCTATAATTTGTTCAAATCAAATGGCTCTGAGTACTATGGGACTTAACTTCTAAGGTCATCAGTCCCCTAGAACTTAGAACTAATTAAATCTAGCTAACTTAAGGACATCACACACATCCATGCCCGAGGCAGGATTCGAACCTGCGACCGTAGCGGTCGCGCGGTTGTAGACTGTAACGCCTAGAACCGCTTGGCCACCCCGGCCGGCCTATAATTTGTGACAATAGTGTCTCGAAAAAGGGCCAAGGGCAACAACATGAATTCCTGACATTTAAGAAACCGAGCTTATTCGGGAAAGCTAACCGCCGAGAATAAGCATGACTGTGTCCTTTGACTTTGTTTGAAATGTGCTGCTAGAACAGCATACGTGCCAGCGCTCTCATGTGTTAAGTTTTGTGCATAGATTTAGAGTTCTGTTCAGCAGATGACTAAACACCTTAAGCATGCCCATATACTGATGAAGTTCCTTGCATTAAAAGGAGGAAACGTAATAATACATACATTTGATTTTTGGGAAAGTAAATTTCAAAGCTAAAGATATAAGGGGGCATTAACCAAGATTTTTGTTGAATATGTAGGCGTCCGTAGTGAACAATTACGTCACGAGCCTTCATCTACTTCAGCAGTTCACTGCATTGGGGCACTCTAGATTGTGAACCGCCAACTCCGCAAATTCTAGAAACGTGGTTCTCTAAGTTGTTTGTGGCTTCAACATAATGTATGATTGTAGCTCCATCCTGTTTACACAGGACGCTTGTTAGTAAATTCACTTAATCTGCCATTAAGTGTGAATCAGATAATAGTGTCTATACCCCTCGACCGCACAGCTTACATGACATGAACGTGATAGACCATTTCTCATAGAACATGCTAAATGTGTTGAGTGAGAGATACCGATAGAGAGTGCATAAATACTGTGGGCAAACATCTTTACATTCTGCGATCTTCTCCCATCCTGGGCTGTTTGAATGAATATGTTAGCAATGGTCGAGATTTTCCAGTTCTGTACAGTGACACAGGGAGACGGTTAGAGAGTGAAATTTTAACCAACGTCTGTGACAATGAGAACAATGACAAAAAAACCGAGCGAGGTGGTGCAGTGGTTAGACACTGGACTCGCATTCGGGAGGACGACGGTTCAATCCCGCGTCCGGCCATTCTGATTTAGGTTTTCCGTGATTTCCCTAAATCGCTCCAGGTAAATGCCGGGATGGTTCCTTTGAAAGGGCACGGCCGACTTCCTTCCCCGTCCTTCCCTGATCCGATAAGACCGATGACCTCGCCGTCTTGTCTCCTTCCCCCAAAACAACAACAAAAAACAGAAAAAGGCTCTCTTTGATAACTCCGATTCTGTAGAAGAACTTTCGTTACTGCAATGTATAAAAGGTGGTAAGTGTGAATTACTAACTCAGATCTGTGTATTTAGAAAAATCTTGTATGTTCAGGATGTACCCATATTTACAAATTAATTTGTGCTGTCAAGGTAAAATGAGTCGTTCAACATCATTACGATTTAACGCGCAAAGTGATCCATGGAACATGAAATTAACTTGCTGCTACTATACGGTGGTGGTTTCGGCAAATATTTCTAGACATAAATTTGACTGAGACGTCTCTAGACAAATCTATGTCTTTTTTCATGCCTTTGGTTTCCCGTGAACGCCTCTACGATAATGAGGTAAAATTCGAATTCGCGCTCCATTTCGTAAGGATTATGTTGTCTGGAAAATAGTTTAAAGTACTACAGCGCTAGGCAATTTCATAAGCTACGAAAAATTACCGTCATCCTCAGAAAACTTTATAAACGAGAACCACAGGAAAATTATTCCTAAATATCTTTGTTTCTAGGATTGAATTCTCCCTGACAAGGAGGATTTCAGTGCCTGAATCTTGTTACCTGTGACAAGAGGAAGGGAACAAATTGATTTCAGTACGACGGCAAGAGCTAATGCTGTGTTTCCAGACAGCTTAAATGCAAAGGAAACACAGAAACACTACTGCAAAATGGTTCAAATGGCTCTGAGCACTATGGGACTTAACTTCTGAGGTCATCAGTCCCCTAGAACTTAGAACTACTTAAACCTAACTAACCTAAGGACGTCACACACATCCATGCCCGAGGCAGGATCCGAACCTGCGACCGTAGCGGTCGCGCGGTTCCACACTGTAGCGCCTAGAACCGCTCGACCACTTAGGCCGGCCCTAACACTACTGCAACTTATTACAAATTCATTATTCCACTTAAGCCCACTTCCTCGCTTCGTACTTTGTATAGGACGGGAAGGAGACATATTCTTCCTTGGTCAGATGATAAATAAGTCGACAAGCAGTAACTTAATTTCAGCAAAGATTAGTTGCCGTGTTCAAGAAGAGCATTTATAGAGCAGGCTTATTTGTCCTGTAACTCGTTACAATTATCTGAAAAGTAGCTAACTCTCTTAAACTCATATTATTTCAACACAAATTTAGTAATTACTAAAAAAACTGCCTAAATGTAGGATATAAGAAGGAGACTTTTGTTGTGTTGCCGAAATACGTAGTAAGGAAATCACTTACGGAAAAATATAGTTCAGTTTATGTTTATAGTATAACCACATTGCGTGTTGAGCCAAAAAAACTCAAAATATTAATTGTAAATGGTTCACTTAATGACAGAATTGATACCATCTTGCTAACGTGCGCCATATACACTACTGGAAATGGAAAAAAGAACACATTGACACCGGTGTGTCAGACCCACCATACTTGCTCCGGACACTGCGAGAGGGCTGTACAAGCAATGATCACACGCACGGCACAGCGGACACACCAGGAACCGCGGTGTTGGCCGTCGAATGGCGCTAGCTGCGCAGCATTTGTGCACCGCCGCCGTCAGTGTCAGCCAGTTTGCCGTGGCATACGGAGCTCCATCGCAGTCTTTAACACTGGTAGCATGCCGCGACAGCGTGGACGTGAACCGTATGTGCAGTTGACGGACTTTGAGCGAGGGCGTATAGTGGGCATGCGGGAGGCCGGGTGGACGTACCGCCGAATTGCTCAACACGTGGGGCGTGAGGTCTCCACAGTACATCGATGTTGTCGCCAGAGGTCGGCGGAAGGTGCACGTGCCCGTCGACCTGGGACCGGACCGCAGCGGCGCACGGATGCACGCCAAGACCGTAGGATCCTACGCAGTGCCGTAGGGGACCGCACCGCCACTTCCCAGCAAATTAGGGACACTGTTGCTCCTGGGGTATCGGCGAGGACCATTCGCAACCGTCTCCATGAAGCTGGGCTACGGTCCCGCCCACCGTTAGGCCGTCTTCCGCTCACGCCCCAACATCGTTCAGCCCGCCTCCAGTGGTGTCGCGACAGGCGTGAATGGAGGGACGAATGGAGACGTGTCGTCTTCAGCGATGAGAGTCGCTTCTGCCTTGGTGCCAATGATGGTCGTATGCGTGTTTGGCGCCGTGCAGGTGAGCGCCACAATCAGGACTGCATACGACCGAGGCACACAGGGCCAACACCCGGCATCATGGTGTGGGGAGCGATCTCCTACACTGGCCGTACACCACTGGTGATCGGCGAGGGGACACTGAATAGTGCACGGTACATCCAAACCGTCATCGAACCCATCGTTCTACCATTCCTAGACCGGCAAGGGAACTTGCTGTTCCAACAGGACAATGCACGTCCGCATATATCCCGTGCCACCCAACGTGCTCTAGAAGGCGTAAGTCAACTACCCTGGCCAGCAAGATCTCCGGATCTGTCCCCCATTGAGCATGTTTGGGACTGGATGAAGCGTCGTCTCACGCGGTCTGCACGTCCAGCACGAAAGCTGGTCCAACTGAGGCGCCAGGTGGAAATGGCATGGCAAGCCGTTCCACAGGACTACATCCAGCATCTCTACGATCGTCTCCATGGGAGAATAGCAGCCTTCATTGCTGCGAAAGGTGGATATACACTGTACTAGTGCCGACATTGTGCATGCTCTGTTGCCTGTGTCTATGTGCCTGTGGTTCTGTCAGTGTGATCATGTGATGTATCTGACCCCAGGAATGTGTCAATAAAGTTTCCCCTTTCTGGGACAATGAATTCACGGTGTTCTTATTTCAATTTCCAGGAGTGTATTTCCTGTTTTAGAGGTTAACGATTACATGGTTGTTGTGGGAAACCAGTTCCTATTTAATTGTGGGATTAAGATACTGGCCTCTTATTGCGGACTACAGCAATTAAAATTCTTGTCGAGATTTTCCTAAAATCCTTTATCCATTCCTTTGAAAAGAACACGGCCTCTTTTTTTCCTCAGACCGAGCTTGAGTTTCCTCACTAATGTCCTCGCCATTGACTAGATGCTAAACCTCAACATTCCTTCGTTACGTTTTAGAAACCAAGAGGAGAACAATCTCTCCAAGCACCTAATCAACCTAAACAAGACTTTCTTAAGGATGTACAATAGGTGCAGTTAAGCGGAACTGGGGTTCGCTGTGGAAAGAAGCGTTATATGACAGTGCCTGAACACGGTATGACAGGCAATCATCTTTTAAATTTAGGAAATTAAGTGTGAACTAAACAATGCGTTGATTACCCCCTTATGAACTATGGTCCTTGCCGTTGGTGGGGAGGCTAGCGTGCCTCAGCGATACAGATAGCCGTCCCGTAGGTGCAACCACAACGTAGGGGTATCTGTTGAGAGGCCAGACAAACGTGTGGTTCCTGAAGAGGGGCAGCAGCCTTCTCAGTAGTTGCAGGGGCAACAGTCCGGTGACTGATCTGGCCTTGCTGTGCTGGTACTGCGAACGGCTGAAAGCAAGGGGAAACTACAGCCGTAATTTTTCCCGAGGGCATGCAGCTTTAATGTATGGTTAAATAATGATGGCGTCTTCTTGGGAAAAATATTCCAGACGTAAAATAGTCCCCCATTCGGATCTCCGAGCGGGGACTACTCAAGAGGACATCGTTATCAGGAGAAAGAAAACGCGTTCTACGGATCGGAGCGTGGAATGTCAAATCCCTTAATCGGGCAGGTAGGTTAGAAAATTTAAAAAGGAAAATGGATAGGTTAAAGTGAGATATAGTGGGAATTAGTGAAGATCGGTAGGAGGAAAATGGTTCAAATGGCTCTGAGCACTATGGGACTCAACTGCTGTGGTCATCAGTCCCCCAGAACTTAGAACTACTTAAACCTAACTAACCTAAGTACATCACACACACATCCATGCCCGAGGCAGGATTCGAACCTGCGACCGTAGCAGTCGCACGGTTCCGGACTGCGCGCCTAGAACCGCGAGACCACCGCGGCCGGCCGGTAGGAGGAGGAACAAGACTTTTGGTCAGGTGAATACAGGGTTATAAATACAAAATCAAATAGGGGTAATGCAGGAGTACGTTTAATAATGAATAAAAAAATAGGAGCGCTGGTAAGCTACTACGAACAGCATAGAGAACGTATTATTGTAGCCAAGATAGACATGAGGCCTCCGCCCACCACAGTAGTACAAGTTTATATGCCAACAACCTCCGCAGAGAACGAAGAGATTGATGAAATGTATGATGAGATAGAAGAAATTATTCAGATAGTGAAGAGAGACGAAAATTTCAATAGTTAAGGGTGACTGGAATTCGATAGTAGGAAAAGGAAGGGAAGGAAACGTAGTAGGTGAATATGGAATGGGGGTAAGGAGTGAAAGAGGAAACCGCCTGGTAGAATTTTGCACAGAGCATAACTTAATCATAGCTAATACTTCATTCATGAATCATGAAAGAAGGTTGTATACATGGAAGAGGCCTGGAGACACTGGAAGGTTTCAGATAGGTTATATAATAGTAAGAAAGAGATTTAGGAACCAGGTTTTAAATTGTAAGACATTTCTAGGTGCAGATATTGCCTCTGACCACAATCTATTGGTTATGAACTGTAGATTAAAACTGAAGAAACTGCAAAAAGATGGGAATTTAAGGAGATGGAACCTGGATAAACTGAAAGAACCAGAGGTTGCAGAGAGATTTATGGAGAGCATTAGGGAACGATTGACAAGAACAGGGGAAAGAAATACAGCAGAAGAAGAATGGTTAGCTTTGAGAGATGAAATAGTGAAGGGAGCAGAGGATCAGGTAAGTAGAAAGACGAGGGCTAGTAGAAATCTTTGAGTAATAGAGAAATATTGAATTTAATTGATGAAGGGAGAAAATATAAAAGTGCAGTAAATGAAGCAGGCAAAAAGGAATACAAACGTCTCAAAAATGAGATCGACAGGAAGTGCAAAATGTCTAAGCATGGATGGCTAGAGGACAAATGTAAAGATACAGAGGCATATATCCTAGGGGTAAGATAGATATTGCCTACAGGAAAATTTAAAGAGACCTTTGGTGCAAAGAGAACCGCTCGCATGTATATCAAGAGCTCAGATGGAAACCCAGTCCTAAACAAAGAAGGGAAAGCAGAATGGTGGAAGGAGTATATAGAGGATCTATACAAGGGCGATGTACTTAAGAACAATATTATGGAAATGGAAATGGAAGAGGACGTAGATGAAGATGAAATGGGAGATATGATACTGCGTGAAGAGATTGACAGAGCACTGAAAGACGTAAGTCGAAAAAAGGCCCCGGGAGTAGACAACATTTCATTAAAACTACTAATAGCTTTGGGAGAGCCATCCCTGACAAAACTCTACCATCTGGTGATCAAGATGTACAAGACAAGCGAAATACCCTATGACTTCAAGAAGAATATAATAATTCCAATACCAAAGAAAGCAGGTGTTGACAGATGTGAAAATTACCGAACTATCAGTTTAATAAGTCACGGCTGCAAAATACTGACACGAATTCTTTAGAGACGAATGGAATAACTGGTGGGAGTCGACCTCGGGGAAGATCAGTTTGGATTCCGTAGAAATGTTGGAACACGTGAGGCAATACTGACTCTACGAGTTATCTTAGAAGAAAGATTAAGAAAAGGCAAACCTACATTTCTAGCATTTGTAGTCTTAGAAAAACCTTTTGACAATGTTGACTGGAATACTCTCTTTCAAATTATGAAGGTGGCAGTGGTCAAATACAAGAAGCGAAAGGCTATTTACAGTTTGTACAGAAGCCAGGTGGCAATTATAAGAGCCGAGGAGTATGAAAGGGAAGCAGTGGTTTGGGAGGGAGTGAGATAGGGTTGTAGCCTATCCCCGATGTTATTCAATCTGTATATTGAGCAAGCAGTAAAGGAAACAACAGAAAAATTCCGAGAAGGAATTAAAGTCCATGGAGAAAAAATTAAGACTTTGAGGTTCGCCGATGACATTGTAATTCTGTCAGAGACAGCAAAGGACCTGGAAGAACAGCTGAAGTGGCCGCGCGGTTCTGGCGCTGCAGTCTGGAACCGCGAGACCGCTACGGTCGCAGGTTCGAATCCTGCCTCGGGCATGGATGTGTGTGATGTCCTTAGGTTAGTTAGGTTTAACTAGTTCTAATTTCTAGGGGACTAATGACCTCAGCAGTTGAGTCCCATAGTGCTCAGAGCCATTTGAACCATTTTCCAGAACAGCTGAACGGAATGGACAGTGTCTCGAAAGGAGGATATAAGATAACGAGGATAATGGAATGTAGTTGAATTAAATCGGGTGATGCAGAAGCAATTATGTTAGAAAATGAGACACTTAAAATAGTATATGAGTTTTGCTATTTGGGGAGCAAAGTAACTGATGATGGTCGAAGTAGAGAGGATATAAAATGTAGACTGGCAATGGCAAGGAAAGCGTTTCTAAAGAAGAGAAATTTGTTGACATCGAGTATAAATTTAAGTGTCAGGAAGTGGTTTCTGAAAGTATTTGTATGGAGTGTAGCCTTGAATGGAAGTGAAATATGGACGATAAATAGTTTGGACAAGAAGAGAATAGAAGCTTTCGAAATGTGGTGCTACAGAAGAATGCCGAAGATAAATGGGTAGATCACATAACTAATTAGGAGGTATTGAAGAGAATTGGGGAGGAGTTTGTGGCACTACTTGACTAGGAGAAGGTATCGGTTGGTAGCACATGTTTTGAGGCAGCAAGGGATCACCAATTTAGTATTGGAGGGTAGCGTGGGGGGTAAAACTTGGTGAGGGAGAGCAAGAGTTCAATACACTAAGCAGATTAAGAAGGATATAGGTTGCAGTAGGTACTGGAAGATGAAGAAGCTTGCACAGGATAGACTGCCAGGATGGACTGAAGACCACAACTACAAAACAACACAACATGCGCTGAATTTACGTGAAAAATATAACTGTGTGCCAGACCGGTATTCGAATTCAGAACTTATTCTTTTGTGGGAAGTGCTCTTACCGACTGCCAGGCATGGCTCTCGAACAGCTTTCATAGGTTCATTTGAAAATAAAACTAGACTGTGGTTAAGCCATATCTCCAAAAATCCATTTCTCGAAGGGTTCAAATTCAGCAACGCCCACAGTAGTGCTTCTGTGCAGAAGGAGAGAGGTACTGGCAGATTTGAAACTGTATAACTAAGTAGGTAAAAGCATTGCTCGAGAATAATAAAGTTCCATGATCGAGTCCCCGTTCGGCACACAGTTTTCATCTGTTGAGACGTTTCAAAATGGTGCACAACTCGCTTTAGACTGAAAGATTCATTCGGGAATCTTGCACCTACTGAAGAATCACATTACTCGATTGAAGACTGAAATTTTGCCATCCAATCGTTTCTGTGTCATGTATATTGTACTACTCTTTTAATTAACTGTAGTGCCCGAAGTGGGCAAGAATGAGGAAAGACATCGGCCACGAATGATACAATGGAGCCACCTCTGTATTCTCAAGGAGTGATGTGCGGAAGGCTCGGAAAACCTTAACACGAAAAGCAAACGAGGATTCGAACTACGGTCCATCGCAGTAGGTCTCTGTACGTGTCTAGGATTCCGCCATCTGCACCAACTCGCTCGGTAATGAGATTAGCTAGCCTACTCTGGTTCCGTCGGCAGGCCATCGGGCACGATTTTGTGAGAACGTCGGAGGTAGCAGTCCGTACAGGCATGACAGAAACAGCCTTTGTTGCACTGGGTAAGCTTCTATTTGACCCTGCGGCGTTCACTTGCTATCCAGTTCCTGTTCCCGCCCTCATCACAGTACAGAATTCATAGCGAACCGTAAACGTGTCTGACGCGAGTCGACGCGGATTAAATTTTGCCAGGGGTGCAATGCAGAGCCCCGTAATGGTATATCCTCGGATGACGTGACCCTCCACAGGTTAAAGGGCCCGCCAGGCACACGCGGGGTACAGCTGTGTCATAGAGTAAAGAGCAGCCCGAGAGCCGCTTCGTGACGCGCTTCTTCGGAGCTGCCCATTACGGCAGCATCGCCTGCCCCGACCCCGCCTCAACTAACTTCAATTAATTCAAAGCCTGCCGGCAAGTTTGGCTAATACCAAGCGAAAACCATTATCTCGGCGTTTAGAGTTTAAGTTAAAATTCCCCTGCCGTGCTTGAGGAACACCAAGACACCGGCTGCTCTTTACGGACGCTGCCCCTTCATTACAATGAATTTTGGTACGAACGGTAAACGGGAAGGCCTTCAGATTGAGAGAAAACAGATAAGTCATTATAATTGTCGTAACAACGGCCAGCGAGAGCTGAAACTGATTTAATCGATTTGTGCACGTGCCAAAGGCAAGCGGGCCTTCCTGTTTTCTTCAGTCTGTCATTTTGGTGCTCTGTATTCCTGTCTCGAATCTCCTATGATACCTCACAGTGTAACTGTATCGTCACAGGTTGTTATTTCAACAAAAAATTTGTAAATATTTCACCTTCTAGAAGGACTCGACTGGAATGCATTCCACGAATGTCTGTGCCGCGTCTGCCATAAGATAAAAGGCACAGTCACAAAGAAGGCGAGGCCGCACGCAACACGGATTATAGGAAGCGCAAATACACTACTGGCCATTAAAATTGCTACACCAAGAAGAAATGCAGATGATAAACGGGTATTGATTGGACAAATATATTATACTAGAACTGACATGTGATTACATTTTCACGCAATTTAGGTGCATAGATCCTGATAAATCAGTACCCAGAATAACCATCTCTGGACGTAATAACGGATTTGACACGCCTGAGCATTGAGTCAAACAGAGCTTGGATGGCGTGTACAGGTACAGCTGCCCATGCAGCTTCAACACGATACCACAGTTCATCAAGAGTAGTAACTGGAGTATTGTGACGAGCCAGTTGCTCGCCCACAATTCACCAGACGTTTTCAATAGGTGAGAGATCTGGAGAATGTGCTGGCCACGGCAGCATTCGAACATTTTCTGTATCCAGAAAGGCCAGTACAGGACCTGCAACATGCGGTCGTGCATTATCCTGCTGAAAAGTATGGTTTCGCAGGGATCGAATGAAGGGTAGAGTCACGCGCCGGATTAGCCCAGCGGTCTACGCCGCTGCAGTCATGGACTGTGCGACTGGTCCCGGCGGAGGTTCGAGTCCTCCCTCAGGCATGGGTGTGTGTGTTTGTCCTTACGATAATTTAGGTTAAGTAGTGTGTAAGTTTAGGGACTGATGACATTAGCAGTTAAGTCCCATAAGATTTCACACACATTTGAACATTTTTTTGAAGGGTGGAGCCACCGGTCGTAACATATCTGTAATGTAACGTTCAAAGTGCCGTCAATGCGAGCAAGAGGTGACCGAGACGTGTAACCAATGGCACCCCATACCATCACGCCGGGTGATACGTCAGTATAGGGATCACGAATACACGCTTACAATGTGCGTTCACCACGATGTCGCCAAACACGTATGCGACCATCATGTTGCTGTAAACAGAACTTGAATTCACCCGAAAAAATTACGTTTTGCAATTCGTGCACCCAGGTTCGTTGTTGAGTACACCATCGCAGGCGGTCCTGTCTGTGATGCAGCGTCAAGGGTAACCGCAGCCATGGTCTCCGAGCTGATAGTCCATGCTGCCGCAAACGTCGTTTAACTATTTGCGCAGATGGTTGTTGTCTTACAAACGTGCCCATCTGTTGACTCAGGGATCGAGACGTGGCTGCACGATCTGTTACAGCCATGCGGATAAGATGCCAGTCATGTCGACGGCTAGTGATACGAGGCCGTTGGGATCCAGCATGGAGTTCCGTATTACCCTCCTGAACCCACCGATTCCACATTCTGCTAACAGTCATTGGATCTCGACCAACGCGAGCAGCAATGTCGTGATACGATAACCGCAATCGCGGTAGGCTACAATCCGACCTTTATCAAAGTCGGAAACGTCATGGTACCCATTTCTCCTCCTTATACGAGGCTTCACAACAACGTTTCACCAGGCAACGCCGGTCAACTGCTCTTTGTGTATTAGAAATCGGTTGGAAACTTTCCTCATGTCAGCACGTTGTATGTGCGGAGCGAACCTTGTGTGAATGCTCTGAAAAGCTAATCATTGGCATATCACAGCATCTTCTTCCTGTCAGTTAAATTTGACGTCTGTAGCACGTCATCTTCGTGTTGTAGCAATTTTAATAGCCAGTAGTGTAGCTGTATTTCCTTTTTTTCCCTGGAGCCATGAAGAGACCAGTGTTCGCAGATACGTCAATGCAAGTGAAACTGTAACTACATTGTCACCCTTCCTTTTCAAGCTCAACATATGGATCACATCATTTATTGTAATAAATTATTGTAAATTGTTGCCCTCTTGTGTTGCCTTAGTTTTGCTGTACTTAGCTGAAACCTATTTAGCTCTGTGACAAGGCCGCATAGTTGCTGCTTGCAAGTAAGCCACCTCAATAGTACCTACTAGTTTTAGTAGTAGTGAGTTTTTTTCCTGCCACTTTTATGTTTTACTCCAAATGTATTTGACGAAAGTAACATAAAAGTTTACTTTTGTCACCTCGTATACCCTACGTATACATTTTTTTCTGGGACATGTCTGTTACAATAAAGTGATAGTACAAGTGATAAATGATTAAACCACTGACTCCAAGAGACAACACCTGTCACCGAAGATAGGAACGGAGCAGACGTACATCATCGACAGAATCATGCGCTACATGTGTAGGTGTAAAATACGGAAGAATAATCCTTCTTTCCATTGGCATCATACATCAAGTGTTAACTGAGTAGTAGAGTATGACTATATTCGCCGGATGACTATATGAAATGAAATCGTCATAATTTCTGAACGGTTTGCCTTAGGACGTTAAAACGGCACAGTTGGCTGTGAGGCGTGAAGGGAAACTTTTTGGAAAAGTATGAAATGCAAGGTAACTAGTTATATCACAATATTTTCAGAGAGTGGGGATAAATTACCTCGCCCGCGGAAAACAAACTTGGTTTACGTTTTAAAATATGTCTCTTTCGGGAATTAATTTTGATGCGTACGGTATCATTGCCTCAAAAATCGGCGCTGAAAGTTGGTTATGAATTATGCTGTGAATAGCTGTTTCATCCATGCTGTTGTGCAGTTCCCGCTGCGTTTCCAGAAGCGCACTGCAATTCTGAAGCCTCGAAATAATGTTTTTAACGTGGCGATAGAAATAAGCATGATACGGCTGGCACACAAGTGTGCAGTTTGGCAGTATTACTTTTGCCGTTCACGTAGGTTGAACCTCGGCAGCTATAAACATCGTGTCATACATTAGAGTATTAGTTTTTCCACACCAGGAATCCAGTATTAGACAAAATTTGTTATCAGCAACGTATGGTTTTAAAACATTCTCAAGAAATATTATGTAAATTGCATTTGTCGATTCCCCGGATTTGGAGCAACTAATGCAAACATTTTTCAAGGAGTCGGCTAAGCGATTGACCTCTTCTATAACCCGAGGACCAAATGTAACATTGGTTTTTAGTAAACACAGGAAAACCTTAGGCAATACTTTTACGGAGGCTGTGATGACTTATTGCACCATGCACGAATGTGTCAGTTATTTTTTTTCCCCTCCCTTATGCGATAACGTGCGTCGAATGCTCACCCAATACTCACATCCTGTTTGATCGGTGATGATCACGTAATCACGATTAAAACAGGTCATAAGTGACACCGTTTACGTGCGAAAAAGAGCCGACACTTTCTGTATAAATCCTATATTATTTACCTCCTTGTGGAGACGTATTTAGTGAAGTGACGCTGACGTATTTTATATTCCGATTTGCAATTCCTTGCCCAAGATAATGATGCAGCAAACGTAAAATCTTTGTTGGTCGTATATTGAAGCACTGCACCTGGCGTATTCTCGTTGTTACATTCTCGTTACGACGACGAGATTCGACAAATCGGTCAAATGGCCACTTATTTATCGCTCGGTATTTGTCGTATCTTGTCCCTCGTTTAATGATATCTTTTTCCCACAATTTCAGGCCCTTCATCCTTTTCAGGGCTGTTGTTGCTCCATTCTTTTGCAGTGTTTGTAGGTTCCAGTTTGGATGATTCCTGGCTAGCGCTACCGCCTTTACTTTTACTACAAGCGGTATAGCGCCGTAGTTCAATCATTTAGCAACCGGTTCGTAATACTCATCGGGAACAGATGAAGCACCGATTACCTATGACGTGGACATTTCCAAAGCGTTATGACCATTTTCGATTCACTAGTCATTATATTTCCACTGAATCACCTTCTGCTTCGCCTTCATGGCACAGTTCTTCAGTATCAACAACAGTCATTTCGTTCGTCAGCTCCACAAATCGCTCGACGATAGCCGCTCCTATCAATCTGGGACGTCGAGACACAGAACTGTCTGTTTCCGGTAGTGCATTGATAATACATCTTCTTTGCAACACTTTTACAAACCAAAACGCAGCGTCGGTAACTTCCCGCTTGCCGTCGTCTGCTAAAGACTTCCAACTATGTATTTCAGCGCTGGTCGAAGGGTGTGCATTCTCCATTACTCAAATTATGCATTTGAAATATATAACACAACAAACAACAGCTAGTTACTACAGCATGAAGAGAGAAGCTAATTGCTACAAACTACATACAGTACAGTACAAGACATGTTACTTACTGAAGATCACTATATTCTTTCACAAAACATATTTTATTCGGCGGATTAAAGGTGAAAAATCATTTCATGTCACCTCGAGGTTCGCGGCAGCCTAATGACGGCAAAACAACTTTTTCCGATTGACTTCTATAAGGTACGTGCTGGACACACCACTATGATATGACGAACAGGCAACCGGAGCAACGTAACTCTCCCCGCGTGCATCCTGTCCCGTGCCTCGCTCTAAACAATCGTCCGCGGGTGACCATTTGTGGTTGGTTGGTTGGTTGGGGAAGGAGACCAGACAGCGTGGTCATCGGTCTCATCGGATTAGGGAAGGAAGTCGACCGTGCCCTTTCAGAGGAACCAACCCGGCATTTGCCTGGAATGATTTAGGGAAATCACGGAAAACCTAAATCAGGATGGCCGGAAGCGGGATTGAACCGTCGTCCTCCAGAATGCGAGTCCAGTGTCTAACCACTGCGCCACCTCGCTCGGTGACCATTTGTGGTCCCTCGTCAGGAATTCGCAGCACTCTTACTCGGAGTTGTTTCCATGTGACAAAGGTTGAAAGTTTAATTCTTTACTGCATCACGTCGTTTGGGGAATTAGTTTGCCTATCTCATTACTATTATTATTATTCCGTATAGAGTTGCGTAGCTTATTAACCCTCCTATCCCTACAAATTCGGGGCAACGGCCTTGCCGCAGTGGATACACCGGTTCCCGTGAGATCACCGTAGTTAAGCGCTGTCGGGCGTGGTCGGCATTTGGATGAGTGACCATACAGGCCGCCATGCGCTGTTTTTCGGGGTTCACTCAGCTCGTGATGCGAATCGAGGAGCTACTCGACCGAATAGTAACGGCTTCGGTCAAGACTACCATCATAACGACCGGGAGAGCGGAATGCTCACCACACGCCCCACCTATCCGCATCCTCCACTGAGGACGACACGGCGGTCAGATGGTCCCGATCGGCCACTTGTGGCCTGTAGACGAAGTGGTTTTTTATCTCTACAAATTCTGATACGAGAAACTAAAATTTTTTTGTTAGGTTTGTTTGGTCTGGGCGGACGTCACATCACATCCGTTCAAGTTGATCGTTTTTTTTTTTTTTTTTTTTAATTATTATTATTACAAAGGACAGTTACCCCTCTGACTGAACACGCTGAGCTACCGCACCGGCAAAGTGGGTACATAAGCGGCAGTTGTAAAAGTTTCTCTCCTCCATTTCAAGAAAAGTGTGCGTTTTGCGGACGCCATACCTGATGTTGAAAAATGCTCTATTTACAATTATGTGTCGATCCCGTCAATTTTGAGTTGATTGCTCATCATAACCTTTATGGGTGATTTTCACAAAAACGGTGGAGTGATGAGCCAAAATATGTTAGAGTCCTTCATTTTAGGTTGTACACAAGCGACCTTCCAAATTTGAGACGAATCGGCTGGCTGTGTCTCACGCCTTCCCCTTGGCAGACCGCGAAACAGTACTCCAAAAGAGGATGTACAACTGTAGTGTAAGCAGTCTCTTTAGTAGATCTGTTACATTTTTTAAGTATTCTGCCAATAAAACGCAGTCTTTGGTTTGCCTTCCCCACAACATTTTCTATGTGTTCTTTCCAATTTAAATCGTTCGTAATTGTAATTACTACGTATTTAGTCGAATTTACGGCCTTTAGATTATAGTAATTCATCATGTAACCGAATTTTAACAGATTACTTTTAGCGTTCATGTGTATGACCTCATTCTTTTAATTATTTGGGGTCAACTGCCAATTTTTGCACCATTCAAATATCTTTTCTGAATCGTTTTGCAATCTGCTTTGCTCTTCTGATGAGTTTACTAGACGATAACCGACAGCGTCCTCTGCAAACAACGTAAGACGGCTGCTCAGATTGTCTCCCAAATCGTTTATATAGATAAGGAACAGCAGAGAGCCTATAACACTACCATGGGGAACGCCAGAAATCACTTCAGTTTTACTCGATGACCTTCCATCAATTACTACGAACTATGACCTCTGTGACAGGAAGTCACGGATCCAGTCATATAACTGAGACGATATTCCATAAGCACGCAATTTCGCTACAAGCCGCTTGCGTGGTACAGTGTAAAAAACTTGACGATTGAAGAGCTGGTAGAGCTGAAGCAGCATGGAACGACGTACCATCGTCTGTCATCCAAGATCAGTTAGACTCGGTGCGCAGCCGGGTTAGAGCCATAATTGCAGTCAGAATCCCACCCTATGTACCCTGCAATCACCTTCAACTTTAATCGTGTTTTCCTCCTGATATCCTGTATAGACATAACAACTGAAGCTTCATCATTTGCTAATCATCCTGGTGTCCGAATATTTATGACCAACGCCGGCCGTGGTGGCCGTGCGGTTCTAGGCGCTGCTGTCTGGAACCGTGGGACTGCCACGGTCGCAGGTTCGATGGTTCAAATGGCTCTGAGTACTATGGGACTTAACATCGATGGTCATCAGTCCCCTATAACTTAGAACTACTGAAACCTAACTAACCTAAGGATATCACAGAACACCCAGTCATCACGAGGCAGAGAAAATCCCTGACCCCGCCGGGAATCGAACCCGGGAACCCGGGCACGGGAAGCGAGAACGCTACCGCACGACCACGAGCTGCGCACGCAGGTTCGAATCCTGCCTCGGGCATGGATGTGTGTGATGTCCTTAGGTTAGTTAGGTTTAAGTAGTTCTAAGTTCTAGGGGACTGATGACCTAAGATGTTAAGTCCCATAGTGCTCAGAGCCATTTGAGCCATTTATGACCAACACTGTGTAGACACTAACCTATATACCTCTACTTCTGTGTGATAAACAATATCACACTCAACGAACACAATAATTATGCCTCAGCCACTGACGTTCAAAGAGAAACTGGGAATATTGACGCTTGGGAGGACGTATCGCATTAAAAGGGTAATTTTACCACACCATGATGCATATACCTTTTCTCGAATGAGCATGAGGATATGGGCAGGAAGGAGACTAAATCGTGCACCCTTCCACCAGTAGACGTAAGGCAGGAGTGTCCCGTCACCCCTTCCCCCACGTTCCAGGAGAACAGTACTCGCAGGCGTGAGTCTCGGACCTTTGAATGCGTGGGTGGCTGCTTAATAGACTCTGTGACCATTTCCTTCCCCGTTCCAGTGACACTGAACAGAGCAGGGACGAATCAGATGGCCTTCCTAACCATGATTAATTGCCGCTGACCTATACCTGCTGCTAATTTCCTCTCTCATTAGGCTGTAAATGCTTGATGTCTGTAGAAAATTATTGTCGTTATATTTTGTTCTGCTGTCGATTCAGGAATGTCGCTTTAGTGATGATGAAATCACCAGTAACTACTGTTCATTTTAATTTGTAAATTACAGTCTCTACAGGTAACTGGGGAGTTGATGCAACATACAAATCTGTGTAAATGAATGATTTATGTCCAAATACTTTCGGACTTAGTTTTAGTAGGAGCTAACGAAATGCCGATATAAGCGCTGCTGTAGAAAAAGGAATATTAGGCTTCAGTGTCCCGTCCAAGACAAGGTCTTTTTCTTGGATCAGGCTGGGGCATGATATCAGCTATGGCCTTCTCAAAGGTACCATCCCTGCAACCACCTTAAATGATTAAGAAAATTACAGTAGCACATTAGAAAACTATTTCTAAGTTATAGAAAATAGAGAATATTAATTCTGGTCGACACTACTAGCCTCCAATGAAACTGTGTGTTTCTATATCACCCGTTCATCAGAATACTGATTGCCTGATTGCATACACTTTTTTTTTAGGAGAGGATGCATATTGCGATATGAAGAAAACGTTAGGTAACATCTTACACTAATGGCCAAATTCCGTATTCATTACGGCATTGGTAGCAGTTTCATGCAGTTCGTTGTAGATGCTGATGTGCTTACTGTGTACGTAACGTATAGTTCCCACTGTATGTTACTTTAGTGCAAAAAATGTGGCCATCATTACACATTCGACTCATCGGTATTTTAAGGCTGTATGAAAGCAAAGACGTTACTTATTACATCAAGGTATAAAATACACTCCTGGAAATGGAAAAAAGAACACATTGACACCGGTGTGTCAGACCCACCACACTTGCTCCGGACACTGCGAGAGGGCTGTACAAGCAATGATCACACGCACGGCACAGCGGACACACCAGGAACCGCGGTGTTGGCCGTCGAATGGCGCTAGCTGCGCAGTATTTGTGCACCGCCGCCGTCAGTGTCAGCCAGTTTGCCGTGGCATACGGAGCTCCATCGCAGTCTTTAACACTAGTAGCATGCCGCGAGAGCGTGGACGTGAACCGTATGTGCAGTTGACGGACTTTGAGCGAGGGCGTATAGTGGGCATGCGGGAGGCCGGGTGGACGTACCGCCGAATTGCTCAACACGTGGGGCGTGAGGTCTCCACAGTACATCGATGTTGTCGCCAGTGGTCGGCGGAAGGTGCACGTGCCCGTCGACCTGGGACCGGACCGCAGCGACGCACGGATGCACGCCAAGACCGTAGGATCCTACGCAGTGCCGTAGGGGACCGCACCGCCACTTCCCAGCAAATTAGGGACACTGTTGCTCCTGGGGTATCGGCGAGGACCATTCGCAACCGTCTCCATGAAGCTGGGCTACGGTCCCGCACACCGTTAGGCCGACTTCCGCTCACGCCACAACATCGTGCAGCCCGCCTCCAGTGGTGTCGCGACAGGCGTGAATGGAGGGACGAATGGAGACGTGTCGTCTTCAGCGATGAGAGTCGCTTCTGCCTTGGTGCCAATGATGGTCGTATGCGTGTTTGGCGCCGTGCAGGTGAGCGCCACAATCAGGACTGCATACGACCGAGGCACACAGGGCCAACACCCGGCATCATGGTGTGGGGTGCGATCTCCTACACTGGCCGTACACCACTGGTGATCGTCGAGGGGACACTGAATAGTGCACGGTACATCCAAACCGTCATCGAACCCATCGTTCTACCATTCCTAGACCGGCAAGGGAACTTGCTGTTCCAACAGGACAATGCACGTCCGCATGTATCCCGTGCCACCCAACGTGCTCTAGAAGGTATAAGTCAACTACCCTGGCCAGCAAGATCTCCGGATCTGTCCCCCATTGAGCATGTTTGGGACTGGATGAAGCGTCGTCTCACGCGGTCTGCACGTCCAGCACGAACGCTGGTCCAACTGAGGCGCCAGGTGGAAATGGCATGGCAAGCCGTTCCACAGGACTACATCCAGCATCTCTACGATCGTCTCCATGGGAGAATAGCAGCCTTCATTGCTGCGAAAGGTGGATATACACTGTACTAGTGCTGACATTGTGCATGCTCTGTTGCCTGTGTCTATGTGCCTGTGGTTCTGTCAGTGTGATCATGTGATGTATCTGACCCCAGGAATGTGTCAATAAAGTTTCCCCTTCCTGGGACAATGAATTCACGGTGTTCTTATTTCAATTTCCAGGAGTGTATATGTAGCACTTGGGCAACAAACATTTAGTAACACGTGAACATACTGCTTCAGCGAAACGAAAGTGAATACTAGCAAAGATAAGCATTTACAGACACTAGAAACCTGCACTGTTACCAGCATATACAATTGCTGGATACAGTAATTTGACAGTAATTTTCGAAATAATACTGGATTCTGTAACAGAAATAAAGGGGGCGTGGCGGCATACATGACCGTAACTTTAAAATTTGGTATATACAGGGTGGTCCATTGATAGTGACCGGGCCATATACATCACGAAATAAGCGTCAAACGAAAAAACCACAAAGAACGAAACTTGTCTAGCTTGAATGGGGAAAGCAGATGGCGCTATGATTGGCCCGCTAGATAGCGCTGCCATAGGTCAAACGGATATCAGCTACATTTTTTTAAAAATAAGAACCCTCATTTTTATTAGATATTCGTGTAGTACGTAAAGAAATGTGAATGTTTTAGTTGGACCACTTTTTTTCTTTGTGATAGATGGCGCTGTAATAGTCACAGACATATGGCTCACAATTTTAGACGATCAGTTTGTAACAGGTAGGTTTTTTAAATTAAAATACAGAACGTAGGTACGTTTGAACATTTTATTTCGGTTGTTCCAATGTGATACATGTACCTTTTTGAACTTACCATTTCTAAGAACGCATGCTGTTACAGCGTGATTACCTGTAAATACCACATAAATGCAATAAATGCTCAAAATGACTTCCGTTAGCCTCAATGCATTTGGCAATACGTGTAACGACGTTGCTCTCAACAGCGAGTAGTTCGCCTTCCGTAATGTTCGCACGTGCGTTGACAATGCGCTGACGGATATTGTCAGGCGTTGTCGGTGGATCACGCTAGCAAATATCCTTTAACTTTCCCCGCAGAAAGAAATCTGGGGACGTCAGATCCGGTGAACGTGCGGGCCATTGTATGGTGTTCCGACGACAAAACCACCTGTCATGCAATAGGATACTCAGTACCGCTTCAACCGCAATCGCGCTATGTGCCGGTTATCCATCATGTTGGAAGTACATCGCCATTCTCTCATGCAGTGAAACATCTTGTAGTAACATCGGCAGAACATTACGTAGGAAATCAGTATACATTGCACCATTTACATAGCCATCGATAAAATGGGGGCCAATTATCCTTCCTCTCTTAATGCCGCGCCATACATCACCCGCCAAGGTCGCCGATGTTCCACTTGTCGCAGCCATCGTGGATTTTCCGTTGCCCAATAGTGCATATTCTGCCGGTTTACGTTACCGCTGTTGGTAAATGACGCTTCGTCGGTAAATAGAACGCGTCCAAAAAATCTGTCGTCGTCCCGTAATTTCTCTTGTGCCCAGTGGCAGAACTGTACACGACGTTCAAGGTGGTCGCCATACAATTCCTGGTGCATAGAAATATGGTACAGGTGCAATCGATGTTGATGTAGCATTCTCAACACCGACGTTTTTGAGATTCCCGATTCTCGCGCAATTTGTCTGCTACTGATGTGGGGATTATCCGCGACAGCAGCTAAAACACTTACTTGGGCATCATCACTTGTTGCAGGTCGTGGTTGACGTTTCACATGTGGCTGAACACTTCCTGTTTCCTTCAATAACGTAACTATCCGGTGAACGGTCCGGACACTTGGATGATGTCGTCCAGGATACCGAACAGCATACATAGCACACGCCTATTGGGCATTTTGATCACAATAGCCATACATCAACACGTTATCGACCTTTTCCGCAATTGGTAAACGGTCCATTTTAACACGGGTAATGTATCACGAATCAAATACCGTCTGCACTGGCGGAACGTTACGTGATACCACGTGGTCCAACTAAAACATTCATATTTCTTTACGTACTACACGAATATGTAACAAAAGTGGGGGTTCCTATTTTAAAAAACGCAGTTGATATCCTTTTGACGTATGGCAGCGCCATCTAGCGGGCCAACCATAGCGCCATCTGGTTTCCCCCTTCAAGCTGGACGAGTTTCGTTCTTTGTAGTTTTTTCGTTTGATCCTTATTTCGTGAGATATTTGGCCCGGTCACTATCAATGGACCACCCTGTATAGGTCATTTTTCATTTGAAACCCTATAATTTATATACCAATGTAATCAGGAAAAACTGTAGAATTTAATGTAGTCATAAAAAATTCGATTTTTCCAACATTTATATGTACCCTTCATCCTTAAATTTGTATGAGTACTGCCTGGATACGAATTACTAGGTTTCGTAGAACTAAGGCTTACGTCAATTGGCAGGTTAGCAAAGAATTAAATGTAACCTAGTGATATTCTGACGTGTTAAACCTCCGGTCTGATGAATTCTTAGCTCGAGAGTAATAGTAACACTGTAACAACACAAGCTAAATTACCGAGGAGTTTTATATGCTGTTGAAAAATACACAATTGAAAATGTATGATACAACAAAATATTAGACAGCTTTCACACTGGTGTCTCGAGATCAAAATTTATTCCTTTAGTTCACTGCTAGGACGAGTGTTAAATTGGAACTATTATTTTATTTTTCCCTTTAATTTATGATATTAAATTTTATAGATAGTATCAGAGCTGTACTTCACTTTAGTTCTAAACCATAATGTAGCAGGAACTGTTTAGTTTCTCTTCTAGTAGCGTTTTAATGAGCTCAAACGTATACCAAGTGCAAAGATTTGAAGCATTTCACAGTTAAGCAATATTTGGTGCAAAATGTTGAGGATTTTAATAACAAAGCGTGCAGCCTCGTCTTTGCCATGTAATATTACCTTTGGTTCTTTTCTAGCAATGAGAGATTTGCCGGCATAACGCTACCGAGTTTTCGTGCAATTCCATTTATGATTTGTGATAAGAGAACTAAACTCACGTTTGCTAAATCGTATGTCCCATATTTACTTATATGTTTCCGAACAAACCACTAATTAACCCTAAAGCGTGATTGTACACTGATCAGTTAATTGAATCCACAGGGACGTTCTCTTGACAATGGTCGTAATGCCGTAAATTAATTTGAGCTCTAAATATTCACAGACTATGTGTCAAACTGTTAAACATACACTGCTACAACCACTGGAAACGAGAGCCATGGTCTCTAATGATTCTGATTCCTAGAGGCACCTCTCTGTTCGAAATTACGCTGTTTGTATTTGGCGTTACACAGAGCGTCATCAATGAATGAAGGTCTGCATTACAAAAAAGACACGATATTTCACTCAAGACAGGAATTCAGTGAATGTCTGACAAAATGGCTCTGAGCACTATGCGACCTAACTTCTGAGGTCATCAGTCGCCTAGAACTTAGAACTAATTAAACCTAACTAACCTAAGGACATCACACACATCCATGCCCGAGGCAGGATTCGAACCTGCGACCGTAGCGGTCGCTCGGTTCCAGAATGTAGCGCCTAGAACCGCACGACCACTCCGGCCGGCGAATGCCTGACAAATGAAGACAATAGTATGGTTCAAATGGTTCAAATGGCTCTGAGCACTATGGGACTTAACATCTGAGGTCATCAGTCCCCTAGAACTTAGAACTACCTAAACCTAACTAACCTAAGGACATCACACACATCCATGCCCGTGGCAGGATTCGAACCTGCGACCGCAGCAGTCGCGCGGTTCTGGACTGAGCGCCTAGAACCGCTCAGTCACCGCGGCCGGCAGACAATAGTAATTAAAATTCATACAGGTGAGCTTAATAAATAATCCAAGTTTTAAAATTATCGAGACCGTAGGAACCTGAATAGCTACTTTCCAGCAGACCATGTCAGCCCAAGCAATTTTCACCTCACTGAGTAAATGCTAATACAACTTAATCGCACTTGCGCAAGCGCTGCATTTCCTCATACTAAAGAATAATCCGTGAAGTCTGATGCGGATTATGCAAAGAAACTAATCTACGATCCCTTCCCGTAAAGATGAGGCACATTTTTGTAGCACACAGGATGTGTTCTGAGCTCGTGGCTTCTCTCCAACATTACTATGAATGCTGATGTGGTTACTGTGGTCTCATTTAACGTATTCAACAATATATTTAACAGTATGAGATCCTGTTGGGTTCTGCACAGATTATGCGGAAGAACTTACTTCCCTTGTGGTAGTTTATTGTAGGAGACTAGAGTAACAACTGGTACCAAACAACTGGAAGAAAATAACAAGTTATTCCCATTCTCAAGAAGGGTCGTGGGGTAGATGACATAATTACCTGTCATTATCGTTAATGCCAGTCTATAGTAGTATTGTGGGGGATATTTTATGCTGAAGCAATCTGACGTTTCTAGGAAGCGAAAATATCTATACAAATCGGCATGGATTCCTTAAAAAAAGATCTTGCGAACCACATCTTACTTAGTTCGTCCATGATATCCAGAGTGCCGTCACCCATGTTGAAGCTACTAGTAGGGCACTGCCAGTACGAGCCCATATAACGATCTTATATAACAAGGTCACTTCCAGTGATAAAGCAAGCTCCCAGGAACTCTGTCCATGCACCTGAGGCAACTGGCTTTGTTGGTTTCAAGATCAGACTGTAAGCCGATAGTAGTCATGTGATCACCCAAGTTCATCTATATGTGGTACAGTCAGTGACAGTATGTGGCCTTGATACTCTGCTCATGCATCTTGGGCATCTGTGTGACATAAAATTAGCAGAAAAATGAGGGTCATGCAACACTTCCCCCTTTCTCTTCCCTACCTCTCTGAGCGAATGGGAACACATTAAAATGGCTGGAATGCCCTCTTTTTCTTGTTACTTGAACTGCATAAGACTTATCATTCGAGGTCCATTCAGATAGCTAAGAATTGGAGTTCGCTACACTTTTCACAAACCTGGTCTCTCCTTTGCATTTAACAGTGGAATTTCCGTTGCTCTCTTGCTGTTACCGCCCTTGCTCTTAATTTCATAAAGATTGTTTCGAATTTTCTCTGTGCTGAGTAAGTCCTCGCGACAATCATTTCTTTTCACGAGTTACGACGAGGCCATGGATTAAAACAGTGACCCGGGCTGGAGTTCTCTTCATTCTTCCAATGATCACAGTACATTTGTTCTTCAGACTACCAGTTATGGTCAGCAAAGACCATCTTCAGATGTGCAGAAAAACATAGGAAATGAAACAAAAACAACTAGTGAACAGATTACGTCTTAGAACAATAAAATATGCCATAGCGAAAAATTATTACATTTATTGATGTGAAAACATGAGCTTAATACATGACGAAGCATATCTCTTTTCTAAGATGTCATAATATAATGAAGCCACAATGCTGTCATCACAAAATATGCGCAGAACCACCTTAGCATCAATACACATATTTAAAATATGGTGTGAAGTAGACCACAGTTCTGACAGAGTCGCGATGCCTCTATTCCTAGTGTTCATAACAAACCGTAGTATAGTAGCCACAATATATGTTTGCGCCATAAACTCGTTAGATGTCGTCCCTGTAAGTCTACACATATTCGTCAACTTTAAAATTGTACAGTCTGAAATAAATGAAGAGTACAATACGTTAAAGTCTATATTTGGCAATCTTTTACATTAATGATCGAACGCCTCTTGTATCTACATCGATGAGCCAAAACATTATGACCACCTGCTTAACAGCTTCTTTGTCCATCTTTGGAACGAAATACATTATTGATTCTGCATATCAGGGATCCGAAAGTTTGTTGGTAGATTTGTGGAGGGATGTGACATTAGATGTATACACATAGGTCATGTAATTTGCGTAAATAGTAGTCTTCTGATCTTCATACATGGTTATGGCGCACGATAGCGACCCAGATGGATTCCATAGGATTCACATCACGCGAATTTGGTCGCCGAAACATCAACCTGAGTTCACTATAATGCTTCTCAAACCAATGTAACACGGTTCTGGCTCCGAGTCACGGACATGTATACCGCTGAAAGATGAGAACGCCCCCGGGGAGAATATCACACATGAAGCTGTCAGCGTGTCTTCGATTACTACCTCAGGCCCCATGCAAAGGCAAGAGAATTTCTCCCATAGCATAATACTGCTCCAAACAGCCTGCGTCCGCGGCTCTCTGCACGTTTCGAGCTACCTTTCATCTCAATGATGGCGTTTGTGGAGACAACCATTGACCTAATGTAGCAAAAATGTGATTCACCTGAAGAGCCGACTTGTTCCCACTGATCGACAGTCGAATCCCGACCGTCCTGTGCCCACTGCAGTCGTAATTGACCGTATAGTTGGGTTAACATGTGAAGAAGACGCAGGGGTAATCTGCTGCAGATCTCCATGTTCAACAGTGTACGATGAACGGTGTGCTCTGAAACACTTGTGCATGCACCAGCACTGTGCTCTTGTGGCAGAGATGCCATCTATCCTACTGTACAGAGCATAAAAGCCTCTGAACCTCACGTTCTCTGAAGAGTCGTGGATGTCCTACCATTTTGTATCTTTCTCTCTACATGCTCACGACAGTAGCACATGAACATTAGCCCAACTTCGCCGTTTTCGAGATATTCGTTCAGAGGCTCTACATAATAATAATCTGTCCTTTGTCAAAGTCGCGTATCTCAAAGGATTTCCCCATTTACAGCTCATATTTTCGTTACAGTGATCGGCTTCCCTGTCTGCTCCGAGCACATACTTTTGTTACCGCGTCACGTGCCTGCAATGGCACGATGCGGTGGGCACTGATCATAAAGTTGATTTTTCTTTCTTTCTTTCTTTCTTTCTTTCTTTCTTGCCATTTCATTCACCTCGCCGCGTGTGGGCGGGGAATACGATGTCAGAGGATACAAGTCGCCGCTTTTCAGCAATATGAGAGCAAAAAGTTAAAACATATTATACAATTCGACATAGCGGTTGACAAAATAAAAGTTAGATATAATAAAAAGACATAATTTAAAATATAAAAGGTGGATTAGATGATTAATTAAAATACTGACACAAATGAAATGGCAACAGAATATTTCATGAAAGATAAAAGATAGAGGGACGGGAGCATAAGTTAAAAGAAGTAAAAATCTGCTGTGTTGACTGATTAAAATAGTTACATAGATGAGTGAAGTGATGAGTACGCCTAGACTGCCAGGAAGAATGATATTATGGGAAGTAGCAGTTGGAGTATTGCTAAATAGAGTGTCTGTGTGGGCAGGTGGTTAGAGGAGGAATTCAGAAGAGTGAAGAGGGATGTAGTTCCGGACCAATGCTTAGGGTGTAAGTGGAGAGAAGTTGAGGCGAATGGAGCCAAGACCGGGAAAGGTGGGTTCTGTTCTTTTTGATCTGCTAGGACGGGTATATATCAGGTCAGTTTTCATGGTTGAATAAGGGAAGACTATTAAAGTTTCGTTGAGAGAGGATGTGTAGAGTGTTGAGGTGTAGCGTTGGGGAAATGTGGTGGTAGAGGTGCGGCAGAGTACCAGGGGCAGTGAGCAGGGGCGAATCTAAGGGGGCGACAGTGTCGAGATCGTGGGTAACGTAGGATATTTGGGAGGATAGGGGTCGGAAGGGTAAGCAAATTTCGGTGGAGTTGCATGACATTCCAGGATATGTAAGGCTTGATAAAAGGAGGGAGGAGCATAAGTCCACGCAACATTTGCATAGCACAGGATGGGTCAGGTCAGGGAATTATAGATGTGGAGGTTTGTGGAATGGCCCAAATTTGGCCAGTTTTAGTAATGTCTGTCTATTGTGTGCTTTCTGTTGAATGGTTAGTAACTGGGGCTTACATGTTAGGTGACGATCAAGTATTGGTTCAAATGGTTCAAATGGCTCTGAGCACTATGCGACTCAACTTCTGAGGTCATCAGTCGCCTAGAACTTAGAACTACTTAAACCTAACTAACCTAAGGACATCACACACATCCATGCCCGACGCAGGATTCGAACCTACGACCGTAGCGGTCACGCGGTTCCAGACTGAAGCGCCTTTAACCGCACGGCCACACCGGCCGGCGATCAAGTATTAGTCAGAGGTATTTTATCGTGTTAATTACTTGGATAGGGCGGTCGTAAATGGCAGGATGAAAGTCGTGTGTATGGAAGCAGTTCTTATGTGGTTGCTGTCCTGGATGATGCTGATCCTTGTGCTGGATCTGTAGAGCGTGCTACTGACGATGGCATGCCTGGAGAGGAGAGGTCTGGGACAGGGGAATAAGCCTAATGGAAGGTGGAAGTGCTCCAAGTGATAGTAGTAGGGGGATTTGGAGGGGCAGGTGCAAACACTGGTAATGGTTGGAGAAGGCATGTTGGCGGTGAAGGTACAAGTTGCTGGATAGATGACGAAGTTGGTGGCAGTGGCGGCAGCGACAGTAGTGACTGCGGCGTTGTGACAGTGGCGACATGGACACGGCAATAGTGACGATTAACAGGCGCACACACGGAAGAACTCTCAAAGACACAATAAACCACATGGACAAACACACACAAAGCATAGGGAAACTGCCCTACAAGTCTATAGTATACGAAGAGTAGCGGCAAACGAAGTAGTTGTAGTATGTGTATTAGCCGAAGGATGTTCATAATGTCTTTTTTTTGTTATTTCCTTCATTGTTATTTCATTCCCCTGCTCTGAGCACTATGCGACTTAACTTTGGAAGTCATCAGTCGCCTAGAACTTAGAACTAATTAAACCTAACTAACCTAAGGACACCACACACATCAATGCCCGAGGCAGGAATCGACCCTGCGACCGTAGCGGTCGCTCGGTTCCAGACTGTAGCGCCTAGAACCCCACGGCCACTCTGGCCGGCCATTCCCTTTGCCCCATGGGACCAGGAATGGGCAGACAGAGGGACAATTCACCGCTCTTCAACCAAGAGATTACAAAGAATATCACAGAGAAAGTAAGGGGATAAAAGATTAAACGTACAAATGAGAAGGGGGGAGAAGTTGAAGTTAAAATATACAGAAAAGGCGGTTATTGGACAAGGCACGTCTACATAAAAGCCAGATACAGTTAAAATGGCACCTGATGAACATGTAGCACATAAACACTGGCTAAACGAATAGTACAATTGAAACTGGCATTCACGGTATGGGACGACAACAACACTGAACAGACGCTGCACTGATGTTACGTACACAGCGAGCACCAAAACACAACAAAGTAAAAGTTGAAATGCTTGCGAAGGGAGGAGGTTGAAGAGGAGGAGAGAGTTAAGAGAGATGGGGGTTGATGGAGGAGTGGGGACGGGAAGGAGGGGAAGGGATGGAGTCAGTAGTACGCCAAGGGGCAGGAGATGGGGAGAGAGTGCAAGGATGGGGAAAGAACAAGTGAGAAAGACAAGGAAAGGGGAGGAGACAGCAGAGGGGGGGGAGAGGAAAGAGGGGGAGCCCAAGGGAGGGTGGGAGGGGAGGAGGAGGGTCAGAGTTGTAATGAAGCGGAATGAAGGATAAATATCTGGGCAAAGCACATCATCTGGGATGGGGACTCATTGGAAGTTCCTTTGGGAGAGGAGGTGAAGCGCGTGGAGATGGCGAGGGGGCGACACTGGTAAGGTGCGGCAGCAGGCAGGAGAAGAATGGAGATACTATGGAGTGAGGGGGATCGAGGTGGCGGTTGGTGTAAAGGATACAGATGTATTCAAGGAAGCCGGCCGATGTGGCCGAGCGGTTCTAGGCGCTACAGTCTGGAACCGCGCGACCGCTACGTCGCAGGTTCGAATCCTGCCTCGGGCATGGATGTGTGTGATGTCCTTAGGTTAGTTAGGTTTAAGTAGCTCTAAGTTCTAGGTGACTGATGACCTCAGAAGTTAAGTCCCATAGTGCTCAGAGCCAGCCATATTCAAGGAAAAGGAGGAGATGTGGGAAGGAGATGAGGTCATACAGGATCCTTGGTTGGTTGGTTGGTTATTTGGGGGAAGAGACCAAACAGCGAGGTCATCGGTCTCATCGGATTAGGAAAGGAACCATCCCAGCATTTGCCTGGAGCGATTTAGGGAAATCACGGAAAACCTAAATCAGGATGGCCGGACGCGGGATTGAACCGTCGTCCTCCCGAATGCGAGTCCAGTGTGCTACCACTGCGCCACCTCGCTCGGTACAGGATCCTTGAGGGGGATGGCAGACAGATACAGAAAGCAAGGCAGAGCACATGGCATTCAAGGCTTTGGAGAGCTTTATAGGATTTAGGAGGGGCCGAGATCCATGCTACACTGGCATAACAAAGGATGGGACAAATCAAGGATTTGTAAGTATGAAGGATGGTGGAAGGGTGCAATTCCCATGTATTGTCAGACAGTAGTTTCAGATCGTAGAGTCTGCTGTGGGTTTTGCGTTGGATGGTAAGGAGATGGGGAATCCAGGTGAGGTGATGGTCGTAGGTGAGGCCAAGGTATTTCAAGGTGGGTGTAAGAAGGAGCCAAAGGAGGGGGTTGACTTCCTATAATGATTGCCTGGGTTTTGGAAGGATTGATTCAAAGGAACCACTGGTAGCACGAGGAGGTAAACTGGTTTAGAGGGAGCGTTGGGACCATTGAATTGTAGGATAGAGGGTAAGGTAGGCGGTGTCATCAGCATATTGAAGGAGATGGACGGGTGGGGCTGGTTTGGGCATATCAACAGAGTACAGGAAATATAGGAGGGGAGAAAGGATGGACCCCTAGGGCACACCTCCGCTAGTCATAATGTTGTGGCTTATCAGTATATATCTTACCCTTTCTTTACATAGTACAGAGAGCATTACATATTTACTTCATTTTCTTACGTTTTTCGTTTTACTCTCGCGTTTTAATTCTTCCTTCTCTGCTTCTCTGTTTGTATAATTCACTTCATTATAAAGATAATCTTATTAAGTCTCCGTTACAATATTTTGTTATATTTTTCTTGGAATGGCATGCCACAGGGTATGTAAGGCCATCTGTCAGTGAAGCTCGTCCGACTTCTCGCTTATGCTGCATTCTAGCAGCTACGGCAACAGATGCCGCTGATTACTTATTTTATTCTTTTGTGTTCATTATTTTCGTTCCATTCACTAGTTACTCTATCAACTTTAGGTTATTTTATTAGCTCCATTAGCTTGTTCTTATTATTTTTACTGAAAATGACCACAAGACCGTCTCAGAATCATGTCCTTTTAACAATTTTAAATTTAACATTATTTGTGTTTTTAATTAATACACTTCATCACTGTAATGACTTACGCATGTGACCAGCCCACTGTAGACTTTACCTATTGTACTATTCACATATTTCATACTGTACAACTTTATAACTGACGAATACTTGTAGACTTGCAGTAGTGACATCTAACGAGCTTACGGCCCAAAAATATGTGGTGGTTACTGTACCGCAATTTGTTATGAACAGTAGCTGTAGAGACAGGATGATTGCCAGAATTGTGACCTAGTTTACGCTATGTGTTAGTATGTGTGACCATGCTAAGCTGATTCTTTGAATATTTTGTGACGATGTCACTATGGCTTTATTATATTTGGACATACAAAACAGGTATGCCTCGTCATATTTTAAGCACGTGTTTTCACAATCGTGAAAGTATTAATTTTTTGGTTATGATGTATTTTATTGTTTTAAGACGAAATCTTTTCACTATTTGTATTTCTTTCATTTCCCATGTTTTTCTGTAGATCTGAAGATGGTCATTGCTGATCGAAACCAGTAGTCTGAGGACCAAAAGTTTTATGATCATTGGCAGAAATAAAAGAAATTCATTCGAATCATTTCTTTTTCGATTTCTTCACTTTTTTATGCAGATATTTCGCCTTAACCTACCTGCACTTCTTATTTATTTCATTTCTAAGTGGCTTGAATTTTTCGTTGGTCAACTGAAGTACTTCTTCTGTCAGCCATGGTTTCTTCGCAGATACTTTCCTTGTACCTATGTTTTTCAAAAATGGTTCAAATGGCTCTGAGCACTATGGGACTCAACTTCTGAGGTCATTAGTCCCCTAGAACTTAGAACTAGTTAAACCTAACTAACCTAAGGACATCACACACATCCATGCCCGAGGCAGGATTCGAACCTGCGACCGTAGCGGTCTCACGGTTCCAGACTGCAGCGCCTAGAACCGCACGGCCACTTCGGCCGGCCCCTGTGTTTTTCTTTATAACTTTTGTGACTGCTGTTTTTACGGATGTCCATTCCTCTTCACCTGAACTTCCTACGCATCTATTCATTATCGCAGTACCTATAGCCTTAGAGAACTTCAAGCGTATCTCTTCATTCCTTAGTACCTCCGTATCCCATTTCTTTGATCACTGATTCTTCCTGACTAGTTCCCTAAACTTCAGCCTGGTCTTCATCATTAAGTAACTGTGATCTGAGTCAGTATCTGTTCCTGGGTACCCCTTAAAATCCAATATCTGATTTCGAAATATCTGTCAGACCATTGTGTAATCCAGCTGACATCTTCCCGTATGTCCCGGTCTAATCAGAGTATTTCCCCTCCTTCTTGAACAGAGTATTCGCTATTGCTAGCTGAAATTTTTTTGCATATCTCAATTAGTCTTTCTCCTCTCTCATTCCTACTACCAAGCCCAAATTTTCCTGTAACCATTTATTATATACATTCTCCTACAACCGCATTCTAGTCCCCCATGAAAATCAGATTTTCATCTCACTTTACGTACTGACTTACCCATTCAGTATCCTCAGATACTTTCTCTGTCTCTTCATCTTCTTCTCGGGATTTTGGCATGTACAACTGAACTACTGTTGACGGTGTTGGTTTGCTGTCGATTCTGATGGGAACAACTCCATTACTGAACTGTTTACAGTAACGCATTCTCTGCCCTACCTTCCTGTTCATAACGAATCCTACTCCCGTTATACCATTTTCTGCGACAATTGATATTACCATGCATTCTTCTGACTAAAACGCCTTGTTTTCTCTCCATTCCACTTCACTAATGCCCACTATAACTAGGTTAGAACTCATGCATTCGTTGGTTATTCAGTCTATTTCTCATGATCACCTTCCCGTTGATAAATCCGATTGGGAACTACTTCGGAATCTTCTGGAAATTGAGAGATCACCATGACACTTTTGCAAATACAGGTCACCTGTCCCGTGGATGGACGCTATGTATCTTTAATGCAGTGGTTTCTATTTCCTTCTGCATCCTCATGCAGTTGATCATTGTTGATTCTTCTGCCTCTTAGGGGCAGTTTCCCACCCCAAGGGCAAGGGAGTGCCCTGAACGTCTATCCATTCCTCCGCCCGCTATGACAAGGCCGTTGGTAGAACCAGGGAGCCTTCTTATGCTGGAAGTCTCCGGCCGCCATTGCCGACGACTTTATTCAAATTTTAAGCAGTGAAGAGGATTGAATCGGAACACAGTGCATTTTGATTAGAAGAGAAAGGCGCCACTCCTCGACCACTGCGGAGAGGGAGGGAAGAGCGTAGTAGCAACTGTAGTAAATTGTGAGACACTGGCATAGTAAAACTCAGAATAGTAGATGAAGGATACTCTATACAACATTTCGTGACCAGTTACTGCCACCGCACTGTCAGGAAAATAGCGTAAAAACTTCGTAATGATTAATATACCTGAGTTGTTGTTGTTGTGGTCTTCAGTCCTGAGACTGGTTTGATGCAGCTCCCCATGCTACTCTATCCTGTGCAAGCTTCTTCATCTCCCAGTCCCTACCGCAAGCTACATCCTTTTGAATCTGTTTAGTGTATTTATCTCTTGGTCTCCCTCTACGATTTTTATCCTCCACGCTGCCCTTCAAAACTAAATTTGTGATCCCTTGATGCCTAGAACATGTCCTACCAACCGATCCCTTCTTCTAGTCAAGTTGTGCCACAAACTTCTCTTCTCCCCAATCCTGTTCAATACCTCATCATTAGTTATGTGATCTACCCATCTAATCTTCAGCATTCTTCTGTAGCACTTCATTTCGAAAGCTTCTATTCTCTTCTTGTCCAAACTATTTATCGTCCATGTTTCACTTCCATACATGGATACACTCCATACAAAAACTTTCAGAAACGACTTCCTGACGCTTAAGTCTATACTTGACGTTAATAAATTTCTCTTCTTCGGAAACGCTTTCCTTGCCATTGCCAGTCTACATTTTAAATCCTCTCTACTTGGACCATCATCAGTTATTTTGCTCCCCAAATAGCAAAACTCCTTTACTACTTTAAGTGTCTCATTTCCTAATCTAATTCCCTCAGCATCACCTGACTGAGTTCGAATACATTCCATTATCCTCGCTTTGCTTTTGTTGATGTTCATCCTATACGCTTCTTTCAAGACACTATCCATTCCGTTCAACTGCTCTTCCAAGTCCTTTGCTGTCTCTGACAGAATTACAATGTCATCGCAAACCTCAAAGTTTTTATTTCTTCTCCATGGATTTTAATACCTACTCCGAATTTTTCTTTTGTTTCCTTCACTGCTTGCTCAATATACAGATTGAATAACATCGGGGATAGGCTACAACCGTGTCTTACTCCCTTCCCAACCACTGCTTCCCTTTCATGTCCCTCGACTCTTATAACTGCCATCTGATTTCTGTACAAATTGTAAATAGCCTTTCGCTTCCTGTATTTTACCCCTGCCACCTTCAGAATTTGAAATAGAGTATTCCACTCAACATTGTCAAAAGCTTTCTCTAAGTCTACAAATGGTAGAAACGTAGGTTTGCCTTTCCTTAATCTAGCTACTAAGATAAGTGGTAGGGTCAGTATTGCCTCACGTGTTCCAACATTTCTACGGAATCCAAACTGATCTTCCCCGAGGTCGGCTTCTACTAGTTTTTCCATTCGTCTGTAAAGAATTCGCGTTTGAGTAAGATACTAGAATAGAAAATTCTAACAAGCTGTCATATTACTCTAAGATACTGAGATAGGGGAAAAAAACATTAATTAACCCAGGAATACAGACTGTGATATCGTAAGCCGTGAGAACAGAGTAATTAACTGGTGCAGCGACTGTCTGCTTTGGGAGGCGCTGCACACCACATGGGTCGAATATTAATTTAGACTGGGCGGCCTTGCGCCTGAGGCTGCTGCGCTCCAGGCAGATCCGAGGCTTCCACTGCCGCTCTCATCTCTACATCAATATCTTTCCTTTCTTCCGCTTACCTGTTCTTAAATTCACATATTCATATTTGTAGTCTGACATGCCATCTTTGTTAATACAACAATCTCAAAAAATCTGCATGAAAGAAACTACAGAAAAATGAAATTATAATGCTGACCTACCTGAAGGTGGTGGGACAGGAGCTACGTTGCACGCATCTCCAACTGTTACCACTCCAGAGATCAGTGTCGCGACAAATGCGACCGACTATCAGATCCTAGACGGCATGTTTCAAGAAAACAATTGCCGTGAAGAAAGATGACTTTTCAGGCGAGGGAACTAAAATAAGTCAGCAGGCGCCAGATCCAGGAAGTATTCTACATATTGTATAAATTTATTACGGACTTAGACAATAAATAATGGAGTCTGAAGTTAAAATCTTCTGAGTTATTAGGCCGCGTCATGTTTCTTCTAAAATGTTTGACGTTTCGACCCCTCTGCTGGGATTTTCCTCAAGATCTTTTGGTGTCCACTAGTGCTAGAACACTGTCAGAGACAATTTTTTTTTTTTACTTTATTGTCATTTTAAAGCCTGTACAAAATCAGGTAGGCTGGCAGCGGCACACTACGCCGCTCTTCAGCCATAGCGTTTACAATAGTAGAAGAAACGGAGCATGATAATGATACAAAGTAACGGGCAAAAGAGAGAGGTCACAGAGACACAAAAAACACAGAGTCGTTCACACGTGACGATAACAACACTGAAAAACACGTTGGCACGGCGCACAGAACACTGACGAATCCGACGGCACAAGTGAACGTAGTAGTGGGACGGCGGACACCAAAAACACTAAACTACGTCACACACACGAGACACAGAAGGCGATGATCTCCAGCGAGCGAATGTTCATTTTGCGTGTGCGAGTCCGGGGACCTGTCAAGAGAGGAGGAGGAGGAAGGGGAGTGGGAGAGCGAGAGGGGAGAATAGAGATGCCACGGGCATGGGAGATAGGGGGGAGGGAGGAAGGGGGGAGAGGAAGCCCGGGGGAAGAGGGGGGAGGGAGGGGACTGGGAAAAGGAAAAAGAAGGGAAGAGAAGAGAAGGGAGGGAGGGTGCCGAAAGGAAAGGACACCGGAAGTGGGGGGCGGGGCTGGGTCAAAGTTGATAGGAGGGGTAGATGGAGGGGACGAGGACATCATCAGGGAGAGGGACCTGGCGGAAGCCACCTTGGGAGAGGGTAAGGAGGGTGGAGAGATGGAGACCGGGCGGGACGTGGGAATACAGGTGTGGCAGCGGGCGGGGACGGGAGAGGATCGGGGATACGAGCGGGTGAGGAGGATCAAGTTGACGGGAGGTGTACAGGAGCCGTATCCTTTCAAGGAAAAGGAGGAGGTGGGGGAAGGGGATGAGATCATACAGGATCCGCGTGGGGGAGGGGAGACGGATGCGATAGGCGAGGCGGAGAGCATGGCGTTCAAGGATTTGGAGGGATTTATAAAAGGTAGGGGGAGCGGAGATCCGTGCTGGATGGGCATAACAAAGGATAGGGCGGATGAGGGATTTATAGGTGTGGAGGATGGTGGAGGGGTCCAGACCCCACGTACGGCCGGAAAGGAGCTTGAGGAGACGGAGGCGGGAATGTGCCTTGGCCTGGATTGTCAGGAGATGGGGAGTCCAGGAGAGGCGACGGTCGAGGGTGACGCCAAGGTACTTAAGGGTGGGAGTGAGGGCGATGGGACTACCATAGACGGTGAGATAGAAATCAAGGAGGCGGAAGGAAGGGGTGGTTTTGCCTACCATGATCGCCTGGGTTTTGGAAGGATTGACCTTGAGCAACCACTGGTTGCACCAAGCGGTGAACCGATCAAGATGGGATTGGAGAAGGGGTTGGGAGCGTTGCAGGGTGGGGGCAAGGGCAAGGAAGGCGGTGTCATCGGCAATCAGAGACAAGTGTCGGGTCCACTTATAAAGGGGGAATTTTCTGGCGTTCGTGTAGGAAAAGTGATAGTATTGGTTACAATTCATGTGGCTACCATTGGTGGGCCATAGTCATAGGCTAATAGAGAAGAAGGGGCGTTGGTAGCTCATCTCCTGTGGATACCATTGGTGGTCATCGTCATTGGATAGAAAGGCACTGTTCCACACTTATGCTGGAGAAGGGTTATTGGTTGAAATGCCTGCTACCGCTATTGGTTGGTCGTCATCAGAGGCTAGATTCGAAACGGACAGAGAAAGAGAGGGCGAATGTTTACCCAAAATATTATTGTCCGCCTAGGTGACTTGCAGCGCGTTGTTTATGCCGCTCACACACCGCGGCCGCGTATTTACTTCCTTGGTGGCGGGGAGCCACGGTGCCGGAAGCCTATAGCCGTCCTCTTTATTGAAATTAGATAAATTCTTAGAAACTTCAACCGCTTCTCGGACATTTCTTCTATAAATGTTTGTTTCTTTATCCAGTACACGTACGTTATTAAAATCGATGTAAAAGCCACAGTTCCCGTGATGTTCCGCTACTGCCGATTTTGCACTTTGATTTAGCCGCATGTGCCGTTCATGTTCCTTAATGCGTTCTTTAACAGTTCTTCCCGTTTCGCCTATATACACTTTGCCTCAGCCACAGGACACATGATAGTCGCCTGCATTGTGAAGGTAATCAGGTGCATCCGTTTTCCGTCGGAAAAAGTCTTTTATGTTGTTTTGACTAAAGAAAGGTGTCTGAATACCATTTTTCTTTAAAATTCTGCTTATGCGATAGGTGACCCCAGAAACGAACGGTAACCTGACGGAGTGAGAAGGCGGTTCATATTAGCGGTATAAATATTCCGCCTAAAAGCCCTGTCGATTAAATAACTATCGTACCCATTTGCCTTCAATATCCTCTTTAAAAAATTCAACTCCGATTCTAAGTTGTCGTCATCGCTGATACGAAAGGCACGTGAAGGCAGAGTGTTGAGTACTGCTTGCTTCTGAGCTGGGTGACAACGGCCACGAAAGCCTGCAGACTTACATAATGGTGTCTGTTCGCAGCATGCGGATGAACGTTGTCCTGCAACACACTCCATATTCCGGAATATCTGCGTCTATTCTTGTACTCCCCAAGAAGCATTTCTTTTGTACAGAATGGCCAAGCGACTCGATAGACGAAGGATTTAGGGGCAATAAGAAGGCACTATTAATGCATATGTGGTTTATTGAAAAGAAATGCAGAGACCCTACACAGGGCGAGGCATAACGGAAAAATTTAGTCTTTGTATGTGTGTGTATTTCGGAAAGAACAGGCAACACACATGTAATACTATACGCAGGGTGGTCAGAAACAGCCCGAAAATCTTGTAAAGCCGTCGGCACACGGACCGTGCTGTCGAACGTCCACGCTGAGCGTGCTGAGTTCAACGTGCTGATGAACGCTCAGAAATGATGCGACTTGTGCATACGGGGGCCAACGTGGTATACTCGATTACAACTCACTCCAGCGGTAGTTGGGGGATGTTTCTAGTTCGTAAATCACACTGTTTACTAAACGGGCTGGCGTAAAATTGCCACGTTAGCTCTATTAAAATGCACATTTCCTCCACGAAAAGGAAAGTACCGTGTCCAATCAATAGGGACACAGGCTTATAAAAGTTCCATTAAAACAATTCGATACAAAATTGCAATACTTCTCCACATAAGATATACATTATTTCATA